>NC_064616.1:248251704-250751704 GCF_023898315.1 Schistocerca nitens | reverse complement strand
TCCGCTGTGCCGTGCGTGTGATCATTGCTTGTACAGCCCTCTCGCAGTGTCCGGAGCAAGTATGGTGGGTCTGACACACCGGTGTCAATGTGTTCTTTTTTCCATTTCCAGGAGTGTATATAAGGACATTTTTCTCCTAAGCTAATTCTGCATGTTTATAATTTCCACACTTGTTTCATAGCCACTCAGTTTACTGCAAATTTATTCCTTTGCTGGATAGGTGTATGTCTTGAAATTTTTTCCAAGCAACCATATAATCATATGGATATACACCTTTTCTGATCACTAGATTGAACATCTCTACTGAGAAAAACCTTTTTAATATTTTTCATTTGCTCTTTTTTCAGATTTGACGAATGTCTGTCAAGTAATAAAGACATAAATATAAATGTATCAATATACCTAATTTTCAAACTTTCTGTCGAACTTTTTGTCAAACTAATGCATCTACCTTTATCATTTAGTAAATAAATCTATTTCTTTTTTATAATAACCAAGTTCTTTTACTAACAGATGTGTATAATATCCAGATAAATTCGTATAAATTTAGGATGTTTTAAGTGTACATACAATTATTAAATCATGGATTTATAAATTTTCCAGTTAAATGATCATGAGGGTGTACCTTTTTGTTTTTCTGTAAATAGTGACATACACACAATGAACACTTTTTCGATCGTGAATATCCTGATTGCTCTCATTTCTTCAGTTTCAGAATAAATTCTTCCTATTTATTCCACTTCTTGTTTTATACAATCAATAAATTTCTTATGACTGCTGAGCTCTCTATAAACAACATTAATATATTTCATATAATATCAGAATCCACTTGTTTCATGGTTTTGGTATTTCATTGTATATGTCCATATTTAATAGCAAACATTCAGAATCATAATAAATAACAAATTGAACTTTTATGTATCTTGACAATTTATAAAATGATAATATGAACGTTTCTTTGGCATTTCTACTTTTAATGGTATGTTAACTAAATGGATTGATTTGGGATTATCTAATTTTTTTACTGGTGGATTGAGTACACATCAAAAATAAGTTTTACTTCTACATGTTTACTACTTTGACTCTAAACTAGTCTAAATACATTTTTTATATAACAGTAATGTGAATTAATTCCATCCAGGAGCTAAAGAAGATTTGCATGTTTCTCTCTCATACATTTCGTTATTTTAAATGGATACACTTGATATTTTTCACCAAATGAATAAAAGTTAATAGATACATTAATTCTACCCTTGATTTTTGGAATATTATCAGCCACTAAAGGAAACTGAAAATTTTTGAGTTTCTGATCAAGATGAAAACCAACATTTTTATATTTTGTATCTTGTTCTCAATTTTTATCTACAGGTTATAATGCAGATTTTATAGCAAACAGAAATTCATGTTTGTACTTTATTTTTTACGTTAATATACCCTTTTTATTGTTTATTTTATTGGATAATTCAGTGTAAAATAATCCTCTCAATGGAACATATCTTTTAATTCCTAGCTGTAAACCAATAATTCTCTTGAATGTCCATCATGCTCCTTGTGCTTGAAAATTAGACATTCTTGGTAAAACACTTTGTTGACAATTTTTAATTAACTCTCTCTCATTTGCCACTATATATTTTTCTATTTGGAAATGAAATTCCATAATGTTTCTAAATGTATTCACAAAAAAGTTGAAAAGGTGCTTGTGTTTTACAATTATCATAATTTTCGGTTTCACTACAGTCAATAAATGATTAGGTGCAACTGAGTATATATTATTTTCAAAATTTATAGTTTTTAATCTGTTTGCAAATGTATCAACCAGATAATCATGAACTTTTCTTCTGTCTCAAATAAATCAGTATAAAAAGGAAATATTTTTTCATCATTAGTTCTACCTTTTTGTGTCACAAACATGTCAGTAGAAAATGGAAATATTACTTTCAATGGTTTAGTTTTATTATTTTGAAAAATTTCATCACCTCCTCCAATTTTGCAATAAGGTAATTGTTTTCTAACACTTCCATCTCACATTAGATGATGTCCGTTAACAAATCTAATTAGATCACCATTTACAATAGCCATGAAGTTGAACAATTGGCTCTCTTATTTGTAGAAAATCAAATTTATTACATATGTAAAAGATAACTTTCTGAATTCGACCAGTAAGAATCCTTATTTAATAGATATTTAAATATTAAGTGCCAAATATTTCTCCTTTTTTATTTTTCATATATTCCAAAGTACATTTTTTCATGTATCATAATTTTTATCATTATGTGATGGATTGACACAGAAACAATCTAACATTTCAATCTCTTGACAAGCTGTATATATTTTTATATTGGTACTGTGTTTTTCATTATTATTCATCGATAATGACATTTGCAAATGTTCTTAACTTTGAATTCGTTGTACATTTTTTATAATGACATTTAGAAATATTTTTTCCACATGCACAAGGAATTCGTTTCTGGTTGTAATTATTTACACGGATTCATTCACACATTGTATACACATTGTATACACATTGTTTTGTTTCCAGCTTTTGTATATTTCTCTGAAGTCAAATAATGAATTGACTTCTCAGTGTTACAGTATTTAAAATTTTTGGTTTGACTAAGGACTGCTCTGGTTGTTGTTGAACCTACTCCATTTATATAGAAAAAAATTTATTAGATATGTGAGAAACTAAGATTTGCTAATAGTTCTGATGTATCTTTTAATATATTCATTACCTCAACCACTAATATTGAACATGTTATACCAAATAAAGATAAATCAACTGTACTAACTCTAACTACTTTTTTGTCAATTCATTATATTTAGAAAAAGTAATGTCCTTGAAAAAATACAATTCATAAATGTATCTGAATGAAGAACTAATTCTGGTAGTTAACTCTGGATATTCTCTAGTTATAAGTCCTTGTTTTATATGTAAAATTACATTCATCTAATTCTATGTAGAAAAGTTCATTAAAGAACAAAATTGGTCTACCTGAACCTGTGTTGACTACACCACTTAATAAAAAAAGTTGTTCAAATGGCTCTGAGCACTGTGGGACTCAACTGCTGAGGTCATAAGTCCCCTAGAACTTAGAACTGCTTAAACCTAACTAACCTAAGGACATCACACACATCCATGCCCGAGGCAAGATGCGAACCTGCGACTGTAGCGGTCGCACGGTTCTAGACTGTAGCGCCTAGAACCGCTCGACCACTCCTGCTGGCACTTACCACTTGGTATTTGATATATTCCATCTATTTTTTGTAAATCTTCGAATAAAAATTTTAACCAGTTAGTTATTAATTGTGAATTAATAACATCACGTTTTCATCCTGACTTCTGAGAAAAAATATATAAAACTCCATTCATAATTAATAAGTGATGAAATTTAATAATTTCACATAGTGCTTTTACTGATTCATTTAAATTAACTTTTGGTACATATGGTGTAGTTTTTGGTATAGTCGTTTATGCTAATATTTTTTACCATATAAACTTTGACTAGCATCAATATTCTGTTGAAATAATTCTAAATGCGAACCTTTTTGATTCATAAACATCTGAATGATATAAACCTAACGCATCATCAGTTTCAAAAGTGAAATAAATTAGTTTGATAATTTGGTTTATTTTTATCAGTGTCTGTATAGAGGGTCTCATCCTTATACATATCTAGTTCTATAGGATCACTTTTCGTATTTGGAACAAGTGCATGACATAACACATTTTTTTCCTTCTAGTTCCATTGAACATCAATGACCAGATGTTACATGTGTATGTACCTGTCTTTTAACTTTAATTAAAATATCAGGATTATTAATATCACAAAAAACTGAATATCATTATATTTTTTCCACAAACGAAATGATACATTTGTTACTTCTAACATTTTTTATTTTTCCTTTATAATTCCATTTCAAATTCTTCTTATTACATTTAGACATAGTAGTGATACACAACCAAACGGATCTTGTACATCACATCTAGGACTATTCATAAAATTTATAGTTTCTTTACTTAATTCACCAGTTGTCTCATGGGTATGTGTTAACTGAAATAACATTAATCATTCTCCTACTAAATCATTCACTCACTTGAATTTTTTCAGCTGTTGATGTAATATTCAAAGAACCAAAATCAATTAAATATTTTGCTGCATATTTTTTGTCATCACTAATTACTATTTTCACAAGCAACAATAGTATAAGTAGCTTCATTTATACACATTTAAATTATTATAAACCACATTAAAATTACTTAATAAATATTGTATGGATTTGCAAATTCATAAGAGGCCCTTTTTTGGGGCATCCTTCTAATATGAATAAAAACTCTTATTCTAATTGTACTAATAAGTATGGTCTACATTCTTTAATATTAAACTTTAAAATGAAACTGTTAGATTTAGTTAGACCCCAAAATGGATCCACATCTAGTTATCATGAACGTATGTGTGGGCTACCCAACAGCACCCCTTCTGACATACAAACTTTGTCTGTGTCTAGTCTATAGATATCTAATTTTTATTACTGAAAGTAAAAAATCTGATATAAATTATCTGTTAAATGGAGTCAATAATAGATATCATCCACAAAAAGCTTACATACAATAATAAGCAAGTGTTTATGATTACTAATGAAAGAACATTGTGTGGAAATCAAGTTGCTGATCGTTTATAATGACTCATCCTAGGAAAGCTATGCAAGACTTTGTGAAACAAAATATTGTAAGCTATTTTAATATTTTGTTAGTCCCTTCTCAGAACGACCTAAATATATACAAAATTCAACAAAATTTGTCAGTTAACCTGGTTTATATCATTTAGGTCTGAGATCCAAAATTCGGTTTATGAGGAAGTTTTGCAATCAATTCGATAAGATGGAGAATATAATATAAAAAATTAAATGCAAGAGATGTATAAAAGCCAAGTAACTCCCTTAGAAAATTTAAACAGTGTTCGAAAACATAACATTCAAAATTTAAATGCAGTAGTTGGTAGTACTGTAGAAAGTTTGGATGAAAGAAACAAAGAATTAATTAATTTATTAAGTCATATTATTTCTCAAATATTTAATGAAAATTTAAGACCAACTTGTGTTCTTTTAAAATTATTTGACAATGGTGACGAATATACGTATTATATAATTAGAACACAACTAAAATAATTATGAAGACAATTCTATAGAATTGAAGACAGACATTCAAACTATGAAGAAATGTTATGACTTAATTACAATCCTAATTCATTAAATTTATATCAAGGAATGAAAGAAACAGTAAGAATTATTTGTTGGCACAATTATTTCAGTATTTTAAATGATAACACTTAAGAACAATCGATTAATGGTACAAATACTCTTCATCAAAATTAACTGCATCTAACTAAATTTTTAATAACTTTATACACAATGGGCAAATAACTTTTTCTTTTAACCATTCATAAATACACTCTTTATGGAAAATATGAGTACACTTTCTTTTCACAAATTGATGATTCTCATTACTTAAAGATATAGAAAAATCATTATCTTCAGACTGTTCTGTTATTTCATACACTTTAGTTTTTTTTGTGTAAATGATTCAGATATGTTTTGCTAAAATATACTCTCAATTTAATTTATCTTGAAATTCTATTATAAAATCTTCGTATAATATTTGTTCACTTGATATTTCATCCCAGTTGAATTTATCTTGAAATTCACTAATAAAATCAACAGACAACTTTTGACTATATATATATCGCTATCAAATGTAATCCATCTTGAAATTCCCTCATATAATTTTCAGATGATGTTTTGTATTTTGACAAAATATCCCAATCTAGGTTGCATCGAAATTCTGTAGTAAAATCTTCAGGCAAATTCCTTTCTAGTATTAATATAGTTTTCCATACTAATTCATCTTGAAATACTGTAATAAAATCTACAGATAATTCATAACGTCCTGATATATATTTCCATCCAGATACACCAAATTTATATAATTTTTAATATACTCAGCACTTTTAATTTAATATGTTTCAGTTGTCGAATACAGAATGAGATCTTCACTCTGGAGTGGAGTGTGTGCTGATATGAAATTTCCTGGGAAATTAAAACTCTGTGTCGGACCGAGACTAGAACTCAGGGTTTTTGCGTTCACAGGCAAGTGCTCTACCATCTGAGCAGAAGTTTGGCAGGTAGGAGACACGGTACTGGCAGAATTGAAGCCGTGATAATGGGTCCTAAAACGTGTTTGGTTAGCTCAGATGGTAGAGCACTTTTTCCCACAAAAGGCCAAGGTTCCAAGCTCGAGTCTTGTTCTGGCACACAGATTTAATCAGTCAGGAAGTTTCGTTGTCATATACAATCTACATAATTCATTAAAAGGTAAATTTTCAAAATTATAATTCATAAATGCAATACCTTTTTCTTTTCCATTTTATAATATTCTTTAATTCCTAGTTATTTTGCAGTACAATTTTTCATTTTCATTGTTGTTGTTGTTGTTATTCATTTCATTGATAATACAAGGGTTGTCAATAAGTAATGTCCCACATTTTTTTTCTCAGAACATATATATTGTTAAGAGTCAGAATTTGTTGACAATATATTTCAACTTGAGTTGCCCATTTCTTATTTTTCTATGTAGTCTCCACCATGTCCTATGGTTATACGGCAACGTAGAGGAAAAACATGTATTCCCTGCTGGTAAAAGCTCTTGTCCTGTAGGCATATCATTGTTTTGATGGCAAGACCGACAGTCTCATCAACTGTACCAACATTCCTTAGCCGAATCACTTTCTAAATTCAGTGATTTTGTTACGAGCTTACATCGCCAGCGACGTTCACCCTGGGCTTTCTGTCTGTTAACACACATGCCAGCGATCATATTCTATATTCAACGTCGCGGTATCTGTCTGGAAGACCTGTTTATTTCGAGGCAGTACCATACCTCAATCTATAAAGCTTATATAGTTTTTAACATGGATATCGTTAGCGATACTGGTGTGCACTGGTAGAACCAAGACCGCTTGTGACAGTAACATAGCTGTTGCACTCGTATTTTCTTAATAGCTGGTCGCTTAACGTCTCTTTTCCTAAGACACACTGGTACCATTAGGCATGTCCATCCATCTCAGATTTTCGATCAGTATGGTTTCTTATCATAAGCATTCAGTTTTTGTCGAAGTATTATACTTAGTAGGGGGTGTGTGATAGATTCGACGTGATCAGCAGGCTTATAAAGTACATGTACTGTGGTCAGTATTCTGACATGTGCAAAGAAAATGACTATGTCCTGTCGTAAGGAAGGCATGGATTTGATGTGGAAAATTGGGATAGCCGTAAGAGGAGATGAAAGATTTTTTATGTGGAAAATTATGTCCAGTTCAGGAATGGTACAGATACAGTCGTCAGGACAGGGTCTTTATAATACTTCGATCATTGTCGAATGTTGTCAGATTGAGACTTCAGTTTTAATACTCAATTGTAAGTACAGAGATAAAATATATGTGGCTGGTTTCCTCGGACGATTCTGTGAGGGGTGCGGGAGCTTGCGTTGTGGTGGTAGCCTGTAACTGGAACAATTGAAATTTCTGGTTTACGGCGTATTCAGAAAAAATTGACACCTTTGCATAAAACACTAACATTAAAAATAAAACTATGACATCCACGGTGCATGAATGATGATGTCAGAATTACTTTCCTGGGTGTTATTTATTACTTTGAGACACATAACCTGGTCAACTGGACTTTACAGGAGTGCTCCAGTACATTTCATTACAACGAGTAAATCATTTTGTTGGCACCAGCAACTCTGCATGGAGTCCATGTAGTATCTGGAGAAAAATAACACACGCATGAGTGACGTTAATTAATGTGTCTGGCAGGGACGATGTAGAACTGAGTGACACTGCTACTAACAGCGACTGTGACTGGTAGACACTGTTTAAACTGAGAATAAAAGCCTTGAGTAACTTCCACTAGAAGTCAATGTGCACCTACCTGGCATTGAACTTGTACTTTCAACCCAATGATGGCAGCAGTGTCTCATGGCATGAACGTGACAAACAAGGCACTGTAAATGTAGAGGTGTGATTCTGATCGATCACTACCTAACCCATTTCAAACAACATAGCATCCTCAGCACAAGAATACTTCTACTACCTGCCTGACTGGTGCCCTGTTAGCAAATGATTTTCGCCATACCCATACTTTTCTGATAAAATGTGCCATGTTTTTGTCTGTCAAGGCAATCTTTTCCTATGCTTCAAGTTCCCAATGGTGCCCGCCATACAAGGGATGCAGTGGTAACATGTTTGTCAGTACTTTCTTTACTACACAGCAAGGAGGTTGCTGTTTGGATGGAACAGGTGTTCACTAGTAATTGTGGTCTAGCATTGAATTGGTGGGTAATTTGGTGCACTGTATTCTGTATATCCGGTGTTAGGAGTAGGAACTGAAAGACATAGGACACTACATTGTTGCCATATCCCCCCAAAGGTCAATGTCAATTCCCCTCCTGCCTGCCCCATCTACCCCACCCATATGCACTCCCCTTCCCTAACCACTGTAGGCCACTTTGCTTATTGGTGGGGAAATCGCATGGAATGTAAGAGCCATTGCGTTATTGGTGAATCATACTGGGATAGTCTGTATAGTTGACATATTTCACTCAAGATCAAAGATTCGTGACATCGTAATCCATGATGGCGATCCAAGATGGCGGCCAATCTAATGTTACAATCTACACTGGCAGATACAAGATGGCAATTCAAGATTATGGTATCTATCACATCACAATCCAAGATGGCGTACTTGGAATGTTTGTTAATAAAAACCAGGCAGTTGACCCATCCAATTAATAAATTTCAGAATGTTATTCTTCATCAGTATGTGTCATGGGACCACCAGCAGGTCGACATACATCGATATGGGAATGGCACCAAACCTATATTTTGAAGATATAGTGGATGTTCAAAATGTTCCCTGACCTATGAAGGTGGTGTTATATGACAAGGAGTGGGAAGAACTATACAGCAATTTGAACCATGTCGAGGAGGAATGTGGTGACACTGAACCAGCTCAAAATATCTACTTCAGGACCATCACTGCACCCATTATTCATGTGCATGGTAATGCCACATTGACGTTATCATCTCAATACAAAGGGCAGTGTGTATATTTAAACTTTGTAAGTGTTGTGAACTATCAGTTTGTACGATGCCATACAAATCATGATGGATTTTCATCAAAACCCTATGTTACAATATTGCCAAGCACATGATACAACATACAATTTTTGCAATTGAGGAGTTGGATATGTGTACAGGGGCCTCTATGTCTATTAAATCTAAATCTGCTAAATTTACTCCCAGCAGAAATTAGCCAAATTTATAGCTTACAAAATACATTTTTTGATAAATATTGATGTGTGACTAGGTTTTAACAGAGTACAGAAATACATAATAAAATAATATCTCTTACAAGATCGTAATATGTTTCACTTCAACCCCTCAGATCTATTCTTATTTAATAATTCTAAAAGTTTCTAAATATGAAATAATTGTAGTGCAGTCAATAAGGTAACTGATTCTTAAACACAGGTTTATATGAAAGAAGAGTGGTCTCATTACTATCTTCCCCTAGTTGTCTAAGCTATTATGACTGTTGATTATGATAAGGCTTTTATTTGTATGGAAAATATGTCATGGGCAAAAATTATTTTATTTGTTCCTTTTTGCAACCCACACAGTGCAGTTTAATACAAGGAATCCTATCAATTTGACATCCTGCAATGCTTATAAAAATGTTCGTGCTTAGAAATAAGCAAATCACTCTGAAGCATTTGTTGAAACTTGTAAAACCTGTATGAAATATCACATTGAAAGGGTAGCAATTGTTTAGAAAGTAAATAATTTTCAGTTGCATTCAAATTATGATCTTAGATTTAAAAGACTCAAATAAGTTATAAATATTAACATTCTCTTTCTTGTCAAATCCATAGTCTTCCAGCTGCAGCATTGTGACCCATTCAGGGCCAATTTGTTCCAGAATAATGAGGATCATAGGGTATAGTAGATTTGTTGAAAACGTCAATGTCTTGCAGTGATCATTCTTCTGTTGCAGTGGTTGAATGGATAAGTTCAGGACTTGTAGCATACATTTTTTTCCACCACTTAAATTATCAACTAATACTGTAACTTCATCATATGTGGTGTCAAGTATTATAACATATCTCATTTTCAGCAATGTCTGCTGGGACAGCAGTAATGATAGTGGAGAAATCGCTGTAGATCCCACTGTATTCTTATTTTACACCTGAAGCAGAGATACGAGCAGTGATGATACAGCTGTACATTTTGTGCTTTAGAGTGATATTCACTGCACATGATATTTATTAAAAGTGATACATTTGGTAGCCATATGTGTACAGCTTCTATGAGAAAATATGGACCAACTTGATGGTGTTAGTGCTCCACACTTTACGTTCTACAGAAGAAACTGTCGTTCAACATTATGACACATGGTGTCCATCCTGTCACAAGGGCGTTGCAGTAACTGACTGGTCATGCACTATTACTGAAAACCAAAAGATGAAGAAGAATGGCAAACTTCTACGAAAATATATGACTGATAATTGTAGGTCCACCATATTGTGGCAAAATGAATTTTGTTATGTGACAGCTAACACAATCATATGAAATTCGCTTTGGGCCCATATATGTATTTTCTAAAACATTATTTCAACCTGAATACTACATGTGTAAGATACACAACATTCAGCAAAAGGAGAAATAACCCATCGCCACAAAAAGTAAAGCCAAACAGTATATTTATATTAGACAATGTTGCTGTGAAAAACCAGGATCAAATAAAGAAACATTTCTGTTTCGGTCGTCATATGGAGGTACATGTCTTTCATTTGAGTCAAACATACTCTAGGATTCCAAAGCAATTGGTGAGGGATAACGCAAACATTATTATCGCTTTCTGACAAAGCAATTCGAATTTAAAACATGTTCTGCATCTATATCGTCATGCATACACCGTAAGCCACTGTACAGTAGATTGCGAAGGGTTTGTTGAACCAATACTAGTCAATTCCCTATCTCCATATGAGCCCTAATTTCTCTTATTTTATATAATTGGAACTTATGTCAAATGTACACTGGGTGCAGTAGGAACGTTCTACAGTCACCTTAAAATGCCAGTTCTCTAAATTTTCTCATTAGCATTCCTCAGAAAAAACGTTATCTTCCTTCCAGCGATTCCCATTTGAATTCTTGTACTATCTCTGTAAGAGTTGCATGTTGATCAAACCTACAGATAACTAATCTAGCAGCTCGCTTCTGAATTGCTTCGATGTCTCCCTTTAATCTGACCTAGTGGTGGTCCCAAACACTCGATCAGTACTCAAGACTGGGTGGCGCTAGTGTTCCACATGCGGTTTCTTTCACAGACGAACCATACTTCCCTAAAAATCTCCCAATAAACCGAAGTTGACCAGCATCTTCCCCAGTACAATCTTCACGTCCATGTTCCATTTCACAGCACTTTTCGACGTTACACCTACATATTTAATCTGTATGGCAGTGCCAAGTAGTACACTACTATTGCTATGTTCAAACATTATGGGATTGTTTTTCCTACTCATCTGTTTTAACTAACATTTTTCTACATTTTGAGCTAGCTGCTATTCATCACACTAAGTAGAAATTTTTCGTAAGTCATCCCGTATCCTCCTACAGCCTCTCAAAGATTTCATCTTTCCGTACACCACAGTATCATCAGCAAACAGCCACAGATTGCTGCTCACCCTGTCCATCAGATCATGTACGTACACAGAGAATAAGAGTGTTCCTACCACACGTCCCTGAGGCATTCCTAACAATATCTTTGTCTCTGATGAATACTCGCCATCGAAAATATGTTACTAGGACTTAATAAATAAGAAGTCTTCGAGTGAGGCACGTACTTGGAAACCTATTCCATCTGTTCGTACCTTCGTTAGTTAGCAGTGAGGCATTGAGTGCAACACTCTCCGGAGATCTAGGAATATGGGACATGGTTTGCAGTATATCATGTGAGAAAAGGGCAAGGTGAGTTTTGTACGAACGATACTTTCTAAAATTGTGCTGAATTGGCACAGGACTGTCTCAAGGAAATGCATTGTATTCTAACTGAGAATACAGCAAACTGATGTTAAGGATATTGTTCTGTAATTTCTCAGGCCACTTCTTTTATCTTTCTTATATATGTGAGTCATCTGCACATTTTTTCAGTCGTTCGGGACTTTGTGCTGGGCGAGAGATTCACGATAATGAAGCACATTAGGAACTGACATGACATTCAATGAATTTATAACCATATATTGAGATAGCTGGAATCACACGTAGTACAGGTTTTTTGTTATTGATAAAAAAATTTAATGACTGGAGCTATAAACGAAAATTTGAGGTTTTCTTTTTAAAAGATAATGCACCGGTATGTAACTGTGTCGGTTAACTGCATACGGTGGGCAAATATGGTCATATGGTGCCTTTTCAGAGGCAAATGTAAACAGGCTTGAGAACTGCATCTATACTTGCATCTATATAGAAAGATAAGGTTAAAGGGTAATTACATCATTATTCATTACACTATGGAAAATTTTTGTATGCTTGTCATGCATTCATTCCTAGAATGTGATGCACAGACCAAACAGCCACTGATGCGAAAATGGATTCTATCAATGAAAGCATTAAAAGTCAAAGTAGAAAAACTGCAATGAAAACCTTAAAAGCTGTTCTACAGAAATAGAAATACTTACTAGAATTGTTAAGACAAATCCTGAGCAAGCTGATCAGCATATTAACACATATTATGATAAGACTGGGCAACTGTTAAATGTAAGATCTGAGAGCACATGGAAGACAATCAAAATGCTAGCTGCAAGGATTGTTGTACTTAAAAAAGCTATGAAAATACTCTGTGCTGAAGATGTCCACAAAGGTATCAAGGATGTAAATATCTGAGAAGAAAGCGTTGGTAAAAGTATCAGAGGTATAAATGATTAAGAAGAAAGCATCAGCAAAATCATCCAGGATACGAATCCTCAGGAAGAAAGAATGAGCAAAGGTATAAGTGATATAAATGCTTGATAAAAAACTTCACTAAAAGTGTCATGGATATAAATGCTCAAGAAGCATCAGTAAAGTATCAAGGATATAACTGCTTGAGAAGAGAGCACTAACAAGTGTAATAGAAATGTGAAGGCAATATTACAGACATTTTTAGGTTAATCTATAGGTTAACAATAAATGTTAATGCAGCAAATATGAGAGAATATAAGCTGAATACTATTCCAGATTCTGTTTAATATGCAACAGCACATCAACAAAATGCAAGGTTATCAAGGTGCAGAAGGCAATTGTACATAAATTTCGACTGTTAGGTTAACAACAGTTGGAGTGAGATCATTCTCTTCCAGAAACGCTTAAACCTATTGCTGACACTCTCAATTAACATTTTCAAATCAGCAAGAAGCCAAATGCAGGCAAAGAAAAAATAGCTATTGCTGACATCATTAATCATTACAACAACACTAAATTAACACAATATATGGAGTCACCAGGGGAAAGCCAAACATGCTGTGGACACAACCTGTAATTAAAACTGAGCATTCAATACATTTCTGGGGTGGAGAATCTGAAAGAGAAGCTGGTTTACTGAATCTAATATTCGTAAAAACATCAAACCTCAACAAGTATCAACCAGAAGATTTAGAAAATATACTCAGCGATTATGTATCACTGATGTATATTTGAAAGCCAATCGGTTAAGAACAAAAAGTCTGTAAGAGGGTATACATAGCATCATATGGGAATCGACATACAGCATAAAAATGAGCAATCAAATTGTCTCTGTGATTCACACCCAATATATATGAAATACTGTAACTGTCAACACTGCTCACAGCTACAGCTGCCAGCTAACCAGGAATATAGTTCACGAAAAAGAAATCGTTTCACTCATTACAGAGCTTTGACAAAGATGCATTACTGAGTAATTATGAGACAGTAGCTCAAGAACTCCACAAAGCTGCATGCAAAAAACTTCCCTCAAATATGTGTTATAATAGAAGTAGGGCGGGGTGGGTTAGAAATGCCGCATAGTATGTTTGATCACTATTTCTGACTCACTGCCGTTCCTTCCAGGGCCTACAACTACTTGCAATGCGCGGGAAATGCTTAACTCTGATTGGTTGTTCAAAATGACCAACCAATCAAAACAATCCTTCAAGATCATTTTCGCGCTAAAACTGTCTTACGCCAATCACCATTGACAGATGCATTTACGTCACTTCATCATGCAAATATTAATAAAATGTCTAACAAAACCAAACGAAAAGAAAACTAATTTTGAAGTAACTTTAGAAAACTATTGCTCTGCAAATGCCTATTCTGGCTGCCTTCTTACAAAAGCAAGTACACTTGGACATACGTCATCAGTACAGTGGGGATATTGCATTTTTCATTGCAACTTGCATGTTTAACACTTTCCCATGACATAGTTACATAATGTTTAACATGAGATAATATTGAATTTTTTCGTATGTCCCACATGCAGACTCTCTCCCATTCACATTTACTCACACAACAACACATTAAATAAATGCTGATCTTTACTGAATTTTGTATTACAAAAATGAAAAATAATTAACATTTTTAATTATGAAAATTCGAACAATTCGACCTAACATTTTGTGAACTTCAGCAGTGATTCCAAATGATATTAAAGACAAACTGTAATGAATCCTAACTGATTTTAATCTTACAAGTGTTGATTTGGGATGTTTTAGGTAATTTCCCCTTACTCTGAATGTATGCCAGCTAGAAATTTGAGATTTTTACACAATCTTCTTTTTAATAAAAAAAGGGCAGTATATTGACTTTTAAATAAATTGAATAATATTTAATATAGTTTATTTAGATTCTTAGAGGCTTGAATATTCTGTCGCTTCCCACGGATAGGCTAATGACAGGTGTGAATGAGTCACACTAAGATACTAGTGGCTGTTTCTATCACTGCCAATGGCACCAAAGCTACGAGCTGTACTGCAAAGTAGTGCAATAAATGATATTGCGTATTGACTCATGACATTACACATCTCCTAAGAACCTAAAATTTCTCTTGAGAATATTTTATGGTTATTATTGCCATAAATGTTATTTAAGAATGATTTCGATAGCTGCACCGACACTGTCAAATCTAAATTGTTCTTCCTAAAATTGATGTTAAAATGAAGTTTTTCTTGGATAAACAATATATCTAAGATTACGTTATAATATTATATACAGTTACATCAACAGTCAATGGCTATGGCTTCATGTCATACAGTAAATTCTTATACAAAAAATTTTCAATTCTTTTTTTCCACAATCCAATGCTACAACATTTTCTCTCAATTTAAATTTACAAAACATTCATATAAGAGAATTTTTACATAAGTTCTTGAAACATTCACCTCTTTTCTTATCAAACTTTTACATTTTCCACATAATATTTAACCAAAAACAATAATAATAGTTCGTTGCTTAAGTAGCGTCCAAAAACTTTACTGAAATATAATTCAGGCACTACAAATCGTGTCCTTTCCTAACCCTTTCACGGCAATGTGGGGGTCGTCTTTAAATTTAAAACTGTCCTCACAGGAAATTGGGGGTTTCGAATACTTTCACAGATGAAGCAGATGTGTACGGATCACAAACACTTACACCTGGATCACATAAGGGCTTGTCACTAGGGTACAGCATCCGGCTTTGTCTCAACATCAGATTCTCTGTCACTCCCATATGCGGTTCTGTCACCTTTTCCGTACCTTCAATATACAGTATGTCTAAGCATCCATCCTTAGTATTTATGTCCTAACCTAACACACACATTTATTCCTAATAGATAATGTTTCTCAAAGCTTGACTCTCAGATTCAAAAGTAAAAATTTCTTCAAAGAACTTTTTCAAAACTTTCTTTAAAATTTTCCAAACTTTACTGTAGTAACATTTTCTTTACATTTAGTATTAATTAACTCAATGAAAAATAAGTTAACTGTTTCCCTCAAAACAAGTCAACAGTACCTAAAATTGGTACTACTACTGAAATCTTTTTTTCTAAAATCTGTTTCAATCATCAAGCAAGTTACTGTTACAATTATTGCTGATTCAACAATTTACACTTTCTTTGTTAACATTCTTTCAGAAAATTTACTGCTTGGCTTTACACAAGTAAGCTATTATACACTAGGAAAAAATAAATCATTAAATATATTGAAAATAAATTTCTGTCACCATCTGTCCACTGAAACATATCATTATACATTACGTAAAGGAATACAAAATTATTGAACACTGCAAACTATTCAGGCAACTTTCTGTAGTTCTGCAACTCCTCCTACACTCCTGGAAATGGAAAAAAGAACACATTGACACCGGTGTGTCAGACCCACCATACTTGCTCCGGACACTGCGAGAGGGCTGTACAAGCAATGATCACACGCACGGCACAGCGGACACACCAGGAACCGCGGTGTTGGCCGTCGAATGGCGCTAGCTGCGCAGCATTTGTGCACCGCCGCCGTCAGTGTCAGCCAGTTTGCCGTGGCATACGGAGCTCCATCGCAGTCTTTAACACTGGTAGCATGCCGCGACAGCGTGGACGTGAACCGTATGTGCAGTTGACAGACTTTGAGCGAGGGCGTATAGTGGGCATGCGGGAGGCCGGGTGGACGTACCACCGAATTGCTCAACACGTGGGGCGTGAGGTCTCCACAGTACATCGATGTTGTCGCCAGTGGTCGGCGGAAGGTGCACGTGCCCGTCGACCTGGGACCGGACCGCAGCGACGCACGGATGCACGCCAAGACCGTAGGATCCTACGCAGTGCCGTAGGGGACCGCACCGCCACTTCCCAGCAAATTAGGGACACTGTTGCTCCTGGGGTATCGGCGAGGACCATTCGCAACCGTCTCCATGAAGCTGGGCTACGGTCCCGCACACCGTTAGGCCGTCTTCCGCTCACGCCCCAACATCGTGCAGCCCGCCTCCAGTGGTGTCGCGACAGGCGTGAATGGAGGGACGAATGGAGACGTGTCGTCTTCAGCGATGAGAGTCGCTTCTGCCTTGGTGCCAATGATGGTCGTATGCGTGTTTGGCGCCGTGCAGGTGAGCGCCACAATCAGGACTGCATACGACCGAGGCACACAGGGCCAACACCCGGCATCATGGTGTGGGGAGCGATCTCCTACACTGGCCGTACACCACTGGTGATCGTCGAGGGGACACTGAATAGTGCATGGTACATCCAAACCGTCATCGAACCCATCGTTCTACCATTCCTAGACCGGCAAGGGAGCTTGCTGTTCCAACAGGACAATGCACGTCCGCATGTATCCCGTGCCACCCAACGTGCTCTAGAAGGTGTAAGTCAACTACGCTGGCCAGCAAGATCTCCGGATCTGTCCCCCATTGAGCATGTTTGGGACTGGATGAAGCGTCGTCTCACGCGGTCTGCACGTCCAGCACGAATGCTGGTCCAAGTGAGGCGCCAGGTGGAAATGGCATGGCAAGCCGTTCCACAGGACTACATCCAGCATCTCTACGATCGTCTCCATGGGAGAATAGCAGCCTGCATTGCTGCGAAAGGTGGATATACACTGTACTAGTGCCGACATTGTGCATGCTCTGTTGCCTGTGTCTATGTGCCTGTGGTTCTGTCAGTGTGATCATGTGATGTATCTGACCCCAGGAATGTGTCAATAAAGTTTCCCCTTCCTGGGACAATGAATTCACGGTGTTCTTATTTCAATTTCCAGGAGTGTATATACATTATATACAAAAAATATAAAACCATTTTATCAAATTGCTGAAAATTACTCATGCCCACTTCAGTAGTTCTGTAACACATCTTGTACACAATATTCAAAGAAAATAATCATTATTGAAATTACTAAATTCCACTTAAGTCAACCTCTCTGTGACTTTCAAAACGCCTCATATACTATTTCATTTACTCATTATGCAGGCAATCCTCTCTTGCCTTGAACACATTTCTTACAACAATGTCTCTACATATCGCAGACTTCAGAAAATTAATCACATTAGTGTATGCTTTACCATCTCATTTTCATTTCTCTCTCATTCTAATTAGTGTTTTAATCATCTACTTGGACACTAGCTTTCTCCTGCCTTTCCATTCTTTGTATAACACTATGTACCCTATTTACTGATAGGGAAGAAGGAAAGATGATAGCAGAAGTCCTGAATGATGAAGAGGAAGGCTGACAACACGAAAAGAAAAGGAAATAGTACTGCCAAAAACTGGGACGCTGGGTGTTCGTTAAACACATGACAACGCAAAGAATGTGTGACCCCTGAAGCTTCTTAGATCCCACTGTTTAATTACTGCTCCATTAAGTATCTTTTCAGGTCCGGTATGTTTTTGATTCCCAACCACTTGAATGATTTTATATTAACATAGTGACTTTCTCCTATCCCAGAAGGACCTGCATCTTTCCCTTCTACATTATCATCTATCTCTTCAATGTTTACCATGGTCCTGCAGTAACCTATAGGCAGATCTTTGACAATAAATCCTTTTTCTCCATCAAAAGGAATGGATACAATTTTCCCCCTGTACGTTTATTATCGCCTCAATTTTTCCAAAGTCTAACCTTCCTTTGTATTTATTTAAGAAATCGGCCCCTACCAACATTTCAACACTAAGTCCATTAATAATCAAAAAATTTAATTCTATTTGTACTCCACTTACTATGATTGGTAACAATATTTACAGTTTAACCACCTTCTTGCTTTTCCCAGTGGCCACCACAATTTTCAGCCCACTCACGGGCATTATCACTATTTGTTTATATTTAGGGAGAGCATTCACAAAATTCTGGGACACTGCACAAACTTGAGAATCAGTATCTATTAGACAAGGAACCTTTTCTTTAAACACAGTGACTTCAATGATAGGTTGTCCAACATATTCCCTTCTGATTACACACTCAGGCTCCTCTAATAAATCATGCACTACTTCACGTATGTCAAACCCTAACCTTTCTGTGGAAAGTACACTTAACTGGATCCCCTTTTGCTTCATTAATAGTGCCTGCTTTTACTGTCCTGTCCACTATAGATAAATCGAAACATCTCTCTTACTTTTCACCCCCTGTACTCACTTTTGTTTCTGCAACCCCATCCAAGCTATTGCCAGAATTATTTAAATAATCTCCATCTTCTTACTCTTCCGACTCTTCTTCCTCATTCTCGGAAACTACTTGATTCAACCTATGCACATCCTCCTGTTGTATTTTCATAGTGTTCATTCCACCGTCTATAGGTAGCCTGTTGTTTGTTTCGCAGTGCTGATTCACCCCCAACTCCTGATCTGAGTCTTCACTTTCTGTATTTAGTTCCTTTTTAATATGGTTCCTGCGATCTTTATTTGAGCTTTCCCTTTCACAAAAAACTACTAAATTTACTGAATAACCAAATTGTTTTGCAGTGTCATTTTCCTCTACCCTTCTATTTTCTATTATGCTAGCCCCATGGTGTTTAGTAGATTCCTTCTTTACAAAGGGCATCGCTAGCGGGTTTAATCTGTGCTGATTCAGTCTGCAAACGCTAGAGCCATTACAGACTTCTAACAGTTTTCCTCCTGTGTGACATCATTACCTCTGACGTTTCTATCACCTGTCAGGCCGCACCAACCCGTTACGTCATCAGACTGCAGGTGACGGCAATCAAAATATTATACTCTGTCATTGAAACTATTTTCAGCAGAGCCACCTCTCCCCCAATATCTGCCTCTATAACTGTGCACATGCTGTATGCCTATTCTGTTTACATTAACTTCGGCTCTGTTGTCATTTGGTCTAGTGGGAGGCTTTAAATCTCTCCTAGTATTTTCTTCCTCTTTTAAAATATTTTCAACTCTTTCCAAATAATCCAAATAATCCAAAAACCGGTCAATGTCGTCCCTGGATGCACAAATTATCTTATTTCGCCAATACAATGTCAATTTATTTTCAATTCCCATAATAATTTCCTCAGTTTCTACTTTGGCATTCAAATAGGAAAAAGCCGTAACCCACTTCTGTACAAATCTTCTTATGCTATCTCTCTTGGTCTTTTCCCCCTGGCCAAAATTTATTTAAAACCTCCATTTGCTTTCTGTTTCCCCAATACTCAGTGAGAAAGGCATGTTTGAACTCCACTAATCTGTCGTATTTATCTGGGACCAAGTTTCCCCAAATTTTTGCCTCTCCCATCAAATTTGAAGTAATGAATCATATCTTCTGTTTATCGCTCCATACTTTTGGCAAAACCTCATCAAAATAACTCCAAATTTCGTTTGGATGAACAATTTTACTAGGATCAAATCTCAAAAATTGGCGATGTGTTGCATAAGCAATTTAGATTAGTCTACTACACCATTAGTTACTACACAGCCACTATGGTTGTTAATATTTTGCTCCACTTGGGTTAGTCTACCCTCATGTTCTCAAAATTGCTCATTCACACTGGTACTGAATTGCTGGGTATAGCAGCTTGTATACCAAACTTGGCACACACATCTTTTCCTTCTTTCATTTTATTTGCCAATGCAGTGGTGACTTTCCTCACAGTGCTTTTGTACATTATGGAACTGTTAATTAACTTTGTCTAATTCTAAATGTAGCTGTTAGTTGTCCTCAGCAACTTGCTCAACCTGTCTAGTTAGTTCATTGTCACAATAGCAGTATTACATTCTTTTCTGACCTGATTAATTTCACTTTTAACATTGTTACTGAACAAATACAGGTCATTTTTCCAAGAATCTCTCAAATTCGAAATTTTATCCTCCATTTTAGCTTCCATTTCCACTGACAATTTATTTAAAAACCTAATCAACTTCAGTGTGTAACTCATTTATTTACAAACCAAATTTATTCATACTAGTATTAATGTTAGTACCTATTTTATTTATTTTATCATCAATATCATCACTTAATGACGTTTTAATTTTACTACCCGTTTCCTTCATATTAACATTCATCTGATTCATATTCTTTAGAATATTTACTAACATACCTGAAACGCGATCTCTTGGTTCACAAGCCACTGATACTGGTTCCTATTTCGTTTTACGAATAGCTACAGGCATATATTTAACATTGACTTCCACCGTACTTAGTCCATTATCTACCCAATAGTTAGATGACATTGACTCAGATAAACCACTGTCCTCTGTTTGTGATACTTCAAAACTGAAATTACCTATCACTGAATCATCTTCATAATTTACATTACCTAAATCTACCTTCACTTTCTTATCTACTATTTCCTGATTGTTTTCAGCCATTCTGTCCTTTCTCAGTGGATATCTAATAAAGAAATTGCTCGCCAAATATTCCATAGACGAATATGAAGCATGCCACATGGAATTTTACAAAGGCCGAAAGTTCACAAGCGGTTCTCTTTCCTACAAAACAATCCAAAAACTTCCAAACTTCACAAAACTGTCCGTAAATGCAACTGCTATTACGGCCACACAGTCAGGACGCGAGAAGCCTATTATTTCTTCATTTTACACATAATAACAGCTGAAGCATTGAGCATGACCTGCACGTCCAATAGCTGACTAGCGACTGACTCACTACTGTTCCTTCCAGGGCCTATAACTACTTGCAATGCGCGGGAAATGCTTAACTCTGATTGGTTGTTCAAAATGACCAACCAATCAAAACAATCCTTCAAGATCATTTTCGCGCTAAAATTGTCTTACGCCAATCACCATTGACAGCTGCATTTACGTCACTTCATCATGCAAATATTAATAAAATGTCTAACAAAACCAAACGAAAAGAAAAATAATTTTGAAATAACTTTAGGAAACTATTGCTCTGCAAATGCCTATTCTGGGCCGGCCGATGTGGCCGTGTGGTTCTGGCGCTGCAGTCTGGAACCGCGAGACCGCTACGGTCGCAGGTTCGAATCCTGCCTCGGGCATGGATGTGTGTGATGTCCTTAGGTTAGTTAGGTTTAACTAGTTCTAAGTTCTAGGGGACTAATGACCTCAGAAGTTGAGTCCCATAGTGCTCAGAGCCATATTTTTGCCTATTCTGGCTGCCTTCTTACAAAAGCAAGTACACTTGGACATACGTCATCAGTACAGTGGGGATATTGCATTTTTCATTGCAACTTGCATGTTTAACACTTGCTCATGACATAGTTACATAATGTTTAACATGAGATAATATTGAATTTTTTCGTATGTCCCACATACAGACTCTCTCCCATTCACATTTACTCACACAACAACACATTAAATAAATGCTGATCTTTACTGAATTTTGTATTACAAAAATGAAAAATAGTTAACATTTTTAATTATGAAAATTCAAACAATTCGACCTAACATTTTGTGAACTTCAGCAGTGATTCCAAATGATATTAAAGACAAACTGTTATGAATCCTAACTGATTTTAACCTTACAAGTGTCGGTTTGGGATGTTTTAGGTAATTTTCCCTAACTCTGAAAGTATGCCAGCTAGAAAGTTGAGATTTTTACACAATATTCTTTTTAATAACAAAGGACAGTATATTGACTTTTAACTAAATTGAATAATATTTAACACAGTTTAGTTAGATTCTTAGGGGCTTGAATATTCTGAGCTTGAAATGACACAGGTACTGCTTCAAATGGTTCAAATGGCTCTGAGCAGTATGGGACTCAACTGCTGTGGTCATAATTCCCCTAGAACTTAGAACTACTTAAACCTAACGAACCTAAGGACATCACACACTTTCATGCCCGAGGCAGGATTCGAACCTGAGACCATAGCGGTCGTGCGGTTCCAGACTGTAGTGCCTTTAACCGCTCGGCCATTCCGGCCGGCGGTACTGCTTCCCACGGCTAGGCTAGCAACAGGTGCGAATGAGTCACACTAAGATACAAGCGGCTGTTTCTATCACTGCCAACGGCTCCAAAGCTATGAACTGTACTGCAAAGAAGTGCAATAAATGATATTGTATATTGACTCGCGATGTTGCAGAAGGTTCAGATGATTTATATCAAGAAGATATTGTAGATATGCAGCAATATTCGTCAGTAAATGAACGCATCAGGTAAATTTTAATAGTCATTGATACATTTTCCACAGATTCTTCCACCTTACCAGAGAAAACAAATATGTGGAAGGAAGTGGCACAGATGATGGAGCACTTGATGCAGACAGGAACAAATCGATGTCTTGGAAACCTTCAAACTGATCATGGTGGTGAGTTTTATATTAGATATTTCAAGACGGCACTATAACAGCACAGAATTCATCACTAATCAACATTCACCCACAACAAAGCAAGTATCATGGAACATTTGAACAGAATGATAAAAATCCACATCTGGATGCATTTTAATTTTCATGGATCATGCAAACAGACAGATAGTCCTCCATAATTAACTTAGCTGTATAACCTAATTATAAATTGAACAATAGAAATCCAACAGATTGATGTTCAGAATAATTAGCTTTTAAATACAGTATACAATAGTATAAAATATTAGAACCATGCAAACAGAAATTTAATGTAGGTGATTTGGCATGTATTCCAGAGTAGATGATTGCATATCAGGAATAATCTTAAGTAAATGTAATTCATCCACAAAAGGGGTGGCTTAGAAGGAGCTTGTTCAACCAATACTTGAGAATTTCTCACCATGCTGGGACCCTTATCAAGTAGAGCTGATAAAATAGATAGAGAAGAGCCAACAAAGAGCGACACATTTCGTCACAGTGTCGTTTAGTTGGCCTGAGTACCTTGCTCAACAAGCTCCAATGGCAGCCACTACAAGAGAGACATAGTGCATTATGGAAAGGTTTACTACTGGAGTTTGAGAGACTGCTTTCCAGGAGGAGTCGAACAACATTACTGCCTCCCACATACATCTTACAAAATGACCACTTTTAGAAAATTCGAGAAATTAGTGGCTTACTGACAATCATCCTTCCCATGCGCCATTCGTAAGTGGAAGAGGGACAGAGTGATTAATTAGTGGTACCAGAAGTACCTTCTGCCACTCAACGTCATGTGGACTTTGGGGTATTGATGCAGGTGTAGCTGTAGAAATCATATCCACTGAACTGATCAGTGGAAGTATTTGCTGTTTCCAAAGTGTGACGAACAAATCCTAGATCTTAAATCTTAAAGAATGGCAGTAGTAATCAAATAACTGGTAACTTTTACACAGAAGAAGTACAGAGAAACATTGAATCAGTCATGTTTCTCATAGTGCCTGTCGTAAGGCGATGGGAGAATAAGGTCTTGGTTCAGTGGCTAGGTTTACCTTCATCACAAAACAGCTGGGTCGAAGTTAAAAATGTGATATATACTCGTAACAAGGTACGCAAACCTTCCAACCATTCCATAACATCTGCTAGGAAGTACAAGACACATGGTAGCTGCGGTATTTTCGACAAGCTACCTGAAGATTAACATATTCCCTAATGTAACTATTGCAGTCGAGGAAACAAGTTGTAAAAGTTGTTAGCACATGATGAAAAGGGAATTAATTAGTTGGAAAAAGCTTGCAAAGAATTCGATAACGCGCATGCTGCAAATAAAGACTTTGTAGGCCTTCATGCTGTGTGCTGATAAATACAAGCAAACTCGTGCATGAACGGACACGAGCAAGGGACAATGTATCAAGTTGTGCCTGTGTACTTCAGAATTCGCTAGGGGATTTCATAAAGATGAAGAATTGGGGTTGTGTGCGTGTTCTGAGTACGTAAGCATGGGCTTTATGTTTTGTGTGTGTGTTATTGGTCCCTGAAGTGGTGCGCAATGTTTAATTTTATTCGTTTGTGAGAAGCTACTGGTGGTTCTTGTCCTAAACTTTGTACGAGAATGTGAGGCGAGGTTTGCGTTCCTTCATAAAATTTTGTGGTCTTATCCGGAATAAGTATGTAGATTTTTCGTTAACCTAAAAGTCTCTTGTATATATGTTTGGGATGTATCTGCCAGCACCTGAGCTGACTGGGTAAATTTTGTTTTGGAGACGCTGCAGTCTTGTTAGTGCTGTGTCTGACGCCACAGGATGACCAGCAGTATGAGCTGACGCCAGAAGAGGAGTTTGCACCGAACAGTTAGTCTGTCACCTTTCAGGGTGAGATACAATCTCAAGAAAAGAACAAGTCTTTGTTTGCTGGAGTGACGAGATGTTTGTTTCACGTTGGCCATCGATCACTCTCAAGGCCAAGATAAGAAATAAAGTTTCTCCAAATCAATTCCCTGCTGTAAATCGTGAGTTGACGATCAGGGAGCTTGATCTTGGGGGTAAAATGGATGTCGCCATCTTGGCTTGCCCTTTGTGATTTACGGAAGGCCAAGTAATTCAGAGAGGTCTGCAGAAGGTGTGAGTGGTCTTATAGATTTATCTTGACAGGAGTGCTGGATGCTCGTATCGAATGGAAAGAATCACTCCAACATTATTTAACCAGACAAGTTTAACTGCCTAAAATTCCCAGCTACAGGGAACTCGTGTGGTCCTACACCCCGACACATATTTAACTGGGCAGGGTTAACTGCCTAAAATTCCCACATACATGGAATGGGTGTGATCTTACGAATTTAACTTGACAGGGGTGTAAGGAATGACTACTTGAAATTCTCAGATCACATGTCTGTAGGCAACACAATTAATTCCACTGTCAGCCTATTATTCCCTGGTGTAAGAACTGTGTGTGATCTGGCGTGTTTAATGTGATATACATATTGGGGGATGTAAGGAATGTGGCCAAAGAGTCAAAGGGTGGCCACAAGAATGCTGGTGCAGGTAGACACAGGCACACCACTGGCCATGGTGCTAACGAGGAGCAGTGAGGGACACTGCAAACTAGTTTGGTGGCATGGGAGTGTGATGTATCTAGTAGTGAGGGACACATACTGCTACTGTCGTTTGTCCAAATGCGACTGTGAGGGGCATGCAGGCCAGTTTTGTGGTTAGTGTGCCATGTGTTTCAGCTGCCATCCATGTCTGTAAACTGTGGCAGCAGGCGTGCAATGTTTTTTGAAACACGCAAACATTCAAGCCCCTCTGTCAACTGTGGCTGTGTTTCGCATCTTTTTGAAGCATTCAAACGTAGGCTTAGTGGTATAAATGTTAAATAAATCATCCCCAGTTGTTTCACACATCTCCTAGTCCTGATAGTGTTACCCACGCACACAACTGGCGTGACCATAAGCACTTGGTGAGTGACTAAGCACCTTACAACAGTTGTCAGCTATGTTTCGATCTGAATAAAAAGTTCCAACAAAATTCCTCCTTCATGTTTAATAATGCTTATTGTTACAAAGTTTAAATAAATACATCAATGCAATAAAACACATCTAGTAATAGTTTTGAAAACATAGAACAAGGAAAATATGTTTTTTAAAATTTCCTGTCATTTTATATATATCATAAGTGGACAATATTGAATTGTGACGTCAGTGAGTCCACCAAATTGGACTGGTAGACCTATATGACATGGATTAAGCTCATTCTGACATCTCTGATCACCATTTTGCATTTTTATGTTATGACCCTTTAACCTCGAGGGAAATCTGACAGCCATGCAAGCTGTCTCAGCATCCTCCACAAACACAACCGACTTTGAATTTTCTTCCAGTTTTCCACCAATAGGATAATGGGCTCAGAGGGCTGGGCAAAGAGGAAGGGACGAGGGCTGAGGTGGATGGGCAGGGAGTGAATTTGACCTTCACTTTGGGAATGATGTGGCAACAGTGCACTGTCCTAGCTCTCTCAATTCCCCGTTATGGTTGTTACATGTCATGATAGCAATGTTAGTGCCTGTCATCAGAACGCTGTTGGCCACAGCTTCATTCTGGTGGAATTGGGTTATGTCAAAATTAGGTACCCACATTATACCCCCAGGACAAGGTTACATAGAAAGCCCAGTGTTTACCCAACCTTGTGGATTTAACATCACATACGTTGGGCACCCACATTTTGCCCAGATTAAATGCAACGATGTTACACATCTTGTCCATACTTTGCTCGATTTCATTCTGATGATCAGTACTTTTCAAACTATCAGAAATATTAGCGGTCTTCTTTTAGTAAAGAATGCCCTCTTTGTCAGTACTAGCCTGCTTTTTATTGTCTCTTTGCTTCTTCTATCATGTGTTAATGTGCTTATGATGTAGCAGAAATCTGTCAATTCATCTGTTTTGTGGTCCTCAATTCTGCCAATCTCATTTCTGTTACTTATCATTAGTCTTGTCTTTCTTCAGTTTACTCTAAATCCAAAGCGTGTGGTCAGCAAACTATGCACTCTATTCAATAGGTCCTGCAGTTCTTCCTCATTTTCACTGAGGATACCAATTTCATTAGTGAATCTTCATTGCTTCTTTGCTGTAGATGTTGAACCACAGCTGGGCAACTAGCAGCTTGTGGGCCTGATCCGGCCCATGATTGGTTTCAGTCTGGCCTGTGGGAGAAATTTATGGGTGAGAGAGTGAGGTAATGTGGAATTCTGCAACAGAAGTTTTTAAGACAGTCAGTGTAAAAGTTGTAACTAAAGTAACAGTGCTGACGATGCATAAATAAATATAATAATCATCTGAAGACAGTGTGGACACAAAATGAATGTACTGCCAAAAACGCTTGTTTTAGGGCATAATTTGATGGTGTGATGCGTTGGTAAAGGGACGCAATTTATATTGGTGCGCTACACCTTAAATATTAACATCACGGACACTGTAGTTTTGACTTTATGTGCTAAGAGCGCTGCTGTTGTGCCACGTGATGAGGCGGCCAGTGAGCTCAAGTGAGTATGGCGATCAGAGCCGCAGGTCACGAAAGGTCACCAATGCCCGTATTGAACAATAGTGGTGAAAGACTGCATCTCTTCTGTGCATCTTTTTAGTCTGGGTACTTCTTCCTCAGTCCTAAATTTTTATTGTTCCTTATTGATTTCAGTATATACTGTATGTTCCATGTCTTTTCCTACAGATTACACTTAGTTTTTCTCAGAATACTGAACATCTTGCAGAATTTTACATTGCCAAACGTTTTTCTTGTGTCAACAGACGCTATGAGTGTGTCTTCATTTATCTTCAGTCACTGTCAAGCGCAAGCGCGAAACTGTATCTCAGATGGCTTTACCTTTGTTAAAGTCAAACTAATGTCAGCTAAGAGCTCCTCAGTTTTCTTTTCCATTCTTCTGTATATTATTCTTGTTACCAACTTTAATACGTGAGTTATTAAGGGGGCTGTACGATAGTTTTCTCGCTTATCTGGCCTTGTTATCTCCAGGATTGTCTGAATGATATTTTTTCAGAAAGTCTGATGGTATGTCTCCAGACTAGATTAATTACCACTTTCCTCAATGATTTTAAGAATTCTGAAGAAATTCCCTCCACCTTATCTGATCACAAGTCTCCAAAACCTGTGTTAAACACTGAATCTAATTATAGATTCTCTGTGTCTTTCATATTAGCGTCCATTTCTTCTTATGTCATGTCATCAGAAATTTCCTCTTCCTCATAGAGGCATGTATTGTGCCGTCTCCACATATCCATTCTCGCGTCTGCATTTACTTGTGAAATTTATGTTTCATTCTTTACGCACTAGCTTTTTATTCACCAGAAGCTGTATATGCTGAATTAGTCTTTCCAACGATCATTCATTTTTCGATACCTTCACATTTTTGCTGAGGACATTTCACCTTAACCTTCCTGCATATCTTATTTATTTCATTACAGAGTGACTTATATTCATCTCTTTCTCTGAACGTTTTTGTACCGCCTTCTTTCATCGATCAAGTGAAGTGTTTCTTCTGTTACCCATCGATCTTCAGAATTATCTTCGTTGTACCTATATTTGCGTGTTCAACTGTTGCGATTACCCTTTATAGACGTGTCCACTCATCCTCTACTGAACTGCTTATGGCTGTATTCGTTATGGAAGCTTCTATAGCCTTAGAAAACTTCAACACATCTTATCTTTCCTCAGTACTTCAGTAATCCACTTCTTTACAGATTGATTCTTTCAAACGATTATCTAACCTTAAATTCATTCTTCATTATTGCTAAATTATGGTCTGGGTCTATATCTGCTCCTCTAAATGCCATAAATCCAATTTCTGATTTCAGAATCTGTGTCTTGCTATGATATTGTAGGATTCCTTTTTTGGTGGTATCCTAATTGCGATTGACGAAACGCTATACAATAACATACAACCAGGATTTATTCAGAAAATATACTTTGGAAGATACAAAGTAGCATAAGCAAATTACAAACACTCAAGACAAAAGTCACGAGAGACATAAAGATATCACTGCTTTGCACCAAACTGCACAATGCAGTTCGATCAATTGATCTTACAGCCGCCACAGTAGCTTCCCTCCCCTCCCCCCCTTGAAAAACTGTAGAGCCTAAAGCTAGAACAAGTGGCACGTTGTGCCACAGTCTTTTTCTGCTCTCCCCAAGGACTTTGGGGGAGGCAACCAACATATGCCAGCAGTAGGTCGATGCAGCAAGGCCATGTCTGGCCATTTCAAAATGGATCCATGGCGGAAGAAGGGAGCAACCAACAGAGAGCTCAGAAATGTTGGTAGGAATCTCGGCCTGCTGGGCAACTTGTCCTGCCACTGTCTGTGTGCATAATAACCTGGCGCGCCGAGAATATCCAGGCACTTGCATATGGTCTATCAGCTTATGTGAGTCATTACAGGAGAAATATGAAGGAGGGAGGGGACAGGAAAGGACAACGGACCCAGCGCAGTAGTTGTCAAATGTAGAGTGATGAGTGGCGTAGCTACTGCATGTTGTTGTCATGTTGGTGTCAATGCTGGAGAATCGCTACAGGCTCGTTTGTTGGAATGTCAAAGAAAACAGGTTTAAATCACTCAGTGAACATAGTTTCTTGCCCGCCATCTTTATGGATGGTGAAGGTGTTCATTCCACTCGATATTACTTCATATGGGTCGGAATATGGAGGAGTAAGAGGCGGACATACATCGTCATCACACAGCCAAACATGTATTGAGGTTTTCAAATCTTTGAAAATGAAAGGATGACATTGTCGATTGCATTGCGGGCTATGTAGATGAAGTTCTTGTATTAGCAACTCCAGTTTTTTTTATAGAAGTCCAGTGTGGACACAGGACAGCTGAGCTGTAGGGAGTGCTGATGCAGTAAATTCACCAGGAAAGTGCAGCTGGTGAACAAGACAAACCATTTTTGCTGGCTGACTGTAGACCGAGCAGAGCCCTTGTCAATGAATTGCCCCAAGCAGCTGTGTGGCACATGAGAATAGATTTCAGGGCGTGGTGCATGCACTCCAACATGCAGTTACTGGTAGGGTGAAGGGTGTAGTATGAATGTGATGAATGTCTCAAAGAGTAAGGAGCTCGTCGAACAGAGAACTCTCAAACCAGTAGCCACAGTCCATTGTAATTGGAAGATGAATTCTATGATGAGAAAACCAAGCGCCCATTAGTGCTTTGGAAATGAATTCAGCCACGATATTTGCAATTGATATAGTCTCTGACCACCTGATACAATGATCAACAGTAGTAGGTAAGTAATTGTGACCATCTATACAAGGTGACGGGACAACGAGATCTAGATGAATGTATGCAAAACCTGCCATTGGGAGAGGGAAATCCTGAATCGTTGGGTACACATGCCATGAAACTTTGGTTATCTGGCACAAAGCGCAGTAGGATGCCCACATGCAGTTGCCTTTCTTACCATCTAGCCATACCACCTTGCTTGACACGAAATTCACTGTGGATCTGATGCCAGGGTGAGACACGTTGTGGCGTTAAAGACCTTCCAGTGCTATGGCAGACAACGCCGCATGCAATTACCTATCGTCAGACAGTGCCCGTGCTGTATCACAAGAGTTGAACATCCTGTGGCCCACTGTACAGACCGTGCTTCTAACCATTCTCTGAAGGTTTTCGTACAAGATCGATACTGTACAGCAGCTTGCACCACAGGACGCACAACGACGTGTTGACTTCACTCTCCACTTTCTCACAAGTGTTGAAGTTGATGAGAGCTGGCCCTGGACCATCCTATGGACAAACGAAGCTCATTTTTCTCTGATGGATTAGGTGAGCATGCACAATTGCCGAGTGGGGGATCTTCACCTCCAGTCACTGTGCATGAAGTTCCTCTGTATGGTGAACATGCCACCATATGGTGTGGTTTCACGACTACGTTCATCACTGCCTCATTCTCTTTTGAACAGGTTGGCGCTCAAGGACCAAAGACGTGCAGTATGAATGGCCATCGTTAGTGTAGTATGCTTCTCCAGCATGTCGTACCCCCCCCCCCCCCCCCCTGCAGCAGAGAGATTCATTGAACTCGACAGGTTTAATACAAGATGGGGCCCCACTGCTCATCGGTCGTGAAGTTCAAGCGCTTCTCCGAAACACACTTAGAAACCATCGAATTATCAGACAATCATTTCCAAATGCTTGGCTGGCATGATCACCTGATCTCACTCCCTGTGATTTCTGGTTGTGGTTCTACCTGAAGGATAGGGTTTACCAGGGGAACAGTTACATATGTATTGAACTGAAGCGTAGCATATCAAGAGAGGTAGTCAGCATACCTACCGACATACTTCGTTCTGCTGTATTGTGCTTTCAGACTCTTCTGAATACTGATGGCGCAATATTGAGCTAATTTTGTAGCAGTAATGGTACCAGTATGTAATGGTATTGCTGATTGCTAGCAGCACATTAAAAGTGTTTCAGCTGAATTGATTCTGCATTATTTCTCTTCCCCATGTCCGTAACATAAATGATACCTGTTTGGTCCTCGTGCGGTAATTAGTTTCCATGTTATAACATTTTAAATAGGGCAAGTTTAATTATAACCACATGGTAGTTTGTCACATAAGCTGCAAGAAATGAGCACAACACTTGCACAATCACACAGTTTCTCTGTGCTCTGTCAAAACATATCTTTCTAACGTTTTTGGAGTTACGTTCCATGTTGGAAGTCTTGACCCTTGAATTCCATTGTTGTAACATAGTTCACACTCACTTATTTGTTGTTTTCATTTCTATGAGACGTCTATGTGGTATCTCATCTGCTTGCACTATTTATCACATTTACTTGCGGCGGTAACGTATTCTTACCACATGACTCATATTCTATAACCAATGTATAGTATGACAACTGCCAAGAATGCAGAAAGAGAACAAATATTTCAATGACTGGACGGACAGTTCATAATGTTGCGAAGGAAAAAAAAAAGAAGTGGAACGAAGGCGTTTTGACTACGGCTCGCCCGCATGGTGCTCCAACCCTGGGACCACTTACCCACAACGCCTGCTACTTTATGGAACTTCTTGTTCTTGGACCATTCACTGTTTCCATATCGCTTTTTTTTAAAGTTCAGTATACCTTCATTCTGGTTTCGTGCTTGATCTGTGTTCAGTTTTTAACGGGTTGTCCACTGGGCCATCTTATCACTAAATCTGAGGGCTGTGCGATGGGGAGTTTCCCATGTGAGGATATCATTCGACCACAGATGTACTATCGATAAGTTTGCCGGCTGTCAGTTGTGTGTTATCTTTGACAATTGTGTCACTTTAGTGTTTTGACGTATAATGTGAGCAATTGGTGGAGATTAGAGATAACAGTACATCGGGTGATGCGTTGTTTATAGTATCAGGTGGTGTTGTAGTTTGGCAATAAATAATACAAAATGTGGAGTCCAACTCACGTTTTAGTTACAGGTGCGTTGTTATGTTTGATTTACGGAAGTGTGTATATTTCTTAATGTTTGGATGCATGAATTTCCGTTGTCGTTTGTAATGTTACGATATGAACCTTTGGGATTCCATAACCGTCAGCAATGTTTTGTTGTGTCTGTAGTGTAGTTGTAATGGCATGCATTACCAGGTTGGAATGTCCTGTAAAAACACAATTGTATCGTGTGCTGATATTCAACTTTAGAACGTATATACGGAACCTATGTATTAGGGTTGGGTAGGTTTGCTGGTTCATTATGTATTTGGAAGCTATGAAAGCATTAATTATGGATATATAATTACAGACCCTTGCTAAGAATTATGTAGATCTACAGTGGGGACATCGATAGTTATTACTTCTGTTACGCGTTTTTCATTGTAACATCGTGTATTACTTGTGTTATGGAAATCAGTATGTGAAACAAATGTTGCCGGATAACTTTTGTGCTTCACTATGTGTTTTCACTTTGCATAAAAGTATCCATAGTATAGCTGATTACGTTTGTTATCTTTGTCATATATTGCAACGAGACTTAAGTGTTTTTTGTTATGAAACTGTTGTCAAAAATAATACTACTTGCTTAACAAAGTCAGTCGTGGAAAAAGAAACTGCAGTTAATTTATTTCCAAATTTGCTAGACATTATTGAGAAAGTGAGATTCTTTTCTGCTTTATGAGCGTTTTATGCCATTCTTTCTGGAACTGCTGGCAGTGAAGTTATTGGAGAGGGTACACTAGTTCATTTTTACGAGAAAGCTGTGTAATCAGATGTGACAGTCAGAGAATCAGTACAGTATTCGCTGTAATGACTTAGAAAAGTCTAAATCATCATATTAGTAAGTTTTACATCATTTCGCGTGTTCTGGACTTTTTTAATGCTATAATTTTTGATAAGCACCCAAAAAATCAAGTGTACCACAGTGTTTCTACTAATAGATTTTCCATTTAGTGTAGTGATTTAGTGCGCTAAACGGCGAGGTCGTCAGTGCAGCAAGTTCTCCACTGATCTAGCAATGACACGGTGCGTTAATATGAAGCCTTTGTGTTGTGTTGAAGCACTTCATCATCACACTTCAGGATTTAGGAGTGGATAAACAAGACCAATCACCTTCTGACCTAACCTAGATCTCAAGATAGGATCAGTGTGTCACCGCAACCCACGTTCTGAAAACTGATATAGATGCAAAAATAGTAGTGTTCTTGTTCTGTTCTCTTTCTGTTCATGTGCATTTACCTTTACATGCCACATCATCACATTATGAAAACATCAGGCATTGATAGGCTCATTTTGCCTGAATGGATGGCTGTGACCTTAAATCATTGTTGTGGATGAGAAATACTTAATTACTTTATATGTCTCGCGAGTTGAATGTGGTGTGGATTGTGTTGTCAGTTTACATCAAGCCACTATTTGTCTTACATTGTTCTGAAAATGTTATATCACTCATCGTGGTCTATTATTCTGCCTTCGGATAGAGCCAACTCGTGTTAGTGATTTCATCCCTGTCTTACAGCAAAATGAGATCTCACAACAGTCTGATATAACTCAAAATAGGGAAACAAGGTCTAAGGCTTTACCCATACAGACAGAAATAGTGAAACATCCAAGTTCAGCAAGGGTGGGAATGAATGTTGTGTTACAAGAATATGTGGAAAGGTAGTAGGTTGCCAGTTTGATGTGAAGTAGAACAACATCATTATAATTGTTGAGATAAGATAAAAAATAAACTTAGATCAGCTGGAAATGGAACAGGTGGTTCCATCGTCATTGGTGGAACAGTTGCATTGTGTTTTTCAAAACTCAAAAGCTAATATAACAAAAAAAGATAAATAGAAATAAATTAATAATGTATTGATGATCATGTGCATAGTTGCTTTACCTTCTCATTAAAACTGAATATCAGAACTTTGCGAAATGAGCTGTTAATCCTCTTTAAAACCTTGACACTATGGGACAGCAAATGCACATAGCATTGAATGCCCAGCAGCATTTCACAGAAACTCTGTGAAATGTGTCCATATTTTCTTTTGAAGACATTGAATTCACATAATTACAACAATTCTTTACATGGTGAAATATCAATGAATGTAACACTACTAATATTTAGGCTACTTATAAAAATTACAATCAAAGACTGTCACGGGTGGAAAGGAATTGTCGCAGGTGGGACAGTAAGAAGTAGATTCTGTTTTCATAAGTGAAAATTAATTGGTATACTAATATGTAGATGAATTGGCAGTTAAAGTTTTAAGACCACTTCCCCTTTTAAATAACCTTGTAGTGTGTTGTTACCTATGAGTAAGATAAATTTCTGAACAGTATTACTTTAAAGTCTGAGTACCTGATTATTTGATTTAAAAAAATCCACCATCAAAAAAGCTATCAAATGCAGATTACTACTCGCTGAAATTTGAAAAACTCTAAATTTCTGGAAAATTCGTGTTTATAATGTGCTTGGTGCCCAGACTTGGGACAATAGCAAGAACTTATTCAAGCTTGATGTAGGATACATCTTTCTCATCAACTTTGAACATCTACTCTGAGCCCCTTGATCTCATACATGTAATCTGTATTCGTGTTTTTTTCAAGAGCTCTCCGTGGAATTGCAGGATACCCGTATTTGTCTGTTATCTTTCTTGCAATCTGAAACTCCAACAAAATTAATGTTCTTGGCATGATCTCTTTGGCAGCTGGTTCTAACCCTGTAACTTCTTTGGGAAATGTGTCTGCAGGCCTTCATCAGTTATCTCAGAAAGTGCATAGATGAGAGAGTGTATATTGGATGAAAGTTGAGAAACTCAGTTTCAGTATGTAGATGCCCTTGCTTAAAATGAAAGAAAGCAAGCTTCCTTTATTGTCATATTCATGTAATGTTTCTGAAAACTAACTCTTCTTCTCAGTTGCTGGGTCTTCAGTATTCACATCCTCCATACTGATTATATCAGTTGTGAAAAAGTTTTCTGTTGTGAGCAGAATATTACCTGTAAGTTGACCTCAGTCAAAACAAGACCCCGGGAGTAGACAACATTGCATTAAAAGTACTGATAGCCTTGGGAGAGCCAGTCCTGACAAAACCTTACCATCTGGTGAGCGAGATGTATGAGACAGGCAAAATTCCCTCAGACTTCAAGAAGATTATAATAATTCCAATCCCAAAGAAAGCAGGTGTTGACAGATGTGTCAATTACTGAACTATCAGTTTAACAAGTCACAGATGCAAAACACTAATGTAAATTCTTTACATACGAATGGAAAAACTGGTAGAAGCCGACCTCGGGGAACATCCGTTTGGATTCCGTAGAAATGTTGGAACACTTACCTTAGAAGAAAGATTAAGGAAAGGCAAACCTACGTTTCTGTCATCTGTAGACTTAGAGAAAGCTTTTGAGAATGTTGACTGGAATACTCTCTTTCAAATTCTGAAGGTGGCTGGAGTAAAATACAGGGAGCGAAAGGCTATTTACAATTTTTACAGAAACCAGATGGCAGTTATAAGAGTCGAGGGACATGAAAGGGAAGCAGTGGTTGGGAAGGGAGTGAGACAGGGTTGTGGCCTCTCACCGATGCTATTCAATCTGTATATTGAGCAAGCAGTAAAGGAAACAAAAAGAAAAATTCGGAGTAGGTATTAAAATCCATGGAGAAGAAATAAAAACTTTGAGGTTCACCGATGACATTGTAATTCTGTCAGAGACAGCAAAGGACTTGGAAGAGCAGTTGAAAGGAATGGACAGTGTCTTGAAAGGAGGATATAAGATGAACATCGACAAAAGCAAAACGAGGATAATGGAATGCTCCCTTCTTCTGTCTCTATATGCCAAGAATGGTCTTCCAGATTTTTTGCATAGAACTTTGGCCTATGGCATGCATAGAATTTAAACTGGTTCTTTGTTTCCAATGAAGCAGAGATTTTATTCTCATATCTGAAGTTTTAAACTGCTTTCGGGGGGGGGGGGGGGACTATTAGGAATTTGGCAATGGGATGCTTCTCACAGCATACTGGACCTGGGGATCCCTCTTCCTCTCCCAGCCATTCAGATTGTCCACCTTTTACTTTGTTTTTAATTACTGTTATTTACGGGTAGTCTCTTTTTGCTGATGTATCCAATTTGGCTTTTTCAGGATTGTCCATTCATATAAAGGCATTGATGAATGAAAGACCTTTCGTCTCCTTGTTACTAAGTGATACAAAGGAACAGTTCGACATATTTTTATGCTTGCATCAAGAGAGTGGGTTCTATTCCCATCGTGAACGCTTTGAATATTTCAGATTGGGGATGGGACAGTTGTGGTAGGAACAACTCCTGCTGCATGCTGAGCCTAACTGTGCCGACAAATCTACCAACCTGATTGTATCTCTCACCTTTTTTTATTATGTTCAGTCCTACTGATGTTCATTACACACATACTGTCACAATTCTATCAGGTTTCTGGCTGATATTACTAGCTCCAGATGGCCTACCTCATGAACAAGGGACTGAAGACTTCACTGTCTCATATTCTCCTTCCTCTATATGAAAAACTGGACCACAATTCCTCAATGTATAGTGTGCACTAGTTAACAGCTTTCACCACCTATTTAAACATGTTGATTTTAGTTATCTCTTATTTCCATGGGCAGTCTGTTGTCAGGTAATGGCTGGTGCTTGGACAGCTCAATAGTAGATCACTTGCCTGTGAAAGGAAGAAATCCCAGGTTAGAGTTCCAGTCCAGCAGAGAGTTTTAATCTACCAGCAAGTTTCAGTCTGTTGTGGAGTTTGGGTCCCTGGTAGAAAACACTGCCTTTAATTTGTTGCTTAATTCTTTCAATGCGTGCTCTCTTTCCCTTGATCATCAATAGTAATAATTACTTGAGTTGTTATTAATGTGCATAATGGATTAGGAGATGTAAACAGATGGTGCAGTTAGAATCCTCAGTTTCTCAAACAGCTTTTTTTATAATGAACCCAACTTTTGTCTTTAGTTGAGTCCTTTTCTGTAGTTTGAATAATGTCCATTTTTGGTGCATTTGACTTGCAAAAGATGATACTGTGCCTATGGATTAAGTGTACATAGGAATAGCATGTAATTGTGAGGCATGAGGCATTACACACTTACGACAGGACCCTACAGGTAAACGTCTGTGTTCTGAAACACTTATTTCAGGCACATGTTTCTATAAATCCTCTTGGTTTGTATTCATTCGGGCTGGTCTTGTTTTCAGAAATGTTAGATTATCTGGTGCGACTTCAAGAACATAATCTGTTGAATTAAGTTAGGTTAATTTCCACAGCCAGAATTTTTTGAAAAGGTGCCTAACCACTAATGGACAATTTCAACTTTTAGCTATTTGCAGTTTGGTGTCAGTTTTTGGTTGAGATGCTTTTAAAGCTCATATCATAAAAATTCAGTGCACAATAACAACATAAAATTTGAGAGTCCCAAATTTGTAGGAATGGTATGCTGCAGGATTTGCATTGTTAGTAGTGTTAGTGGCATGACTTGCCATTAGGCACCAGTACATGTACAACAATGTAGGGTGGAAAGACAAGCATCAGACAACAGTGTGAATTACAATTGCAGACGGTCAACATGGATATGGACGAGGTGAGCAGGGCTTTAATCATAAAGCTGTTTTCTCAGAACAACAAAAATAGTGGTGCTGCCCTTTGTGAGAATCAACACATGAAGGGAATACGGGAGAGTTGTTTCCACACTGTCACATTTGGGGATCATGACTGGAAAAAAAAAATTCATTAAGTTCCCCTGCATAGTGAACGCATCACCAAGTGGTGTGGCTTTATGGCACAGTTCATAATTGGTCCATTTTTCATTGAACTCTGACCTTAAGGACAAAGGACATGCAGCATGAGCAGGACATGTTACTGTGACCTGCTTTGCAAACATATGGTCCCTGTTCTATGGGAGGAGATGCTTTGGACTCAACTGTTTTGATGGATGATGGAGCTCTGCCTCACATTGCTTGTGAGGTCACTCGGTTACTCTGTAACACATTTGGAGAAAACCAAATCATTGATCCATCATTACAAACTGCGTGGCCACCCACACCGCTAGATTTGAACCCGTATGGTTTCTGGCCCCGAGGTTTCCTGAAGGACGTGGCTTATCAGTGAGACACTAACATACATTAGAGGTTGAAGATAGGGATATTGGGGGAGATAGCCAATATCCCATCTGAGCTGTTATGGGCAGCAGTAGAGTAAACTCTAGTACAGTTCCAGGGTATCATGGATGCAGATGGTCGTGACAAGGAATGTAAACATGGTACAGAGTTAACGAATGTTAATCTCTCATGTGGAAATTAAAATTTCTTTCTTTCAATGATCTATTCATTATTTCTCTTGTGCATGTGCTTATAAATGTTTTCACAAAGTTTCATTGTCCTACTACTGCCTGTAAGTAATGAAGTTTAATTATAACCACACTATTCATTGTAAATAGAAGTGTCACATGCTTTGTACTGTTCTGTGTCATCAATTACACTGTACAGTGGGATGTTCAATCTAATAACTTCTTCTTTTCTTTTCTTTGCAGTCCATAGAGCCAGAGGATTGCTGACTAAAGGCAGGAATGGTAATGCTTGTTACAGTATTCAGCTTTTTGTAATTCTATAGGCAATCAGTTTTGCATGTGTTTGCAAACAGATAATTTTATATATGATGATTGTGTAGTATGTACAATTTTATTACAACAACCAAGTACACATAACAACAGCATTGACTTAGCATCAGAATTACGTCTGCACATGAACATTGAAACAGATGAAGGAACAGTCCAGGCAGAGTCCAGTAATAAGCAAAGTTAGTTATAGCAAAATCATGGAACAGTTCTAGATGGTAAGGAGAACCTTCACTAAGCACCATTTATGCTAGACAGCCTGAGCTGTGCTGCTGATGTATGGCTGTCTCCACATGGTCAGCAAAGGTGCTGGCAGCCAAGCGAAACATGTGCTCTTGTTTTGGCCTCTCTCTGGTGGCACAAGAAATGGGCTCTGTGGTTGTGGTGACTGCATATGTGGACACACTGCCACATCCTTCTCCCCCCCCCCCCCCCCCCCCCCCGCAAAAAAAAAAAATCCCTTTCAGGGAGGTGGCACTGCAGGTGTTGATGGAAGAAGGCAGAGAGCCAAACTGGCAGGGCTGTTGTCTACAAACTGATCTGGCCAAATAGGCCACATGGTCTGCAAGGTGACTCTGTGTCAGCAGCATGGCTGCAGCTGCGTATTGATGACTTCACCTCCATTGAATCATCGGCCTCTGATGAGGCATCACTGTAGCAGGGTTGGGCCGTCAGCTGTCTCTGCCCCAGTTGTGCATATGGCCAGAGGGACCTGTATGATGGTGAGCTGAGCATAGCAGTGCATATGGGTAACAGGGGAAACACACCATTTGGGACGGGGGCTATAAATACCGTGGGGGGAGGGGGGGGGGCAAGGCTCGACGTATGCTCGTGTGAGGGGGTCACATCCTCGTGGCCTCCATCAAACATCTTGACGTTGTTGGTGCCAATCAGCTCCTCAAGTGGCAGTGCCTCAGGAGCTGTGCTTGCAGGTGTGGTGTCTTAGCTCCCCACTGTGGATGCAACTGATTCTTTCTGATGGTGGGAGAGCGACACCTCACCAGTATCCATGGTGAACATTTGTTGAGTGTGCACCATTGCCAGTGCCCGTCCAGGTCCCCAACCGAAAGTACGTGCCAGACGGGTTACCAGAATGTATCGTAATGGGTGCATTTACACTTCAGGCTGTGGCACAGCAGGTACAGCAGAGTCAGGAGCTGCCAGCCATAGAGTATCTCCATCTGGCTTCTGCCATGCAGTGGTGTGGTCCTAGATACTGAAAAACAGAGGCAACACTAAGTCTTCTGAGAGTCAGTCAAGCACTTTTTAACTGTGCTGTATGCTTACACAAAGTGGGTAATAACATAGCGGGAGCAGATATCGTGAAAGAACACCAATAAAGAGCTGGAATTAAGCTCAACAGAAATTTTTTCTAACGATCTAACAGTGTTCAGAAAGGGTAGATTAAATACAATTGGCGGTGGAGTATTTATTGCTGTCAGAAGTAGTGTGCTTTGTAGTGAAATCGAAGTAGATAGTTCCTGCAAAATAGTATGGGTAGAGGTTATACTTGACAATCGGACTAAACTATTAATTGGGTCGTTTTACCGACCCCCCCCCCCCCCCTCCGACTTGGAAGATATAGTTGCTGAACAGTTCAAAGAAAACTTGAGTTGCATTTCAAATAGGTACCCCACTCATACAATTTTAGTCGGTGGTGACTTTAATCTACACTTGATATGCTGGAAAAATTATATGTTTAAAGCTGGCGGCAGGCATAAAACATCATCCGAAATTGTACTGAATGCTTTCTCAGAAAATTATTTTCAGCAATTAGTTCATGAGCCCACTCAAAGTGTAAATGGTTGCAAAAATATACTCGACCTCTTAGCAACAAATAATCCTGGACAAATAGTGAGTATCGTGACGAATACAGGGATTAGTGACCACTAGGCAATAGCTGCTAGGCTGAATAGCGTAACTCCTACAACCGTCAAAAAGAAACACAAAGTATATCTATTTAAAAAGCTGATAAAAATGCTCTTAACTCCTTTGTAAGAGACAGTCTGCACTCCTTCCAATCTGGTATGTAAGCATAGAAAAGTTGTGGAATGATTTCAAAGAGATAGTATTGACAGCAATTGAGAGATATATACCACATAAATTAATAAGTGATGGTACTGATCCCCCATGGTACACAAAACGGGTCAGATCACTGTTGCAGAAGCACTGAAAAAAGCATGCCAAATTTAAAAGATCGCAAAATCCCCAAGATTGGCAGAGTTTTGCAGACATTCAAAATATAGTGTGTACTTCAATGTGAGATGCTTTCAATAATTTTCACAACGAAACTCTGTCTCGAAATCTGGCAGAAAACCCAAAGAGATTCTGGTAATACATAAAGCACACTAGTGGCAAGACACAATCAATACCTTCACTGCACGATAAAAACGGTGAAGTCACTGGAAACAGTGCCACTAAAGCAGAGTTATTAAACACGATTTTCCAAAACTCCTTCACCAAAGAAGACAAAGTAAATATTCCTGAATTCCAATCAAGAACAACTGCCAAGATGAGAAACATAGAAATAGATATCCTCGGTGTCACAAAGCAGCTTAAATCATTTAATAAAAGCAAGGCTTCTGGGCCAAATTGCATACCAGTCAGGTTCCTCTCAGAGTATGCTGATACAATAGCTCAATATTTAGCAATTATATACAACTGCTTGCTCACAGAAAGATCTGTACCTAAAAACTGGAAAATTGCTCAAGTCACACCAATAACCAAAAAGGGAAGTAGGAGTAATCTGTGGAATTAGATGCCTATATCACTAATGTCGATTTGCAGTAGGGTTTTGGAACATATACTGTATTCAAACATCATTAAGTGCCTCGAAGAAAACGATTTATTGACACATAATCAACACGGATTCAGAAAATATCATTCTTGTGAAACACAACTAGTTTCTTATACTCATGAAGTAATGAGTGCTATCGACAGGGGATGTCAAATTGATTCCATATTTTTAGATTTCCAGAAGGCTTTCGACACTGTTCATCAAAAGCGTCTTCTAACCAAACTGTGTGCCTATGGAATATCGCCTCAGTTGTGCGACTGGATTCATGATTTCCTGTTAGAAAGGTCACAGTTCGTAGTAATAGATGGAAAGTCATCGAGTAAGATAGAAATAATATCCATTGTTTCCCAAGGAAGTGTTATAGGCCCTCTATTGTTCCTGATCTATATTAAGGACATAGGAGACAATCTCAGTAGCAGTCTTAGATTTTTGCAGATGATGCTGTCATTTACCATCTTCTAAAGTCATCAGATGACCAAAATGAATTGCAAAATGATTTAGATAAGATATCTGTATGGTGTGAAAAGTTGCAGTTGACACTGAATAAAGAAAAGTATGAAGTTATTCACATGAGCACTAAAAGAAATCTGCTAGATTTCGATTATGCAAAAAGTCACACAAATATAAAGGCTGTAAATTCAACTAAATACTTCGGGATTACAACTACAAATACCCTAAGTTGGAACAATCACATAGATAAAGTTGTGGGTAGAGCCAACCAAAGACTGTGATTCATTGGCAGAACACTTAGAAGGTGCAACAGGTCTACTAAAGAGACTGCTTACACCACGCTTGTCCGCCCTATTCTGGAGTATTGCTGTGCAGTGTGGGATCCGCATCAGATGGGACTGACGGATGACATTGAAAAAGTACAAAGGTGGGCAGCTTGTTTTGTTTTATTGCGAAGTAGGGGAGATAGTACCACAGACATGATACATGATGTGGAGTGGCAATCATTAAAACAAAGACTGTTTTCGTTGTGATGGGATCTTCTCATGAAATTTCAATCACCAGTTTTCTCCTCCAATTGCAAAAACATTCTGTTGGCACCCGCCTTCATAGGGAGAAATGATCATCACGATAAAATAAGAGAAATCAGGGCTCACACAGCAAAATTTAAGTGCTCATTTTTCTTGCATGCCATTCGAGAGTGGAATGGTAGAGGGACAGCTTGAAGGTGATTCATTCAACCCTCTGCCAGGCACTTTATTGTGAATAGCAGAGTAATCATTTAGATGTAGATATGAACTGTGGGTCATTATTGTAGACAATCATCTCGAACAGCCCATAAATCTCAAAGACCTTGTTGAGAGCCTACACAGTAGCTTCTGTGGTGATGCAGCGCATATGGAGAACATATGAGTAATTGGACAGTGCGTCAGCCATCACCAACCACATAGAATTACTGAAAGGGCCCGTGAAGTCAAGGTGGAAGCAGTCCCATGGCTCATGGCTGACTTTGTGTTGGCCACCTGCTGTTTGGCACATGGACATTCTTCTCAATCATCAAAACGATGTCAGGCTAGTAGACAAAATGCCATGAAAGACCTTCATGCAGTTCATACCCCAGTGGCCACAGTGTAAGAGGAGGAGGATACAAGCCCACAGGACCGCAGGGATGATGAACCAGGGGTCACTTGAATCAGTGCTAAGGAGGAGAGTGCCATCAATTGCCTCCAGCTGATGGTGGAGGAGGAAATAATTGCAAAGTGGAGCAGACTCCTTGGTGGGCAGTCACTTGCACCAACCATTGTACAAAAAATCAACCATCTGTCAGAGTATGGGATCTTTCCAAGTGGCCTGTACTTCGTGATGGACCTTTACGGGCTGTCTAACCAGTGATAATCAATCGGGGGGGGGGGGGGGGGGGACAAGTACTTCGGCTTTCGTCAAAAGCTGGGCTGGATCCCTTCAAGTGTAACAACAGGTCTGCATTAGCATGCTATGCCGCAGATGTATAATGAATCTCATATTGATACTCACACAGAAACAAAGCTCAGTGCTGGAATCCTTCTGAAGTCCTGCTCAGAAGTTGCAAACGGGAGCCAAAGGATGCCACAAGTGGCTTATGGTCAGTGATGAGGTGGAATTTGATGCCGTAGAGGAAAAAAATGGAACTTCTGGACTGTGTACATAAAGGCTGAGCCTTTCTTTTCTATATGAAAATATTCGCACTGAGTGGCTGTCAGTGTTTTGGGGGCAAATGTGATGGGCTGTTTGGAAGTGTCAGCATTCCTCTGAACTGCCCAAACACCATGTTGGGAAGCATCTGTTGCAAGCACAAGCAGTTTGCCCAATGTCAAGTTAATGAGGCAGGGCATGATGTCTTTAGCAGTGATTTTATGTGGGCAAATACTGTCGCAGTCTACAGACCAAACAAAAGGAGCACCCTCCTTTACACAACTTGTGCAACAGATGAATGATGTCCACTTTGATAGGTAGAAGTTTCAAATAATAACTGACTTTGCACATAAACAATTGGAGTTCCTTCAGGTTCTGCTGTTTAGGTAGGTAATTGATTGCTGCTATGTGGCATGTTGTAGGTTTGATGCCATCCTTCGATAGGAGGTGGCCCAAATATTCGATTTCTACCTGAGAAACCTTTAATTTGATTGTAGTGTAGGCCCACCTCTTGCAATTTAATGAACAGAATCCATAGGTTAGCAATATGGTCCAGCTGTAAGGAAACCATAACAATAATGTCAAAAAGATAGTTTGCACAGATAGCAATGCCTTGCATTAAGTATTCTAAAAATCTCTGGAAAATGGTGGGAGCACTCATGATGCTGAATGGCAGGTGCTTATAACAGTCAAACCCAAAGGGAGTGTTGGTAACTGCGATCTGTTGAGAGGAAGAATTTAGCTGAAGCTGCAGGTATGCCTCCACCGAGTCAGTCTTTGAAAAACACTCACCACTAGGCAGTTTCAAAAGTATTTCTGCAGGTCAGGAAAACTGATTGCGCATCAACAGCAGATTTAAAATCTCCCCACAAATAAAATGCTCTCATAGGCTTTTGGATAACAACCAGAGGCATAGCCCACTGGCTGGAAGGAATGGGTTCAATGATGCCCTGGCCATGCAACCTGTCCAATTCTTCCTTGAAACCCTGCTACTGGGCAAATAGAATAGGCTGAACATGACAGAACTTGCAATGGCCATCAACTTCACGGTTATGTGGGTCTTGTAGTCTTTGGCAGCACCCAATCCCAGCAGAAACAAGAGACCCTAACTCATGGCATAGGTCATCCAGTGCCTGAAACAGGTTGGAGTCAGAACTCATGGCAGAGGTGATCCAATGCTTGGAATAGGGTGGAGTCAGAAATGAGATGCACAGCGTGCTGAATTTGAAACCCAAAAACTGTGACTGCATCAAAACCAGAAATGTTTTCAGATATTGTGCTGGCGACAGCCAAAAACTTGACTGCTTTCATGACATGTTCATTCTCAGGGAACAGGGATTGACCAATCACTGTATCTGACTGAACGACAATTGGTGGAGGGCAGAGAAGGGCAACATAAGCAATGATAGGTTTCGAGATTCACTGGAGACACAAAGGACCCTGCTATCAACCGGGAAATGGAATAGCAGCTTAGCATAAATCTTGCGGGGAAACGTGAAGGTCCCAGCTGCGCAGTGGTGCGACACTGTGACACTCCAGAAACTCCGTGTCCACATCTGGGGCACAGAATAGAGAGTAGATGGAAAGGAAAGTTGAGGGTGATGCCTTTGATTTGCATGAAGCCATATTGAAACCAAGTAAACGCGAAATGATAGCTGCTTACTACTATGGCTCGAAATAGACATTCTTACGGAACAGAAATAAGCTGAGTAAATGAATACTTTTACGAAAAGAAATGCTAATGAAACAAATTGTGATAAATCTTTAGTTAAAAACTTATCACATGAGCTTTTAAATTAATTACTATTTGCATTTACATACAGTGAACTGCCATGCTTTTAGCTTCAGGTGACAGTGAATCTGCTTTGTTTTGTAAATATAGGTTCTTTCTTTACAGCAGTTTTATTTTACTCCTTAGTTTTTCCTCTCTTGGACTGTGAACTAATAAATACACTTCACTCCCAGCAGAAACAATTGTTGTTGAACACTCTTCAGAGGTTTCAGGGTATACCTCAGTGCTGGAGTTTTCATTTGTGTTTTGAACCGGAAAGTAACGCATAGGCCTTACTTTAAATGAAGACAGTAGGCTGATTAAAATTTAATTTTTCACAAATGTTTTGAATTATGCACAGACCTGTTAATTCGTTCTAACATTTTATTTAATATAAATTATGTTCATGTAATAAATGACGATTGATAAGCGTCTTAAAGAAACTTCTGTCAACTTTGTCCAAAATAGGAGATGTGTTCAGCTTTTCCATTATGTAACTGTTGGTGCAGGATGTCTTCTTTTTCTTCATTTTCTTCCAGCCACAAGTACTACAATAACTTGTGGTTACTAGTTTGAGAAACATGCATTTACTTCCATGAACTGTTCACGACTGTTTTTATGATAAATATGAACCCGCTAAGTGTAAATCGTCAGCTGTAAAGTAATTAAAGCTTCTAATTTTATATTCGACATTCTCATGTACAACTTATTATAGCTTCCTGTAAAATTATATGCAAACCCAAATTTTTGTTTGCCTTTCCTTTTCATGCCTTTTGTGAAAGTATTAATAAATACGATATAGTAAATATTATTTCTGTTTATTTTGCAGTGTAAGTAACATAAAAATTGGAAACAGAAAAGATAAAATAGCTTCCACGGACAGAATCGAATCTGTGACCCATGCCTTACCATTCCACACTCTTGCCACTACGCCACACACTGCTTACAACTTGTGCTACCATAAATGGCTCATCCCTTACCTAGGCCACACCAAAATTGCTGTTTTCTTTTAAATGCCTGGCCATGTGAAACTCTCGCTTCTGTCTCTTGTACTTCAGGCCAAGTGCTGCACATACTATAAATTTGGATAAAACCGGTAATCTGTTTGTGAGCTGCAGGCAACTTGTGTGTGGTGTTCTCAGGCAGTGCCCTAAAATAAAATATTTTAACTTCCAGTTTCTCTATACAGGGTGAGATTGGCTTTCCTTCCAATTTCAAAAACAGTTATGATATGTTAGCTACATTTAGTATACAGCAATGTGCACCTAAAATGAACCAAATGTAAAGTAGCCAGTGACCACACTTTAGTGCAAACCATTCAAATTTTGCACTGCAGAGTGCTTGGAAATTAAGTATTACAGTAACTATGACACATAAAGAACAAGTAGACACTTCTTCATCAAGCTGTGGTATGAAACCATAAGACACAAAAGAAATCAATTTTGTATGTCAATTATTTTCCTCAGGATTGAATGAGAGATAATATATACAGTGGTGAAGGAGATGTGCAAATGTGAAACAAGTCGTTTTTAATTTTGGAAAGAAATGGAGAGTTTAATGAGCTTTTACTGTTTACAGCAAGAAAATCAGGAAACTTGTTTTTCTCATGTAGTGCTATCAACTTCTTCTAGCTGGTTACTTTCCTGTGTGGCCTTTTCTCGTACTACTGCTCATTTAATGTTTTTAACTTTTACAGTATATCAAACAACTGTTTACTTGTGGGTAAGCCCAGTAGCTAAAATGCGCAATTAATAGAATAAACAAAACGTGTCTGTTTGCCTTTGACTTCAGACACAGCTCTTTACTTGGTTTCAATGTATTGTCAGAGGTGTAACCACATGGACAGCTATGACAAATGGCTGCCACATGGCCGTGTTTGTAGCGAGCCACACGTAGCGCCTGCTGGTAGGGGCAGCGGCTATGGTCCATGCACGGAAATAGTTAGGTCACGAGGGAAACTTGTATCTGGAAGAGTCATAGTCCAGTTGTGAATGAGATGAAAATGACAAGGGTGTCAGTGAATGATGTCTTTTCTGTAGAACCAAACGCATTGCTGCTGTGTACATTACATCCTAAAACTGTTAAATCCCAGCCTGTGTGACTTTGAATGCCTGAGCTACAGCTAAGACCACCTTCATTGTAGGACCTATTAAAAGTATCGCACCCCTATGCACCCCTCTGTCTGGAGCAGAATGGACTGTGGTGTCACATATCTGGAAGCCGGCATATGATTGATTACATGAGCACAAATAAACCAGCACTTCCGACTTAAACCCCAGAGATAAGCTACTCACACTTGATAGGACTGGCCAGGCTTCTTTTGTGCTGGTGAAACTTCATACGGGAAACCACAATGTGGATTTGTTTAAGATAATAAGCACTGAGCAACTCACATACCCGAGAAAACAACAATGCCGCAGGGTCCATTAACAGAGCAAATTTCTGAAGCAAATCAAATGTTACAGGACAAGAAAAAGGATTTTCGCAAAATTGGGTCCACTACCTAAAATGTCACAGAATACTGTTCATATGAGTCCCAATCTTCCTTTACCTCTTGGAATGGAGGAAAGCTGGGGTGAAGGTGGCATGCCAAGGGCAATTGTGGAAGGACTGTGGCACCTTGCAAAGTCGTAACCAACTGATAAAGAAAATATAACTGGTGCTGTTGTAAAAACTGAACCAGCATTGGAGCCATTGTGCTCATGGAACACGTGCAGATGCAGAAACAACCTTGTCACCAAAACTGTAGTATCTACAGTTTTATTACAACAACCAAGCGTACAGAACATAAAACAGTAGTGGCTTAACACCAGAATTACTTCTGCACGTGAAGATTGAAACAGAGGAAAAAACAGTCCAGGCTGAGTCTGGTAACAGGCAAAATTCATTATAGCAAAAGCACTGAACAACCCTAGTTGGCAGTGATGTCTCTCACTGAGCACTACTGATGCAAGTGAGAGTGGGCTGCACTGTTGACATGCACCTGTCTCTATGCGACCAATGGAGATGCTGGCAACAACCGAAGCACGCCCTCTCATTTTGGTCTGGTACTGGCAGCACCATATATGAGCTCTGTAGTTGGTGTATCGGCATACATGGGTGTGCTGCCACACATCAGGAAATGTGTGTTGCATTTGCCCTTTTTGTCATCGTAATGTTAAGTTCTACAATGTCCTTACTGTGCAACACCATATTATCAGAGGTAAATTGGTGGCTGATGGTGTTGTTTAAAATTCAGCACTTCCCCATTATTTGTCAAATAAAGTCAGTCCAAGGCTTGGAGCCATATTGCAGCAAACTTCAGTGGAATTGTGATATAGTTTACCTCATGACAAGTAAAATCAAGCAAATGCCATGATGACACGAGTGAGTACTATGTTAATTATGATGTCACTATCAGCATGTTGCGATGTGTTGAAAAGAGTTAGTGAAATTTAGTGAAAAAAATGGGCTAAATCTGTTTCACCAGATACATATTAATAAACACCTTTGTTGGGCAACTGTAGTGAACTGTATTAGAAGCAATGGAAACAGGTGTGGACACCAGTTAGGTATCATAAGTGTTCTGTAAATTATATACTTTTTTGTGTACTCACAGAGCTTAAATAGAACAGATGAAACAATGGTGTAGGGAAAAAAGCACCCAATAACTGGGAATGGTTTGTGACATATATATATATATATATATATATATATATATATATATATATATATATATATATATATATATATATATATATATATATATAACAGAGGGAAACATTCCACGTGGAAAAAATATATCTAAAAAGAAAGATGATGAGACTTACCAAACAAAAGCGCTGGCAGGTCGATAGACACACAAACAAACACAAATATACACACAAAATTCAAGCTTTCGCAACAAACTGTTGCCTCATCAGGAAAGAGGGAAGGAGAGGGAAAGACGAAAGGATGTGGGTTTTAAGGGAGATGATGTGACTTACCAAACAAAAGCGCTGGCAGGTCGATAGACACACAAACAAACACAAATATACACACAAAATTCAAGCTTTCGCAACAAACTGTTGCCTCATCAGGAAAGAGGGAAGGAGAGGGAAAGACGAAAGGATGTGGGTTTTAAGGGAGAGGGTAAGGAGTTACCCTCTCCCTTAAAACCCACATCCTTTCGTCTTTCCCTCTCCTTCCCTCTTTCCTGATGAGGCAACAGTTTGTTGCGAAAGCTTGAATTTTGTGTGTATATTTGTGTTTGTTTGTGTGTCTATCGACCTGCCAGCGCTTTTGTTTGGTAAGTCTCATCATCTTTCTTTTTATATAAAAACAAAGATGATGTGACTTACCAAATGAAAGTGCTGGCAGGGCTATAGACACACAAACATACACACAAAATTCAAGCTTTCGCAACAAACTGTTGCCTCATCAGGAAAGAGGGAAAGAGAGGGAAAGACGAAAAACCCACATCCTTTCGTCTTTCCCTCTCTTTCCCTCTTTCCTGATGAGGCAACAGTTTGTTGCAAAAGCTTGAATTTTGTGTGTATGTTTGTGTTTGTTTGTGTGTCTATCGCCCTGCCAGCACTTTCATTTGGTAAGTCACACCATCTTTGTTTTTGGATATATTTTTCCTACGTAGAATGTTTCCCTATATATATATATATAATCACACACACAGGGGGGGGGGGTGTGTACCAAAAGGAATTGCCACTAAGACCGCATAGAATGAACATTCCAGAGTCAGTGAGCCAAGTACTGTCACTGAAGGACGTCAGGGCTAGTTTCAGTAGAGTTTATAGTGACAGCTGTGAACAGTGTGCAGTGGTGAAATTCTGTATTTTGCTTGGAAAAAGTGGAATAGGAACTCTTTAATAGTTAAAAATGGCGTACAAGGACCCGCAGCCCGAACACATGAAAATGTTGAAAACATTTGTGCAGTCATCGACGAAGATTGTCAACAAACCATTGAAGAATGACAGATTTGGGAATGAAAATGGCTCACAGATTCGTGCCTTAACTGATATTGGCTGAACGAAAACGAGATCGCATGAGAGCATAATGTGCTTTGACTGAAGAGTCCCAAAATGATCCAAACTTTTTTTCAAAAATTATCTCAGCTGACAAAAATTGGTGCTGTGCTTATGATCCTGAGTAAAAGTAACAATCAAGCGAGTGGAAGACTGCAAGTTCGCCTTGCCTCAAGAAAGCTCGTCAGGTGAAATCAAATATTAAGACAGTGCTTTTTTTGTTCTTTATGTGAAAGTGGTTGTCCATTCAGAAGCACCAGGCTTTCTACTTGGTAGTTTTGAAAATAATGCGCAACAGTGTGCGATGGAAGTGGCCTGATTTGTGCCAGTCGAATGACTGGTTTTTCAATCATGATAATGCCCCTGCTCATACAGCCCTGTCTGTACAATTCTGGACCCCATAATCACCAGACCTTGCCACGTGAGACTTTTTTTGTTTCCTAGAATAAAAGAGACATGAAAGGAAAGTGCTTTGCTAATGTTGCTGAGGTGAAAAAATGAGAGAGGCACTGTCAAGAATCACAAAAGATTAATTTCAACCATGTTTTCAAAAATGGAATAAAAATTAGACAAGTGTATTACTGCAACTGGAGAGTACTTTAAAAGCATGTGAAGGTTTGTGCTTTAAATGTGAATAAATAAGTTAAAAAAAGATGAGTTCAGTTTCTTTTGGGTTCCCGCTCATGCACAAAAAATCAGAAAGCAACTGAAGACAGAATTATTTTCATAAATGGGCAGAGGGTGGGTGAGAGAGGACAGGGGGGGGGGGAGGGAGAGAGAGAGAGAGAGAGAGAGAGACGAAATGGTTCACTGTGCTGGTAAGAGACACAGCACTTTAGAGAGGGAGGGGCTAATTAGTTAGGGAGTTAAGGACATGTTTGATATACCATATGAATTATAAAAATCATGATATGAAATATCTTAACTGTGCGTAAATTAAACAATTAAACGTAGTAGATTGGACATTATGCAGTGATCAACCAAAACATTATAACTGCCTCCTTAATAGTGTCCACGTTAGACATATAAAGCAGCTGCAAGTGCTCATGAAGGAAACTCCCCATCGCACTCCCCTCAGATTTAGTGGTAAGAGGACCCATTGGACAGCCTGTCAAAAACTGAATACAGATCGTGAATGAAAACAGGAAGAAGATGTACTGGACTGTGGGGAGAGGGGGGGGGGGAGAAGCAGCAAAATAGAAACAGTGAATGGCCCAAGGACAAGAAGGGTTACATAATGCAGCCGGTTAGAGAAATGGCATTGTGGGTAAGTGGTTATGGTGTTTGAGTGACAATGGGACGAGCTGTGTTCAAATGTTCCTTCAGCTTTTTTTTTTTTTTTTTTTTTTTTTTTCCCCCGCTGCTTGCTTTATTCAAATTTGTGTCTTTGTCATGATGTAACATCCATTTGCAACAGCAAGGTGTAAGATAGGGACCCACAGAGATTCTGACAACTACTCTGTTAGCAACTGACAGGAAGTGTATTTCAAATGGGAACTGCAAACGTTTGATGACCAGGTGACAAGTCAGCCGAATTCCCCACTGGGAAACACGTCTGGTATGCAGTACATGTGTTATGTAACAGGAATCTCGTATAGACACATCTAATTTGTATGGCGGGTGCTACTGTGTCCAATATAGGTGTTTGTATGAATGTGGATGTGATCACTTTCAGGGAAATGATGAAAACATAACATTTGGCAAATAAGCTGCAACAAAAGTATAAAAGTTTCACAATCACACAGTTTCTCTGTGCTCTGTCAAAACTTATGTTTTTAATGTTTTTGGAGTTGTGTTCTGCTTTGGAAGCCTTGACTCGTGAATTCCTTTTTTTGTAACATACTTCACACATGTAATAATGTTGTTTTCATTTCTGTAAGATATTTATGTCGTATCTCGCCTGCTCTCACTATTCATCACATTTACTTGTGACAGTAATATATTTGTACCACATGACTCATATTCTATAACCAATGTATAGTTTGACAACTGCCAAGGCTACAGAAAGAGAACAAATATTTCAATGACCAGATGGGCAGTTCATAATGTTATGAAGGAAAAAACATATGGAACAAGAGTGTTTTGAACATAGCTCACCCGCATGGACTCCAACATTGTGACCACTTACCCATGACACTGACCATTCACTGTTTCTATTTTGCTTTTTCTCGCAGTTCAGTACACCTTCCTGGTTTCGTGCTTGATCTGTGTTCAATTTTTTATCGGCTACTCACTGGGCCATCTAACACTAAATCTGAGGGGGACGCGGTGAGGAGTTTCCCTTGTCAGTAAGCACCAAGCAAGGTGGTGCAATCATTAGACACATTTCATGTATTTGGAAGGATTGCAGTTAAAGACCCTGTCTATGCATCCAGATTAAATTTTCCATTATATCCCTAAGTTGCTCAAGGTGAATTTGAGGATAGTACTTGTGAAAGGACATGCTTGATTTCCTTCCCCCTCCTTCCACAATAAGAGCTTGTGCTCAGTCTTCAACGATATTGATATCAACAGTGTTAAATTCATCCTAGTCGTCAAATATGGGGTGTCTAGGAAACCTGCTTTCTCAGATCGCTAGACAGCATTCAAACAAATTGTATTATTGAGTTTTATTACAAATGGTAAAGATTACTTTGTTCATTACACAGATGTGTCACGAGCAAAGGGCGACCTACAAAATAAACAAGCTTCTTCAGTATAAACGACTCCTAAGTCACTGCTATACAAGTGCCTAATCTTGAAGCTACTCTTCTACAGGGCTGTGACCAGCCGGACACGGCACTTATGTCCTCTTCACCTAGGGGCACTGCTGTTGCGTTGTCGTTCTGGAGAGGGTTTACTCAGCATGCTATTGGCTGACCTCTTCTCACAGTCATCTCCTCTCTACCGTTCCCAACTGGCGTGCTGGTGCTTGACCTTATGGTGCTTGACCTTATGCCGTAACAAAGAGGATGTTAAACCATAACCTTCTGTCCTTTGTTGCTTAGTAGTGGCTATTGACAGGAGACACCATTTGTCCATGTATGAGTATGTTATGAGGAGTTAGTATGTGAACTCTGAGCGTACACTTGGTTGCTTTCTAAATAGACCAACGTGCTTTTCAGACAACTGTAGCATTATAGAAGCCTTGTCATATGAGGAGTTTGTCCTTCAGGAAAATTCCATGCCCACAGAAGCAGCCATCATTCATTAAAGAATGCCATTAGTCTCTGACAAGAGTGGTGTAATCTGATTTCAGAGTGCCTTTTGTAATAGTTATATGCATCCTATATACTGTGAAATGGCCTCATTATGTAATAATGCCACTTTTCACCTTCAGGTGTCCAGAATGCACTTGTTATGCATGGGTTTGCTGGAAGATGGCTTACCATGTCATAACCATCCATAGTGAAAGAAGCATTACTCCTGTGATGAGACTGCATGTTGAGATTGTTCCATGGCACCATCACAATCTGCTGATGTAAATCTGACCTGGTGCTGATGGGAAACACTCAAACAGTCCTCAATAGTGGTTTCTCACTAGTGTTCTGTATGCTGTCTCCTGTACAGAAGAACCACACTTTCCTATGATTCTCCCAGTAAACCGAAGTCAGTCAGTCATTCGATTTTCCCTTGTACAGTCCTCACATAACCATTCCATTTCATGTCACTTTGCAACATTACGCCTAGGTATTTAATCGACATGGCTGTCATGCAGCACATAACTGATGCTGTACTCAAACATTATGGGTTTGCTTTTCCTACTCATCTGCATTAATTTAAATTTTTTTCTAAATTTAAAGCTAGCTGCCATTCATCACACTAGCTAGAAACTATTTGTAAGTCACCTTGTATCCTCCTAGAGTCACTCAACAATGACACCTTCCCATACACCACAGCGTCATCAGCAAACAGCCACATACTGCTACATACCCTGTCCAGTCAGATCATTTATGTCTATAGAAAATAACAGTTGTCCTATCACACTTCTCTGTGGCACTCCTGATGATACCCTTGTCTCTGATGAACACTTGCTGTCGAGGACAACATACTGGGTTCTATTACTTAAGAAGTCTTCAAGCCGCTCACATACCTGGGAACTTATTCCGTATGCTTGTACCTTCATTAACAGTCAGCAGTGTGGCACCATGTCAAATGCCTTATGAAAATCTAGGAATATGGAATCTGCCTTTTGCCCTTCATCCGTGGTTCACTGAATCTTGGGCGAGAAAAGAGAAAGCTGAGTTTTACATGAGCGATGCTTTCTAAGATGCATGGAAACTTTTCCCCCTCAATAAAATTTATTATATTTGAACTGAGATTAATTTCAAGGATTCTGCAGTAAACCAATGTTAAATGTATTGTTTCTTTATTGTGGGACCTGCAGCATATATTATGTCAGAGTAGGACATTATGTAGAGAATTTAAAAACAGTGTGCTGCTTAATTTTTTATTTTGGTATATAAACTTCTTTCAGCTTTATTACCTTCATCAGTACATCTGCAAACAATTGCATTTATTTATAATTTATGTAATATATAATTTATAAAAGTTTTTTTTTACATTTGATAGTGTACTCATGTCCTGACGTAGATGGACATTTGTCAACTTGGAGTAAATGATTATTGATGTCTGTAGTTCATGGTTGTAATATTACTTTCTGTGATGTTTTAAGGCTGTTTGATAATTTTCTGTGGCACATGGTATTATAATACTTTTTTACTGTCTGACAGTCATAGAAATTCAAGGTTGACAGCTTGTTATTTACTCAAAGATATTTGTGTTGTTTTGATAATTACTGTGTTGTCATTAATAAATTAAATCATGATTTCATTGTTTACCTGTAATCTATCTATTTGTACTTCTGTCATTATGATTTTATTTAATTTGTTTGCCAGAAATTTTAGTGTTTTCATATATGATACAGTTAGTCAGGGAAGCTCATGTGTGCCAGTTTTTACTTGTTCTGTCATTAATTATAACCCAGAAAATTTTTTCTTTAGTCTTGAGTTTTGGTTTTTGTAAAAGGTCCAGCTCTCTTTCTTTATTGATGACAACCTTAATAGTTACTTTTGACATTAATATCTGTACACACTAAACCACAATAACGTGTGGCAAGAAGTAAATAGTTCTCCATTATCACTGTTGCTCCTTCCTAATACCAGTAGTATTTCCTATCTTGCTGTCTCATTCATAGAATGAATGAAGTAACTGCTGTCACACTTTGATATAAAACTGATTTTACCTCATTTTAATCCCTCTTGGAATTTACAGAGTAAGTGTTTCCATGGTAGTGAAAGTCTTTCTAATAGTGTCTCCCACTGCAGTTTGTTGAATGTATTCTGAGACGCCCTTGTTATATTTCCTAAACAAGCCTCTGATGAGTAACACTGTTGTTCTCTCTCTCTCTCTCTCTCTCTCTCTCTCTCTCTCTCCCTCCCTCCCTCCCTCCCTCCCTCCCTCCCCCCCCCTCCCCCCCTCCCACCCCCCTCCCTCCTGTTAGCTGAACATGATAAGAGTGCCAAAGCGATGAACACTTGTCAAAAATAATCAAATGAGAGTTTTCTAAATGATTTCCATTGGTGAACTACATTACTTTAGGATTCTATCTATGAATTTCAGTCCCTCTGCCTTCTCACAACTAAATTTTTGTGATCGTTCCATATTAGATTACTCTGGATGGATACCTCAAAGTATTTGACTTGTTCTGACTTATTCCATTGATTGATCAGTCTGACATAATCAAACAATATCGAGCCCTGTAGCCTATTGGCAGACATTGTTTTACATATACTTATATTTGGGATCAGTTTTTTTTACACCAAGCACAGATGCTTTTCATTTTTTTGTGCATTTTCCAATAATTTTGTAATGATACAACCCTCATAATATACAACTGTGCCAATCTCAAGGAGTATGAGAGACGTGCCTTTATTATCAGGTAACTTCCACACTTCCACATATATCATGCTACTTGATTGAGAAGTAACAGCTTCGGTCTCGTAAACTGACATACGGTCAGGAGAGTGATGTGCTGACCACATGCACCTCCATATCTGCATCTAGTGACACCTGTAGGCTGAGGATGACATGGCAGCCAGTTGGTGCCATTGGGCCTTCATGGCCTGTTCAGGCAGAGTTTAGTTCAGTTCCACATATATCATGAATAGTAAGCCGTTTCACACTTTTTTTTAATTAAGTGTGATACAATGTCCACTTCTGTTAGTCTCTCTTCCAGGGAGGCAATTCTTCTGGAAAACCTGGAGTTCTCAGGGAATTACATATAACCTGGAAAACTCAGGGAATTTCAAGAATTTCACAAAATCTCTGGGAATTTTGCATTGTTAACCTAGTGTTGAAATTGAATTTTATTGAGTTTTATAAATCACAAAATTTAAAATACTTAATATGTCAAAGTGAGTTAATTATATTGTCAGGTAGAGGAAGGTGTAAGTAGATGAATGACGAACACTAACTTCACTTAACGAAGGTTTATTTAGCACTTGCACATACAAGAGCGCGGAGCGAACTGCCTGCAGCCAGAACACATACGGTATATATACAGCTACAGAACATTCCAGTACAGTGATTCTTGCCATTTGTGGATACTTCTAGAATGTACTCAAACCGGATATAGAAATTAAAATCTTATAGTTCAGGTGAGTTTTTAACTCATGACCCTCCATGCAACAGTCTAGTATCATATCCACTACACTACGACAATTGAGCTACTCTGCTTCTTCTGCGACATTCCTCCCTCCTTAAGAGAACAGCGTCTTGGTGTTACGTCCCCAGTGCTAATCCGGTGGTTCACTGGCGATTTGCCGAATTTTCTCTTCACCTGTGGATTGAAGCATTCAGAGAGCTCTTGAAGAACGGCAATCTTGTCTCGTAGTTGTAGTGCTACTTTCACCCGCAGACTTGGCATGAGAGGTTTGTATGACACTCAACTGTTCTGCAGTTAACGGCTCAGCGTTTGCTACGCACATGCGTCTTGGAAGGATCTTTGGTTTTCGGCGACAGTTAACTATCCACAATACGCTGAATCCGTTCTTAAACGAGACGACAGAGGCTAGGATGACCAAGTTATTCTTCAGTGGTATGTTTCTCATACATTCCACTACAAGATCCATGGGTTGATGCATGACATGACACATGACAGCTACCTTTCTAGCGTTGACTGCAGGAATGACCACTTCATCCAGCACATATAGTCTCCACACACTCAGATGTGCATCTTCCTGTCTGCAGTACCTCATCTCATCTAGCATAATCTTCGAGCGACCACAGTCTATAATTGCCTGAGAAGCTTTCAAAAAGTCCCATCCGAGAATGATGTCATGACTACACTCTTGTAAGATAATGAATTTTAAGGGCTGTGTATGGCCACTTGTACCCACACAAATGAATCATCTTCCTGTAGGTTTTACATATTTCCATTAGCCACCTTCAGCAGAGATGATTTGTTGTCAATGAATAATGTTTTCTGTAACTGGCATCGGTACTTCTCCGAAATGACTGAATATGATGCTCCAGAGTCCACAAGAGCTTGGGCTGGTCGGCCATCCATGAGAATATCAACGAAGTTTCCTATCATTTTTGTAGTGATCGACGGCAGAGGATTTTTCTCTTGTGCGGCCTCACCTCCAAGAAAGGTCACACCCTTTAGTTTTCCAGGTCACGGCAGCTAGGTGATCAGCTGGAGCTTCTAAACGGCATTGGAGACTTTGATCGGTGTGTTGGGGAGCGACCTCTCCAGTGGTTAGCTTGCGGTAATGGTGACCTATGTCGTCCTACACCCACATCTTCTTATTCATCTTCGTCATTCCGGAGTTGGTGTCGGCTAAGATCAGCCTGCTGTCTTCTGGTGCAGGCGTCGTCAAATACCCACTGCCTTTCTCGACAATAGCGCACCACATGTCCAGGTTGTCCACAGTGGAAACACACTGGTTGGTTATCCTGGGTCCTCCAGACGTCAGTCTTCCTTGGTGCCCGAACAGGTTCCTCATGCGGCATTGTAGAAATGTAATTTCGCCTGGGTCTCAACTTTTTCACCATTTTAAAGGGAAATGAAAGAAGGGAGATTGGGTTCAATGTCTGTCCCACTTCCTCCCTTATGACCTCTTGAAGCGTCTCGGTTTTTTGCTCGCTGTGCAATCCAAGTGCTTTCTGAACTTCCTCCCGCACTATCTGTCGTAGAACACTTGTGAAATCAGTTTCTTCTTCCATCACAGACATTGATATGATGTTTGGAAGCTGTTCAAACTTCTTGCGTGTAATTTTTTTTTGATGGATTGTCTCGATATACTGGCACCATTTCATGAAGTCCGTCTGCTGTCGAAACCTCCTTCAGGAGTAGGGCTTGATACATGTCCTCAGCAGCACCCTTCATGAGATGTGCAGCCTTATCTTTCTCCTTCATTCTACAATCCACTACTTTACACAGCTCCGAGATGTCTTGAATGTAGGGTACTGTCATTTCTCCTGGGCGCTGTGCCCTGCACTTTAATTTATCTTCAGCCTTGCACTTCTGTTATTGTGTCGCTGAAATACTTGCACAGTTCTGCCTGAAATACTTCCCAGCTTGTGAACTTCTCCTCATTGTTCTCATAGCATTGCTTTGCAGTGCCCTCCAAGTAGAAAAATACATTAGCCAAACACACGGTGTCATCCCATTTGTTAAATTTGGCTATACGCTCATATACCTTCAACCACTTGTTTGGATCTTGGCCATCATCACCAGAGAACCCGGAAGGATGTCTCATGTGGTGGCACACAGTTGCTGTCATCGTAATGTCCTCTTCTTCTCCTGTCTCCAATAGATTGAGATCTGTTGAATATGGCTCGAACTCGGGTTTCTTGCCACGTAAACGGCGACTCTGTTGTGGCCTAATGGGAGCCACTATGTCGTCGATAATGTGCGGTATCACAAGTTCCAATACCCAGCATCTCCACCAGAATAATGTCACATAGAGGAATGTGTAAGTAGATGAATGACGAACACTAACTTCACTTAACGAAGGTTTATTTAGCACTTGCACGTGTAAGAGCACGGAGCGAACTGCCTGCAGGCAGAACACATACGGTATATATACAGCTACAGAACATTCCAGTACAATTATTCTTGCCATTTGTGGATACTTCTAGAATGTACTCGAACCGAATATAGAAATTAAAATCTTACAGTTCAGGTGAGTTTTGAACTCACAACCCTCCATGCAACAGTCTGGTATCATATCCACTACACTACGACGACTGAGCTACTCAGCTTCTTCTGCGACAATTTGAATACTGTTGCATATAAATTATTGATGTTTAAAAACTGTAGTTTAACTACTGCTTATGGCTGGTATGTGGCTCAGCTGAGATAAAGAAAAGTCATTATTGTGGTATGCGGCCACTCTGCCCCTCCCCCCCCCCCCCCACACCCCCAGCCCACCCCACCCCACCCCCTCCAATCACAGTTAATTTACCTGGAGCATCTTGGCACCATATTAGTCCAGGAATTTGAGTAGCCACTTGTCTTTACTGTAAAGTATCTGCTAACTGTGTACTCTTCATTGCAATCACATACCTGCTCTGATATTCCACAAGCACATATTTATTGTATACATGGTATTTGTGTTGTGGGTCGTGTACTGTCTGTTACAATAATATGATTTAAAAGTGGAAAAAGATATGGCAGTAATAACAAAGTTCATAGCTAATCTGTTTTTAGAAGAATGAATGTAGAAGATCTCCTCAGTAATTATTGTTATGTAGATGTTCTCTGCAGTCTCCTAATGAAGTTGTAGATAAATGTGGCCTTCATTTTTAAGTAATGCATACTCATTTGGTAGTATGTGACTTCATTTAAAGATGAATATGTTTTGGCATAAAATATGTATATATTTTTACTTGGTTGTAGGAACCAATGATGCCTTTGTTACGATTGCACTTGGTAAGGAGAAGTATCAGACGTCAGTCAAGGAGAAGGCAGACAAAGATGTCGAATGGCATGAAGAATGTGAACTGTAAGGCATCACTTTTTCTGCATTCCACAATTGTTGAAATTACAATTAAATTATAAGTGTTTGTACCCATATATTTCAACACATCTATATTTCAGGCCAATACCTAAACAAGGAAATACAGCTGAAATTGTCTTGACAGCATTACACCGCAACTTTATGGGTGTAGATGAATTCCTAGGAGTAATTAACATTCCTCTGGCAGACTTTGATGTGTATGAAAGGCCAAGATGCAAGTAAGTTTTTCTGGATATAATTTATCCAGTCTCTCATTGTGTTAATAAATTGATGATTATGGCAGTTTCTTCATGTTCAACTGCTTTTTGATTTGATGGAACTTTACATTGTAGCTTTAAGTTACATATGCTTTGCTTAGTTTTGTGTGAATACTGTGATAAGTTAACTCACCATTCATAAAAGATAGTGCATTATTGCTGAAGTTTCTAAATGATGCCGTAGTAATGAGATGGAGAGAGAAGCAACTCTCATACTGCAGTGCAGTTAGTGGTTGTAGAATGCATGTGACAGACATGTAGTCTGTGACACAGGAAGAAGCTGTACTCTATGTGCAACAAATGCACCTTAAATTATTGGTCATCCGTATATGAAAAGTGCTGCAGCTGCCATGAAATGGACAACCCTCATGTTGTTGGTGCCAAATATACCACAAACCTCATTTGTTTAAAAAGATTGAGTAGTTTTCACATTAAAAAATTGGAGACATTACTTTTCAGCACATCTTTATAAGTATGATATTCCTCAGAGAGAATGATGCTTATTATGGGGGTTCCTTACGATTTACTGTCTCTTAGGTTCAAGGTTTAAGGAACCATTAAAGCATTATAAATCAGTCAATACATAATTAAATGTCTGGAGAACAGTAACAAGCCCTTGAACTGTAAAAACTGATATAAAAAAAACTTATCAGAGAAAAATTTGATATCAGCACGTCCATCCTATATAAAGGCCTTGGTTGAACTTTCTCCTTATGAGAGTCTTGAAGGATTATTTGTTTAAATTGAGGGGCCCAGTGGAAAAGGGGCACATACCACCTGCGCAGTGATTTTGTGATTTTGGTACAGGAAGACAGCCAATGCCATCTAGCATCGGAGGTGGGAACTTCTAGCGCAGTGGCATATGCCCATTCCTTTAAAGAGAGAGTATTATATTTGCTGTTATTTGGGACTGACACATTCCCAGTGAAAAAGAGGCCCATGCCAATTGTATCTGTGTCTCATGAGTCAATTTGTCTCATTGGTTGACTTGTTTCGGAAAGCCAGTGAGAAAGTTTTTCTCAGATGTTGTTCATGTGTTTCCAAGAGGGTGGCAATAGGTGTTGCTATTAATGTTACTCATGAAGAAAATGCAATAGTAATGTAAAACAAATTGTAAAGAAAATGAGTGGAAAGATAATGAAACGAAGAGGTTAAGAAACAATGGAAAACAATATACCCTGAAAAAATAAGATTGTGGCCGAGAAAGTGTTTCGTAGTGCCAGTGATCCATGCTGAAAACTAGTTTCTGCAAATACTCAACATTGAATGAAGAACAAGAGGAGGCAATATTTATTGAGTTTTATCAGTTGGGACATTATAACAAGCAAAATACTTATTTATTTGGATTAGTGTGGCCTAATAAGTGCAAAAAAGTGTATCCAAAGAAGAGGAAGGTTCCAACAGTTAGCCAGACGAATGTTTCCTCCAGGTATTTTATTTGTGACACTTCATTTACTGAGGTTGAAGTGTGTAGGACTGCATTTTTAGCTTTTCATGCCATTTCTGCTACACGTTTGAGGACTGTCCATAGCAATGAAGAATGTGACACTGAGAGTCATGAATCTACAACACTTGTATCTGTACATACACCTAGACAGGATAGAAGAGGCAGGAATTCTAACAGACCTCATGGCATTGATAACAAGAGAAAAAATAAAGTTAGAAATCACATTGAAATGTTTCCAAGGTACACATCACATTATAGTCGAACACAGAATCTGAACAAGTCCTACATAACCTCTGTTACAGAATCTGAACAAGTCCTACATAACCTCTGTTCAATCGATTGCTGGAATGTATCCTTTGGACTGTGAAGATCTTAAAAATACAGATGAAGTCCCAGTGCAACAACATGTGTATGAAACCATTTTCAACAAGGAATATAATATTGGTTTTAAATTGCTGTTGTGTGATATATGTCGTATTTGTGATTCTGCTAAGGCACATAATAACACCGAATCCATAGACATCAAACTACACTTTGAGAAAGCTGAAGCTGCATATAGTGCCCTGAAAAGTGATTCAAATGAATCAAAACACGATGGTAGTGATGCACTTGTTTTGTGCATGGACAACAAGCATTGCCAACACCATATATTTTGATGGAAACAGTTTTTTATAAGAGACAACTTTGGACATATAATTTCTGTATTCACCGTTGTAGTGATGAGAAGACAGTGATGTGTGTCTGGTAAGGCAGTGATGTGTGTCTGGTCCGAGAATGTTGCATCTAGAGGGGCCAATGAGGAAGTAGGTAACTGTGTTTTTTAAAGGCTTTAGACATGGTGAAGGAAGAACATAATTGAACGCTCATCATTTATTCTGATTTGTGTGTTGGACAAAATAAAAACTATATTATCCTATGTCTGCGGTTGTACCTCCTTGATAAAAAATGTTTTGATGTTGTTGAGCACAAGTTTCTCCTCCCTGGTCACATATTCCTGCCATGTGACTGGGATTTTATAGTTATTGAGAAGCTGAAAAGAAAGACACAGGCTGTGTACAGTCCAGCAAAATGGGTTGAAGAGCAAGCAAAAGAACCCATTCATTGTGGTTGAAATGAAGAAAGACGACTTTGTGTCTGTGTCTTCTATAATGAACAGTTATCATCAAACGTAATGTTACTGTTGACAAAAAGCCTGCAGACATCACAAACGCAATGGTGTTTAGATTAGTGAGTGGTGAACATTCTGTATATATCAAATATTCACACAGTGAAACTGACAAAACCTGTGCGAGTTAGTGTATAGAAGTGTCATGGACGATTTATGAAGCTTGCAGACTGCCAGTTAGTTCCTAAGTATCCAAATGGATGTCAAATTAAGGCAACAAAGTTCAAGGACCTTCAAAGCTTACTGCAATTTCTGCCTCCAATATATTCAAGTTTTTATCAGTCATTGATAAGTGATGGTGATGGTAGTGACAATACAATGGAACTGGAAAACATTGATGAGGAATTTGACTATTAATGACATGCTATGTAATGTGCTTACATATCCAGGATTTCATTTTCTGCACTTTAAATTGTAATAAAGTGGCTTAATATTTAATAGTATTAGCAAAACACCATCTAGTTACTGTAACAACTTGGTATCACAGCAGGAGTTCACATTACTATACAAAATCATATTTCCTTAATTCCCATTTCCTGACACAACATACTCTGGTGGCATGTGCTCCTTTTCCACTGAGTCCTTCAATTGTTAAAGACCATTAAAAAGCTAAGATCACACAAAAGATTTTTTATTCAAGACAATCAGTTTCAACAGTCTTAGTTGTCATTTTCAGGTCTTAAACATTTTTTTAAAAAAGTAAAATGCATTCATTTTATGATGGAAAATCCAGGATGGAATGTAACAATATCAGAGAAGGAAAGTTGCTACTCACCATATAGCGGAGATGCTGAGTTGTGATGGGCACAATAAAAAGATTCACACAATTAAAGCTTTCGGCCATTGAAGGCCTTTGTCAACAGGACACACACACACACACACACACACACACACACACACACAAACACACAAACACACACGCATCAGCAGTCTCAGAGAGCTGAGACCACACTGCGAACAGCAGCACCAGTGCATGATGGGAGTGGCGACTGGGTGGGGGTAAGGAGGAGGCTGGGGTGGGGGGGGGGAGGGATAGTATGGTGGGAGTGGGGGACACTCAACTGTTGCAGTTTAGACGCAGGGCAGGAGAGAAGATGCGGAAGGGGAGGGGTTAAGTATCGGAAAGGAGAGAAATAAAAGAAATTAAAAGACTGGGTGTGGCGGTGCAATGGCAACTGTGTAGTCCTGGAATGGGAACAGGGAGGGGGCTGGATGGGTGAGGACAGTGACTAACGAAGGTTGAGGCCAGGAGGGTTACGGGAACGTAGGATGTATTGCAGGGAAAGTTCCCACTTGTGCAGTTCAGAAAAGCTGGTGTTGGTGGGAAGAATCCATATGTCACAGCCTGTGAAGCGGTCCTTAAGATGAGGGATATCATGTTTGGCAACATGTTCAGCAACAGAGTGGTCCACTTGTTTCTTGGCCACAGTTTGTCGGTGGCTGTTCATGCGGACAGACAGCTTGTTGGTTGTCATGCCTACATAGAATGCAGCACAGAGGTTGCAGCTTAGCTTGTAAATCACATGATTGGATGCAAGACCTGTCCCATACATCCTCCTACCACCACCTACTCCAGTCCGGTCACTAGCATCACCTATCCCATCAAAGGCAGGGCTACCTGTGAAACCAGTCATGTGATTTACTAGCTAAGCTGCAACTTCTGTGCTGCATTCTATGTAGGCACGACAACCAACAAGCTGTCTGTCCGCATGAACGGCCACCGACAAACTGTGGCCAAGAAACAAGTGGACCACCCTGTTGCTGAACACGCTGCCAAACATGATATCCCTCATCTTAATGACTGCTTCACAACCTGTGCCATATGGATCCTTCCCACCAAAACCGGCTTTTTTCTGAATTGCGCAGGTAGGAACTTTCCCTGCAATACATCCTATGTTCCCGTAACCCTCCTGGCCTCAACCTTCGTTAGTCACTGTCCTCACCCATCCAGCCCCCTCCCTGTTTCCATTCCAGCACTACACAGCCATCATTTCACTGCCACACCCAGTCTTTTAATTTCTTTGATTTCTCTCCTTTCCGCTACTTACCCCCTCCCCCCTCCACACCTTCTGTCCTTCCCTCTGTCTAAACTGCAACAGTTGACTGTCCGCCACTCCCACCATACTATCCATCCCCCTCCCCGCCCCAGCCTTCTCCTTACCCTCATCCAGTCGCCACTCCCATCATGCACTGGTGCAGCTGTTCGCAGTGTGGTCTCAGCTCTCTGAGATTGCTGATGTGCGTGCAAGTTGCGTTTGTGTGTGTGTGTGTGTGTGTGTGTGTGTGTGTGTGTGTGTGTGTGTGTGTCCTGCTGACAAAGGCCTTAATGGCCGAAAGCTTTAAATGTGTGAATCTTTTTATTGTGGCTATTGTGACTCAGCGTCTCCGCTATATGGTGAGTAGCACTTTCCTTCTCTGGTATCAGCACATTATAAATGTTTGTCATCGCTAAAATATTTAAAAACACACAACACCTTTTCCAAAAGGCCATGTCCATATACATATTGCTCACAGATGCTTGTTACATGATACAGATACGGTGCACAGTAGTACATCTGTTAACATATGCTGACACATACGAAACAGCATCTACATATTGCTCACAGATGCTTGTTATATGATACAAACATAGTACACTTGATATGTGTCAGCATATGTAAACAGATGTTCTAATGTCTACTGTATTTGTATCATGTAACAAGCATCTGTGAGCAACATGTATATAGACATGGCCTTTTGGACAAGGTGCTGTTAGTTATTAAATATTTTAGCAATGACAGATGTTTATAATGTGCTGAGTTTTATCCACTTGACATGTTGTGCATGAGGTTCAGTGTAAAATGAACACGTTTTACTGCTTCAAAAAGAAAAAAAATATATGTTTAAGACCCAAAGATGACAGGTAAGACTGTTGAAACCAGTTGTTTCGGGGGGGGGGGGGGATTTGTTCGATATTGGATTTTGAATGGTTTTTAAAAGATAAAGACCTTGGACTGCACTCACCATGTGGGCATTAGATGGCTGCAAGAACAACCCTGTTCCCAACCTCTGTGCTGAAGTTTGGTCACCATTTTTAACCACCCTGTGGAAGTTCCTCTTTGTGTGACATGCATATAATATCCCGTCGCTCGTACAGTCTCCAGCTTCTGATCCTCTTGTTTGACCAGCAGCACAACTTGTGTATGTAAATCGAATAAGGGCAACAAGACTGTGATTAAAGTGAAGGAGTAACTTAGGAACCTCAGTGTGGTGGACCTAAATGTTTTAACACAGAATTGAAGAAAGTATGCTCCCTGATTAATACATGAATTTAGTCTTCAGTGCAGAGCCCTTTGCAGCTGTAAAGGCACAGGAGCACATGTGCAGTCGATGGAATACCTTTTGTGTCTGCTCCATGTGCCTTACAGACCATTCAGCAGGTGTATCCAACACAAGACACCCATCATGTACTACAATGACAAGGGAAGTAAGTGGCATTCTGCTGGGTATTGAGCCATACAAGAATCTAGAGAAATGAGCAGGCTACGTGGCAGCAAGGGATACATGCTAGGAAAATAATGTACTACCTATTGGGTACTATTATTTCACTTTTGAGGAGGAGAGTTACATGCCAGTGATGTAATTCAGTGGCTGGAGGTAGTAGAAAACATCAAACTAAGACTAATGTTGGCAACAGTTTTGCTGTCACAATCATCCCTCCAGATACAAAGACAGAAAAAAGCGACTTTAATCTGTTTGACAATATAATGGTATCCTCAGACACGGGCACCTCTTTTGGTGTGAGGACCTATCAGTTTGCACTACTTGTGGCATATTCATGTACCAAATTGCATTTTATATTTTGACAAGAGGACACTAGTTTTTCTTGATAACAATTTGTCCACTGTTTTAAGTAACACTGAGATGAATGTGGAAAAGGTTTTAAAGTTTTGTGTCTTGACAGGACTCCTGCTCAGTTTACTCAATAGGGTATTTTAAGGGGTCTCAGAGTGGTTGGTGCATCAGTTTTCAGTCAGTGATCAAACCAGTCACAATTATTGGAACTAAAACTTTGTAATTTTCACTGTGTGTTCATTTATTTTGTTTAATGCTTATAAAGTTTCTTTTAATGTGCATGTATAGAACTGTTAACCAAGTTTTACTTGTTCTGAGACTGGCTTGCTCTTCCCTTTTATTAGTGGTCAGCCAGATGCATGTACCTGGGGAAAAATTTAACTACATTTTTCAACTAATTGTTGTTTTCTGTCAGTATTTTTTGTTATTACTGTGTTATAGTTTTATTAAAGTGTGAAAACACACACACACACACACACACACACACCCTATTCGTCCTTTTTACTATCCATTTTAATTAATTGGTAAGCAACTGATTGTTATTGTCAGACGATCTATTAAATCTCTAATGTATGCTAATGGGCAACTGCCTCAAGAGAGATGGACACCCTGAAACCATCATAACCATCATCATGATCATCAGTTTAATTCACCACATTTTTTGCTAATTCCCCCCTCCCCTCCACCTGCTCTCTCTCTCTCTCTCTCTCTCTCTCTCTCTCTCTCTCTCTCGCATATTGTGTCTCTGAAAGGGATCTTCTGTTGTGAGCTGAGTGTGATGTGCATTTTAAATTTACATCATATGTCAAATCTCTTAGTCAAACAACAGGAAAGGAAACAAAATTCAATTTCCATTGGTTACAAGGTTGCAGAATGATTTTTTCACTTTCAAGTAGAGTGTATGGTGTTTTGAAACTGTGATAGATCACAACTATGTGCTGGACTATGACCCAAACCAGGAACTATGCTTGGAATCAATCTTCAAAATGTGGCCCATTTTCTCACACACTTCTGGGAGTGATAGTCCAGCAAGGAGTGTTTCTGTGAAGTTTGAAAAGTAAACTTGCACTGATACAATTAGTTCCTTGATTGTTGGTTATGCATCATGCCTCTATAGCACAGTGGTTAATAACATTCTGTGCAAGAAACGAGGTTCCAGGTTTGTGTCCCAGTCTGCCAAACAGTTTAAATGTATCAGGAAGTTTCAATGACATGATTACAGAGACCGAGCACTTTAGACAAGGATGATGCAGAAAATTGGTTGTGGCCTATTCTGACAAACCATAATAGCAGGTTTAGGGAAACTAATGAAAATCTTCATCTCTTGGGTGAACACTGTTTCTTTAGTTAAGAGTCTCCAGATAACAAGTCGGTATGGCCATTTTTATTTGTCTAGGCACTCTGTACTACTATTTCATAATGCAGCCTTGGATTCTGGACTGTTTTGTTTCTTCTTTGATTATTACATGTTGTGACCATAATTATTATGTATATGTCATTGTTCATGTAATCTGTTTTGGATGACAGCTTCTGAGTGTTGAAATTTTAATGTATGAGGGTAAGTCAATTATTATCTGCAAAGTAGTTATAACATTTTATTGTAATCAAAAAGGAAACTTACAAAAACATCATTTTTCGACATAGTCTCCTTGCGTTTCAATGCACTTGGTCCATCGTTGTTACAAGCTTCCTGATGCCCTCATAAAAGAAGGTTCTCAGTTGAGCTGCGAGCCAGGAATGCACCACTTCTTTCACTGCTTTGTCCGATGCAAATCAGCGACCCCTTAATGCCTGTTTGAGTGGACTGAACAAGTGATAGTCAGAAGGGAAAAGATTGGAACTATATGGAGGATGATCCAGTACTTCAAATTTGAGTTTCTGGAGTGTTTCAGCTGTTTGGGCAGCAGTATGTGGATGGGCATTGTCGTGCAACAACACAACACCTTTTGACAACAATCCTCGGCGTTTGCTTCGAATTGCAGGCTTTAGCCTGGCAGTAAGCATCTCACTGTAAATTACACTGTTTATTGTTGTGCTTCTTTCCCCATAATGTTCCAGTACTAGACCTTGTGCGTCACAAAAAACTGTAAGCATTAGTTTTCCTGTGGATGGTTGGGTCTTGAACTTTTTCTTGCATGGTGAATTTGGATGTGTCCATTCCATACTCTGCCGTTTACTCTCCAGCTCTTAATGATGGATCCATGTTTCGTCACCAGTAATGATCTTGTCTAAGAGGTTGTCCCCTTCGTTACCATAGCGATCCAAATGTTTTTTGCAGATGTCGAAGCGCATTTGTTTATGCAACTGTGCGAGTTGTTTTGGGACCCATCTTGCACAAAATTTATGAAACCTAAGTCTGTTGTGGACGATTTCGTAGGCAGAACCATGATTAATTGCAGATGATGTGCCACTTCATCAGTAGCTAATTGTCTGGTTAAGAGAATCATTTTACGTGAACACTCAATAGTTTCTTCATTTGTGACGGTAAATGGCCATCCGGTTCCTTCATCGTGTGTAACATTTGTGTGACCATTTTGGAATTTTTCATTCCATTTAAAGACACTACGTTGTGGCAAAACACTGTTCCTGTACTGTACCGAAAGTCTTCGATGAATTTCGGCCCCTGATATGCCTTCCAACCACAAAAAACGGATCACTGAATGTTGCTCTTCTTTGGTGCAAATAGACAGGAGAGCAGCCATAATTAACAGCATGGCAGCAATAACGAAACTAACTTAGCAGCTTGAAAATTGCAAAGATATAACAGCAAATAAACAAAGCATGTGTCAACAATGTAAAATGTCAGTACTACCAAAATAAACAAAAATATAACTAAATTGTGGATAATAATTGACTTACCCTCGTATATTAAATGTAGGTATGCAGTTTGATTTTTGGGGATGTTTGTCCATCCCTGGTACAAATGTGAAAGTGTTGTGTTTATATATCAGTCATATGTAGCAATGTTTGATTAAGCATCAGAATTAGTAAATTTTAAGAAATTATTAATTATACCATAAGATGAAACGGTATCCATACCATGTAACTGTTTTTAACAAATGAAGATAACCTGAAAGATGTTAAAGAGAGGATGCACAAAAATGGCAACAAAGCATATAAAAATCTTTAAATGAGTGTTGTTTGTTTCTAGGTGGAATATGGTGCATGTGCTGTACTATTAGTAGATGTTAAGTTTTCTTTCCCTTTATTTCATTTTGTATACAAAATTTCTGCGTGTGTTAAACAGAAGAAATTTCATGGTTATGTGCAGTGATGGAACATATCACTTTTCATGCTTTTCAGATGGTATGAGCTAAAAAGTAAGCCTGGTAAGGAGAAACAGAAACACAGGGGAGAACTTGAAGTGAAAGTAACATTTATAGTGAAAGCTGGAAGCCTCACCGATCTAAGTAAAAAAGAAAAACACAAGTCCCTTGGACAGTTGTCTCACATGGCACAATCTGTCGGTATGTTTGTTGTTTTGCCTATTTATTTTTTGTAATCTCTTATCATGGTATACTGCTACAGTGAATCAAATATAAACCAGAATTTTTAATAAATTTATTAATATTTAATCTTGAGAAAAAGTCAGACACAAGAACTCATTTTTATTTATAGTCTCCTGAACAGGAAACACATTTTTCACAGTAGATAGCCAGTTTCTTGATCCCGTTTTTGTAAAATGAGTGTGGCTGCGATAGCAGGCAGTTGCACATGAATACCTCGATAGCGCCCTCATTGTTAAATCTGTCTCTTCTTGACTGCTTGCTTTAGTGGGCCAGAGAAATGAAAATTGCAGGGCAGTAAGTTGTACTATCAGAGGATGTTCTCGTGTGGTCCAGAACAGTTTCCGAATTTTTTTTATTGAGTTCAGGCAGGTATGTGGGGTCAAGATTGCCATAAAGCATGATCACATCCCAGATTGAAAGTACACTTTATTTCTGATGATAAGTGTGCATGGTATGACGCACTGGGAGAAAATCAGTGAAAAGAACTCGTTTAAAATGAAAAAAAATCTGTTCTAAGAACCTTTCCCTCAGAGAGATGGTTTCTGGCTGTGATGGGTGCAGATATGTCCTTTTGCACCATTTCATGCCACTGTTTTTTGATTCTGGGGTGTAGTGATGCACCCACGTTGCATCACAGGTCACAGTCCAGTGCAAAAAATGTTCCCCTTCAGTTTGGTAGCATGTCAGTAGCTGTTTCCACACCTCGAGATAGTGAAAGTTGTGCTCTGCAATGAGAAGATGAGGCACCCACCTTGCAAACACTTTCTGAAATCCAAGGTTGTCAGTAGTAATTGCCTGAGCACTACCGTAATTGATGCCAACCTCAGTAGCAATTTCGGCAACTGTTATTCAGCAGTCATCTTCAGTAAACTGGTTAATAATGTGAATATTTTCTCCAGCCATGCTGGTCCTTTGGTGATGTTGGTAAGCTGTGTTCTCAACTGTTTCTTGCCCATGAGAAAACTGTTAGTGCCATATGTAAACATGAGTCATTCTCAGCTCTGAACTGTGTTGCAAGTCTCTTCAAAATTTCATACAGTTTTACACTCTCTGTTGTGAGAAACTTTGTAATAATGCATTGCACATCAGATGATGGTACCTCTTGCTCTGACATTGCAATTCTGACTAAAGAAATGGCACAACAACATTCTAACTGGGCAGAACAATCACTGGAAACAAAAGCAACAATTAGCAGTTAGCAAAGATCGTGCTGCTCTCTGTTCAGTAAACGACACGTAAAACAAAATTTCCAGTTTGTATTTAATTCACCTTAACATCATGATGTTATCTGTGTTGTAGATCTTACACCAAATTTATATTATTGTTACACTGATTAAATGACTGTACCATCAAATAGTCATAAACTTTGTGTACTGGAGGAAAGCGAATGGATATTGATTTTTGGCATTCTAGAACTAAAGCTATCTAATTTTGAAACTAGATGAAATGGAGTGAAAAAGTGCATTAAACTTGATAGATCTGGAAAAGGAAAAGTTGGAAATAATATCTGATGAGGAGAGAGGAAGAGAAGAGACTAACAGAAGAAAAATGGGTTTAAGACTGTGGTCTGCAAAGCAGCAAGATTAAATTTCAGGTCGCATCAGTCACTTTTGTAGAAGAGTAAAGAGTAAAGGAATTAGGCAAATGATAAAACAGTGGATTACGATATGAATTGGAGAGATCTTATAACTTCAAGAGCTAGTGGTGATTGCAGTGATGAAAAAAGATGAAGAGAGTAGCAGCAGGGCAGGAAAAAATCTAATGGTAATTAAATGCAGGTGTATGATTTGATTATTGTATATTTAGTTGTCTCTTACCATCTGCAGAGTGTGAAACATTGAACCTGAAGAAGGAAAATCATATGACATTCATGATGAAATACGCACTGAGCTCCCTGGTATTTATTTTTATGTGGGACAGCAGAGAATGATTTTCTGCTATTGCCAGTGGGCAACTAAACACATTGAATTAGGATTTCCATGTATCACAGAATACTACAAAAATAATGACAGTTCAAAAATTTGTGTTTTCTGCAGCTGAACATAAAGTGCATATCAGATGGGAACCCAGTTTCAGACATGGACTTCATATTTACACTTCAGATTTGTTCCTGCGCAGGAGTGCTGCACATACAATGTAATGTGTGTTGCTGGTAATGATTTTGGTGTTAGCTGTATAGATAGAAGTCTGCGGGATTGAGTGAAATGCTATCTATATCCACAAGTTGCTGTTCTCAATGGCAACTGCAAATTTTTGATCTTCATCCATGGATATTGAATTTTTGTGAACAATTTTAACACGTTTTCTATACTGCAGTTCTAATAGTAGGCTTGCACTTGGACCTGATTGTTCTTTTATGGAAGTGCACACACTGGTCTGTGAAGCTTTTCTGTAATTTAACAGCTGAATTCATCTCCATGTAACCTGCCTCTGTGTCGCACAATTTGAGAAATTTTGAAGAAGTAAGTTTGTGCATACGATTTTCTCCTTCCCGTAAAAATAGAGCCAAACTTCTTTCAAATTGTCAGTTTAAATTTATTTTCATTCGTTAATATATATCTCACCTTGCTTCACCTTATGTGAAATTTCGTCCATGTTGATGTGCTCTCAGTAATCTTAGCTTTAATACACACTTTCAGGGTCATCATTCAAGCACTATAAAGTATTACCCGAGGGAAACAGAAAGTTAGCAGTAAGGAACAAACGTAAATTTTAATGACAGATACGATCTCAGCAAACACAGTCGTGGTGTGTCAGTAAAGTAGAGAGAGGAGGAGATTAGTGTTTAACATCCCATCGACAATGAGGTTATTAGAGACAGAGCGCAAGCTCGGATTAGGGAAGGATGGGGAAGGAAATCACCTGTGCTCTTTCAAAGAAACTATCTCAGCATTTGCCTGAAGCGATTTAGGGAAATCTTGGAAAACCTAAATCTGGATGGCCAGCCACGGGTTTGAACCATCATCCTCCAGAATGCGAATCCACTGTCAGTGAAGCAGTTGGTGCCAGAGAGTAGTGCCAGTTTTTATCTGTCCTTGCCACTGATCTTTGCTGCTGCTGCTTCTTGTACTCACATACAGTCAAAATCAAGTAACAGTCACAATCAAGTATCTGTCTCGGACATGGCTGAAGTCACAACCATGGAAAGCCCTTCTGCATGTTTGGAGCTCCATACATGTTTTGCTTCCATTAAGTCCCATCAAAAAGACAATTTTTATGAGTGCATACAGAAACAGAAGAATTAGTAAACAGTCTTCTTAAATGTATCATTGACTGGTTTTCTGTGAATGGTCCTGCCCGTAATTTTAAAAAGACACAGCATATTCAGTTCTGCACATCTTGGGGTACTACACCAGTGAGAAGTATAACACATGGCGAGGAAATAATAAATAGGGTGAAAACTCCAAAATTCTTAGGTGTTAACATTGATGATGATTTAAACGGGAAAAACCCCACATTTTGGAACTCCTAAAACAACTTAGTTGAGCCACATTTGCACTTGGGATCATTGCAAATCTTGAGGAGAGACAAGTCAATAAACTACCATATTTTGCATAGTTTCAGTCGATAATGTCATATAGAATAACAATCTGGGGTAACTCATCTGTAAGAAAGTAAGTCTTCTTTGCTCAAAAATGGACTGTAAGTGTAATGTGCAGTGCACATACATGATCATCTTGTAGACATCTGCTTAAGGATTTGGGCACTCTTGACTATTGCTTCAAAGTATATTTAGTCCCTCATGAAGTTTGTTGTAAACAATCCACTGTGGTTCAAAAGAACAGTGACGTACATAATTACAATACCAGAAGGAAAAATGACATTCATTACTCCACGTTAAGCTTGTCTGTAGCACAAAAGGGGTACATAATGCTGCAACAAAATTTTGTATAACTCATCCAATGATAGAAAATGTCTGACTGGTAGCAAAGTAAAATTTGAAAACAAACTAAAAAAGTTTCTTCTTGACAGCTTGGTCTATTCTTCAGAAAAATTTCTGCTGTTATAATGTTTAAAAGGTGGTGGGTAGGAATAACTTACTCATATCTATAGATATTAAGAAGAAAAAAGAAAGAAAAAACTACTTTATAATTGTTCAGCATGTAGCCATATTTAAAAATTGAGTTGTGGTGTGCATGATAAATTACTTGTTCCACTTCATTATGATTTATCCTGCAAATGAGCCATGGGGAAAAAGTACGTAAACCGTTTATTATTTAAAAAATAATCACCATAACTGTTAGTTGATTTATCCCACTGTGAGACAAGAGACTCAGTGCCTTCGTGTAAAAATGTGTTCAGTTGCCTACAGAACGATGATTGTACCCAGGGATGCACCTCATCAACCAAAGCAAATTGATGACTACAAATGGCTTTCTTCTGGGCTCCAAAAATATGGAGATTGCATGAGGAAGGATACGGACTATATGGAGAATGTGTAGGGACTTCCCACCAAAAATTCTGCAGCATACTCGTAACAACTTTGGCGGGCCTTCAATTTGGGATAAATGTATGAGCAGTTACAGTGATTACTTTTGAAACAATAAACAGTTTACCTACCTTTTTTCCATACTTTTGAAACAATAAACAGTTTACCTACCTTTTTTCCATCTGTCATTTTCATTTGACTGCACCTTATATCTTTCCTAATAAAGGAAACATTGCTCATTAGATATTCATTTTTACCTTATTATTATACATTTCATTTCAATATGATCAGGCTAACAATTGGAAAGTTTCGTGATTCAAGTCACACAGTACAGACCTATCAAATATGTAAAACAACCATTTCATTTCTCAAGAAAAATCCAGTAACCAGTTGCTGTAAAGAATTAATTATTGTGAATCATTATCAGTTTTTAGAACAGTGTTCTCCCATTTCTAGATGTCACCAAAATCTTTTAGGTATTAAAATTAAGAGTCTTCAGTCAAGAAACATATTAGCAAGTACGTATTTCAACCTTAACACATTATTTTCTTGTAAAAATCTACACACGTAAAAGAGTGGTATGTTAAACTCAGTGTGTGTTGTTTCATGTGTATTATATTAAAGAAAAACTTTGAATATGAGAAATTCTAACTGTTATTTATTGCATTGCGTGGCCTCTTGAAACCAAGCTCATGGGGTAGGCTGTGAGAAGTATGTATTGAGCCATGCCTCCTATTCATGAAACTGTCTTTTGCTGTTTGGGCTAGATACATACTGTCCCCACAGGTGTGACCATTTTTTTCTTAAAACAGTTCTAGACGTGTAAGGATACATTCTGTGACCATGTGTCATAGCCACAAGGGTTCATTGGAATCAAAATAAAGAGTTTATTAAATAACATAAAATGTAACAACTGTTCATTAAAAGATTTATTTTATATTTTGAAAGTTCTGTTCAGTCAGCTGTTGTTTTCCAATGAAAGAGGTCTATCAACACAATAATGGTAATATTATAGGTTTCTAGGAAATTCCACAAGAAGTTGCCAGGCTTTTTTTTAAAAGTAAAAACACTTTGTGTTAGTAGTTTGCCCTCTTATACATAGTATATTTCTCATAACAATAGAGGAAGTAAACACACAAGTCTGTGTTGTTGACAGTATCACGACAATGCCCCCCCCCCCCCCTCCCCCTGCGGCTCGCCACTCTTTGACGGGTTTGTGCGTACCTACCACGGGGCCCCAGCCTTTGCAGCATAGTTTCCCTTCTGTACTGCATGTCTATCCGCTTGCTTTTCCATTCCCCCTCCCTTAGGGAACATGTCTGGGATGTTTTTGAAAATGTGTTCTGCATTTTCAGTGGCCAATGTTTGAGCGTCTCTCTATTGGTTTTTGTTCCTTTTTTCGTTTTTCGTACTGCTTCTCCTATCCTTCCTCCTGTTTGAGGTCCCTCTTTTTTCTTCTTCCTCCCTGTGTGCTCCTGAAAGCAAGCTCATGGTTCTGACCCATAACGGGTAACTGGGTAATGCATAATTCCTAACCCTGGGTTGACAGGTAGCGTCTGCAGGTACCCCCTTGTACAGGCCATGCCCATGGAGGGGTGATTTCCTGAGCTGCAACTTTCCCAAATTTCAGATTGGCCCCCCCACTCAGATGTTCGGGAGGTGTGAACAATCAGGTGCACTCCATTCTGAAGGGCCCCCCAGTCAGGAGGAGTGCACCATCAGAGACGCTGGCAATCATGGGGGATTTTCTCACAATGAGCTAATCATCTTCACAATCAACATCTACGAAACGGAAATTGAATGAGGCCAATGATTCGAAGACCCTCCCAGCTTCTCCATGGTTCCTCATGGTTTCACGTACTGAAGACGGTCAGTCCTTTGCTATGGTAAATCCGCTTATTATTCAGAAAGGTGTTGATGCAATTGCTGGGCCTGTGAAATCCTGCTCTCATTTACGCAGTGGCACTTTGCTTTTGGAGAGTACTTGTGATTCTCAAGCACAACAACTGCTTGCAGCTTCACTCCTCCATGGCTGTCCTGTTCGTGTCAAGTCTCACGAAATGCTGAATCCTTGCCATTGTGTTATTTACACTAGGCTGCTCAATGGTCTGAAGTAGAAGTCTTAACATACTTCTCTGATCAGTTCGTCATCACAGTCCGTCAGGTGATGAAAAGGGTAGATACCTCCTTAGTGCTCACATGCACTCTCTTTCTCACTTTTGATGGAGTGGTTCTTCCGTAAAATATCAAAAGCTCAAAGCAGGTTATGAAGTTATCACAGTCAGACTGTATATTCCAAACACAGTGCCTTGCTACCAGTGTCATCGTTACAACCACACTCAAGAGATCTTGTTGACACCCTTAATTTTAAAAATGTGTCACCTGTCGTAGGGATACACACAAGGGCGATTGTCCACCTCCTCCCCACTGCATCAACTGCAATGGTGACCATGCTGCCTCCTCCCGCGATTGTCCCGTATGTCTTGATAAGCAGGCTGTCGAGGAGATCCGAGTGAAGGTAATGTACCTTACCTGGTCGCTCGCAAGTTGTTGACTAGTTGGGAACCCTGCGTTCTACCATTAGGCACCTACAGGACTGTCCTTGCTACATCTCGCTCCACAAAGGACATGGCCATGCAGACATGTGTCCTCAAATTTAGCACTGTCATTGTGAAATCACCCAGCATCTTGGTAGTATCCATGTCTCCTCCTCCAGCTGTGCAACACACCACCAAACATTTGCGTCCTGGGGTGAAGTCACCTGCTACAACTGGCAGGCCAGAAAGGATAGAAAGAATACTCCTCTGAAGATTTCCTATGTCCTTCTAGCCAGCCAACATCTAAGTCTTCCTCAGTCAACCGGAAATGCTCCAAGAAGTCAAACGAAGGCAAATGGTCTTCTCCTTCACCAACTCAACGATCCTCTATGACGGTGTCGCCATGTGATATCCTCTCCCGGCCGACCAACAATCGTTTTTCTGCCCTGGACTCTGCAGGCTGACAGAAGGAGAATGCTGATGCTTCTTTAGGCCTCATGGAGGAGGATCCTCCTTCCTCTGTGCCCTGTAGCAGCGAGTCTTCGAAGACCGGCTCTCAGCAGCTGCCGAGGTGACACCCATTCGTTTTTTTCTCATCATGATTCTCCTCCAATGGAACGTTTGTGGTCTTCGACCCAACAAAGAGGATTTATGGCTTCTCTTAGAATTGCAGTGTCTGCTTGTTCACTGCCTCAAGGAAACAAAATTGCATCCACTTTGAGCTCTTGCATTTCTTCCCGGTCTGTTTTGATGTCCACCCTGAGGACAGCATTCCATCTCATGGGGAGTCATGCTGCTCATTCAGGATGACGTACATAGTCAACCCATCTCCCTGACTACCTGCCTTCAAGCTGTTGCAGTTCGCCTTTCCTTTCTTCACTTGACCTTTTCCTTCTGTACTGTTTACATCACTCCATCATTTGATGTTACCAGGGCAGACTTCCTCCAGCTTATTGGGCAAGTACTTCACCCATTGGGCAAGTACTTCACCCCTTTCTGCTGCTCGGTGACTTTAATGCACACCATCCCCTTTGGGGTTCTCCCAGAACCCGTCCAAGAGGTGCCCTTGTGGGTGACGTTCCGAATAAGTTTACACTCCTCTGCCTTAACACAGGAGCACCCACGTTCCTTTCAGACTCCACGCACGCCTATTCCGATTTGGACCTGCCTTTTTGCACTACCCACCTTGCCCATCATCTCAAGTGGTCTGTTCTCTCTGACACATACTCGAGTGAACATTTCCTGTGTGCTGTCCGTTTGCTGACTCCTACCCCACCTATGTACACACCCAAATGGCAGCTTACTAAGGGCAACTGGAGGCTTTACTCCTCCCTGGAGACCTTTGATGTACAATATTTCCCCAGTTGTGATGACCAGGTAGAATATCTTACAAATGTTATCCTTACCGCCACACAATGTTCCATTTCTTGCACTTCCTCTGTGCCACGCCGTGTCCAGGTGCCCTGGTGGACTGAGGCATGGCGTGACGCAATTCACACGCAGAGATGTGCTGTCCGCTTTTTTAGCCATTGTCCTATGATGGCAAATTGCATTCATTATAAACAGTTGCTTGCACAGTGTCGTCGCGTTCTTCGGGATAGCAAAAGAGCCAGCTGGATTTCATTCACCAGTTCTTTTAACAGTTCCACTCCCTATTCCATTGTGTGGGCCAACCTCTGACGACTCTCTGGGACGAAGATCCATTCCCCAATTTCCAGCCTGGCAGTAGCAGATGACATCATAGTGGACCCTATTGCTATCTCCAACACCTTGGGCCGCAAATTTGGAGAGATTTCGAGCTCCTCCCACTATCACCCTGCCTTCCTCCAGTGGAAATGAGCGGAGGGGGCTCAGGCGATACCCTTCTCTTCTCAGAATTGTGAGTGCTACAATGCTGCCTTTACTATGAGTGAGCTAGATCTTGCTCTCACTTCATCCTGATCCTCCACCCTCCACCCCATGGCCAGACAATGTTCACAGTCAGATGTTGCAGCACATTTCTCTTGTGGGCAAGCACTTTCTGCTTCATACATACAACCGCATCTGGGCAGAGGTCATGTTTCTCAGATGCTGGGAAGAACGTTAAGGTCCCCGCCCCCCATTTCTCTCACCAACTGCGTTTGCAAGGTGATGGGACATATGATTCATACCCGGCTGGTACAGTGGCTCGAGTCTCGCAATATACTAACCACTGCACATGGTGGATTTCTAGCATGCTGTTCTGCAGTTGACCATCTCGTCACTTTGTCCACCCATGTCATGAATGGTTTTCTGCAGAAATCTCAGACTGTGGCCATGTTTTTCAAATTGGAGAAAGCCTACGACACCTGCTGGAGGACTGGTATTCTCCATACTATCTACAGTGGGGCTTCCGTGGCTGCATGCCCCATTTACTTCAGGAATTTTTAAAAGAGAGAGTTTTCAAAGTACGTGTGGGTTCTGCTTTGTCGGACAGCTTTCTCCAGGAAAATGGTTGGGCATCTCTGGCTCCCTTTTTGATGACGATTCCGTGATCTATTGCAGTTCTCCATGGACTTGTCTCCTTGAGCAGCGTCTTCAGTGATGTCTCGGTTGTCTTTACTTATGAAGCATCAACAATAGCTTTCATTTTTCCACTGTGAAAACCTTTTTTATGAATTTCTGGCTGCACAGTTGGTTTCTTCCACAGTGCCTAGTGTAAATAACACAACGGCAAGGATTCAGCATTTCGTGAGACTTGACACGAACAGGACAGCCATGGAGGAGTGAAGCAGCAAGCAGTTGTTGTGCTTGAGAATCACAAGTACTCTCCAAAAGCAAAGTGCCACTGCGTAAATGAGAGCAGGATTTCACAGGCCCAGCAATTGCATCAACACCTTTCTGAATAATAAGCGGATTTACCGTAGCAAAGGACTGACCGTCTTCAGTACGTGAAACCATGAGGAACCATGGAGAAGCTGGGAGGGTCTTCGAATCGTTGGCCTCATTCAATTTCCGTTTCGTAGATGTTGATTGTGAAGATGATTAGCTCATTGTGAGAAAATCCCCCATGATTGCCAGCGTCTCTGATGGTGCACTCCTCCTGACTGGGGGGCCCTTCAGAATGGAGTGCACCTGATTGTTCACACCTCCCGAACATCTGAGTGGGGGGGCCAATCTGAAATTTGGGAAAGTTGCAGCTCAGGAAATCACCCCTCCATGGGCATGGCCTGTACAAGGGGGTACCTGTCAACCCAGGGTTAGGAATTATGCATTACCCAGTTACCCGTTATGGGTCAGAACCATGAGCTTGCTTTCAGGAGCACACAGGGAGGAAGAAGAAAAAAGAGGGACCTCAAACAGGAGGAAGGATAGGAGAAGCGGTACGAAAAACGAAAAAAGGAACAAAAACCAATAGAAAGATGCTCAAACATTGGCCACTGAAAATGCAGAACACATTTTCAAAAACATCCCAGACATGTTCCCTAAGGGAGGGGGAATGGAAAAGCAAGCGGATAGACATGCAGTACAGAAGGGAAACTATGCTGCAAAGGCTGGGGCCCCGTGGTAGGTACGCACAAACCCGTCAAAGAGTGGCGAGCCGCAGGGGGAGGGGGGGGGGGCATTGTCGTGATACTGTCAACAACACAGACTTGTGTGTTTACTTCCTCTATTGTTATGAGAAATATACTATGTATAAGAGGGCAAACTACTAACACAAAGTGTTTTTACTTTTAAAAAAAAGCCTGGCAACTTCTTGTGGAATTTCCTAGAAACCTATAATATTACCATTATTGTGTTGATAGGCCTCTTTCATTGGAAAACAACAGCTGACTGAACAGAACTTTCAAAATATAAAATAAATCTTTTAATGAACAGTTGTTACATTTTATGTTATTTAATAAACTCTTTATTTTGATTCCAATGAACCCTTGTGGCTATGACACATGGTCACAGAATGTATCCTTACACGTCTAGAACTGTTTTAAGAAAAAAACGGTCACACCTGTGGGGACAGTATGTATCTAGCCCAAACAGCAAAAGACAGTTTCATGAATAGGAGGCATGGCTCAATACATACTTCTCACAGCCTACCCCATGAGCTTGGTTTCAAGAGGCCACGCAGTGCAATGTTGCGCTTCCGTTCATTGAAACTACTTAATTCCCGGAGCTCATGCTCAAAAGGAAACTTCCTTGGTCCTCCAATGTGTCTTACCTGGCAGCTCACTGTATGCAGTCCCTCAGTGTCCTACATGTACTCAGTGGTACTGATTGAACCACCCTCCTCCGTTTGCACTAGTCCCTTGTTCGTTTGAAACTAGACTCTGGGGGGTTCGCATCTGCTCATCTACCACTCTTACACTGTCTCAATACTATCCACCATTGTTGAATCCGTGTGGCCACTGGTGCCTTTTACTCTAGCCCAGTTGAGAGTCTGTATGCAGAAGCTGCCAAAGTACCATTGTCTTACCGCCGTGATGTTCTCCTCGGTAGATATGCATGCCATTTGTCTGTCATGCACGGCCATCCATCTTATGCTTCCTCCTTCAGTGACTCCTTCGATCACCAGTATGGGACGCACCCCTCTTCTCCATTACCTCCTGGAGTTCGCTTTCGGCTCTTGCTCCGGCAGCTTAACTTCATGCTACCTGCAACTTTCCCGGTGGGTGTGAACCATTCACCACCTTGGCTTCATGTTGTGGCCCATGTTCACCTTGGCCTTCATTCACCTTCTAACGACACTACTCCAGCCTCGCTCTGTCACCTTCAGTTCCACTACCTTCAAATGGGACTTTGTGATAGTACACTTGTGTATATTGATGGCTCTCAGGCTGACCGTGTTGTCGGGTATGCCTTCGTCATTGGCACCAGTATTTTTTGTTGTTGGCTTCTGGAAGACTGCACAGTTTTTACAGCATAGCTCTTTGTCCTATATTAGGCCACGCAGTACATCCAGCGACACAGGCTTTTGAATTACGTCATTTGCTCCGTCTCTCTCAGTGCCCTTCAAAGCCTCTGTGTGCTGTACACCATCCATCCCTTAGTGCAACGGGTTCAGGAAAGCTGTCACTTGCTCACTCTATATGCAGCCACTGTGATGTTTATGTGGGTTCCTGGTCAAGTCAGTCAGACAGGAAACAAGTCCACTGACGCTGCTGCCAAGGCTGCAGTCCTTGTACCTCATCCCGCTAGTTCTTACATTCCCCCTGATGATCTGTGTGTTGCCCTCTGTCAGCAGGTAGTGTCACTTTGGCATTACCACTAGTCCTCCCTTTATGGGAACAAGGTCCTAAGCCTGTTCCAGTGGCTTGGACGACCTCCTCTCAGCCGTCTCACCATGAGGAGATCATTTTAGCTAGGTTGAATGTCGGGCACTGTCTTTTTAGCCATCACCATTTGTTAAGTGGTTCTCCCTCATCACTTTGTCCTCATTGTGTTCAGCTTTTGACGGCCTGCCATTTCCTGATGAAATGCCCTTTTTCTTTTAACCATTTATGTTTGCCGTCTGAGTTATTGGCCATTTTTAGCCAACAATGTGCAGGCTGTTGACTGCATTTTACTTTTTATCCATTGAAGCAATATGGCGAAGGACATTTAATTTTTAGTTCAGGACCTCAGTTTCTCTGTGGCGTATCTTATAGACCTTTTTCTACCTCCCTGTTTTTAGCTCTCTTCTCGTCCATTGATTAGGATTAACATGTAGCCGTTTTTAACTCCTCTCTTTGTCTTAATGTCCTACAGTTCTGAAATGGGCGCATATGACCTTAGTTTATTTGCACCCTAAAACAAAATAAATCAATCAAAACAATGCTCTATGCCAATGTGTTGTAAAGGTTCTTGCAAATGTGGGTATACATAAAGTATATGAAATGCAAGGAAATGAAAATAATTTTTAATATTGGCACTATCCTTTTAAATACAGTGTAGTTTTATTGTGAAAATTCACATGTATAGATGGTGTCCCTAAGATTAGTCAACCACATTACCTCTGGTGTTTTGGCAGATATTTATAATTTCATTTTTGCAATGTGTGGCTGGAGTCAGCCCAAACAAATACTGCTCATTACATGTCTCGTCTGACAACCAGCATTGGTGGAAAGCATCAGTTTGTTTCCCATTGCAAACAGAATTGTTTTTAAAGTGGAATTTTATGTGTCCATTCAGTAGAGTGGTCTCAAATTAGTCAAGTGCAATATCCATTTTATCAATATTTATTAACAGGAGTATTACAACACAACGAGTAGACAGTACGCCAGCAGCAACTGAGCATCGCTGCTGCATGGCAGTAGCAATCAGCATGGGCTAGGGCAACATGATTTAATGTTGCTTTTAATACATACTGATAAAACAGGTATTCTAGTAGATTAATTTCAGACCACTCTATCAAATGGGCATGCAAAATTCCACTTTAAAAATAATTTTGTTCACAATAGGAAACGAACTGATGCTTTCCATCAACACTGGGCATTGCAAGAAAGATGTGATGAGCTGTATGTGTTTGGGCTGACTCCCACTATGCACTTTGAAAACAAAATTTGCAATTTTCTGCCAAAATGCTGATGAAAATTTGCATGAAGACTCTTAGGAGGTAAACCCGGTATTTGCCCACACCTGTACAGGTTTTTACCCAATATTTACTACAGCATATGTGTGCATCCACACAGACAGTGTAAATTCTAATTGTCTTCCAAAGCTGCTTTCAGAATGTCAGAGATCTGTCTAGGTTCAGTCTGTGCAGCAGTAAGTCCCTTTAGAGCAATCTCAATATGCCTTATGGGTTTAAAATTAGTTGATCTAGCTGCCCAATAATGCTGTGAACTGTGTGCTGTCATCAAGCGTGGTCTGCTTCCATAAGGGCAGTGTCACTGTGAGGGACCTTATATTCTTATATATACAAGCAGCCATTTATTTTCTATAATACACTGCTGGCCACCGTAAATGCAACACCCTGAAGGAAGCATCCGAATCAAGTGAAATTTACACCATGAGTTTGCAGCGATGAGATATGCAACTGATTAGAATTTCAGCGCAGACGCACATCACGCGCGCCTGTGGCGCCACCTCATAGCGCCATTTAAGGTTTGGCGATTTCGACGAGTGTACGTTCGGCACGTGTGTTTACCTTGTGGTTGTTTCACAAGATGATCAGTTATGCCTCGTAGACAACAGCGAACGTCTTTTGATCAAGTATCCGAGTTCGACAGAGGAAGGATAGTGGCTTACCGAGATTGTGGATTATCATACAGAGAAATCGCTAGTCGTGTTGGACGAAACCAAACAACTGTAATGCGGATATGTGACCGTTGGATGCAGGAGGGTACAACGGACCGACGTGGTCGATCGCATTCACCTCGGTGCACCACTGCACGTGCTGATAGGCAAATTGTGCGCATGGCAGTGACGGATCGCTCAGTGACATCCTGAACCATAGCACAGCACTTTGCGTCTGTAATGCATCATCCAGTGTCTGCGCGTACCATTTGACGCCGTTTACAGCAGAGTGGTCTGTCCGCAAGACGTCCATTGCTTCATCTACCATTGACGCAGAACCACAGACGTCTCCGTCGCCAATGGTGTGATGACGGACGGATGTGGACGGCAGAATGGAATGACGTTGTCTTTACTGACGAGGCACGCTTCTGTCTGCAGCACCACGATGGTCGCATTCGAGTGTGGAGACACCGTGGAGAGAGGATGCTGGACAGCTGCATTATGCACCGCCACACTGGTCTTGCACCGGGTATTATGGTATGGGGCGGTACTGGATATTACTCTCGCACACCTCTAGTACGCATTACCGGTACTTAAAATAGCCGGCGCTACATATCCGAGGTGCTGGAGCCAGTTGTCCTTCCTTACCTTCAGGGCTCGGCCACAGCCATATTTCAACAGGATAATGCGCGACCACACGTGGCACGCATTGTCCAAAGGTTCTTCGTCAATAACCAGATTGAATTGCTTCCCTGGCCGGCTCGCTCTCCGGATCTTTCGCCGATAGAAAACATGTGGTCCATGGTTGCTCAACGAGTGACCCAGATTACATCCCCAGCTGCCACACCAGATGATCTTTGGCAACGTGTGGAAGCTGCTTGGGCTGCTGTACCCCAGGAACACATCCAACGTCTCTTTGACTCAATGCCGAGACGTGTGGCAGCGGTGATCTCCAACAATGGCGGCTACTCTGGCTACTGATTCTGGCAGGAACCACATGTCACAGACGTCTGTAAACGTAATCATTTGATACTTGGTCAACATGTTATCTACAAAATAAATTTTGTTGTGCTACCTCTTGTCTTTCTTGGTGTTGCATTTACGGTTGCCAGCAGTGTAGTTACATCATTTTAAAAGTTGAAGAATGTTTCATTTTTCTGCTTGATTGCGATTTCAGGCAATGCATTTTTGTAGATGCTGCAGCAGTTTCACAATGACCATGTCATTCAGGTTGCATTGAAACTCATCTTGCATTGAAACTCATCTTTCACCTCTTTGTTGGAGCAGAACTGCCATCCAGGCAAATATCCCTTCAGCTGAAGGTGCAGGTGGTATTTGCTCGGTGCCAAGTCCAGGGTATGTGATTGGTGGTTGATTATGTACCAACTAAAGTTCTGCAAGAGATTAGTGGTGTGGCAAGTGACATGCAGGTTGATGGTGTCATGGAGAATGCTTATCCCCTTGGTCAACATTCCTCTTCTCTGGTTCTGAATTGCCCTTCTCAGTTTTTTGAGTGTATCATTGTACCTTTAAGTGTTTATTGTTACCCCTAGTGGGCAGAAATTCAGCCAGCAGTGTCCCCTTCTGGTCCCAAAACACAGCTGCCATGAATTTCCCAGCAGAATGTGTTTGTTTGAATTTTTGTGGCTTGGACAAATAGGGGTGCCACCACCCAAGTTACTTGTTTCATCTCATGTGTAATATGAAATCCCAGGTTTCATCACCCATGACAATCACACCTAAGAAGTTGTCCTTTTTGTCTGCATAGCGGTGAAGAAATTTGCAGGAAGAATCAGCTTGTTGCTGTTTCTGGTCTTCTGCCAGCATATGCGGTACCCATCTGGCACACACCTTCTGAAATTTTATTTATTTAATTTAGTCTTTCATCCATTGACCATTTAGTACAATAGTGTTGGACATGTCAGATACATTACTGAAAAAATATATACATATATAAAACATTAACAGGGTAGTATAGGATTAGGTGACCTAATCAAAGGAACTATTCCAGCATTCACTGTAGTAAGTTGGAAAACAATGGAAAGCGTAAATCAGTCTGGCTGGATGGAGAATAGCCCTTGTCTTCCTGTAGGCAAGTCTGGCACATTAAGACTGGTGCAGCCATCTCACTTGGTACATGATTGGAAGGGGAATCACAAATTCATAGTGTACATTGAGAGTACAACTTGCGCAAGAACTAAATCAATGTACAAGAAATTTTGAAAATAAAAACACTGCTGAAAAAGTATAAACATTCGAAAACATTATATGACACTACTGAAAAGTGCAATATGCACAATAAGTAAATCATTGATGCAATTAAATAAGGAAACTTTGATATATAACTCCACTGAAATAATAAAAATACATGAACTCATTATGTAGCACTGCAGAGAAGTATAACACATGAATACATGAAAACTTGCCGACACTGTGCCCATCACAACTATGCTAGAATTAAATCCTTCCTCAGAGGATGTGTGTTTCACTGCATCTAAAAGAGAGGAAACAGAAAACAAACAGCAGCAGAAACATTCTTTGCAAAGACAGCATACATGGTGTATCAGTTAAGAGAATCAAAAGAACTCAGCAATAAATGATGGTCTAGTAAACCTGTAAGCTAACATAATCATTAAAATTGTAGGAACACCTCTCAACAATAAATGATTTTAACTCTGCTCTAAAAGCTGTTTGTGACTGCAACCTCATTATGTGTGTTGGCAGTGCATTATAAAGAGTGACACCAAATTGGCTCACATGTCTTTTACTACAAGTTGTTGTATGTTGTTCCGTGTGGAGGGACCCACAGTTGCGAGCATTATAGCTGTGATAACTGGAGTTGGTTTGCAGGTCACCAAGTGCAGCTCTTGGTATCAACACACATTTATATATGTAGAAGGAGGGTATAGTAAGCAAACACAACTTCTTAAATAGGGACTTGCAGTGAGCCCTAGTAGAGCTGTGTGATGTAATTCGAATAGCCCATTTCTGTAATGCAAAAATTTCATTTAATTGACCATTAATTTTACCTCAGAAAATTATTCCATGAGCTACAAGGGACTGGAAGCAACCAAAATAAGCCATTCTAGCTCCATCTGAGTAGCAAACTTTAGAAATAATTATCAGAGCGAAGCATGCAGAACTGACACTCTGGAAGAGTTTAGTTATGTGGTCTTTCCAGCTTAAGTCTTGGTCAACATATGTTCTTCAAAGTTTTTTTGCATATACCCTCTCTAACTAACTTCCACCCTGTAACAGGCGGAGATCTTGGTTTTGATTCATCTTCCCAAATTCTACATAGATTGTTTTCTTCACATTAAGGGTCTATTGGTATTGAATCATGAATGCAAGGACTTGAGGGATTGATCAGTTGTAGTGGACAGAGATTCCTTAATGTAACTATCACACTAGTGTCATCTGCAAGAAACATGATGTTGGCTGAAGTTTCTGAGGCATGTCATTTATATAAATAAGGAACAGAAGGGGGCATAACACACTACCCCGGGGTACACCTTTATTTATTTATTTATTTATTTATTTTTTTTTTACATACGATACTAATCTGATTTTATGATTAGAGATATGAATATAATAGAAGGAAACATTCCACGTGGGAAAAATATATATCTAAAAACAAAGATGATGTGACTTACCAAACGAAAGCGCTGGCACATCGATAGACACACAAACAAACACAAACATACACACAAAATTCAAGCTTTCGCAACAAACTGTTGCCTCATCAGAAAAGAGGCTCCGCTAATTTCAAGTTGCCGCCACTCATACCTCACCTGTCATTCAACAACATCTTTGCCTCTGCACTTCCGCCTTGACTGATATCTCTGCCCAAACTATTTGTCTTTAAATATGTCTGCTTGTGTCTGTATATGTGTGGATGGATATGTGTGTGTGTGCGAATGTATACCCGTCCTTTTTTCCCCCTAAGGTAAGTCTTTCCACTCCCGGGATTGGAATGACTCCTTACCCTCTCCCTTAAAACCCACATCCTTTCGTCTTTCCCTCTCCTTCCCTCTTTCCTGATGAGGCAACAGTTTGTTGCGAAAGCTTGAATTTTGTGTGTATGTTTGTGTTTGTTTGTGTGTCTATCGACGTGCCAGCGCTTTCGTTTGGTAAGTCACATCATCTTTGTTTTTAGATATATGATTTTATGATTAGCATGGGATGATATGAACTCCATAACCTGTGATCATATTTTGCAAGTGTGATTGAACCCACTTGTTTTCTGTTCCTTTTACCACCTTTTCTTCTAACTTATCTAAAATAATTTCATTACTAACCATGTTGAAAGCTTAGGAAGGTTTAAATTAACTTCTACAACACTGTTGTTATCCAGATTTCTGTTTCATCGGTTTAATCATTTATCACTATTTCTGTACTTGTACCTGTTCAAAAGCCATGCTGATTATTATTCAGAAGGCTGGGGTTGTCCAAGTACTTGACAATTCGTTGTTTCATTAATCTCTTTGTTACTTTAGAGAATGCTGAGAGGAGTGAAATTTGTTGGTAATTTTCAACTTTATGTACTGTTCCCCACATTTTTAATCTTTGAGGAACACTCCCTCGGTGAATGATAAATTAGCAAAGTGAGTAGTATGGATTATAGGTGACACTGGTACATCATCTACACCATCTGACATTTTACTACTTGATGCTCACTAGTTGGAACAAATCTCATGCTGTATGCTTCTGTGAAAAACCTTAGTTTATCTTGATTTTTGATATTTAAGCTAAGTTTTTGGGAAGCATTTTTGGCAGGCCTTTTTTGCACTGTTGATAACAACAACATTTTTAAGTGTAACTCCCTGCTCTTCATGTATCTTCCATCTTCCAGTTTTTGCAGTATTCCATACAGATTTTGATTAGTTGCATGACATTCTTATTATATCATTTCTAAGAAGCTTTGCCTTTACACTTACCTGTCAGTATATTTTCTTATAAATCTTTCCATATTCCATAAACTGGGAATCTGTGGGCCTTTTCATTTGAGAACTGAGCATATTTAAAGTCATACAGGAAATCTTAATGCCTGACATAATCGAGGAACTAGATTTAGTTATTTGACATAAATGGGCTCCAGTTAGTTTTGTAGGAAAACACATTTCAAAATTTGACATGAATATTCAACAGAAAGCATCATAAGCATTGTTAGCAATTGACTGTGAAATCAGTAGCCATGATCCATTGTTTAGACAACCAACAAAACCAGCACAATTTTCAGCAGAAATTCTTCTGTATGAAATAGGTACATTCCATTTGTTTCACAGGTATAACTAGAATTAACTTGCAACTTTTCTGTTAAAATCCTGTGGATGATGCTACAGTAAAGCTAGGGAATGAAATTTGGAGAGTATTCAGAGTGATCCTCTGATCTTTACACATGGTTTCCTCAGCATTCATGACTGTCTTGTCAGGAACTGGCAGCCTGCTGCTCCTTTCTCCATCATGAATTTCAATACAGCCGATTGTAAACTCTCTACACCCCTGGCAAATGTTTTGGACATCCATTCACGACTGTCGATTCACTTCAGTCAATTGGGGATGAATTTAACTGGTTTAATGCCTTTGTGTTCAAAAATTGAATAACTGTGCAAGCTTTGTACTTCATAGTACTGTTGAATGGGAACTCTGTATTGAATGGCTGCCAAACCAAGACGGAGCACCCAATCAAAGTGCGCACATTCTTGTTTGGAAGCAGAGGCAGTGCAGTCACAGCATAGTGGCCAACAACCATGTTAACTATTTTTCTATGCCCCTAAAAAAATATGAGATTTTTAAAAATAACTCTTATAGGATGAAATCATTGGCTTATGTGCCACCCTCAGGAGACGGACAAGCATGAATTATCCCACCTCCATAGATATGTGTCACTACATTTGCATGTGAAATGGCTCTGTTATTTGTGCAGTATGTAAAAAAAGAGTTCTTTTAACCCTCGAATGTTCGTGTCATTTTTTGCAACAGCAGTGGTTGCATGGTTGACTCTTATCACCTACCCATTGTGTTCTTTAGAGGCACAAAAAATACTGGCTTAATAAGCTTGGCATTGAAAAAAATTAACTTTATCTTGTTTTTTACATATTTTAATTTTTGAACTTAATTTCCTCATAGTAGGTAGTTAGAGAATCTAATAAAATTATCCTATTCTTTTAATTAAGATCAAATTTCTAACACACACAATAATCGAAAATCACAATCAGCCTACATTTGTTTCACAGTGCATATTACTTATGTAACACTTACTGTATCATATTTGTGTTATTTAACAAAGAAAACAATCATTTTTGTTGTTATGTAGTAATAGGATAGATAAAGATATCTACTCACAAGCAGTGGCAGAACACACACATAAAAGAAGGTAATAATTAGGCAAACTGTTGGAGCCAGTGGCTCATTCTTCAGGTAGAAGGGATGAAGGAAAAGGACTGGACAGTGTATGAAAAGGAATAGATTTTGGAAAAGTCACCCAGAACTGCAGGTCATGGGAGACTTACCGTACAGGATGAGACGAAAAGACTGATTGTTGGGGCCACCGGATGGGATGAGAAGGAAAGACTGACTGTTGGGGACTGAGTCTCATCCCATCTGGTAAGTCTCCCCCTGACCTGCAGTTCTGGGTGACTTTTCCAAAATCTACCCCTTTTTCTAGACCTCTCCAGTCCTTTTTCTTCATCCCTATTCCTTCCCCTCCAACCTTTCTGGCTGAAGAAGGAGCCACTGGCTCTGAAAGCTTGCCCAATTACAACCTTCTTTTATGTGTGCCGCTGCCACTTGATGAGTAGATTTTATATCTATCCTATTACATTATATTTTGGTTATTTGTTAAATATGTTATTATTATTATTATTATTATTATTATTATGTATAAACAAATGTTACTCATCTGTTCCTCCACTTCATCCAGTGTTACATGCACACTTTTCAGAGACAATGGAAGAATGCTCTTTGCACACAGACATCTTACACTGATAACAACGAATTGCGCTAACAACATTGTTTTTCCTTTCACACATAATGCAGCAACTCTTCTTTTTGTTTGGAGTTTCTCTCAGTTGTTAAGGCTCTTCCAGTTTATAAGGTGCCAAAAATATTTTGATGCCATTAGGAAGTGCAGCTATGCGAGATCTTGTAACTAAATGAGCTTTAATAAGGTGTTGAAGCCACTGTTACAGAAATATTGTCCTTGGTTTTCTTGGGATTTCTGCTTTGGACTGAAACAATATTTGGGCATTGATGCCAGCATTAGTAAATCAAACCATACAGCCATTGTCCATCTTCTAATTGCACAAGCCACAGAGTATTTACTACACATCTGGTCGACTGCAATGACCCCCTCCCTTTTTCGTGTTGTAGTCCATGATAATGTGTGGTTTATTGGTTTCTTCATCAATTGTGCTTTAACTGTGCATGATGCTAAGCAAAACAACACAGTTTTTGGCACATATGACACCATTGTGACATCTGTCAGGCATCCAAACAGTAAAGAACCAATATTCCTGGCTTTCAGTAGTAGGAATTCCAGGGGGATTTCCCTTCTATTTATTTATTTGTTTGTTTATTTTTTTCCCAAGAGTTGCAGTGCAACTGGTGTGTTTCTGCAAAAGTGAGATTATCAATGGGTAACTAATATAACAGTTATCAAAAGTAATATTCCAATTGGACTCATTCAGAGTCTGTGCTAGTTGATGCACAGTATCATATAGTTTGACACCTTGTAAAGGCCATTTGATTGTGTTCTACAGTATAACTCAAGTGGTGCCATGTAGAATGTTTTGACATTGCAAATAGCAAAGAATTTCAATCCATACTTGGCTGGTTTGTTTGGTATGTATTGAAGGAACGAACAAACGAGCAAACTCTCCCAAACTATAGCTTTCCTTACAATTTGTAACAAATTTATCCAAACATGACAGGATTGGTGCAAATTTACCTTTCTCATGTCTCCAAGTTCTTGTCACTCCATCATCAAATCTAACACTTCTGAAGAGAAATAAGAGCTGTTTGCATGGCATACAAACTCATGAGAATCATCATACCAGTGCCATAACTACTCCATAGCTGTTCATCATTTGCTTTATTTCCACTGTTCAAGCCAGTCAAAATAAGGGTTCTAATAAGAGCACAGACTCTTCTGTTGAAGTCTCCTTTACTTCTCTCTCTCTCGCTCTCTCTCTCTCTCAAATATACTTGTTTTGTGATATCATGTTTCTAATATGCAAGTTGTTGTATTCCACAATGAAGCAATCATTTCCTCACTAATAATCTTTGTGAAAGGCGTCACTTCCTTTGTAATATCCTCAGCAGACCTCTTTGGACCAAGAAGGATTTTTGTTGTGTTTTTGCAGGTTTGGCTATAATATTTTCCTTGGATCATTTAGTTTTACCATCTTTACCAACAAAAGACTCACAAATAAAATCAAAATCATTGTCACCAACATCATCATTTTCATGACATTGCATTTCTTCGTCCTTAAGATGTATACGTTCATTTCCCTCTAATGAACCCGCTTCTATTTCTCATTCACTGTTGTGATTATTAACTGGTTCTGTCTTCTCGCCAAATTGAAATCTTTTGCTGCCACTTTGCAAACGTAATTGTAACTTTTCTGTCAAGAGAACAAGTGTTAAATGATGTGCACTCCATTGTACATGTCAGTGTACCTATTGCAAATGTTCCTTCCTGTGATGGGTTTAAACTCTACAAACATACATGTTACATTCATGAAGGTTTTGCTTTCAGAAGGTGAGTTCAAATCCCCCACCAGTTGCCCAGATTTAGGTTTCCCATGGTTTCCCTAATTTTGCAGAAGGTAAATGCTGGGCTGGTTTTGTTGAAAAGACACAGCAGCTTTTCATCGTCATTCTTCTCCAATCTGAGATGGTGCTCTATCTGTAATGATCAGGCCATTGATGGGACATTAAAGCCTTATCTTTTGTCCTCCATCTTAACATTATGAAGCCTTCTCTGCTTAGCATCATAGTTCATGTCTCTCCACAAGTGGCTGCAACAAAGGTTCACTAAAGTTTGGATGGCTTAGGGTCTTACACTTTCAATTATGTAACATAAATATTGATCATTGGTGTTTGTCATACCATGATTGTCACTAATTAAACCTTATCTGTACTGAACCTGTGATACAGTTGTTTACAAAGTCTGTGAGAGATGAACAATTCACTGCATGCCTCTATTTGACCTACTTTCACAATCTTCCTGTGGCCATTCATTACAGTATGCCTGCTAACTAATGGCGTGATACCATTCAACCAGCTTTTCCATCTTACCTAACCAGCTTTTCCATCTTACCTGTTCTCTTCACTTGCACAGCTCCAATTACTATCCTGCTTTAGAATTGTCTGCTACATTCATCATATCAGTCAGTTAGCTGTTAGTGCCTCTGCTTTGCATGTGATGTTTACTGTGATAATCACATAAGTATTTGTGTCTGTTAGTTTACAGTTTTTGCAAATTGTTATAGTTCTCGTGGTTATTCCCAAATTTATGGAAACCAGGTTCTTTTAGCCTGTTCTTTTCTTTTAAGCTAGTCTGTATACAAACAAAACTAAGGAAATGGTAATAAAGTGTATGGCAGTATATGATTAGCATCCAGCTGAATATCAAATAGGGGAAGAAGAAACAAAATTATCTTGTTTTTGGGATTCAAGATGACGTACTATGTCCAAACCAAAGCAGACTGTTTGTTGTAGGAAGCTTTATTTAACAAAGTAGATCAGCTCTCTCTCTCTCTCTCTCTCTCTCTCTCTCTCTCTCTCTCTCTCTCTCTCTGTGTGTGTGTGTGTGTGTGTGTGTGTGTGTGTGTGTGTGTGTGTGTGAGAGAGAGAGAGAGAGAGAGAGAGAGAGAGAGAGAGAGAGAGAGAGAGAGAGAGAGAGATAATTTGAGGAATATGTTGTCGTTTGGAAAGAAAGTAATGCTAACCATGAAGTGATTTATTATTTGAAAAAACAAAGAGCTCCTATGTGACATCATTTTCCTGCCTTTCCTATAATAAATATTTTAAATTATTAGTTTCCCCTTATTTGGAGAGAACTGCTGGTGTGCAACAGTACACTGAATTAATGAATAGCTGCCCCAGGTGCTGCAATGTTCTTTATGTTAATCGACAATCAGTTTCAGCTTTTATATTGAAGCCATTTTCAGATCCACTAGTGTAAAAGCCAACTCTGTGGAGGGGAAGAAAGTTAGCAGCTTGAGTGACTATTCATTAACCATTTTGAAACTGTAATCGAATAATGCAAGTTTCATATATCTTGCTTCTTTCTGTCTGCCTGCTGAAGGTTTTAAGATACAATTTTTGTTTCTGTTTATTGTATCAATTTTTCATATTTTACTTATTATTTATTTGAGCTGATAAATTTGGTTTTCCTTCCATTCCTCAATTCTGTGTTTTGTTTTTCACCATCACAGTCTTCCTGCATGTTACAGTCATGTTGTCTTTTCAATATTCATTCACATTTTGCTAATACCTCATTTTTCGTGCATATTACCTGTAATATTTACCTTTATCTCTTGTTTCCTCTGCCGTCCAATGACTACCACACTGTGGACTTTGTGTCTTCCACACATTTTCATTCTCTTTTTGCCTTTCTTTGTATTTTGCATATGATCATTGAAAAGTATGGTGCTGTAGATAACACAGTTGTATTAACACGATTCACATTGTCCTTCGCACTTCACATAGTGTAGGCCGGGAACTGTCTGCTAGGCATGCCCGATATAAAACTGACTGGTCACGGCCCGTGGTGCCTGAGTTGTTGTTGTTCCGCCGGCAGAGCGTGCGGCCGAATTCTCGCTTGCCCTCTGGTGGACGGGACTTTACTTGCGGCAACTACTCTCCATGACGCGCCGTGCCAATATGCGCCTCCTGCGATCTTTCTGGTGGCAACTGCAACATTCTTCAGCAACATTTCTGCAAATTCTTTCAGTTACTGTTCTAAACTTAAAAAAAAAGTTGAATTTAATTTCAAAGATTAAATCATCTTTGGCGGTTAACAACATGTACTATTTATCTCTTGTGATGTCACGTATAAAATGAATATGAATGAAATATGCAATTTGGGCTTGGTATGTGACATCTTAGTGAGTCGGCCTTACCTCACACCACATTGTACAGGGTGTCCAGAAAAGGACTCTCTGATTTCAAAATTATATGTCTCGAAAACAAAGATCGATAGAGGAATGCAGTAAAAAGTATGTTTATTGTGAAAGCTGTAAGAATTTTGTACAGCAGTTTGAAATAATAGTTACAAAAGCTGCTAACAGATGGCGCTGTACGCTGTACAGCTCATATCACCATACATAAGTGAAATAATCGTATGAAAACAATCTTTGCAAACAATCACATCACAATGTTTTCAAAATGTTCACCATTGGCACTACAGAAAATGAAAAATTTAAATTTTGTGCAGTGTATTATTTGTGTCAGTAATTCACACAGCACAAACGTGTCAGTAGTCCCAGAATAATATCAATATTTTTTGTATTAATCATACCCTAAAGTCTTTTTTCCAATTGAGACGTATCTTAAGAAACATCAAGAGTATTGTATCTGGACTGTTGACTTTTGTTGGGGAAAATAATAACCTTTCACTAGTAGTTCAATGATAATTAAATTATATGCAGTGTATATCTAATATATGAGAAAAACAAGTGCAGTAGTGCAAACAAAATAGTGAGTACAGTTTGCAGCGAAGTCTGGCAGTCTGCATATGAGGCTTCAGAAACATACTCCAGTTTGTCCATGCAAACTGTATAGTTTCCAAATTTTGCCTTGTAGTCTAACAAGTCCTTTTGTGTCATAGAAAATCATTAAAGTATTTTAAAATGCAATGAGTACTGTGTGATGCTGTCCCTTAAATTACATAACGGAGATTTCATGATAATTTATTGCTTTTATTTGAGCTTTTTGGCTAAAGCCAGTAATTATTTTTGTAGCTGCCAGAGAATCACTAGGTTTGTATGGTTGTGTCTGTTTCATGAATCATGACCATACAACATGGAAAATTCATCAGCAGCAAAGATGATGAGCAGTGAAAACCTTCATTGTATTGTTCTTTTTGTATTTTGCAGGTGGCAGTCTACTCAGTATTGGAAGTCTGGAAAAGAGGAAGAGCTTGAAGAAAATAGCCAAAAGTATAGGTTAGTAATTGTATTAATCAACATTTACATATACTGATGAGTGATGGAAACAATAGTGGCCATGACAATGCCAGGACTGTTGTGGGATCTAGTGATATTCAATGTCTGAAGCAACAGGTGGCAGCACGGGAGGCAGTAATGAAATCAATCTGTCTACAGACTGTGGGGCGTTGCTCGGGTCAGCCTCTGACAGCGTGGGTTTTGGGAGTTGCACGAGTGGCGGAAGGAGCTCTGTCTTGATGGCTTCCATCTCTGCTCTGTATAAACCTTAGAAAACTATTGTTACTGATGGTGTGATCTCAAATCATAATGCTGCTGTGATGTGTGAGTAGTACAGCTGGGGTTGGTCTGTAGCAACAGCTGTGACTGGGAACAGGCCACCAGCATCAGACATTACGTCAAAAGAATTATCCTCAATTGCAGAAATGGTGGTCAGGGCATGGATCATAGTGCTCAGTGAGGTGGTAGACCTCTGTGCCTCACAAGGAAAGTTTAGACCGCATGTACCACAAGTAGCTACATTGCTCTCAGGAATAGTCCCAGCAGAATTAACATATATACACTCCTAGGATTGCTTGGGTTTTTCCAGGGAACAAAATGCTTTGTCAGGGCTTCACCGATGTGTAGGTCTGATGTTCCCAGCATCTTTACTCTTATATTTTTATGAGGGACTAATCTAATCACTATATCGTGAATAAGGGACTGTGTAAGACACATTACACTTTTTTGTAGGTCTTCTAAATTAAATTGGTTCACAGCAGCTTCCCATACATTACTGTCTTCAGCCTCCCTCTTGAGAGTGGTATAGGTGGTGGAGCTGGTACAAGGTTGCCACAGGTTCTGGAAATCAGGGAATTTCAAACATGTCAGGGAAATATCACGGCGGGGGGGGGGGGAACTGGAAAGATCTCTTTTTGTCTCAGTAGAGACAAGGTGACTTGCGTCGTCACTGGCTGTACTTCCTCATTACTACTGCTTCTTCCCTTCCTACCACTCTCCTCATCTTGCAGTCAGTGCTGCCACCACTTCTTGCCACCTGACGAGAGGCAGGGAGGCATGAGGAGTGTTTTGTTTGGATCTTATTCTGAGACTGTAGATGGCCGTCATGTGTATCTGAGTTGTGTGTGGGTGATTGTGTGAATGTGTGTGTGCTCTCATTTTCTGACAAAAACTATGATTGAAAATTTAGTTGTGAGAGTGTGATTTTCTTTTCTACGTGCCTATCTGTGGCTCAGCAATCATCTTTACGGTGAGTTGCTACCTATCCTCATTATTATTGATTCTCAGAGTATTTGAACAAGTTATCTGTTGCATGGATTGATCACCGTGGTCTCATTTCATCAACATGCTGACTGTGGCTCGTGAATAGCTGGCCACATGAGTGGATTTCCACAATGGGCCAAAACCACAGGCCTTTCCTGCGGGTGTGTGTCATGGGTTGAGCCTGCCAATCTAAAGCCATTCGGTTCCCACTAATGAGCAGGCCCTGCCCATCGGATCTAGTCTGACTGATCTGTCCGCAGGCCAGATCAGTTTGTGTGTAGTGTAATGTAGGGGATATTCATGGTTTATCCACGGACCCAGGACTGTTGTGCTCCTCAGTAGGTCAGAGGTCACGGGCGATGGATTTCAGGGATTGTGATTGTTTCACTGCAAGTACATTTCACAGTGTGGCATTTTATAGACATTTTATTTGTTCTAGTACATTTTGGCACTTAAAAAGTGGTTTGTGTGTTAGAAAGTATGGACGATAAGAAGAAGAAGATTGTCAGTCACTCGGGGTTTGTACACTCTATACTGATATATTTTTCGAAAGAAAAGTCAAAAAATACCTGTAAAGTAATAGGTATGACACAGTGGGTAATAACAAACATATTAGAACCAAATTTTATTGTCAGTCACCTACACATTTCTTCCTAACTTGTACACTTCTTTCAAGAGACCTACTTTATTTTCTGAGGTTATTTCTGAAATCAGTGAAGGTATTTCAAATCTGTCTTGCGACTCCAAGCAAATACATATTTTTGTCACCCAATATGTTTTGTTTTATTGGAATAAAATAACATTGGCTGTCTTAATGAAACACACATACTATTTGGCTTGCTTTCTCCACCTAAAAACAGTTCATTACAAAAGAAATTGTTGTTAGTACTTAAGATTTTTGCTCACACCAGGAAACGCCATCTGCTTGAATTTTTTTTTAGATATTTCCTTGTTTACCGTAGCTACAAAGACAGATTGTCAACTTACATTTGAACTTATACTTGAGATCTCAAAATTCGTCAGGGAAAAATGCAAGACTTGTCTGGAAATCAGGGAAATATCAAGCAGTTTCGCTTGGGGAAACTTGTGGCAACCCTGTGGTATCTTCCATGATCTAGTTGATGTGCTCTAGTCTCGCTCTGCCTCTTTTTTCTTTGCTTCTACTATGCCTCCAGTGATACTTTTAATGATACCATCATGTCTCTGAAGGTGGCCCACCCACGTGTCACTTCTGTGTTTGATAAGCTTCAGGAGACAAGGCTTTCCTTCCTCCACTCTGTTGAGCACCTCTTCATTCAGCATTCTGTGGTAACACCGCATCCTGAAGTTTCTTATTTTGTGATTTATGCTTGTCCCAGTGTCCATGTTTCACTTCCGTACAGCACCACACTCCAAATGTCTTTATGAGGTCTTTCCTGAGGTGTTCTTGTTAAAAGGAGCTTTTGCCTGATGGTTTCACCATGCAATATCCTCCCTGGATCTTCTGTCTGATGTAATTTTACTCTGTAGTCAGGCAAAGAATTAGATGGTCTTCAGTCACTCATTAATAAATGAGCATTGGGCAACAATGTTTTGTCTGCTCACCACTAAGATTTTTGTTTCACCTTTATTAATTTTCAATTATAGGATGAATTGGTGGTGATTTCCATCTGGACCAGCATTGCTTCTAATTGTTCTGCAACTTCAGTTAACACTGTGGTACAGGCAAAAACTCTCAACATGTATATTTTCTTACCATGAATTTTAATTCCTTCTATAGTCTCTTGTTTGTCCCTAACATCATCATCTGCCCTTGAACTGTATCCATTGAACAAGACAGGAGAGTGTGAGTTGCTCTGTCATATACCCTATTTACAGTAGCTTCTTCTAGATGTTCTCAATGCCTTACCACAGCCACCTCTTCTCTGTATAGTTTCTGCACTACTCGTCTGTTTGTGTGTATTTTATGTCACTCTCTCTCTCAGCATCTTAAAAGTATTCGCCAGTCTACCCTGTTAGATCCTTTTCTAAATCAATGAAGACAATATATTGAGCCTTCTGTAGTGTTTCCTCAAGAGTATTGTTTCTCATGTGCCTGCACTCCTTCTAAAGACACATTGCGCGTCTGTGATGATTGCATTCATTCTGCCCTCTAACTGCTATGAAATGAAAGAGGTCAATATCTTGAGGCCCCTGTATTGTTCAAATCTGTTTTGCAGATGGTTTCTTTGACAAATTTTTATAGTCTTTTGGGAGCTCCCCAGTTTCTTATATAACTTGTACGAGATGGAACAGTTTTTCACGTAGCTCTTCCCCAGCAGCCTCAATGAGTTCTGCTGCTATATCATCAACTCCTGGGGCTTTCCCAGATTGCAAGAACGAACTCATCGCACACGATGTAGTCTCCCTCTTCTTCCAGATAAACTTCCTATTCATACAAAAAATTGCACTGTGTGTATAGACCTTGAAGTTCAGCGGCCTATAAAACACAAGACTGAACCTGTTGTTTGGCGCTGTGGTCAAATTTTAGCCTTGTAGCTATGATGTTAGTTTGCTTACTATAAGGACTAGTTTTCATATCATAAATTTCAGAAAAGACTAAGTTAATAGGATTAACTAATAGCTATGACTTTTGAAGGGAAGGAAGGAAGATGCAGGTTTTACAACCATAAATATGGTTCACATGGTGCAAGCCAGTGCTACTCCACCTCTGACAGGCTGGCCTATGCGGCACGAGTGGGCTCAGTCTGATATGGGTCACCGGGCAGCACCGTACCACGTCTCACTCGCTGAGCTGTGCTTTTACCAGGCCGGGGCACTGGGCTGTCAACACCTCATGTATCGCGGCACAGGCTGAGGACGCTGATTGAATTGTGAGCCTGGAGAGCCAATGTCACCCACCATCTTGAAATGGGATGATCTCTAATGTGTACATTATCTCATAATGTCACTTATTTGGATGAAATTAAGTAGTAGTACAAATAATTGACTGTCTAAAACTGTTTTCTTAATTCCTTTTACAATAAACTGTTATCATTCACTTTTTTGCAGTTCCTTATGGATTAGAAGTTGTGGCAATACAATGAATATTTCATTTTGTGGAGCATTAGCAGCTAACACAATATGCTATTGTGTGGTAAATATGGTTGTTAAGGGCATTTAAATTGACTGAAAAATAAACTAATAATCATTGTAAACATGTTTTGCCTGGTGTGAAAGTAAGTGCAGTTTTGGTGGCAGAAATAACAAGAACATGAAACTGCAACTTGGTCCAGTCCTTGAATGATAGGTCTAGGAAGTTGGTGGAAATGCTCTGCTCTGAGACAAAGACAAAACATAGATCAAATCACACGTGTAGTGCAGCAACATTGTCATGCCTATGTAGCTACTAAAGAAGGCATTATTGTAGTTGCTACTATTTTAAGTTGGTTTGATTTGATGTGTGTTCATAATCTAGTGAGAGCTACTGTAACCACAAAGGGGTAATGTATGGACACTGTGAACACACTTCTATTTCAGATAAAATTATGGGGAGCTACTGAGTTCATCTTTGTGTGTTAACTTGTGAACTTTAGATAGTGGAAGAAAGAAAGTACTCGGAGGAAACAGATGAGGAGGGAGAGATATTTGTGGGTAAAATTTTCTCTGTTAATTTTCCGCTTAAGGTTAGAATAAAGTCTCAAACTTTGATGTTTTAATTATTATAACATCATTTGACAGTGATTCTTTTTTTAGATGTACAAAACGAAATTACACCAGAGAAGAAATGCTCGTCATTCAAGAACAACAGATTTGGAAACTGGGCTTCTGAGAATGACACACTTGAGAATGTCAGTATGTTTTGAAGGCAAGACTGTACCTAATGGCATCCGTGCTACCTTTGTAGACTGCAATGCAAGATTTTAGCTGTTCCAGTTACTAATTTATTTTGAGAAATTAGTTCTATAGCTCACACAAAGTGTAAGTGATTGTGATAACATACTAGACATCTTAGTGACAAACAATCCTGAGCAGGGAGCATCTAGATGGATTCAGGAATTAGTGACCACAAGGTGGTTGTAGCGAGATGGAATGCCATACCATACAAATCCACCAGAAATAAATATGAAACATATCTATTTAAAAAAAAGCAGATAAAACTCTCTTGCTGGTTTTCTAAGAGACAGTCTCCATTCCTTCCATACTAACGATGTAAGTTTCAATCAGATGTGGTGTAAATTCAGAGAAATAGTGTTGACAGCAATTGCAAATTTTGTACCAAGTAAATTAATAAGATACAGAACAAATCCCTCATTGTACACAAAACTGATCAAGTGATTGTTGCAGAAGCAACAAAAAGATGATGGTAGATTTAAAATAATGTAAGATCTCAAAGATTGGCAATGGTTTTCAGATGATCGAAACTTAGTGCAGACTTCAGTGTGAGATGCTTTTGATAGTTTCCAAGACGAAACTCTCTTCCAAATGTGGCAGAAAATTGAAATTGATTCTGGTTGTATGGAAAGCATACTAACAGAAAGACACAATCAATATCTTCATTATGTGATGGCAGTGGTAGTATTATTGATGACAGTGCAACGAAAGTTGAGTTACTGAACACAGTTTTGTGAAATTCTTCAACAGAGAAGAAGCAGTAAGTATTCCAGAATTCAAACAAAGAACAGCTGCCAACATGAGTAAGTTGGAAGTAGGTACCCTTTGTAAAGAAAAGCAGCTTAGGCCACTTAATAAAGACAAATCTTACAGTCCAGATTATGTACCAAATTGATTCCTTTCATAGTATGCTGATTAAATAACTTAATTTGTACCTATCACATACAACTGCTTGCTCGATGAAAGATTCATATGTAAATACTGATAGGCTGCACGTATTATACCAATAAACAAGAAAGGAGGCAGAAGTAATCTGCTGAGTTATAGACCCATATCATTGACGTCGATTTGTAGCAGGACTTTCGAACGTATACTGAGTTCCACCACTATAAAATACCTCAAAGAAAGTGATCTATTGATGCATATATCACATAGAAAATCTTATGGGAAAGTGAAGTAAAGGATAGGTTTCATTGGAAGAGCACTTGGAAGATGTAACAAATGTACTCGAGAGACTATGCACACTACACTTGTCTGTCCTCTTCTGGAGTATTGCCATGTTGTATGGGATCTTTACTTGATTGTGTTGATGAAGGATATAGAAAAAGTTCAAAGAAGAGCAATTGGTATTGTGTTATCAAAAAACAGGAGAGAATGGCCATGGATGTAATAAGTGTGTTAGAGTGGTTATCATTAAATCAAAGGTGTTTTTTCTTGCAATGAAATCTTTTGAAAAAATTTCAGTCACCAACTTTCTTCTCTGAATGCAAAAATATTTTGTTGACTTCCACCTATAAAGGGAGAAATTTGAGAAATCAAAGTTCTCCCAGAAAGATTTCGGTATTCATTTTTTCCACATGCTGTATAGAGAGAAACAATCAAGAGAGAGTCTGAAATTGGTTGTATGAAACCTCAGCCAAACATGTAAGTGTGAACTGCAGATTAGTCAAGTAGATGCAGATGTAGTGCCTAAGCAGGATGTAATTTCAGTCATTTCACAGAAAAAGGGTACAATAAGTGCTCAGAATTAGAATTGCACTCTACTTGTACACAGTTGTTTGGTAAGGTTCTCATCAAAATTATTTACTGTAATATTGCAGACTTTTCTTTCATGGAGTTACAGAAAGAATAAGTAATTCTTCATTTTTATTTTTAGCTTGAACCTGATGCAGAGAGCTCACAAGAGACAAAGCTTCCTGCTTCTTGAGATTGTTACCTAAATGAGAGCTTTTTTGGTAGCTATGTTTGTAATTGCAGTATTTTTTTCTCATATGGAAATGTAAAAATACATGCAACTGCATATGCTGTGATAACATAGTTCTTGCAGCTTTAATTTGTACCACACACTTGGTTGATTACATGATTTTTCATAAAGTAGATGAAATGAGATGAGATGAGCACTGCAGTGAAGCTACAAATTTGGCGCTTGGGGTTAGCGTTACAGCCTGGACCTGGACCTGCTGTGGATCCCGAGCTATGGGTTGGCTGAGCTGGATGCACAGGCCAGACTAACAGACTAGTCTGTTGCTGAAGCGAGACTGAGGTCAGTTGGCCGACCAGTGAGTGGCCAGCCCACCCAAGACAGGTCAGCCCACCGTGGGGAACTCAGGCGGGCTAGAAGTCTGCAGCATATGGCTCTGTTTACATCCCATCAGTGATGAGGTCATTAGAGGGGGAACACAACTATGGGGAATGAAATTGACTATGTCCATTTCAAAAGAACTAATCTGGTGTCTGACTTCAGCAGTTTAGGGAAACAAAGAAAACCCTAAAGCAGGATGGCCATATGGGAATGTGAACCATGGTCCTCCTGAAGGAAAGTGCAGTGTCTTATCACTATACGAACTTGCTCAGTTATGGCTTGTGAAATAATTCATATTGTTTACTAGTTTAAGAAAGTAAAGTAGCAATCTGATGAGTAATATCAGAAATACCAATTGCAATGCAACAAAGGCTGAATTAACAACAATTATGCCACTTCATCGGGTGGATCCATATTGTAGGAATTGTCCTTGTTGACACTTTTCTGTTATACCTGAGAGAAACAAAGTTCTGAACACTGTAAAGGCGGCCGGCCGAAGTGGCCGCGCGGTTCTGGCGCTGCAGTCTGGAACCGCGAGCCCGCTACGGTCGCAGGTTCGAATCCTGCCTCGGGCATGGATGTGTGTGATGTCCTTAGGTTAGTTAGGTTTAACTAGTTCTAAGTTCTAGGGGACTAATGACCTCATCAGTTGAGTCCCATAGTGCTCAGAGCCATTTGAACCACTGTAAAGGCAGCAGAGCTTTAATGTTTGTTAATGCTGAAATAGTTGTGGAACTGCAGAAGTTTGGTTAGGAGTTGTAGAAGTGCTGGTAAGAGACTACCATCTGGGACAGTTGTTGATGATTACATGTTTACAAGGAAGATGTGACAGACAATGACATATTCAAGAATCTTGTTAACTAGAGTTGAGAATCCAAAATCAAAGTCCATGCTATAAACAAAGAAGAGCTCAATTGTATACAGGTATCTGAATGTTGATTAATGATGGCTTCATACAAAAATGCCACAGTGTGTACCAGTCTGTCATAGGCACAGTCTATAGTACTCATTTCGCACTTGAATACCCAATATGACTCTCTAACTAGTAGTGTCTCTGCTATCCTGTCAGAATTGGTATTGCCATTCTAGGATATCAAATAAGTCATATGACACACTGTCTCTGAGGTTGTGCAACCACAGATTTCTTCCCCTACCCAATGACAAAATTGTCCCATGAGTACCACACTTTGAAGAAAACTAGTGCTACCAGGATAAGCTACTGGGGACAATAGTGTGTTAATGACGGGTTTCGTTTTAGACTGTCACAGATTGAAAGAGCAAGAAAAAATATCAGTTTAATTGGCAGGCTATCAGTCATTGGAAACCATATGAGGTGGTGCATCCTGCTTGGCAATATATCATAGTTCATGCAAGTGGTGAAGGGTATAGTTTTTTTGGGTTTAATGTGGGACCAAGCCCTCACCAATGCTGCTGTTTGTGGTTTTGTGTGTGTGTGAAAATGGCAAGGAAAACCCTAAAGATGAGCTAGTGAGATAAGTGAAATATTAATTGTACACATTTGTGTACCCATCTAATGTTTGATTGTCAACCTGCAATCTAGAGAAAATAATGAATATAAAGTTTCAGAAGATGTTAGTGTACAGCTAGACTGCAGGAGTTTGTTAGGGGATGTAAATGACATGAAAAATTACACTAAAAATAGAAAAAAAGCACCAGCATTTGAGATGACAGGACAGTTTTGTGTACATTGAGCCCTTACATTTGCGAGGACCAAGATGCAAGGTACCTTTGGCAACCTGCTGGAATCATTCCCGGAAGGTGAGCCAACATAATCTGCTTCTCAACAGTTAAATATTGTGGTGGCAGTTTGTTCATTTTCCTTTAGAGTTATGTTACTGTAATCAGCCTTATAATGGTGTATGATCTATGTGGATGTTATCACAAGTTTTTAGAGATGGAAATTATCTGGCTATTGAGATCAGATATTCATGTCATATATGCAAGTGCATATTTCGTAGTGAGAGGTCTTAATCAGTTCTGGGCATTATATAGTGTGTGGATAAGTTAACAGTATCATCAAAAGGGGAATAGGAAACCAGTTTTTTTGCTGACATTATATCAGTGCTCAGAGGAAATCTCACTAGTTATTCAGGCCTGAGAATGCTTTCCTTTCACATTTATCTAATTCCTTGGTCATTAAAGGGATTGGTACTACACTATAGAAACAAACAGAGGGAAACCACTGTTTATTACATCACTGAAAGGAAGAATATTAATGCCTTTCTCCACCTGCAGTTCTCACAATCTTCGATTGTGATATGCTTCATGCCAGAGAAGTTTACAACACATTGTGTTGCAAATAAATGTTCAAAAAATTTGAATATCTCAATATGTGAACAACATTGTTGTAGGTGACAAACCTAGTTTCACTATTAAAAAATTATAACAAATCAAATGTGAGTTTTTAAATTGAAGGCACAACCATTGCTGTCAGAACATTTGTCTGCCATGAAGAAAATGGAGGCTGTTTTCATCGCCATAAGGGATACGAGATGTAAGAACATATTCTTGACTCGTACACTGGTAGGTGGTATGGGGAACTATGGCTGCCTCAAGTTTCAGCACATCTTTTAGAATCATCCACTAAGCAGTCCAAGATCAATGATTAACAGTTTGTTCTTTTATCATGACAAGGATCAAATACATGTGTACAAAATACACTGAAGAGCCAAGGAAACTGGTACACCTGCCTAATATCGTGTAGGGCTCCCGTGAACATGCAGAAGTGCCGCAACATGACTTGGCATGGACTCAACTAATGTCTGAAGTAGTACTGGAGGGAACTTACACCATGAATCCTGCAGGGCTGCACACAAATACGCAAGAGTATGAGGGGGTGGAGATCTCTTCTGAACAGCACTTTGCAATGCATCCCAGCTATGCCCAGTAATGTTAATGTCTAGGGAGTTTGGTGGCCAGCGGAAGAGTTTAAACTCAGAAGAGTGTTCCTGGAGCCACTCTATAGCAATTCTGGATGTGTGGGGTGTCACATTGTCCTGCTGAAATTGCCCAAGTCCATCGGATTGCACAATGGACATTAATGGATGCAGGTGATCAGACAGGATACTTATGTACGTCAGAGTCCTATATAGACATATTAGTGGTCCCATATCACTCCAACTGCACGTGCCGCACACCATTACAGAGCCTTCACCAGTTTGAACAGTCCCCTGCTGACATGCAGGGTCCATGGATTCGCTTAGTTGTCTCCATTCCCGTACACGTCCATACACTTGATACAATTTCATACCAGACAGTCACCTTGCTTCCAGTCATCAACAGTCCAATATCAGTGTTGATGGGCCCAGGTGAGGTGTAAAGCTTTGTGTAGTGCAGTCATCAAAGGTATACGTGTGGGCATTCAGCTCCAAAAGCCCATATCGATGATACCAGACAGGATACTTATGTACGTCAGAGTCCTATATAGACATATTAGTGGTCCCATATCACTCCAACTGCACGTGCCGCACACCATTACAGAGCCTTCACCAGTTTGAACAGTCCCCTGCTGACATGCAGGGTCCATGGATTCGCTTAGTTGTCTCCATTCCGGTACACGTCCATACACTTGATACAATTTCATACCAGACAGTCACCTTGCTTCCAGTCATCAACAGTCCAATATCAGTGTTGATGGGCCCAGGTGAGGTGTAAAGCTTTGTGTAGTGCAGTCATCAAAGGTATACGTGTGGGCATTCAGCTCCAAAAGCCCATATCGATGATGTTTCATTGAATGGTTTGCACGCTGACACTTGTTGATGGTCCAGCATTGAAATGTGCAACGATTTGTGGAAGGGTTGCACTTCTGTTACTCTGAACAATTCTCTTCAGTCGTCATTGGTCCCATTCTTGCAGGATATTTTTCAGACCGCAGCTATGTCAAAGATTTGATGTTTTACCAGATTCCTGATATTCACGGTACACTCGTGAAATGATCGTACAGGAAGATTCCCACTTCAGCGCTACATTGGAGGTGCTGTGTCCCACTGCTCATGCGCCGATTATTAACACCACATTCACACTTACTAAAATGTTGATAACCTGCCATTGTAGCAGCAATAACCAATCTCACTACTGGACCAGACACTTGTTATCTTATATAGGCATTGCCGACCACAGCGCTGTATTCTGCCTGTTTACATATCTCTGTATTGCTTCCCCAGGGCAGCATAATAGATCCGCTGCTTTTCATGATTTAAACGATCTGGTTGATGGTATTGAGAGTAGCATTAGACTGTTTGCTGATGATGCTGTAGTTTACAGGAAAGTAGTATCACACGAAAGTTGTGAAGAAATCAATCAGGATTTGCAGAAAATAAATGTGTGGTGTAATGACTGGCAGTTATCTCTCAATATTAGTAAGTGTAACGTACTGCATATAACAAAGTGAAAATCCCCATTAATGTAAGAGTACAAAACAAATGCCCAGTCTTTGGAAGCGGTAACATCCGTCAAGTATCTGGGCGTGACTATTCGAAATGATCTCAAATGGAACAATCAGATTACACAAGTAATGGCTAAGGCGAACTCTAGATTGCAGGTTATTGGTAGAATCCTGAAGCGATGCAGTCCTTCAACAAAGGAAATTGCTTACAATACTTTAGTTCATCCAGCCTTAGAGTATTGTTTGTCTGTATGGGACTCTTACCAGTTGGGTCTGATTCAAGAGATTGAGAAGGTCCAAAGAAGAGTGGCAAGATTCGTGACTGGTACATTTAGCCATCATGAGTGCATTACAAATCTCATAGAAAGTTTGAAGTGAGACACACTTGCAGATAGACGACGCACTAAACGGAAGGGGCTGTTCACTAAATTCCAAAATCCAATCTTCGCCGAGGATGTAGAGGATATATTATTACCAACATCCTTCAAATCGCGCAATGATCACCATTCAAAGATAAGGGAAATTAGAGCTTGTACTGAGATGTTCAGACAGTTGTTTTTTCCTCGTGCGACCTGCGAGTGGAATGGGGGGGAAATACGACTTCGGTGTGAATAGTGCCCTCTGCCACACACTGCCTGGTGGCTAGCGGAGTAAATATGTAGATGTAGATGTATTTGAATATGCATGCCTACACCAATTTTTTTGGTGCTTCTGTGTATAACTACTATTTGGTTGCAGTGAACTCCAAAGTTTTTATAGATATTTTTACAGCTCAGATCTTACCCTTGTATTATTTTGCCTTGTCTCCATCAGTGAAAACATAGTTGGAAAGATTCAAACTTTTCTGTGGATGAAGAGCTCCATCAGATCTGGAAAAAAGGTTGTGAGTAACTGCCAGAAGGCAATTGGAAATTATAGTGTGATGATTTGTTTTGGAAGATGAAGCAATGTATTGTCTGTATTGGAGATTATTAAGAAAAAGCATTATAAATTGAGTTGTATTGCAAAACAATCCTAATATGAGGTTCCCATGGCAATAGGAGTGCCTCACTGTGGTTGGTGGGTGACAGTTTGGTGTGGAGTGTGATGTCTGAGTGAAGGAAATACTCATGTCTAAAGCTTCTGTTTATTAACGTGTTTAATTGCAACCATGGTCTGTACTGTACTATACTGTAATGTTCATTCAGTTCACTGTTGGGCTGCCCATTTGACTAGTGTTGCTACCTTCTGCGAAATTTGTGTCCAAAATAAGTTCCACATTTGTATCCATTACCTGGATCCCCTTGACACGATCTATTTCTGTTTTTTCAGTCTTCTCAGCTGTGATCCTGACTACAAATTCACATACACTCCAGTAATTCTCATCTATAGCTCTTTCACTCCACAATCAATGAAGATTCTGATCACACTGTGTTGCAAGTCCTATTGCCATTACAATTCCCCCTGGATTTGTCATACTTCTCCTCAGAACATGCTACCAGTTTCCATCATTTATCTACTGGTAGTGTTGTTGGATTCTAGTATTGTCACCCTCTTTCACAATCAGAGGTATGTAGTTTCTGTAGTAATGCGAGTCTATCACATTGGTTGGAGATAAGAAATCTGTTGAGGATTAAGCTGTTTCAGTTTGTCAAACCCTCAACTCCAAAACATTCATTTTGTAGCAGAACATGTATTTGTGATAATGGTCAACAAGCATAGACTCAAAACTGCCAAACCACCAAGATAGGGTGAAACTAAACTGTACTACTCTGTTATATCAGTTTATCAAACATATTTACTTTGGCACACAGTTCTGTAGCTACCAGTACTTTTCAAAGGAAACCACTGCATGTCAATGTTGTAACTCTGTTAGTGGCAGCCAGCCTTTCCTGCAGTCAGTGACTATCTTTGACTAGGTTCCAGTGGTTTCTACAGCATTGTTCGCTACCTCTATGCTGTTATCTTACACTATTACCTATTCTAATGCATCTGACCATCAATGTAAATGTTTTAAAGCCTTCCAACAAATATTTGAAAATATTCCAGTATAGAAATTTTGTATGAAGGACATAATCAGATGCCAGTTTTGGAATATTAATGACGAGAAAAGGTGGTTGTGCTTCAGTCACTGGTTGTGAAATTAACACTCTACTTTTATTTTTAATTGTTTGATGCAGTAGGGAAGCTTTTGTTGTTGAGTTTTGTGTGCAGTAGATAAAAATAAAGCACTGTTGCTGTGTTTATAGGAACAAATTATGCGTGGTTTCAAAAATACGTACATACATACAAACTGATAGAAACAGTAATTCATCATCAGAATAAGTAATTTGGTGACTAATATGGCTCATTTTACTTGCTGGCCTCATGATTTAATAACTGTGAACAAGTCTTCAATTAAAGTAAGAGGGTGGAGGGAAAAATGCAATTACTGTTATCAGACATAAAGAAACTGGCATTGTCTAGTTTTATCTGCAGGACTTGTTGATTCATTTTTTGCAGCAGAGTATGTGAATGAGTGTAAATAATTTAGAACCTAAATGCTTAGTAGATATTGAAGAACACAAGTAATGGAGAGTTCGATTTTCAGATGTACATTTTATTTTTCAGGAAAGAAAGTGGGGAAAGGCTCAAATAGCAAGTTGAAGGAAGAGTCATTTGATGGAAATCTTGGTCCCAGCCACCGAAGAATTGGCCAGATCGCAGGAGAAGCTGACCCTGGTGTAATCAGTGAAGATGAGGATGAATTCACTGTAAATATTATATTATGTATCAAATTTCAATTAAATGACTAATGGAAATAGGAATCATGTACTAAAATGTTTTCAATTCATATAGTGTTTATAATCTCTACATGTTTCATGGCTGTTTGTTTCTTCAGTCTTGTATTGGGACTAGAGGCAACTGAGTAATAGATATCAAACAATGGAAAATCCGGGATGGAATAATGGCAATATAAGAAAGGGATATACAGGGTGTCCCACCCAAACCTCCCTGATTTCAAAGACCTAGGAGAGAAAAACCACAGTAGATATGACAATGAAAAATGCACCACATTGTAGAGCATCTCAAAACAAACACACACACACACACACACACACACACACACACACACACACACAACCATTGCCTCTGGCTGCCGAAGCCGTACATATATTCTATTTTGGCTAATAATAAACGTCTTTGGCCCCTTAAATACATTCAGTGAACATAAATTGCAGTTTGAAAGTATCTGGCTTTTACTTGGGTGTTTCACTTGTTATCATAAAGTGTTTGACAGCTCTGGCTCAAGCTATGTGTTATGTTTACAATGGAAGTAAGCAACAAAAACTGCCGCCACTAGTTTGAAATATATAAAAAAAAACCTACTACCACAGATATCATCATAAATAAAAATTCTTGTTGCCCAAGTCTGAAGATCTACGCATGTTTCAAATCAGTGATTAACAGAATTTTAAAGTTACATCTTGCTAATAATGTGATACAATATGAAATAAAAACTCCAAAATAGTACTAAAATTATATTAACAGCATGCAAAACCAAAAACATAGCATAGACAAAGAAATAACATTAAAAAGAGAAGAAAAACCACAAATAAACCTACCTATGTTGCAGCGCCATACATAGATCCTATACTGAATAAGATGAACAACATGTTCAAGAAAACAAAAATAAAATTAGCATTTTGTACAAATAACAACTTGAAGGCCAAAATACAGTCACCAAAAAAATATATCTCCACTTTTTCAAATCCAAGCATCCACAAACTTTCTTGTCACGACTGCAAATAATTTTATATCAAACAAACAGCTAGGAATTTCAGAATGATATTTAATGAACATATACAAAACTGCGACAGAAAGCAATCCACATTTTACTTACATTATACAGAAAAATACCCAACAGATTTTAAACATAAAAATACCTGAAAAATTTTATTGACAGTATAAAAGAAAAAAGGGTAAATTGTCCTGACAAACAATAGGACATTATGCATGTAAATCCAAAAAAATACAATCAGTGAAATTAAACATTCTCACTGACTTACCCCAAAACAGGATTTTCTTTGTAAAAATACAGCATCCCTGGAGCTGTCAAAATAAATAAATAAATAAATAAATAAAACTAAAAAATTATTGAAATCATCAAATAAAAGTATATAGAAATAACGTGATCATAACATAAAAGAAAGACAACTGATACACTCCAAGATGCAATATGGACCATGTTGTACCAGCTAATACATAAGCATTATTTACCATACATACTCATAATACATAACACAGACATAGGAAACAATATTATGCACACTATACTATCTGCACAGGTATGCTTGATAATGGCAAAATGCCTAAACTAGTTCATTGTGTAACTTTCTAATCACTATGAGTAAATAATTCAATGTGCGGTAGCAACCTGTGCCAAAAATAAAATATCATAAAGTTGTTTTAACATGCATGGGTGACAATGGGGTTCATAAGTAATCAAATATAAATATTTATTACCACCACCATCACAGTTAAACTTTGGGCTGATGGGATGAGACATGTAGGAGTGTGGCAGCTTATCATACTAAATTTGCCCCTTAGTAATAGACTCTGATATGCTACTTATATTCTAATCTCTGTTACATTTTGATCTGGTATTTAATCATGTGCATGACGATACTTAGTAAATTTACTACTTCCATGATGATGTACAAAGTTTATGTAAATACAATGATTATGCTGTGGTAATGGAAAATCCTGGATACATGGTCAAGAAATAAGTGGATAATGACAACAACCCACTGTTTGGTGGTGGTGTTGAACAGTACGCTGACAGAATTGAGTTTTTCTTTGTGCAGTTATCCACTTATTTTGACACTTCCTTTGTATGGTAAGCAGTTGTCTATATTGTTTTATTGTTTGAATGTATTGTGGAATATATATTCTGATGAGAAATGCTGAGATTAGATTCTCAGTAGTGGGGTATCTGCCACAGCCGAAATAAATATTTTCATAAGTCAAAGAGTGGGTAAACTGTTAAATAAATGGTGTTCTTACATGATTGGTCAGTCAGCTGTCATTTTTCTTTACAAGGTTAAACTTTTGGTAGTTGTTTTTAAAGATGGTCTCTCAGAACTTTTCTTATTGATCATGTTAAAAATTTCAAAAAGTCATGTTTGGGTTTGAGCTCTCATCTACAATTACATACATAGTATGCAAGCCACTATATGGTGCATGGTGAAGTGTATCTTGCCCTACTATTTGTTGTTCCCTTTACTGTTCCACTCGCAAATAGACTGTTTGTATGCCTCCATATTATCCCTAATTTCTCTTATGGTCATTGTTCTTACACAAAAGTATGTTGCTGTCAGTCTCATTAGCAAATATTGTGTTTGAAAAATTCATCTTAACATATGAAGCTCATTGCTGCATTAGAATGTTTCTTTGCACTCTATCTGGTTACTTCCTAGTATAGGTATAAACTTACAGAATCGTGTGCCCCATTTCATATATTTGCTCAAATTCTTCAGTGATGTCAGTTGCTACGTACAGGAAGTATTGAACAGTAGATCGGCACACAAATTGGTTTACACTAAAGGACAGACCCGCTCTGTAGTGTTCACCATGTCATTAATGAGCATATCTGTCACTCAAGGCTCCCTCTGTATTGCAGATTGTTCTATTCCGTCCATGATTTACCAGTCAAATTAAAAAAATGATATTAATCTTACCATGTGCCGGTGATTCACTCTTCTTTTGCTTAATTAATATCTTAAAAACAAAACCACCACCATAAACCACCTCATGCTTACCTTTTCTCATGTCCCTTCTTTCTCCTCACACACCTACCCTGTATTTGTTGTTGAGTAAAATGTTACTGGTTTTCTAGTCTACAGTATCTTAACATTTTCTTTCTAGTTTGATGACCTGTCTCACAAAAGTTCCCTGAGTTCTCTGAGTACAAGTCAGCAAACGGCAGCAACTCCACCTGCTGGATCCCTCGAAAATTTGGCAGGAGGAGAATTTTTGCGAAGAACAAACATGACTGGTACAGCTTCTGTTCCACCTAAGCCACCAAGAAGTGTTTCACAGGATAAGACTGTTGATGAATGGGAACAGAAATTATATGGAAAGCAGGGGAAAGGTAATTCTAAAATAGCTGTAGTACTTATACTTGTAGTTTGGTTTACTTCTTAATCTAAGTAGAGACTTTTTAATTATGTCGAGCAACTACCTGAATAAGCAGTTTGTTATGTCTTATTATTAGTAACATTTGTGATGTGTAGAGAAGTAGAGCCCATAAAATACTGATACTCTGGCGTTACAGCAGGCATGGCTCATAGTTAAATGCTCTGAGGTAGAGCCACCCCTAAATGAAGATACATTTCTCAATAATGGATTACAGAAGTTAAATTTCAGACTGCATATCCAGGGTTGCCACAAGTTCTGGAAATATGTGAAGACCAGGGAATTTCAAATGTGTCAGGGAAATTTGAAAAAAAGAAAATGGAAAAAAATCTCTCTTTGTCTCAGTAGATGAAATGGTTTGTTTACTGGGATGTCACGAATCGCCACTGTCTGGGCGCAGCTGAGAACATGCGCCACTTCCCTATTCCCTCATTCATACTGCTTCTACCCTTCCTACCACATCTCTCAGCTTGCAGTCAGTGCTGCCACCGCTTGTTGCCACTAGCCTAGTAACTACCAACGAGAGGCAGGGAAGCACAAGGAGTGGTTTGTTTGAATCTGATTCTCAGAGATTGTTGATGCAGTGGCTGGTGATGGCAGTCATGTGTGCATGAGTTGCGTCTGTGTGATTGTGGGAATGTGTGTATATTCTCATTTTCTGACAAAGGCTGTGGCCGAAAGTTTAGCTATGAGAGTGTGAATGTCTTTCCTACATGCCCGTCTGCAGCTCAGAAATTATTTTTATGGTGAGTTGCTACCCATCCTCATTAGTATTGATTCTCAGAGTATTTGCGCAAGTTATCTGTTGCATGGATTGATCACTGGAATCTCACTTCATCACATGTGACAAGTGAATAGCTGGCCACACAAGTGGATTCCTGTGATGGACCAAAACTGCAGGCCATTTCTGTGGGTGTCTGTAACGGATCGCCTGCCAGTCTTAAGCCCATCGTTTCCCTCTAATGTGCAGGCCATGCCTGTCACATGTAGTCTCGCAGATATGCTTGCAGGTCAGGTCTGTCTGTGTTTGGCATAATGTTGTGGATTTGTGTGGTTTCTCTATGGACCAAGACCAAGGTGCTCCTCAGCATGCCAGAGGCCATGGGCAATGGATTTCAGGACTTGTGATTGTCTCACCGCAAGTGTATTGTACAGTGTGGCATTTTATAGACATTTTATTAATTGTAGCACATTTTGGCTCTTTGAAAGTAGTTTATATATTAGAAAGTATGAACGATAAGAAGAAGGAAATTGTGACCGTCGCTGGTGGTTTGTACACTATGTATTCGTATATTTCTTTAAAGAAAAATCACACAATACCTGTAAAATAATAGACATAACGCAGTGGATAATAGCAGACAATAATGAACATAGTAGAACTAACATTTTATTGGTGGTAACCTATAGTGTTGGTGTACAAAACTCTTCCCTGCCTTACGCACTTCTTTCAAGAGGCCTACTTTTTCTGAGGTTTTTTCTGAAATCAGTGAAGGTATTTTAAATCTCTCTTTCAACTCCAAGGAAATGCGTATTTTTGTCACCGGATGTGTTTCGTTGTATTGAAATAAAATAACAACAGTGGTCTTACTGAAATATACATACCATATGGCTTGCTTTCTCCATCTAAAAGCAGTTCACTACAAAAGATGTTGATGTTAGTACTTAGATTTTTTACTCGCATGAGGGAGAAGTACAGAAGTCATATTTTTTTGTCAACTTATGTCTTTACTTACCCTTGAGATCTCAAAATTTGTCAGGGAAAAATGCTAAAACTTGTTTGGAAATTAGAAAAATATTGGAGAATTTCACTTGGGGACACTTGTGGCAACCCTGATATCAAATATTTGTGCCATGAATTTACAGAATGACAGTCAACATTTTTGGCATCTGATGTCAAATGATGTTTGCGAACAGGCAGTAATTAGTCTTAAGGCTGTTCCTTGAAATTCCACTTAGCTCTATGCAGCAGAGGTTTGGGAATGTGGCTTTTACAGAGTACGGCTCTTATGGGCCTCCTGTTGGCTCAGTCCTTACAGCCTAGCCATCCTGTGTCACAAGCAGAACGTAGATGGTGACATACTGCGTTTCGTCCTAATTATTTTAAGTCTGTATATTGTGGAGTTTATATTATAATGCATATCCTTTGAATATATGCTAGTTTAAAGCACCAGTGCATTAAGGATCTCTCAAAAATGCATCATTATTTGTATGGTTTGTTGTTAGAAAATGATGGGAAACATCATATTGGTGGTGAAAGAATGTTGGTATTTCATTGTTTTTGAATTGCAACATGTGTGTTGGGAAGTATGCCATTTCAAAGTAATGGCACATTGAAGGTGTATCAAAAATGCATTGTTTTTGGTATAATATGTTCTAATTAAATGTCAGTTAATAACATAACAGTGATTAATCCTTTCTAGGGATCATTTAATATAAGATACATAAGTGCGGAAATGTAAAGGATAGATTGTTCGTATCCTGCTTTCTCCAAAATTTTTGTGCACTTCTGTATTTTCTTAAAGTCGCAGCTTTTTAAATAAAATTAACATTATTAACATTCTGCATCTTTATTCTTCATTTGCAGCCCTTTACCGCTAGAGAGCTCTGAAATTGTAGGCTGACATGTTTGTTTTATTTAAAGAATGTTTAAGAGTTTTCACATTTCTGTGAAAATCTCTCTCTCTCTCTCTCTCTCTCTCTCTCTCTCTCTCTCTCTCTCTCTCTCACTCACTCTCAGGAGTGAGTTTGTCCCATTGTGTGAACATACATACAAGGGAATATCTACCAACAAATGGGGACATCACTGTTTTGTTGCACAAACTCATAAATGCTGCAGATTGTATACACACAAATCATTAAATCTCTCAAGTTTAGAATTGGAAAAAAAAAATGTTAAGCATGAATCAAAGCTAACATACACAGCATTAAAGATCTCTCCAGAATGCATCTTGTAGTACAATTAATTGTGGTATTGTGTCAAGAAATGTGATGTCAGCAGATAAATATGCTACCACTAGGTCTTCCCTTGGTGTTGCCTTTTGGTGTTATTTAGTAGTTGATTATGAAATGGAAATATGTTGTTGTTGTTGTTGTTCTGGTGGTAATGGTGGTGGTGGTCTTCTTCTTCTTCTTCTTCAATTCAAAGACAGGTTTGCTGCAACTCACTGTGCTACTCTCTCCTGTGCAAGCCTCTTCAACTCTGAATACGAACTGCTTATTGTACTCGTCTCTTGGTCTCGCACTGCAAATTTTACCCCCAACACTTCCCTCCTATACTAAATCAGCTGTCTCAAAATGTGTTATGCCACTGATTTCTTTTCTCCTCAATTCTATTCAGTACATCCTCTGTAGTTAATTGATCTGTCCATCTAATCTTCAGAATTCTTCGGTAGCACATTTCAGAAGCTTTTATTCTCTTCATAAATAGTTTGTCAAGTGTAGTTCTAGAAAGATCTGCTAATGATATTTTCATGGATATTAATAAATGGTTTAAAGCCAACTCACTGTCATTAAACTTCAAAAAGACTCACTATATGCAATTCAAAACCTGTAAGAGGTTTCCACCCAGCATATGCATAAAATACGAAGAAGAGCAAATAGAAGAGGTTGACGGTCTTAAATTCCTAGGATTACAACTTGATAATAAATTCAGTTGGGAAGAGCACACCACAGAACTGCAGAAACGCCTTAACAAATCTGTATTTGCAATTCGAGTGTTAGCAGACATAGGTGACATAAAAATGAAAAAGCTTGCATACTTTGCCTACTTTCATTCCATAATGTCATATGGTATAATATTTTGGGGTAACTCTTCAAGTCAAACAAAAGTTTTCAGAGTCCAAAAGCGTGTGATACGTATTATTTGTGGAGTAAATTCACGGACGTCCTGTAGAAACCTCTTCAAAGAACTGGGTATACTAACTACTGCCTCTCAGTATATTTACTCATTAATGAAATTTGTCCTAAATAACATATCTCTTTTTCCAACAAACAGATCAGTTCGTACATACAATACCAGGAACAAAAATGATCTGCACAAGGACTTATAAGCACTTACTTTAGTTCAAAAAGGGGTCCACTACTCAGGAACACACATCTTCAATAATTTGCCAGTAAACATAAAGAATTTAGTTACAAATAAAGATCAGTTTAAAAGGAGCCTGAAAGACTTACTAGTGGCCAACTCCTTCTATTCCATTGATGAATTTTTTAATAGAAACAAATGATGTATTGTATATATTCATACTATTAGTATTGTTATTTCAGCTTAAAAAAAAATAAATAAATTGACATGTTCCACATCCACGAGGATCTCCTCAGCACGGATCTATGGAACGAAAAACTAATCTAATCTAATAATGTCTGAACTGCTTATTGGCCATGTTTCACTTTTCGTGCAAGGCCAACTATAGACAAATGCTTTCAGAAAAGACTTACTAACACTTCAATTTATATTTGATGTTAAAAAATTTCTCTTCTTCTGAAACTATTTTCTTGTCATTGCTATTCTACATTTGTGTCCTCTATACTTCGGTCATCATAAGTTGTTTTACTGCCCAAATATCAAAACAAGTCTACTACTTTTAGTGTCTTACTTCCTAATCTAATTCCTTCAGCATCATCTGTTTTAATTTGACTACATCCCATTACCCTTGTTTGGCTTTTGATAATGTTTATCCTATATCATCCTTTCAAGACACTGTACATTCTGTTCATCCACGCTTTTAAACCCTCTGTTGTCTCTGACAGAATTACAGTGTCATCAACAAACCCCAAAGTTTTTATTTCTTCTCCCTAAATTTTAATTCCCTTTCCAAATTTCTCCTAGCTGTCCTTCACAGCTTGCTTGAATAACGCTGGGGATAGGCTACATCCCTGTCTCATTCCCTTCTCAGCCAACACTTCCTCTACAGGCCCTCCAACTTTTAAAACTGTAGTTGAGTTACTGTACAAGTTGTAAATGACCTTTTGCTCCCTGTATTGATTCCAGTGTTTGCTCATAGATGCAGGTCAGATGGTGCCAGGTATTGCTATCCCACAGGTTGATGATGGTTCAGCAGCTCACCAGGTACAATCAGCTAGACATTGAGCAGGCGTGGTGATAGGAAGCACCCAAGTCATCTCATCAGCAAAGGCAAAGATGAGATGGCAGCAGCCCTTGGCAGCTAAGTACTTCAGATGGGCCTGGCTGTTGTATTGTAGACTGAAGTTAACTTGTTGGACAACAGACGGCGTGTCACAGGTCTCTCTCTGAATTGGTTAGATGCAAACTGAGAACTGGCCTTTGGAAGTCAACAGTGTTTATACTGGTCAGCTTATGCCAATGATGTTATTGTGTGGCAAGAATGACCAGTTGTGGCCTAGTTTTCTGGACCCGACAGTGCTCTGCAATGCACCGCAGTGTCAGAACTCTTCTTTTTGGACTTTCAGTTTAGTTATTTCTGCAGCATATGTGTGCTGAAAGTCAGTTTTGCATACAACTTACACATTGTTACTAAACTGTGTGTGATCAGTAGAATAACATTACACTCTCTTCTCTCTGAGGTCACTCTGCTGCAGCGGTGCTTCGATCATCCAGCTCGGGTGATGTGCAGCAGTTAATTTGTTGGTACGTCCATTTTACCCATTCTGCATGCAATATTGCCCATTCTTCCTTGTCGGCATTCCAATCTTGATATTACGTACTAGACTGCCTTGGCTTCAATTCTGGCACTGGCTCCAGTGAGGGGAAACCAAAAATGTTTCACATCTGCCCAGAGTATCATTCTGGGGCATAACACTGATACATTTTTGCGACAGTATTCTGACGACCAATGTAGTCTTCCCCTTCAGGTGCTGCAAATAGTGGTATTATTTGTGCTCACTGCTTTTCATGTATTGTGTCCATATGTACAACAGAGGTTAATTGTCAGTGCTCACTATACTCCTTGCTGCAGTTTTTTCCCCCATGGAAAAATGTCCTTTCAGATGAGATTGCTGCGAAGATCTCAACAAATTAAGTTGGGAATACCATAAATTAGTGAATCTGAGACCTCAGTCCCTCTCTATATGATGTTTGCCATTAATTATTTCAGGAGGCTACTTGCCAATCTTCTATGGGAAACTTTTCAAGAGTTCTCGCCACAATACTGGCCTTGTTTCTCATTTCCTAATTATATCCCAGGCAATACTCATTAACAGCTGATGTGCCTTGCTGCTTCTGTTGGCTTAAGAGAAGAGTGAATATACCTGTGGCCTGTTGTACATATAGAAAATACACACATTCAAAATTTAAGGAAGGCTTAGGATCTCACCTGCCACACAGTTCATCAGAGTCCTTAAAACAGTGAGCAAGGCTTAATGATATGATAACAGAAAAACGAATGTGGAGGACAATTATAATTAAAATTCCACTACTTCTGAGAGCCCCCATGAAAAACAAATGATGTAGGACAATGAAACTTCATGGAAACATTTGTAGGAACATGTGGAAGAGAAATAACAAATAACCCCTGAAAGAAATACATTTTAACTGCCACATGAGAGGCAATTGCATACTATGTTTATGTTCCAGATTACACACATAGCTCAATGTGACAACCACTTGTATCTACAAGAGCCTGAAATGGCACTAGAGGTACTATTTCCCAGTTTACTGCACTTTTCGAAAGGTGGACCGTTTAATGTTCAGTTGTCATGGCACAGCTTGTACACTGCTTGAAGCTCACATATTGCGCCCATCATTCTCAGCCATGGCAACAGTAATTTTTTCAACAATTTTTGTCCGTGGGCCTTTCTCAGAAGGAATTCGCAAATTGCCAATTCATTCAAACTTCCGAATAGGTTCTTCAATCTCGGTGCAGAAAGAGAACTTCTCCATATTCCTTTAATGCATTAATACAAAGAGCAGCTACACTATTCTTGGTGTTTTCATAAAACAGCTTTACAGGTAAAGCCCTGCTCACATTGTCCAGACCTGTGTTGACTGCCTGCAACTGTAATGAACACTGATGTTTGTGTTTCAACCCTATGTCGCTATATCAGTGCCAGTGCATCACGGCAAGTCATGACAGTAACACTAACAACAATGGGAATCCTACCGCTGGCCGTCTGAACATCATTCCTCTAAAGTTGTGAACCTATACGGTAAATAGTTTTCTGTCTACCCTGGCTCAAATAGGAAAAATTTAGTTTTAATCATTCTGTATATTAAAGGACATGCTGGACATTAGAATTGGAACTCTGCTATAAAAAGTTGTGGGACAATGACAGTATCTCAAAGTCTAGTCGGAGGCCAATCAACAAGAACGTGTAAGATGAAAGGCCACCATGTGGTGCAGCCTAAGGTGATGGTTAGGTCACAAAAAAATGCTTTTGTCAAATTGGTTGGAAATCCAAAAACATGCAGTCTGCTTGTTGTGATAGTTTTACAGGAACAAACATTCTGAAGATGATGATAGACATTATTGTTAATGTGATCTCATTTTTATGCAGAGCTTAAATGGATTGTGGACCAAAGTAAACAAACTTTCATCTGTTTTCATTAGACCCATTCTAAATCATGTGGTGACCAGTGGGTCTGAATACTGCTACATACAAGTGTCTGTAAAAGATATAGTCCTCCTGTCTTTTACTACATGACTCTGGTAACACAATGTCTGTCAATGTCCCTATTGCTGGACCCTATCATCGTCTTTCTTCTTGAAAAATTACTGTATGTGATTGCTGTGGAGCTCCCTCTGCCATCACCTGGAGCCAAAGTTTTTGAGTCTCATAAAATTAAACAAGACTACTCAGTGTTGGACATAACACACTGTAACACTAATGAAGAGCCTTTTAAGTTATATGTAAACCTGCCACTGTCTTGTCGTAATCTCTCAAATTGTGCAAAATGAGAAGTTGATGACAGTCCCTGACCACTTTTCTATGTGGTGGAATCTGTTGGATAGCAATCAAAAAAATGAAGTTGGGAAAATGGATACTTAGAAGGGCAAACAACACACTTTACTGGCAGATGACCTTCCAAATAACTGGAACAATATGCAGGAGTTGCTGAATCATGTCACCATATCAATACACTGTCTCACTAAGTCATCTATATCAGTCCTGTGCTGCATCTGATTGTCCTCCTGTAATCAGATATAGATGGCCAGCATTGGTAATACTCAAGTGAAGACTAATTTCTGAGAATCTTACAGAATTTTGGGTTGTAAGGAATGTAATTAGTGTAATGCCCAGTGTTTTTGGGCTTAATCAAGATCACATTTACTTCCATAAAAGCATCAGAATCATCAGATGGACTGGAGTATATATAAAAGTTTACTTACTCTTTTTCTTGGGGAATATTCCATAATTTCAGAAGTAATGTGACAATTTCAGTAGTGATTTCAACCTACAGTGTTTTGATATTTAACATCCATTGCTTCCACTTCATCATTAAAGTTGTTCATCAGTCTACCATACTATAGTTAGAGCTGTCGTATCCTCAGGTTTTATTGTTACAAGTTGTTTCAAGCTCAGAAGGTACTCAGCTGATGTGAGATTCATAATAATTACAATCATTATCTGTGTGTTTTGGAAATTTATGTTCGAAATTATACATATTGTTGTTATGTTAATGAAGCTGATGTGCTTTTTTCTGTGAACAGATTCAGTTATTAATCATTCAGATACACTAAAGAGAAGGTCTTGGGATACATCGAAGTCATTTACTATGAGTCAGTGTGAAGATAAAGAATTTGATAACATCACTCATGCAAGCACACCAGCAATTGTCCGTGCAAATACAATAGACACTCCAGTGGCAGCATTACGAAAGGTTAATGAAGATATTCCAAGAAATGTTACTGAAACCATCACACAGGATGATAAAGAAAAGGAAAAAACAAAAGAAAAAGAAAAAGATATCTCAAAACTTGCAAGACGCTTTAATAAACATTTTCGTAAAGGTGAGTTTTCTGCACAGATAAAGTGTGTTTCTTACATTTCTTTCCAGTATCTACTAAACTTTGTTTATATGGAGCTTTTTAATAGTAGCTGCTTTATCTATTTTATGAATATAGTGCTGTCTTGTGGTGTTCACACAGCTGGGTAAGAAGCCAATGAAGGGAATAGTAGTGTGTGGAAAGATATGTAACAGTTTTCTGATTCCATTGATGATAACAGGGTAAGATGTTTGGTGATTCAAGAAGTTATGGCACTGATGACTGGCTGGACTGGTGTAGATGTGTATGCTGTTTGACAAGCAGTACATTGATGGAAAAATTAACTTAGAGCAGGTGAAATGAAAAGACAACAGTTGGTGTTGGTAAAGAGAAATATGAAACATGTATTTGATTTCCAAGTGCATGCTTTTAGTTACAAAGTATTCAGTGCCATTCATTATATAATATTGAGGTTCCTATTAACCAAATATTTGGTACTAATTAGCTGAATGGATGCTCCATAACACATTATTCTTGGATAGTAGTTTAGGAAAAAGACATGAAGGAAAAGTAGTGGGAAGAAGGAAGGAGAGGGGGAAGCCATCTGGTGGAATTTTGCACAGAGCACAATTTAATCATTGCAGAGAATCATGAAAGGAGGTTCTATAAGTGGGAAAGACTTGGACACACCAGAATGTTTCAGATACAGTGTATAATTGTTAGATAGTTGTTCCAAAACCAGATTTTAAACTGCAAAATGCTTTCAGCAGCAGATGTGGACTCCAACTATAATTTGTTACTAATGAACTGCAGACTGAAACTGAAGAAATTTTGGAAAGATAGGAAGTTAGACTTGGATAATTTGAAACAACCAGGGGTTCTTCAGAGTGTCAAAGGCAGTATTGGGCAGCACTTGACTGAAACAGAGGAAAGGAATATGATAGAATAAAAGTGGGTTACTTTTAAAGATAAAACAACGATGGCAGCAGAAGATCAACTAGGCAGAAAGACAGTGTACAATAGAATCCGAGGATAACACACAAAATATTGATGTAATCGATAAGAGGAGAAATAATAAAAATGCTTCAGATGAAATAGTCAAAAGGTAGTATGGAAATCTAAACAATTAACTTGACAAAGTTCAAAGTGGCAACAGATCAATGGCTAGAGTACAAATGCAAGTTTGTAGAAGCATGCATGACTGGAGAGATTGATGCCATCTATAGCTTACCCTTGGGGGAAAAGAGAAGCAGCTGTATGAATGTCTAAAGCTCAGATGGCAAACCAGTACTAAGCAAGGAAAGGAAAGCAGCAAAATGGAAAGAACATAGAGAAGGACCATATAAGGGAAAGAAACATGAAGTCTGTGTTACGGAATGGGAGGAAGACATGGATAAAGATGAAATTGTAACACTTTAGGTTATTACTGTATGAGCGAGTCAGTTATAATGTTACTTTTTTGACGGGATTTGAAATTTGACGTGTGTTAGTGGAAAGTAACTGGACAGCATTTCATCACCTGAAAGGCTGTGTATTGAAAGGAGGCAACAATTATTCTGGTGGGAATCGAACCTACGTTATTACATTTGGAAAGTAAATCTGTGATCATGCAAATGAATATGGCAGTCAGCCTAATTAGAGAAAGTAATTCCAAGTAAATATACTGCTAACAAAGTAAACTAACTGCTATACACGAATATGAAATCGGTTTGATAACACCACCACAACATAGTATGTGTTTGCATACAAACTATTCATGAGTGAGACAGATAAATGATTAAAATGTAATGAAATAGATAAGTGTTTAAAGTGTGATGGCAACAAATTGTTTCACACTAACGCACACTGTCTACTTTACAATGTGATTGGTAATGCTCATCACAATGTGCCAACCAACAGTTGGAACAATTCAGATATAAGGTGGTTCTAACACTTTACTGCTGAAAGACAGTAATTTTGAAAAAGTTACCAAGCTGTTATTTTAACTGACATGAGCACTCTTTGTTTTTATGGACCCTTAATCTGTTACAGTTTTAATCAGTTAGTGCCAGTTATTTTATCAAGTGCACAAATATTTGCAGAAAAATTACTAAACCTTATATAAATTTTTACTTTAGGTTTATTAAATAAGAGATTTGATGTAGGGGAACCTAGAAGCTGTTGTTTTTACTGATTGGGTTTTATGCGAACACTTCTAATAATACACAGTAATAATACACACAGCCATAAATTCACAAACAAAAACGTTATTGCAAACCTGTAAAGTAAGTCAGAAAGGTCTGGGACTTTGAAATGTTACAGCCTACATTTGTTTTCTGTACTCAACTATTTTACTTTGCAAAATTTAAATTCTGTGCAATGATTTGAATAGTAATTGAAATTTCAGACTTCAGTTTAGTATTTGTTAACAATTATTGTTTTACTGTGCTTTCCCTGAGGTACTTTGATAACCATGTTGAACACTTCATAGAAAAGGTTCATTAATCAATTAACAAAGTTATTCTTCCCCAAAGTTAGCAAAAACTTTTAACAATATTTATTATATAGTTTATCAACTTTGAGAAAAACCTGGAATATCTCAGTAACAGGAAATAGACCCTCTAAAGGTAAATGATTAAGGATAAACAAATATTCATGACATATTTAAAACAGGAAAACTTTTTATTGGTAACTTCAGCATACTTCTGGTCCAAGCATGTAAATACAACATTAATGCCTACTTTGACTGAATGTGGTGGCATTGGCACTTTTCTGTGGCATCAGAGCAAAGCCATATTGTACAATCATGGCTCTTGATGTAAAATGCTCTTTGAAATATCTTCTTGGTGTCAGAATTTCCTGTTTCAGAGCAAATCAATAAATACCATCATATAACAACAAATAATAATCTGCATCTCAGGCATATTTCTTCCACTTTCAATGCAGTCCCTGCCTCACTAAGCACTCAGGATGTTAGTTCATTGGCTGCTGGCCACAGACTATATATTCCACAAAGATATTTCGCACTACTCCGTGCCAAAACCACCATTCACACTTCACCTAAGCCTTTTTGTTGTGGAGAGACTTACTCCAGCTTTTATATTTCATTATACTATGAAAGAACATAGTTTTAAAAAAAATTACAAATTAATTCTGTTTACATAATGCTACAGAATTTCCATATGTTTAAAATCAAATAATATATATAACATAGATGTTACAGTACCCACGGGGAACATGGAGGTTGCTAAAAATTGTCATAATCAATAACAGGCATAAGTGTTACAAAATGAGAGATATAATACTCTGAGAACAATTTGATGGTGCAGTGCAATGCCTAAGTGAAAACAAAACATATGGAGTAGAAGACATTCCTTCAGAATTATTGAGATTTTGGGAGAATCGAGCATGACGAAACTATTCCACCCGGTATGCAGTGTATATGGGAGAGGAGAAATATCCTCAGGCTTAAAGAAGAATGCAGTAATTTCAGTTCCAAAGACAAGTGCCAACATGTGCATATTAGCAGACAATCAGTTCAGTATCACATGACAGCAAAATATTAACGCAAATTATTTACAGATGAATGGGAAGACTTTAAGAAACTGATTCCGGATAAATCACTTTGGGTTCTGAAAAAATAAAAGAACATGCTGAGCATTGCAATTTATTTTAGAAGATAGGTTTTAAAAGGCAAAACTACATTTAATGCAGTTATAGATTTTGAGAAAGCTTTTGACGAAGGTTATGGAATACACATTATGAAATTCTGAAGATAGTATGGATAAAATACAAGGAGGAAAAGGCTGTTGACAGAAACCATTCAGTGGTATAAAGAGTCAAAGGGCATTAAAGGAACCGAGCGAGGTGGCGCAGTGGTTAGCACACTGGACTCGCATTCGGGAGGACGACGGTTCAATCCCGTCTCCGGCCATCCTGATTTAGGTTTTCCGTGATTTCCCTAAATCGCTTCAGGCAAATGCCGGGATGGTTCCTTTGAAAGGGCACGGCCGATTTCCTTCCCTATCCTTCCCTCACCCGAGCTTGCGCTCCGTCTCTAATGACCTCGTTGTCGACGGGACGTTAAACACTAATTTCCTCCTCCTCCTCCATTAAAGGAAGTAGTTGAGAGGGGAATGAGACAGTGTTGTAGCCCACTGCCTCCCCCATTTTACTATCTGTACATTGAGCAGGTAGTATAGGAAAGCAAAGAGAAATTTGAAAAATGTGGATTTAAGTTCAGGGAGAAGGAATAATAATTTAAGGTTTTACCAAAGATACTGTAATTTTGTCAGGGATACTAAATAACTTGGAAGATCAGCTGAACAGAACGTGTAGTGTCTACAGTGGTAGCAGACAAGTTTCGCTATTTGAGTTGCAGAATATCTGATGAAGGTAAAAACAAACAGGTTACAAACTGTATTTGTCTGGAGTGTGGCCTTATACATCAGCAAAATGAGAACAATAAACAGTTCATATGGGAAAAGAATGGAAGCTTTTGAAATGCAGTGTGTAAAGGAATGCTGACAATTAGGAAATGGAAGCTTTTTAATTCTGGAGCTACAGAAAAATCTGACAATTAGAAGAGTACATGGGATAACTAAAGAAGAGGTACTGAATCGAACTGTGGAGAAAAAAAAATTGTGACGCAACTTGACTAAAAGAAGAGGTGGGTTGATAGGACACATTCTAAATTATGAATATAGGTGTGACCACAGGAAGCAGGTTAAAATGGATGTAGATTGCAACAATTGTGCAAAGTGAAGGTACTTGCACAGGATAGACTTGCATAGAGAGCTGGGTCGAACTAGCCGTTGGAATGAAGACAGTAAGAACAACTGTTTTCAACTGAAGTGTACTCGTGTGCGATTCTGGCAGGCTTTTAATGGGAGAAGGTAGATTTTTATTTTTGTACAAGTTATGAACAAAAGGTGCCCAGTTGCATGTGGCTGACAAAATAAGACAGTAACTACCCTCAGTGTATTAATATTTGATTTAGAAGACTACTATCAAACATTCTGAATTCAAAAACCTTGGATTCTTGGATATGATTTGGCTATGTCGTACTTTTGCTTTAAATCTTTTGGAAAAAACCATAATGTTGACACAATATTTTTCTAAGGGGAGACATATCCTCTTTGAGAGTAACAGCAACTGTCAATGAGTTAAAACTGATTTTTCATTCACAACTGCTAAATTTTGTAGCTGATAATGACCATTTCCTTCTGCTATAGAGGCCAACTTCATATATGTTCAAGAAAAACGTGAAGATTAAAAATATATAAAACAGTCATTGTATCTTACTTTTATTAATAGAGCTATACAGTTGTTAGAAATATTTGCGTAACACTTGAAGGCTTCTCCACAACCTTAGTTGTATGTGAAAAGGGGACTGGGGGTGGTGGGGGGTGTATGTTCACAATTTCTCATTGTGTATTACTTGTGAGAATACTTTTTACATAAAACTGTCATGTTCTAGCTTATGCTAATTTAATTTCAATTGATGACCCATCTTGTCCTTGATGAGCTGTAGTTGTTCGACATAGTTCAGAGTACTGAGAGTCAGGCAACGTTTTTGGGGGGGATGGAACCTTTTGTGTTAAATGCAGGCCAGTAATATTGATCTCCCAAGCAACTTATTAAAATTTCTGAAGTACTTGTGCCAGTTAATCCAGCCATAATAAGGTAGATGGTGCAGCTTACAAGGGTTGTGAGAAAGGGAGCCAGGCAGAATGGGATATAGTGGTCACAACAGAGAAATCACTGTGAAGCAAGAAGGTAAAGCTAGATCAAAAGAATGGCAGAAGTGAGTGCTTGCATTTTACCGAAGTAAATAAATATAATAATATGGAGAATGTGATACATAGGCATCAACAGAACTGTTAGAAATATAAAAGTTTAAAAACAAAAACAGTGTGCTGCAGTAAGCCAGAGCTGCAGTCGTGAGGTGGCTCTCTGCATCAAGTCTTTCTCTTACTTTGTTTGACTTCTGTGGTTAGTTCCAACACCAGTAATTTGTGTGGATTCTGTAATGCTCATTAGCATGTTGTTATAAAACAAATGTTGATAGTGATGCCTTTAAATTATTTATGTGTACTGCTTGTAAGCCCTCTTCGTATAAACTGCCACTTATCTCATTATAATTACTGATTATAAATTATCGTATTTAACTTCTTTGTATCGTAGGTGATCCGAAGAATGAGGAAGCTATACCAGAGGTGAAAACTCCTACTGCAGAAGAGCGAATAATTATAGGTGGTGAAAATGATGATAAAAAAGTCCGTACTTGTGGGAATAAAACACCAGATTCTGTTATCCAAAAATATGAAAATAATACCAAAGAAGTAAGTAATTCTTAATGTATCATTATACTGTGCTGTCAGTAGGGGGTCTAGAATGAGATTTTCACTCTGCAGCGGCAGATTAAAACTCTATGCCGGACCGAGACTTGAACTCGGGAACTTTGCCTTTCATGGGCAAGTGCTCTACCATCTGAACTACCCAAGCACGACTCATGACCCGTCCTCATGGCTTCAATTTTGCCAGTACCTTGTGCTTGGGTAGCTCAGATGGTAAAGCACTTGCCCGCGAAAGGCAAAGGTCCCAAGTTTGAGTCTCAGTCCGGCACACAGTTTTAATCTACCAGAACTGCATGTGTCATTGTCTCTTTGCCCTTTGCACAGATGAGTAGAGTAGCTTCTTTATACTTGACTGCTTCACTCAGAAAAGTCCACAAACTGTTAACCATTTGTTTACTAATATGTGGAGAAAAAATGTGCAAGATGCAGTGTCTATCTAGGTCAACCTAAACTTTTGACTTTTTTTGCTGTGCTTCTGCAAAATAATGTAACTGTTGTTTGTCTTATGCCGTATTTTTTCAGGTTCTTTTATTGTATTTCCAGAATTTTTTTTGGTTGTAAAAACTTAAAATTCTGTGCGTAAAACTTGAATTTTAGTGTCTTGTGTAATTTTCCATAAGATGATATTTCCCTGCTTCTTAATAAGACAGTTAATTAATTTGTTTCATATTTGAAATGATGTTCTACTTCAGTTTGTCATGAATACTGTTTTTCATGTGTTAATCATTGTTTCAGGAATTGATTTCAATAATATATAACCTTCAGCTCACTGTTGAAGACCAAAACAAGAAAGTGAAAGATCTTGAAGACTATCTGGATAATTTACTGCTGCGAGTAATGGAAACAACTCCTCGTATCCTCCAGAATCCGTATGTGAGTGTCAAAACAGAAATAGACTCTAGGTAGGCAAATAAATCAGTTGATGTGATAATTTTTACACCAAAACATATTTTTTGAGCAAGTGATAAATGGCATGTATAAACATCAATATGTTTTAGTCATTGGCCAGTGGCAAACAGTTTTAATCAGGTTTTATAAGATACAGCTTATTAGGTTTTTATCTAGCCTGCTACTGAAAAGACTGACTCTTATGAAGCAATGTCTGTCCCTTCAGCCTGCTTCATGGGAATCAGTCATCTCAGCAACGATCTTCCATTGAAGTAGTTCATACAAATACTTCAGCTACCTGTAAACTTGTAGTGGAACATTGAATGACAAATTGTTGCTATCCCACTATTGCTGTTCAGGAGAACAGTGATTATCCTGAAAGTTCAAATGAAAACCTTTATATGCTGTTTTAAATTGTGTTGTAGTGATTTTATTTTTGTGTGTGGAAAAGCAGTATTTCCTCATGCTGTAGTACTTTTTAGATTATAATTCATGACCATATGTAAACATGAATGTTACATAGGATCTGACAGAAAACTGTTGTTAGATATTTGTCTGTGAAACAGTAGAAAAGTAGATACCAGCTTTGTTTTTTTGTGCTGTGGTATGCAGTGAGGCTTTTTTATGAGTGCTTTTATGGCTTAGGACTGTGACTATCATTGTGTAAACAAGAAATCTTACAATGTATTAATTGTATGACCATTTTTGCCAGATTATCTGTTTTTCACGTGTTAGTTTATTTGACATTGCATTTTAGCCTGTGACACTTCATTGTGTCATATTTTTACATGCTTTGTCTTGACAGAAAAAAAAAAAATGGCGAGTGGTTAGAGAAATAAATAGAGTAACAATTGCAGATAGTTACAAAGAACAAGTCTCCCTCTTGAAGAAAGGGCATATACTTTTCTTCTTGCCACGACAACTATGTGTCTTCATCCCCAGTCACAATAGTGTGCAGCTTCCTGCTAACTTCATGTAGATACGCAGGAAGTTAAATTCTCATAACTGAAACCAAAAGTTCATTTATTATAGCGTAACTTGTTAAGTAATTTGGTGGTCAATCTGTTTCTTAGGAGTGACCTAGTTATCCCACCACAGATTTCTCTAATTTTTCTATAATATTGGTTGCCCCTGTCCCTGTACCTGCATTGCTATATGCCGTCCAGCAATTGGATATTTTTTTTCATAGAATAACTTCATTGTAGTACATAATTTATTAGAACCATTTCCATCACTATAACAAAAACTTTATTTTTTAATTTCTTTATTCAGCTCTTATTCAATTTGAACAATATTTTTTTATGTATAGCAGTCTGCTATTTAACTGATTAGTTCACAAAATAAATGTGATATTGTCTATGTAAATGAATTTATCCTATCATAATAATGAATCGTGAAGTGAGAGCTTTAATCTTTTTCCACTGTAAAGTTTTCAGAAACCTTGAGCTTCTACTTTTCCCTATTAAAACTGATTGAGTTAAGAGTAAATTAATGAACTGTACTACTTAAAAAGGATTTCAGTGAAAACTCTCATCAAATTCTTGGCATATGTTTTATCTACACTTTGATTTGATGCTATGCCATATAGGTCTTGAACTCCCTTTTAAATTAAATTCCAATTTGTTAGTGAAAACTGTCCATCTGGTAATGCATTTGGCAACCAGAAAAACAAAGCCATGATGTTACAGTAATCTACAGCACCATAAATGGATAAAATGTTGTTCCGTATGTGTATCTACCTTATTTTTTAAAACTATAGGTTGTGCGCTAATCATGTCCACCACTTTGGAACATTTACCTAATGTGGAAAAATTCCTTCTTTTGGGTTACAGGAACATGGTTTCTGTGAGAGAGCAAAGTATTTATTAAGAAACTACTGAGAATCCAGAAATACACTTACGTTAGTGTCAGTTTCTTAAACATGATGATAGCTGCCAGCATCTGGTGAAGAAACTCTTAGCTTCTAGTATTTTAATGATTTAAATCTGTGATTTTAATGTATTGATACAGTGAAAAGTTCTTCCTGTTACTTTATGCTAACATTTTTATTGTTGTTATTTTTGCTATTGTTGTTATTTCTGTTGTTTTGTTATTGTTTTTGTTATTGTTACTGCTATTCTTCCTTTGTTACCATTCTTATATATTTTTTGTGATTCATTCACTCTCTCTTCCTGGAAAACGTAAGTGTTTATAAATCTTCCAAACTGGCATTATTAATAGATGTTTCATGCCTCTTTGTGTCATTAATCTGATTTATTTTGTAACAAAAATACCACAGAAAATTATTTTACTGTAATTTGTTATTCAGTTCTTTTCATGAATTTTCCACCAGCATAATTTTCGCTATATATTATTTCCTTTACTTTGGAAATAGAAATGTTTTTCTCAGAGTGACAAAAAAAAATTGGAATTCTTAAGATTTGAGCCTCTTTGTTGTATTACTAGGTGTCTGTTATGTAATGGACCGAAGTTTATGTTGACAATAAATAATCACGTAGAGACTGTTTCCTTTTGCCCAGGAAGGAATGCAAATATTTCTCGGGACACACGTAATAGGTTTGCTCAGTTTTTATTCCAAAAATTATTACATAATAATCTTAAAGTTTGTGTATCTCAGGCTGATTAATTGTCAGCTGCAATTATTAGCAATGTCACTCATAATGGAAGATTTCTTGTTTGTTCTATGCTTTTTAAAAGATAAGGGTTGCAAAAATCTGTCCATACTCAATGTGATGTTTGTAGAAAAATTGTCTGTCAGTTTTAGACAGTAACCACAAGCTGTAAATATTTGCTACTTTTTAGTTGTTTATGTAAGCCTGTGTTTTAAGATGCTGTGTGAGAAAGCTTTTGAAGGTTTGAATGGTGGTAAGAAATGTTTTTTCAGGCTTATTATGCCCTTCCATACATAGCTTATATTTTTGCTAGAAATGTATTAGATTGATAAGCAATGCTCCTGCCAATAAGACTGAACATCAGAACTGGAATTATAATTAAATGAGAGAAAAATGTAACAGTAGTGCATAACTATACAGGTCATCTGTATACTTACTTGGTAGTATATCATATGGGCATGCACACTATACGGAATAGAATCTTTTCCATTAGCCAAGAGTGCAGTACAGCTAACACTGGAAATTATATTAATGTGTGTGTGTGTGTGTGTGTGTGTGTGTGTGTGTGTGATAGAGAGAGAGAGAGAGAGAGAGAGAGAGAGAGAGAGAGCTTATTTGGTAATGTAGCTTTAATTTCCAAAACAAAGGTGAATTTTAAGACTTTAGATAGACTTCACTGCCTTTAAGTTTAGCAGTAATAGAGCTTCATTTTTTGTCACCATTTTTCGTTATTCACTTCTGGGAAATTTTCTAAATCTCTCTCTCTCTCTCAAAAAAAAAAAAAAAAAAAAAATTACCTACAGGGAGACCATCAACACTATTTGTCACTTTGATGATGGTATTGGAACTTACATATTAGTATTCTCGTGTACCAGAACAAAATTTTAGAACTACTGGCATAAGCCAATAAGTAAGATACAGGTGGACATAAACCAGAAAATTAAGAATACTGAGGTAAACAATAGTTAAAATTCCCACTATAATCTCCCTGTACATTGAGGTGTATACTTGTTCATCCAGTAACCTTTTAGACTACCAGAGTAAGAAATGTACAGGTATGAACAAATGAAAGTAGCTTAGAGTTAGATCATACTACCTTAGAAGATTCTTGGGGAGTTAAAACTTGAAATTTTGCAGCAGCTTGCTTGACTTATTGGTGGTGGTGTGACACACCAGCATGCCCTGGCGTGGAGTGTTTGACAGTTTCGTTAAATGTCTTTTCAAAGCTTCCTGATGATGTTACATTTACAGTTTCATCTTGATGCTGGAATCTGGTGAGTAAATGCTGTTATAATCCTGAACACTGCATATAATTTTCTTAACATATGTCTCCTTAGATTTATTCACAACCAGAACAAAATGTGTTTACTACATTGTGGACACTGTCCTATGCTGGTAATGGTGTATCAAGGGCTTATTGTCATCTATTTTAATCATCATAGTGATTGGGATACTGTAATACCATTCTTTTGCTTCGGTGTGCTTAGTTCAATGCTCTCAACCAGTCTTGTGTTATAAGGTGTGCAATGCCATATGAATAACTGATGGAGCTGATACATTGTCTGTACACTTCTGTTTGTTTGGATTAATTCTTCAGTCTGTTACCTCTGTTAATCTCTACTTGTCATCCAGTGTGATGTTCTTTTTTATAAGTGTGTACCAAAAAACTGCTACACGCATTGTAAACAGTGCTACATAACAGGCAACCCTCACCTCACATAGGAAGCTCCTCTTTATGGATATTCTTTGATTACGTATTCTTTACCAGCAAGAAATGCATAAAAGAATGCTGCTTAAGAATTGTACACTTTCTCAGAGGAACTGTACATTTTTAAACTGCTGTTATGCTTTCGTAAACACACTTTTTGTGTCAAATATCACTTGGCACTGTTCTAGTTAATATATCCATATCCTGTGGTGCCTAATTCAGACATTCAGCACCCCATGTCAATTTGTTACTTACTTAATGACTTACTCTTGTATTCCAAAAATATATGAACATAGATAGAACATTAGCATTGGTAGTTCATGCTTATGACATTAAAGATGAATGAATATGCATGTATGATACACTTAGTGATTGAAATATGTGTATGGGAAACAACCCAATTCTGGAACCCAATTCTAGGCCATGTATAGTGTTAGTGTTTTGTTGCCTTTGTTCATTAGTAGACACCTAGGTAACTTTTAATCGACTTCTTAGATCCTGAATGTCTCAAAATGGAGTATGGGATAGTGCCAGTGTGGTACTGTTAGCTTGTATGTGGTTGATGAGACATAAAATAACATGTGTATTGTAAACTCCTTTATGGTTCCAATAATATCAGAACTGCTTGTAAGATGCAGATTTTAAATCTACTCTCCACGAAGATGGTAGCTTAAGGAGATGCATGTCTTACCTGCAATCCACAGATTTTGTAGAATGATTTTTTAGTTAGTGGATGGCATTCAGCTGGGAGGTGGATGAGATGACTGGCCCGGATGAGATGACTAGCCTGGATGAAAATGTTGAAAGAAAAGAACTGAATTAATGACTTTGGGGGAGGGAGGGGAAGGTCAGGAATCTAAAAAGAAATAGGGCAAAAAATAAATGAAAAGCAGAAGCAAAAACAGAAAAGAAAGAGAGATACATAATGAGTTGATAAGAAAGTAATCATATGGAACAAATAAAAAAAAAAAAAAAAATGAAACGATGTTAAATATACGGTGACCAATATTCACAAAATGTCCAACTGCTGGAACTGATAATCCTTTTGCTGAATGCTGAAGGAGACAAAAAGTTGTAGAAAAATGTGGCAGTGTGATATTGTTTTGTCCTAATTTTAATTCATTTTTTGGTCTTTTTTTATCAGTATCTTCATGTCCTGCCACCTGTACTGTTTTGCCTTTGCCATTCTTTTATTCCCACCCAACCCCCCTCCCCAGATTCTTTCTTAAGTTTCTGACTGAAGACTGTTAGAAACATGATTTGATAGGATTTCTGTGGCTGTCTTTTATGCATACATCAACTTTTCTTTATTAGCATGACTTTTTATCTGTTGAAGGGTTAGCAGAGGAGGGTGAAATAGATAAACCCAAAGTAAATAATTTAGGAATAAAGGAGACAACTCACCAAATATAGCACAGAAGTGTTGAGTCGACACCTGGCACACAAAAAAGATGGAAAAACTTGGGTATGACTACCGATAGAGATTTTTTACAAAGACAAAATGAGGTGAAGTAAAGATAATAGTGTTAATAAAATAGTACAGTACAGATTACAATCAAATGTGTGTCATAACAGTATAGAACCAAAAATAAATCAACTTCAACAGACTACATGAGTTTTTCCTTTTATAATAGGCATTTTCACAGTCATGTATGAGTCTCACATATCTTCTTGAAAATGGAGAGTAATGTTATTAAAAATCAAAGAAAATAATCTTGTTGTTTAGAAAATTATTCTGAAAATAAATGACACTGCAGTTAAAGACAAAAATCAGTGCAAAATTTAAAAATATTGGCCTGGCCAATTTTGCTTTATTTGAAGGTGTAAGTCATTAAACTGGAATGTCAGTTACTATTCAGTGAGTTGTCTCCTTTATCCATAGATCATTCTGCCAGAACTTTCCTTACCATATTTATAAACCTGAATTAAGTTACCAATTTGTACTGCAGTTCTTTCTTCTTGTAATACTATATGTGGACCAAATGCATACAACAGCATTTGGTGACTCAGTTTGCATTTGCTAGACCAATTCGCTGATTATTGGTATGGGGTAAACTCTATAGAGAATCTGAATTGTTTTTCAGTTTTGGTTTGGCATATGTCTCTTGTTTGAAAAGAGAACTTGAATAGACAGAGGTGGCATTTGTATTTTGTACAATTCTTTATTAAAAAAGTATTTTTGAGTCATTGTTTAAAATCTGCATTGTGGTTGTGGTTTGAAAGCTTCATATTGCATTTTTGCAGGTTGTTTGTGGGATGAAATTCAAATTTTTGTTGCTTGGATTACTGTTGCCAAACTGTAATTGCAAATACCTGTTTTTGCATCTGTTGATGATTTGCCAGATTTTCTGTACCTAGATATTGGATGTAGGAATTTGTTCATCTTCCAATAAATTGTGAGGCAATAAAAGTAAATATATATCCATTGTTGTCATCTTATGTTAATTTTGTTGTGAACTAAGCAGTGCAACCCCTATAATGTAGTTTTTCCCTATTTCCCAACTTGCCTGCACTATCTACATGTGAGCTAATTTTCAGTCCTTAGACTTTTCATTGTTACATATATCATGGAGCAGCATCTTCATTTGTTGCACTAAGGCCCTTTGTAGTGTACCTTTTAAAAATCTACCAATCACAGTAAAAAGTTTTATATTAGGTGTACAGCTGAAAACAAATCTACATTTCAAATAAACTGCTTATATTGTGTCCTCCCCTATGCCACAATGATATGGCAAAAGATGGCACTCTTGATGATTCAGATCTCAGTTTTGAAACATGAATTTAACTATCAACTATGGAAGTGGATAAGTCTGTGATATAGGATCAGAACCAAAGATATCTAAATATAATTTGTCATAAAATAAAAAGCATGCTAAGAAAGCACTCTAGGCAGCTTTAATATATATTTTACAGTAACATAAACTTAATACAGCCCATTTAAATATCATTGTCTCAAAGTTATCACACCCATATTCTTCATCTTCTGTCCAGTTATAGCCTCCTCACATCATTTGGTGTCTCTCTTTGCTTGTTTTACAGATTTACATATACTGTTTGTTGATACTATGTTCAACTGTAGTTCTCTCATTTTGCATCAGTTATCTATTAAAATAGCTCTTCATTTTCTTATACACTGTATTTTGACAATGATTTGTGTGCTGGACTTGGGGCATATGAAGTTTCTGGCACAAGTGACTGAGTTGTCTTATGTTATTTCCTAATAGAACCTAATTTCATCTCTGTTTTACAGCAAAACACCTTGTTTTTGTCGTTTGCTCAAACAAATATGTATTTTTGTGTGGAACAAGCTGCTGCATTTATATTCATTACAGATGATTGTGATGGAGATCGCTTATGTAGGAAATTCAATATCGCCAGCAGCAGCAACACATTGGACATTCCCATCCACATCCTCCTTTTCTTGTATACAGAAATTATTGCAGAATACACTGGCTAGTTCATGAATTATCTTCTGTGATATGTAAAAAAGTGTTAAATGGAAAAAAAATTAGCTATTGATTGATATTGTTAGATCCCTTTTTTTCCCTGATACATTACATAGCATCCTCATCCTTTTAGGACCCATATGATTAACTTTATAGGATGATTCATTTGGCCACAACCTTATTCTTTGGAAATCTTAATACCCTTCACAACAACTGTGATTATCTGCAAAACATATGTATGATACAAAGGTCAGACTATCCAAGAGGATAAATGAGTTGGGATAGTCGGGACTGATGACCTTTGCAGTCTGGTCCTTTCAACCCCACAAACCAAACAACCAGTTGGGATAGTCCTAGGAATATGTAGTATATCAGTAGCGTGTGTGACCAGTTGTGGTGGAAGTTTTGTAGAACTCAGATAATACAGAGGATATGATTGGGGGATTTGAATCAGGTCCTACTCTATGGATGGAAATATGGATGCAGTTGCAATCTCTGTGTATGTCTCGGAGCAAAAGGAAGATAAATTATTGATGTGTACAATGAAGTTCAATTGCCACTTTGACTAGCATTAAATGATTTATACCAGACCAAACAAACTGACGATATACAATTATGACATATGCAATTATAGATGCCCAAGGGCTAGATGATAATGACAGGCAGCTTCCAGTTTATATTTAGGGTAAGGTAATAAAACTGGATTCTCAGGCAGCTTCCAGTTTATATTTAGGGTAAGATAATAAAACTGGATTCTGTTAGATGTGCAGTGAGCTGTAGAGAAAATAAATGAAATAGCACTGAAAAATATATTTATATAGAGAGAAGCACTATTTAAAAAACCCAAAAAATATTAAGGAATAACATACTGTGGTGTCACTGAATAATATTCTTGTTGAGTTATGAACTTGTGGGTGTTTTATGTTTTGTTTTCAATTAACCGATGAAAGTATACTCCAGTGTAGAAAAAAAGTGTTGAAATCGACCTGGAGATTTGTAGTGTTATAAAAAGTTATTAGCTACTGATTATTGTCTGAGTCACTACATTAGCAGAGATTTCTTTACTCACATAACCCCCCCCCCCCCTCCCCACGCTCTGTCCCTCCCTCGCATCACAGATAGAGGAGCAATGTGTGGTTGTGTATATTAAAATAAAGGTATATATTTTTAAAATGTTTGAATATCAGTATGTAAGTGCTCCGTGTATTGTCCCAATTACTGTTACCCTTTATACTTGTTCTTCTTAAAAACATCCTTATCTGTTAATGACCTTGTGATGGATAGGATGTTTGTAATCTTTTCTTCAGAAAGATTCTTTTTTTCATAAACAGTAGCCATACTGTCTCACTCAGTATTATTTGATAGCTGCTATTTATTAGTTAGAATTAGACTGTGAACAATAATGGTATCAGTAGTTACATTTGTTCTGTCTACTTATTGTTATATAATGCATTTTGGATACTGAGCCATGGAGAATTTTTGCCCTTTTAATTCTCTTGTCTCACTGGGCAGTTTAGGTTGCAGAACAATTAACAATTGCCTTTATCTGAAAATGTTTTCTTATCTTTCTAATTTTCTTACTTATGCCCATATAGTATAGAGGAAACAACTTCTGCTGCTTATGTTGAGGTATACTGAAATATGTTGCTTCCCTCTCACTGTAAATGTATTTGAAAATATATAAACTTAAACTGTTACTTCAAAGTTTTGGAAGACCAAAACAATATATTCAGTCTCAAAACTTAATTTTAGAATTTACACATTGCATTGAAGAAGCTTGAATGAATGGCTTAGATCCTATATATATATATATATATATATATATATATATATATATATATATATATATATATATACCACATCAAAAGGCTCTCCAGTTTATATGACATCCTAAATTTTCTCTTAATGATTATGTCTGCATTCTTGGATATGGAATGCATTTATTATTGTATGGCAGCTTAAAAACTTATTGATAGAGGTGCAACAATTCTTTGTTTATTATCAAACACATTTTTAGAATAGTAGAAATTAAATCAGTATCTGTTAAAGACAAATGTTTCAATGTCATTCGTAGGGCAAATGGAATATAAAAAGCTGACTACTGATTGTGCCATTGTTTACAGTCTATCTCAGTATTATTTCTGCTTTAGCAAAATACTTTAATTTATTTGTTAGAGATTTTCATGTTTCACAATCATACCTATTGTAAACAGCATATTAAACTATTTATAAAGGATACAAAAAAAAAACAGAGTCTAATAAATCAGTGTATTGAGGCCCACTTTAATGAGCAAGTTGCATTTTATGATGATTGTCTAATCAGATTGTGCCAGTAAATCGCAAAGTACTCGTTCTCGCCGAAGATTCTCTACAGGATAATCTTGGTGAATTAATGTGTCATAAGCATTATTCAGGGAATGCCTTATAACTGGCTTCAAAGTATGTCAGAAGTAAAACCCATTTAAATAACTGTAATTTAGCTCATTAAATATGTCCGCTTGTAAAGTTTTATAATAAATTTGCATTGTTTGATATACTACTAAATTTTGGTAAGGATAAATGTTTCAAAAAGAAACAGTATAAAGATAAAAACAGAAGTCATTAAGGTGGGCATCAAATGATTTACACATGAAACAGTGACTTAATGGTTCTCCATTTTCGGTTTTGGTACAGTAAGAAATTCCCGATTGAATATTCTTGGCTTATCAGCTGAGTAACTGTATTGACTTAAGCAATTTTCAACAAATTTCCTGCTCATTGGGTGTTTCGACACCTTCTTCGTCTAAAGATGATGAGCAAGAAACTTGTCAAAAAGTTGCCTCAAGAAGACACTGTTTCTTTGACAATAACCAGAGAAGATTTCATCAGTGGAGTTTGCCGGGAACACCTTCATTCTCATTAATAAACTCCTGCTTTAGATGTCTCTCTATTTTGTTAAGTATGTCACAGCTTCTCCCAGTGATTTAAATGGTTTTTATCTGTCAGTACTAGGTTTTAGAGACTGTGAAAATTATTTTTTTAAATAGCTGCAATCATTTTGTGAAAACTGAATGCATGTGCAAATGTATTAATATCCATATTTTTAATGAACTGAGATGTGAAAAGGAACAGTAGAACTGTGAGTGTCTTTTTCCATGTGCTTCCCTTTGCCACATACTAGTTTATCACATACAAAACCTTAGTTTTTAACGAAGTATGAACTTCTTTATAGCATATGACTCAACACTTTCTTAATGTTGTTTCTAGACAGTTTTTGCAAACTGTGTTAACGGGAGTAAAGTTGCAAGAAAAACTAGTTTTCAGTTGTATTGTGAGGAAGTATAGTAGCTCTCTAGGAACATGAAGCACATTTATCACAGTTCTAGTTCTTTTGACCAATCAGACTGGTGTGTGATTCCAGTGGCTAGAAAAACCTCATGGTATTGTGTCCCATTTTTTAGTAAAAGAATGTTTTATCATCTTGATAGCACATTCAGTGCTATAAGAAGAGTTTGAGACAGTTGGGTTCCAATTTACATACCTTTTGCTTCCATTTCTGTTTTCTTTTCTCTTAATGTACAATGTTGGAGGTAGTGTGCACAGTTTTCAAGACTCACATGTTGACACAAATTTAAAACAAGATAAATGTGTGTGACATGAACAAGGAGTTGGACCAAAATTAAAGCATGAGGCAACTAACTCATTATATCAGCTTCTTGCCATATGATATTTAACCATAACTGTGGCATTAATAGTGCCTTACAATGTTGAATTGCTCTGCTGACTATTAAGAGTTACATAACATTTTATGCTAATCAAAATGCCATAAATTGAAAAATTCATGGTGATAACATGGTTGAGGTAATATCTGACTGTTACTAATTTGTATAAGAATTTGTGTATGCTCTGACCAACATGTATGTTCATTAGATTTAAGTGCCGCATTTCTTACAAAGACATTAAATAACAATGTAAAATAGTATTGTCTTCCATGAATGTAAAAAATTTAAAAAAAGTTTTTATTTGGTGAAGAATATGTTTTGATGCAATGTATATTTTTATAGGAAATAAAACTGTTACTAGCAAATTTGTGTGAAATTTTTGCAAGATATTTTCCTCAGAAACATTAGTATTCACCTTCAGTTGCACTATTTACTTGTGATTGAGAGTCTTCAGATAATTTGTCCCACCATGATTTAGCATTTGAATAGCTGTTGTCAATAACTTAGAGTGAATCCTAGTGTGTCTCCTTCTCCCAAGTCGCAGCTGATAGTCATTATTATTATTATTGTTATTATTATTATTATTGTTGTTCAGATATGCTAGTACTATATTAAAATAAATAGTCAACAAAACCTTAAACCGTAACCTTCCTTTCCGTAGTTGGTTAGTTAGTTAGTTTCTTTCTTTCATGTTCCATGGATCATTTTGCATGATAAATTGTCATGATGTGGAATGAGTCATTTTACATTCATATTGCAAATTAATTTGTACATTATTTGTACTCTAAATATCACCCTATTTTTTCCCCCTGAAATGAAAGTAAGATATACAAACTGAGTTAGCAATTCCTACCCACCACCTTTTACACATTACAATCATAGAAATTCTTCTACGGAATAGGAGCAGTTGTCAAGGAGCAACTTTTTCAATTTACTTTGAAGTTTTACCTTGCTGTCTGTTACGAATTTTATGTCGCTGGGTAAGTGGTCAAAAATTTTTGTTGCAGTTTTGTGTGCCTCTTTCTGTGCTAAAGACAACCTTAATGTTGAGTAAGGAATGTGATTTTTTTCTTCTAGTATTGTAATTATGTACCTCATTGTTCCTTTCGAACTGTTGTGGATTATTTGTAACAAACTTCATGAGGGAATAAATATACTGTGAAGCATTAGTCAGAATGTCCAACTCCTTAAACAGATGTCTACAACATGACCGCAGGTGAGCACCATGTATTATTCTTACAGCATGTTTCTGGGCAATGAAGACCTTCTTTCTTAAAGATGAGTTACTCCAGAACATTATTCAATATGATGTTACTGAATGAAAATAAGCAAAATTGTCAACTTACTAATTTCTCTCTCCCCAAAATTTGCTATGATTCTAAGTGCAAATGTGGCTGAACTAAGTTGTTTTAGGAGTTCCAAATGTGTTTTTTCCAGTTTAAATTCTCATCAATTTGGACACCTAAGAATTTTGAAGTTTCCACCCTATGTATTATTTCATCACCATGTGTTACACTTATCACTGGTGCAGTACCCCTAGAGGTTCAGAACTGAATATGATGCGTCTTTGTGAAATTCAGGGTCAGACCATTCACAGAAAACCAGTCAATAATACATTTGAGAACTTCGTTCACCATTTCTTCCATTTCTGTGTATATATACTGGGAGTGATTACAATACTGGTATCATCTGCAAAAAGAACTAATTGTGCTTGTTGTACATTAGACGGTAGGTCATTTACATATATTAGAAACATTAGTGAACCTATGATTGAGCCTTGGGGAACCCCATACATGAATTCTTCCCAGTCAGAATTATGTCCCTGGATTCTGTTGTTTGGATTACTACTAAGTACGAGGGTAAGTCAATTATTATCCGCGAAGTAGTTATAAAATTTTATTGTAATCAAATAGGAAATTTACAAGAACATCATATTTCTACGTAGTCTCCTTGTGTTTCAATGCACTTGGTCCATCATTGTCTGAGTGGACTGGACAAGTGATAGTCGGAAGGGGCAAGATCGGGACTATATGGAGGATGATCCAGTACTTCAAAACTGAGTCTCTGGAGCGTTTCAGCAGTGTGGGCAGCAGTATGCGGACGGGCATTGTCATGCAACAACACAACACCTTCTGACAGCAATCTTCAGCGTTTGCTTCGAATTGCAGGTTTTAGCATGGCAGTAAGCATCTCACTGTAACATATACTGTTCATTGTTGTGCTTCTTTCCCCATAATGTTCCAGTACTGGACCTTGTACATCCGAAAAACCCATAAGCATCAGTTTTCTTGTGGAGGGGTGGGTCTGGAACTTTTTCTTGCACAGCAAATTTTTCTATATTTCCTTTCCATACTGTGCCGTTTACTTTCCGGCTCATAATGATGGATCCATGTTTTGTCACCAGTAATTATCCTGTATAAGAAGTTGTCCCTTTCATTACCATAATGATCCAAATGTTTTTTGCAGATGTCCAAGTGCTTTTGTTTATGCAACTGTGTGAGATGTTTTGGGACCCATCTTGCACAAACTTTATGAAACCCAAGTCTGCTGTGGATGATTTTATTGGCAGAATCATGACTAATTTGCAGACGATGTGCCACTTCGTCAATAGTTAATCGTCTGTCTAAGAGAATCAATTCACGTGAACGCTCAAAGGTTTCTTCATTTGTGGTGGTAAACGGTCGTTTGGCCCCTTCATCGTGTGTAACACTTGTGCGACCATTTCAGAATTTTTCAATCCATTCATAGACACACTGTTGTGACAAAACACTGTTCCTGTACTGTACCAAAAGTCTTTCATGAATTTTGGCCCTTGATACGCCTTCTGAGCACAAAAAAAGGGATCACTGAACGTTGCTTTTCTTTGGTGCAAATAGAAAGCGAAGCAGCCATGTTTAACAGTATGGCAGTGATGATGAAACTAACCTAGCAGCTTGAAAATTGCAAAGGTTTAACAATAAATAATCAAAGCATGCGTTATCAACGTAAAATGACAGTACTACCAAAATAAACAAAAATATAACTAAATTGTGGATAATAATTGTATTACCCTCGTACAACTTTCTCCATTCTTTTAGTTAGATATGACATGATCCATTGGTTGGCTATACCATCAATCCCATAAAACTTCAATTTATGTAGGAGTATATATCAGATGTAGGAGTATATATCAGAAAGATGTGGTGGCTTAAAAGAACTACTACAGTAGTATTTGATGGAGTATGGATGTTATGCCAAATATGAATAATGATGATACAAGTAAGAACATTAAGTATTAGGTTAATATAGTTGACTTCAAAAAGCAAATTTTGTGACATTACCCTGAAAATTACTTTGCACAAAGGAAACAAATTGGAGCACTGCTGATTAGTATTAACTTTGTCAGTATTGACTTAATCCCAGATTTATTTAACAAATATTATATCAGCTTTAAAGTTAGACCAGAGAGAAGTAATTCGTAAAATGCTTAAAGGGGCCATCTTATGCTGTGCCATATTGCTTGGTAAAATTAAGATGAATAAAGCTGGCGTAAAGGGATTTCGTATGAAGTATCTTTCAGTCTTCACCAGTCGAGGGCACATGCTACGATATCAACAGAAAGGTGTAATGAAAAGGGTACAAGGACAGAAAACAGACAGAGAAGTAGTTATCGAAATGAGCCAGAAGGCTGAGTTAGTGGTCTTTGGATGTAGAGGCAGAGGAATGTTAGAAAATTATAATTTCAGATAGGAGTACGTTTCCAAGCAGCATCATGTGGGACAAACAGGAAGGGCGGTAGAAATAAACTGAAGAGTAACTCGGAATCATTTCTTGGGTAATGCTCAACAACAGAGGGTTCCCTCAATGCACTAAATTTTAAGAAACAGAATTGTTTTCACAATTTATTAACAAGAGTCTACAGAGATACTGTAACATGGCAATATATATTGGAGAGAGGCAAAAAAAAAAAAAAAAAAAAAAAAAATGGCTTAAGTCCAGGACTTTGAAACAGAACCTTGTATTTCATGGGACATTCTGTTGTCAGATAAGTTATCCAGGCTTGACCCTCAACCCACACTTACAGTTTCAGTTCTGCCAGTCCCTCTCCTGCTTTCCAAACCCTATGTAGGCTCTCCTCCATATCTTGCTGGACTAGCACTTGTGGAAGAAAAGCTATCATGGACAAATGGCATAGCCACAACCTGTGTGTTGTGCCCGCAATGAATCTTTCTCACTACTGCAGAGTCTGCATGGATTGTAAATTTTCTCGCAGATTAAAAAGTGTTTGATGGATCAGGACTTTAACCCAGAACCTTGCTGCCTTTTACAGGTAATGCCCTACCAACAGAGATATTGGATAAATGTTTCTTGGATCTTTTCGCTTCGTGAGATTCGTTTGTGTATTCAAGCTTTCAATGACTTTCTCTGTTGTAATTTGTCAGGATTCATTTGTCTTACTAATAGGCTGTTTGGCACTTTCATTTGTAGTTGGCCAAATTAAGTCATGAAGACATCACACAGTCACGAAACTGCCATATGCTATCAAAGATTATATCAATGTCTACGGTGGAGGATCGAACACTGATAACTCAGCTTACATCTCTGTGAACTTTCAACATTGAGCCACCATCTCCAAGCACCATTAAAAATATAACTGTTGTCCCAGTTGAAGTTTTGCTCATTCTGATCTAAAGAGCTCCTTGATGACTGAATCCCTGTAGACCAGGGCTTCCCAACCTTTTCAGCTGGCGGACCCCTTCTTCAGTCAAAAATCCATGGCAGATCCCTAGTCAGTCAAGAGCACAGTAATTTTAAATTTAAATTTCAGAGTGAAACCCATGGGAACTGAAAGCTTCTTAGTGCAAGTGCCATGTTCCCAATGACCCCCCCCCCCCCAAGTATCAATAGTCTTTGGTTTAGAGATGAATGAAAACAACTTGAATGATCCAATTTGAATTCCCGCTGTATCCAGACACACACAAGTGGATTTACTCCCTTTGTTCAACACGCTATAGCCTGATTAAAATTACTTGGTAATTGACATTTCACACGTTGGAGCTGCATTCCTCCAAGAGCAATCAATGTCACGTCCAAACTGTTCGCTGTTGACAAGCAACCGCTTGTGGTCTGTTCACTTCCACTGTTTGGCTACTGTTGTGTAAGGAGCATGCATATTTTGTAACAGTTGTGTGTGTGTGTGTGTGTGTGTGTGTGTGTGTGTGTGTGTGCGTGCGTGCGTGCGTGCGTGCGTGTGTGGGTGGGTGGGTGGTTTTTCGTGAAATCTGAAGAAAAATGTTCAAATGTATGTAAAGTCTATGGGATTTAACAGCTGAGGTAATCAGCCCCTAGTCTTACACACTATTAACCTAAGTTTAACTTCCGCTAAGGACAAAACACACACACACACACACACACACACACACACGCATGCCCGAGGGAGGACTTGAACCTCTGGCGGGAGCAGCTGCGCAATCCATGACGACATGGTGCCTTAGACTGCGCGGCCATTCCGCGCGGCTGTGAAGAAAAGAGGCAGACCCATGATTCGGGATACAAACACATCACGAAAGAAAAGAGGCCAAGGAATTGCCTTTAAAGGACTATTGTGACGTGTTGTGCAATGTGTGGGAATACATCCACCCAGTTTACATGTGTTTTCAAAACCGGATTTCGTAAGCCGATGTCCCAATTCTGCTTTTGGTTGGTCAGGTAAACACTTCAAAATCGATTCTGGAAATCTGCTTTTATAAAGCCGTTTTCCAGTTCCACAATCGATTTTCGTGCCCATGTAAACAGCTCGGAAAGTCTAGTTATTTTTATGTCTTTGTGTCCATAGCCGGCAGCTAGCAGGCAGCATTGCAACAGTGTACTGTCGGTTGGTAGCTGGCAACTGGCAGGTGGTGTGGCAACAGTTTAGCCACAGCTGACAACTTCAACTACTACTTGGACACTATATTGTGGCAGTCGGCCTCGACTGTAAACAAATTAGGAAAACAAACAAACAGAAGACAAAGCATTCCACAGAATGTAAGACTTTTTTTCTCAAAGGAAACAATTCTGGCAGAGGTGGTTTACCTTTTACAAGGTGGCACATGAAAAGTCCTCATTTGTTTATGCTCACAGCTGCCAGTTGCCACAATATAGTGTCAGGGTAATAGCAGGTAATTGTAACTGAAGTATAGGCAGGCCATATTTTTAACTGAGAGGACGGAATATAGTATAAAGAAAAGAAATTAGCTTTATAGATCATTTTAATTTTTGTAACAAAAATATCAATGCCAACAGAATTCAATTAGTAATTATTTTGTAAATGATAGAAGATAGAAACAAAATTCCTACAGAGTTATAGTTCAGGTACGTTCACTGAGCATCTACGAAGAAGAATGCTTTCTTCTTTATTATAGATGAGCCCATAGGAATAATAATTGAATCCTAATGTGATGGTTGATAGTGCTTCTGCTGACACAATTTTGTAAAGTTGGGTTCCATTCTTAACAACTGGAGATGGACGTCTGGTTCCGCATCTAGACAGCTTCGGTACTTAGTTTTGTGGGCAGCATAGATCGAGAATCCAGATTCACACATGTATGTTGTGGCAAACGGAAGAACTACACGTTTTGCCTTTTCAACAAGAGGGTAGTATTTCTTGTTATCCAAATGGATCCAAAAGTGTGAGTAACTGTCAATGTCAAAACTTGATTTCAAGGTAGGGTCTGTGGCAATTTCTATCAACAACTCATATTCGTTTGATGATAGAATGTTCGGCTTTTTGGATACAGTGAATGGGTTGACCACCCATTTGTATTTCTGCAGCTTCTCATCTTCAGCTGTTGGGAAATAATGCTCCAACAATGACATCAAGCTTCGGAGATGTTCCAGGATTTGAGGAACAAATTCTCCCCAAGTGCCAATGTTTTGTTTTTCAAAACCTCCTTGAGAAGAGGCAAACACTCGACCTCCCCCTCCTCGACACTCTCTGCCCAAAAACTGATTTTCCTCTTGAATGCTCAAACTTTGTCGATAGCAGTGACCTTTTTTGTTTCACCTTGCCCTTAGAGTGAAATATTCATTTCGTTCATTTTGGAGAAAGTATCTGACAAATAGGCAAGTATACACTGCCAATTATCATCATTAATAAGGTCTACTAATCTGGTGTTATGCTCCAAAAGGAAAGCTAAGACTTCCAATCTTAATTCGTACAACTGAGAGAGTGCATTCCAACGTGAGAGCCACCTCACTTCTGTGTGGAGAAGCAGGGAACAATGCCCATATCTTCACACACTATTGTGAAAAGTCTTGTTTTCAACGGCCTTGATTTTATGTACTTAATGATTTAAATGGATTCATCTAAAACTTTCTTGAACGAAACAGGCATTTGTTTCGTAACAATTCTTGGTGTTTTCTTTTATTTTCATTATTGCTCCTACTGTAGGTCCCGTCATAGCTTTTGCACCATCTGTGCACACATCTATGCAGTTAGACCATGAAACTTCATTAGTCCTTAAAAAGTCATCCAATAGACGGAATATTTCAGCCTCCTCAAAACATCCAGAATATTCATAATGTACGAAAGCCAATAAAATCACTAATCCTGCAACATCAGTGGATTCATCTATCTGCAGAGAAAATGAATTGTGTTGGATGTGAGAAACACTTTCACATCATTTGACATGTCAACAATGCGTCTCTTGACAGTATTGTTTTATAATGGCACCAAAGATACAAGCTTTACTGTCTTCTCGTCTAGCATGCAAGAAACAATATCATTAACACAGGGCTTTATGAGATTTTCTGCAATGGTATGAGCTTTGCCTCTTTTTTCCACTCGATAACTAACCTAGAAAGAAGCTTTTAATGAATTTTCATTAATTGTTTTTGCATGAATTTTCATGCAATGCTGAAAAGCAGCTAGTTCAGCACTTCCTTTTGAAAAAATCGGTGTCTTTAGCCTGGAAATCTGGGTGAGTACCTTCAAAATGACGGCGCAGTTTAACTGGAACCATTGAACTATTCGGAAGGACTCGCACACAAATTACACACTGAGCTTTACCCTCCTTTGTCTCCATGAAGCCCATTTCTAAACAGCTTTCGCTGTACTTAAGCTTCTTGGTTATTCCACTTCCACAGGATATTGCAACCAGTGGAGTACTTGCAGCGTTTTCACATAATAAATCTGGCTGTGGAGCTTCTTGTGATTGTTCTTCCTTTGGTCGTCCTCCCTCCTCATTCATTTCAGCTGGAAACTTCCCTTGTTGTGAAGGCGATGAAAGAACTGCACCCTTCTTCAATGATCCTGACTTCAGCCACTGATCCATATTAGAAGTAATAAACTGGTCAAAAATCGACTTATGAAATAGGTAGTGCACTGACAAAGCAAGTTTAACATTTAATGATGCCTGGGGCCTGATACGTGCCAGCGAGCGCTGTGATTGGTCGACAAAGCTTGCTCCGCGCATGCATAAAAGGTTTCAACGCATCTAGTGCCGTGAGCCGGCGCACAAACGACCCCCATATTGTTGCAAAACAGTTGATCAGAGAAGCCACATTCTCCGGTGCTAAACTGTGTATGCGTTCTCACTTAGGAACCGCAAAGGCTACTTGGGAATACGACCTGAAGTAAAAGTACACATGTTTTTAACACAAAAAAATAGTGATGAATTTGATTTTCACATTTTTTATTCACTAATTTTACTCATTATTTTACACGATTTGGTGAAAGGTGGCCACAGACCCCCTAGAAAGAGCCGGCGGACCCCTAAGGGGTCCGCAGACCACACGCTGGGAAGCCCTGCTGTAGACAAATGCATGGGAAAAGATTTTATTTCATCAAACGTAATTGTCTGTTTCTGAGACTGTTTTCAGCAACAGCAGACTTTTCCATATGTACAATTCAGAATACTGTACAGAGGACCAACGCCACATTAAATTTTGTGATTTTTCACAGATCTTCTGTTGTTGAACACTGCCTTACAAACATTTATTGAATAACCCAGTTGGTAAGAGCAGTGCTGCGAAGGCAGTAAGGTTCTACATACAAGAGCTGGTGCACCATACACACATTAATCTGCCCCTAAGTTTCAGTGCAGTGAACACTCTGCTACTGAGTGAAAGATTCAATCTGGAAGCAATCCATTGGCTGTGACTGAGCCCTTTCTTCATGATATCCTTCCTTTGAGAAGTGCAGGCCCAGCAAAGTGTGCAGGATAATTTCTGAGATGTTAGAAAGTTAGGCTAGAGGTACTGACGGAATTAAAGTAGAGAATTAGGATCACAGCTTGTGAGTGGAGAATTCAGTTGGTAAGAGCACTGACTGCAAAAACACAAGGATCTGGGTTTATCTCCTGGTCTGGAAAACAGCTTTAAGCATAAGAAAGTGTCAAAATAACATTCTGCTGCACAGTGAAAGAATCATTTTAAAATTAGTTACAATTGCCAGTAGTAGATAACAAAAGTATTCATAAATGAATAAAGGAAAGACATTTGGCTGCTTTACATACCTACACAGAAATGTGACAAATACTAACTGAACAAATTATTGTACCTTATGGAATTGCTAAAACATTGCTCTGTTCAATGCAGAGAACTTAATGCTTGAAACTAGTAGTTGTGGTAATACTGAGAAAAGATACATACATAATGAGATTTTGTATAAGAGTATATTTGCTCGATTCCTTAATGATTGCACAAGAAAAGTGGTATTGTGATTGACCAAACCAGTGTTGAATCACAGACCTTGGTTTTTTGGTAATAAAATTTAATTAAAGTGATTTGATGAAAGACATTGATGACAAAATCTGTAGTTACCAAATACATAGCAATAGAGATGCAGTTTCCTGTGATAACAATACGGACACACACATTTGACATATGTGATCATCATCATAAAAACTATTTGGGGATGTTGGTCGTGGCAGAACTTTGTATTACATCTTTAAATGCTACTTTAATGTCCAGGAAGATTGTTAAAAAGCATCTGAAACATGTAATTTCTTAGAATTTCCTAGTGATTTGATGACATCTCGTGGAAATCGGGTTTTCTGCCGGATATCAGCGTCTTCCAAACACGATATTTCGACGTCATTACTTGACGTCTTCATCAGGTGTTCCCTGAGACTGGCTGCTTGCTGGACCGGGTCGCATATTTATGCCTGCCCGGTGCCTGGTGTTCTGTTTGCCCTTCCCTAGTCGGTCTGCGCGCGTGAGTCGCACTATCCTGCCGCTCTAGGTGTTCCCTGTTCCATCCGCGCCCACTCTGGCCGCCTCTAACTGCGGTCGTGGCCTCCTGGTGTTGCCTTCTTGGTCCGCGCCCGTGAGTGGCGCTCCCCTGCCACTCTGGGAACGTCCAGAGTGGCCGGCCGCGGTGGTCTAGCGGTTCTGGCGCTGCAGTCCGGAACCGCGGGACTGCTACGGTCGCAGGTTCGAATCCTGCCTCGGGCATGGGTGTGTGTGATGTCCTTAGGTTAGTTAGGTTTAAGTAGTTCTAAGTTCTAGGGGACTTATGACCTAAGATGTTGAGTCCCATAGTGCTCAGAGCCATTTGAACCATTTCGTCCAGAGTGGCAGGGGAGTGCCACTCACGGGCATGGACTGAGAAGGCAACACCAGAAGGCCACGACCGCAGTTGGAGGCGGCCAGAGTGGGCGCGGACGGAATAGGGAACACCTAGAGTGGCAGGATAGCGCGACTCGCGGGCGGGGACCGACTAGGGAACGGCAAACACAACACCAGGCACCGGGCAGGCATAAATATGCGACCCGGTCCAGCAAGCAGCCAGTCTCAGGGAACACCTGATGAAGACGTCAAATAGTGACGTCGAAATATTGTGTTTGGAAGACGCTGATATCTGGCAGAAAACCCGATTTCCACGAGATGTCATCTGAAACGTGTCAAGACTTTGACAGTTCAGGTGTACAAAACAGACAAATGAAAACATACATTGAGGTGACAAAAATCTTGGAATTCCTCCTAATACCATACTGGACCCACTTTTGCCCAATGTAGTGCAGCGACTCGACATGGCATGGATTCAACAAGTTGTTGGAAGTCCTCTGCAGAAATATTGAGCCATGCTACCTCTATAGTAGTCCATAATTGTGAAAGTGTTGCCAGTTCAGGATGGTGTGCACAGACTGATGTCTTGATTATGTCTCATAAATGTCTGATGGGATTCATGTCACATGATCTGGATGCCCAAGTCATTCACTTGAATTGTTCAGAATGTTCAAACCAAATGCAAACAGTTGTGGCCCGGTGACATGGCGCATTGTCACCCATAAAAATTCCATCATTGCTTGGGAACATGAAATCCAGGAATGGCTGCAAATGGTCTCCAAGTAGCCAAACTTAACCATTTCCAGTCAGTGAGCAGCTCAGGTGGACTAGTGGGCCCCAGTCTGTTCCATGTAAACAGAGCTCACACCATTATGGAACCAGCAGCAGCTTGCATAGTGCCTTGCTCACAACTTGGGTCCATGGCTTCATGCAGTCTGCACCACACATGGACCCTACCATCAGCTCTTACTAATTGAAATTGGGACTCATCCGACCATGCCACAGTTTTCCAGCCATCTAGGGTCCAACCAATATGGCTATGAACCCAGGAGAGGTGCTGCAGGCAACGTGTTGCCAGCAATGGCACACTAGTCAGTCATTGGCTGCCATAGCCCATTAGTGCCAAATTTTGCTGCACTGTCCTAACAGATATGTTTGTTGTACATCCCACATTGATTTATAAGGTTATTTCACATGGCGCTGCTTGTCTGTTAGCACTGACAACTACACATATGCCACTGCTCTCGATCGTTGAATAGAGGCCTTCCCTCCGCATTGTCCCTTGTGAAAGGTAATGCCTCAAATTTGGTATTCTTTGCACACTCTTGACACTATGGATCTTGAAATATTGAATTCCCTAAGAAATTTTTTATGTGTAATGTCCCATGCATTTACCTCCAACCACCATTCCCATCATGTGGCCATAATCACATCAGTAACCTTTTCACATAAATCACTTGAGTACAAATGACAGCTCTGTCAGTGCACTGGCTTTTCATACCTCATGTATGCGATTCTACTGTCATTTATATATGTGCATCTCACTATCCAATGCCTTTTGTCACCTCAGTGTTCAATGCCTGACAAAAACAAGTGGAGCAACTAGAAGACATGGTCAGATGGCAGTGTAACTTCATACGTGTACACACAATCAGCAGATATGTAAATGATTAGAGTTGCAATTCCCTTTTACAAAAATAATGGCCATCAAAATGCATTGGTGGTGTTCATTTTTAGTGTTGTTATCGGGCCTGGTAGGGTATGTAAGGAGTGTCAACGGTTATCAGATATATCTTGATCACTGTGAAGGTCCCAAAGATGTTGTCTAGTTGTCTATCAGTAGGTGATAGTTTGAAAGGTGTCTCACTGTGGGTTGCCATTCATCTGGCACGCTGAATGGTGCAATATCCAGATTTGTGGGGCATTTCAGTGTGACAGTGGCCTGATGTCGAGCTGCAAGAGACATGAGCCCACAGGGGCTCATCATTCATTTTCTGGGTATGAGCATGGCGATCCTGGGGATCCCGAGCTGGGGAAAGGTAAGCTCTGTCAGTTCGGTCTCAATAAGCTCTGGGCATACTTCAGTGACTACTGTACGGCACAGCGGGGGCACATAGTGTTCCTTGGAAAATGGAGATCTTGGCTTTACCGCCTGGATCACGAGAGTAGTAGAAACGTCAAACCATTCAGTCCTAAGGTGTGATGTGTGCTTATGAGATGCATGGCTGTTGAGCCTGAACAGTTGCTAGCTGGCAACATCTGGGGAACCTGCCATGCCTTAGTTGTATAGAGCTTAACCAGGCAAGTGGGACTCTGAGTTGACACTTAATTCTGTAGCTGTTCGTGGGACTTCCATGGAGCCTAATTCTGTTTTTTTTTTTTCTACTCCCAGTGGTTTGGGTCATCAGTTGGGCTGCATTAACACCCAAAGCTCAAAGAGACCTTGAGTGGATAGTCCACCTGACATGCCTCTGAATGCATCCAATGATAGTAATAGACATCATGTGGTTAATAATGTATTTGTTGCTGTAAAGCATGTAGAAGGTTCATTTGAAAAGTTCTCACATTTCTACATCCATAAAGTGCTAGAGAGACTTGTGGTGCAACTTAAATCAATCAAGAGGTTCCGTTATGGCACATTCCTGATTTAGACACAGTAGGCTAATCAAGTGAACAAGTTATTGAATGCTGAATTACTTGGAGAATATCCTGTCAACAGTGAGCTCTACACTGGGCTCAATTGTTGTAAAGGAATTGTAATTCACTGGGACTTTATGGATATGGATACGAAAGAACTGAAACAGGAATGGGCAAGTGCAAGGGTCATTGAAGTGCAGCATGTTATGAAAAGGGGCAATGGTGAGCTCCAGAAGTCAGCATATTTTATTCTGACTTTCTGTTTACCATAGCTGCCTGAATATACTGCAGCCAGCTTTGTCTGCCTTAAATTTAGCCCCTATGCACCTAAGTCAAAGCTTTGCTTTAATTGTCAACTCTTTGGTCGTACCACTATTGGTTGCAACTGTCAGGCAACATGTGGAAGATTCGGCTCCACTGCCCATGAACTCAGCATTCATTACTGCCCCACCCATATGTGTCAATTACTCCCAGGCCCATCCCATTTGGAGCAAAGAATATCCTGTCTTCGCAGAAGTGGAGAAAAAACAGGGAATTAAAATGGCACAATGCCACTCATACTCTGAGGCCTTGCAGATGCCCACTTTTGTGCAGTAGTTTGCCTCATTGCTGAAGTGGCCTGTGCTGAAAACTAGTGTTGGCACCCAAACCCTGACAGTTGATCAGGGCATCCCCACTGCAACTGTAAATGCAGCTGTAAACCTGTATTGGTGGTCCAACAACCTAGCCCACCCACTAAAGTAATAGTGGCGGCTGTAGAGTCTAGTATTGAAAAGGATAACAGACCCTCATGGCAGACAGCAGACGAGACCTAGCAAACTGTTTCCGTTAAAACGGTCTTCCCACTGTCCCCAGTATCTGAGCTGGGGACAAAAACCATCAAGGCAAAACATTCAGGCCCAAAGCCATCAGATGATGTGACTTAGATGATGCAGTCTCTCCACCACGGAGGAGCGACAAGGGGAAAGACAGGGAAAAACATCACCATTATAATGGCTCCCATGCTGCAGTGGAACTTGAACAGTTTCAGGATGCATGTAGAGGAACTATGTCTGTTAACTCAGAACAGACCAGTGTGTATCTTCAAGAGACACGTTTTAAATTCTCTGATGTCCCTGAGCTAAGCTATGTGGCTACATTCTTCACAAAAGTGTTGACCTTAGTTGAGAGAGAGAGAGAGAGAGAGAGAGAGAGAGAGAGAGAGAGAGAGAGAGAGAGAAGGATTGGCTGTTTTCATTAACAACAACTACCACCCTCATTTCTCTCCCTCTCAAACAGCCTGCAAGCAGTTGCTGTATCGGTATGTGTGCATCATCAGTTGACAGTGTGTTCACTTATGTGCCTCCACATCTTTAGACGAAGAGGCTCTCCATGAATTCCTTGCCCTGTTCCCATGCCCCTTTATCCTATGGTGTGTTTTTGGGCTCTGCAACCATCTGCCCCAATGGTAGATCAATTGAGAACCTCCTCTTGTCCTCATGTGAGTGTTTGCTGGACATGGGGTGGAACACACACTTCAGCACTGCTTCAGTCTCATTCTCCTCCATTGATCTCTTGGTATACTCCCCTCCCTCGCACACACCACTCAATGGGAAGTAGTTGATGACTTCCACTCAAGTGACCACTCCCCAGTCTGAAACCATCTGCCAGAGAGAGTGGTGCCAGAATGACATTTGCCACGATTGAAGCTTTGTAGGGTAGATGGGATGCTTTACAGCCAATGTGCTGTGTTTGGTCACCATGACAGCATCCAGGAATGGGTGGATTATATTATGCAAGTGATCCACCATGCTGCTGAAGTATACACTCTGTAGTCTTCAGGCCAGCTGAAAAGGTAACCTGCCCTTGGTGGAGTGACGAATGCCACACTGTAATCAGGTCAGGCCAGTGGCTCTGTGTAGGTTCAAGTGCTGGCCAACTGGAGAGAACCTTGCAGTTTTTTGGATAATGAGGGCAAAATGTTGCTGAATTATTAGGGAGAGCAAAAAGAGATTATGGTGGTCGGTGTCCACCTTAAACTGTTCCATTAAAAGTACAGTTGTATGGAAGGCCATCAGGAGGATTTGTGGGCAAGGGGGAAGGTGCTCAGTGGCTGCTGTAATGGGGAATGGAAGTCTCCAGATCATTCAGAGAAATAATTCCCAGACTATGATGGCCTGTTTTGCCACAGTTATCACCACTGCCAGTTAGGGTTCAGTTTTCCGGTGCTACAGATTGGCTGCTGAGAGGGGCAGTTGGGACTTCAGTTCCACCACGGATGAGGAATATGACTGTTCCGTCTTCCATGTGGGAGTTTGACTCCAAATGAGATGCAGCTCATGATGTGTCACATGGTCATGGCGATCCACTATAGTATGTTACAGCACCTCACAGGGTTTAGGAAAGAAATGGTTCTCACCCTTTTTCACCTCATTTCGGCACCAGAAACTTTACTGACTCATGGCAAAAGAACATTTTAATTCCACTTTTAAAACTTGGGAAGGACCTAACATACCTGAATAGTTATTGTAGTGCTGCTATCACTATTTGTATGGGAGGGACTTTGAAGTAGATGGTGAACCACTGCCTTGTCTGGATCACAGAATCCATACAGCTCCTTAATCACTTTCAGTGTGAGTTCAGCAGGTATTGATCCACCTTTAATAACCTGGTCCTGCACTGGCATCACCACCTGAGTATATTTTCTAACACTGTGAAGGCCTATGGGACTATTTAGTGGCATATTATCTTCGGGCAGCTCTGTGAATGGGGTTTCTGAGGATGTCTTCCCAACTATATATGGTCCTTCCTTTAATCCCACTATTTTAGATATCAAGTCAGTGATGGTCTCTCTGACTGCTTTGAACAGGAGAATGGTTTCCTTCGAGGTAGTGTCTTAAGTGTGGCTGTCTTTGCCATAGGTATTAATAGTATGACGTCAATTGTTAGGTGCCCTATCCAGTGCTCTTTGTTTGTTGACAATTTCTCTGTCTCTTGTTCCTCTGCAAGCCTTGCAACAACAACTCATCAGTTGCAACTGACCCTTCATTGGGTGGATGAATGGGTAGAGAGAAGAGGTTTAAATTATAAACCAAGAAGTCTGTGTGTATACTTTTCAACAATTCCCATTCTGTTTTAAATGTTCCTGAGTTGCAGATGGGGGACACTGCTCTTAATTTTAAAAACATGGTGAGATTTGTGGCCATACCTTTGACTGAAAACTTACATGGTTTTCACATCTGGGGACCTGACTCAGCAAAATGTCTTAGCCACAATTCATGGGGAGCAGCGAGAGCAAACTGGACTTGTCTGCTGAGGTTTACAGGGCCTTCATGTGATTTCATCTTGATTATGGATGCACAGTATATGGGTCTGCACAAATGTCTTTTTTAAAGTTGTTGGAGGCAGTGCTCTGTGATGGATTTTGGCTGGCCACTGGAGCCTTTTGCACCAGTCCCATTCTAACACATTCGGCAATGACCCCTCATGGTGCAACAGACCTGTAAAACACTGTCTATACCATACACACCTGCATACCGTACTGTTACTTGGCCATCAATGGAAGGGCTTTTCCATTCTTGACACAGAGCAACTCTTTGGGATTTGCATGAATGATTGCCTTTTAGAGATGGGTGTGGCTGGTTTAGTGTTTTACACAAATGTTGGAGCAGATCTCCACCTTGGCCCGCACAGAGGCTTGTAATTAATTTAAATTAGATGAATTTTAAAAAAGATTGCACTCCCAATTTTATGTTTCAATCTCTGTTTTTTAACATTTTAGGTAGGCGTGACAGTTTTATAGTTGTGTATACAGATGGATCCCAACAAGGGGTCTCCCCTGGCTATTCAGTTGTCTTTCCTGATTGTGTCTTAAGGATTTGCCTTCCCCATAGCTGTTATGTATTTTCACCAGAGCTCTATGCAATCCTGAAGGCATTGGAGTACATGAGGCATCTTCAGAATACACACTTAATCATCTGCTCTGATTTCCTTAGTGCCCTACAGTCATTGCAGCACATGTACCCAGTGGAGAAATAGGTGCAGCTCATACACTATCAATTGTACTTCCTGCAGTTGTGGGGGAAGAAGGCATCATTTTGCTGGGTACCGGACACATGAGAATATGAGGAAATGAACAGGCCAACAAAGCTACCAAGGAGGCCTCTGGGGAACATACATTACAGAATGCGCCATTCCCTTGCAGACTGTCATTTCATGGGGTGGGGTCCACACATCCATGCAATTTATGGAGGAGAAATGGCTGGCAGTGATGGACAGTAAGTTGCAGTTAGTGAAGTGAACTATCCAGCTGTGGCAATCCTCATGCTGGTCGCTGCCCTGACCTGCCTCCACATTGGGCACTGTCCCCTCACACATGGCTATTTACTCCTGAGAGAGGAACACCCTGCTTGTGATATCTGTGGCATGCAAGTCAGTGTACACTAGATTTTAACTGAGAGCATTTTATTGTTTGGCAAGTGGGAAGAAGCAAATTTAGCTTGGTATCTGCCTCTATTTTATCAGATGACGAGATGAATGTGTTCAAACTTTTAAAATTTTGTGATGGCTGGTCTCATGCCTAAGCTTTTAGGCAGGAGATTTTAGTGTATTTTAGAGAATCTGGTTCAAACCCTTTTCTTCTGACAATCAGCCATCCTCAGGTGTCTGCTGACTTCTTTTAATTCTTTCCACAGATTTTTCCATTTTTTACCATGCGTGAGATTTGACATGATTTTCATTTGTGTGTGTGCAAGTTTTCAAGACTTGCTTCGTGTTTTTGTTCACAGTTCTCATTTCAGTAATTTAATGATATTCTTCCACACTCATCTGATTATGTTTTTGCATGCATGCTAAAGACCTTCTTCTCATGTGTCCGCAAAACCATATCATCATCATCATCATCATCATCATGCATGGGATGTGGGGGCATGCATACTCATCAAGGTTCTGGTGGGCTATGTCTGACCACCATGAGCACTGATCTCCGTATTATGCTCCAAGCACATCAAACCCCTTCATATCTGTGCCTGCCAGCTGAGAACAACTAATGGACTTCCTGCAAAATTATGTGTCCTCATGCAGTATTGGTTAAAGACTAGGAGCAGCCAGACTGGGGAACTACTGTCCCATGTGTGGGCTTCCTGTAACAGCATCAACACAAACAGCTGCATTTGAAGTGTTGCCATGACTGGGAAGCATGGACTGTTGATGAATGGCACTGCACTGTGTTCAATGATGAATCACGGTTCTGTAATTCCCTGGATGACCACCATTGGCAACTTTGGCGATAACCCTGGGGAGAGTTGCAGTTCCTCCAATGTTTTATAGAGGCTCGATATGTTACTCCTGGTTTTATAGTATGAGGGGCCATTAAGTATGACCTCAGGTGATGACTGGTAATGACAGAGGGCACTACGATGGTAGAAATGTAGGTCACAAACAGCCTGCCTTTGTCATGTATTACCTCTCATGTGTCAGTATTGTGGTGTCATTTTTTCAACAGGACAATGCTTGTCCACAGGAACACGTGTTTATGAACTGTGTGCATTATGAGGTACTCCCTTGGCCAGCAAAATCCAAAGTTCTGTCCACAATAGAATATGTGTGGGACCAGCTCAGCTGTGAACTCCATCCCAGTGCCAATACCCAGGATATTAAGGGCCAGTTAACACTGCAGTGGGCAAAGTTGCCTCAAGAGAGGATACAACAGCTTTATGGGACCCTTCCCGACCAAAACAGTGCATGTATCCAGACCAGAAGGGGTGCATAATCATATTGATATGTGGACTCATACTGCCAAGTTCTTTGTAAATTGGACTCGGTTTTGTAATCACTGAAACAACAGCACGTACCTTCTCTACCTGCGAAGTTTCATTTCATTTCCGTATCCTTTTCTGGGTGCTTCAGTTTTTTTTATCAGGCAGTGTATTTTGGAAAGTGTTTCTGCTATTGCAGAAAAAATAAATTACAATTATTGGCAAGTCAAGATGTAAAAACAAGTGATTCAGAAAACAGCTGACTGTGGAATATACTTGAATCACATAGTAAACATATTTTGAAATACAATCAGATATATAATACTCAAGTAAAAAGAAAAAAGGTGAGGCAGGGGTAAACATTACCTTAATATTTTTTATGTATATAGACTGAAGTGACGAGTGAAAATTTGTACCAAGGCCGGGAATTGAATCCAGGTCTCCTGCTTACTAGGCAGGTGCATTAGCCACTAAGCCAGTTCACACAACTGCATGGATCACCCTAGGAAGCCTCCCTCCTTCATCCAAATTTTCACTGCCATCCCAGTCTACTTTAAATTCCCCCTTACACACGAACAGAATTGCCAAGGCTCTCTATTCTCTGGAACAGCACCTCAGCATCAAATGTAAATGGGGGATCCAGCCTGAAACCCAGGTGCAGGTACTTATACAGTACATATACATATACATAAAATCATATCTGTATGAGACCAGTAAAGTCTCTGAAGTTGTGTCATTTCAATTGTATACTTTTTTAATTCATTGAATGCGTACAATTAGATAGGACAGAAATACTGATCCTTCAAAATTTTATTTATTCTGAAACTTCCTGGCAGATTAAAACTGTGTGCTGGACCGAGACTTGAACTCGGGACCTTTGCCTTTCGCAAGGCAAAGGTGCCGAGTTCGAGTCTCAGTCCGGCACACAGTTTTAATCTGCCAGGAAGTTTCATATCAGCGCACACTCCGCTGCAGAGTGAAAATCTCATTCTGGTTTATTTATTCTGATTGTCAAAGTGTACCAATATTTTATTAATACTTGAAAAAAATTCTTCATGATGACTACATAACCATTTATGCACTACTTCCACTTCATCATTCCCCTGTAACTTCTTGTAACCTAGTGTATCTTTGAAGGGTTCATACATTTGATAGTCATTTGATGTAAGATTAGGCAAATACCTGGTCTGTTCAAAACATTCGAGGACTTTGTCCACAAAAGTTTTCTACACTTAGCTTTTACTTATTGTGCATGGTCTCCTCCAAAATACTCTCCTCCACAACTGATACACTGCTCCCAATGCCATTTTCACTTCCAGAAGCAATCTTGGTACGCCTCTTGCTGGATCACGCAAAGGGCCATCTGTGAATTTTCTTTTATCTCATCTATTGTTGCAAGTCTGGTGTTTTTAACTTTGGAAATAAAAAAGAAGTCCACAGGGGCCAGGTCTGGAGAGTACGGAGAATGAGGCAGCACAGTGATTTCGTTCTTTGTGCAATAGCCATGCACCAACAGGGATGAATGTGCAGGTGCATTATTGAATGCAAGAGTCATGAATTGTCTTGCCACATTTCATGCCGTTTCCTTTTCATATTTTCTTGCAGGCATTGCAACATGTCCTTATAGTACCATCGATTAACAGTTTGTCCCTGTGGCACAAATTCCTGATGAACTAATCCTTCAAAGTCAAAGAAAACTATCAGCATGGCTTCAACATTTGACCTGACCTGCACAAGCATTTTTTGGTCTTGGAGAACCTTTCCAGACCCATATGGAGATTGAACCTTCGTCTCAATATCATAACTATAGACCCATGTCACATTGCCAGTTATGATTCTCTTAAGGAACATCTCGTTCTCATTTCTGCAATCCAAAAGCTATTCACAGATTGTGAGGAGAAGGTTTTTTTGGTCTTGACTCATGAGCCATGGGATGAACTGGGCAGTAACACGATGCATTCCAAGATGCTGTGTCAGGATGATCCAAAAGAAATGTTACATTCTTCTGCAATCTCTTGGACAGCCATTTTTCAATTGGCAAGCACGATTTCCTTAATGTTTGTGGCATGAGCATCATCTGTAGATGTCATAGGGCATCCTGATTGAGGGTCACCTGTAACTTCCATCTGGCCATTTTTAAACCATGTGAACCATTTGCAACACCAAGTATGGCCTAAATACTCATCACCATAGGCTTCATACATCATTTTGTGTGTCTCTGTAAAGGTTGTCTTGAGTTTCATGCAAAATTTAATGCAGACTCATTTCTCCTCTAACTCTGCGATTTCGAAATTCATAAACTGTGCGACACAATGTTCTTTTCAATACAGCACTGAACAATCACTAACAGACATACAACAATGAAACTTCCAGCAGTTACACATTAAGTACAGGCTTACGCAGGGATATCAACTGCATTTCGCTCCAATGAACCATTGGCACAAAATTACGACTGTTCCGGAATTTTTTGCTCATATGCAGTCTGTGGTAGAGACTATCAATGAAGATCTTGTGTTCATTGTGCCATTAATTGAGCTCTGTGTGTCCTTCAGTATCATGCTGCAACAGTATACCTATGCTCAGTAAACTGACGTTCTGATCAGATCCTAGTCTCAGATTACTACAACATGACTAATGTTAACTGTGCATATTCTGTCAGTAGTGGGTTACATGGTTTAATTTTTAAATGCCAAACAGAGCAGAAGCTTCACTTTTTTAACAGAAAGAGCTGAATGGAATATCAGGGCTTTGGCAAACTCATTACTTATTACTTGATTCTTTGCTTTGGTTGATAAAAGTTTACTGAAAAGTCTTCACAGGTAACTGCAAGAAATAATGTTATTCAGTCTTATAAAGTTGTAGAAGAGTTTCATAGAGATTCACATGATATTCTTTAATTCTGGTATAAATTGTTTCATAACCCAACTGTCAGGAACTTTGTACTATTTTAGCATTTCGCCACCACTTTCTTGTCAAGGATTAGGCTGTTGTCTGTTCCAAACTCACAAACAGAATCATTCCCCCCTTTTTCAAGGTCTTCCAGTGTCTCTTTTTCCCATTTAGCTTGTAATTCAGAATGTGACCTGGAATTGTCATGATGTATGGTCTCCAATCTTAATGATACCACAGACAGCTTGGAATTTGTGTGTTTTATTTTCAGTATCAGAGTCAAAATCAAAACTTATAGCACAAGCATTTTCCTTTCTGAAGAATGAAGTCAATGCAAATATTAAAAAGGGTAGGTGATAGTCCACACCCTTGTCCTACACCTTGGTTAATAATTATTTCTTCTAATTGATTCCTACCTGTGTTCATTACAATGCATGTATTCTTGCAAAGACTTCTCACTACCTCTATTAGGTAGTAAGGGTATACACATTCACACATAATCTTCCATAATCTATCACAGCTCACATGGTTGAAAGCCTTCTACAGGCCAATAAAGGCCATATGATTTTTTGTATTAAATTGTCTGTGTTTTTCTATGTTTTTAATTACAAACACATCGTCTGTAGACAAACAACCTGATCTAAATCCATTTTCTTCGTCAGGAATAATGGCTTCTGTGATATTTCAGCGTATTGTGAACTAGATTTTAATTCCATTCTTAACTGTTGAATCTGTTACATCATTCAGTCTTTGAAATGACATCCATTGCAGTCACAACATTGTAGACTTTCTGTGCCACTTGTTCACCAGCTGCAGCAAAATTCAAAAATCCCTGTAGTTCATCTTGATCTTCTGATGAATATCTGCTGATTTTGCACCCTCACAATTAAAAAATCAGATTACAGTATGCTCATCCTCTTTTGATCATGTCTCCAAAGGAGCCATTATGCTGTTACAACTGATAACATTACAGTTCCCATCCTTCTTCACTTAAGGCAGATGTTGGGGCCAAACAGGTCTGTCTTCCTTCCCCAACTATCCTTATCAAACTGATCTAGTGCTCTGCATCTAATAATCAGAGTTTTCATGAGAAATTAAACTCTAATCTGACTTAATTTCATTATTGTGAGGGAAGGATGGCAGGTATATAGGCTGGTGCAATCGTAGAAACTGGTGGGAAGTGGCACATGCTAAAGGCAACATGGGGCATGAATTCGTAGTGGATGACAGGACAGAGGAAGGAGAAACTGTTGGATGTAGTGTGGAGGGTCAGTAGGTTACTTGAGATTGAGGCCAGGATGATTATGAGAGTGGAGGATGTGTTTTAACAATAACTCCCATCTGTATAGCACAGAGAATCTGGTAGTGGAGGAAAAAATCCAGATGGCTCAGGTTATGAAGCAACCATTGAAATTGAGCATGGTGTGCTCAGCTGCATGATGTGCCACTAGGTGGTGAACTTTGTTCTTGACAACTTCGTTCTTGACAACAGTTTGGCCTTCATCGAGGTGGACAGCTGGTTGGTAGTCATACCAACTTAAAAAGCTGTGCAGTGTTTGTGGCAGGGTTGGTATATGACATGGCTACTTTCACAGCTGATGCAACCTCTGCTGGGGTAGGATAGGCCTGTGACAGGACTGGAGTAGGAGGTGCTGGGTGGGTGGATTGTGCAGGTCTTGCACCTTGGGTTTTGTGTGTGTGTGTGTTTTACTCTAACTTGTCAATGGATAACTCTGAAATCTAGCTCATTTTCCTTCTGTTATGTGTGTCTATTGACAACTCAATGCTTCTGCATTTCAGTTAGAGGTCTCCTTTAACTCAAAAGTAATTACATTCTACAAGAGCTTCCCTACTGCATTTATTTATACTAGAGGTGTGGTACATAACCTAGTGGGCTATGGCCCTTACAAATTATATACCTTACTGTTTGCTGCTGCAGTCCATTGCAGGACCTTGGTCTACCAACTGACTGCTGATTCATCATCTGCCTGAGGCATCAGTTGATGGAAGAACTGGGATGGCATGTGGTCTGTACATCAATCTCTCAGTTGTTAATCGTGCCATATAGAACCAGATTCATTTGTTCTCATTGAAGTAACTCCTCAGTTTCCTTGTGAGGCTGAGTATAACTTGTTCCAATTCTCCCAGATGGAAAAGAAAATGCTTTGTGCTTCAGGAAATGGAACCTCAGCCTTCTGCGTGACAGTCATACATTCTGACAAGTCATCCATGGAAGTGGACAGAATTTTTACCTGATTTTTTTTAATAAATAGGTGTGTAATGATTGTTAGCATTGCACTGGATCAAACTTGTAGAAATGGGCCACATCACCTATGACAATAGTTTTCATCTTGGTCACATGTGTCACAGAAATGGACCAGAATTTTTTGCAGTTGCTTCATATTACCTGATATTGTGTGTAATGAATGATCAAAACATATCAAAGTATCGACAGTTTCTGACCAAAAAGTGTTCGAAACAGTCATACATATTATGTTTTGCTCAAGATCCCTGTGGTATCACCCCACAGGCATCATAGCAATGGAATTGCAAGTTTCTTTCAGACGCCGATAGTGGTTGTGCGGGATCCGGCAGGCCCAATGGAGCACATCCACTGAGCCATAGCTCTAGTAGCTCAGTACCATGAGCACCCTTTGCCATCATGATATAGGATGGCTGGCAGCAGTGTCTCAGCCCAATCTCGCTAGGAGCTTCCTCACTTCAACACCAATGTTGGTAATGTAGTGCAGGGATCCTTCTCCTTGTGGCATCAATAACTGGGCTCTATTTATTGTTGCATAATTTTAATGAGTCTTTGCATGTTTGGAGAAATACAAGTTAGATAAACCTTTTGCTCCTGTCCAGCTGTCCTATGACGACAGTTGCCACACCACTCTGTGGCCCACCTCTCCTTACCATTGTGTATGATGTCATACACAACAACATTCACACTCTAGAAGGAGCAGTCTCTGCATCATCAGCACATAAAAAAATACAGCAATAAAGCAAATAAACCAGTTTTTATGGAGTCTTAATTCATTAATTTAATTTCTTGCTTTCTCTTTTGTGCTAATGTTTGCATTTCATTCTAAGGACAGATCTCAGCAGTCATTTCAGCTTGTCGAGGCCAGGGGATATTAACAAATCACTTCAGGTTCACCATATGTTCTTAACCTGTACTCAGAACTCAACAATGGATCTCACGACCAAAGATTCTAGCGATCCCTCAAAGAACTCGCCCCTGCTGCACTTACTGATGGATACTCTTCCTGGTGTATTTGTCCACAGACATTTTTGAGATTTTTCAGTTATCTTATTAATTAAGTCAGATATTTCATTGTTTCTTATTGGTCCTTCTGATTGTCTGTCACCCATGATTTGGTACAATCTTCAGAAAAACACTACAGGACATGATTCGGTGCAGGGGTGCTCTTTCCTCATTTGCCTACGAGACACTGTCACATTTTATATGCGATCTGTAGTCTTGGGCCCCTTACTCAACTACATTAAGATTCTACTTAGGCTAATATTTTACTGCCTCTATTCTGATCTGCAGATCTGTTGGAAATATATTCTCCTGTGAGCTCAAAGAGTACCAGTGGTTGATGCCGAAAGATAAGATACAGCGAGACAGTATTTTCCGCCAGTTTGCTAGTCATAGTTGATGCACCGAATGCAGGAATGAAATTCAAGCAGAATCACAAATTTAATATCACAGTGGAATTCATTTTGTGAAAGTGTAATCTGTGTTTATGTTTTATGTGAATATTTGTCATCGTCTTAGAGTTTTCAGTGTTCATTTAAACCTACCTGATGAAGATATCTATAGTGACAAAGTCACCAAATGACAGCTCCCCTAGATTTCAGTGATGGATCTCTATTCAAACTGCCTTTTGGGGAGACACATACTGGGATGATGATGTACATAGAGTTTCAGAGGTGGTGGAAGAGTAGCAATTTGTGTCAGGTGAACATTGCCCTAGAAGATTAATTTTGGCAATTTTTTTTAAATTGTGGAATATGTCCACTGTAAGACCCTGAGTCCTCATGTAGCACTACTCAATGCAAAATACTCTATACCATATTCATTTTTAATTTCCTAGATATCAGATGCTCCAAGTTTCAGTATGAGCCTTACCATCAACTCTAGATTCTTAGGCCTCCCATCTAGCTGAAAAATTGCTTTGATCTAGTTTTAGTAAGTACACAACCCATCCTGTTTGTTGAGATGCCTGAATGATGAACTCTCCATCTCTAAGCAATCTGTTGTTCTTATTGGCACTATCAATATTTTTCTTCAGCTAACACAATAGGAAACATTCCATGGGCAGATGGATTATTACCTGGCTTGACAATTTTTAGAAACTCAGTAAGTTATTTTGCTGTGTGGAAAATGTATTGTTACACACAGTGTCTCTTCTTGAATTGTTAGATGTTGAATGACACTTCCATGAATTGACTGGTATAATACAAGAAAACTCCTAAACTTGAAAAATATTTTGTCAGTTTACATCACAAAGTTCTTCTGAGCCTTCTGCAGAACTCTTGCTCTGAAGTTGATATTCAGTTACATTAGATTTACCATGCAGCAAGATACTGAAATTACATGTTTTGCGGTGGTTTTTCTCATGTTCTCTTCAGATAGGAAAGTAATCTGTAACACTCCCACGTACTGAATGACCTAAAGAAACTACAGAGCAGAAGCATTTTTCAGTTAAGTAGATCGCAACAATACTTCTTCCTGAGAGGGGAAAGAGATGGATTCAGACTCAGTTCTGTCCCTCTCATCTTAAGATTTCTGTCCCTCATGACCTCGCCTTCAATGCCACGTTTAAGTTTAATCTCTCTTGCTCCTTTTAAATTTTTCACAATTTATACATAACACTGTGGGAGAAAGCTAGTGTGTTGTGATCAGCAGGACTATAGCCAAAATCTTCTCTTCTGTGCACAGCTGCAGTGTTCTGCACCTAATTATGCACCTAATAATGCAGCTGTCATTCCAAATCAAAATAAAACTGCAACAAGAAGAGAGAAAACAGAGAATAAATAACATAACATAATATAACAACAGAGATCGCTATTTAAAATGTGCAATTCGAACTCGGTTTTTTCAACTTTCTGCAAGTGCTCGCCTTCATTAAGGCCACCTAAGCATGCTTCCCAGACTGGTTCACATTCTCAATGTCACATTTTCATGGCTTGTATTTCTCTGAACGAGTAACTAGAACTTGTCCAGTAACTAGGAATAGCATAGCAGAGAGGACGAATCATGAATGACTGATTGGACAACACATCTGTATGATGCCACAATGAACTCTGCTATTGTAATTGAATAATTCTGTTCTTTAACGCCAAATGTACAGTCGGAGAAAATTTGAGGCTAACACATGTGACATTAAGTGTATGAATCTGTCGGTACAATGTTCAGCTTTCCGTAGGTAAAAGAAGGTGCTCACGAAAAGTGGGCAACTGGGTCTGAAAAAAAGTTTTTGATGGTCACTTTGTAATACTGCAGATATTCAGCTCTGTAACTATGAGATACAGTAAGTTCTCGTAAATGCTGAAGAAAAATCACAATTTTCGTTCACATTACTTGTAGACAGGTTCTTCATGGAAACCATTGGAATGTTACAAGTGTTACTAAATACTGTGTGGAGTAATTCACAGTACGTACCTGTACCTGGGGCCAGTTAGAGGACATTTTTCCACAGAAGCGATTTTTCATTTGGCACTCTCCCCCCTGCCATTTTCTGTCATATATGAGGGTTGCCCAGAAAGTGATGCACTGCATTTTGTTTTCTCTGCTGAAAACAATGCTACAAATGCAAAATGTTACTTATGTATTATTTGAAGTGAGTGCGCCAAGTTTCCGTCACTTCCAACAGATAATATAGAGCAGTTTCAAAATAGCGTCTGTAGGTGACATATGTTACAAGCAACGTGTCGTCATTGAATTTATCACTGCAGAGAAAGAAACTGTGGGGAATATTCACAAAAGCATGTGCAAAGTCTATCGAGCATCGGCTGTTGACAGAAGTAGAGTTAGTCACTGGGCATGGAGGGTGAGGTCACCAGAAGGTGGTTCGGCAGAGCTCCACGATTTGCAGCAGTTGGGGAAACCATCCATGGCTGTCACACCTGACACATTGCAGCAAGCTGATATTGTCATTCGTAAGGACAGATGCATTACAACTCGGCAATTGGTGCTGCATCTGTCAATGAGCAAAGGAAGTGTGGCTGCAATTATCCACACCATCGGATATTCAAAAGTGTGTGCAAGATGGGTCCCTTGGTGTCTAATTGTGGATCAAAAATTGTACAGAAAAAAACATTTGTCTTGATTTGTTGCAAAATTTTGAAGCTGAGGGGGAGGCCTTCTTGTCCTGGATTGTGACAGGTGATGAAACCTGGGTTCACCATTCTGAGTGTGAAACAAAATGACAGTTGATTAACTGGGGCCATTCCCACTCCCCAAAGAAGAAAAAATTCAAAGCAACTATTTCTGCTGGTTAAGGTGACGATCAACATGTTCTGGGACTGTGAAGGTGTGATTCTCACTGATATGATGCCAAGAGGCAATACGATTAATTCAGAAGCATATGTCAACGCATTAACAAAACTTAAGACATGCTTCCAGTGACTTTGGTGCCACAGCAACCCAGGGGTGTTTTTCTGCAACATGATAACTTTCGGCCCCACACAATTCTGAGGACTGCTGAACACTTTGCAAAACATGGGTGGACATTGTTACCCCATCCAACCTACAGCCCTGATGTAGCCCCTCGGACTTCCACTTGCTCAGGCCATTAAAGGATGTCATTTGTGGAAGACATTTTGAGGATGATGAGGAGGTGACTCACACAGTGAAGCACTGGCTCTGCCACCAGAAGAAGGATTGGTAAAGACAGGGCATATATGCCCATATTTCACACAGGAGGTAGGTCACAGAATGGGCTGGAGATTACGTGGAAAAATGAGGTGCGTAGATAAAATGTGTAATTCTCAGTATATTCAGCAAAGAATTGTTGAAGAAAAGAAAGTGGTGAATTTCTTTCTGGGCAACCCTTGTACTTTCAACTGTGTCAGTTTTCTGTATAAACTGTGACACACACTGTATACAAATCTTGCACATTGGTACCTCTCTCAGATTGGCACCCCAAGCGGCTACTGTGATATGTCCTGTTTAAAAATCTTACAATTGGGGTGCATCTGGCACCGCTCTCAGCTCGACACCCTAAGCGGGAACTTGTGTCGCTTGGGCCTTAAACTGGCCCTGCACATTCCTTCCAACTTGTTTGCACCACTTGTCATCCATTTTTTAATTTATTGAAACAAGTAAAGAGCCTCTTTGTTAGCCTTTTGAAATACATTTGGATGTCACCATAGAAATCTGTTCTTTTCCTAATCATGCCCATAATTTTTTCAAGCTGTGTATGAAGTTCACTGTTATGGTGTCTTATGAATTGTGGGTACTCTTTAACTGGCCCAAAATTTTCTGTAGTATTTTTCTTTCTGTGATTTCCAATGCTGCCATCATCGTATTGTTGTTTAAACATTCCGCTGCATAAAGTACTTCTCGGTGAATTCCTGTACAGCATTGTTTAAATATAGCATTGGGGGATAGTTAATTCTAGTTTTTTATATTCTTGGTGGGGTAGTACACTGTTTGCATGTTACTAACTCTTGTTTTAGTGGATTCTCTCGCCAGAATGTCTTGTTCAGTTGCGTCTCCTAGGTACCTGGACTTGTTACTTCTCTCAATTTTTCCATATTTAGTTTTCATTATCTTGGCAACTGTCTTAATGTTGGTCGTAAATTTTGTTTCTTCAAAGGAGATTAGTAAGCCTGCTTTTTCAGCTTGTTCTTTCAGCAATTCTATCTCTCTAGTGGCTGTTTACATTGAGTCTGAGAAAACAACTATGTTGTCTGCAGACACTATACAGTCCATCTGTAGGTTGCTACTTTTATAACCTAATATAACTCCCTCATTGATCTGGCTTTTGCTTAATGATAGTCTCTATTCTCTTTTGACTTTTCCTAGAACACAATTAAAGAGGAGCTGAAGGAATGAGGGGAGGAAGGAAGGAAGGAAGGAAGGAAGGAAGGAAGGAAGGAAGAGTAGAGTTTAATGTCCCATTCACAGTGCCATCTTTAGAGATGGAGTGCAGTGGGTAGAGATGATTTCCTTGTCTGACTCCAGTTTTGATTTCAGAACTTCCAGAAATTTCTCTTATAAATTTCACTTTAGAATGGGTGTTGGTTAGTGTTAGCTCGATTAGAGCTGTGGTTTTACTATCTAAGACCATTTCAATGAAAAATAAACATTAAAGAGACAATCATAGCCAGATTCCTTACATACTGCAAAGCAGTATCCCGGAACCTGATCTATGATTCGATCATCATGAGAGAACTTAACAGTTCTCCAAAATGGCAACAATTGTTAGAATCCCCTGAAAATTTGAACATCTCCTTACTCTTCAAACAGGCGACTTTTTGATAAAGGTGTAATATCCACCCTTGACTTGGTTGGCGCCAAGGCAAACTGGGAAACTAGGGAGGAATGAAGGCATTATCTGTTTTCTGAGTCCCAGGAGGTAGCACTTGGTGACTGCCTTTCTCAGCAGTTGACAGGAGGTCTATTTTTTGATGTCGGAAGCTTAGTTAGGAGTGGTATCCCTGACTTCATAAAACTCTGGAACGCAATTGTCTCAGCTCCATTCTTCTTGTTTGGATATCAGTGGTTGCAGTTAAGATAGCATGCCTCGAAGAGATCAATGGCCATCACATTTAGTTCCATGCACTTGCTGCCTTGAGTCTTTTTATGGGGTGCTGTTCGTGACAGTGGACAGTGGCATGTAATGATGCAAGTGATAAAGTGCCGCCATTTTAATGCAATGGGACGAATAGTTTTTGGTAGCAGTGTGGTAACATTTTGGTGGATGCTGCAAACTGCTTTCAATATTGCCATGTAGTAAGAAGACATTACAACCATTGCTGCCTTTGTCACCTTGATCAAACACTCATGACTGCAATGATCTCTCTGGTCTAACTTGAATATTTCCCCCAACAGTATCTGCAGTGGCCACTAAGACAGTATAGCGACAAAGGGTTCATTGTTCTCCTTAACTGAAAAAACCAGCCATTTGCCTTAGAGTTATTATGTAAACAAACCACTCTCTAGGGCTCTTGTTTTGTTTATTTACAATGTAATTAACTGGCTATAACTGTCATTACAATTAGCGTTAATGGTCGATAACTGTTATTAAAATTACGATAAGTTATAGGCATGATGGCAGTTGAGCCGTGAACTTGTTTCATGTTTACCCATGTGTTAGTTAATAGCCAAATGCCTTTATTCTAAAGTGATAACTGTCATCATAAAGATGGTAATGTATGACCCAAAATGGCGTCTCCCCTCTCCCACTGGTGCAGTGTGCTCCTATTGGTCCTTTCCCCACCACCCCTGTTAGTGTATCCAGCACCCTGAGAGGTGACTTGGCATTCTGAGACTGTGCTTTGCTTTAGTAAAATCGTGAATAGTCTGCAATTTCCAGTACAATAATGCACCCCAAAGGTATTTATTGATTTCTTAAAAAGAATTCAGATATAGATATGGAACTTACCATTGTGCCTCGATAATACATTCTTGATTTGACACTCTAATATTATAGTAAAAATGTTCCTGCACAAGAATATGGGATCTAGCAACTAATGCCATGATACATAACCCACAATCATGTGTAAAAATGTTTAGCAAACTAATGTCATACTGGCCCAGAAATACACTATTGCCACTTTGACACTATAATGTTATAGTAAACAACACTGGGATAGGTTAACTATGTATTTTATCGGATAGTGGAGTGAGCTCTACACAGGCAGCGCAGGCTACCACCAGTCACCCTACGTGCTCCGTTCCTCCTCTTCAGGCACCTGAGTAAACACACAGACACATTGGCCACTCTCGTAGCAGCAAGCTAAGTCTCTCTCTCTCTCTCTCTCTCTCTCTCTCTCTCTCTCTCTCTCTCTGCATGATGTATATCCAACTCATAGTGCTGAAACACATGCTTCTGGTTTAGCACAGTCAATATGGTATTTCCAAATAGAAAAAGGAGTGCCCCCTTGAAAATGTCGAATCATACATTATCAATGCAGATGGCAGATAAGTATTAGCGCTGGTGGAGATGGTAGAAGAATGTGACCATATATGTGTTTCTAAAACATTTCTTCTTCATCCCATAGGTGAGTCAGAGCCATCACAACAGCTACCAGATGTTGGGATTATGTAGGATAACACCATCTACAGTTTAAACATCAGTGACAGCAAATGTGTTAGTGTGGAGTAGATCTTGGGTCATGAGTTCTATCCAGTGCTGGTTTCTGAAAATCCTCACTATAATGATACCAAAGTCATATTATCCTTGGATGAATGGATTCACTTATGTCAACCTTTGATGCAGTTACCATCATGTTCAATGCAATTTGTCAAGCTCTCAGTGACTCTAGGTAACCATACAGTTGCCTCAGGAGGTTTCCCGGGCAAGATCAAAATTTATAACCAGAAGTGAGTGCTCTCATCTACAAGAGCAGGCATGTAAAAAAAATCATTGTATGTCAGTTATGCAATTCAGCATGCTCTAAGCTTACAACCATATATATACAGATTATACAAGAAAATGTGCACCAATTTGATGGAGTTGGGAGTGCCAAACTTCTAATCTGTTAGAAGAAATTGTTACTGAACTTTATGATGCACACTGTGTATGCGGAATTTTGTATGAACCAGCCATGCCTGATATGGGTACCAAACTATGAGCAAATTTAAGCATTCATATTTATCCTCACATATGTAAGAATTTATGAAGAAATAAAAGTCCAAGAGCAATACGTGTTTTCTTTCTCTACAAAATTATTTACATGCTAATGTAAACCTTTAGTCATCACCATGGCTGAATGGATGAAACATCCCCATCACAAGGACTTTGCAATAATGGATTGGTCCTGCAGTGACACTGATACCACCTGATTGTGGGAAGACTAATGTTCTGTCACTGTTAATACATCTTGGGGGGGGGGGGGGAGGTCTACTTCGGACACGTGTATATTTTCGAAAACATTATTTCAGCCCAAGTATCAGCTATCGCAGGAGATTCTGCATTGATGGAGTAGCGCACTATATGTTCAGCCAAAGCAGCCATGTTCGATCATCAAACATTGTACTTATATTTGACAACAATGTAGCAGAAAACTAGGCTGAGATCTGGAAATATTTGTGCTCTGGCCATCAAATGAAAGTCAGTGTGTTTTATTTGAGCTGAACATTCTCAAGGATCTGAAGCAGTTGTTCAGGGATAATGCAGATATTATTATTGTTTTCTAACAGGACACTTTGAATTTGAAACACATTTATCACATATATGATGGAGTGGTCAGACACCATGCAGAATCTGCAGCTGTGAAACATTATATGTAAATTAAAGGGGGATCACTACTGTCAGCTGCAGCGGGACATTATGCAGAATCAGTGGTGATGAGTGATAATGTGTTCCAGACTGGGATTCGAACCCAGGATCTCCTGTTTGCTGGGCTGGCATGTTAACCTGTGCACCATCTGGGACACAGCATTATTGCAACTATGCGGACTATTGTGGCATGCCTCACAGCCAATCCACATTCCCACCAAGCGCCACCTATGCGCAGTCACTGTCCATTGACTCCACGTTTGCTACTCTGAGATTCCCACAGGAGATAACATGTATTTGAGAATCTGCACTGAAAAAGGTGGATCCATTGCCCAGCTAGGTGTATCAAAATATGACTGCACCATGTCTGTTCTTTTGGACATGTCTGAAAGAACAGATACAATGCAATCATATCATTGATACACCTAGCTGGAGAATGGATCCACCTTCTTCAGTGCGGATGCACAAATACGTCCCATCTCCTGTGAGGATCTCAGAGTAGCGAACATGGAGTCAATGGACAGTGACTGCGCATAGGTGGTGCTCGTTGGGAATGTGGATTAGCAGTGAGGTGTACCACGACAGTCTGCACACTTGCGATAACACTGTGTCCTGGATGGTGCTGCGATTAATGCACCTACCTAGTAAGCAGGAGATTCTGGGTTCCAAACCGGGTCTGGTACACATTTTCACTCATTGCTGCTGATTCCATGTAATGTCCTGCTGCAACTGACAGGAGTGATACCCATTTAATTTGGATATAATGTTTCACAGCTGCAGATTCTGCTTGGTGTCTGTTCTTTCGGACATGTTCGAAAGGACAGACACCATGCCATCAGATAATTGATAGGTATAGCTGGGCAACGAATCCATTTTCTTCAGTATGGATGCACAGATACATCCGATCTCCTGTGGAATCTCAGAGTAGCAAACATGGAGTCAATGGACAAGGACTGCATCTAGGCGGCGCTTGGTGGGAATGTGGATCAGCCATCAGGTGTGCAATCATAGTCAGTGTAGTTGCAAGAATGTTGTGTTCCAGATGGTACAGTGGTTAATACAGCTGCCTATTAATCAGGAGATCCTGGTTTCAAATCTCAGTCTGGTACGCATTTTCACTCGTCACCACTGATTCCACGTAATGTCCCGCTGCAGCTGACAGTGGGGATCTCCCTTTAATTTACATTTGTCAAGTGCTTGTAGCAGATGAAATGGCAATCAATGAATTTATAGTGGTGTGTAGGGACTGCTGGAATCAGTCTAGTGTAGGTTTCTCATAACTGACAAAACGAGAAAACTGAATGATGATCAATAACAGATGAGACTTCCACAAGCTTCTGTTTAAAAGATGGTATACCAAGACAAAGCTGCATTGGTATATTGTTTGCTATTGTTGGGGCTGGCTGGCTGAGGGTGGGACTGAGTGGCGGGCTGGTGGGGCACAGTGACAGAGTGGTGGTTGAAAAGACACTTTATTGCTTTTAATTATAACATTTCTCCATTCTCAGTGAGAAGCAGTTTTGCTCCATTCCAATGCAGCTGGCTGGCGACAGTTGGAGGGCGGCTGGCCCCTGCCGCAGGTGGATGGTGCTGGTGTCCACACCCAGAAATGCTGACATCAGAACTGGGAAGCAAGCCGGCTGCCCACCAGTAGGCCAAGGCTCTGACATCAGCAGTGCTCTCCTCCTTGTTCCTGAGTCCACCCTCTGACTGTGAACAACCATGCTTGGCATCTGGCCAGATATCTCATAACGTAGTTCTAGCCCTGCTGTGGTGACACAGTCCTGCCCACTCTGGCTATTACAACTGTCCAGTGCAAGTTTTGCAGAACATGGCTAGCCCATCTTGCAATCTTTTTGCATATATGTTGCTATAATCTACATGTTGCTACAATGCACTTAGAAGCCAGTGATAGCTAACACATCACTCCACAACAGCTTACAAATTTCACCTAAAACTATGTAGTGGCGCTGCACTATGGACAAGGTTTACAAGGATTTCATGCACTCATTCTGATGGTGTGATGTGCAGGCCATACATCCATCTATCTGTTGATACAAAAATTGAAGCAGTAAACAGAAGTCTTAAAAGCTCTTTTGGAAATATCGCCTAATCGACTAATGCGAACCTTCTTCTGCAGAGGTCGCCACACAGATACAGGGTAAGTTGGAGTACTCCGCCGGCTTTATAAGGCCAGCGCAGCAGCAGTACAGCCAGTTCCTCGCCGAGCTAGGACCAGCTCCGACGAACGTCACCGACGCTCTTGATGAATGATCGTCTATAAGTTATTTGTTTTTGTGTGTATATAGTGATTGTTCGAGAAGTGTGGTTCAGTTTCAGTAATCGACATTGTACTGAGTGTTCTACAATACTGAGTATTCTTTAGCTGCCACTCATGAACAACATTCCAGGGGGTGTTTTCTACCAAGACAACACTCGGCAACGTACCGTAGTTGTAACCAAACATGCTCTACAGAGTGTCGACATGTTGCCTCGGCCTGCTCGATTACAGATCTGTCTCCAATCGAGAAGATGTGGTACATCATTGGACAACAACTCCACCTTCATCCTGAACCGGTATTAACCGTCCCTGTACTGACTGACCAAGTGCAACAAAACACCATCCCACAAACTGACATTCAGCACATGTACAACACATTTACAAGCTAACATTCAACATCTGGTGGTTACATCGGTCATTAATGTACCAGCATTCCACATTTGAAGTGGCTTATCTCGCGCTTACGTTAACCTGTGATCTTGCAATGTTAATCAATTGGTTCAAATGGCTCTGAACACTATGTGACTTAATTTCTGAGGTCATCAGTCGCCTAGAACTTAAAACTAATTAAACCTAACTAACCTAAGGACATCACACACATCCATGCCCGAGGCAGGATTGGAAACTGCGACCATAGCGGTGGCTCGGCTCCAGAACCGCACGGCCACTCCGGCCGGCGCAATGTTAATCACTTACTCATGTTACCTAGACAAATGTATCCCCGAAATTTCATTATTCTAAATTACACTGCTTGCCATTAAAATTGCTACACCAAGAAGAAATGCAAATGATAAACGAGTATTCATTGGACAAATATATTTTACTAGAACAGACATGTGATTACATTTTCACGCAATTTGGGTACATAGATCCTGCGAAATCAGTACCCAGAACAACCACCTCTGGCCGTAATAACGGCCCTGATACGCCTGGGCAATGAGTCAAACAGAGCTTGGCTGGCGTGTACAGGTACACCTGCCTATGCAGCTTCAACACGATACCACAGTTCATCAAGAGGAGTGACTAGCGTATTGTGACGAGCCACTTGCTCGGCCACCATTGACCAGACGTTTTCAATTGGTGAGAGATCTGGAGAATGTGCTGGCCAGGGCAGCAGTCGAACATTTTCTGTATCCAGAAAGGCCCGTACAGGACCTGCAACATGCGGTCGTGCATTATCCTGCTGAAATGTAGGGTTTCACAGGGATCGAATGAAGGGTAGAGCCACGGGTCGTAACACATCTGAAAAGTAACGTCCACTGTTCAAAGTGCCGTCATGCGAACAAGAGGTGACCGAGACGTGTAACCAATGGCACCCCATACCATCACGCCGGGTGATACACCAGTATGGCGATGACGAATACATGCTTCCAATGTGCGTTCACTGTGATGTGAACACGGATGCGACCATCATGATTCTGTAAACAGAACCTGGATTCATCCAAAAAAATGACGTTTTGCCATTCGTGCACCCAGGTTCGTCGTTGAGTACACCATCGCAGGCACTCCTGTCTGTGATGCAGCGTCAAGGGTAACCGCAGCCATGGTCTCCGAACTGATAGTCCATGCTGCTGCAAACGTCGTCGAACTGTTCGTGCAGATGGTTGTTGTCTTGCAAACGTCCCCATCTGTTGACTCAGGGATCGAGACGTGGCTGCATGATCCGTTCCAGCCATGCGGGTAAGATGCCTGTCATCTCGACTGCTAGTGATACGAGGCCGTTAGGATCCAGCACAGCGTTCCGTATTACCTTCCCGAAACCACCGAATCCATATTCTGCTAACAGTCACTGGATCTCGACCAACGCGAGCAGCAATGTCGCGATACGATAAACCGCAATCGCGATAGGCTACAATCCGACCTTGATCAAAGTCGGAAACGTGATGGTACGTATTTCTTCTCCTTACACGAGTCATAACAACAACGTTTCACCAGGCAACGCTGGTCAACTGCTGTTTGTGTATGAGAAATCGGTTGGAAACTTTCCTCATGTCAGCACGTTGTAGGTGTTGCCACAGGCGCCAACCTTGTGTGAATGCTCTGAAAAGCTAATCATTTGCATATCACAGCATCTTCTTCCTGTCGGTTAAATTTCGCGTCTGTTGCACGTCATCTTCGTGGTGTAGCAACTTTAATGTTCAGTAGTGTAATAATTTTTTAGTGTTGCGATTTTTTTCTGTAATTGTGTAAACAACTGTGTATGATACTCATGTCATCTTTGTTGGAGTATCATTAGCAATCTCCACATAGCTTATGTGCAATTAATTAAAACTATAATCAGACAGAACATAGTTTACAATCTTCTCTCGTTCCTGACTGTGTGGAAGATTTACTTGCACACTAGTTAACTTCTGTGTGTTATTATTGCTGCCAGAAGACAAAATGCAGAACGCTGTTAAATACAGTGCCGCAGCTGTTTTATCAGCTATCTGATAATTTACACCACATTGAAATGGTGGGCACAGAGCACAGCATATTATGTTAAAAAAACTGTTTGTTGGCATGTAGACAGTCCTCCACAGGGTCAAACATGCACATTCCATTCCACAGTTATAAATGATAGCTTGTGCTCTGATAATACAATGCTATTTATCCAGGGAAGATGCAAAAGCTTTTACTGCAGCGCCCATCATGAAAATAGTCACCTCAATCTCATCTCACAGTCCTACAGCATTGCCAGTTAGTGATAATTTCAGATGTCCGTAAAAATTCCTGTAAGACGTATTAGACATCTCTATGTTTAGTCTAGTGTATTATGGAGTACTTCCCAAAAGAAAATTGATGCCAGCTGCAACTATAAAAATAAAAATTAAAGTTAAAAGAAGTTTTGAAGAAAATTTTTTTTACTTCAACCTGTGGAAAAAAACGGAATCACTGACATGTAAGTAATGAGTTTGTTTACAAATTAACATATTTTTTCAAACCCCAGTAATGATTTTATGATTTTAAATATGGTGTACGATTCAACTGGTAGGCACACCACATATTAATTTCTGCTAGTAGGAGTGTGGATACTTTTGATCATACACTCCTGGAAATTGAAATAAGAACACCGTGAATTCATTGTCCCAGGAAGGGGAAACTTTATTGACACATTCCTGGGGTCAGATACATCACATGATCACACTGACAGAACCACAGGCACATAGACACAGGCAACAGAGCATGCACAATGTCGGCACTAGTACAGTGTATATCCACCTTTCGCAGCAATGCAGGCTGCTATTCTCCCATGGAGACGATCGTAGAGATGCTGGATGTAGTCCTGTGGAACGGCTTGCCATGCCATTTCCACCTGGCGCCTCAGTTGGACCAGCGTTCGTGCTGGACGTGCAGACCGCGTGAGACGACGCTTCATCCAGTCCCAAACATGCTCAATGGGGGACAGATCCGGAGATCTTGCTGGCCAGGGTAGTTGACTTACACCTTCTAGAGCACGTTGGGTGGCACGGGATACATGCGGACGTGCATTGTCCTGTTGGAACAGCAAGTTCCCTTGCCGGTCGAGGAATGGTAGAACGATGGGTTCGATGACGGTTTGGATGTACCGTGCACTATTCAGTGTCCCCTCGACGATCACCAGTGGTGTACGGCCAGTGTAGGAGATCGCTCCCCACACCATGATGCCGGGTGTTGGCCCTGTGTGCCTCGGTCGTATGCAGTCCTGATTGTGGCGCTCACCTGCACGGCGCCAAACACGCATACGACCATCATTGGCACCAAGGCAGAAGCGACTCTCATCGCTGAAGACGACACGTCTCCATTCGTCCCTCCATTCACGCCTGTCGCGACACCACTGGAGGCGGGCTGCACGATGTTGGGGCGTGAGCGGAAGACGGCCTAACGGTGTGCGGGACCGTAGCCCAGCTTCATGGAGACGGTTGCGAATGGTCCTCGCCGATACCCCAGGAGCAACAGTGTCCCTAATTTGCTGGGAAGTGGCGGTGCGGTCCCCTACGGCACTGCGTAGGATCCTACGGTCTTGGCGTGCATCCGTGCGTCGCTGCGGTCCGGTCCCAGTTCGACGGGCACGTGCACCTTCCGCCGGCCGAAGTGGCCGTGCGGTTAAAGGCGCTGCAGTCTGGAACCGCAAGACCGCTACGGTCGCAGGTTCGAATCCTGCCTCGGGCATGGATGTTTGTGATGTCCTTAGGTTAGTTAGGTTTAACTAGTTCTAAGTTCTAGGGGACTAATGACCTCAGAAGTTGAGTCCCATAGTGCTCAGAGCCATTTGAACCATTTTGCACCTTCCGCCGACCACTGGCGACAACATCGATGTACTGTGGAGACCTCACGCCCCACGTGTTGAGCAATTCGGCGGTACGTCCACCCGGCCTCCCGCATGCCCACTATACGCCCTCGCTCAAAGTCCGTCAACTGCACATACGGTTCACGTCCACGCTGTCGCGGCATGCTACCAGTGTTAAAGACTGCGATGGAGCTCCGTATGCCACGGCAAACTGGCTGACACTGACGGCTGCGGTGCACAAATGCTGCGCAGCTAGCGCCATTCGACGGCCAACACCGCGGTTCCTGGTGTGTCCGCTGTGCCGTGCGTGTGATCATTGCTTGTACAGCCCTCTCGCAGTGTCCGGAGCAAGTATGGTGGGTCTGACACACCGGTGTCAATGTGTTCTTTTTTCCATTTCCAGGAGTGTATATTGTATACCGAACGTAGACTACAAATCACTAAGATGGAAGCAACTTCTCGAATAAGTTTTGTTGAGCTTTATATGGCATTCTATGAGTATTAGAACTTATTTTATATGCTGTCTTGGGCTGGTCCCTAAGGTGGCGTGCATGGTGGACTGGAACAAAGAAATACCTCTTCCTGCTGCTGGTGGGTGGGGCGACGTGTTAATGCAGTAGCCCCTCGTCCATTCCCTCGTCCTCCCACAATGCTTCTGGTCACGTTTTTAAAATCAATGCAGACTCCATATCTGAACTGGGAAGATGTGATTGCATTTGGTGGCTGCTGGCTATCATAGCAGGTGCAATGGCAATGACTATTGAAACTGTGGCAGTGTCAGCAAGGTGTGGACAGAGCATACCATGGCAGATACTTTCCCATACTTTGCTTGTTTGCAATAAGGATGTTGTTATTGTTCCTGTCCTATACCAGTAATGGTGGTAGTAGCATAAGTGTGTGAAATGGAGAAAACATGGGATTTAGTGTAACTTAGTGATGTGTGTAAGTGTGTGTGTGTGTGTGTGTGTAGAAATGTTCTTAGTAGGTGCAGTTCTAAGTATTTTAACACACTGATGATGCAATAATAAGTTCATTACCAATATTTACATTCAATTATGAAAGTCAGTTTCAGCATACCTGGAGAAGTGGTGGGGGAAACGTCTAAGGCGGCCATGGCATCATAAATTGTAGTAATTCAGCCCACTCTCATCAGCCAGTTGGTCTAGACGAGTGGGGAAGTGTAGTAGGTGGTGTCTTAGGTCATGCCGGCCGCGGTGGTCTCGTGGTTCTAGGCGCGCAGTCCGGAACCGCGGGACTGCTACGGTCGCAGGTTCGAATCCTGCCTCGGGCATGGGTGTGTGTGATGTCCTTAGGTTAGTTCGGTTTAAGTAGTTCTAAGTTCTAGGGGACTGATGACCACAGCAGTTGAGTCCCATAGTGCTCAGAGCCATTTGAACCATTTTTTTCTTAGGTCATAAACTATGACCGTTTAGATAAAGCTAAAAGGATCTGATCATAAATTAAACTTACATACTGTGCGGCTGGTCTCGGCAGATGTTCGAGTCCTCCCTCGGGCATGGGTGTGCGTGTTTGTCCTTAGGATAATTTAGGTTAAGTAGTGTGTAAGCTTAGGGACTGATGACCTCAGCAGTTGAGTCCCATAAGATTTCACTCACATTTGAACATTTTTTTAAACTTACAAACATAAGTGACGAGCACAAGTGAGCGATTTGTTTGCATAAGAATCCTTGGCAAAGCGTCTTGTTCGTCTGCACAATAAGAAAAATGGGCGCATTACACTCAGACTGGTATAACGCCAATACTGGTGGCTGTAAAAATCGCATTAAATTAGCGGAACTAATGACTTGTGAGAGCCAGATTACTCCCAGCATACCAGCTAGTGTAATGACTATGGATTGGGAGTGAAAAAGAATGGGGTACAATGGTCGAGCAGCTTCTCGTTACTGTCCGCAGATGGTGGTCTAGTGGGTAGCGTTGCTGCCTCTGGATCACGGGGTCCCGGGTTCGGTTCCCGGCCGGGTTGGGGATTTTCTCTGCCCAGGGACTGGGTGTTTGTGTTGTCCTCATCATTTCCTCCTCCTCCTCCTCCTCCTCATCATCATTATTATCATTCGTGACAGTTGCTAAACTGGACTGAGTTAAAAATTGGACTGTGTAAAAATTGGGACTTTGTACGGGTGCTGACGACAGCGCAGTTGAGAGCTCCACAAACCAAACATCATCAACTCCTCGTTACCCATACATTCCAGTAGTCAAGCTAAGCAATATTTGAGGTGTCGTGAGGAGCCATGTCACTGGACAGTAGATGAATGGATCGAGTGATTTTGTGGTGTCACCGCCAGACACCACACTTGCTAGGTGGTAACTTAAATCGGCCGCGGTCCTGTAGTACATGTCGGACCCGCGTGTTGCCACTGTGTAATCGCAACCTAGCGCCACCACATAGCAGGTCACAGGACACGGACATGACCTCCCCCCAGTTGTACGGACTACATAGCTTGCGACCAGACGTACGAAGCTTTCCTCTCATTTGCCGAGAGACAGATTGAATAGCCTTCCGCTTAATCCATAGCTACTACCTAGCAAGGCGCCATTTGTATCAGTGCTTATAGCTAACGAATATTCAAGAGAGATGTATTCCAAGGATTCATTAAAGTTAAGTAACAAACCTATATGTACTTTTCTTCTTATTCATTAATAAGTCTCATGTTCCAGAACTTCAAGCCCGTCTGCGTTAGTTTAGCGTGCACCTAGCTACCTCATTGTGTCTATGCTTTCTGAAATAGACACAACATTATTTGGCGACGAGTAAAAGAGTTTGTATTAATTCGTTTGTGTCATGGCTTCGCCACAATCTCCAGATGTACTGTCCGAATTTTTTCGCTTGCAGAATCAGCAGACGCAGGCGTTATTGGAAGCCCTAGGACAGCTCGTCCAGGGTCAACGTGCACTGCAAAACGATGCGGTAGCCGCCGCTTCTTCGCTACCGCTGCCACAACACGCTGTTGCACCTCCCTTTCGGCCATACGTGGCGGCCGACGAGACCTGGCAAGAGTGGTCTCGCCAGTTCAACTTTCACCTAGCAGCATACAGAATTCAAGGTAACGAGCGGCAGCCGTTTTTGCTTTCTTGTGTCGGTGTGTCTACCTACCGTGTGATAGTGAAATTGTTTCCCCGACGCGACGTAGCAACTCTGTCCTACGAAGAAATTTTGTCTGCTTTAAATGCCTATTTCAAAGAAACAGTAAATGTAGTTGCAAAACGGTATACGTTCTTTCGTACAAACCGTACGGCCGGTCAGACTAATAGGGAGTGGGTAGCAACTTTGCAAGGACTTACTAGGGAGTGTGCATTTGAATGTGACTGTGGCCTCCCTTATTCAGATACTATGGTGCGTGATGCAATAGCACAGAACGTTTCTGATGTTCACATACGGGAACATATTTTGAAACTCGTTAATCCCTCCCTTCAACAAGTGATAGACATACTGGATAGGCAAGACACACTTGACTTTGCTCAGGACTCATTTGAAACTTCGCCAGCAGTGTGTCACATTAACCGGCCCGCCGGCCGCGCTGCCCGGGACGCTACACGGCCCTCGCGCCCGTCCGCACAGCAGCGGCAGCCTAGCTCGCAAACACGTGCGCCGCGTAAGCAAGCAACTGCAGTGAAATCATGCCCGAGGTGTGCAACTAGACATTCGCGTGAAAATTGCCCCTCACGCCAAGCTATTTGCTTTTACTGCCAAAAGAAAGGACATGTTCAAAGTGTTTGCCAGAAAAAGCTTAGATCAGACAATCACACAAATTCCAGGCCTTTTGCTTCGCGCCGGAATCGAACACAGGACAATCGGGCTCGTGGACCTTCGCCCATTGACATTCATGTAGTTCATTCCCACCCGTCCAGTGACACTTTAGCTAACAGTGACTGTGTTCGTCCCACCAAAAGTGTGCGTCGACGTCGCCGGAAATCCCGTAAAGTCGCAAGTACTTCTGTACCTGTATCAGTTCAAATTGCACGTGACAGTCGCTCTTGTCGTCAACAGGACAATAAACTTTTTGTGGACTTAGACTTTGAAGGCAAAGTGATCCCCTTCCAGCTCGATACCGGAGCTGCAGTTTCATTGCTCAATCACGACACGTACAAACAACTGGGCGCCCCGCCGTTGCGTGCCGCAAATGTTAAGTTAACTAGTTACTCAGGACAGCATATAGCTGTGTTAGGACAGTGCAGCCTTATTGCAACATACAAGGGACAAACAAAACTTGTATCATTTTACGTTCTTCGTTCTTCTACTGCAGTGAACTTGTTTGGTTTAGATTTATTTCAATTGTTTAATTTGTCTATAGTAAATCAGGTCCTATCAGTGAATCAGACTGTGCCTTCCGCCAGTGTTTCTAGTCTTTGTGAAGAATTTGCAGACATTTTTGCACCGGGCCTTGGTTGCGCTAAGCACTATGCAGCACATTTGGAACTGAAAGACAACGCGCAACCGAAATTTTTCAGAGCGCGCAATGTTCCGCACGCATTGCGTGATGAGGTCGCAAGAACATTAGCCGATTTAGAATCTCAAGGTGTAATTGAACGTGTGCAGGCTTCTCTCTGGGCCTCACCCTTAGTAATTTTGCCAAAACCTTCCGGTAAACTGAGACTTTGTGTGGACTTCAAGGCAACTGTGAATCCTCACCTTGTGACTGCTACTTTTCCTTTGCCCCGCCCGGAAGATCTTTTTGACAAACTGTGCCCGGGAAAATATTTTTCAAAGTTGGACCTAGCAGATGCGTACTTGCAAATACCTGTGGACGAAGAATCTCAGCGCGTCTTGGTGGTAAACACGCATCTTGGCTTGTATCGCTTCAAAAGACTACCATTCGGGTGTGCATCCGCCCCTGCTTTGTTTCAGCAATATTTACAAACTGTGTGTGCGTCGGTCCCTACTGCTGCGAACTATCTGGACGATATTGTGATCTCAGGACGGACAGAAGCAGAACATTTGCAAAATCTCCGAACATTACTTCAGGTATTGCGTCAGCATGGTCTTCGCTTGAGGAAGGACAAATGTGTGTTTTTTGCTCGTGACTTACCCTACCTGGGGCATGTCATAAATGCCCAAGGTATACATCCAAGTCCAGAGCACCTCCGTGCCATACAGGACTTACCTGCTCCGCAGAATTTGAAACAGCTACAGAGTGTGCTGGGTAAAATTAATTATTATAACAAATTTCTGCGAAATGCTTCTTCCATTTCAGCTCCGCTTCATCGCTTACGCCGTAAAGGTGTTCCGTTCGTCTGGACGACGGAATGCGAACGCGCCTTTCGCCGGTTGAAATCGGCGTTACTTTCAAATACTTGCCTTACGCCATTCGATCCCCGAAAACCTCTTTTGTTGATGGTAGATGCATCGGATTTCGGGATCGGTGCTGTGCTTGCGCACAAAGATGGCTCGCATGATCGCCCTATTGCCTTTGCGTCAAAATTGCTCTCATCTGCGCAAAGAAATTATTCACAAATAGAGAAAGAAGCTTTAGCTCTCGTGTTTGGTGTTACCAAGTTCCATGACTTCTTGTATGGTCGCTACTTTACAATCATCACGGACCACAAACCTTTGACATCGCTTTTTCATCCGAACAAGCCTGTACCTCCGCGTACAGCGCAGAAATTCATTCGCTGGTCACTTTTTCTCTCGCAGTACCGCTACGATATCTTGTATCGGTCCACTGCTAAGCACGGAAACGCTGATGCGTTGTCCCGTTTGCCTGTTGCTGAGGATAAAGCATTCGATTCTTCCGAACTTGCTTGCATGTTCATTGATTCGGAAGCCGATGACGTGGTCGAATCGTTTCCGATTGATTTTCGTCGTGTAGCTACAGCCACAGCTGCTGACCCTGTCCTTGCTACTGTTTTGCGTTTTGTTGCTACGCAATGGCCCTTGTCAACGTCACGGATCGAGGATCCTTTGGTTCGCCGTTTTTTTGCTCACAAGGAAAGACTTTTTGTACGACGTGGTGTTTTGTTGTTGCGTTCCGATAATGATCAATCCAGAGTCGTGGTCCCACGATCGTTACAGTCTTCTGTCTTAAAGCTTCTTCACCAAGGACATTGGGGTATAGTGCGTACGAAACAACTTGCTCGTCAGCACTGTACTTGGTTCGGCATCGATGCTGCGATTACGAATATGTGCTCCTCTTGTGTGGCGTGTGCCGCACAACACTCCGCACCGCCGCGGAAGTTCTTTGCATGGCCGCAAGCCACTTCCCCTTGGCAACGCTTGCACATCGATTTTGCTGGTCCATTCTGGTTGGTTGTGGTCGATGCTTTCAGTAATTTTCCTTTTGTTGTCCGGATGTCTTCCACGGCGTCTTCTGCCACCATCCAAGCCTTGTCTGCTATCTTTTGCATTGAGGGTCTTCCGCAGACTATTGTTTCCGACAATGGCCCACAATTCATGTCCGCAGAATTTCAGTCATTCTGCCAGGCCAATGGTATTCAACATCTGACATCTGCGCCGTTTTCGCCTCAGTCCAACGGTGCCGCGGAACGATTGGTCCGGACTTTCAAGTCCCAGATGTTGAAATTGAAAGAGTCGCATTCTCGGGAGGACGCTTTGTTGCTCTTTTTGTCTTCGTATCGCTCTCAGCCCCGCGATGGCCGCTCGCCGGCTGAATTGCTCCATGGTCGATCTCATCGCACCCTGATGTCTTTGCTGCATCCGCCGCATCAGGTTCCTGTGCAGCGGCAGACTCCTGCTTTTGCTCCTGGCGACGTTGTCTATTATCGCAACTATCGCGGTTCACGGCGTTGGCTCGCAGGGCGCATTCTTCGCTGCCTCGGCCGCGCGATGTATTTGGTATTGGGGGCCTCTGGTGAGGTGCGTCGGCATCTCAATCAGCTGCGCCTCTGTCGTCGCCTGGGTTCTGCCGCTCCCCGTCTGCTTTCAGCGACGGAGCCGTCAGGTCAGCGCCCTGGGGACCCATCTACTGGCTCGCCTCATCCCCAGGTGTTACCGACGCTGCCTTCCATTTTGCCTCATGGCGTCGCGCCGCCGCCGCCGCAGCCGCCGCCGGCGCCGCCCGCAGCGGACGCTTCGCTGCAGCCGCCTGGCGCCTCCCTGGGTCACGCGCCGCCGCTCGCTTCCCGTGACCAGCCGTCCTCCGCCATGGACCTCTTGCCCGCTCCGGACCAGATGTCGTCTTCGCCCGTCGGGTGCTCCGACCACATGGAGGTCGACCCTTCGGCCCCTCTTGTCTCCTTACGTGCGCATACACCTCATGTTGACATGCACCCTGGACTAGGTTTGCAGGCGTTTCCTAGCTCCCCTCGGACCGAATGGCCGGGTGCGGGTGGCACAGCCTCGCCTGTTGTTAGGCTCCCCACCTCATCGCCTACGTCAACATGGGGTCCTCCCCACGGCGGGCGGAAGCCTTATCTCACGACCGTTCGCCGATTTGCGGGGGAGGAATGTGGTGTCACCGCCAGACACCACACTTGCTAGGTGGTAACTTAAATCGGCCGCGGTCCTGTAGTACATGTCGGACCCGCGTGTCGCCACTGTGTAATCGCAACCTAGCGCCACCACATAGCAGGTCACAGGACACGGACATGACCTCCCCCCAGTTGTACGGACTACATAGCTTGCGACCAGACGTACGAAGCTTTCCTCTCATTTGCCGAGAGACAGATTGAATAGCCTTCCGCTTAATCCATAGCTACTACCTAGCAAGGCGCCATTTGTATCAGTGCTTATAGCTAACGAATATTCAAGAGAGATGTATTCCAAGGATTCATTAAAGTTAAGTAACAAACCTATATGTACTTTTCTTCTTATTCATTAATAAGTCTCATGTTCCAGAACTTCAAGCCCGTCTGCGTTAGTTTAGCGTGCACCTAGCTACCTCATTGTGTCTATGCTTTCTGAAATAGACACAACAGATTTGGCATGATGAATAACACTAATCCAGTGGCAAATCAGTGGAAGGGTAATGGAGAACGTTACACGTTACATGCCAGCATGTGTGGTGCCAACAGTGAAGTACAGAGGAAGTGATGTTATGGTATGGGGGTGTTTTTCGTCGTTAGGGTGTGGTCTCCTTATTGTGCTTAAGAAAACGCTAAATTCCAGAGGCTATGGAAATTTTGGAAATTTGTAGTAAGGTCCTATGGGACCAAACTACTGAGTTCATCGGTCCCTAGGTTTACACACACTACTCAATCTAATTTAAACTAACTTACAATAAAGACAAGGCACACACATCCATGCCCGAGGGAGGACTCGAACCTCCGACAGGGGGAGCCGCGCGAACCATGGCAAGGCTCCCAAGACAACGCGGCTCAGATCGTAGTCGTGCGGTAGCGTTCTCGCTTCCCACGCCCGGGTTCCCGGGTTCGATTCCCGGCGGGGTCAGGGATTTTCTCTGCCTCGTGATGACTGGGTGTTGTGTGCTGTCCTTAGGTTAGTTAGGTATAAGTAGTTCTAAGTTCTAGGGGACTGATGACCATAGCTGTTAAGGCCCATAGTGCCAGAACCATTTGAACCATTTTGAACAACGCGGCTACCCTGCACGGTCAGAGGATATGAACAGATTTTAGCGCATTTTGCACTGAATCCAGTGGAGAAACAATTCGGAGAAGATGATTGTTTCTGTCATAGCGGTACGTGTGAGACAGTGGTCTGTGGACAATAACAATCCTAAAATGACTGGCCTGTTCCGAGTTCCGGCTTGGAAAGAGTTAAAACGTCGACTTCGCTCCAAACCCCAGAATGCAACACGATGTCTAAATGAGAAAAGGTTCATCCATTACTAAGAGATTCAACTATGCACTCATTACAGCAACTAACCGAACCGCCTAAAACGGCAAGAGAACACAGTTTCTGGCAGATCAGGGTACCTAAAATCTTAGGAAATGTCATTAACGGAACACTTCTACATGGCTCCAACGAAAAGTGGTTCGTATGAAAATCTGCGAACAAACAGAGGACAGGAGTAGGCAAGTCAAAAGCCAACCTAGCGAGAAGGGACTACAATGATCCCAAAATGATGGTTGATGACTGTACTATGAAACAGTGTTCAGCTCTCCATTCTTACTCCTCGGAAAACGTGTCAGACGTAGCAGTATGGACTAGATGTTGTAAACTGTTCGACTGATCCCGACAGAGGTTCGAGTCCTCCCTCGGGCATGGGTGTGTGTGTTTGTCCTTAGGATAATTTAGGTTAAGTAGTGTGTAAGCTTAGGGACTGATGACCTCAGCAGTTGAGTCCCATAAGATTTCACACACATTTGAACATTTTTTTTTGTAAACTGTTGGTCAAAAGAAGTATTATATAATTTTTATGTTTATTGTGGCATTTAACTTTGTACAAAGTGCTTCTGAAGTGAGAATAATAATAATAATAATAATAATAATAGTATTAGGCTTGCACAAAAGATCTTGTTTACTTAGCGTCTGGTGGGCAGCGCTTTTTCTCAGGAGGTTCGTCTCTTGATTTCTGATGTCTTGTTTGTTGACACAAATCCAGGTGATATGCTCTGGGTTTCTAATTTCTCGGCGATCATAGATGTCTATGTACTTTCCCGGATTCTTCGGGGATGCATCAAATAATGGATCATTTCTTTAAATGCCATCAAGTAACTCATTTTCATCCTTTCTTTTATATTAGGGGAGAGTTGATAATTTCTGTTGCCCTTTTCTGTTGGATTGCTTGACAATCAGTATTAACGCACTTCTCGATTTCTTTGTTGGATGTTGTTCTAGCAACATGCATTTCTTCTAATTTCGCCGACATTTTAAGCCAACACTGTGCACATCACTCCATCATTGTAAATTCTAGCAGATATACCGTTAACAGCGCTTCAGTAGTTGTAGTGCTGTACTATTCCCGACAAATCTAGATCCAAAAGAAGTTACTATTCCGATCTGTTGGTCTTACAACAGTATTACCTCGTACATCATCTTGAAAACGCGTCCAGACCGTGGTTTGCCCCTTGGACTCACATTTAAGAGAAAAATGGACGGGGGGGGGGGGTTCAAATCCTTGTCCGAATATCCTCATTTAGGTTTTTAGGTTTCTGGATGCTTCCTTTGGAAAAGAGGATACGAGCAATTTCCTTCTCCAACCTTGCCCCTCCGTCGATGAGGCAAACGTGATAGATAATTTTGATAGAAAAAAATGGTTCAAATGGCTCTGAGCACTATGGGACTCAACATATTAGGTCATAAGTCCCCTAGAACTTAGAACTACTTAAACCTAACTAACCTAAGGACATCACACACACCCATGCCCGAGGCAGGATTTGAACCTGCGACCGTAGCAGTCCCACGGTTCCGGACTGCAGCGCCAGAACCGCACGGTCACCACGGCCGGCCAATTTTGATAGACTAACGTTCCAAAACAGTCAGCATACATTGCAGCAAGAAGTATTTAGCCACTAGCGCCGGATCTCCATTAACTATGCTAAAGGTCAACAGAAAATACTCATCGTTAATATTCTCGTCTAACAGATTCTAACCAGTTTATGGCATGTCAATTCAGCTTACGAAGCCTCTAGGTTTTAATGTGGGTTGCTGCACGTGCAGTAGAGGACAGCGAGGCGCCTCTGCACATATTACAGCAGTGGGCCCGAAGCCTACGCGTCCACTGCCTGCCGCAAGCAATTTTGTCATTACGTCTAATCGCGACCAAGCTTTTTCGAGCCACAGCGCTCAGGTCAAAAGCGGGACTCTGACAATGAAAATTCTCTCCAAATTTGCTGCGCCTGTGATAAGAAAGACTGAGACACTTCAGAGCATGGCTGTTAAGTTCGCAGAATATCTCGTGTGGCTTGCGTCTTCTTTTCCTGACAAACTGGAACATGGAAAAGTCAGACATTGCTTGGGTTATATACTATGGGTAAGTTTAAACAAATCTCTGTTGTGAGGATGTGTAGCTATACGAGAAGTTATGGGCTCGATTAACATGTAGAAGAGACCAGAACTGATTTGTCATTCATTTACCAAAGTTATATCATAGGTATGTGCACCGACGTTAATACAGATCAGTCGGAATCATCTAAAAGCGCAGTGGTACAACTGGCAGGCATAAATATTCAGTTTCTCGTGGCATGGACTCCACAAGTACGTGGCACGTGATCAGGTAGAGAGAGTATCAGATTCTCAAATGGTTCAAATGGCTCTGAGCACTATGGGATTTAACATCCATGGTCATCAGTCCCCTAGAACTTAGAACTACTTAAACCTAACTAACCTAAGGACATCACACAACACCCAGTCATCACGAGGCAGAGAAAATCCCTGACCCCGCCGGGAATCGAACCCGGGAACTCGGGCGTGGGAAGCGAGAACGCTAGCGCACGACCACGAGCTGCGGACATCAGATTCTCACTCACAGGTTACGGAAGTCCTGTATATTACGAACAGACGGATATGGAGCTCTGAGTTAGCGCTAGACGATGTGAAAGACTTGTTTATGACGGCTGATACGCAGCTAATCTTTCGGCGAGGGGGAGGGGTGGGAGGGAATCACCTACAATTAATCGCTATATCCCTCAAATTACTATAGTACAATTCTGGCGTTCTGACAACTAAAGCTGTTTTGGAAAAAAACATTTGTGGGAAAGACGACAGGATGACAGGCTGCAGCTTGCCGGCAAAAATATTGACATACGCACATATATTCTGCGAAATCCTGATTTCTTTGGGGATATTGGTCCATCGTTCAGTCACAATGTTCCTGCGCTCACTGCAGTTGTATCTGGTGATATGTGCTGAGAAAGACCGTATATAACATTAACAAGTAGCTCCATTTGCACCAATAGGCAATAGGCAATTTTCACTGTCAGTTCCGCCATAGACTTTCACTTTTTATGCACTATAGAGTGAAAAATTCTGCGATGTCCGAGTTTTTGGATGAGCTATGGAAGTTAGTAGTTAATTAAAAGTTTCACCGACATTCATATAGTTTTCACAAATGCTAATGGCGAGAGCACGTAAAAATCCGACGAGGATCGCTGCTCAAGATGCATTCGTAATCAGCCTGCCTTTTCCGATACTCATTTAATCAGAATCTCTCCTTATTCTCCACACGCGGACTCGAACGAATTCTTTCTTTGCATCCTTGACATCTGTTATACACTCTTCATATCGCTTTACAGGGCCTCGTGACATCTACCCATGCTCATTTACGCTGTATAAGTGCGGCCGTAATGTTCTGGCTCACAAAATAAATATCATCACTGTGAGTAGTATTCTTCATCCCCTTCTCGATAAAAAACCCTTCAGTTGCGACCCTCTCCGACTCTGATGACCTCGTTATCGACGGGACGGGAAATCCTTATCTTCCTTCGTTTTACTACGATTCTCAACTTCACGCATCAAGTACACTCTACTTGTTTCCTGATATCGTCCCTTCACCTTCCATTAGATCGTTGTCTATGTCTTGTACACTGCAGACAAATAGCAGAGACAGTTTCGAAATGAACAACTATCATTTATTCAGATTTAATATGCACTCAAGATAGTTTAAGTGTTGTCTAATATTACAAGTTAATTTAAAGGAAGGATTAAAGGAGAATGATAAAATAACATAGGTTTCAGTACGGTGTTTCGATTAAAAGATAATACCTAGAAACACTGGCAGTAAACACAGTTCGGAGTAAGGACTGACTATGGAATCGGTAGTAGTGTTGACAGCAGCTATGCCAGGAACACCGTGGCGCAAACAAAGCTCCGGTACGACCAAGATGGCATCGTTCACAGTGAACTTCGAACTCTGATACTGTTTGTTAGCGGAAGGACTGGACTGGCAACTTTATAATGAGAAGTGAGTTGAGACATGCGTGCATCGGACTTAATCTACGTCGAGGAAGAAACAATACTAGAAATGCAGTGCATGTTACGTAGTCAACTTCTACAGTATTCTATATTTCACACACCAGAGATGGTGGTGAACAAAATAAAAAGTGACTGAAGCAGTGTACGACGAGCACCATCGATGTCCAAAGGTTCATAACCCTGGTGATTCTGACTATAAGGTGGCAGGAGATCGCAGCGTATTCATCTTTTATACGGAAACCAAAGACAAGAATTTTTTTAAAGTTGCATACACTTCAGCAAATAATGTATATTAACAGCGATCGGCTGCGGGGATTAGCCGAGCGGTCAAAGGGCGCTGCAGTCATGGACTGTGCAGCTGGTCCCGGCGGAGGTTCGAGTCCTCCCTCGGGCATTGGTGTGTGTGTGTGTTTGTCCTTGGGATAATTTAGGTTAAGTAATGTGTAAGCTTAGGGACTGATGACCTTAGCAGTTAAGTCCCATTAGATTTCACACACATTTGAACATTTTTTTTGAACAGCGATCGATAAATAGTCCACTCAAGTCGTGAGAGAACCGGCAAAAGATGAAAATCTCGGATGCATAAAGGTTAGGTGAAGTCGTTGCAGCCACTTGACGCGGTAATTATGCTGTGTAATGTTAGCTACGATGTAAATAACACCGGCTGCAAACGTGTCAGTGTGGGCACGATATCGAACCGGGAGTTCTATCTGGTGGTTGTGTTCGGAAATCCGTGATTTAGCCAAAGTGATATTACCCAAAGATAAATGGGTTCGTGGGTTCGACCATGTGGTACGTCAATGCAGATTTCTGCTTTGTTCCACCGAAACTTTCACTCTCCGCCAGTAATGCTGGTAGATCATAGAGCCACAGTTGGTGACTTCCCTTAAACAATTAAAATATTTAACAGTAGAGAGTGCTCACATCTACATGAGCGGACGTTTAAGAACCTGATGTGCAGCAGTTATGCAATACGGTGTGCTGCAGTGTCGGCTAAGTTGGCAATCGTCCCTATTCTGTGAGGCATTGAGGAGTGATCTGTTGGAGTTAGCTCACCAGACTCTTCACTCATTGGAAGAAACCATAGCTCAGCTCTATTATTCATGCTGTACGTCCGTAGAGGTAGAAATTTATGATCCCGGTGTGCCAGATGTAGATACAGAACTGCGACTTTATTTAAGTCTGTTCAAATACCTTGCAATATGTAAGGTTCTTTGGCCGACGTTTGTTTGATGATTTTTCTGACTTTTGGCTGCACGAGTGACTGACATTGTCAAAGCTTCATTCTCCACTGCTGGCGGTGGACTGGAGTCGAACTCGTGGCCACAGGTTATATGTACCACCTTGAGATTTTCTTTTTTCTTGTCGAAGCTATTGTCACGTTTGTGTTTAACAGTTAAATGTGTGTTGTCTATAAAATTCCCTGTATGTCAATGTAAGCGTGTAATCGTTGTCATGACGGAGTAAACGAAACATCACTGTCACAAGAGTCTTATAGTAACCGACCCGTCCTGCAATGAAACTGGAAACTGTAAGAAGAATAAAAAGAATGGATAATTACTTTTCGATGAGATATGTGCTTTAATTGTTGGACATTCATACTGCACGAAGACTAATCTTATTCTATCACTGTTTACACATCCTGAGTGGATCCGCTTCACTTTTTCAAAAACATCGTTTGAGTCAAAATATCAGCTGCTGGACGAGATTATGCATGGCAGCAACAGAGTAATTTACCAGACGTTCGGTAAAAGCACAGATATACCACTATCTGAAAAAGTAAAGCGCAACAGTGTATTCATACTTGACTACAGCACGGTGGAAAACAGGAATGACATCTACTTTGGTTGCCATATAAAATCCGATGGCTTCTGCTTGAGTCACACGTACTCAATGGTCCCGAAGTAATTGGTTAAGGATAATGTGAACCTCATTATCTCTTTCAAACAGGACAATATGAACTTAAAGCATATTTACCAAGTGCGTGTAGGAACCAACGTGTTATTCAATGTATTTGTTACTGTGTGCAGGGAATGATGGAGTAACTCGCAGTATGGCTTTCTGGTTATTGATAAAATGAGGAATTTGAATGGTAGTCGAAATAGACGAAACTTCCAGGAAATTATGCATAAAGGGTAGCGTATCAATGTGCAGCTGTGTCAGTACGTCATAGGCTATGGATAAATTTACACATATGCAGTGTGCTCATCTGATGGGATGAAGCACAAACCAAACTTACGTTTATACATTGACAGAAAAATCAAGACAATCAATACAAGATTAACGGAATTGGATAGTGGTGTCAAGACAGCAACTGTGAAACGTGAATCACAGGTGGAACAGCCGAATGACAGAATCCAGTGAAGTGAGCAAGCAATCGACTCTAGGTTAACGGATTTGGATAGCATTATCAAGGCAGCAGCTACGAAAGATGAATTTCAGATGCAGCAGTTGAATGACAAAATACAGTCGTACATCGAGGCGACAATAGCAAAGATCAGTGACGCTCTTACAGAAATGCAGGTGGTAACTAAAGGTTAATGAAGTCTCCTCTTGTGAGTATCGCGTAAAGAAAGCTTAGGCAGAAAGCAATGAAACCCTTCTGAGGTTACTAAATGTAACAGATGAAATGATTGACGAGACTAAGAAAACTGTGTATTAGACTTTATGTATACTTTCTTGAAGAGTGATCAATATGTGACATGTCGACAAAACGCAAAGTCGCAGAGGCACAGAAAGCTATTCATAACAAACAACGACTCTTAAAACCAGGACAGCTGGAGTTTGAACTGTCTCTCTCACGTTTTTAGCCCCATACCAGAAAGTATTAAACAGCTCTCACACACTGCAGTGGATAGTATACACATCAAAAAAAGTTTTGCATCATCTCAGTTCCGAGAGTTCAGGAACCTGTACAGAAAATTGGAATAGAGATCAACATAAACATCATTTCCACCCTTTTATTGCTCATGAAAACCACACATTGCATGTTGTACCACCATACTGTGAGACCTTCAGAGGTGGTGGTCCAGATTGCTGTACACACCGGTACCTCTAACACCCAGTAGAACGTCCTGTTGCACTGATGCATGCCTGTATTCGTCGTGGCATACTATCCACAAGTTCATCAAGGCACTGTTGGTCCAGATTGTCCTACTAACCAGCGGCGATTCGGCGTAGATCTCTCAGAGCGGTTGGTGGGTCATGTCGTCCATAAACAGCTCTTTTCAATCTATCCCAGGCATGTTCGATAGGGTTCATTTCTGGAGAACATGCTGGCCACTCTAGGCAAGCGACGTCATTATCCTGAAGGAAGTCACTCACAAGATGTGCACGATGTGGGCGCAAATTGTCGTCCATGAAGACGAATGCCTCGCCAATATACTGCTGATATGGTTGCACTATCGGTCGGAGGATGGCAGTCACGTATCGTACAGCCGTTATTGGGCCTTCCATGACCACCAGCGGCGTACGTCGGCCCCACAGCCACCCCAAAACATCAGGGCACTCGACCTTGCTGCACTCGTTGGACAGTATGTCTAAGGCGTTCAGACTCACCGGGTTGCCTCCAAACACGTCTCCGACGATTGTCCGATTGAAGGCATATGCGACACTCATCGGTGAAGAGAACGTGACGCCAATCCTTAGCGGTCCATTCGGCAGGTCGTTGGGCACATCTGTACCACGCTGCATGGTGTCGTGGTTGCAAAGATGGACCTCGCCATGAACGTCGGGAGTGAAGTTGCAGCCTATTGCGCACAGTTTGAGTCGTAACACGACGTCCTGTGGCTGCACGAAAAGCATTATTCAACATGGTGGCGTTGCTGAAAGGGTTCCTCCGAGCTATAATCTGTAGGTAGCGGGCATCCACTGCAGCAGTAGCCCTTGGGCGGCTTGAGCGAGGCATGTCATCGACAGTTCCTGTCTCTCTGTATCTCAACAACATCACTTTGGTTCACTCCGAGACGCCTGGACACTTCCCTCGTTGAGAGCCCTTCCTGGCACAAAGTAACAATGCGGACGCGATCGAACCGCGGTATTGACCATCTAGGCATGGTTGAACTACAGACAACACGAGCCGTGTACCTCCTTCCTGGTGGAATGACTGGAACTGATCGTCTGTCGGACCCCATCCGTTTAATAGGCGCTGCTCATGCATGGCTGTTTAAATCTTTGGGCGGGTTTAGTGACATCTATGAACAGTCAAAGGGACGGTGTCTGTGATACAATATCCACAGTCAACGTCTATTCTATATTCAGGAGTTCTGGGAAACGGGGTGATGCAAAACTTTTTTTGATATCTGTAAAAGAATATAAGAAGAAGAAGTATGTAATATCACCAATTTCATCAACCATGACAGTGCTAGTGAATTAGATACAACATACGGAGTCGGTCATAATAAACTGTATATGGTGGAAAAGCTATCAATATGCTTACTTCTGGGCACCATACAGGCTGGAGACTTGGAGTTTGAGAAAACACATGATTTAGTGGAATTAATATTCGTAAAAACTTCGAAACCCAGAAAGTATTTGCTGAAAGAGAAGCAATCATATGCTGAAGTATTACATATGATTAACTCACATAGGCAAGACTGTGCTCCAAAAGGACTATTAAAAAGCACAAACAGTAGGAAAAACGTTAACATTGTTAGACCAGCAATAAACAGTGTGCATAGCAAAGACACTGACATTCAGCATAAAAAACTAAACACATTACCTCTGGAGTACATGTATTATGATGACCCCAACGAAATCATGGATTGACTATGACTACTCACGACATCAGCTAGCGCGGGAGATACAGTTCACACGAACAAAATAACGTCTGTCATTTCAGAACTTTAAGAAAGACACATTATTGAATAATAATTATGGAAACGTTGGTCAGTGAACTCCACAGGCATCCTCACAAAACATTCTCATGCAGACGTATCATAATACGAGGTTAGGATAGTTTATGGCAGGCCAGTATTGTGGATATGAGAGAATATTCAAATCGAATAAAGGTTTCAAGCCGGCCGGGTTGGCCGAGCGGTTCTAGGCGCTTCAGTCTGGAACCGCGCGACCGCTACAGTCGCAGGCTCGAATCTTGCATCGGGCATGGATGTGTGTGATGTCCTTAGGTTAGTTAGGTTTAAGTAGTTCTAAGTTCTAGGGGACTGATGACCTTAGATGTTAGTGCTCAGAGCCATTTGAAAGGTTTCAAACATATGATTTATTTATTTAATGATTTATTTATTTAATGATATAATTATTTAATGATTTAACTATTTTAATGATCATAGACATGTAATGCAAATTTGGCTGGGCCCTTCCTGTGAAGGCAAAGAGTGGGAAGGATGTTATGCAGGTGTTTGAACAACTGCTGCAGACTGGGACGAATCGGTGTCCTAAAAACCTACAAACCGACCAAGGAGGCGAATTTTACGGTGTTTCAAGTCAGGAATGGAACGATACGGAATTACTCAACATTCTTCCATATGAAAGTGAATATTGTGGAGCGTCTGAACAGAACTATAGAAAATGTATGAGGATGCAGTTTAATCTTCATGGCTCATACACGTGATTAGACATTCTTCCAAATTATTGGGAAGTACAATCGAGCTCAGCATGACAAAATTAAAATGAGAACTAACGATGTTCATGACAATGAACTTCTAAATACAATTTACAGTCATATTAAGACGGTGGATCCATGATGAAGAGATCCATTACAGGTGATCTGGTACGTATTTTGAAATAAAAAACTGTGTTCGAGAAATCTGACCTGCCAAACTGGTCGATGGAGATATTACAATGTCTAGTAGGGTTTCACTGAATACGACCTATGACAGTTCAGGACAGTTGGGTGAAGAGATGGTGGTGAGGACCAGTGTCATTCCCAAGGCATCAGTGAGACAGCAATAAATTAACATACCCTCCTCAGCTTGGCCTGGTAGCAGCCATTATGTGTCTATGTCACAAGAATATGCTTAGTGGTGCATTAGTGTCCATCGTGTAATCTGCAGTTGTAGCTCCTGGTGTTGCCTGCAGTCAGTTCTGTGGCCTCGTGCAGGGTGGAATGGTGGCCGGCATCGCCTCACAGGCTGGCATTACTGTGAACATCTGCCATAGTCTCAGCACTCTCACTGAACATAGTTGTGCTTAGGGTTACTCTAGAAATCAGCATACCCATGATGACGGTTGTCATGATGGTGAGTAAGTGGGAGTTCCAGCAGCGACACGGAGGACAGAGTGAAGGGCAGTCCCAGCGTACAGCTAGTAAGGCAGTACATGCACTGCCGGGTATTGGCAGCACCACGCGCGGAGCTTCCAACTCAAACAGCCTGCAGTCAGACAGATTAGTTCTTCATCCATGGAACATCTGCCTGGCCCCCATCTTCAGTCAGTCACTGTTGTGACTGGCAGGGAGCCAGATGGTTGGGGACTCACAGAAGCAGACTCCAATCTGGTAGCAGCTGGCATCATTTCATCACATGTCAACAGGTCATCCTGCAACTAATGGAGATGGTCTTTCATCGGTATCAGCGATGCAGACTGTAATCATGAGTGGAAGGAAGGGGACGGTTATATAGTTATCGATGACGTGATTCCCCACATGGGTGACCAAATGTGCTCCAGTTTTTTGAGCCTGTCAGCATTGTCTGTTAGACTAATATTTAGTTTCAGAGCTTCAGTACTTTCTTTCATGCAAGGTTTTCAGTATGAAAGGCGTTATTGCACAGTTTTTAGGTGTAGTTACTACGCTGAACTCTTAAGGGGAGCCTGAACGATGCACATGACAAAATTAACGTTTTTTTGGTTTTTTCATTCAAAAATTATTTGGAGTTTTCTAAATGAAACAAATTAAGTTTCACCCTTCATAGTGAATTCTAAGTGTGTTTTTTATTGCTGCAAAGCTGACGCACCGCATAAACGGTTGTAGGGACTTGGTCTGTCACCTCTGACGGCGCCGCTCTCTGGCTGCAAGCAGGATATCAAATGGTTCAAATGGCTCTGAGCACTATGGGACTTCATCTATGGTCATCAGTCCCCTAGAACTTAGAACTACTTAAACCTAACTAACCTAAGGACATCACACAACACCCAGTCATCACGAGGCAGAGAAAATCCCTGACCCCGCCGGGAATCGAACCCGGGAACCCGGGCGTGGGAAGCGAGAACGCTACCGCACAACCACGAGATGCGGACAAGCAGGATATCTTTGCGGGATTAGACAGTGTTTTGTTTTCCAACGTTGTATGGCTTTATCTCTGTGACAAGTGACTGTTCATATCGGTAAACATAAACGCTATACCGTGTGTGTGGACTTATGGAGTTTGCTTTATGTTGTTTAGCTGTTCAATTTTGCGTATTTGACGAATTTTGCTCGTACCTGTTTTAAATATTTGGTTTGTGGATATCAATATGCCCCGTTTCAGCAATCGAGTGTTAAAGAAAAGGCGCAATGAGTGGAAGAAGAAATCTTTTGTTGTTTTGAAGAGAGATACTGCTCAGACTGTCTGACCGACTACTCCAAATGATTGTGATAGAACTCCTTCCAGCAATAAACTTTGTGACAGCAAAGAAAAATTTGAAAACTATGAAAGTGACAGTAATGATGTGAATGAAATAATTAACATTTCCTTGCTCTCTAATAGTTTGAAACATAACATATTATGCCAAGTTTGCAAAGAAAGAGGACTAGAGCAAATAACTTCACACATTGGTTTGGAATATAAAATGTTATTGAAGTGTAACAAATGTGCTGCAGAAGTTTCGTTTTCTAATTCTAACAGTATTCATCGTAGTGGTAATAGTGGAAAGAAGGTGTATGATATAAATGTTAGGCTAGTGTATGGCTTGCGTTGCATTGGCAAGGGCAGTGCTGCAGGGCCAATGTTATGAGGAATTATGAACTTGCCAAAACCACCAACCAAGTTAGGATTTTATAACGAATTGGTGGGATCTTCTGCTGAAAATATAGCTCAAGCAACAATGAAGAAAGCAGTTGAAGAAGCTGTGACAGATAATGGGAATTGTGGAGATTTAAATGTTGCTTTAGATGGATAATGTCAACGTAGAGGTCATTAATCTCTAAATGGAGTTGTGACAGCTACCAGTTGAGACAGTTGCAAAGTAACTGATGTCGCTATTCTCTCAAAACATTGTAGATGTAAGGGCAATACCAAGGCCGAACATAGTGAAAGCTGTGAAGCAAATTTTCACGGCACGAGTGGAGTGATGAAAGTAGAGGGAGTGAAAGCAGTTTTTTCCAGATCACAGGAGTGGTGTAATGTACGATACACTAACTATCTAGGAGATGGTGATTCTAGGGGATATAAAGCTGTAGAGGAACTCAAACCTTATGGCAATGAATTTCAATTCACATTAAAAAACAGGAGTGCATTGGCCATGTGCAGAAGCGCATGTGGGCTTGCTTGCACAAACTAAAGCATACATTAGAATCCCAGAAGCTTAGTGATGGTAAGACCCTTGGAACAAGAGGAAGACTGACAGATGAAGCAATTGATAGATTGCACAGATATTATGGGTGTGCAATTAGGCAAAATACAAGAAGAATTGAGCATATGAGGAGAGCAGTGTGGGCATTATTTTTTCATACTGCATCAACAAATGAGCACCCACAACATGCACTGTGCCCCACAAGTGATGACTCATGGTGTAAGTATCAATCAGGAAAAGAATATGCCCATAAAAAAAGTTGGCCAAATGCTGTAATTGATGAAATGAAGCCCATATTCAGAGATTTATCACAGCCACGTTTATTGGAAAAGTGTTTAAATGGGAAAACACAAAATCCAAATGAAAGTGTAAATAATTTAATTTGGATTAGGATTCCGAAAAGAGTGTTTGTACAGATAAAAAAATTGCATTTTTGAGTGCATGATGCAGTGGCAACATACAATGAATGAAACATTATCAAATGTGATGTGTTGAAACGTTTAGGTTTCCAACCAGGACACAACACCATTTCCACAATGCGCCTAATTGATGAAGAAAGACTAAGAGATGCGGGGAGAAGAGACAAAAGCCTACAATATGCAGCAAAAGGGAAGAAAAGACCAGTGAAAACGAAATTAACACTGGAAAGAGAAGAGGTTGCTGATAATCCAATATATGGGGCAGGAATGTATTAAAAAACTTTGGAAACCATTTCCCGTAACTTTAAAATTTTCATCTTTTTGTGGAACATTTTCTCAAAAACTGCTAACAGTATATCAATGAAATTTATACGCAATATTGTTTATTTCTTTTCCTTCATTTTTATAAGATATTGTAAAAAAATATTGTATAATTCAAGACTTATAGAAGAAAAAGTGCAAAATCTTAGAGAAAAAAAATAAGCATCTGTTTAAAAAAATTGTAAAACAAAAACCAATAAATATTTCTTAAAATGACATTATAACTTTGTAGAGAAATATTCACTGAACATGTACTCCAAATTTCAGAGCAACATGTTTAATGGTTTTAGGAAAAATGTTCCTACTATTTGCTAAAATTAACATGAAGGAGATGGATTGTTCCGGCTCCCCTTAACAGAATATCGTTAAGTCACCTTTGCGGTGGCGTTATGGTGTTGAAACATATGTTCCCTACACTCTCTCTTGCACATTTGTGGCATTGTGCTCCTTTCTTGTTTGTGTTCCAGTGCGTCCTAGTGTTTATACACATTATTCAAACATTGCACACCGGTGAGGAGCGCTATGCATGGATGTTGTTCCTTTCAGATTAAAAGGGGATTAGGTTGATCTGGGGGAGGAGACCAAACTACTAGGTCATCGGTCGCATCGGATTAGGAAAGGATGGGGCAGGAAGTCGGCCGTACCCTTTCGAAGGAACCATCCCGGCATTTGCCTGAAGTGATTTAGGGAAATCACGGAAAACCTAAATTAGGATGGCCGGACGCGAGATTGAACCGTCGTCCTCCCGAATGCGAGTCCAGTGTACAGATCACAAATTTTATTCTTCGCTCTAATAGTATTTCTCTGTGCAACAGTTCAAAGTACAGGTAACAAACCAGAGAACTTCCCTATTGAAGGACAGCGGAGATGAAGAAATTGTAGGGAGATTTTTACACAGAGGAATTACAGAAAATATCTGTACCAGACATGTTTAGTGAAATGGCTTGGCTTACCATCATCGCAAAACAGTTTGGTGAATGCTAGAGAGCTGGTATATAACAGAGTGCGCAAACCTCTGCCAGTGCAGTAGCATGAGTGCTAGGAAGTGCATCGGAAGAGGTGGCGGTTTTCTCAATAAGCTACCAGCTGAATTGCATATCCCTGGATGCAACTTTTGTAGATATGAAACTAAACTAAAAAGTGTCTGAATTGTGGTGATAAGGGGATTAATCTAGTTGATGAGGCCTGCAAGAAGCATGATTTTGCGTATGCTGCAAATCAAGGTTTGGCAGAACGTCATGCTGCAAATCGAATTTTAGCCAATAAAGCCAAACAAATATGTTGATGAAGGGACGTGGGCATAGGACAACGTATTATAGCATTGTCAGTTGATAATAAATACCAAACTTAAATTTTTGCTGGAATAGATTTCAAACAAATTATGAACACAGCTCATCGTGCGCTAGAGAAGCATAAGAAGAAACCTGTAGGATGTTTAAAAAATTGCATCCAATCAGTAGTAGTATCGGAAAAAAGCGCCTTGAAGATGCAGAACGAAAAAAGTAGAAGAAGAAGACATACTGAAACGCCTAGGGTCCTGAGAATAGTTAGAGACATTTGGTGGAATTATCCTGTTTCTAATCCCAGATTGACTGGATTGTCAGAAACTGGGTATTAGCAGGAGATGCTGCTGCCATAGCCCGAACAGTAAAGAACGCACCAAACACAGAGGGGCATATACAGGAATCTAAACGGTGTGGGGACTTAGAATCACTGGCTATACCCCCCCCCCTCCCGCCCCCCAATAATATCGCTGCACTACAGCAGCAAGAACAACTGTAATTTTACCAGATCAGTTCTTTGTAATACGCGCTCTATGCTACACGCATTGTGTATAGGCTCCGAAAATAAAAGTATTCGTGGTAAGTGACGGGAGTGCGAGTGATTATTTACCGTCATAATTACCACGCCCGCTCCCCACTACCTACAACGGCATAACAGGATAACAGAGGCAGTTACTTTCAGTAAATTGACTATATTTAAAACAACACATAAAAAGACTAGGCTTACTTATTAAAAGAGAAAGGCTCCTAACTATACTATTGGATAGACGTCTCACCAATACAGATCTGCTTAAATTCATCAAGAAACTCAAAAGATTTCATGGCATATTTATACGGAATATGTTGCCAAAGCAAATGCAAGAATTGTGAGACCGTAAATTTAGACGTTGCATGAGTATCAGGAATTCATTGTGTTGCGTATTTAAAATTGTGTCATTGCTTCATCAACAACAATGTGTTGTACAAGTTTCTCAATAAGCTACCAGCTGAATTGCATATCCCTGGATGCAACTTTTGTAGATATGAAACTAAACTAAAAAGTGTCTGAATTGTGGTACCTCTGTTGTAATTTCTGTTAAATGTTTCTGCTGATAATTGCCTAAAACAAGCAGCATGTACATCAATAAGTCAGCTAAGGTTTAAATGTCACTTGAACAGAGTTCTCATCTCTATTAAGTGCGAATTAGTTTCCTCCCAATAGATCTAAGCAAGAGTGAATAGCGTTTTACATTGATCAATCTGGAAACTAACAACAGTATTCCATAGATCACTGAGGCGAACAACGAACATCATCTAGGAGGACTTTAGCCAGGAAGGCTCAATGGGGTCCATATTTGGTTTCTCGAGGAGTCAAATTTTGGTTAATAATACCGAAAAAATCTATGAATTGAATCAACCAGAGGATATTTTACCTGTTAACACGATCCGTGTCGAGTGTAATTTCGCAAAGAACCCAAACCTCAACGACCGATTAACAAAGTGTGACAGTTATTGAACCATATTAATTAAAATCGTCATAACTTCTGAACGGTTTGCATTAGGGTGTTCAAACTGCACGGTTGGACCTGGGGCAATATGGGAATTACTATGCACATGCATGGTTTGGTTTAGCGACGAAGCCCGCTTTCATTTGGATGGATTCGTCAATAAGCAAAATTGGCGCATTTAGGAGACTGAGAATCTGCATTTCGCGATCGAGAAGTGTCTTCACCCTGGACGGGTGAATGTGTGACGTGCAATGTCCAGTCTCGGATTAATCAGTGCGGTATTCTTGATGGCATGGCGACTACTGAACGGTATGTGAAGGTTTTGGAAGATGATTTAATCCCCGTTATCCAAAGTGGCCCTGACTTCGACTTGATGTGGTTCATGCAAGACGGAGCTCGACTCCATCGAAGCAGGAGAGTGTTTGATGTTCTCGAGGAGCATTTTGGGGACCACATTCTGGCTCTGGGGTACTCAGAGGGCACTGGCATAGGCCTCGACTGGCCGCCATATTCTCCGTATCTGAACACATGCAACTCCTTTTTTTGGGGCTATATTAAAGATAATATGCACAACAATAACCCCTAGACCATTGCTGAGTTGAAAAATGCCAAAGATGGCTCTGAGCACTATGGGACTCAACTGCTGAGGTCATCAGTCCCCTAGAACTTAGAACTAGTTAAACCTAACTAACCTAATGACATCACAAACATCCATGCCCGAGGCAGGATTCGAACCTGCGACCGTAGCGGTCTTGCGGTTCCAGACTGCAGCGCCTTTAACCGAACGGCCACTTCGGCCGGCGAAAAAAGCCAGCCAGGAGGTCATCGACAGCACCGTTATTCCGACACTTCAGCGGGTCATGCAGAATTTCGCTATTCGTCTGCGCTACATCATCACCAATGATGGCAGGCATATCGAACATCTCATAACTTAAACCCGAATATCTGTAGTGACGTTTGAACGTTGAATAAAGTGTGTGCACGCCGTAGTTTGTAACTAATTTACGTTTTTCCATATAGTTCAATAATTGTCACTCTGTACATGCCATCTACGGGTTTTTCCCTAAATTGGGACAATCTCGTTGAGGTACCAAGCAGCCCGACATACCTCCCAGTCACTAACCGGACATTAAACCATCTCAAGCTGAACATTGTTGGCAGAACGGGAATATAGTTAATTTTTGAGGAGAGGAAATCGTGGTACATTTTCATTCCGAGCATCACTATGGTCGTAAAGTATAAAACCAACCCCCACACCAGTCAGTACCCCAATCTGCAGTGGAAGGACAACGTGGTAACACACCAGAATTACGGCTTGTTGAAGTCAGCATGATTGAAACTTCGCACAATGACGCAGCTTGGTGTAGCAAATCCAGTTCAAAATGGGAATATAGCTCCCACAAATCTTTTTCTTCAGCAGTGTTCAATGATAACAATGAGATAAGAATTCTGATTCAACATCAAGATGATTTAGCAATTTCAAGCGGCAGTTTCCTGTACTTGGAAGGCACAGTTATGAAGAATGATGGAAATGCTCGAGCAGAAACATCGTGCATCATACATAATACGTTCACATTTCTGCTTCAAGAAATACGATGCCAACTTACTGGTGACAAAGTCGTCGACCACACAAGAAACATTGGAATCACATCAACACTAAAAACTTACGTAACATATCGAGTTCTGACCTGAATGCTCTACAAAACGCATTATGGTTCTTAGACAGATCGACAAGTAAATGCTTTAATATGCATTTCCTCCTCAAAATGTTTATGAGGGGTTTTGGGGATAATAAATGCGTTATTATGAACACCAAACAGGGTGTTCAAAGTGCTACAGATAATAATGTGTACATCACACGCAAGGAGCACAAAATAAAATAGATTTGCGGAAGTTGGTGTGGAAAGTACTGCACATATCTCTGTCAGATGAGGAATGTATGAAACTTTTACGTGTGCTAAATTCTGGAATTCAGCTATCATTATGTTTCTGTTCAGGGTAACTACGAGTATCTAGCTCTGCCGACAATATCAAGACAAAGTTGAGTGATGAAGACAGCTGCTCAACTAGAAACGCCTCGATTCATAGTTCTGGCACTGCTGACAGACGGAAGATAGAATGTGAATAGGGATTCCAGTGTATTCGACAACTGTAAACTAACCAATGCAAAAGTGTTCCTGGTAGCTGTATATTACCGATACAATAATTTATTTCATTTATTTACACAAGTTCCGATGGACCAAATTGAGGAGCAAATCTCCAAGGTCATGGAACGTGTCAGTAAATGAAATTACAAAATAAAAGTAATAACAGATAAAAATAAATGTTTATGGACCCGAAAAAAGTCAATCCATAAGGTTAAGTAAACGCAGTCAACAATACAACAGGAATCAGGTTAATTTCTCAGGGAACTCCTCGACAGAATAGAAGGAGTTATCTATGAGGAAATTCCTCAGTTTCGAGTTGAAAGCGCATGGATTTCTGTTAAGATTTTTGAATTCGAGTGGTAGCTAATTGAAAAAGTATGCAGCAGTATACTGCACACCTTTCTGCACAAGACTTTAAGGAAGTCCGATCCAAATGCAGGTTTGATTTATGCCGAGTATGAACTGAGTGAAAGATGCTTATTCATGGGAATAAGCTAATATTATTAACAAGAAATGTCAGTAAGGAGTATATATATTGAGAAGCCAATGTCAAAATACCCAGACTCGTGAACAGGGGTCGACAAGAGGTTCGTGAACTTACACCACTTACTGCCCGAACCGCCAGTTTCTGTGCCAAAAATATTGTTTTAGAATAGGAAGAGTTACCCCAAAATATAATACCATACGTCATAAGCAAATGAAAATAAGCAAAGTAGACTAATTTTCGTGTCGAACGATCACTCACTTCAGATACCGTTCGAACAGTAAAAATGACAGCATTAAGTCTTTGAACAAGATCCTGAACGTGGGTGTTCCACGACAGCTTATTATCTATCTGAACACCTATAAATTTGATCTGTTCAGTTTCACTAATCATATGCCCATTATGTGAAATTAAAACGTCAGGTTTTGTTGAATTGTGTGTTTGAAACTGTGAAAACCGAATCTCACTGTGATTTAGCGTTATTTTATTTTCTACAAGCCATGAACTTATGTCATGAACTGCACTATTTGCAACCGAGATAGTGTTGCACACAACATCCATTACTACCAAGCTAGTGCCATCAGCAAACAGAAATACACTCCTGGAAATGGAAAAAAGAACACATCGACACCGGTGTGTCAGACCCACCATACTTGCTCCGGACACTGCGAGAGGGCTGTACAAGCAATGATCACACGCACGGCACAGCGGACACACCAGGACCCGCGGTGTTGGCCGTCGAATGGCACTAGCTGCGCAGCATTTGTGCACCGCCGCCGTCAGTGTCAGCCAGTTTTCCGTGGCATACGGAGCTCCATCGCAGTCTTTAACACTGGTAGCATGCCGCGACAGCGTGGACGTGAACCGTATGTGCAGTTGACGGACTTTGAGCGAGGGCGTATAGTGGGCATGCGGGAGGCCGGGTGGACGTACCGCCGAATTGCTCAACACGTGGGGCGTGAGGTCTCCACAGTACATCGATGTTGTCGCCAGTGGTCGGCGGAAGGTGCACGTGCCCGTCGACCTGGGACCGGACCGCAGCGACGCACGGATGCACGCCAAGATCGTAGGATCCTACGCAGTGCCGTAGGGGTCCGCACCGCCACTTCCCAGCAAATTAGGGACACTGTTGCTCCTGGGGTATCGGCGAGGACCATTCGCAACCGTCTCCATGAAGCTGGGCTACGGTCCCGCACACCGTTAGGCCGTCTTCCGCTCACGCCCCAAAATCGTGCAGCACGCCTCCAGTGGTGTCGCGACAGGCGTGAATGGAGGGACGAATGGAGACGTGTCGTCTTCAGCGATGAGAGTCGCTTCTGCCTTGGTGCCAATGATGGTCGTATGCGTGTTTGGCGCCGTGCAGGTGAGCGCCACAATCAGGACTGCATACGACCGAGGCACACAGGGCCAACACCCGGCATCATGGTGTGGGGAGCGATCTCCTACACTGGCCGTACACCACTGGTGATCGTCGAGGGGATACTGAATAGTGCACGGTACATCCAAACCGTCATCGAACCTATCGTTCTACCATTCCTAGACCGGCAAGGGAACTTGCTGTTCCAACAGGACAATGCACGTCCGCATGTATCCCGTGCCACCCAACGTGCTCTAGAAGGTGTAAGTCAACTACCCTGGCCGGCAAGATCTCCGGATCTGTCCCCCATTGAGCATGTTTGGGACTGGATGAAGCGTCGTCTCACGCGGTCTGCACGTCCAGCACGAACGCTGGTCCAACTGAGGCGCCAGGTGGAAATGGCATGGCAAGCCGTTCCACAGGACTACATCCAGCATCTCTACGATCGTCTCCATGGGAGAATAGCAGCCTGCATTGCTGCGAAAGGTGGATATACACTGTACTAGTGCCGACATTGTGCATGCTCTGTTGCCTGTGTCTATGTGCCTGTGGTTCTGTCAGTGTGATCATGTGATGTATCTGACCCCAGGAATGTGTCAATAAAGTTTCCCCTTCCTGGGACAATGAATTCACGGTGTTCTTATTTCAATTTCCAGGAGTGTATTTTAGAGTTACCCGGAATACTAGAGGGCATATCATTTATATAAATAAGAAACAGGAGTGGCGGCAACACTGATCCCTGGAATCCCCCCCCCCTTCCCAATTGACCATACCGCACTCAGATTTCACAACGCAACCGTTCTCAGCAATGTGAATAATGACCTTTTTTTGTCTGTTGCTAAAGTAAGAGGTGAACCAATGGTGAGCTGCTCCCTGTATTCCGTAATGGTCCAACTTCTGGAGCAATATATTGTGACCAACACAATCAAATGCCTTAGTTAAATCAAAAAATATGCCAAACGTTCGAGACCTTTTACAATAATCTACAACCTAACTGAAACGATGAAAATATTTGGCTACTATACGATATATTCTCGAGGTTTCGCTTTTCTTGATACGAGGACAATGAATTTAGGTGAATGCCCAGCCCATAGAAATTTAAAGAATTAGCGCCAGTTGTCATGATGGACTGTTCAAAGCAAAACGAGAGTATTAAGGCAGGTCCTATAGGCACTGAACTTGTATCGCCAAACAGCTTTCCTCTAGGGACCATGGCATATGGATTATTGTTGCGTGATTGTGTTATTAATTACTCGCCTCTCATACAAATAGTACACCAATTAGCATAAATGTAGCACTGCTGCTTCACACCCAAGGCATTCTATGGTGGTCCATTGAAGTGCAAACATTCTTGTAGATGTTCACGGCAGCTTGTGTTTAAAGATGTTGCATTCGTTGCATTGACCAAAATTGGATGAGTACTGAAGATGTTCTCCACTACTGTCGCTTCACCAAGACCAGTTAAAACAGTACAGAGTGCCAAGACTCGGCAGACAGCAGCTTCGTTGACTCAGTTTCCCCACGGAAAGTGGTGGAATGATGATACGTTGTAGTAAGAAGAAATGGCGACATCGCTCAGAATTTACAATCATAAAGGCAGCACAGTTTATGTCAAAGCCTATGTTGTGACTGTATGACATATTCAAAAATGCATCAATGAGGAACCTTGAAGCTTCTGACTGGCCTGGTATTTGGAGACTCAGGAAAAAGAGTGACGGACACATAAGTGATTATACACTTAAGCGCCATAGAAAATGGTAAAGGCATGCGTTTTCAAATACAGAGATATGTAAACATGCGGAATACGACGCTGCGGTTGGCAACACATATATAAGCCAAGTGTCTGGTGCAGTTGTTAGATCGGTTACTGCTGCTACAATGGCAGGTTGTCAAGATTAAAGCGAGTTTGAGCGTGGCGCTGTAGTCGGCGTACGAGCGATGGGACACAGCATCTCCGAGGTAGCGATGAAGCGGAGATTCTCCTGTACGACCATTTGACGAGTGTACCGTGAATATTATGACTCTGGGAAAACATCAAATCTCCGACATCGCTGCGGTCGGGAAAAGATCCTGCTAGAACGGGACCAACGCCGACTGAAGACAATCGTTCAACGTGACAGAAGTGCAACGCTTTCGCAAATTGCTGCAGATTTCAATGCTGGGCCATCAGTAAGAGTCAGCGTGTAAATCATTCGATGAATCGTCATCGATGTGGGCTTTTGGAGCCAAAGGCCTATTCGCGTACCCTTGACGACTGCACGACACAAGGCTTTATGGCTTGCCTGGGCCCATCAACACAGACACTGGACTGTTGATGACTGTAAACATGTTGCCTGGTCGGACGAGTCTCGTTTCAAATTGTATCGACCGGATGGACGTGTACGGGTATGGAGACGACCTCTGGAATCCCTGGACCCTGCATGTCAGCAGAGGACTCTTCAAGCTGGTGGAGGCTCTGTAAGGGTGTGGGGCGTGTGAAGTTGGAGTGATACGGGACCTCTGATACGTCTAGATACGACTCTGACAGGTGACACATATGTAAGCATCCTGTCTGATCACCTTCCTCCATTTATGTCCATTGTGTATTCTGGAGGACTTGGGCAATTCCAACAAGACAATGCGACACCCCACACGTCCAGAATTGCTACAGAGTGGCTCCAGGAACATTCTTGTGAGTTTAAACACTTCCGCTGGTCACCAAACGCCCAAGTCATGAATTTATTGAGCACATTTGGGATGTCTTGCAACGTGCTGTTTGGAAGAGATCTCCGCCCCCTCGTACTCTTATGGATTTATGGATAGCCCTTCACGTTTCATGGTGTCAGTTCCCTCCAACACTACTTTAGACATTAGTCAAGTCCATGCCACGTCGTGTTGCGGCACTTCTGCATGGTCGCGGGGGCCCTTCACGATATTAGGCAGGTGTACCAGTTTCTTTGGTTCTTCAGTGTATATATGCTTCAGGAAATGTACAAATAATTTGAAGCTGATTATCAATAAACGGCGTTGTCTTTTTTAAAACTATGTAGTTTTTTATTTGTTCACCTCCTCCTCTTACAGGGTGGAGGTAAATATTCATTATTCACGGCCTGTGGAGTTCGTTGAGGATGGCGATTATAATGCTAGAGGCCTCCTCAGTACGTTTCTGGAAGTGCTACCTATTCATAGCTGCCTGTATTCAAAGGCCCTTTTGGACCTCTCTGTACACAGGCAGTCATTTAATACATGAACAGAGATACACACTTTATCTAGAAAGTGAATTTTCTTCGTCACCACTGAGACGTCTGTATCACATTCCTTTTCAAATACAGACATATTTAACTGCACAGCATTGCGCCACAGCAAAAGCCTGCGCTGCGCTGTTATGCTCCTCATCAAGACGGAGTGACTATGACAGTGGTGTGGCACCACCACTTCCTGAAGCCGTGGTCCTGTCTGTCCAGGCGGTCAGTGGTGACTGATATTGCCCAGCAGTGAGTGTGGCATGGGGACGTTCTGCAGATAACAGCCGCTTCGCGGCAGATGGCTGCCACCATCTCTCTCTCTTATATGGAATGATCTTCTGCCACTAACGGGGAGCTCTGCAGCTAGTCACAGAGCTTTGGAAGACTATTTTTCTCTTTCACCAACAGATGCGCTGCAGCCCATGTGTGAGCTCGAAAATGATATAGCGCATGCCTGCATTGAAATACAGGGTGATTCAAAAAGAATACCACAACTTTAAAAATGTGTATTTAATGAAAGAAACATAATATAACCTTCTGTTATACATAATTACAAAGAGTATTTAAAAAGGTTTTTTTTCACTCAAAAACAAGTTCAGAGATGTTCAATATGGCCCCCTCCAGACACACGAGCAATATCAACCCGATACTCCAACTCGTTCCACACTCTCTGTAGCATATCAGGCGTAACAGTTTGTATAGCTGCTGTTATTTCTCGTTTCAAATCATAAATGGTGGCTGGGAGAGGTGGCCGAAACACCATATCATTAACATACCCCCATAAGAAAAAATCGCAGGGGGTTAGATCAGGGCTTCTTGGAGGCCAGTGATGAAGTGCTCTGTCACGGGCTGCCTGGCGGCTGATCCATCGCCTCGGGTAGTTGACGTTCAGGTAGTTATGGACAGATAAGTGCCAATGTGGTGGCGCTCCATCCTGCTGAAATATGAATTGTTGTGCTTCTTGTTCGAGCTGAGGGAACAGCCAATTCTCTAACATCTCCAGATACTGTAGTCCAGTTACAGTAGCACCTTCGAAGAAAAAGGGACCAAAAACTTTATTGGCTGAAATGGCACAGAAAACGTTCACCTTAGGCGAGTCACGTTCATACTGAGTTCTTTCCCGCGGATTCTCAGTGCCCCATATACAGACATTGTGACGGTTGACTTTCCCGTTAGTGTGGAAAGTTGCTTCATCACTAAACACAATCTTTGAAACGAAAGATTCATCTGTTTCCATTTGAGCAAGGATAAAATCACAGAAATCGATTCTTTTAATCTTATCAGCTGCAGACAGTGCTTGAACCAATTTCAGACGATAAGGTTTCATAACTAACCTTTTTCGTAGGACTCTCCATACAGTTGATTGTGGAATTTGCAGCTCTCTGCTAGCTCTGCGAGTCGATTTTCCTGGGCTGCAAACAAATGCTTGCTGGATGCGTGCTACATTTTCATCACTCGTTCTCGGCCATTCAGAACTTTTCCCTTTGCACAAACACCCATTCTCTGTAAACTGTTTATACCAACGTTTAATACACCACCTATCAGGAGGTTTAACACCATACTTCGTTCGAAATGCACGCTGAACAACTGTCGTCGATTCACTTCTGCCGTACTCAATAACACAAAAAGCTTTCTGTTGAGCGGTCGCCATCTTAGCATCAACCGACGCTGACGCCTAGTCAACAGCGCCTCAAGCGAACAAATGTACAACTAAATGAAAATTTATAGCTCCCTTAATTCGCCGACAGATAGTGCTTAGCTCTGCCTTTTGTCGTTGCAGAGTTTTAAATTCCTAAAGTTGTGGTATTCTTTTTGAATCACCCTGTATAACAACACTGATGTGATAGCGCTGCCGTTAACTGGGGCCCACAAAGCGTCAGAGAAAAATACTTTTCTCTGAATCACCAGATTCTCTGAATTCCACCATCGCTCACATGATGGCCCAGCTCGCACACTTGTGTGATAGCAGATAGGTTCTGGTTCAACCACACCTACTCTTACAGGTAATAACCTGTCTATGTGGCGATAAACATACTCGATTTCTAGTGACTGAAATAAGCAATGGAGTGCGTCTCTTGTCTCCAAAAAGGGCCTCTTTGATGCAGAAGCTCATTCCAGTCTGAGTGCTGATAGGAGTCAATCACCTTCCTGGCTTTTCAGTAGAGTGGCTAGAGGCACTCTCTGTTGCTTCTCAGCAGCTATCCCATCATTTCTTTCCTACATATATTGAACAGACTAGCTAGAGAAAGTGTCCAGTGCTTCTCAGTAGCAGCCATCCTATCGTTGATTTCTGCTGAGTAAACTGGCTGGAGTACTCCCTAGTGTTCCTCAGTAGCGGCCATCCCATCATTCCTTTCTTCGTGCCTACTGAGTAGACTGGCTAGAGCACTCTCTATTGCTCCTCAATAGGAACTGCTATTCCCATTATTCTTTTACTTCACGGACCTTGTCAGTATTCTGTTTATGTGCTTGAACCATGAAGCAACGTATTGGCAGTGATGATGTTGCCAGATTGGACTCTGGCGATTTAACAGGTATTTGATGATTTCTGTCCATGTTGTTGTTGTTGTGCCCATTTTATCTGAAATCTGATGACTAATTTCTCTCTCTATCTCCATCTTCTTCTGTTGCAGATGGGAGCACGCTATGAGCCATGACAGTACATTGGAGGATTTGATGGAGCTTCTTGGTGGTCCAGAGGATGGCACATGGATAACAGACGAATCTTGTGAACGTACTTATCAATTCTTCCTCCCCCCCCCCCCCGTCTCTCTCTCTCTCTCTCCCCCTTTCTCTCCCTCTCTGTCCCTCCTCTCCCAAAGTGCGTGCTTAATGCAGTTATCTATCGTTATGCTTCTTTTTCTGTTTGTTATAGAATGCTTCAACAAGACTGCTGCTTTGCGCATGGATGATATGCCACCAGGTCCAATAACAATTAACTAAGCGCTCCAGTCAGTTAATGAAATTGAGTCAGAGGAGAATGGTGAGGTTCCAGTAATATAGATGGAGATCCCCATATGTGAGTGGACGCCCTTATCTGGCGTTAGCTCAAGGGGGATGACTCCAGCTGTCGAGGAGCGAATATATGAGTAGACGTCCTTCATTTACTATAACATTAAGTTTCTTACAAACACAACTGCAAGCACTACAACGAATGTGTTCTTGTTTGTTTGTAGGTGCACTCGATGATTATAAAGTTGAATGGATAGAAGTTACTGAGATCGATTTAACTCACTCCAAACTGCAGTCTATGATTGAGCCAACACCTAGTCCAGGCATATGAGAGATCCCACTCATCTCAATTCTCCGACATCAGATCGTGGAAAACGACTCCAGTCATGACGGGACAAATACGTAAGTAGTAGTTCTTTTTGTTCCCTTACAACAATAATTGTTTCCCACACAAACATGCAATCTTATGTGGGATTTTATTTGTTTCTAGGTGCCCTTAATAATGAAATTGATCCACAGGATGATCTGCATAAGATAATACGAGACATGGGAGCCAATAATGGTGTGATGAATATTGTTTCGACTGATTCACCAGCACCTATTTTGAGTTTAGGTAGAATTACTGTAGACATCTGTATACAGGGTGATTTTTTCCACCATGTAGAAACTCTAGGGGTTGACTGATGAAAGGATAAGTAACAAAAAAGGTCTAATGAACATGTCCGAAAGAACAGATACCATCTTTATATAGTTAAGGCTAACCGGCCATTGACCTTCTTCTTCTGTGTGGATTCACATACATTGCCCGAACTCTTACAATACTCGATAAGTTTGTCTGCCACGAGTAATGAGTGTAATGGGCAGGGGCAATACGAATGTAATGTGTGGATATTAAGTTGGGAATGTGGGTCTCACAGGAGCGTGCAAGGGATATATCCCTGCAGTCGCATTACTCTCTGTGCCCTCGGTGGCTCAGATGGATAGAGCATCTCCCATGTAAGCAGGAGATCCTGGGTTCGAGTCCCGGTCGGGGTACACATTTCAACTGTCCCCGTTGATTTATATCAACGCCTGTCGCCAGATTAGGGTCCTGATTTAATTATCATTTCATTCTAAGAGAGCTGCATGGTCACTGATGGTACCATCTTCATCTAATGAACTTATGTCTAGACATGCATGGTTTCCATGATAGAGACCATTTATTCAGTCATACTTCGTTAAAGAGACTTCTGTCTAATGCATGCTGTACCATGCAGCCACAATTACAGTATGCATGGTTTCCTACTAGAAGGTGGTACTATTCCCCATACATCATGCCCTAGCTCCCTCTCCTGCCACTGTCACTGGTAATGTTGTGTCCAATTCACTTTTCTTGTTGACTCACCTAGTAGTGGATGTGACACAGCTTTGTAGACAATGGTTTCATATTCGAATCGAGAGCTTGCGAACATGGTGTTAGTTGTGGAAAGGCAAATGACAGTGGGTGGTGGGCAGTGATTGTATCAGGAGACCTATCCCCACCGACAACAACCACAGCATTCAATATTTGCAACAGTGTTAAGCCGTTCGTCTGAGAAAGGGTTGTTTCAGGAAGCCAAAAATAATGAAGGACGTACCCGACATGTTTGGACTCCAGACTTGGAGGAAAATGTGATTAACACAGTGGAAGGCAACTGCCGTGTCAGTACCAGGCAGTTGGCCTGCCAGTACAGGGTAAGCCTAATGATCATGGGGAACAGTCTCCATGACAATTGTCACTACCCTTATCACTTACAACATGTGCAGGACTTACTAGCAACACTTTCCACATTGGAAGTAGTTTTCTCACTGGTTTCTTCACCAGGCAATCACGATTCTGGAAATTGTGTCACCCATCCAATTCACAGATGAGGCAACCTTTACGCAGAGTGGTATCTTCAGCTTTCGTAATAGTCATCTGTGGGATAGTATGCAGGGTCCCCATGGTATGGTGACCGCAAATCATCAGCATCGGTGCAGCCGGAATGTGTGGGCTGGGATAATTGGTGACTTTAGTTTGGGACCAGTTTTCCTTCCACGTCCCATAACAGACTGGAACTACTGGCGTTTCTTGCTGGTAACTTTGCCTCCCTGCTGGAAGAAGTGCCATTGATGATTCAAAGGGTTATGTTGCTCCTGCATGATGGTGCTCCAGCCCACTTCGCCGTTAACGTACGGCGCATCACCACAGGGTAGTCGAATGCACCTGTTAGACTTACTTGGTGATCCGTAACAGAGCGCCCCCCCCCCTCCCCCCTGCCTAAGAATCATGGACATTGTCACTGGTAGGGTGGCTTGTGTGCCTCAGCGATGAAGACAGCTGTAGCATAGGTGCAACCAATGCAGAGGTGCATCTGTTCAGAGGACAGACAAACATGTGGTTCCTAAAGAGGGGAGCAGCATTTTCAGTAGTTGCAAGGGCAGCATTCTAGGTGATTGATCTGGCCTTGCAACATCATCCAAAATGGCCATGCTGTGCTGGTTAGAATCGTAAAAAGGATAATCGAATGTAGTGAAATTAAATCAAGTGATGCTGAGTGATTACATTAGGAAACAAGACACTTAAGGCAGTAGATGAGTTTTGCTATTTGGTCAGCAAAATAACTGATGATGGCCAAAGTAGAGAGGATATAAAACGTAGATTGGCACTGGCAAGAAATTCGTTTCTACAGAAGAGAAATTTGTTAACATCAAATATAGATTTAAGTGTTAGGAAGCCTTCTCTGAAAGTATTTGTATGGAGTGCAGTCATATATGGAAGTGAAACTTGAGTGATAAACAGTGTAGACAAGAAGAGAATAGAAGCTTTTTAAGTCTAGTGCTACAGAAGAATCCTGAAGATTACATGGGTAGATCACACAACTAATGAGGAGGTACTCAGCAGAATCGGAGACACAAGATATTTATGGCACGACTTGACTACAAAAAGGGATCTGTCTGATTCATGAAGGGATCACCAATTTAGCATTGGAGGGAAGTGTGTGGAGTTAAAAATCGTAGAAGGAGATCAAGAGATGAATACATTAAGCAAATACAGAGGGATGTAAGTTGTAGTAGTTACTTGGAGATGAAGAGGCTTTCACAGGATGGAGTAGCACGGAGAACTGCAGCAAACCAATTTTGGGACTGAACATTAACACAACGGCAACAGAGTGGACTGTGTGGCTGCTGCTGCAGCCAGACCCAGGATGATGGGGTGGTGATGACTGATGGCGACGTTCATATGACGGTCCAGGTCACAGAGAATACGGCCCAGACCATGGCAAACGAGCTGGAGTTGCAATGTTGTGCCATGGTGTTGATGATGGATTGGGCCACAGTGTCAAGATGGTAGCCCACGGTGTTTGTGTGTGCATCATTATAGACAGGCCAGTATGCGACACGTCTGACTGTGGGTACATCATTGTCGATGGCCTGGGCTGTGACACAGCCAACCATGGGGACATCATCACTGTAGACGGGCCAGACTGTGATGCATCCAGCCATTGACACATCATTGATGTGTCGTTTATTGCAGCTGCAAGCCCACGTCCATATGCCTCATCCATATCATCTGCAAAGAGAGAAAAAATATTGATAAGTATATTGCACCAAAAAATAAAGGTATACAGCGTGATTTTTTTTCCGCTGTGTACAAACTCTAGGGATCGATCAGTGAGAGGATACGGAACAACAAAGATCTAATGAACTTATGCCCAGAAATGCATGGTTTCATGCTAGAGACCATTTATTCAGTCATACATTGTTACAGAGGCTGCGGTCTAAAATGTGCTATATCATGCAACCACAGTTACAGCATGTGCTGAAAATGGTTTCAATGTGCCTCAATCCATGTGTGTATGCGCTTTAGCATGTTCTGTCTCACACATTCACATCGACCAGGCTGCATCTGAACAGTGTCAAAGGCAGCACGAATACTCTACTCCAGTGTCTCCACATCTGGAATGGGCTCTGCATACATGATACTTTTGAGATAGCCCCATAACCAGAAATCGCTGAGATCCAGTGAACGAGCAGGCCATGTAACTGGACCGCCTTGCCTCATCCATTGACCAGGGAAGACATAATTTAGATTCGTCCGGACGTTAATGGCGAAGTAGGCTGGAGCACCATCATGCAGGAGCATCATGTAGGATCTCACAGGCCTGCATTCACAACACGAATACAGGCTACCAAGATCGTTCCACCTTCCTTAATGCTTGTGATGCCAGTTTGGAAAGGGAGTTCCACAGATTCGTCAACGACCCACGGTATCCCGCCATTATGAGCAAAGCAGTTGTGAACCGTCAACTCATGCCCTCCTTGAAAGAGAAGAGTGATGCTGTTGAGGAAAAGAGCAATGAACAAATTTGGGGGACAAGTGGTGTGATATCGCAGGGCGACTCTGTGGCAGAGTAGTCTGGAACGTCTGAGTTTTGGGACTTTAACCAAGAGCGTCACACTGGGCCATTTTCCAATATGCCCGAAAGAAGTTCCAGTGAGGTGTTCAGCCTTGTACGCCACCTTAATAAATACTAGCATGCCTTTGATCCACTTAATGGGGGCCCAGTTTCATTCGTCTTCCGAAAGATATTCCTGCTGGAATCTTGATGACAAGGATGAATATTGCCTTGCATGATTGCTTCTGGCTAACGATAGAAATTAATCAAAATATGCATGCAATACAAGAACATATAAAACATCAAATGTGTGTTGACAATACAATTTCTAAGGCATCTCATTCCCCAAAAAACTCTAGGTCCTGCCACAGTCCGATGGGCAGAACCCTGATCATTCAGTTTCTGTATACAGCTTGGATGCTGATTGCAAGCTAGAAGATGACCAGGAGCACATTGTGCAAAACAAAGAAGTAAGGTGTAAAGTAGTTGGACCGCTTTACTTTTCAAAATTAGCTGGTCGACGACCCAAACATGTAGATTTGTTGCTATTCTCCAAGGGAGACAAGCGGCGCTATGTGTGCATCAAAAGTATGTCCAGCCTACTTTCCTGCCAGTAGAGCAAGGACGAACTGAAACCGTGTATTTACTTTCAAAATCTTTTCTTAAAGAATTTACTTTATTTACTAACGATTCATCAAGAACATTAACACATTTAATCACACTGTGTGAGCGTGGAAGTAGTTGCCAGTGGGTAACTGATGAAAACAAATTAATTTTTTTTAATAAATGGAAATTTATTTCTAAAAGCCCTTTTTTTAAAAAACAGATTTAAAATGTAATCAGAAAGCACCCTGCAAATATCAAGTTACAATTTATTCAGAGGCAGAAATAACAAAATTTTTTTTGACAATGTGAGATTTTGGGCTGAGAACCTTGCCGCTCCCTGTTAACATGGCCGTAGTCACGACCGCTCACAACAACCTCTGAAAGGCTACACTGGTGCAAATCTGCAACACACCAGATTACTTGAAACTAAAAATTTTAACAACTTGCACAAACATATAAACTATGCACCCCGTAGGAGGGATGGACACGGTACAAAACACTCACATTAAAAAAAAAAAAAATTACTTGCTACCGAAAGTGCAACTTGTTTTTAAAGAAAACTCTTACGGTGGAAGGGTGGCAACTTTATATACTAAAATGACCATTTAAATAAAGACCCATGAAATGCAGTCTTACATAAAATGTACAAACAAGCTCTACATTACACATATACCGCCTCTCAAGATGATAGGCAAGATAAAAACATATTTCAGGGATTCGGCCTTTACACCTTAAGCAATAAATTCGTTAACACCGAATCCGACAAACCTGACAGAGGCAGCTATTAACGTACGGCAGACCGACAGATCGACAGAAAGACAGACAGACAGACAGACCATAACTGCCTAACAAATACGGACGGGAGACAGACGAGCAACCTGGGGACGAGAGACTGACCAAGAAAACAAGTAGAATTTAACAAGTAAATGAAACAACATATCATGAATCACTTAACTTCTAAAAAAAAACTGCGATGTCTGGCGAAGACCTGGCGCAGCACCCCCAAAACGCTCTCCCGAACCGTCCGCTGCCAGCCGCTTCAACGGACGCAGGATGGCGCGCCGATCTCCCGTCTCACGGCGTCGCAGCTCGCGCCGGCCAGACCGATGTCGTGGGGTAGTCTCCTGTTGCTCCCGTGTCGGCCACGAAGCCATTACCCCTTGCTATACGGCGCGGCCCACTGGACTGACGTGGCGACCTCACATTCGCTGACGCTCAAGACGGACAAGTCATCTTGTGTCCCAGTGCGTGACCGACCAACCGGTCGATCCAACCGCCAACGACCATTGCCTGAACAAACTCGACCAGACTGGCGGCCTAACACATACTAGCACTCACGACGACAGACAGACACTGACCGCCCCACACTGACCCAGCTGACCAACTGACCAGATTCGCCCCTAGCGAGTTTTTTTTCCTTTATTGTTATTCTAACACCTTGTACAAAGGTGGGCCGTCAGCAGCATAGTACACTGCTCTTCAGCCACGAGTGGTACAATATATATAACATAAAGGAGGTACAGATAAACAATAAAAATGGCGGGCAAAAACTGTAGACACAAAAAACAATATACACGAAGCCGTTCACGCTGGACAAGAAAAAAAAACCACTAAAACCAGTGCACAAAACACGGACGACTGCGACGGCACAGGTGAACGGTGGTGGCGTGACGGCGAAAGAACACTAAACACAAACACGAAGGCACACACACGAGACACTGATGGCGATGATCTCCGCCGCGCGAATGTCCACTGACCATGTACGAGTCCGGTGACCTGCCAAGGGAGGAGGAAGGGGCTGGGAGAGGGAGAGGGGAGAGCAGAGATGCCAAGGGCAGGGGAGATAGGGGGAAGGAAGGAAGGGAGGAAGGGGGAGGGGACCCCTAGCGAGCTTATAGCGCCCCTTAAATGCACGTGAGCAGGCTACCTTTCCCATTTCCCACCAGAGGGAGACAGCAAAGCTGCGATAGCCACAGCAGCGCCACCGCCAGAAACGGAGGGCGGCTGCTTCACACTACACGCTGCGGCGCCCTCTTCAAATCAGCAATTTTTTACCACAGCTCACGAACATAAACGACATTTTTGCCATAGGTTTCTCAGCTCGTTTGCCGACGGATAGTATCTTGAAAGGTATCTCATTTACTGCACGAACCAGGGACCGGTAGGTGAGGAAATGCCTACTGTGGACACAACTGTCCAATCGTTGTATACACTGACTGTGAGTGCCTGCTAGCTCCTGTGGGGCATTGTGAAGGTGACTGCTCGGTACCGTTGCACATTCGACACGACACACGGGGGCCGTCATCATCGAAGATTACGAAGTTGGCAGCCCAAGTGCAGCGACCGTCCACCAGCGGTCGCTACTGCAACAGGCGCCGCCGCGAGATTCGACCGCCCATAGAGATGCCGTCTGTAGTGGCAGTTCCAGTTACTCGACAGTTACTCCCCAGTTAGTCTTCGGGGCCCAACCAGTCTTGTGTACGAAGACGCCAGCGGAGTCACTAAGCGGTACAGTGACGTACATCGCTATTCAGTGTTTATCTCGCCTCAGACACGTCAACTCAGGGCTAGGACAGTTGGCTACGTTGAACTTTAACTTCAGTAAATCGCAACAGAGCTACTGTACAGAGACTTACAGTTGCGCAGATCAACGTCATCAGTAGGCAAAGAACTTTGTGCTGCAACACATGCAGATCTTCAATGTGTAAACTGAGTATTCACAATACAACTATTTTACAGTGAAGTTTGGTTATTCATTCCATACTTGATATACGTTTTAGTTCTCGTGCACCTTCCTGAGCAGAAGTATATTTTGTACGGGTGTCTACCACTCGGACAGATCGTTTGACGCCGATGCTAAGCGTCATAACATTTGGCGATGAGAAAAAATATTTTGATGGTGCTGTTTAATTTTAGAAAATTTGTGTCTGATTCAGTTCTAGCCGTTGCACACCAGTATTTGAGTGAATTGCCGGCCTCGGTGGCCGAGCGGTTCTAGGCGCTTCAGTCCGGCTGGCTCTGAGCACTATGGGACTTAACATCTGAGGTCATCAGTCCCCTAGAACTTAGAACTACTTAAACCTAACTAACCTAAGGACATCACACACAGCCATGCCCAAAGCAGGATTCGAACCTGCGACCGTAGCGGTCGTGCGGTTCCAGACCGAAGCGCGTAGAACCGCTCGGCCACACGGCTGGCTTCAGTCCGGAACCGCGCGACTGCTACGGTCGCAGGTTCGAATCCTGCCTCGGGCATGGATGTGTGTGATGTCCTTATGTTAGTTAGGTTTAAGTAGTTCTAAGTTCTAGGGGACTGATGACCTCAGATGTTAAGTCCCATAGTGCTCAGAGCCATTTGAACCATCTGAGTGAATTAACATCTTCTCGTTTACAGAATTCTGGCAGGAGACTACTTCCAGTGTACATAGTGCATTTTGTTGTTGTACTGTGCTCCGCTATCGCTTTTGCTTCGAATTAGTCATTGCTTCCGCCTTGTATTTGTGTACGCCATGGCTACGCCAGAAATATCACACAAGTCTCTCAGTTTCAGGCACAACAGACTCAACAACTTATGGAAGGTATGAAAAGACTCTTGGAGTTCCAAACAATCATAACAGCATTGCTTCCTATTACCGGGACCGCGCCACAGCACTATACATCTGCCTGTGCATTGAAGTTCCGAGAACTCAACGCACAGCTTGGGGGCTTGACTGACTATTTTGCACAGCTGTGGGCACACTTTCCAGCCTATCACATACAAGGTAGGCAGTGGCTTGCTAATATTCTTTCAAGTATTGGTGTTGAAACTTACCGGCTTTACTGTAAACTATGTCCTACAACTCGTCCTGCGAATGCTGCCTATGACGGTTTTGTAGCAGCTTTAGAGAAGACTATGTAGGAGGCAAGTGGGATTGCAATTATGCAGGAGAAGTGTGGTTTGGGACTCTCATTTGGAATGGAAGGGGTGGGGTATGTTACAGTTGATTGTATGGCTTGATTTCCGGTATGAGTTCATGGTCTGGAAGCGGAAGGAGGTTAAAATTACCCTAGGAAGGGATGTCGATTGTGTAGGTATGTAAGAGAAGTGGACCACAGTAGAAGAACATGATTCTCAAGGATCAGGGTTACAATGGAGCGTTGGAATTCGATTTTGCGAGTCATTGAATGGTAAAATAGGTCGCAGGTGTTTGAAGAAGCTTTGGAAATTTATGAGCTGGTACGAGAAATTAATGGTGGAGGATAAATGGATAAGGAAAGAGAGGTGGAGTCATGATATTCATGATATGAAAGGACTAGTAACACTTCGAATAGGCGGAAAACCATGCAGCAGTTGCATACGCGAGGATGGGGTGGATGAAGGTGTGTATGAGCGTCTGATATCGTGGGGCTTAGTCCCCACGTTTGGCCAGTTAGTAGTTTTAGTTTATTGTGGGCCCCGCTTTCGATGGTTAGAAGTCTTTGCAGTGTTATTGGAGAGGTACTGTTGTTTAGTAAGTTGTGGTGTCATTCTTAAGGAAATAAGAAGGAAGAATAACCCTTTGCAGTTCTTTTTTTTTCTAAAGAAGTAACACAAAATGATAAGGAACAAATACTGGCTGGGACTACTACATTTCTCAAGTCCTAAAACACAACGTTATCCTCCCAGGCCTACGTTTTTGTTGTTCCAATGTCGTTGGTGGGCTGTTAACGCGGCAAGCACCAATATGCGAGTACAAAGTACGGCGGAACAGTACAGTATTAGCAAGAAGTCCTCAGCTGAAAGAACCTTCGATATTCTTGCAAGACAATTAAATGTTACATTTTCGACAAGATTAAAATTTTCGACACATGGAAAATAACTTTCTATTCGTTTCAACTCTGTAAGCGTCAAATGCTAAAAAGTAAGAAGAATTCGATGCGGCTAAAAATAAAAGTAGAACCATGCAGCTCAAACAACTTGCAGCTCGGGATGGATAATTAGTCTCACACAAAATGAGCCAATTAAAAGTGCAAAATCAACTGCATCGGATATCCAGGTAATATCAGATTAAACAGTGAGTCATTAGACCACGCAGAAGACTTTGTATGATGCTGGCATTAATGGTAGGTCGTTCAGATGAAAACGTGCATCTCTGGCGTGAACCGGCTACTGTGGTTGTCCTCAGGATTACATTCTACTTTCCCACATGAAGTCAGACTGATTAAATTATTCGTAGAGGCAAGTTAACACTTCTATCCAGTCGTATATTTCAATCTGACAGGAAGAACTGTCGGAGCATGGTACAATTAAAAAACAACAATTAAAAAACAACCTGACATTTACATTACGGTTGTGTACAGAGTATACACGCAGATACATTAGTCGCTGGTGTACAGAGAGACATCAGCTTCCACGACGTAGGGAATCCTCTTCACAACCATGTGAGTTAGCCACCTTCGCCTACAAGCACTGCGTTTCGTGAGTATGGTCATTGTTGGAACAAGGCCACGGCCGAATTTGATGTCCAGCTGAGCTGGTGCCCCGCCCGAATGACCTCGAAGTCGACGAGACGCTAAACTTTAACCTTTCCTCCTTCCTGTTGGCGAAACAAGATATGTATGACAAATAGTGAAGTACATTGAGAACCTTAGCTTTCATGGATCTAAGCACTGTCGAGTATCACCAGTGCGTTTTATAATTAATGTGAGAAGAAAACAGTGTTATTCTAAATGCGTTGAAGTCTGGATAAAAACATAGAAACGCTGGGGAAGTAAAAGACACGTTTATCATGTGAACAGTCGCTTGTGTGAAACTGAAGCCAATCATTACACACAATTATTTTTTGTTTCTGTCTTTTCATTTTGCTACACTGCTCAGTCAATTTCCTATAGTTCTTAAACGTCAAACCGAGCATCAGACTTTTTGCTTCATAGACCAAAGTCCTGAATCCCGAAAGCTTGTACAAGTCTCTACCAGAGAAATCATTCACCCAGATTTTCCTTTATTTAACTTATTCTTTTGCAAGTTCAACTTCAGCTGAAATGGTATAAGTGATTGGTGGTAGCATTGTCTTAAACGTCAATGTTTTGAACACACGTGAACTAGTACCTATGTACCTGTATAAAAAAAGACTATATTTTATTCAAGTTTTGTTGTTCATTTTCTGCAGTTATTTCTCTTGGTGGCCCGTTAATGTCACAAAAGGAATAGTGTTCTTTTTAGCTGAAAATGATGGGGAATTAATGAATTTTGGTGAGAACTATTTTCTTTTGTGAATAGGTAAGAAAGGTAATGTCTACTGGGAAACGATTGAGTGAGTGAATGTCTGTGTGTGTGAAGGGGGGTTGTTACTAAGCGTGAGAACACATCGTCGTGGAATTAATGCAGGAATACCTAAAGATGCAAATAACAAGTTACTTTCCTGTTTGTAACGAACTTGGGGATTGAAATATTTTCACATGTAATTAGGTACTTGAAAGTTGCTTTCATAACAACAGCTAAGTCTCATTGTGTTGGAATAAACAGCGGAACATAATCTGCAGTGGAGAGGACTCCCACAAATGAAAATACAAACGTACCGTATTTTAAGTGTTTCGTATCTTTAATACCTGAGGATTATACAGAATTATGCAGGCATTGACAGAATCAAAGAGAAATAGTCGCACTATTTTTATTGTTATTGTTCGATGAGAGTATCAGTGTCACAGTTGATTTTAATTCGTATGACTTTTGTAGTTTTGAAAATATCTTTCCTAAATTTTCGTTTCTGACTGCAGTCAAATAATTTAATTTGTACATCAGCATTGTTTGCTTTTGCTAGTACCTCGTTTTATGATCTGAACGCAACACTTCAGCCACTCCGTGCTTCAGCAGCTTTCACTACCATGCAGACAAACTTAATTTCATGTTTGTACACGCAAACGTGTACATATACTGTATGTAATAGCTAACGTAACGTTGAAGTACAGTACGTTTATAAAGAGCAAGCTTTAGCACTAATGCATGTGATGTTTCCATTAAACTAGGGGGGGGGGGGGGGTCAGGTCATACTAGTCTCAGGAAACAAGGGCTTGAGACAATACACAGCACTTCTTACTAAATAAAATAAAACAGTAAACTAGTGAAAAACTGCGAATATCTTCTTGGGCAGCTGCCCCCCCCCCCCCCCCCCCCCTGTGTACGCCCATGTTGCATACCGGTAAGAAGGTAACACTTTTTTTGCTAGGGTTAGCGAGGTAACATCTTTATATTTTCAGAGTAATGAATGTCTTAGATTTTATAACAGATTTGCATAAAATGAAACATTCGATCAGTTATAACGACGTGAGTATTACGTATGTTGACATTAAAACAGGTTTTACGTAGTAAGTAAACGAATGTCAGGCACGATTCAGTCACATGATACTGTAATATTGTTAACAAAAATTCTCTAACGTATTACAGCGGGGGCGTACTGTACTTTATTCACTAATACCGTACTGTTCTCGGTGTTTACGTTAATTTTACCACAGATTTGTGAGTATTTGTTTTCCGTGAGGTTGCAATTTTATTGATTGTGAATACGTTTTGCCTCTACATAACTTCAATGAGTAAATCATTTACGATTGCTCACAGAGAAAGTTGTTGGAATGTTAGGCTAATAACGAGAATTCCCTGTCGCTCTTCATCTAATGTTGTTCAGTAATATCAATGCTCCCTACTGTAAATTTGCCCACTTTTTCGTAAAAGACGATTGAGAGCACCCCACCGTCTCTACTATTATCAACATTTCCTATTATGGGTGACTGACTACAGAGCGCTTCGTAGAGTGGGATTGGTCCATTGCGTGGTTGATTGATGTTACCATAAATACACTACGCGGGTTGGAAGTGCACTGTGGAGCAACGCAGCTGTTTAAGAGTGTGTAGTAAAATGACAGTCATGCATCAAGAACATTGTTAATAAATTGCTGGACAGTTTAGAGTCACTTGGCGTAACAGAAAAGTTAGGCACATGTACGATGAGTTTTATATATCAAGATACTGATTTGACTACGTAGTCAGTGGTCCTCTCCACAACAAACATTGCAGCAGCGAGTTAAACTACTGCTGCGCCACACTACTGCCTGCGAGAATTTTTAGAAGAATTGTCGTTGTAGTGAAAGACGAAGGACGTTCGTGGCACGACTGAAGAGTGGGGATACAGTTTTAAAAAAAAAAGAGTGTTTCGTACTCGTGAAGAAGCCTGTTCTCAGCTATGATGGGAATGAAGTAGTCGATAGATTATGGCATAAAATGATCATGGTGAGTGAAAAAAAAATCATTATTTTGACTAACGTATTTACACTTTTACAGTTCCACTTTTTCTATCGCTGGTGCAATTACTGACATTTGAAATTTAATGGCCCCGTTAGAGCATGGTATGGCAACCGGCACATGGACGTTTTCGTGAGCATCTCATTCATGTTAGCAACACAGGAAAACACTGTTCTGTTTATGCGTTTGGTTAAAACGTAGTGAGTTTTGAAAGTAGGTTAATGTAGGTTATTCGTTTCCATCGTGTGACAAAACTCACCCCTGTGACACTGTGAACACACGTGGCTTTAATGACGCTGTGGAGCAACGAGATGCTGTAATATATTTTAAATTTCATTTCCGAACGTCACAGAAAATTTCATGTGCTATACTAAGCTCAGAGGTTAGGGTAGTAAACGCGCACTCGAAACAATAAATAAATATTGGTCTGAGAAGTTTCGTGCCTAAGAGATTGTCTGTTGAGAAGGAATAAAGTTTTTCCTTAATCCAGTACCTACATTAAAAAAAGAAAAACTGTCGTTTAAATGCTTTTGGTTGCATAACTCTGGTTCCATCACAGTATGTTAGGGCGTTAATTGCTTCCTGTATTGAACGTTATGAAATAAAAATTTATAACTATAGCACAAAATAGCAATCAGCTGATCACATTCGAAGGCAAATCTATAGTACTGGAGTGCCTCCCGCTTCTGCCACTAGATGTCTCTGTAGAAAAAAGATGACTGTAGAAATTCGCATGCCTTTGACGCATAAGTAACAAATACCAAACGATAGCAAATTTGAATGTTGGTATTTTTCTGCAAATAGCATGCAATGTCTTGGGAACAGTACATAGGTAGCTTAAAGTGCGTATGGTGTAAGTAAGTTTCTAGGATCATTCTTACATTTAATTATAAACAGTGTCACGTACATTTATATTAAAAGTAGCGCTTATACGGAAGGCTAGGCAAGCTTCTACTATTTCCTATTTGGTACATAAGACGAAAAAGTTTGCTGCAGATGCTGTTTCCCTGTGCATGCAATCAGGCTAGCTTTTACAATAATTCTGCTTCAAAATATAGTTTCTTAAAAATTACTGGAAATGAATAGTTCTTCAGAATGACACAATTCATGAATGAAAATATCGCTTAGCTAAATTTATCATAGCGAGGTAGAACGTGGGACGCAGAGGGCAAGAACTTACGGCACACAACCATGGAACGGGGGGAAGATTGTTTTATGTAAATATGTGAGAGATAACCGCAAGTGGGGCAAATCAGACCAAGAAAATAATTACAAGCTAAAAAACAAATAAAAGAAACAGCTGCATGAGTGTTATGGGGAGACGCACTGACATAGGTTATTGTCTACAGGTACTGTAGACTTACTGCTTGCTATAAGGTCTTAGCTAAACTATTGTAGCAAAAAAGTAAATAATATTAAATTGCATTGCAAAAACTGATGCTTCAAAAGACAGTTTTGCACACAATGTGTGAACTTCCCAAGTAAACAAAAACAGCTGTTCAGTAGTACACAGACGCCAAGAAAAGTGCTGGCACTGTGTAGTTGCATATGACTGACCAGGTTGCTGTATTTTGCCGAGTTGCTGTTATTTGAATAAATGGAAATGCATGAGACTGCAAGTGTCCAATGAAATGACACATTCATTTTGCATTTTTACTGATTTTTGTCAAATTCTAGCTAAAGTTTCCTTCCTGAAACCATATGGGCATACATAAGAACAATTTATACAAATATATAGTAAGAGAAGAATTGTCAATACTGACATGTTGTTGAAACTATGAATTTGTTATTAGTAAAACAGCAGCCTGTATTTGTTAAAACTTTTCTTGTGCAAGAGACATTGCCAGCAATTCAGAGTCGCTGTGAATAATTTATTCAGCTTCTCTGTGGCAGTCATATGCAGCATAAAATTTTACTATATACAGTTTTCTTGTTTAACATACAGTTAAAGTTAGTGTTCCAGAAAGAGAATTGAAGGGGAAGGTCTTTATCATAAAAACTTTTAAGTTTTTTGTGGTAGTTATATTTCATACTGGGATAAAGTTGTAAGTTGATTTACTGTGATTGTTATTCAAGATAGATATGTAATACAAGAGCTAATATTATGTAGGATATCCATCTAGAATTAGATGCTAATGAACTTTTGTAATTTTCCTCAGTCATTGCAGGCAGTTGCTCATTCAAAGGCCATGGATGCTTCCTTTCAAATTCCAGGACTAACCCTCCCCAGGCGCTAATGTCCAAGCTGTCTGCGCATCGTTAAATATTACAGCTATCACCACCTGATAATAAACTTCATTTGCATTGCTGCATTCATACTAACGAATTTGACTCACCAGTGGGATGATTGCTCAGAAGATTGTGTGTTCTGGGTACAACAGTTATCTTCAAGTGAACAGTGCACATATTATGTTCCAGCTTTACTAGGCAGTGACAGTTGTTCATCTCGTTGAACATTCCATAAATTTAATTTTCTCACAGAGATCAGGCTGCATCCATTTGAAATATGAAATAACTTAAAATAATTTTGGGCCTTTTGCAATTGTTATAGTGTTTAAATTAGTCAAAAAAATGTTTCAAGTGTAGTTCTTTGCTGTGGATTCTGAAATCCAGTATAAGGCAGCAAAAAGTGTCATTGAAGCTTGCAAGAGGTGCTTTTGCTTATGTTTTTTAAATAAAGTCTTGACAAATTTCAGTAGACTGAACAGGAAAAAGCTAGCACATTTTTATGTGGTTAAAACAATTCAAACTACCATTTCAACTTTGTTTTTCAAAATATTCTTGACCTTACTGTTAAAAATAAAAATTATATTTTCTTATATTCATCTGTATAACATGATGCTTCTCTTTGTCTGAGAGTGCAGTTAATATGTTAATAATTGAGTTTTTAATACTGTTATCTAACTGTGGACTGTAACAAATTTCACCATTTTGAGGAACAGCTTTTTCTGTTATGTACTTGTGTGTTTAAAAGTGGTGTGTATTCTAATACAATGTTGTTGAAAAAGTTTGTGCCTGCCCTGTGTTGTAGATGAAAAGATATTTAACTTATCCAGAGTAAATTGTATCATAACCTAATCTGGCACATTGGCCTACAGTTCCTAAAGTTTTCATATGAATGAATAAATAAATCCTTTTGAAGTGTCAGTTTTTATTCAGCTTTGACATCCTTACTAATAGAGCAGTGCAGTTGTAATGTTACTAGATGTGATGTAATCCTGCTAAGTATGTGGCAACAGATTTTAAAACATTTTTTTATGTTGCTAAAGTTTCAAGTTATGTGTTCTTGTGTACAGAACACAGTTTTCTGGAGAAGCAATGCACCTGTGATGCATGCACACAGTTGTAGGGTTTCTCCCATCAATAAAACACACACACACACACTCTCTCTCTCTCTCTCTCTCTCTCTCTCTCTCTCTCTCTCTCTCTCTCTCTCTCTCTCTCCAGGTAGAGCACAGCTGGCAAATGTTGAGTGCACCATATATGCTGTTATACTTTAAGTCGGCTGTTTCCTATTGGCACAAGTTGGTTTTTATTGAACACTACACAATAAAATATGTATGGCTACAGCCTTTCGTTTCTCATTCCTGTTTCTCTGGTTAAAGACAGCTTCTTAGTAAAGCATTGAATGTTGTAATGAGGCATACAGTGGTATCACTAGTATCTACTGAAATACAAAACTGTATTGCTCATACCGATTTATCTATAGAAAGAAAGCTTCTTAGTAAATCAGTGAAAGTTGGAATGAGGCATATAATTATATCTTTAGAAATAAAATAAAAAATTGTATACGCTACTGAAAACACAATAAATCGATGGCAGAAATAAGTAGAAAATAGACCAACACTAGCAGGTTATGGGCTGAAAATCCAATAGAAATTATGATCATGGTTACACTGGAGTCCTACAGCACTGTGGCACATTACATCAACACTGGACTGCTAGATGCATTTACAGCTTGATTGATAAAATGTTTCATATGCTTGTTGATTGTTGTTTGAAATGTAAATGTGAAACATTTTTGTGCAAAAATAAAAACCCACTCCTAACGCACCTGAGAACTGTGGTGGCTTAAATGAGGGGTTTGATCATAATAATGTTATGCTCATTAATAATGGTTTGCTTCTGGAAAGGGACTAACATAAAATTTTGGGATATATGCCTGAGGTGGATTTGGGAATCAGTGAAGCAAGTGGCTGTTGTCATCTAACATTATGCTGACTTGCCTAATGGAGCAACTACTTTTTGTCTAATTGGAGGTAAATCTTCAACACAAGATTGAGAACTGCTTGCTTTGACTGATATTTTATTCTTGTTGAGTTTGTTGATGTTAAATGGCCTTAGGTGACTAGCAGTTTTGTATTTCAGATGATTCCACTTTGAACTGAAGTATCAGAATTACTATACAATTTATTTTGAAATGAGCTACTTGAGACCTGAAAGGAAATAGCCATAAAAACATGAGTAGTCAGTAGCAAAAAAACTTTTCATGCTGTTTGTGCTATCTTTTGCTTAAAATTAGAAATAAGCATGTTAGTGCATAGTTGTATTTATGCTGTCCCTGCAGGATGATAGCTTGCAGGTCAGCAGACAGAAACGTGAAGTTCTATTTCATAGCCTTCAGTACCTAGCTTTTGAGTTATATAATACTGTGAAATATTTTATTAACATATCCTCATTTATATGTGGAGGAAGATATCCCTTGCTTACCTGCTCTTGTGGAAATTATTGACAAAATGACATTTTGAAATTGGCCTGTTGTCTATGCTTCCATACATGCTTAATGATAGACATTGAGAGCTGTTTGCATTTTTGTATTTACTGAAGTAGTCTCTTGTAGTTTGCCTGAGATATACTTTATCTACATTTATATAGCTGCATTTCAACTTGTATAGCTAACAAGATCACAATTACAATGTTTGTTACAGTGTTATTTTCACTGAAATATGAATAGTTTGGAAATAATGTTTCAAGTCTATGAAAGATGTTCAACTACTACTATAAATTCCATGTATTAGGAGCAGAGATGTTAGATTTATCATCCATGAGCAAATAGTTTATTTTAATAAAGAGGATTGGCAGTAGTTAATTTACAGGTAAAGGTTTTAAGTGCTATGATACCCACAAGTTAGACAAAAACAGCAATAATCTGTGAAACATGTAGTGTACATGCTGATTAATAGTACTCCAGAACATTAAATTTGTGGAAAAATTGCATTTGATTGCAATCATTATTGTAATTATAGACACACAGTGTTATTTGTATCATTTACTACAAATCTTTTTTTGTTGGTGCCATAATGGGCTTGCTGTAAAACTAAAATTGCACTGTTACATGTATGGTAATTATGTGAAGTTAAGGGGCTACATGCCACATTCTCTAAAAAATAAATAAAAATTGATAAAACATGTAAGTTTGCCCCCCTCTGCTGTTTGTATTTATATTACTTTCTGTTTCACCACTGCACTCTATACTAATAGTGTAATGATACAATGCCATGTACTTCCTTTATTTGGAAATAACAAGCATGATGAGCTTAACAGTGATAACAATTAACTAGAATTTTTTAATTTTTCTTCAGACATAATTTTATTATTGAAAAGCAAACATTCATCATTCAGTAATGAATATGCACATGAAATATGATTTTCTTCTCAAGAATTTTAAACCCCTTTAGTCAACAGTGAGGTGTAACCAATAGTTTAATGGCACACCTAGAAGATCATAGCTTTTAATGAAACATTCATTTTTAACTAAAAACAAATCCATCTGTATAGAAGTACTGAGTACCTGGTGGGTTGTATTTGTTTTCATATATTTTTTGATATTGTGCAGTTTTTTCTAATCATAAAAACAAATGTTGAAAAGAAAAGAAAAAAAAGAAACTGAATGTCATTTCACCGAATTCATCTAAGAGAGGCAGTTACTTTAACAATGGTAAATGACTTCAGTAAGATAGTTGTTCCCCCTTAATAGCTCATTTTCATATGGAGTGCAGACCAAGAAAGCAGTCTTGTTTTTCATTGATAACAGGCTAATCAGTTGTACAGACTGAGAGTAGTTAGTATACCACATATTATTTTAAATAATTATGAGAGGGGACAAGACTGTGCACATGTTAACTGTAGTTGCAGTCAGGAGCAAACTAAATTCATGTGAAACTATTCAGAATACTAGCAGATGAGCTATCTGCAGTAGTTACCATAAAAAAGATGGGGAAGTTTGCCAAGATAAAATATTTAGTTTAAAGCCCCCCCCCCCCCCCCCCCATTTTCCCCTGTTAAAAGTTCTGTAGAACACAGTGTTTCCAGGTTGAGCCATCAGCCCCTTTTATATAAAATGCATTATCAGACCAGCATACTTTATATTTTAAGCCTGTGTGTTTCCTTTGTTTCACAATACTAAAGATAAAGCTTTCATGCTGTGTTGGTTGCTGGCAGAAAATTTCTGGTTCTAGAATCCCTCAATCAGCTTCAAATGAATTCTGTAGTAGAATATACTAAACTGTATGGCATAAACTGTTTTAGTAGTCTGAATGTGACGCTGGTGCAGATGGATCTGTCAATGAGGTAAAGAAGGTAAAACTGTCCTCAACCTGAAGGTTTATTTCAAAAACAGTGTTTTGGTAGTCATAATACTATAGGGAGTGGTATACTGTACTGTTGCCTTTCTCCAACCTTTCGAACTTACTGAACAAGCCAGTCACATGTAGATGTACACTTTAACACGTGTTTTGAGCCATGGTGCATCTTCGAATTTTTCAACATTGATGAACTGTTGCCAGAGATGGCACAATTTATAAGTAACAGCAAAAAAACTGAGGACTTTCGGATTTTATCCACCAACCCTTAACTAATTGATAATATACTTGTTACATCTTCATTGGTTAGGGTCATACTTCTCCACTTTCTCCACCAGACATTTATTATGGAAAATTTTTTCTGGACTAAAGCAAATGAGGTACTCTGGGTCCACTTTGGAACTACCCTTTTCAGGGGGATCCTTAATCTTATGGTGGGTAATCCTACTCGGAGAGAGTTTTTATTTTGCAGTAAATTCGGTGAAGCGATTTCTGCTTAATGATTTTCCGAGCATAGGGTTTACGAAGCATTACTTCCTCCACAGTTAGTAAGTTAAAAATATGCAAGAGATAAACTCATGCTCAAACAAAGATTTTTCTAACTACTTAAATTGAATGTTATAGAATGCATATCTAAGGATAAAGGTAAATGGTTTAGTTCTCAGAGTGGTAACACAAAGTTGTTAATATTCTCTTTTAAAAAGTGAAGCAGCTGGGATTTAATAATACAGTTTTTTCTCTCTCTCCCTCTCTCTCCCTCTCTCTCCCCCCCCCCCCCCCCCCCCCCCCCCACACACACACCTGAAAACTTTATTTAGTGAAACTGGCACAGAGCATCAGTTGTATGTGTTTGACCTAGCTGCTGTGGTTTAAGAATTAGTTGTTTGTGGTTAGCAGACTAGAACCAAAACTGCTTAATCAACTTAGTGTAAGAATCATATTTTAATTTCATTTTATTCATTCAGGTGTCAACTCACTGTGAAGTAGGATTTGTCATCAGAATACAATGAAAATGAATAACATAACTATAAATTCACATAAAATACAAACAAATGTTTGTATGTGGATAATCGCCTCCACAGCCGAGGTTGCTAGACTCTGAAGTAAGCTGTTCCAAATCCCAGTAGTGCATGAAATTTTCACTGCCAGTATTTGACCTGCAAGGGGAGGAGAGGAGGTGACCCAGAGTTTCCAATCACCAGTCTTTGTGCCAATGTCCTGGATTAAATTCCAAACCTCCGTGGGGTGTCTCACAAAGTGAGGACATGTAATTCTGTTGGTGGTGATCTATCCATTGGATGGGGAAGTTAAACTCTGCAGTCTCTTGAGTGCTTTTCAAGATGAATGGGCTACATGCCAGCACCAAGTTTCACCCTCTTCCTTCCTTCATCCGTGACAACTCAGATCCAACACTGCAGTGTATGGCACTCATCACTGTCATCCACAGGACACAGCTACACGCAAGACACATTATAACAGGTGAGGTAGGCAATAGCAAACCACCTCCATTAGGACCTTGCCATGAGCTGCAATGCAGAATTATCGCATCTGCTCTCCCTATGCTCATTATCTGAGTGCTGGACTATTTATTATTTTATGAAGATAGAACAGTTGGTTGTCTGTGTCCTTGTTGAAGGGAACATCCCAGAATTTGCCTGAAATGATTTAGGAAGAGCACTGAAAACTTAAATCATTGTTGCTGGACTGGATGAATAACATGTGCTTGGATCTAAGGGGTCAGTCTCAACAACTGTAATGCCTCATTTGGTCGGGTTGTATTGTGCAGTGTTTCGCTTTGTCTTCTGAATGATGGACATGAAGAGGAAGGAAAGGTGTAGTCTGAAAGTAACAAGGAAATTTTGTCTGTAAAACTAGTAACTACTTTTCTCCCCATCAGATTTTCTCTAAGTGAATGGTACCTAACAAAAGTTGCAGGCAATTAATTAAATCAGTACCCCTTATTGTTTGTAGTGAGTGAAACTTAAGAAACTGTTAGTTCAAAATGGGCTGAAAAAGTATCATTAACAATGTGTGTAAAAGTAGAGTAAACAAATTTAAATAGCTTCATAGTGAACTTCTCCTGCTGGTGCATTGAGCAAATTCTCACTAAGAACTGAGAAAGATTCGAGTTACATGGAACTCCCAGTGCAGGAGGAAAGGATGGTGTGGCATTGCTGTTGGAGGAACCAATTGTACATTTTGCTTGTCTCTGTTGGAAAGAAAGGGGAGGGGGATAGAATTAGTAGAAAGTGAGAGTTGGATTTGTTGTCAATGAGTATTGCCAAACTGTTTTGTCCAAATTGCCCCATAATGTTTGATACTGACTACACATGTGTAAGTGCCTGGTTCGTGCAATATTAATTTGTTCTCCCCCCCTCCCCTTTTTCTGAAAGTATGCTGTCTGTTCATAGAACAGTTAGGTCGGGTTGAGGGAATTTTATGTTGGAGAAAGGTAAGTACAGCAGCTGCTAACACTTAAATATGTAAGATATGAAACAATACCAGAAAAAACTATCAAACATCAGCAGTTTTGACGTACTGCATCCCTCCTGCTTTCACAACAGCATCCAATGTGAACAAATTGTTCATTCAATGTGGTGACAAGTCGATTTGCAAGCTAAGGTACCAACCCATCGTATATCCGTTTATTAATTGTGAAAATAAAATTTTAAGTGATCTTTTTAGTTGATCCTAATGTTTGTTTCTGAACTTGCCCATTCAGATAATGTTTTCTGTCATGAAGACATTGTGTTACACTAAAATACAATTTACTCTTTCATTTTCATAGATTGATGTGATGGTTCTGGCACGTTCCATCAAAGTAGAACCAAAGAAGTAATGTTAATTTAACACTTGTTGAATGCTAACGGAAGTTAACTGGTTAAATTTACTGCTTTGGAAGCAGATTATTTTATTTAGCGCTCTTAGCTATGGAAAAAGTTTTTTCCCTGAGCCTGAAGGCATTGTAATTCCCGGTTTCCAGGCCAACTAAAAAGAAAAACCGTTCAATATTAAATGTTAATCAATTACTCCATTACACTGTTCCACGAAATGGAAATTATTCTTCGGTAATACGGTTTATTTTTATTTTTTTTTTAAAAAAAAAGATGAATCCGTGGCCAAAGAGTTCACTTGGTTTTCAAAGGATGAAATCAATGGACATATCTTGTCATTTGTATTTGTCTTTCGTTGTGCTTGCTTCAAGTTGCATGCATCTAGTCTCGATTCTTTGGGGAACAATGTAGCATACTGCCATACTGTGCCCTTTGAAAATCTTGCACCTTAGTTAGGCCTTGCGGAGTGACAACATGAGCAGCGGAGTGCATCGAAACCACGATCAACGACTGTACTGGGCGATCCTCGTATATAATGTTAAAGTAGGTAGTTAGACATGGAAGTCAGAAGTGGGAGCTCCAGCTGGCCAAGCGATTAGAAAAAATAGCATTCTGTGATTTTCATTTCTGACCAAGCCCTGTATATACCATAAATTTGGACGTGCCTGTAATCGGTGATGACGAGTAGGTGCGGTCCCCTTGGTAACAGTATCTGAGTGTGTGTATTGTACATACATAAGACCTAATCAAAACAAGATAAAGGGGGACTCGCCAGTCATACTACCCTACTGCTATCATGAAGTCCATGATGTCGATGTCGTTTGTGTCGTGCCGAGTTTTTCCTGTGCATCCGCAGTATTTAGTGAAATGCAGAGATTTGTAATGATTCCACTTCAGAAGGTTATAATAGTAGCGGGCTTGCTGAGAAACGTGTGGAATTAACTTCTAATAGTTAAACTCTAGTGATTTGGTTGAACTCGTATAAAGATGCTCTTTAGTAAATTGCGTTCGGCGTTGAGATTTTCTTTTTAGTATTTCTACTTCCGAAGTGTGAAAAAAAAATGTATACACAGAAGTAACTTGGAAAGTAACTTAGAAGTGTATGAATAGCACATCCTATTTGTGTTTTTACGTCTTTGATTATGATCGTACGTGTTATCCTTTGAGCTGAAGATAGGTAAAGAAACAATTAACACAGATCTCAGCTGACTGTCAGCGCGGATAGTGTTGCCACAAATTAGGGCAAAGTCTGGGTCACACGCATGGAAGTTATTTTAATAGTAGACTCTTTCTGCTACAATCTTCTGTACGCAAAGAGTGTTTCTGATCGCGAAGCTATAATTGCTGATGAATATGAGGTAAAGGTGAGAGTAAAGAAAGATGGAAAAATTGTGAATATGACGAAAAAATTGAGCAAACGCGTCAAAAGGAAATTCACAAAATGGAAAGATTGAAGAAACCGGTACGGAAAAGAATGTTCAAAAGTTTTGAACTTGGCCTCTGAGAAGGTGTCAACTGGTGAAGACTTTTTTCGTGGGATCAGTTACAGCGAATGACCTGGTCAAGAACGAGGGTCTTTTCATCTATATCCAATTTATCAGGTAAGTGAGGTCAAGGTTTTAGTGAGCTCCAGATGCAAAATCAGCTGGGTCATCTTGTTGAACCACAGACACCAACGAGAATGAAGGGGGACATGCTTCGATACCAGTAACTGGAATGGATGCACTTATCCCCTAATAAAAGGTAGGAATGCCACGGTCCTATTAAATTAGCCACTGGCTACGTTTGGTATGTTGCTTCTACGACTCTGACTCAATGTGAATCCTGCGTTATGACCGTTAGACATTAGTCAACACATACCTGTGATGATCTTCAAGGTCACCATCTTTCATGAATCGTCAGTGGAAAGGGTTATATCTATAACACTATAAATGTGTTGTAGTGACATAAAGTATGATTTATGAATGAGTGGGTGGCGATGTATGAACCTTGCGTGGAGAGTTGGTGATCAAAATACGCATTCTGTAGAACTGTACAGTGCTTGTCACACAGCATATTCTGCTGGAGTGCTTGTTGGAGGCTTCCCGACCAAATATTTACCACCTTTCATTCGATGTAATGGTTACTGATGTTGTTAAGAGTTCGAAAGCACAGCCTTGGCCGCCGTGCGGTCTCTCATTATTCCTACTATCAGTATGCAGGGCCTGCTGGCAGTGTTACAAGTGCTTCCCGGGGAAAAAACATCGCATTGAATGAATACAGATACGTGTACACATACGCGAAACTATCTGACAAGTCATATAGTAGCCTGCACAACAGCGCAGCTTACTTTAACCCACGTCACAATTTGATTTACTGGTATCTGGTTTGCTAGCACCATCTTCAATCGTCGTAGCTCAACTGTTGATAGTTATAGGTGCAATGTGGTTCTTAGTCAAGGGCCTGTCATCGAAATGACCGCGCTTCGTGCAATCATTGAAAGTCTTGGCTCCATCGTATGAAATATCTAATTGAATGGCTGGTATGTGGATTATTAGCTTCACAATCCTTCATCTCTCTGGCTGTGTAGCCTTTGTGTTTGCTTTTGTATTCACAAAAGCAGTATGTGCATATTTGTAGTAAAATATTTAATTTAATTCGTACTTAACAGGTCTCTTCCATAACTTGTAAACGGGGATGTTATAAACCTTATACATGGCTACAGACTTCGTCGATATAAAAATACGATTACGATTTCGTCAACAGCAGGAAGTGATTGTGTTTTCTTTCAGGCGAATGATTGCCGGTGCTGTATGATTTAGTTTTGATGTACTATAGAAGTAACCCCTCCTGGTGCCTGACATACACTACTGGCCATTAAAATTGCTACACCAAAAAGAAATGCAGATAATAAACGGGTATTCATTGGACAACTATATTATACTAGAACTGACAAGTGATTACATTTTCACGCAATTTGGGTGCATAGATCCTGAGAAATCACTACCCAGAACAACCACCTCTCGCCGTAATAACGGCCTTGATACACCTGGGCATTGAGTCAAACAGAGCTTGGATGGCGTGAACAGGTACAGCTGCCCATGCAGCTTCAACACGGTACCACAGTTCATCAAGGGTAGTGACTGGCGTATTATGGCGAGACAGTTGCTCGGCCACCATTCACCAGACGTTTTCAATTGGTAAGAGATCTGGATATGTGCTGGCCAGGGCAGCAGTCTAACATTTTCTGTATCCAGAAAGGCCCGTACAGCACCTGAAACATGTGGTCGTGCATTATCCTGCTGAAATGTAGGGTTTCGTAGGGATCGAATGAAGGGCAGAGCCACGTGTCGTAAAACATCTGAAATGTAACGTCCACTGTTCAAAGTGCCGTCAATGCGAACATGAGGTCACCGAGACGTGTAACCAATGGCACCGCATACCATCACGCCGGGTGATACGCCAGTATGGCGATGACGAATACACGCTTCCAATGTGCGTTCACCGCGATGTCGCCAAACACGGATGCAACCATCATGATGCAGTAAACAGAACCTGGATTCATTCGAAAAAATGACGTCTTGCCATTCGTGCACTCAGGTTGGTCGTTGAGTACACCATCGCAGGCGCTCCTGTCTGTGATGCAGCGTCAAGGGTAACCGCAGCCATGGTCTCCGAGATGATAGTCCATGCTGCTGCAAACGTCGTCGAACTGTTCGTGTAGATGGTTGTTGTCTTGCAAACGTCCCCATCTGTTGACTCAGGGATCGAGACGTGGCTGCACGATCCGTTACAGTCATGCGGATAAGATGCCTGTCATCTCGACTGCTAGTGATACGAGGCCGTTGGGATCCAGCACGGCGTTCCGCATTACCCTCCTGAACCCACCGATTCCATTTTCTGCTAACAGTCATTGGATCTCGACCAACGCGAGCAGCAATGTCGCGATACGATAAACCGCAATCGCGATAGGCTACAATCCGATTTTTATCATAGTCGGAAACGTGATGCTACGCATTTCTCCTCCTTACACGAGGCATCACAAGAACGTTTCACCAGGCAACGCCGGTCAACTGCTGTTTGTGTATGAGAAATCGGTTGGAAACCTTCATGTGAGCACGTTGTACGTGTCGCCACCGGCGCCAACCTTGTGTGAATGCTCTTGAAAGCTGATCATTTGCATATCATAGCATCTTATTCCTGTCGGTTAAATTTCGCGTCTGTAGCACGTCATCTTCGTGGTGTAGCAATTTTAATGGCCAGTAGTGTACTCTCACTTGCCTGTCCCCTAATAAATGGCAGTATTTCAGAGTGAAGTACTGTGATGGTGTTCCACACTGCTGCCAGAATATTTAAATAGAAGTTAAAGACAGACATCACTTAAACGACGTCATTTTCCGCTTTTGACCGTAATTGTGTTTAGCCTCAGGTTGACTGACTTCGCCCGCATCTCGTGGTCGTGCGGTAGCGTTTCGCTTCCCACGCCCGGGTTCCGGGTTCGATTCCCGGCGGGGTCAGGGATTTTCTCTGCCTCGTGATGGCTGGGTGTTGTGTGGTGTCCTTAGGTTAGTTAGGTTTAAGTAGTTCTAAGTTCTAGGGGACTTACGACCACAGCAGTTGAGTCCCATAGTGCTCAGAGCCATTTGACTGACTTCACCCTTCATGTAAATAACACAAATTTACGTAACATGTTTTTTTTTTCATTTAAAGAATTAATGCAGGCTATGGACCTGCATTACAAAAAGTTAAGATTGTTAAATTAATACCGCTTACCTAGTACCGTTTACTCCCTCCCTTCGCCTCCCACAAAGAAGCGATCACAACTGATGATGGTGTTCTGAAATGTCAATTGTAGTATTGATAACCACTCTGTCTGCAGTATGACGTTTAATGTCACTGTACAAGTGAGAGATGAGTAGGGTGACGAGACGTGCCGAGTAACCGAATACGCCAGTCCAAGGAGTTTCACAAGTGCACAATATTTCTGAGAAATGGTGTGTATGAAGGATAGGAAGAGCAGATGGGCACGCAAGTCATTCATAGTCTTCTCAATATTCTTTGTCGGCGGGTTATAGTGTACCAGGAAATGGAGGTACCCATAACAGCCCATTCATCATAATTGATGTTTTTTGCGATTTGAAACTTCAGTTTCGTTGCATATATCGCCACTACAATCCTCTATCGTTTACACTGGGCGCTCTGGCGTCATTTAGATGATGCCAAACACACAGTTCATCGGTCCTCTGAAGGACACACAAATGCTTTAGTCTCCCCACTCACCAACATATCTACTGGCTAGACTTCCTTACCCTCGAACTTTTTCTTCTAATGGAGGAGGAGGAGATTAGTGTTTAATGTCCCATTGACAACGAGGTCATTAGAGACATAACGAGTAATAAAGAGAGGGGGAAGGGGGGGAGGGTCAGAGAGGAAACCGTGAATGAGGAAAAGGAGGAATTGAATTTGGAACTGGAATTAGAATCAGAAATGGAGGAACCGGAAGTCGCACCGTCAGGCTTAGAGAAAGTGCAGAACGCAATTGAAAACTTTAAGGATAATAAAGCAGCAGGAGTTATTAAAATTTGGGGGAAAGAAGATGGAGACAGCTATTAATGAATTAATAAAGGAAATATGGATTACGGAAGAAATTCCCAAGGATTGGAACATGGGAATAATCTGCCCATTTTATAAGACAGGTGACAAGGCAGAGTGCAGCAGTTACTTGGGTTTCGACACAACATATAAGGTGTTTAGCAAGATTTTAGCCTCTCGGCTAGAATATCGGGTGGTAACGATACTGGGGGATTAACAGACTGGATGCAGGGAAATATATCCGCAGTGGACGTGATACTTCTATTGGGCCAAACGCTAGAGAAGTTTTACGAATATGACAAGCAACAGCATCAGTTGTACTTTGATTTTAAGCAAGCATACCACGGCCTAGACAGGAATAAGATTTTCCAATGTATGAAGGATTTTAGAATCTCAACAAAATTAGCGATGTTGACCGAAATGACAATGATAGCAACAGTCTGCAAGGTCAGAATAGAGCAAGAGTTGTCGCGAGAGAGCCATGTAGGGAGAGGATGCAGCAGGGACATGTGATCTCTGCGCTACTCTCTAATTTAGAAGTGGAGCAGTTAATTCGGCAAATGTCAACAAATACAGGGGGAAAAGTATTTAACTGGCAGATCCAGGTGGTGGAATACGCTGACGATGTTGCATTAATTGCAAGGAATGGCAGAGTTTCGAAGGACAATTATGCTACCTTGGAAGGAGCAGCGGTGAAACGAAGTAAGGCTGTATGTTGATGTGAGACCCTAGTGAGAATAGAGGAGAGACTTCAATGAAAATAAATAGGAAAGAATACCAAAGGGTGGAAAAGCTTCGATAATAACAGAAGATAAGAGGACAACAGGTAATTCAAGAAAGGACAGCAAGTGGAAACCGATGTTGTTATTCCTTTCAGAATGAATTCAAACCAGAAATGTTTGCAGGAATACAAAAATCCAAATGTATTTGACTATATTAAGACCTAGAGCAATGTTTGCATGGGGAAAGCTGGGTGATGACTACAAAGGAAGAAAGCTAGTTCTTGAGATGGGAAATGAAGATTTTGGCAAAGAAATTTGGGGCAGTGGGAGAGAAAGGAAGTTAGAGAATAAGGACAAACACTTTTTGGGCATATGAATATTGTAGTGAAAATCGAGCAAGAAATAATAAGATGAGCTGGTCTTGTACAGAGAACGCCAGAATCACGAAGTGTTTACAAAGTTTCCAGAATAAAAAAGCTGTGAGGACAGGTCAAGGGGTGGGACACAGTTTTAATCTGCCAGGAAGTTTTGTTAAGAAAATGTTTATAGGAAAACCTGAGGGAAGAAATGAAGTGGAAGACCAGCAGAATGATTTGCAAGAGGACAAGTAAGTAAATACGTGCGTGAGGATACCCAACACAAGGGTCTTTACAAATCTCTTCTTTGTGTGGAAGTTCATGCACATGTTCATCAAAAGGTTCTTCTTATTTTGGAAGGCGCTCTCGGCCAAAGCTATTCTTTTCTTGATTTCCCTGAGACATCACATTGCTGCCGAGATGGCGAAATTCGATTGCTTCCTCGACTTGCTCACTGCGCGAAATCCGATTGCTTTCTCTAGTTGCTCACTACCTATTCTCATGTCGGTTGTACACCCACCTCCTTTCTTGTCTATAACGATGACTTTAATCTTCTTGATATTTATTTTTAGTTTTGTTACCCCTTGATTTAAGACCCTATACATTTTTTTTTTTTTTTTCTCTGAACATGTCACTATTGCATTGTCATCGGCAGATCTGATGTAAATCTAATAAAACTAAACTCCGTCCGGACAGGCCTTGGAAGGCCCATCGGTACCGACAGGCGGCCGTGTCATCCTCAGCCCACAGGCGTCACTGGATGCGGATATGGAGGGGCATGTGGGCAGCACACCGCTCTCCCGGCCGTATGTCACTTTACGAGCCCGGAGCTGCTACTTCTCAATCAAGTAGCTCCTCTGTTTGCCTCACAAGGGCTGAGTGCATCCCGCTTCCCAACAGCGCTCGGCAGACAGGATGGTCAACCATCCACGTGCCAGCCGATGTAAATCTAATGCCTACCGTTAATTTTGATTCCATGTGTCTTTTCTTGCACTGTTGTTACTGCCTCCTCGATGAACCTATTTAAAGTAAGTAAGGTGACAGAGGGCATTGTAGTCTCACTCCTCTTCAGATTTTTGCTTCTTTCTTGGTATCATTAATATCCAGTTTGTATATACTCAAAATTAATCACCTGTCCCTCCAGTGAAGTCTTACTTTACGGTAAAAAAAAAAAAAAAAAAAAAAAAAATCTGTCTGGCCACCCAGTTAAGATTTTCTGTGATTTGCCTATATCGCTTAAGACGAATACTGGGGTTGTTCCTGTGAAAGAATACGGCCCATTTACTTATCCATTCCGAGCTTATGATATATCTGTAATTAAATCGTCGTTGATGGGAAGTTAAACTCAAGTCTTCTTTCCTTCCTTCCCGAAAATCATCTTCGGCTTGGGTGCCATGTTGGAAAACACACGACATGTGCTAAGCGAATCACCATCACGCCCCAAATAACGTGAATGAAACAGACTTACTTCTAATTGTTAGAATTAAGTCTGTTTGGTTTATATATTGAGAGAGTGACGATGATCTTTGCAGATCAGCCCTCGGATGCTTTCCAACATTAGTTTAATAAAAACACCTTTCAACTGTGGAGTGCCACCTATCGAAAATACAACTTTCCACATTTGTTTTATGCTCTCTGTCTTCCACATCTTCTTCTAGGGTTTCACTCTACATATTACAGTGGTGGTAAACAATCTCACTTCCTGTCAATAGCAAAATAACTACGTATACTCTTTGAATTGTGACTTAAATCACATCTAAGCCGGGAAAGTGATCACGTTTTAGTCTTTGCCTGGCTCAGCTGGTTGTTGACAGAGTAGGTAACTTAGGAAACGGCATGTGAAAGAATATGCTGGTGGGAGAAAGCTTGCATGCAATTTCTGTGCTGCTCTTGTTCAGACTGCATATGCTTGTTTCGTTACCCTTTCTTGAAGATAGAGGCGCCTTGAGAGCGAGAAAGCATTAACTTTTCCTGCGCCATCTAAAAATGCTGCCCTGCTCCAGTACTGACTTTCAGTCACGAAGCTTTTTTAATCGCTCTGCGTCCGATAAACAAACCAACCGCGTTGTTGGTGACAGGTGACTACAATAATTTGGATAAATTAAAGAAAAGTCACAAAGGAGATGATAACTCAGAAATTTATGTGCCGGTTGTTATTAAAGCTAGCCCGTATAGGGCACACGAAACTGTATAAATAGAAAATAGAAACAAAGTTTCAAAGGATGAATATTCGACCTAAGAACATGTTTGGAATGTAAAAATATAATATAAGTTTGGTGTGACACAATGTCCACATGTAGCGTGATTACTCCAGCAGTAATACACCGCATGGAGCGCTGTGTTATGACATACACTACTGGCCATTAAAATTGCTACACCACGAAGATGTGCTACAGACGCGAGTTTAACCGGCAGGAAAAAGATGCTATGATATGCAAATGACTATCTTTTCAGAGCATTCACACAAGGTTGGCGCCGGTGGCGACACCTACAACGTGCTCACATGAGGAAAGTTTCCAACCGATTTCTCATACACAAACAGCAGTTGACCGGCGTTGCTGGTGAAACGTTGTTGTGATGCCTCGTGTAAGGAGGAGAAATACGTATCATCACGTTTCCGACTTTGTTAAAGGTCGGATTGTAGCCTATCGCGATTGCGGTTTATCGTATCGCGACATTGCTGCTCGCGTTGGTCGAGATCCAATGACTGTTAGCAGAAAATGGAATCGGTGGGTTCAGGAGGGTAATGCGGAACGCCGTGCTGGATCCCAACGGCCTCGTATCACTAGCAGTCGAGATGACAGGCATCTTATCCGCATGACTGTAACGGATCGTGCAGCCACGTCTAGATCCCTGAGTCAACAGATGGGGACGTTTGCAAGACAACCATCTGCACGAACAGTTCAACGACGTTTGCGGCAGCATGGACTATCAGCTCGGAGACCATGGCTGCGGTTACCCTTGACGCTGCATCACAGACAGGAGCGCCTGCGATGGTGTACTCAGCGACGAACTTGGGTGCACGAATGGCAAAACGTCATTTTTTCGGATGAATCCAGTTTCTGTTTATAGCATCATGATGGTCGCATCCGTGTTTGCCGACATCGCGGTGAACGCACATTGGAAGCGTGTATTCGTCGTCGCCATACTGGCGTATCACCCGGCGTGATGGTATGGGGTGCCATTGGTTACACGTCTCGGTCACCTCTTGTTCGCATTGATGGCACTTTTAACACTGGACATTACATTTCAGATGTGTTACGGCCTGTGTCTCTACCCTTCATTCGATCCCTGTGAAACCCTACATTTCAGCAGGATAATGCACGACTGCATGTTGCAGGTCCTGTACGGGCCTTTCTGGATACAGAAAATGTTAGACTGCTGCCCTGGCCAGCACATATCCAGATCTCTCACCAATTGAAAACGTCTGGTGAATGGTGGCCGAGCAACTGTCTCGCCACAATACGCCAGTCACTACCCTTGATGAACTGTGGTATCGTGTTGAAGCTGCATGTGCAGCTGTACCTGTACACGCCATCCAAGCTCTGTCTGACTCAATGGCCAGGCGTATCAAGGCCGTTATTACGGCGAGAGGTGGTTGGTTTGGGTACTGATTTCTCAGGATCTATGCACCCAAATTGCGTGAAAATGTAATCACATGTCAGTTCTAGTATAATATATTTGTCCAATAAATACCCGTTAATCATCTGCATTTCTTCTTGGTGTAGCAATTTTAATGACCAGTAGTGTATATGAGCACCATAGAACGTGAATACCACTCTTCCAAAACTGCTCTTGACTGACAAAAATAATCGGAGGTGAGTTACGCCAACTGAAAGCATCCTAAACATTCTCCGTAGGAGTCATTGCAGGAAATTGTAATGGCCGAATTGTGTAGTGAGTTGTTTCCTGTTGAATATATTCATCGCGGGTCTTTGCAGATAACTTGTTGAAATGACGAGGGTGCACATTCCAAAACGAGTCCGTTTTGTATTACACCATATCGCACATGTCTCCCGAAATAACTCTGGTTGTAAAATTTGAGACATACGAGTTTATGCAAGGCCCTAAAACTATTTCCAGAGGGTGCCTTAGTTCATCCTGGGTTGTAAGTCAAAGGTAGACAATCCATAGTCATAAGGTGCCTTCCGTCAGTCAATGTTCAGGTCCCTATTATTTCATATTACAGACTACTTACCGAGTCTTTCCCAAGCACATATTTCCAGCTTCATTTTACATTATAAAATATCCTGGTACACTCGACAGCAAAAGAAGTGGGTCACCCCTAAATTCCAACTTGTAGGCTGCACCTGAATGTATGCAACCAACAACATAGCATATCTGCGTTGCACATAGTCGCAACCCTCCACAGTACAGTCGTTGTAAGATACACAATGGGTACCGCTAGAGACTACTAGAGAACACCAGTCTTTGTGATAGTCGACTTATGACCACAGCAGTTGAGTCCCATAGTGCTCAGAGCCATTTGAACCATTTTTTTGTGACAGTCCGTCCAGATGTAAAGTAACACCATGATAGTACAGAAGAGATCAGACAGTCCTTAACGTTTGTAAACTAAACTTAATTACAATAAGTGACATTTCAAATGTTATGGGACAACTAGTTTTGTCACATAAATCGTTCTGTAATCCTTAGGCACAATTAAATATTTGAGACAGTATATGGATTTATAAAGTTGTATGGCAATTGGAAACAAGTTCTTTGCTGTCTAAAAGGTTTACCCAACACATGCTGAACGTCGTTCAACGCTCAACGGGGAGTGGTTTCGCATCAACTTTATGTAATACTAAGCAGTTAAAAGAAAACGTGATTAACGGCGGCAACCACTCTACGGGAATCCAAACATTAACAGTGAATCACAAGTAATATCATTGTTCACATTACTCATCAACAGTTACTTGTACACGAAGTTGTACTTTAAATGACATGACCAACGTCTTTGTTCTGGATCCAGATGCAAACCCAGAACGTAAAGCCATTGTTAACCAAGCAAAGCTTTGTGCATTATCGAGACTCGATCACTAGGCAGAAAGAGACATCAAATATTGACGTTTGCACCAGTATCAGTTATCAATTCTCAACTTGAACGTAAATGACGATAATGTTTGTACGAAAGCAGGAACCCTAACATGACAACTACCTTCTTGGTAATTAACCTCGAAAGACGTTGTATAGTGTTGCATTGTCAAGGAATAAAGGATGCACATGTTTAAAATTGAAATGCTATCATGTAAAGCTGGGGACAAGGATGCGAACCCAGCACCTAATCGGATTGTTGAACAAGTACGTAAAATCAGAATGTAGATATCACAGTTTGTCACCAGTAGTGGGGTTGGAACCTTAAATGACGACTGAAGTTGTATTGCCTGACTGGGATTCGAACCCGGCGTCTACCGCCGTCGTTGTCTAACCAGGAACAGACGAGAAATGTCCAATGTTGGTCCACCATCAGCGAGATGTGCACACGTTTAACTAGAAATAAGGTGACGAAAACGTCTATGCTGACTGAGAGTCGAACGCCGCACACATGGTTATGAAGACACGTTAATAATCAAAAATGGCTCTGAGCACTATGGGACTTAACATCTTAGGTCATCAGTCCCATAGAACTTAGAACTAGTTAAACCTAACTAACCTAAGGACATCACACACATCCACGCCCGAGGCAGGATTCGAACCTGCGACCGTAGCAGTCGCGCGGTTCCGGACTGACGCGCCCAGAACCGCATGGCCACCGCGGCCGGCGTTAATAATCAACCTCATATTCAGTAGTAGCTAGAAGTAGCATGTTTTGTTGCAAACCTTAAGGCCTTACTCATCCGTAGTAACTTGTTGCCTAATATCTGCGATATCATGATGTTAATTTACAAGTGGATTGACTGCCGCAAAGAGCAATGTTCTCTAGTAGTCGTGTATCATTGAGATGTAAATGAAGTGCCTCAGCAGAAAGTAATTTCCGTCGTGCAGTACGTATTGTTTCAGAGACACTGAGTACATGTTATAAGTGCACAAAACGTGTATTATATATTAAGTATATACTATTATTTGGAGAAGTTGGCGCCAAACCTGTTTACTTTTACATTCCGCTTAGTTGTCGTGGTTGAATACAGTTTTTCTTAAGGCTACATCTAATGCACAGCGCTTACAAGAAAGTATAGTTTCCTGCGTCATGCTGTTGCTAGCTAGGTGAAATACTTTGTGGTAGCTATGTTTAAAATGAATGTATTTTAAAAAGTATTGTTCGTCAAATATTTGAATTAATCGTCAACTGTAGGTGTGCCTGCACATGTTATAGCATAATAGCTGTAGCTGCTTTAGTTTGTACTACAGACTTGGGTAGGTTAGGTGTAACTTTTGATGCTTCAAGTCGTGATCGTGGCCATGCGACCCGGGACTGTACTAGCAGCGGGTCACGAGCTACGGGCCAGCCAGGCTGACCGAGGCGAGACGCAAGTGAGCGAGCTGGCGGTGGCGTTAGTGGGCCAACAGCCCGGGACGAGACAGCACGGCTGCGCCGCATGCCTCTGCCTCTGCCGCTCCGTTTGACGTAAATATGTTTACCTTCTCTCCTGGAATCAGTATAAGAGCGGCAAGCAGAAATGCACATCAGGCTGTCTGCCGTAATGGCTCACTGGGAGAGGTCTATTCGAGGTAGAGTCAAAAAATGGTTCAAATGGCTCTGAGCACTATGCGACTTAACTTCTGAGGTCATCAGTCGCCTAGAACTTAGAACTACTTAAACCTAACTAACCTAAGGACATCACACACATCCATGCCCGAGGCAGGATTCGAACCTGCGACCGTAGCGGTCGCGCGGTTCCAGACTGAAGCGCCTAGAACCGCTCGGCCACTCCGGCCGGCCGAGGTAGAGTCATCGCTCTCAGTGAGGAAGGAGGATGTTCCATCAGAGAAGCTGGCAGACGTTATGGAGTATCACATACCACTGCAACGAGATGGTGGATGATCTGCCTTGAAAGAGGCACCACCAACAGGGCTCCTGGCTCAGGCAGGAAGAGAGTGATCTCACAGCAGGAAGACAGGGACCTAGTGTCTAGGAGCAGAAAAAATCCATTTCTGAACGCGAAGCAGTTGCGGCGGGAGACCAACTTCCCCGGCTCCAGTGACACGATTCGCCGAAGGCTGAGGGACGCTGGACTGCATGCACGACGATCCGCCGTGAAATAAGAGCTCAGCGAAGACAATGTTTTATACCGGCTAGCATTTGCGGAGCTCCATCTGAAGGCGAGGTGGGACAACGTCATTTTCACTAATGAGAAGGTGTTTTCCACCAATAACGACGGTCCACGAATTGTTTGCCGGCCGCAAGGGACTCGCCATCGACGCGAATATGTAACCACGACGAGAAGAAGTGGCCGCTATCTGTTACCTGCTGGAGTTGGATTTCTGCGAGAGGGGCGGGAGTTCTTCACAGGATAGAAGAAACTCTGGACAGCGCGCAGTATGCCCACATATTGGAAAATGTGGTGCTTCCGTCAGTGCGAATGCTGTACGCAGAAGGGGACGTCACATTGGAAGAGGACCATTCTCCCATTCACAAGTCTGCATTTGTTCAGCAGCGGCTCTCCACGATTGGCGTCAACGTCATGGACTGGCCGCCACGGGCGGTTGATATGAACTCCATGGAAAACATGTAAGCTGAGGTCGCCAGAACATTAACAGAGAACTGGCCACGAAACCAACCAACTACTGCGGACGCTCTTTGGGACTGCGTCCTGGAAGTCTGGGAGGAAGTTGCTTCTTCAGGCTGTTACGTCCGACGGCTTATACATTCTATGCCAAGGCGCGTGATAGAAGTACAAAATAAGGAAGGATTCTGGATAAAATATTAGAGTTCTTAAAATGTTTTGTTATGTCTTCTTTTTCGTCATTTTTCCTCATTGGGAGCTAGTGGAAGATCGCGTGGCAACGCAGAAGATACAATATGGGTTAGCTTTCCTTTGAGTTGCCCTTTTAATTCAAGTGGGTTTCTTTTGAATATACAGTTTGTTAAGTATTCTATTTTGATTTCATTTATACCCTGTCTACATACTTACAAACTAATCAGCGTAGATGGATTCTGTCACAGTAGTTTTTGTTATTTCAAATACGTCTCTCTCTTCTCCTCCAACCATGAATACACCCTCCGTCCTCCACACAATACGCCAACGATTTCATATTATGTTTACTCGCCGCGCGGGATTAACTGAGCGGTCTAAAGGCGCTGCAGTCATGGACTGTGAGGCTGGTCCCGGCGGAGGTTCGAGACCTCCCTCGGGCATGGGTGTGTATGTTTGTCCTTAGGATAATTTAGGTTAAGTAATGTGAAAGATTAGGGACTGATGACCTTAGCAGATAAGTCCCATAAGATTTCACACACATTTGAACATTTATGTTTACTCGTTGTTAATATCCCTTCTATTCTCTCTCACACACTCTCTCTCTGACACTATCGCCGCAAGTGCCCTTCTATTACACTCCCCCAAAACTTTGTAAACAAATCTAGCGGTTTCCAATGACGCTACATTTTCTCTTTTAATTGCTGCTGTCTTTACTCTCTATCATTCCTCTCACCACCTATGAAACCGTATTCTTTGATCTCCCCATCCCTATAACCCATTCTTCGTTCTGAGAACAGTCCTTCCATATCTCTCGGTCCTAAGATAAAACGAACTGTGGTACACATCTAAGTAAACAATACTTTACAAGCATTTCAGGCTTATATTTTACACTTCTGCACTTCTATCCATTCCCAGATCCCGGCCTCCTTCCTGTTACGCGTCCCTTGACATCTGCATCTAAATGAATACTCTGCAATTCGTAATTATGTGCTTGGCAGGGGGTTCTGTGGTCTGGTGGATTAATCTTGTATTCATGTGTAAGACGTGTAGGTTCACATCTCACGTCAGACGTAGATTTTTAACACACACAAGTGGCTCTCCTTCACCCCTAGTAACGCCAAGTGCAGAACGCCAATAAGCTCCGTAGTTCAATATCCGCAGTAAAGATAACATCCCTTCGCTGCCGACTGGGCATTCGTTTGAGCTGTGACAGATGGAGAAACGCCGTAAGGCAGAGACTATGTCACCAGCAAGCCGTCGTAAACTAGAAAACTTATTTCATTTAATGAACCAATGACCATGTAAGTTGACAAGGCTCTTACTTTATTTGAAACTGAGACGTTGAAAATTGTGGTGCTGGACTGGGATTAGAATTCGGTTTCACTGTGTTCCCGAAGATTGCAAACTCTTCTAGGCGTCCTCCACAGGCACCTATCAGGTTTCGAATCCTGATCAGCACAAAATATTCATTATTTCATTTCAAGCCGTAGCATGTGCACTCCGAACTGCTGGTGAAAAATAGTTGCATTTTCAACGTCTCTTCGTGCGTTGTCAACTGTAACCTGTTCGTTTCAACTCACAGCCACATGATGAGCTTTTTATCACAACATTACAAGATCAAACGTTTCCTTACATCTTTTCAAGTTCAAACATTCCTCTCCATCCTACTGGTGAAAACGGATTTGGGTTTGACGTTGTGATCGTTGTGATCACCAACGACGGCATGTTGTGGATTCAACTTCTAGCCAGCAGAGTATTTTCCATCACATCATTGAAAGTACAAACATGCCATTCCTAGCTATTATTGGAAAAGAATTTGATAGTTAAAGTTTCTTCATGACCACGTGGGCGGGGTTTGAATTCCATTCAGCACAGAACTTTTCGTCGCCTGATGTCTAGCTAAACATGCGCCCATCTCGCTACTGGTGAACCAACAGTAGCTATTTATCATCTGTTCCTGGCTAGAAAACGACGGTGCTAGATGCTGGGTTCGAATCCCAGTCAGACAAAAACAATTCTATCGTCAATTAAGGTTCCAGCATTTCGCTATTGGTGAAAACATTTGATATTTAACTTCTGATTTAATGTACAGTCGTGCTCAAAAGTATCCGAACGACCTGAATTGAATTTCACCTGATTCTCATGCGACCTACGTAACGCAGCTGTCTAGCAGGTCCTCTAATCGCTCCTTGGTACAGTCGTTTGACTATTGAAAATGGTTGCAACAAGCCACCACTAGAAAACACTGCTCTGTATCGCAATAACTCAAGATGTAAAGTAATACCAAGATACTACAAATATCAGGGAACACCTCATCACAGATAAGACTGTCCTTAAGGCTTGTAAGCTCACACTTATTGCAATAAATGACATACCTGAAATGTTAGCACTCTCATTATTACGTCAGATAGGTAATGCACGTAGTAAGTTCGTCGTATTCATGATTTCCTCTTCAAAGTAACATACCATACTTGTTATGTAACACAAAATGTCATTAGAAATTTACGTTATTCACGAGCAGCTAGTTGAGAATATGTATGAACTTCATATGACACCACGAACCGCCTCGTTCTGCGTATGGATTCAAACCCAGATCATGCAGGCTAGGTTCAAATGGTTCAAATGGCTCTGAGCACTATGGGACTCAACTGCTGTGGTCATCAGTCCCCTAGAACTTAGAACTACTTAAACCTAACTAACCTAAGGACATCACACACACCCATGCCCGAGGCAGGATTCGAACCTGCGACCGTAGCAGCAGCGCGGCTCCGGACTGTAGCGCCTAGAACCGCAAAGCCACCCCGGCCGGCCATGCAGGCTAGGCCGTGTAGGCCGTGCGGTTCTAGGCACTTCAGTCCGGAACCGCGTGACTACTATGGTTGCAGGATCGAATCTTGCCTTTGGCATGGATGTGTGTGATGTCCTTCGGTTACTTAGGTGTATGTAGTTCTAGGTTCTAGGGGACTGATGACCTCAGATGTTGAGTCCCATAGTGCTCAGAGCCATTTGAACCAATCATGCAGGTAAGATTTCGTGGCTGACGGAAATTAACAGTCATTCCTGACTAGGCATAAATAGAGTGATATACCACATTTTTGGACAGTATCAGTTAGCAAATATCAACTTTAAATTACATAACGTAAAATTTTTAACGGACGCGAATTCCTACCCGGCATCTATTGTTCCTGTTAACGAACTACGAGAGATGTTAAATATTGCTACTTCACAAGTAACTTACTTGAAATGCAGTGAGGTAAAGCTTTGTGTTGGACATGGATTCGAACCCAGAACCTAATCGGATTGTTATCGAAGCACAATCAACTTTGACATATCGGATTTTTTCGGCAGTAGGTAGATGTATTAAATGAAATGACGAGACGAAACATTAATTTTTCCTTCCCAGGACTTCAACCCGGCACATATCGCTGTTATATTCTAGAGAAAACGAACGTTAAGTATGGGTTTGTTACACCAGCAGCGACATGTGAGCATCTTTGAGATAGAAATAATATGACGAAGTGTTCGGTGCTGACTAGGAATCTAACCCCAAACATATCGTTGTTGACTACACACAAAGAGACGTCAGCTACCGAATTTTGCTTCACCAGCAGCTCGGAATAACATCCTTGAACTTACAGTGATCTCGCAAATAGTTCTGTGTCTCACTGGGAGTCAAAATCGTCGGATATCTTTAGTGTTGACAACGAATGAAAATGCATTAAAAATAAAAATTATTATCCACCAGCAGATATGTGTTCTCATGCTAGAGCTTGATAATACATAGTGAAAAGTTTAGTGCTGGGCCAGGATTCCAACCCATTCATACGTAATATGTGGAGATGTTGGGGAATCTGCAGTTTTGAACTAACAACAAGTTGTAGTCGAGCTGTATTGTCACGAAAGGATCAAATTCCGCGTTAAGGGCGGTCTGAGTTGCATTCCCAGTTCAGAACCAATTTTATCGACATACGGAAGCTCACATAAAAGATGGCATCAGTGTCCTGTGACCATACACAGGGATTGTTTCGTCACTAGAAATAAATAACTAGTATAAGAAAAGTTACTAGTGATAGTTTCTACATGTCACCACTCCTTACTTGATTGTGTTTCCACCTAACGTCTACTTGATAGAGAAGGAATATCTTGTTTAATGTGATTTTCAGACCACAATGCCATTATACCTTCTTCACTTGGCGTAGCCAGAAGAGAATGGAATCTGCCTCTCTCTATCAAAAAACACCGGCAGAAGTTGGAATCGTACCGAGACCATCATCATATGAAATTATCATCAGTCCAACAGACCACCAAACCCTTTCTGTACGACTCATTTCTCTATCACAATACCGTTGCGGCACACAAGATGAGAATTCTGACACACAGGCTCCCTGTAGTGGTTTGCAGGCTGTTCAGTATATTCATTTACTTGGTTGACCGAATCGCCATGAACTAGTTGCCTTGGCTACCCTGTGCATACATTCGACTCTATTTTGTAATCACCGAAATAAAATCACGTAACTGACACCTACACAGAACTGCCAACAGTGTAGGATGCAGAAATTTAAATAGGAAGTGTTCCTTTCCATTTGAGCTACTCTATTGCGCTATCTGTATGTTGAAACCATCGTGCAGTGCAAAAGAAATGCTGTAACTGTCTGTCTCTCAGAAGTCTATTTCCGGCCATATGCATTATCTCACAGCGCTGTGGAATGCCGAAGTTCTGGAGGAACTGTTGTTCACTTCCAGAGGTGCTGTAGTTACGTCACAGCTAGTAGCGTAACGGTAAGTGTCGCGCACTGTTGATAAGACGTCGTGTGTTCTATTACATTCGTTACTACATTTTTTAAAACGCAATTCTGCTGTCTGCTGAAGTTATCAATTTAATGGAACTTTGAACATAATTCTCTTCACTTCTGAATAGAAAATAGTCGCATGTGGAAAAAAGGCTAACTTCTGCGTCATTTTGTTCTTTTCAGGTTTAGTAGACGGCTAGGCAGCAGATGTGTCTCGAAGCTTTTGTATTATGTATGGGGAGAGTGAATCGTGCCAAAATAATCAGAAAAGTATTTTCTACATTAGCTGTTGTCTGTTAGTGGCATTTTATTCTTCTTCAAACCTTGTTTGACAGCTTTAACTCAGAACAAGTTTTCTACATGCATGTAATCAATAAACTGCATGTGCATTGTCAGACTGTTGTAGATAACATCAGAGAATTCGCATACATCGTTGATGATTAATTTCTCTCTCATGTTTAGTATTGTTCTAACAATACTAAAAGAAACCTTACGAAAACTGAGCACTGTATTGTAAGAAATGAAATAAAACTACCCACGATAACGTTACGACGAAAGTAAGTCTGTTTTAACAAAACTGAGTACATGTAGACAAGCGTGCCTCTATCTGCACGAATTAGTAAAATACTACTCACTTAGATTTCGATTGGGTCTGTGTTTAAATGGTATGCTGTGTCATACTCAACAGGTATGCAAATGTGGCATTTCATAAATAAAGTTACGTATTCTTAGAAACCCAAAATTAGCTTGTCAGCAGCGGAAAGAGGCGTTACCTGTTGTGCAGCATTGTAAGTTTTTTACCATTGCACTTTGAGATGAAAGTATTTTCTTGCGATTTGATAATCAATTTATTTCCTGCTTACGTATCACCCTGGCATGGGAGTCTAAAGTGAAGAACATTATTGAATTTCGTATTGTTGACGGTCGATTCGAATTTCTTCAGAGACGCTTGTATTGTATAGCAGCTTTGCAGTCAGAAAGCCGAGATCTACTACCATTAACACAACTTATTGAGTCGAGCTGCCAAGAGGATTTGATGTGTAAAGGTTTTCTTCTGATCCTGATACAGAATTTTTCTGGGAATTCGCAGCTTCATTAAATAATACACAATAAAAGCTCGCACGCGCAGCCCCTACCATGGTTAGAACTAACGATTTTCTTAACAGTTGGAACACGAGACGCGGGCGGTACCTCGGGGCTACGGACACACTGCTGCCAGTACGCCACTCTCGTCATGGTATTGGTCGCTCAGCCTCATAACGCATCGTGAAAGATATTAAAAGTTGTCACTAATGTGAAGAATAGCATTTCTTTAGCCTAAAAATTGAGATTTCTGTCTCAGTGTCTTAGTTTACGTGGGGATTATATACCACGAGTCATTCAAATGGAAAGGGAATATCAAGTGAATTTAGCGAGTCAGTTCAGTACCATACGCGGAAGTGATTGCACTGTCACAGTGTTGCCAAATGTTTGTGACGATGTTGCCAATTCTCAGCTGTGCTAGGAACAGCTCTGTAGCGTTGTAGGAGGAGAATCCTGTGCTCGTGTCATAGGAGGATACGGAGAGGAGGCGCGAGCTTTGGTTAATATGCAGCGTTTTCTCCTACCAGATGTGTCAAACATTCAGGTGTGTAATCTTCCACCACGATTACAGTTTCCCACAAAATATATACGAATAAAACACTTACCTTGTTACTTTGTGACAAAAGATGATTCCAGTACAATAAAAAGTCTTTGGAAATCAACTTTGCCCACCTGTCACGAAATGTAAGATAACAAACACTTTGCACCTTGATATCGATTGCATCTATGTGCAGTCTTGCGATCATACAAGTAGAATTTCATGAACTGCACGAGAATGTAGAAAAATGTTGGTGCGAATGGGAGCTGTAAGAAACACAGTTACCTAATTATTCTGTACCACGTAATAATCAATTCATTTGATAATTCAGAAGAGGAGAAACTAAAAATTATGCCCATTAAGACAGAAACTAAAGTGCAGATGCGGGCACTGTGCAGATCTGCGCTTTTTCATCTTCAGATGTATACAAATAATGTATACTAACCAGCGTATTCATTGCTTTCGTAATGTTTCCCTCTTGTTTAATCTTCTTGTGATGAACTGGATCCACACCCATGAGTCTGATTTTTTCTTTGTATCCTTCCATCTACTTTCTTTGTGTGTTACTGTTCGGTGTTCAAAAAGCAAAATATTATGCCTCCTCCCACGAGGTATTAAAATGAGGTCGCAAAAAGGCTAACGAATTATAATCAAAATACAGTGAGACGCCAGTTTGTCTGTCGTCATGGTGTTAAGTGGACAGAAATAGTTGGGTGTTATTGTCGTCTTTTCTTATTGAGATTTTCGTATTACCCTGACACAAGACGCCGAGATAAATGTGTATATTCTCCGTGACGAAACATCCCACATTCCATTCATCCTGATCCATTCGTTACGTGCATCGGCGGCAATGAGTGATAGGAAAGCTGTTGTGGGTGACGAATAACAATAACAATGGTAGTAATTACAAATCAATAATCAAGGATGTTTACTGCATTACAGACGATTAACTAAATAACCGAGAATGGCTGAGTGTTTAATTGGCGCACTGAGTAGGTGTTCTTACCACTTTGTTACTGAATTCTGGTCTAGTTGTTTGCAGAGAGAAAACAAAGAACCCCGTAGCCATACATATCGCTAGTACAACGAGATATTACCTATCAACTATCCTTGCTTTACATCACGAGACGAACATGGCCTTACTGAGCTGATATTTGAAATACATTTCTATTTTCTCTCTCCGTCTCTCTCTCTCTCTCTTTTTATTTTTATTTTAATTTTTTGAGGAAAGCATCGAGAAGCGCGATAATAAGCAAGTATGCATATAACATGTTTACAGTTATTTTCATCGGGATACATAATGCAAAAATACAACTTTTAAGTGTGTTATTGCGTAATTCCAGTTATTGACAGTCTATTCGTGAGCTTGCTCGCATTCAGTGGGGTGAAACCTATCACAGAAGCAAGCAAAACACAAATATTTCTTGCACCATGAGCAACACATAAACGAAATCTCGCTGCACTGACGTGTTGTCTGATATATTGCACGGAAAACATATCTGATTCATGTTGCTAAATAGAGCTCTATCAGATATCAATTTGGAAGCGTACCAAGTGTATAAAAGTATATCTTGAAATACGCAGAAAGGCCTATGGAGGTATTCAACTGAAACATAGCCGTGGCCAAAATTGTAACTGGGGTCGACAGCATCCTCGTCTACCACCTTGACAACGCGAACGGTGACAGTGCTCGACCTGTTAATTACGTTTACTGGTATCAAAGCTACAGCATGAAAACACAAAAATGTTAATAACCCGAAGATCATTAGTTTTGGAACCCATAGAAGGTAAAGCAGTCATCAGTCGCAAGAGTGGTTTGAACACCACAGTGCTTTAATAGGCACGGTCTTGTTGGAGGTGGTATGCTGTTGCTTTCATCCGACCTTTGAGTTGACTTACCTAGCCAGTTAATAGGGGAACCTACAGTTGTACGTGGCTTTCGGACCACAGTGCAACTCGGCATTTTTCACATCAACAAACAGTGCCCCAGGGGAAATATGTGTAAAACGGCACATAAAAATCGTGGGACTCGTGAGGGATCGCACCTGAGACCTTCGCATCCACAGTCTTGCTCTTTATCACCTTGCCACCATGCAGCCAACACTGTGGTTTTTGCTTGCCATTAAAATTAAGGATCTCTCGTTTGTGCCTGCGTTGGCACTTGCGTGTCCCTTAGGAGACCTTAACTTTGGGATTACACTCGTATACCTGTGTGTAAACGCCTTCCAATGCCCACTCAAGGAAGACAGGGATACCTAGTCTAGCTTCAGTATTACAAATACGTCTCAGTTTGTGGATGAACGCAGACTTAGGTTGATAAGCATTTTGAATATTTATCAGTACTGTACCCATTGGTGTGAAACTCGTTTTCTACCAATGATTCCCACATCTACAGGAACACTACTTTAATACCTCTTACACAAAATACTTACGCAGTGCTATCAGACGAAAAGATCAACCTGACACAAACTGTGGGAAGTTTGTTTTACAACCTTCGTACCTGGATAAAGAGCTTTTCCTATTTGAGATATCTGTGAACGTTGCTGCATAAGACGATTTAAGAAGAAACTAAATTCCTTCAGCTACGCCAATGTTTAAATAAATCGTGTTAACGGCACTAAATCGTGGTTTGTAAATCGTTTACCAGCCGTACTCTGCCGCATTTCGCTGGTTCGAAGGCAAAAAGCTTAGTGGCAAATTTCACAGAAGGAAAAGGGGGACGAAATGTCTCCCACTCGAAGGTCATGTTGTTTTACTTAAATGATTACAAAATCGGGTAAAACGAACAATGAGGTTGTCAGTATAAGCACATTACTGTTTTCAATATGATATGCCGGCCGCGGTGGTCTCGCGGTTCTAGGCGCGTAGTCCGGAACCGTGCGACTGCTACGGTCGCAGGTTCGAATCCTGCCTCGGGCATGGATGTGTGTGATGTCCTTAGGTTAGTTAGGTTTAAGTAGTTCTAAGTTCTAGGGGACTAATGACCACAGCAGTTGAGTCCCATAGTGCTCAGAGCCATTTGAACCATTTTTTGTCAATATGATGTTGCACCGCCCAGGGCCTGTAATGATAAAGGGCCCGTTTAGGTAAGGCATATTGCACACAAAAGTGGAAGAGAGAGCACCACTAAATTCTACAATCCGTATGCATTGCATACACACATAAATTACTGTTAAAGTGTACTCATGGAGCCCAATGAGTGAATTGCATATTTTCCGGTGAGAAAGAGCACTGGCAAACAGTCTTCGCTGTTGTCACTTTGAGCTAGAATTTATGGCCAGCGACTAAGTGTATGGACAGTGAGTCGGATGCGGGTTTTGCAACTGTGAAATACTTTCCTTACATTATGGAAGCGAATGTTAAATTTGAACTAATATTGCGAAAATTTTGTACTTGGATAGCTTAGAATGAAAATCTTTCTGTTTATTGCAAAGAAAAACAATTGATTTTCTAAAACATTCTGTGTCACACACAACTTGAAACAGGTCACGTCGACCAAATCATATGGAAGAACCGACAGCGACGTATATTGGAAGGCAGTAAGATCCCTTGGCTTTTGGTTTGGCAGTATTCGACAGCCATTTCTAGGCGCAAGTAAATGAAGAAAGGCAGCGTGTTTTCGTTATCAAGTAACGTCTTCATCAATTACTTTAGTTTTAATGTGATCTACGAGTAATTGCTGATGTTTGATATTAACATGAAAAGGATTCCGTAGACAGGGAAAGAACTTGTTCTTGGGCAACTACTTCTATAATGACCAAAAGCACTTAAATGATCTTCAAGCACATGTGTTCCAGCAGCGGTATGAAGAAAATGATAGTAATAATGACGGTGATAAGAGAATTATCCGGTAAATTTACACTTCACAGTGGATTTTCTCGAACTAAGAAATTTGCTGAATTAGTGAAAATTTCAAAATGGCTTCAAATCGAGGTTATGACGCCTAGAAGAGTCTTTACATCCTGCTGACATGAGAATAGCATAATCTCCACGTCAGAAGCTTGCTTCTACTTAACCATTTAATAGACTCGCGTTTTTCTCCACCGTGACTAGTTTAGTAAGCTAAGCACATCATCCATTACAGTACACTCCTGGGGCTGGGAAATGTGGTCTGGTATAACGAACTATCACAAGTGCAATGTGTGGGTTCAGGCATTTACTTTTAAGAGGCACAAACAGATTTACTTTACCTCTGGTAACCTCAAGAGAAAGCTGTTATAATCCAGAATCCGCATTAAACATCACGTTCCTTCATTCCAAACTGGGCAGAGCCGGTTTACGTTGGAAAATGACATAGGTGGAGGTCAGGGTAAACAGAAATACTGTCACCAGTAAACTTACTTACATTAGAAAATTTTATTTTATTTGATGAACTGATAGCCGTCTTAAGGACCAGGGCTCTTATTTTACTTGTACTTGATTGAACTAGAGACGTTGAAAAATTTGGTGCTGGACTGTGATTCGAATTCGTATCTCCTCTTTCGAGGATCTGAATCTCTCGAAACAGTATAGTTCAATCATTTCATTCCTTTTCCCAAGACTGCAGTCTTCTCTAGGTCTCCTCCAAAGGTAAATATGTGGGTCCGAACCCTGATCCAGTACAAAAATATTCATAATTTCATTTCAAGCCCTATCACGTGCACACCGGCCTGCTAGTGAAAAATTAACGTGCATTTTTAATGTCTGTTCATGTTTCCAACAATTTCTGGACAAACACGCACACATCTTACTGTTGGTGAGCAATTGATACTTAAGAAATATTCGTGGACAATAAAGAAGAACGATAGGAGTGCTGTTCGATTGTCGCTCAGGCACAAAAAGTTGTGTCCTTATTTTAGATTTTTACACCTAGCAGCTGGCAAGAAAAACCGATACATAAATTTGATATTACTTAGTTAACAATCCGATTACGTCTTGGGTTCGTATCTCCGTCGCAGAACTTCACATCATGCGCTTCATCTTTAAATTCATACACACTTCGTTACTTCTGAATTGAGGTATATCAGAGATCTTTCATGGTTAGTTAACAGGGATGAAAGGGTCTTGATAGGAGTCCCGGTATACTACAAAATCTGTCGTCTTTTATTTTCAAGTTTAGATTTGGTTACTGATATAGGCGAAAATTTCGGTACTTCATGACTCTTCATGGATAGTTTGCAATATGATATGATTTGATGAGATTAGATTAATACTTGTTCCATAGATCAAGAATACGACATATCGTAATGATGGGGAACGAGTCATTTTAATGAAAGATTTCTTTACATACCAGTATTCAATTTGTTTACAACAATTTTTTACCGTCTCTCTCTCTCTCTCCCTCTCCCCCCCCCCCCTCTCTCTCTCTCTTTCTCTCTCTCACACACACACACCCACATACTCTTTTTATTTTTATTTGTTTGTTGTGGTCGACTATCGGCGAGGCACGAAAACGTCCGTGAATGAGTCTCTTAGTTTTGAGTACAGTTACGAAAGAAATATAAAAACAACTATGAGAGTTACTGATTTATGATGCTTAGTAGCAGTCAGTTCTGAGTATTATTAGTAACTAAGCTCCAGTCCCTGAACCTAGTTACAGAAATGCGAATCAGACGCATTACGTATTCCAGGCCGTAGCAGCTGCGTCTTTGAGGCGCCAGCTATGGTCACTTCCCAGCCCGCTATAGGATCACATCGGTTCGTCTTCTTCCTGCTGGTAATGTAGCAGATTTGGCAACAACGCAAGGTATGTTTGGCAACTCTGTGATCGACGAGTTACTTCCTGGTGTGGACGGAATTAAGCCTCAAAGTTCACTTGATTTCTCGTGTCATTTCCATTGAATAACCTGAGTTGTTATCGCTTGAGGTGTAACAGAAGATTGTAAATTTACGTTTTTCAGCCCATCAAAGTCATTCAGTGTGGCAATCACAACTAATCTCGTCCTGTAAATAGCGGTTTACGAGTTCTAGCCACTATTGGCCTCGTAAGAGGAAGGCGCAAACCATATCTATCCGCTAGCTCTGTGTTGACGTGCTGACCTGCGGAAATGCGACTGTTATGGTTCGCGGTTCCAGCCTCGCTGAATGTAACGTTTTTATCCCTTCTGTGTAAGAGCTGCAAGCAGTCAGATCAAACATCGATAAGCAAATCGCAAGAAAATATTTTCAGCTCAAAGTGCAATGGTGAAAACTTACAATGCTGCACAACAGGTAACGCCTCTTTCCGCTGCTGACAAGCTAATTTTGGGTTTCTAGGAATACGTAACTTTATTTATGAAATGCCACGTTTGCATACCTGTTGAGTATGTCACAGCATACCATTTAAACACAGACCCAATCGAAATCTAAGTGAGTAGTATTTTACTAATTCGTGCAGATAGAAGCACGCCTGTGTACAGATACTCAGTTTTGTTAAAACAGACTTTCGTCGTAAGGTTATCGTGGTTAGTTTTATTTCATTTCTTACAATACAGTGCTCAGTTTTCGTAAGGTTTCTTTTAGTATTGTTAGAACAATACTAAACATGAGAGAGAAATTAATCATCAACGATGTATGCGAATTCTCTGATGTTATCTACAACAGTCTGACAATGCACATGCAGTTTATTGATTACATGCATGTAGAAAACTTGTTCTGAGTTAAAGCTGTCAAACAAGGTTTGAAGAAGAATAAAATGCCACTAACAGACAACAGCTAATGTAGAAAATACTTTTCTGATTATTTTGGCACGATTCACTCTCCCCATACATAATACAAAAGCTTCGAGACATATCTGCTGCCTAGCCGTCTACTAAACCTGAAAAGAACAAAATGACGCAGAAGTTAGCCTTTTTTCCACATGCGACTATTTTCTATTCAGAAGTGAAGAGAATTATGTTCAAAGTTCCATTAAATTGATAACTTCAGCAGACAGCAGAATTGCGTTTTAAAAAATGTAGTAACGAATGTAATAGAACACACGACGTCTTATCAACAGTGCGCGACACTTACCGTTACGCTACTAGCTGTGACGTAACTACAGCACCTCTGGAAGTGAACAACAGTTCCTCCAGAACTTCGGCATTCCACAGTGCTGTGTGATAATGCATATGGCCGGATCTAGACTTCTGAGAGACAGACAGTTACAGCATTTCTTTTGCACTGCACGATGGTTTCAACAAACAGATAGCGCAATAGAGTAGCTCAAATGGAAAGGAACACTTCCTATTTAAATTTCTGCATCCTACACTGTTGGCAGTTCTGTGTAGGTGTCAGTTACGTGATTTTATTTCGGTGATTACAAAATAGAGTCGAATGTATGCACAGGGTAGCCAAGGCAACTAGTTCATGGCGATTCGGTCAACCAAGTAAATGAATATACTGAACAGCCTGCAAACCACTACAGGGAGCCTGTGTATCAGAATTCTCATCTTGTGTGCCGCAACGGTGTTGTGATAGAGAAATGAGTCGTACAGAAAGGGTTTGGTGGTCTGTTGGACTGATGATAGTTTCATATGATGATGGTCTCGGTACGATTCCAACTTCTGCCGGTGTTTTTTGATAGAGAGAGGCAGATTCCATTCTCTTCTGGCTACGCCAAGTGAAGAAGGTATAATGGCATTGTGGTCTGAAAATCACATTAAACAAGATATTCCTTCTCTATCAAGTAGACGTTAGGTGGAAACACAATCAAGTAAGGAGTGGTGACATGTAGAAACTATCACCAGTAACCTTTCTTATACTAGTTATTTATTTCTAGTGATGAAACAAACCCTGTGTATGGTCTCAGGACACTGATTCCGTCTTTTATTTGAGCTTCCGTATGTCGATAAAATTGGTTCTGAACTGGGAATGCAACTCAGACCGCCCTTAACGCGGAGTTTGATCCCTTCGTGACAATACAGCTCGACTACAACTTGTTGTTAGTTCAAAACTGCAGATTCCCCAACATCTCCATATATTGCGCATGAATGGGTTGGAATCCTGACCCAGCACTAAACTTTTCACTATGTATTATCAAGCTCTAGCATGAGAACACATATCTGCTGGTGGATAATAATTTTTATTTTTAATGCATTTTCATTCGTTGTCAACACTAAAGATATCTGACGATTTTGACTCCCAGTGAGACACAGAACTATTTGCGAGACAGCTGTAAGTTCAAGGATGTTATTCCGAGCTGCTGCTGGAGAAAAATGCGGTAGCTGACGTCTCTTTGTGTGTAGTCAACAACGATATGTTTGGGGTTAGATTCCTAGTCAGCACTGAACTCTTTGTCATATTATTTCTAGTTCAAACATGCTCACATGTCGCTGCTGGTGTAACAAACCCATACTTAACGTTCGTTTTCACTAGAATATAACAGCGATATGTGCCGGGTTGAAGTCCTGGGAAGGTAAAAATTAATGTTTCGTCTCGTCATTTCATTTAATACATCTACCTACTGCCGAGAAAATCCGATATGTCAAAGTTGATTGTGCTTCGATAACAATCCGATTAGGTTCTGGGTTCGAATCCATATCCAACACAAAGCTTTACCTCACTGCATTTCAAGTAAGTTACTTGTGAAGAAGCAGTATTTAACATTTCTCGTAGTTCGTTAACAGGGACAATAGATGCTTGGTAGGAATTCGCGACCGTTAAAAATGTTTACGTCATGTAATTTAAAGTTGATATTTGTTAACTGATACTGTCTAAAATCGAGGTATATCACTCTCTTTATGCCTAGTCAGGAATGACTGTTAATTTCCGTCAGTCACTAAATCTTAGTTTGCATGACCTGGGTTTGAATCCATATGCATAACGAGTCGGTTCGTCGTCGTAATAATGAGAGTGCTAACATTTCAGGTATGTCAGTTATTGCAATAAATGCGAGCTTACAAGCCTTAAGGACAGTCTTATCTGTGATGAGGTGTTCCCTGATATTTTTAGTATAGTGGTATTACTTTACATCCTGAGTTATTGCGATACAGAGCAGCGTTTTCTAGTGGTGACATTTTCAATAGTCAATCGACTGTATCAAGGAGCGATTAGAGGAACTGCTAGACAGCTGCGTTTGTGGGTTGCATGGGAAGCAGTCGAAATGCAATCCAGGTCATTCGGATACTTTTGAGCATGACTGTACTTCGTTAACAATCCGATTAGGTGCTGGGTTCGCATCCCTGTCACAAGCTTTATATGATGGCATTTCAATTTTAAACATGAGCATACCTTGTTCCTTGTGAATGACACCATATTAAACGTCGTTTGGGGTAGTTCCCAGGACGGTAACTGTTATGACAGGATTCGCAGTGCAGTACAAATATTTTCGTCATTTATTTTCAGGATCTGAATTGGTAACTGATACTGGTGCAAACGTCTATAGTTCACGTCTCTTTATGCCTAGTGATCCGGTCTCAATAAGGCACAAACAAAGCTTAGCTTAGTTAGCAATGGCTATTGGTGCTGGGTTTGAATCCAGGTCCAGAACGACGAAGTTGGTCATGTCATTTAAAGTTCAAATTTGTGTACACGTAGGTGTTGATATGTTACGAGAACAATGATATTACTGGTGATTCGCTGTTAATGTTGAGATTTCCTTAGAGTGCTTGTTGCCGTTAATCGCGTTTGTCTATTGGTTCGTCCAATATCCAGTTTTCAGAGCCACTCGCCGTTGAGCGACCTTCAGCACGTGGATGGAAAACCTTTTAGGAGCGAAAAACTTGTTTCCAATTGCCGTACAGCTTTGTATCTCCATATATTGTATCAAGTATTTAATTTTGACTAAGGATTACTTTACGATATATGTAAAACAATCCGTTTTCTCAGAACTTTTGGAATGTCACTTGTTACTAGTTTATGAGTGTTATGGGGTGTCTCATCGCTGTTGTTGTTGTGGTCTTCAGTCCTGAGACTGGTTTGATGCAGCTCTCCATGCTACTCTATCCTGTGCAAGCTTCTTCATCTCCCAGTACCTACTGCAACCTACATCCTTCTGAATCTGCTTAGTGTATTGATCTCTTGGTCTCCCTCTACCATTTTTACCCTCCACGCTGCCCTCCAATGCTAAATTTGGGATCCCTTTATGCCTCAAAACATGTCCTACCAACCGATCCCTTCTTCTAGTCAAGTTGTGCCACAAACTTCTCTTCTCCCCAATCCTATTCAATACCTCCTCAATAGTTACATGATCTACCCACCTTATCTTCAGCATTCTTCTGTAGCACTACATTTCAAAAGCTTCTATTCTCTTCTTGTCCAAACTGGTTATCGTCCATGTTTCACTTCCATACATGGCTACACTCCATACAAATACTTTCAGAAACGACTTCCTGACGCTTAAATCTATACTAGATGTTAACACATTTCTCTTCTTCAGAAACGATTTCCTTGCCATTGCCAGTCTACATTTTATATCCTCTCTACTTCGACCATCATCAATTATTTTACTCCCTAATTAGCAAAACTCCTTTACTACTTTAAGTGTCTCATTTCCTAATCTAATCCCTTCAGCATCATCCGATTTAATTTGACTACATTCCATTATCCTCGTTTTGCTTTTGTTGATGTTCATCTTATATCCTCCTTTCAAGACACTGTCCATTCCTTTCAACTGCTCTTCCAAGTCCTTTGCTGTCTCTGATAGAATTACAATGTCATCGGCGAACCTCAAAGTTTTTACTTCTTCTCCATGAATTTTAATACCTACTCCGAATTTTTCTTTTGTTTCCTTTACTGCTTGCTCAATATACAGATTGAATAACAACGGGGAGAGGCTACAACCCTGTCTCACTCCTTTCCCAACCACCGCTTCCCTTTCATGCCCCTCGACTCTTATAACTGCCATCTGGTTTCTGTACAAATTGTAAATAGCCTTTCGCTCCTTGTATTTTAACCCTTCCACCTTCAGAATTTGAAAGAGAGTATTCCAGTTAACGTTGTCAAAAGCTTTCTCTAAGTCTACAAATGCTAGAAACGTAGGTTTGCCTTTTCTTAATCTTTCTTCTAAGATAAGTCGTAAGGTTAGTATTGCCTCACGTGTTCCAACATTTCTACGGAATCCAAACTGATCTTCTCCGAGGTCCGCTTCTACCAGTTTTTCCATTCGTCTGTAAAGAATTCGCGTTAGTATTTTGCAGCTGATAGTTCGGTAATTTTCACATCTGTCAACACCTACTTTCTTTGGGATTGGAATTATTATATTATTCTTGAAGTCTGTGGGTATTTCGCCTGTCTCATACATCTTGCTCACCAGATGGTAGAGTTTTGTCATGACTGGCTCTCCCAAGGCCATCAGTAGTTGTAATGGAATGTTGTCTACTCCCGGGGCCTTCTTTCGACTCAGGTCTTTCAGTGCTCTGTCAAACTCTTCACGCAGTATCTTATCTCCCATTTCATCTTCATCTACATCCTCTTCCATTTCCATAATATTGTCCTCAAGTACATCGCCCTTGTATGAACCCTCTATATACTCCTTCCACCTTTCTGCCTTCCCTTCTTTGCTTAGAACTGGGTTGCCATCTGAGCTCTTGATATTCATACAAGTGGTTCTCTTATCTCCAAAGGTCTCTTTAATTTTCCTGTAGGCAGTATCTATCTTACCCCTAGTGAGACAAGCCTCTACATCCTTACATTTGTCCTCTAGCCATCCCTGCTTAGCCATTTTGCACTTCCTGTCGATCTCATTTTTGAGACGTTTGTGTTCCTTTTTGCCTGCTTCATTTACTGCATTTTTATATTTTCTCCTTTCATCAATTAAATTTAATATTTCTTCTGTTACCCAAAGATTTCTATTAGCCCTCATCTTTTTACGTACTTGATCCTCTGCTGCCTTCACTACTTCATCCCTTAGAGCTACCCATTCTTCTTCTACTGTATTTCTTTCCCCCATTCCTGTCAATTGTTCCCTTATGCTCTCCCTGAATCTCTCTACAACCTCTGGTTCTTTCAGTTTATCCAGGTCCCATCTCCTTAAATTCCCACCTTTTTGTAGTTTCTTCAGTTTCAATCTGCAGTTCATAACCAATAGATTGTGGTCAGAATCCACATCTGCCCCTGGAAATGTCTTACAATTTAAAACCTGGTTCCTAAATCTCTGTCTTACCATTATATCATCTATCTGATACCTTTTAGTATCTCCAGGATTCTTCCAGGTATACAACCTTCTTTTATGATTCTTGAACCAAGTGTTAGCTATTATTAAGTTATGCTCTGTGCAAAATTCTACAAGGCGGCTTCCTCTTTCATTTCTTCCCCCCAATCCATATTCACCTACTGTGTTTCCTTCTCTCCCTTTTCCTACTGACGAATTCCAGTCACCCATGACTATTAAATTTTCATCTCCCTTCACTACCTGAATAATTTCTTTTATCTCGTCATACATTTCATCAATTTCTTCATCATCTGCAGAGCTAGTAGGCATATAATCTTGTACTACTGTAGTAGGCATGGGCTTTGTGTCTATCTTGGCCACAATAATGCGTTCACTATGCTGTTTGTAGTAGCTAACCAGCACTCCTATTTTTTTATTCATTATTAAACCTACTCCTGCCTTACCCCTATTTGATTTTGTATTTATAACCCTGTAATCACCTGACCAAAAGTCTTGTTCCTCCTGCCACTGAACTTCACTAATTCCCACTATATCTAACTTTAACCTATCCATTTCCCTTTTTAAATTTTCTAACCTACCTGCCCGATTAAGGGATCTGACATTCCACGCTCCGATCCGTAGAATGCCAGTTTTCTTTCTCCTGATAACGACGTCCTCTTAAGTAGTCCCCGCCCGGAGATCCGAATGGGGGACTATTTTACCTCCGGAATATTTTACCCAAGAGGACGCCATCATCATTTAACCATACAGTAAAGGTGCATGCCCTCGGGAAAAATTACGGCTGTAGTTTCCCATTGCTTTCAGCCGTTCGCAGTACCAGCACAGCAAGGCCGTTTTGGTTAATGTTACAAGGCCAGATCAGTCAATCATCCAGACTGTTGCCCCTGCAACTACTGAAAAGGCTGCTGCCCCTCTTCAGGAACCACATGTTTGTCTGGCCTCTCAACAGATACCCCTCCGTTGTGGTTGCACCTACGGTACGGCCATCTGTATCGCTGAGGCACGCAAGCCTCCCCACCAACGGCAAGGTCCATGGTTCATGGGGGATGGTCTCATCGCTAAGAACGTGTTTTCTGATATGTTTTGTATGACGATATTAGTTGACGCTTAGACTGACTGCCATAAAGACCTTTGGTCTCTTAGTAGTCTCTTGCGGTACCCATTGTGTGTAGTCAAGTCACTGTACCCCACAGGGTTTTGGTGTTTAGAGGACCTGCAACACAGCTACGTTATGTTGGTTGTATTCGGCAGTGACCTACTTTTTTTGCTGTCAAGTGTACATGTGGACAGGCCGGTCGCGGTGGTCTAGCGGTTCTAGGCGCTCAGTCCGGAACCGCGCGACTGCTACGGTCGCAGGTTCGAATCCTGCTCAGAGCCATTTGAACCAAGACAGGCACTGCCTTATGCGAAGGGCTAATTTCAAAACGTATTTTCGCAGAATATCTTACTTCTGATCCAATTACTTCCCCTTCCTTTGTGATATATCACGAAATGGCCACTGTAGTAGAACATGAGAAGTTATGGCACATGCAGCAATGTGACGGCAGACATTTTGCTGCTCAGTATTCAAATGGTTCAAATGGCTCTGAGCACTATGGGACTCAACTGCTGAGGTCATTAGTCCCCTAGAACTTAGAACTAGTTAAACCTAACTAACCTAAGGACATCACAAACATCCATGCCCTAGGCAGGATTCGAACCTGCGACCGTAGCGGTCTTGCGGTTCCAGACTGCAGCGCCTTTAACCGCACGGCCACTTCGGCCGGCGCTGCTCAGTATTCATCAGTGGTCTAGTATAGGATACAGTCCTGGTAATAGGCTCTCTAGATGATATCTCATGCTATTTCTTGTTAAATATAGGTGTGTAAGTTAGATAGCAATCGGATGAAGCAGGGAGAGCACTGCGTTTTAGTTATTTCTAATTGTTGTATCTCACATCAAATGCAGGAGCTATTTGTCAAATGAACATAGTTTAAATTGTAGAACGCAAGCTTGGATGTAAGAGAAAGCCTGATGGCCACAATATTGCCTGGATAAATAAAAATAAATGTGTGATTTGGGTGATCGAAGATGAATTGAGGTTTGAAGGGAAAAAAAGTTCGCATGTGGGGCGAGCTGTAAGTTTTATATTGCGACACACCATTTTCCCACTAAAGATGAAAGGGAAATAGTCACTAGTGTCTCGATAAATGAAGAAACATGGCAACAACTTTAGATTTAGACAAAAATCTCCATGGTGCGGAAAGAGGCAATTGATCCTAAATAACGAAAAATGCGAGGTCATCTACATGAGTACTAAAAGCAATCTATTAAATTTCGGTTACACTACAAATCAGACAAATCTAAAGGCTGTCAGTTCAACTAAGTACGTAGTGATAACAGTTAAGAACAACTTAAACTGGAACGATCACATAGACGATGATGTGGGGAAGGTGAAACAAAGATGCATTTCATTGGCAATACACTTGTAGATGCAACAAATCCACTGCGCTTGTCCGTGCGCCGGCCTTGGTGGCCGAGCGGTTCTAGGCGCTACAGTCTGGAACCGCGCCACCGCTGCGGTCGCAGGTTCGAATCCCGCCTCGGGCATGGATGTGTGTGATGTCCTTAGGTTAGTTAGGTTTAAGTAGTTCTAAGTTCTAGGGGACTGATGACCTCAGAAGTTAAGTCCCATAGTGCTCAGAGCCATTTGAACCATTTTTGTCCGTGTTTTGCGGTTTGAGATCCTTATCGTAGGATTGACGGAGGACATAGAAAAGAATCAAAGAAGGACAGTTCGTTATGTATTATCGCGAAATAGCAGAGAGAGTGTCAACGCAAATGATACGAGTGTTGAGATGGCAATCATTAAAAATAACGCGTTTTTTGTTGCATCGAGATCCTTTCGCGAAATTTCAGTCCCCAACGTTCTCTTCCAAATGCGAAAATATTCGCGCGCTGTGAAAATAGTTCGACGAACACTCTGCCAGTCAATAAAGTGTGAATTGCAGAGTAGTCATGTAAAAGTAGATGTAGATGAATACTTATATAAACGCATGTGGCCGAGCGCTTGACAGGGATTGAAGAGTTCTTTGTAGGCAGGTGGGCACCGGTCCAGTTGTCTGCCCCTCACCCACCCTCCGTAGTAGTGACGGTTACATAATTACGCACAGCGAGTAATAAGACGAGAGCGGCTAAGGGCAACCGTCCAACTTCCTGGCAGCTAAACACCGCAACTATGGGCTACTTTTAACTTTCCGTCACCGGCTTTAAGCATTCCTCGAATAGCAGTGTTTATTTCTCCTTCAGTCTTCTGTTATCCTGCTTTGCCCAGTGGTAGCGTTCGCTGTTTCCAGCCAGTGGTCCCGGATTCGATTTCCGGCGGTTGCACCAATTTATATCGTTGCCCTAAGGCAACAGAAAGTTTCCTCTAGCAGGGTCTTGCCAGCTGGGCTTACATTAGTCAGTTCAGTGAATGTCTGCACAAAAATGGAGAAAAATTGTGTCTTCAGACAGTTTACCAAATTTTGAAAGCGGTAGCTTTTACAGAGGTCTTGAAAAGATCTCCAATTTACAGAAATATTGTACAGAATTCTGCGAATTCTATGCCATTAATAATGGAGAGGTAGGAACTATTCTGTCTTTCGCATCAGAGCAGTAAGACGCCGATTAATGCAATAGGACGTTCAATGACGATCACAGAAGTTAGCGTGTACAGCAGCAAAGATAAAGATACCGTTTGTGACCACAAAAAATTGTGTTCAGCAAGTGTGCAGTCTGTAAACAGAGAAAAATAATGAGGCTGTCACAGCAAAGAACTACCAGTTTCCCCGTGTACCTCCTTGACTTTACACGGAGAATTACTCGGTTGGACTAGAACTGGTGAAGGAAGCGGCCGCGATGTTATTTATCTACCCCAGTATTTGTGTGGGAAGACGGTGCGGATATCAAGAAGAGACACATTAACAGTTACAATTCTTGCTGGTGTTCTACGATTTCCACAAAATATTTCAGCGAAATGCCAGGACGTTTCAAGCAGGCTGGGAACACGAGGGCTACAGGTACAGATGGAACAGATCTATACCATATAAAATATGCCAGTATTAAACGAAAAAAAAATTATTTGTGCGGTTGTTGAATTATATTTGGTGCCTGGGAAAATACCAGAGGAACGGAAGGTAGCGAAATTACAAATAATACAACAAACAATACAAAAAAGAATGCTCAAACTACAGGGGTATATCCATTTTAAACGCTGACTGTTAAGTCTATTCATCAATTATTAAAAGGAAACTACAGCCAACATTAGAAACATTTTTACGAGAGTAGCAATGCTGATTTCGTAACGACAAGTCCTGTCTAGATGCAACGTTTCTTTTAGAACAACTGACGGAAAGGAGAATTCGACAATCTACTATTTTTGCTGTTCCTAGAGTATGAGAATTCCAACGATGAGATAGGTAGGATGAAACTGTGGGAAATACTGACTTCAGTATATCCTTAAATTTGTTGAATGCCATTAACCATAATCAGTAACTCAAATTAGTATAAAGGCAGAGTTGTTTAGTGTAAGCCAATGACTAAAACAGGGGTATGGGACGGAAATCGGTAGATGTGATGTACATCTATAGACAGACAAACAAATGATTACAACTTCAGAAAAAAATGGATAATATATTCAAGAAAAAGAGCTTCACAAAGTGAGCACGGTAATAATACTGTGTTGGTCCACCTCCGGTCCTTGTGGAAGCAGTTATTCGGCTTGGCATTACCAGAATGAAATTTCCACCCTGCAGCGGAGCGTGTGCTCATATGAAAATTCCTGGCAAATTAAAACTGTGTGCCGGACCGAGACTCGAACTGGGGACGTTTGCCTTTCGCGGGTAAGTGCTCTATCAACCTTCTTTTTCTGATCTCATTTTGTTCGTTGATGTTCGTTGCATTTGTCCGGGGCGGATCCACAGCGGATAGGCACTTGGTGCAGGGAGTGGCAACTGACCCTTAACATAGACAAATGTAATGTATTGCGAATACATAGAAAGAAATGGTTCAAATGGCTCTGAGCACTATGGGACTTAACTTTTGAGGTCATCAGTCCCCTAGAACTTAGAACTACTTAAACCTAACTAACCTAACGACATCACACACATCCATGCCCGAGGCAGGATTCGAACCTGCGACCATAGCAGTCCCGCGGTTCCGGACTGCAGCGCCTAGAACCGCACGGCCACCGCGGCCGGCAACCTAAGGACATCACACACATCCATGCCCGAGGCAGGATTCGAACCTGAACGGTCGCGCGGTTCCAGACTGTAGCGCTTAGAACCGCTCGGCCACTCCAGCCGGCACATAGAAAGAAAGATCCTTTATTGTATGATTATATGATAGCGGAACAAACACTGGTAGCAGTTACTTCTGTAAAATATCTGGGAGTATGCGTGCGGAACGATTTGAAGTGGAATGATCATATAAAATTAATTGTTGGTAAGGCGGGTACCAGGTTGAGATTCATTGGGAGAGCCCTTAGAAAATGTACTCTATCAACAAAGGAGGTGGCTTACAAAACACTCGTTCGACCTATACTTGAGTATTGCTCATCAGTGTGGGATCCATACCAAATCGGGTTGACGGAGGAGATAGAGAAGATCCAAAGAAGAGCGGCGCGTTTCGTCACAGGGTTATTTGGTAAGCGTGATAGCGTTACGGAGATGTTTAGCAAACTCAAGTGGCAGACTCTGCAAGGGAGGCGCTCTGCATCGCGGTGTAGCTTGCTGACCAGGTTTCGAGAGGGTGCGTTTCTTGATGAGGTATCGAATATATTGCTTCCCACTACTTATACCCCCCGAGGAGATCACGAATGTAAAATGAGAGAGATTCGAGCGCGCACAGTGGCTTTCTGGCTGTCGTTCTTCCCGCGAACCATACGCGACTGGAACAGGAAAGGGAGGTAATGACAGTGGCACGTAAAGTGCCCTCCGCCACACACCGTTTTGTGGCTTGCGAGTATAAATGTGGATGTAGATGTAGACGTCCCATGGCACCTGTTCAAGTTCATTTTTAATCCGCTCACTCAGTTTTATTATTACAGAGGGCAGCTTACCCTCTGACCTAACACGCTGAGCTACCGTGCCGGCCTCAACTGAGCTACCCAAACACGACTCACGACCTGTCCTCACAGCTGTAACTCCGCCAGTACCTTGTCTCCTACCTTCAAAACTTCACAGAAGCTCTCCCGTGAACCTAGCAGAACTCGTGCTCCTGGAAGAAAGGATATTGCGGAGACATGGATTTGCCGCAGCCTGGGGGACGTTTCCAGAATGAAATTTTCACTCTGCAGCTGGGTGTGCGCTGATATGAAACTTCCTGGCAGGGTAAAACTGCACACAGTTTTAATCTGCCAGGAAATGCAATTTTAATCTGCCAGGAAGTTTCATATCTGCCTGGCGTTGATTGACAGAGTTGTTAGATGTCTTCCTTATAGATATTGTGCCAAATTCTGTCCAATTCGCGCGCCAGACCGTCAAAACCCCGAGGTGATTCGAGCACTCTGCCCATGATGCTCCAAACAAATTCTGTCCAATTCGCGCGCTAGACCGTCAAAACCCCGAGGTTATTCGAGGACTCTGCCCATGATGCTCCATACATTCTCAATTGGGGAGATAACTTTCGACCTTGCTGGCGAAGGTAGGGTTTGGGAAGCGCGATGAAAAACAGTAGAAACTCGCTCTGTGTGCACTTGGGCATTATCTTGCTGAAATGTAAGCTTGGTTGGCTTGCCATGAAGGGCAAGAAAACTGGGTGTATGATATTGTCGACGTAATGTTGTGCTGTAAGGGTGCCGCGGAAGACAAGCAAGGCGTCCTGCTACGAAAAGAAATGGCTTTCTAAGGCCATCACTCGTGGTTGTCAGGCCGTATGGCGCGCGACAGTCTGCTGTCCGGGGCGTCTCCAGACATGTCTTCGGCCTACAATCTCATTGACTGGAGTAGAATTTTCTTCAGTGATGAGCCCCACTTCGAACTGAGCCCGATGACCAGTAAAGACGTGTACGAAAACGGTCCAGACAGCGGTGAGATATCAACCTGACTGTCATTCGCCATACAGCCCGACAACCAGGAATAACGGTCTGGGGTGCCACTTATTTTCATAGCAGGACCCCTTTGGTTGTCATCTGCGGCACCCGTAGAGCCCAGCGGTACGTCGACGATAATCTATGTCCTGTTTTGTTGCCCTTCATGGCAAGCCACCCTGGCTTTCATTTCACCCAAGTGCACATGGCGAGAGTTTCTAATGTTTTTCATCTTGCTTGCCAAAACTTGTTTTGGCCAGCAAGGTCGCCTGACGTCTCCGCAATTGAGAACGTTTGGAGCATTATCGACAGAGCCCTCCAACTTGTTTGGGATTTTGACGATCTAACGGGCCAATTGGACAGAATTTTTGGCACGATATCCCTCAGGAGGACAACCAACAACTCCATCAATCAGTGCCCAGTCAACTGCTTGCCTAAGGGCCACAGGTGGACCAAACCGTTGTTGGCTTGCTCACTTTGTGAAGGTCTTTGCCTTGAGTAAACAATCCAATTTTTCTGAAACTGTAATCAGTTTTTGCTGTATGGATGATTCCTTCTTGGTGCGTCTTTTTTTGTTTTATAGTGTATATCAACGGAGTTCTGGAAGAATGGAATTCTAACATCATCAAGAAGATGGACCTGCGAAGGAAGAAATTTATTAAAACTATTATGTTTGCAGATGATGAAGAAAGTGTGATACAAGAAAATGTGTTTTAAATTGAAATACATTTCACAAACTTATCAAATAGTTATATCAGTAAATAAAACAAAAAGTAATGGCAATGGAAGGAAAACTCGTTAAAAAGAGCAAAACTAGTGATAGATAATAAAGTAATAGAGCAGGTAAATTCGTTTAAATATCTCGGGACACAGATAGTAATCCACAAAACTAATTCAATTGCGGTTAATAATAATAAGAATAACAAGCCGGAATCGTCCGCTTAAACACCACGGACAATTTGCTGTTCCATCACTGCCAGTTTGAACTTGTGTTCAGTCTACTATGATCTCGATGCCGACGAGACTGTAAGCCCTAATTTTCTTTTCGTCTTCCTGCCATGAGTGACCCCACAGTTTCTGATGTTTTTGTCGTATTCATCAATGCAGGTAAAAAAATAATGCAATATAAAAATTTCACAAGATTTTCTGGGAGTCTTTTATAAAGGTAAAAAAATATAATATAAAAATATCACAAAAATATCTACATCTACATCCATACTCCGCAAGCCACCCGACGGCGTGTGTCGGAGGGTACTATGAATACATCTATCGGTTCTCCCTTCTATTCCAGTCTCGTATTGTTCGTGGAAACAAAGATTGTCGGTATGCCTCTGTGTGGGCTCTAATCTCTCTGATTTTATACTCATGGTCTCCTCGCGAGATATACGTAGGAGGGACAAATATACTGCTTGACTCCTCAGTGAAGGTATGTTCTCGAAACTTCAACAAAAGCCCGTACCGAGCTACTGAGCGTCTCTCTTGCAGTCTCCCACTGGAGTTTATCTACCATCTCCGTAACGCTTTCGCGATTACTAAATGATCCTGTAACGAAGCGCGCTGCTCTCCGTTGGATCTTCTCTATCTCTTCTATCAACCCCATCTGGTACGGATCACACACCGGTGAGCAGTATTCAAGCAGTGGGCGAACAAGTGTACTGTAACCTACTTCCTTTGTTTTCGGATTGCATTTCAAATATGGCTCTGAGCACTATGGGACTTAACTTCTGAGGCCATCAGTCCCAAGACCTTAGAACTACTTAAACCTAACTAACCTAAGGACATCACACACATCCATGCCCGAGGCAGGATTCGAACCTGCGACCGTAGCGGTCGCGCGGTTCCAGGCTGTAGCGCCTAGAACCGCTCGGCCACTCCGGCCGGCGATTGCATTTCCTTAGGATTCTTCCAATGAATCTCAGTCTGGCATCTGCTTTACCGACGATTAATTTTATATGGTCATTCCATTTTAAATCACTCCTAATGCCTCCCCCAGATAATTTATGAAATTAACTGCTTCCAGTTGCTGACCTGCTATATTGCAGCTAAATGATAAAGGATCTTTCTTTCTATGTATTCGCAGCACATTATACATATGATGAGTTTATGGTAAATAAATGAATTTGAAAGGAATCTACATAATTTTTGTGGTAAAATTATTACGAATTCGTGATAGTAGAGATAATTGCAAGACACCTTTTAGCATTATTTGTTAAATAATTAAACATTATTACAATCGGAGACAAGTGTAATATTTTTATGACTATGTTGTTTAGCTGTTAACCAAAATACAGTGTATTACTCGTCGGGTGTAGATCGCCTTTGGTAACTGCATGTTCGATATGTGCATCGGCTCGTTCTTCATATACTCGTAGTGTCGGTGCTGTGAGGTGGTTGGGTGGTGTAGAGTTGTGTTTCTATTGTTAATGATGAAGACAGGAGAAAAGAAAAGACGAAGAGCGGCAGCCGGGAATACGCTTTTTCTCACATGCATCTACATTTATGCTCCTCAAACGACATTACGACGTGTGGCGGAAGGTAAATTGTGTACCTCATCTTGTAAACGGAAATAGTGCGCGGGGGGCAGGAGAAATGGATACCTCTCTAGAAAACTCGAATTTATATGGTTTTATCGTCATGATAACTTCGTGAGATGCACATCGTAGAAAGTAATATTTTGTTTCACTCTTCTTAGAACTTTTCTTTGGAATTTTAACAATAATTCTTTTCGGAATGAGATTTTCACTCTGCAGCGGAGTGTGCGCTGATATGAAACTTTCTGGTAGGTTAAAACTGTGTGCCGGACCGAAACTCGAACTCGGGACCTTTGCCTTTCGCTGGCAAGTACTCTACCATTTTTTTTGTTATTGTATATTATTTATTCACCTGAACTAGTGACAAGAACATTACAGAAAAAAGCAATATGAACTTTTGGATCAATGAACAAACAATTCAAGGAATGCGAAGTCAAATGAAAGTTCTTCACAGATTACATAAATGCCCATTAGATGAGAGTCAACTGTTTGAACCTGACAGAAGCTAAGTTCACATTGCACAACTATCTACAACATTCTAACTTCCAACTGTCAAAAACATTAGCTCGATACTGAAATAGTAGTGGTATTTCATCTAAAACAGGTTACTGGAATGATAAGACAAAACGTGTCTTCCATGAATTCGAATTTAAACACAATGCTGCAGTTAAATAGTATTAGTCTTTCCAGGATATTAAATGAGCTTTTGTATAAAGTAAAAGTATTCTTTCTCAAAATGCAGCAGGTAAAAGAAATGTTCTGCATAGAAGACAACATACTTAAAGTTGACCACAGTCATTGACTACAATCTTCTTCCTTGTTTTGCCAGTTTTTTAACTACATCCATGCCTTCAACGACTGATCCAAATACAACATGTCTCCTGTCCAGCCAACTAGTCTTTGCTGTCGTTATGAAAAACTGGCTGCCATTTGTATTTTGACCAGCATTAGCCAATGATAGAATTTCTGGTACAGTATGTTTTAGTGTGAAGTTTTCATCTTCTAATTTATTGCTATAAATTGCCATAAATAGGTTTTCCATCAGTGCCATTATGGTTTGTAAAGTCACCTCCTTGGCACGTGAAATTTGGGATAACTCTGTGAAATGTGCTGCCCTTATATCCAAATCTTTTTCTCCAGTGCAAAGAGCCCTAAAATTCTCAGCAGTCTTAGGCCCTACGTCCGCACGTAGCTCAATCACAATTCGTCCAATGGTCTGGCCATCAGCAGCCATATCGAAGAAAACTTTCGGACGGCTCATTTTCATAGCAAACCTTACAGAACTAGCACTCCTAAAAGAAAGGAGGTAGAGCACTTGCCCGCGAAAGGCAAAGGTCCCAAGTTCGAGTGTCGATACGGCACACAATAATTCTTTTCTTGATGCAGACCACCTCTCCTGAGCGTATGGTGGCGGAAGTGAATGAACATGTCTGTGAAGCTGTCGCGCGGACTGAAACGCACAGTTCATCTAGGAATCTTATGTATCCCCTAGGGTCCCAGAATGACGCAAAATACGATACTGAAGAATCGAGCCAGTGAGGGTTTTCTAAGATATTTATCTCGTGGATAAATTAAAATTCCTTGATTCCTCGAATGAATCTGTGTGGCATCAGTTTTTTCTAAAGTAATTTATGTGCTCTTTCCACCTTAAAACGTTCCAGAAGAATACGTATATACAGGTTGAAGCGAAATTTTCGCTCACTCGGGCTTCGCAGCGCGACTCCTCACATGCCAGCGATAAAAAAATCTCACTCACAAAATTTGGTCTGGCGAGTATATCTGGCAGAAAAAGGACATTAAAGAGTGGCGATCCGGCAACACTGTAACAACACGTATGGTATCTACCTCTGACAGCACAAGTTCCTTGTGCTGCACAATTGGCCCCGTGGATAGAGTTTTGGATTAGCATGCCGGAGGTCGATGTTTCAATCCTGTGTTGGGGTGCATTTTTTTATTTGCCAAATTAATTCTGACATTTCATACTGAAATATACACTATTTCTTACGTCACATGTACCCTAAATTTACACCATTTTGTAACGCTGAACACAACAAATCCGTGGGTAGAGAAATAAGAAATAGTTGAAACAATTAATGGGACCATGGTGATAACACATACAAATAGTAACCGAGTTTGGACATTATTCGCAAAGCACGTTGCTAATCCTACTGGTAACGTAAGGTCCTAACGAAATGTAATGGACCTGAAAGAGGAAAGAATAACAGTTGGTACTAATCTATGTGACCATTAGAGGAGGCTACAAAGAAAACAGGTTTCGCTTCTAGTAGAGGAAGTGGTGCGAATAAATTCGAGCCCACGACGTGGAAAGGACATCTTTCAAAACTGACCAATGTTCCATTTCTACGATTGTCGTACGTAAGCGCAAATGTTTTCCAGAGGATCCACTGCAATCGCTGTTGACGATTAAGATGCCAGATACCGTACCACTTGGACTAAATTTACCAAGTAAAAAACATATTCTTGAACCCAGGATCGAACCCTTGACCTCCTGAATGCTAACCCAAAACTCTGTCCACTGCACCAACTGTACAGCACAACGTTGTGTGTTGACCGAGCTAGTTAGTATACATATGGTTACAGAGTTTCCACATTGCCACTCTTTAACGTCCTTTTTCTGCCGGATGTACTCGACGGACGAAATTTTGTGACAGATATTTTTTTATCGCTGTCATGTGAGGAGTCGCACTGCGAAGCCCGAGTGCGCGAATTTCGCTTCACCCTGTATATTTTACGTTTTTTACAGATTACAGCATTCATCACCAATGTATAGTCAAATAATAATGTTGTTTTCTCATGTTAATGTGCAATACGGTACGTTTGATCGAGCTGAAGGTGAACTGCACGGCCCTGCATCAAATGTGGATGCTGTGCATATCTTCTTGCATTTCGCTGTAATATATCTTGCAATGCCATTTCCCCGTTTGTAACAGCATCGTCTATAAACAACCTCACTGAGCATCCGACGTTATTCACCAGATCAGTTGAGTTAGAGAAAAGTAACAGCCCTAAAATCGTTCCTTGGGGTATGCTCGAAGCTACCTTCATACTCGATAATTTCTCCCGGTTGAGAACAATGTGTTGCGTTGTATTTGTTAATAAGTCTTCAGTCCAGACTCAAAGGTGGTCCGTTATTCTGTAGTCTCCTGTTTTGTTCATTAGACGCCAGTCCGAAACTAACAAATGCCACCCGAAAGTGAAGGAATAGAGTTTTAACCTGTACACTGCTGTGTACATTCTTATGGAGCTCATGGACTCACGGGTCGAACTGAGTACCACAGAGTCTTTGCTTGCGATAGTCAGCGATATTCTTACAGCGAAGATTTTCGATCATAATTCGTGAACATAAAATGTTTCCGGTTATCTACAGAAAACTGACGTCACTGGTAGGCCTATAGTTATGCGCATCTGTCCAACGTGCTTTCCTGAAAAGGGGACTCATCTGCGCCTCTTTCCATGAGTTGGAACACTTCAGTGCTCAGAGACTTATAATAAACCGCCGCTAGAAAAGGAGCAAATTCTTTGGCACAATCTATAATAATGGAGTGGAACAGGTACTCAGAACGTCCATTGATTGTACTTCTATTGATCCCGAGGCACGCAATAACGTCCATTGATTGTTCTATTGATCCCATCACAATATGTACAGTGGTTTTAAATTTAACCCATGCTATTGCCTGACAGTCTGGTGAATGGGGGCTGTACATCGATTCGACTCAACTACTTTTAGATCAGATTCTCAAATTATGAACATGGAAATCACCTCCACCTTAAGCTTGTGAAATGCGTGCTTCCACGTGTGGAGCTGTTGATCGTTGACGACTTTGGCATAGGTGGGTGGTCGATGGAGTCGCGCCGAGGACATGGGGAACTACGCAACTATACATGCAAAGTGTAGGATGAAGGGCGAGGGCACGAAAAGCTTGACTTCGTACACGTGCCACGATTGCAGAAAACTTAGAAATCAGTTTAAAAATCTCGGTTATTTGTGGGATGAAGGAAAGGGCAGAAGGAAGGTTGTAGGCCGTAGAGGATTTTAGATTGAACAATAACTCATGTGGTGAAGGAAGAGGGAAACGATTAGCTCTTAGCTTGTCAAACAATCCATCCCAACTGTTATTCAGGGAAGGCTTAAATCTTGACGACCGTTCAGTAATTTCTGTCTTGCTACATCTAAAAATGAGTTCACTGCCTCAACCATTTTCTCTCATCTCCCGACTATCTTCAGTCACAAGACTGGTTTTATGCAGCTCTCCAAGACAGTTTATCATACGCAAGCCTTCGTTTCTGCATAACTACAGCAACCTATATCCACTTGAGCCTTCTTACCGTAATCAAGGCTTGTTTTCCCTCTCCAATTTTACCCCCTTCGCCCTGGTCCCCCCCCCCCAACCCCCACCCCCCATACACACTTCTTTAATATGGGGAATATCTACCCCTCACACACACACACACACACTTATCTCCATTAGCGTGGGGAATATCTACCGATACCTTCCTTTACTCTGGTTGTATTCTCCATTATTTATCCATTCTAATCTTAAGCCTTTTCTTTAGTACCACAGTTCAAAAGCCTCTACTTCCTCATTGTATTGTCTAACATCCACAATTCATTTTCGCACTGGAATCAATCCAAATACTTTCAGAAAAGATTTACTATCGCTTAAATCTGTATATCTCTTTTTAAGAAAAGATTTTTTATTGTGACCATTCGGAATTCTGTATCCTCTCCAAATTAGTACAACTCATGTAATACATTTAGTGTCCCATATACTAATTCCCTTAGAATTATCACATTTAATTCGACTGCACTTCGTAATCATTATTTTATTTTTGTTGATGTTCATCTGATAACGCCCTTTAAGAGACACAATCTATTCCATTCAAATGAGCTTCTAAGTATATATGAAGGTAGTATCTGTTCCCGAAAGAACAGATACCATTGATAACCGTAAAGCTACTCTAGAATGAAATGATAATTAAATCGACAACCTAGCTGCAAACACGCGTCGATATTCATCGTTGGGGACATGTTAAAAATGTGTGACCTGACCGGGACTCGAACGCCGGATCTCCTGCTTACATGGCAGACGCTCTATCCATCTGTGCCACCGAAGGCATAGAGCATAGTGTGCCTGCAGGCACTTATCCCTTGCACGCTCCCCGTGAGACCCACATTCCAAACATGTCCACACCACTACATTCGTACTGCGCCTAATAGATGTTTGCCCATCACACTCATTACTCGTGGCAGATTAATCTACCAAGTCACGTACGAGTTGGAGCGTGCAAGGGATAAGTCCCTGCAGGCGCACTGTCCTCTGTACCGTCAGTGGCTCAGCTGGATAGAGAGTCTGTCATATAATCAGAAGATCCTGGGTTCGAGTCCCGGTTGGGGCACACATTTTCAACATGTCCCCAATGATGTATATCAACTTTTTTTTCCAGCTGGCGTGTCGAAATAATTATCATTTCAGAGCTTCTACGTCATTGGATATAGGTTCTGCCTTTTATACAAAACATTATTTTTTCATGTTGTCCAAACATGTTTCGGCATCTCTGTGCCATCATTATTGGGTTTTGTTTATTGCAGAACTGTAAAAGTGAACATATTTTAGTTTGTAACTGATCTAACAAAATGAGACCTAAAGAGTTTTTGTTCTTAGCTTGAATTTGCGGTATACGGTTTTGCAGGACCATCTGTATGATGACCGCACTGCTAGCTTGTCATCTGCAAACCAAACGATGTAAATGTGACTTTTATCAGCGAGTTAACACACCCTAGGTTTTAAAAAACGGAATTTTTGTGTGACAAAATGTTTTGCGTATATATTTGTTATTTCTCACATTTTGTTTTGACAGGTCCTTCTTCTTTCACTTTCTGGGAGCACAGAACGCACATATTAAATGTACTTTGTGGACTCTTGGTTTAACAAACGTCTTTTTGCTTCACAAAACGCGGTGTAAGCGATTTTGTTGTGTTCGAACCCTGTTGGCGTTCATTTGCTCCCGAGTGAGTTTGGCACCGAATTTGAATTTTGTTTACTTTTATGTCTCTTTTTATGTTGTCTTCTGTATGTGGAAGTCTTCTGCTGTTGTTAGTTTGTGCCACAGGCTGTGGCTGGATTTCAGTATTTTTGAATTTGTCGTTATTGTTTAGTTGGGTGGTGGTTATCGGCTATTAGGTGGTGAGTAAATGTGTTATGGGTGCTTTTACTTTTTAGGATTCTGAGGTGTTCTGAGTATCTTGTTTCAAAATTCCTGCATATTTGGCCGGCCGGAGTGGCCATGCGGTTCTAGGCGCTACAGTCTGGAGCCGAGCGACCGCTACGGGTGTGATGTCCTTAGGTTAGTTAGGTTTAATTAGTTCTAAGTTCTAGGCGACTGATGACCTCAGAAGTTAAGTCGCATAGTGCTCAGAGCCATTTGAACCTGCATATTTGTCCTATGTTTACTGATTGGCAAGTGTTACATGCGAGTTCATATATTCCTGATCTGTTGAATTTATCTGTGGGTGTCTCCTGTGTTCTGTGTTTTTCCTATGTTGTGTTGTGTATCCTGTTTGAAGCCCCTGTTTCTTCAGTATGTTGCCTAATCTGTGGACAATTTTTTTTTATTGTAGGTGAGTATGTGCCATTTTGTTTTCCGTGTGTGTTGCTTGCATTGTTCAGTCTTGTATATGGTCATTGTTTGTGTATTGTGTTTTTCTGTGTTGTGTACAGTTATATATATATATATATATATATATATATATATATATATATATATATATATATATATGTGTGTGTGTGTGTGATACATTCCTTCCTTTTCCATTTACAAATTTCGTGGTGTAATCTCTCTACCATATAGGTCTTGTAACCATTTTCCAATGCTATTTGTTTTATTGTGTTTATTAGCTCCTGTTTGTAATTCTGTTTGCTTATGGATGTTCTGTTCAGTTGGTGGAGCATGAATCTGAAGCTTGCTTATTTGTGTGCCATCAGGTTGTTCGACAGATTGCGAACAGTGGCGCTCATGTTTGTCAGTGTCGTAAATATCATGAAGTCATGGGTGTTGTTTGTTTATTGGTGACCCCATTGCCAGTCGTTCACTTTGGGAGTAAAATTCTTGGATGAATATAAAGTAGTTTTGTGTTGTTATGGTCTTGAGTATGGTTGCTATTTCATTAATGTATTAGTCTGGTGTGTTTCCTTGGTGTTTTGGTCTTTGTTTGATGATGTTTATAGTTTCATTTATTGGAATGCAAGTGTACGTTGATGTGGCATGAAATCATATGAGGCTTGCTGTGTCTGGTATGTCTGTGTTCTTGATTTTCTCTGTTAGTTGCACTGAGATTTCTAGGTTCCTGTTGTTTTCAAAAGTGGTCTTCCAATAATTTTAACTGCAAATATGAAAAAAATACAAGAGTACAAATCAAAAAGATGAGTAGATATGCCGGCCGGAGTGGCCGTGCGGTTCTACGCGCTACAGTCTGGAACCGCGCGACCACTACGGTCGCAGGTTCGATTCCTGCCTCGGGCATGGATGTATGTGATGTCCTTAGGTTAGTTAGGTTTAAGTAGTTCTAAGTCTAGGGGACTGATGACCTCAGATGTTAAGTCCCATAGTGCTCCGAGCCATTTGAACCATTTTTTGAATAGATATTCTATGTCATTTACCGTGTGACAGAATTACGAGGGAGTGCTGAAAAGTAATGCCTCCAAATTTTTTATGTGGAAACTCTTAAAGCTTCTTAAATAAAACGAGAGTTTTTAACAGTCTACATCTTTATTTTTCCTGTCTACATATTTGGAGCCCTCTGCTTCTAGAGGCCTCTGAATTGTAGCGTGCAATATGGCAGTGTGTAACACAAGTATGTCCGTCTGTAAGAAACAGCGTGCTGTAATCGGGTTTCGAAGAGATCCTCCACACATGGAGCACCCTCTCCTTCAGCATGGAAACGCCAGATCAGATACGAACTCTGCAACATCTGCAGCAATCGGATGTCTTGGATTCACGATCACCGATGATGCGCCATACAGTTCCTACTTGGCCCCACCCGCTTTTCATCTGTTTCCAAAACTTAAAGAACACTTTCGAAGACTTCACTTTGATAGTGATGAAGTGGTGCAACCAGAAGTGAGGTTGTGACTTCGTCAATGAAGTCAAACATTCTACAGAGACGATATCATAGAAACTGATCTCTCACGGGGAGAAATGTGTTTGTTGCCAAGGTGACTATACTGAGAAATAAATATGTAGACGTGAAGAATTAAAATGTAGAATGTTAGTAAGCTTTGTTTTATTTAAAAAGCTTTAAGAGTTTAAATTCGTAAGCTTTACTTTTCAGCACGCCCTCGTACAATGTCATCAACAAACTTCAATGTTTATATTTTTTTGTTCCTGAACTTTAATTCCCTTTCCAAATTTTCCTTTGGTTTCTTTTGATATAAAGAAGATAGGTGCATTGATGACATTCTGTGTCAGGTGGCACTACAGAAACACACACACACACACACACACACACACACACACACACACACACTGATGCGCCAAAAGATTATGATCACCTGCTTAATAGCGGTAGGGTAGCTGTGAAAGCCCGAGCACTGGCTGCATTGTTTCCAGATTCCCTCCCACCTCCCGCCTATAACATCATTGATGGTATCACACACTGTTTGCTAGATTTTACCCCTTTTATGTCACAGGCCACTTGCCCTATTTATAAAAAGGCAGGGAATTCAAAAAATGGCAGGAAATTCAAATTAGCCCAATCATGCCACAGAGTTTTCCCCCACTTCAATGATGTCACAGATTACTTTTTCCAGGAGTCCGGTTGTTCTAAATGTACTTGATGGGAGAACAATAAAAATACAAGGTGGGGTCTAATCCTATTGGTTTAAAATGTAAGGTGGCTGGCCCAAAGAAATGAAAACAACCATATGATGTCAGAATCCAAGATGGCGATCCAAGATGGCTGACCTGGAGATAAGAGCACAGGCTGCATTGTTGTCAGATCACTAGTGCTAACATGGAATCCAAGATGGTCACTGGTTTTCCGCTGATGTCACGGGCCACTCTTGAGATCCAAGAACTCAGTTTAAAATGCTCGTAGCCCACTTCTCCTAAGTTTAAACAATTTCCCCCACCTGTCTGTTGGTCGAGCGGTTCTAGGCGCTTCAGTCCGGAACCGCGCGACTGCTACGGTCGCAGGTTCGAATCCTGCCTCGGGCATGGATGTGTGTGATGTCCTTAGGTTAGTTAGGTTTAAGTAGTTCTAAGTTCTAGGGGACTGATGTTAAGTTCTATAGTTCTCAGAGCCATTTTGAGCCATGTATCTGTTGTCACAGTTCACTGATATGTCTTGTATTTTAAACAAATTCCCCCACCCAAGTTGCCAGTCCAGTTATGCTGTTGAAACATTTGGTGCTCCAAATTTAGAACCCAATAGCCCACTAGCCCACAATGAGAAATAATTGGAAATTCAAAACTGTCGCAAGTTTAAAATGACAACAGTTGTTCAATGGCCCACAGATACATTCTGTAGGGAAATTAAAAAAAATCACTGAAGCACGTTCGTCCTCTCGTGAGAAGTTGTGCAGTGGCTCAGGAGCCAAATGGTTTTGGGACTATGTTTTTAAAATTCACTGTCAAAAAATTAATATGCTGGAGAGATGGTAGTTGTTAAACACGATGCCTTGCTCATAGCAAAGCCCCAGTTCTATAAAAAATGCGTGAATCTTATATACAGCCATGATGCATCAACTATGTTTGAGAGTTGAAATATAAATGTCTTGTGCCTAGGGCCTCCCGTCGGGTAGCCCGTTCGCCAGGTGCAAGTCTTTCGATTTGACACAACTTCGGTGATTTGCGCGTCGATGGGGATGAAATAATGATGATTTGGATAACGCAACACCTACTCCCTGAGCGGAGAAAATCTCTGACCCAGGCGGGAATCGAACCCGGACCCTTAGGATTGACATACTGTCACGCTGACCACTTTTTTTTTTAATTTTGTTCGTTGCGTTTTAGTCTGGGCGGACGTCATAAGACATCCGTTCAAGTTGATCGTTGATTCCTTTACTCAGTTTTTTTATTACGTGTTGTCTCATACGGTGAGGTACTGTGAGGTGCTGGCACGTTTTCTGCTGGATGAGAGGTGTCAGAGCAGTAGCAGAAAACAATGCGTCAGCCCAGGAAGAAAGAAACACCACACCAAATGGATGCAGTGGTGAAGCCTGCTTCATTATGGTGAGGCACAGCACACGTTTCGTCAGTTAAAGGAGAAATTAAAGCAAATTTATTGGGAGGATTCAGGAAAAGTACGGCGTATCTGTAAAGGAAAGCGAATGTCATAAATTGTAGCGTACTCTTTCACTCGTCTGGTACTGTTAACAAGGAGACATGATAGCTTTTATCGAACAATTTAGAGACTGACAACTAGGACTTTAACAAGTCAAGTCACCCATATGAAAATGAGTCATCACTACATTGGGGAAGTGACACTGTTTCTGCCAAGACGCATTTCTGTAGACTGCTGACGATACACTCAGATGTGAAATATTCCACACATGCAACATCATAGATTTTCTCAAGTTCAATCTTCCACAAAATCGGACAGTCCATCTACACACCTTTCCAAATAAACGACTCTGGTTCAGCAACTCTCATTAATATTCAAATGCAGTCTTTGTTGGAGTCTGGTTAACAGTTTTCACAGGTACAGCCACAGAAAGGTACCAGTTCGACAGTCGCAATTTTTCATCATTCCAACGGAATGCACTATATTCTCAAAGAGTTGCGGAACTGTCATCAGTGAAATGTGTTTCTTGGAGAGGAAGAGATCAAAGAACTTGAGGAAACTTCGAGGGGATAAAACTCATGTACAGTAATCGCATAGGAACCCCAACGACCACACTTTTTTATTCTTTTTTTTATTCTTGTATTCTAACACTAATTTTCGCTATAGGTTGGCTGTGGCGTGATATAAATTTGTTAGCGGTCGTCGAGAATGATCCAACATTTGTTTACAGTGCGCATTTTCATGGTGAATAACAGTCATGCAAAGTCAATTTTTGTAACTGCGAAAGATTTTCGTGCTCGTACTCAACCGACAGTTTGTGAGACTTCTGTTTGATGGAAAGGTGTGTTTTTGACAAACTTACGTGACAGACACATATGTAAAACTTTCATGAAAGCTTGATGAGTATACAAGATCCAAAATTCATCTCTCTGTTCAGACATGATGATGCGAGTATGTTGCACTATGATTCCTGTTAAGTCGTTGGCGCTGTTACGTGTCGAATTTGACACGAAATGTACAATCCATTCTGTAACGCGCAGTATTTTCCAGTAAGAGCAGTACTTGTGAAGCCAGTGATCACTTCTTTAGTGCTTACAATGAGCACGTGGTGGTACACCTTTCAAGCCTCTGAAAGTTCCAAGAATGGTACTGTATGCTGAGGCTGAACAGAATGAGGACCTGTGAGCCATAAAGCTCAGTGTCACAGCAACGAAGATGAACAGAGATGCTTTACACATAGACTTCGCAAAAGTAGTTCAGTGGGTTTAGTCTTGCTTAGGATGGTGAAAGCATGGAGACAGAGATATGCTGTTCATGATTTTGATTACCCAGTTGATGACAAAGGCTTTCTTGTGTTTTGGATCGCCCTGTATCCAGCGTGATGCGATTACTGAGTCAGTCCAGACAGTCGCTTTACTGAGATCATACATGTCACGAGAATGAAACCTTGGACAGGTAAACCTTACATAAGGGTGAAAAAGTTATACAGTGTGGTTTGAAACACCAAAATGCCATTGTTATTATGTATAGAAAAATCCAATTTAGTGAGTAGAACTACTGCCCTGATGATTTACACGCTGCTCCATGTGACAGCATAGGACCGTAGTAGATTGAGCACGTCAGAAAATCGGTGCTACGGTGGATACTTTCAGGTTTCCAGAGTTATGTGGCTTCACATGTTTATTCACTTTCCGTAAATTCAGACGGCCAATAACGCTCCAGATGTATTCAGATCAGACGAATTTGGTGGCCATGCCAGTGTGGCTCATTCAGCAAGGCCACTACAAATTTATACCCTCATCAGTGTGGTTCAAATGGCTCTGAGCACTATGGGACTCAACATCTTAGGTCATAAGTCCCCTAGAACTTAGAACTACTTAAACCTAACTAACCTAAGGGCATCACACACACCCATGCCCGAGGCAGGATTCGAACCTGCGACCGTAGCAGTCCCGCGGCCTCATCAGTGTGAGGTAACATTTTATCTCTAATGATCCCGTTGTAGACAGTACGATAAACTTCAATCATCCTTCCTATAAACAGAATGTGATCTAGTGTTCAGGTTAGCGTTGCATTTCAAGTGATTTTTAAGTGATTCCTCACAAAAAATTCTAATGAATGACTAGGTCTGAGTCTAAGCTACTTGCAAGTGTACTAGATGTAACAGGGAAATAATGTAGTTCACTTCTTCATTTGACAGACTGTAACGTCGACAGGGTGTGTAACAGGAATTTTCCATTTTGTGTCGAAATCATTGTATTTTGTGTCAAAATCATTGAATTATGCATTGAAATCACTGAAATTTGTGTCGAAATCATGAAATTCTTATGTCAAACCTCGGCCTCCTACTGTTGGACCTGTACCTCAGCAAAACAAATCTAGTGATTCACTCAGTTTTAAGCTCTGCAAACCAGACCTGATGGCAACCATATGACAGAAGATGTACATATAAAGGCTCTTGGCTGGAAGCTAAAAGTTCCATGTATAATTATATAAGTGGTTTTATGTCGTCTCGTTGTCTCTATAAAGCTGTAAGGGAAATTTTACATAACCAGTTTAACATGATAAAACTGCTGAAAATTCTCACGATCGAACAAAAATAAGCTTAAAAATGTTCGTACTGTCGCTTTGAATACCATTGAAAATGATCCCAATTTCTTGGAAAGAGTGATAACATATGAGTAGTCTTGGTTTTTCACTTATGATACAGGAACTAAACACCAATCCATGCACTGAAAAGGGCCCAGTTTCACTGAGAGTGAAAAAAGCTCGGATGAGCGTATCAAGATTCAAAGTGATGATGATATTCATGGAATTGTGTATCTTCACTGGGTTCCTAACGGTGAGACTATTCATCAAGTTCTTGCTCAACTCAGTTAGACAATAAGAAATAAACGACCGAATTTATGGTAGAACAAGCCATTGTTGTGCATCAAGACAATGCACTGGCTCATACTGCAATTTCCGTTTCCAGGTTTCCAGCCAAGTACAGCATCCCAGTGTTAAACCGCCCTCCTTTTTGGCCAGACCGAGCACCATGTGATTTTTATCTATTCCCCAATGTCAAACCTGCATTAAAAGGAACAAGATTTCAGTCCACTGAAATAGTAAAGGAAAAGGTGCACGTCATCAAGGAGCTAACAGAAGAAGATTTGCAGGATCGTTCCCATCAATGGAAAATTCGCATGGTGCGTTGTAGGGACAGAGGAGAGGAGTATATTGATGGATACAGCTAAATATGTGTGTTTTTGAAATAAAATGTTTCAGCAATAGTCCAGTAATTTTATAGCCATTTCTGTCAAGTTCAGGCCTCAAATGCCGCTGCCTGCGCATGTCTGTTTCTGCCAATGACCTCGCCCTCGCTGCATTGGCCAGAGAAATGCGTATATAATAGCTACCCTATTCACACGAAATATTCAAAGTCCAGACTTCGTCTAACATATTTCGAAGTAGCCTTCATAAAATCAGGGTTTCCACAACCTTGAGTAACTCAGTTCGTCGATTGTCGGAAATGTTTTAAATTCCAACCTCGGTCGGAATATTTCTAACTCTCGCAACGCAGCAGACTTGTAGAATTCCCCCAAGTTTCAGCGCTTATCTCCCAAGACTTGTTATCTTGGCCAGCAAAAGACTTCCTGCACAAGCTCCCTTGTTGAATGACCCACGCTTGTATTCACCAGAAATGATTTAGAAATTCTGTAGATACGTAGATCAGATGTCTACACTGCGCTTATAGATGTGTCTCCAACATACTATTGAACTATTTAGTTTTCAATCCTAGCTGCATCTGTCAGAGATCCTATGGAAACATCTGATGTCATATGCACAATGTGAAACACATAGTGAAGCAAGGAACCTTAGATATACGTGTTAGTGATGTTTACTGCCAGATATCGTTTGCAGAGTTTAAAACTGAGTGAATAACATCTGATTTTTGGTTGTAAAGGTTAAACGGTAGCGGAAACAGGTTTGACATAAGAATACGTTGATTTCAACAAAAATTTCGTTCATACCAGTGGACAATTCACTGATTTTGACACAAAATTGAATGATTTCAACAAAAAGTTCGCCGATTTCGACACAAAATGGATAAATCGTGTTGCACTCCCTATTGACGTTAGAGTATGTCAAATGAAGAAGCGAACTTTACAACTTGATTATGGCATCTAGTATACTTGCAAGCAACTTGAACTGAGACCTAGTCGTTCATTACGATTATTGTACGGAATCACTTATGACACTGTTGAAGGAGGCACATCCTCATAGCCACCAAATTCATCTGATCTGAAAACATTTGGAGCGCTATTGGACGTCTGAAATGCAAGGAAATTGGTTAAACGTGTGATGCCACATAACTCTGGAAAGCTGGAAGAATCCACCGTAGCACCGATTTGCTAGCATGCTTAATCTGTTAACAATCCTACGCTGTCATGTAGAGTGCAGTGTACGTCTGAAGAACAGCGATTCTATGCAATGAGTTTGATTTTACTATACATAAGGACAACGGTATTTAGGTGTTTCAGACCACACCATGAGATTTCTTCAGCCTCATTTAAAGTTTACCTATCCATGATTCGATTCTACTGACATGTATGACAACTGCAATCACTTCTGTGATGATATTGTACGATGGCAGTTGGTTGTACCTCTCTCCCTGTCTGACTACGTTCTTCCAGAGACAGTATATGTCTTCATCACACTTATATGGAAGGAGGCTTTGCCCTTTGACGCCACGTATCGCTGCTCACTTTGGATTTTCTGTGACATACGCACCTCTCGTGAATACCTGTTAACGATCTGCGTGTCTTCCGCGACACTTCGCAACGGGTGTACTGGGCTGTCATTTATCTTCAGCTGGAAACTTGCAACACTTATCGCCATTCATCTAGTACGTAGCAAGGTGAGGTTTTAAACAGTGAAAAGTGCTACTCTACCACGTTTAAAACCATCTGCGACACTTTCAGGTACAAGACTGTCAGATTACAAACTATGATTTTATTAAAGCGACCAATAGGACTGATTCAGGGACTGCTTTAGGTTGGATACAGAGTGGTCCAAACCGCTGGAAAGCGTTTGCTTGCAGTCAGGTGACACAAGTCACAAACAGCTCCATTTCAGTGCTTTCACCGTCCTAAGCAAGATAATCTCACAGGTCTACTCTCTCGACGTCTATTCGTAAAGTATCTATTTTCATGTTCCTTACTGTGATACTGAGCTACATGTCTCATAGGTCCTCCTGCTGCTCAACCTCTGAAGACAGTACCATTCCCAAGACTTCCAGAGATTTGAAAGGTGTACCATCATAAGCTAATTACAAGCACCAAGGAAGCGACCTTTGACTTCACAAAGTATAGCTCTTATTGATAAATACTACGCATTATAAGATGGAGTATAAGTTTTGTGACAAATTCCAGACGTAGCAATGTCGTCAGCAGTGACTAAACAGGAATCAAAGAGTAACATACTCGCATCGTCACGTCTAAATAGAGAGATGGATATTGGATCTTGTGTGCTCATTAAGCAGTGCTAAAAGTTTTACACATCCGCCATGTAAGTTTGTCAAAAATATACCTTGCCAGCAAATTTTCTTTCTGTGTTAGTATTTTGTTATATTCTCATTTGTTGTTGATTAATACTGTCAATAATAGTAGTTACTTCCCTTGTTAGAGCAAGTTTGTGATTATTGTAGTCAGTTTTTAACATCTTCTTATTGTAGTAGCGGAACTTAGATAAAGTTGTTTTCTTGTTTCAATAATTGTAAAATTTTACCATGAGTGAGAAGTGTGGGCTTTGCCGTAGGTTCGTGAGCAGTGGATTGCGGTGTGAGACTTGTTCGAAGTATTTTCACTGGGGGGAATGCAGTGGGGAAGCCAGTGGGCATTCTGGTGAGATCCTCTCCTGGAACTGCAGGTTATGTAGCAAGAGTAAGTTGATAGAGGAGCAGGAGCGTAAGATCTGTGCCCTTCAGGTGCAGTTGAAAAACGCACAGGAGGAGCTAGATAGGATGAGGAGGGAGAAGGGGGTTGGGGAATTGGAGCTGGCTGTTGGCAAGAGATCTGCTAGGAGAAGGAGATTTTCAGATAGTTTTACTATTGGTGTTTGTAATAGATATGACCAACTGTCAGAGTCTAGTGGAGAGGAATCTCTAGTAGCTGTAGATGTAGGAAGTATGCAGCAGACCTCAGCAGTTACGGTGGCTAGGACAGTTGCAAAGTCTAAGAGAAAGAAGAAGGTTCTGCTGTTAGGTAGTTCTCATGGTAGAGGTGTAGGCCAGCAGTTGCAGGAAGTTTTGGGGAGTGAGTACCAGGTCACCAGCATTGTGAAGCCTAATGCAGGATTGGCTCAGGTGACTTTTAACATAGGGGGGTTATGTAGGGATTTTACTAAAGAGGATCAGGTAGTGATTGTGGGTGGGGCTGGTAATAGTATTGATAGGGATGGGGAGTATGACATAGATGGTGACCTGGAAAAGATAGCCACTCACACTGGCAACACGAATGTGCACTTCGTGGAACTGTTTCAGCGTCACGATCGGCCTCATCTTAATACAGCCGTCAGGCGTAATAACATGAGACTTGGGGGTGCGCTGATGACAGAAGGCATGAGTCACATTTCAGTGGTGTCGGTGGAGTCTATCGGCAGGACGGGTTTCACTAGACATGGCCTACACCTCAACAGGTATGGGAAGGGGAGGTTGGCAAAACTTATAGGTGACAGCATAGGTGGGGGTGGTGGGATCACTCATGGGAAAATTCCGGTAGTTGTGGGTGTTAGAGCTGTACCTTTTTTAGATTGAAGTCAGCTGATAGGTATTCCTGCTTAAGGGAAGTCTCTCTAACAAAGAAACCCCTTTCTACAAAGCTGGGGTATCCGATTAATGAGGGAATTAGTATATTTCATCAAAATATACAAGGTATTAGAGATAAAGTTAGTGAACTGCTTATAGATGTTGACTCTGAAATTATTGGTATATCTGAACACTTCTTAAATAAGGAGATAATTCAGAGGCTTCCTTTACCAGGATACAGGTTGGCTGGCAGCTTTTCTAGGAGCTCTTTGCGGTGTGGGGGAGTAGCCATGTATGTGAAAAACGGTATCCCATTTGAGTCAATTGATGTTTCAAAGTACTGCACTGAAAAGGTGTTTGAATGTTGTGCAGGGGTGGTTAAATTTAGTGGAGCTAAACTTCTTACTGTTGTTATTTATAGATCCCCAGACTCCGATTTCACAACATTTTTGCTAAAGCTAGAGGAGGTTCTTGGTTCACTTTATAGGAAATACAAAAAGTTAGTTATATGTGGTGACTTCAATATTAATTGTATAAGTGATTGTGCAAGGAAAAGGATGCTGGTAGACCTCCTTAATTCATATAATCTTATGCAAACCGTATTCTTTCCAACGAGAGTGCAAGGGAACAGTAGAACAACCATAGACAATATTTTTGTTCATTCGTCATTATTAGAAGGGCATTCTGTTAGCAAAAAGGTGAATGGCCTTTCAGATCATGATGCACAAATTTTAAGTCTAAAAGATTTTTGTGCTGCAACACATGTTAAATATACACTCCTGGAAATTGAAATAAGAACACCGTGAATTCATTGTCCCAGGAAGGGGAAACTTTATTGACACATTCCTGGGGTCAGATACATCACATGATCACACTGACAGAACCACAGGCACATAGACACAGGCAACAGAGCATGCACAATGTCGGCACTAGTACAGTGTATATCCACCTTTCGCAGCAATGCAGGCTGCTATTCTCCCATGCAGACGATCGTAGAGATGCTCGATGTAGTCCTGTGGAACGGCTTGCCATGCCATTTCCACCTGGCGCCTCAGTTGGACCAGCGTTCGTGCTGGACGTGCAGACCGCGTGAGACGACGCTTCATCCAGTCCCAAACATGCTCAATGGGGGACAGATCCGGAGATCTTGCTGGCCAGGGTAGTTGACTTACACCTTCTAGAGCACGTTGGGTGGCACGGGATACATGCGGACGTGCATTGTCCTGTTGGAACAGCAAGTTCCCTTGCCGGTCTAGGAATGGTAGAACGATGGGTTCGATGACGGTTTGGATGTACCGTGCACTATTCAGTGTCCCCTCGACGATCACCAGTGGTGTACGGCCAGTGTAGGAGATCGCTCCCCACACCATGATGCCGGGTGTTGGCCCTGTGTGCCTCGGTCGTATGCAGTCCTGATTGTGGCGCTCACCTGCACGGCGCCAAACACGCATACGACCATCATTGGCACCAAGGCAGAAGCGACTCTCATCGCTGAAGACGACACGTCTCCATTCGTCCCTCCATTCACGCCTGTCGCGACACCACTGGAGGCGGGCTGCACGATGTTGGGGCGTGAGCGGAAGACGGCCTAACGGTGTGCGGGACCGTAGCCCAGCTTCATGGAGACGGTTGCGAATGGTCCTCGCCGATACCCCAGGAGCAACAGTGTCCCTAATTTGCTGGGAAGTGGCGGTGCGGTCCCCTACGGCACTGCGTAGGATCCTACGGTCTTGGCGTGCATCCGTGCGTCGCTGCGGTCCGGTCCCAGGTCGACGGGCACGTGCACCTTCCGCCGACCACTGGCGACAACATCGATGTACTGTGGAGACCTCACGCCCCACGTGTTGAGCAATTCGGCGGTACGTCCACCCGGCCTCCCGCATGCCCACTATACGCCCTCGCTCAAAGTCCGTCAACTGCACATACAGTTCACGTCCACGCTGTCGCGGCATGCTACCAGTGTTAAAGACTGCGATGGAGTTCCGTATGCCACTGCAAACTGGCTGACACTGACGGCGGCGGTGCACAAATGCTGCGCAGCTAGCGCCATTCGACGGCCAACACCGCGGTTCCTGGTGTGTCCGCTGTGCCGTGCGTGTGATCATTGCTTGTACAGCCCTCTCGCAGTGTCCGGAGCAAGTATGGTGGGTCTGACACACCGGTGTCAATGTGTTCTTTTTTCCATTTCCAGGAGTGTAGTTACCAACTTTTTAGGAAAGCTGATCCAGTTGCTGTACAGACTTTTGTAAACCTTATCAAGGAACAAGAGTGGCAAGATGTTTATAGTGCTGATACAGTAGACGATAAATATAATGCTTTCCTCAAGACTTTTCTCGTGCTCTTTGAAAGTTGCCTTCCGTTAGAACGTTCAAAACAGGGTACTAGCACAAACAGGCAGCCTGGGTGGCTGACTAAAGGGATAAGAATATCTTGTAGAACAAAGTGGCAATTATATCAAAACGTTAGAAACAGTCACAATCTAAATGCAGCAGCCCATTACAAACAGTATTGTAAGGTGCTTAAAAAAGTTATTAGGAAGGCAAAAAGTATGTGGTATGCAGATAGAATAGCTAAGTCTCAGGATAAAATTAAAACCATATGGTCAGTCGTAAAGGAAGTGGCTGGTCTGCAGAGACAGGGCGAGAATATAGAATCAGTGCGTAGTGGGGATGTCCGTGTTACTGATAAGTCGCATATATGTACAGTACTTAATAATCACTTTCTGAATATAGCAGGTGAACTAAATAGAAACCTAGTCCCAACAGGGAATCATATAGCACTCTTAGAAAAAAGTGTTCCGAGACTGTTACCTGAAATGCTCCTCCATGATACTGACAGGAGGGAGAGTGAGTTAATAATTAAATCACTAAAGACCAAGAACTCTCATGGATATGACGGGGTATCTAGCAGAATACTGAAGTATTGTTCCACGTATGTTAGCTCAGTACTTAGCCATATCTGTTACTTTTCCTTTAGGAGTGGTCGGTTTCCTGACCGATTAAAGTACTCGGTAGTGAAGCCACTTTATAAAAAGGGAGACAGGGATAATGTTGACAATTATAGACCTATTTCTATGCCATCGGTGTTTGCTAAAGTTATCGAGAAGGTTGTATATACAAGGTTACTGCAGCATTTAAATTCACATAATTTGCTGTCAAATGTACAGTTTGGTTTTAGAAATGGCTTAACAACTGAAAATGCTATAGTCTCTTTTCTCTGTGAGGTTTTGGACGGATTAAATAAAAGGTTGCGAACGTTAGGTGTTTTCTTTGATTTAACGAAGGCTTTTGACTGTGTTGACCACAAAATACTGTATTACTGCAGAAGTTGGAACATTATGGAGTAAGGGGAGTAGCTTACAATTGGTTCGCCTCCTACTTTAAGAACAGAAAGCAGAAGGTAATCCTCCGCAATATTGAGAGTGGTAATGATGTTCAGTCCCAATGGGGCACTGTTAAATGGGGCGTTCCCCAAGGGTCGGTGCTGGGGCCACTGCTGTTTCTTATTTATATAAATGATATGCCTTCTAGTATTACAGGTGATTCAAAAATATTTCTGTTTGCTGATGATACCACCTTGGTAGTGAAGGATCTTGTGTGTAATATTGAAACATTATCAAATAATGTAGTTCATGATATAAGTTCGTGGCTTGTGGAAAATAATTTGATGCTAAATCACAGTAAGACTCAGTTTTTACAGTTTCTAACTCACAATTCAACAAGAACTGACATTTTAATCAGACAGAACGGGCATGTTATAAGCGAGACGGAACAGTTCAAGTTCGTAGGCGTATGGATAGATAGTAAGTTGTTGTGGAAAGCCCATGTTCAGGATCTTGTTCAGAAACTAAATGCCGCTTTATTTACCATTAGAACAGTATCTGAAATAAGTGACATTTCAACACGAAAAGTAGTATACTTCGCATATTTTCATACGCTTATGTCATATGGTATTATTTTTTGGGGTAATTCTTCTGATTCAAAAAGGGTATTTTTGGCTCAAAAACGGGCTGTTCGAGCTATGTATGGTGTAAGTTCGAAAACCTCTTGTCGACCCCTATTCAATAGTCTGGGAATTTTGACATTGCCCTCACAGTATGTATTTTCTTTAATGTCGTTTGTTGTTAGCAATATTAGCTTATTCCCAAGAGTTAGCAGCTTTCACTCAGTTAATACTAGGCAGAAATCAAATCTGCATGTGGAATGCACTTCCTTGACTCTTGTGCAGAAAGGAGTGCAGTATTCTGCTGCATCCATTTTCAATAAGCTACCACAAGAACTCAAAAACCTTAGCAGTAGCCCAAACACTTTTAAGTCTAAACTGAAGAGTTTCCTCATGGCTCACTCCTTCTATTCTGTCGAGGAGCTCCTGGAAGAGCTAAAAAATTAAGCAAATTCCAGTGTTACATTCTTGATTTTCTTTATTTAAACTAACGACTTGTCGCCTGAATATGTTTCTTATATTTCATTTCATTCTGTTTCTACAATCGTGTTATAATTTCATGTATTGACTCGTTCCATGACCATGGATACTTCTCCTAAATGTGGTCCCACGGAACAATAAATAAATAAATAAAATAAAATAAAAGAAGTTGTACACTCTGTCGATCCATTACGATCACGAAGACCTTTTGCAGTTGCAGGAAACAGACTTTTCATGCCAATTATTCACCAACTACGCACTGTCAACAAACGTTACATCGCTCTCTACGACTACTAACAAATTTCTGTTCCACCAAAGCCCACCTATAGCGAAAATCAGGGGTAGAGTAAAGGATAATGAATTGTTTTGACGATAATACAGTATTGGCGCAACAAGGCTAAATAATCGAGAAGATTTTGCTCAGACATGCCGCCGCGAAAGACTCCGAGGACACAAGACAAAACAATATGATGCTCCCTACAAAAAAGTTATGATCTGTTAGGTACTATCACGATCAAATGTAGCCGAACGACCTGAATTGAGTTCTGCTTGATTTGCATGCAGCTCACATAACATAACTGTCTTGAGGTCATCTAATCTCGCTTCGATACAGTTGCTTGACTATACGAAATGGTTATTTGGTCCCCTCTCCCAGATCAACCAATGAAATAGTTAACCACAAGTGAGCTGTAGAAAACGCTGCTCTGTATGGCAATAACTCCAGATGTAAATTAATACCACGATACTAAAAATATCAGGGAACGCCTGAGGCAGTTCTTAACGCTTGTAAACTCAAATTTATTATAATAAGCGATGTTTCTAAAATGTTAACGCTCCCACACTTCATTCTCACTCTAACACTTCAATTATTCATATATTCTTGCTCCCTAAATGGCTTTCCAGCCATCTATTAACAGACTTTCGCTTGGCAAGTGCTTTTGAATAAACTGATTAATAAAATAAACAATTAGAAAACCATGACGAGGCTTAAAAAGGCCTGATATACCACATTTTTAGCCAGTATCAGAAATCTGAACATGACGAAAATTTTTGTACTGGGTCGGGACTCTCATCCAGCAGCTATTTTCCGTGTTACCTAACCGCGAAACATGTTAAATATGGTGTTATTCCAAAGTAGAAACGACATAATGTATGTGTTGAGCGATGATTCGAAACCAGGGCCAACTCCGATTGTTATGTAAGCACAATCAGATGACAGATATCGAATTTTCTCAGCAGCGGCGAGGTGTTTGAGACCGCAATGACAAGGCAAATGAATAATTTCTGCATCCCAGGATTCGAAAACGGCACCTATCGCTGTTCTTTTCAAACCACTCAAAATACATTAAAATAGGTTTCTTTCACTAGTAGCGAGATGTGCGCGTGTCTGAACTAGAAATGACACGACGAAAAGTACAATGATGGTGTTGAATCGAACCCCATACGTATCTTCGTAGACACGTTAACTATAGAATTATTTAGGTGCGATAATGCTAAAGTTTGGAATGATATTATGAAAAATTTTGTGCCGAACCGGGATTTGAACCATGACACGCGCCTTACATGGAGACGTTGAGGAGTTTGGGTTTATACATGCTGCCACTTACGTCTCTGTCGTAGCCCAACTTAACCTGTAGTCGTTAGCGTAGAAACATCACGGTTGATGTGAATTTGGAGCCACAGGGAAATCGTTTGTTTTTCGTTTCGTGAATGCAGGAGAAGAAGGATATATTAGCAGCTGTTAAAAACCGTCGCCTGAAGTGGGAATCGAACCCGAACTCTGCATATAGGAGGCTACCATCAAACCCCCAGACCACTGCCATACTTATAACTTTGTCATAGGACAGGTGCGCTGTACTGGATGCGAATTTTGACTTACTAAAACACTGGAGTTGAGTAGATAATAGTTTGTTCAATACATCCATTTCTTGCTCGATCGAACCTCGATTAACCAGCTGCCTCCGCTACTTAGTGAGTACGTTTAAATTAATTAGTAATCAATGAAATAAAAGCATATAACGGCCATCTACACAAGCTGCCAGTACTGTATGATGCGGAAGTTTCCACAGGAAGTGTTCCTTCTCCTTGAGCTACACTACTGCGCTGTCCCTTGGTGCTAAACATCGTGCAGTGGCAAAGAAAAGTTAGTTACAGGACACGATTCTTCTGTAATTTAGTAAAGCCCAACTCGTCGGCCTGCTGACAGTATCAATCTGTTGGAAGCTCTGAAATGATTTACGTCGTTTTCTAACTCTCCTGTAACAGCAAAGCATTCGAAAAACATTTCCGTGAAGAGCTCGTGGAATTTCTGCTCCATCGGCCAACGCCCTCCTGACGGTAGCCGGCGTCAGCCCAGGCGAACGTAACGAATGGCGCCTTGAGGCTATGATCTATTGCGAACGTTTCTAAAATCTCACTGGCTAGCATAGGGTTATTTAATATTGTAATTTGCTTTTCAGCGTGAAATATTTTCTATAAACTCCGTGCACACCATAGAGTAACAACAACATTGTAACCAGTATTTTCGCAGCATAGACGCGCGTAATGCTAAGTATGTAATATATCACTGTGGGGGCAAAATGCACCAGGAAAAAAAGAGACTGGTGCGTAGATTTGTGGCGATTTTGGATTTAGTAGAAAGGTGAATGCAGAAAGCTCGAACATTTGTGGTCTGTATGGGTGAGCGTTATCGAAGAAATCAAGTTAGATAACAGCGTTCTCGTCTCATGTAGGATCGCTTTAACGCGAATTGTTTGAAACATTCAGGCTGCCGAACGGTTGTAGCTCCGTCACTTAAGAGATAAAACGTTGATCTCCTATGTGATTGGAACCCAGAACCAACGCAGTTACAATTTCGCTGCGCGACATCTTTCCCATTCACCTAGGGACCAACGGTGGTGACTAGTGCCTCCTCATAGTTCTCCTTGTTGCTAAGACAGATTAATCCGCACTGAAGACGGAATTAATCATAGTTTCTTCGTGGAATTAGCTTCCTGGACCAAAAAATGCATTTGATAGTTAGGTGAGACACCGTAACTGAAAATCAATCAGAATATTTGACTGAAATACCGAGACAGTGTCAAGTGAATTTAGCAGAATGATTCTGTGTCTTTCCGGGAAGTATCTCGAATATCACAGTGTTGCCAGACATAATCGCAGGAAGAAATACGTTTCTAAAAGCAGTACGTTTCCTGAGCCATCCAGGCGTAAAGCTATTGTCGTTAGCGACCGAATAAAGTGCTGAGAAGCCAAACACACTGGTAGCAGGGTTACTGCGCGACTTTATGTCGCAACTGATAATTGTGCTCTTAATCACACCAGTACGTCGTATGACGACACCTTTTTGTAGATGATTTAAAAACTTGTACAGAATCAAATTCAGTCGTCAATCGCAAATATACTTCTATTACGCTTTACTGGTTTCGACAAATTAACTTCGGCCGCGCAGGATTAGCCGAACGGTCTGAGGCGATAGTCGACTCTCAGCCGTGGCAGCGTGCGGACGGCCCCGCGCGCCGGCCAGTGCTCCGCTGCAGGCGTTGTTTACTTCCGCGTCGTAGCTTTAAGGCTTGTGTCCGTACACCGTGAACATGTCGAGCGCTTACCGCCGTGCGACCGTTAAAGTTTCCTTCCCAGCTGAACATGCGCGACCTCGTGCACATGAAGTTGAAACGTTCATACGTGAAGAAGTTCGTTTAGATCCTAACCACGTTATCGGAATCCATTTTTCGATCACGAGTAGTGTCGTTTATATTAAAATGACCAACACCGAGGTGTGTGAAGATGTTATTCGTCGCCATGCCAATGGACTTAAGTTCAAATACTCTGATGGTCACGTCGGAGCTGTAACACTTGAACTCGCAGAGTACCGTCAACGCACGATTAGGGTGTTTGAACTACCATTTGAAGTGCCGAAGGACGAAGTTGTCTCTGCGTTACAACGATACGGTAACGTCATCGGTTACGTAGAGGAAAAATGGCAAACCTTCACGACCTACGACGTCCTTAATGGTGTGCGTCAGGTCAAAATTGAACTGAAGTAACATATACCATCATACCTGACAATTGGCGGGGTGCGAGCCATTGTCATGTACGACGACCAACCCCGAACATGTGCGGGTTGTGGACAAGAAGGCCACGTCAGATCCGCCTGCATGCGACGCCTCCTGATCCAGACGCCGGTCGGCGAGGAAGCGTCCCCAGCGGTGATCACTCAGATCCCTGTCACATATGCCAAGGTTGCCCAGGAAGGTAGCACCTCTACACAGGGTCTTCCGGCTCCGTTGACGTCGTCTGATCAGGTAGATGCAACCGCTACTGAGATTCCTTCTGAGGTGCCACAGACGCCAGATCCTGACCTGCCGAATCTTCGCAGCACTGTGACTGAAAATGCTACTGAGATGGACGTTGATTCGGGAGTGGTACCTACTTCTGCTTTCCTTCAGGCTGATCCGGAGTCAGACGAAAGCCACCCGCAATCAGACTCTGAACGACTTGTTCGAAAACAAGGATCGACACGAAAGAGAAAGAAACGTAGCCGTACATTCCCTGATGAATCCATTCTAAGGATGGATACCAGGGATGCAGACCCGAAGATGGACGACAAACCGCTCTTCGATGACCAAAAGTCTGATGCGAACGACCCACCACAGGCGACCACTGGCAACGAACACCCCTCCTTACTAGCGTCGTCGCCCCCACAGGTCGACGTTGACGAGAGCCTCTCCGCTGAGCCGAAAACTACGTCTCCTCTCCACGTGGATGATGTGCACAGCCGGTGCTCTACCGCAGTATCAGTCTCCTGGGCAGACGACGTGGAGATCGAAGTGACTGGGGTGGACGGTGCTGATGATGGGGCGCTCCCATCGGTTGCGCCCTCGCCCGCGCCCGCAAACTCTCCACAATAGTAACCTCTTCAGCGGACCGGCAAGATCGACGACCTCTCGCTCCTGAAGAAGGAGCCCCAACTGTGCCTGTGGAACTCCAACACCAGCATTATCGTGTCGCAACGATTAACCTCGCGACCATTCGTGCGCCCCACAAACTAGCGCTGCTCCCTGATATGATTTATGATGCGGACATAGATATTGCGCTTTTTCAGGAAGTGCATGTCGCCGATTTTTCACCACCACATGGCTTCACGGCGCATCTTTCTCCCGCTTCGGACACCGGTAGTGGTGTTGCCATCATCTTACGAGAAGGTCTTCCTGCCGAAGATGTCCTATACCTCCCCAACGGCAGAGGTATGGCCCTTACTCTCTTTGGTGTACGCATCGTCAAAATTTATGCGCCGTCGGGCTCCAGCTACCGTCGTGAAAGCAATGCCTTCTTCGCGAATGAAGTTATATCCCTTTTTATGGGACCACACGATGACTGGGTCATGGGTGGAGACTTCAACTGCACCCAGCGACCTCAGGATCAATTGCCGTGTCACTCACCATGTGCAGCTCTGGAAACAGTCGTCAGGCGGCTACAATTTGTCGACACGTGGAGACATGTTCATGGTGATCTTATGGGCTTTACGTACTACACTGCGCACTCCTCTAGCCGACTAGATCGCATCTACATCTCGCGATCCCTAATTCAACACACTCGACAGGCTGAAATCTGGCCTGTTGCTTTCTCAGATCATGAGGCTTACTTCTGTGATGTTGTTCTCACAAGACAGGCAGTATGGCACGGACGTGGTTTATGGAAACTGAACACGGCACTTCTTAATTCACCTGACTGTCGACTTCTAATAGAAGACACTTGGATCACATGTAATAGACGCCGTCCCACGTATCCGTCTACCATATCCTGGTGGATCCAGTGTGCAAAACCTGCTCTTCGAAAAACTTTGATCCGGTATGGCAAAGATGTTGTAGCCTGGAGGAAGGGCACTATGGACTTTTACTACAGGATTCTACGAGAATGCTCCACGATGCGTCTCCCCTGAGCGCCATACAAGGATGAACCATGCTAAGGCACAAATCTCCAATTTCATGCGGAGGCATTTGGAAGGAGCGATAGTACGATCTCGTACTGCTGATCGCATGCCTCATGAAAATCCGTCGATGTACCATATCATCCAAGAACGCCAAAATCGACGTCGATAATTGATTCACGTCCTAACAGACCAAGAAGGGCGTCGCTACGTAACCCATTCTGCAATAGGGAATATGCTTCACACCCACTACCAGCAGCTCTATGCCGCAATTCCACATTCCCCACAGTTGATTGAGGAAGTCTCATAACTCAACTTCGGTGGTATCCCAGGAGATGCGGCGATTGACTTGATGTCAGAGGCGACTGGTGATGAAGTCCGCGATGCGATCCGGGCAGGAACCATCAATCGCTCCCCAGGACCCGACGGTCTTCCCCTCGAATTTTATCGCACCTTCCGTGATTTGTTAGAGTCCACTTTCACCTCCATCTGTCGGGAACTGATGTCTCCGGAAGTACCTGTGCCGGACGTTTTCATGAAAGGAATTATTATTCCTGTACATAAACCGCATGGTGGCAACAATATCAGTGATTATCGGCCCATCACCCTCCTTAACAGTGATATGAAAATCTTCACTCGCCTTTTGGCGGCACGACTTAAAAACGTTGCCCGATATGTTGTGTCGCCAGACCAAGCATCTTTGGGAGGGGATAATAATATCCGCATGGCTTTATGCCGCTACAGGGATATGATCGCCGTTACCCAGGCACAACGCCTGTCTGGGGCACGTGCGTCTTTGCACTTTAGTCAAGCTTTTGATAGGGTTGACCATTCGTTCCTTACGGCCGTTCCCCACCATATGGGTTTCCCAATCGCCGTTATCACGGTAGTGATGCGCCTGCTGCGGGGTGCCTCATCCAGGATTATGTACAATGGCAGACTCACTCCTCCGATAAAAATAGGTCGATCCGTACGTCAAGGTTGCCCTCTATCAGCGATTTTGTACGCCTTTTCCTTGGAATCCTTGCTATGTGGACTACGACAACGTTTGGTAGGGTTGTCCATAGATCACTACCGATTCTGTTGCACGGCCTATGCTGACGATGTAGTCATCTGTTTACGTAATGCCGACGAGGTTGGAGCTGTTTTGACGTGGGTAGCGACTTATAGTGAGGCATCGGGTAGCTCTTTAAACGTACGTAAGTCACAAGTTATGTTCATTGGCACGGGACTTCCCGTGGAGTGCGTTACACCTCTCACCACCGTTGATACCATTCGCTGTTTGGGAATAGATTTTTCATCTGATCTCCGGCGTTCAGCCACAATCAACTGCCGACGCCTCCTTTTAATGATCAGAGCAGGTCTTATGGACCATCGCCTTCGATCCCTAGATATTCTCCAACGAGCTCGATATGTAAATATATATATCGCATCCAGACTTCCCCATGTAGCACAAGTTCTACCTTCCCGCTTACTGTGGCACGTCGCATGTTTTCAGCGATGGCATCTTTCGTCAGCTCTGGGCTGTTGTTCAAAGTTAACTATGCAACCCTTACTCTTCCCCGTGAATGAGGTGGGATAGGTCTGTTTCACGTGCCGGATAGAGCTCGCGCCCTATTTGTCAGCTGCCAGATGACGGTATGGACACGTTGCCCAACGAGCCTCACTAGTCTCCTCCTGTCGGCATATTCGCCGGTCTCACTGTCAGCCCCAGTGATGATCTCGGATGTTCCGGCCCAGTTCCATTATATACGATACTTCTTTCTTGAACTCAATTATCTACGCCTCACCTTACCAAGACAACTTTCACTCAAGACAAAGGCAGTATACAATGTCCTCCAATCAGGTCGTCCACCTAACCCGATTGAACAAAAGTTCCCCCAGGTTGACTGGCGTCATGTATGGCGCGTGGTGTTCGCCTGTTACCTTGACACGAATGTTCAATCTGTCTGGTACCTAACTATCAGTGGTAAGCAAATCAACCAATTTCGCCTTCATCGTATCCACCTCGCCCAATCACCTCTATGTTCCACGTGTGGAGTGCCAGACAATGATGAACATCAGTTTGTTTGCGGACCGGCGGCGGAGGTTTGGTACTTGGTTCGTCGTATTGTGGCTTTTCTAACGCGGGACGTTCCCAATCGGATTACTCCCCTTTCATTATTATTTCCGGAACGTGACTATTTTCCTCGGACAAAGACCAATGCTGTGAATTGGATTCGCGAACATGCCATTCACTACCTATTTGGACAAACTGTAGACTCTGTACTCGATTTTTGGACATACCTCAATGACCGTCATTATGTCGTTGTCCGTCACCCAAAATACAGACCATTTTTCTCAAACTTCCTTGAGAGTGCTTTCCACGACCCGCCTCGCAGCTGGAATGTGTTAAGGCAAGAGAGAAGAAGGTTTCTTGTTTGAACCAATGAACATTTCTGAACAATTTAACGAAACACATCAATTTCGAGAAGACGTGACTCAACATATCACCAGCGGGGCGCAGAAGGCCTCTGATCAATTACGCAACAAAAAAAGAAAAAAAAAAAGAAAGAAAGAAAAAGAAAGGAAAAGAGAAAAAAATAAAAAATAAAAATAAAAACAAAAAAATTAAAATAAAATTCAGAAAAAGGAAGATTTTGTTTTGTTTGTAAGGATAGCCCTAACCTTGATTTCCCATATTTCCCCTGGTATATAGGTAGCTCTCTGGAGTAGGTTTAGTCAGGAGCCAACGCCTGAAGTGGACAAAAAAAGAAAAAAAAGGCGCTTCACTCATGGACTGTGCGGCTGGTCCCGGCGGAGGTTCGAGTCTTCGCTCGGGCATGGGCGTGTGTGTTTGTTATTAGGATAATTTAGGCTAAGTAGTGTGTAAGCTCAGGCACTGATGACCTTCGCAGTTAAGTCCCATAAGATTTTCACACACATTTTGAAATTTAATTTGGTATCTTCAGAAGCCTTCAAAATTAGGGATATTATAAATCTTTAGACCTTGACTATACATTTATGTGAAATATAAGAAGTCAGGATCTTTTTCTTACAATCATGGTGCTATGATATGTCCAGAAATGTACATTTTGCATATGTTTGTTATAAACACAGAGTGACAATTCACGGTAACTGAATCACATCTGTGTATATATCAAGCTGTTGTGCAGGCAGCAAGGAACATATGAAGGGCTTATTTCAATAGTGGTACAAGTCCATTTTTGTTCATTCTAAAGTTAAAAGGGAGCTGAAAAATCTGCAGTTGAGATACCAGAAATATTCAAGTACCGCTCTTTTAACTTTAAGACTCTGTTTCTCAGAATGAACAAAAATGGACTTGTACCACTATTGAAATAAGCCCTTCATATATAAAACCACAAAAAATATAACCAAAGTATATAAAGAAGTTGCATGTAATGCATATGAAAGAAAAAACGTGGCACTTAGTTCTAAAGTATAAACGGAATGGGCTAAGTTTCACATGTTTCTTCAAATGTATTATATATAACTTCATTACATTCCTTGATTATATTTTTGTATGCTTTTCTATATATTCCATACTGCTAGCACAACAACTTGACATATACATAGCTGTGATTCAGTTACTGAAATGGTCATTCTGTGTTTACAATAAACTCACACAATATGTACATTTCTGGATGTATCGTGGCATTATGATTGTATGAAGAAGATGTTAATTCTGTTAAACCAATACTAAGTTATACATTAAAAAAGGCACTAGCACTATGGGACTTAACTTCTGAGGTCATCAGTCCCCTAGAACTTAGACCTACTTAAAGCTAACTAACCTAAGGACATCACACACATCCATACCCGAGGCAGGATTCGAACCTGCGACGGTAGCGGTCGCGCGGTTCCAAACTGAAGTGCCTAGAACCGCTCGGTCCCTCGAATGGGACGAGCAGAGAGAGCTTCATTGAATTAGTGAGCTAGGACCTGAGCGTGCGGAAGATGGATACATCCATTTGTATACAGTCATTAATGATAAGATGTCGTCTGTTCTGTAGTTGATGGGAGGGTTTCCCGTGAATTATTCTAATATTCGCGGTGGGGGAGTTACTTGTGCTTGTGCTTCACAGAGCCGTGATTTCAGAAGCAAAGGCCCATGGGTGATACAGAAGGCCAATGAAGCTGTGCTTACAGCGCTGATGACTGAAAATGAATACATGATAAACAAATTAAGGGACCATTCTGAACTCCCGAAATCAACGAGTAGATGTTTTACTTCGTCGAGGGGAGACTACAGGTCCTAGCGCCCAGAGGGTCTCAGGACAAGGTAATTATTTTCGCCAATATAGTAGCTCATAAGAGAGAAATATGAGATCCGCCGGGAATTGCCAAACTTATTTCGAGTGCGGAAAGATAACAAGACTTTGCCATGTTTCTTGGTATGGGATCATGATTTATGAGGAATATACTATGGAGGTTGGGCATGGGCGGCGTAGTGGTGGTGTATGAAGTTCATGATGGTGTGACAACCTGATATTCTTCTTTGTAACTCCAAAATAAGGTGTTTGTCTGATAAGAAGAAATTAAATGTGTAATCATAGGGCGTATTGCTGTGACCAACTAAAATGTGAAAGGGTTCAGTTGTCTGTGGGATACAAAGGTGTTGCTGTTCACACACTGTTGTGAAATTGTTTCAGCAGCAAAAATTAAGTTTTTGTTATAACTTGGTTGACAGCGAGCACTGTTAAAGAATTTGGTAGTCTGACTTAATGAATCAGTAGCACCTGGATAGTCTGTATACATTCCAGCACCGTCTGCCCGCTCCGTACTGTCGTCTTCGTATCCCCAAATGTTGCTGTGGATCACTGTGTATAAACCCCACTCCAAGCTACTTATTGAATTTGTTTTTATTTAAGGACCTTCGGTCATTGAGCCCTTTATTAAAAAGATCGCTAATTATTCTCCTATTCAAACTCGACTTAGCTGTATATTCTAGTCGCGCGGAGTGGCCGCGCGGTTTGGGGCGCCATGTCACGGATCGCGCGGCCCCTCCAGCCGGAGGTTCGAGTCCTCCCTCGGGCATGGGTGCGTGTTGTTCTTAGCGTGAGTTAGTTTAAGTAGTGTGTAAGTTTAGGGACCGATGACTTCATCAGTTTGGTTCCTTGGGAATTCACACACATTTGAACATTTCTGTCTATTCTAACAATTACTCTTTGATAATTCTCATACGAATATTCTTATAAGATACAAACTAAGACAGAAATAACATAATGACAGATATGAAGAGGAAGGCCATCAGGTTAAGTCCCCCTGCTCTTAATTTATGTTGTTTCTGTTGAACTACGCCGGCCTGAGTGGCCCAGCGGTTCTAGGCGCTTCAGTCTGGAACCGCGCGACCACTACGGTCGCAGGTTAGAATCCTGCCCCGGGCATGGATGTGTGTGATGTCCTTAGGTTAGTTAGGTTTAAGTAGTTCTAAGGTCTAGGGGACTGATGACCTCAGAAGTTAGCACACTGGACTCGCATTCGGGAGGACGACGGTTCAATCCCGTCTCCGGCCATCCTGATTTAGGTTTTCCGTGATTTCCCTAAATCGTTTCAGGCAAATGCCGGGATGGTTCCTTTGAAAGGGCACGGCCGATTTCCTTCCCAATCCTTCCCTAACCCGAGATTGCGCTCCGTCTCTAATGACCTCGTTGTCTACGGGACGTTAAACACTCACTACCACCACCACCACCTCAGAAGTTAAGTCCGATAGAGCTCAGAGCCATTTGAACCATTTTTGTTGAACCACATATTTGCTTACACTTATCGTATTTCAGGTTTCTGTCAATCTGCGGGTTGTTTCCGCTGCGTCTTTTAAGTGCAAGCTTCACTCCTAGATTAATAGTCTGCTCAAGAAATGCATTGGTTGTGGAAACGTATTCCTTCCGGCAGCTACGATGATTGGGACTTGGCAACATTGTAGATTAAGAAAAAAAAATGGTTGAAATGACTCTGAGCACTATGGGACTTAACATCTACGGTCATCAGTCCCTTAGAACTACTTAAACCTAACTACACTAAGGACATCACACAACACCCAGTCATCACGAGGCAGAGAAAATCCCTGACCGCGCCGGGAATCGAACCCGGGAACCCGGGCGTGGGAAGCGAGAACGCTACCGCACGACCACGAGCTTCGGACTGTAGATTAAGTCTGGCAACCCTGTGATACTCGAGATACTTCCTGGAAAGACACAGACTTATCCTATTAAATTCACTTGATATTGCCTCGGTATTTCAATTAAATTTTCACTTATGGTGTGTCATATAACTATCAAATGTATGTTTTCAGTCCAGGACGCTGATTCCAGGCAGCAACTACAACTGATTCCGTCTTCACTGCGAATTATCTGTCTTAGCAAGCACTAGACCGATGACGGAGAAATGAATGCCGCCGTTGGTCCCTGGGTGAGTGGAAATGTCGCGCTGTGAAGCCAAAGTTGTGTTGGTTCCGGGTTCCACTCGCACAGGCCACTAACGTTTTATCTCTTATGTGACAGTAGTACAACCATTCGGCAGCCTGTATGTGGCAAATAATTGACGTTGAAACGATCCACCATGAGACGAGTAAGCTATCAGACTTGATTGTTTCGATAACATTCACCTCATGCAGGGAGCAGATGTTCGAGCTTTCTACCTCTTACTAAATCCGAAACTGCCACAAATCTATGCACCACACTCCTTTCTTCGAATAAATTTTGCCCGCAGTAGTAGATTACATACTTATAAGTGGAACTCCACATGGCACCCCCCTCATATTTAGTGGTAAGAAAGCCCAGTAGACAGCCTGTCAAAAACTGAAGCATGAAAACAGGAAGAATGTGTACTAGACTGTGCAAAAAAAGCAGAATAGAAACAGTGAACGGTTCAGTACAACAAGAAACAGCAATATAAAACCCTTCGACAGAGAAATGGCGTTGTGGGTAACTTGTTATTATGTTAGAGTAACAGACAAAGGAGCCGTGTTCAAACCTACTTCATGCCTTTTTTTTTTTTTTTTTTTCGCTGTTCGCTTTATTCAAATTTGTGTCTGTGTCGTGGTGTCCGGTTGCATCAGCGAGGTGTAAAGTAGGTATCTATTATGACAGTTGACTATGCCGAACTACTCTGTTAGCGAACCAAACGAAGCGGCTTTCGAATGGGAACCGCAAACATTTGACGAAAATGCGACAAGTCAGCCGAATCCTCCACCGGAAAACACGTCTAGTGTGTAATGCACTGCATTAGTGATAGTATGTGTGTCATGTGGCAGGAATCTCTTATCAACGCACCTAATTTGTACGTCTGGTAAGTGAGTGAGATATGCCCCCTTGCGCGATATAGGTGTTCGTATGCATGAGAATGTGATCGCTCGCAAGGAAATGATGAAAACATAATAGTTGATTACATAAGCTGCAACAAATGAAGGCAACACTTTCATAATCACACAGTCTCTGTGCTCTGTCAAAACATATGTTTTTTAAAGTTTTTGAAGTTGCGTTCCATTTTGGAAGTCTTGACTCTTGAATTCCTTTGTTGCAACATTGTTTATTTGTTGTTTTCATTCCGGTGATACGTCTGCCGGCCATGTGGCCGAGCAGTTCTAGTCGCTTCAGTCTGGAACCGCGCGACCGCTACGGTCGCAGGTTCGAATCCTGCCTCGGGCATGGATGTGTGTCATGTCCTTAGGTTAGTTAGGTTTAAGTAGTTCTAAGGTCTAGGGGACTGATGACCTCAGATGTTAAGTCCCACAGTGCTCAGAGCCATTTGAACCATTTGTGAGGCGTCTAGTGGTGTCTCGCCTGCTCTCACTATTCATCACATTTACTTGCGACAGTAACGTATTCTTACCATATGACTCATATTCTATAACCTAGACTACAGAATGAGAACAGGTATTTCAATGACCCGACTGAGCCGGCCGCAGTGGCCGAGCGGCTCTAGGCGCTACAGTCTGGAACCGCGCGACCACTACGGTCGCAGGTTCGAATCCTTCCTCGGGCATGGATGTGTGTGATGTCCTTAGGTTAGTTAGGTTTAAGTAGTTCTGAGTTCTAGGGGACTGATGACCACAGCAGTTAAGTCCCATAGTGCTCAGAGCCATTTGAACCAATTTTGACCCGACTGACAGCTCATAATGATGCAAAAAAAGCCAATAATAAAGAGCACGAAAGAGTTTTGAACACCGATCGGTCGCGTGGTAGCCCCACATCATGATCGCTGACCCACCACGCCTTTGCTATACTGGTCTGCTCTTTATTGCACTTGCTGTTCTTGAACCGTTCACTGCTGCTACTTTGCTCTTTTTTCACAATTCAGTACACCTTCTTCCTCTTTTCGTGCTTGATCTTTGTTCATTTTTTGTCGAGTTATACACTGGCCCATCTTACCACTAACAAGGGGAGGCCGCCAATTGTGAAATTCAGATTCGATTCATATTGCGCATAATAAAAGCTCATAGCCAGAGGTGTAATGTGGCAAAGCACCAAGATGCACTTCTCAGCCGTTGTCGAGAAAATCGACAGTTAAAAGAAACCGTTGAGGTGAAATACTCTCTACGATGTGTAACTTCCTACAGCGTCGTGGCGCAGCGGTAAGCGCTCGGGTTCGTAATCCGAAGATCCGCGGATCGAATCTCGTACCATATATATATATATATATATATATATATATAAAATTCACGCCAATCAGTTGCAACAATTATGCATATAATAAGTTGTTGAAAGTCGTTTGTCGTGGAAAAACTGGCGACTTCGAACATGATTATGTTTTCTGCAAACAAAGTTGTATTTCACAAATGTTATTAATTGTCTTCATAATGTTTACACGTGTAGTTAACGGAAGACGTAGAAACGATATTCCGAAACGAATACGTATAGTGTAAGTCAAACGTTCGAATTAGAGACCCCAAGATATATATATATATATATATATATATATATATATATATATATATATATATATATATATATGAATTACAAAAAACAAATACTAAAAAAAAGAAAATTGCACGGCGCGAGATTCGATCCGGCGACCTTTGACTTAAGAACCCAAGCACTTACCGCTGCGCCACGACGCTAGAAGAAGTTATACATCGTAGAGAGTATTTCACCGCAACGGTTTGTATTAACTGTCGATTTTCTCGACAACGGCTGAGAAGTGCATCTTGGTGCTTTGCCACATTACACCTCTGGCCATGAGCTTTTATTATGCGCAGTATGAATCGAGTCTGAATTTCACAATTGGCGGCCTCCCCTTGTAAATCTGAGAGGGGTGCGATGGGGTGTTTCCCTTGTTAGTGTTTCTTGCGTCTGTGCTGCGACGAGTACTGGTTACAGCGTTGTTCTTATTACACGGTGTACACAGAGATTAAAAAAAAATATTCACGCTGAAAGGCAAACTACAACATTAAATAATCTTATGCTAGCCAGTGTGATTGTGGAAACGTTTGGTGTAGATCAGAGGCTCAAGGCGCGATCCCTTGCGGTCGCCTGCATTGACGTCAGGCGGGTGTATGCCGGTGGAGCACAAACTGTTCTGATCTGGACAGGCAGCCACAAACTTTTCACGGAAATGTTTTCCCAAGGTTTTCCTATTAGTGAAGACTTAGAACATGAAACAAATTATTTCTGAGCTTCCAGCAGATTGATAAATTAGCAAACCAACGAATTGTGGTTTACTAAATTACGGAACAATCGGGTTCAAAAACTCAATCGGGTTCAAAAACTCAGCTTTTTTTTCCAATGCGCGACGTTTACCGTGAACAGACAGAGCAGCAGTGTAGCTCAAGTGTAACGAACTATTCCTTCGGATAGTTCCGCATTCCGCTGTGTTGGCAGTTTCGTATATGCCAGTTGCGGTATGTGGGTAAAGTTATTTCCGTAATTACAGAATCAAGTTGAATTTCCGCACTGGGTAGCCGAGGAAGCTGGTCAATGGTGACTCTATCGAGCAAAAAACGAATAAATTGAACGGACCGTTATCCGCTCCAGGGAGTCAGGATATCAGGATTCTCGTCCCGTGTATCGCACTAGTGCTACTACAGAAGCATGACTGTCATATCCGTGCAGTGCGGTGATTTCTTGGATTGATGCTAGGTTGATATACGTAGAGTCTCGGTTCGAGTACCGCTTAGACGACGGTTTTGAACAGGCGCTATAATATATCCTATTTACCCCTGTTTACGTCAAATGAAGATCAAACGATTTTACTGTGGCTCCAAATTCACATCAAACGTGATGTCCCTTCGCTAACGACTACAGGTTAGGTGTCAGCTTGTAGAAACTCCGTCAGCAGTAATTTTTGTTAAGCTAGTTTTTAAATTTTAGTTAAAGAACTAAGCACCATGTAAGGTCACAGAACACTTGTTATATCATTTATTTCCGCCTGAGATGTTGAATATATCAGTCCTGGATTGGGATTCGAAGTTGGATCTTTCTTTTCGAGGTTTTTGTTAAGCTATTTTTTAAATTTTAGTTAAAGAACTAAGCACCATGTAAGGTCACAGAACACTTGTTATATCATTTATTTCCGCCTGAGATGTTGAATATATCAGTCCTGGATTGGGATTCGAAGTTGGATCTTTCTTTTCGAGGGATTTATTCCTCCGTGTGCACCTGCTTAGCTGCCTGGTAACGTGCTCGTCTCCCATGCCAGCGGGCCCGGGTTCGATTCCCGACCGGGTTGGAGATTTTCTCCGCTCGCGGACTGATTGTTGTGTTATCTTCATCATCATTCCATTCTTATCAGCGCTGCGTAAGTCGCCCAGTGTGGCGTCGACTGAAATAAGACTTGGCGGCCGAACTTTCTAGAATGGGACCTCCCCGCCAAAGATATCCATACACTCATTTCATTTCACCCTTTCGTGACGACATAATGCCAATAGTTTACTGTTTGTCAAATATTCCAAACTCCTCGAGGTCCCCACGCAAGGCACGTGTCAGGATTCAAATCCCGGTTCAGCACAAAAATTTTCATATTGTCTTTTAAAGCTTTAGCATGATCGCACATAACTGTTGGTGGAAAATTATTTTGATTTTTAGCGTCTCTTCATCCAGTGTGAATCACGATATGTGACGGTTTCGACACCAAGAGAGAGACACAGGTATTTTCGTCATATCATTTTAAATTCAAACATGCCCCTCCTAGCTGTTGATGATAAAGAATTCGATAGTTAAAATGTCTTCGTGTGTAGTCAACGACGATATGTACGGGATTAGATTCCCAGTCATCAGTCTCCTCCTCGTTACGTCATTTCTGGTTCAAACATGCACACATCTCGCTGGTCGTGAAAGAAAGCTATATTTAATGTTAGTTGGCTGCTAGAAAACAACGGCTTCGGATTCCGGGAAGGCAGAAATTATTCATTTGCTGACCTGCTCTACATCTACATCCATACTCCGCAAGCCACCTGACGGTGTGTGGCGGAGGGTACTCTGAGTACCTCTATCGGTTCTCCCTTCTATTCCAGTCTCGTATTGTTCGTGGAAAGAAGGATTGTCGGTATGCTTCTGTGTGGGCTCTAATCTCTCTGATTTTATCCTCATGGTCTCTTCGCGAGATATACGTAGGAGGGAGCAATATACTGCTTGACTCTTCGGTGAAGGTATGTTCTCGAAACTTTAACAAAAGCCCGTACCGAGCTACTGAGCGTCTCTCCTGCAGAGTCTTCCACTGAAGTTTATCTATCATCTCCGTAACGCTTTCGCGCTTACTAAATGATCCTGTAACGAAGCGCGCTGCTCTCCGTTGGATCTTCTCTATCTCTTCTATCAACCCTATCTGGTACGGATCCCACACTGCTGAGCAGTATTCAAGCATTGGGCGAACAAGCGTACTGTAACCTACTTCCTTTGTTTTCGGATTGCATTTCCTTAGGATTCTTCCAATGAATCTGTCTGGCATCTGCTTTACCGACGATCAACTTTATATGATCATTCCATTTTAAATCACTCCTGCCCGCATCTCGTCGTCGTGCGGTAGCGTTCTCGCTTCCCACGCCCGGGTTCCCGGGTTCGATTCCCGGCGGGGTCAGGGATTTTCTCTGCCTCGTGATGGCTGGGTGTTGTGTGCTGTCCTTAGGTTAGTTAGGTTTAAGTAGTTCTAAGTTCTAGGGGACTGATGACCACAGATGTTTAAGTCCCATAGTGCTCAGAGCCATTTTTAAATCACTCCTAATGCGTACTCCCAGATAATTTATGGAATTAACTGCTTCCAGTCGTCATTGCAGTTTCAAACATGTCACAACTGCTGAAAAAAATCGATATTTCCTTACATAACAATCGAATTGAGTTCTCGCTTCGAATCGCCGTCCCACAGATACATTACGTCATTTCAGATTTGTACTTGGGAATAAAACCTTATTTAACATCTTTTGTGTTTGGGTAACAGGGACAATTAGTTGTTGGATAGGAGTCCCGGTCCAGTAGAAAAGTTTTCGTCAAGTAATTTCAAGTTCAGAATTTCTAACCGATACTGGCTAAAAATGAGATATATCAGGTCTCATTAAGACTAGCCAGCAAAGCCGATCAGTATTGTTGTCTTCGCTCGGTATGCACAAATAATTTGATTAATTAGTTTTGGCTTTCATTCCATATCCAGAACAAAATAGTTCGCACACTAGCAAACGAGTTGCCCATGAATAACTTACGTTTTTAATGTCACTTTGTGTTGGATAGAAAGCGTGACAGGTGAATTTAGAACTGAAAATAGGTCAATGTGCCATCACGAATAGAGTGAAATTACTAATGATATATTGCTGAAGGCGAGGTTTCGATATATCGGTTGACGTGGTTAATCGTGGTTATTCTAACCGGTTAGTTCATTAATTAGCTTATACAAATGCATTCACCAAGCGAACGACGGCTAACAGATAGTTGGAAAACCTTTCAGAGAGCAACAACACAAGAATGACTGGTCTTAGAGTTATGAGCATTATTTGTATCGCATACTAATGACAGCGGTAACACTTTAGAAATGTCGCGTATTGCAATAAATTTGAGTTTACAAGCATTACGGGCTGTCTCACGTGTTCCCTGATACTTTTAGTATCGTGATATGAACATACATATGGAGTTATTGCCATACAGAGCAGTCTTTTGTAGCGGTCACTTGTACCCATTTTGCATAGTCAAGCGACTGTACCGAAACAAGATTTGCACTGCATGCAAATCAGGCGGAACGCAATTAAGGTCGTTCGGATACTTTTGAGCTTGATAGTACATTCAGCGATACTGATTCTGATCTCTTTTTCTATTTGAAACTGACCTCGATTCTTCTACTTTCCAGCAGGTTCCATGGAATCTGAAGTTAACTATTCATTTCGTTTTCTGCGCATTGGCTAAAACGCATTTTACCTGACAAAAATCGCGGACAATTTTTCATGTCAACGGATACGTGAATCGTTTCAACTACTAAATTTTGATACAGGGCAACGTAAGGAGGTAACTAGCTTTTTGCGTAGGCAACATAAATTGCATGGATCGTGAGAGCTAAGCTGCATAAACGTAATAAGAAAAGCGAAATAGGTCTTGAATATTTTTGGTTATTATCGTTGATTACGTAATTTTGGTTTAATTTTCTGTATCCATTTAGGAAACACATTATAGCGGCAGATTTATAACTCACTTTCGTGCACAAAGTGGGACTCGAACCCATTGCCCCCAGGCCACGAAAGCCGGCGCAGCCTTACACGTTGTCCCACTGGAAGCTCAACGCTGTCACCTTCACTGACAGAGGAATTTAACAGACTCGCGAGATAGTGTCTCGAGTAGTATTCAGCGTTTTCTTTGAAAAAGCGTGGCCTCCGTGCCAGGGAGTTGAGGACTGCATCTGACCTGTGTAATGCTGGTCATATTTTATGGTAGTAAGCTACCAGTAAAGCTGGCGTGATGTCCTGTGACCCCACGTCTTGAGCCTAACGGTACCAAGAGCACATTCCGCAACCCCATCTGCTTTCTACCTGGGCAGAGTGCTTAGCTGCCATGGTACGGGACTGTCTAGGACTTGCATTTTTAGTATCCTGCTTTATCTCTTTATTTGTTGAGAGTGGCACTCTTGTGTGACATGGTGGGACGCTAGGTACTTCTGCAACTGAGCGTTTGTGGTTGGGATCATTATTTGTACCAGTAGCAACTCAGCCTGTGCAGAATAATAAAGTGTCCCTATTTCACGTTGTGCTAGGTTATAGTTACACATGCTGGGACACGAAATGGGAGTCGGCGGACGCATGAATATCTTGATGTCATCTTTATCGGAGACTCAGTTCTTTCTTTTCTTGTTTTATTTTTCATGAATGCTAATGAATTTTCTTTTAAAGTTTGATGTGTCACCTTATTGGGGTCTGTTTTATGGTACTGCGTATGATAATTAATCGAATTAATTTTAATTGTTTTTATAGTCAACACCTGCCTTTACTAAAGCACTTTCGTAAATGATACTCTCTATTATTTGTGTCTCTGCTGAAAAGATGATGCACTCGATATTAAATTGCCATGAATATCACGGCGGTGTCCTTCCACAGTCAACGTTTAGTAATCTAGGTGTCGGGGAATCTGTTGCCTGTGGCTGAAAAAGTTTCCACAAAGTGGTTTCTGTCACTTATTCGTTTGGTAAAAATATTCTGAACACGCGCACGTATACATACAGTGTCCTGACGACTTTTGGCGACGGGACAGCCGGCCGTAGTGGCTGAGCGGTTCTAGGCGCTTCAGTCTGGAACCGCGCGACCGCTACGGTCGCGGGTTCGAATCCTGCCTCGGGCATGGATGTGTGTGATGTCCTTAGGTTAGTTAGGTTTAAGTAGTTCTAAGTTCTCGGGGACTAATGACCTCAGAAGTTAAGTCCCATAGTGCTCAGAGCCATTTGAACCATTTGATTTTTACGTCGGGATAAGAAGAATAATTGTGTCAGGTTCGGTAATGGTTCTCTTCTTGAATGCGATTTAGCGCTATTACAGGTTACTCGAATCAAGCATATTTAGCACTTATTTGCGTAAGAACGTGAATAACGTGGACTGAAAAGCTGTAAGTTTGTTATGTCAGAGTGCATGATAGGCTGTTAACACACTGAAACCACTATCACACGATACACTATATGCTGCTTCATCTACACCTTCATCTGTACTCAAAAACCACCTTATAATATGTGGCACAGGTAGAGTTGTAAAACTACTGTGGGTTTAAGTAAGTGTAGACTAGCGTAGTTTTCCTAGTAACTTTTGTCAACTGTGATCGTAACAGTGTTACCTGTATGTTTGGTGTGTTGTATACCTATCGGGCGTCACCTCATTTCGATCGCTTTGTTTGCGTATGTGATAACTGTCTTACTAGATTCCCCTAGAAACTGGAAGGGGTGAACTGTCTAGAAACTGAGTGTGGATATATAAAGAGCCGTGTAACCTAGGGAACATTTCTGTTCTCCGTAGCTGCCCTCCGGTCTGATACTTAAAAATAAACAGTATTTACATAAAAATTGAAATTGTCAGTGTTTAATTGAGGTTTTAATCGAAAATTGTTGATTTGTAACGTGAAAGAGAGGGATGTTGTAGTAAAAATAGAAAGATACAGATTTACCATACATTATTAGAAAAAGCGATTTCCTCAACAATAGGACAAATTTAAAAAACGCGAAACAAAAACATATCAAACATCGCTTGAATACTTCATAGAACTTGTTGAAAACATGTTTCTGTTACGGCTAAACAACTTTCGCACTTATCAATAACAACAGGAAACTCTTGCCTTTGATCATGATTACGGTAACAACAGCCTAAAATCGGATCATTTTTCAGGTGACAACTGAATTTTATGTGGACGTAGCCTTGTCTTAGTTAAAGTAATCCATTGTTTGTTCAGTTAATAGATTCCAGCCCTGATATGTGATTCCTGATCTGCTAAATAAGTCTGCCATGTACTGTGTCGGACTCAAAACGTTTGGCAGCCACGAATTTTTTTAGAGATTGGGAGTATATGGAAACGAGAGAGTGCCAAATCTGATGAAAGAGTTGCTGGTCAAACAATTACGGAGTACAGCAGCGCAGTGGTTAGCACACTGGACACGTATTCAAGAAGAGGGTGGTCCAAATCTGCTTTCGGCCATTCAGATTTAAGTTTTGCGTGGTTTCCCTAAATGGCTTAAGGCAAATGCCGGGATAGTTCCTTTGAACAGGAAGAGACCGATTTCGTTACCTATGCTTTCCCTGCCCTGCTTGTCATCTGTCTGTAATGAACTCTTCGTCGACAGGACGTTAAACCCTAATTTTCCTAGGTTAAATCCTTATCTTTTCCCATTGACAAAGTACAGTAGACAGATGCACAGGGATTTTCTACTTCCCAGGAGATCCAAAAGGCGTCTGTAGTATTGGTCATTTCTGGGATTTCTTTTTGCAAGATAATCCAAACGAACAACCCCTCTAGCACCTCAGGAAACGTTCGTCATGAGATTTCCGTCAGATGAAATAGACATCGAATTCTGAGTTGTTAGTAGGCTCCGGAATGCACTGTACATGACTTGCGGAGTGTACCCAATCAGACGAAAAAGTTTCAAGACTGGATTAATTAAAAATAGGAAAAGTTAAGATGGTGGTTTTAGTGTGTCAGGTATTCTACATAGTCTATCCTCACTTAAGTGCAACGCACAGAACATTCATACAACCATGTGAAACTGACAGAAAAGTTCTTGTTTGGACTGTTGTTCAATTCAGTCATCACATTGGCTTGAATGTAGGACATGCTGTCAAAGCGTTGAATTTCTAGTTCGCCGTTTTGTGGCAGGTTAGTACTGATAACACCAACTGGTGTCATCCATGATGATTTTTTCCAGAAAAGGATTGTTGACGTATTGCTTTTCATCAGGTTCGGCAGGCGTCGTTGATTTTGTTCAAGAGCCGAGGTCTGTGGGAAAGACTTTGCAAACACTTTTATCTTCTCCAAAACATTCTGGAGAATGTCTTGAACAGTTGGTTCAGAGATATTGCTCCCTTGCGATTTGTGACACAGACGGACTACGGTCGCACGTCCACTACTTAACACTGCCTTCTGTTGTGTTCTGCTGCCGCCGCAGTTACTGCGCTGAAGTCGCTTAATGAGCCAAGAATAAAATTTGTGTCTAAACTTTTTGGACGGACAGTGTATTGCTAGATGTAGGATTCCACCCATTGCTCTGATAACGGGTTTTGTTTCTGACGTGAAATAGTTGACTCACATTTCATTCACAGTGACTAATCGGCTCAAAAAATCAGCTGGGTTCTTTTAAAATGGCCATTTTATTGCCAAGAAATGCGTATTTGATTTTGTTCAGCATCCGATAAACGCGGCATCCTTGTTAAACAAAGATATCTCATAAGTATCCAGAATGAGATTTTCACTCTACAGCGGAGTGTGCGCTGATATGAAACTTCCTGGCAGATTAAAACTGTGTGCCCGACCGAGACTCGAACTCGGGACCTTTGCCTTTCGCGGGCAAGTGCTCTACCAACTGAGCTACCGAAGCACGACTCACGCACGGTACTCACAGCTTTACTTCTGCCAGTATCTCGTCTCCTACCTTCCAAACTTTACAGAAGCTCTCCTGCGAACCTTGCAGAACTAGTTCTGCAAGGTTCGCAGGAGAGCTTCTGTAAAGTTTGGAAGGTAGGAGACGAGATACTGGCAGAAGTAAAGCTGTGAGTACCGTGCGTGAGTCGTGCTTCGGTAGCTCAGTTGGTAGAGCACTTGCCCGCGAAAGGCAAAAGTCCCGAGTTCGAGTCTCGGTCGGGCACACAGTTTTAATCTGCCAGGAAGTTTCATCTCATAAGTAGTTCTTCATGTAAAATGTGCCGCACTCTTAATACTGATATGGGTGGGGTGTTAGCTATTTTATACATGTATAATCACTATTTATCCAATAACGTGTTGTGCTATTTCTGTCTTATCGGTGGTTGCGATTTTGGAATTTGTTTCAAATTCGTGGCATGTGGACACTTCTGAATTCAACCAGCCGGCCGAAGTGGCCGTGCGGTTAAAGGCGCTGCAGTCTGGAACCGCAAGACCGCTACGGTCGCAGGTTCGAATCCTGCCTCGGGCATGGATGTTTGTGATGTCCTTAGGTTAGTTAGGTTTAACTAGTTCTAAGTTCTAGGGGACTAATGACCTCAGCAGTTGAGTCCCATAGTGCTCAGAGCCATTTGAACCATTTGAACCTGAATTCAACCACAATCACAGTTTCCCATCCTTTTCACCAAATTTGAGTGGATTTCTATAGGCGATAAACCGTTCAAACTAAAGAATTTTATGACAGCACAGTATCCATGTTTATCCATTACATACCCTTCATAAAGCCGACTACTTTAAAAAGCAGTTTAGACCAAAATAGTCACAGATCAAGATAATATGTGGCGTATCTTACTTTACAGTTCATCATATACCAAGATAACACAAACTAAATTGACATCACACTGTATGTTATCTGCACCAGTCGGGTAATTTTTATATTTGTCCTCGCACTTCCACTAGATACATTTTTCTCACTCAGTACCTTATTCCTCTCTAGAAATTCTCTTGAGTGATACGAAAGAAGTGAAAATCATGTCCGCACATGAGAAGCAGAATGGGAATGCTTTTTTAATTTTTGAAATTTTTGTTTGTAGTGTTCATGAAGAGGAAATTTAGCGACTGGTGTATGAAGAGAACAGCTGAGGTTTGCTGGCTTGCATGCTTTGCTATGTCTGCGACTGTTGCAATCCGGAACATGCATGACCTCTTATTTTTGCTTAAGCAGGGTAGCAAGGCTTAGTAGTTGCTTTCTGAGGGCTCTTTGCCGCACACACAGCACGGCCGGAATGTTACAGCACTCCACGCGAACTTTCTCCCCTCCTAGGTAAGTCCACAGATTTTTGGTACTAAGAAGCGCAACTCAGTTTTATGTTCTATCTTTGATCACAAAATTTACTAGGCAGTAAAGGTAAGGAAAGAGTGTAAACTTGATATTTAAATTATATTTGACATATTGAGTTGCGTTGTGCGAATTAATCACTCATATTCTCCCTAATTCTCAAATGCATGTTACACCCTGAGATAATTTTTATCGAAGAAAGGGGAAAATTACGCGAAATTCTATCGTAAAAGAAAGCTCTTCGACTATTGCTAGGGAACAAAATCCAGAATAGCGATATATCGATTTCCGGTATGTGGCCGAAAATTTCAGGTACAGGGGAAATTACGCGAAATTCTATCGTAACAAATAACTTGCTCGAGGACTGCTAGAGAACAAAACGCATGTACACTCCTGGAAATTGAAATAAGAACACCGTGAATTCATTGTCCCAGGAAGGGGAAACTTTATTGACACATTCCTGGGGTCAGATACATCACATGATCACACTGACAGAACCACAGGCACATAGACACAGGCAACAGAGCATGCACAATGTCGGCACTAGTACAGTGTATATCCACCTTTCGCAGCAATGCAGGCTGCTATTCTCCCATGGAGACGATCGTAGAGATGCTGGATGTAGTCCTGTGGAACGGCTTGCCATGCCATTTCCACCTGGCGCCTCAGTTGGACCAGCGTTCGTGCTGGACGTGCAGACCGCGTGAGACGACGCTTCATCCAGTCCCAAACATGCTCAATGGGGGACAGATCCGGAGATCTTGCTGGCCAGGGTAGTTGACTTACACCTTCTAGAGCACGTTGGGTGGCACGGGATACATGCGGACGTGCATTGTCCTGTTGGAACAGCAAGTTCCCTTGCCGGTCTAGGAATGGTAGAACGATGGGTTCGATGACGGTTTGGATGTACCGTGCACTATTCAGTGTCCCCTCGACGATCACCAGTGGTGTACGGCCAGTGTAGGAGATCGCTCCCCACACCATGATGCCGGGTGTTGGCCCTGTGTGCCTCGGTCGTATGCAGTCCTGATTGTGGCGCTCACCTGCACGGCGCCAAACACGCATACGACCATCATTGGCACCAAGGCAGAAGCGACTCTCATCGCTGAAGACGACACGTCTCCATTCGTCCCTCCATTCACGCCTGTCGCGACACCACTGGAGGCGGGCTGCACGATGTTGGGGCGTGAGCGGAAGACGGCCTAACGGTGTGCGGGACCGTAGCCCAGCTTCATGGAGACGGTTGCGAATGGTCCTCGCCGATACCCCAGGAGCAACAGTGTCCCTAATTTGCTGGGAAGTGGCGGTGCGGTCCCCTACGGCACTGCGTAGGATCCTACGGTCTTGGCGTGCATCCGTGCGTCGCTGCGGTCCGGTCCCAGGTCGACGCGCACATGCACCTTCCGCCGACCACTGGCGACAACATCGATGTTCTGTGGAGACCTCACGCCGCACGTGTTGAGCAATTCGGCGGTACGTCCACCCGGCCTCCCGCATGCCCACTATACGCCCTCGCTCAAAGTCCGTCAACTGCACATACGGTTCACGTCCACGCTGTCGCGGCATGCTACCAGTGTTAAAGACTGCGATGGAGCTCCGTATGCCACGGCAAACTGGCTGACACTGACGGCGGTGGTGCACAAATGCTGCGCAGCTAGCGCCATTCGACGGCCAACACCGCGGTTCCTGGTGTGTCCGCTATGCCGTGCGTGTGATCATTGCTTGTACAGCCCTCTCGCAGTGTCCGGAGCAAGTATGGTGGGTCTGACACACCGGTGTCAATGTGTTCTTTTTTCCATTTCCAGGAGTGTATCTGTTGTATACACCTCAGATAATAGCAATTTATTGATTTTCATTATAAACCGAAAATTTCCAAAACCAGTACCTGCTCGTTCATTATAACCGAAATACTTAAATGCCAGCGTATAGATCACTGTCTTCATACTATTGCTAACAATACTGAGCTCTTTTGTATCCATCTATAGCATTATGAATCGTTGCTATAGGATATTCTTCCGAATTACTGGCATGGAAACGGCGCTGTAAGTACTGTGTTTTTTTCGGATCAGTTTGTGGTTGTGTGTTCAGTCTAGTATCTTCGAACCAAAATGCAAAATCTTTTTCTCTTCGAGGAGGAGCATTATAGATACGATACACGTAACTCGAGTGAAAGCATACTGACGGTGGGGCCTACGATGGTACTTCGTTTAGTCATGCTAACTGATAATACGAGGGTGTGTCAAATGAAAACCTTAAATATTTTTAAAAATATTATTTATTGTGCAGAAGTGGTACAAAGCTGTATCACGTTTCAACATAATCTCCCCCACGCTCGATGCAAGTCCTCCAGCACTTACAAAGTGCATAAATTCCTTTAGAAAAAAATTCTTTTGGTTGTCCATGCAACAACTCATGCAGCGCGTGGCGTACCTCTTCATCAGAACGGAACTTCTTTCCTCCCATTGAGTCTTTGAGTGGTCCAAACATATGGAAATCACTTGGGTCAAGGTCTGGTGAGTATGGTGGAAGTGAACCCAGGTTTCGTCCCCAGTAACGATTCTTGCAAGGAAGCCATCACCTTCTCGTTCAAAGCGCCGAAGAAGTTCTTCACAAGTATCAACACGTCGTTCTCTCATTTCAGGAGTCATCTGTCGTGTCACCCATCTTGGAGACACTTTGTGAAACTGAAGCACATCATGCACAATGTGGTGTGCTGACCCATGAATAATCTGTAAACATGCTGCAATGTCATTCAGTGTCACTCGGCGGTTTTCCTTCACTATGGCTTCAACTGCTGCAACGTTCTGTGGAGTCACAACTCGTTGTGCCTGACTTGGACGAGGAACATCTTCCACTGAAGTCACACCATTTGTGAACTTCCTACTCTATTCGTAGACTTGCAGCTGCGACAAACATGCATCACCGTACTGAACCTTCATTCGTTGATGAATTTCAATAGGTTTCACACCTTCACTACACAAAAGCCGATGTTCTTCCCTGGTGCAAGTCGCAAGTGGGGCGGCCATCTTTACATTGATACTGCGACGGTATGTGTATATCGGCACTATGCTGCCACCTACAGGCCATTCTGCACGCTGTTTGTAGCACGCATACCAACTTCGAGGATAACGGCGCGAAATTTCGATTTGTTATTACAAATTTAAGGTTTTCATTTGACTCACCCTCGTATATACTTATACTTGTATACTATCGGATGCAGAGCTTCTGTTCAGTAGGTTGTCCGTGGACTACTGGCCCCATAGTGCACCTGCAACGCTTAGGAACAGCCCCTGGATAGCGCTCAAAATACTGGGTGTATTACAATTAGTAGCCAAACATGAAGCGAGTGAAAGTATACGACAGTACAAGCAACAATTTTCCAGTAACCATGGGCTGGCAAACGAGCCGTTCACGAGATAATTGCGAATGTGTTGTTGCAGGCAGCTACCGACTTCTGTGTGAAAGATCGTCGCAGTTTACACAAAAATATATGGAACTAGTGGAGGGTCTGGTGTTGCCCACATATGTATTTATTCCAATCTTCTATTAACCCATCTCACTCTTTCCCCTCTCTCTGCACATCTCCTCCTCCCCCTCTCTTTGTCCATCTCCTCCACTTTCCTTTCTCTGTCCACTTCCTTCCCTGCCCTCCTCCTCTTCCCTTTCTCTGTTCATTTGCTCCTCCGCCTCTCTCTGTCCGTCTCCTCTTCCCCCTCTTACTATCTTCTCCATCCCCTCCTCCTGCCTATCTCTGTCCACCTCCTCCTCTTCCCTTTCTCTCTCTACTTCTCCATTCTTATCTCTCTTTTCATCTCCCCGCCCAAACTGTGTCCATCTCCTCCACCCCTTTCTCCTTCTGCATTATCACCACCACTGTAATAGGAGATTTGTTGAATGTCCTCTTGAGAGATATTGTGTCAAATTATGTCCAATTGGTGTATTAGAGCGTCAAAATCTCGAGCTGGTTGGAGGGATGTGACCTTAATGCTCCAAATGTTCTCAGTTGGGGAGAGATTCGGCGACCCTGCTGGCCAAGGTAGGGTTTGGCAATCGCGGAGACAAGCACTAGAAACTATCGATTTGTGTGGGTGATCATTATCTTGCTGAAATGTAAGCCCAGAATGGCTTATCATAGGGGCAACAAAATGGGGCGTAAAATATCATAGATTTACCACTGTGCTGTAAGGTGCCGCAGATGACAATCAAATGGTTCCTGCTATGTAAAGATGTGACAGCACAGACCATCAGTCATGGTTGTTGATCGTATGGCGGCCGACAGTCAGGTTGGTATTCCTCTGCCGTCTGGGGCGTCTCAAGACACGTCTTCGGCCTGCTGTCTCATTGACTGAAGTCTTCAGTAATGAGACCCGCTTCGAATGGAGCCATGATGACCAGCAAAGACGTGACTGGAGGCGCCCTGGACAACAGTGGGTTACCAATCTGTTGTCCACCATATGGTGTGACAACCAGGAATGCTGGTCTGGGCTGCCATTTCTTCTCATAGCAGGACCCTGTGGTCCCGGCGGAGGTTCGAGTGCTCCCTCGGGCATGGGTGTGTGTGTTTGTCCTTAGGATAATTTAGGTTAAGTAGTGTGTAAGCTTAGGGACTGATGACCTTCGCAGTTAAGTCCCATAAGATTTCACACACATTTGAACACATTTTTGCAGGATCCTGTTTGATTGTCATCTGGGCACCAGCACAGTGGTATGACGACGATATTCTACGCACCGTTTGGTTGTCCTACGTGGCAAGCCATCCTGGACTTACATTTCAGCAAGATAATGCCCACTCCCATACAGTGAGAGTTTCTACTGCATGTCTTCGAGCTTGGAATCCCTACCTTGGCCTTCAAGGTCGCTGGATACATCCCCAAAAGAGGACGTTTGGAACATTATGAGCAGGGCACTCCAACCAGTTCTGGATTCTAACGGTGTTACGCACCAGTTGGACAGAATTTGGCACGATAACGCTCAGGAGGCCATCAAGCACCATCATAAATCAAAGCCAAGCCGAATAAATGATTGCATAGGGGCCAGAGATTGACCAATGCGCTATTGATTTGCTCGATTTGTGAAGTTCTTTCTCTTGAACAAACCATCGAATTTTTTTGGAATTGTAATCATTTGTTTGTCTGTACATGTACATCACATCTACTGATTTCCGTCCTATTCGGATAATTGCTTCGTAATGCTTCGTTTTCTTTGCCTTAGAGTGTATGTACCAAGTTTGACAATTTTGGTTGAAATCGATCTAGGGGCTTAGGAAGAGCGCTTTACCCACGTCTTTGTCCTCGTACGCACTTGTCACAAGTATTAAATATGTTTCGCTCATATTCGTACACATATTTCACCTGTGTCTCAAGTGAATTTCGCTTCGCAGTTTCGTTTTCACGTAGTTCAATAGTTATGACGTCATACCTCCTGAACTATGTGTCGTACAATGATATAATTTCGCAGGTGTATCAAGTGTTATATGTGAATACTATCTTCGATATGTGTTACGAATAGACGTAGTAGTAAATAAGTAATAAATTAAAAAGTCGTCCATGATGTGGCAGTTTTGCACGCATTTCAGTGTTTATTACATCATATTTCCTGACTTATGCGTCGTATATTTGTGTAATTCTGCAGGTACTTTCAGTGGTACCTGTGAATACAGTCTGCAAAATAGGTCGCGAATAGATTCGGTAGTAGCCGGCCGGAGTGGCCGAGCGGTTCTAGGCGCTACAGTCTGGAACTGCGAGACGCTACGGTCGCAGGTTCGAATCCTGCCTCGGGCATGGCTGTGTGTGACGTCCTTAGGTTAGTTAGGTTTAAGTAGTTCTAAGTTCTAGGGGACTGATGACCTCAGAAGTTAAGTCCCATAGTGCTCAGAGCCATTTGACCCAAGATTCGGTAGTAAAATGGTTCAAATGGCTCTGAGCACTATGGGACTCAACATCTGAGGTCATCAGTCCCCTAGACTTAGAACTACTTAAACCTAAGGACATCACACACATCCATGCCCGAGGCTGGATTCGAACTTGCGACCGTAGCAGCAGAGCGGGTCCGGACTGGAGCGCCTAGAACCGCTCGGCCAATTCGGTAGTAAAGAAGTAATAAATTAAAACGTTATACACGATGCGACAGTTTGACTGAATGAACAGCGAAATGTAGAAAGCGATAAACTCTTTTTCTGTCATCATTTTGTGGTATTGTGAGCGAGAAATGGTTTCCCAAATGTTTGAAATTGTGTATAAAGTTTGTTGTAAGTCACTAAGTGCTCACATTCTCAAATATTGGATGAATAAACTTTGGGTATTCCTGCGTCATGGGTAACACTGCTTTTTCATCGCCACCCCTTTGATAGATAGGAGGCTCTAACCGCCACAGACAGTAAGTGATGTGTGTACCATTATTGGTTGAAATCGGTACAGTGGTTTCGGAGGACATTTGAAACATCCATTTTTAGACTACTGGCCATTAAAATTGCTACACCGCCGGCCGAAGTGGCCGTGCGGTTAAAGGCGCTGCAGTCTGGAACCGCAAGACCGCTACGGTCGCAGGTTCGCATCCTGCCTCGGGCATGGATGTTTGTGACGTCCTTAGGTTAGTTAGGTTTAACTAGTTCTAAGTTCTAGGGGACTAATGACCTCAGCAGTTGAGTCCCATAGTGCTCAGAGCCATTTGAACCATTTGAACCATTGCTACACCACGAAGATGACGTGCCACAGACGCGACATTTAACCGACAGGAAGAAGACGCTGTGACATGCAAATGATTAGCTTTTCAGAGCATTCACACAAGGTTGGCGCTGGTGACGACACCTACAACGTGCTGACATGAGGAAAGTTTCCAACCGATTTCTCGTACACAAACAGCAGTTGACCGGCGTTGCTGGTGAAACGTTGAGTGATGGCTCGTGTAAGGAGGATAAATGCGTACCATCACGATTCCGACTGTGATAAAGGTCGGATTGTAGCCTATCAAGATTGTGGTTTATCGTAGCGCGAGATTGCTGCTCGCGTTGGTCGAGATCCAACGACTGTTAGCCGAATATGGAATCGGTGGGTTCAGGAGGGTAATATGGAACGAAGTGCTGGATCCCAACGGCCTCGTACCACTAGTAGTCGAGATGACAGGCATCTTTTCGGCATGGCTGTAACGGATCGTGCAGCCACGTCTCGATCCCTGAGTCAGCAGATGGGGACATTTGCAAGACAACAACCATCTGCACGAACAGTTCGACGACGTTTGCAGCAGCATGGACTATCAGCTCGGAGACCATGGCTGCGGTTACCCTTGACGCTGCATCACAGACAGGAGCGCCTGCGATGGTGTACTCAACGACGAACCTGGGTGCACGAATGTCAAAATGTCATTTTTTCGGATGAATCCAGGTTATGTTTACAGCATCATGATGGTCGCATCCGTGTTTGGCGGCATCGCGGTGAACGCACATAGGAAGCGTGGATTCGTCATCGCCATACTGGCGTATCACCCAGCGTGATGGTATGGGGTGCCATTGGTTACACGTCTCGGTCACCTCTTGTTCGCATTGACGGCACTTTGAACAGTGGACGTTACATTTCAGATGTGTGGCTCTACCCTTCATTCGATCCCTGCGAAACCCTACATTTCAGCAGGATAATGCACGACCGCATGTTGCAGGTCCTGTACGGGCCTTTCTGGATACAGAAAATTTTCGACTGCTGCCCTGTCCAGCACATTCTGCAGATCTCTCACCAACTGAAAACGTCTGGTCAATGGTGGCCGAGCAACTGACTCATCACAATACGCCAGTCACTACTCTTGATGAACTGTGGTATCGTGTTGAAGCTGCATGGGCGGCTGTACCTGTACACGCCATCCAAGCTCTGTTTGACTTAATGCCCAGGTGTATCAAGGCCGTTATTACGGCCAGAGGTGGTTGTTTTGGGTACTGATTTCTCAGGATCTATGCACCCAAATTGCGTGAAAATGTAATCACATGTCAGTTCTCGTATAATATATTTGTCCACTGAATACCCGTTTATCACCTGTATTTCTTCTTGGTGTAGCAATTTTAATGGCCAGTAGTGTACTTAAACCTAACTAACCTAAGGACATCACACACATCCATGCCCGAGGCAGGATTGGAACCTGCGACCGTAGCGGTCGCGCGGTTTCAGACTATAGCGCCTAGAACCGCTCGGCCTCTGATGGAAAAAAATCGCAAACATCAAGAAGGAATTCTGTGACATAACCGGAATTTGGTGGGCATGTTTCCACATCTGATAGATGATATCTGTTCAAATTTCGCGTCACTCGCATAAGAATGATGCTAGCAGTGTCACTATGAGGATGCAAATGAGGTTTGCTTTAAATGCATTGTGTAACGGTCCTGATCGTTGATTACCTTCGAGACTCGACATGGTGAGTTGATGTTAGTCAAGAATGCCTTTAAAGACAAAGACGCCATTATCAACACCTCACCGAGTTTGAAAGAGGTCGTGTAATAGGGCTACGAGATGCTGGATGTTCCTTCTGCGATATTGCGGAAAGACTTGGCAGGAATGTAGCCACTCTACGTTATTGATGGCAGCGGTGGTCACGAGAATGTACGCTCGCAAGAAGACTGGGCTCCAGACGGGCACATGGTACTAACAAGAGGGAAGACCATCGTGTTCGGCACATGACACTGGCGCATCGTACTGCATCTGCAGCAGCAGTCTGAGCAGCAGTTGGCACCACAGTGACACAACGAACTGTTACAAATCGATTACTTCAAGGACAACTCCAAGCCAGATGCCTTGTAGCGTGCATAACACCGACCCAAACCATCGCCATTTGCGATTTCAGTGGTGTCAAGTGAGAGCGCATTGGATGGCAGGGTGGAGCCCTGTTGTGTATTCTGACCAAAGCTGTTTCTCACTCGGTGCCAGTGATGGCCGTGTATTGGTTAGAATGAGACCAGCTGGGAGTCTGCAACCTACCTGTGTGCGTGCTAGACACACTGGACTTACATCTGGAGTTATGGTCTGGGGTGCGATGTCTTACGAATGCAAGAGTACTCTCGTGGTTAGCCCACACACCCTAATTGCAAATTTGTACCTCGGTCTGGTGATTCGACCTGTTCTGCTGCCATTCATGAACAGTTTCCCAGACGGTGTTTTCCAACAGGATGACGCTCGCTCACATACCGCTATTGTAACCCAGCAGGATCTACAGAGTGTAGACATTTTACCTAGGCCTGCTTGATCATTAGATCTGTCTCCAATCGCGCACACGTGGGACGTCATCGGACGAAAACTCCAGCGTCATCCACAAATAGCATTAACTGTACAGGCCGGCCGGGGTGGCCGAGCGGTTCTAGGCGCTGCAGTCCGGAACCGCGCGACCGCTACGGTCGCAGGTTCGAATCCTGCCGCGGGCATGGATGTGTGTGATGTCCTTAGGTTAGTTAGGTTTAAGTGGTTCTAAGTACTAGGGGACTGATGACCTTAGAAGTTAAGTCCCATAGTGTTCAGAGCCATTTGAACCATTTTGAACCATTAACCGTACATGTATTGACGTACCAAGTGCACCAGGCATGAAACTACATCGCACAAACTGACATCCGGCACCTGTACAACACAATGTATGGACGTTTGTATGCTTGCAGTGAACATTTTGGCGGTTACAGCTGTTATTAATGTACAAGTACTTAACATTTGCTATGATTTATCTCGTGCTTACGTTAACCTGTGACCATACAATGTTAATTACTTACACATATTACCTAGACAAAAGTATTCCCGAAATTTCATTACCCTACAGAAATTATTTTTTGATGTCGCGAATTTTTTCTGTCAGTACGTATATGAGTTTTATAATACTTATGGTCCGCAGCTCGTGGTCTTGCGGTAGCGTTCTCGCTTCCCGCTCACGGCGTCGCGGGTTCGATTCCCGGCGGGGCCAGGGATTTTCTCTGCCTCGTGATGACTGGGTGTTGTGTGTCTTTCATCATCATTTCATCCTCATCGACACGCAAGTCGCCGAAGTGGCGTCAACTCGAAAGACTTGCACCAGGTGAACGGTCTACCCGACGAGAGGCCCTAGCCACACGGCATTTCCATTTCCATATAATACTTACGGATGTAAAGATTTCGCTTAAGTCTCCATCTAATTGGCCTCAAATTTCACCCATGGTCCATGGTCGGGAATGTGATACATGCTTATTTGGGGCAGCTGCACAATTTGCTGCTGATGTAAGACAACATCAAACGCGACATAATGGTCCTCGGTGGACAAGTCGAGCAGGGCGTGTACCTCGTCCTCCAAGGTCACCTGAACTCAGTCTGCTTGACTTTGCTGTCTGGGACCGTCTCAGAACTGAAGTATACAGCACTCTCGTTAATAAGGTGGAAGAACCGGAGCAGCGAATTGTGCAGTCTTGTCAAGTTTTTACGGGTTGATCCGGGGGCGTTTGAAAGAATTCTCTACTGACTGCGGACACGAGTGCAGTTTTGCATCCAAATGCGAGGACGACACGTGGAACACATATTTAAACAGGTACTAGTGTAAAGTAAAGTGTAGTATGCGAAGTACTGAAGTATTATTGTATTTCTTGTTGAGGTGGGCCATAGGTGAAATTTGATCCCAATTATATGGGAACTTAACCAAAACTTTTTGCATTTCAAATAGGTTCATAATAGCATGACAATACTACATACTGAAGTCACATTCTCACCTGTATTATCGTGTAGTTGTCCGTTTCAACTCTTAATTATTGACATACACTGTATATGCGAATCAGTCTGTATGGTCTATGTATTTTTGCGCTGGGATGTCTGGGGTAGTAATAATTATGAAAATCGATCGGTACGGCTCTGACTGTAGTTTGTGTCTTGTGTGCGTCTAGAGTGATTAATTATTACAACATTGCTTAATCCTTCGGGTTCCAACAACATTAAACAAAATTAATTTTAAATTCTTTTAAAAAAATTGACCTGTCTCGTCGTTGATAGTTGCTAATACAAGAAGAAACTGACAAAAGCCAAACAATCAGTAACCATATTTTAAGAGATGTTTTTATCCAGAAATAGAATTTTAAATTTTTCCACAAAATTAAGCCTCATTATCGTAGAAAGTAACGAATAAAAGAAGAAAGTCGCAAAAAGTAACAATCAATTGTTTTGAAGTTGTGGTTTCATTTTGGAACCACTGGGATATATACTTTTCAGACACCCCTCATTTCATGAGATATATTTGAGAGGAATTTGGCATTTTTCTTAGACACAGCCTCACAATTGAAGCTTCCATGAACTAATAATGCCTAATACAACTTATAGTTCTAAGTAAAAAGCCAAAATAGACCCAACATTTAATAAATTTATATCAAAAGTACATACTGCTCCACTGTGCTCTTTTCGCAACCACCCGTAACAAATGGTTCAAATGGCTCTGAGCACTATGGGACTCAACATCTGAGGTCATCAGCCCCCTAGAACTAAGAACTACTTAAACCTAACTAACCTAAGGACATCACACACATCCATGCCCGAGGCAGGATTCAAACCTGCGACCGTAGCGGTCGCGCGGTTCCAGACTGAAGCGCCTAGAACCTCTCGGCCACACCGGCCGGCCCACCCTTAACAGCAGCAGTACAAACTCAAATTTACTTTAGAATAAGTTTAGCTGTATCTACTTTTGCTGTGAATGATCACCCTAGTATGATCACTATAAAGAAAATCTACAGGTCACAGTCTCCTACAATCACGTAGAAAAATCTCTACGCTGACTGTTGCGTGATTGCTACAACGCATTTCATTCATAGAAGTACCTAGGTTTACCACTAGATGTCTCTCTTTTGCAATAGCATCCGGTGTTTCCATGAGATACGAACCGATATTTAAAATAATAAAATGGCGGTTTCGGGCAGATGCCACTGGTACACAAAGTGTTAAATAAGAAAGCTGTATTGTCTAAATGATCATACTGTTGACTGGTAACACAAAGAACCGAATACTACCTGCTTAAAACGTTGAAGCGAATCTACTGGGGCGTCCGCTGTGGCCGAGCGGTTCTAGGCGCTTCAGTCCGGAACCGCGCTGCTGCTACGGTCGCAGGTTCGAGTCCTGCCTCGGGCATGGATGTGTGTGATCTCCTTAGGTTAGTTAGGTTTAAGTAGTTCCACGTCTAGGAGACTGATGACCTCAGATGTTGAGTCCCATAGTGCTTTGAACCATTTGAACCATTTGAACCATTTGAAGCTACTGGTAACTATGATGCCTTAGAATTGCTAGGGAAAATCCAACGAAGAGATTTGAAATGAAACGAACATAATTATAAACATAGCAGAACGGACGGCGAATAGCACAATTATGCAGGGTCTCCTATACCCTTAGGATCAAGACTATAAACTGAGCACTTTGAGAAAAGCAGCTAATTGTCGGAAATTTTTAGTCAGATTTCTTTTGACAGAAACAAATATCACCTTATAGCAACAACGTGTGCGCATAAAAAGTGTTTAAAGATAGGACAACCAGTCTGAATGTATGCATTACAGCTCAGTATGAAATTTGTTATAGTTTTCAGATGGAAATGGAAATGAGCGTTTGGCGTCATTGGCCGGGAGGGCCCTTACGGGGGAGGTCCGGCCGCCTTGGTGCAGGTCTTATTACATTCGACGCCACATTGAGCGACCTGCTTGCCGGATGGGAATGAAATGATGATGAAGATAAGACAACACCCAGTCCCTGACCGGAGAAAAATTCCAGCCGGGAATCGAACCCAGGCCCCTTACGCAGTACGTCACGCTAACCATTCAGCTCTCGGGGCGGACAGTTTTCAGATATCCATGCTCCACACAGCAACGACTTCCTGTTACCCCACACCGAGCGAGGTGGCGCAGTGGTTAGCTCATTGGACTCGCATTCGGGAGAACGACGGTTCAAACCTGCGTCCGGCCATCCAGATTTAGGTTTTCCGTGAGTTCCCTAAATCCCTTCAGCCAAACGCCGGGATGGTTGCTTTGAAAGGGCACGGCCGATTTCCTTCCCCATCCTTTCCTCATTCGGTAGGACCGTTGACCTCGGTGTTTGGTCTCCTCCCCTAAATCAACCGACCAACCATCCTGTTACCCACATGGTTCAAATGGCTCTAAGCACTATGGGACTTAACATCTGAGATCATCAGTCCCCTAGAACTTAGAACTACTTAAACATAACTAACCTAAGGACATCACACACATCCATGCCCGAGGCAGAATTCGAATCTGCGACGGTAACGGTCCCGCGGTTCCAGACTGAAGCGCCTAGAACCGCTCGGCCACTCCGACCGACGCAGATGATTGTGTATTGTTTCTCAAGATTGCGTCATAAGCAGTTTACAAGCGTGTTCTTGACACACATTGCTCATCCAAGACTTCGAACCACCTGAAATATAAATTTACCGACATAATGTTGACGTTAAAGGTATGGGCCGCGCTCTATTTGTTGGGAATATTTTGAGGGCGTGCCCTTGAATATGTTAAGGAAACCGCAAAGAAGATGCTAGCGACAACGATTCAAGAGTAATGTTGCAATGTTTGGGAGCCGTGTAATGTGAGCCTGACAGCAGACGTCGAAGTGATCCAGAGTCCCATTGCTACGATTGTAAAAGTCCGATAAAATACGTACCAAAGTGTAAGAGAGATGTTTGGAGAACTGAAATGGGAATCTTTGGGAGACACACCTCATTGATCTTGTGAAGCCCTGTGATGTAAATTTAGAGAACCAGTATTTGAGATACAAAGGGCGTACAGTAAGTAACGCGACATTATTATTTTATTTTTATTTTTATTTATTTATTTATTTTTTGCTGAAGGCAGGGTGGTTTTATTCAGGATTCCAATACCGTTAAATGCGCCGCCCTTACGCCACCTTACTGGGAGGGCCTGTATGTCTGCGTAGTAAAAGACTCTTCGTCGACGTCGAGGCCATCTTGATGCATCAATAACCTCTCCATCATCCATGTACTGTTTCCCGCGGAGTGTATCCTTAATTGCTATTTATGGTCTTCTGTTTGGCAGCGAGGAACTCGGCGTGCACACACCTTCGAGTGGACAAGTATGTCAACACTACCGACAAAGACGTCCAGTTATGCAACGACATGTTTGATTGTGATCTGTCGATCACCACGAGAGAGAGTGTCCGCACCTTCCAACATTGCAGGAGTCACAGCTGTGTGGGGCCGACCGGCACGCGGGAGATCGGTCAGGTTTGCGCGTCCCTGTTACGATGACGACAGACGCCTCGCCCAGCGACTCACCGTGCTTTTGTTTACTGCCAGGACTCCGTAGACATTCTGCAAGCGGCTGTGAATATCTACGATGCTCTAGTTTTTTGCCAGAAGAAACTCAACGACGGCTCTCTGCTTGGAACGCACCTCCGTTACAATCATTTTCAAGGCTACGTATAGTGTCGCCTCCTGTCGGAATTTCATGAAACTATAGTGGCTGAAGCGGAAATATTCCACGATGTCCCACAACAAATTCTGCATTTTTTAACCGAAATTTGCCGAGAAAAAACGTATTACGTTACTTATTGAACGTCCCTCGTAGACTGACTAACAACTTTGTGGCCTTCATCATATATCTCACTTAAGCATAACGAGAATAACGTAAGAGCGCTTAAGGTTCGTCGAGTCATATACTCGTAGACAGTAATAGGTATGTCATGACTAAGGGAAATTTGTGCCAGACGGAGACTCGAACCCGGATTTCCTACTTTTGGCGAGCAGTCGCCTGATCTATTACGGGGGGTAGGACGTCAAACGGGCCGACTTCGAGAAGGAGAGGCACCACAGGACATTTTAATTTGCGCTGTCTATACTTTTACAAATAAATTCATAAAACTTTGTCAGCATGACCAGGAAGGATTCAGGATTCACACTCATAGCAGTGGAAGTTCAAAAACACGAGAAAATAATATTTTTTAAATGTGAAATTTCATGATTTTTTTCACTTACTGTTGGCTGCATTTGTTGGCTAAAAATGGCTCTGAGCAAAAAAAAAAAAAATGGCTCTGAGCACTATGGGACTTAACATCTATGGTCATCAGTCCCCTAGAACTTAGAACTACTTAAACCTAACTAACCTAAGGACAGCACACAACACCCAGCCATCACGAGGCAGAGAAAACCCTTAACCCGCGGGAATCGAACCCGGGAACCCGGGCGTGGGAAGCGAGAACGCTACCGCACGACCACGAGATGCGGGCAACTGCATTTGTTGCTATAGGTACATTTTTCTTCATAAGTAAGGGAGATTCTTCGATGAATTTTGCACAGCTTTCAAACCTTACTTACAGGTGTATGAAACTCTAGAATTTATTTAATCTATGGAAAAATGAATGGGCTGTTACGTTTTAAACTTCGTGTTTAGAGAAAACTCGAATTTTATAGTTAATTATCTCAATTTTTACCACAGTTTTTAACAGATTTGGGAAATTCTAGAGTTTCATATACCTGTAAGTACGGTTTGTATGCTGTGCAAAATTCATCGAAGAATCTCTCTTACTTATGAAGAAAAGTGTTCCTACAGCAACAAATGCAGCAAATACCAAGTGAAAAAATGATGAAATTTCACATGTAAAAAATTGTTTTCTTATGCTTTTGAACTTCCTCTGCTATGAGTATGAATCCTGAGTCCTTCCTGGTCATACTGACAAAGTTATATGAATTTATTTGTAAAAGTATAGACACTGTAAATTAAAATATCCTGTGGTGCCTCTCCTGCTCCAAGTCGGCCCGTTTCACGTCCTGCCCCCCTTAAGCTATCTGAGCACATCTACACGTCAGACTTAATCTCTGTCATTGCTGTTTCCACCTATCAGTTCCGAACAGTACTACCAGATGTCACTCTGCTGGAGTATGGCAGTATAGCCCGCGGAAAAAAAGTAGCTTATCCCGAATTGAAATCATTGAGACTGTTGCTCACGAAAAGCAGAAAATCAGTGTTCCAGTAAAGGTAAGGCATAAATGTTCTGGTCAAATATTAGAGCGGAGCGAAAACGAGATTTTTTAGAAATCGCGCACTGGATTTTTATTCGAATTTTCAGAGCCAAGCTAAGAGTGAGAACTGGACACAAGGAGTATCCAACTGATCAGCGTGAGATCTAGTTTTACAAAAAGAGATTTAAGTATTTGAAAGTAATCAGGTTAATTAAGAAAAACGTAATTGATGATTTAAGGAAATTTCACGAACAGCTGCTGTAAATGAAATGTCAAAAAACTTCAGATCACAGTGTAAATTTAAACGTCTGTGTTTTTCTTCATCTGTATAACGAGCTCCTCCTCGAGGTCTTGAATGCCCAAGGGATGTGCACCGGCCGCAATGTAACCCTCTGCCTTGCGGCGTAATACGGATGCGATGTGGAAACGGCATTTGGTCAGCAAACCGCTCTCTCGACCGCTTGGCAGACTTTCCAGACCGCGGAGCCGCTACTATTCCGCAAGTAATTCCTCCGTTGGTATCGCGAGGCTGAGACTACCCCGCACCAGTCCTCCCACGAAGGAAAAATCCTTGGCAGTACCGGGAATCGAACCCGGGACACCCGCATGGTAGCCGTCTGCGCTGACCAGTCCGCTACGGAGGCGGAATCTTCAGCCGTCTACAGCTACTCATAATAATATAATTATAGTAAAGTAATACAGGTCTTTGTTTAAATATATTACATTTTATGTTTTGTGGACAAAACTTGAATATCCAAAAATTAAAAAAGGAACGGTCAAAAGTTTTGTGAAATGATTTGTCTAAAACTGGTAAATAAAATGGGTTAGAGAAACATTTGGCGCACCGTTCAATGATTTTTCCTTAGTGGTCTCCTTACGTCACTAACGAATGAGCATCACAGCTGCTGTACATGATTTCGAACATCATTCGAAGATACGTCAAATGTTTCTCTAATATGCTTTGTTTCTTAGTTTTAAAGAACTCATTTCACAAAACACTTGGCCGGTTTTTTCAATTCTTTTTGTTTAGTCACTACGTGTACGTTACATTGCGTGTTCAGCATTTCTGACCGGTTTGCGCAGATATCATTTCATGTCTTAGCATTCTCATTGATTTCATTCCCATCATTTATTGATTTCTTTTCAGTGAATCTGATTCATTTGACACGGAGCCAGTCAATAGCCTCTCATATACGAGGATACAGCCGCTGTGTATTTCTTAATGGAATTTATTTTCCCGTGTGGACTGTCCTTTTGTTTTGAAATAAACACTTTATTTCATGTTTACTAAGATGGTATCGGACATGTCCGAAAGAACAGATACCATCTTAGTAAATATATATAGTTAAGGCTCACCGGCCACTTGACCATCTTACGGGAATCGGCAACGCGCCGCGAGTAATGAGTATAATGGGTGGGGGCACTACGAATGTAGTGCGGGACAATACATTGAGAATGTGGGTTTCGCGGGAGGCGTGCTAGAGATAAATCCCTGCAGTCGCGCTATCCTCTGTGTCTCAGATGGATAGAGCGTCTGCTATGTAAGCAGGAGATCCCAGGTTCGAGTCCCGGTCGGGGCACACATTTTCATCTGTCTCCGTTGACGTATGTCAACGCCTGTAAGCAGCTAAGGGTGTTCATTTCATTTTAACTTTATTTCATTATTGAGTAATTTAGTCAATTTTGTTGACATGCATACTCTTTGATTTTATAAGGCAGAACACGCTATGTACGTATGTTCTATACAACTATATCAACATACATGCTCCGCAAACTACAATACGGTGTATGGTGGAGGGTACTTTGCACGACTACGCCATTCATTTTTCATTTCCACTTTCTCACGAGCCCAAATCTCTCTTACCTTTTCCTCGCGGTCGTTATTAAAGACGCACGCTAGTGACAGTAGACTCGTTCTGCAATCTGTCTCAAATCCTGTCCTCTAAACTTTCGCATTAGTGTTTCGCGAAAACAACATCGTCTTCTTTCTAGGGATTCCCATTTGAGTTCACAGAGCATTTCCGTGTTGTTCGAAACTACTGGTAACAGATCCAGCAGCACTCCTTGAAGCTGCTCCGATGTATTTCTTTAATGCGGCCAGGTGGCGACCCGAAACACTGGAGCAATACTCAAGGATGTGTCCGAAAAGTGTTCTATGCACCGTCTTCATTATAGATGAGCTGAACTCCCCTACAGTTCTACTAATAAACCGATGTCAACTGTTCGCATTCCCTACAGCCGACCTTATGTCCGCGTTCAATTTCATATCGCTTTGCAACATTTCGCCTAGATACTAAATCGACGTGACTGCGTCAAGCAGCACATTACTAACACTGTACTCGAACATTACAGGATTGTATTTCCTACTCATTTACATTAGTTTACATTTTTCTACGTTTAGAGCAAGCTGCCATTCATCATATCAAATAGAAATTCTGTCCTGATCAACCCGTGTCCTTCCACCATATTTATCCCCACACATTCATCAACAAACTGACGCGGTTTTCTGGTCTCCCTAACCTTGAGATCGTTTCTGTATGTAGACATCGAGACAGATCCTGTCACGCTTCCCTGAGCCACTCCTGACGATACCCCTGTCTCTGATGAACTCGCCATCCAGGACAACGTACTGGCTTCCCTTACTTGCTTAATGACAAAATCTACATCAGGGTTGCACTTTTCCCATTTTACATATGGATTTCACATCTGAAATAGCTGTACCCTTACATGTTACGACTGAGGGAAACTCGTACTAAGGATGTGTTGAATGCAACATGTCGCAAATATAAGAATTTTTATCTACCTGTTTTGTAAATAAAACCGCCTTTCCCTGCTGCCACTTAGTGTATTTTTCCCAGACGCGTTTCGCATTTTTCTTGCTCTAAGGCATCATCAGTGGGATCTATAGCGATACAGTTTTGTTATTTTTAGATTATCAAACAGTTCACGTCGCGATTTTTTATGTGAAAAAGTAATTACTTACGATTTGCTGTGATCTGAGTTTCCTCTCATCTGGTTTAGAGGTTGCACTACCACTTTGTTACCGACATATAAGCACAATTTTGAGTTCCGACCTCTTTCACAATGTTCACAATGTTTCTCCTTCTTTTTTGTGGTGTACTATTATTCTTTTGCCACTCGATATAACGAGCTTGCTGCGGAGGATGGCCACGCAAACAAACTCGATAACAATTTTCATTGTGATTTAATTGGATAATGACCATGTGAGCGAAATTAGATAATTGTTAATAGTGAAATAATGTGTTTATTTCAAAATAAAATAACAGCGTACGGGGGAAAATAGTTTCCTCTAAGATATAGATAGCGATTTTTCATCTGTTCGTTACACGAATGAGTTACGACAGCGTGTGGCTGATACTCCTGTGCAGTACTGTCTACGGCATACAGTACAGTAGATTACGAAAAATGTAGGTAGATTTAAAAACTAATGATTATATTCTTAACACAGCGTTCTTAAAAGTCTCTGTTCTTACGAGACCATTCAACAGTCTTTCACTGATACGGAAAGATAAAGTAAAATGGTAAGAGCAGTATTTTACTGATTCTACGTTAGCCAGGCAGAGACTGTGACGTAACCTCATCAGTTAACAGAACTACTCACATGATTACCTTCCTCAGGCTGCCTCTCATAACCATTCATTACAGCAGGAAAGTATTACTTTCACTCGTTTATGTGTGTAAAGAAAACAAAATCCTCTACCTGTCTATTAACTGTTATTACCGTGCGTAAGTTTTATTAGCATAAAGACAGTTACTTAACCTTTGAAGCCAGCGGAGAGAAAAATATACTTCTCAAGTCTGCCCACGCGTTAAATGACAGCTTCGTAGGTGTCCTTTATTCACTCTTAAACTGCTGAGCTAAACAAAAAACGAAATCATTTTAATTACCTGTGGATCCACAAGAAATGTTAAACATCTTGAGTGTATCAATAAATAATTATATTTTTTTCCTGGTACTCAGCTACTATCGATACCTGTACTACCGAATGAAGTGGCGTAATGATTAAAAAACGGATCGTATGTGGGGGAAGTAGAGATAAAATCCTCAATCACCCAACTTGACTGAGAGTCTTCCAGTTTACCCATATATTATCAAATGAATTCTGGCATATTTATCTCAACAACGCCGCAGCTTGATTCCTGAATTTCCTCACTTATCCGAGGAAGAGCCTCTTCTTCAATGACCTTGGAGTTGACAGGAAATTAAACTGTAACCTCCCTTCCATCCTTACACCTTTACAAGAAGCAAAGTAGCGGTGTGGTTATGCCGCAGGAGTCATATTATGGAAGGGTGTGATTCGAAGTCCTGTCAAGCCAGACAAATGTATGCTTTTCAGGGTTTCGTTATAGCCACTTGACAAAGATGTGGAGTGGGTCCTGGACTTTTTCCTCTCCAGCGTTTTCTAATCCGCGTTTATGCTCGTACGTTACTAATGACTTCGACGTTGAAGGGCCGTGAACAATTAGCCTCCCTTTTTATTTAACATCACACTGTCTGACGAAAAGTACTCGACTACTTATATTAAAGTGTAGATGAAGGTCTTTCAGCGGTACGTTTTATTCATTGATGTAGAAAGTGAGGAAGGCCGAAGCGTAACTGATGATTTATTTTTGTTGAGAAATCAGTTCTCTGAAAACCGTGCAATAAAAGCGAGTGGTATTTCTCGCTGGTAACTTTCTCGAACTGATTTCGTTAGCAGACAACAGGCGAATAATGTAATATCTTTATAACGATCTAGCGTGACATTACCCTGTAGCGCAATAAGAGCAAAAAATTCTTTTGGGCCACACTGAGAGCTTATCTGTCTTTGGGATGTGTGAGTGTTGTGCGTAAAGGGTATCTGACTTAGGTTGTTATACATGGTGTCCCACTAGGAATGGCCAGTATTCAGGCATATAACAGAAACAATCATTCGAAGCAAAAAAGTAGTAATTATTGGTTCTAAAATGCGTATCTTAGGAGCTATGGGCACTTCATATTCGATACTGTGAAACAAGCCTTTTCTACTGCAAACTCTTTGCCTTCCATATCTCGAGAGGTGATGGTATGGACGAAAGAAGAAAAAATTTCTAGTAAATATGGGCTCTAATTTGCATATCTTATGAGCTTTAGTACTTGTTCAGAAGAAGATGAACCAGTACTCATCTCTTAAGGTATACATTTTAGACCCCATGTTTACTAGATAAGTTTTTCTTTTTTTGGTCCACACCACCTCATCCCAAAATATGGAAAACAAAGAGCTTGCAGTAGAAGAGGTTTGTTTCACTGTATCCAAGCTGAAGAAGTGCCCATAGCTCCTAAGATATGCATTTTTGATCCCCATTTTACTAGACTTTTTTTACTTCGAATAATCGCTCCTGTAATATCCTGAATATTGCCCATTCGTTCTGGGAAACCCTGTATTGTGGTTCTGTTGTTAGCGGCGCAGAGTCTTGGGTTCTGGCAATTTATGCCCCCACTGCTCTTCGCAGGGTTTATGGTTATTAACGGATTCAGCGTTGGTTAATTATAAGGACTGGCCATATACCCTTCCTGTCGCAATCCCCTTAATCTTAGGGACAGGATACGCGCACGCCAACTGTCTGCGTGTAGTGTTATTCATGTGAAAGTGAGGAGGAGGAGGATATTAGTGTTTAACGTCCCGTCGACAACGAGGTCATTAGAGACGGAGCGCAAGCTCGGGTGAGGGAAGGATGGGGAAGGAAATCGGCCGTGCCCTTTCAAAGGAACCATCCCGGCATTTGCCTGAAGCGATTTAGGGAAATCACGGAAAACCTAAATCATGATGGCCGGAGACGGGATTGAACCGTCGTCCTCCCGAATGCGAGTCCAGTGTGCTAACCACTGCGCCACCTCGCTCGGTCTGTGAAAGTGAGCGAAAGTTTTCTAAATGTTAGCGAATCGTGTAACTGAGGCGGGACGTTTGTACCAGCCCGGTATTCACCTATTGGGATGGGAGAAACTGCCTAAAAACCACATCCAGGCGACCCTCGTTTTTATTCTGCCGTGCTGGACGATCCGTGTCCGGCGCACATCCCCTTCCCGGAAGCGGGGCTTCAACACTTACGGCTCTCTGGGTGGGAGTTTCTACATCCATAATTTGGGAGTGAATTCTGTTTTCTGGGAAGTCTTCGACTCAGTCGCATTGCTCGTCAGTTTGAGTCTCTAACCACACAAAGCTAATACAGGGGATACAGAGGAATCGCACGTTTCGACGGGGTTTCATTTAGTAAGTTCACCATACTCGATTGCTAGAAGTTACTAGAGGGGCGTTGTGCATCACTGAGAGATGTGCTATAAAAATTCCGAAGGCGTACGCTCCAAGAAGAGTTAGGCCACGTATTAGTTCCTCCCAAAAACATGTCTCGAAATGACGCTGATGGTAAGATCAGAGACATTAGAACATATATGAAGGCTTATCGACGATCGTACCTCCAGTGAATCTTTCCTGAATCGAACAGGAAAAGTGGAACACGCCAGTGATAACACGAAGTATTCTTCGCCAAGAATTGTAAATTGGCTTGTGGGTTACATAATGTCTGTACCTGTCTCGATATATCGTTGTTGTTGTGGTCTGCAGTCCAGAGACTGCTTTGATGCAGCTCTCCATGCTACTCTATCCTGTGCAAGCTTCTTCATCTCCCAGTACCTACTGCAACCTACATCCTTCTGAATCTGTTTTGTGTATTCATCTCTTGGTCTCCCTCTACGATTTTTACCCTCCACGCTGCCCTCCAATACCAAATTGGTGATCCCTTGATGCCTCAGATTATGTCCTACCAACCGATCCATTCTTTTAGTCAAGTTGTGCCACAAATTTCTCTTATCTCCTATTCTGTTCAGTACCTCCTCATTAGCTACGAGATCTACCCATCTAATCTTCAGCATTCTTCTGTAGCACCACATTTCGAAAGCTTCTATTCTCTTCTTGTCTAAACTATTTATCGTCCACCTTTCACTTCCATACATGGCTACACACCATACAAATACGTTCAGAAACGATTTCCTGACACTTAAATCTATACTCGATGTTAACAAATTTCTCTCCTTCAGAAACGCTTTCCTTGCTATTGCCAGTCTACGTTTTATATCCTCTCTACTTCGACCATCATGAGTTATTTTGCTCCCCAAATAGCAAAACTCATCTACTACTTCAAGCGTCTCATTTCCTTATCTAATTTCCGCGGCATCACCCGATTTAATTCGACTATATTCCATTATCCTCGTTTTGCTTTTGTTGATGTTCATCTTATATCCTCCTTTCAAGACACTGTCCATTCCGTTCAGCTGCTTTTTCAGGTCCTTTGCTGTCTCTGACAGAATTACAGTGTCATCGGCGAACCTCAAAGTTTTTATTTCTTCTCCATGGATTTTAATTCCTACTCTGAAATTTTCTTTTGTTTCCTTTACTGCTTGCTCAATATACAGATTGAATAACATCGGGGATAGGCTACAACCCGGTCTCACTCCCTTCCCAACCACTGCTTCCCTTTCATGCCCCTCGACTCTTATAACTGCCATCTGGTTTCTGTACAAATTGTAAATAGACTTTCGCTCCCTGTTTTTTTACCTCTGCCACCTTCAGAATTTGAAAGAGAGTATTCCAGTCAACATTGTCAAAGGCTTTCCGATGTATCGTAGGCATCTAATTTTGGTCAGTGGGTGACGGTGTAAAGGGAGACATGCACTGTCTTATGAATAATATCCTCCTATTAGTCGACGTTAATATGAGGTGTTTCTACCCTTAGCTTTTATGATGTCTTGAACTCTGCTGAATATATTTGAAATGAGCTGTCGCAATGTCTGTGGAAGAATGAAAGCCTATTCTTCCTCAAGAGCTGAAACTAGAAGAGGTAGTGATGTTGGACGCCAGCGTACGGAGGGAAGCTGACGTTCTCTTTCCAAATGTGTTCCATTGTGTTCAAGTCGGGACTCGGGGCAGACTAGTCCATTTCAGGAATGTTATTGTTCGCAAACCACTGCCTCACAGATGCAACTTTATGATAGAGTGCATCGTCATCCTGATTCAAACAGTCATTGTCTCCGAACCGTTACTCTACTATGTGTAGTACTCAATGACGTAAAATGCGTACATATCCTTCCGCGTTTAGTATTTTCTTAAGCGCTAGAAGACAATCACATCATAACCAAGAGAGACACCCCCATGCCGTAACATTACCTCCTCCGTACTTCACAGTCGGCAATACACGTGGCGACAGATAACGTACTCCAGGTGTTCGCCAAACCTATACACCTCCATCAGATTGCCATAGGGTACAGCGAGATTCAACACTCCAAATCACTCGTTTCTAGTCACCCACTTTCCAGTGTCATCGCTCTTTATACCACCCCAAGCGTTGCTTAACGTGGACTACAGAAACGTGTAGCTTACGAGGAGCTGATCGACCATTGCACCCCATTCCTTTCAACTCCAAACGCACAGTCATTGTACTAGCTGGACTGCTGGTAACACTTTGGAACCCACTAGCGATTCATTCCGCTGATTTAGAGCGATTTTTTACAACCGCCCTCCGCAATGTTCAACAGTGAGTCAGACAGTACGCGAGATCTGCTTTGTGTTGGTTTAGCTCTGGACGTTTCTTCGCGTTTGTATTTCACTGCCACATCATCGACAGTCGACTTTGGCAGTTTTATAATGGCTGAAATTTCCCTGGTGGATATGTTACTCAAATGACATCCAATGGCCGGCCGGAGTGACCGAGCGGTTCTAGGCGCTTCAGTCTGGAACCGCGCGACCGCTACGGTTGCAGGTTCGAATCCTGCCTCGGGCATGGACGTGTGTGATGTCCTTAGGTTAGTTAGGTTTAAGTAGTTCTAAGTTCTAGGGGACTGATGACCTCAGATGTTAAGTCCCATAGTGCTCAGAGCCATTTGAAGCATTTTTTGACATCCAATGACTGGTTTACGTTCGAAGTCACTGAGCTTTCCCGACCGACACAATAGTCGTTGCCTCGTTTTATATTTGCTGGTTCGCCGCTCGTGACACCTAATGGTCAAGTCTGCATTACGTGGGCGTGTCCAGATACCTTTGCTCAGGTAGTGTATTCTTTTGCCCGCATCTCGTGGTCGTGCGGTAGCGTTCTCGCTTCCCACGCCCGGGTTCCCGGGTTCGATTCCCGGCGGGGTCAGGGATTTTCTCTGCCTCGTGATGGCTGGGTGTTGTGTGATGTCCTTAGGTTAGTTAGGTTTAAGTAGTTCTAAGTTCTAGGGGACTGATGACCATAGCTGTTAAGTCCCATAGTGCTCAGAGCCATTTGAAGTGTATTCTTTTCGAAAGATGATTACTATGTTGTAACTGGTTATTTATTTCATTCACAGCAGCGAAAAGATATAAGTCATTATGGCCTTTTCCACCGTTAGAGTTTGAGATACCTCACTGTGTCTGAGCTCAGTACATGTCCTAGAATTCTACAGCATATTGACGCTAGTGGTGTTGGACGATTGTTTTGTGGATCACTTTTACTATCCTTCCTGTGGACAGATCGTTGCTTTCTTCCAATAACTGAGCACAGTTTTATATTCGAGGGATGTACGGTATGTTATGGTTAAAATGGGAGCCGTTTCTCAATGCCACTGACACTAACATCTGTATCGCTCGTCTTTGCAGTGCAGCCAGAATTAATCTGGGTCATTACTTTTGTATATTTCTTAGAAGGAAAGTATCTGCGTTCGAATGAACACGTCGTTATGAAATTTTAATTGCAGGACCATTACGTACCACGCAATGAGCTGATGAGTCTTATTCTGCAAGACTCTGCAGACGTGCTTTTGATGTCACTGTAGAAGCCAAACACAATGCAGATAAATGTGAGTGATTGCTCGAAGCAATATGGAGGATGTGGTATCCACCAATATTAAATCTCCTCACCGAGCAGCGGCACGCTCCATTACGCGTGGCCGAGGAATTCATCGTTGGCCGCACTTCTCTACGCGCGGCCCGCTGTTTTCATGTGCGCTTCAAACTACAGCGGTTGGCCACCCAGAACACTCAGTGATTAATACACAGTGACCCCAGGCACCGGCTACATTAACTATGGAGCCTTATTTAGCGCCGCCACCAACGTCTAAAAGCCAGTTCTCATCGTGCTATGTTCTACCCAAAAACTCGGAATTTCTACGCTGCAGTGGACTGTTTCATCTCATGGACAGGTGTAGCAGCTGCTCGGTATTGACCTAGCTGCGCTCTGGAGCTAGAATTTGGCAGCCATACTGGTACTCGGACTTCAACGTTCACTAGGCTTACTATGTCAACGGACTTGTGGTTTCCGCCGGAATTCCACATACCACTTGCACTCCCTGGACATTGGTATAACTACCATCAGTTTGTATTATTTTCAAGAAGTGTTCGTCTACCACTTGGTGACAGAGTTATTTGTGTGAGTATCGTGTTAATAAACTGTAGAGCTGTGATATAGTTATTGTGTTATTCCTGGTTATAACACAATTTAAAAATGGCGACGAGGATGCGATGCTAGCGGCGGGCCAACAATGAGTTTCTCGACCGCGCGTAATGGAGCGCGCCGCTGCTCGGTGCGGAGATTCAACAGTGGTGGATACCACAGAGGACTACAAAACGCGCAGTGAAAAAGAGCAAGTTGATCACACGTCACAAATGCACATTCTGTAATAACAGTCCTGAACGTCACGTCAATGACACTTTTGAAGTTGTCCATAGGTTCACCAGTATCGTAGCCAACGTTCTGCCACGCGTAACGAAGCATTGGTCTGTATAATTTCGCAGATAATTGATTGTAAATGACAGAATGCATTTTTATAATAATGACTCTGTCATGAAATTTTGACTACGTGTTCCTGGAACGTAATTTAAGAAATTCCTCTGTTCTGTTGACATACGTTTTATATTGCCTTAAGAAATTCACGCCCTGAAGCTGTGGATATTTTGTGTTAGGTGTACTCATTTCTGAAACCATATCTTTTCCTACAGTCCAGGAGTAGCTAGTGACCTTTTCGGCAAACGTGGATTCACAGTTTACAGAAAAAAACGTATTCAGATGTTCCTTCGTCATCTTTCCCCTCACACTTGCATCTAAGAAGATATTTGGAGGGCAGCGTTTTTTTTTATTTCCCGTTGACACACGGAGTCCAAACTACCATTTGGTTCTTGAAAGCATTTATACAGTTTGTCTGCCAATTGTCGGTCCATTGATATACACTCCTGGAAATTGAAATAAGAACACCGTGAATTCATTGTCCCAGGAAGGGGAAACTTTTTGACACATTCCTGGGGTCAGATACATCACATGATCACACTGACAGAACCACAGGCACATAGACACAGGCAACAGAGCATGCACAATATCGGCACTAGTACAGTGTATATCCACCTTTCGCAGCAATGCAGGCTGCTATTCTCCCATGGAGACGATCGTAGAGATGCTGGATGTAGTCCTGTGGAACGGCTTGCCATGCCATTTCCACCTGGCGCCTCAGTTGGACCAGCGTTCGTGCTGGACGTGCAGACCGCGTGAGACGACGCTTCATCCAGTCCCAAACATGCTCAATGGGGGACAGATCCGGAGATCTTGCTGGCCAGGGTAGTTGACTTACACCTTCTAGAGCACGTTGGGTGGCACGGGATACATGCGGACGTGCATTGTCCTGTTGGAACAGCAAGTTCCCTGCCGGTCTAGGAATGGTAGAACGATGGGTTCGATGACGGTTTGGATGTACCGTGCACTATTCAGTGTCCCCTCGACGATCACCAGTGGTGTACGGCCAGTGTAGGAGATCGCTCCCCACACCATGATGCCGGGTGTTGGCCCTGTGTGCCTCGGTCGTATGCAGTCCTGATTGTGGCGCTCACCTGCACGGCGCCAAACACGCATACGACCATCATTGGCACCAAGGCAGAAGCGACTCTCATCGCTGAAGACGACACGTCTCCATTCGTCCCTCCATTCACGCCTGTCGCGACACCACTGGAGGCGGGCTGCACGATGTTGGGGCGTGAGCGGAAGACGGCCTAACGGTGTGCGGGACCGTAGCCCAGCTGCATGGAGACGGTTGCGAATGGTCCTCGCCGATACCCCAGGAGCAACAGTGTCCCTAATTTGCTGGGAAGTGGCGGTGCGGTCCCCTACGGCACTGCGTAGGATCCTACGGTCTTGGCGTGCATCCGTGCGTCGCTGCGGTCCGGTCCCAGGTCGACGGGCACGTGCACCTTCCGCCGACCACTGGCGACAACATCGATGTACTGTGGAGACCTCACGCCCCACGTGTTGAGCAATTCGGCGGTACGTCCACCCGGCCTCCCGCATGCCCACTATACGCCCTCGCTCAAAGTCCGTCAACTGCACATACGGTTCACGTCCACGCTGTCGCGGCATGCTACCAGTGTTAAAGACTGCGATGGAGCTCCGTATGCCACGGCAAACTGGCTGACACTGACGGCGGCGGTGCACAAATGCTGCGCAGCTAGCGCCATTCGACGGCCAACACCGCGGTTCCTCGTGTGTCCGCTGTGCCGTGCGTGTGATCTTTGCTTGTACAGCCCTCTCGCAGTGTCCGGAGCAAGTACGGTGGGTCTGACACACCGGTGTCAATGTGTTCTTTTTTCCATTTCCAGGAGTGTAGTAACATCGGTCGTGTAGCTGTGTGTTGCACTGTTAACTGACTGTAAGATCGAGACAGTGTTTCTCTCCTCTTTCATGGATAGCGTTCTTTAGGAAGAAAGCTTATAGTTGAACTGACTCTGATCACAGTTCCATTACAGAACCCGATTGGATGTCTTCTGTCGTGATATGTGCATTGATTTGGCAACAAATGTTCGAACTCTTTGTATTATCTCTTCTTCTTCGTCTTTATCTTTTCGTGCTTGGATCATAATTATATGGCGTGATGTTATTCTAAACTCCTTTTTAAAATAAGTGATAAATCCCAATTACTTTGTAAAGTTTGTACGTCCGAGACTTCTGGCTACGTACAAAGCCCATTTTTCTGAATGCCAATAATGAACGACAGGAGCACATTCTCACATTTCATCAAACGTCGCCTTTACATGCTGCTTGATGATATTGAACTGCAGCGTGTTGATTTCCTTTGAAAACTGTATTGCTTTTTCTTTTCTTTGCCCTAGAGTTCAGTACGCTTTTAATACTTCTTTTAGCCTTCAGTATAGGGTATCTTTCCAGGAGCCTGTCATATGTATTGAAACCTCTGACGTAATGTTCTCGACTGTGAGGTCATCAAACACCAAGATGACTCTTTAGACCCTAAACTTCTATCAAGAGAAGGATGGACTTCACTTTCAATGCAGCCATCGCATTTTCTCGAACTTGCCGTATCACTACCGCTTGCAATGGGATGTTCGTTATTATCATCGCTTGCGTCGTAATTATCTGTGTGTTAGAACAGTATCTGTTTCTCACTGGTGATATTACTTTTGCACTGTAATAGACACCATAAAACATGGGAATGATTCATCTTCTACACCAGTACCATCTACACGAGCAAGAGTTCGTCGTAACTTCATTTCGACCATCGCAAAACATTAGCAGGATTGACTACCAATCGCCGACCCATCTAACACTTCACTACACAAATAGTTTCACAAAATGGAACTCCACATGCGCACTGCACCGTCTCTAATTGTCTCGGTTGGCGTAGCTGCAAAAAAATGGCTTTGAGCACTATGGGAATTAACGTCTGAGGTCATCAGTCCCCTAGAACGTAGAACTACTTAAACCTAACTAACCTTAGGACATCACCCGAGGCAGGATTCGAACCTGCGACTGTAGCGGTCGCGCGGTTCCAGACAGAAGCGCCTAGAACCGCTCGGCCACACCGGCCGGCCGTAGCTGCAGGCAAATGTCGAATGCGGCATGGCACACTCAGCGGCCTGTAACAGACGACTGCAGAGATTTGCAGGTAAACAAATAACATCGGTGCAATAAGAGACCTTTAAATGATGCCTCAGCGGGTCGTGGTGTAAATGTGTTAGTTCGAGCCCAAATATTTTCCTTGTTAATAATGGAACAGTTTGTCTTTTGTGATATGCTATTACGACATAACGTTTTGCGTAGTGCTGTCTCATGATTTTGTCACTGCAGTGTAATTACTGTGAATGTGACACCTGTGAAATAGTTTGTCTTGTTTTCTGTGAGGATTTGCTATTTCAAGAGCGAGGTCTCTACAGCGGCCAAGTACCTTCATATTGCGAGGCTACTATCTGTTCTGTTGATTTCGATATTGCAAGATGAATGAAACCAGTATACAAATCGTTGAAAATTTTCTTTGAACCTAGAGAAGTCGGGTTTTTTGTTTGGCAGTTTTGAACTGACGTCATGTTGAATAATTTGAGGTATCTGCAAGGAGCTGGTATTTTACGGTGTTGTAATTACCGACCACATGAAAGCGTAGTGATTGTTTAACCCTCGCACCATAATAATGCCGTAAGTGCATGTGTCCACGATTCCGTGCTCTAGGACGCTATAGTACTCGGTATGAAAATAGGAAAGTTCAAGTCTTGGCGATATCAGTGTTATACCGGGTTCCACATTTTAATGTTTCATTTCCGTGTTCACCCACAACAAGTCAAACAATACCCCATTTCACAAGGATACATCACAGCCAACCGAGTAATACAGTTACACACTACCTATGTCGTTACGGCGCACTGCTTCCACTTAACCGAGTGAAACATTTGGTGGCTTTATATTGTCACCACTAAGCGCACTGATCCACACACTGCTACTTAAATTAACAGTTAATTACACTGTAACAAAATCAAGTATCAGTTGCAGACAAACTGCATGTACATTCGTTTTGGCGGCATGACATATTGTAATGTAAACTAACTGATTTGAGGCGGTCCTCCACTATTCTTTCTCGTGATCCAACCTCTTCATCTCATCCAGCATTCTCAGTTATTTGTTAGATGTATTCCAGTCTCGGTCCCCCTCTACAGTATCTGCCCTATACGACTCGTAATAGAAACATGGAAATGATTCCCTGGTGTCCTATTATCCTCCCTATTCTTTTAGTCAGTGTTTTCAATATATTTCTTTCGTGGGTGATTCTGTGCAGAGCCGCTTCAGTTGTTATTCTTTTAAGTGCATTTGCTTTACCGCTTATTTCTGTATCACCACAGCTCAAGCTCTCCGATTCCCTTCTTTTCCGTTTTTCCCACGGTCCACGATTCACTGCCATACAGTGCTGAGCTCCTGACATACATTCTCCAAAATTTCTTCCTTGAGTTGAGGCCCATATTTGACAGTAGTAAACTTCTTTTAGCGCGGAATGCACTCTTTGCTTGTGTTAGTCTGTTTCTAATATGGTCCTTGCTGCCTGCGTCATGCGTTCTTTGTTCCCAATGTCATAGAGTTCCTTCACTTCGTCTTGTACATGGTCCCCAACTTTGATACTACATTTAACTTTAATATCATTACCAATACTACTTGTTGCTTTAGATTTTCTGTGGTTTACTCTCGATCTATATTCTGTGTTCAAAAATGGTTCAAATGGCTCTGAGCACTATGGGACTTAACATCTATGGTCATCAGTCCCCTAGAACTTAGAACTACTTAAACCTAACTAACCTACGGACATCACACAACACCCAGCCATCACGAGGCAGAGAAAATCCCTGACCCCGCCGGGAATCGAACCCGGGAACCCGGGCGTGGGAAGCGAGAACGCTACCGCACGACCACGAGGTGAGGGCTATTCTGTGTTCATTAGACTCTTAATTCCATTCCATAGTTCCTGTAATTTTTTTATCATTGATAGCCTTTCATTCTGGATTTATTTCCACTCCGAAACCTTTATTCTATTTTTGTCATTACTTCTTTGATGTACAGAAATAATGCATACCTACCTTTTTTCCTTTCTAATCCGAGCACTTCTCTCTCGGTCTTCCATTCTTATTATTCCCATTGCTTACAACCGTTTCCCCGAGAATTTCGAACATCCTGCACAACTTTAATTTGTTGGGCGCTTTTTCTAATTCGGCAAACCCTACGAGAGTGTCTCGGCTTTTCATAACTATCGCCTCTAGTATCAAATGCAACGTCAGAATTCTCTCTGTTTTGCCTTTACTTTCCCTTAAGGCCAAACGAATCAACATCTAACACAACTTCAATTGTGTTTTTCATTGTTCTGGGTATTCTATATTATTTTCAGCAACTAGGATGCATGCAGTGTTAAGCTGATTGTGCGATAGTTTTTGCATTTATCTCCCTTTGCTATCTTCAGGATTGTGGGGATGGTTTTCTGCCGAAAATGCGACGGTACAAAGGCTAGTCATAAAGTCTCTTCGAGTCTACAAATGAATTAGAATAATCATTATGTTGCAACTTCTTCTAATGATTTTAGAAATTCCTAAGGAATTTTATCCATCCCGTTTGCCCCGTATGATCGCAAGTCTTGCAAAGCTCTGTCAAACTCTGGCTCTAATACTGGATCCCCTTTGTTTCCAGGTCGAGACTGATCTTCGGTCACGTAAGCTGTCAGTTCCTTCCACACGTCATTTTGTTTTGGGTCCTCTAGCAGCGTGCTACGGTACTCCGGCGCGGGGATCCCAATGAGTGTCAGTGCTCAGATATGTACTGTAAATAAACAAACAATTAATTACATAGCTTTAAGGTCTTGAGATATAATTAAGACTTTATGACTACCCAGTACTCTTTGTCCCTATTCGCTCTGTCCTCTGAGTTCTGCGTTTAAAAGTGAATTCATTCTCTTTCCTGAATATCTTTGTGTTTCCTTCTTTTGTCGATCAACTGAATCATTTTTTCTGCTACCTAAAGTTTATTCAGTTACCTTCCTTGGTATTATACTTGTCTGTCTAACATCAATGACAACCATTTTCTGAGGTCTGCATTCTTCTTCAACAGGACTGCTCACTGCGGTATTCGTGGTCGCAGCAATTATAGCCTACTTCCGTATCCTACTTCTTTACATATTGTTTGCTCCCGACGCTTTTCTTAAAATTCAACCCACTCTTCATCATCATTAAATTGTGATCTGAATGCACAAGGTGACTATTATTGAACTATATGAAAAAAAAAAAAACGTAAAGTATCTACAAACTACGGCGTGCACAAACTTTGTTCAACATGTAAATGTCACTACAGATATTCGGATTTAGGTTATGACATGTTCGATATGCCTGCCATCATTGGCGATGATGTGGCGCAGACGAACACGAAATTCTGCATGACCCACTAAAGTGTCGCAAAGTCGATGCTGTCGATGACCAACTCAATGGCTTTTTCAGCTCAGCAATGGTTTTGGAGTTATTGCCTTACATCTTGACTTTAATAAAGCCCCACAAAAAGGACTCACATGTATTCAGACCTGGAAAATATGGCGATCAACCGAGGTCCATGCCAGGGGCCTCTGGATACCTCAGAGTCAGATTGCAGTCTGCAAAACACTACTCCAGGACATCAAACACTCTCCTGCTTCGATAGGTTCGAGCTCCGTCTTGCATGAACCACATCTCATCGAAATCAGAGTTACTTTCGATAACGGGGATGAAATCATCTTCCAAAACCTTCGGTAGTCGCCGTTCCATCAAGGAATATCGCACCGATTATTCCGTGAGTGGACATTGCGCACCACACGGTCACGTACTGAGGGTGAAGAGACTTATCGATCGCATAATGCGGATTCTCAGTCCAAAAATGCGACAATTTTGTGTATTGACGAACCCATCCAAATGAAAGTGGGCTTCGCCGCTAAACCAAACCATATGCGCATACTAATTTCCTTCATGCCCCACGGCCAACCGTGCAGTTTGAAGTCCTCACGCTAACCGTTGAGAAGTTATGACGATTATATTTCATATAGTTCAATAATTGTCACCCTGTATATCTGCTTCTGAGTTCAGCTTAACACTCCAGTTTCTGAGTTCAAAGTCTCTAGCCCCCCCCCCCCCCCCCCCCATTCTCCCCAATCCTCATGAACCATTTATCTTCCTTCGTCGCCAGACTTTTTGTACGTATACTGCCTCCTCTTGTGAGTGTTGCACAGTGCATTTGCTAATATTTGCGACAACTTTTTAGAGTTCTAGGAGTCGTTTTCCTCTATCATTCCTAATACCGAGCCCGTATTCTCTCGTAATTCTGTTTTACCCTCCTTCCAATTCTATATCGTTCCAGGTTCCCACGGTTTTCGTCTTCCTTTACATACTTAATCGTCCGTTCAGTGGCATGACGGTGGCTAAAAGTAAAAAGGGCAACAGGAAGTGTCCAGAAAAAAAGAACTACCATCCGTGGAAGCTTCAGTGCCATGAAATAAGTGTGTAAATGATGTGAAACACAGAGGCTATTCAAGAATCGAATTTCCACGTACAAAAAATTTCAAATATCTGTTTGCTTTACAAATGAGTTAATTTGTAAAATATTTCACTTTCAGCATGTAAGTGAGAAAAAGTTTAGAAAACATTTGAAATTATGTTTAACGTTTCTTGGAAGTCGTTGAGTGCTCCAATTATCAAACAAAGGATTTATATGTTGTTGTTGTTGTGGTCTTCAGTCCAGAGACTGGTTGGATGCAGCTCTCCATGCTACACTATCCTGTGCAAGGTTCTTCATCTCCCAGTACCTACTGCAACCTACATCCTTCTGAATCTGTTTACTGTATTCATCTCTGCGATTTTTACCCTCCACGCTGCCCTCCAATACTAAATTGGTGATCCCTTGATGCCTCAGAATATGCCCTACCAACCGATCCCTTCTTCTAGTCAAGTTGTGCCACAAATTTCTCTTCTCTCCAATTCTATTCAATACCTCCTCTTTAGTTATGTGATCTACCCATTTAATCTTCAGCATTCTTCTGTAGCACCACATTTCGAAAGCTTCTATTCTCTTCTAGTCTAAACTATTTATCGTCCATGTTTCACTTCCGTACATGGCAACACTCCATACAAATACTTTCAGAAACGACTTCCTGTCACTTAAATCTATACTCGATGTTAACAAGTTTCTCTTCTTCAGAGATGCTTTCCTTGCCATTGCCAGTCTACATTTTATATCCTCCCTACTTCGACCATCATCGGTTATTTTTCTCCTCAAATAGCAATACACATTTACTTCTTTAAGCGTCTCATTTCCTAATCTAATTTCCGCAGCATCATCCGATTTAATTCGACTACATTCCATTATTCTCGTTTTGCTTTTGTTGATGTTCATCTTATATCCTCTTTCAAGACACTGTCCATTCCGTTCAGCTGCTCTTCCAAGTCCTTTGCTGTCTCTGACAGAATTACAATGTTCTCGGCGAACCTCAACGTTTTTATTTCTTCTCCATGGATTTTAATTCCTACTCCAAATTTTTCTTTTGTTTCCTTTACTGCGTGCTCAATATACAGATTGAATAACATCGGGGAGAGGCTACAACCTTGTCTCACTCCCTTCCCAACCACTGCTCACTGCTTCCCTTTCATGCCCCTCGACTCTTATAACTCCAACCTGTTTTCTGTACAAATTGTAAATAGCCTTTCACTCCCAGTATTTTACCCCTGCCACTTTCAGAATTTGAAAGAGAGTATTCCAGTCAACATTGTCAAAAGCTTTCTCTAAGTCTACAAATGCTAGAAACGTAGGTTTGCCTTTCCTTAATCTATTTTCTAAGATAAGTAGCAGGGTCAATATTGCCTCACGTGTTCCAACATTTCTACGGAATCCAAACTGGTCTTCCTCGACGTCGGATTCTACCAGTTTTTCCATTCGTCTGTAAAGAATTCGTGTTAGTATTTTGCAGCAGAGGCTTATTAAACTGATAGTTCTGTAATTTTCACATCCGTCAACACCTACTTTCTTTGGGATTGGAATTATTATATTTTTCTTAAAGTCTGAGGGTATTCGCCTGTCTCATACATCTTGCTCACCAGATGGTAGAGTTTTGTTAGGCCTGGCTCTCCCAAGGCTGTCAGTAGTTCTAATGGAATGTTGTCTACTACGGGGGCCTTGTTTCGACTCAGGTCTTTCAGTGCTCTGTCAAACTCTTCACGCAGTATAATATCTCCCATTTCATCTTCATCTACATTCTCTTCCATTTCTATAATATTGTTCTCAAGAACATCGCCCTTGCATGGACCCTCTATATACTTCCACCTTTCTGCTTTCCCTTCTTTGCTTAGAACTGGGTTTCCATCTGAGCTCTTGATATTCATGCAAGTGGTTCTCTTTTCTCCAAAGGTCTCTTTAATTTTCGTGTAGGCGGTATCTATCTTACCCCTAGTGAGATAAGCCTCTACATCCTTACATTTGTCGTCTAGCCATCCCTGCTGAGCCATTTTGCACTTCCTGTCGATCTCATTTTTGAGCCGTTTGTATTCCTTTTTGCCTGCTTCATTTACTGCATTTTTATATTTTCGCCTTTCGTCAATTAAATACAATATCTCTTCTGTTACCCAAGGATTCCTATTAGCCCTCGTCTTTTTACCTATTTGATCCTCTGCTGCCTTCACTATTTCGTCTCTCAAAGCTACCCATTCTTCTTCTACTGCATTTCTTTCCCCCATTCTTGTGAATCGTTCCCTAATGCTCTCCCTGACGCTCTCTACAACCTCTGGTTCTTTCAGTTTATCCAGGTCCCATCTCCTCAAATTCCCACCTTTTTGCAGTTTCTTCAGTTTTAATCTACAGTTCATAGCCAATAGATTGTGGTCAGAGTCCACATCTGCCCCTGGAAAAGTCTTACAATTTAAAACCTGGTTCCTGAATCTCTGTCTTACCATTATGCAATCTATCTGAAACCTGTCAGTATCTCCAGGCTTCTTCCATGTATACAACCTTCTTTTAGGATTCTTGAACCAAGTGTTAGCTATGATGAAGTTATGCTCTTTGCAAAATTCTGCTAGGTGCCTTCCTCTTTCATTTCTCACCCCCAGTCCATATTCACCTACTACGTTTCCTTCTCTCCCTTCTCATACTATCGAATTCCAGTCACCCATGACTATTAAATTTTCATCTCCCTTCACTATCTGAATAATTTCTTTTATCTCATCACACATTTCATCAATCTCTTCGTCATCTGCGGAGCTAGTTGGCATATAAACGTGTTCTACTCTGGTAGGCGTGGCCTTCGTATCTATCTTGGCCACAATAATGCGTTCACTATGCTGTTTGTAGTAGCTTACCCGCATTCCTATTTTCCTATGCATTATTAAACATACTCCTGCATTACCCCTATTTGATTCTGTATTTATAACCCTGTATTCACCTCACCAGAGGTCTTGTTCCTCCTGCTACCGAACTTTACTAAGTCCCACTATATCTAACTTTAACCAATCCATTTCCCTTTTTAAATTTTCTAACCTACCTGCCCGATTAAGGGATCTGACATTCCACGCTCCGATGCGTAGGACGCCAGTTTTCTTTCTCCTGATAACAACGTCCTCCTGATTAGTCCCCACCCGGAGATCCGAATGGGGGACTATTTTACCTCCGGAATATTTTACCCAAGAGGACGCCATCATCATTTAACCATACAGTAAAGCTGCATGCCCTCGGGAAAAATTACGGCTGTAGTTTCGCTTTGCATTCAGCCGTTCACAGTACCAGCACAGCAAGGCTGTTTTGGTTAGTGTTACAAGGCCAGATCAGTCAATCATCCAGACTGTTGCCTCTGCAACTGCTGCCCCTCTTCAGGAACCACACGTTTGTCTGGCCTCTCAACAGATACCCCTCCGTTGTGGTTGCACCTACGGTGCGGCTATCTATATCGCTGAGGCACGCAAGCCTCCCCACCAGCGGCAAGGTCCGTGGTTCATGGTGGGGGAGGGGGGGTGGAGGATTTATATAGTGTGGGTAATTTGCGCCCCGTATTAAGCAAACGTTACACCGAGCAACATAAAGGGTCACTTTTCTAAAGTCTATAGTTGTCTCCCATCGTAACGCAGAAGTTTGTTGGCTCAATGGCGCCTACAACCTTCCTCTGTAACGGTGCAAAAACATTGCACTTCGCGACGTCACCTATGTGCTCGGCGACGCTCCAGACAGCAATGTGCCGACACATACGAAAATAAGGCTACAGCTCAGAAGTTCATGTGGGATGTAAGGTGGGTTAATGACGTCACATTGGTACCAAGTTTCACCACAATTCTCTCCAACGCCAACGTGGATGTGTTAAACGATGGGCAGGCCGTTATTCGTCCTCTTAGTCGCATTTCACCCCTTGTCTTGACGCTTCTGCAAAAGAGGTCATAACAGCGACGCCCAGCATTTAAATCGCACGCTTTTCTTAAAGGTGGCCGAGGAAATTGACACGAAAAGGCCTCAAGGGGTGGCATATACGGCGTCGATGATACCACCCCTTCCTTTGGGGCGTTGATTCCCACACATTTCGCAGTCGAAGACGACAGATCGTAATGCGATGACCAACAGGACGACGGTATCGACGATCTTTGATACTGCTGACACCGTCCCGAGGAATCAACCCTTCTCTAATGACATTGTGATCCTACTATCCCATTAAACGTGATCGCACCCCTTTGGTCTGTTGCACGACCACAATTTTTGCTCTAGTGGGCAGGGTGCAAACACTGGGGACTGTTCAAAACCATCTGACAAAATTTGAAAGTGATCCCAAGCAGCAAAGGGTGGTTACGTGTTTTCAGCCCTTCTGTTTCGCGTCCTGTTGTGGCGTGATCACGAGGGATTGCGACATTGACACATTTGTGAATAATAAAGGGTTCCTCTAAGACCACTCCTCTCCCCCCCCCTCCCGCCCCACCCCGTTCGGTAACACCCTTAGTGCACACCTTTGATGGGAACTTTAAAATGTCAATGTACAGAGACAGCCAATCACTGATTTCTAGCCACTGACGTCACATGCGACCAGTAGGTGCTAGTTCAGCGACGCAGCATCACTCAGTTGAGGTGGTAGCGCGTCACACAGGCGCGTATAAAACAGTGAATGGCTGCCTCTGTCATGGACATTTTTGAAGTGCCCAACAAACGTGTGCAGGTGTCACGGAGGGTTTTGCCAAACTGGGGGGTCTTAGAGGGACCCTTCGCCGTTTCATTCAGTCATGTGTCAATATCGCTCCCCTCTTTGACCACGCCAGCGGAGGGTGCGAAACAGGAGGGCTGAAAAATCATAACCACCTTCTATTGCTTCGGGTCACGTGGGGCGTAAGGTTTCTACTACAATGAATGTGCACAATATGAGGGCGAAAGAGAAGTGTACTTGTCATAATCCCGGCAGTGGACCATGAAGCGTGACGCCAGCCCTAAATGAAAAACAACACAGGTGCTTGTAAGGGATGGAACATAAATTTCATATCCTTTGTTGACGCAACACTTGATACTGCTTTAGGGATGTAATCGACTGTGAAGCTTGCTGCCATCTGCTGTACAGCAGGTGATATGCATCTACTTCTTTGCACATACTTCCTATGATGACAAACCAAAGACCTATCTGTATACAGTTGACTTACAGGCAGAGAGTGGTGTGGCAGTGCTTTCACTAAGCCTCATGCCAACTGATCTGTGATGATGGCTGATTAAGTGTAACATGATATCATTAAGAGTGATTTATAGGTATTCATAACTAGTTCTTTCGCCAAGGCATTTGCCCGCACTTGTGTCCGACATTTATATGTACACACCTCTACCGCCTCCCCTTGTCTGTGCCCACCTCTTCCTCCCTCTGCTGTCCACTTCATCCTCTCACCTCCATCTGTCTGTCTCCTCCTCTCCATTCTCTCTGTCTCTTCATCTCCTCCTTACTCTCTCTTTGTCCATTTCCTCCCCCTCCTCTCTCTGAACATATCTTCCTCCCCACTCCTCCTGACCATATCCTCATCACAATCTCTCTTTCCATCTCCAGCTCCCCCTCTTTCTTCCCCATCTGACCATCACCCCTCTACACCTTCCACCTGCCTCATGCATTTCCCCCTCTCGCTGTCTATTTCCTCCTCTTCCTCCCTCTGTACATCCCCTCCTCTATCTGTCTCAAGCTGTCCTCAGCCTTGCTCATCAGTATGTGTATCTCCTGCAATACAGTTCAATAAAGCAGGCCAACACATTTGTCATGCAGGGTGAGCTACTCGCCAGGGGCTTGAAAATACTTTATTTACCCCTGACATATAGGCTACCATGCAAAGGAAGTCGATAAAGCAGCCCAATACTTCTCCTACACAACACACGTCTCGTGCAGGGCAGCCTGTTTATTGGGGCTCTGATAACAGTTCCTTGTCCCTGACATGTAGGCTGCCATGCAAAACAGATTGATTTAGCAGGCCAATACTGGTCTTATACAACATGTGCGTTGTGCAGGGCATCCTATATGCCAGGGGCTAGAAAAGACAAATTTTTTCTGTTGTATCTGCTATAGGAGCTATGAGGTTATAAACCCCACAGTGCTGATACTTGTAAGGGCTGCTGTTTCTGTGACATAGTTCACTGAAATCGATCCAGAGGTTTGGGAGGAGATGCCAGACATACACAAAGATACTCTGCTTTATATAACAGATAGATTAATTACTGGCCTGTGGCGTCATTGAGTGCCATAGGTGATTTCATCTATTAGGAGTTCTGGATATAGTTATCAATCGCATCTGGGGCAGGAAAATTGTAGAACCCCAAAGCAGTAGCCTCTATTAAGTCCTGTATTTCAACAGAACATGTTCTTACATGTACAGAAAGGGATATCTAAGACAGGCAATACCTGTGATTTACCTAATATGCCTCCCATTAACCATTTTTGTGAATTTGTTTAATGGCAATTTGCTCATGAGGCCTGTGAGGCTGGATTTGGATAGAAACTATTACAGTTCCTTAGACACACATTCAATGCCAACTTCATGTGATTCCGCATTGTGGAGAAAATTTTATCCTGTAAATGCCTACTGCTTCTGGGCGAGTAATATAATTTAATTGCAACATACATTCAGACAGATTTTCATATCACTAAAGGCTATGTGTAGAATGTATTTAATTCTTGAAAGTTACTTTATGCTGTTGTGCTTTTCATAAACAGTCATGTATACAACTAAGGGAACGTTTTGTGTTGTATAAAAAAAATCCAGAGACGAATTTTCTTTCGGTTAGAAAGGAATACTGCATGCACAATAATGAGTAAATTTCAGCAAATATCTGTTACAATTATCGATAAGAGGGATTTTTTTAATATGTCCACATTCATGCTGATGATGTTGTTGAGGTTTGCTGCAATGTGTGTGCAGTTCATCAGCATGTTTCATCGCTCAGGGACTGGGTGTTGTGTTGTCCTAATCATCATCATTTCATCCCCATTGACGCGCAAGTCGCCGAAGTGGCGTCAAATCGAAAGACTTGCACCATGCGAGCGGTCTACCCGACGGGAGGCCCTCGTCACACGACATTTTTTTATCAGTATGGTGAGGGGAGGGAGGATAAGAAATAATGGAATTGTTCATTTTTGTGAAAATCTTAGTAACTGGAAATAATAGATTTTATTTGTTTGTCTGAATACGATATAAACACAGGAATGGAAGATCTTAATGTAAGTGGTTATAAATTGACTGCCTGTTCATGTGGCCACAATGTGGATAAAGGAGCAGTTGTTGCATTCATAAAAAGCAAATGTAAGTACAATAATACAGAACTAAGTAATTACTATATGGATTGGGTTATAGATGCATGAGTTTGTGAATTAATACTGGAACATGTGATCCCTGAGATTGTCACAATATATAGGATGCCCCGTGGGTAACAGGGAAATTTTCATGCACTATTTTGATAGTTTGTTGTTCTGCTTGTCAGACAGAAAGACAGGATTATTAATTTGTGTTGATTTTAACTTAAATTTCTTGATGAAATTTTACAGGAAAGGTAACGTACAGAATGCTGTTAGCCACTTACATCAATTTCACACGTCCAGCGATACAAAGGATATTCAGTGAAATAAATATTAATCTCACATCCCTATCTGAGATATTGGAGGCCACCATGATTCTAAAAAGTAACAGTTCGTGTGGGTTCAAATGGTTCAAATGGCTCTGGGCACTGTGGGACTTAACATCTTAGGTCATCAGTCCCCTAGAACTTAGAACTAGTTAAACCTAACTAACCTAAGGACATCACACACATCCATGCCCGAGGCAGGATTCGAACCTGCGACCGTAGCAGTCGCGCGGTTCCGGACTGCGCGCCTAGAACCGCGAGACCACCGCGGCCGGCGTTCGTGTGGGGTGGACAATAACTCTTACAAGCCACTAACAGGTTCTGGACCTATAACATCTAATATTGTTAATCACTTGTGTGCTGCATCATTTAAGTCAGCGTGTTTACTCAGTCGTTTAAAATATGCCAATGTTAGGCCTCTCTATGAGGAGGATGACGCCTCACATGTTGATAACAACCGTCCAATGTTACTCCTTACATCATTTTCTAAACTTTTTGAGAAGACAATATATTCTAATGTTGCACCAAACTGTGCAGTTATGAAATACTTAGTTACTCACATTTGGGTTTTTCTGTGACTTATCGAACGCATTTGACTGTATCAGTCATAATAGGTTTTCGTGGAATACATATTTCAGCGCATGTCCATTTAAGAAACAAAATGGAGGAAGCTACTCTATGCTGTTCGAGTAATAAGAGGAGGGAGGCCACATCATCTGCATGGGGAAAAACTACAGTGGGAGGCCCACAGGGTTCGATGATTGGACCACTACTCTCCTTGCTTTATGTTAATGATCCACTATTTTATTTGAATCACGGGGTATAATTAGCCCTGTTTGTAGGTGATACAAGCATTTTCGTGAAACTAAGCAAAGAAGCATCAACAGCGAAATTATTAAATAATGTTTTTGTCAAAGTTACTGACTGGTTTTGCACCATATGTGCTAGCTTTAAATTTGGAAAAACACAGTTCATCCAATTTTGCACTATCAAAAATATCCCACCTATTAACCTAGTTTATCAACAAGACCTGATAAACTGGGTAGAGAGTTCTAAGTTTTGAGGTACGCATATTGATGAAAACTTGAACAGGACTGGTCTGACTATTTTTTGCTATAAGAATAACTGCTAGTATTGGGTACACAAAAGTCAGTAAGTTAACATATTTTGCATATTTTATTCACTGATCTCTTATGGGATAATACTGTCGAACACGTGAATTCTTGAGTAGAAATAAATAGTGATTTACACTGAAAAAATCTGTAAATACTATATAACTTTTCTTTTAGTTTGTGGTCTCTATTTATTCAGTGGACGCGTTCCACATCGTAACGTTCATCGTGAATATGATCTATGGAAAATGTAACTAATTAACTAACATGTTATTGCAAATGTGTTTTATGATAAATGAATACATCGCTAAACACGACTGTGGCCTTTTGCACGAGAATGAGTAGACTGGCGCTGTGAATGCGTGGCAGGCAGACTTGTAACTTCCTAGATAAATTAGTACTAACTCAGGGGAAAGGTGGAATCGATTTAGGCGCTCCTGAAGGATACCAAGGTCGGCAGCAGTTGCTATTTTACCTCCTCTCGAACACGAACTCGGCCTTCTGAGCAAACGTGATTTCTGCACCATGCATGCCTGGCGTGCTGAAGCAAAGCAGTGCTTCTAGTTTATTGCTCACTACAGGCTTCGATAGAAGACTGTTGTTAGTTTATGCCGTTCGATACGTCAATTGATACAGTACGTGGAACAAACTCAAGTTGCTTTAGTTAAGTGAGACTATTTGCTCAGAGTGATTCCGGAAAACGTCAATGCATACGTAAATACATGAAGCTTTCTTTTCAGGAGATCGGTCCAGCGCTGAAACCTTGAGTATTTACTTTTACTAGAATGCTAGTAAAACAAGTGTGCTAAATATAGCTCTGTAATGAGCTTCTTTTGATACGTTACAGTGAAAACATTAGCTGGAAGAGAAATGGCTTATCTCGCAACATTGTAATTCTTCGGAAGCAGAAACGGCGGATGCAGATGTTGTCATTGTTATTTTATATGTAACATAAGAGCATTCGTTCTCTTCAGATACTGAATGCAGTACGTATTACAGGCTCCTTTGGGTTGCACACCGTCCTGTTTATTGTAGCAATTTTTGCAGCACTAACGCCACGTAAACAAGTTGCAACGCAGTTACGAGGCATTGTAAACACCTTCAGCAGTTTATTACCATCTAGAAAAGCAGTTCCAAGTACTGCATTGATTTACTGTGACATGATTGCTTGCTTATGTTGTTATCAATTGTTTCAGATGGCGACTTGGAGTTTTGTTTGAAAAAAAAAATGTTGTAACACACACTAACGTTAGCGCTTGATGAAACCAGCAGTTCATTTTCGGAAAGTGTCTACCTGAGTAAGTTAACAATAGAAAAAAAATAAGGTGCAGTTTTCTGTAAGACGTTAGTTGAAACATGTTCGACAAACCGACACCAGTAAAAAATGTAATAGAGACGGTTAGCGGTCTGAAAAGTATACAGTGTTCTATGAACAATACAACATGTTTGAAGAGATAACACCACAGACACATTCAATAGTAACTCCGGTAATCCGTAGGAGTATTAGGTATAAAATGAATGACACAAAAGGACCAGGAGAATACTTATTAACTCATATACACTGAAGAGCTAAAGAAACTGGTACACCTGTCTAATATCGTGTAGGGCCCCCTCGAGGACGTAGAAGTGTCGTAACACGACGTGGTATGGACTCGATTAATGGCTGAAGTAGTGCTGGAGGGAACTGACACCATCAATCCTGCAGGGCTGTCCATAAATCCGTAAGAGTACGAGAGGATGGAGATCCCTTCTGAACAGCGCGGTCCAAGGCATCCCAGATATGCTCAATAATGTTCTCGTCTGGGGAGTTTGGTGGCCAGCGGAAGTGTTTAAACCCGGAAGAGTGTTCCTGGAACCACTCCGTAGCAATTCTGGACGTGTGGGATGTCGCATTGCCCTGTTTGAATGGCCCAAGTCCGTCGGAATGCGCAATGGACATGAATGGATGCAAGTGAACAGACAGTATGCTTACGTACATGTCATCTGTTCCACTCGTATCTAGACGTACCAGGGGTCCCATATCACTCCAACTGCACACGCCCCGCACCATTACTGAGTCTCCACCAGCTTGAACAGACCCCCCTACTGACATGCAGGGCCCATGGGGTCATGAGGTTGTCTCCATATCCGTACACGTGCATCCACTCGATACATTTAAAACGATACTCGTCCGACCAGGCAACATGTTTCCAGTCATCAACAGTCCAATGACAGTGTTGACGGGCCCAGGGAAGGCGTAAAACTTTGTGTCGCTCAATAATCAAAGGTACACGAGTGGGCCTTCGGCTCCGAAAGCACATATCGATGATATTTAGTTGAATGGTTCACACTCTGACTTGTTGATGGCCCAGCGTTGTAATCTGCAGCAATTAGCGGAAGTGTTAAATTTATGTCACGTTGAACTATTCTCTCTAGTCGTTGTTGGTCCCGTTCTTGCAGGATCTTTTAGGGGCTGCAGCGATGTGGGAGATTTTATGTTTTACCGGATTCCAGATATTCACTTTACTCTTGTGAAATGGTCGTACGGGAAATCACTACCTCGGAGGTGCTGTGTGCCATCGCTCGCTCGTGCGCCGACTATAACACTACGTTCAAACATACTTAAATCTTGATAACCTGCCATTGTACCATCAGTAACCGATCTAACATTACGCCAGACACTTATATAGGCGCTGCCAACCGCAGCGCCGTATTCTGCCTGTTTACGTATCTCCGTATTTGAATACGCATGCCGCCCGGGGTGGCCGGCGGTTCTAGGCGCTACAGTCTGGAACTGCGCGACCGCTACGGTCACAGGTTCGAATCCTGCCTCGGGCATGGATGTGTGTGATGTCCTTGGGTTAGTTAGGTTTAAGTAGTTCTAAGTTCTAGAGGACTGATGACCTCAGATGTTAAGTCCCACAGTGCTCAGAGCCATTTGAACCATTTTTTGAATACGCATGCTTTTACCAGCTTCTTTGGCGTTTCAGTGTATTTGTTAATTAAAAGATCGAATAATTTCCAACAGTCGAAATAAATTTTTTTTAATGCACAATCGTTTCTGTTTATGTTCTAAGTGTTAATTATGAGTCATGTTTCCGAGAAAAAATAATTCTTTTTTAAATTCTATACTTGCCGCAGGGCATCTAAAACTTGGAAATTTATGGTAAGGTCTTATGGGATCAAACCGCTGAAGTCATCGGTCCATAAGCTTACACACTACTTAATATAACTTAAACTAACTTACGCTAAGGTCAACGCACACACCCATGTCCGAGTGAGGACTCGAACCTCCGACGGGGGAAAGCCGCGAGGGCATCTAAACCCTGAAAAGTGGTAAAACGCCAGTATATGGCCGACATCTTGCCGTTATCAGTCTGTGTGTTCGGAGCTAGTATCGAATCAATTTGTAATAAATGGAGTAATTAACTATGCCTAATTTCTGTTTTAATTTCAATGAGAATTCACCTGCAATTTTAAAATTTAGTTTTATTAGTCGTGTGGTTATTCATAGATCACGGGTTTCTTGATCAGAATAGAAATGTTCATAGTGTGAGTGAACAGTTTGTGTACTGTGTTACTTTTCATTCATCAGTCCTTCCCGCTACCACTGCCCAACTGCGCTCCCTATCCTCCCCACCTTCTTCTCCTTGTCCACACACACACACACACACACACACACACACACACACACACACACACACGGGAGAGGGAGAAAGAGAGAGAGAGAGAGAGAGAGAGAGAGAGAGGAGAGAGAGAGAGTTCTGTGGATCTCTATTACCAGCAAACATGACGGCGGCAGCTGATTCATATTTACATTTAATTTGTATGCCATCTCACCACTACGTTGTGCTGAAATAGCATACTCAGTATTGTTCAGTATTGTGCCTGCGTTCAATAGTACTGGAGTAGCAGGAAATCAAGTACGTAAGAACTGTAAGATTGCCGGGAAAGTGGGTTCAATTAACTGATAGTTGATATAGTCATAATTCACATTTACATAGTAATTATGTTGAAATTGCATTAGCAGAAATCTGAATTATGAAGGAATTTAGTTTCATCAACAAACTGTGTTAATAGAATTAACCGGTAACTGTTATTTGAAAAGTAGTCCTATAGCAGTCCTAAACTCGAAGTTTGGTTCAACATTCACTAGGCGTGGTTCACGTGTAGCTGACACGTTCTTGCTTTCATCCTATTTGAAAACTGCTTCGCCTTGCCATTTGTAGGGAAAACTACTGTTTAACGTCGAATACGGACCACGATGCAGGCATAAGTATTGCCAAAGTTAAAAGCTGTAGTAAGTCCGGAAGAAATTCTACATCTAAATGGGGCTTCGATTCTTCTATTCTCTGGAGTTTTAGTCAGACAGTTAGCTGTTGAACCACCAAACTACACGATTTTACCCACTGAAAAAAGCTGAAATTATATTACTCATGGTACTTCTCTCTCAAAGGTTTATTCGTATTATTACTATACTCAAGAGATTCAACTGGCTGCAAATTAGCACCTACTGAGACTGATCCACGTGTGTATACATTGTGTCTAGAACGTTCTTTTCCAACAGTTAAGTATTAATGGAGAAGGGGCAAGGATATATCTTTTACATAAAAATAGCTATTAACGTACCAAGTTTCTGCTAGAGGTGCTTGAAAGATCTGTGAAAGATCTGTAGCCAACCAAACTGCGGACCAGTATCCATTATTGTTAATATTGACTTTCATACATCTTTATGTTATGTTTCTATCAGCTGTATTTCTGCCTGCTTCGTAATTGAAATTATATGAAATGTTCCACCGACAGTTAGACCGTTTACGGTTTTAACTCGATTAGGCTACTCTGCACACTTTAAAGTTGGTGTTGGGGAACTATGTGAACAATATTTTTTACAATCGTTGGATGAGAGAGGATGATCTCTTCCTTTTACAGTAATGATCTACCGATGGTTTCCCTTTTTGAGGATATTGAGAACCCGGTGGTCGAAGACCACGGTGGATATCCCAGAATCTGCCTAACTGCCGCAATGATTATTTTTAAGGCGTCTGGCTGTTTTAAGCATGTTGAAATATAATTAGTACTCAGTTGTAATTTGCGCTTTTGTATGTAGGGAAGGTAGTTCCAAAACAGTATACTGTAAACCAAAGGGTAGTTTGAGCGCCACGTGAGTGATGCGCGTTCTGGTCAGTATCATGTATCATGCCCAGCGAAATTTGCGTCCAGAAATGGTCTGCTATTTCCCCTGTCTGAACTCAGCAACTTAACAGCATGGTAGAGGATCTGAGGGCCCTTTGATGGTGCACTGAAGAACAGGAATCGTGATACTTGAAAAAGAACTGTAACAACATAGTTTTTCTAATCAGAATTGGCCATAATTTATTTTATTTTCTGGCGGACGTAATCAAAAATTTTTATTTGATAACAAAATTTTTAGAAAATACAATGAAAAACATAAAAACCAAATTACAAAAACGAAATTTAAAAATCTTATCTCTTCTGCTTGACAGAGCATACTTTACAATAAATTATTAAACAGAATACGGTCCCTGCCTATGTCTGAGCATGTAATGCACATAAGACGCGTTGTCGTAATACACTACTGGCCATTAAAATTGCTACACCACGAAGATGACATGCTACAGATGAGAATTTAACCGACAGGAAGAAGATGCTGTGATATGCAAACGATTAGCTTTTCAGAGTATTCACTCAAGGTTGGCTCCGGTGGCGACACCTACAACGTGCTGACATGAGGAAAGTTTCCAACCGATTTCTTGTACACAAACAGCAGTTGACCGGCGTTGCTGGTGAAACGTTGTTGTGATACTTCGTGTAAGGAGGAGAAATGCGTACCATCACGTTCCCAACTTTGATAAAGTTTGGATTATAGCCTATCGCGATTGTGGTTTATCGTATCGCGACATTGCTGCTCGCGTTGGTCGAGATCCAATGACTGTTAGCAGAATATGGAATCGGTGGGTTCAGGAGTGTAATACGGAACGCCGTGCTGGATCGCAACGGCCTCGTATCACTAGCAGTCGAGATGACAGGCATCTTATCCGCATGGCTGTAACGGATCGTGCAGCCACGTCTCGATCCCTGAGTCAACAGATGGGAACGTTTGCAAGACAACAACCATCTGCACGAACAGTTCGATGACGTTTGCAGCAGCATGGACTATCTGCTCGGAGACCATGGCTGCGGTTACCCTTGACGATGCACAACAGACAGGAGCGCCTGCGATGGTGTACTCAACGACAAACCTGGGTGCACGAATGGCAAAACGTCATTTTTCCGGATGAATCCAGGTTCTGTTTACAGAATCATGATGGTCGCAACCGTGTTTGGCGACATCGCGGTGAACGCATATTGGAAGCGTGTATTCGTCATCGCCATACTGGCGTATTACACGGGGTGATGGTATGGGGTGCCATTGGTTACACGTCTCTGCCACCTCTTGTTCGCATTGACTGCACTTTGAACAGTGGACGTTACATTTCAGATGTGTTACGACCAGTGGCTCTACCCTTCATTCGATCCCTGCGAAACCCTACATTTCAGCAGGATAATGCACGACCGCAAGTTGGAAGTCCTGTACGGGCCTTTCTGGATACAGAAAATGTTCGACTGCTGCCCTGGCAAGCACATTCTCCAGATCTCTCACCAATTGAAAACGTCTGGTCAATGGTGGCCGAGCAACTGGCTCGTCACAATACGCCAGTCACTACTGTTGATGAACTGTGGTATCGTGTTGAAGCTGCATGGGCAGCTGTACCTGTTCACACCATCCAAGCTCTGTTTGACTCAATGGCCAGGCGTATCAAGGCCGTTATTACGGCGAGAGGTGGTTGTTCTGGGTACTGATTTCTCAGGATCTATGCACCCAAATTGCGTGAAAATGTAATCACATGTCAGTTCTAGTATAATATATTTGTCCAATGAATACCCGTTTATCATCTGCATTTCTTCTTGGTATAGCAATTTTAATGGACTGTAGTGTACATTATCCTCTGTGCCCCAATCACACCTGTATCGTGGCGGTACAATACTCTGTTTGCCAGCCGAAGTGGCCGTGCAGTTCTAGGCGCTACAGTCTGGAACCGGGTGACCGCTACGGTCGCAGGTTCGAATCCTGCCTCGGGCATGGATGTGTGTGATGTCCTTAGGTTAGTTAGGTTTAATTAGTTCTAAGTTCTAGGCGACTGATGACCTCAGAAGTTAAGTAGCATAGTGGTCAGAGCCATTTGAACAATACTCTGTTTCCTCCTTATCCGACTTGACGTATTTCCTTATCCAAGTGTAAAAACACAAACTTTTACGTAAGACAGCTATTATTTCCATGTTCAAAATAGACAAAGACTAATTTCTAAATATTACAATTACTCCGAACCTAGTATTCGGAATTTGAAGAGTGAAACGCCGTTGAATTCATCTCTTTTAGAACTACGACATTAGTTACGTAAGTTACTGTAGTACCAGTTGAAGAAACGGCGTTGATGCGGATATCTCAGTAACTAATATAGCTACGAAAAGAGACTATATGTTATTTAATGAGGATTTTCTCACAATTCATCTGGTTGAAAACGAGATTCCGGTATCTTTAACTGTATCACCATGTATATTTCTTGATGGTATGCTATTACCCACTCAGAAGCAGTAAAAAATCTCGTAATGAACCTTAATGACTATATAAATTGGGTAGAGCCACACCACCATTTCATTCAGGATATCTCTCTATTGCTTATTTGCATTAAAATGTATAAACTAAACATATGTAACGTCCCCTTAGAAAACTTATGAATTACTGTGCTGGTAAACTTCTACGTTATTTGATTTTCAAACAGCTGAGCAAACCTGAACGTACTCAGCCATTCCTCTCTTTAGTTATTCTGATCATCACTATACTGACACACAATATTTTCAGCGCAACGCAATCTGACTTTCAATAATCCGCACACAAGAATGGCCCTGACTAACAATAACCTATACCTTTCATGAATCACTTACCTCACAAAAATCTTCGTTACTTGAGCTACTGCAATACAGCGAGCGCCAATACTACCAGCTAAACAAAAGATTCTAACTTCTGAAGGCACTAACTACTGATAGGCATAGTTAGCAAATGAAAGATTTTGATAGAAAACAAACAATGTATTTACGTGAATTGTGTTCAAAAGTCATCATATACATATCTATCAATTCATGACATCCACTTTTACAAATTTCCTTTTTCTGGATTGTCTGTTCTCAAAACTCTGGCATCTCTCTCCCTACATCCACCACTGCTGGCGGCTCACCTCTAACTGCACAACGCTACGTGCTGTTCACATCCAACTGCCCAACACTACAATAGCGAATATTCCACCAATGCCAACCAGCCACAGACAGCACACAGCACAATCAAAAATGGTTCAAATGGCTCTGAGCACTATGGGACTCAACTGCTGAGGTCATTAGTCCCCTAGAACTTAGAACTAGTTAAACCTAACTAACCTAAGGACATCACAAACATCCATGCCCGAGGCAGGATTCGAACCTGCGACCGTAGCGGTCTTGCGGTTCCAGACTGCAGCGCCTTTAACCGCACGGCCACTTCGGCCGGCCACAGCACAATCAGTGATTTTCATACAGAGCGCTACGTGGCGTTACCAACATAAAAACCTAAATAGCCTACTTACAATATTAACAAATGGTTTTCAACATGTGATAAGATAACTCAAAGTTTTGTTTCGTCATTCATCCACAGCAATGTGTGCACCCTAGTGGCATGGACAATGTCTAGTCGGAATTCCATTTCTCTCCCTGCACAATTCAAGATCTTAAAGGTGACATGTTCAGATGCATTGCGGATACGTGCGTTCCAGTGCTGTAGTTCTCCAACCTTGATTCAGTACACCAGATCCTTTACAAAATCGCTAAGGGAGAAGTTTCGTCGCTCTTGAGTATCGGACATCGTCGGTTTTCAGGTTCAATTTTGCGTCACTACTGCGTCACCTGGAAGGTAAAAAGAACTTTATGAGTTATCTTATCACTTGTTGAAAACCATTTGTTAGTATCCAGTAGAGTTTTAAAGTTATTAAAGTCTAAGTTTTAAAGATAATTTATAGACACCCTGTATTTCCTCATTAAAGCCGTACTTCAGTGTAACCAACGTCTGATTCAAAGCCATCCTACATTCAAGAGCTTTTCTTATTTTCGTTATCGGCATATTTCAACTGTCGACGTCCTGTCTAATCGGTGTCTACGTCATGTTGATAAACCTCTCTCAGCTTTCCTCATTTCTATCTCAGTCTGTATTTTTTTTCATTGTGCCGCCATTGTTTTTCCTTTCATTATCTTTTCTACTAATTTTCTTCTATAATTTTTACTCTACCTCAGGCCAGTTAACTTCGTCTCCAGGCTGGGTTCCTCGGTATCGCTACAATGCCTGTCTGTTAGTATACCATTACTCGCAGCTGGCAATAACGTTCAAGTACGATAACTGTATTTAACACACTACTAATAGTACTGAGATTACTATAACAATGGTATTCATAACTATATTATTACGATAACACACGTGCTATGCACATTGCAATGTTAACTGTAGAGAGAATCTCTAATGTTGTTTGATTAGATGAAGAGAGGATCAGAATGCTATAATCTTGCCATGTAGAATAAACGCATAAACAAAAATAACTAATGCTGAGCGAACAACCTACAGTCCATAGTTGCGTTCTATACGTTTACGAGATTTCAGTCGCACAAAACCGGGTATTTTACCCAAATCTAACAATTCTGAAACATCGTACCTATAACTGTCCGTACTATCACCATTTCCCAAATGCAACGATCGCGACTGAGAAACAAAACTGTTATATATGTTGAACGACATACCATTTGTAAATTTGTGTTAAGCTCATCTTGTATAGTGTTTGTTCCTTTCTTTCGCATCATCATGGGCTTTGGCGTCAATCTCCGACCCCGTGTTAGATGACAGACGGATGCGAGCAAGGGCATTCGAGGAACGGGGAAGAAATGGAGCAAGCTTTGGTGCGGACAGGCGCCAGTGAGCCGCGCACGTTAAAGAACCGTTTCCCGAGTAGAGGTCAGCTTCGCTCCCGGATGTCCTGATTAAGTTCGCTGTCGGTCCGCCACGTTAATACACGACCACATAAATTTCTTTCGCAGCTGATTTTTACTTCACTATTCCTGACGTGTGTCTTCTGCTTTAATACATCTGTGTTTTATTAACATTTTTCAGTTCAGTTGTAAATTAGATTCGATGGGTTTGTTTCGCTATGATTCCACTTTATGTCAGTCCTGTTCGTTTCGGTGGTCGGTTCTTTATTAGGTTCTCGTCAGACAGCGACACTGGGATGTACCCTACAATTTAGACTACAATTTAAATGACGAAGCATGTCTAAAATTACCATATATTTTAATGATTAGCTTTTTATGCCAATATGAGACACTGAGGTTTGAACAAATTGCTAAGCGACACATTCATTCAACTACGTTAAAATTCATGATGGCAAAATTGTGCTTCCAACTAAATATTAGTAGCCAACAAAAATGCTATTTTAAGATATTTTGTAAATTTAATCAGTTTGAGGAAGTTACTGTTCTATATTATCGTCAACACCATTATCATTATCATCATTAATAGCCGTTTGGTACCACTGCTAAGAAAAGGCTCTACACTTTTCTGTGCATTATAGACTTAAGTATCCATATTGTTTTTTCGTGGTTTACGATGTCTCCTTCCATTTATGTCGACGTATCTATCCACCATCTATTGGCTATTGGCTACATGTCCCACCGATCATTGCACCATTTTAATGCGATGCGCTAAATCCGATATTACTTCGATATGTATATGCCCATTGCTTTTAATTCTCAGAAGATTAGTTATTTCTTTCTTGTCTGGACTTCATTAAATCACGGCCGATAGTATTGCTTTAATATTAATGCTTGATGTCTACATCAGTCAAAATGTTGAAGGTTACAGATGTATATATAGATCATATTTTGGATTTCTAATACAAACATTTCTTGTGTCCATCCTTTTTCTCTCAGAACTTAAATCGTTTCGAAGAAACATCCAAATATGGCTTACATAAAACGAATCAGAGTCAAAATCTATATATTCCACGTACTTCTGTGTAATAGACGCATACAGTTTTAATCGTTACCCCTCGTACGACTCATCATGACGTTATTGACGGTACAGTTGATTCTATAAGTTTCCTGAGTGCTGTAACACAAACCGCTCGCCGCAAATCATTCAATGGATGCTGTTGATCCATCCGTTGCTCTCTTATTGCGAGGTGATGCAGTGATTAAGATGCTTAATTCGTATGTATGTGACATTTTAAAACTGTGTACCGAGCTAGGACTCGGACCTGGATCTTTCAAGGCCAGTGTGCTTCCGCTTGCGCACGTTAGATTAATCCATGTAGAATAAAATTATTCGTTCTCCACGCTGCAGTCGTATTCGTAGGGACCGGGCTTTAAATTTTTGCCCGGCGATCATGATACAGATTTTCAGTGGCGTCACTAAATGGCTTCAGGTGAATGCCAGGATATGTCCTTAAACGAATCAATGTTCAATTTCCTTCCCCATCCTTATCCAGTCCGAGATAGTGTCTGATTTATAATTATCTTGCCTTCAGTACGATGCAGACCTGTAAAACCTTTCTTCAATCAGTAGTTCTTGCTCTCTTGCAAAGATCCTGTTGAAGAATGCTTCGCCGGCCGGGGAGGACGAGCGGTTCTAGGCGCTATAGTCTGAAACCGCGCAACCGCTACGGTCGCAGGTTCGAATCCCGCCTCGGGCATGGATGTGTGTGATGTCCTGAGGTTAGTTAGGATTAAGTACACTACTGACCATTAAAATTGCGACACCAAGAAGAAATGCAGATGGTAAACGGGTATTCATTGGACAAATATATTATACTAGAACTAACATGTGATTACATTTTCACGCAATTTAGGTGCATAGATCCTGAGAAATCAGTACCCAGAACAACCACCTCTCGCCGTAATAACGGCCTTGATACGCCTGGGCAATGAGTCAAACAGAGCTTGGATGGCGTGTACAGGTACAACTGCCCATGCAGCTTCATAACGATACCACAGTTCATCAAAAGTAGTGACTGGCGTATTGTGACGGGCCAGTTGCTCGGCCACCATTGACCAGACGTTTTCAATTGGTGAGAGATTTGGAGAAAGTGCTGGACAGGGCAGCAGTCGAACATTTTCTGTATCCAGAAAAGCCCGTACAGCACCTGCAACATGCGGTCGTGCATTATCCTGCTGAAATGTAGGGTTTCGCAGGGATTGAATGAAGGGTAGAGCCACGGGTCGTAACACATCTGAAATGTAACGTCCACTGTTCAAACTGCCGTCAGTGCGAACAAGAGGTGACCGAGACGTGTAACCAATGGCACCCCATACCATCACGCCGGGTGATACGCCAGTATGGCGCTGACGAATACACGCTTCCAATGTGCGTTCACCGCGATGTCGCCAAACACGGATACGACCATCATGATGCTTTAAACAGAACCTGGATTCATCCGGAAAAATGACGTTTTGCCATTCGTGCACCCAGGTTCGTCGTTGAGTACACCATCGCAGGCGCTCACGTCTGTGATGCAGCCATGGTCTCCGAGCTGATAGTCCATGCTGCTGCCAACGACGTCGAACTGTTCGTGCAGATGGCTGTTGTCTTGCAAACGTCCCCATCTGTTGACTCAGGGATCGAGACGTGGCTGCACGATCCGTTAGAGCCATGCGGATAAGATGCCTGTCATCTGGACTGCTACTGATACGAGGCCGTTGGGATCCAGGACGGCGTTCCGTATTACCCTCCTGAACCCACCGATTCCATATTCTGCTAACAGTCATTGGATCTCGACCAACGCGAGCAACAATGTCGCGATACGATAAACCGCAATCGCGATAGGCTATAATCCAAACTTTATCAAACTCGGGAACGTGATGGTACGCATTTCTCCTCCGTACACGAACTATCACAACAACGTTTCACCAGGCAACGCCGGTCAGCTGCTGTTTGTGTGCCGGCCGCAGTGGCCGTGCGGTTCTAGGCGCTACATTCTGGAACCGAGCGGCTGCTACAGTCGCAGGTTCGAATCCTGCCTCTGGCATGGATGTGTGTGATGTCCTTGGGTTAGTTAGGTTTAATTAGTTCTAAGTTCTAGGCGACTGATGACCTCAGAAGTTAAGTCGCATAGTGCTCAGAGCCATTTTGCTGTTTGTGTATGAGAAATCGGTTGGAAACTTTCCTCATGTCAGTACGTTGTAGGTTTCGCCACCGGCGCCAACCTTGTGTGAATGCTCTGAAAAGCTAATCATTTGCATATCACAGCATCTTCTTCCTGTCGGTAAAATTGCGCGTCTGTAGCACGTCATCTTCGTGGTGTAGCAATTTTAATGGCCAGTAGTGAAATTCTAAGTTCTAGGGGACTGATAACCTCAGAAGTAAGTCCGATAGTGCTCAGCGCCATTTTTTAAGAAAGCTTCAAAACTTTGTTTGTTGTTTTTTAGTGTGCGACAACATTAAATGTCGAGTCATAGTGCATCGTTAGAGATTAATAGTGTCGTGATTGATGACTGTGTCAGTGGTGCATTTCAGTTCCAGTTGTGGCTGGTCGTAGACTTTTATCTGACAACGTAAGTTACTCCTTTAACAACGATTTTTCAGATTCCACATTAAACTGTAAGTCTCCCACATGTGGCGCGGTGTACCGGTAAAGAGTTGTCAGGGCAATGGAAGTATAGCCCTTTAATACCAGCGTACAGAACTGCTGTAATCATCTACGAAGCTTAGTTTAGATTTTTGCTTAACTTTACGGAGCGGTTTCTTTTTGGCACTTTCTATTGGTTCAATGGCCTTGGTGATCCCATATCACGCGTAAGGCACATTGGGTACTGCCGGCCGGTGTGGCCGTGCGGTTAAAGGCGCTTCAGTCTGGAACCGCGTGACCGCTACGGTCGCAGGTTCGAATCCTGCCTCGGGCATGGATGTGTGTGATGTCCTTAGGTTAGTTAGGTTTAATTAGTTCTAAGTTCTAGGCGACTGATGACCTCAGAAGTTAAGTCGCATAGTGCTCAGAGCCATTTTTGAACATTGGGTACTTTCGCTCCATTCTAAATAAATCCTAGTAGAAAAGCGCACAACAATTGAGCACTGTCAACTTATCCAGGCGCATCGTGATCACTTACTAATCCTGGAAAATAATTTTATCACTGGGATCCGAACAAGATAATCTCGGAGGGCCTCATTTCATTTTAAGTGATTTTTGACGTGCTCATGTACTGCCATTATAAACCGCAGATATGTTCGGAATTAGACCCAGTACAAAAGCGCACAACCTAATGATTAAAACCTGAGCACCTTCATTTCATCCAGGAGCAATATGGCCAGTTACTAATCCTGGAAAATCATTTTATTGTTGGGATTCAAATGAGCTAAGTTGCTTCGAAGTAGGTCATCCTTCACTTTTAATGCTGGGTGAGGTTCAAGTTGGCCATGCAGTTACGCTGCATGTGAATGTAGAAGTATCCTAACGAAATGTGATGCAAATTTTTAAAATGACAAGTTTTGCTTTAAATTGTCACGCAGTTAAAATAACTGTGTCTTCTCACAAAAGTTCGTCGATCAGAGTCACTCCATGAAATTACGTATGAGGCCAGGGCGCTAGCTGGCCTGATGAGTAACTGCACAGTCCCTTCAAAGATTGAAATGCTCTTCGCCGAAATGCTTCCGCAGATACATTTTCATGAGATTCTGTGTTTCTCTCGTCTTACGTTCTCAAGGAAAGGATAGTTGTCAAAAACATCTTCCATTAGATGAGTTCAGCCATTGCTTTAAAGACGTACGAGAGATAAAGCTATCAAAAATCCGCAAATTTCTTGAAATACACCAACTTAATTAATATGTGAATATATTTGCTAAATGGAACAGAAGTGATACCTCATTTAGACTGTGTTACAGCAAATTATTAAGAGTTGTCATAAAATTTTAATTAACACTTCGAAAAAACACTCTACGAAACTATTTTCTGGTTTGCAGGTACATGTCTTCAGTCCAGGTACAAACTGAAGTGCCGGCCGGTGTGGCCGAGCGGTTCTAGGCGCTACAGTCTGGAAACGCGCGGCCGCTACGGTCGCAGGTTCGAATCCTGCCTCGGGCATGGATGTGTGTGATGTTCTTAGGTTCGTTAGGTTTAAGTAGTTCTAAGTTCTAGGGGACTGATGACCTCAGACGTTAAGTTCCATAGCGCTCAGAGCCATTTGAAAAAACTGAAGTCTGGAGACCACAGTATTCTAGTACCCTATTAGAGGAGCCATAACAGACTGTACTTTGCTGCGGCGTTTTCAGTGTGTACCAGAGCTGCAGACATGTGGCTGCAAACAGAGAATAAGTTAATTACGTAACTATAGTATTTTGAGTTGATACTTAAAACTTTGTGTATCCGCCGTAAATGTGACAATAATAAGAAGAAATTTTATTTTCCTTCTTCTCTATATAGTTGCACTCCGTCGTCAGCCCACAAGTGGCCCATCGCGACCATCCGACCACCGAGTCATCCTCAGCTGAGGATGCGGATAGGAGGGCGTGTGGTCAGCACACCGCTCTCCCGGTCGTTATGATGGTTTTCTCTGACCAGAGCCGCTACTATTCGGCCGAGTAGCTACTCAATTGGCATCACGAGGCTGAGTGCACCGCGAAAAATGGCAACAGCGCATGGCGGCCCGGACGGTCACCCATCCAAATGCCGGCCACACCCAACAGCGCTTAACCGGTGCATCCACTGCGGCAAGGCCGTTGCCCGATATAGTTTACAGATCGCTTATGTTAATGTACAAAACTCATGGAATAAGCCGGCTGTATCGCGTACACTAGGTATAAAAAGGGAGTGTATTGGTGCAGCAGTTATTTGTATTCAGGCGATTCATGTGAAAAGGTTTCCGACGTGATTATGGCCACACTACGGGAATTAAGAGACTTTGAGCGCGGAATGATAGTTGGAGCTAGACGGATGGGACATTCCATTTCGGAAATCGTTAGGGAATTCAATATTCCGAGATCCACAGTGTCGAGAATGTAGCGATAATACCAAATTTCAGGCATTACCTCTGAACACGGACGACACATTGGCCGACGGCTTCATCTAACGACCGAGAGCAGCGGCGTTTGCGTAGAGTTGTCACTGCAAACAGGCAGGCAACAATGCGTGAAATAAACGTAGAAACCAATGCGAGGCGTACGACGAACGTATCCGTTAGGACAGCGCGGCGAAATTTGGCGTTAAGGGACTTTGATAGCTGACGACGGACTCGAGTACCTTTGCTAACTGCACATCACCTGCAGCACCTCTTCTGGGCTAGTGACCTAGATGACTGGTTGGACTCTAGATGACTGAAGAGCCGTGGCCTGCTCAGATGAGACCCGATTTCAGTTGGTAAGAGCTGATTGGTAGGGCTGTGTTTACATGGAATGGGCTGGGTTCTCTGTTCCAACTGAACTGAACATTGACTGCAAACGGTTATGTCGCAGGTTCGAATCCTGCCTCGGGTATGGATGTATGTGATGTCCTTAGGTTAGTTAGGTTTAAGTAGTTCTAAGTTATAGGGGACTGATGACCTCAGATGTTAAGTCTCGTAGTGCTCAGAGCCATTTGATTTGAATCATCCGCCGAGAACCGTGCAACAATGACGACAGCGTCTTGGCATGGACTCCACGACTGGCAATGCGTTGTTTACGGTAAAACCATACCACAAACAAGAGACTTGCGTGATGTAGCGCCAGAGTGAACTGGGAGATTGGTGACAGTCTGAATTTTTCAGCGAAGGGTCTCGCTTCTGTTCGTGGCGTTCAGATTGACGCCAGCGTGTCCGTGGACTAACTGATGGAAGGTCATAGGAAACTTCGATTCTTGAGACCTATATCTCTCTGACTCATGAAGTATTGGTGTATGAAGCCATAGGATAAGGCAACAGGACTGATTTGGTAATTGTTGAAGGAAAGTTGAATGCTCGCCAGTATGTGGAAAGAGAGGTAAACCGTATTATCATACCCTTTTTGACCACGGTACCAAATGGATTGTTCCAGTAGCATAATGAAAGACTCTATTCACACCAAAAACGCCTTGAAAAGCATACAGATGTCTGACTGATCTGTTAGATTCCCTGATTTGTTACCAATAGAGAATTTCTGCGATGCGATGGGAAGATGTTTATTTTTATACCAGGTTCCAGTCAAAATTCTTCATTAACTGATACAGCATATGTTTACAGCATAGCAAGAAATTCACTCAAGATGACATGTGGAAGTTGTTTGCTTCCATGCCACATCGAACACTTGTGTTCGTACTCGTGGACGTCACAGTTGATACGGATGTTGCTGATGGACATCGGTTGCAAACGAATCAGTTAATACCCTTTATGTGATGGACGTCTTTAGAAAGTTTGATAAATATCGGACTGTTGCTTCATGGTATAATACTTCGGTCCGCGTATCTGCAGCTGATGAGTTTTCAATTTCCAGCTATGTAACACTACGATGTTTTGATGAATTTCATGTTCAATACGCCCTCGCTAAGTCAGTCTGTCTACCTATACATAAATATTGGTATCGTTACTATTCAAATGGTTCAAATGGCTCTGAGCACTATGGGATTTAACATCTGAGGTCATCAGTCCTCTAGACTTAGAACTACTTAAACCTAACTAACCTAAGGACATCACATGCATCCATACCCGAGGCAGGATTCGAACCTGGACCGTAGCAGCAGCGCGGTTCCGGACTGAAGCGTCTAGAACCGCTCGGCCACAACGGCCGGCATTACCATTCAGCCACAGCTTTTATAATACCACACCGTTTTTCCTATACTGACCGAAGTGAGATTGTTAAAATACTGGGCTCACATTTGGGAAAAGCGGGGTTAAATGCCTCATCCGATCATCTAAACTTAGATTTCCCCAAGTCATTTAAGTCAAATACCGGGAAGGACTCTTTGAAAAGAACTAGATCGATTTATTTCTCTACCTTTGTGTAATCTCACCTAGGGGTCGGTCACAAATGACCTTTTGTCGCTGTGACGTTAAACACTAATTTTCGTTCCTCCGATTCGTTGTCCTCCCTAGTACTGCAATTCATACACGTGTAGGAGTTTAGATAAAAAATCGTGACTCTGTTCACGGCGGAAAGACGTAGTCAGCTTGCAGAAACGAGTCGGCCAGTTTCTAATCACACGTTGAAAAAATCACCGACATAGAGCATAGATGTTAATTTATCAAGAAGCTTTAATAATGTGATATTATTAATTACAAACGTCCTCGAAGGAAATGGAGGCTGCTAAGCGTTCGCTAGAAATATCTGACGAGAGCTTCCTTCGGCTGAAACACCAACTTTGGTCACCCATTCGGTCGTTCAATAGAACAGATTGATGGATAAATTTCAGATATAACGAAATAGAGTACAAGAAACGTAGTTTCGAAAAGAGAATCAGTAACTATGTACTGTGAAGTAAAACCAGAAGTCTTCTTTATAAACCGTCGACAAAACTCTATTTTGTTATCTCTGAAAAGGAACCCCTTGAGTGCGAGGTCGCAAAACGGGCTACAATATTGGCTGCTCAGGCAACAGGAGGCGAGACTGGAGGTATCCATTGGTGAGCACAGCATGAGGCTACGGAGCGTAGTTGAACTGCTTAGTCGACGTGTAACTCACAACGGTGCTACAGTGACAGTGGTGTTTATACAAAGCAGAGCAAAGGCAACGATAAACAAAGGAAACATTGTGTTAGGTCCACAACAACAGTTGCCGAAGTTGACAGTTCGTCTGATAAGAAAAATGTTCAAATGTGTGTGAATTCCTAAGGGACCAAACTGCATAGGTCATCGGTCCCTAGACTTACACACTACTTAAACTAAGTTAAACTAACATGCTAAGAACAACACACACACACCCATGCCAGAGGGAAGACTCGAGCCTCCGGCGGGAGTCTTCTGATAAGAACCCAAGAAATTTCGCAGAGGGAGAAAGAAGTGTCAGATGGAATATTATTGTTTCTGCAAGATGTGGCAATGGGCGATGCCAACGTCACTTGGCGAGGAGCGACTGCTAGTCATACACTTGGACGGTGCATGTAGCATCAGTGAGCGTGCTGTCCATGGGGAAGACGCGCGATCTATTTTGATTTTGACCGAAGGCAGATTATGATGGCGCGTAGGCTCGACACGAGCATTTCGTAAACTGCACGACTTGTCGGGTGTTCGAGGAAAGCTGTGGTGAGTGTCTTCAACACGTGGCAATACAAAGGTGAAACCAAGTCCAGCTGGGCAGACTGGTAAAACAGGACAGGAGGGAATTTTGGTGGAACTAACAACAGATTTTAATGCTGGGCAGAGTACAAGTTTGTCTGAACACACAATGCACCAAACACTCCTAACCATGGACCTCCGCAGCCGACGACCCATGCATGTGCAGATGTTAAAATCACGACATCGGCATCTACGACTGAAATGGGCACGCGACCATCGGCGCTGGAGTTGGCGCTGTGGCAGAGCGTTAGATGGTCTGATGAATCCCGATATCTTCTTCATCATTCCGATGGGAGGGCCCAAATCCTTTGCTGACAAGGGGAACAGCTCTTTGACACCTGTACTGCAGGATGGAGACAAGCTGGCGGGAGCTCCATTATGCTCTGGGGAAGATTCACGTGGGCATCTATGAGTCCAGAGGAGTTCGTGCGAGGCACCATGACGGCCAAGGAGTATCGTACACTGGTTTGCAGACCGTCGAACACTGCTTCATAAAGATCGTGATTCCCGACGGCAGTGATATATTCCAACAAGATAATACGCTTTGTCGCAAGGCCAGTAGTGTGATGGAGTGGTTCGAGGAACACAGTGGCGAATTCCAGTTGATATAATGGCCCACCAACTCGCCAGATCTGAACCCGATCAAACACATCTGGGATGTGATTGAAAGTGGCATCAAAGCTCATCGCCCCACTCCCGGAATTTACGTGAGTTTTGTGACATAAGACGAATGGAAAAACTGGTAGAAGCCGACATCGGGGAAGATCAGTTTGGATTCTGTAGAAATACTGTAACACGTGAGGCAATACTGACCTTACGACTTAACTTAGAAGAAAGATTAAGGAAAGGCAAACCTTCGTTCCTATCATTTGTAGACTTAGAGAAAGCTTTTGACAATGTTGACTGGAATACTGTCTTTCAAATTATAAAAGTGGCAGGGATAAAATACAGGGAGCGAAAGGCTATTTACAATTTGTACACAAAACAGATGGCAGTTATAAGAGTCGAGGGGCATGAAAGGGAAGCAGTGGTTGGGATGAGAGAGAGACAGTGTTGTAGCCTCTCCCCGATGTTATTCAATCTGTATATTGAGCAAGCAGTAAAGGAAACAAAAGAAAAATTCGGAGTAGGTATTAAAATTCGTGGAGAAGAAATAAAATCTTCGAGGTTCGCCGATGACATTGTAATTCTGTCAGAGACAGCAAAGGACTTGGAAGAGCAGTTGAACGGAATGGACAGTGTCTTGAAAGGAGGATATAAGATGAACATCAACAAAAGCAAAACGAGGATAATGGAATGTATTCGAATTAAGTCGGGCGATGCTGAGGGAATTAGATTAGGAAATGAGACACTTAAAGTAGTGAAAGAGTTTTGCTATTTGGGGAGCAAAATAACTGATGATGGTCGAAGTAGAGAGGATATAAAATGTAGACTGGCAATGGCAAGGAAAGCGTTTCTGAAGAAGAGAAACTTGTTAACATCGAGTATAGATTTAAGTGTCAGGAAGTCGTTTCTGAAAGTATTTGTATGGAGTGTAGCCATGTATGGAAGTGAAACATGGACGATAAATAGTTTGGACTAGAAGAGAATAGAAGCTTTCGAAATGTGGTGCTACAGAAGAATGCTGAAGATTAGAGGGGTAGATCACATAACTAATGATGAGGTATTGAATAGAATTGGGGAGAAGAGGAGTTTGTGGCACGACTTGAACAGAAGAAGGGATCGGTTGGTAGGACATGTTCCGTGGCATCAAGGGATCACCAATTTAGTATTGGATGGCAGCGTGGAGGGTAAAAATAGTAGAGGGAGACCAAGAGATGAATACACTAAGCAGATTCAGAAAGATGTAGGTTGCAGTAGGTACTGGGAGATGAAGAAGCTTGCACAGGATAGGGTAGCATGGAGAGCTGCATCAAACCAGTCTCATGACGGAAGACCACAACAACAACAACAACAAGAACAACAACAGGTGACTTAAGGTATGCAGACGTGGTGCCAGCTCCCTCCATCGGCCTACCATGGCCTCATTGCTTCCATGAGACGACGCGTGGCCGCTGTTATATTTGCTAAAGGTGGACATACTGGCTATTAGATAGGCGGTTATAATGTTCAGGCTGATCAGTGTACATGAGGAGTACAATGATGATGATTCGTGTTTAACAAGTGAAAGTGATGTTGAAACAGGTGTCAAGCCATGCAATTCATCATCCTTTTCGGACAGGGAACCACAACCCCAGTCTCCAGTGAAACGTAGTAAGGGACTCTCGTTGTCCAAGGAGTGGGTACCAAACATAATTACGTGCAGCATGGTAAAAAAGCAATTATGAACAGATTTCGAATAATTCCGCAAAAATATGACCGTGAAAACCTACGGACACTCGACAGAGGACAAGGTGCACTTATTACATAAAGTGTTTGCGAGTTACAAGGATGCTCGATACAACTTACACGATGCGCATGATAGTGACGAACTACGCTATGCCCATCAAACTGCGCGCGACATAGATTACAGTGATATGAAGGGAAGCAGTGGATGGTTGTTTAACTTCAAACAGTGCTGCAGAATTGGAAGAAGGAAGATAACGAAATTTCAAACAAAGTGTCAACCTAACGATGCACAGCAAACTGCGGAATCGGCCACAAAATTTGTAGATGAGATAAACAAACTTATCCCGTCGTTCAGCAAGGAATTTGTTTTCAACTCCGACCAGTCGGGATTTGAAGAAGAAATGCATGTGAGAGGAACCCTGGAAATTAGGGGTGCCAAAACAGTTGTATCAAAATCAACTAACATCAGTGTCTTAACGTATTCGTGCGCAATTACGGCGACTGTTAATCTGGATGGTAAATCGGCTGGAAAGTTATTTATTGTGCTGCGAGAAGTTGGAGGTGATTGTCCCCTACGACTCTTTCTAGTGCCTGAACTCGCAATGGCAGCAGGGAATATTTACATCATAGAAAGCAAGAGCGGAAACGGCCGTAAGGGAACTACAACTATGGTATGAGCACTTTTTTAGCCAATAGCTGGTCAAAATAACTTTTTTTCGTTCTTACTGGTCTTCGTATGAAAATCATGATCAGTTAGAGCAAACTATCCCTCCTGAAAAGTCTGTGACTATCAGTTCATTCCATCTGGAACCACTGGACAAATTCAGCCTCTAGCTGTTTGTTTTTCCGTGCCTATAAAACATGCTATTGCTCTATCTGCAGCCACGCCTTAAAAGATAGCCAGTTTCACGATAAGCCCCACGCAGAATGTTTCACATTCATTTGCATGTCATCACATTCCATCAATTCTTATCATCCCGTTAAACCAATATGATTCTATATGCATTCTTTAAGAGCAGATACCTAGCTGAACTCCCAAGGAGTTTGCCTTCGATCTTAATGATGCCAACCTTGCTATCACTGTGGCACGCCATTTTTCATTCGCGGTTCATGGTACAAGTTAATGGTTTGTTTTCAAAATTTCTTAAATGTTGACAATGCCGATTTTGTGAAGTATAATACATACGAGTACATCCCATAGGAGGTTTATCTTTGCATCTCCCGGACACTTATTTTCTGTTGCCCTTCTGATGATACGGAGAATCATTAGCAGCTAATATTTTTCCTGTCATAATTGTTAGCACAACAGTTTCAAATGAACCTTACTAAAGAGGGAACTTGCAACCTTGCACTCAAAGGATTCCTTGTGAGTCGTCTGTACTTGTATTATCCGCTGTGATTTATCTGAATTTTGGATTCACGTACGAGCTCCACATAACAGAACGTTCATCGACTGATGCAGACGAACTGTAAGACAATTGTGGTCATCACTTGCAGATATTGTTCATTTCATGCGCAGTGACAGTACGAAAGATGTGTTTGGACTTGATGAATGAATGTGAACGATGCTTTACCGTAGTGTATTGACCCGCTGTGAAAACTGGCTCTGGAGGCATTACGATATGGACTTGTTTTTCGTGGGTTATCTTGGTCAACTGGTTTTAGTTTTATAAACTATGAACGGCAAGGCCTCTAAGGTAATTAACGGCTACGCATACTGTAACAAAATGGAAGGCCTGATACTTTCAACATATTCCTGACCATGGAAATGAAATGAGCGTTTGACGTCATTGGCCGGGAGGCCCCGTGCGGGGCTATTCCTGGCCGTAAAACGCAGTCTATAATCGATTATTTTGACTACATTCGAGTTAATGAAATCGGATAACTGGCATGCGGCCTAGATCTGAGAATAGTTCAGAATCTTGGGGACGCGTTACAGAGTATTGTTGATAGCCAGACCAGATGTACCTAAAACAGATGTAGAAATTATTCCAAATTTGAAGGACAAATGGAAGAAATAATAAACGACCTTAAAGGATAGAGCACCGAAAATTGACCCGATGCCATATTGATAACATTACAGCAGTTATTCAGCTGATTATTCTCATAAAAGGCAATTTGCGTTAACTACAGTAAAGTTCTAGACTCCACTAAGTACATACCTCGTGGATGAACAGCCTGTCATTTCCGCGAAAAAAAAAGAACGTTGTTGACATGGAACTTTAAATAATATATGCATGGTTGAGTCAGAAGGAATGCAGTCCAATTTTAAATCAATGCACTTTTTCAACTTTCTCAGTGAATAGTTTCCATCTGTGTAGTAAGATACTGCATTTGAAAAAAAAAAAAAAGAGCCTCCCATCTATAACTAGAATTGCACTCAAAGCGTTTCACAGTCTTAAACGTCTTTAGATATGGTAACAGGCGGAAGTTAGAGCATGTCAAATTTACGGAATGGGGAGATCGAACAAATCGTACTTCAGATCCCTCAGTTTTCTCACTGCTGAAGGTTTTTTTTCTTTTTTCTTTTTTTTTTACGTACAAGTGCAATTTTATAAAAAAGAGATTTTCTATTTTCCAATGAAGCTGTGCTCACATATTTTTTCGCAGTAACAAATTGGCAGAAAAGTAATATTTTTTAAATTTTTAAAGAGCTTCAGAATTTTATTTTCATATTCGCTTTCAGCCAAAAACCAAAACTTGTGGCGCCGAATATTATTAATGTTTCTCTTGGTTAAGTTTTTATTTACAAGGTACCATATTCAGTCTTCTGATATTTTTAGGAGCAGATTACCTCTAAGACTTTATCAACTTAGGATTAGTTTTCGTTTCCAGAAAGACCATTCGAAACAACGAATTTTATGTGTCGTAATAATCCATGTTTGAACGAGCATGGTTTACAAAGTCGTGTAAACGGAACTTCTCAGGCATCTGGTCAACTGTCGACTTACTCAACTGCGATGTGTGTACCAACGTAACAAAAAAATGTTTGCTTATAATATTGATATGGACTCCATCTCGGTAACAAGGCTCGAACTTTTCATCTTGCCCTCATAAGAAGCTTCGGAAAAGGATTGTAAAATGTAGGGACCAACAGTTAATGTAAAAGAGGAAATGCATTCAGTTATCATTGCTATTTACAAAGACTATAGAACTTTCCGCTAGCGAGGAATAATAGTTGCCTCGTCTTAGGCGTCAATTAGACACTTTTGTGCAAAAGTTATTCTGTTTTTCAGACGTTACTCCATTATGAAGCATAATTGCAGGATGTATAGTTAGGAATTACATGCGGTTATCAACACACGTACACGTGCACAATTAATGGTGTTAGTGGAGAAACAGAGCAAAAAGTTTCCAAGGTCGCTGGTACAGCAGAGAACACATCGCTGATCAGAAATCTGTGACATCTGTCTGATGATGCAGTCCTTGCAAGTTAAAAAATACCGATACTACGTTCTTCTAGAAGAATCTAACGCAGTTACTATCACTTGCGTCAATATAAGACAGTCTCCTGTCCATTTAACTCGATATTATCATCTTATTAAATTGATACCACGTCATCAAACATAATTACACTTTGATTCATAATTAATAATTACACTCTAATGCCGCAAACAGAGACGTCTCAGGCAAGTAAAATTAGCCTTTAAGCTTTTCCCAGAAATTAACTCTATGGAAAAATTGTAGCCCGTCCAAGTTACAAAGCTTTTTCTTACTAACCTTATCTATCTCTGAATAAAGGGTCGCAGCTGTCTCATATTAGACCCAGTTATTGTTTATTATTACAAACGTAAGTTATAATTTTTGTCTCAACTACTCTGAATTCAAGGAAAATAATTGCATACGATATTCCGTCCCTAAAGATCTCGTTGTCGACAGGACCTTAAAGTGTAATCTTTCTTCTTTTTTTCATATAGTATTCGCTTGTCTTAACAAAGAAGGGTGCAAAAAAGTGCAGCTCGTTTTGTATTATCACGTAATAGGGTAGAGAGTGTGGCAGATATGATACGCGAGTTGGGATGGAAGTCATTAAAGCAAAGATGTTTTTCGTCGCGGCGAGATCTATTTACGAAATTTCAGTCACCAACTTTCTCTTCCGAATGCAAAAATATTTTGTTGAGCCCAACCTACATAGGTAGGAATGATCATCAAAATAAAATAAGACAAACCAGAGCTCGAACAGAAAGGTTTAGGTGTTCGTTTTTCCCGCGCGCTGTTTGGGAGTGGAATGGTAGAGAGATAGTATGATTGTGGTTCGATGAACCCTCTGCCAAGCACTTAAATGTGAATTGCAGAGTAGTCGTGTAGATGTAGATGTAGAAATAGTATCTGCACTGACCGAAGTACAGTAACCGGAGCTCGGCTGTAGGAAATTCTCAAGAATCCTTGTGCAACAAGTGGCAGAAAAAATTTGAACGTAAATGATCAACATATTTGCAAATTAATTAAATTTTTCTGGTTTTTCAGACTGACCTTTGGAACACACCATATAGCAACCTATGTGCTAAGGTAAGGATTTCATAGAATTTTCATTCATAGTTAATTGTTTGATAATCTTTAAGAGAGTTTTTAGCATACTGCATTGCCTTTATATTAACACACGTGAAAGATACTTTCTTACGCTTTTAACAGTTCACGATAGTCACCAAATGAATTTATAATTTTCTTTGGCTTCTCTCAAAGCATAAGAGAGTTAGCTTCCGGAGACAACTGTTACGTTATAATCTGATCTGTATTTTCCAGAGCTCCCTGTTTTTACGGATAGCGATATACTACTTTTTTAAGCTGTAATGATTGATTTTTAATTGTCTGCTTCTGAATGTAGACCAGATAACTTTCGTAATATGCCGCACAAACTACAGGGAGAGGCAAGTACTATTACTGAGAAGAGTTCCGCTGCTGAACGAACAGTCATTTTGGCAGTCTTTTGTTAACATAATGTTATTTTTGCTGTGTATAATTGTATTTATAATATTCTGAACTTCAGTGCAACACAAGTACAGAAACTGAACGCTTTAAAGACTGTAAAAAGGGCGAATGGTCGTTCGTTTCGCTACCTCATCAATTACAAGGACTCCGTGGTTAATCGGTGTACCAGAGTGTAAAGGTTATGGCGGCCAGCACAGTTCAAGGGAAAACAGCTTCATTTAAGAGAAATAATGGTCGAAAATCACTCCTCACTTAGAAGGTTTGCAAGGTACATAAGACGATTGTCGCAAAGAGCCGTCCAATTATAGCAGCGCAAATGACAGCAGAGCTAAAGTACCATTGTGAACAGCTTGTTTCCAGAAGAAAAAGACTCGATGAGAGCTTCACAAATTCAACACATATGCGATGCCCAAACCCATCATTACCGAAGAAAATGTTCTGTGTTGCACAGCGTACGAAAGACAAAACGTGGACTGCGGAGGACTAGAAACGTAATGTTGTGTCGGTCATCAACCCTAAGGATGGTTTGCCGGCCGATGTGGCCGGCGGTTCTAGGCGCTTCAGTTCCGAACCGCGCTGCTGCTACGGTCGCAGGTTCGAATCCTGCCTCGGGCATGGATGTGTGTGATGTCCTTAGGTTAGCTAGGTTTAAGTAGTTCTAAGTGTAGGGGACTGAGGACCGCAGATGTTAAGTCCCATAGTGCCATTTGAACCGTTTGAACAGTACGGCCGCATGTCCACTATGTAACACTGCCTACCCACAACTGACAGGTCGAATACACATCCGCTGTTTATAGTTGATAGACGAAGCTGTCGTACCTATTGCGCTGACATCGCGTTTACCTCACGAATAAAATCAGTCTCGAAACTTTTTGAATGGATAGTGTATAGCTGTACCTAGGTCGATCCCTGCAGTTCCTTACTCCCACCATCTCTTCGACTACAGTTTTTGGCGACAACTCATGTCGTAATATGTGCCTAACCATTCTACCTCTAGAAGTAGTTAGACTTTTTTAACTTGAGGTTTTTTCTCGTTGAATCTTTGCCAGACAGCTTCAATCCTGACTCGATCAATCCATCTGATCTTAAACAGTCCCCTGTTTCACCACACTTCAAATGCTTCTCATAATTTCGTTTCTGTCTTCCCCACTGACAGCTTTCACACCCATAAAGAGCTATGCTCTAAACATAGCCTGTTTTTATGGTCTCAAGGTGTATATTTTTGGACATTAGTAACTTATAACGTCCTCACTTCGTCCGGTATTCGCTATTAATTTGATTTGAACAGGAAAAGTAAAACAACAGCGGTCACAGCCCACTACTCCCCACAATGAAACATACACTGAACAGCCAGAACATTATGACCACTGCCCATCGCGACGTTGGATGCCTCCTGGTGACGATGTGGGCACGTGACGCGGTAGCAAAAGTATGTAAGCGGAGCAGACACAGACGGTGGATGACCTTAACGAAGATATGGGCTGCAAATGCGGATATCTATTGAGAAAAGCGACTCTGACAAAGGGCAGATTATTATTACGCAGAGTCTGTGAACGAGTGCCTCGAAAACGACGAAGCTGGTCGAATGTTCACGTGCTACTATCGTGAGGATCTACGGAAAGCGGTAGGAGGACAGTGAAACTACCTTTAGGCGCTAAATGGTTGGACGTCCACAACTCTTCACAGAACGTCGGGTTCGGAGGCTTATGTTGTCTGTGGCAGATTCCCAGTTCCCCCTTTAATCACTTGTAAACTAGTGTCTCTCTGGGACTGAATCTTGGTCTGTATCAGCGATTTTACTTTGGTGTGGAGCCACAGTCATATAAAACCATTTGAAAGATATAACCGCCATTTGACTGTACAACAGGTTTTATTCCACAGTCTAGATTTCGACCTTAGGCCATTACCAAATGTTATGACTCAACAGATTAAAGCACAATAAAAGTACAAGTATCAGAAAAATAGCAGAGCAAATAGTTAAATTAATGTATGGGCTGCATGTTTTGTTCTCATACTTACGTATCGAAAATCGTTAAACTTAAGTAGAGCACAAATCATCATCAACATATGTATCTTCAGTTATATAAACCAATTTCGTCAAAAGTAAAAGCGAGAACATTTGTGTAATAGGCTAATTTACTGCAAATTAGGACGACTTCTTCACATGATATTCCATAATAAAAGACATGACCAAATCACAGGTTTTAAATTTCGCTACACTGTGTCTACACATCCACTGACGTAGACATAAGTGAAACAATAGTCAGAGACCATGATAAAGGCATCCCAGTTTGCACCATGTGATCTGTGGTATATCATGGGAACAGGTGGTGGGACTCTTTATTATACAAGCTGTTTACATCGTCTTTGAAGTGGGTAGAAGATGCCAGTGTTTAAATTATATGGCATGACGAGCCAACTTCCCAGTGTGGGTGTAAAAATGCGATTTATACCATCGCAAATAAAGATATGTAGAAATACAATGCTGCTACATTGTTATGAATTAAAATTATATTTATAAATTGGTCAGTTATATTAAATAAATGGCCATAAATATCGTTGGAATTTGAAACCCTTTACATAAAATCCTCAATGATTTTTATAAAATACCCAGCGTACAATTATACAAATTGGGTAAACAGTGGGGGGAGGGTGGGCGGCTGCATAGGGAATGAAGGAATAGTGCACATTAGGATTAACAGGAATGGATAAGAGATATTAAATAGATAAGGGGTGGAGGGGTAATGATGTGAGAGTGGAGGAAGACAGGGTAGTCAGACTAAATAGGTGAATTTAAGGGAGGGGGGAGAAGGGAGAACAGCTAATATGCGTAATGTTTACAGTATTACTTATATATACACCTATATTGCAATGTTATTTACTCAAGTGTTTAAAAGGAACGGTAAGCCTCTTACTGTGTGAAGGTTAACATCTGTAGTAAGTGTACTAATCATTAAAAACTTAAAATATACAGAACTGTTCTTCATTACAAATACAGAAATGTAGTCCATAACACCAGTTGTTCCATCATTTTAAATTACATTAATGTATGAAGAACGGTCTTCACTTGTTAGGTAAATTTTCATAGAGAAGTAAGTGTTCTATTGTTAAAAAGACTGTGAACAACAGACCATATTTAACTGTGGAAGAGGAACAACATCCGAAAGAAACGTGTTGGCTGGTGTGGGAGGGGTAGTCTGAATAAGTAAGTGAAGATTAGAAAAGGGGGCAAGGGAAATTCAATTGTTTTGTTTTTGTTGATAAACAATTTGTATCATCCTTTGAAGACATTGTCTTCTAAGGCCTTTCCTATCTGTGATAGAAGTACCATGTGACCAGCAAACCTCAATGTTTTTATTTATTCTCTGTGAACTTTAATTTCTTCTCCAACTTTGTTTGGTTACCTTTACTGCTTGCTCATCGTATGGGTTGCATAACGTCTTGGATAGGTTTAACCCTGTCCCACTTCCTTCTCAACCATTGTGTCCCTTTTACATTCATTGACTCTTGTAACTGCCATTTGGTTTCTGTACAAGTTGTAGAGAGTCTTTCGCCCTTTGTACGAGGGCTATTCCGAAAGTAAGGTCCGATAGGTCGCGAAATGGAAACCACGGTAAAAATCAAAAATGTTTTATTTGCAACAGTTAGATACACCTTGCAGCTACTTATCTCCATAGTCGCCGACCCGACTTAGACGTGTATCGTAGCGTTGTACCAACTTTCCCATACCCTCGCTATAGAAGGCAGCCGCCAGTGCTCTCCGCCAATTCTCTACGCTGGCCTACGGCTCGTTGTCTTGTGCCGAAATGTTGTCTTCATAACCAGCGGTTCATGTGACCAGAGCTGAAACTCAGAGGGAGACAATTACGGGCTGTATTGTGGGTACTCTCACATTTCCATTTGAAAACGATGCTGGAGCATCTTCATTGCCCCTGCAGAATGCGGCTGAGAATTGTCTTGAAGACGAAACAGCACGACAGTTATGTAATGTTAGCTGCATAGCTTCAGGGGAAATTTCTCACCAGGCCCCCGTACTTGGCGGCAGACACTATTTTCTAGACATCTTTACGCACTCACTGCGAGCTCAGAAATGAGAAGAGCGACGTGATGCTAACTGGGGTTATACTAGAGACACTACCCAACACATCTGTGCAAAGCTTTATCGGATTTTCATAGTCGTTTCCATTTCGTGACCGATCGGACCTTACTTTCGGAATAGCCCTCGTATTTTACATCTGCTTCCTTCAGAATTTCGAAGAGTGTATTCCAGTCAATATTGTCAAAAGATTTCTCTAAATCTACAAACGCTATACACTTAGGTTTGACTTTCCTTAACCTATCTCCTGAGAGAAGTGGTAGGGTCAGTACTGCCTCGCATGTTCCTACATTTCTGCAGCATCCAAACTGATTCTCCCCGAGATCGGAGTTGTGTTTCACAGAAACGATATTGTCTGAATTCACGCTGATTATGTCTGAATAATTTTTTTGAAGCATTTCATAATGTCGCAACACATTATGTATTCTAAACTCTTGATATAAACTGATGTCAATGATATGGTTCTATAACCCAGCAGATTATTTTTATTTGCTTTCTTGCCTATTGGTGTGACCTGCAAAACTTTCTAGTTTTTAGATACAGATCTTTTGTGTAACGAGCGATTGTACACAGTGGAAAGTATTAAACCACAGAGGGTTGGTGAGGGTGTGTGACACTGGTACATTCGTGAATAAAATGGCAAACGATCTATGAGAGACCCCTCGTTTTGTCAACACCCTCTGTGGCACTCACCTACCTTTACAGATAATTTTAAAAATGTGCCTCCTCAGAGACAAACTGTGAAGTAGTGCTAGGCGCCTGCAGGTAGGCAACTCCTTGACATCCCTCTGATTCCAGATTCCGGGGGAGGGATGGGGTTTTCAGAGGGAACCTTTGTCGCATTCATGCATGTGTCAATCAATGTTGTACACCTTCCCTTACTCCCCTAGTAGTCACGCCACAGGAGGGGGTGAACCACGAGTGCTGAAAAAGTATAAGCGACCTTTGCTGCTTCGGATCACATTCAAATTTCGTCGAATGGTTTTGAGCGGTCCCTGGTAGTTTCAACCTGCGCACAAAATTGTGGTCGTGCTGAACTAGAAGGGATTGCCATCACATGCAATGGGGATACTGCCCCGCAATGTCCTTAGAGAAGGGTTGAAACGGCCAGAGGTGTCAGCAGTGTCAAAGAATGTCAAGAACGTCGTCTTGTTGCTCATCGCACTGCGAATTTTCATTTCGACCGCGAAATGTGTGGGAATGAACTCCGCAAGGAAAGGAGTGGTTTCATTGATGTTCTTTATGCCACTCCCTGAGACATTTTCATGCCGGTTTCGAGCGGCGGTGTGTCTGAAATGTTTTCCTCGGCCACCTGTGAGAAAACTGCGCCAGATTTCAACGTTTGGCGCCGTGTTTCTGACCTCCATCGCAGAGGCGTCAAACGACGACGTGAATTGTGGGTAAGAGAGGTATGACGATCTTATCATTGTGTAACAGGTCCACGGTGGCGTTGGGCAGAACTGCGGCGAAATTTGGTGCCAATGTGTCATCATTAACCCACCTTACACGTCACATGAACTTCGGAGCTCCAACCTTTTTTTCGCATATGTCGACACCTTGCTGTTTGAAGCGACGTCGAGCACACTGCTGACGTCACACAGTGCCACGCTTTTGCACCGTTACAGAGGAAGATTGTAGACAGATTTGAGCGAAATTTCAAACTTCCGAGTCGCAATCGGAGACAATCACGTTGTTGCGAAAATTGATCCTTTGTGTTGTGCAGGGGACTTCCTGCTAGTATTTTGCAAGTACAGCTTATTTAACTTATAGTTCGGTAATATTCATATCTGTCAGCCCCAGCTTTCTTTGGAGTTGGAATTATTACATTCTTCTTGAAATCTGAGGGTATTATGCCTATCTCATACATCTTGCACTCTTGGTTTTTTCATCGCTGGCTCTCCCAAGGATATCAATGATTCTGACCGAGTGTCGTCTTCTCCAGGTGCTTTGTTTCGACATAGGTCTTTTAGTAATCTATCAGATTCTTCTCGCAGTATCATATCCGTTACCTCATCTTCATTTAAGTCCTCTTTCATTTCCATAATACTGTCTTCAAATACTTTTCCCTTGTGCAGATCCTTTATATGCTCTTTCCAACTTTCAACTTTCCCTTCTTTTCTTAATACTGATTTTCCGTCAGAGTTCTTGATATTCATACAACTGCTTCTGTTTTCTCCATGGGCCTCTTTAATTCTTTTATAGGTGCTCTCTGTTTTTTACCTCGTTATATACGCTTCTACATATTTATATTAGTCCTCTAGCCATTCCAGCTTAGCCATTTAGCACTTTCTGTCAATCACTTATTTTAGACGTTTGTATTCCCTTTCGCGTGCTTCATTTGTTGCATTTTTGTATTTTTTCTTGTCATGAATTAAATTCATATTTCCTGTGATATCCGAGGAGTTCTATTAGTCGTAGCGTTTTCGCGTATTTGATCCTCTGCTGTCTTCGATACTCCATCACCCAAAGCTACCCATTCGACTTTTACGGTATTCCTTTCTCCAGTTGCGGTCAATCGTTGTATAATGGTCCCTCTAAAGCCCTTAACAACCTCTGGTTCTTTTTAACTTATCCGAATCCTATCTTCTTAACTTCCTAATTTTTTGCAATTTCTTCAGTTGTAATCTGTGGTTCATATCCAAGAATTTGTGGACAGAAGTCACATCTGTCTTTCGAAATGTCTTACAGCTTAAAATCAGTTCCGAAATATCTGTCTTACCATTATATAATCATTCTGAAACCTCATCGTGTCTTCAGATCTTTTCCATGTATGCAACCTTCTTTCTTGATTATAAAACCAGGTGTTCCTGATAATTAAATTATGCTCAGAGCAAAGTTCTAGCAGAAGGCTTCCTTTTCAATCCTATACTCCAGTCCATATTCATTCTTCATGCAGCAAGACAGTGTTTTACCAAACAGGTATATTCAACCTGGTGCGTCGGTGGAATGGTTGCCGCAATGCTCACAGTGATTTTGCCTGATTGACATACGAATGCTGGACTGAACGGCCTTCGAAAGGGAACTTTTGACCCTTATATTTTCTTATTCACTATCAGGCCTACTCCTGCATTACCCCTATTTGATTTTGAATTTATAATCCAATACTCACCTGACCAGAAGTCCTGTTCCTCCTACCACCCAACTTCACTAATTCCCGCTATATCTAACTTGAACTTGTCCACGTCCCTTTTTAAATTTTCTAACCTACCTACCCGATTAAAGGATCATAAATTCCATGCTCGGACCCGTAATAATGTGTTTTGTTTTTTCTGATGACGGCATTCTCCGAAACGATTCCCGTCCGGATATCGGAATGGGGGACTATGTCACCTCCTGAATATTTTACCCAAGAGGATGCCATCATCATTTAACCATGCAGTATAACTGCGCGCCCTCTGGAAAAATAACGGCTATAGTGTCCCCTTGCTTTCAACCGTTCGCAGTTCTAGCACAACAAGGCCATGTTGGCTGATGTTATAAGGCTAGATCACTCAACCATCCAGACTGTTGCCCGTGCAGCAACTGGAAAGGCTACTGCCCCTCTTCAAGAGCCAAACGTTTGTCTGGATCTCTTAACAGATAACCCTTCATTGGTTGCATCTGCGGTAGCGCTATCTGTATCGTTTGGGCACGCAAACCACACCACCACGGCAAGATTCATGCTAGTAATGACGTGCGGGAATGACGCGTGGTAATGATGATATGAAATTATAATTAAAGTTCTCACAAAAGTCATACTGCACAAATCACTTAAAACACTACCAAGGCTTTTACAAAGCTAACGGTCCGAACGGATCCGATCTTACAATTTTGGATGCTGCAGGTGCGAAGTAGCAGCTCATCCTCAACGATGTTCCGTAATTCCAAATTTTTATACTTCGTCTCCAGATGTCAGCATTACTTCAACTTAAAGTGATCAAACAGTACTTTTTCCTTCATATTTCTTGAAGAATCATTACAGGTCACATGAAAACATGTGTAAGAAACATTAGGGATTTATAAGTGGTTAAAAACTATAGAACGAGTTCATATGAATATGGATGCGAAAGTTCTTTATTACGGCGGTATGAAAATTCATGGCACAAAATGGGTACACAATTACCAAACAAATATACATGTATGAAAGGATTTACTATTCGTGGCACAAAAATGACACAATTACATTTACAGAAATTGCTCGAAGTGACTACCTCCGGCTTCCTTGCATCCCCTGAGTCTGCCTCCCACACTTTGCCATGTGTTGTGGAAAAATCCTGATGTTTAACATCGATATCGGGTAGGGGAACTGAATACACCAAGAATTTGAAATGCCACCAAAGGAAAAAAATCTATTAGATTAAAATCTGGCGATCGGGTAGGCTGTGCAATGAATCCGCCTCGATCGCCCACCTGTTCGGAGACGGGTTATCGGGATGTTGACGTACCATACGTGTGGAGCATAATCATGCATAACCCAATTTCGTTGGATGACGTCTAGAGACATTTCATCAAGTAAATGAGGCAACTCATGTTTGACAAACTGCAGAAATGTTTGTCCAGCAAGACGTTGCAGTAACAAGTAGAGGCCTATGAAACGATTAAGAATGATTGATGTATGTCTTGTCCCAGCTTCATGGGTGTTTTATAAGCCCAGACGTGACTGTTATGATGACTGAAGATAGCTTCACGTGAAAATACAGCCTCATCAGTGAATAAGCCACATGCTAAGAACTTCAGAAACACAGCACACTGCTCCAATGTGCGTTGACGGATAATTAAATGCGACTGAAAATCTGCCTCATTTAATCCTTCCATCCGCTGAAGATGATACGGATACAGAAGCCTTTCACGCAGAATGCTGCAGATCGTCATGTGATTAACGCCTTCCCTCCTCACAGTTCCCCTTGTACTAGTGGATGGAATTTCATTCACAGTACGAAGAAACCGTTCCTCAAACTCAGGCGTTCGTACACCGCGTTGTCTCCCTCCATCTGCCACTTTCTCCTCAAATGAGTCTGTCTCTCACAAACGTTTAGTTCTTGCATAAGGTAACCGATTCTAAGGGCAACATGCAGCATAAATGGAAGAAGTGTATTCACAATTGCGAATACGATTAGACTCCAGCCGCACAATTTATTGGTGACATATGAAATTTGTGGCGGAGCGGGGATCGAACCCAGATTTCCTGCGTTATGCGAGCAATCACCTTAGCCACTTTGGCTCTCTGAAGGACATTATACAGTACATTGTAAAAAACAGATACTGCAAAATAATATTACATGTCTAGGTAGACCGCGACAATAATAATTCTCTCCCTGCATGGGAATCACAGTCACTGTGCGAGTGCAGGACGTGGACGTATGATGACATATGGGGAATTGGGTCGGTCTGGGAGGCGTGCCCAGATAGCCGAAGTGGTTTAAGCGACCACTCACATAAAGCAGGAAATATGCGTTCGATCTCTGTTGATCAATTATGGACATGGGATAGCGGCTGGTCAAATATTTAACAAAGAAATTCGCCAAATAGCCGTCAATCGATAAGTTATTTGATTTTATTCTATTTTATTTTTGCTGCCAGTTTCGGCATTTCATTATACCATCTTCAGGCATCTCTCAAAAAATCGATTGGAATACTGGTTCCGTATGTTTTTGGGTGTGAATTCTCAAATGCTCCCTTCGAATACTTGATTGCAACTCAAGTCTATTTAACTCAAGTTGTAGTCAAGTCTTCGAGCCGGCCGTTGTGGCCGTTCGGTTCTAGGCGCTTCAGTCTGGAACCGCGTGACCGCTACGGTCGCAGGTTCGAATCCTACCTCGGGCATGGATGTATGTGATGTCCTTAAGTTAGTTAGGTTTAAGTAGTTCTAAGTTCTAGGGGACTGATGACCACAGATGTTAAGTCCCATAATGCTCAGAGCCATTTTCAAGTCTTCGAAGGAAGCACTTGAGAATTTACGACACCCAGAAACACATAGCCTCAATATGCCAATAGCGATTATTTCTGGGTGGTGCATATAGGACCTGAAGACGGCATAATGAATTATCGAAACTGGTAGCAAAAACAAAATAAAGTAACTTCTCAGTTGCAGAGCTGTTGGGCGAATTTCTTTGTTAAATACGGGTTCGAGTTCCACTCTGGCACAAATTGTCATATGTCACCAATAAATTTTGCAACTGAAGTCTAATCATACTCGCAATTGCGAATATCTTTTATTTCGCATAGCCGTAGATCATCGCAGCTGCATAGTACACCGTAAAACACAGACGCTGAGAAGTAGTGTTCAGAATAAAGTTGACGTGTCGTGTGCATATTCTCATCTGACAGGCCGCGCACGTAGTGCATAGCAGTCATTTCAGACATTGAATGCATCGTTATGATGTGTTTGATGGAAGTTCCTCTAAAACGAGAATCAGACAAATCAAAACAAATGCCCTACTGACTGTAAACAAGACGGTGTGTAAATTTTTGCTCATCGGAGGTAAATTACACAACCAAGGGTTGCTACAGAGAATTCCTTTCATATCTCCCTAGCGTAGGATTTTCGGAATCACGTTCATATGAACTTTTTGTGTGTTTCGATGTCAAGAATAAATCCCAGAAGTTTCTGAAACATGCCTTTATACATCCTGTGTAACTGACTTGAAGTATCTCTCGCAAACAGAAGAAATAGCTGCACTAATATTCCCAGCGTTAGAACTACTCATACTTGCGTCCCTACATCCTCTCGGCTACACTACCTCTCTTTTATTGCCTGTTGCTGTCAAAGAACTCATATACTCGAAACAACTCACACAGTTTCAGTGACCCGATCCAGTACGAAGACCCTTACGTTGCCAGTGTGTCTGCTGTACAGATTTATTTTACGAAATTGTTTTTAAGCATTTGGAATAACATTTCGTTTATGACACATGCAGTTCTCACATTCAGTTTACAACTTGTGACCCACACTGGCTACGCATGGGCAGTACTAGGTATATATGGTCGGACGACATGTCTAGCGTAGGTGAATCAGTCTATCTGTTAGTGGAAACCGTATCAAAATCCCTTTAGTAGTAACTGAAATCCTTCACATACGGACAGAATAACGCGGTGGGGGGGACTTTAATTTCGTGATATGTATGGATGTTTGTACAACAGTGAAACAAATCATACATAATGAGGAAATAAAAAAAAATCACGTTCATGAAAAAAATAACGTTAATAGTAGTGTAGTTACCAATTCTTTGCTGTAGTTAGTCTGATCTTGATCCCCAGTGTCATCATATGCGCTCATTGATCTGGAATGCATACTGTCACAAGCCATGCCCCCTCTTACAATTGGTATCATCACCCCTAATCACTGTTATCTTAATCATGATGTCCCAAGCCATATTTTTGTTTCTGTGACATCGTGTTGGCTGGAGACGAAAAAAAAAAAAAAACTGATGAACAGGCAGGCAGAATGCATGTGCCATAGTTAGACCGAGCGACGGGTATCAGCAAAAAAATTATAACTTCAATTAAATTGCATATAACAGCGCCATGCTAGAGAAAACTATTGCCAATACTACGGCAATCCCATATCGAAAAAACGTAACCTTTACCTGAATTGTGTAAAATTGTGCCATGTTAAAAGAAGGTATTATCAGTACTACAGTATTTTCATATCAAGAGATACATAACTTTCATGTAGGTAGCAAACCTGGGTTGCTGAGCTTACAAATACCTAGTTTCACCTACTTTTCTAGGTCACCCAACTACCCACTTTTGGCTACTATGCAAGATCACCATGCAAAAGACTAATATACATCATCATAAATAGGAGACATTTTATGATTCTTATAGGTTAAAGAATAAAAAACAATTACACTTGTACAACTTTTTTTGTTAATTTATGCATATAAATTCACACTCAGAAAACAATTCTTTCTTTATGTTCGTTTGGTATAGTTTTAATAGTATGCAGTTCACTTTTTAACTTACAATTTAAATGTACATCAGAATCATCTAATGCTTTAGGTAACCAGTAACTGACAAAAACAAAGAAAGTATACTTTCACATTCAAATAGATACCTAATTTTTTTCTTAGAAACTATATTTTTGTGGGTTTAACAATCAACGCCATTCCTTCTTGCAATTATTTCAATAGAGAACATTTGGAGATTTAAATTTTGCATTTAATTTCCTTCATTACACTATAGTTAAAGCACATAGGTACCGAATTTTCTTATAAACCGTTAACTTTACAAGAAAGAAGACAAAGACAAGATGTAACAGTAAATAAGACACCTAGAATTATGAATCAGAAGTAATATGCCAAAATGCACGTATCTGTCAAATATTAGTTAAGGATCCAGCCAAGAAAGCACCCAATGTTGTACAAGGATGAGTACCTAATGTAAATCCATAGGATTAGCAATACTATTTCTCTGTTAATAACTGAACTTTTTTTGTTGTGATTGGCGGTCAACAGCTCGAAGAAACCGTTCCGAGGTATTCACCGACAGTCACAAACAATGATGGTACTAAAAAATCTCTCTTCTGTTCTGTCACCTTTTTACACTAATGGCCATTAAAATTGCTACACCAAGAAGAAATGCAGATGATAAACGGGTATTCATTGGACAAATATATTATACTAGAACCGTCATGTGATTACATTTTCACACAATTTGGGTGCATAGATTCCGAGAAATCAGTACCCAGAACAACCACCTCTGGCCGTAATAACGGCCTTGATACGCCTGGGCATTGAGTCAAACAGAGCTTGGATGGCGTGTACAGGTACATGGAGCTTCAACACGATACCACAGTTCATCAAGAGTAGTGACTGGCGTATTGTGACGAGACAGTTGCTCGGCCACCATTGACCAGACGTTTTCAATTGGTGAGAGATATGGAGAATGTGCTGGCCAGGGCAGCAGTCGAACATTTTCTGTATCCAGAAGGCCCGTCAGGACCAGCAACATGCGGTCGTGCATTATCCTGCTGAAATGTAGGGTTTCGCAGGGATCAAATAAAGGGTAGAGCCACGGGTCGTAACACATCTAAAATGACATCCACTGTTCAAAGTGCCGTCAATGCGAACAAGAGGTGACCGAGACGTGTAACCAATGGCACCCCATACCATTACGCCGGGTGATACGCCAGTATGGCGATGACGAATACACGCTTCCAATGTGCGTTCACCGCGATGTCGCCAAACACGGATGCGACCATCATGATGCTGTAAACAGAACCTGGATTCATCCGGAAAAATGACGTTTTACCATTCGTGGACCCAGGTTCGTCGTTGAGTACACTATCGCAGGCGCTCCTGTCTGTGATGCAGCATGGGTAACCGCAGCCATGGTCTCCGAGCTGATAGTCCACGCTTCTGCAAACGTCATCGAACTGTTCGTGCAGATGGTTGTTGTCTTGCAAACGTTCCCATCTGTTGACTTAGGGATCGAGACGAGGCTGCACGATCCGTTACAGCCATGCGGATAAGATGCCTGTCATCTCGACTGCTAGTGATACGAGGCCGTTGGGATCTAGCACGGCGTTCCGTATTACCCTCCTGAATCCACCGATTCCTATTCTGCTAACAGTCATTGGATCTCGACCAAAGCGAGCAGCAATGTCGCGATACGATAAACCGCAATCGAGATAGGCTACAATTCGAGCTTTATCAAATTCGGAAACGTGATGGTAGGTTTCTCCTCCTCACACGAGGCATCACAACAACGTTTCACCAGGCAACGCCGGTCAACTGCTGTTTGTGTATGAGACCTCGGTTGGAAACTTTCCTCATGACAGCACGTTGTAGGTGTCGCCACCGGCGCCAACCTTGTGTGAATGCTCCGAAAAGCTAATCATTTGCATATCATAGCATCTTTTTTCTGTCGGTTAAATTTCGCGTCTGTAGCACGTAATCTTCGTGGTGTAGCAATTTTAATGGCCAGTAGTGTATATTCTTTTTACAACAACAAATTTTATATATATTTCAACCTCACATTACTGTTATTTTTTTTTAAAAAATATTCTTTGTCGAATGTCGCAGATAAAAACCAAACAAAAAACTACGAGACAGATGACAAACGAAAAGTGTAAAATGTATACCTGTTTTTAAAAAATCGGGTAAATAAATAAATAAATAAATGACTCTTTTGGCTGAAGATGTGGCATCGATTTTTTTCTTCAGAGGAGATGTGTTGTGGGCCACACCATGGATTGCCGCATTGTTTCCGGTTCAAAGTGATGAGCACATGTTTCCTCTCTTGTAACGAGGTCCGACAAGAAATTTTCACGATCAGCCTCGTAACGCGCAAGCAATACAGCACATCGTTGCTCTTTATTGTCATCTGTTAGGGGGCGAGGATCCCAGCGGGCACAAATCTTTGAGTACCCCAACTGATGGACGAGCGTGTCAGCACTACCAACAGAGACGTACAGTAGAGCAGTCAGGTGACTGACTGTGATCCGTCGATCACCTCGAATGAGAGTGTCCGCACGTTTCAGCATTGCGAGTCGTAGCTTCGCGCAGCCGGCCGGCAGGCGGGAGATCAGACAGATTTGCGCGACTTGTTGCGATGATGACAGATGCCTCGGCCAACGACCCGCCGCGCTTTCACTTGTTCACTGAGAGGTATTCGTAGACAATCTCCAAGCGCCTATGAGTATCTGCGATGCTCTCGTTTTCCGCTACAACAAACACTCTGCTTGAAAGGCACCTCTGTTGCAGACACTATTTTGAAGGCTACCTAGAGCGCTGCCATCTATCGGAACTTCATGAAACTATAGGGGCTGAAGCTGGAATACTCCACGATGTCCCACAACAAATTATGCATCTTTTCAACCGAAACTGGACGAGAAAGCATTGTGTTGCATTACTCGCGTTTTTCACTACTTGCAGTAGTTAAAAATGTTCGATTTCGTGTGAGAAGAATATCTTAATGTATGTAGTACCTTTTAATACAGTGAACACACCTCTTAACTCCATCATCTGATTTAAGGAATTTTTTGAACCTTGGTACGTCTCTCCTATAAAATTTACTTAATGTAGCTTTCATTATCTAGTCCCGAGTTCCTCAAATGTGTTTATGTATCATCCCGCCTGAAGTTGCAGTTTTAATGGCCAGCAGCGCAGTAACAGAGTCGTTTAATGTGAGCAGGTGGGGTGTAAGTGGGGGCCGGTGGGGAGCGGGCGGCAGGTGGAGAAAGAAGCGCGGTTGGCGCGCTGCACTGCCGGCGAGCACGCGCCGTGTTGTAGCAGGAGGCCGGATTATGGCTGCGGTCTGGCTGCAGCCCGGCCGCTCCCCGCAAATTTGTGACGCGGTTGTTATCGAAGCTTAATAAATGGCCACTAGCTCTTCTACCGCCACGGTTATGGCGGTCGCGACTCGAAAAAGACAGCGCTGACCACGGCCCGTGTTATGCCGTATTAATGGAGCCTTAAACTAGGCGCTCTTACACGCTCGCGCTACCGCTGCCGCTCGCCGCACAACACGGGACGCCAGCGGCCGCGCTCCTCCGAGGTTATCACACTAAACTCGCATTCAGGAGGACGACGGTTCAAACCCGCGTCCGGCCGCCCTGATTTAGATTTTCCGTGATTTCTGTAAATCGTTTCAGGCAAATGCCGGGATGGTTCCTTTGAAGCGACACGGCCGACTTCGTTCTCCATCCTTCCCTAAACCGATGGGACCATTACCTCGCGGTTTCGTCCCCTCCCCCGAATCACCCAACCAACCTCCTTCGCTGCACGACTGGCCGAAAGCTGCAGCTTTTCTGTCAACCTGTTTCCTCCATTTCATTATTCCAGCCGATGTTGCCCGATTATCCACTCTTTCCTCCCTCTTTGTATAACAATTTTCGCTCTTTTTTTTAAAACTCTTATTCTGGTTCAAATGGCTCTGAGCACTATGGGACTCAACTGCTGAGGTCATTAGTCCCCTAGAACTTAGAACTAGTGAAACCTAACTAACCTAAGGACATCACACACATCCATGCCCGAGGCAGGATTCGAACCTGCGACCGTAGCGGTCTTGCGGTTCCAGACTACAGCGCCTTTAACCGCACGGCCACTTCGGCCGGCTATCTTATTCTGGGAAGGTCCTTTTACACTACTGGTCATTAAAATTGCTACACCACGAACATGACGTGCTACCGACGAGAAATTTAACCGACAGGAAGACGATGCTGTGATATGCAAATGATTAGCTTTTCAGATCATTCACACAAGGTTGGCGCCGGTGGCGACACATACAAAGTTTCCAACCGACTTCTCAACCACAAAAAGGAGTTGACCGGCGTTGCCTGGTGAAACGTTGAGTGATGGCTCGTGTAAGGAGGATAAATGCGTACCATCACGTTTCCGACTTTGATAAAGGTCGGATTGTAGCCTATCGCGATTGCGGTTTATCGTATCGCGATATTCCTGCTCGCGTTGGTCGAGATCCAATGACTGTTAGCAGAATAGGAATCGGTGGGTTCAGGAGAGTAATACGGAACCCCGTGTTAGATCCCAACGGCCTCGTATCACTAGCAGTCGAGATGACAGGCATCTTATCCGCATGGCTGTAACGGATCGTGCAGCCACGTCTCGATCCCTGAGTCAACAGATGAGGACGTTTTCAAGACAACAACCATCTGCACGAACAGTTCGACGACGTTTGCAGCAGCATGGACTGTCAGCTCGGAGACCGTGGCTGCAGTTACCCTTGACCCAGACAGGAGCGCCTGCGATGGTGTACTCAGCGACGAACCTGGGTAAAAGAATGGCAAAACGTCATTTTTTCGGATGAATCCAGGTTCTGTTTACAGCATCATGATGGTCGCGTCCGTGTTTGGCGACATCGCGGTGAACGCACATTGGAAGCGTGTATTCGTCATCGCCATACTGGCGTATCACCCGGCGTGATTGTATGGGGTGCCATTGGTTACACGTCTCGGTCACCTCTTGTTCACATTGGCGGCACTTTGAACAGTGGACGTTACATTTCAGATGTGTTACGACCCCTGGCTCAACCCTTCATTCGATCCCTACGAAATCCTACATTTCAGCAGGATATTGCACGACCGCATGTTGCAGGTCCTGTACGGGTCTTTCTGGATACAGAAAATGTTCGACTGCTGCCCTGGCCAGCACATTCTCCATATCTCTCACCAATTGAAAACGTCTGGTCAATGGTGGCCGAGCAACTGGCTCGTCTCAATACGCCAGTCACTACTCTTGATGAACTGTGGTATCGTGTTGAAGCTGCATGGGCGGCTGTACCTGTACACGCCGTCCGAGCTCTGTTTGACTCAATGCCCAGGCGTATCAAGGCCGTTGTTACGGCCAGAGGTGGTTGTTCTGGGTATGGATTTCTCAGGATCTGTGCACCCAAATTGCGTGAAAATGTAATCACATGTCAGTTCTAGTACAATATATTTGTCCAATGAATACCCGTTTATAATCTGCATTTCTTCGTGGTGTAGCAATTGTAATGTCCAGTAGTGTATTTGTTGCATTCGTGAATACTAGAGGTCGTATTCTCGAGTAGCTGTTCTAGTTTGTTCCAATGACTGCCTACAGTCACTTCAATCTTGTACTGTTAATAAAATCTCGTCTCAGTCTTCTCCAACCCAGCTGTTGCACTTTAACGATCTCGATGTCAGCGCTATATTATACACTAATCTATCTTCTTTCTCCTTAAAAAACCTATGAAAATGGATTAGGAGTCATCCAACTGTTAAATAGATGTTTATTAAACCTTGACCATGGTTTAGATGATTTTTATACTATCTTCTCAGAAGATACTTTACCTATTAACGAGATTACGACATTGCGTAGTAACGTTACAACAGACATAATTACAGGAAATGCTTATAAACTTTTTTAGTGAAGCATACAGAATCTGTAGCCAACTTGGGAACCGTTGGCTCTGTCTAGCACATATCATCAACTTAATCACTATTTAAAATACTTTACATAAAAGTAGTAGCCATCTACTGCAGGGTTTTGTGACACATTGTTGTCCCCGGATACAACAACATGTAGTATGGCACCTGAAATATTTGTTCAAATGGTTCAAATGGCTCTAAGCACTATGGGACTTAACATCTGAGGTATTCAGTCCCCTAGACTTAGAACTACGTAAACCTAACTAACCTAAGGACATCACCCACATCCATGCCCGAGACAGGATTCGAACCTGCGACCGTAGCAGCAGCGAGGTTCCGGACTGAAGCGTTTAGAACCGCTCGGCCACAGCAGCCGGCCGAAATATTTGTGTAAAACCAACATTTAAATATAAAACCTGGCCGATAGAGCGTAAATATGTCACGTTCAGAGCTAGTGACATGCACCGACTGCCTGTAGAGTAGAGGCACTAACCTGAAGTCGCCTTTGGCAGGTGGCGCTCACGCGCGTCCTGTATGAGTGTAGCTTCAGTGAGCAGCGTGCCTGACTTTTCTAATGCGATTTATTAACAGAATCAGCATATTAACTAAATAGTTGAAGAGAGGGAGAGGACTGGAGTCGGGGGAGAGTGCGGGGGGGGGGGGGGGGCTGGTAGAAGGTGTGTCATTAAAGTCACATCCCTTATAGAGAGCCCGCAGGCTCAGGTAAACAGAGCAGACTCTCTACAAAATGTGCACGGGGTGCACATGTGCGTGGATACGCAAGCGTAACAAAAGCATAACAAGCAAGAGTATCTAAGCAAAACCGCTTCAAGGAACACTACCACTGTATAAGGGGACTAAAGCTAGACGTATCCAGTTGTCCCCTGTAATGCAGCTGGGAAAAGAGAAGGGGGGGGGGGAGAAGGAAGTAGGGGGGTGGGTAGTTAGATCATCACTTGTGAAGTGTTATGCTAAGGGGAGTGGTCTTATTGATTAAGGATGATAGATGAATGAATGTACTGGAAGGGAGTTGTTATAAAATAACCAGTAAAATATTAAACTACGCATCACTAACCAGGACATATGCTTTGAAATGACGATGTCATAGGCAGAATAAAAACACTCTAAAAATAATAAAAAGAAAATAAATAAAAAAGGAGGGAATAAGTCTAAGGTGGTTCATTAGTAAAATGTTGAACAGCAACTTAACAAAGTACTTTATAAAATAACAAGACACGCATTCTTTCTGAACATAAAATTTTGAGGAAAATATCAACAACAAAATATCGACACCGGCAGTCAAAATGTTTCGAGATTGGATTAATACAGGTAGGCGCATGAAAAGATGGTCCCCGAGCAGACTATTCGCCAATTACGCGCGAATTCTTGTCCACCACGAGCAGATACAACAACAAATAGGTAAACATTTAATAATTAGATAATAAAGGAATAACAAATAAACCAACGCAAAGGTCTATATTTGCTGAAGATAGTAGAAGGTAGGGGAAAGGGGGTTGTCTAGTGGCGTACATTTCCTGAGCAACGGACTTGGAGGTAGTGCTCTGATTTTTATTCCGCACTTCCCGAGCAGTGCCACATAGTGTGATGGTGCAAGGCACTACTGAGAGTGACCAATTTGTCTACAGAGTGACCGCAAAGCCCCATTACCCCCTAGCGCGTGTCCAATTATTCATGGTTGATCGCATTGTATTAATGTGGAGTCATGGCAAAGGACAACTTTGCAATAGTGTAACTATTCTTTATTATTTATTCCAGAGTTTCTGTGTGTATGTGTGTACACCACATTTCCATAACGCAGTATGATTCTCCTCCATGTACATTGTGAAATTCTTTTGAATATTGCTGGTATGACGACAGTAAGTTCACGTCGAAGAGCATCCTCAAGTTCGTCAGCTGTCTCTTGAAGTTCGGGAGCAGCCATCTGTTCAATCAACTCCCATAATGCATTGTCGCAAGATGACAGTTCAGGACTTCAGGCTGGCCACTCCAAAAGTACAGGCAAATAGTCAGAACCACATCCAATGCACTTATCAGGAAATAACCCACCGAGATACTCTACAACGGCAGTTACAAAATGGCAGGTGCCCCATCCTGCTGGAACTATACGTGATCGATTAGTCCCCGATCTTCTAGATGTGGAGTAAACCAATCACGTTACATGGTGAGACACGTTATGTGATTCACAGCACCGTCAAAGAAATATGGGACCACCAAATGTATAGAATGTATAGGAGGCTTTGCTGCATAGATCATGACATGGGGTATGTTGTGTTCAAGTTCTTCATAAAAATCTGGGTTTTTTTTACACCAGAAATAAATGTTTCTCGCTTTTGCACTGCGATGTACTGGACGTTCTCCAGAGAAAAACACTTTCCCCCTATATATAAAAACATCGGGCATTTTCCCTCAAGCGTGATAATGTTTTTGTATGTCAATATCAGCCAAAGAAGGTTTAAATGCCTTTAACTTCAAATCACTCTTGATATGTTTGTAGTGTCGAGTATTGAACTCCCGGTTACTGTGACCGCTTATGAATGGACTGTTTTTTGGAACGTTCGACAGACACTGCAGCGCCCACACACATTTCCAGCAGTGTTGGGGGTCGTCCTGAGTGGAGCTTCTCTTTTAAGCAAGCAACAGCAAAGAGCTTTTCCTCCAACCGTAAAATCATTGGTGTTGGTGGGGAGGGTTTTCCTAAGCCCAGGTACTCAGTGCGATCAGTTCTTCCATAGTGTGGACTCGTCAGCCATGATTTAGATGCATATCAGCACCTGAAACAATAAGAAACAACAGTTAATTAACATCAGTGTAATGCAAAGCGGGTAATGGGACTTCGTTACCACTCTGTAGAGCAGAGCCGCCCACGGCGTGCCGAGCTTTATGCCAAACTGCACGTCGGCCAGATGTGCAGGCCAAGGCTCGGGCTGTCTCGGCTTTGCTCGTCCCTCCCGGAAGTACTCGACACAGTGCGACATTTCATTTAATAATGCGGCCGGTCGTTTTCCGGTGGTTACTACTCTCTTAAGTTGGGCAGAATCGTCGTGTCAGCGATGCTTACCCTTCAGTATTTTGTTCGTGGTGTGAAGTACGTTCACAGGTCCAATGGGTGCTTGCATCACAAGAGACAGTCTAGCGATCTATCATCATGAGCCTTTAAAAATGGCTGGGGAATGGCAGAAGACAAGAATGATAATTCTCAATACATATTATGCAGTCGCTTAAGTGACGGGTACTGCAAATTTGCTATGAAACGAAATTACAATACCATGCAGAAAGAATTTACAGAAGTACTTGACAATGAAAGAGCAAAAAATTACAATGATCAACAGATGAGGTTCATTATTCTGTACATGAAGAAGCACTCTGTGCTAAATTTTCAGGCATGCAGCACGTGAAGAAACTGGTGCTATGAATAGTGAAATTCCTGAAGTCGAACACATTATTCTTCTATCAGTTGCAACAGTTTTCGATGGAACTGAACGAAGAGTATGGAGATATTATATCTTACTGGAAACTACGTTAGTTAAGTCAAGGGGCACACCTGGAACGATTTTTCGATTTGAAAGTCGCTATTGTTGAACTAATGAATTAAAAAGGAGCACGGGAACAAAAATTAGAACCTCGCATTTTAAGCGCACTTGGGTGCACAATGCCCACAGTAAGACACTACAAGGTGAGAAACAGCTTATTTCTGATTGATGGGGATGTGTTTAAAAAGCAAACTGCGTTATAGAAGGGAAGCATTTTGAAAAACACAGTATAGTTCCCTAAGCTCGCTGCCACTGAAGAAAACGCGACGTTTGAAGAATTCATTATGGCCTTGAAAGAATTACAAGGATAGTTTCCTAAACGTTTTGCGAACAGTGTCACTCTTATAACTGTTTTCGAGCTTTATTCGAGATCGATTTCAGCTGAAGGCGCCCCAGTGCATGTACAGGTGTAACTGATTGATCTGCAAGTTAATTAATGTCTTAATGACAAATCATTTTACGTTAAAACTGTCCAGGACGTCTACGTTGCTTTCCTCGGGTAGAATTTCTACGTCTCCATAATGAGGTTGCAAAGTGCTACAATATTTCGATCAACATATTTGTGAAATACCTGTCTCGATTATGAACCTAAAGAGGTCACGATTAAGTGGCACTGCGAGTGCGAAATCTGTGAAACTGCGTCCGTCTGTATGCCGACTGTTTTTACCAGACAAAAATTCTACTATGTCTTCAGCGCGCCAAAAATAATTAAGTAATGCTGAAAACACATTTTGTTTTTGATCTATGTCGTTGCGAAATGTGAAATATAAAACCAAGTCGTTTGCAGTGTGATTGTTCAAAAATGGTTCAAATGGCTCTGAGCACTATGGGACTTAACATCTGTGGTCATCAGTCCCCTAGAACGTAGAACTACTTAAACCTAACTAACCTAAGGACATCACACACATCCATGCCCGAGGCAGGATTCGAACCTGCGACCGGAGCGGTCACACGGTTCCAGACTGAAGCGCCTAGAACCGCACGGCCACACCGGCCGGCTCAGTGTGATTGTACTGTCATTAAAATGGGTTCGCTGTTTCCCCATCTTCCTTGTGTTCAGACTCCGTGCGCCGGTGGTGGAAAACATCGGCAGCGAGGTTGAGCGCTATGACATCCATGCCAAGGCACGGCTCACGAGCCGAATTCTTGGCCACCCCTGATGTGTAGCTACGCAAGTCTGGAGGTGATCCTTTATTTTGTTATTTTTCCCTTCTTTCTCTCATCAACACGAGAATGACGCCAAGAAAAAATTTCAATCTTTGTGGGACGATGCATGGAACTTAAAACAACTTTATGTATGAAGATATACAACTAATTTATGTACAGGATCTCTGAGACTTCAGTATGATGTTTAGCTACTACTTGCTGCAATCACAGCCTCTAATATCTGGCATGGAATCAAAGAGCTGCTTTATATACCCCTGTGGAATATCTATCACTCTGTTTCTATGCCATTTCACAAAACAACTACAGCTGCCACAGGATGACCGTGAGAGACAAGCTGCCGCCGTATTGTAACCAAAATCTGTTTTCTGTGGGTGACGTGCAAGGCGAACGTGCAGTACAGGGGAGAGGCGATACCAGTCAGATTTCGAAGAAGACTTACGCATTTTTCGACACATGTGGCCGGCCGTTGTCCTGCTGAAATATGACCCATGTAGTTTACTGAAAGAGGGGAAGTACATCAGATACCGTAACTTTCTAGATGTAGCGATTGCTGTTCAGATTATCTTCAATACGAAGGAGGCGATACAGTATCTTATACCCAAATGTGTGTCAGAAATCATCCTTGCATTTGTCCGTTATGCTACTCCATGGTGCAGGCTAATAGACTGCTGTCATTACCGTAACTTCTAAATGATATGCATTTATCATTGTAAGAGAGGTTGAAGAGACACTCATCCGAGAACACTGCATATAACCATTCAGTATGTCAAGTAGTTTACATGCACTTTTCTGCCTGAGTCATTTGTGGTTCCTGGAGACCGGAATTCTACGCAGTGGAATGCATAGCATCTGTCCCACCCATAACAAACTTCGTAGAACCGCCATCGGAGACAGGCCCATACCCGTTACAATCATCTGGCGACGAACCAAGACAGTGGATAAAGCTATACAGTCAATCACAGCCATAACGGCCATATTGATATACAGGTCTCCTGGGTTCGCTAGCCATCGCCGGCTCAGTTCGAAGCGGGACTCAGCACTAGGGACAATTGTACTACAGTCAATGAGATTCCAGCCCGAAGACGTGTTTGGAGACGCCTCAGACAACGGTGGGATTCCAACCTGGCTGTCGCTCGCCATACGGCCCGACAGCCGGGAGTGGTGTCTGGGGTACCATTTCTTTTCATACCAGGACTCCTTTTACTGTCATCCGCCGCACCTTACAGCGCAGCGGTATGTTGACAATATCATACGCCCCGTTTTGTTGCCCTTCATGGCAAGCCGTCCAGAGCTTGCATTTCAGCAAGATAATACCCGCTCGCACGCGGCGAGAGTTTCTACTGTTTGTCTTCGTGCTTGCCAAATCCTACCTTGAGCTGCAAAGTCGCCGGACCTCACCCCAATTCGGAACATTTGGAGCATTATGTGCAGGGCCCTTAAACCATCTCGGGATTTCTACAATCTACCACTCCAAAAAAGAAAAATGGTTCAAATGGCTCTGAGCACTATGGGACTTAACTTCTGAGGTCATCAGTCCCCTAGAACTTAGAACTACTTAAACCTAACTAACCTAAGGACACCACACACGTCCATGCCCGAGGCAGGATTCGAACCTGCGACCGTAGCGGTCGCGCGGTTCCAGACTGTAGCGCCTAGAACCACTCGACCACACGGGCCGGCCTACCACTCCAATTGGACAGAATTTAGCACGATATCCCTCAGTCTACCAGTCAATACCAAGCAGAATAATTGCTTGCATAAGGGCCAGAGGTGGACCAACGCGTTATTGAGTTGCTGAACCCATTCGAGTAATTACTTCGTGGTGCGTCGCTTTTTTTTTTTTGTCTTAGAGTGTATAAAGGTGACCAAAGTCCAAAATGACGCGATCGGCTATTGCTTCACGTGATAGAATTCAGCTTGCCACTACGCATGTCCCAACCAACCGCCTTTTTACATCAGCATTACTGTTTGTTTAACATATTGTATTTTGCTACATTGCCTTTCAGTCGGAGTTTCCTTCTTTATGTCCAATGTACACTGTGTCTCTACTTCACCATCTAATTCACTATCTTTGGCAAATCTTACAATTCGATTCACTGTAAACAGTAAATTTTTACTTGACTCGCGGATTTCGTTACTCCATAGTGCATCCGGCGAATAAGCAGACTGACACTCTAGGGTCAATAGCATGTCCCTCAGCAGTCATGTATGATGTATGACAACTTACCTCACTGTGGTCTGACCATTATGCATTACTCCTCGTCTTTCAGACCTGTATTTAGGAAGAATAATATTGAGTAATTCAATGGCGTGTATTATCAAAGGCGCCTGATCTCATCGCAGCCCAATGATGTCTGCTCTATAAACCTAAACCCTATGTGCTACGGACCTCATTTTGGTCCAGTAATGACCTCATGACAGAAAAGTTCAGAAACGGCTTCTGTGGGTAATGACAGGTCATCTAAAAAGCAAGTATGTTGTGTTTACTGAAAGCTGTCCAACTGTACAACGGACAGCAAAGATAAAATGGTTCAAAGTGGTTCAAATGGCTCTGAGCACTATGAGACTTAGCATAAAAGGTCATCAGTCCCCTAGACTTAGCACTACTTAAACCTAACTAACCTAAGGGTATCACACACATCCATGCCCGAGGCAGGATTCGATCCTGCGACCGTAGCAGCAGCTTGGTTCCGGACTGAAGCGCCTAGAACCGCTCGGTCACAAGGGCCGGCCAGCAAAGATCACAGATTTTACTGTCCGTAGCCACTACTACAGGCACGCGCTATAGTAATAGGTTTAAATTGCAGTGTAGTTCGGAAGTGTCTCACACAGTCGTGGACAAATGCTTGCAGGATATCGATTTTCACAAACATCCACCTCCATAAGGTACAAGAAGGTACAACTCCCTTTCGAAAGGAAACTATAAAATAATAATAATATGTAATGTAGCAGATAAACTTAATCTTTGCCGGCCGGAGTGGCCGAGCGGTTCTAGGCGCTTCAGTCTGGAACCGCGCGACCGCTACGTTCGCAGGTTCGACTCCTGCATCGGGCGTGGATGTGTGTGATGTCTATAGGTTAGTTAGGTTTAAGTAGTTCTAAGTTCTAGGGGACTGATGACCTCAGATGTTAAATCCCATAGTGCTCAGAGCCATTTGAACCATTTTAACCAAACTGGATCTTTATTTGTGCGAAATTTATGCGAATGTGCTTCGTGTGCTGTAAAATGGAGGTTGCCTCACATACCGCAGATTTCACACAAACATTGAAGTTGTCTCTGTACTCCTCCGTAATGTAACACGCACATTTACTGACTCGGAATGTCCTTCCCCCGGCCTTTACAAATGAGACTGTTGGTCTCGCAATTTTTGCCTGATGAATCAAAGATACGTTTATGAAGTTTAGTAAATTGGGTAACATCCGCTTACCACTGTTTACTTCAGAAAAAGTTGATAAGCTACAACACGTTCTTCATTTGTATGTATGTATGGCTCTGAGCACTATGGGACTTAACTTCTGAGGTCATCCGTCCCCTAGAACTTAGAACTACTTAAACCTAACTAACCTAAGGACATAACACACATCCATGTCCGAGGCAGGATTCGAACCTGCGACCGTAGCGGTTACGCGGCTCCAGACTGTAGCGCCTAGAACTGCTCGGCCACTCCGGCCGGCGTTCTTCATTTGCTGGTTTCGTAGTATTTTCGGTGGTTACCGAGGTCTTGTTGCAGTCTGTTAATCTTGCCTTTATTATTTTCATGCAAGTGCTACTCTTTTTCTTTTCACCGGTCACTGTTCCTATCTGCTTCCTACGCAACCAAATGCCATTACCGTATGCTCATTTACAGTCAGCTGTTTGTAAACACTTAGTAAGCGCACTGTACCTATAAGGTACTTTTAAGACAGAAATAGTCTGAACCCACAATTGTGAAACAACGGAAACGGCTGCTGTCGCTTTGTGAATAGCGTACGGCATTTTTAGCGCGAGCCTTATCGGCGGCTGGGTGTGGAAGGGGCTGCTAGCGATGTTTGCTGTCGCGCGCAGTACATGCCAGTGCGGGCATAATAGCTAAACAAATCAATAACTCGTTCACGTCACCATCAAGTTATTTACAACCTGCCGCGATTCCGCCTACGCTGTTCCTGGCAATATAACTGACAAGAGTTCGGGGGGCTATTTGAGTGCCGAGAACACGCAATTAAGTGCACCAGTGTGTTATTGTTATTAGCCCTCGACAGCAATGGCCTGCAGTTGATTTACTAATTGTGTCTGCTGCGCTGTACCAGTCATAACCTCTTGTTTTCTCTCCAGTTCCTGTTGTTCGATTGTTCGCTTCTTTAATTTGCAGAAAATTGTACAGGGACGCGATTGCATCAATAGCAGTGGCGTCAATGCTATGGCATATGTCACAGCGCGCTGCAGAATACGCGCAGCGCGCAATTCTCTCGTTGCAGCCAGATCTCGGGAAACATTAAAAAAGAAAGCGGAAGATCAGCGTTTAATACCCTCTTGACCTTTCGGATAGGGATTATACGAGACAGAGCGTTAAGTCAATTCAGCAAGGATAATGGAAGAAATCAAACGCACCCTATTTAAAGCAACTACACAAGCGTTCATGTCAAGTGATTTAGGGCAATCCCTCTTGGTTGATGGTAACGAGAGAGACTTTTTATTCATTCTTCTTGACATTACTGCGCGTTCTTCTAAGTTCCATAGCTGACGCATATTTGTTAATCGTGAATCTAGAACGTGTTTCTACGGCCAGACCATCACCTCAATCTAAGGCAAGGAATGAAACTGTGACTGGCATTTATTCCCTGTATATTTTTTTATTTACTGTAAATTTTTTCGTTGTGACTGGTTGTGAGTTGTGTTTCCGAGGCGGAGATATGTAACCAAATCGGCATCCTCCTAAAGAGAAGTGGGAAACCGCTTATAAACGTCGCCTAACATGCCCGTTGTGCCAGTCTATCTATCGCTAATTTGACGCCCGTATTCGATTTGTATATTGTTCACCTTGAAAGTTAGCTTTCCAGTGGTACGCTAGTTGGATAAACCTTGGCAAACAGAGTGTCAGAATTATAAACTTATGATAGGCCTGTTGTGCTTGGTAAATAAAAGAAAATGGCTCTGAGCACTATGGAACTTAACATCTGAGGTCATCAGTCCCATAGACTTAGAACTACTTAAACCTAACTAACCTAAGGACATCACACCCACCCATGCCCGAGTTAGGATTCGAACCTGCGACCGTAGCAGCAGCGCCGTTCCGGACTGTGGTAAATAAATAAAGTCTCTGTGGTTTAGTGTCGGAGGTGATGCTTGGTAGACTATTGTTTTCCCGTTATTACTGTTATCTGTTCTCAAACTGAACGTTCCATAGACGATATTTCTATTTGGGATACTGAGTGGCTACTCTCATTAAATGGGAGAAATGCGAGATAATATCCATAAACAAAGAAATCCTGGTTTACGATTACAACATCATTGGTAAATGCCAGGAGCCCGTTACGTCGTGTTTGTACCTACGAAATGATATGAAGTGAAACGAGCGCGTGAACTCCGTTGTAGGATAAGTAAATGTTAGATGTAAATTTGTTGACGTATTCTGAAGAAGTGCAGTGCGTGTGTTAAGGATCCCCAAAAAGTAAGCGAGTGTGACCTATAGTAGATTAGTGCTGCAGTTTTTGGGTCATTATGAAGTAAGTCTGACAGTATACGCCGAAAGAATCAGAGACGCGCTGTTAGGATAATAACTGTCGGAATAGCACACTGGACATTCTTCTCTAGAAACAATGTGAGGTAAGTTTACAGAACCGGCGTCCGAGGGTAATGTTCCCGACAATCCTATTGCCTCCATCATACATCTCATACAGGAATCATGTGAATTTATAGGGCGCATATTGTGGGATACAAAAAAAAAAGTGGTTCAAATGGCTCTGAGCACTATGGGACTTAACATCTGAGGTCATCAATCCCCTAGAACTTAGAACTACTTAAACCTAACTAACCTAAGGACATCACACACATCCAAATCCGAGGCAGGATTCGAACCTGCGACCGTAGCGGTCGCGCGGTTCCAGACTGAAGCGCCTAGAACCGCTCAGCCACTCCGGCCGGATGTGGGATACAGACAGCCCGTTACCCATAATGTTTGGGCTTATACTAAATAAAATGGAAATTTTGTAGTAGCTAAACGCTTTCATCATCTACTTTGTGATTACTCTGCTATTCACAATTAAGTGCCTGGAAGAGAGTTCAATGAACCACCTTCAAGCTGTCTCTACCGTTCCACTCTCGAATGGCCCGCGGGAAAAACGAGCACTTAAATTTTTCGGTGCGATCCCTGATTCCTCTTATTTTATCGTGATGATCATTTCTACATATGTAGGTGGGTGCCAACAGAATGTTTCCGCAATCGGAGGAGAAAAATGGTGATTGAAATTTCATGAGAAGATCCCGTCGCAACGAAAAACGCCTTTGTTTTAATGATAGCCACTCTAATTCACGTATCATGTCTGTGGCACTATCTCCCCTATTTCGCGATAATACAAAACGAGCCGCCCTTTTTTTGAACTTTTTCGATGTCATCCGTCAGTCCCACCTGATATGGATCCCACACCGCACAGCAATACTCCAGAATAAGGCGGACAAGTGTGGTGTAAGCAGTGTCTTTAGTAGATCTGTTGCATCTTCTAAGTGTTTCTTAATATTATTCATTCTTGATTATGACTGAAAATCAAGTGAAAGGAGTTTCAGGTGTAAAGAAGTTTATGAAAAACAGCAGAGAAAGATTCACGAAACTATATGAGGCTTCAACTCTTGGAAAGCAGAATGGCTCTGAGCACTATGGGACTTAACTTCTCGGGTCTTCAGTCCCCTAGAACTTAGAACTACTTTAACCTAACTAACCTAAGGACATCACACACATCCATGCCCGAGGCAGGATTCGAACCTGCGACCGTAGCGGTCACGCGGTTCCGGATTGTAGCGTCTAGAACCGCACGGCCACTCCGGCCGGCTTTGGAAAGCAGAGTAGATGGTGAACAGTTTCATAACTTTACTAAACCTGTGTTTGCTAAAGATTTCCGTGTGGTTGAAAACAGATCACTCAAGGACTGGTTTGAGCTTATTAGCTTCCTTTGTCTCCAGTCTCAGTGCCATACTTAGCTATACATGGAAAATTGTAGGTGCAACGTGGCTGCGCCTGTGCTATTTCGGAGTAGAACAGAACAGACTCAAGATTAATATCTTTGTTCGAGAAATTGTGTAAAATAAATACATGCCTTTCATGCAGAAAAAAATAGCGAATGATTTTAGCAGGAAAGGTAACGCGTACGAAATAGACCTACCAAAGCGAGAGTGATCTTCAAGCCCCTGTCCAGTGATGTAAAAGTAAGCACTTCCAACCACATAAAAAAGTGAGGATACAGGCTTTCCTTCGTGTATCTGCCTGAGGTTGTGAGCGAAGTTTTAGCTGCCCTCGTCGACTGATAACTTACTTACGCTCGATAGTGAAAGACGAGGGGCTGAATGGACTTGCATACCTGTCCAGTAATCGACATATTAGAGTGAACCCCGACGTTATAATTGACATTTTCACTCGATTTAAAACAGAAAATAAATTCTTTTCTGCTTCTATGATCTATTAAAAGCTTTAATAGAACCTGTGTTTGTATTGCAATACCAAAAGTCACACTAGGTAAAATTAGTTTTCATACCCCCCCTCCCCTGCCCACGAGAAATAGGTATAATTTTCTTGCATTCGATACTAATTCGAATTTGTAGGGGAGAATCTATGATCGATATGAAGTACTCTCTATTATGCTTTGTGTATACATAAATTGATTTTCTACAGGGTGCAATATTACTTTCCGCGTGTAATAGCACAAATGTCGTTGGTTTCTTTTTCACAATATTATCGACCTTCCGACAACATTATGACAGAATACCACTAGAAATTTCTGTATAGAAATTTCTGTTCTTAAATTCCGTTTATTTAGTATGTATTAGAGACGCAAAATGCATGTATGTCTAATTTTCCAGTCCGTGTGCCTGGATGATATGGTGTGTCACCTGGAATGTGCTGACATAACAGGTGTGTAATATTTGTGTGCAGGTGTTTAATTTACCGTAAAGTAATTTTGTGTATGGTCACTGAGAGGTGTTCTGATACCTCTCTTAAGCGTGGATTAGGTACAAATTCCTCCCTGCAATTTTACATGAGGCTCGTAGGATGAAATGGTGTCTTTCTGAATCGAGTAGGAACCGCTTTATTGTCAACTCAATAAACAGGAAACAAAAAAGAAAGCATAAGGTAAGATGGGAAGATGACACCAATTTGTGTGCCCCTATATGAGTTTATTCTCACTGGATGTAGTTACATATCATTGAAAGCGCAGTTAATAGATTAGCTTGAAACAGAAGTCTCTTTCTGTTTGCAGAGAGTGATAACGGGAAGCTCGAAACCGGAACGTATCGGATGCATAAGTGAAGTTCTGTGCTACTGCGGTTTTCTCGTAGTCATATAAGAATGTGTACACGGTAGTCAAACATGGCATATTCTTTCATATGCCTCTGTCGAGGCTATCCTGTTCGTTAGTTGGCCCAACGTTTATTCACTTGAAGGGCACTCAGTCGCCCTAAAGTATGATGGAAGCATGATCTCAGATGCATCAAACCGAGGTATTTTCATTTTTTGGGCTCTTTTTCTTAGGGTATCTTTCCACCACCTTCTTCCGCCTCCGTAGCGTAGCAGTAGCGTTTCCGCCTACCACGCAGGGTGCCCGGGTTCGATTCCCGGCATGGGATTGCGTGTTGTGTGTCCTTCATCATCATTGACCCGCAAGTCGCCGAAGTAGCGTCAACTAAAGAGGACTACCAATACGACGGCCGAACTCTCCCGCATGGGGCCTCCCAGTCAACAATGCCATACGATCATTTCCATTTCCACCACCTTGTCTGAGGAGAGAAAATAGCTATTTTAATGAGTTTTCGTGGCGTTATATACTGTGAAATAAACAGAAACACCAACTAACTACTCAAATTAAGAATGTTAGAATAAAGTGGTAATGAACCTTAAGATAGTTTGAACGTTGAACGTCACGGTGCTTTATCAGGCACAGTACAATTGTAGGTGGTATTGCATTCCTCTGATCGGTGAACCAGCTCACCCCCTTGGTTATAATGGATGCCTAGAATTTATAAGTGGATTTGAAACATGGTGCAACTTTATTTTTCCACGTACACAAAACACTGCCAAAATTCAAGTCGCGCTAACTACTTGAACAAGTTCTAGGCGCGATCGAGCCACGATCCACAATTTTGGGGTATGTGGGGTAACGTTTAGTCGTCGATCCATCAAGCCACATGCTAGCAGGATTCCTAGAATATATCCCGGAAGAAAACTGTAAAACTGGCCAAAATAATAATTACAAAACACAGGGACCATTCATATTGAAAGTACCAGCAATCATTCAAACGAGTAACGCGAAGAGAAAACTGCGAATCAAACCGTTGATGCAGTAGAAGAACCTTCACGGGGACACCAGCCACATATGGTTTGGACATGTTAACCCTTTGTGTCCCAACAATATGAAAAAAATAAGATTTTAAAAATTTTCACATAATTAACCTTTATTATTACAGTAAGCAACGAATACAAGAAGACATTAGCAAAAGAATCAATCCATTGTTTTAAGGAGGTGGTTGCACATTGGAATATAAATATAAATATTTCACAAAATTAATCTATATTATCATAATAAGCAACGAATATAAGATGAAATTAGTAGATGGAAAACAATCAGTTGTTTTAAGGAGATGGTTTCGTTTTGGAGACACTGGAACATACAGTTTTCAGTCACCCATCATTTCATGTGATATATCTGAAAGCAAATTCGCAATTTTTCATAGACAAAAGCCACATATCGAAACTTCCATGAACTCATAACACCTAAAACAAATTATAGTCCTAAATAACAAACAAAAACAGGCCTAAAATTTAATAAATTTTGTAACACAACTACATACTGTCCAGTGGTATCATTTCGATAAGACTCATCAAAACGGTGGTACGGGCTCAGATTTACGTAACAATAACTTAGATATACCTTCTTTCACTATCGATGCTCTCCTCAATATGGCCGCTATAAAAAAAGGGCATTTCACTATCTCCTATAACCGTGTAGTACAGCTTCCACACCGAGTGTTGCTTTGAACACTATAAGTATCTGCTATGACGCACTAAATTCGTATAATTACCTAAGTGTACCACTAGAAGTCTCTGTTTAACAATAGCATTGCTGAATTTATGCGAAAGTCACTGTCACTTTAAAAAATTGTAAAATGGTGGTTTAAAGTAGAAACCACTGGGGCTCAAAGGTTTAAATGTACTGCAAGCTACAGTCAACTCGTGAGTGTACATCTGTGTAATGAATATGGATCGATGATTCTTCCATTAGAGAAACTTTTGTGGCAGTCATTTGTTGTCATTATGAAAGAAGGAAAGGAAGTATGAAGTTCAAAAATGGTTCAAATGGCTCTAACAAGGGAACCTCCCCATCGCACGCCCCTCAGATTGAGTTATAAGTTGGCACAGTGAATAGGCCTTGAAAAACTAAACACAGATCAATCGAGAAAACAGGAAGAAGTTGAGTGGAACTATGAAAAAAAAGCAAAATATACAAACTGAGTAGTCCATGCGCAAGGTAGGCAACATCGAGGAATGAGTGACCTCAGGAGCGCCGTGGTCCCGTGGTTAGCGGGAGCAGCTACGGAACGAGAGGTTCTTGGTTTAAGTCTTCCCTCGAGTGAAAAGTTTACTTCCTTTATTTTCGCAAAGTTATGATCTGTCCGTTGGTTCATTGACGTCTCTGTTCACTGTAATAAGTTTAGTGTCTGTGTTTTGCGACCGTACCGCAAAACCGTGCGATTAGTAGACGAAAGGACGTGCCTCTCCAATGGGAACCAAAAACATTTGATCGCAAGATCATAGCTCAACCGATTCCTCCAAAGGAAAACACGTCTGATATATTCTATACGTTCGATCCCTTAAGGAACTTTCCGATTCCTTACGGTTCGGAAAATATTCATTGACCTTGTTATTGAAGTCGCGAGCTATATTTGCTGGATTCATATTGCCCACGGAATACATCTCACGTATTTAATGCACTCTCGTCCAAAGTAGCGAACAGTCAACTGCCAGCCAGGGAGCCTCGTTAGCAGGAATACTCTCTCTTCCGTGCGCTGTAGTCGACTGACGTCGTGTGTTTCGTTGTTTGTTTAAGTGTAGCGTCCCCATACTACGGCGCAGTTACCTCGCATCGGACGGACGGACAGATAATAATTGTCTGAACAAAAAATTAACTTTTCACTCGAAGGAAGACTTGAAACAAGGACTTCTCGTTCCGCAGCTGCTCACGCTATCCACGGGACCACGACGCCCCTGAACCAACACTTTCCTTGATGTTGCCTATCTTGCGCATGGACTACTCAGTTTGTATATTTTGCTTATTTTTTTCATAGTTCCACACAACTTCTTCCTGTTTTCTCGATTGAATGTGTTCAGTTTTTCAAGGCCTATCCACTGTGCCAACTTATAACTAAATCTGAGGGGGGGTGCGATGGGGAGGTTCCCTTGTAAGCACTATGGGACTTAACATCTGAGGTCATCAGAACTACTTAAACCTAACTAACCTAAGGACATCACATACATCCATGCCCGAGGCAGGATTCGAAACTGCGACCGTAGCAGCAACGCGGTTCCGGACTGAAGCGCCTAGAACCACTCGGCCATGTAAAGTATTATGTCTCGTATCATTGAAGTCATTGAATGAAAGCACGAATTCTGTGGGTGCTGGCCGAGGGGAAGAATCGGCTGTGCCTTTGACCTATTCCTGTGTTCGCTTGAAGCGATTTAACTCTTCATTTGACAATTTTGCTCTCAAGCAACATGAAAATGGCACACTGTGTTCTGCAACATATCTGAAGTTTTGTCCTTGGATAGATAATGACGCTTGCAAGCAACAAATAATCTCTCGTACACAGCGAAATTCTGTTGCCTCTGGCGAAAAGTTTCTGAATAGTATGCATCTTTACCAGACATCTGGTAACGTTATATGACCATCAGTTACCGGCGAAGCAGTTTCATTCGATTTTGTACCGCTGATTTTTACTGTGCGACAAAAACTACTGACAAACGGAAAGAGGAAGTCTTGAAGGTGAGTTATTATAGAAATGTGTTAGCGAATTCTTACCTGGGACATTGCAAATGGACTTAAATTTTTTGGGGAGAGGAAGCCTTGCTTTCAGCGTTGAGAGGAGAGCAAAGCCAGAAGAAGAAAACGGCAGCTCCAATGCCAGTAACTGATGTGCGATATGACAGTGTTGGTCACTGGCCAGAGTATGTTCCAAAAGCAAAGATGTAGGCATTGCCCTCAGGAATAGACGACTATAAATTACCGAGAATGTGGTTCTAAGACATTTCACATGCAACAGGTCAAAACACAACAGTTTTTCCAGCCACAGGAACAACATTGTTGTATTTTCAACGTAGCACCCATAGGCCTTTTGTGGGTAATGATACTTACGATTAACGTACTGTATTTTGATACAGTGTTTGTAAAACTGTTCACATGACCATGTACATCTAATGAGAGCAGATTAATACTTTTTCTTCACAATATTTCTTTGTGTGCCAAAAAAGGGTTAAGGAAAATGCGGGAAACCTTCATAATTAGCTGACTGGAATGTGAACCCCTGGCCTCATGAATATGAGTACAGTACCTGAACGATTGTGCCATCTTTCTCGTTAACGTCATTCGAGATAAATACTGGCTATGTGGTTTTGAATTTACTGACGTAATTCAACTATCTCTTCGACTGAGACTCTATCCCCGAGATTTACTAACTCTCAGCAATGCTCTACCGATTCACAGTTGACGAGCACACCTCACTCACCTACCAAAACCCTAAGTTAAAGGTGGCACAAGAAAGTCAGGGATCGCGATTTGAGTCCCAGTCATACACGGTTGTCACCTGTGACAGACAGGGCACGGCATAACACTACTGTACCTTGTGGTAATAAAATGTGCACTCAGGCGTATTTTGGCTTTTTGCTTATTACAGACACTGGGGAGATTCGCATAACCACGAATCAAAACATCCTTATCTCAGAGGATATATCAGTTGTATTTTGGCATACTGAATAACGTGACTAATAGATCCCGTCTAATGCTTATTAACTGTAAAGGACGCGCCACTTCGACAAAAATATACGCGATATTCGGCGATACTTCCTTTTCACTTATACGCAATTAGGGGTTCGTGGTATCGTCAAAACACCCGCTGTACATCCCTCTTCTATTGATTGACGAGAAGCCGCGAACATGCGGGTCAGCGGCATTGACTCCACAAAGTGTGGGCTAGAATGATGGCATTTCCTCGATTCAGAAGAGTGGCGCACGCTGTATGAATGGAGAACGCTGAAGCGTTTGGTAGATGGCTCTTCGACCACTCGTTTGAAGAATATGCTTGGCCGCTGATGTCATTCCGTAATGTAACGTGAATCTTTCACGCTCGAAAGCTACAAAAATATAATTAGAGACAGTGTAATAGTCCAGTTTGACAAGGATGGAGCATGGAATCAAAAACGGTTCTTTTAAAACAATCATTCCAACATTTTATTTCTTTGGAGCAGGAATATAAGAACATACAATACAAATACACTGATGAGCCAAAACACTATGAACACCTGCTTAATAGTTTGTTTGTCCGTCTTTGGAGTGAAATACATCACTGATTCTGCGTATCATGGATTCGACAGTTTGTTGGTAGGTTTGTGGAGGTATGCGGTATTAGATGTCTACGCACTTGTCATGTACTTCGCGTTAATAACGGGCCGCTGATTTGCTTACGCGGTGATGGCGCCCGATAGCAAGCCACATGCATTCAGTACGATTTACATCAGGTGAACTTGGTCGCCGTGACATCAAAATGAGTTCACTATAATTCTCGTCAAACCACTGTAACACGGTTCTGATTGCGAGACACGGACAATTAAATTGCTGAAAAATGACATCGCCGTCGGAAAACACACCAACCGTGAGAGAATGCAGGTGGTTCGCAGCTGTCAGTGTGTCTTCGATTACTACCACAGGTCCAATGCAACCGCAGGTGCATGTCTCTCATAGCATAAAACTGCTCCCACCAGCCTGCGTTCGTGGCGCGCTGCACGTTTAGAGCCACCGTTCACCTCGATGACGGTGGTTGTGGAGACGACAATCGACCTAGTGAAGCAAAAATGTGATTCACCCGAAGAGCCGACACGTTTCTATGATCGCTGGTCGAATCCCGATGGTCCCGTGCCTATTGCAACCGTAACTGACAATTTCGTTGGGTCAGCGTGTGAAAACGTAGGGGTGGTCTGCAGCGGAGCTCCATATTGAATAATGTACGATGAACAGTGTGCTCCGAAACACTTGTGCCACACATCACTATCCATCCTACTTTATAGAGCATATAAACCTCCGAACCCCACGTTCTGTGAAGAGTTGTGGACGTCTAGCTGTTTAGCTGCTAGTGGTAATTTCACTGTCCTTCTTTCCGTAGATGCTCACGACAGTAACACGAGAACATTCGACCAGCTTCGCCTTTTCTGAGTTACTCGTTCACAGTCTGTGCGTAATGGTAATCAGCCCAATGTCAAAGCCTCTTATCTCAATGGATTTCCCCAAGTCCTCGCTAGGGTGATCTCCTCTCCGTGTCTGCTCCGTTCACATACTTTTGTTATCACGTCACGTACCCATAACGCCACCAGGCGGCATCCAGCGTCACGGTGGAAAGTGGTCATAACGTTTTGGTTTATCAGTATATATACACATCTTAACTAGGAACAATAATGGAGACTGAAAATCTTAGCCAACCGCAAACCAGCATTAGGCAACTTCAAGAACACTGACTGTAGATCGTACTAAGTCTTATATTGTACACGAGACTGGGCATAAGCGACACTGTAAGAAGGCGACTGAAATCTGCTCAGCCCTACATACACAACACACCAACATTTGAGCCCCATTGCTGGAGATAAGTGTGCTACTTCTGGCACCGGAACGGATTCGGTGGAGTCGTTTTCATAGTCTCTTCTTCTGCATGTTCACGAAGTCCTTCTTATGATATCGTCCATATTTTAAGATACTGAGTTACAGCACGCCACCTAGCGAGATAGTGCAGTGGTTAGCATACTGGACTCGCATTCGGGAGAACAACGGTCCAAACCCGCGTCCGGCCATCCTGATTTAGGTTTTCCGTGATTTTCCTAAATCGCTTGAGGCAAATGCCGCGACTGTTCCTTGGAAAAGGCACGGCCGATTTCCTTTACCACCCTTTCCTATGCCGAGTTTGTGATCCGTCTCTAATGGCCTCGTTGTCGACAGGACACTAATCTCGGTTGTTGCGGTGGTGCTGTGAGTGCCTCGGACGTCTGAAGGAAACTCTTTCCCGACTTCAACAGTAAACTTGCTTTCTGGCATCTGGAAGAGAGGAGCAAACTCCGATGTTATGGCTTTGGTCTTTATGTTCTGGGTGCTACTTCTCGTCGAATGCCAGGAGAAGCAGTTCTGGCAAGAATCGAAACAGAAGGTGAAAAAATAAATTACAGAATAATATAAACTCTCTTCTGAAACTGCCATACCAAAGCAACTTTTCTACGTTCGACCGTCGCACGGACGCGAACATTACAGATATAAAAATAGGCGTGTGCAGAATTCGAAAAAAAGGTGAAATGCCTCAATATAGGAAATGTGACAGGACTTGATGAGAGGCCGGTTTGAATCCATAGAGAATATGCGGAGAAACCTGTCCTCTTCTGGCATCAGTTTAGAGTAGGTCGCTAAAGCAACAGGCGACGTGAATGAAGAAGCGAGCCGGCCGAAGTGGCCGTGCGGTTAAAGGCGCTGCAGTCTGGAACCGCAAGACCGCTGCGGTCGCAGGTTCGAATCCTGCCTCGGGCATGGATGTTTGTGATGTCCTTAGGTTAGTTAGGTTTAACTAGTTCTAAGTTCTAGGGGACTAATGACCTCAGCAGTTGAGTCCCATAGTGCTCAGAGCCATTTGAACCATTTTTTGAAGAAGCGCAGGTTAGTCCAGCCTCGGATTGCAAGACCGACGCACAGAACTATAGGCCTCCATCACCGATTTAAATTTCTTGCAGAATTATGATACATACGTATATTATGCTCACACATGCTGGCTTTTATTGGTATCGAACAGCTCCTGTACAGCGATCAACTTAGTTTCAGCAAGCACCGATCGAGTAAAATCCACGTTGAGCTTTTTGTTCGCACGACCAAGAAGGCAATAGGTAACGGAGTTCGGCTTAATTCCATTTTCCTAACTATCAGAGAAATTTCAGTTCCCTACAGTTCCGCGCCGTCGATTGGTAAACAAAATACGTGCACTATAATATTCTAAAGAGATATGTAATTGGATTCCTAGCGACACAGGTCGTAAGGAGACCGCGCCTACTCGTCAGCATCGATTTCGTCCAGACGTATAGTATACCGAATGCAGGACTTGGCCAGAAATGAAAGTGACAGATGCGGAAGCTCCAGAATGGGCCAGAGTTTAGAAAATACAGCAGTTTTTGCGCGGGTCGAGCAAGGGATGAGCCATTTATGTTAACATCGTTTCGAGGCAGCAGAAAGAGTACAGAACGGTAACCACAGAGTTGTGAGGTCGATTCCCTATGAATGAACATTTTTTTTTTATTTTCAGTTGTTACATTACTTATACTGCAAACAAAAACGAAATAATGCCTTATATTGTAGTTGTTAATACACTCCTGGAAATGGAAAAAAGAACACATTGACACCGGTGTGTCAGACCCACCATACTTGCTCCGGACACTGCGAGAGGGCTGTACAAGCAATGATCACACGCACGGCACAGCGGACACACCAGGAACCGCGGTGTTGGCCGTCGAATGGCGCTAGCTGCGCAGCATTTGTGCACCGCCGCCGTCAGTGTCAGCCAGTTTGCCGTGGCATACGGAGCTCCATCGCAGTCTTTAACACTGGTAGCATGCCGCGACAGCGTGGACGTGAACCGTATGTGCAGTTGACGGACTTTGAGCGAGGGCGTATAGTGGGCATGCGGGAGGCCGGGTGGACGTACCGCCGAATTGCTCAACACGTGGGGCGTGAGGTCTCCACAGTACATCGATGTTGTCGCCAGTGGTCGGCGGAAGGTGCACGTGCCCGTCGACCTGGGACCGGACCGCAGCGACGCACGGATGCACGCCAAGACCGTAGGATCCTACGCAGTGCCGTAGGGGACCGCACCGCCACTTCCCAGCAAATTAGGGACACTGTTGCTCCTGGGGTATCGGCGAGGACCATTCGCAACCGTCTCCATGAAGCTGGGCTACGGTCCCGCACACCGTTAGGCCGTCTTCCGCTCACGCCCCAACATCGTGCAGCCCGCCTCCAGTGGTGTCGCGACAGGCGTGAATGGAGGGACGAATGGAGACGTGTCGTCTTCAGCGATGAGAGTCGCTTCTGCCTTGGTGCCAATGATGGTCGTATGCGTGTTTGGCGCCGTGCAGGTGAGCGCCACAATCAGGACTGCATACGACCGAGGCACACAGGGCCAACACCCGGTATCATGGTGTGGGGAGCGATCTCCTACACTGGCCGTACACCACTGGTGATCGTCGAGGGGACACTGAATAGTGCACGGTACATCCAAACCGTCATCGAACCCATCGTTCTACCATTCCTAGACCGGCAAGGGAACTTGCTGTTCCAACAGGACAATGCACGTCCGCATGTATCCCGTGCCACCCAACGTGCTCTAGAAGGTGTAAGTCAACTACCCTGGCCAGCAAGATCTCCGGATCTGTCCCCCATTGAGCATGTTTGGGACTGGATGAAGCGTCGTCTCACGCGGTCTGCACGTCCAACACGAACGCTGGTCCAACTGAGGCACCAGGTGGAAATGGCATGGCAAGCCGTTCCACAGGACTACATCCAGCATCTGTACGATCGTCTCCATGGGAGAATAGCAGCCTGCATTGCTGCGAAAGGTGGATATACACTGTACTAGTGCCGACATTGTGCATGCTCTGTTGCCTGTGTCTATGTGCCTGTGGTTCTGTCAGTGTGATCATGTGATGTATCTGACCCCAGGAATGTGTCAATAAAGTTTCCCCTTCCTGGGACAATGAATTCACGGTGTTCTTATTTCAATTTCCAGGAGTGTATATTAATGGAAGGAAAGGCAAAGGAAAATTTGTGATGGCAATTAGATTTCCAAGAAGAGATCCTAAGGCAAGAACTTTGTATATAAAACTAGATACTTTTATTATAGTACAATTGATGATTTACACATGCATGCATTCACCATAAAAACAGAATAAACAGTTTTTTTCTTGGAATTTTGCACGTGTTATAAACACCTCATCTTCACAATTTCATGGTTCTTTTAAAGTTTCCATACAAGAACAAAATTGAAACTTCCTGGTAGATTAAAACTGTGTGCCGGACCGAGACTCGAACTTGGGACCTTTGCCTTTCGCGGGCAAGTGCTCTACCAACTTTTTTTTTTTTTTTTTTTTAAATCTCATTTTGTTCGCTTTCGTTCGTTGCATCTGCTCAGGGTGGACGTCGTAAGACATCCTTGTAAGTTTGTTGTTGATCGATTAACTCAGTTTTTTTGCTATAGAGGGTTGCTTATTCTCTGACCGAACACGCTGAGCTACCGTGCCGGCGCCAACTGAGCTACCCAAGCACGACTCACTCCCCGTGCTCACAGCTTTACTTCTGCCAGTTTCTCGTCTCCTACCTCCCAAACTTTACAGAAGCTCTCCTGCGAACCTTGCAGAACTAGCACTCCTGAAAGAAAGGAAACATCCCCCAGGCTATGGCTAAGCCATGTCTCCGCATTATCCTTTCTTTCAGGAGTGCTAGTTCTGCAAGGTTCGCAGGAGAGCTTCTGTAAAGTTTGGAAGGTAGGAGACGAGGTACTGGCAGAAGTAAAGCTGTGAGGACGGGCCGTGAGTCGTGCTTGGGTAGCTCAGTTGGTAGAGCACTTGCCCGCGAAAGGCAAAGGTCCCGAGTTCGAGTCTCGGTTCGGCACACAGTTTGAATCTGCCAGGAAGTTTCATATCAGCGCACACCCCGCTGCAGAGTCAAAATCTCATTCAAGAACAAAATTGGTGTGCATTAATCGCACAGTTTAGCAGCAAATCACACGTAAAGCATCATTTCGACAAGTACTGGCGACGACAGATGATGATGTACTTTGATGCAGTCTTCTTGGGATGTGATTTATTTTTCTCTCTCTCGACAAATTAAGAGCGGTTTTGAATCTTTTTGATAAAATTCTTTAGCTGATGATAAAAGTGGAACTTGTAGAGGTGCATTAGGCCAATGGCCTTGTCGCAGTGGGTCAATCATTTTCCGTCAGATCACCGAAATTAAACGCGATGCTTTGCATCGTAATCAGAACGACACAGGCGCTGCAATATCGTACACTAGACTCTCGCTAATCCTGCCATTCCTGGCACATATGGGTGCCGGATTAGCGGAAGTGGCGGATTACTGAGTGTCTGAAGTTTATTTTATTCATTTATTTTGTTTTTTATTTATTTTGAAAACACAGGGGATAAACTGTACTGTATTTTACTAACCCGAAGAATACAATTTTAAAACATAGAGGATATACTATACTAAATCCAAAAATACATTAATTTTGAAGGAAAACTTAGTCCTTGAGTGTATACTGTACATAATTATTCTATCGTATCACTCACTATGAAACATGTCCCTAATGTTTAACTGTCGCAGTGATGATACGCGACGGTGGCATGCTTTATCACGCAACCGCTTTACAAGTATTACATCGGTACTGCATGTATCTGGTTGCTGCATAATGTACTCCAGGAAGATCTCGACAGCTTCAGCATCAGCAGTGTGAGAAATCTTTATGTTCTCTCCTCCTGTGTCCTCTTCTTCATTACTTTCATCATTACTTTCTTGCACGATTTTAATTATTTCTTCATCTGTTACAGTTTGGTCCGTATCACACTTTTCCTCATCCAGCCACTTTGTAACATCTTCATAATCAATTTCTTCTCCTCCTGGAAGGTTGTGGAATATGTCAGTGTACAAAGTAATTGATAATTCCGAATAGACTGGCTCATCGCTGTCACTCACTACTGGATCCAACTCGGCATCATTGGATGGCCACAATTTTCTCCAGCTTTTCATTATGGTAGCGCTTTCCACTTTATCCCATGGTTCGGCTGCTTGAAAACAACATCACGTATGTTAATTGCTTTCCACGCCTTCAGCATAGTCTCGATAGAGTCGTTTTCACCTTCGTACAGCAAGGAGACGAGAAGTGAATGTCGATAATGACGTTTAATTGATTGCAAAATTCGCTGGTCCATGGGCTGAATTAGGACTGTCACATTGGGTGGGAGAAAGAGTTCATGTACGTGTATACCATCGGACTTTAGAGAAACATTCGAAGGATGACTGGGAGCATTTTCAGTTATAAGGATAGTGTTCAGTGGAAGCTTTTTCTTCTTTAGCTGTTTTCTCACTTCTGGTACAAATGTTTCATGGAACCACCGAGAGGATATTTGTCTGGCCATCCACGCTTTCTTCTGAGTGCAATACTGCACTAGTAGAGCATTTATGTCAGTGGGTTGAAAACAACATGGATGTTGGGATTTTACAATCACCGTAAGCGGTAGTTTATTACTCTCATTTGCATTACAACACGCCATTAATGTCTCGCTGTTGCTTGCAACCACGAGATTTCTTCTCGTTTATGGCAGATAATGTTTTTGAAGGAAGCATCTTGTAAAAGGGTCCTGTTTCATCAGCATTATACAAGGCATCAGCAGTTAAATCTTCTTCCTCTATCATCTTCCGTATCTTGCTTACAAACTCACCAGCATCCTTATCGTTAGCTGAGCGACTTTCCCCGGTGACTGTCAGCTGCCGAATGCCATGTCATTTTTTCCTGTTTGATGGCCAACCTTCGCTCGCTACAAACAAGTTGCTACCGCCAAGTTGTTTGTTACATGCAGCTGCTTTTTCCTTTATAATCGGGCCACTGACTGGAATTCCTTTACTGCGTTGTTGTACGAACCATCTATAAACAGCTACGTCCAGTTCCTCATTCTCACTCTTTCGCATAACCTTCCGTTTTCCCAACTCACTATCCATCTGTCTTGACTACTGTCGAATAACATCTTCTTTCTTTTTGATGCCATAAATAGTTACTCGTCCAACGTTGAACTCAGCAGCAATAGCTTTCTGCGAAGAACCTCGATTAACTTTCCTAAAATTTCGAGTTTCAGCTTGAGGTCCAGCGTAACGTGTTTCCTTTTAGAAGACATGATTCCGAACTGTAGCCAGCTGCTGTGGCCGAGCGGTTCTAGGCGCTTCAGCCCGGAACCACGCTGCTGCTACGTTCGCAGGTTCGAATCCTGCCTCGGGCATGGATGTGTGTAATGTCCTTAGGTTAGTTAGGTTTAAGTAGTTCTAAGTCTAGGGGACTGATGACCTCAGATGTTAAGTCCCATAGTGCTTAAAACCATTTGAATCATTTGAACCGAACTGTAAAGAAAGCTAGAATTTCAAATACAGTATGTAAAGCATTGTTTAAATAAGCATTGTTGCGCACGATAATTCATTGTGCACGTGTTTTTGGATGTGCGCCGGATTACTGAGAGATCGGACTACTGAGGGCCGGATTAGCGAGAGTCTAGCGTATTTATCTGTCGATACCGGACAAGCGACTTTGTAGTACAACGTCTGACCTGTGTGAGAACATGCATAATGGATGTTCGAGTACAGATCGCAGCCGCACGGTTGACGACATATGGAGATTTTTGTCCGGCCGTGAGTCGTGCACGGATAGCCGAATGGTAAAGCGACCGCTAGCGATAATCGGGCAATCCGCGTTCGAGTTCCGGTCCGGCACAAGTTTTCATTGTCGTCATTCCATTTTACAGCTGATGGTTGTCCTCGCTCGAAATAGAGAATTCATTTAATGTATTTAATGTACGAAATTAAACGCTGTCGGTCTAGGCTAGCGCTTTGATTGGTAACCATGCGCACCTGACAAGGAGGGTGTGCTCAGCCCTTATGAGGCAAATTGAGGAGCTACTTGAGTGAGAAATGGAGGCTCTAGTCTCGTAAGCTGACAACTGCCTAGAGTGAGGTGTGCTGCCCACACGCCCCTCCAAATCCGCATCCAGTGACATCTATGGGCTAAGGATGACATGGTGGTCGGTCGGTGCCGTTGGGCCTTCAAGAACTGTTAGGACGGAATTTTAGTTCTTAGAGTTGCACTACGGGGGGTGAATTTGCTGGGAGACTCACTTTGACACTGCGTGATATCAATCCTTCTTCATCTTGAAAACTCTCGTAATTGTGGATTTTTTTATCTCCCCCGCGAGTCAATTAACAGAAGGAATTTGTTTTTCTCCAGATAGGCTTTCATCACACCAGATACAATATATTGAACATTATCTCGGCTTATATTGCAGTGTGAGTAACGTACAGTTTCACCGTATTTACACAGATAGATGTCAGCATAGGCATTCGATCCCACGTCCCTCATATACCGTTCTGCATTCTTTCCGTTGCGCCAACCGCTATCTGGAACATGCGCAAACGTAAATGGCTTAAGCCTCGCCTGACTCGCGCTAAATGTGCTATTTTTTCTAAACGCTTGGCCATGTGGAGCTCCAGCTTCCGTCATTTTTTTTGTGGCCATCCCTGCATATAATATAAATCTGGACGAAATCGGTGATGACGAGTAGGCGCGGTAGCCTTAGCAGTATGTCGTTTTTAATGGAGAGGAAGCGTCAGAAGTGAAGATAGCGAGTGTTTAGCCCTAAGGTAATGGTACAAGACCTCTGCTGCTCACGATATACATAAACAGGTGAGCCCAAATACTGTAACCGTCTGCTTAATAGAGAGAGGCATGAGTTCGGGGTTTCCAGAAGTAGGTCTATGTGACACCAGAAGCCCAAGTCATGCTTTTCCCGTAAGTTACAATATCTTCAGAAATGACTTCGTAATATTTAAATTAGAAAACATTTCTTGATATCGCCACACTGCATTTGATATCCTCTCAACTTCGGTTATCGTCAGTTATTTTTCTGCTCAAATGTCAAAACTTATCTTCTGCTTTCTTCATTGTCTCATTTCCTAATATAGTTCTCTCAGCATCGGCTTATTTAGTTAGACTACATTCCATTACTCTTGTTTTACTTTTGTTGATATTTATCTTATGTGGCTAACATATGGCCGAAATAAACATGTACACTTTTTGAACGTTGGTAACTACAATATAACTAATAAGAGGCGTCAGCATATTGTGTGGAACAACCTTTGCTCTTATAGTTGCTAAAAATAATATAAAAAACACATCGCGTCGGAAGTTGTAAAGCAGAGATACAAACATTAGCTTCGGGTTACATGGATACTACGACCCACAGAATATTACAATCATATCTATCATAGCATCCTATGTTCTTGACTATGGAGCGTCAATGACGTACTGCGTGTGTTGAAAAACAATTGTGTTAAACCAGGGGATCTAGGTGAATGATTTACATGTGTCTGACGACTGATTCACTTCACAACCAATTTTTCGTCCAGAAAAAGTCTTCAGATGGGTGGAGTTAATCCACAAGTGACAAAATGCTTTCGTGAAATATGGTTGAGTAATTTTTCATGTTCTCTTTTTTTGTTTATTGATTTATTTATCATCGCGTTCTACATATTTTACATACATATATTAGGGTAAACATGTCATACTGCATTTCTAAATTAAAAATTACAGTAGTACAGATAAGAACATGCACAGAGTTCATGTTCGTACAGATATGTACAACAAACAAATAGGAATTGTGGGAAAATACATTTAGTTATGAGCGCTAGCAGCAATGACCATGATAGAAGGAGATAGACACAAAAATAGTAAATGCAAGGGAAAGGAAAGTGGCGTGACTAATACAGAAAGGAAAAGAGAAGAAAGCGTAACTGGGAGAAGATAGGAGCATTGTCTTTATTATTTGACGTACGAGAAGTTGGCAATGCACGTTAATTTTTGAGAAATCGTTATGAAGTTAAAGGAAAGAAGTACTTCAGCTTTTTCTCAAAAGTTGTAGGGCACTCAACTGTGTGCATAGAGTAAGGCAGCCTGTTCCAGAGGCCGACAGCAGCAACAGCGAAGTAGTCTGCAAATGTTTCTGTTTTATGAATGGGCACAGCTGGGATAAAGTAGGTCCTTGTGTTTTGATCATGATGAGACTGCAAAATTCCCTCGCTGTACCAAACCTATATAAAAGTTCCTCAATTTATCTCCAAGTTCCATAGAAAGTAGTATATGTGACGTACAGTTTAAATCGGCATGGGTTCCCACCAGACGCTGCGCTAGTGAAACAACCCTTTCGTGCGTAATGAGTCGGCACGTAGGATTTCCTCCAACCTGTTTTCTGTGAATCTCCCATAGACGTTGTCCCTTGAAGAAGCTCTTCTAGTGTGTTAGATTCCTCAGAAGATGCAAGCAGGCTAGCTGTGTTTATAAATGGACAAGCGGATAGCTAATTTACATGATATAAGTCCTGGGATGCCATTACGTCGCGTTTTTTAGCAAAATAACCATAACAGTTTGGTATTTTGAAATGACCCTCTCAAAAAAGGAATAAAATTCGAGAGCATGGTAAGACCGGCTATCACGTAAGAACAAGTTCCGAGTACACCCTATCGCCGACTGGCTAGATTGGTGCGTGGCCGAAATCTCTTGCTTACGTTGTAAAACTTTATCTTCGTACATCTCCGGTAATTTAAAGGTATTGACTTGTCTACTGTATTAACTGGTTTAATGCAAAGCAACATTATGTTATTTAAATCCTGATGAGCCGTAGGCTGCTCCTAGTATTTGTTATGTCAAAAGTAACTAATATTTAGTAAAGAAAATTCTGAGTTTCGCGTCAGAACACTGGTGGTTTCTGTGTGGGTTCTAATCTCTCTGATTTTATCCTCATGGTCTCTTCGCGAGATATACGTAGGAGGGAGCAATATACTGCTGGACTCTTCGGTGAAGGTATGTTCTCGAAACTTTAACAAAAGCCCGTACCGAGCTACTGAGCGTCTCTCTTGCAGAGTCTTCCACTGGAGTTTATCTATCATCTCCGTAACGCTTTCGCGCTTACTAAATGATCCTGTAACGAAGCGCGCTGCTCTCCGTTGGATCTTCTCTATCTCTTCTATCAACCCTATCTGGTACGGATCCCACACCGCTGAGCAGTATTCAAGCAGTGTGCGAACAAGCGTACTGTAACCTACTTCCTTTGTTTTCGGATTGCATTTCCTTAGGATCCTTCCAATGAATCTCAGTCTGGCATCTGCTTTGCCGACGATCAACTTTATATGATCATTCCATTTTAAATCACTCCTAATGCGTAGTCCCAGATAATTTCGGATTGCATTTCCTTAGGATCCTTCCAATGAATCTCAGTCTGGCATCTGCTTTACCGACGATCAACTTTATATGATCATTCCATTTTAAATCACTCCTAATGCGTAGTCCCAGATAATTTATGGAATTAACTGCTTCCAGTTGCTGACGTGCTATTTTGTAGCTAAATGATAAGGGATCTTTCTTTCTATGTATTCGCAGCACATTACACTTGTCTACATTGAGATTCAATTGCCATTCCCTGCACCATGCGTCAATTCGCTGCAGATCCTCCTGCATTTCAGTACAATTTTCCATTGTTACAACCTCTCGATACACCACAGCATCATCTGCAAAAAGCCTCAGTGAACTTCCGATGTCATCCACCATGTCATTTATGTATATTGTGAACAGCAACGGTCCCATGACACTCCCCTGTGGCACACCTGAAATCACTCTTACTTCGGAAGACGTCTCTCCATTGAGAATGACATGCTGCGTTCTGTTATATAGGAACTCTTCAATCCAATCACACAATTGGTCTGATAGTCCATATGCTCTTACTTTGTTCATTAAACGACTGTGGGGAACTGTATCGAACGCCTTGCGGAAGTCAAGAAACACGGCATCTACCTGTGAACCCGTGTCTATGGCCCTCTGAGTCTCGTGGATGAATAGCGCGAGCTGGGTTTCACACGACCGTCTTTTTCGGAACCCATGCTGATTCCTACAGAGTAGATTTCTAGTCTCCAGGAAAGTCATTATACTCGAACATAATACGTGTTCCAAAATTCTACAACTGATCGACGTTAGAGATATAGGTCTATAGTTCTGCACATCTGTTCGACGTCCCTTCTTGAAAACGGGGATGACCTGTGCCCTTTTCCAATCCTTTGGAACGCCACGCTCTTCTAGAGACCTACGGTACACCGCTGCAAGAAGGGGGGCAAGTTCCTTCGCGTACTCTGTGTAAAATAGAACTGGTATCCCATCAGGTCCAGCGGCCTTTCCTCTTTTGAGCGATTTTAATTGTTTCTCTATCCCTCTGTCGTCTATTTCGATATCTACCATTTTGTCATCTGTGCGACAATCTAGAGAAGGAACTACAGTGCAGTCTTCCTCTGTGAAACAGCTTTGGAAAAAGACATTTAGTATTTCGGCCTTTAGTCTGTCATCCTCTGTTTCAGTACCATTTTGGTCACAGAGTGTCTGGACATTTTGTTTTGATCCACCTACCGCTTTGACATAAGACCAGAATTTCTTAGGATTTTCTGCCAAGTCAGTACATAGAACTTTACTTTCGAATTCATTGAACGCCTCTCGCATAGCCCTCCTCACACTACATTTCGCTTCGCGTAATTTTTGTTTGTCTGCAAGGCTTTGGCTATGTTTATGTTTGCTGTGTAGTTCCCTTTGCTTCCGCAACAGTTTTCTAACTCGGCTGTTGTACCACGGTGGCTCTTTTCCATCTCTTACGATCTTGCTTGGCACATACTCATCTAACGCATATTGTACGATGGTTTTGAACTTTGTCCACTGATCCTCAACACTATCTGTACTTGAGACAAAACTTTAGTGTTGAGCCGTCAGGTACTCTGTAATCTGCTTTTTGTCACTTTTGCTAAACAGAAAAATCTTCCTACCTTTTTTAATATTTCTATTTACGGCTGAAATCATCGATGCCGTAACCGCTTTATGATAGCTGATTCCCTGTTCTGCGTTAACTGTTTCAAATAGTTCGGGTCTGTTTGTCACCAGAAGGTCTAATATGTTATCGCCACGAGTCGGTTCTCTGTTTAAGTGCTCAATGTAGTTTTCAGATAAAGCACTTAAAAAAATTTCACTGGATTCTTTGTCCCTGCCACCCGTTATGAACGTTTGAGTCTCCCAGTCTATATCCGGCAAATTAAAATCTCCACCCAGAACTATAACATGGTGGGGAAATCTACTCGAAATATTTTCCAAATTATCCTTCAGGTGCTCAGCCACAACAGCTGCTGAGCCAGGGGGCCTATAAAGATATCCAATTATCATGTCTGAGCCTGCTTTAACCGTGACCTTCACCCAAATCATTTCACATTTCGGATCTCCGTCAATTTCCTTCGATACTATTGCACTTCTTATCGCTTAAACACGCCTCCCCCTTCACTGTCCAGCCTGTCTCTGCGGTATACATTCCAATCTGAGTTTAGGATTTCATTACTGTTTACGTCTGATTTCAGCCAACTTTCTGTCCCTAGTACTATATGGGCGTTGTGACCGTTTATTAATGAGAGAAGTTCTGGGACCTTTATATAGACGCTCCTGCAGTTTACTATTAGCACATTAATATTGTTATTCCCTGTTGCATTTTGCCTACTCCTACCTTGCCGCGTCTCAGGAGGCGTCTTGTCGGGCCTAGGGAGGGAATTCTCTAACCTAAAAAAACCCCATGTGCACTCCACACGTACTCCGCTACCCTTGTAGCCGCTTCCGGCGTGTAGTGCACGCCTGACCTATTCAGGGGGACCCTACATTTCTCCACCCGATAGCGGAGGTCGAGAAATTTGCACCCCAGATCTCCGCAGAATCGTCTGAGCCTCTGGTTTAAGCCTTCCACTCGATTCCAAACCAGAGGACCGCGATCGGTTCTGGGAACGGTACTACAAATAGTTAGCTCTGATTCCACCCCGCGAGCGAGGCTTTCCGCCTTCACCAATTCCGCCAACCGCCTGTACGAACTGAGGATGACCTCTAAACCCAGACGGCAGCAGTCATTGGTGCCGACATGAGCAACAATTTGCAGTCGGGTGCACCCAGTGCTCTCTATCGCCGCCGGCAGGGCCTCCTTCACATCTCGGATGAGACCTCCCGGCAAGCAGACAGAGTGAACACTGGCCTTCTTCCCTGACCTTTCCGCTATTTCCCTAAGGGGCTCCATCACCCGCCTAACGTTGGAGCTCCCAATAACTAATAAACTCCTCCCCCCGTGTGCCTGCTCGGTCCTTGCTGAAGGAGCGGCCACATGTCCACTCACAGGCAGAGCGGGCGATGCCACACGGCCAGCCTCCACATTTACCCTCCGCCTCGTGCGCCGCGAACGCCGCTGAACCCGCCACTCCCCTTGGGGAGAGGGTGGCCCAACCGCGCCCGGTACCCGCGAAGATGTCTCGACAGCAGGGACAGTGGGTGAAGCATGTAACACCTGGTGTGTACCTTGTGACGCACCAGACTCCCCTCTGCCGCTACACTCTGAGGCAGCAGCCTGAAGACGGCTGACCGCGGCCATCAACACGTTCAGCTGTTCGCGAACAGTGGCCAGCTCCTCCTGCGTCCGTACACAGCAGTCACACATCCTATCCATCCTAAGGAATCAATTTACTGAAGAGAGTTAATCAACTTTTAACTAGACTGCTAATTCACTAAAGGCGGCTGACTATTGACTAAACTGTGATTGCTAGCCACTTCTTGTAGAAAACAAAGAAAATAGCATCGCGGTGTAGCTTGCTGTCCAGGTTTCGAGAGGGTGCGTTTCTGGATGAGGTATCGAATATATTGCTTCCCTCTGCTTATACCTCCCGAGGAGATCATGAATGTAAAATTAGAGAGATTCGAGCGCACACGGAGGCTTTCCGGCAGTCGATCTTCCTGTGAACCATACGCGACTGGAACAGGAAAGGGAGGTAATGCCCTCCGCCACACAACCGTTGGGTGGCTTGCGGAGTATAAATGTAGATGTAGATTTAGATGTGGGAGGAATGGGGTTTCGGTAAAACGAGTAATCACACGAGTTTACCTTTTGAATTGTGTGCAAATATGTTCGAAACTTTTTGAAGGCGTAGAGGCAAGCGGGAGTCTACACATGGCGACAATATTTTCAGTTCGTTTGAGGTACCCAAATTCTTCACTGTTTTCTGATATGGTACTCGTGTATCGTGGAGTAGAATAGAAGGCAACTGTTCGTGGAATCTGAAACTTATTTTAGGACAGTACTCAGTGAAAGGTTTGAGATACGCCGGCCGCTGTGGCCGAGCGGTTCTAGGCGCTTCAGTCTGGAACCGCGCGACCGCTACGATCGCAGGTTCGAATCCTGCCTCGGTCATGGACGTGTGTGATGTACTTAGTTTAGTTAGGTTTAAGTAGTTCTAAGTTCTAGGGGACTGATGACCTCAGATGTTAGGTCCCATAGTGCTCAGAGCCATTTGAACCATTTTTTGATTGAGATACAACACAAGGAATTAATGGAAGGAAATCGAGTAGGAAACCGATCAAAGTGTCCACTCGGAAAGCTGCTGAAATCCCGGCTTTGATCGAGATGGCCGAAGATTATGATCTAAAGGACTTAAATATTACCTTAGGACATGTGTGGAGAAGAGACATGGGCTCTGACACAAAAGATAGAAAGAAAATTCCTGACTTTTGAGAACGCTGTTCTGAGACATAATTTTGGACCAGTGAAGGCTGGAGACGACAGGAGAAAAAGAAAAAATCGCGAAGTGCAGGAGTTGTACAAATCTCTGGACATTGTGACAGTGATTGAAAAGGGGAGTCTGAAGTCGGATTAGCACTTACTGCGTCAAGAAGGCCAGATCAGCAGGCAGGTGGTGGAAGATGACATCAAAGGTGACGGACGAAGGGGAACACCAAAGCTCAGATGGATTGACGGGGTCAGAGAAGATATGGGCACGATGGGACTAGCTGTAGTAGAATACATGAACCGGAGAAGATGCAGGAGACTGATTGGCGAGGCTAAAGACCGACTGCACTTTGTGTGGCTAAATTAAGTAAGTACAAGTATGTTTTAGATACGTGAGACAAATACATCAACTCTAGCGAAATACGAACAGAAATCAAGGTTGTCATCCTCGTAAAAAGCAAAAGTGAGTTCGATAACTTTCTCTCTGTAGACGGAGTAGCTGTATAATACATAAATGTATCACGAATACATAAAAAATAAAAATAAAACTACACGGAAAGATATTTGAAATAGAAAATGTGACGAGGTGTATAAGTCTAATACTTCATACAACGATTAACAGACCAGAATTGCATCGGCAAGGCCCAGGTTAATTCGAAGTCTGGCAATCCATATTATGTTTTTGGTGATTGCCCTAAATCACTTTTCTTTGAAAAGAGTGCGGTCAGCTTCCTTCTCCACCACTGTCAAATCCGAATTGTGTTCTCTTTGTAATTACCTTGTCACCAATGAGACGTTAAACGCTGACCCTCCTTACTAATCCTTGCTATGAGATAAGTTCTCTATTTTCTGTAGTCTGATCCCTTGCAGAAACCCACCTTTTTCTGGCTGGCCAATGTCGAAGAGCACTCTCTGTGAAACAGAACTGGTTCGGACCTGACTTCTTATTTGTTTTCAATTCTTTCAGTTCCGTCGTAGCTGTGATTAGACCATGTTCACTAATCCTTGTCCCTATACTGACACTGTCGATACGATCAGGTCTGTTTGTAGCTACAAGATCTAAAATATTTTCACTAGAGTTATTGAACTGGATGCTGTAGTCACTTTTCAAAAAAATGTGTTCAGAACTACTTCATAAGTAATGAATCCATAGCCGTCTCAGTCTATATTCCGTAGGTCTAAATTGCTTCCGTCCGCCCGCAGAAGCTGAGTGGTCAGCGCGACAGGCTGTCAATCCTAAGGGACCGGGTTCGATTCCCTGCTGGGTTGAAGATTTTTTCCGCTCAGGGACTGGCTGTTGTGTTGTCCTAATCATCGTCATTTCATCCCCATCGACGCGCAAGTCGCTGAAGTGGCGTCAAATCGAAAGACTTGCACCAGGCGAGCGGTCTACTCGACGGGAGGCCCTCGTCACACGCCATTATTATTAATTGCTTCCAACTAATATTGCATGATCGGGAAGCAGAAACTTTCTTTGAATGATTTTACAACTGTTACGGTGGAGTCTGGTGGCGTTTAAAATTATACGATGATTAACTTGATTTGCCTAGTTCTGTTACTCGTGTCCACATAACTTCGCAGTCAGACTTAATTTCGTCCTAGATGGAAATTATTTTTTTGTTTATTTCAATGAACATTCTTCCCTCCTAAGATGTCTAACCGGTTTTCTGTATAGTTTGCAGACCTCATAAAATATTTCGGAGCTTACTGCTTCGGATTTCATCCAGCTCTCGATACCGAGTACACTGCGACCTCGACAACTTTCTAGGAGGGCGTTAAATTCAGGGACTTTCTTACAAATGCTTCAGCAATTTACTGTTAACATCTTGAGATTCTAAGTGCCTTTACTTTTTAGGCACTCTGATTTCATTCTGTGCGTTTCGACTGGCGAGTAACTAAAAAAATTGAACTAGAAGTCCACAAGTACTCTGCCACCCCAGTTGCTTCCTCTGCGTAGCGTACTCCTGACCTATCGACAAAAACACTGAACGTCGTTACATAATAGCACTCAGCTTGTAATGCATTTATAATAGAAGTTTTCTTTCAAACTCCAGAAGTTCAACAGCAAGTGGTGTGCATACAACGTTTTCAACAATAGCAAAAGCAAATCGTAACACGTTTCATTTCTGGGTTGCAGAAGAGACAATTTCTGAAACTGGTATGCGGCAAGAAATCAAATTTATCTTAGAGTACAGAAGAAACGGGCTTGAAACTTTGATGATCTATACTATTGCCTTGAAAACGGTCCTGCATGTGTTTCCAATAAGTAGTATAGATTTAACAGTCTTCTCTGTCTTATTTCTAGTTGGTTGAACAGAGGAAAATACAGTGTGTGGACATACAGAAGAATTTATTTCTTAGGATGAAGAATTAGCTTTAAGCACTTTGAATATGTTGTAAATGAAAGCGTTAATAACGACAAGGAAAGAATATTTTATGAAGAGATTAGCATCAGATACGAATTAAGAAACACTGCTGAGAATATGAGAAGTTGAAAGAAACAGCTGTAAGATAAATTTAATGTTATTAAGATGACTATCTTACACACAGTGCGAAGCTGGTCACACTTCGCCGGCAATGGACGGTAAAAGATAAAATCAAACTTGGAAACTGACGAGATGCAGTGAAGTCCCTCCACCGTGTGCCGTATACTTCAAAAAGCAGCAAGGAAATGAATGACTTTACGCGAGATTTTTTGATTTAACAAGGTACTCTAGAACCCTGACTAACGTTATGTGCTGTGACATTAAGGCCCCCTTCTAACAGAGGAGGCTGTAATATGTACAGAAACAAAAAAAAAAAAATACATTGAAAGTAAGTTAATTACTATGTGTGAGAATAACGTTATTCGTGTATATGAACGGAGGCAGTGTAAAAAATCTATAGTAATAACTTGAGTAAGAGGAAAGTAAGGTTATGGAGTGAAGGTAAAGAGCAACTGCAGTTACACACAGGCATATACTGGAAGTCGTTCATTCTACGGTTTATTAGTCCAATGGAATGCGCTTTGCGGAACTGATTACCATCTCGTCTCGCACCGCCTTCGCCAATATCACCCGTATCGTGTTATTGCTGTTACGGCACATTCTCAACGCTGAAGCTGAAACTGACAGTATTTGAAGGTCAATGGCATGTCGATTTCGACTGATTGTGTGGATATTCTTCTGTGTATCTGCACGTTAAATCGCTTCCATGTTCCGTATGTGATATGGAATTAGGAATGAAGCATTCGTGGAGCGAACAATAATAAATTTGAAGATAGAGAAGCAGGAGGCATCAGGAACAATGGAAAATACTATATGCACCCTACAGATTAATGGAAGATTCAGAGAAAGCTTTAAATAGAGTATTACAATTTGAATACCCAAAATGAATATGACATAATAAGAAAAACATAGGTATGCAGCCTTAAAGTCAACCTACTTTTTTATAATTTAGCAGTTTATTGTATAAAGGACTCTCAGTAACATGGATGCATTAATGAAACTTGAGAGTACGTAAATGAAGTCATTCGACTTCTACATGTACGCTATATCGTCATGTACTGCGACACGCAGACTATGATCAAGGAGTGAGGGATACGGCTACAGTGACTCCATAGATGATAAGAATGAATGTACAAAACGTTTCGATGGGAAAATAAACAAGTCCAGAAAGCTCTCAAAGGGGTAGAAAAAATCGCCAAATCGACATAAGTTCCAAGAATGAAAGGAACGACCTTAGAGCGACTTCATGCACTAGAACGGTGTATAAAGAGAGGTGCATATGAGGTTATTGCAGGTGGAATGCTTCACTGGTGTACTGTATATTTTCCGCATAACTGTTAATGAATTATTACATTTCAGCTCTTTTCACAACGATGAAAATTATGAGTGCTCCTTTTCACGTGGACATTGCGAAGCCACTCATCAAAGTAATAACGCGTGTCATTAAAGCAGAAATTCTGGTCGTCGCGTTTGATCTTTTTCTTGAATTTACTACGTCTTGGCACCCGTGATAACATGCCGTTACGTTCGGTATCCTCAAGGTGAAATTGGTCGACCGGACAATTCCATACGAATTCACTTTCTGTAAAGTTGAAAAAAGAAGGATGAAGGAAGTGTTTAATGTCCCGTCGACAACGAGTTCACTAGACGGAGCACATGCTCGGATTAGGGCAGAATAGGGAAGAAAATCTGCCATGCCGTTTTAGTGGAACCATCCCGGCATTTGCCATAAGCGGTTTAACAAAATCACGGAACACCTAAATCTGGATGGCCGGATAAGTGTTTGAACCGTCGTCTTACCGAATGAGAATCCAGAGTTGTAAACACTGCGCTGACTGGCTCGGTTGTAAAGTTAATATCATCTAAATAATTGCTGTTTACTGTAGTAGAAACTACCACATCACATTTCTGTGCTAACACCCATTACCAAAACTTCGTCATATGACATTCTCTTTCCTGTATCAACAGAGTGGTTGACAAACAGGCCTCACTCAGGGAAATAAAGCTGCTGATTCGAAAGGTTTCCGTGGTTAATATTCTAAACTCTTATTTTGTAGCGACTATGTTAAACCAGTGTTATATCTATAAAATTTCTTGGTTATACGTTATACAATCATATGTAAACTTGGAACGTAAAAGAGAGAGAGAGAGAGAGAGAGAGAGAGAGAGAACTCTAATGGGCAGATTGTCAGACGGTGAACCAACTTCCCTTCATCTGAATCGACGTTTCAAATGAGGCGTGAAATTTGTTCAAATGAATGTCAGGTTAAAGATTAATCAGTACGTAAATGCGTAAATGACTGTCCAGAAAACGTGAAAACTTTGCTTTTATTCTGGGTGGATTGCAACATTTCCGTGGATTTCATAATTTATTTCGTGTTAATTGCAAAGCAACAAAATAATCAAATTAACAACTAGTCTGTTTCACTCACAGAAGTTCTGCACCGTCATTATCTCACTCAACGTCGGCGGAATATTGGGTAGCTAACAACACACGTCTCAATGGCGGTGTCATTAATACGGAGGAATACGTGCAGTGCACTGCAAATGATTATAGCCATAGACATTTAGACACCATAAGTTATTTTGGATAAATTGTCTAGAAATTACTGTGAGCAGACGAAACTGTCCGATGAAAATGTTGCCTGACCATGTTAATGCTGCTAGAAGTCTTTCGCGATAGACTCGTTGGATAAAAGAGTTCTCGGTTAACTTGCCGTGTTAAATTCCAATAAAATCCCAAGCTTTCAATGAATGCCACCATCGTCCTCATCAGGAGCTACGTCTGAATTTCGTGAAACTGGCGAGGCTCTTACTTTCACGCCAAGTGGACGGCATCTGAGGTGGCGCCCTCTTCATCCATAGATTACGTTTGCGCTTGCTGTCTAACGTCGCCTCCAGCGCCGCCACCTACATCAGGCGATAAACTATGACAATTCTTGCACTGTGCTCTTTCTGTATCAAGTGCACGCTTCCATGCATTGTTATGTGCACAGCTGGTATCTCCATTGAAGTTTTTATCACATAGTCTAATTTCAATTGCTTTCCTGATTGCAGCATCCCAACAGTTCGATGTGTGGGCAAGAATTCTCGTTTGTTCAAACACAATCTTGTGTTTATTTGACAGACTGTGCTCGGCCATTGCAGATTTTTCGAAGTTCCTGTATTTAAGGTGACTCTGATACTCAACACAGTCCCTCACCCCCTGGTTGCTCCTCTCCTCTCCGATTCCGGCCCCCTGCCACGTCTTCACCGTTGTGTCCCCCCTACCCTCCATCTCTACACCCTACATCTCCTTTCCCAAGGTGGCTTCCATCAACTCCCCCTCCCGGATGATGCCCTCTCTCCCTCCATTTATCCCTCCTATCAACTCTGATCCTCACTCCCCCTCCTTTCCTCTGTCCTTTTCCCGGGCTCCCTCTCCCCCCCTTCCATCCTCTTTCTTCCCCACCTCCCCTCTCTTTGCCCCCTTCTCTCCCCCGCATCCTTTTACATTTCCCTCCTCTCATTCCCTCTCGCGTCTGCCCTTCTCCCCCTTTATTAGCCCTCTCTCTCCTTGGTTCCCCCCCCCCCCCTTTTCGTTTTTTTTCCTCTCCTCCCTCCTTGTTTTTCCCCCTCCTGCAGGTCCCCCCCCACCCCCCCATCTGGCTTTGGCTCGGGAGTGTCATCTTTGTGCTGCCACTTTCGTGCAGTGTTCTCCAGTGAGTGTTCTACAGTGCGTGTTTTACAGTGAGTGTTCCGTGTTGTGTTTTTTGGGACTTGTTGCAAACGGCCATCATACTGTCCCTGGGTGTGCCTTTTATCTCTTGCGAACAGAAACCAGACTGTCGCCGTGTTTTTTAATTGTGTGTCTACTATGTTACTTGTCTGATTCCTGTGTATTTTATCTACATTGCCAACCCCTTTTGCTTTCTGTTTTAACTTTCCGCATTTTTACGCCATTTTACACTTTAAATCACCATTTTATCGCCTGTTTTACCTTGTTTCTTTCTTCTTCCTTTATTTAAAAAAAGTCTGTAGGCTGTAGAGCAGCGTAGTAAGCTGCTGCCAGCCCGCCCCCTTCGGGGGGAATTGAAAATCAATAAAGAAAAAAAAAAACTCAACACAGTGATCGGCAACAGTCCTTATAGATTGCCTCCACGTAACTGCTGCCACAATCGCAAGAAATATTATAAATCCTGGTACTTTCAGGCCGAGATTATCTTTAACAGGTCGCAACATATTTTTAGTTTAGAGTACGTCGTAAAAACTTGAAAACAGGCACCGGCTACGCACTCAGCAGTGCATCAAAACGTGCGCTTGATAAATAAAGAACGCAGAGCGAGACTTCTAATAGTGTACCGCCATATGTTAAGTGGTGGCCCTGCAAGCGACGCTGGGCAGCAAGCGCAAACATAATATATGGACGCAAAGGGCGCCACCTCTGCGTACATCCAGCCAATCAGATGCCGTCCTCTGGGTATAAAAGTGGGAACCTCACCAGTTTCACGATAGTGAGACTTAACACCGGCGAGGATGACGAAGACAATAATTGAAAGTTTAGGATTTTATCTGAATTCGACTGGCAAGTTACCAGAGAACTTTTCATCCATTGTCAATGCTTTTTAATATTTCTCATTTTTGTGGTAAATATGTCATTAAAGTACTCGAGTGTTCGAGATGTATCAGAGCTGGTCCGTTCATTTTTAGCAACAGTGAACAATGAAATGAATGAACGGAAGTATGGTATAATTACACTGCGTTCAGTAAATTCAGTCCTGAATGGCTCCAGACACCACATGCTAGTACATGTATTAGGGACAAAAGAAAATGCAGGTTCAGCGCGAGACAGCAGAGCTTAATACGAACTGATTCATAGGAGGTGTTGACTGATACAGAAAAGCCAATCTGGTGTGTATTCTGGCTGTCAATACAGCGTGAGATTGCTCCTCGCCAGTATGGCGCCTCGCCGTTCAGAGAATCAGCAAGAGGACGTTGATGTCCACCTCCACAATGACAATACACTGATGAGCGACGTCGTTCTGCTGGCAGTTTTAAACGCCGGGTCTCTAAATTTTCTCAATAGTGTTCCTCGAAAAGAACGTCGCCTTCCCTCTAGGATTCCCATTTGAGTTTCCGAAAAATCACTGTAATACTTGCATGTTATTCGAACCTACCAGGATCCCAGACACTCGAGCGTTACTCAAGAATTGGTCGCACAAGTGTTTTATAAGCGCTCTGCTTTACCCCTGCGCGTTCCCATGTTGATGCAACGGTATCGTCAGTTACGATTGTAGGGAGCACAGGATAATCGAGACTGGACAGTAATAAACGGAAACTTTTCACCTGGTCGGATGATTGACATTTCTTGTTACGCCAGATGGTCGTGTCTGGATACTGTCTCCATACGCCGTTATCCAGGTGAAAAATGCACCGCGTTTCGGACGCAGGCCCTGTGGGGGCAGTATTACATTATGTGAGCATCCACCAGGACTTTCATGGCACCTATAGTATTACTTAAAGTCACCATCATTACAATGGTCTACATGAACATTACTGAGTACCACCTGCATCCATTGATGCTTGATGTCTTCCCCGACGGTGATTGTATCTTCCAGCGGGACAATTGTCCGTGTCGCAATGCCAGAATCGTGTTACAGTAGCTTGAAGAGGATGATAGTGAACTCACGTTGTGATCCCAATAGAGCACAAGCAGGACGCTTTCGGAAGCCATCTCCGCGCCCACGAACCACCAGCCCGTAATTTACGGGAAGAGAGTGAGCTGTGCTTAGACATCTGGTGCCACATACTATCGGTAACATACCGAGAACTTGTCGAACTCATGAAACGCAGAATCGCAACTGTATCTCATTCACAAGGTGGAGCAACACGCTATTACAGTGTAGGTCATAATGTTTTGGCTCTTCACTGTATGCCAGGCCTTCCGTTGCGTCGAACAGATGTGCAGAACAATAGACCTATATCTCTATTGTCGATCAGTTGTAGAATTTTGGAACACGTATTATGTTCGAGTATAATGACTTTTCTGAGATCTACTTTGTAGGAATCAGCATGGGTTTCGAAAAAGACGATCGTGTGAAACCCAGCTCACGCTATTCGTCCACGATGCTCAGAGGGCCATAGACACGGGTTCCCAGGTAGATGCCGTGATTCTTGACTTCCGCAAGGCGTTCGATACAGTTCCCTACAGTCGTTTAATGAACAAAGTAAGAGCATATGGACTATCAGATCAATTGTGTGATTGGATTGAAGAGTTCCTAGATAACAGAACGCAGCATGTCATTCTCAATGGAGAGAAGTCTTCCGAAGTAAGAGTGATTTCAGGTGTGCCGCAGGGGAGTGTCGTAGGACCGTTGCTATTCACAATATACTTAAATGACCTTGTGGATAACATCGGAAGTTCACTGAGGCTTTTTGCGGATGATGCTGTGGTATATCGAGAGGTTGTAACAATGGAAAATTGTACTGAAATGCAGGAGGATCTGCAACGAATTGACGCATGGTGCAGGGAATGGCTATGTAGACAAGTGTAATGTGCTGCGAATACATAGAAAGAAAGATCCTTTATCATTTAGCTACAATATAGCAGGTCAGCAACTGGAAACAGTTAATTCCATAAATTATCTGGGAGTTGGCATTAGGAGTAATTTAAAATGGAATGATCATATAAAGTTGATCGTCGGTAAAGCAGATGCCAGACTGAGATTCATTGGAAGAATCCTAAGGAAATGCAATCCGAAAACAAATTAAGTAAGTTACAGTACACGTGTTCGCCCACTGCTTGAATATTGCTCAGGAGTGTGGGATCCGTACCAGATAAAGTTGATAGAAGAGATAGAGAAGATCCAAAGGAGAGCAGCGCGCTTCGTTACAGGATCATTTAGTAATCGCGAAAGCGTTACGGAGATGACAGATAAACTCCAGTGGAAGACTCTGCAGGAGAGATGCTCAGTAGCTCGGTACGGGCTTTTGTTAAAGTTTCGAGAACGTAACTTCACCGAAGAGTCAAGCAGTATATTGCTCCCTCCTACGTATATCTCGCGAAGAGACCATGAGGATAAAATCAGAGAGATTAGAGCCCACACAGAAGCATACCGACAATCCTTCTTTCCACGAACAATACGAGACTGGAATAGAAGGGAGAACCGATAGAGGTACTCAAGGTACCCTCCGCCACGCACCGTCAGGTGGCTTGCGGAGTATGGATGTAGATGTAGATGTAGATGATCGAAGGGGCCGCTGTTTTAAAAAGAAGCCTACGGATAGCAGTGACTGAATACTGGCCCCTATTTCTATTGTACAATAGATGGGATTCTTCCTACACGTCAGTCTGGAGGCCTGAAGGTGGCATAGTGTAACACTGAAACTGGTAGAAAAAATAAAACAAGACTGAAAATTTAGAAGGCTGAAGGTGTTGTGATTTGACATTTTATATTAAACATCCAAGGTCCTGCAACCATCCTGTTTAAAGATAAGCTCAGAGAGACTGGATTAAAGTGTGCCGAATGCCATCAGACATCTTTGGAGTGCTCTGGAATTAAGTGTAAAATTTGCTCAAAACGTCTCTGAGAGAGTTGTCGTGGACCTCTGAAGATCTGAAACTTCCTGGCAGGTTGAAACTGAGTACCGGACTGGGATTCGAAATCGGAACCTTGACTTTAGTGCGAAATGCTCTCACCGTCTGAGCTATGCAAGCGCGACTCAGTACTCGCCGTTCACAGTTTCACTTCTGCCGCTGTGTCTCCCCCATTTTCCGGACTTCCCAGAAGCTCTCCTTTACACCTTGCGGGACTAACACTCCTGGAAGAAAGTGTTCGAGTGCCGATCCACCACATATTTTTAATCTGTCCGGATGTTCCAAAGAAAAAAAGAAGTGCACGTTCCACAGCACAGTGAAAGATTCAACTTCTCCTTGCTCCATTTTCCTGACATTTATTCCGTATCTACACGGGGTCAGCATGCTAATTAATAGATTTAGCTACGTTTGTGGCAGAGGGCGGCCGGATGGCCTTGCTGTCGCTACCTCTTTCCCCTCTGGGACGGCATTTGCGTACCCAAACTGTATGCGTCTAATGTTATCTCTGTTAAGTCCGCCTCCTTAGCTCAGTGGTTGCTGGCGTGGTAACCCAGCGTGTTCCGTCAGACGGTTAGGTGCTCTTTGTAATATAAAACTGAGTGACTGAACTTGAACGGGTTTCATGGGACGTCCGCCCCGAACAAATGCAACGAACAATAACGAGCAAAATGAGATTTTAAAAACATAAAGGTGGTCAGCGCGGCTAATTAGCATGCTGCGGGCCTGGGTTCGGTTCCCGGCCGGCTCGGAAATTTTCTCTGCTCAGGTTGTCCATATCTTCAATTTATCATCATAGACACGCAAGCAGCTAAACGTTGAGTCAACTGAAAAGACTTGCAAATCCGCAGCTGAACTTCCCCAGTTGGGGGCTCCTGGCTATCAAATGCTATGGGGACTCTTGGCTATCAAATGCCACACCGTTATTTCACCTACGTGAAAATGTGCGGACCTTTTTGTAAATGTTTGCGAATCGCGTAACTGAGGCGGGGCGTATAAACCCGGTATTCACCTGACCGGATGTAGGAAACCGCCGAAAAACCACAGCCAGGGTGTTCGGCAAACCGGCCCTCGTCGTTAATACGGCGGGTGGTTTCGATCCGGAGCCGGCGCGCATTTCTGGATCCCATAAGCGGCGTGTGGCGGCGGCGCAGTGGGCCCCAGGTTTTCATGTCAGTAGGGGCTAAACATTTTCCTAATACACGTGTTTTAGAAATTTCGGGGACATTGTAACCTGCTTTTCATTTTCATGGTCGCCAGTTCACTTTTAGTACCTAGTCAATGTTATGAACACAAACGAAGTAGCAATATAATATAGTCAAACCTGTTTTTACATTTCTAGATTTTACACTACTGGCCATAAAAATTTCGACACCACGAAGATGACGTGTTACAGACGCGAAATTTAACCGACAGGAAGAAGATGCTGTGATATGCAAATAATTAGCTTTTCAGAGCATTCACACAAGGTTGGCGCCGGTAGCGACACCTACAACGTGTTGACATGAGGAAAGTTTCCAACTGATTTCTGGTACACAAACAGCAGTTGACCGGCGTTGCCTGGTGAAACGTTGTTGTGATGCCTCGTGTAAGGAGGAGAAATGCGTACCATCACGTTTCCGACTTTGATAAAGGTCGGACTGTAGCCTATCGCGATTGAGGTTTATCGTATCGCAACGTTGCTGTTCGCGTTGGTCGAGATCCAATGACTGTTAGCAGAATATGGAATCGCTGGGTTCAGGAGGGTAATAGGGAACGCCGTGCTGGATTCCAACGGACTCGTATCACTAGCAGTCGAGATGACAGGCATCGTATCCGCATGGCTGTAACGGATCCTGCAGCCACGTCTCGATCCCTGAGTCAACAGATGCGGATGTTTGCAAGACAACAACCATCTGCACGAACAGTTCGACGACGTTTGCAGGAGCACGGACTATCAGCTCGGAGACCATGGCAGTGGTTACCCTTGACGCTACATCACAGACAGGAGCGCCTGCGATGGTGTACTCAACGACGAACCTAGGTGCACGAATGGCAAAACGTCATTTTTTTCGGATGAACCCAGGTTCCGTTTACAGCATCATGATGGTCCCATCCGTGTTTGTCGACATCGCGGTGAATGCACATTGGAAGTGAGTATTCGTCATCGCCATACTGGTGTATCACCCGGCGTGATGGTATGGGGTGCCATTGGTTACACGTCACGGTCACCTCTTGTTCGCATTGACGGCACTCTGAACAGTGGACGTTACATTTCAGATGTGTTACGACCTGTGGCTCTACCCTTCATTCGATCCCTACGAAACCCTACATTTCAACAGGATAATGCACGACCGAATGTTGCAGATCCTGTACGGGCCTTTCTGGATACAGAAAATGTTCGACTGCTCTCCTGGCCAGCACATTCTCCAGATCTCTCACCAATTGAAAACGTATGGTCAATGGTGGCCGAGCAACTGGCTCGTCGCAATACGCTACTCACTATTCTTGATGAACTGTGGTATCGTGTTGAAGCTGCATGGGCAGGTGTACCTGTACACGCCAGCCAAGCTCTGTTTGACTCAATGCCCAGGCGTATCAAGGCCGTTATTACGGCCAGAGGTGGTTGTTCTGGGTAGTGATTTCTCACGATCTATACACCCAAATTGCGTGAAAGTGTAATCACATGTCAGTTCATTCTAGTATAATATATTTGTCCAACGAATACCCGTTTAGCATCTGCATTTCTTCTTAGTGTAGTAATTTTAATGGCCAGTAGTGTATGTTTTCCTGTCATTTACGTTATTTTCTGTTGCTACTGTTTTAAGTTCTGTTCTCTCATTTAACTGTGTTCCTGCCATTATAAATTTTGTATGGATAACAGTCCCTACAGTTAACGCCGTTCAGACTATCAAAGCACCAACATCGATTATCAAATCGATTTATGTGGAAACTACATCGTGTTCTCGTTCATCCACAACCTGTAGGGCAATGTACAGCTTCTTTCAGAATCTAATTATTTTGGGTTTTGTGAGCTATATAAGTGGCTTTTTTAGGGGCACTTTCAAAATATTTCCTCAATGATTCGTCACCTAACTGTACTCCAACTGGAATAAAGAATCAAAAACTGTATCTGAATTTGTTTTTCCTCTTAAACGTAAGTCACATTATACATAAAACAATACGCAAGAAACATTTGATTTTAACTTAGCGCGATTTGTTTCTACTAATTTCGTAGAATTCTCGTTGACGATTTCTTCTACATTTTAGTTCTGTTTTTCATAATATGAACAAAATTTCTTGCCTTTTCAACTGCATCTTTATGCCATTCGAAATTCATATCCATGTTTGCAGATTCATGAAAAGTTTTGAACTTTTTGAATGAAATTTTATGAAAGAACCATGATAACTGCTATGCGTATACGTGAGCGGAAAAATATACACAACATTACACCTTTAACTGCTTTAGAATAAACCAACAATGGATAAATGACAGCCAGTCTAATCAGAACGTCTTCTTTATGCCGTCTACATCACTTTTGAAATTTTAATTTTGTGAGGTTGCCGCGGATTCAATAAAATTCTATACTTTAGGGGACCGTCAATCTCCTTTTTTCTTCAACGTTATTTCCAACGTCGGCAACACTGAGCAGACTACCATCCTTTTCATCAAAGCACTTGAAACCAGCAGATGTATTAGGTAGTCTACATTTTATCCATAAAAGCAATTACTCGGATTTTTAATAGAGATATTTGAGTTTGACTCAGGAATTTCTTGAGATATTTCATGGCAGGTAGTATATTTTTGGAATCCCTCACTGTCGTTTTCGGTTTTCATTCGTTCATCACATACAAAAAAGCTAAGAAATATCTCATTTTTTTACTCTGTTCACTATGCTTTTACATCTCATAATAAACAAAATTGTAAGTAAAACACATTCATGCACCATTGCTCACTTACAACTCTTTGTTAACTACGGAAAAATTCTGAATTAACTTCATTCGCTGCCAACGTTCCCGCTCCGTACCGCTTAGTTGAGTTTCGTGAAAGCGCGTTATATAGACGTTCATGCTAAAGTGAGTTGCTTATTTGGTGATTATGAAATTAATTAAATGAAGGCTGTCGGACAACAGAATGAGAAGACGGTTATTGAACCGTTTTCATACATCGTCACAGAATTAGATTTCTTAAAGAAAAACGTAGCGATTATAAATTAATTATCTTTTTCGTAATTTCAGTTTCAACCTCATATAAAGTTTTTAATTTCTCTAGTTCACTTTATAACTCACTTTACATACCTTTTTTCATTTTATGTCTTGTTTGTCGATATTTTCAAGTCATTTTCCTGATAATTTTCCAGGTGTTTTGGGTCATAAAAATCCGGGTACTGTGATTACAGGACCTTTTTCATATTCGTAAACTAAATGAATTCGTATTAGGGCAGCTGCCTCCTCCCCCCCCTACCCACTCCACCCCCCCTCGCCCCCCCCCACCTTACAATACTCTTTATAGTTGGATAGTCCCTAACAGATTTTTCTTTTTATTCCTACCAGATGTTGGTTTTAGAGCTTTACAGACATATATTGCTAAATTTTCTTTCGAAAAAGAACGGTAAAATGGCATGTGCAATGATTTTCTTAGAAGTCAGAAATACAGTAGATTAGAAAAACATTTGACACGCCTTTCAACGGTGCGCGAAACTATGTACAAAAAATAAGACTATACAGTCTACATAATCGACGAGACAAATAGCCTCTAGAACTATTTAAAATTATTGAATTCTAAGTTGAACACTGAACTTCAAATTCTCAGTCGGCATCTCATTTGTCGCACATGCTGACGAGCATCATGCAAAGGTGCTTCAGATGGTTGTCTGATCTATTTTATTTCTTACTTTTAGACAAATCATTTCACAGAACATTTGACTGTTTTTATTCAAAATTTTATTACAAAATTTTTATTGACATTAAAGATCAAACCAAAGTAACTTTTAGTGCGAAAATTAGTCAGACCTTGAACAAATGAACTTTTGAATACATCATTTACAGAGCTAGCTGCAGCGGTTTGTGAAGTATTTCAATTTTCCCGCAAATAAATAGCTATTTTTTTATTAATTACCCCGATTACTTTCAAGGAATTCAATATTTTGTTTGCAGAACTAGATCTCAAGCTCGTCAATTTGATACCCCATTCCTCCATTTACCACTCCTCATTTGGCTATTAAAATTCAGAAAAAAACTCATTGCGTAATTTATAGGGAGTCTTTTTCTTACTCCACTCAAACATTTGATCAGAAATAGATCTGTTCACACGCAATTCATTTGAAACCATTATGACAGAAAGTTCGAAGTTGTGGGCCCTACAATGACGCCTCGTTCGAACTCAGTTTACTGATTCTTATAGAATATCTGTGCACATATGACTCCTAGAAACGGTGAAATTTAGTATCTCCAGCTCCTATCCAGGAAACTCATTTCATCGCTATGGATCCAGATATTTTAATTTATTGGCTTTCGGGATGTGCCCATTCAGTCATCTCGGTAGTGGAACGTTATTAATGACGGTACGAACGTAATCACTAGACAATATCCAGCCCCTGAGCGGAGAAAATCGCCGATGCGACCGGGAATCGAACCCGAGTCCCTTAGGTTAGCAGCATGGCGAGCTGACCGTGCAGCTACCGAGGCAGACCATTATGTTGTGTACCGGGTGAACAAAAAGTCACTATAAATTTGAAAACTTAATAAACGGGATAATGTAGATAGAGAGGTAAAAAATGACACACATGCTTGGAATGACATGGAGTTTTATTAGAACAAAATAAAAAAAAAAAAAGAAAACAAAGTTCACAAAATGTCCGACAGATGGCGCTGTACAGCAAAACGTCAGTGACTGCGCATGATAATCGTGTATAAAAGGAGCTGTAATGAGAGAGAGAATCAGATGCGCCAGCAGTCGCAGCATGTTGACGTTACCTGAAAAAGGCGCTTTTAATGAAGCTGTATTATCAGAATGGAGAATGTGCTAGTTCAGCGTTACGATCCTATCGCCATAGGAAGGGGATTCGAACGGGTAAAAGGTCCGTTGACAAATGCAGCTGTGGCGAGAATGATTTCGAAGTTCGAAGCCACGGGTTGTTTAGACGATAGACCCCGTAGTGGCCGACCGAGCACAAGGCTTAATGCTGCTGAGACAGTTCAGGAAGAAATGGAGACTGTAGCGGGTTCGTGTATGCACGGGAAAGTCAGCGCTCGTGCAGTCGCACGTCGCACCGGCATTCCATACACTACTGTTTGGTTGGCACTTAGGCGTACCCTCCGATGCTATCCGTACAAAATCCATCGGTGTCATGAACTGTTACCTGGCGATTTAGTGAAGCGGAGGGCATTTGCAGTGTGGGCGTTTCAAAAGATGGCCGAAGATGACGATTGGTTGAGTAACGTGTTGTGGACCGACGAAGCTCATTTCACGCTCCGAGGGTCTGTCAACGCCCACAACTGCTGAATTTGGGCTATCGTAAATCCTAGAACTGCCGTGGAAACTCCATTGCACGACGAGAAAGTCACGGTATGGGTTGGATTTACCACATCTACCGTTATCGGGCCTTTTTTCTTCGAGGAAATGCGTGATTCTGGTTTTGTAACTGCTGCCGTGAAAGGTGAGAGGTACACCGATATGTTACAGAATCGCATCATCCCCAGCCTGGCTGATAAACACCTGCTGGAACGTACGATGTTTATGCAGGATGGCGTTCCACCCCATATTGCTAGACGCGTGAAAGATCTCTTGCGCGCGTCGTTTGGTGATGATCGTGTGCTCAGCCACCACTTTCGTCATGCTTGGCCTCCCAGGTCCCAGACCTCAGTCCGTGCGATTATTGGCTTTGGGGTTACCTAAAGTCGCAAGTGTATCGTGATCGACCGACATCTCTAGGGATGCTGAAAGACAACACCCGACGCCAATGCCTCACAATAACTCCTGACATGCTTTACAGTGCTGTTCACAACATTATTCTTCGACTACAGCTATTGTTGAGGAATGATGGTGGATATATTGAGCATTTCTTGTAATGAACATCATCTTTGCTTTGTCTTACTTTGTTATGCTAATTATTGTTATTCTGATCAGATGAAGCGCTATCTGTCGGACATTTTTTGAACTTTTGTATTTTTTTTTGGTTCTAATGAAACCCCATGTCATTCCAAGCATGTGTGTCAATTTGTACCTCTCTATCTACATTATTCCGTGATTTATTCAGTTTTCAAATTTATTTTTGATCACCCGGTATATTCCCCATTTTTTGTTGGAAATTAGTCTGGAAGACTGCATAAGACAGTCGATTTGAATTCCATAAAGGTTGTAAGATGCAATCACAAGTGTTTCTTCTGCTATAGGCATGATACTAGGGCGATCTAAAAAAAACTGTAATCGTCGCCTGCAGGCATTTCCCATCCTTTGGGTCTGATAAATCTTTGTGAGGGATCCTTCTAATGATGAAAATGAAGATAAACCGTGTGAAGAACTTTATGTGTTTGGTTGTGAAATGAGCGAGATATGCTGACTGTAGACAGGTAGCTTAAGGCACGCCTGGCCCACGTGTGAAGCGAGAGCTCGAAGCTCCGTGTACGGCGGGACGTCTGTGGCTGCGATCGGCGTGTCCTGTCACTGCTGCAGTGGGCGTAGCTGTGTCGCGGAAACAAAAGCCATTGTTCTTCACCAGCAAACTGATGGCGCAAACGCGCCTCTCCCGTTCGCGAGTACAGTGGTATGAAACCAAAGTGCCATTTCATTTTCGCGCCTAGGTTATGAAAATTCCACCATAATGAGAGCAAAATGTTTCCAAGCGCATGTGATAAATGCAAAATGCGAAAAGAGAGTTAACGTGTAACGTAAAGGCGTTTGCAGAGAGAAATCATTCAAGTCATTCTTTATGAGGAGAAATTAATGTAAATCTGGGGGACATGGCCCGGAAACTGTCCTTTCGACAAGGAAGATCATGATTTAATGTTTTGTAGTCGGAACGCATGTTTGGATTGGGCAAGAACGCGGAGGGAATTTGCCCAAGTCTTTTTTTAAATCAGCCATTAAGTAATTTAGGGAAGCTGCGGAATACTTAAATATGGGTGACCAGAGGGATTTACGTGCCGCTTATCACGAATGTGAGGTCGGTGTGGACACTACTGCAGCACCTGGCTCCGTGTTTGGTGAGCAGAACAGACGACATCTGACGAAAAATGAGTCACCCCAGGAGATATTTCGCTAATATCCTTTAACCTCACTTCTAACCTTGATAATGGCTTCCATGTAGGACGGAAGAGGATATCGACAACACCATTTTCGGCTGCCCACTGCAATACCTGAATTGTTGCAGTGCTTGATGCTTCACGAACAATTGCTACCAGACCGAAGAGACTACTCCGTGATGACGTTACTAACTTTCAGAGATGGTGAAGAAGGACAAATGTATCAATTTGAGGTAAGGGACCATGGTGTAGAAACGTCTGAGTCGAAAATTATAAGCGAAAATTGTCCTGATATCTCTGAATGTGGAATACATGTACCATACTGTTGTTGCTAAGACTGTAGAGTAGTTAACTTTCATAGGTGGTATGGACCAAAAAAAAAAGTGTAGTAAACACGGTCTCTAAAATACATACATCAACAGCTGTGAGCACATGGTCATCTTCGATACTGAGGAAAAAATCTCTTATACTGCAAACTATTTGGTTTCCATATTTTTGGAGGAGGTAGTATGAACCAAAACAAGGAAAAAACATCCAGTAAACATGGGCTCTTAAATTCGTGTCTTAAGAGCTATGAGCACTTGTTCATTCTCGCCCGTGTGAAATACATCTCTTCCACTGATCAAGTATCTACAGCTCTTCAGGTATGCATTTTAGAGCCCATGTTTGCTAGACGCCTTTTTCTTCTTTTGTTCCATGCTACCGCCTCTGAAAGCTGCCTACCCTCTAACCTTAGTAACAAATACCGATGCCTGTTTCCCACTTTTGGAGGTATCAGAAAGATTTTTGCTTACAACTTTCCAATCATTATTTTCCGTCCCAGGGTCGCTCACCTCAGACTGATAGATTTACCCTTCTCCATGATCCCTGTATGTATTTAACTTCATTACGGAATCACCCTGTATAGTTGAGTAATGAAAATGTAATAGTAACCAAAGATTCTTGTACAGAAATGAAAGCAAAAGGTTTGGTAAAGCTATTGGTTTATGGGGAGACAATAATTCCTCATGTGGTGGAAAATCGATTGTATTGGACAGCAAAAAAATGGTTCAAATGGCTCTGAGCACTATGGGACTCAACTGCTGAGGTCATTAGTCCCCTAGAACTTAGAACTAGTTAAACCTAACTAACCTAAGGACATCACAAACATCCATGCCCGAGGCAGGATTCGAACCTGCGACCGTAGCGGTCTTGCGGTTCCAGACTGCAGCGCCTTTAACCGCACGGCCACTTCGGCCGGCTTATTGGACAGCGATAACAGTTAAGTAGACCAAACAGAAAAAAAATTAGACCACAGTTGTTCAAACAGTCACTATTCAGTATATATGCTTTCTTCATTTTAGCTTCTATCTGGATAACGCACTGCGATTGTGACTGTTTAATAATGTTATCATTGTCGTTCTGCGAGTCCGTAGCGACTGAGTAGTAGCTAGGTGAAGGTCTAAATCCTTAAATTATTTTTTCTAAATAGAAACAATGGTGATGAAAGTGAACAAGTGTAACGCATTACGATTGTGACCGTTCAGTAAACGTTTATAAAGTGCGACATTTTATACTTGGACATGACCGTAATTCATATATTTGTTAAAATATTTTCATTGGCACTCAGTGACAACGCACGGTTCTCCTGTGCAACACCGAGATCTCAGATGACTCAATCCGTACTTGCCAGTGGTTGCAGACTGTAACTACACATAAACTTCTGCTTTAGTACTAGAGCTGACTCATAGTAATGGCTTGCAGCACACGAAACAATTTTAAAAGCCACCTTAACAGTTAGTATCAATAAAAACTGAAATTCTGTGAACTTAATAATCACAAACAAGAAACATGTTGCAGACAGCGGAGTGCACGAGAAACATGAGCTACAGCTTGTCATCGTCCGACTTTTGTATCTGCACAGTGAGTGTACTAATGTGTGCAAACTTTGCTTAACACTTAGTATGCAAATGGACAAAACATCTGAACTGTCTTCTCAAGCCCAGGGTGTCAACAGACACTCTAAATAAATATGAACCTGGCCCTGTAAGGCAGCTAATACTAGGTGCGGATCGTAATAAAATCATTATAAATGCTGCTGTCACGTAACTAGAATGTATGAATTAATAAAAGTGAAAGTTTGGGATCTATTCTAGAAAGACAAAACAGCTATTCCCTGTTTTATTCTACATATAATTTATCAACTGTGCTTTCAGGGGTCAAGTGATACACAAAAATCATGTTCAATTACTTTTGACACTCAATAACAAAATACTTCACTCTTGGACATATTGAACTGACGATTATTAAAATCGTTTTCTCTACACATAAAAATTTTTTATCATAGGAAAGAATGATTAAAAATCTTCATCAACCCATTTACATCTTCGTTGTTGTAGCTGGTCAATGCATTGAGTTGGTGGAGAATAAATTTTACTTTTGTACCAATGAAAAAATTCTCATGTTCTCAATGTGGGGGTACGTTAGTATCCTAGCTTTTGATATTCAATGGTCAAAGCGTATGCAGGTTGGAGTGAGCAAAATCTAGACTCAACGTTTACTGCGGCCTAATGCGTGATGATACTTTACCAAGCGGCATCTGCAGTAGCGTTTTCTCCGTGCTGGATCTGAAACGCTAATTCTCTATTCTGGCCTTGACTGAATTCACTCAGTCTCAACTTTCCTGCATTCCATAAAACGTTAATCTTTCCCTAGTTTAAATAATGGCTATTGCACACTCGATAAGGGTTGCAGCGGCATGCACAATTTATTTGCCTGCAAAAATTCCCGCAGTAATAATTGTCTACCTCTTTGCTATCTGTTGCTACGATACGTGAAGCGTATCGTCCTCACTTCGCAGAAAGCAAAGCTCTCAACGCCCTCGCTATCTTCCACATACTTGTGCAGTCCGCTGCGAGACGAGAGAGAGAGAGAGAGAGATCTCAATTTTAGGTATCAAAATGCTTTTATATAACGGGGAGCTCCCCACCGTGTCACTAGAGGTGAATTTTATTTTTCTTGCTGGGTCGCAGCCTAGCCCTGTTAATGCCATGCAGCCACTTACCCTCGGTCCTCGCCGTTTTTACATGAAAAGGAATAATGTGTTGTTCTGGCCTTATCCCTTTCTGGGCTGAAGCTCGCCATTCTTTTGTTAAATGGGGTTTTTCGATGCCATTAACCACCTGCTCGGTTTGACTTCAAAATGCGTTTCACTTTAATTTGTTTATTCATGCCCCTGTCCATATATTGGTACAGATTGTTTTGTTAGTTTTAGGTACATGAAATTAACTGCAATTGCGTTTTGTTGATATAATTATTATTTTCTGAGGATCTCATACTGAATCGTACTGTCGTTATGGATCAAACTCATGCAAGGTCTGAAAAATCCGGACGCCTTACAAGCTCTAATCTCAAAGCCAGAAGAGACGGAAAATGTGTACTGTTCCAAAACCGAACACTGGAGATGTCCACTAGGGGTCACGTAATGAAACCACTGGTAAGCTAGGTAGTTGACATAAAAATTTAAGATAAAGAAGTCTGATCTGGAAAATTCTGTAGCAAAAGCTTCGAACCCAGCAATGATGTGGATAGTTCTGTCAGTGGTATATGAGAATCAACGAATCGTTTTTAGCACCATGTAATATACTGATTTAATATGGACGTAGCTGCTAAGTTGGTAGGATTAGCAAATCAACATTAATCCGTACATCACGACGGTTGGGGACAGGAACGCAACTAAACACTGCAGATGGGATGATGTATACTGTGACATAGATTGTTCTTATTGTAAAGCTCCGTATTTGAAAGCTAAAGTTTACAGTCGATCGCCTCTAGTCGAACTGCACTGTATCTGATTACGTAATATACGTGATGTCTCTCCTAAGACCTGTCAGGCACATTTTCTCGGGTGTGTGGGCTGTCGTTTTTGCAAAGTGTAGCAGGATTTCGCCGAAACAAATATTGCTCACAGTGTCTTTCATGCAACGCCCAGTGTCGACGGAAGGCTGGTTTTTTCCCGTTATGAAAAAACTGATCTTTAAAGCGGGATTTTAAGTACCCATTCGATAGAGCGGTCCCACATTACTATACTTCGATATTCGTTTTATCGATATGAATTAACAGAGACAATAAAACACGAAGAATAACCGGCACTCCAGCATTGATAGAACAGACCGAGCTCGTGCTGACTGCTACTGCCATGCAGAAGCATTGCTCTGTCGCTGGTGGAGTACTGGTTATACTTCGTGTTTTCAACTAAACTGCTCCCGAACAGGCGATGACGGCCCAATGGTACCGATCGGCCGCCGCGTCATCCTCAGCGTATAGGCATCACAGGATGTGGATATGAAGGGGCATGTGGTCAGCACACCACTCTCCCGGCCGTATGTCAATTTCCGAGACCGGAGCCGCTACTTCTGAATCAAGTAGCTGGTCAGTTCGGCTCACAACGGCTGAGTGCACCACACTTGCCAACAGCACTCGGCAGACCGGCTGGTCGCACAGTTCTTCGTGTTTTACTGCCCTGCTAACGTATATCGATAATATAATATCGATCTAGACTAATCTGTGACCGCTCAATCGGTTGTGTACCTAAAATCTCACTTTAATTTTTTTTTTTTGTTTTTTTTTTTTTTTTTGTAATGCGAAACAAGTCGATGCTTTCCATCGATACTGTAGCATAAAAGACGTGATGAACAGCATTAGTTTGAGCTGATGCGAGTTATACATTGTGAAACCGCTATTGCGAATATCTGCCGAAACACCAGAGAAAATGCGCCTGACGTCTCTTATCACAGACATTCTATATATAATTTTGGTGTGTGGACAAGCAAATGGAAACTGTAGGGAAGCTGACAGGCTGCATCGGCCAAGTGTGCACGAGGTCTCTAACGCACACTGTTTCCAAGACTGTTACAAAGGTTAAGGGTAGCCAGGAAAGTGATACCAAGATAATTATTTATTTATTTTATTTATTTAGCGTATGTGGTTTTCAAGTACAAATGGTTTCATGTTTAAATACATACAGACAGATAAAGATAAAATCAACATACATTATAACACATAAATAATGTCTCGTCTTATGGACATTCAATTAAGGATAAAGTAGGCATACACAGGTTGTTACAATAAGGTATCTTGTCATAGATAAGATAAAATTATCATATAGAAATTGTTGCTATAAGGTCATTCAGCAATCGCATATATGGAATATATAGAGTCTCTTTAAAGTTCTATGTCTAGATTTTCCATCCACTCGACGGCTGCAGGGGAGGCTGCATAAAGTTCTCGAATGGATCCTTTAAACGCACGTTTAGGGCATTCCTGAATGATGTGCTGGATCGTTTGCTCTGGATGTCCACAATCGCACTGTGGTGAATCTCGTATGTCCCATCTACAGAGCATCTCGCCACTTTTTCCATGACCAGTTCTGAGTCTTCTTGGCAGGTCTCTACCAGGTAGGTTTCCACCAGGTGATATTTCGTTGCAGTTCTTGGATAGTCCGGTCTGAGACCATTCATTTTTCCATGAATCCATAGCACCGTAAGACGTAGCCATAAGGTTTTGAGCTGTTCTCCATGGTGGTCTTCTAGATCTTAGTCGGGAAAGATTTGGGGCAATGTCCTGATGGATTGGAAGGTTGGTATTGGAGGAGATTTTACGCCATTCATTAACTAAGGCGGTTTGCCGCCTAAGATGTGGTGGAGCTATACTGCAGAGAACAGGAAGCCAAGGTAGTGGGGTGGATTTAATGGTCCCAGTTATGGTTCTCATGGTATTGCTTAGTTGAGTATCCACTTTAGACGTGTGGCTGCTGTTAAGCCAAACAGGGCTGCAATATTCCGCAACAGATACCAGCGCTACAGAAGAAATCTTCAGAGTATGTACATCAGCTCCCCAGCTAGTATTGGCGAGCTTTTGAATAATATTATTTCTTGTACGTATCTTAGCAGCAGTATCTATTAGGTGTGGTTTGAATGTAAGCGATCTATCCAATTTAATACCAAGATATTTTGGGTTTGGGTTATGCTTTAACTTTCTACCAGCAAAGGTAACGTCAAGGGATCGAGTTGCCTGTTGGTTGTTTAAATGAAACACTGTAACTTCTGACTTTATTGGGTTAGGAATTAATCTCCAAAATCTGAAATATTTACCCATTACTCCGAGGTCTTGGTTAACGGAGTTTTCACACTGCTCAAAACTTTCATGTTGCACAGCCAGGGCCATGTCATCTGCATAACAGAACTTCCGCGCATTTGTTGTTGGTATGTCGCTTATGTACACATTGAAAAGTAATGGTGCCAATACAGCACCTTGTGGTAAGCCGTTGTTTGAAACAATGGTTCGACTCTTCTTTCCTTCTAGATGAACTTCAAGGGTTCTGTTGCTGAGCATATCACTTAGTAATTTGTACAAGGTCTGGCAAGGGATAATCTCAAGTATCTTGCTAAGAAGACCATGCCTGCACACAGTATCGTATGCAGCGGTTAAATCTACAAATGCAACAGCTGTTTTAAGTTTCCGTTCATAACCGTTCTCGATATGTGTTGTTAAAGCCAGTACTTGGTCGCAACAGTTACGTTGCGGTAGAAAACCAGCCTGCTCGATGGGGATTCTATCATTCAAAGTCGTCCCAATACGATTATACAAGAGTCTCTCCAAGAGTTTGAAGCAGGTGCTCAGGAGAGAGATTGGTCTAAAATGTTCAGGCTTGTCTGGTGTTTTCCCAGGTTTTAATATTGGCAATACTTTAGATCTTTTGAATATCTTAGGCACTCGGCTTTCTTCAAGGATATTATTATAGAAGTTCACGAGCCAGTTGATAACATTTTTCCCACCATACTTAATGAATTCTGGGTATAACTTATCTGGCCCAGCTGCCTTCCTAATTTTGATGTTCGAGATGGCCGTTTTCAGTTCTTCCACTGTAAAAGGTGCTGCAGGATGTGATCTTTCAGTAGCTTGTCTACACCGTGTTTTAATTAGTTTTTTAATGTTTCTGGCGGTTTCTTTGTCAAGAGGTGCCCTGGACATATTGGCTATACGGCCTGCAATTGCATTGGGAGTGGTTTTTGCTCTTTCACAGGGATTGTATGCACCAGATCCTAGTTTCCTGAGTAGGGCCCACGCTTTTCGACTGGACTTTCTAAAGTCTATACCTTCCATGGTTTTTGTTGTGAATTGGCAGGAGCCAATTCACGGAGTTTGGAGGAAGCCGAAAGGCACGCGTTTAAGCTAACGCAAACTGGCGTGAGGTCTGGAACAGGACAATGTAATTAATATAGCCAATAAGGTACGTTGCTGCTGGAATACTTAACTTTAATCCATAATTGGTGTACATCGCTCTTGTTGATACATTAATAAGAATCTCAATATAAACTGGTAATGGCGCTTTGCTAGGTCGTAGCAAATGACGTAGCTGAAGGCTATGCTAACTATCGTCTCGGCAAATGAGAGCGTATTTGTCAGTGAACCATTCCTAGCTAAGTCTGCTGTACAACTGGGGCGAGTGCTAGGACGTCTCTCTAGACCTGCCGTGTGACGGCGCTCGATCTGCAGTCACTGACAGTGGCGACACGCGGGTCCGACGTATACTAATGGACCGCGGCCGATTTAAAGGCTACCACCTAGCAAGTGTGGTGTCTGGCGGTGACACCACAGTTTTTGTCCACTTTTCTCTTCGGGCGCTGTCAAGTGACTCGATAAGTTCCTCTGCCACTTCCCTGTCTCCCGATTCTTTGAACTCGTTATAGAGGCGTTCAGTTGTTTCATTCCAGGCAGGTGTATATTCTTTCCTGAAACCGCGTTGTATAGTTTTCTTAGCTGATGCAATAAGAGCTTTACTAAATCGTTCATAGTTGTTAATGATTGGCTTTATCCGCCGTACAGTGGCATCGGCACGTTTTGCGTATGACTCCCAATCAGCCTTTTCAAAATTCCATCTTGGTTTTGAAGCTGATTTTATAAGAGGGACTTGAATTCCAATGTGGACAATGACAGGTCTATGCTGGCTGTGTGGGAAGTTAGGTAATACTTTCCTGCTTGATGGGTAACCTTTACCCTTGTGGTCTCTACTAACAAAGCACAGATCTGGGTTGAAAACGGGTTGCCATCTAGCTGACCAGAAGGTGTGTCTCTCTTTAGCATCATATATTAGTTGTAGGTCTTCAATAGCTGCCCACTCAAGTAAGGCTTGACCATTATCACCGTTTTCACTATAGCCCCATAAACTGTGGTGGCTATTGAAATCGCCCATTAAGAGTGTAGGGTATTTTGTTTCAGGGAGTGCTTCTTTTGTCCATTGGATGTTAGGAGGCTTATATGCATTGACTATTGTGAGGTTACATACTAGTGTTTCTATTAGAAATATGTTATCCGAACAACTTATTTTTATTGGAGTCCAGTTATCAATGTCACTACGCACGTATGTAGCAGATCCATAGTTTTCATGGTGAATAGCTCCAGCAACGATGTATCCACTTATGAGACCTCTTTTCATGAGATCTGCCTCGTGGTGTACATGTGTTTCTTGGACCAGTATGACATGTATATTGTTATCCCGTGCTAGTCTTGAGAAGATATCACATTTAGTCTTACTTACACCTTCTATGTTAATTTGCAGTACTAGGACTGATGGGCCGAGGTCTCTTGTCATTGGGTTTTGAGAAGACCCATTCATTTTATTGTTTGCTTCCATTTGCACTTTTAAGCCGCGAGATGAGTTCACACTCATAGTGCAGCGCCACGATAGTAGTAGACTTTTAGCTACCTTTCGGCATTGCCTGGGGTGTACCACATGGAGGCAGTCTACTTTTGCACTCCACCAAGACAATGCCCAAGGAGGACGGTGGACTCTGCGGACCCCTGATTTGGAAGAAGTAGTGTTTCACACGAAGATGAGGAGCATTTGATGAGCACTCGATCGGTTGCACGTGAAATGGATGTGGTGAACAGCTCTGTGTGTAAAGTAATTCGGGAACAGCAGCTACACATCTAGCATTCGTAGAATGTGGACTCCTTAGCTCCTGTTGATTACGGACCTCTCGCCATGCGCCGTGTTGAAATAATTGATGCTGCTCGCTGTACAGGTGTTCCACGATCTAAAATATGCCTCGTACAAGATATTGATCCGTCAAATATCTTAGTCATGCACTTAAGAACTGGGTAATGTTTTTCAGAACGGCTGAGACGCTTCGCATATGCAACATTCTGAAGCAGTGAAAACTTGGATTTCACAACGTCATACACCATTTTAAAAATCCGGTATAAAAATATTTTAAAGGCACAATTACACCAATCGGATTTTTTTGTGAACTATCTAAGGTATTATACTGTGCAGCTCACAATATTTTTTTGAAAAAGTTAAAGAGTATGACTTTGAAGACACAATGAGTAACTTGTTCATTCATTTAATGGGAAGGGGCGTGTCATATTAGACATGCCGAACAGATTATATGCTGATTCAGCTTCTGAATGGAGATAAAACGCTCCCTGTGTTTTATCAGATCCTCATCTTGCTATGTATAAATGACCTCCCTCCTTATATTAATTAAGCAGAATAGTCGTCTTTGGTGATTATGCAGGAATCATAATCGAGCTCAGTAGATATGCACTGAAGAGCCAAAAAAACTAGTACAACTGCCTAATATCATGTAGGGCCCCCGCCAGCTCTCAGAAGTGCCGCAACACGGCGTGGCATTTACTCGACTAATGTCTAAAGTAGTGCTCGAAGTAACTGACATCATTAATGTTGCAGGGCAGTCCATAAATCCGTAAGAGTACGTGGGGGTAAAGATCTCTTCTGAACAGCACGTTGCAAGGCATCCCAGATATGCTCAATAATGTTCATATCTGGCGAATTTTGGCCACCAGAAGTGTTTAAAGTCACAAGAGTGTTCCTGAAGCCACTCCCTAGCAAATCTGGTCGTGTGGGGTGTCGCAGTGTCCTGCTGGAATTTCCCAAGTCCGTCGGAATGCAAAATGGACATTACTGGATGCAAGTGATCAGACAGGATGCTTACGGACGTGTCACCTGTCAGAGTCATATCTAGATGTATGAGGGGTCCCATATCACTCCAACTGCACACATCCCACTCCATTACAGAGCCTCCACCAGCTTAAAAGGCCCCTGTTGACATGCAGGGTCCATAGATTCATGGGGCTGTCTCCACACCCCTACACGTCCATCCGGTCGATACAATTTGAAACGAGACTCATCCGACCAGCCAACATGTTTCCAATCATCAACAGTCCAATGTCGGTGTTGACGGGCCCAGGCGAGGCGTAAAGCTATGTGTCATCAAGGGTACACTAGTGGGCCTTCGGCTCCGAAAGCCCATATCGATGTTGTTTCTTCGAATGGTTCGCACGGTGACACTTGTTGATAGCTCAGCATTGAAATCTGCAGCAATTTGACGAAGGGTGCACTTCTGTCACGTTGAAGGATTCTCTTCAGTCATCGTTGGTTCCATTCTTGCAGGATCTTTTTACGGCCGAAGCGATGTCGGAGATTTGATGTTTTACCGGATTCTTGATATTCACGGTACACTCGCGAAATGGTCGTACGGGAATATCCCCGCTTCATTGCTACCTGGGAGATGTTGTGTCCCTTCGCCCGTGCGCCGACTACAACACCACGTTCAAAGTCACTTAAATGTTGATAATCTGCCATTGTAGCAGCAGTAACAGTTCTAACAACTGCACCAGGCACTTGTTGTCTTGTACGGGCGTTGCCGACCGCAGCACCGTATTCTGCCTGTTTACATATTTCTGTATTTGAATACGCATGTCTATACCAGTTTCTTCGGCGCTCCAGTGTAAGTTAACAGAAGGAATGTTAAATTAAATTTTCACAAAGTTATTAATTGCTTTTTCGCAAATGGACTATCCTTTAACTTCGAAAAAAAATTAACAGTTACAAAAAAACATGATGGATTGAAAATATGTAACTCAAAATGTTCAAACGTTTTTGGTTTGTATGCTGATGGCACTTCATTTGGCAACATTTTTGAAAGCATAAATTCAGCAACATTTGCTTTGGGTGCAATTTCTGATTTTGGTGATGATGTTTTACTTTACTTCCATTAATTAGTGGGCCAGCCGCTGTGGCCGAGCGATTCTAGGCGCTTCAGTCCGGAACCGCGCTGCTGCTACTGTCGCAGGTTCGAATCCTGCCTCGGGCATGGATGTGTGTGTGATGTCCTTAGGTTGGTTAGGTTTAAGTGGTTTTAAGCCTAGGGGACTGATGACAGCTACTTCTCTACAGAGAACGAAGTCTACTGGCATTAAAACCTTTGGACAACTCCCTTGTGAATAGACTGTACTGATAAAAGATGAAAGCAGTTTAAAAAATTTAGATCATATTTGTTTGCCAATTTTCTTTAGTAGGGAAGAGAGTTGTATCTGGAGGATGGTGTACTAAGGAGCATGTCATGTTTCTTGCTCGGTGTTTCAGTCTAGTTGCCGATTTCAGAAATACATGAAGCAACGCGGACTAAACAGCAGTTTCCGACATTTTCTATTATTTTTGTTGTTGTGACACACGATGCAGTGTTTTTACATATTTAAGTGCTGTATAATATATTAAAGCTATTTTGAGGATATTATTAACTGAACAATTACAGAGTTTTATGGTGCGTAAAATTTTGTATATTTTTAAAACTAGTTACATAACGTGTGGACGGTTAAGTCATACTTCGTTAGTCGTGCACTACCCTGTTCATTGAAACGGAAGGTCTTTTTACCATGGAACATGTGACACGAAATGAACGTCGTTTCTTTAACGTATCAGCTATTTTCCTTGTCTCCGTAATTTCCAATAGCTTCTATATTCAAATTTTTTCACCTTGTAACTGGTTTTCCATAATACTTTTTCTTAATCTGATTTCACTTACTGATTATTGGTATATAACTGCGTAATAATGTAACACATATACTATTAAATACGGTATTGACGATACTTTTTTCGATTGTATCACTCAAATTTCAACAGAATGTTTTTTTTTTTTTTCTAGGTTCATTACCATGTTGTACCTTGGAACAGTTTTTAACATTTGCAAAAACCTTGCTTTTTCGGAGTAATTCTTGTAATTTTAGCAAAAAACTACAGTTCTCATAAAGTGAATACTGTCATTTAAAAATGGAGTAAGAAAATATATAATATTTCTTTTGCAGGGCTGGCTAGAGGAGAAAGTCTGATAAATGTTCCAAGGTTCAACACTCTCCCCTACATAGACGAAATACTGAAGAGAATCAGCACTAAATTTAACGAAGATTTTGATTAATGTAAAAGTCTGTCATGTGTTCAGCATGTTGCCAGGTTTTCACTCACAATTTGTGTTATGTACACGGTGTCCAGAGAAGTTGTTTTAGATTTCAAAATTAAATATCTCGAAAAGTAAAATCGATAAAGGAATGCAACAAACAGTATATTTATTGTGAAGGCTTTAAGAATTTTACACACAAGTTATGCAGGAGTCTAGAAATAATTCGAAATGCTGCTAACGGATGGTGCTGCAGTCATAATACGTAGTGCTTATAAATAGTTCACCGCAGCTCAGAGCGATCAGTTCCGCCGCTGATATGCGAAATGAGGCCGGCATACCAAAGGAAGAGTTTGAAGTCATGTATTGGGTAATGTGTTTTTCTGGCATGGAGTAACACAGGTAAGAACACAGTCCTACGGCAATTTTCAAACACGATTTAATGTTCCAAAAGGACCCGACACGAAATCCATTCGCAAGCTCTTCACCAAATTCCAACGGACAGACAGCGCGGGTAATGAATGATACTCCTGAAAATGTTGCGACGGTTTATGGAATTATTCACCAAAAATAGTAAGACTGAGCCTACGTATGTTTCCATTCAAAATCCAAAGCCATCAGGCCATACATGTACAAGCTCTATACGACAGATTGTTGGCTCTGCGAGCCAGATACAATAATAGATAATGAAGGATTTAATGTTGACAGCGACTGCTTCACAGATGAAGCACACATCCATCTGAATGGAGTTGAGTAAACAAAATTACGATTTTGGGGTTCCGAAAATCCCAGTTTATGTGAAGAAAACCACTATATTCTCCCGTAGTTACTGTTTGGGCTGCAGTATGCAGGAGAGGCACTGTTGGCCATTTTTTCATGCGAGAAACGATCACTTGTGAGCGCTACGTTTCAATATTGGAACAATTTGTCGCCACACAGCTACCGCTGGAGGATCGACCAGGCACCGAGTAGTCCGTTGGAAATTGGACCAGACTATGTCACACTGAACAGGTGTTTCGCTCTCTTGTTAAATACTTCGGGATAGAGTCACTGAAAATTTAGTGGCGAGGGGATGGTTGTCTCCGTATTCTCCCGACTCCTCCTTGTGACTACGATATTGCAGTGCCTGTGTTATTCTGATGATGATGTACTGCGGCGACGACAGCTGTTACGAAACACATCAAATGAATTCGCAATTATATCGTCAACCATACGCCTACGATCTGTATTCGCACATCCATTATGTGTATTCTCGTACAGATCAAACGACGAAGTTTGCGTCTGGCCGTGAGTCGTGCACAAATACCCAAATGATAAGGCGACCGCTCGCGATAAGCGGGAAATCCGGGTTCGAGTCCCGGTCCGCCACAAATTTTCAGTGTCGTCATTCCATTCTTCAGCCGATGATAGTCATTATTCACAATTGCGAATTCAACTGATATGCCTTGTGACTACTGTGTGAAGGCACATTGAAAGACGCTGTCTATCAAATCCATACCACCACGCTGGACGAGCTTGAATCGGCGCTCTGTGTGGCATCTGAATCAATTTCCTTTGAGACATTACAGAATGTGTTGGCAAATTTCATTTTTCGTTTGCGCCACTTCTGTATTGCGAGTGGTGGACATTTAGAAAAAAATTATAAAGTGGTTGCAAAGACTATTTGCAAAGGACTAGTTTAGTTATGATCGCTGATACTGCACGAGCTCCGCAGCGTGCAACGCCATCTGCTATGAGCATTTCGAAGTACTTCGAAGCTTCTGTACAATTTTTTAATAAAATTCTTACAGCTTACGCAATAAACATACCTTTTGTTGCTCTCGTCTATTGATCTTAGTTTTCGACCTATTTAATCTTGAAATCAGGGACTCCTTCGCTGGACGCCGTGTATCAGTGTTGATTTCCACGACCTAAGTACGTTTCAGTATCATACTTTTGGGTGCGTGACTGCATCATGTCGTAAATGAAACAACCAACATTTTGACAAATATTACAGGTAGCCTTCGGCCAGGTAACTATTTCTGATGTTTCATCGTAGCTGTGAATCTGCTACCAGCCTCTATTCCTATACTTGTCACATAGCAAGGGTGATCTGGAATTCAATGCGTGTAGTTAAAAAAAAAAAAAAGAAAAAATGGCTCTGAGCACTATGGGACTCAACATCTGAGGTCATCAGTCCCCTAGAACTTAGAACTACTTAAACCTAACTAACCTAAGGACATCACACACATCCATGCCCGAGGCAGGATTCGAACCTGCGACCGTAGCAGTCACTCGGTTCCGGACTGAAGTGCCTAGAACCGCACGGCCACCGAGGCCGGTCTGCGTGTAGTAGATGACAGATTCAGAGTGTCAACGGAGGAAGAGATTGTCACTGGAAATATCTGCATCAATTTTTTTCCTCGATAACGTCGACGATTATGGTCGAACCTGCCGTTGTAACGTTTTCCGGTGTCGCTTGAAACCTGTCGATGCTTCGTGTTTTTATGACACACGAACTGTCACCTTCAGAAGCACAGTCGGCATCCACCAGCAACAAGGACAACGAGGGGTTGTAATCGTCATCACGGTCCATGTTAATCAGCCGGGCCGTTTTACGGTGTAGACGGCCTCTCTGGTATTCCCACTCATCATAAATGGCGACCTGGCTAAAACGAGTAGGTGTCTAAACTGCCTGGGCCTACCGCACTTGTCTTCCTGTTCCGTCACTTCTTACTTATTCCTTTGATCAAGTTGTATGTAGCACTCGTGCTCTGCGGTACGTTTGATTTTGGTTCAGCTCCATTCACCAATTTAGATCAGTTCACATTTGAAGCTAAGCTCGTAGACTCCTCAAGTTTGAAGCTTGTCGACAGCATTTTTGGTGGAATGTAGTGTAGCTCTGATTTCGTTTTTGCTGTTGCGCACTGGTTTGATACCCACTCACCATTGAGTCTTACCAACCTTATCAAGTATTCCAAGCAATAGCTATTTGATCCACCTTCCCTTTGGTATTCTCATTCAGTTGATGCACCTGCTATGTGACTACTACAGGTAGAGGGACTATACAGTTGCAGATACCACGTTGTCATCCTAGTGGCCTGCAACAGTAGCCGAAAAGGTTCTAATTATATTAAAATCACAGTGCCGTAACACACCCAACACATTCTATTGAGAAAAGCATTATATTTGATATTTGTAGACCAAATGAGTCGTTTCATACCCGAATAGTTTACACGAAATATTAGAATGTTTTAACTTATACTGCAACGACCTTTTCTTTATGTGTAGCACTGATTAAATAACAAACTTTATACTTAAGAGTTGTTAGTTACAGTTAAATTAATTCTTCTTGTCGACTATACTATTTGGAATGACTGTCAATTACATATTTCCTCGACACATCCACCTTCTAAATCAAAATGGACTCTCATTCGTTAGCCGGCCGGAGTGGCCGTGCGGTTCTGGGCGCTACAGTCTGGAGCCGAGCGACCGCTACGGTCGCAGGTTCGAATCCTGCCTCGGGCATGGATGTGTGTGATGTCCTTAGGTTAGTTAGGTTTAATTAGTTTAAAGTTCTAGGCGACTGATGACCTCAGAAGTTGAGTCGCATAGTGCTCAGAGCCATTTCTCATTCGTTAATCTGTCTCAAATATAATAAAGCGCAAAAGAAACTGGCATAGGCATGCGTATTCAAATACAGAGATCTGTCAACAGGCAGAATACGATGCTGCGGTCGGAAACGCCTATATAAGACAAGTGTTCGGCGCAGTTGTTAGATCGAATACTGAAGCTAAGATGGCATGTCATCAATATTTAATTGAGTTTGAACGTGGTGTCATAGTCGGTGCACGAGTGATGGGACATAGCATCCCCGAGGTAGCGGTGAAGAGGAGGTTTTCCCGTACGACCATTGCACGAGTGTACCGTGAATATCAGGAATCCCGTGAAACATCAAATCTCTGATATCGCTGTGGCCGGAAAAAGATCCTGCGAGAACGAGACCAACGGCGACTGAAGAGAATCGTTGAACGTGACAGAAGTGCAACCCTTCCGTAAATTGCTGCAGATTTCAGTGCTGGGCCATCAACAGGTGTCTGCGTGCAAACCATTGAACGAAACATCATCGATATGGGCTTTTGGAGCTGAAGGCTCACTCGTGTACCCTTGAAGACTGCACGACAGTCTGTAACCGCGCGACCGCTACGGTCGCAGGTTCGAATCCTGCCTCGGGCATGGATGTGTGTGATGTCCTTAGGTTTAAGTAGTTCTAAGTTCTACGGTACTGATGACCTCAGATGTTAAGTCCCGTAGTGCTCAGAGCCATTACATTTTTCTGAACTGCACGACACAAAGCTTACGCCTGGCCTGGGCCCTTCAACACCGACATTGGGCTGCTGATGACTGGAAACAATTTGCCTGGTCGGACGAGTCTCGTTTCAAACTGTATTCTGCGCCTGGATGTGTACAGGTATGGAGACAACCTCATGAATCCATGGACTATGCTTGTCAGCAGGGGACTGCTCAAGCTGGCGGAGGCTCTGTAATGGTGTGGGACGTGTGCAGTCGGAGTGATATGGGACACGTACGTAAGCACCCTGTCTGATCACCTGCATCCATTCATGTCCATTGTGCTTTCTGATGGACTTGAGCAATTGCAGCAGGACAATGCGACACCCCACACGTCCAGAATTACACCCCACACGTCCAGAATTGCTACAGAGTGGATCCAGGAACACTCTTTTGAGTTTAAACACTTCTGCTGGCCATCAAACTCCCCAGGCACAAACGTTACTGAGCATATCTGGAATGCCTTGCAACGTGCTGTTTAGTAGAGATCTCTACCCCTTCGTACTCTTACAGATTACGGACAGCCCTGCAGCATTCATGGTTTCAGTTCCCTCGAGCACTATGTCAGACATTAGTGGAGTCCATGCCACGTCGTGTTGCGGCACTTCTGCGTGTTCGTGGTGGCTCTATACGATATTAAGCAGGTGTACCAGTTTCTTTCGCTCTTCAGTGTATGTTCTATTCAAAATTAAATATCAAAGGGTCTGTCATCCCAATCCGCACGTTAACCATTTGATAACACTAAGTATCAACAAGCTGCTTCTATATCTACAGCATAATGCATTTTCCATAGCTTGTTTTAGTTAAACAAGTAATTGACTCAAAAGCTTTGTTCATTATGGTTCTAAATGTAAAACGTGCTCTATCAAGGTAAGATATAGAAGAAGTGTGCTTAAATACGTTTAAATTATGGTGGAACTCACAGTGAGTAAAAAGCGCACTCGAAATTTCTAGTGCTTTGGGCTTGTGTTCTTACTCAAAATCCACAGGAGTTTAACGTAAAAATATACAATATTGAACACCCTATTAGACGTCAGAAGACAAAGCCTCTTAATAACACCAGATAAATACAAGTAAAACGAAGTTTGAAGAATACAAAAATTAATAAACCATTTGATTTCTACTGAATTCTTGATTCGAATTGAGTGTCTGTTTATATGCGAAAGTAATGTGTCGAGTGAGCACCTTTGGAAGAAATCACACAGTGTTAAGTGTGGTTTTCTTATTTATACCCATGTTTACATATCTCTACGTCGTCAGTATAATACATGAGCAGCTTTTTATCTAGTTCACTCTTAGTCTCCTCGGAATTTCCGAACGGTGAACAACATTGGGCTGTTAAAATGATGTAGCTTAAAATATACAGTGCTTCTCCAAATGACGTGAAGAATACGAATAAATCAACGACAGCTGCGCACATGTAATCAGAGCACGGAGATGTCTTAAATACTAACGGAGTTTTGTGTGAAATTATTACAACAAAATGACTATTTTAATTCCTAACGGTCATTGGCAAAATGGTTCAAATGGCTCTGAGCACTATGGGACTTAACTTCTAAAGTCGTCAGTCCCCTAGAACTTAGAACTACTTAAACCTAACTAAACTAAGGACATCACACACATCCATGCCCGAGGCAGGATTCGAACCTGCGACCGTAGCGGTCACGCGGTTCCAGACTGGAGCGCCTAGAACCGCACGGCCACACCGGTCATTGGCAAAGATATAACAAGTACACGCACATTTATTTGTGGCTAAAATGTGTTTTCAAACCACTGGCAACAATTATTAATAAACTGAAATTGATACAACTATAAAGAGACAATTAGCGTGCGCTTCATTTTATTTTACCTAGTTATGCATATAAAACCCGCTGAGTTTAAACTGATAGCTGATGATCACACAGTCCAATATAGTAGAAAAGATTAAGACAGGAGTACTGACACGGAAAATAAATGCAGACACACAAGCACATAATTCCATTGTTCTAATTACTGTGATACTTATCTCGACACAGAAGTTGTCTTACCTGTTTCTCTTCGAGCGACGCGCGAGGACCTGTTTTCGCGTTAAGAACTCTCTTTCGTTGCAGAAAGTGAAGGTTATACACACAATTAACTCGTCAGCCGCAATACAGCTTCACTGGAATATCGTTGATCGCATTATCTGAAAAATCTCCTAAGACTTTCACCGTCAGTGTATAGTACAAAGGATTGTAATCTGGTACTTCACTCTAGAAATTCAATCTCTCCGTGGGGGAGCTATTTATCGTCCATTTTTATGGTTAAAGACAACCCTGTAAGGCCACGAAAAAATGAAGAACTGCGATACCGGGAGATTGCGGAACCCGAGTTATTTCAAGCAGGAAAAGTATGTAAGGCATTCAGTTGTCGAGGAGTCGGAAAAACCACAGATATCTATAAGAATAACAGAAGTGGGTGTGCCCGCATCTCGTGGTCGTGCGGTAGCGTTCTCGCTTCCCACGCCCGGGTTCCCAGGTTCGATTCCCGGCGGGGTCAGGGATTTTCTCTGCCTCGTGATGGCTGGGTGTTGTGTGCTGTCCTTAGGTTAGTTACGTTTAAGTAGTTCTAAGTTCTAGGGGACTTATGACCACAGCAGTTGAGTCCCATTGTGCTCAGAGCCATTTGAACCATTTTTAGAAGTGGGTGTGTTTCAGAACACAGCTGCTTTGTGAGTTTGTAACACGTCGATGATTGTTGACTATTCTATTAAGAAAGTAGATGTGCAGCATGCGAGGCGGTCTATCAAGTACTGGTAAGTGCAATGGAACGAGAAGAGTTTAGGGAAAACTGTAGATTTCTGTGACTCTTAAAGAGGTCAGATCGTTGTAGCACGATTACTTCCAATAACTATGTCGAAGTACCAACGGATTAAGAATATTCGAACGCTACAAGAACAATGAAAAATAACTGTGGACAACCGGCCGGTGTGGTCGTGCGGTACTAGGCGCTACAGTCTGGAACCGCGAGACCGCTACGGTCGTAGGTTCGAATCCTGCCTCGGGCATGAATGTGTGTGATGTCCTTAGATTAGTTAGGTTTAAGTAGTTCTAAGTTCTAGGGGACTGATGACCTCAGAAGTTGAGTCCCATAGTGCTCAGAGCCATTTGAACCATTTTTGAACTGTGGACGACAAATAATCTTCAACGACCTGAATCGAGGAACATAGGAGAGAACTGTGGCAAAGAACCGTGATACTGAAGTGCCACAAGCAACGTAAGAGCTCATTCAAAGTCTCGAACAGTATGTTACAACACTCACTATCCAAATCTCTCATCATCTCTAGAAACGCGTTACCAGATCGCAAATTGAGCCAAGGCCTTGCATCATGTAGCTTCTACGAATATGGTTCAATGAGTCAACCTTTAAACACCCGGGCTGCTGCTTTCTGACGTTAAACATGGTTGTAGTTCTGCGGTGGTGTGGCTCAAAGCTTCATTTTAAACCACTGCTACGACTGAGCGAGAATAATTACGGATAGAAGTATGTGGGTATTTTAGATGGCTATTTTGTGGTACGAGTGTTCTCTCTGAGTGGTTTCACAAAACACGCGGATGTAACTGAACACTAGGCGTAGTTGGTCCTGTGGAGAACGAACATTTATAGTTGGTAACACAACACAATATTAGGTGCAGATTTTCAGGTTTGGCCATAATGGTTGCATACGAACTCGTATTGGAACTGTGGCATCGGAAGACATCTAAAATGGTGCAGTTTCCTCAAAATATAGATTTCCAGCAATACAGATATCCAGCAATTTTCATCGGTATTGCCCGTTACCTGTCAGTCAATTTTTGCGTCGTAAATCTGGATATGATTTTTAGCCTACGCATTTCTATGAATGATGTCGTCAACACTGTCTCTGCTAATATCCAGCTCCTCGGATATCAACCGATATACACGATAAACGTGACAATTTAACAAAAGACTACAGGGACAGTTAAACAATATTAACGTTTATTAGTTTACATAAAAGTCATTTATGGCTTTTAATTAACTTCGTTTTCGATATAGAAGGCGTTGTTGAAGAGAAAGAACTTTAATTTACGTTAGAAATCACTTCACCTATCTGTCAGACGTTTCATTTATATGAGCAGATCATATCAAAGAGTTTTATAGTGGTATGTTAAACTCTTCTCCATGCCAAAATTAGATTCACAGAAGGGAAGCGCAGATCATTTTTGTTTCCAGTATTGTGTTTGGGAATACCTCATGTAGTTGTTGGTAAATTTTCCGGTTGTATAGCCGTGGTCCAGGAAACTTTTTCGTTTATGACGTTTCGTCCAAAACTACGTTGGATATCTTCGTGTGTGTTCATGGTTCCGCTAAGTCTTGCTGACTGACGGGTCGAACGCCGGAGAGCGACGTAAATACCGTGAAAAGTGGCATGGTGAATGTTTACACTTGATCAGCAGAGATAATTCTTGTCAAAGATAAAACTTTTCTATCGATTCTGTACAGCTATTGTCTATCTGTCACTAAGTTTCGTAGCTTATTATCGTATGGTAAAACTTTTGTGTATTTATGTGGCCAATTGTTCGCCATTGCAGATCAAATTTTGATTTCAGAAAACTGCACTTCATGGTATCCTGATTGACAAGCATGCTCTGCAATAGCCAATTTTTCTAGTTTCCATAGCTGACAAAGACTTTTGTGTTTCTTCATAAGTCTATTCAAGCTTCCCTTTGTAGTTTCAATGTAGGCCTTACATCAGCTACATATAATTTTGTATACTCCGCATGCCGACAGAGGATGGCCTTTATCCCTTACGGATTTGAGGGCTTGATGTATTTTCGTTGTTGGTCCAAAACCCCTGTGATGTTATATTTCTGCCGGCCGCTGTGGCCGAGCTGTTCTAGGCGCTTCAGTCCGGAACCGCGCTGCTGCTACGGTCGCAGGTTCGAATTCTGCCTCTGGCATGGATGTGTGTGATGTCCTTAGATTAGTTAGGCTTAAGTAGTTCTAAGTCTAGTGAACTGATGACCTCAGATGTTAAGTCCCATAGTGTTTAGAGCAATTTTGTTATATTTCTCTAAAAATCTTACCGACTGATTGGTTACTTTTTTTTACGTTTTTGTTTTCCAACCTTGTCTTCCGGCCTACTGTTATTTGGTCGCAGAACTCTACACTTCCTTTTCTGAATAGCTTTTTTTCAGGAAAGCCTGCTTCTATGATTTAATCCGGTGTGGAGCTGCTGCAGTGCGCAAATTCTTTTGGCTCTGTCGACAATACTTCCAATGACACCTCTGTTTTAATGTGGTTCATGGTTGGAGTTCATGTGTCAATATCTGTCTGTATGTGCAGCTTTAGATTAAGTTGAATCTGATAGTTGTTTTTACAGCTGACAAAGAGAACACTATGAATCGACGGAATAATCGAAGCAAAATTTTGACTCTTTTAATGTCAGGATAGCGAAAAAAGCTTAAGAAAGGCACTATGGTCGGTGTGCTGTAGAAAAGAAATATTATAATAAAGCCCTCTACTTCGATCGAAGAAGCAACAAAAAATCCCTATTGAAGACCGAAGCTAAGGGTCCCAATCTTGATTCCATTCAAAAGTAATCACAACATACGTTAAGACGTTTATCCCACTGGGAGAGCCGGCCGGTGTGGCCGAGCGGTTCTAGGCGCTTCAATCTGGAACCGCGCGACCGCTACGGTCGCAGGTTCGAATCCTGCCTTGGGCATGGATGTGTGTGATGTCCTTAGGTTTAAGTAATTCTAAGTTCTAGGGGACTGATGACCTCAGATGTTAAGTCCCATAGTGCTCAGAGCCATTTGCACCATTTTTGAACCCATTGGGAGGTGAGACGATCAATTCATGTTTCGAAGAACGTGGTTGGCCGCTGACAGATCCAAAACCTCAACCAGGCTTGCACTTCCTCGTCTGGCACCAACGCCCACGCATGTGTTTCTTCAGGTCGCCAAATATGTGACTATCACACGGAGGAAGATCCTGGCTGCACGGATGATGTTGCGGCGCTTCCCAGCCAAATCTCGTGTAGCCTTCGTCCGACTGGCAGTCCGACACATTACTGTGCGTTTTGACTTTTATTGTTGCGTCGCAGTTTCTGCAAAGTGTCTTTTCCGCGCTCGAGAGCTCGAAGAGCAGAAGACCCCTGGAGTCAAAGAAGAAGGTTGTCATTACCTTGCAGGAAATTGTGTCAACAGCTTTGGCGGGAGAGATATGGGATGTTTCGTCTGCTGGCTTTGCAGTTTGCCCTCGGGCTGTCGTAATGTTGTCAGATGGAACATCCAGTTGCAGTATAAATCCCGCCGCCATACTGCCAGTCTGACGAAGGCTGCGTTTGAGCGATTTGGTTGGGAAACAGTTGAACATTCTCCGTACAGCCTAGATCTTTCATCGTGTGAGTTTCACATCTTTGGCGACCTGAGGAAAGACATGCGTAGACGTCGGTTTCAGTCGGACAAGGAAATGCAAGCGGTAAAATACATACTAGCGAAAAGAACCAAAATGTTACAATAAAACGTTACGCGAGATTCTCGCGCATTACACTAGTGCCCTCTCTCGTTAGATGTGTTCCATAGCGCAAGCTTCATCTGTTTGACACTAGGACACATGTATTTTACATAGATGTTTTTAAATGGTCTGATATGTTTTATTTATTAAGACAGAAAGTGTGAATTAGCACAACTTATAATAATTTTGATGCGCTTGTGTATGTATCCATGGATTTTAATATGCGCGAGTGTCTGGCACATACCACAAGTGCCCTCTCTCGGCGAAACCATCTGCCCTAGTGCTTTCACACTCTCGTCACGATAGTTCATAAGCGAATTACTGTGTTCGCATTGACCCTGTGTCCATAATCATGTTGTACAAATGGAGATGATGTCTTAACTATTGACGACGCCTTTGGCACAATTGTTTTATTAATTTCCATTGCAGGATGTAATTTTAGTAAGTAACTAAAAGATTTTGTGCCTGTATTACTCTGGTAATTTTACGGTTACTTAAGCTTTAGTGTTTTTTTCTTTCTTATTTCCGATGCTAAGTTTTTGCTAATGAAAGTGTCTTCCTGTTCAGGATTTTTTTACTTCTGATGAAGGTATATTTATATATACCGAAACCTTGGTCAAGAGTTTTAATAAATCTTTATCCTGCAACTGTTTTGGCTGTCATCATTTACCGTGAAGAATTTCAACAGTTGCTGTTTCAGCCATGTTTAATATCTTGAAATATTCAGATAATTTATCTTAGAGACATATTACTTTTCTTGGTTGTCTGATGTGCCTTAAGGAAACTGCAGCAACTTCCTTACAGCTGTGAACTATGTTTTGATCGTGGGCGTGGTGACTGGGATGTCTGACGGAGAGTGTCGGAGGGAGAGCGGAGTGAGACGAATTAACAGTAGCTTAGGCAAAGCACATTCCACGGCCGTCGTTGTGCGAGGGAGGGAAGAACCCCGAGGCGCGTGGTCTGGCTCACTCACGGCCGGCGGGTGCCCTCGCGCTTGTCAGATCTGTTTCCTGTGACCTCGCGCTGGACGAACCGTCCTACCGACTCGCTCGCAGCCTGCCCCAACGAGTAGGATTAGAACGCCGCGCCGGTGCGCGCCTGCGTTCGTGATGTGTACGACCTTGGAAAGGTGAGCAGGTATGTAATATAACGGCACAGTCCGATTTAATGGCCTATACCGGCGACAGTGAGTACAGCTGAGGCGAAAAAAACACCTCACACCTACCTCTGCTCGCGAACAGCTGACCTCACCGTCTGCAGGCGAGCCTTATGCAAGAAGCTAGGCGCACCGACTTTTTTCCCCCCTCTCGTACGCTCGTACATACATTTTAGATATGACTTATCGCTTCTGTGCTAAGGTCGCGACGTAAGAAGGTCGTTAAGCTTAGACGCCAACATCTGAGATTGGGCTTACTGTTTTGAGAACTTCGTTACATAATTTTACGTCAGTCAGGTCTTCGTGACAATGCGCTGTGGCAGAACAGATGCTCAGCATAAATTTAATATGCAGTAAATGTGAATGTACTCTACTGCTAAACATAATGACAACTGGTAAGCAAATCGCGTCTTTTTCCTGGAAGAAAGGCGTAAAGTTAATTTTAAGTGCTCGTTAAGTACCTCGACAGATCAAAATATTGTACCGATATCACGGTGCTAAGCTTTCGACAATGTTGACTGGGCTACTCTCTTTTAAATTGTGAAGGTGGCAGGGGTAAAATACTGGGAGCGAAAGGATATTTCCCGGCCGAAGTGGCCGTGCTGTTAAAGGCGCTGCAGTCTGGAACCGCAAGACCGCTACGGTCGCAGGTTCGAATCCTGCCTCGGGCATGGATGTTTGTGATGTCCTTAGGTTAGTTAGGTTTAACTAGTTCTAAGTTCTAGGGGACTAATGACCTCAGCAGTTGAGTCCCATAGTGCTCAGAGCCATTTTTTTGAAAGGATATTTACAGTTTGTACAGAAACCAGATGACAGTTATAAGAGTCGAGGGGAATGAAGGGAATCAGTGGTTGGGAAGGGAGTGAGACAGGGTTGTAGCCTCTCCCCGATGTTATTCAATCTGTATATTGAGCAAGCAGTAAAGGAAACAAAAGAAAAATTCGTAGTAGGTATTAAAATCCATGGAGAAGAAATAAAAACTTTGAGGTTCGCCGATGACATTGTGATTCTATCAGAGACAGCAAAGGACTTGGAAGAGCAGTTGAAAGGAATGGACAGTGTCTTGAAAGGAGGATATAAGATGAACATAAACAAAAGCAAAACGAGGATAATGGAATGTAGTCGAATTAAGTCGGGTGATGCTGAGGGAATTAGATTGGGAAATGAGACACTTAAAGTAGTAAAGGAGTTTTGCCATTTGGGGGGCAAAATAACTGTTGATGGTCGAAGTAGAGAAGATATAAAATGTAGATTGGCAATGGCAAGAAAAGCGTTTCTGAAGAAGAGAAATTTGTTAACATCGAGTATAGATTTAAGTGTCAGGAAGCCGTTTCTGAAAGTATTTGTACGAGGTGTGGCTAGAAAAAAACCGGACTATTACTGGTGAAACAATAAAACGAATGCAATAAGGCTGAAAGTCGCGTGGCCTGTCACGTGACTCTCGCTCCGCGTACTGCTCGAGTTTCATCTGCCTCCTGCACTCAGTCTGCCCGTGGTGTCTGTTTTAAGTAGTAGACGTTTTGTCTGTGCGTCGGAAAATGTTGAGTGTACAGAAAGAACAGCGTGTTAACATCAAATTTTGTTTCAAACTAGGAAAATCTGCAAGTGAAACGTTTGTAATGTTACAACAAGTGTACGGCGATGAGTGTTTATCGCGAACACAAATGTTTGAGTGGTTTAAACGATTTAAAGATGGCCGCGAAGACACCAGTGATGACACTCGCACTGGCAGACCATTGTCAGCAAAAACTGATGCAAACATTGAAAAAATCGGTAAACTTGTTCGACACTTTCCTTGTCAACTCCTGTTAACTCAGACACTGCTCTGATTGTTAAACGGCGATCTTGTCGAACAAGTTTACCGATTTTTTCAATGTTTGCATCAGTTTTTGCTGACAATGGTCTGCCAGTGCGAGTGTCATCACTGGTGTCTTCGCGGCCATCTTTAAATCGTTTAAACCACTCAAACACTTGTGTTCCCGATAAACAATCATCGCCGTACACTTGTTGTAACATTACAAACGTTTCACTTGCAGATTTTCCTAATTTGAAACAAAATTTGATGTTAACACGCTGTTCTTTCTGTACACTCAACATTTTCCGACGCACAGACAACACGTCAACTACTTAAAACAGACGCCACGGGCAGACTGAGTGCAGGAGGCAGATGAAACTCGAGCAGTAGGCGGAGCGAGAGTCACGTGACAGGCCACGCGACTTTCAGCCTTATTGCACTCGTTTTATTGTTTCACCAGTACTAGTCCGTTTTTTTTCTAGCCACACCTCGTATGAAGTGTAGCCATGTACGGAAGTGAAACATGGACGATAAATAGTTTGGACAAGAAGAGAATAGAAGCTTTCGAAATGTGGTGCTACAGAAGAATGCTGAAGATAAGATGGGTAGATCACATAACTAATGAGGAGGTACTGAATAGAATTGGGGAGAAGAGGAGTTTGTGGCACAACTTGACAAGAAGAAGGGACCGGTTGGTAGGACATGTTCTGAGGCATCAAGGGATCACAAATTTAGCATTGGAGGGCAGCGTGGAGGGTAAAAATCGTAGAGGGAGACCTAGAGATGAATACACTAAGCAGATTCAGAAGGATGTAAGTTGCAGTAAGTACTGGGAGATGAAGAAGCTTGCACAGGACAGGGTAGCATCAAACCAGTCTCAGGACTGAAGACCACAACAGCAACAACAACAACATCATGGTGCTAACGAAATAATGTGCTTGCTGTGTAAAAATAGCATGCTGAGAATACTGAATTTAATAATTTGAAGGAATTTGGTAAATCCAATTATTAAAATCAAACAATCGAATAATAAAATTTATTCTTCATGTTATCGCTTACAGCGCTATTTACTTCCATTTTTCCTTTATTTTTATTTTATTTTATTGGAGAAACCAATGAAACGGGTACAATGCTGTTTGAACGTAACACACTCTACGCAGCAAACGCACAATAGAGACAATCGTGCCAAATTACTGAATAACGTTCCTGCATTGTAAGACGACTTCTAAACACACATTTTAGACTTAGGACCTACACGCGTTAATTTCGGGGCTGGTAGGAATATGCACTTTTCCCTATTCTTCACCATGTCCATACTTACCTGCTTCGTAACGCAACTTTACCGTCCCGGCGGAGGTTCGAGTCCTCCCTCGGGCATGGGTGTGTGTGTTTGTCCTTAGGATAATTTAGGTTAAGGAGTGTGTAAGCTTAGGGACTGATGACCATAGCAGTTAAGTCCCATAAGATTTCACACACAAAAAACTTTACACATTAGTAGGCTGTTTCTGTGTCTTGAAAGACATGACCTTAACCGATTCAAATATTTTCGTTTATTATTATACGATAGCTGTTGCCATATGTTCAATAAGTTTGCAGCTGCCTATAGTTTATGGAGTTCTTGGAGCTTGTAAAAACGGGAGGAACATTGTGGTAAACAGACTTGGAATGTGACATCAAGCTTTGCATCCCAAACTTTATAAGTACCTGTGTAATCAATCTACATCATGGCCGTGTATCCTGTTAGAATGTTTCAACTGAGTTAACTGAGTCCAATCGGGCCAGGACGGTAGGGGTCCACATGATCTGGCTTATCGATAGAGAAACTTGACAAGAGTAAATTTTCCTTATTGCACTTTGAACATTGTTACTGAGAAGTGGCAGATTCAGGCAAGCACCAGGACGGTAGGGGTCCACATGATCTGGCTTATCGATAGAGAAACTTGACAAGAGTAAATGTTCCTTATTGCACTTTGAACATTGTTACTGAGAAGTGGCAGATTCAGGCAAGCACCAGGACGGTAGGGGTCCACATGATCTGGCTTATCGCTAGAGAAACTTGACAAGAGTAAATGTTCCTTATTGCACTTTGAACATTGTTACTGAGAAGTGGCAGATTCAGGCAAACACCAGCTCAGTTATCTCTCTGATGGGCCGAAGAAAATAACTAATACGGGCAGCTGAACTCTAAAAGTGTATGGTACGACTCAGTCGTCCGTCACCCATAACTTCGAGGGGCGTTCAATATGTAATGCAACACGTTTTATTCTCGGCCAGTTTCGGTTGAAAAAAAAATGCAGAATTTGTTGTGGGACATGCTGCAATAATCGCGCTTCAGCCCTTGTATGTAGCTTTCAAAATGGAGTATGTAACAGAGGTGCGCTCTAAGCAGAGATGTGTCATTGTGTTTCTTTTGGCGGGAAACCAGAGCATTTCAGATTGTCTACGGAGACATAGCAGTGAACAAAAGCACTCCGACTCGTTGGGCGAGGCGTCTGTCATCACCGCAACGGGGTGGTGAAAACTTGTCCGATCTTCTGTGTGCCGGCCGGCCGCACACAGCTGTGACTTCACCGTCATACCTTAGCAAAAGATCTTGCTGAAAACCCAAGGAAATTCTGGTCTTACGTAAAATCGGTAAGCGGGTCTAAGGCTTCCATCCAGTCACTCACTGATCAGTCTGGCCTGGCATCGGAAGACAGCAAAATGAAAGCTGAAATTTAAAATTTAGCATTTGAGAAATCTTTCACGCAGGAGGATCGTACAAACATACCGCCCTTTGAGTCTCGTACAGATTCCTGTATGGAGGACATAGTGATAGACATCCGTGGGGTTGTGAAGCAGCTGAATGGGTTGAAAATAAATAAATCGCAACGTCCTGATGGGATTCCAATTCGGTTTTACAGAGAGTACTCTACTGCATTGGCTCCTTACTTAGCTTGCATTTATCGCGAATGTCTTGCCCAACGTAAAGTCCCGAGCGACAGGAAAAAGCGCAGGTGACGCCTGTATATAATAAGGGTATAAGGACGGATCCTCAAAATTACAGACCAATATCGTTAACATCGGTTTGTTGCAGGATTTTCGAACATATTCTCAGTTCGAATATAATGAATTTCCTTGAGACAGAGAAGTTGCTGTCCATGCATCAGCACGGCTTTAGAAAGCATCGCTCCTGCGAAACGCAACTCGCCCTTTTTTCACATGATATCTTGCTTCCGGAAAGCGTTTGACTCGGTGCCCCACTGCAGACTCCTAAGGTACGAGCATATGGGATTTGTTCCCAAATACGTGAGTGGCTCGAAGACTTCTTAAGTAATAGAACCCAGTACGTTGTCCTCGATGGTGAGTGTTCATCGGATGTGAGGGTATCGGCTGGAGTGCCCCAGGGAAGTGTGGTAGGTCCGCTGTTATTTTCTATCTACATAAATGATCTTTTGGATAGGGTGGACAGCAATGTGCGACTGTTTGCTGATGATGCTGTGGTGTACGGGAAGGTACCTTCGTTGACTGACTGTAGGAGGATACAAGATGACTTGGACAGGATTTGTGATTGGTGTAAAGAATGGTAGCTAACTCTATAGATAAATGTAAATTAATGCAGATGAGTAGGAAAAAGAATCCCGTAATGTTTGAATACTCCATTAGTAGTGTAGCGCTTGACACAGTCGCGTCGATTAAATATTTGGGCGTAACATTGCAGAGCGATATGAAGTCGGACAAGCATGTAATGGCAGTTGTGGGGAAGGTGGATAGTCGTCTTCGGTTCAGTGGTAGAATTTTGGGAAGATGTGGTTCATCTGTAAAGGAGACTGCTTATAAAACACTAATAGGTCGCTATTCTTGAGTACTGCTCGAGCGTTTGGGATCCCTATCAGGTCGTATTGAGGGAGGACATAGAGGCGGGCTGCTAGATTTGTTACTGGTAGGTTTGATCATCACGCGAGTGTTACGGAAATGCTTCAGGAACTCGGGTGGGAGTCTCTGGAGGAAAGTAGGAGTTCTTTTCGTGAATCACTACTGAGGAAATTTAGAGAACCAGCATTTGAGGCTGACTGCAGTACAATTTTACTGCCGCCAACTTATATTTCGCGGAAAAGACCACAAAGATAAGATAAGAGAGATTAGGGCTCGTACAGAGGCCTATAGGCAGTCATTTTTCCTTCGTTATGTTTGGGAGTGGAACAGGGAGAGAAGATGCTAGTTGTGGTACGAGGTACCCCCCGCCACGCACCGTATGGTGGATTGCTGAGTATGTATGTAGATGTAGATGTAGACTTCTTCAATGTTGGAACGTAAGGAATGAGTTTGGCCTAATGGAGGAAGCAGTACGTGGATGATGCAGAGGTTATTGATGCAGCAAGACGTCGGCTCAGACGTCGACCAGTCGAGTGGTACCATGCGAGCATACGTGCCGTCCCATTACGGTGGTGTAAGGCCGTTGCATTGATCAGACATTGTACTGAAATAGTGGGGAATAATATGATGTATTGGAATTCTGAATAAACCCAACCTGCTTTCAGAAAAAAAAAAAAATGTGTTGCAATACTTATTGAGTGCCCCTCGTATTTTAGAAGGTGGTCTTTGCAGCTTAGGAACAGAGGTTCAGCCCGCCCCTGTGGCCGAACGGTTCTAGGCGCTTCAGTCCGGAACCACGCGACTGCTACGGTCGCAGGTTCGAATACTGCCTCGGGCACGGATGTGTGTGATGTCCTTAGGTTTAAGTAGCTCTAAGTTTTAGGGGACTGATGACCTCAGATGTTAAGTCCCATAGTGCTCAGAGCCATTTGAACCATTTGAACCATTTGAACAGAGGTTCGTAGCAGAACGACCTGTCCGACTTGGAGTGGCCCCATTGGTCTGTTTAGCAGCAGAATAAAGTTAATAAAACTAACGAATGAAAAGTAACAATACAAAATGTGGCACTCAGGCCTCTATTGTAGATGCTTCAGTGGTTTGGATCTATTCATCCTGTTTTGTGATGGGGATATTAGTTTCAGCCGATGGAAAACCGAAAAAAAAATTTCACAGAAATTTTGAAGACAATAGTATGCTTTCCATACAGTGATACCAGTTTGAACCCTGTCACTATAACACAAAAAGGCTTACATTCAGTTAGAAAGCTAGAGCCAATGGATTGAACAGCAGTACCTACCTACTCAGCTGTGGACTTATTCAACTGAAGACCGACGAAGGACTGAAACCCATTATGTTACACACGTGCAAATAAAAAGTGGATGAATGTTGTGAAGTAAGTGAGAGGACAGTGGACTATAACATCATCCGCGATCACGGCGGCTATAAACAGCTGTAACCGCTACCTCATGAAAGGCGTCAAGGTTAGAGTTGTATCCTTCCTTTACATTCTCCTGGCGCTGTATTCCAAGACGTCAACGCCAAGCAACACGAGGCTGTGAATGTCCACGTGTTCTTCGTAGTACAGAAAGAAACTCTTCGGTTTTGGCCTACCCGTTTTCAGGACGAGCCGACTGGTCACATGTGGCTCATGGCCACTCGGTAACTGACCCGTCTGGTTCTCCTCACAGAAAACAACAATTAATGTGGACTTGATCAAAGTAGCCTAGCAGACACCACCTCAGAAATACATGCGACACTTCTTCGACTCGAAGCCGTAACGTTTAGAAGCTTCTGATTTCGCTCACAGTAGAAGTCATTTGTAAAACTGACCTAGTGTAATCATTTAGTTTTACCACATTTGGCCCCGTATCTCAAATGACCTTCCCTCTTTGTTGTTCTTTTTACTGGACTTGTCCCGTATCTTCACGGTGGCGTGTTCATCTGTGCTTAGTGGTAGAGGGTGGCCGGATACCTGTCCTCTTCCACTCCTCTTTCCCCCCCCCCCCCCCCAGCTTCGCCTCCCCGACACACTCACACAAAGATTTGTTGACGTGTTTGTGAATAGTTGGGACATGGGTATCAGCCCAATATTCACCTAGCCGGGTGTGAGAAACCGCCTAAAAACCACATCCAGGCTGGACAGCACACCAGCCCTCGTTGTTAATCTGCCGAGCGGATTCGATCCGGAACCGGGTCACCTCCCCGAATCTCGGGAGCGGCATGTTAACGCGCGCGGCTGGGCGGGTCACGCTAGGGCTGTGTGTTCACTCACATTCCACAGGTAGGAAACGAACAGGAAAATACTTACAAGAGACAACATCGTTGGAAAGATAACAGGTTTGACTAGAGCGTGCTGGCAGCAGTTTTATGTAACAGTTACTCAGGTGCAGTGTGTGTCACACCAGTTCTATTATTGTCCTTTTCTCAACTGAAAACTGAAGATGAGCAAAAACTTGTAACGCACTGTTACAAAATAAAATGTTGTTAAGTGATTTGTTACTCTATTTATTCAATTTGGATGACGACATTATCACGATTCTCAGTTACCACTACTTCTTCTTTGCTTGCCTGTCCGCTTGGCACGTTGGCAATCATCATACCACTACAATGAATAAAATTAGGTGTTTCTTATATCTGGTCAGCATTGCGACCACATATGCACAGTATGAATTTCTTGTGCCCGTTCGAGTGACAGGCGTGGTGGTGCGATATGCTTCGAATAATATGGACATACCCAGGTACTTCTAATTGCTGATATTTGCAACAGCAAATGGTTAATCCCCGAAGCTTTACAGCGCTACATATACCCTGTCTTCAACGGACTCCAGCACCTCTGCTCGAAGTTCAAAAATGTCAAAACTCTTTTTGCTGCGCACAGGTACGGTTTCTTCTGTGATTTTCTTGCCAGATTAACATCCCATCGCCTAGTAACGTTTGGGATGAAAAAGAAATCTTAAGTTGAGCTTTCCACCGATTCGATATGGCGGAAGGAAGGGGTTTAACAGCCTGTTGACGAAGTGATTAGGATTGGAAAAGCATTGAGAACTAGAGAGGCCGTGTCCTTGTTTAAGGACCAGTCCCAGTATTCACGAAATGACTTTAAAAAATCGCTGGATCGTAAATTAGATGGCCTGGTAGTTATTTGAATCCTGCTCCTTCCAAATAGTTGTCTGGTGCGTTAATTAGCCTGATGCATTGCTTCTTGTTTGTGATAAGGTAATTTGGTAAAATACATCCCATGAGGTTCTCCGTGGAACTCATGACAAGTGATTTCCCGTCTCAAACTCAATGGCGTACATTTTGGTGAAGAGTAATAATATCATTCTTGAAAGAGTCGCTACCTGTCGTAAGTTATCCAGCACTACATCTTACTCCCACTACTGCTAGTCCAGCGAGGAGTGCACGTGAGAGTCTGTGAAGTTTGGAAGATTAGTGTAGAGGCATGGCAAGAATAAGCTTTATGACTAACCTTGATACAGTTCCAACGGTTCACTTCATAGGAAGTTTTTCCATAGAATGCCAAGATTTGGGCTCTATCCCAGGCAAAGCACATATTCTCTAGCAAATAAAGTAATGGATAATCAAATCCTTTAAACCATTTATGCATGTTGATGTTGTGTAGACTAAGCTGTGGTGAGGAGTGATAGAAGCATGAATCACCAATGCGAGACATGCAACCTGTTTGCAGGAATCATGCTTGCTTATGTTGGTTCTGGCTTTGTGTTCATTTGACACATGTCATGTTTTAGGGAAGCAGGATGACACAGTGAACACACTCGGATGTCATTATGTATGGTCAGATGTTTGGCAGATTAAAGGTCACGCACAGTCGTTTGCGAGATGGGCCGGTAGTTACACATCAGCCGTAGAATGATTCCATGCTATGGAAAAGATACTAGCTGAAGGGAAACATTTAACAGCAGAAATACTACCGTCGATTATACTCAACAAACAAGCGAGGAGAACATTATCTCCCCATAAGGGCCGAAAGATGTCCAACCATCATAGTACCTGCCTTGGCTAGTGTCTTCATGGTAAACCGTGGACTACTTATCTCCCGTCAGACTAGTACTCTGCGTACTCAGCGATCATCAGATGCATTTTTTTCGCCCAAAGAACGAATGGCTCGACGTGTAAGGAAGAGTCGCACTTTACCCTGGACAGCGATTCTCGTCATTTTTTCATCTCGAGCGTTCCTAGACTTACAATCCTATCATTATTGCGGAGAGGAACCAGTGTAGTAACACCAACGTTCTTTTTTGTCTTGTCTTGGGAGGAATCATATTATTAGGGCGTAACTCACTTCTCTACTTTCTAGGTCTTAACAATGTAGCATAATACTTAGATACTTAGATACCGGGACATCATTTATGGGGGGCGATAATAGTCTCATTGGCCGACCGTGGTGGATAAGCGGTTCTAGGCGCTACAGTCTGGAACCGCGCGACCGCCACGGTCGCAGGTTCGAATTCTGCCTCGGGCATGGATGTGTGTGATGTCGTTAGGTTAGTTAGGTTTAAGTAGTTCTAAGTTGTAGGGGACTGATGACCTCAGAAGTTAAGTCCCATAGTGCTCAGAGCCATTTGAACCATTTGAAAAAGTCTCATTTCTGCAATAATATTTTTTTGTAATTTCAGTGTGTAGACTGTGTTTTTAGTCCTATACATGGTGTTTGGGAAAAGGTTCGCATTTTCTACAAGAGGCAATATTGGTAAGAACTGGAAAAAGAGTTTCTACAGGTGTGAGGAAACCAGTACCTGTTGATATATGGCCGATTTACTTGTGACTAGTAATTTGTAATATTGGATGATGTAGGCGTCTTACTGTTACAGTTCATTGCATGTGTCTAAATGGTTGTAACCTGCAGGACATCCCTGCGAGAAGACAACGGCTATAGTTTATACACGATGGAGCACCTTCTCGTCTTCTACGAATAGTGCGACAGCAACGTTTCATGGGGGACGGATTGCTCGAGGAATTCCGGCAGCATGGCCTCCCTGTTGACCGAATCTCAGTCCGTTGGATTTTTGGCTTCTTCTTCCTCTTTCTCTTCTTCTACCTTGCTTTTTTTCCATTTCTCCCCTTGGATCAGTATTGTTACATGGGCTGCGGTAATGTTAGTGTCAGTAGATGTCCGGATGCTTTAAATGGCGCCATCACTCTTCTCCCACCGGATGAAATCTGTGTACCCCATTTGCCTGCAACCAGAGTAAATCTCATGTTCACGTGTGAGAACGCTTTCTAAATGTTTGCGTAGAGTGTATCTGAGGCAGGACGTGGGTACCAGTCCGTTATTTACCTAGTTGGATGTGGGAGACCACGTAAAAATCACATCCAGACTCACAGGCTCACCAAACCTCGTCATTAATCGACAAGGCGGATTCGATCGGGGGCAGGCTCGCCTTCCCGAATCCCATAATCTGTGCGTTAAAGCTCTCGTATATCCGGGCGGATCACGTATTTATGATACGGGGACATGTAAAGGCACTGGTTTATGGCCAACCCCCGACAATATGCATACGTTATAGGAGCGTGTGACCACTGCATTTTATTCAGTCCTAATGGGTCAAATGGCTCTGAGCACTATGGGACTCAACTGCTGAGGTCATTAGTCCCCTAGAACTTAGAACTAGTTAAACCTAACTAACCTAAGGACGTCACAAACATCCATGCCCGAGGCAGGATTCGAACCTGCGACCGTAGCGGTCTTGCAGTTCCAGACTGCAGCGCCTTTAACCGCACGGCCACTTCGGCCGGCTCCTAATGAAGCCATGTGTACTTGAATGAGCGCATGAGTCACTGTGAATATGGGCTGAAGAACGTGTCAGGAGGTGTGTTAGCACATGCAGCACTGCCTCTAGTGTTTGCTTCTAGGTAACAGACAGATGGGAGTGAGAGAAAAGAGTTGACTTCTTGAGTTATAGAACCCAGTATGTTGTCCTCGACGGTGAGTGTTCATCAGAGGCAAGGACATCGTCAGGAGTGCACCAGGGAAGTGTGATAGAATCGCTGTTCTTCTCTACATACATGAATGATTTGGCGGACAGGGTGGACTGCAATCTGCTGCTGTTTGCTGATGATGTTGTGGTGTACGGTAAGGTATCGAAGTTGAGTGACTGTAGAAGGATACAAGATCACATAGACAAAATTTGTAGTTGGTGTGATGAATGGTAGCTACCTCTAAATGGAGAAAAATATTAGTTAATGCTGATGAGTAGGAAAAATAGACCCGTAATGGTTTTAGCATAATTACTGAACTTTTTCAGTATTTAAGGGTATCATTGTAATTTTATGTAAGGCTATTGTATTTTATTTTCTAAACTTTAAAAAAATGTAGAATACAGATGACAGTAATAAAGAGGGCCCTAGTTAATATTGACGTCATATATCGAGGCTAGCTGCATGAAAATGTAAGCGGCAAGCTCAGTTTAATTCGGTATCTGTAGTTTTAACTGATACCATGTGCGATTATATTTACGATAAGTCATCATGACTTAGATATATTTGCCACGTAAATTAACAGGATGCATTGTCGTACTTACACAAATAATAATAGACTCCGAACTGTTCCTCTGCTGTACGCAGTACACAACGCTGTAAAGTGTGTTCATATCCTTCCGCATTTACGTTTTCTTAAGCGCAGTAAGGGGACCACACTCTGACCACGAAATACAACCCCATGCCGTAACACCACCTCCCCTGTACTTCACAGTTGCCTTCGCTTGATGGGAGATAACGTTCTTCAGGCATTTTCCAAACGCAAACCTCCCATCGGAATGCCGCAGAGTACAGCACTATTTATCACTCCAAATCTTTCGTTTACAGTCATCCAGTATCTAGTGGCTTCGCTCTTTACACCACCTCAAACGTTGCTCAACACTGACTACAGAACTGTGTGGTTTACGAGGTGCTGCTCGAGTGTTGTAACGCATTCTTCTTAACTACCTACGCCCACCAATTCTACTAGCTAAACTGCTGGTAGCACTTTGAAACTCACTAGTGATTCCTTCTGCTGATTCTGTGCGATTTATTACAACCACGCTCCTCAATGCTGGATGGTTCCTGTCCGTCAATACATGCCGTCTGCCTGATCTTGGTTTACGTGTGGTTGTTCCTTCGTGTTTCCACTTCACAGTCACGTCATGAAAAGTCGACTTGCGCAACTTTAGAAGGGTTGAAATATCCTAATGGGTTTGTTGCTCTGGTGACATCCAATGACTAGTTCAGTTCGAAGTCAATGAGCTCTCCTGACCCACTCAGTCTACTGTTACTGCTTCTCTAATTATAACACTGTACTCCCCGATTCCGTGTCCGTGTCCGTCTCTCGTGACATTTATTGGTGAATTACGCATTACATTTTTGCTCAGTAGTGTGTAGGAACTGCCGATTGCCCATCTGGCCAGGCATATTCTTCCTGTTGAGGGATAACGGCCATTCCGATGCGGCGTGTTTACTGCGAAACCTGCAGCAGCAGCAGCTGAAAGTAGAACTATGCACCACACATATACAGGGTGTTTCAGAAGTGATGGTCGATATTCAGGGATATAATAGGAATGATCATTTGAAACAAAAAAGTCAAGGTATGCGTTTTAGAGCCCATGTTTCCTTAAGAGCTATGAGCAATTCTTGATATTTGATACTGTGAAACAAAGCTCTTCTACTGCAAGCTCTTTGCTCTCCGTATTTTGAGAAGTGGTAGTATGGACCAAAACAAGGAAAAAACGTCCAGTATACAAGTGCTCTAAAATGCATACCTTACGAGCTATGAGCACTTGTTCATCTTCGGTAGTTTGATACACAACTCCTCTAATGAACAAGTGCTCGTAACTTTTAAGGTACGCATTTTAGAGCACATGTTTATGGGATAGCCGTGCAAGATAGCCGCGTTGTCTAGGGCGCCTTGCCACAGTTCCCACGGCTGGCCCCGTCAGAGGTTTGAGTCCTCCCTCGGGCATGTGTATGTGTGCTGTCCTTAGCGTAAATTAATTTAAGTTAGATTACGTAGTGTGTAAGCCTAGGGACCGATGACCTCAGGAGTTTGGTTCCATAGGAACTTACCACAAATTTCTAGTTTTTACTGAACATTTTTTTCTTGCTTTGGTGCAACTACCACTTCTCAAAACGTGGAAAGCAAAGAGCTTGCAGTAGAAAATATTTGTTTCACAGTACCGAAGATCAAGATCTGCCCATATCTCTTAAGGCATGCGTTTTAGAGCCCACGTCATATGACTTTTTGGTTTCGAATGATCATTCCCGTCATGTCCCTAAATGTTGACTATCACTTCTGAAACACCTTGTATTATTGCCACAACTCTCCGAGGTTTTCTCCTTATGTCTGGAGTGCTGCGATGTTAGATCTCTTTTCCATTCATCGTTGGTGCTTGGCACAGTGTCGTGGCACAGTCAGACTTGTGACAACACATTACTGGCGTAGAACATAAATTTACCCGCTTCCGTACCTGTTCCCCTAACTCGCACTTGTGCGGCTGTGCTCTAATTGGATGTTGGTGGTTCGACTCCCTATAGAGCAAAAATTTTTCAACGCCAGTATGTGCCAAGTGACGGAAAGGGATGTCACGGAATTAGGGCATGTGACACTACTGATAGTGATTCGTCTGTCTGACTCGGAGCCGACTTCATTTTTTCAAAAAGAGAAGGATATACACTGTTACCAGGTTTCACCTTGCTTTCTCTCTCATTGTCATTAACACCACAAACACGACACTAAAACTCCAGATGCGTTAATTAATCACCTGCACTCAACATGTACACCTCTGTCATAACACTCGCGCCGGCCGAAGTGGCCGTGCGGTTCTAGGCGCTGCAGTCTGGAACCGCGAGACCGCTACGGTCGCAGGTTCGAATCCTGCCTCGGGCATGGATGTGTGTGATGTCCTTAGGTTAGTTAGGTTTAACTAGTTCTAAGTTCTAGGGGACTAATGACCTCAGAAGTTGAGTCCCATAGTGCTCAGAGCCATTTGAACCATTTGAACCGTAACACTCGCATTTCGCTAAATAAGTGTGCTAGCGTACGTAAGGGAATAAAATAGTTGCAGTTAGGCAGTTGAATTGGTATCAAAGTCGACGATATCATACGAGTTTACATCTGCAACAGAAATTTGAGACTTTCTGTGCACCGATATTCATTTTGTTTGGGCTGTTATTGGACTGAATTCTGACGTCACCCGTGGCACATAAACTCAGCCTCTTCTCAGAATTTTTTCTGCAATAAAATACAGAGAGATTTCTTGTCTGCCTCACTTTTACTCGGAATATCACAACGAATAATAGGGAACATGCCGTCTGACATTAAACAAAGTGTAAATAACTTCCTTCGCGGCAACAATAAATGAAACACTTTGCATAGTTTTACTACCTCATAAATGTGCTGTGCTCGGGAATGTAAGTAGCTGTACAGTCGTCGATAGTAGTCACGAGAACGCCGGCCTCTTCGCCATGCCGTAATGCAAAGCTTTACGGTCTGTTACATAGCATGCAAGGGGAGACATTGATATTGTCAACTCAGATTTGCCTCTAGTTTAGCTTAGAGGAAACAAAAAGTGAGATGCCAACTAGACAGAAGTTAGGAGCTAAGAAAAGACGAATTTTCCGCGAAAACGGCTTAACAATGGGTCCATTTTCTTCAACCATAAAACGTGGAAGCAAAATAGTCATTTACGAGCATTACAGCAGGTAATATCAACGATCTTCGTGACGTGCTCTTTGTTGTATGACGCGTGTGAGGAGCTCGTATACGGATTTACTAACCGATCAGCAATTTTATTTCTGCCACAGGTTTTAAGCTCATCACGTCTGACTCATGCTTTTCTACTTCCCTATCATTGTAGTTTCAGTCAACGGAGAGAACAATTCGACTTGATATGCTGCAGTATAGACACATTACTTGACATTTCTGACACACTGAAATGATATGATGCATATATAATATGGACTTCCGTGAGTTAGATGACGGGGTAAACTATTAACAGTAGCAAGTACTTCAGGTTTCTCTCACACGACCACACCAGAGTACAGAGATGGACGTTCGGGGGTGGGGGGAGGTGGGGGGGAGGGGGTGGCAAAGGTGTCGATGGTAACTTCATGGAAGGATGAGTCAGATCTAGTAAGCACAGTTCTTTATCGATATAAACATGATATTATGTTTATGTGCTAACCAGGTTATGCTTAAAGATAGTCCTCGTTAACAGTACTAAGACGCAGAGGAATTGTTCTTGACTGTCAAACATTTAACTAAAATGAAAGCTGCTGACCAGTTAGACCAGTGCTGACAGTACTTATTCGTTGGCGGGACAGACAGTAGCGATCCTACCTTATAACCTCTGGTACGAATCAGTAGAAGGCACAGAGCCCAACCATTTTCGGACCGGTCGCATGACAGTTTCTGCACACCGGCTCTGTCAGGTTCTAGGCCTGCGATAACTGTTTTGTGCAGTGGTTCGCTGGTGGTTTCCTCGGATGTAAAGATTTAATTCTGATTGTCATCTCCATTAGTCTTCAACACTTACTTTAGGGGTAGCATCTGAAGTATAATTTAAATGTAATACACTCCTGGAAATTGAATTAAGAACACCGTGAATTCATTGTCCCAGGAAGGGGAAACTTTATTGACACATTCCTGGGGTCAGATACATCACATGATCACACTGACAGAACCACAGGCACATAGACACAGGCAACAGAGCATGCACAATGTCGGCACTAGTACAGTGTATATCCACCTTTCGCAGCAATGCAGGCTGCTATTCTTCCATGGAGACGATCGTAGAGATGCTGGATGTAGTCCTGTGGAACGGCTTGCCATGCCATTTCCACCTGGCGCCTCAGTTGGACCAGCGTTCGTGCTGGACGTGCAGACCGCGTGAGACGACGCTTCATCCAGTCCCAAACATGCTCAATGGGGGACAGATCCGGAGATCTTGCTGGCCAGGGTAGTTGACTTACACCTTCTAGAGCACGTTGGGTGGCACGGGATACATGCGGACGTGCATTGTCCTGTTGGAACAGCAAGTTCCCTTGCCGGTCTAGGAATGGTAGAACGATGGGTTCGATGACGGTTTGGATGTACCGTGCACTATTCAGTGTCCCCTCGACGATCACCAGTGGTGTACGGCGAGTGTAGGAGATCGCTCCCCACACCATGATGCCGGGTGTTGGCCCTGTGTGCCTCGGTCGTATGCAGTCCTGATTGTGGCGCTCACCTGCACGGCGCCAAACACGCATACGACCATCATTGGCACCAAGGCAGAAGCGACTCTCATCGCTGAAGACGACACGTCTCCATTCGTCCCTCCATTCACGCCTGTCGCGACACCACTGGAGGCGGGCTGCACGATGTTGGGGCGTGAGCGGAAGACGGCCTAACGGTGTGCGGGACCGTAGCCCAGCTTCATGGAGACGGTTGCGAATGGTCCTCGCCGATACCCCAGGAGCAACAGTGTCCCTAATTTGCTGAGAAGTGGCGGTGCGGTCCCCTACGGCACTGCGTAGGATCCTACGGTCTTGGCGTGCATCCGTGCGTCGCTGCGATCCGGTCCCAGGTCGACGGGCACGTGCACCTTCCGCCGACCACTGGCGACAACATCGATGTACTGTGGAGACCTCACGCCCCACGTGTTGAGCAATTCGGCGGTACGTCCACACGGCCTCCCGCATGCCCACTATACGCCCTCGCTCAAAGTCCGTCAACTGCACATACGGTTCACGTCCACGCTGTCGCGGCATGCTACCAGTGTTAAAGACTGCGATGGAGCTCCGTATGCCACGGCAAACTGGCTGACACTGACGGCGGCGGTGCACAAATGCTGCGCAGCTAGCGCCATTCGACGGCCAACACCGCGGTTCCTGGTGTGTCCGCTGTGCCGTGCGTGTGATCATTGCTTGTACAGCCCTCTCGCAGTATCCGGAGCAAGTATGGTGCGTCTGACACACCGGTGTCAATGTGTTCTTTTTTCCATTTCCAGGAGTGTACATGTACCGATCAGCGCCGCGCTGGATTAGCCGAGCGGTCTAATGGCGCTGCAGTCATAGACTGTGCGGTTGGTCCCGGCGGAGGTTCGAGTCCTCCCCCGGGCATGGGTAATAATTTAGGTCAAGTAGTGTGTAAGCTTAGGGACTGATGACCTTAGCAGTTAGGTCCCATAAGATTTCACACACATTTGAACATTATGACTACCTACCTAATAGCCGGTATGTCCGCCTTTGGCACCGATAACAGCGGAGACGCGTCGTGGCATGGAAGCAGTGAGGCCTTGGTAGGTCGCCGGAGGGAGTCAGCACCACATATGTACACACAACTCACCTAATTCCCGTAAATTCTGGAAGGGGTGGGGGGCGATGAGCTCTGACGCCACGTTCAATCACATAAATTCATTCGATTCGGTTCATATCTGGCGAGTTGGAGGGCAATCACATCACTGGAACTCACCACTGCGTTCCTCAGACCAGTCCATCATACTCCTGGTCTTGTGACATGGCGCATTATCTTGCTGAAAAATGCCACTGCCGTCGGGCAACATGATCGTCATGAAGGGGTGTTCGTGGTCTGCAACCAATGAACGATTCTCCTTGGCCGTGATGGATGCCCACGTAAGTGTTCACCGAGCTTAATGGAGCCGCAGTCAACTTGACTCAGTCCAGCAGTACAGGTGTGAAGGAGCTGTTGCCCTGGAAGACGACAGCTTCGCGCCATCCCATCGGCATGATGAAGAAGATACCGGGATTCATCAGACCATGCAACGCTCTGGCACTGCGCCAACATCCAGTACCGAAGGTCACGTGCCTATTTCAGTCGTAGCTGCGCCGGTGTTGGCACATGCATGGAACTTTGGCTGCGGGCGCCCATCGTTAGGAGTGTTTCGTGCACTGCATGTTTAGACACACTTGTACTCTGCCCATGATTAAAGTGTGATGTTAGTTGCCCCACAGTTTGTCGCCTGTCCTGTTTTACGAGTCTGCACAACCTCCGATGTCCGTCATCTGCAATGAGGGGTGGCCGCCCAACCCCACGACGACTGGACGTGGTTTCACCTTCGTTTCGCCACGTGTTGAAGACACTCTTTGCAGCACTCTCCGAACACCCTACAAGTTGTGCAGTTTCCGAAATGCTCGTACCGAGCCTCCGAGTCATCATAATCTGCCCGTGTTCAAATTCAGATTGATTGCTAGCATTCCCCATTCTTCACACGGACAGCTCGCTCACTGATACTGCATACGCTATGCGTGTCTCTGATTAGCAATCAACCCTTACTAGGTGACGCTGCTACCGCCTGGACGGGTTTATATCGATAGGTTGTCGGCGGTCATTATGTTCTGGCTGATCAAAGTATATTAGCTAACTGTGATTTGATTGATGACAGTATTCTTACAGACACATCATTAGTACGCATCAGTCCAATGGTTACGTATTGGGCAGCACCTGTGAATGCCACTGCTGTAGCTAGCATGCTGAACTACCTACTGTGTAAATCGTCCCTAGTATCAGAAACTGCCGCCAGGCACCATAGTATCATCACTAAATATATCTGTTTTGATATTCTCTACCTGCCGTATTAATTTGAACGAATGGTTTCGGAATATCCTGTATACTGCTCACTATGTTTTTGACCCAAAAAGCCGGCCGCGGTGGTCTCGCGGTTCTAGGCGCTCAGTCCGGAGCCGCGCGACTGCTACGGTCGCAGGTTCGAATCCTGCCTCGGGCATGGATGTGTGTGATGTCGTTAGGTTAGTTAGGTTTAAGTAGTTCTAAGTTTTAGGGGACTGATAACCACAGAAGTTAAGTCACATAGTGCTCAGAGCAATTTGAACCATTTTTTGACCCAAAAACTAAAAACGCATGTGTAATTTAAATAACATTGAACGATCGCAAACACTAAATAGAAATTGTTGTTGTCAGTCATGGCCTTGTTCCGTAACTTAGAAAGTTTCAGGACAGTAAGAAAAGAATAAAATCTCTTGAATCCATGTGTTCACAACGAATAATGACTTTTTAATTTCTTATTTTTCAATAAGGACATAAAAACTAAAATTCGTGAGAAAGTTTCACCTTTCTCTGTCATAATCTAATTTAAGTCGACTTCAAACCTGTTGGCAGTGGGAGACATGATGTTTAAATAGGAATCCAAACAACGGTCGAGCACGGCAGTCCTCATTGGGCTTTTCCAGAGAAAAAGGACGTCGTTTGGTGAGTGTTAAAATTTGTAGGTCAGGTGAGAATCGAAAACGTGACAACAATTGGGCCCTGCGTTATTCACTTGACGTTTTCAGACGTGAAGGATATCTTTTGTAATGTGCTAAAATTTGTGGATAAAGAGAGTAATATAACTATGGGGATCCTAGACTCGAAAAATTTGCTATAGTGAGAAACCTAATCAGTCTATAGTTTTTAATCACGTAAATATCCACATCGGACATAGTATTAGGTATGATTCACCCCTTAATATGGGACACTGGTTACTATGGAGCGCTGCAGGTGGCTTACAGCTGGTAAGAGGGAGCCATGTGAGCCTCCACCGCCGACGTAACTGGTGGCGTAAAGGTGATGTACAGTATGAGTGTATGTGTAATCAATGTATTAAGATGGTTCGCCGTGAAGACGTGACAGAATCGAGGAAAGAAGAAACCGTGTTTGGATGTGCAACGGTCACATCTGAAACGCTGCTCTCCGATTTGTTGGTTTATCAACGCGGACTGCCCAACGTATGTACAAGGGATGGTGTTCCACATCGTAAGAACTGTGGTCGTAGTAAGATCCCAACCGACAGGGAGGGGATACGACTGCCATGCGTTGTCACTGACAACCGGTTTCAAACACGACAGGAACTGCTGCTGTTAGTGAATGTAGGTCCACGTTAACCAGTTTCTCAGCGAACACTGCGAAGGGTACTGCATGAAGTAGATATCTGGAGTCGGGTACCTCGCAAATGTCCATTGCTCACACCTTCACTTAAAAGTGCACTTTTCACTGGGCCAAATAACACAGAAATTGGGTTGTAGCTGGCTGGAGGCGTCTAGCGTGGTCCGACCAGTCGCATTTTTGCCTCTTTTCAAATAATACATCGTGTCGAGTGCTCCGATGGCCCAATGAGGCGTTGACCTCGCAGTTTGTGAAGGATGTATCTTAGGTTGGAGATGGTTTCGTGATTTTTGGGGATGGTTTTCGTGTCGTGACTTCGGCCCACTCACTCATTACAGATGCCGTGAACGTGAAATAGGAGGTTGTTTCAACATTCTCGGTGGTTTATTGTTACTGTTTCTTCTGTATCTTCATGATGAGTATGCTGCGGACACTGTCATTTCAGCCGAAGACAGCCATGTTCACAGAGCTGCAAATATACGTTCCTCGTTTGACGAACAGTCTGGCTGCCTACCGCACGTCGAGTGGCCCACTGTATTACCATATCGTAATCTACATCTACATATATACTCCGCAAGCCACCGCATGGTGCGTGGCAGAGCATACCCTGTACCATTACTAGTCATTTCCTTCTCTGTTCTACTCGCAAACAGAGCGAGGGAAAAACGACTATCTATATGCCTCTGTACGAGCCCTAATCTGTCTTATCTTCGTGGTCCTTTGCGAAATGTACCTTGGTGGCAGTAGAATCGCTCTACACTTACCCAAAAATCCCGGTTCCCTAAATTTTCTCGATAGTGCTTCCCTAAAAGAACGTCACTTTCCCTCCAGTGATTCCCATTTGAGTTCCAGAAGCATCTCCGTAAAACTTGCGTATTGTTGGAACCTACCAGTAACAAATCTAGCAACAGGCCTCTGAACAGCTTCGATGTCTTTAATCTGACCTGGTACGGATCCCAAACACTCGAACAGTACTCAACAGTGGGTCGCACTAGCGTCCTATACGCGGTCTCATTCACAGATGAACCATATTTTCCGATAATGCTCCCAATAAACCGAAGTCGGACATTCGCGTCCCCTACAATGGTCCTTACATGCTCATTCGATTTCATATTGCTCAGCAATGTTACACGTAGATATTTAATCGACGGGACTGTGTCAAGCACCACACTACTGATGCTGTATTCGAACATACTGGGTTTGTTTTTCTTACTCATCTGCATTAAGTTACATTTTTCGACATTTAGAGCTAGCTGCCATTCATTTCACCAACTAGAAATTTTCTCTAATTCATTTGTACCCTCCTACAGTCACTCAACTGCGACACCTTCTCATAAACTACAGCATCACCGCATCATCGTCAAATATCTTCAGACTGCTGCTTACCCTGTCCACCAGATTATTTATGTATATCGAAAATACAGCGGTCCTATGACACTTCCCTAGGGCACTCCTGACGATATTCTGGTCTCTGATGAACACTCGCCATTGAGGACAGAAAATGTCTGCATCTACACGAAACATCCTCCGTCTGTAATAAACACGCTGTCGACGGAACGTTAAACTGTAATCGGGTGAAACGTAGAAATCTAAGTTCCTGCAGTTTGGTAGCCATGCGGCACCTAATCATCAATGAATGGCTTCAGTAGTCAGCACTATATGGCGGCTCTGAAGGAACTCTTCGCAAAATCGACGCATTATTAAGGTTAGAGACGATATTAAATGGTACTAGCGTCATGTCTTCTGGAGGTAACTAAATTTTTGCCCGGTGTGCTTACGTTCAGTTGCACAGAAAGATACACAGTGAACCAATTAGTGTCCTGAAATTATTCGCTGGAATAATCAACAATGCTTTTTGATACTCAAGTGACGCAGGGGTATTTTGACATTGTATCGATTGCTTACGCTATCCAAATGATGCGATCTCAGGTCTGATCATTGTTCAAGAATTCCTCGACTATTTCTGCTTAAGCATCCCTCTTGGATGATTATATTTACTGTTAGTAAAGATAAAAAATAATCCTTTATAGTGCCAGTCTTAAATGGAAACTTATGCATCTATCAGAGACAAAGTAATGTTTTGTATACGGAGGAAATTGTTTTTCTTCGATTTGACGCGAACGTCTTTACAATTATATTTACGAGGGCGTGCTGAAAAATAATGCTTCTCAACTTTTATGTGAAAAGTCTTAAAGCTAGTTAAGGAAAACGAACGTTATTAATATTCTACATCTTAATTCTTGATGTCTACATATTGGCAGCCCTCTGATGCTAGAGGGCTCCGAGCTGTGGCGTATAACTTGGTGGTGTTTAACGCAACATCGGTGCGTGAAAAACAGCGTGCTGTAAGAGAGTTTCAAATTCGAAAAGTTCGTCCACACATGGGACAACGTCTCATTTAGCATGACAGTTGCAGACCACACACGAGCTTGCGTCATCTGCAACAATCTGACTCCTTGCGTTCTCTGTCATCGATCGTCCGGTTTATACATGTTTCCACAACTTAAAGAAAACCTCTGAGGACCTTGATTTCATAATGATGAAACGATAGAAGCAGAGGTGAGGTTGTCATTCCGTCAACAAAAACAAACATTCGTCAGTGACGATGTCAACGAACTAGTCTCTCGTTGAGAGAAATGTGTTCGTCGCCATGGTGACTGTGTTGAGAAATAAATACTGCATATGAAGAACAAAGATGACGATGTTAGCAACGTTTGTTTTATTTAAAAACATGTAAGAGTTTTCTCATACAAAATTTGGAGGCATTACTTTTCAGCACGCAATCTTAGAATCGACTAACTACTATATTGTCTATGGCTCATGGTACACCTCTGTCTACTGTCATTTTGCTCTCTTCTGTTCTATCGGCGAATTATGTTCGAGAAGAATGAACATTGATAAAACTCCATATATGGTCCTGTTTCTCTGACTGAAGTATCCCTATTTCACTACGTACGCCTGTATTTTCGTACGCTTAGTGGCCACATGTCTTGGGAGGGCACTGTGATCCTAGGCGGTCCTCGTCTGTTCAAGCCTACGCGGCTCATTTTCCTGCATATAGTCTTGGTGGAGATAGCTCCCTGACATTCTACATTAAAACACGCGGTGATGACACAAAGAAGGCTCTCGACAGCCCCGTATGGCTATTCGTGGGCGACCTGATGCTCGTTCGTCAAACACTGGTAATTGTCCTGTGCGTCGGTTTATACCTGTAGGATCATTGTCTCCACGATACGGAATATCCACCCTAGACACTGTCGACTTCGGAAAACCGAATCCTTGTGTAATTTCCGATATGTTATGACCCATGCGTCTTGCAGCGATTATCATCTTTCGTTCAGAGTTCCGCATCGAATCCAACCCGCGGATTAACGACAATGATCGGTGTGCTGGTCAGCCTGCATGTGATTTTTCGGCGGTTTACCACATCGCACGAGGCGAATGCCGGGTTGGTGCCAACGTCCCACCTTAGTTACACTATTTCGCAAACATTTAGAAATCTTTCGCTTCCTCTTACATGCATGACACTGCATGAAGATGGTTAGGGTACACATACCCCATTCCTAAATTAAAAAAAAACCCTCAACTAAACTCCGTCTGAACAGGCCATTAAGGCCCAACGGTACCGACCGTCCGCCGTGTCATCCTCAGCCCACAGACGTCACTGGATGCAGATTTGGAGGGGCATGTGGTCAGCACACCGCTCTCCCGGCCGTATATCAGTTTACGAGACCGGAGCCTTTACTTCTCAATCAAGTAGCTCCTCAGTTTGCCTCACAAGGGCTGAGTGCACCCCGCTTGCCAACAGCGCTCGGCAGACCGGATGGTCACCCATCCAAGTGCTACACCACCCCAACACTGCTTAACTTCGGTGATCTGACGGGAACCGGTGTTACCACTGCGGCAAGGCCGTTGATCACCCCTAAATTAAGCGTGCAAAATACGTTGCTAACCATGCCGACTCTGTGCCAGTGCGGGACAAAGGCACAAGAAAAATAAGTTCAAATTCGGTTAACCCGCGACATGTTACCACGTTCACTACGCACCTTCCTTCACAGACTGCTCAGTTGTAGTGTCTACATACATTCCATACGCAATGTCTAACAAGATTTGGGAATCATACACGGCGTATCGTCAAATGCGAAACCCTTCCTGTTCCATTTGGCCAATCAGTTTAGAATCATAGGGAGCAAACTTCTAACGCAAGTAAACACATACAAAATGGAGTCCAACAGTGTGTCAGCTTCGACAGAATATCCAAAAGTAATTTATTTCCGTTGGTCTAGGCCGTTCAATGTTCAAACTAGATGACTTTAGCACTGAGGGCTGCTCTTAAATACACTACTAAAACATAAAAATAAGAAAGGCAATGGAATTCGTCCTTGCAAATGATAAGTAACACTATCGATCACTTTAATGCACGCGAAATGCAAGCTACTCAACATGAAGCAGGAGCTCGCTGCGTAGTAACAGTGGCAGACATTATGAGGCACGTTTTACTGCATACTTATCTAATTTGGAGTATTTGCTGACAAGGAAAACTCCCTATCGCACCCCTCTCAGGTTTAGTGGTAAGATGACCCAGTGGATAATCCATAAAAAAGTGAACTCAGATCGAGCATGAAAAGACGAAGAAGGTGTACTGATTGTGAAAAAAAGAAGCTCCAATCTCAATATGTGAAATATCGAGCGCACTGGCAGAACCGCAGCGTCGTGGTTGAACGGTCACGGTGCTGGACTATAAAGTAGGAGATCCGGGTTCAAATGTTGCTTGCGTCCCAATTCTTTTTCCACAAAATGATGAACTGCCCGTCCGGTCATTTAGGTGTATGTTCTCCTTCTGTAGTCCTGGGATTGTCGTACTATACACTGGTTATAGAATGTGAGTCTTGTGATCAAAATATATTACCGTCGCAAGTAAATTTGATGACTAGCGACAGCAGGCGAGATGCCGCATAGACCGCTCACAGAAATAAAAACAACAAACGGGTGTGAACTATATAACAACAAAGTAACTCAAGAATCAAAACTTCCAAAAGGAACGCAGTAGACGTAACATGTGGTACTTGTGTAGAACAAATAGGAGGTACGTACGTATGGAGGTCCCTTCCTCACACCTCGTTGTTGCAAACGGACATCACATCATGACTGAGACGCAAAATCGAATACAGGGAACAGACATGTCAATGATCGGAAGGATAGTTCATAATTTTGAGAGGGAAAGAAATGGGGCTCCAGGGAGATTCGAACACGGATTATCCCCTTCGCAATCCAACACCTTGAACCACAGTGCCAAGACGCCGAGGTTCTTCAAACTCGCTCGATGTTGCACATCTCGAGCACGAATCGTTCACTTTTTCTATTTTGTTTCTTTTTTCGCAGTTTAGTACATCTTCCCTTTTTTTTTCTTGATCTGTGTTCAGTTTCGGACGGGCTGTCCATTGGGCCATCTTACCAGAAAATCTGAGGGGATGCGATGGGGAGTTTCCCTTGTAAGAAACCTCGTATTTTTCTAACGTATTATCGTTTTCAGAGAGGGTGCTCATTAGAATTCGGAAAGTATTTCAGTTCTGACGACTATGGGTAGAGGAATTAGCCGGGCGCTGGTAAATTCGGCGTTGAGCGTCCGTAACCTCCAAACACACGCACAGGTATCAGCCATGGCTGTGGCGCTAGAACATACTCAACATTCATCGTTAGTGATTCGATGTAATCGGAGTATACTTGGATCAGGACAGTGACACCGAAAACCAAACCTGGTACCTCCCGGTTACAAGTATAGCGTTTGCCGCTACAGTATACAGGTATGTTATTTGGCTCCATCGCAAGAATCGATGGATGAGGTCATACCCACAAACAGATGCAACAGACCAACGTTATAATAAGTGAATATATTTCAAAAAGAGAACTTGAATACACGTGTAAATATATTCTTTGGAATGAATTATTACTAGCTGATAGAAATTAATCCTTATAACTTGACTGAAGGTCGAAGAGAACAACGAGGAGTTCTAAGGAAGTGGCCGAGTCGAAATGCAAATAAGAAACTGTCGACTACACGAGCAGTAACGCGCTGCGTCTTATATCGCCGATCATATTAGCCGCTGCACCTAGTATGCGCTCACGGGCGCCAACCAAGGACGAATGTCGTGCCAAGTGATCACAGAAAACCGGTTTCAAACACTGCAAAAATTCATCTTGGGGCTCAATGAAGCCGCATGAGAGTTTGAAAAAAGACATGGAGATGGGAACAAGTTCTACCGATACTTAGAGCTTCTTGCTACGGAATGAAAACTGAATTGGAAACGGTGCAGCATCGTTTATAATGAGAGCCTCCTGATTGTGCAAGTCTAATTTATAGGCTAGATCATCCCGGGGGTATAAGCGGTTCGGTAAATATTCTTTTTTTAAGTAATATTTGTGAGTATACGATGGTAATGAGAAATTTTTCGGCCTGACAGTGAAAGACAATGTTCTTAAGATTAAAATATAAGTTATTTTCGAAGAAAGCTCCTCTTAGGTAAATGAAAATTATTAAACGCTCTTGTTTTGAGTATATTCATGCCAACAGTGCTATTTTGAAAAGTTTATAAAATACTAATGAACGGCCACTCTAATCCTGATCATTTAGTCAAACCATTTTGGCAAATAATTTCTATACATTTAGGAGCGGTGGAAGGAAGAGGATGCCATATTTGGTGGCTATGTTACATGTTCTGACAATTCGAACTTCACAGAAAGTCATGTTGAAAATTTTGAGGGCTGCTGAAATAAATCACTTTGTTTAGCTATCAGTTTCCATCATAAACGATTACCCTCAGCAGGCACGATAATACAGACACCAATTAGACTTAACTATTGTTAACTCCATTCTTTTGATATGTCTCTTGCCTGGATGAGTAACGTAACGCTGTTGTTTGGCTTCTGTGTTATCCAGGTGCGGTAAGAGGATCGTAAACGACCCAAACAGCTAGCAAAACAAAGTTATTCATTTTACCAGTTGTCGATATTTCCAAAATGACTTTCTTTCAATTAAAATAACGCCGGCCGCGGTGGCCGAGCGGTTCTAGGCACTTCAGTCCGGAACCGCGCGACTGCTACGGTCGCAGGATCGAATCCTGCCTCGGGCATGGATGTGTGTGATGTCCTTAGGTTAGTGAGGTTTAAGTACTTCTAAGTTCTAGGGGACTGATGACCTCAGATGTTGAGTCCCATAGTGCTCAGAGCCTTTTGAACCATTTGAGTTAAAATAACTATGGAGCATCTCTTTTCCCATAACCAGTGCATCTTCCGGGCCATATGCATTGTCAAGCCATATTTTCAAGCATTTTTTCAGAAGATTTGTGTGGTTTTCACAAGTTGAATTATACTTTTGTAGGGAATAAATAAGAAGAATCCATCTTCCGTCCCAAAACACACTCGGAAGATGAAATTGACTTCCCCTTCTTTGTCCAGGGCTACAGGTCTTCATCCACTACTTTGCTATTTTGTTTCTAGTATGAAATGATGAGCCAAAGTCTCATAACCAGTAACGAAATAAACCCACAGAATCTATGGTACACTTTTTGAAACGGTCTAAACATTGCCGAGACACTCGTTTTCGCATTTTCTTTTTGTCTATATTCAACAAATGTGGCAACCATCTTGCACAAAGCCTTCTCAAGCCGGCCGGTGTGGCCGAGCGGTTCTAGGCGCTTCAGTCTGGAACCGCGCGATCGCCTCGGGCATGGATGTGTGTGATGTCCTTAGGTTAGCTAGGTTTAAGTAGTTCTAAGCTGTAGACAACATCAGACAACATCTGATGACCTCAGATGTTGTCCCATAGTGCTCAGAGCCATTTGAACCATTTTTGAAAGCCTCCTCATAATATACGTTTTCTTGTAAAATAGACTTTTTTCTGGTGTACCTATAGCAGTAACAATTTCGTAACCCTCTGATCACTGGTTTCGTGCACATCTTCATTGTTTATTTTGTGACTGTTCTTCTGAGACGTACTTCATGTGGACTATCTTCGAGATAACTCCAAAAACTTTTAAATTCATCTACCCATTTGTTAACGTTTTAAAATGAAGGCACAGATGTATTTTAACAATTCACCATCGCTGGTTACAAACTGTCCAAAGCAAAGACTTTTATAGCCGGCAGGTGTTATGTGAAGATGTTGCAGGTTGCATAAAACCCATAGGTAGGGGCAGCTGAATCACCCTTTACAACAAATAATTACGAAGCAGGTTTCTCTTTCACAAATCAGATCTCATTGTTGGTTGTTTGTGAGACGCCAGTGCTATGCCTAATGTAAGAAGAAGAAACGTCTACCGTCAAATGATGGAATACCGCAGTGGCGGGATCATTGGCTGCCGAGACTGCAATTTGTCATTACGTGATACTGTTGCATTGTGCAGGACCTGACGACTACGATGTGAAAATGGAATCACTGAGTTCAGGAGGACACTACTCAACATCAAGCAATGTCTCAATGACCCCAAGTGACTATTGTCTGATACGATACAGACAACTGTTTGCTCGACCATTTAGAATTGCTCAGCCACGTCAGGTACTTTGGATCAGGAAATGGGTTTATTTGCAATAAAACAAGAATTCACATGAGCGGTGCGACGATGTGTGGAAGACTAAGAACTGTCAGCACGGAGTCCTGACAGTTCTTATTCTTCCACACATTCTTGTGGCTTCTCTCAACATGGTAGCCGAGATTGGTGCACTGACAGTGGCAAATTTGACAACATTGGATGCAGGAGTGGCTTCTCGTTGTCTTGTCAGACAAGTCATGGTTCTGCGTACACATCACCATGGTCACATTCTATGTGGGGGCTCTGAGGAGAACAAATGTTGCCAGATTGTATTCGTCGACGTCATATGAACCAAGCACCTTGTGTGATGGTATCGGGTGTCATTGAGTATACAATTCTATCACCTCTTGTTCGTGTAGAGCTTAATTTGAGCAGCAGGTGCTAGATTTCTGACGCGTTACAGCTGGTGTCTCCCCTCTATTTTCGAGGTCTCTGTGACGTTATCTTTGCCGGCCGCGGTGGTCTCGCGGTTCTAGGCACGCAGTCCGGAGCCGTGCGACTGCTACGGTCGCAGGTTCGAATCCTGCCTCGGGCATGGATGTGTGTGATGTCCTTAGGTTAGTTAGGTTTAAGTAGTTCTAAGTTCTAGGGGACTGATGACCACAGCAGTTGAGTCCCATAGTGCTCAGAGCCATTTGAACCATTTTTTTGACGTTATCTTTCAACAAAATAACGGAAGGCCACATGTTGCCCATAGTGCCCTGACCCTCTCCAACACACAGGGTGTCTGTCTGTTTCCGTGGCCTGTACACTCACCAGATCCATCACCCATCGACAACATTTGGTCATGGGTTGCCGAGAGCTTGGCACACCACCATTTGTCAGCCACTACGATTGTTGAACTCTGGCACTGAGTCGAAGTAGCATGAAATAACGTACCTCTATCTGTCATCCAACCTCAATTGACTCGCATCCCAGCCGGATTTAAGTCGTCGCTACTATCGGATCATTTTTTTCTACCTACTACAGCCTAAGAAGAAAAAAAGAGTAAAAAGCGACGAACCACGAAAAAAACATCCGAATGGGACAGTTATTGGTAGATGTGACGTACTTGTATAGACAAACAAATTATTACAATTTCATGAAAATTGGATGATTTATTCGCTAGAAATAGCTTCATAAATTCAGTGAGTCAATAACGCATTGATCCAAATATGGCCCTCAGTTATTCGGCTTGGCGTTGACTGGTAGAGCCCCCCCCCCCCCCCCCCCCCTCCGAGTGATACCGTGCAAAATTCAAAATTCTGGTCAACTGGCGCGTTACATCGTCAAAATCCCGAGTTGGATGAAGGGCTCTATCCATAATGCTTCAAACGTTCTCAGTTGAGGAGAGACCTGGTAAACTTGCTGGCCAGGATATGGTTTAACGAGCAAGAATACTAGCAGTAGAAACTCTCGTGTGTGGGAGGGCACCATCTTACCGAAATTCAAGATCAGGGTAGCTTGCGATGAATGGCAACCAGTCGGGGCGTAGAATATCGTCGACCTACCGCTGTGCTGTAAGGGTGCTGCAGACGACAATCGAAGGGTTGCTTCTATGAAATCAAAAGGCACTCCAGACCATCAATCATGATTGTCGGGCTGCATAGGGGGTGATGGTCAGGTTGGTATCCCACTGCTGTCTGGGACATCTCCAGATAATACTTCGCTGGTCATCATGGCCTGGAATCTCACTGACTGGACTAGAATTGTCTCCAGTGGTGAGTCCACTTCCAAATGAGCCCCAACGACCAGCGAAAAAGTGACTAGAGACATTCCAGACAGCAGTGGAATACAAACCTGTCACACCCCTTGGCGTTACAACCAGGAGTGGTGGTGTGAAGTGCCATATCATTTCATAGCAGGACCACTTCGACTGTCATCTGCTGCACCCTTACAGCACAGCGGTGCATTGACAATATTCGACGTACCATTTTGTTGCCCTTCATGGCAAGCCATCCTTGGCTTACATATCAGCAAGATAATGCCCGTCTGCAAACGGCGCGAACTTCTACTGCTTGTCTTCGTGTTTGCCAAACCCTACCCTGGTCAACAAGGTCACCAGGTCTCTCCCCAGTTGAGAACGTTCGGAGCATTATGAGCAGGACCCACCATCCAACTTGGGAATATGACGATCTGACACGCAAATTGGACAGAATCTGGCACAATAAGTCTCTGGAGGACAACTGACTACAAACACCTCTATTTATTTATTTATTTTTATTTATTTATTTATTGTTCCGTGGGACCACATTAAGGAGAAGTCTCCATGGTCATGGAACGAGTCAATACATGAAATTATAACACGATTGTAGAAACAGATAAAATGAAATATAAGAAACATATTCAGTTGCAGATTGTAGAAACAGATAAAATGAAATATAAGAAACATATTCAGGCGACAAGTCGTTAGTTTAAATAAAGAAAATCAAGAATGTAACACTGGAATTTGCTTAATTTTTTAGCTCTTCCAGGAGCTCCTCGACAGAAGAGAAGGAGTGAGCCATGAGGAAACTCTTCAGTTTAGATTAAAAGTGTTTGGGCTACTGCTGAGATTTTTGTGTTCTTGTGGTAGCTTATGGAAAATGGATGCAGCAGAATACTGCACTCCTTTCTGCACAAGAGTCAAGGAAGTGCATTCCACATGCAGATTTGATTTCTGCCTAGTATTAACTGAGTGAAAGCTGCTAACTCTTGGGAATAAGCTAATATTGCTAACAACAAACGACATTAAAGAAAATATATACTGTGAGGGCAATGTCAAAATTCCCAGACTATTGAATAGGGGTCGACAAGAGGTTTTCGAACTTACACCACACATAGTTCGAACAGCCCGTTTTTGAGCCAAAAATACCCTTTTTGAATCAGAAGAATTACCCCAAAAAATAATACCATATGACATAAGCGTATGAAAATATGCGAAGTAGACTACTTTTCGTGTTGAAATGTCACTTATTTCAGATACTGTTCTAATGGTAAATAAAGCGGCATTTAGTTCCTGAACAAGATCCTGAACATGGGCTTTCCACAACAGCTTACTATCTATCCGAACGCCTAGGAACTTGAACTGTTCCGTCTCGCTTATAACATGCCCATTCTGTCTCATTAAAATATCAGTTCTTGTTGAATTGTGAGTTAGAAACTGTAAAAACTGAGTCTTACTGTGATTTAGCATCAAATTATTTTCCACAAGCCACGAACTTATGTCATGAACTACATTATTTGATAATGTTTCAATATTACACACAAGATCCTTCACTACCAAGCTGGTGTCATCAGCAAACAGAAATATTTTTGAATCACCTGTAATACTAGAAGGCATATCATTTATATAAATAAGAAACAGCAGTGGCCCCAGCACCGACCCTTGGGGAACGCCCCATTTAACAGTGCCCCATTGGGACTGAACATCATTAGCACTCTCAATATTGCGGAAAATTACCTTCTGCTTTCTGTTCTTGAAGTAAGAGGCGAACCAATTGTAAGCTACTCCCCTTACTCCATAATGTTTCAACTTCTGCAGTAATATTTTGTGGTCAACACAGTCAAAAGCCTTCGTTAAATCAAAGAAAACACCTTTTATTTAATCCGTCCAAAACCTCACAGAGAAAAGAGACTATAGCATTTTCAGTTGTTAAGCCATTTCTAAAACCAAACTGTACATTTGACAGCAAATTATGTGAATTTAAATGCTGCAGTAACCTTGTATATACAACCCTCTCGATAACTTTAGCAAACACCGATGGCATAGAAATAGGTCTATAATTGTCAACATTATCCCTGTCTCCCTTTTTATAAAGCGGCTTCACTACCGAGTACTTTAATCAGTCAGGAAACCGACCACTCCTAAAGGAAAAGTTACAGATATGGCTAAGCACTGGGCTAACATACATGGAACAATACTTCAGTATTCTGCTAGATACCCCGTCATATTCATGAGAGTTCTTGGTCTTTAGTGATTTAATTATTAACTCAGTCTCCCTCTTGTCAGTATCATGGAGGAGCATTTCAGGTAACAGTCTCGGAACACTTTTTTCAACGAGCGCTATATGATTCCCTGTTGGGACTAGGTTTCTATTTAGTTCACCTGCTATATTCAGAAAGTGATTATTAAATACTGTACATATATGCGACTTATCAGTAACACGGACATTCCCACTACGCACTGATTCTATATCCTCTACCTGTCTCTGCAGACCAGCCACTTCCTTTACGACTGACCATATGGTTTTAATTTTATCCTGAGACTTAGCTATTCTATCTGCATACCACATACTTTTTACCTTCCTAATAACTTTTTTAAGCACCTTACAATACTGTTTGTAATGGGCTGCTGCATTTAGATTGTGACTGTTTCTAACGTTTTGATATAATTGCCACTTTGTTCTACAAGATATTCTTATCCCTTTAGTCAGCCACCCAGGCTCTATCAATCAACCCCAAGCCGAACAACTACTTGCGTAGGGGCCAGAGGTGGACCAACGCGTTATTGACTTGCTTAATTTGTGAAGGTTTATCTTTTGAATAAATAATCTAATTTTTCTGATAAATGTACGTCACATCTACCGATTTCCGTCGCATCCCAACAATTACTTCGTGATGCTTTTTTTTGTCTTAGAGTGTATACTGTGTATGCACAATAAGAAAAATTTCGTTATTTGTTATACTTTCTGGTGCTGCAAGCTTAATGGTCAGCAAGGTAGTTTGGCTGTCTGTTGGCGAAGCCAACAAACGCCATGCCATGACAAGAAGCTGGGCTATAATTCAAGTAGCTATTCAGCTATTCACTGATCACATACGATGTACGTTTCAACCAGCTATACCTTATCATTTTCGCCATGTATCATGCGCCAAAAATTTATTTTTAATATTATGACGATTCATTTAAGATTAAGACGGCTGTTTTCTTGAATTTACTACGCATTTCGTCTTGATATCGACATCGGGATTAGATGGAATTGTTTTCAGTGGATGATAAGAAATGCAGCTGTCCGTATTCCCTCATCGACTACTTACCTGCAGCTGCTGACGCATCCACTGGCGTTCCTTTCACATCAACGGCGAGCGCTGCCAACACGTCTGCGCTAAACAGGTACATAACGGCACTGCTCCTGCTCTAGACTCTTACCCGGTCGACATCTGAACAGTCACTGTAAAGAAACAACTTTTTCGCGTTATGTACTACGCGGTACTAGGTTTACTCGTTATCTGTTTCAGCAAACACGATAGCGTGCTACCGCTGTCAGACTTCAAGCTCGGGGAGCAAAGATGCAAGAGCACATTTAGCTGTGTTGTCAGCAGCGAGTACTATTAGTCAACAGAAACGTCGTGTTTACAAACATGACAAAAAATTTGATTAAACACATGTACAATGGAATGCAAGTGTTTTTCGTGCAAAACAGTCGGTAAGCTAATTGAGGTAATAAACAGAACTAATTGCTTCTACAAGCCTCTAGAGACAAGGTCTTGGTCATATCAAAATACTCAGCAAAAAACTATGATTAAACTCTGAAGAATCATTGTCAAAATTCGGTCATATCCTATAGACATAAGTTCGAATCAATTTCCATTTGCCCACTAGATGACTTTCTCTTTGAAATATAGTTGGAAAAGAACAGCAACGTCCATTTATTGAACAATAGATACAGGAAAGATACTTATTTTGGGAACACATAGCTAACTACTATTGAAGAGATTGTGCAGCTTATATCTTCAATAGGCTTCCACTAGAATTGAAGGATATTAGTGACAAACAGAAGGTATCGCAACAAAACCTGAATCTTTTCACTGGGAAAACTGCTATTTCTTGTAAGAATACTTTAGCGCCATTTGACTGTATTACAGGAATGGAACCCCCTCAGATAATAGGAATACTAGATGGGTTGTCCATACTCAGATCTACCTGACTGTGAAGCAATAATCCATAAAATTAATCGAGATGTACAAAACTTCCACAAATAAAGAGGATACAGGGTTATACGATGTACCAGAATTAGCTATACCACTATGATATTTAATGGTTTTCACATGCCATTCCAGGCGAATGATGGGATGGTTCCTACTAACAGGGCATGGTCGACACATTCCCCATTTCCACCATTAAGATTTATGAAATGGAGGACGTTTTTATTCTGCGTGTTTATTATTATTTTCATTCAGGTATTCCACAGTTCAATGTTGTGTTGTTCCGGTTCTTTTCTTTTAATAACTTCCTGATCTATGATGACTCATTTAATTATATGTGTCATTTACGCTATGGCCCAATTGACTAATAATTAAATTAACAAAATTTGTAGAATAAAAGAGATGCAGTAGATAAGAGGCTTGAAATTTAGCGTTACATCGACACCGATGTACTCTGAGAGGCTCTGTTTATTCAGTTCGAAAAGGTAGAGGCGGATCAGCTCGTAATATTCTTGAAGGAACAAACTTTAGTAGGAACCTGGAGATTAGATATTGCTCCTCTCAATAATAGGTCCATACTTTCAACAACAAGAGGTGCCTTGCTAGGTGAACCTACACACCTGGTATTTATTAAACATTGTCTTAATGCAGAAATCGTTACCTTCATCACTTATCTTTCTTCCGAAGACTAGTTATAATTTATGCTACAAGTGCTGCCATCTAAAACTGAAGGAAAATATTTTACTGTAACTTTGCAAGGAGGACGAAATCGTTACTCATCCCAATAACAAGACATTGGAGCTTAGAGGTTTTCTTGATGGTTTCTTCCACGTAGCTAACTGTTGTGAATGTAGTAACTGAATGGTACTGTTAATTTAGCCCAAATATCTGCAGTAGGAGAAACCTCTACAGTTCATTCACACTAGCCCTTGCACACTTGCTAACTAAACACTTGTTTGACAGGGCGCATTAAAACAGAAATGTGGCAACACAATAACAAATTATATTTTTCAAAAGTATATTATAAAATGATATTTAAGTTGGCACTTTGTCTCCTAATCTTAATACAATGATATGTAAATAACTTTTCCGTCTCTTGGTAGTCTAAATTATTGTCACTATAACTGAATGTAGTCGTGCAGACACTGCAGTAGTCAAACTTCTCCGTAAACAGCGACTGCCAAGCCGGAAGGATGTAAGTGGACTGCAGACACTGAACTAAAGTATCTAACTGCTGGTTCGTAACTGTCTGACAAGGGAAATTCCCCATCGCATCCCCTCAGATTTAGTGGTAAGTGTCCCAATGGATAGGCAGTCAAAAATTGAACACAGATCAAGCATAAAAACAGGAAGAAAAGACAAAATGGAAACAGTGAACGGTCCTGTTCCGGCGTAATGACAAGCGCCGGCACGAAGACGAAGATTGTAAGAGCAAAGAAGACGGTGAGACGACGTCAACCAATAGGCTGCTGACAAGGACCGCACCACGACAGGAGCGCCCTCTAGCCGAAGGGAATATAAGCGCCGCTCCTGCCAGCCTCGGCCGGACAATATTCGCACAGGACTAGATATGGCCTAGCAAAGAACGCTACGATAGCAGTTATTAGTGATTCACAACTGTGTGACAAACTTCCATGCCGGCCGGAGTGGCCGAGCGGTTCTAGGCGCTACAGTCTGGAACCGCGCGACCGCTACGGTCGCAAGTTCGAATCCTGCCTCGGGCATGGATGTGTGTAATGTCTTTAGGTTGGTTAGGTTTAAGTAGTTCTAAGTTCTAGGGGACTGATGACCTCAGAAGTTAAGTCCCATAGTGCTCAGAGCCATTTGAACCATTTTTTGAACAAACTTCCATAAACATTGTATAGAGCAAAGGACTCCGATTTATATCGCATGTCGCCCATCGCTTGCGACACGGTTGTAAATTCAAAGTTAAGTATTGTCAAACTTCTTTTTTGTAATAAAAACTATTAATGTTATTTCCTTGAATTGTTGTACAGCATACCGAAAACGCAGCAACCTTTAGGCACCCTATAAGCGACGAGTGAGCAGGAGCCCACAGGTCCAAGCTTAACAGAGACACTATCAACTGAGACAGAATAACCACGGCCTCTTAGTAACGTGGTTACAGTGTTGGATTGGGAAGGAAGATATCCGTGTTCAAACCTCCGTTATGCCCCATAATTTTTTTTCACAAAGTTATGAAATGTCCATTCGGTCTCTGACGTATTTGTTTGCTGTATTCAAATTTGTGTCTGCGTCGTGGTGTAACGTCCGTTTGCAACCGGGAATTGTGACGAAGGGATCTCCAGATGTACGTACCTCCTGTTTCTTCTAGACAAGTACAACATTTTATGACACGTTTCGATTTGGAAGTTTTGGTTCTTGAATTCCTTTGTTGTAACACAGATCACAACCGTTTATATATTGTTTTCATTTCTACGAGGGGTCTATACGGCATCTCGCCTGCTCTCACTATTCATTACATTTACTTGCGACGGTAATATATACTTAATGTGCTGGCGTACGCCTTCGCCAGCACACCGGTCGGAGCTAGGGAATATTGTATAGCAGGCGCTGAACTACACTTTGTGATCAAAAGTATCCGGACACCCCCCAAAACATACGTTTCTCATATTAGGTGCATTGTGCTGCTACCCACTGCCAGATACTCCATATCAGCGACCTCAGTAGTCATTAGACATCGTGAGAGAGCAGAATGGGGCGCTCTGCGGAACTCACGGACTTCGAACGTGGCCAGGTGATTGGGTGTCACTTGAGTGATACGTCTGTACTTGAGATTTACACATTCCTAAACATCCCTAGGTCCATTGTGATAGTGAACTGGAAACATGAAGGGACACGTACAGCACAAAAGCGTACAGGGCGACCTCGCCTGTTGACTAACAGAGACCGCCGACAGTTGAAGAGGGTCGTAATGTGGAATAGGCAGACATATCTCCAGACCATCACAAAGGAAATGAAAACTGCATCAGGTTCCACTGCAAGTCCTATGACAGTTAGACAAGAGGTGAGAAAACTTGTGTTTCATGGTAGAGCGGCTGCTCATAAGCCACACATCACGCCGGTAAATGCCAAACGACGCCTCGCTTGGTGTAAGAAGTGTAAACATTGGACGACTGAACAATGGAAACACGTTGTGTGGAGAGACGAATCACTGTACACAATGTGGCGATGAGATGGCCGGATGTGGCTATGGCGAATGCCCGGTGAACGTCATCTGCCAGCGTGTGTAGTGCCAACAGTAAAATTCGGAGGCGGTGGTGTTATGGTGTGGTCGTATTTTTCATGGAGGGGGCTTGTATATCCTATTGTTTTGCGTGGCATTATCACAGCACAGGCCTATACAGATGCTTTAAGCACCTTCTTGCTTCCCACTGTTGAAGAGCAATTCGTGGACGGCGATTGCATCTTTCAACACGATCGAGCACCTATTCATAACGCACGGCCTGTGGCGGAGTTTTTACACGATAATAACATCCCTGTAATGGACTGGCCTGCACAGAGTCCTGATCTGAATCCTATAGAACACCTTTCGGATGATTCGGAACGCCGACTTCATGGCAGACCTCACCGACGGACATCCATACTTCTCCTCAGTGCAGCACTCCGTGAAGAATGGGCTGCCATTCCCCAAGAAACCTGACTGAACATATGCCTGCGATAGTGGAAGCTGTCATCAAGGCTAAGGGTGGGCTAACACCATATTGAATTCCAGCATTACCGATGGAGGATGCCACGAACTTGTAAGTCATGTGTCTGGATACTTTTGATCACATAGTGTAGACGCGCCTATGACAAGACAAGACCAAACCACGCCCCCCAGGCCACGCGCCGATTACTTTCCCTGGGCAGCGTGCATGTAGGCCGTCGCCGCCGACCTAGGTGTCGGTCGCAGGTTCGAATCCTGCCTCGGGCATGGATGTCTGTGATGTCCTTAGGTTAGTTAGGTTTAATTAGCTCTAAGTTCTAGGCGACTGATGACCTCAGAAGTTAAGTCGCATAGTGCTCAGAACCATTTGAACCAACCGAGCTGTCAGTCTCTCAATCTCAGTACCTCAGTTCGCTGCATCGGGACTCAGTTCGCATTGCACTTCAATACGTTGCACTGTGCTCTGCAGAAATTTTGAGCATTTTGCTTGGACTGTAAGTTGTGAGAATTTGGCGTTAACCAAATATTGTTTGAATCTGCGAAATACAGTTTGGCATTCACTGTTCCATTTCCATTTGTTTCCTTTAAGTAAAAAAAATTGCGATGGTTCACTGATGGAACCTACATAAGGGAAAAAGTTTCAACAACAGTTTATTTGTCCCAATTCGGAACGTAATTACTTAACGTCCTTGGGTGCCGGAAAGTTTTTAATGGCACCAATGTGTTGCGGCGTTGGCTTGACGTTGTGCGCATATAGTAAGTGTCGTAAATATTGAAGTTCGCACTGTGGGGGGGATGAATTTGCCGCTTGTAGAATTTTTACTCTATTGTGTCTGAGACAATTATGCTGTCTAGATAGTTCACTGTGTTCGAAGCTTTCCGAATTAATTGTTCTAAATTCCGCGGGAACAAACTAGGTGCGCTGGCTATTCCGAAGTAACCTTTTGTAATGGTAGAGACTAAATGGAGTATTTACCACTATAAATCTCTGTGTGTTTTAGTTCAAAGCGATCTGCACGTATACTTCTTTAAGATTCAGCTTGACGAAGTACACACCACTAGCTAAGTTTGACATCAGTTCTTCCAGCTTGGAAAAAGGATATGGATCAATAATAGATTGAGAATTAATCGTAACTATGAATTTCCACAGGTGTGAAGTGAGCCGTTTAGTTTCTGTACAAGTACAATTAGCGCTGCCCATTGGCTGCTGGCCATGGCTTCTATAACCTCTTTCAGTTCAAGGTGGTCGAGTTCCTGCTTTACCTTATCTTTCAATGTAAAAGGAATGTTGCGTGCTTCGCAAAATTTCGGCACCGCATTCAGTTGCAGTGCAATGCGTGCCTTGTAACCTTTGATAGTGCTTGTAGCTTCCCGAAAAATATCATCATATTTTTCTAATAGCAGATATAACTCTCCATACAGAAGGTCAATTTGAACTTGATTTACTTCCTCGTGAACGGTGAAGCCAAAACATTGATCAAGCCCCAATATATTCATTGCTAATACGAATTTACAGTTGTGAATATGGCCTGTTTCGTAATTTGTTTGCAAGTAAGATCTTTCGAAGATTGTCCTTTCTCCTTATTACTGTAACTGAACAGCGAATTTTTAACCATTACAATGTACTTGAGTGTGCTCTTTTTTTCGATTGTGCTTCGTTTTATACACCTCAGCCCTACGCCCGGTCTTTTTACAGTAGTCAACGTGCATTTCGACAGAAAAATTTGTTTCTTTTGTCGTTTACGCTGTAGACTTCCTAAATTAATTTTCTGACTGTTTCGGTCGAGTAGCGTGCACGCCCTGTGATAAACGCGTCTGGCTTTGCTTTGCTTGGCCGCACTGGCCGTTGACGTGTAATGAATACTTCAGCGCAGAGTTGCAAAACTACTGTAGACTAACATAAGTAAGCGAAGACTAAGCTAGTTTTCCTAGCAGCTTTGGTCACATAAGGTTGTACCGCGTTACCTCTACATCAGGTGTGTCTCATACCTACTGGGCGTTACCTCATAACGATCGCCTCCTTTATGTATGCGATCAGCGTCTTACTAGGTTCTCCTAAAATCCGGAAGTGGTAAACCGCCTAGAAACTGAGTGAGGATATATAAAGGGCCATGTAATCTACGGGACATTTTTGTTCGACGTTGCTATCCTCTTGTCTATTACTTAAGAATAGGCAGTATTTATAGCAAAACTGAAATTGTCAATTTTTTAAATTCCGATTTTATTCGAAAATTGTTGATTTGTAACGTGAAACAGAGGGATATTGTACTAAAAGTAAAGGAAACAATACAGATTTATCATATAGCGCTAGGAAAGGCAATTTCTTCAACGAAAAGGTAGAATCAAAAAGAAACGCAAAAGAAAAATATATCAAACATCGCCTCGGTACTTCGTTTGAACATATGTAATACATGTTTCTGTTATTCTTAAGCAACTTTTGCTTTTGTCAGTAATAGCAGGAAACTCTTGCTGTTGATTATGATGAAGAACGTTTCATTGAGTACAAAATACCAGTAATAATTATACGTAATTTTTATGTAAACTGTCTTTGCATCAAAAGTAATTACTTTGGTTACATAAAAGCGCAGAAGTTACGTTCACCTAATTTTGATTATTTATAAATTGCAATTTATATCGTGTAAGGATATAAAATACACGATGATGATGGTTCTAATTTTGCACAAAACAAACAACCAAACAAACAAAAAACAAAGATAATTTGTGGCTTCCATTTTCACTCTTACGAATTCGTTTACGTTTCTTTCCCTACCAGTTCTACCAATGCTGCTGGTAATTCTACCATTTATTACGACATTTATGTAGTGTACGAACTAACCGTAGTTTTGACAGAGTGCAATTCTAAACGGCAGTCATACGATAGGTGGTTCCTCTCTCTGTGCTTACATATTTTTGATGGTTAAGCTTATTTTTTAGTAATGGGGCTAACTTAATCTATAGTGAGTGGGCTGTTGGAGAACTTGATTAAAAAATTATCTCAGATCGAACACCGTTCTGTTTGGTAAGAAAATTTATCTTCGTCTCTCTCAAGAAACACATAGTTATCGACATTGGTGTACATCCGTTTACTACATAGTCCCATTTTTCCAGTGCTATAACGGTACTTAAGTGTCATCAGGCCTGGAAATATTTTGGAGTGTTATGCGAATGCAGCTATTAATTCCAAAAGATAACGAAAGAGCACACTTATTGGTTTCAGCATTCATTGCTCGATTAATCTCGTTCAGACCATTTACCAGTCCTATCCAACGCTAGGTTGCCCGACGGCTACGACAAATGAGTCGCACTCGGGTGGGGGAGGGGTGCAAGGTTCAGTTAGCCATCTGACCAACATCATTTAAGTTTTCTATGCTTTCCATTGATCACTAGGGGTGAATGTAGGAATCTTTGCTTCAAGAAGACCATATCTAATTACTTCTTCAATCCGTTTATACTCCGGGGAGTTAATACTCCCTCTCTACTTAACTCGGTGCAGGGGAGGGTTTAAACGCTAACTTTCTGCATCTACATCTACATCACTACTGTGCAATTCACATCCAGGTGCTTGGCATAGGATTTAAAGAAACACTTTCAGATTATTTATCTACCGTTCCACTGCCAAACAGCACGTGAGAAAACCAAGCACACAAATCTTTCCGTGCTAGGTCTGATGTCTCTTATTTTATTACTATGGTCAGTTCTTCTTATGTAGTTGGGAGACAAACAAAATATTTTCGCATTCGGAGAAGAAAGGTGGTGATTGACATTTTATGAAATGATTGCGCCACATCTACATCCACATGATTACTTTGCAATTCTTAATTAAGTGCGTGGCAGATGGTGCATTAAACCACCTTCAGGCTATTTCTCTACCGTTCCACTTTCGAACAGCGCACGGGAAAACGAATACTTAAATCTTTCCTTGCGAGTTCTGATTTTTCTTATTTTATTATGATAAACATTCCTTCCTATGTAGATGGGTGTTAACAAAATATTTTCGCTCTGTGAGGACAAAGTTCGTGACTGAAATTTCATGAGAAGATCAGGCTGCAACGAAAATCGCCTTTGTTTTAACGATTGTCATTCCAGTTCGCGTATCATATTCGTGGCACTCTCTCTCCTATTTCGCGATAATACAAAACGAGCTGCCCTTCTTTGAACTTTTTCAATACACTCTGTCAATCCTATCTGACTTGGGTCTCACACAGCACAGCAATACTCCAGAAGAGGGCGGACAAGCATAGTGTAGGCAGTCTCTTTAGCAGACCTGTTGCATTTTCTGAGTGTTCTGCCAATAAATCACAGTCTTTTGTGTATTTTCTCCACAACATAAAAAATGTGATTATTCCATTTTAACTTATTCGTAACCGTAATCCCTGAGTATATAGTTGAATTTACGGCCTTCAGATTTATGTGTTTTACCCTGTATTCAAAATTTAGCGGACTCCCTTTAGTACACATGTCGATGACTCCTCACTTTTCATCATACAGAACCAATTACCACTTTTCGCACCATGAGGATATCTTATCTACATGGTTTAGAAATTTGTTTTGATCATATGATGACTTTATAAGACGGTAAATGACAGCATAATCTGCGAACAAACTAAGAAGGGGCTTCTAAAGCGTTTATGTAGTTCAGGAACAGCAGAGGGCCCATAACACTCTATTGGGGAACCGCAGATATTACTTCTGTTTTAATCGATGACTTACCGTGAATTACTACGAACTGTGACTTTTCTGATAGGAACTCCAGTCGTACAACTGAGACGGTACTGCGTAGGTACGCAGTTTGATTGTAAGTTGCTAGTGAGGAACGGTGTCAATGGGCTTCGGAAAGTCCAAAAATTTGGAATCAATTTGACATCCCTTTTGTCGATAGCACTCATTATTTCGTGAGAATGAAAAGCTAGTTGAGCTTCACAAGAACGATATTTTCTGAGTCCATGCTGGCTGTTAATCAATAAATCGTTCTCTTCGAGGTAACCCATAATGTTCGAACAGAGTAAATGTTCCAAAATCCTATTTCAAATCGACGTTAGAAACATCGGTCTGTAGTTCAGCGGATTACTCCTACTGCCTTTCTTGGATATTGGTTTGACTTGTATTGCCGGCCGCGGTGGTCTCGCGGTTCTAGGCGCGCAGTCCGGAACCGTGTGACCGCTACGGTCACAGGTTCGAATCCTGCCTCGGGCATGGATGTGTGTGATGTCCTTAGGTTAGTTAGGTTTAAGTAGTTCTAAGTTCTAGGGGACTTATGACCACAGCAGTTGAGTCCCATAGTGCTCAGAGCCATTTGAACCATTTGACTTGTGCTATTTTCCAGACTTTAGGTACGGATCTTTGGACGAGCGAGCGGCTGTATATGATTGCCAAGCACGGGGCTATTGTAACAGCATCCTCTGAAAGGGACCTGACTGGTATACAGTGTAGACCAGAGGCCTTGCCTTTACTAAATAATTTAAGCTGCTTCACTACACTTCTAAGTTATTCATGCTGATACTTGTTTTTGATTCGAATTCAGGTGAAGAAATTTCGGGAAATTGTGTGTAGGAAGTCTGCTTTAGTGGCACTGCCATCCATAACATCACCATGGTTATCGCGCAGCAAGGGTATTGATTATGTCTTTCCACTGGTGCACTTTACATACGTCCAGAATCTCTTCGGATTTTCTGCCACATTTCGAAACAGAATTTAGTTGTGGAAACTTCACTGAAGAGCCAAAGAAACTGGTACACCTGCCTAATATCGTGTAAGGCCCCCGCGAGCAAAAGTTCCGCAACACGACGTGGCATGGACTCGACTAATGTCTGAAGTATTGCTGGAGGGAAATGGCATCATGAATCGTGCAGGGCTGTCAATAAATGCATAAGAGTACGATGGGGTGGAGATCCCGTCTGATCAACACGTTGAAAGGTATCCCAGATATGCTCAATAATGTTCATGTTGCCGAGCGGTTCTAGGCGCTTCAGTTTGGAACCGCGCAACCGCTACGGTAACAGGTTTGAATCTTGCCTCGGGCATGGATGTGTTTGAAGTCCTTAGGTTAGTTAGGTTTAAGTTGTTCTAAGTTCTAGGGGACTTATGACCTCCGATGTTAAGTCCTATAGTGCTCAGAGCCAATGTTCATGTATGGGGAGTTTGTTGGCCGGTGGAAGCGTTCAAACTCAGAAAAGTGTTCCTGGAGCTACTCTGTAGCAACTCTGGATGTGTTGGGTGCCGCATTGTCCTGCTGGAAGTGCTGAAGTCCGTCGGAATCCACAATGGATATGATTGGAAGCAGGTGATCAGACAGTATGCTTACGTACATGTCACCTATCAGAGTCGTATCTAGACGTGCCAGGGGTCTCATATAACTCCAACTTAATAACCCCCACTCTATTATAGAGCCTCCACCAGCTTAAACAGTTCCTGTCTGACACGCAGGATCCATGGTTTCAAGAGGTTGTCTCCGTACCCGTACATGTCCATCCGCTCGATAAAATTTGAAACGAGACTCGTCCGACTAGGTAACATGTTTCCAGTCATCAGCAGTCAAATGCTGGTGTTGACGGGCCCAGGCGAGGCGTAAAGCTTTGTGTCGTGCTATCATCAAGGGTACACGAGTGGGCCTTCGGCTCCGAAAGTCCATAGCGATGATGTTTCGTTGAATGGTTTGCACGATGACACTTGTTGATGGCCCAGCATTGAAATCTGCAGCAATTTAGGAAAGGGCTGCACTTCTGTCACGTTGAAGGATTCTCTTCAGTCCTCGTTAGCCCCATTCTTGAAGGATCTTTTTCCGGCAGCAGCAATGTCGGAGATTTGATGTTTTACCGGATTCCTGTTATTCACGGTACACTCTCGAAATGGTTGTACGGGAAAATCCCCGTTTCAGTGCTGCCTCGGAGATGCTGTGTCCCATCGCTCGTGCGCCGACTATATAACTTCGTTCAAACTCACTTAAATCTTGATAACCTGCCATTGTAGCAGCAGTAACCAATCTAACAACTGCCCCAGACACTTGTTTTCTTATACAGGCATTGCCGGCCGCAGCGCCGTATTCCGCCTAAGTATCTCTGTATTTGGCTCTGCGCACTATGGGACTTAACATCTATTGTCATCAGTCCCGTAGAACTTAGAACTACTTAAACCTAACTAACCTAAGGACAACACACAACACCCAGTCATCACGAGGCAGAGAAAATCCCTGTCCCCGCCGGGAATCGAACCCGAGAACCCAGGCGTGGGAAGCGAGAACGCTACCGCAAGACCACGAGCTGCGGACATCTCTGTATTTGCATACGCATACCTATACCAGTTTATTTGGCGCTTCAGTGTATTAAAAGCATTTCGCATTGAAGTTTACGCTAAGTTTGGAGATTCTGTAAAACTTTGCCATTCTCGGGGGTTTTGCAAACTCTGAAATTTGTCATGCGTTTTTCGTAGCGCCTGCAACAGTGTTCTGACCTGTTTTTGTGTACCATGGGGGATCAGCACCATCTCTTACTACTTTATTTGGTATATATCTCTCAGTCGCCGTCGACATAAGAATTGAACTCCCTCTGGTCTGCATTTACGTGGTCAAATTGGAAGGAGCGGAGGCTATCTGTTAGGAAGACGTCAAGCGAATTTGTATGTCGCACGAGAGGTAATATGTGAGGATGGAGGATGTCCGTGACATACTGTTGTGCCGTCAGAGTTCCTTCAGTCACTACTAGCCGTGACCTGAAGTCATACTGGGAGCTTACCACGACATGACGCAAGCTGTAACTCCGCCCTGACTCTGGTCGCCACGATACTGGCCGACAATTGTCATCCTGGGTAATGCAGACTCGCGATTCATCACTGAATACAATGTGACGCCATTGGTCACGAATCCTTGCTTCCCGGTCATGACACCACCACAAACGCAGCAGTTGGTGTTGTATTAATGGCAGCATATCCATGGGACGGTAATTCCCTAGTCCGACTGCTTCTGGTCTCTGACCAATGGTGCGGTATGAGACAGAATATTGCAGGGAGTCCATTACTTGTTCTCAGATGGGCCCGCATCTCGTGGTCGTGCGGTAGCGTTCTCGCTTCCCACGCCCGGGTTCCCGGGTTCGATTCCCGGCGGGGTCAGAGATTTTCTCTGCCTCGTGATGGCTGGGTGTTGTGTGCTGTCCTTAGGTTAGTTAGGTTTAAGTAGTTCTAAGTTCTAGGGGACTTACGACCACAGCAGTATAGTCCCATAGTGCTCAGAGCCATTTGAACCATTTTTTTTCTCAGATGGCGGACGCGATCGCAGATGGACAGTAGTTACGAGACACATGGTGCACAGTACGGCTATCATGCCTTGTGGCGGGTAGATGTGGTTGACCAGAACCTTGACGATGAGTATGCCTGCACTCATTTTCCCATGTATTCCAACATCGGGCCACTGTCATATCCGAATGCCCTACAAATCTGGATATGGCACGATTCGACCAGCCGGCCAAATGGAGACCCACAATGAGGGTCCTTTCAAACTCTGCCAGGTGCTTATAACATTGTGTCATACAAGTACATGACATCTCCGTTTCCTTCACAGTGATCACTCTGCATCCGACGTTGTTCACGCTATTTATATACCCAATCAGGTCTGGTAACAACACTAAACACGAACAACACTAACGCTCTTTCGTGTATGTACGAACTGTCACAGAGAACTGGAACTCCAATTATTTAAAAAAAAATGGATCAAAGGGCTCTAAGCAGTATGGGACTTAACATCTGAGGCCATCAGTCCCCTAGACTTAGAACTACTTAAACCTAACTAACCTAAGGACATCACACACATCCATGCCCGAGGCAGGATTCGAACCTGCGACCGTAGCAGCTGCGTGGTTCCGGACTGAAGCGCCAGAACCGTTAGACCACAGCGGCCGGAACCAATCATTTACATACTTCTCTATGTTGTGTATGTGTACGAAGTTACATCGACATCCGACCATTTCATCTGTGCGCTTCACTTTTTTATCAGGCAGTACAGCAATTCCATTTTGGTTATAAAAATAGCGCCGCATTGATTCTTCATACATTAGTTTTATTTTATATTTTTCGAGTTTACTGTAGTGAATGTGCTCCACGAAATTAATGCGAAACCGACTATAGAGCCCCTTGCTAAAAGTTGTCCACATTGTGTTGCGCTGGCGCTTCGCCAATTACGAGGGTAATTCAAGTATTACTGTGTAACCTCCTCGTCACTTATCGACCTTAATGACAGTGAAAAATTAAACCGCGTGTACCTAATGAAAATTTGGGAAAAGCAATCGTCACCGAAGTTAATCTGTAGGTAAAGAGGGAGGAAAAGGTTTCATCTCAATGAAAGGAAAAATGCAAATGAAATTGGAGAAAATTAATTATGAAAAAGGGTAAAGTTAATAAAGAAAGTAAATGTGCGGTCGTTACGTTAACAATTAACTAGCGGTAATTACATATTTGAGATTTGGGGAAAATTACAGTCGCCAGTCCTATGGACAATTACTATAGTAACTGAAAAAGAAAGGTTATTGCACATATAATTAGCATTAAAAGCGTGGCAACTGAAGGTTGACACGTGTAGTGTGAAAACTGAAAGTTTTTCAGAAGTAATAAATTTCGCTACATTCTGACTTAACTTAGCAAAAGAATTAATAAAACCGGAAAATTGAAAGTTAATTTAGTGACTGAAATTAATAGTGAGCTTTGTTTCTGAAGCACTACGAAATTCAATAAAATAAGGTTAGTCTTGGGCTACCTCAACAATCATTTCCAAAGCTACTTGAATCTAAGCAATTTAGAAATAAGAGATTTCACTTTGAACTTGAATTTAATGATTCTGAACAATTAACAATAGTAAAATTTAGTACGTACCAAGCTAAGCTGCGGTCACAGGTAAGCTAAAATATGCTAACAAAACTCGCACTCTTAATTTGTGCTTGTGTAATCTAAATATTGTAGCCAGCTATGAATACCTTAACTGAACTTTGAAATTAAAGCAGTGAAATGGAATGATACTACTTTAATGCTGGCGTCTGAATTTCAACGACACTCGGGTTCATTTCGGAAAAGGAAGGGACTCTGCTTGGTAATGCAATTGGGACAATGAGTAACAAAGGTTCATGCTAAGTTGCTGTAATTTTGTGATGCAACAATTTTAAAAGCTGAGGTCTGCCATACAGTTCTAAAACTTTACGTGCTTCCAGTGTTCCTTGTTGGTTGATTGAAGGTTTGAGCCGTCGATCGAGGAGGTGGCGACAGTCACTCTTTGTCGGCCGTCGCTGTTGCAGAAGCTGCAGGTTGGCGCGCCTTCTTCTCGACACGGTCACCAGGCGAAACGGGCTCTTGATGTGCGCCAGCTAATGCTTCCCGTCCGCGACATCGTGTCAGAAATTATCATAGCAAGTCGAGCGCAATTACATGCTGCCAAACCCCGAAAGCGCGGCAACTCGCGGGAGCGTCACACAACACACCTGCTCCACTGCACTACCCCAGCCCGACTCTCTGTACTCTTCCCGCGCTCCACGCGGCAGAGTTAACACTACCAAAGATCCTAAACACTTTGGTTCTCCACACGACCTATCGATGTATTCGTTCGATAGCATAGTTTTCCCTAGGCCAGACCCAGCGTATAAATACAAATAATATTCACAAAACAAACCACTTATACATCGACATAAATGCAAATATATATATATATATATATATATATATATATATATATATATAGTAAAACAATTACAATATATAAAGACACAGAAATGTTATATCTTCAGGTAACAAATAAAGGAAATGAATTTATAGTACAATAGATGGAAATAGGATATGCATTTCCGGCGTTACAACTGCGTAAATGTTGTGACTCAGGCGAAGCAAGGTGGTACGTAGACTCTGTAACAGTGAAAGGCATTCATTCCGATTCTGACTGTACAAAACTCCATTATAATTTGTAGATGTCAGGTAATCAGGATAACCTCAGGATTGGGAAGGTAACAAGTTGCGGCCTCGTTGAAACAATAATTCTACCATTGTATGATTTCATTTTCATCCAGGTGGACATGAATGGCAACTACACATTGTCATAGAATACGTCGTAACGTACACCGAACTTATTCAGAGAAAGGAAAACGAAATAATAAAACCTATAACGTTTGAAATTCCGGAATGAAAACTATACTGAAAACCACTACAACAACAATAATAAAAAATGCCCTTATAATAATTTGTTTGGTTTTATAATTCTTCATAATGGGCATAGAAACTGGCCGTCGTCGAATTACATGAACTATCTTTGGATTCAAGTCGCATAATTTGGGGAAAGTGTGAAAAAGTAAAATGAAGATGGTAAGATGAGGTAAATAAGTATGCATCCTCTTTGCCTGAAGCCATATAGGGAAGTGACGACACCAATGACGGGATTTGGGCCCTAATCCTCCAGAATACAAGTCCTGCGCTATCTCGCTCGCAGGTTCGGTCCCTGTATTACATATTTAGATTTACTTTGAGTGAGTTGTGAATAGTGGCCCCGTGACTTCTCAGTCTCCACCTCTGTTGACATTTGCGACTGTTTGGGAGACACTGATAACCTCACATTTCACGGCGCAGCACATTCGATGTTCCAGCGCTACAGACAGGCGCTGCGAAAGAAGCAGCTGATATGCGTCAGACCAAATGTTTACGTATTCAGCCAATTTTATTATATCCACCAAAAGTTCTAAACAGTTCACTCGACCCTGTGTCCGACTGTTCACAGTGAGATAGTGCGGCTCAGCAGTCGTCGCTGGACAGCTTCTCGGGCATGTTTCTCTTGTGAACGTCAAGAAAGTGACTTGCTAGGAAGAGGAAGCATTCGCTCTTCAAGGATTTTAGTATTTCTTTAAACACGTGAAGGCGTGTAGCTCGACATATTGTGAGTCGAGATGTCCTTGAAGTTTTAGTTTAGTGGAAAATTAATAATGAACACATCTAAGGACCTGATGCGGATTGACTATATTTGCACGAGGCACTGATAACTCGCAGTAAAGACAATGATTGAATGCACCATGCTATGTACGGATAGGAGTGACGCCGTGAGCATGTAATCGTTGAGCCATAACAACCGTTTCTTCGTGTTGTGTTAGTGAACGAGCATAATGCGGCAAAGTAACTAATTTCCTACGTTCCCGGGTTACGGGCGTGCAGGAAACTCGATGGCCCATCCGAAGAGTCGTCTAAAAAGTTGGACCCGAGGTAACAGCTGCATTTCAGTGTTGGAGCTAGTGGCCCGGAGAACTACTTAAAAAAGATTCAGCCTTGTACTTAATGATAATTACTACTTTGACAAAGAGAGTGACATCTGCCTGAATGAATGAGTCAGTGACATAAAGGACTAAATCCGGCTCACGGTATGGTAAGCCTTAGTTTACAATTAGCGTACTTCTTTTGGTTTTGATGAGGGAAGATTCAGCAATGTAGGATACATCCAGAACATCATGCAGCTCCCTCTGTTTCTGTTACTATAACTTCAGGGAGCTGTAGTCTTCTATCAGGACAATGCCCAATACTTTCCTTGACACGTTCTCAGCTGCCTTGTCTTTACGTTCATTAGACCCGTCCCCCATTGAGCACGCGTGGGACATAAAGATTTAGCGCCTGAATCAGTCTTCAGCACCGATAAAATCTCCTGACAATTTGCTACAGCATGTGGAAGTAGCATGGAACACTGCCCCGCAAGATATCCGACCCTTCTATACAGGTCTGTATTGTAGGTCGAAGAGGCCATACAAGATACTGGATTTATTGTTCAAGCCATTTGGTCCGTAGGTGTATGATCTTATGATTACTATTCTATGCAGTGCACAACCTGTATAATATTTGAATATGTTTCCATTCATGCTGGTTTATTGCTAAAAGGTGTTCATTTTTAATTTTAAACTTTTGTATTCCATGTTTACCCTTTCTCCACTTGAGGGGAGGGGGGAGGGGTAGTTAATGGATCGCCTTAACTTGTAGTTCTTTGGCATTAAACAGGAGCCGGCCGGAGTGGCCGAGTGGTTCTAGGCGCTACAGTCTGGAACTGCGCGACCGCTACGGTCGCGGGTTCGAATCCTGCCTCGGGCATGGATGTGTGTGATGTCCTTAGGTTAGTTAGGTTTAAGTAGTTCTAAGTTCTAGGGGACTGATGACCTCAGACCTTAAGTCCCATAGTGCTCAGAGCCATTTGAACCATTAAACAGGGTGTTTCCGTATGAGCGTGCAAAAATGTAAAAATGTAACAAGTCATAGATCTCCACTGAAAAATTTGAGCTAGGAACCCTGGGGGTGGAGAAGCTAGTTTAAGGAGATATGGAAGGAAACTTGTCTACCGCTTTGTCTAGCATTACTGTTTTCTAGATTATGTACAAGTAACAGGCATACAAGTTTACACTTTCCGTACTATTTAATTACATGTACATCCTTTATTTCCTGCAAGGGAAGGAGGAGGACGAGCGTGATTGCCAGGAGATCATGACGCAGGTTTTGTTTACGTCCATAAGGTAGCTCTGTTGTATCGTATTTACATTGTCCCATGGGAGAACGTGCTATGAATCAACGACAGACCCATTCATTACTCAGTGCTATTCAGGGCCGAACAGTATAGTACGATAGAGAAGTACAGTATTTCCTATATTGGAAGGGGAGGTCCTAGTCCATGGCCATAGAGGTCACGTGACCTGGATCCCCTTGATAATTTCCTATGGGGATATCTAAAGTCTCTTGTGTTTGGAACCGCAGCGGATACTGAGATGGAATTAGCTGCCAGAATTGTAGCTGTCTGTGATGAGATTCGAAACATACAAGCGATATTTGTCATGGTGCGTCAGATTCTTGTTCGTCGATGTCATACTTGCATTGATTTTGGCGGCCGTCACTTTCAGCACATTTTGTAAGATACAGTACAAATGGTACGTTCATTGTGTCAATGATGGTATTTTCAGTCAACTGTAACTAATTTAAATAAAAAAGTACATAGTAATGTGATTTTATTCCTATTATCTCCTTAAGCTGGCTTCTCCAACCCCAGGTTCCCTACTCAAATTGTTCAGTGGAGCGACCTCTATTTCCTGTCAAACTTTTACACTCTCTTACAGAAACACCCGGTGGAAATTGACTTTACTCTAAATTGAAGCCAGATACGGAGAAACGTGCTATATTTTACATGTTTTCATACGGAAAGTTACCTAAAACCGCGATTTAGCTAACTGCTGCGTACTTCGCCTTGTGTTCCTCTCCCATTAGATAAGTGAGTTGACTTTGTTACATTTATGCCTCTGGAAGTGGCCTGCAGTCTTTAAACAACGGTACAGGTTTAGTAATGAATGTGATTGGAGTGTTCAACCCAGCTGACAGTTTTTCCGTAGCACCGTTACCCATGAAATCATAAATTTTTCCTGCCGGACCACATTGCTTGGTTACCTCACACTTTGCACGCTTTCCTGTACTAGCAGTTATACGTCTTGATGCTCTCACCCGCAAGTAGGCCGCTGATGATCCAGTATAATACCATTATCATTATGAATTGCCAGCAAAAACTACATCTACCTATTTCATTCCCATGCCACTGCATAGTTCATGACACATACTAGTATTGTAATTAGCCACTCTCTTTTGTGTTCCATTTGTGTATGGTGTTAGAAACAGTTGAATACAGTTGGAATCAGATCCTGATATAAATTTGTTACAGTGTATTTATGGAAAATAAGTCGCCGTTCTTCCTGCGATTCCTATACGATCCTTTGGCGCCTTCGTAATACTTTGTGTCAGTCTCAACAAACCAGACAAAACACCCTTGAGAGTCAGCGGCTGTCCTTTTCTTCTTTGAAAAAGGTTGTACAACTGTCAACGATTGCATGCAAACTTCTCTTCTGGTCTAGGTTTTCAGAATGCTTTTTATATCGACTGTCTCCTCTGTTACCTCATCATTTCGTATTTTACATGTCCAATTAGTTTCAACATTCATCTGAAGGATCACACTTTAAATGATTCCAATTTCTTCTCACTCAGGTTCCCTAGATCCATTTTCACTCCCACACAATGCCGTTTTCCAGAGTTACAAATTGAGAACTATTTTACTTAAATATATGACAATATCTGAGGTCATTCAAGCCTTATAGTTGCTTAAAACTGCTTCTAATGCCTCTGGTATTTGGATCGTTTTATCTGGTCATGTTCCCTGAGCAGCAAAATTATTTCAGCTCTGCTATTATGTCTCCACAAATTTTGATGTACAGAAAGTGACCATTCTCGCGAACTTGTATTTGCTCCTTTTCTCTGCAATTTAGATACTGCCTAAGATATCCAAGTTTTTATCATTCCTAACCTTGCTGCACCTGTGTTGGTTCCTTCTGCTTTAATTACTTGTATTTAAATCATTACACAGCTCTAAATATCGAGCATAATTTAGAATTTAAAGCATACTTTTCGAATAGTATGTTGAAAGTCTTACAGTAGGAAATCAAGCATAATCTCAAGACATCTGGCATACTAAAGTATACAAAAGATAAAATCTGAGACCGGAGATACATACCAGAAGAAGTAGCAAAACTTGAAATATATCTGTTATAACAACATCAAAGTTGATAGAGGATTTGGTTAGCGATTCATTAATTGAACTGGAAGTTTTATGTCCTGCTATCTCTTTCCTTTGCCCTTTTGAATTCCAAGCTGCTGTTTATTTTATGAACCTGATTTGATGCCAGTAATCGGTTCCTAAATGTACGTATAACAAGAATGTAGTCTAGCTGATATCTTCCCGTGTTTACTGTTATTTTAATGTGTTTTCTTCGTCTGCAATTTTGCGAGTATTCACTACATCTAATGGAAACTATTGCAGAGCTTCGGAAGCCTTTCCTTAGATAGTTTTTTACTCCTTCCTCGTGATTGCCATGCAATGTGCCTTTATCTTGGTTCTCTACCGTAACCTATAAGTCACCTACGACTGTCTGATTTTTATCTCTCTTCGTGTACTTTATAGCTCCTCAATTCCCTCATATATTTTGTTATCTCTATTTCGTGAACATCAACGTCTGTCATTAATGTGTAAATACACTCCTGGAAATTGAAATAAGAACACCGTGAATTCATTGTCCCAGGAAGGGGAAACTTTATTGACACATTCCTGGGGTCAGATACATCACATGATCACACTGACAGAACCACAGGCACATAGACACAGGCAACAGAGCATGCACAATGTCGGCACTAGTACAGTGTATATCCACCTTTCGCAGCAATGCAGGCTGCTATTCTCCCATGGAGACGATCGTAGAGATGCTGGATGTAGTCCTGTGGAACGGCTTGCCATGCCATTTCCACCTGGCGCCTCAGTTGGACCAGCGTTCGTGCTGGACGTGCAGACCGCGTGAGACGACGCTTCATCCAGTCCCAAACATGCTCAATGGGGGACAGATCCGGAGATCTTGCTGGCCAGGGTAGTTGACTTACACCTTCTAGAGCACGTTGGGTGGCACGGGATACATGCGGACGTGCATTGTCCTGTTGGAACAGCAAGTTCCCTTGCCGGTCTAGGAATGGTAGAACGATGGGTTCGATGACGGTTTGGATGTACCGTGCACTATTCAGTGTCCCCTCGACGATCACCAGTGGTGTACGGCCAGTGTAGGAGATCGCTCCCCACATCGTGATGCCGGGTGTTGGCCCTGTGTGCCTCGGTCGTATGCAGTCCTGATTGTGGCGCTCACCTGCACGGCGCCAAACACGCATACGACCATCATTGGCACCAAGGCAGAAGCGACTCTCATCGCTGAAGACGACACGTCTGCATTCGTCCCTCCATTCACGCCGGTCGCGACACCACTGGAGGCGGGCTGCACGATGTAGGGGCGTGAGCAGAAGACGGCCTAACGGTGTGCGGGACCGTAGCCCAGCTTCATGGAGACGGTTGCGAATGGTCCTCGCCGATACCCCAGGAGCAACAGTGTCCCTAATTTGCTGGGAAGTGGCGGTGCGGTCCCCTACGGCACTGCGTAGGATCCTACGGTCTTGGCGTGCATCCGTGCGTCGCTGCGGTCCGGTCCCAGGTCGACGGGCACGTGCACCTTCCGCCGACCACTGGCGACAACATCGATGTACTGTGGAGACCTCACGCCCCACGTGTTGAGCAATTCGGCGGTACGTCCACCCGGCCTCCCGCATGCCCACTATACGCCCTCGCTCAAAGTCCGTCAACTGCACATACGGTTCACGTCCACGCTGTCGCGGCATGCTACCAGTGTTAAAGACTGCGATGGAGCTCCGTATGCCACGGCAAACTGGCAGACACTGACGGCGGCGGTGCACAAATGCTGCGCAGCTAGCGCCATTCGACGGCCAACACCGCGGTTCCTGGTGTGTCCGCTGTGCCGTGCGTGTGATCATTGCTTCTACAGCCCTCTCGCAGTGTCCGGAGCAAGTATGGTGGGTCTGACACACCGGTGTCAATGTGTTCTTTTTTCCATTTCCAGGAGTGTATTTGCAGTTATGTTTAACGTTTGCTTCGTTCGAGTCCTAAGAAGTTTGGTCTTGGCGTTGTTGGCAGAAAAATGTTCTGTTGTCCCTATGTTCCTATTCATAATAATGTTACATATTTCGCTGATTCTTAGTGACCTTTAACCTCCTGAACATTTCAGTTTAGCAATTTATATGAATTTTGCCCTCTGACTATCCATCTGTTTCTCGTCAGATTTTCCAGTTCCTCTACAACATTTAATTTCTAAACTTGTACGCTCCGAATTATTGAATGTTATCCTTATTTCTCTCTTCTTTTTGTCTTTACCAAAATGACCAGTCCCTATTTAGCAGCATGTCCCTAAATTTTTTATTCCTTTAATCTCTTCTTCAGAGCCGACCTAATAAGGACCCAGGCAATCCAGTAATAATGTAGAGTATATCAAACGGTGGTGTTGCATACATTTGAATTTGTAGATTTGCAAATTCTCCTTAGACATAAAAGTTTTTCGTGAGCCCTCTGCATAACGATGTAATGTTACATTGGTATTTAACGAATTTGTCAGAACTCAGAGGCTTATCGTTAATGCTTAAGACTAGTGTTAATGAATTCTCTCTGTGCCTATACGATTTATCCTACATTTATACATGTTACAACTATGCTTCAAGAAACTAAATAAAGCGAAAAACACAAGCGGTCTTTATCTTTCCACTACAGACGTTATGGGTGTTGACAACATATGCGACCCTATTACACTTCCCAGGCACACATAAGACAACAAAGTAACATCTGACAGGTAGCATGTGCGACGTCTATGTATTTTCATGTTAAATTATTAAGGTGTTGCATTTTGGGAAGATTATCGACAATGGCACTTGCTCTGTGCGGGCACCCCATTTGACAGTTGTGCTACACAACTCATTCTTCTCAGAGAGCAATGAGTCACTGCATGGCGACCTGGAATCTGTGACTGTGAGAAAACTAAATACTCATTTCCCATACAGCCAGCTATCACATGCCCAAAAGAAGCCTATGTCATGATGTCAATGGGGTTAACATTTCATAATTAACGATTCGAAGATGAATAAAGTGTACGTGAAAGGTGCTGTATACATCCTATTGATAGTGGGCTGGCTACAGGCAAATAGGGAAATGAATCAGCCGTGGGCATATTGATGGAACCACCCCAGTATTCAACTGTGTCCAGTGAGTGAAATCATGTAAAACTTAGCTGAAAATGAGAAATGAGACACGAGGATGTTCTTTTTCCTGAGAACGAGGTGAATGTTCTACCTACAGTTACAACCGTCGTTTAAAATAGTCTAAAAAAAAGACACATCCCGAATTGATATTGAAGGCATTATCCGACTGGGACGGGGACGGAAAAAGGCAGATGTGATATACATGTACAACCGAACATGTGAAAAAAATTTCGGAAAAATTGGATGATTTATTCAAGAGGAAGAGTTCACAAACTGAGCAGATCAATAACGCGTTGGTCCACCTTTGGTCCTTATGTAAGTAGTTATTCGGCTTGACATTGATGGACGGAGTTATTGAGTTGTTGCATGCCTTCCTAAGGAATATCATATAAAATACTGTGAAATTGGCGCCTTAGATAGTCCAAATCCTGAGGGCCCTACCCATGACTCTCCAAAGCTTCTCAATTGGCGAGGGATCTGGCAACCTTGCTGGCCGAGCTAGGGATTGGCAAGCACGGAGATAGGCAGTAGAAACTCTCGCCATGTGCGGGCAGGTATTGTGTTGCTGAAATGTAAGTCTAGGACAGCTTGCTATGTAGAGCAACAAAACTGGCGTAGAATATCGTCGACGTACCACTGTGCTGTAAGGGCGCCTTGGATGGCAACCAAAGGGGCCCTGCTATGAAACAATATGGCACCCCACATCACTCCTGGTTGTTGGGCCGCATGGCGGGCGTCAGTCAGGTTGGTATCCCCCCGCTGTCTGGGGCCTCTCCAGACCAGACACATCATAGCTAGTCATCGGTGCTCAGTCTGAAGCGGGACTCATCACTAAAGACAATGCTATTCCAGTCAGTGAGATTCCGGGTCGAAGACGTGTATGGAGATGTCCCGGACAGTAGTAGATACAAAGTTGACTGTCGCTCTCCATATGGCCCGATGATGATCTGGGGTGCCCTTTCATTTCATAGCGGGAGCCCTTTGGTTGTCATCCGCAGCACCCTTACAAAACAGCTGTACGTCGACGATGTTCACGACCCGTTTTGTTACACTTCATGGCAAGCCATCCTGGCCTTACACTTCAACAAGACAATGCCTGTCCGAGAGTTTCTCCTGCTTATCTTCAAATGGCTCTAAGCACTATGGGACTTAACGTCCTAGGTCATCAGTCCCCTATACTTACAACTATTTAAACCTAACTAACCTAAGGACATCACACACATCCATGCGCGAGGCAGGATTCGAATCTGCGACCGTAGCAGTCGAGCGGTTCCGGACTGAAGCGCCTAGAACCGTTCGCCCACCGCGGCCGGCCTGTTAGTTATATCCAACAGAACATAATATGTGTAATTCTGGAACCACCTGAAATATTTTAATAGACTGTAACAAAAAATTATGGTGACGAAAATAACACATTTCTTAGTTTCATGGACACTGCAGTCTTTATACAATGTTTAAAATACAATTTCTGTGACCATGACCGCTGAAATTAAACAAAAAAAGTGATTTATGTTTGCATGTGTTGTATGCGTTTAATGGAAGTCCCTAAGAGGTTAACCAGCTATGACCTGCTTACCAATTTTTTAAAAAGAAATATGAACTCCACTTTCCTCCGTTACAATAAACTTCAGGGAAAGGTACAGTTTGCTAACACCGGACGTTGGCTACGGCGCTTCGACTACTTGTTCAAAGTCTACCTCGAGACAAACAGAAAAATTTTTCTGTTCAGCTCTTGTTACTAATGGGAAGTAACTATATACATCTAAATTTTCTTAAATACTCCGTAAGTCACTGTATGGTGCATGGGAAAAATAACTCTGCCTCCGTATCATCTGTATTCTTCGTTTTGTTCTTCCGGCCGATTTTTAGGTTACAAGATGGGGGTAGTAGAATCATTGACAGATCACAGCGCGGAGGGACCTGTTTCGAATATCGGTGCCACCTCCTGTTTCTTCGGGTTCAATGGTTTTGAACGAATTTCTGTCATCTTCGTGACGGAAAAAGAAGAGGTTGTCACACCTGCAAGATGCGTTATTGATATGCAAGTCGACCAAAAAGCCTCAAACCGAAAGACTCCACTTTGGTGTGGCACGAAATTTTGTTTCGTGTAACACCAGTTAGCTTAAATCGTGTCACTCCGTCACGCCAAATTATGGAGAGTGTGGTAGGTGACGGTAAGTAGAGGTGTCAGGATTTTCATGTTAGCAGGTGGTACTCGATACGCGATCGAAAACAGAAAGGGAGCAGGTCGCTGGGCGCCGGGCTGGGGCTGAGGTTATTCTTGGGCGCGTGTGATCGGCGTGACGACTGCCGCAGCTCAACAGAATTAGCTCCGCGCGTGTGTTGCGCCCTTACACAAGCCGGCCGCGCCGCAGTCAAAATATGCCCCTTTAATCTCGCCGTCTTTATAACGCTTCTCCAAGTCACTCCGGCGCCAGCTTTTCCAGCAAGGAGAACCTTCCGAATACTCGATCTCGCCCACTGCTCACTTCCTACCTCATCGGCTGTACACTGGAGAAAGAGATCAGTGATTAACGTCCCAGCAACTACGAGGTCATTAGAGACGAAGAACAAGCTCGTATTAGGGAAGGATGGGGGAGGTAATCTGGCATGTCCTTTCAAAGGAGGCATCCAGGCATTTGGCTGATACGATTTAGGGAGATCACGGAAAACAGAAATCTGGATGGCCGGGCACGGGTTTGAACCGTCGTCCTCCCGGATGCGTGTCCAGTGTGCTAACCAATGCGCCACCTCGCTCGGTCGCTGTACACTGTAAGCGATAAATAAAGCTCCCACCGTATGCTCTAGCTTGCGACGCAATGAACTTCCTGACAGGTTAGAACTGCATTCTACACTCCTGGAAATGGAAAAAAGAACACATTGACACCGGTGTGTCAGACCCACCATACTTGCTCCGGACACTGCGAGAGGGCTGTACAAGCAATGATCACACGCACGGCACAGCGGACACACCAGGAACCGCGGTGTTGGCCGTCGAATGGCGCTAGCTGCGCAGCATTTGTGCACCGCCGCCGTCAGTGTCAGCCAGTTTGCCGTGGCATACGGAGCTCCATCGCAGTCTTTAACACTGGTAGCATGCCGCGACAGCGTGGACGTGAACCGTATGTGCAGTTGACGGACTTTGAGCGAGGGCGTATAGTGGGCATGCGGGAGGCCGGGTGGACGTACCGCCGAATTGCTCAACACGTGGGGCGTGAGGTCTCCACAGTACATCGATGTTGTCGCCAGTGGTCGGCGGAAGGTGCACGTGCCCGTCGACCTGGGACCGGACCGCAGCGACGCACGGATGCACGCCAAGACCGTAGGATCCTACGCAGTGCCGTAGGGGACCGCACCGCCACTTCCCAGCAAATTAGGGACACTGTTGCTCCTGGGGTATCGGCGAGGACCATTCGCAACCGTCTCCATGAAGCTGGGCTACGGTCCCGCACACCGTTAGGCCGTCTTCCGCTCACGCCCCAACATCGTGCAGCCCGCCTCCAGTGGTGTCGCGACAGGCGTGAATGGAGGGACGAATGGAGACGTGTCGTCTTCAGCGATGAGAGTCGCTTCTGCCTTGGTGCCAATGATGGTCGTATGCGTGTTTGGCGCCGTGCAGGTGAGCGCCACAATCAGGACTGCATACGACCGAGGCACACAGGGCCAACACCCGGCATCATGGTGTGGGGAGCGATCTCCTACACTGGCCGTACACTACTGGTGATCGTCGAGGGGACACTGAATAGTGCACGGTACATCCAAACCGTCATCGAACCCATTGTTCTACCATTCCTAGACCGGCAAGGGAACTTGCTGTTCCAACAGGACAATGCACGTCCGCATGTATCCCGTGCCACCCAACGTGCTCTAGAAGGTGTAAGTCAACTACCCTGGCCAGCAAGATCTCCGGATCTGTCCCCCATTGAGCATGTTTGGGACTGGATGAAGCGTCGTCTCACGCGGTCTGCACGTCCAGCACGAACGCTGGTCCAACTGAGGCGCCAGGTGGAAATGGCATGGCAAGCCGTTCCACAGGACTACATCCAGCATCTCTACGATCGTCTCCATGGGAGAATAGCAGCCTGCATTGCTGCGAAAGGTGGATATACACTGTACTCTTGCCGACATTGTGCATGCTCTGTTGCCTGTGTCTATGTGCCTGTGGTTCTGTCAGTGTGATCATGTGATGTATCTGACCCCAGGAATGTGTCAATAAAGTTTCCCCTTCCTGGGACAATGAATTCACGGTGTTCTTATTTCAATTTCCAGGAGTGTATATCACGACTCAAACCCAGTCTATCGCCTTTCACAGCTAATGTTCTGTCGACCGTCCTCTCCGAGCACGCCTCACCGACCGCCTCAAATCTTAAATTTTCGTTTCTCTCTTCTACTTTATCAAATTCCGCAGAAGATTGCCTGTATTCTCAGTTGGACTATAGTCTTCGGGAAAGTACGTTAGTGCAGTGTCTGCATTTGACAGTGTCTTCAAATCTAGATGCAATCTTCCTTTGGACGTGCACGCGTGCAGCTCCAAAATGTCTACGTACGTACGTTGTTACATTAACTATAGGTGTCCGCACCGGTATCTGAGTGGTCAGCGTGACAGACTGTCAATCCTAAGGGCCCGGGTTCGATTCGCGGCTGGGTCGGAAATTTTCTCCGCTCAGGGACTGGGTGTTGTGTTGTCCTAATCATCATCATTTCATCCCCATCGACGCGCAGGTCGCCGAAGTGGCGTCAAATCGAAAGACCTGCACCAGGCGAACGGTCTACCCGACGGGAGGCCCTAGCCACACGACATTTCCATTTCCATTAACTATAAGTACATCTACATCTGCATCTACATACGTACTCCGCAATCCACCATACGATGCGTGGCGGAGGGCACCTCATACCACAACTAGCATCTTCTCTCCCTGTTCCACTCCCAAACAGAACGAGGGAAAAATGACTGCCTATATGCCTCTGTACGAGCCCTAATCTCTCTTATCTTATCTTTGTGGTCTTTCCGCGAAATATAAGTTGGCGACAGTAAAATTGTACTGCAGTCAGCCTCAAATGCTGATTCTCTAAATTTCCTCAGAGCGAAGTGTGCGCTGATATGAAACTTTCTGGCAGATTAAAACTGTGTGCCCGACCGAGACTCGAACTCGGGACCTTTGCAGAGTGAAAATCTCGTTCTGGAAACATCCCCCAGGCTGTGGCTAAGCCATGTCTCCGCAATATCCTTTCTTTCAGGAGTGCTAGTTCTGCAAGGTGCGCAGGAGAGCTTCTGTAAAGTTTGGAAGGTAGGAGACGAGATACTGGCAGAAGTAAAGCTGTGAGGACCGGGCGTGAGTCGTGCTTCGGTAGCTCAGACGATAGAGCACTTGCCCGCGAAAGGCAAAGGTCCCGAGTTCGAGTATCGGTCGGGCACACAGTTTTAATCTGCCAGGAAGTTTCATATCAGCGCACACTCCGCTGCAGAGTGAAAATCTCATTCTGGATTACGGGATTCTTTTTCGTATTCATCTGCATTAATTTACATTTATCTATATTTAGAGTTAGCTGCCATTCTTTACACCAATCACAAATCCTGTCCAAGCCATCTTGTATCCTCCTACAGTCACTCGCGAAGAAGACTGGGTTTATAACCCTGTTCTTCAACAATCCACACCATGCATTTTCTTTCGGAGAGTTGCGTTCGCGTCTATCACTATTGGGGGGGGGGGGCAGTAGGGGCTGGGGGTTGGTTCAAAAAAATGGCTCTGAGCATTGTGGGACTTTTTAACTTCTAAGGTCATCAGTCCCCTAGAACTTAGAACTACTTAAACCTAACTAACCTAAGGACATCACACACATCCATGCCCGAGGCAGGATTCGAACCTGCGACCGTAGCGGTCGCGCGGTTCCAGACTGTAGCGCCTAGAACCGCTCGGCCACCCTGGCCGGCGTGGGGGTTGGCGTCAGTTTCCCATATGCTGCAGTTGTGCGTGTTTACCGTGCCTCGTCCAAGAAACAGACGAAGTCGAAGAATTCCTCGTTTCATTCACTTTTGCCAGAATTGTCTACGCAAATGCCTTCCGTCGTGGTCTCTCCTAAGGCTTGATTTTGTCTCGAAGTTGCAGTTTGTACACCCGTAGCCGCAATCTTTTATAGACGAAATCGCGTGCTATCGAACGAGGTAACTGTAACCGTCTACTTGCTCGTCGGGTTGCCTTGCGGGGGCTAAGCTGGAAGGAAGTACGGATTAATTCCACAGTAGCCTCTGGAGCTGTGTACTTGGCGTGGTGGCCCAGACATCGAAAGCAAACGCCCAGTGTCATGTCTTGAGTGTTACGTAAGTGGGAACATCGTCAGTTGGTCGCTGTCCATACTCGCGCCGGAAAGAATGTTGTACCCGTGTAACAGACCTTAGCTCAGAGAGAGAAAGCGCACAGAACACATGCTGTGCAGTCCACATGGCTACTGACGCACGTCTACGTGAACAAAGCAGTTACGCGAACGCGCACGGGGTACCAACTGCCGTAAGCAAACACATAAAGCACTTCAGTTACCATCCTTGTAGAAGCAGACAGACAATAAATATTTCAATTACGTCTCAAGTTCAAAAAATGGTTCAAATGGTTCAAATGGCTCTGAGCACTATGCGACTTAACTTCTGAGGTCATCAGTCGCCTAGAACTTAGAACTAATTAAACCTAACTAACCTAAGGACATCACACACATCCATGCCCGAGGCAGGATTCGAACCTGCGACCGGAGCGGTCACTCGGCCCCAGACTGTAGCGCCCAGAACCGCACGGCCACTCCAGCCGGCTTCAAAAAATGTTCAAATGTGTGTGAAATATTATGGGACCTAACTGCTAAGGTCATCAGTCCCTAAGCTTACACACTCCTTAACCTAAATTATCCTAAGGACAAACACACACACCCATGTCCGAGGGAGGACTTAACCTCAAACCGGGACCAGCCGCACTGTCCATGACTGCAACGCCTTAGACTGCTCGGCTAAACGTCTCAAGTCATTACGTTTTATAGTACTATACAATATGTGATCAAAAGTATACGGACACCTGGCTGAAAATGATTTACAAGTTCGTGGCATCCTCCATCGGTAATACTGGAATTAAATATGGTGTTGGCCCACCCTTAGCCTTGATCACAGCTTCCACTCTCGCAGGCATATGTTCAGTCAGCTGTTGGAAGGTTTCTTGGGGAATGGCATCCAATTCTTCACGGAGTGCTGCACTGAGAAGAGGTTCTCTATAGGATTCAGGTCAGGACTCTGTGCAGGCCAGTCCATTACAGGGATGTTATTGTCGTGTAACCACTCCGCCGCAGGCCGTGCATTATGAATAGGTGCTCCATTGTGTTGAAAGATGCAACACCATCCCCGAATTGCTCTTCAACAGTGGGAAGCAAGAAGGTGCTTAAAGCATCAGTGTAGGCCTGTACTGTGATACTGCCACGCTAAAAAAACAAGGGACAGAAGCCCCCTCCACGTAAAACACGACCACACCATAACACCACCACCTCCGAATTTTACTGTTGGCACTACACAGACTGGCAGATGACGTTCACTGGACAATCGCCGTACCCACACCCTGCCATCGGATCGACACATTGTGTACCGTTATTCGTCACTCCACACAACGTTTTTCCACTCTTCAATCGTCCAATGCTTACGCTCCTTATACCAAGCGAGGCGTCGTTTGGCATTTACCGGCGTGATGTGTGGCTTATGAGCAGCCGCTCGACCATGAAATCCAAATTTTCTCACCTCTCGCCTAACTGTCATAGTACTTGCAGTAGATCCTGATGCAGTTTGGAATTCCTGTGTGATGGTCTGGAGAGATGTCTGCCTATTACACATTACGACTCTCTTTAACTGTCAGCGGTCTCTGTCAGTCAACAGACAAGGTCGCCCTGTACACTTTTGTGCTGTGCGTGTCCTTTACGTTTCCACTTCACTATCAAATCGGAAACAGCTGACCTAGAGATGTTTAGGAGAGTTTAAATCTCGCGTACAGAGGTATGACACAAGTGACACCCAATCACCTGGCCACGTTCAAAGTCCATGAGTTCCGCTGAGTGCCCCGTTCTGCTGTCTCACGATGTCTAATGACTACTGAGGTCGCTGATAAGGAGTACCTAGCAGTAGGTAGCAGAACAATGCACCTAATATGAAAAACGTTTGTTTTTGGGGGTGTCCGGATGCTTTTGAAACACATAGTGTATGTTAAACCTAGACAACCTGTATATAAGAAGGGTGAAAGAATAGACAATCGAAATAACAGACTAATAGCCTTAAGATCTGTTTGCTGCAGAATTATTGATCATGTTCTAAGTTCGAATATACAAAATTTTTTCGAGACAGGAAAGGTACTGTCCACAGCATGGATAGAGAACGCATGACTCGAGCGAAACTCATCTTGTCCTTTTCTCGCATGATATCGTACACCCTAGATCAAGGGCAAGTTGTACTGGATGGTGAGAGTTCAGTAGACACAAGGTTGTCGTCAGTAGTGCCCCAGGAAAGTGTGGCAGGACTGCTGTTGTGTTCTGTATATATGAAAGATCTGACAGACAGAATGAGCAGCAATCTTCAGCTGTTTGCTGATGATACTGTAATGTTGTTGTTGAGTGGCTATAGGAGGATACAGGATGACTCACAAGGGGAGGCCACGACGTTGGGATCACAGATTTACTTCAAACTTTGTTCACCTTTAGGACGCCATTAAAACAACACAATGTGAAAGTAGTAAGGTGCACTAGTCTGACAATTTCGACAAAAGCACATAAGTTTTACGTGTCTATTACGTAACTGATGTATGTGTGTGAAGGTGCTACGTAAGGTGCTACGTAAGACGAACGTGTCTGAGGCGACGTTTCGACTCCCGCTCAAGCTTAATTATCAATCGTTGTTTCAGCACTGGTCATATTATTTAATTTATATGACATTTTAGAAGCAATATAATGAAAAAAAAACCAAGTGTATTTGCATGAAGATTCAATTTTTGTTTTCCATGTCCGCATGACAAATACCATCCTGCATCATGTACTAATTGTGCATTACTCTTGTGGTCTGGCACTTTGAGACTTTACATATTACTGATTGTGAATAACGTCATTCGCATCATTATATATTGAGGTTTGTCTTGGGCATACCAAGCCTGTCCTTCGTTCAAAAATGGTTCAAATGGCTCTGAGCACTATGGGACTTACCATCTGAGGTCATCAGTCCCCTAGACATAGAACTACTTAAACCTAACTAACCTATGGACATCACACACATTCATGCCCGAGGCACGATTCGAACCTGCGACCGTAGCAGCGGACTGAAGCGCTTAGAAACGCTCGGCCACAGCGGCCGGCCTGTCCTTCGTCACTTAAAATTTAATTATTAATAAGAGTGAAATAACATATGAATTCACTAAAACTTCGTGAAAATGCACATGGTTTTTTCACTACATTACCTCTCAAATTTCATAAATTAAATAATGTGACCAATGATGAAAAACATACAGACTGAAAAATAAGTGTTAGCGGGACTCGTACTGTCGCCTCGCCTGCGGCTGCACTAGAAAGGCGTGACCGCTAACCACTTAACCACAGCGACTTCGCGTAGATACATCAGTTACATAATATACGCGTAAAACTTCTTTTGCGATTCTCTCGGGATTGCCAGAGTATTGTACCTTACTACTTTCACACAATGTTGTTTTAACGGCCTACTAATTTGCATAAAGTGTGAAGTAAACCCGTGATCCCAACCTTGTTGCCTCCCCTTGTTAAACATAATTTATATCTGATATAATGACTGGTCGCTTGCCCTGAATGTATGTGGAAAAACGTAGGTTAACATAGACGAGTAGGAAAAACAATCCTTGAAAATGTAGGTCAATATCTACGAGTAGGAAAAACAATCCAGTAATGTTCCAGTACAATATTAATGGTGTGCTGCTTGACACCGTCACATTGATTAAATATCTATGCATAACGCTGCAAAGGGATCTGTAATGGAACGAGCACGTGAGGTCGGTAGTAGGGCCGGCAAATGGTCGACTTTGGTTTATTGGGAGACTTCTAGTAAAGTGTAGCTCATTTACACTGCGCAACAAAATTAATGAGTAACTTCTTTGAAATACCGTCATTTTCTCTCAAGTTAGAAATCTGGCTCGAAGGTGCTGAGAGCCTTCCTCTGTAATGGTGCAAAGCGAGGTGCCCTGTGACGTCACCCACCCACGAGCTCGGCAACGTTTCAAGCAGCAGCTTGTCGGTACACACTCACACACACACACACACACACACACACACACACACACACACAACCACCAAATCCTCACTCCTCCGTGATGGAAATCCAACAGCGACGCTGAGCATTCAAATAATCACATGGTTTTCTTATGGGTATCCAAGAAAACATTTAGGACACACCGCTATTCAAAATAGTTGTCATAAAGGTTATGAATGAAACCACCCCTACCATCGGTACGCTCATTTTCACTCACCTCGCGGTCAAAAGTGACAGTTCGCAGTGCGATATGCAAAAGGATGACGTTCTTGACAACTTTAGACACTGCTGACACCCCCTGGACAATTCAGCCCTTCCTAAGGACATCACGAGCTGCAACCCCATTGAACGTGATCTCAACCTTTTCTAGTGTAGCGTGACGGCAAGTTTTGCTCCGGTATACATAGTGAAACCCGTAATAACCGTTCAAATCCATTCGACAAAATTTGAACATGATTCAGAGCAGAGAAGGACGTTAATACTTTTTCATCCTTCCTTTTTGGCGCCCTACTGTGGCGTTTGCACAGGGGTGTGCGATTTTGACACGCACACGAATTAAACGGCAAATGGCTCCTCTAAGACCTCTTAGTTCAGCAGCATCCTCGGTGTCACATGCGCGTATTTATTGGACGCATTAAAAATGTTCCTATTCAGAGACACCCATCCAGTAATTCCGAGGTGCCGGCGAGATGCTTTCTACATGAGTGCCAGCTCGCTGCGTGCGAAATCCGACATATGCCGAAACGTTTGTTTAGAGCGCTGGCGCCTGGTAATTTGTGGATGGGTGTATCTGTACAGAGACATATTTAAAGTGCCCAGTAAAAGTACTTGGGTGGCGCTGATGGTGGTGCCGAAATGTGGGTTCTTAGAGGGACCATTCCTGTTTTATTCACGTGCATATCAAAATCGTACGCACCTGTGCACATGCCACAGGAGGGGGGGGGGGGGGGAAGCACGGATACAAAAGTATATACATCCTTCTCTGTTTCGGATCGTGTCCATATTTGGTCGAATGGATTTGAGCGGTCCCTATGGGCTCCACGATGCATTCCAGGGCAAAAATTGCGGTTACGCTACACTCCAAAGGGTTGAGGTCAAGTTCAATGGGGTTGCAGCTCCGTGATGTCCTTAGAGAGAGGTTGTATAGTCCGGGGATTGTCAGCTATATCAAAAGTTGTCAAGAACGTCATCTTGTTGCATATCGCACTGAGAACTGACATGTTCAACCGTGAAATGTGTGAAAATAAACGTACCCAGGGAAGGGGTGGTTTCATTCATACCATTTACGACAACTCCTTACGCCTTTTCGCATCGATTCTGAGCAGCAGTCTGTCCGAAATGTTTCTCTCGGCTACCCATGAGAAAACCGCGTGATTTTATTGTTGAGCGTCGCTGTTCGACTTTCACTCAGAGGCGTCAAGAGAAGGAGTGAGATGTGAGTAAGGGGAAATGTGACAAGCTTCCCGTGGTGTGACACGTCCACAGTGGCGTTGGGCAGAACTGAGGTGGAATGTGGTGCTAATGTAACGTTGTTAATCGCCTACGTATCTCATGAAGTTCCCAGTTCTGGCCTTTTTTTTTTTTTTTTTTTTTTTTGAGTGTGTCGACATCTTGCTGTTGGAAATGTTTTTTACACAATTACAGAGGAAGATAACAGGAGCGTTAGAGCCAAATTTTGAATCTCTGCATTGCAATGTGGGCCCGCCTCTCGTGGTCGTGCGGTAGCGTTCTCGCTTCCCACGCCCGGGTTCCCGGGTTCGATTCCCGGCGGGGTCAGGGATTTTCTCTGCCTCGTGATGGCTGGGTGTTGTGTGTGATGTCCTTAGGTTAGTTAGGTTTAAGTAGTTCTAAGTTCTAGCGGACTGATGACCATAGATGTTAAGTCCCATAGTGCTCAGAGCCATTGGAACCATTGCAATGTGAGGAGATGACGGGGTTTCTAAAAAGTGTCTTTTTAATTGTGCTAATCAGTCTATAAAGGAAATCGCGAATAGAACTCTAGCGAAACTGTGTTTCATGTGTCTGAGATTCCCACCATGTCGGATTAAAGGAATACGTTGACGCAGTTCAGAGGCGTGCTGCTAACGTTGTTGCTGGTACTTTCGACTAGCACCTGAGCGTTACAGAAATGTTTCAACGGAAGTCGGAATCCCAGGAAGCAAGACTGTGTTTTTTCCTCTAAACATTATTGAGAAAATTTAGAGAACCGTCACCTGCAGCTGGCTGCAGGGTTCTACTGCCGCCAACGTACAGTTAGCGTAAGGACCACAAAAATAAGATAAGGTAAATCACGGATGTTATGGAGGGGTATAGACAGTCGTTCTTCCCTTGCTTCATTTGCGAATAGAACAGGAAAGGAAATGACTAGCAGTGGTATAAGGCACCCTCAGCTCTGTGGTGTATTTATGTAGACGATAGCGTCTTACTGGGGAACGATACGGGAATCTATTATCCAATGATGTGCATCTGGCTCTTCGACTGCAGGACCTTCCCAGATCACCTGTAACTTCAGCACGACATTTCCTCACTTCTTCGGCTGCCAAATTCTATCAGAATAGTTTGAGGAGCACTTCACGTGAGTAATGATGCTTGTGCCCCCGTCCAGACCTTCTGACCTCAATCCTGTTGAGACATCTGGGACGCCACTGAACAAAACGTGCACAGCTTGAACCAGTTGCGACCATTTTCCGGGTTGTGGACGGCGTTTGTGCAGTCATGGATCGGAATATCTCGCCAATGCTTTCGGCGTCTCATGGAGTCAATGAAACGTCGGTTAGTCGTCGTCATCTACATCTACATACATACTCCGCAAGCCATGTTACGGTGTGTGTTGGAGGGCATTTCTTGTACCACTATCTTTCCCCCTCCCTCTTCAGTTCACAAATAACGTGTCGAAAGAATGATTTCCGGTATAGCTCCGTATGAGCTCTAATTTCTCCGATTTTCTCGTATTGATCATTTCGCGTGACGGATTTGGGAGGAAGTAATAGGTTACCCAACTCTTCATGGAAAGTTGCAAACGGTTCCGTGATGCACAACGTCTTCCTTGTAGCGTCTGATACTGAAGTTTGTTGAGCATTTCCGCGACGCTATCGCATTGAATAAAGGATCCAGTGACGAAACATGGCGCTCTTAGTTGAATCTTTTCTATATCTTCTATTACGCTGCTCGGGAAGAGTCCAAGAGTGATTAACAATAAAAAAAGTAATCAGCGTGATTCTGTTCTGCAAGCCACTTCTTTCTGTGATGCATTACATTTACTTAAGATCCTCCCAATGAACCTCAGCCTGGAATCTGCTTTTTGTAAATTTTTATTATGTGATTATTCCACTATAGATTACTCCGGGTGGTTGCTCCTATTTTATGCTAGTTACTTTTTCAGTAATTTGTTGCCAATAGGATAATCGGGAAGTACACTACTGACCATTAACATTGCCACACCAAGAAGAAATGCAGACGATAAACGGGTATTCATTGGACAAATATATTATACTCGAACTGACATGTGATTACATTTTCAAGCAGTTTGAGTGCATAGATCCTGAGAAATCAGTACCCAGAACGACCACCTCTGGCCGTAATAACGGCCTTGATACGCCTGGACATTGAGTCAAACAGAGCTTGGCTGGCGTGTACAGCTACAACTGCCCATTCAGCTTCAACACGATACCACAGTTCATCAAGAGCAGTGACTGGCGTCTTGTGACGAGCCAGTTGCTCGGCCACCATTGACCATACGTTTTCAATTGGTGAGAGATCTGGAGAATGTGCTGGCCAGGGCAGCAGTCGAACATTTTCTGTACCCAGAAAGGCCCGTACAGGACCTGCAACATGCGATCGTGCATTATCCTGCTGAAATGTAGGGTTTCGCAGGGATCGAATGAAGGGTAGAGCCACAGGTCGTAACACATCTGAAATGTAGCGTCCACTGTTCAAAGTGCCGTCAATGTGAAAAAGAGGTGACCGAGACGTGTAACCAATGGCACCCCATACCATCACGTCGGGTGATACCCCAGTATGGCGATGACGAATACACGTTTCCAATGTGCGTACACCGCGATGTCGCCAAACACGGATGCGACCATCATGATGCTGTAAACAGAACCTGGATTCATCCGAAAAAATGACGTTTTGCCATTCGTGCACCCAGGTTCGTCGTTGAGTACACCATCTCAGGCGCTCCTGTCTGTGATGCAGCGTCAAGGGTAATCGCAGCCATGGTCTCCGAGCTGATAGTCCATGCTGCTGCAAACGTCGTCGAACTGTTCGTGCAGATGGTTGTTGTTTTGCAAACGTCCCCATCTGTTGACTCAGGGATCGAGACGTGGCCGCACGATCCGTTAAGCCATGCGGATGAGATGCCTGTCATCTCGACTGCTAGTGATACGAGGCGTTCCGTATTACCCTCCTGAACCCACCGATTTCATATTCTGCTAACAGTCATTGGATCTCCACCAACGCGAGCAGCAATGTCGTGATACGATAAAACGTAATCGCGATAGGCTCAATCCGACCTATATCAAAGTCGGAAACGTGATGGTACGCATTTCTCCTCCTTACACGAGGCATCACAACAACGTTTCACCAGGCAACACCGGTCAACTGCTGTTTGTGTATGAGAAATCAGTTGGAAACTTTCCTCGTGTCAGCACGTTGTAGGTGTCGCCACCGGCGCCAACCTTGTGTGAATGGTCCGAAAAGCTAAACATTTGCATATGAAAGCATCTTCTTCCTGTCGGTTAAATTTCGCGTCTGTAGCACGTCATCTTCGTGGTGTATCAACTTTAATGGCCAGTAATATAGTTGTTCTCTGCAAAAGAACAGAAATGGCTGTTACTCGCAACTAATTAGGTGTATCTCATTCTGTAGCTCATGACTGTATACGCAAGGGCAAGAGGAGAAAATAATAAAACTTTATTGACATCGAAGTCATTACAGGTCGAGTACACGGTTATTTTCACGAAGATTGTGGCCTTGTTGAAGAAGCGATTCAGGTATGCGGTGGAAGAGATTTAGGGAACTATGAAAAAAACTGAATCATAGGATTTGAACATGAATCTGACCAGTTTCTTCTGTATAACACAACTCCAGGCTATTAACCGCTAAGCCTCCTCACTCGATACTTGCACTTGTGTAGGTAAGCGACATGCGAACAGTGATACAAATTACCACTTCACTTTTCTTCTTATTGCACCACCAACATTGACAGTGAAAGGACAGAGCTGTGGTGTCTCAGTTCAATTATTTGCACTTACAGCGACTAGCTATAAAGTGTGGTGACGGGTGGTAGACCTTGAGGACAAGTCAGCGGTGGAAGCTCGCCTATGGAAATGCCGTATATTTTATGTATGATTGCAGTCACGCCCTCGCAAAACTGTCGCGCATTATCTGTTGACAGTCAAGGCTGAACAACGAGAATAGAAACAGCAATATTATGAAAATCCTGCTGTATAAAGAGGTCCACAAATTCTTGTTGACACCGTGGAACTGAATGGATAACATTATGGGAGAGCATTATTAAGATAAATTTGTCGCTAATAGCTAGGCACCATCAAGGGACGTAGCTTAAAAGATTGTAATAGTAGGACATCCATACTACAAAATACGCCGTACGAGATGGGGAATCAGATCATTATCGCAGGAGGTAGTAATGTGTGTGGTTTGGAGGGCTTACGCCTGAAGTACACATCAACAAAAGCAGGATGTCATTCCATCATTACCGTAACATGTACATGCTATTTTTCTGTTGATCTGATGTGACTGAAATAGATAAGGGGGCAGGAGCGTATAAATCAGCAAAAATACCCTATCAAGTCACACATTTGTGACTGTTAACTAGTGTGGAAGCCATGTAGGAAAACTGTCTCCAGTGCTATGTACCCACACGTAATCAAAGATGCGTGGTGGAAGATACATACTGTGAAAAGACAGTCGAGTTGATGCTGCAGTTACGTCAGTTCAGGAGACAGTGAAATACATCGAAATCATGATCGTGTTCTTCCAACACTTGGAAGACAGTTACAGCAGCGTGTCAAGTGGAATTGCCTTTCTGATGTAACCAAGGAAGGCCATCATCGTGTGCGGTTGAACAGGTCCTCTGAAGGTGCGTTCTTTACCAAATCAGCGAAGAGAGACTTCCACAAAAATTAGTAGTTACACTTAACGCCATGTAAACATCCCATAGAGTATAACACTACTCCACCGGCTAGCATTATTCCAGAAGTGGATGTTCCGATGTTTCTTGCCTGATACATCGAATCCCATCCATCTTACGCAGCTGAAAACGTGACTCATCTGAGAAGGTTATCTATCACCGATTCTGATAATGGCGAACAAATTCATTCATCCATGCAACACTGCAAGATAATACCCGTCTGCTTTGCAGACTTGTACGCAGCAGGCGCGAGTAACGGTCGCCATGAAAACAGGTGCCGTTAGCCCCTAGTTCATTTGTATGGTTCCAGCGTAACATTTTGCTTCATCTTCACTTACTAGGGTAGTCAGTGTTCACCTCTAACATCAATGGTGCGTCGTGTTTCGCAGTTTCTGCTACGGTCCGAAACAGTGGTACTGTTAGATCGTTCACGATACGTTTTCTCCACAGAGGCACAAGCTTCGTAGTTTCACAAATAATGCCTCTCTCCTCAACTCGGCCGGAAAGACGATGATCATCCATTTAAAAAAAAACTCGAATAAGTAACTTCGTTTGCCCATGAAAGACTCGAGAGAAAAGTATACAAACAACCTATCAGTCTCTTTACATACTTGCTTCACCATTGCACATCACATCATACATCTCGTGAACTACGAGTTGATAATGTCATTTCTATTGCATTTCATTTCAAAGGCGCACCATTTAACAGAAGTTAATCCTTTTTCAGAGACAACGATAGAGTGCTTAGGTCGGATGCTCTATGGCTAAAGCACCGTATTTACAGAGCTTCTAAGTAGTGAGGAGCAGATTTATAACACGTTTGTATTAAGTCGCTTTCTTATCCATTTGTCTGTTCGCTGCAAATTTTGCAATTGAGTCCAAAATAACTTGCCTATGAGCTAGAGACTTGAAACTTTCAATACAGCTCAGAACAGGATGATAATGCAATATTAACTCGTTGTCTTTTCTGGTGTGTGGCTGAAGGTGCTTTGTGTACCAGTGTTTCTCTCCCCCTTTCAAGTACCAGTCGCGAATGTTTCGTGATCAGAACGATTGCTGGTAATTCTCCGTACGAGAATCCCTCTAATTATCGCCTCACGGTCTTTTTATGAGACAATCGTAGGTTGGCTCAGGTGAAGAGAAACTGAAAAAACCTGAAATTTACACATGTCTTCGTTTAATCTCGTCAAAATGTCTGAACTCAAGTGAAAAATTTCACACACATACAAGACTGTATGAAAATAATCATTTCAATAAAGAAATCTTCTTACTATAACATGTTTTTAAAACGGATCAAAAATGTCTGAACTCAAGTGAAAAATTTCACACACATACAAGACTGTATGAAAATAATCATTTCAATAAAGAAATCTTCTTACTATACCATGTTTTTAAAACGGATCAAAAAGTATGAAATAATTTCTTCTAGCCCCATACAGATTCCTAATCCCATACAGAAAGTCCTGAAAATTTGTGCTTGTGAGTTTTTTTATATTTATGACGACACTTGAAAAGTTAAAAGCGAAAAACGTGAGCACGAAATGTAGGAGTAGCTGTCGTTGAGAAAAATTATACATCAGTTCATATCATTTGCAGTGCAATAAAATTGTTAGTGACTTATGTGAACTATTCATGCATCAATTATCTATTGCATGCACCGCACGTTTTTCGATTTAAATTTTACAAGTGTTACCATAGCTATTAAAAAAATCACAAGCATATATTTCATGACTATCTGTATGGATCTAGGAGAAATTATTATCATACATTTTTGCACTTAAGACAGTGAATGAACTTGAATATAACATGATTATTAAATTTTCCTCTTTTTATTTTTTTTTCTTCCTTTTCTCTTCCCAAAACATTTCATTCTTTGACTGCGTTCGTGTTTCCTTTGTTCTCTCCATATTTTCCCCGGTCTCTTCCTTTCTTTTGCTTAAAATTTCGTATTCATAATTTTGTTTCTGAATTTGTATCGTTCATCTATAATTTCTTTATTGACTCCAGCTTGTTTTAGGTCTTCTCCTATTTCATGACACCAGTTGGTTTTTTTGATTGAGCTGCTGACTACATCAAAAATCCTCTTTGTGACTCTGGTGTTGTTCATTCTGTGTATGTGCCCAAAGAATATTAACCGACATTTTCTGATTATGTCTGTTAGTCTGTCTGTATGTTCGTACAGTCCTTGGGTTGACCTCTTCATCCATACACCATCCCTATATACTGCTCCAAAATTTTTTTGAAGGATTTTACATTCTATCTTTTCTGTCTCTGTGATGCCTGATGCTCCAATTGTGGTCGTTTCTGATGCATAGAGGGCTTCTGGTAGTACAACTGTGTTGTAGTGCCTGAGTTTCGCCTGTCTTGAGATGTCTCTTTTATTGTAGTGCGTCCATGTAAGTTTGTACGCTTTCTGTAGTGTTTCTGTTCATTCTGTATTGGATACCTTGTATGATCCTCCTATTTGTATGTATTCTCCAAGATACTTGAAGTTTTCACTCTGTTAATCAATCCGTTTTTTTGTGTACATGACTTGTGTATTGTTCTTTCTTTCCATATATTGTGTTTTCTCGTACGATATCTGTAACCCGGTTTTAGCAGAGACTTCATGTAAATATTCCAGGGCTTCTTGCGCTTCTTCTCTGTTGTTGCTGAGTATTGCCAAATCATGTGCAAATGCTAGGCATTTTATGATCTAGGAGAAATTATTTAATACTTTTTGGTCTTTTTTAAAAATGTACTACATTGAAATGTTTTTTATTTAAATAATTAGTTTGACTTCCGGGCACGTAATTCATGAATTATCTGCAAGCAAGGTACGGCCCTGGCATCATTGTGATACGATTTAAGAGGCTTTTACAGATGGGACATTCTCTCCAGTTTGACGTTTTGGATCTCATCTCGGTTTTTACAACCGTTGTTAAGACGACAAAATTTTTGTGTTGCTTATACATGTCGCGCACATAAAGCGAAACAATTTGTAGTTTGATTTTAAATGAAGACAATATGTAAAATGAGTCTCTTCGTGATAGAAACATACACAGTCTCCTGTTAACCTTGCATATTTCTCACGCATTTGGAAAGAAAGGGGCTGTACAAACATTATTTCTTTTACAAGGAACATACGGAAACTTAAAGAATGAAGACTACGGTACCAAGCTTTTCAGTATATTTTAGCGTCATCTACAGCCACAATGAAGCAGTGCTTTCTGTTCACTTTCAAAAGGATAAACGTTGAAAATACTGAGTCGATGACTGCTAATGGTTATTAGTAAGAATCAACTAAGAGCTTATTGCAATCACAGATTTTGAACTGCGAGTTATGTAAGGGATTATTCTCGCTATGTAACGTTTAGTTAACAGAATATATTAACAGAAAAAAGTAGACTAAAATACCGCTCGTGAGTAAATCTGAAACGTTGGCTGTTTCGAATGGTGATTTTGCAAGTTCTGCTGATAAATGTGAGGTGCCAACATTAGCGCTGGAAGCCGTCAAGTGGTTGCAGTTATGAGTATAAAGGAAGGACGTTAGCTACAAGTCTCTGAGAAGACCAAGGTAACACTTAGAGGCAAGGATCTTAATTCGCCTGTCCTCCGTTTGTGGTTGTCCCGATCAAAATGCCTTTCTTATCTCACTTCATCGACTTACACTTACCTCGATTTAGGTTTTAATGAAGGCTATGATTCACTCGCTTTTATGAGAAGAAATTTGCGTCTGCGACTCAGTCTTTTCAGCAGGATATAAGAAACTTAAAACATTGCTAAGAACTTGTCTACTTATCTTGATAATGTTTCTTTTAATTTTTCTTAATGACTCTTGGGAAAATGAATGTAGTCTTCCTTATATAACTACATTAGCGTTTTACATGTGATCCCATTGCTACTGATATAAACAGAACTCGTTCCGCGGTGCAAATTCGGTACGAGAAGCAATTTAAAATAATCAGTGTTTGAAATTTTCTTTGCGTATCACGGAAAGGAAGTCTACTTGTATATATATATATATATATATATATATATATATATATATATATATATATATATATATATATATATATATGGACATTCAGCCTCAAAAATGATCTATGATATATGAAGCGTTGTGTCGTTGTAAGCCGTCACGGATGTAAGCCACTTTTCGTATTGTTACCATATGCCAATTCAACACCCCATAAAAATTCGAAACTTACGACTGAGTATTCATAACTCTTTTATGGTGTGAAAAAGGAAATATCAAGTCGCAACATTATGTGTGTTACCTTGGGGACAAGCGATGGACGTATTCTCTAAAGTGGTAGGACAACAGTTTCTCTAAACTGGTAGAATAACAGATGGTAAAAGAGTTATCAGCTTTTTGGTTAAACTCTCCGTCATGGTGTCTATCATTATAGGCGGGTCACAGTGGGATGATGAAGAGGAGATATTCTGAGATGTTCATTCTTGGTGGAACCGCTTCAGAATTCACTTGAAGTGATTTGAAAGCCCATGGTAAATCTCAAGCACACTGGTTGAACATGATTACAAATCCGTTTCCTCCAAATTATACGGTTTTGTCTCATGATTGTATGAAATTGGAGCGCAATTCAAACCGCATATAATCTATTTTTACATATAACTGATCCATGATATACATATACTCAGTAATCCCTAATTACGGGTTTTTCATTTGTGATTTATCCGAAAGAATAATTCGTTTTGGATTGTAGAAAACACTGGCCATGTTTCCTAGCAGATGAAATCGATTTACCGATTTCGTATTTTTTTTCTTGTTCCTTTTGCCTTCATTGCTGTCTTGTTCTGGCGAAGTGACTTATTTATAGTATCAAATCAGCATACATTTTTGTTGAATTATTTTCAAAACAGCCCAAACATTGGCTTTCGATTTGATTTTTGGTTAGCCATCAACAAATGCGACATTCATCTTGTACAGAGCTTTCTTATGGTTAATTCTTTAAGTAGAATGTTCTGTACTCTTTCTTCGGATATTATGAAGCGCCAGTTGTTTTGCTGACTTCAACTGTTCATTATCCAAAACCATATGACGCACTTTCTTGGTATTATCATCTGAATTTGAAGTTCTGGAACGTTTTTACGTGCATCATCTTCAAGAGAAGAACAGCGAAGTTAGATTTATCCACACATTTCCAAACTATTTAAAATGAGAGAATTAACTCACTATTAACTTTCACCAACCATGCATGAATTTTCATGAGCAAAAATCGTCCAAGGGACAGCATTTCATGACGTACTACTACTACTATTACTTTAATAGCCATGTAAACAGAACTATTCCCTAGATCAAGTTGACACTTGCCTTACGATATTGCTGAACATGCATAAATTCAACTGAAGTTGCGTTTAATTGTCCCTGGGCGGAGTTCTTATCACCCCGCCCGCATAAATATCGCACATACAGCGTGCTGATAAATCCTAAGAAATTCAGACAGAAACAGATGCGTTCAGATAGTCATTTCTAGCACGCAACGTATGCGATTACGACAGGCAGGGAGCTGAAATTGTAGTTACGAATTAATGTCAACGTTGCACCAAAGATGCCCTGCATTGTAGTAGGATAAATGTAGAACTCTTAGTAAATTATTAGCATACCCTAGCTTTGCAGCGAGGGAGCAACCAATATAATGTATGTTGTGTGTGCAGGCCATTGGTCTGCAACTACCGAGGTCAGCGCTGAACTCCGGGACGCCTCCGCGAACAAGGCTCGCCCTGGACGCCGCACGCCGCCAAATCTGACGCTACATTCACCATGGTGAGTCCAACATCTCTTTTATTTATCGATGCTCTAAATGTGTCCCCTCCAGGTGAACAGAAGTATTTTATTCATTAACGAAGATGATAAGCAAACCGGACAAAATTAGTTACCCCCAGAAGGCATCTCGCAAGAAACGCCCTCTACCCCAGCTAATGGCTGGAAGGAGACTCCACAAGTTTTTTCAGGTATGACATATCCAGTTTATGCCACTCATTGATGATTAAATCAAGAAAAGTTAACAAAGTGTGCGGATCTACGAGGGGAGTTCAATAAGTAATGCAACACATGTCTTTTCTCGGCCAATTTCCGTTGGAAAAAGCGGAATTTATTGTGCAACGTCGTGGAATATTCTTGCTTCAGCCTCTATAGTTTCATGAACTTCCGATAGGTGGCGGCGCTAGACATAGTCTCCAAAATGGCATCTATGACGGAGGTACGGAACAAGCAGAGAACTCTGTCATTGAGTTCCTTTTGGCGGAAAACCAGAGCATCGCAGATAGGCGCTTGCACAGTGTTTACGGAGACCTGTAGCGAATAAAAACACCAGGAGTCATTCCGCGAGGCGTCTGTCATATCAGCAAGATCGCGCAAACCTGTGACGGTCTGCCGCACACAGCTGCGACTCCTGCAATCTTGAAACGTCTGGACACTCTCATTCGAGGTGATCGACGTATCACAATCAAACACGTCGTTCCACAACTGGATGTCTCTGTTGGTAGAGCTGACTCAATCGTCTACCGGTTGGGGTACTCAAAGGTGTGTGCCTGCTGGGTTCGTTGCCGCTTAACGGAAGACCATAAAGGGCAACGAAGGACAATCTGTGCGGAATTGCTTGCGCGTTACGAGGCTGATTGTGATAATTTTTTGTCGAACATCGTCACAGGCTATGAAACATGAGTACATCACTTCGAACCTGAAGCAAAACGGCAATGCACGGAGTGGCGCCACACCAACTCTCCTCCGAAGAAAAGTTCAAAGCCGCACTAACAGCCGGTAAAGTCATGGCGACTGTCTCCTGGGACTCTGAAGGGTTCATTCTGTTTGATGTCCTCCCTAACTGTGCAATGATCGACTCTGAAGTGTATTGTGCTACTCTTAGGACACTGAAGAAACTACTTGAGAGTGTTCGTCGCCACAAAAATGCAGACGAACTTCTCCATGACAACGCAAGGCCTCACACAAGTCTGCGCACCCGAGGGGAGATCACAAAACTTCGTTGGACTGTTCTTCCTCATCCACTACACAGCTCGTATCTCGCACCTTCCGACTTCCATCTGTTTGGCAAAAAGATGGATGTACTTCGCGGGAAGTAGTAATGGGGAGGTTTTTGATGCAACATGAAGTTGCCTCCGATGTCGACAAGTAGAGTGGTCCCATGCAGGCATACAGGCTTTCCCAATAAGGCGGCGTAAGGTCGTCGAATTGAACGGAGATTCTGTTGAAAAATAGGCGAAAATGTGGGGAATAAGGTAGTGTATTGGAATCCTGAATAAAATCAACCTGCTTTCAGAAATAAATGTGTTACATTACTTATTGAACCTCCCTAGTAGACTGCTGCGTTTCATCGACTGTTCCATACAGACCAGCAATTGGCATTGTGAAGATGGGTTATTTAGTGGGCACTCGAAGGGTGATAGGATGCCTGAATGTTCGTAAAATCAGACACGTACGTGTGTACGCCTGCAGCCCTGTGAAAACGGCTGTTGTGATTGTGGAAGACGGGAGTGTCCACAGCATTCTCATCTCGATGACTTAGTAGGAAGCGCCACAATCAGACAACAGCATGATGAAATAAACATCCTGGTTCGTGTTCACGGTAACCTGAATGAGTGGGCCTAGATCATGCTACGAGAAACACTCCCAGAACAGCACAGAAACACCTCCGGCATAAACTACGAAGCTGGGAGTGTCCACAGCATGCTCATCTCGACGACTTAGTAGGAAGCGCCACAACAGGGCAACAGCATGATGAAATAAACATCCTGGTTAACCTGAATGAGTGGGCCTAGATCATGCTACGAGAAACACTCCCAGAACATCACAGAAACACCTCCGGCATAAACTAAGAAGCTGGGAGTGTCCACAGCATGCTCATCTCGACGGCTTAGTAGGAAGCGCCACAACAAGGCAACAGCATGATGAAATAAACACCCTGGTTCGTGTCAACGGTAACCTGAATGAATGGGCCCAGGTCATGCTACGAGAAACACTCCCAGAACATCACAGAAATACCCCCGGCATAAAACTAAACCCTCCACCCACTGATGCTTAAATGCTTCGTTGGGGCTTCTGTGGACTTGAGACCTTGGATCGTTTTAAAAATGGCAAAATTGCGACTCATCAGGTCACATCGCAGTTCCACAGCCAGCTACTGTCCATTTCCAGCGTTGTTTGGCCCATTGAAAACATGCAGCTCTATGTGCCACTGTAAACAATTCCTTTTCACGAGGCACCCGACTCCAGACGTTCACTGCACGCAGTTCTCTTCACAGTACTCACTCGGGAACAGGTTGAGGTGATTCCGCATTCACTGTCAGGAGCAAATTTCGTCAGGTTTGCAACCGATTGTCATTGACAAGGTGTGACACAAGCTCCCGACCTCTCTCGGTTAGGATACTGTTACTGTCACTGTTTTTATATCGTATTGCATGGCTGCGAGTGGTACAGCATTCCCTGTGCATACGTTGATAAACAACGTGGGCAACCTCATTTAGGTGTTATCATAGAACGTCCAAGCACGATATCTCCGTTCCGCCATTTTGCCACGTCTCCACGACAACCCATCCCACTGAGCTGATTCCACACAGCCAACAGCCACATGCACACCATTCACTGTCACGGCTTACGTCGGCAGTGGAGAGTAACATGATCGCATGCGAGGACAAAACAGCATCTTTGATAGCTTACAATGTTTTAGCTGTGTATTCATTACTAATGATAGTTAAAGCAGTGACATTATTCTTCACGTGGAGCAAATATTATATTTCAGTTTTAAAATTGAAAATACACTCTACGAGAAAAAAAGAAAAGAAAAGAAGTGTAAGCAGGCTGTTTAGTTTTTTATGCTGGTAACGCCACGTAGTGCTCTGTATGAAAATCGCTGACTGCGCTGTGTGCAGTCTGTAGCTGGTTGGACGCATTGTTGGAATATTCGCTAGTGTAGTGTTGGGCAGGTGGATGTGAACAGCGCGTAGCGTTGGGCAGTTGAATGTGAAGCGCCAGCAGTGGTGGATGTGGAAAGAGAGATGCACGATCTGAACGTGTGTCCGTCAGAAAAAGGAAATTTGTTTCATTGGATGTCACAAAATTATATATGTATATTATGACTTTTGAACGCTATTAAGGTAAATACATTGTTTGTTCTCTATCACAATCTTTCAAATCAAATGGCTCTGAGATCATCAGTCCCCTAGACTTAGAACTACTTAAACCTAACTAACCCAAAGACATCACACACATCCATGCCCGAGGCAGGATTCGAACCTGCGACTGTAGCAGTCGGTTCCGGACTAAAGCGCCTAGAACAGCTCGGCCACCGAGGCCGGCTAGAGGCGGCAGACCGCTTTTTTAATTTGCTCAAATTGTGAAGCTCTTTCTCTTGAATAAGTCAGCCAATTTTTCTGCAATTGTAATCATTTGTTTGCCTGTACACGTACATCACATCTACCTAATCCCGTCCCATTCGGAGAATTAATTCGTGGTGTGTCGTTTTCTGTCTTAGAATGTATGATGTCATTTGTTGTTAAACAGAGACAGAGTTTTGCGACGCAGACGCCAAGTCAGAAGGAAGTTGACGGCATGGACTTAACTTATCTTCATCTGTGAATGACCTTCATAGCTTATCCACACCTTCAAATGTGCTCAGAAGACACCCAATTGAGGCTATGGCTGTCCGTTGCAGATATGGATTAAAAGTCACAATTTTTTGTTTTCCTAAATCTCTGACAGGGGAATATCAGTTAAAAGAAGCTCGTCGGAGCTTAATCATTTAATATTTCTTCCAGTATTTGTACACTCTGATATTCGCAGTTCCATGGATTACACGAGATTCTGAGTGTGAAAAACAACAAGGAACTTCTAATAATATCGCAGCAGTCTGTACAAGCTGGCCAGTTTTCTTAGATGACGTCCGAAATCTTAAGAGCGTTGAAAATGTGTAATGGACGGGAAAAAATAAAGGGGTGAACACACAAACATATGTCCGCTTTGTTGCTATTCATATACGTAACTGGAATCAATATTTATTTGAATTAGAGACCGTGCCATACAGGAATAGCTGGTCTTATCCTATGCACATTCAGTTTATTCAACAAGATGTCTTAAGAATGAGAACGTTATCGTTAAGCTGCTCATAAAAGAATGAAAGTGAAATCAACTCAATATTTACGAATAACGCACACATGGAAATATGATTTTTATGCTGTACATTCGTTGAACACAAGAAAAATCATAATTTTTTACAATAACTCAAACGAATCATTTGTGTGTAGGGTTGAAGGATATGATTAATGAAAGGATCGTCGCATGCCCGATTGCCTAACGTATTTTTAGGAGATATGACTCATGTTATTGTATTAAGCGAATATTGGAAATGTGCAATAGGAACAAGAGTACTGTACAAGTATCAGTTTGGCTTGCAACCTGCATACGCGAACCCTCGTGGCTGGTTTCACACTTTGCACGCACTTTCCTCTTCTTTACAACATTCTAGTGAATGTCTTGAACACTTGATTTAGAGAAACTGAGTTCGTTTCTCCTCTGCAATTTGTGACACAATCACGTTGAAACACTACAGCTGCACGTCCACCACCTAACGTTGCTTGCTCACAACTGACTGCTCGAATGCACATCTGCTGTTTACAGTTGTTTGGGCTGACGTCGCTTTTACAGCAGGAATAAGATAAGTCACGAAACTTTTTGGACGGACGATATAAAGGAGACGCACAGGGAAATAAAGCACGCAAAGAAACCAAATATGCAGCTACGTTACAGACTGCAATTTTCGTTTGCAGCTTCTTGTTGTAACTGGCACTTGAAGCAGCAGAGCGATATAACAACGGTGAACGCAAGGCAAGTGACCAAGTTCGTACGATGTTTCCTTTCTGGGGTAGTAACGTTCCTGTAAACAATATGTGTCAAACACATTGTTATTTTGATCCGTGTATCCTCTCTCAAGAAATCTACAAAATAAAGATAAATAAACATTCGTAGCTGATTGTGTTATGTAACTACATATTTTTATCCTTTACTTCTGCCCACTTGGGCGGCCAGTGTGGCCGAGCAATTCTAGGCGCTTTAGTCTGGAACCGCGCGACCGCTACGGTCGCAGGTTCGAATCCTGCCTTGGGCATGGATGTGTGTGATGTCCTTAGGTTAGTTAGGTTGAAGTACTTCTAAGTTATAGGGGACTGATGACCTCAGATGTTAGGTCCCATAGTGCTCAGAGCCATTTGAACCAATTTTTCTGCTCACTTGATAAAAGTAAACTTTTAAAAATTACGTTGCAGCGTTTATATATTTTATTTTATCGTTACATATTTATGTATATTTCACTATAAATATATGTTTTTACATATTTTAACTGCATGCTACATAAAATTGGATAGCGTATTTTTTTACTCCACTACATATTTTCCCACATATTCAGGAGGCCGTACCCTTAAACAAATATCCGATTCCGACCTACCATAAAATCTGAACACACGAAATGACTTACCTCGCGCGTGCAGCAAGCAGATCGGGTGCTGTATGAATTCTCAACTTCAGCAATATAGACTTATTCATGCGAACACAAAAAACAAAACAGATCAATCGTGTAGCAAATTTTATTGTTGCAGATGGAAAACGCTGCAAACTGTATAAATGAATTTTTCCAATATGTTCTACGCTACTGCTCCTGTGAACATTCCGTGGGACAAACTTAAGGAGCCTGAATATCGCTCATTTCTACAAAAGTATTATCGGCAACGGATTCCTTATGAATGAACATTAAGGAAAAGGTATTTAGGTTTTTGCTGCCAGGAGGCTCTGAAAAGAGTGCAATGCTCTATAAGTATCCGCCACATTTGAATAACCCCATTGTTGGTAAACTTGATGCAGAAGAGACTTCAGAGCCGTTACTGATTTTTTGCAAAGTGTTGGAAGGCACAAATCATTGAGCGGTAGCTCGCTTTGTGAATTACAGTATCACAGTGATGTGGCCTGAGGTAATTTAAGGGGAAAATGTTGTTATGTATTCGGATGCTGCCTATATGCTGAAGGTGGCAATGCCACATGTGTATTCTGTCCGCATTGAATTCACTTCACCTGTCTGTCTCATGCACTGCAACGTGTCACCTTATATGTGTGTGGCAGCTACCGAAATCAGAATGAGAATTTCACTCTGCAGCGGAGTGTGCGCTGATGTGAAACTTCCTGGCAGATTAAAACTGTGTGCCCGACCGAGACTCGAACTCGGGACCTTTGCCTTTCGCGGGCAAGTGCTCTACCATCTGAGCTACCGAAGCACGACTCACGCCCGGTACTCACAGCTTTACTTCTGCCAGTATCTCGTCTTCTACCTTCCAAACTTTACAGAAGCTCTCCTGCGAGATACTGGCAGAAGTAAAGCTGTGAGTAGCGGGCGTGAGTCGTGCTTCGGTAGCTCAGATGGTAGAGCACTTGCCCGCGAAAGGCAAAGGTCCCGAGTTCGAGTCTCGGTCGGGCACACAGTTTTAATCTGCCAGGAAGTTTCAGCTACCGAAATGTAAATGAGATAATTTAAGATGCCAAGAAAATGTTTTTCAAAGCCCCTTATCCGGTGTCTTTCTATATAGGGTGTTAAAGAAGTATTCCATATTTTCGAAGGTGGTAGCACGGACGAAAACATGACAAAATGTCCGGTAAACACCTAAAATGTATACCTTAAGAGCTGAGGGCATTTTTGCATCTTTTCTGCTGCAAGCTATTTGATATTACGAGCGATGTACAGAATGCAGTAAACACCTGTTAGTGCTGTTGTGATACATAGTATTCACAGTTCTGATTATTTACCAGTTTGTGTTTCGATAAGTTTGTGAAACGCTTTTACATTGAAGTTTATCTTTGCGCTTACCAGGATTGTGGAAGCCTATTATTCCACACAGGAAACGGCAGAATGACATCCTAATCTAATCTGATCATGTCTAAAATTCCAGTGGAATAATAGGCTTCCTGGCAGGTGCAAAGATAAATCTACAATATGAAGCATTTCACCAACTTATCTAAACACAAACTGGTTCTATGAGAAATAACGTACGCACTGCACTTACCCAGAACTGTGAATACGGTTTACAGTAACGACACTACTGCTGTTTGCTGCAGACTGTCTCCATGGACAATAGGAGAGAAATGTGTCATTTGTTTACTGCACTCTTAGGTCGTTCGTAATAGCAAATACCTTGCTGTGAAGGAGATGGGTTTCACACAAGCGAAGACGAACAAGTGCTCATAATTCTTAAGGTATGAATTTTAGGCCCCATGTTTACTGGACATTTTTGTCTTGTTTTGCTCCATACTAGCACCTCTCAAAGTATGGAATACTCTTTTTTAAACACCCTGTAGAGAACTGCTACTGAAACTAGTGTTGATAGCTGAGTCTGTCCTAAAGGGGTGGGGTACATGGATTGGAGTCGCTGGCTTTTATAATGAACATTTTCAATCCGTGATATTCGTGTTTGATTCATGACTGAGAGAATCTTCAGTTTCAGTAGTACGAGAGGCACAAAATGTTTTCACTGAACCTAAAATCGAAAATGCTCTGACGTACGTCTATAGCAACTTGGGATTCCTTACTATTAGCATTATAGAATTTGAATCTGTCGGGTTGCCTTTGCAGAAAGCGTTAGAAGCTTTTGGGAATGTCAAATGCTCGCTGACTGACATTAGAGGTGATATTGGATAGAATGTAGTGAGTAAGTGTGACACTTAACCAACTTCGATTCCATGAGGAATACAGTGTAACACCAATATCGATTGTAAGTAGTTTATACTGTGCAATTATGTGTATGTGACTATGAAGTGTGTATAGTATAAAAGGTGTAGGGGATCCCCTCCGCTTGGTGCGCGTTAAAAGGTGGATTTGGTGGTCAATCTGGGCAGCTACGGGGTGAGCACGCTATGCACTCAATGGCTAGCCGTTGTACGGTTTAACATTGATGGGCCATGTGAGGCATTTGAAAGTCAATTTATACTGAAATTGCCTCGGATGTGGTTTCTGCTGATGTATGGTGCTCTTGGTATTATGGAATGGCTCTAAAACGTGGATAATGCGTCGCCAAGAAGACTTTATAAACAGCATTCAGCATCAAGAGTGTGAGACCAGATAGCCGCCACGTGCTTGCCACCAGTATTGCGCCACTGCCTCGCCAACTTTAGGAACTCAGATATGTATCATAGTACCTCATAGGACCTCCATGAACCATAGACCTTGCCGTTGGTGGGGAGGCTTGCGTGCCTCAGCGATACAGATAGCCGTACCGTAGGTGCAACCACAACGGAGGGGTATCTGTTGAGAGGCCAGACAAACGTGTGGTTCCTGAAGAGGGGCAGCAGGCTTTTCAGTAGTTGCAGGGGCAACAGTCTGGATGATTGACTGATCTGGCATTGTAACACTAACCAAAACGGCCTTGCTGTGCTGGTACTGCGAACGGCTGAAAGCAAGGGGAAACTACGGTCGTAATTTTTCCCGAGGGCATGCAGCTTTACTGTATGAATAAATGATGATGTCGTCCTCTTGCGTAAAATATTCCGGAGGTAAAATAGTCCCCCATTCGGATCTCCGGGCGGGGACTACTCTGGAGGACGTCGTTATCAGGAGAAAGAAAACTGGCGTTCTACGGATCGGAGCGTGGAATGTCAGATCCCTTAATCGGGCAGGTAGGTTTGAAAATTTAAAAAGGGAAATGGATAGGTTAAAGTTGGATATAGTGGGAATTAGTGAAGTTCGGTGGCAGGAGGAACAAGACTTTTGGTCAGGTGAATACAGGGTTATAAATACAAAATCAAATGGGGGTAATGCAGGAGTAGGTTTAATAATGAATAAAACAATAGGAATGCGGGTAAGCTACTACAAACAGCACAACGAACGCATTGTTGTGGCCAAGATAGACACGAAGCCCACGCCTACGACAGTAGTACAAGTCTATATGCCAACTAGCTCTGCAGATGACGAAGAAATTGAAGAAATGTACACTCCTGGAAATTGAAATAAGAACACCGTGAATTCATTGTCCCAGGAAGGGGAAACTTTATTGACACATTCCTGGGGTCAGATACATCACATGATCACACTGACAGAACCACAGGCACATAGACACAGGCAACAGAGCATGCACAATGTCGGCACTAGTACAGTGTATATCCACCTTTCGCAGCAATGCAGGCTGCTATTCTCCCATGGAGACGATCGTAGAGATCCTGGATGTAGTCCTGTGGAACGGCTTGCCATGCCATTTCCACCTGGCGCCTCAGTTGGACCAGCGTTCGTGCTGGACGTGCAGACCGCGTGAGACGACGCTTCATCCAGTCCCAAACATGCTCAATGGGGGACAGATCCGGAGATCTTGCTGGCCAGGGTAGTTGACTTACACCTTCTAGAGCACGTTCGGTGGCACGGGATACATGCGGACGTGCATTGTCCTGTTGGAACAGCAAGTTCCCTTGCCGGTCTAGGAATGGTAGAACGATGGGTTCGATGACGGTTTGGATGTACCGTGCACTATTCAGTGTCCCCTCGACGATCACCAGTGGTGTACGGCCAGTGTAGGAGATCGCTCCCCACACCATGATGCCGGGTGTTGGCCCTGTGTGCCTCGGTCGTATGCAGTCCTGATTGTGGCGCTCACCTGCACGGCGCCAAACACGCATATGACCATCATTGGCACCAAGGCAGAAGCGACTCTCATCGCTGAAGACGACACGTCTCCATTCGTCCCTCCATTCACGCCTGTCGCGACACCTCTGGAGGCGGGCTGCACGATGTTGGGGCGTGAGCGGAAGACGGCCTAACGGTGTGCGGGACCGTAGCCCAGCTTCATGGAGACGGTTGCGAATGGTCCTCGCCGATACCCCAGGAGCAACAGTGTCCCTAATTTGCTGGGAAGTGGCGGTGCGGTCCCCTACGGCACTGCGTAGGATCCTACGGTCTTGGCGTGAATCCGTGCGTCGCTGCGGTCCGGTCCCAGGTCGACGGGCACGTGCACCTTCCGCCGACCACTGGCGACAACATCGATGTACCGTGGAGACCTCACGCCCCACGTGTTGAGCAATTCGGCGGTACGTCCACCCGGCCTCCCGCATGCCCACTATACGCCCTCGCTCAAAGTCCGTCAACTGCACATACGGTTCACGTCCACGCTGTCGCGGCATGCTACCAGTGTTAAAGACTGCGATGGAGCTCCGTATGCCACGGCAAACTGGCTGACACTGACGGCGGCGGTGCACAAATGCTGCGCAGCTAGCGCCATTCGACGGCCAACACCGCGGTTCCTGGTGTGTCCGCTGTGCCGTGCGTGTGATCATTGCTTGTACAGCTCTCTCGCAGTGTCCGGAGCAAGTATGGTGGGTCTGACACACCGGTGTCAATGTGTTCTTTTTTCCATTTCCAGGAGTGTATGATGAAATAAAAGAAATTATTCAGATAGTGAAGGGAGATAAAAATTTAATAGTCATGGGTGACTGGAATTCGGTAGTAGGAAAAGGGAGAGAAGGAAACGTAGTAGGTGAATATGGATTGGGGGTAAGAAATGAAAGAGGAAGCCGCCTAGTAGAATTTTGCGCAGAGCATAACTTAATCATAGCTAACACTTGGTTCAAGAATCATCAAAGAAGGTTGTATACATGGAAGAACCCTGGAGATACTAAAAGGTATCAGATAGATTATATAATGGTAAGACAGAGATTTAGGAACCAGGTTTTAAATTGTAAGACATTTCCAGGGCAGATGTGGACTCTGACCACAATCTATTGGTTATGAACTGTAGATTAAAACTGAAGAAACTGCAAAAAGGTGGGAATTTAAGGAGATGGGACCTGCATAAACTGACTAAACCAGAGGTTGTACAGAGTTTCAGGGAGAACATAAGGGAACAGTTGACAAGAATGGGGGAAAGAAATACAGTAGAAGAAGAATGGGTAGCTTTGAGGGATGAAGTAGTGAAGGCAGCAGAGGATCAAGTAGGTAAAAAGATGAGGGCTAATAGAAATCCTTGGGTGACAAAAGAAATATTGAATTTAATTGACGAAAGGAGAAAATATAAAAATGCAGTAAATGAAGCAGGCAAAAAGGAATACAAACGTCTCAAAAATGAGATCGACAGGAAGTGCAAAATGGCTAAGCAGGGATGGCTAGAGGAGAAATGTATGGATATAGAGGCTTATCTCACTAGAGGTAAGATAGATACTGCCTACAGGAAAATTAAAGAGACCTTTGGAGAAAAGAGAACGACTTGTATGAATATCAAGAGCTCAGATGGAAACCCAGTTCTAAGCAAAGAAGGGAAAGCAGAAAGGTGGAAAGAGTATATAGAGGGCCTATACAAGGGCGATGTACTTGAGGACAATATTATGGAAATGGAAGAGGATGTAGATGAAGATGAAATGGGAAATATGATACTGCGTGAAGAGTTTGACAGAGCACCTGAAAGACCTGAGTCGAAACAAGGCCCCGGTAGTAGACAACATTCCATAAGAACTACTGACGGCCTTGGGAGAGTCATTCCTGACAAAACTCTACCATCTGGTGAGCAAAATGTATGAGACAGGCGAAATACCCTCAGATTTCAAGAAGAATATAATAATTCCAATCCCAAAGAAAGCAGGTATTGACAGATGTGAAAATTACCGAACTATCTGTTTAATAAACCTCGGTGCAGAATACTAACACGAATTCTTTACAGACGAATGGAAAAACTGGTAGAAGCCGACCTCGGGGAAGATCAGTTTGGATTCCGTAGAAATGTTGGAACATGTAAGGCAATACTGACCCTACGACCTACCTCAGAAGAAAGGTTAAGGAAAGGCAGACCCACGTTTCTAGCATTTGTAGACTTAGAGAAAGCTTTTGACAATGTGGACTGGAATACTCTTTCAAATTCTGAAGGTGGAAGGGGTCAAATACAGGGAGCGAAAGGCTATTTACAATTTGTAAAAGAACCAGATGGCAGTTATAAGAGTCGAGGGGCATGAAAGGGAAGCAGCAGTTGGGAAGGGAGTGAGACAGGGTTGTAGCCTATCCCCGATGTTATTCAATATGTATACTGAACAAGCATTAAAGGAAACAAAAGAAAAATTTGGAGTAGGAATTAAAATCCATGGAGAAGAAATAAAAACTTTGAGGATTGCCGATGACACTGTAATTCTGTCAGAGACAGCAAAGGACCTGGAAGAGCAGTTGAACGGAATGGACGGTGTCTTGAAAGGATGATATAAGGTGTACATCAACAAAAGCAAAACGAGGATAATGGAATGTAGTCTAATTAGATCAGGTGATGCTAAGGGAATTAGATTAGGAAATGAGACACTTAAAGTAGTAAAGGAGTTTTGCTATTTGGGGAGCAAAATAACTGATGATGGTCGAAGTAGAGAAGATATAAAATGTAGACTGGCAATGGCAAGGAAAGCGTTTCTGAAGAAGAGAAATTTGTTAACATCGAGTATAGATTTAAGTGTCAGGAAGTCATTTCTGAAAGTATTTGTATGGAGTGTAGCCATGTATGGAAGTGAAACATGGACGATAAATAGTTTGGACAAGAAGAGAATAGAAGCTTTCGAAATGTGGTGCTACAGAAGAATGCTGAAGATTAGATGGGTAGATCACATAACGAATGAGGAGGTACTGAATAGCACTGGGGAGAACAGGAGTTTGTGGCACAACTTGACTAGAAGAAGGGATCGTTTGGTGGGACATGTCCTGAGGCATCAAGGGATCACAAATTTAGTATTGGAGGGCAGCGTGGAGGGAGACCAAGAGATGAATACACTAAGCAGATTCAGAAGGATGTAGGTTGCAGTAGGTACTGGGAAATGAAGAAGCTTGCACAGGATAGAGTAGCGTGGAGAGCTGCATCAAACCAGTCTCAGGACTGAAGACCACAACAACAACAATGGACCTGTATGGAACTTCCTGGCAGATTAAAACTGTGTGCCGGACCGAGACTTGAGCTCGGGACCTTTGCCTTTCGCGGGTAAGTGCTCTACCATCTGAGCTACCCAACCACGACTCACGCCCCGTCCTCGCAGCTTCACTTCTGCCAGTACCTCGTCTCCAACCTTCCAAACTTCACAGAAGCTCTCCTGCGAGACATGAATGGATGCAGATGATCATATATGATGCTTACGTATGTTTCACCTGTCAGATTCATATATAGACATATCAGGGGTCCCGTATCACTAAATGCATAGAGCTTCCACCAGCTTCAACAGTCCCCTGCTGACATGCAGGGTCCATGGATTCATGATGTTGTCTCCATACCCATACACGTCCATCCGCTTGATACGATTTGAATCGAGACTCGACTGACCAGGCAACATATTTCCAGTCATCAGCAACCAGTGTCGGTGATGACAGGCCCAGGCGAATCTTAAAACTTTGTGTCGTGCAGTCTTCAAGGGTACACGAGTGAGCCTTCAGCTTCGAAAGCCCATATCGATGATGTTTCGTTCAACAATTCGCGCACTGACACTTGTTGATGACCCAGCTTTGAAATCTGCAGCAATTTTCGGAAAGTTTGCACTTATGTCACCTTGAGCGATTCTCTTCAGTCGTCGTTGGTCCCGTTCTTTCAGTATCTTTTTCCTGCCCCAGTGATGTCGGAGATTTGATGTTTTACCGGTTCCTGATATTCGCGGTACACTCGTGAAATGGTCTTACAGGAAAATCCCCACTTCATCGCTACCACGGAGATGCTGTGTCCCATCGCTCGTGCGCCGACTATAACACCAAGTTCTAACTCACTTAAATCTTGATAACCTGCCATTGTAGCAGCAATAACCGAGCTAACAATTGCACCAGACACTTGCTGTGTTATATTGGCTTTGCTGACCGCAGCGCCGTATCCTGCATGTTTACATATCCCTGTATTTGAATACGCATGCCTATACCAGTTTCTTTGGGGCTTCGAGGCATTCTAAGTGGAACATGGTACCATCGCTTCACCCCAGAAAGGGGACAGCAGTCGTACAGGAAAATCCCCACTTCATAGCTACCACGGAGATGCTGCGTCCCATCGCTCTTGCGCCGACTATAACACCACGTTCAAACTCAATTAAATCTTGATAACCTGCCATTGTAGCAGCAATAACCGATCTAACAATTGCGACAGACACTTGCTGTCATATATAGGCTTTGATGACCGCAGCGCCGTGTTCTGCATGTTTACATATCTCTGTATTTGAATACGCATGCCTATACCAGTTTCTTTGGGGCTTCAGTGTTACTCCTCTAAGTGGAACATGGTACCATCGCTTCACCCCAGAAAGGGTACAGCAGTCTAAATGATCAGTGAAAGCCGCTGCTTCTTATTATTCCCACATTTAAATTAGTGACTGGGATTTGTTTCGATCGTAATGAAGGGCTTATGGCAGCCATAGATAGGTATCTTGCAGGTCTGTGATAATTCCCCGTCTGGGATATATTTTAACTGGACGTGCATTGAAAAATCAGAGTCTTTTTGACGTCTTTTATTTCTTGTACCCCTTGTACACATTCATAGGGAAGCATAGAGAAAATATCAGACTGTTTTTGCAGATTGTATTGCTTTTCCGCAACTAGTATGGTAGTTCCGATATGTCCAAGACAGTAATTTCATTTCACCCGCGTATGATTTAGCATTTTCTGGGCTGTTTTCGCTGGTATATTATTTACTACTGTACATCAAAATAACTACTGTCTTGTATTGTCAAAGCCATGAGGTATCTATTTTGCAGCTTTTCATAGCGCTCGACAACTCGTATTTCCATGTTCTATGTGTGTGTCCTAGGACGAATATACGGAGTGTGACGAGTTTTAACTTACGTATACTCGGAATATCTTTTTGTCAAGATACTCACCTTTTTACTCAACTAGTCTGCTGTACCAAGTGATAAGCAGTAAGAGCAGTAGATCATAATAAATATGTTAATTAGAAAGACTGGAGTAATCTCATTTGACAGAGAGATGCAGAAGATATTTTCACGAGTAGAAGAAATTATATGAACGATGGACTACAATACCAACAATATCTACATCTACAGTTCTACTCCACCAGACATCTGACGATGGGTACTTCTGGTACCTCTAAGTGATCCCTACTTCCCCGTTCCGTTGGCGAATGGCGGGTGGGAAGAATGACTGTCGATAAACCTCTGTATTAGCTCTAATTGCTCGAATTATATCGTTATGGTCATTTCGCGAGACGTTTGTGGGAGAAAGTCATATATTGTCCGACTCTTCCCGGAAAGCACTCTCTCCGGCTTTCAATAGTAAACCTATCCCTGATGCTCAACGGCTCTCATGTAGCGTGAGCATGTCTGTAACGGTCTCGCGCCGACTAAACGATCCAACGACTAAAGGCGTTGCTCTTCGTTGGATCTTTTCTATCCCTTCTATTAATCAAACCTGATATCTTCCATTTATTAGTAGTTTTGTATACCTCTTAACAGGTGGCAGGATATTCTATATGCGTAGCAGCCCCCGGACTATAAAACTCATAACTGCTTCCACTACCAGAAGGCAAAGCTGAAAATTTCTCGTCCCAGCAATGAAAGGCTGCAATTATTAGGTAAAACTACTATTTTTGTTCTAGCCTTGACGGTTTTCCAGCGAGTAGATTCCGTTGGTGAGCTGCGAGTATGAAAAGCCTGGGAGATATGCATCTAAGATTTTTATATCTCCATTGGAGACAAAACTTTTTCGAGCAACAAATTCCTTTAAATAAAGGATTAGATGGATATAAAAGGGATACCAAATTAAGTTCTAATAATATCTGTGCTACAGATTCGTAAGTCTTCTTCTTGCTGGAACACCTATGTGCATAGGTGCAGTAACCGTTTCTGAAACAATTTATTTCTTTTTAAGCCAGTTTTTTCAACTATTTTTTCATCTAGTTACTCCAAAAGACATGCAATTTATTGGCCAGTTATTGTTTTACAATTTTAAGATAATCAATAAGATCTGGTATCCCATAACCTTCCTGACAGTTGAAGAACTTCTTTTGGTGCACGGCTACCGTGTTACGCTCATTGATATAAGTGTTGTTCGTTTCTAGCATTAAGTGGTGGTCCCAGACCTCATTTACGGTAGTAAAATGACACACGGAGTCAGTTGGATATTTTTAAAACGCCAAAGATTACTGAATTCGTTTACGAATTTTTTTCAAGCGTCCACCTTGCACAAAAATTCCTTATAGTCAGTTCTGTATCTAGAATTCTTTCTCGTTTGTATTCATCCACCCGTTTTTATCTGTTGCAAATGAAGAAGCAGACTCCAACTCAGCCATCTAAATTTTGTATGAATTTTTGTTCGAGATTAGCCGTTCAAAAGAAAGCAATTTGATGCATGGTGTTTCAGTTCATCTGTTTGTACGACTCATGTACAACATAGCTTCCATAAATAGCTTTCATACGTAACTATTCCACAAATTAAATTTGCACAAGACTATCTTGACATCTCCGGTCTGCCGAGCGCTGTTGGTAAGCGGGGTGCTCTCAGTTCTTGTGATGCAAATAGAGGAGCTACTTGATTAAGAAGTAGTGGCTCCGATCGCGGAAACTGACAACGGCCGGGAGAACGGGGTGCTGACTACTCGGCCCTCCATATCCGTATCCAGTGACTCCTATAGGCTGAAAATGACACGGCGATCGGTCAGTACCGTAGGGATTTCCGAGAGCTGTTCGAGCGGAGTTTAGGTTAGTTTAGTTTTATCTTGACATCGACATAATCTTTGTGCCAGACAGAGAAATTTTAGCTTCCGTCTCATACAACAGCGATTTAAATGATTTCAATGACGCTTTTTTGATGCTTGTATGGGAGCTTCAAAACTTTCCGTATATGATGAAAAGCAATACTTTGAATAGAAGCCAGTGGCCCTGATTTCTCACCGATACAATATCATATGCGTTTATTTTGAATAAAGTCATTCTCGGGATTAGGATGCATATATATTAAAAAACAAAACCGACGCTTTGACCGTCTTTGCAACTGTACTTTCTAGGGTATCGAGACTACTTATATCGTCCTATATCGGAAACATTATAGGACAGCCTATGGACATGATATCTGTGGAGGGGTGGTTACATGGGAGGCTGCTTCCTGTGCTACTCCAGCATGTCTTTAAGGGTAGACAACATCGAGTTTGCACATTGTATGAAGTCGCAGCGTTTTCCTGAAGCAATACATCGATACCGCATGACAACTCTTTATTAACCTTGAGCCCTATGCATTACCGTTTTGTTAACACTGCAGACCTATCTGCTTCAATTTTTAAAAAAATAATGTGAAGGGAACCATTAATGAGTTTCCCAATAATTCGACAACGTTACATTTTAGGCATAGTATTAACAGTTTATCACTGGAGAGTAATTGCAACGACAGATGAATCGACTGTTTCTTATGAAGGTTCGAATCCTGCCTCGGGCATGGATGTGTGTGATGTCCTTAGGTTAGTTAGGTTTAAGTAGTTCTAAGTTCTAGGGGACTTATGACCACAGCAGTTGAGTCCCATAGTGCTCAGAGCCATTTGAACCATTTCTTATGAAGGAAACTACACACGAATGCTCGTCAATTAGCAATCTGTCTTGCTAAACGAAGCATAACGTTCTGTGTACCAGATAACAGTTTTTTTGTATAAACTCTAATTATATTCTACGTTAAACCCATATTTTCCCATGTTTTTTAATTATGTTCTTTTTCATAACGAGAGAAATAATATCTGTATAAGTACACCATTCTTGGGTATTACTGGCGCAATGCATGTCTTAAATGACCTGTCTGCGCTAGTTTAAACGAGTGCTGTATTTAGCAATCGACGACCTAAGTGGCAGCCATTAGCGCAAAGTGAGTCACGCGAATTACGTCGCAGCACTCAGCTAGTAAAGCAGTACTTTCGAGATCTCTCAGCAGCTTCAGACGTTTTGCTACAAACACACATATTACTCGTAATTTTAGCCCTTTCTGCTCTTCACCCACTCGAAAATTAGAAGTGCTTCTGGTACTTGGGACGTCACCGTGGATCCAAGTGTAGACTCTGAATGGAATTTGTCTTCTTGAGGGCTAACGAGAGGTCACACACGGTTGCAATGCGTTCTCAGCAAAAGATAAATAATTCGCGAGACTCAATTAATAAATAAATAAGCAGGAAGTAATGCTGCTAATAGGTACTCCGGTACATTGGATCAAATTTTAAGTAGTAATTTTATTCAGAGAAACATAGTGCCGTCTACCTGGTGTAGTGGCTTATTGTACCTAGCCTTACGTTTATTTGCTAACGCAAGGTAGCGCTATTCCTATATACACGAATCAGAGCGCAATTAGAAAATTCCAGGCCTTTACCACGATAAAGTCATTTAAATCGAAGTATAATTTTCCATTTCTCTTAAAGGCGACTATAGGGGTTGGGTTGTTTTGAGGGAAGAGTCTAAATAGCGAGGTCATCGGTCTTATCGGATTAGGGAAGGACGGGGAAGGAAGTCGGCCGTGCCCTTTTGAAGGAACCATCCTGGCATTTGCCTGGAGCGGTTTAGGGAAATCACGGAAAACCTGAATCAGGATGACCGGACGCGGAATTGAACCGTCGTCCTCCCGAATGCGAGTCCAAAGTGCTAACCACTGCGACACCTCGCTCGGTGCGACTCTAGGCTTTAATGTCGTAAGAGCCTTCTCTTTACTGATTACAGGTGTGTGAGTGTACTTCTCGATTTAAATTTGGATTACTACTGCAGGTGAATCCAAATATCTCCTGACCTGAAGAAAAAAATACTGTGCCCTCTCTTGTACAAAGTTTTGACCCATGCATCAAATTTAGGAATGCGATTTCATTACGAGAGGATTGAAGAAAGTTAACGAGTAGTTAACACTAACTTTATGAGAGCAACGGGTAACAGTAGCCGTAGTCAAAAGAAAATAAATTTAACCGAATATGAAAATAAAAGTGTTTAAGCAACTGGCTTCTAGCCAGCTTCAGTGCAAATAGGGATGTGATCCCCAGTCTGTTCTAGTGACACTCAAGTAAGACGTTGGTGCATGAATTCGTAGCGTTTTCCCATAAGTTTAATAAACACAACAGATACACATAGTAGAGGTTTTAGTCATCAGTAATATACCGGGTGATCAAAAAGTCCGTATAAATTTGAAAACTTAATAAACCACGGAATAATGTAGATAGAGAGGCAAAAATTGACACACATGCTTGGAATGACATGGGGTTTTATTAGAACAAAAAAAAAAAAACAAAGTTCACAAAATGTCCGACAGATGCGCGTCGTTTGGTGATGATCGTGTGCTCAGCCGCCACTTTCGTCATGCTTGGCCTCCCAGGTCCCCAGACCTCAGTCCGTGCGATGATTGACTTTGGTGTTACCTGAATTCGCAAGTGTATCGTGATCGACCGACATCTCTAGGGATGCTGAAAGACAACATCCGACGCCAATGCCTCACCATAACTCCGAACATGCTTTACAGTGCTGTTCACAACATTATTCCTCGACTGCAGCTATTGCTGAGGAATGATGGTGGAGATATTGAGCATTTCCTGTAAAGAACATCATCTTTGCTTTGTCTTACTTTGTTATGCTAATTATTGCTATTCTGATCAGATGAAGCGCTATCTGTCGGACATTTTTTGAACTTTTGTATTGTTTTGGTTCTAATAAAACCCCATGTCATTCCAAGCTCGTGTGTCAATTTGTACCTCTCTATTTACATTATTCCGTGATTTATTCAGTTTTCAAATTTATACTGACTTTTTGATCACCCGGTATTATCCGTCACTATTTACAAGTCTGCCAACGCTGGGGTAACTTCTCGATTCCACGACTATAGAAATAACGTGCTTTTGAGGCGGAGAACTCGTCGATCTGTGTTCGGAGCATATTTTACTCCGGAAAGGAAGTTCCTTGAAGGATGTTCGATAGAGAGCGGAAAAGGTGGGTGCGGAGTGACTTCCCAACTCAACTCCAGTATAGTGTTTTTTGTCAGTATAGCAGAATGCGGGCGAGTGTTATCGTGGAGTAGCATCGCTTCACGCAGTGTTCCTGGTCGTTGTTCTAAGTTTGCGTCTGAAAGACGTTTCAGTTGCTGATAGTAAATGCCAGTAGTGATGGTCACACCTCGAGGACTCAATTCGTAATATACCACACCGTCGCTGTTCCACCAGATGCATGACATTATCCTTTGAGGATCCTTTGAGGGTGCACGCAGGTCTTCATATGGGGACTTGCCGCCTTGTTTAGGCTCAACGATTCCTTTGTTTTCATTATGTTAGCGTAAAAACACCATTTATCGTCACGAGTAACGTTACAGGATAGGAATGGTTGGGCTTTTTGACGAGTCAAACTAGCAGAGATGCATATATAGCCGTCCGCAAATTTTTGCTATTTTGGCTCAGAGCCTACGGTATTCATACATCCGATTTTTGAACTGTTACCATTGCATGAAAATGTCCCACGTCAGTGAAATCATCACAGTTCACCACATTTGTCAGTTCTTGAGTACACTGACGTGGATAATTGTGGAGTTATGAGTGTAAACTATCTTCATCAAACCCCGAAGGTCTTCCGATCGTGGAGATTTACTAACTTCAAAACGGTCCTCCTTAAAATCACAAAGCTATTTTCTTGCCGTGCTCTGTGAAATGGCATTATCCCCACACACGGACCAAACGTTTCTGGCTGCCTCTACTACTGTAATCCCTGTATTGAACTCAAACAGAAAAATATGTCGGAAATGTTCCGATTTCATCACTTGGCACTCCATTTTCTAGCTCCCACAGCTCCACTCACTGTCTCTAAATGACAAAATGACAATATGTAAACTCAATTAACAACAATAAACTACAAATCATAAATGACAGTCGACAAATAAACTCGTAGCAACCAGAATACCAACATGCAAAACAACGACGGTATGAACTTATGCATCAACCTAATACAGTGCATCGAACGTATATACTTGCTATACAATGTGCTCAATTTATCTGCAGACACTGAAATATCTCGAAAATTACACATCTGATCCAAACAATTTATAGTTAAAATTTGTTCGTCTCGGAGGGGAATATCCAATTAATACCAAACTCAATCAAACTGTGGTAGCACGAAACGGCGTAACACGCGTTGCTGGAGTGTAGAAAATCCTGACTGATTACTATAAGTTGAACATCAAGGTCCTCGGTCAGTTAACGTTTGGTGTGGAATCATATGGAACAAATTCATTGTTCTTTATTTTATTGAAGGCGCTTTGAATGGAATCAAATATCGAAATTATGTGGATCAGGAACTGCTAATACTTCTTGAGGATGTTGTCTTGGACGTTCGACAAAGTATGTGGTTTCAGTATGACAGATGGCTAGCGCATTTCTCAATTCAAGCATGGGAAGTATTAGACCGTGTGTACAATGGCTGTTGGACTGACAGACGTGCCGCTTTTAACTGGCCTGTTAGGTTGCCTGATTTGACTTCGCTGGAGTTCTTTCTGTAGGGTTATCAACACCAAGTGCCAAAAGACCGTGAAAAAAATGGCAGAACGCATTAGAAGCGCTTGTGCTGAAATTCCCGCAAATATACTTCTGTCCTGTGCATAGTCATTTGAAGAAAGGATCAATAACTGTATTGAAACTGAAGCTCAAACGTTTGAAAACACTTCGATATGTGAGAGGCAAAGGGAGTCACATTAATAAAGCTCCCCAAAGTGAATAGAAAAATACTACGTCCACGTCGTTGTTCATGGGTGACGCTAAGCGTAGTTTTTGAGTTATTGTTAAAGAATCAATGACTCTTTTTATTATCACATTACACTGAATTTTATGATGTCATAGTTCGCTACACGCCCACAGTGGCGCGTCAAGCAGCCCCTTTTCGTTTTGTCGGAGAAATACGTAGTTGAGAATGGGGTTTCCCGCTAAAGGTTATTATATAATTGCCCATCCTACCCTCGCAGCGTGGATGTGGGGGATTAATTCACGTGTAATTGGATAGCATTTTGAAACACGATTTTCTACCCATTTTGATTTTTTCCGATTGCAGCGCCATCTATTGAAAAACGAAAAAAAATGTTTCAGATACAATTTATGTATTTTTTCCGTAGAATCCGAATTTGCAGTAAAAATGGGGATTCTCTTTTAAGACTTCAAAGTCACCACCCCCTATCCCGGGACACAAGGGGTGGAACGGTGGTCGAGCTTGGTTTCACTTGATGTCTCCCCTCGAGACGAACAAATTTTAACTGTAAATTGTTTGGATCCGAATGCGCAGTTTTCGAGATATTTCAATGCCTTCAGATAAATTAAACACCCTGTATAATGAGGTACTGCGACTCTGCCATCGCTGTCAGCAACAAATTCTTCGTTTTTGGTTGGAAATCTTAAAAAGGACCAGGTAGATGATGTTCGTAGTAATGAGTGCTAGCATTGACGTGAAAAGCAATAGGAAACTTTTGTAAGATGTTACCAGTTGCTGAAGAGAATCAAAACGCGCATTGGCCTATAAAGAGAAAATAAGTGACCATGGAAATTGAAATGGCAGAGAGCTTATACACAACTTCATGTAATTGACTTCAAAAAATAAATAAGTCGTAGTAGCTCATGTACTATTGGTATACAAAGAACACGTGGCACACAAATTTAGGATACGTAATCACACAAAACAAAGTTCAATATAGGTCGGAAATCATTTAGCCAAACTGATTAACTGATTACAAGCTGATTTTGTATCAAGTCTCGTAACCTTCTACCCTCACAAAGACACAAAGATCCAGTAATCTCATGTGGAACACATGTCCGAAACGCGAAAGTCATACCAATTTATCAACGTGAATGAGGGATAAGTTAATCATGAAAAGTGTGTACCTCATGAACGATTAACGAAATCTTATTGCAGATGTGCATTGCCTACACACAACCTAACTACGTGTTACCATCTCATCATACAGCAACTCAACCAGAAGTGACATTCAACATTGAAAACACGTCTACTTCACATCACAGACCAAGCGAAAGTGCTTATTCAAAATCCCAGCCTCTGGTATTTGCTATGATTGGTTACAGTTTTCATTGGCCCGTTCACCCGGAAGCTGCAAGCATACTTCCCCTGAAACGTATCAGACTAACCTCCAAAGATAAACAAATTGTTTGTAGTCGATACCGGACACAGTTAGATCGCCGCAGCTTGGCAACCGACTCGGGCGACGAGTGATCCGATTTAAGTTTTTTTCATTGTCTTTCGAACTATTTTGCTTGTATCGTGGCAACGGGTAATGCTTTCATAAAACAACAGGACAGTCATTAACTACATGTATTTCTCTATCCTGTTACAAAATTTGAACCGACTCTCCCAAGTCTGAAACAAAGAAGTGGCGCGCTTAAAAAAAGGTTTTTTTTGGACGTAAAATCCGAATGAAGCTAGATTTTTGAAAGCGTGTTTTCAGTCTTATCCTAAGAATGTATTGTTTATTTATTTGATTTACTTTGAATCGTTTACGCGGTAAGAACGAATTTTGCGTGCTGCATTTAGCTAGACTTTAAACCACCATATCTCAACGGATAAAGATCATTGGATATATAATTTGGTTTCGATTTTATCCATTTATCTATCTTCGTGCAAAATTTCAACAGATACGTACAAGTTAAAAGTATAGACATGGCGCGCTTCATAATCCCGCAGAACAACGTGTTCTTTGCACGTAAAATCCAAACGAAGCAAAATTTTTTCATTCGGTTAAAACTTACCTTACCGAATTTGAACCATCAGTCTCAATAGGCAGGAGACTGTTTCTTGCACGTAAAAGAGGGAGATTGCTGTTGCACATAAAAACCGAACGGTGCACATACAAATGATGTCATTAGCTAAGCATTAATTTCAGCCTAATTAAAATTTTTAGCAAAAGCAATTAATCGATTCGCACAATTTCCCTGGGCGCCGCATCGGTTCGTCGTTCAAACAGTGCTTAATATACTGTAACGGAATTACAGTTACAGTAAGACAGATGTTCGAACCGCTATACAAATGGCTGCTGGTCCGGGCTAAACCAAAAGCCTTTCACCCCTTGTTCCTAGCTCAAATAGGGACCGAGTACCAAGTCTCCGCCCCCCACCCCTCCCCCCTCCCAAACCACGTTTCTGCACGGTGGTAATGAATGAATGTGCGTGAGCATGTTTCACAGAAAGATGGACGACACATGACTGAGGTCAGCGTGACTGTAGCTACAAATGTGGCTGGCAGTTGAAGGAACGGAAAAAGGCAGTGTGTGTCTATCAGCGTGTAGTAACGGTGAAATATTGTGCTTTTCTTCATTACAGTATGGCCCGGAGACAACATCTGCGCGATTTCACACTCGGAAGAATTATCGGGAAATTGGAAGAAGGTCGAATTGTGACGATTGTAGCCCAGGAGTTTTGTATTACTCACAACATTATTTCACGTGCCTGGGCAGCTCTCCAAACAACAGGCACCGCTGTCCAAGGGAGAGGAGGTGGTAGACCGTGGTCAACTACAGCAGCAGATGACCGCTACATTGTGCGACAGGCAGGAAGGGATCCACGCCAAACAGTAGGTGCAGTTGCAACCACATTCAATAGAATTGCAAGAGCCACTTTTCCGAAGACCAGTCTGTTGTGTTCCGTGGACACCCCCAGAACGGCAGCCCCATTTTCTGTGGTGCCACGAAAGTAGTGACAGCACCAACGAGGCCTGGGTTCGTGTGCTTTTCTCGAATAAGAGCAGATTCAGTGTGAGTAGTGATTTCGGACCAACACTCGTATGGCAGAGGTGGAAACACGTAATGCACCCAGGAACATTATTGAACATGTTCTCTTTGGTGACCCAGTTTTTATGATATGGGGAGGCATAGGGTTGAGTGGGCGTACTGACCTCCAAACTTCTGAACACGGTACATGCACCGGTCAACATTATTGTGACTGTGTATTCCTTCCCCATATTCCTCTTTCCAGGGGTCACTCAGTCCATTACCGCATTTTTATGGATAACAGTACGCGACCCCGTCGAGAAGCGCAGGTGCAGCAGGTCTTGGAACGACAGGATTTTCGGCGAATGGTCTCGTCTGTCCGTTTCCCCCGACGTAAGTACATCGGGTTCATATCGGATGCGTTGGTGAGACATACTGCGGCACGACCACATGAACCATCGACCATCCAGCAGTTGTCTACCGGCTGGTGGAGGAATCGAAGCTACGGTCGCAGGTTCGAATCCTGCCTCGGGCATGGATGTTTGTGATGTCCTTAGGTTAGGTAGGTTTAACTAGTTCTAAGTTCTAGGGGACTAATGACCTCAGCAGTTGAGTCCCATAGTGCTCAGAGCCATTTGAACCATTTTTGAGGAATCGAACGCCCTACCAGAAGAGATTTTTATCAACCTTGTGGCCAGAATGGGAGCACGTGGTAGAGTATGCATTGCTGTCCGTGGTGATCAGCCATCCTGTTAAGCAGCATTGCCCGCCTTTTGTAATGCCCAAGGGACTACCGTAAATCGCGGTGACTTCAGTGTAATTATTGTCTTTGAATAAAGTGTCATTTCTGTTCGTCTCGTGGTATATTTCTTTCAGTCACCTTTTGTACTATACTGTAGTAGTTATTTCAATGTATGGTCGGTGTCATCGAGCTATGTCTCTTGGCAGTGGAACATCATGCAAATGTTACTTCCGTCCTTAAGTTTTGAGCACCAGCGTGTATAGGAAAGCAGAGGACCCAGAATAGACCACTGTGGCACATCCCCACCCTTACATGTTTATATGATCCCAATCAGATTCAAATATCTTCCCTGTTTGTTGACACAGGAGAACAACATTCTGCGTCCTGCTTTCGAGTTACGAAGTGAATCATTGTCGATCCTCTTGGATCAGATGTATCGAAGGAAAAAATATGCGCCTCTGCTTAGGATTCACAACTCTTTGAGTTGCACTCCATATAGTGTTACCACTCGTAACACTGACGTAGATCTAAAGTGGCTTCACTTATTATTATTATTATTATTGTTTGTGTTATACATCTTTAACTGCAAAATCCGCATGTATTGTGACATTGATCATCATGCATATGACACTAGATTCTGTGGTTCGATAATCTTGCTAGTGCTACAACCTTTATTCAAATGGAGTAAAGTATCATTCGGCATCTATCGCCTACTATTGTATCTGTGTGTTGTAGATTTCCGTGTATTAACTGTTTGTGTATGACAGGCAGAAATTTTGGAATCAGCCGGTTATTCACCTGTTGGTGTCAGTTAAACCACTCAAAATACTTCATCAAAATGGCTGGGTTAATAGATTACTGACCAATACTCTGGAGCCCACTTAAAATTCGGATTTATTTATCTCTGTATCTCGCAAATTAGCTCTATAAGCGTTACATTATATGAACGTTTCAATAATAATACGCTAAACTCTCACTAATCCGACCCTCAGTGGTCAGGCCTCTCAGTAATCCGGACGACATCAGAAATGGTTCACAACAATGGTTATCGTGCGCAGCAATGTTGTTAGTAAATTATGATTTTGAACGATGCTGTATCAATCTTCACAGTTCAGTATCATGTGTTCTAAAAGGAAACACGTTACGCTAGACCTCAAGCAGAAAGTCGAAATTTTATAGAAAATGAACCGAAGTTCTTTGCAGAAAGCCATTGCTGCGGAGTGCAATTTTGGACTAACAACTGTTTATGACATCAAAAAGAAGGATGTTAAAAAAAAAGTCTCTGAGCACTATGGGACTTAACTTCTAAGGTCATCAGTCCCCTACAACTTAGAACTACTTAAACGTAACTAACCTAAGGACATCACACACATCCATGCCAGAGACAGGATTCGAACCTGTGACCGTAGCGGTCGCGCGGTTCCAGACTGTAGCGCCTAGAACCGCTCGGCCACCCCGGCCGGCTGAAGGATGTTATTTGATAGTACGCAACCCTAATGGATAGTGAACTGGGAAAAAGGAAGGTTATGTGAAAGAGTGAGAATGAAGTACTGGATGTAGTTGTTTATAGATGGTTCATACAACTCTGTAAACAAATTCCAGTTAGTGGTTCGATAATAAAAGAAAAAGCAGCTGCATTTAACAAACACCTTGGCGGTTTGCTATCAAACTGGAACAACCGACATTGTGTTCAGCAGCTGACAGTCACCGGAGAAAACGCTCAGCTAACGAAAAAGAATGGAAGTGAGTTTGTAAACAAGAAACGAAAGATAACACAGGAACAAGATTTAACTGATGTCGCCTTGTACAAGGCCGAAGAAACCGGTCTGTTTTACAAGATGATTCCTTCATATACTTTAGCTGCCAAGAACGAGAAGGAAGCTCATCGGTTCAAGCAAACGGAAGTCATAAACTACCGCTCGTTGTGATTGGGAAATCACAACATCCGCAGCGACACGGTGACATAAATACACTACCAGTGCAATATTTCTCTGAGAAGAAAGCGTGGATGGGTAGAGAAATATTCTCTAGGTGGTTCCACGATACATTTGTACTAGCCATGAGGAAAGAGCCAAAGAAAAAACAAAACAAAGAAAATCTTCCACTGAAGCCTATCCTTCTTACTGATAATGCTCCCAGTCATCGTTCTGACGTGACTTTGAATTCCGTTGGTATACAAGTACTTCCACTTAATGTGACAGCCCTGATTCAGCCCATGGATCAGGGAATTTTTGAATAAATTAAGCGTCATCATCGAAATGCTCTTCTCGTCTCTTTGCTGAACGAATGTCACGACGACTCTATCAAGACCATGACGAAGGTGTGGAAAGCAATCAGTTCCCGTGATGTTATTTTCCAAGCAGCCGATAAAGTGGAGAGCGTTACCGTAACGAAGAGATGGAAATAAGTGTGGCCATCATAGATGCAGAGTTGGATCCGGTACTGAGCGACAGCAATGAGCCAGTCAATTCGGAATCATCAATTACTGTTAGGTTTGTACACTTACATGTTCCACAAGTTTCCAGGAGGAGGAGAAATTGATGATGAAGATGTTTCTAAGTGGCTGAATGACGAAAACTGTGAGACAGACCAAACTTTAACAGATGAGAAACAACCAAAAGCGTCCAAGAAATATTGATGAAAGTGATGAAGAGGACATAGGACGAGAGAGCATGAAGATTTCTCACATTGCTGGTGCTGAATCTGCAGATGTCTCGCTGGAATACATTATGCAGCAACCAGATACAAGCAGTACAGATGTAATCCTTATAAAGCGGTTGTGTGATAATGCATTGCGTCATTACGTATCATCATTGCGACAGTTAAAAATCGGGACATGTTTCATAGTGAGTGATACTACTATATAATTATGATAAACATACAAGAACGAAGTTTTCTTTGAACATCAATGTATCTTTGGGTTTAATAAAGTATATACACTATGTTTTTAAAATTGAATCTTTGGGTTTAGTAAAGCATATCCCCTACGTTTTTAAAATCGTATCTTTGGGTTTAATCAAATATAGTCCCCTTTTTTAAAAATAAATTTCAGACACACTCGATAATTCGGCTTTTACACTAATCCGGCCAGATATGAGCAAGGAGTGGCCCGACTAGCGAGAGTGTAGTGTAGTAGTAATGACAAGAATAATAATAATGATTATAGACTTCACTAATATCTGGCTATGAGTCTATAAACAGTACTTAAGTAGGCTTCGATGAAACAGAGTCAATGCTCCAACGCGCGAAAACTTAAGCGAGCATCGTTCGGCGCAACGTTACGCTGGAACGCTGTTTGCAGCAACGTGTGGTCATTTTCGTTTTGTTGTATGGACGCCAGGAAGATACAGACCTCCTATAAAAGCCCTCTCAACCTCAAGGTGAGCAACGTGCCGAATGATGTGAAGGAGTGTTGAGGAGAAACAGTTGCTAGCGTGCAGAGTCTCGCTCACGTGTGTCTCCTCAGTTATAATAGGCTTACTTAGGCGTTTTACTGATTAATTTTGCTCTAACCGATGAAGTAATCGTCAAAGGCAATACAAATAAAAGAAAATAACTCCTGTAAATCAGACTACAAACAAACTCAAGTGGATTGTCCGTTGTAGTGAATCATACTTGTAATAACGTTGTAGAATTTTAAAGATATGTGTGGGTTCATGTGAGAGGATGTTTACATTTTGTGTACATAGAAGACTAGGGGAGACACGAGAGTTTTTTGATAAATCTAACAAAGGTAAAAAAAGTTGCCAGGAGATTATGGTTCAAATGGCTCTGAGCACTATGGGACTTAACATCTATGGTCATCAGTCCCCTAGAACTTAGAACTACTTAAACCTAACTAACATAAGGACAGCACACAACACCCAGCCATCACGAGGCAGAGAAAATCCCTGATCCCGCCGGGAATCGAACCCGGGAACCCGGGCGTGGGAAGCGAGAACGCTACCGCACGACCACGAGATGCGGGCGCCAGGAGATTAAATGATACTTTAGAGGAACGTCTGATCTGCTTGTAACTACGTGAATGATTCATTTTCTTTGATGTATTCACTGACCTCTAAATCAGGAAAAGCATTTTGTATGTAAGGTCTCTCTATCTCTGTTGGGTAACATCTGGACGCTTGAGTATAGCACTCTAAGTAGTTTCCTTATTTAGTCACACATAATTCTATATGATTAGATGACGGCTGCTTCAACTAACAGAGCTGCACCTGACGAAACCTGCAACCTCTTTGAGGCTCAAATATATACAAGTCACGTCACGTCACCGTTAAGGAAGCTGCCTCAACTTAAAAATGTTCGAATATTATCCATTTTATCTGATGAGTCATCTGGTTTTATCGCCCTTGTTGGTGTGATATGTTATACACTACCTGACGAAAAAGTGAGTCACCCAGAAGGGGAGAAGCAAACGAAACGAAGTTTTACGTACTGTGAGAGTATGTGATGTTCTTTCACTGATAAAGAAATCGAGTCAAATTTATAAATAAATTGTCGGTATGAGTCCAGTTATTATGACGTTGTACCCGATCCGGCCTGTATGTATGTGTCATTCGGTTGAGAACGTTCTCACAAAGCAGTTGTATTCACTCCTGAGGCATGCTGGCCCGCAACTGTTGCAACTAGTCCTTGATACACTGCATAATAGCACTGGTACGGAGTTGACGTCCAAGCTGGTCTTGCGCATGTTCAATCGGGGCAGATCTGGCAACCAATATGGCCACAAGAGTAACCCATTATCACGCGAACAGTTCATTGAGACGGGTGCCATAAATGGACGGGCATTGTCTTGTTGAAAAATGGCACCACGATACTGTCACATGAGAACGCAAGATGTCCGTGACAGACTGCTGTGGCATCAGAATTCCATCCATCACTAGCAGTCGTGACCTTAAGCGATGCCTGATTAGTCCCCACGCCACGAAGCCAGGAGTAACACCACTGTTCCTCTGCAAAACATTGGAAGAGTGCGACCACTCCCCAGGTCGCCACCATCCTCACTGAAGATGGTCATCCAGGGTAGAGCAGAACAATGCGACGCCATTAATCAGGCATTCCGTGTTTGCCGGTAACGGTGCTACTTCAAACACAGCTACTTGAGTTGTGGCGTTCATGGCAGCCAATTCACAGGGTGGCACTTCCCTAGTCCGGCTGCTGCTAGTCTCCAGCCAATGTTGCGGGATGACGCTGAATGTTCCAAGAAATCCATTACTTCCTCTTGTATAGCAGGTGCAGATGTGGAGGAGTTACATTGTGATTCGTGCACAACACAGCGATCCTCCCTTGTGGTGATCAGACGTGGCCGACCTGAACCTTGGCGACAAGTATGCCTGACCTCCCGTTCCCATGGAGACCAACATCGAGCCATTGTCACATACCAATGGCCCAGAAATCTGGATACTGCACGATTCGACCAGCTGGCCATGTAGAGACCCACAGTGGAGACCTTTTTTAAAAAAATTCCGGTGCTGATAACGCTGTCTCATACGAGTACGCGGCATCTTCACATTAATCACTCAATATCTGACGCCGTTCACGCCTTTATATATTCTATCAGGCCTCGTAACAACACTGATGCGGTTTGGTAGCCGTCCTACCTGGCACGGAGAAGTGCAATTCTGAACGGTAACTTACCTGCCGATGATATGTACACGTACAAAGTTACGTTGACATCCGACTATGCCTTCAGGGTCCTTCACTTTTCTTTTCAGGCAGTGTAATGTAAATGAGCTTATTTTTATTTATTTTGTGAACTGTGCTATAATTATTTTACGGGTTTGCCGGAATTAAGCGTGAGTTCCCGAAACGCATCGTTCCATTTTATAACGTTAATAGCGCTGACATACGTAACGGTTGATCATGGCTGAAATAACTCCTAAAATTTCCAAACTTAAAGGGGATTGAGGGCGAATATGGAAGAACTGCTTTTCCTGACACAATTTTCTCGTGTTCTGGTTTGTACGAGACTTAGTTCACTCCTAACTTGCGGTTCTTCGCGGAGATCTATAGGCAGCTGCTGAAAACAACGTGTCACCAGGGAAGACGATAGACCATATCATATTTCTTGGAGTAAAGACTGACAGTGATCTCACTGTTAAACTTCCATATACATACCTCTTCTGTAGAACGTGGACAAGTGAGATACAGTAGTACACGCAGACGATCAGCTGCGCTGTGCTCAAGATGGCTGAAATCTTCGCTATGTTCTTCGGACGATACCTGCACAGGGCATGCACCACGGGAAAGTGCGTAGTCGCCTAGAATCATGTTGGAAGGAAAATACAATATTATCGGATACATCTAGCCCGATACCAAAAACCGCGATCCATACAGGTGTAAGTTCTCAACTTGTGAACCACTCTCCGAACATAAGACCATCGCTACTGGCCTGCAGCCCGGCGAAAATTCGTGCTGTAGTCATGCACGAATGGTTCCTTTGCAAAGGACACGACGGATTTCTTCCTCGTCCTTGTGCAAATCTGAATTTATGCTTCCTCTCCGATGAACTCGTCGTCTAACGAGACGTTAGACCTTAATCTGTCATTATTCCCTCCTTATTTTCTTCAGCAGCCAATTAGTATACTCACTGCATCAGGTGACTCTGCTCTGCTATGTACCGGAGTGTGAGACATGCGATGACGCTGTGGAGATTTGCTGGAATAGCGTTTATATGCCAGTGTGCATTCTGTAGTCATAGAGGGGCTATCCATATATATACGGTAATGTATGAGTGAGTGAGTGTACACTACATACTCATTCGGTAGTTGTCACAATGATGACAACTTGTAACAGGCCCCAGGAAATGTCATCAGGATGCCATCAGTAACATTTCTGTAAGAGGCAAGAAATTTACACTAGCACTTCTGAGGCATTGTGGTACATATTAAGCGTTAGTAGACAACATGTCATTATTGCTGCTAGTTGAACAGAAGCGGATGTTCTAGCAGTTACTACTCAAATTTTTACAAATAATATTGCACTGGCATCGACCACAAAACGTCAGCACGGTGGGGTTTGTATAACAAAAGCTGAAGTCTGTGTATAGACTGACACCATTCACATCATATGTCAATTTTCTGTATCCCAGTGACGAACGCAGTAAAAAAGAGCCACCCTACACAGTTTTATTCGGTGGCCTTCCGCGTCATAAAGTCTACCGTATGTTTGCTGTAGGAGACGCTGAACTCACCGCCTGCCGTGACCTTTTGCTATTACTCAAAATTATGCCGATAAAACATTTTCCTAGGTCTATAATAATGACGACATACTTTAGTTACAGTAGCTCTCAAACTTTCTATCTGTGCTACCAATTTTGTGACTAAAGCACAGTCTTCAGAAACTCTCAATCAATTCTCCATTGAGCAACGACGAATCCGTCCAGTTATCTACCGTGTAAGGGTTGTCACGGGCCAATGCTTATTGGCCCGTCACCTGTTGCTAGCCGACCGCTGTGGCCGAGCGGTTCTAGGCGATGCACTCCGGAACCGCGCGACCGCTACGGTCGCAGCTTCGAATCCTGCCTCGGGCATGGATGTGTGTGATGTCCTTAGGTTAAAGTAGTTCTAAGTTCTAGGGGACTGATGACCTCAGATGTTAAGTCCCATAGTACTCAGAGCCATTAGAACCATTTGAACCTGTTGCTGCTGTGTTGTGCAATGATTCGTAGCGACCGTCATGTGTCCACATCACCGAGCTCACTAGTTGGTGAATAAGTCATAATTAAGTGATCACTCACTGTGTATGGCTAATCAGAAGCTCAGTCATTTGAAGTGCTCTAGGTTCACAGCAGTTTCAAGTTACGATGGCAGCTACAGCAAGAATAGCCATTTCTATTCTATGTACCGAGGCCGATGAATCGCAAATCTAGTGGCAACTGTTGATGTTGTGATCCAAACTCCGTATTTGATACCATTCTGTGTAGTCGTCCAATCCACAATATGGGATTTTTTCCGAATCTTCTGCAGTCAGTCAAATCATCTGAACATACAACGAAACTCTCTTTGGGACATTAAATGTATAAGGGTCGATCAAAAATTGCCGTTAGAATGCGTTGCTGCAGCGTATATGCAACGTAGCGCGTCTCCGACGCGGATATATAAGCACCGACAGGTACGCTAGGGATCAGTATGTCACTCGTGTGTTTCCGACGTGCTTGCGTTAAGTGCAGAAACGTGAACTATGGCGACGTTATTACCAGATGCGTCCAAACGGGACCAACGTGCTGTTATTCTTTTCTTGGCTGCCGAAGAACAGCTACCGGTAAGACATGCATCGAGGAATCAAAAATATGTATGGGAGCATGTCTGCCGAAAATCACCGTGCTAAGTTCTGCGACGAGGTGTATTGCTGCTTCATGATAACGCACGTCCACATATCGCAAACATCGTTACGGAGAAGTTACGCCAGTTCATGTGGGGGACACTCGAACACCCGCGATATAAACAAGATCTCTTCCAAAGGATAGTTGCATGGACGATTGTTGCGTGTACCACTGGAACCTCAAAACATAGGAACAAAGCAAGTAGTAGAAATATGTGGATTCACCACCAACGAAAAAGGCGGATAGCGAACCACTGTCTGACAAGATGATTCTGAATACTTTTTAGAGTGCCATGATATGGTGCTTAGAGATTATGCTCGTAATGGGCAAACCGTCAAGGAGCGTTACTACAAAAAACTCGAGCTTATGTTACGGAAGACTGTCAATACGAAGATTCGCGGGAAGCAGTCCAGGCCGGCCGGGGTGCCCGAGCGGTTCTAGGCGCTGCAGTCTGGAACCGCGCGACCACTACGGTCACAGGTTCGAATCCTGCCTCGGGCATGGATGTGTGTGATGTCCTTAGGTTAGTTAGGTTTAAGTAGTTCTAAGTTCTAGGTGACTGATGACCTCAGAAGTTAAGTCCCATAGTGCACAGAGCCATTTGAACCATTTGAAGCAGTCCAAGCGGATCTTTATGCTCCAAGACAACACTCCATGTCATTCCAGACAGGACACAATAACATACACTCATCCTCATAAATTAAGGATAATGCTGATACATGGTGAAACAACGCTGTGGTGGGCGGTTTGCGGTTTTAAATCACCTCGGGGTATGACCATGCGATGCATTTGACCTGCGGTCGTCGCACGGTGGCGCTGGCAGCAGTCCACATACGCAGAGGTATGTTGGTGCATGGCAGAGTACGGTGCAGCTAATAAGTGTGCAGATGTTTTCAGACGTGCTAATGGTGACTGTGTGTTGAAAATGGCTCAAAGAATACATATTGATGACGTTATGAGGGGTAGAATACTATGGCTACTGGAGGCTGGTCAAACACAGCAGGTCGTAGCACGGGGCCTCCGTGTGCCACAAAGTGCGACATTACGACAACGATTCCAATAGACAGGGAACGTGTCCAGACGCTGCAGTACGGGACGTCCACAGTGTACAGCACCACCAGAAGACCGATATCTCACCATCAGTGCCAGCAGACGGCCACGGAGTACTGCAGGTAGCCTTGCTCGGGACCTTACCGCAGCCACTGGGACAGTTGTCTCCAGACACACAGTCTACAGACGACTGAACAGATATGGTTTGTTCGCCAGGAGACCTACAAGGTGTATTCCACCGACCCCTGGTCACAGGAGAGCCTGTAAATCCTGGTGTCAAGAACACAGTACGTGGTCATTGGAACAGTGGTCCCAGACGGGCGAGTCCAGGTATAGTCTGAACAGTGATTCTCGTCAGGTTTTCATTTAGCGTGAACCAGGAACCAGATACCAACCCCTTAATGTCCCTGAAAGGGACCTGTATGGAGGTTGTGGTTTGATGGGGTGCGGTGGGATTATGATTGGGGCACGTACACCCCTGCATGTCTTTGTCCGCAGCTCGTGGTCTTGCGGTCGCCTTCTCGCTTCCCGAGCACGGGGTCCCGGGTTCAATTCCCGGTGGGGTCAGGGATTTTCACCTGCCTTGAGATGACTGGGTGTTTGTGTTGTCCTCATCATTTCATCATCATTCATGAAAGTGGGGAGATTGGACTGAGCAAAGGTTGGGAATTTGTACGGGCGCTGATAACCGCGCAGGTGAGGCCCCACAAACCAAACATCATCCTCATCATCCTGCATGTCTTTGACAGAAGAACTGTAACAGGTCAGGTGTATCGGGAAGCGTGCATGGTGATCATATCCCATATTGATGTCGGAGTACATGCGCAGGTAACAGTGGCGTTTTGTAGCACATGTGTTTCCGGACGGTTTTCTCAACTTATCACCAATGCCGTGGACTTATAGATCTATGTTGTGTGTTCACTATGTGCCTATGCTATTAGCACCAGTTTTTGTGTAGTGCCACGTTGTGTTTCACCACATTCTGCAATTATCCTTAATTTATGAGCATGAATGTATTTACTAAATTTAAACAAAGTATCACTGTTTCTGTCTAGTTAGAGTAACTGGTGTAGAGAGTAGAGGAGTATTTGTGGCTATTTCAAAGTGCATTATTCAGAGTGCATTATGATCCTAAAGTCACTAGTATAAACACTTCCTGAGTCAGCGAAGACCTTACTCGTCTATTGTCAGCATCTCTCTGTCTTTAAATGCAGTGCAGTGGAGGTGTAACTCAGTTGGATAATGATGGAATCAGGCGAGGTGAGTAGTTATACCGCAAGGGAAAAATGCGATTGTGTGTATGTGCTATATAGACATAGAGCTGAAAGATTATACGTTTTGAAAGCGGACGGAACGTGATAGCCTTAGGACGTGGTTTTAAGTGTAATATTGCGAGTTTACAATCCCAGCTGGCTTTTGGTCTCGCAAGGCAGACTAATAAAGGGACGAGGTTGACGTTCTCATGCGTGGTTAGCACTGAACACGAAGGTGGGACGCCCTAGGTAAAGGCTGTGACATCCTGAAAAGGGCTGGAGTACGAGGCAACTGCGGATGCGTTGTCCAACTGTCAAAAGTGTAACTTTGCCGCTACAGAATATTATTTGCAAATATTATACGGAGAAGTACAAACATTGAACTCAGTATATCTACGTAATGAAAGAGGTTACCAAATCGTGCATCTTGATGTCACAAATTGAATGCAGCATTGCATGACGCAAACTCTAGTTTTTGACTGACACTGATTTTTATAAACAATGTTTGAACAAACACTTTAAGTTGTAGAAGTGGGAAATCAATGAAGCCACCGCTAATAAAGAATATGCCAAACTGGAGCTGAACTGTACAGTAGTCACATTCTAACATAGTTCATATAGAGCTTAACTGGATCCAGAGTAGCGATAATTTTGTTTACCACTGCTCAGTTAATTTGACCAGAACACAATGTGCTCCAGAATAGTACGCATCATGACGTCATTATGTGGCACACTATGTGAGTCGATAACAGTATTAATGCACCTGCAGGTCGCGTATCGTAAATTTTTATCGTGATATTTGAAGAGGACACGCTGAATCACTTGACAGTGTATGAACTGTTGTCTTGAAATCATTTTCCATAGTCAGCACTATGCTTGTTTACCGTAAAGTAACGGCCGCGGGAGGCCATGTGCAATAATATCCTGATGGGGTAGTACCTTTATCCTTTTCCTGAATGTATTTGTTTTTAGATATGTAAGATGTTTACGTGCATGATTAAGTATTATGTTATTTGATTGAAACACGCCACCATTTAAATGGGCTGTAAGTCGAATATGTTGCGTGTCACGTAAAAATAACAGACATCTGTCTAGTGTTTTGTTATCACACTCTTGTGCTTATACAAATACTGCCGCGAACTGTACTGCATTCCTTGTGACACAATTATACGTCGTCTAGTATTTATAAGTTCTGGAAGGTTCTAGAAATTTTTCATTTCTGTCTACTATGGGATATTCGATTTTTGTATAAATAGCTGCGCTCTCCGTCAAGGAGTTCAGTTCTGTTCTGGCTGTGCATTGGCGTTCGTAATAAACGTACTTCCAGTGCTGTGTGTTGCACATTATCGATGACCTGCCCTGTTTCTGGTATGACGTGACAATATTTACTTGTATTTCGTTACTTTAAATCTTGTGTATGACACCGTATAACAGTTTCGTTAATATTCACTGTAATATGAAGGCTTGGATATTTTGTTAAGGTCAGAAATTGACCAGCATGAGGAGAAACTCATTTCAGTACATCTGTTTGTAAGAAGTTCAACGCATAGCCAATATGGTCATTTAAAATCATATTTTTGTGACAAGTCATGAACATGATTAGCGTGGTCTAGTTTCCTAGGTGTTGCGTCTCGTGTTCTTTTTCGGTCAATCGTCCTTGAGAAGTGCTGGAGTCGAGTATGGATAGCGTTCTGTGAAGAGCTGAACTGTTTTCTAGACGGAAGCACGGCCACACTCAACAGTTTGAAATATTACGGGTGATACAGCTTGAGCAGCACGTGGGGACTTGCACAATTTCTCCCGAGTTATGTATGCTTCCTCAACTGGAGGAATTTAACATGGCGGGAGTGTTAGTTGACTTTATGGTGAACTTCAGTGTACATTTAAGCAGCACCACTGACTAATGTTTACTGTAATGTACAGAAGTTTCCCAGAAATGTTTCGACAAACTACGAGGGGCTGTAAAGGGTGTCTTGAGGAACAAATCGAGGATGGGAACCCATGTCCGGAGATGTCATACAACAACTCTACAGAGCGTCGAAGCTATAGGCGCCGGCGCCTGCCATTAGGCCACCCCTCTTGTACGCTGACAGACTGTAGGCGAATCTCGCGTTGTTGTTTGTTATTCAGTGCTAGCGACTGATTGCCACGATCGCCAGTGGAGAAGATGGAGCTAGCTGCCGCGAGGAAAGGCATTGCCTGCTATGAATGCGATGCTCTGCTGCCTCGATGGATGACTGTTTCGGACACGGGTTACCATAAGCAGTTTAGTTTTCTAAACTGCCCTCTGAAATTTTCAATGTTTTCCGATATACAGAAAAAAAAATAAGCTGCAGATGGAAGCCTGTGTCGGAAACCGTCATCCGCCAAGGCAACAGAGCATCGCTTTCAAAGGAGACCCGGCCTGTCTATGTAGCAACTGTCTCCATCTTCTCCATTGGCGATCGTGGCAATCAGTCATGATCGCTGAATAACAAACAACATCGCGAGAGGTTCCGCCTACGGTCCTTCAGCGCACAAAGTCACGTTTGCTGGTGAAGGGGTAGCCTAGTGGCAGGCGCCGGCGCCTATAGCTTCGACGCTCTGTAGTGTTGTTGTATGACATCTCCGTCTTAACTTCTGCTCCTTCACAAATGTGCACGAAATGAGAATGTCTAATGTGAGGTAAAAGCTTGGCGAAATGTTCTGTTCACTAATGTGTGTCTATTTGCTGTATATTCTGTACTTTTAGTGCAGTCGTCTTCTGAAACTCTTGGGTTACTTATGAGTAACCATGTGCATTCCAACGCTCCCCTTGTTGGAAAACAAAATTGTGGGAAATATTTCTTTCAGATTGTTACTTCTGACTAGAACGTCAATTTAAATAACCATACATTAATGTGTTTCACCTAAAAATGGTGGTGGAACGGTTAATCTTTTATTCGGCTAGTCTCAGTCATTTTCTTTCTTAAATAAAATTTACAAACTTAATTTTGTGGTGTCACCGCTAGACACCACACTTGCTAGGTGGTAGCTTTAAATCGGCCGCGGTCCATTAGTACATGTCGGACCCGCGTGTCGCCACTGTGTGATCGCAGACCGAGCGCCACCACATGGCAGGTCTAGAGAGACGTACGAGCACTCGCCCCAGTTGTACGACGACTTTGCTAGCGACTACACTGACGAAGCTTTTCTCTCATTTGCCGAGAGACAGTTAGAATAGCCTTCAGCTAAGTCCATGGCTACGACCTAGCAAGGCGCCATTTGTACCATTGCATGTATCTCAGGATAGTCTCACTTGTATAATCAAGAATGCTGTATACCAAAGAACGATATAAAAGTTAAGTGTTCTAGTAGCTACGTTGTATCATCAAGAATGCTGTATACCAAAGGACGATATAAAAGTTAAGTGTTCTAGTAGCTACGTTCTTTTCTTTATCACATTCATCACGAATCCTGTTCCAGACTTAACGCCAGACGGCGTGAGTTGACGCGTGCCCTTTCGGCTACTTCACTGTGGACTGGCTGCCTTTACAGTCCACTACAGATTTGATATATTTGGTACTCGTATATGGATGAGTATAAAAATGAGAGAGAAGATACTAGATTCATCAGTACCACGCAGAATAAAGAATTTTACAGTTGCCTATTGATCTAACCGCAGTAGTCTCTCAGTATATTGCTAAAAATTTAATGAGAAGTTGATAGGCACCTTTACCCAGAATGTATCCATCCATTCATCAATCCAGCTATCCGTCCATCTTACGACAGTGAAGTCTGCCGCAGAGCATGATATACAACCTGTTGTTGTTGTTGTGGTCTTCAGTCCTGAGACTGGTTTGATGCAGCTCTCCATGCTACTCTATCCTGTGCAAGCCTCTTCATCTCCCAGTACCTACTGCTAGTCTAGTTTTCAAGGAGAAGAAATATTACGTCTTCTGCATACCGCGAAATATGTTCAGCAATACTCAAGACTGACCATATTTTCCTATGGCTTGCGTTGAAGGCAATATGGAACACACATTTCTCCTACCATTAAATATTTCTGGTATGTATGAAATGTTCAGCAATGCTGTAATGTCGAAGACTACTTGACACACACACACACACACACACACACACACAAAGCATTCAGCTTCGATTCATTGTGATGTTCCGACGTGCCTTGCACTACTGGAAGTTATATAAATATTTCAGGCATAATGTTGCGACGTGGAGGCTATTCGTGGAATACAGCGTAAATACCTTCCACTGATGTGCTCTTCGCATTTCTCTTATTAAGAGAAATAACTTATCCTCTACCTGTAACTCATAAGTGGTAAGTTACCTTATATCCCTCAAGTTCCATGAACAAGGCGATGAGGAGGTGGGAGGGAATGTTTTGTTTCTACTGTTGTTAGTAGGGGTGGTGGCAGAAGACTTTAGATTTGGACACTCAATAGCGCGGTTATGACAGAAGATATTTTCGAATGAGACACAGCAAATACACGTTTACACTACGTTTCGAGGTGAAGTGAACATATTGCTATTAGTTATTGTAGTTGACTACGAAGTCTTTCGCGACGGAGTTCTTGCATAAAAAAGATCTCGGTTTACTTGTCGCATCAAATTTGGATAATATCCCGAGCTTTTGATAACTACCTCCGTCATCTTCGTCAGGGATTCAACTGAAAGTCAGTTTTACCCCTGACGAAGATGACGGAGGTAGTCATCGAATGCTCGGGATTTTATTCAAATTTGACGCAGCAGGTAAACCGAGAACTTTTTTTGCAGCTGTTATAGTTGCCACTACTTTCTTGCTTGGTGAAACGTTTTTGGATTTTTTTGGAAAAATAAGTGACGTTCCAGAAGGGCCATCAAGTAGTACTGTAGTACCCAGAGAGACCCGCAGCGCGTGCTTTCGTGTGAGTCAAGACTAGGGTAATGGAGGTGACTGTCAAGGTGATCTGATAATATTCACGACTCATCAGAACACGGTGGTTTTCAGATACAGAGAAACTAAATATTACTTAATATTACCGCGGGCTGTGCTGTATGTAGTGTGGCGTATTCGATGTTTGTATAAATAGCAGCCCTCTCCGCTAAAGAAATCAGTTCTGCTCTCTCTGTACGTTGGTGTTCATAATAAACATGCTTTCAGTGCTAAGTGTTATACTTCAGTGAGGCCCAGCTTTCGGATTTGGGCTTAACTGTAGTTACATCGAGGCCACATTATGCTGCAATGCATTCAGAAAAGAAATTTTTGACAAATGTGTACGTCTTTTAATGTGGGAAAGATGGGATTTTAACTACAGGAAAGGAAGTTGTCAACAAATAATTCAACCGTCGAGACGAAGGAAATGAGGAGTGCAATCAGATATAAGGAAACACCCAGAAGAAAGGCAGAGGAAGAGTTTCCCTAGCGTGGGTTACCTTACCGCTAGGCCTGTTGTATTTCACTGAGAGGTTGCGTTTGACTTTGGTTCGGGTGAATCCGATGAGTTTCTGTGACAATTATTGCCACAATATACAGGGTTATTACAAATGATTGAAGCGATTTCACAGCTCTACAATAACTTTATTATTTGAGATATTTTCACAATGCTTTGCACACACATACAAAAACTCAAAAAGTTTTTTTAGGCATTCACAAATGTTCGGTATGTGCCCCTTTAGTGATTCGTTTTTTTCGCAGAAGAAAAAGCGGCCGTAAACTTTAAACCGTGAGATTGCACAAAACACGTTAACTTTTGGTGAATTGTGAATTTGCTGCACGAATGCGTGAAGATTCTCTACCGCCCAGATTCGCACATTGTGTCTGTGCACTTCACCATTAAGAAAAAATGTTGCTTCATCACTGAAAACAAGTTTCGCACTGAACGCGTCCTCTTCCATGAGTTGTTGCAACCGCGCCGAAAATTCAAAGCGTTTGACTTTGTCATCGGGTGTCAGGGCTTGTAGCAATTGTAAACGGTAAGGCTTCTGCTTTAGCCTTTTCCGTAAGATTTTCCAAACCGTCGGCTGTGGTACGTTTAGCTCCCTGCTTGCTTTATTCGTCGACTTCCGCGGGCTACGCGTGAAACTTGCCCGCACGCGTTCAACCGTTTCTTCGCTCACTGCAGGCCGACCCGTTGATTTCCCCTTACAGAGGCATCCAGAAGCTTTAAACTGCGCATACCATCGCCGAATGGAGTTAGCAGTTGGTGGATCTTTGTTGAACTTCGTCCTGAAGTGTCGTTGCACTGTTATGACTGACTGATGTGAGTGCATTTCAAGCACGACATACGCTTTCTCGGCTCCTGTTGCCATTTTGTCTCACTGCGCTCTCGAGCGCTCTGGCCGCAGAATCCTGAAGTGCGGCTTCAGCCGAACAAAACTTTATGAGTTTTTCTACGTATCTGTAGTGTGTCGTGACGATATGTCAATGAATGGAGCTACAGTGAATTTATGAAATCGCTTCAATCATTTGTAATAGCCCTATATATATATATATATATATATATATATATATATATATATATATATATATATTGCTCACTTACCACAAAAATTTTTATGTTAACTAAGGATTTCTGGTTAGATGTAAGACGTGAAGTGAATGCAAATAAGTAAAGAAATAAAATAGCGCGCTATGAGTAGGATAGTGCAATGTAACATTTCATTTTTCTTTTCTGAAATAGTTTATTTTTTCAAATGGCTCTGAGCACTATGGGACTCAACATCTGAGGTCATCAGTCCCCTAGAACTTATAACTACTTAAACCTAACTAACCTAAGGACATCACACAGCGAACATGACCAAGTTACTTTTTTTTTAATTCCTCAGACCATCTCTCTTTTACCATTCAGTCGGGCGTGCTGTGTTACCTCTTCGTAATTTTCAGAGAACTGGCAACAGCGACATTACACAGTGTATCTGCTTGCACATCTCAACTGAGAGTGAGGTGATCGAGGAATTCTACGTCGATCCGATTCAGTATTGATGCAGAATGTTCTAGGAAAGGTACGAGAATCTAAATCAGGACGTCTCGATCAGGCATACATCTCTAGTCTTATGGCTGCACAGGATGAAAACAAATGGGCTAATACGGAATGCAACAGGGCCGCGTTTCCATTGCTATTCTGCGGTGCCAGTCCCAGGGCGTGACATGAAAGGCACAGGGAGGCGTCATCGCGCCTCCACCAGACATCCTGCGCTCTTAACGGAGCTCCTTCCTCGTCTCTCCGCGCGGTTTTACTTCATTCGCTCGAGAGAAAAAGGCCTGTCACCACAATCAAATGTTATCTAGAAAGAGATCGAGGCTCATTCGTGGAGGCCGTTTCGAATTCCAAATTCACGTCTGTACAATAACGTCGAATTTTGTTCCGTGGTGGATATGGAAGAAACCAGTCTCTGGTTGGGCCATTAAAATCATACAAGTAGTAGAGAAGGGCCTGTTCAAGTCCAGGGTGTTCGTCCCATACATGGACAATATTTCGTCTAAACTAGACGGAATCCTTCAGAAACATTATGTTAAAGAAATCTGCCAGACACGTGCAAAGACCTGTGGCCTTTTCGACTCGGTTAAGGATGATTCAAGGTTTCGGAAGGCTGGAGTCTACAAAGTACCATGCCATTGTGACACAACATAGACTGATCAGAACGCACGCAAAATACAGGAAAGGTCTGTGAAACATGATTGTTACACACGCATTTCGCAGCCCAATAAGTCAGCCGTAGTTGTATCTCCTTGAGTCACTTTACGGATTATTCTGCCACGAAACTCCTAGCAAAGACGAGATATCTCTGGGACTCAGTTATCAAGGAATCTGTGGAAATATGTTTTGACGGAAGATCTTATTAATCGTGTCGCTACCTTTCAACTTTGTAAAGCACGGGGACCCGGTGGGTTCTCTATCTTCAGAAAGATGAAATTGTACGTCTGACGGCAAGTCAGAAGAGTTGTTTATTATTTTTAACTAAGAATTTTATCTGAGTGACCACGTAATTAGACAGACACCGTGCATGCAATACCACCATTACGCATTCACCTGCGTGCCTCGGATGATCAAATGTTCAAATGGCTCTGAGCACTATGGGACTTAACTTCCAAGGTCATCAGTCCCCTAACTAACCTAAGGACATCACACACATCCGTCCCGAGGCAGGATTAGAACCTGCGACCGTAGCGGTCGCGCGGTCCAGACTGTAGCGCCTAGAACCGCTCGGCCACCACGGCCGGCAGACCCGCATGGAGCTACTTTCTATCTATGCGCTGAGCTCGACAGAGGGCATTCATGGGATACAGCACCAATTTTCGATATAACATTAGAAATATGCACCAACAAACTCCAGGTTCCCCGTCCAAGTACCTCTAAGAAGCAGCGGAAGAAAATTTGATGATGGAGAGAATTAAAGACCGCGCCAAGACGAGGTGCCAACAAACAAAAAGATCGGTCAATTCATAAATCCCGCGCCTTGGACGCCGGAACGAATTCACCGATGGCTACTTGCGATCAGTGGCTCTGCTTAACAGCTAGCAGTGTTACCCAGAAAGAGGACAGGTTTGTCCTAACGATAAAATTAGCTCCCAGGATGACAGAATAACATAAAGGAAGTCCCCCTCAGTTATTACCACGCGAGACAGGCAATACTATAAGGTAAAAAGTAATTTCTTATGGAATGATTATCTGAAAGTCCGTCAAGAGGGGTGTTTACCCTCCTGCTTGCAACTCTTTCAGTTGTACGCCACTTCGTCGAATTGTGCTCCTTTAACCTACCCCAGTAATCCTACCGAGGAAAGGGGATCTCTAGCTAAATGTCCTGTCCGAACCACGTGTCGTTCCTCACATCATTGAAATGTGAAGGCTAGCGTAAAGGCAGACTGAAAAATTACGGTTTCTGGCCGGGATTCCATCGCGCGATCTTAGGGTGTCCAGTCTGGCATTTTACCACTAGTCCAACAAGTCTGACATTGTCAAGTAACAAGCTCATCCATACGCACTCAGGGAAACCCATCCTGACAGAAGCAGCGGACAGCAGCAATCTCCAGTGTAACACGCACCTGAAGATGACTGAATGGCTGTCATCCGATATATCACGGCAAGATGTCGACGATCGTGGCAGGATGTCGATGTTGTCTGGATGCAATCCCGGAACCTCACTGAACAGAAAAAAGACTCATTGCACATATCTTTAAACCTAAATACATATTAATGTGAACGGAGCAAGTAGTATGTTATAACACTTGGCGTTATTTCTTTATGCTACCTGTTATTTCAAAGGTGTGATTGCTACCACAGGGGTACTCTTCGCTATCCCGGCCGATGCTCCTCTGGCTTGCGGCCGCCATTGACGAAAAGGCTGTTCTCATCGTCAAGTGCAGCTTCGTGCTATTCAATCTTCAGTTGTATCTACCGCTACACTGTCGGAGGGTAGTCTGCTCGGCGATGAAACTTGAAAATCAGCCTGCAGAGCTACATCCGTGTTCGTGGCCCAGCTTACTGTAACCGGTTTTGGTGGGCCTACGATCACTGGCTTCGGTACTAATATGTAGGCGACTTCTTACTTCCAACGTATTGGGCAATTCTTCGGAAAGATTATTCACTGTCCCGCAGGCCGACAATGCGACATAGATGAAATTCGGTCAACTGTAGGTACTGTACCCTTTTTTAAGTCGTTCCAGTATGTCAAGAAAATGTACCGGGTGATAAAAAAAGTCAGTATAAATTTGAAAACTGAATAAATCACGGAATAATGTAGATAGAGAGGTACAAATTGACACACATGCTTGGAATGACATGGGGTTTTATTAGAACCAAAACAATACAAAAGTTCAAAAAATGTCCGATAGATGGCGCTTCATCTGATCAGAATAGCAATAATTAGCATAACAAAGTAAGACAAAGCAAAGATGATGTTCTTTACAGGAAATGCTCAATATGTCCACCATCATTCCTCAACAATAGCTGTAGTTGAGGAATAATGTTGAGAACAGCACTGTAAAGCATGTCCGGAGCTAAGGTGAGGCATTGGCGTCGGATGTTGTCCTTCAGTATCCCTAGAGATGTCGGTCTATCACGATACACTTGCGACTTCAGGTAACCCCAAAGCCAATAATCGCACCGACTGAGGTCTGGGGACCTAGGAGGCCAAGCATGACGAAAGTGGCGGCTGAGCACACGATCATCACCAAACGACGCGCGCAAGAGATCTTTGACATGTCTAGCAATATGGGATGGAGTGCCATCCTGCATAAACATCGTACGTTCCAGCAGGTGTTTATCAGCCAGACTGGAGATGATGCGATTCTGTAACATATCGGCGTACCTCTCAACCGTCACGGTAGCAGTTACAAAACCAGAATCACTCATTTCCTCGAGGAAAAAAGGCCCGATAACGGTAGATGTGGTAAATCCAACTCATACCGTGACTTTCTCGTCGTGCAATGGAGTTTCCACGACAGTTCTAGGATTTTCGGTAGCCCAAATTCTGCAGTTGTGGGCGTTGACAGACCCTCGGAGCGTGAAATGAGCTTCGTCGGTCACAACACGTTACTCAACCAATCGTCATCTTCGGCCATCTTTTGAAACGCCCACACTGCAAATGCCCTCCGCTTCACTAAATCGCCAGGTAACAGTTCATGATACCGATGGATTTTGTACGGATAGCATCGGAGGGTACGCCTAAGTGCCAACCAAACAGTAGTGTATGGAATGCCGGTGCGACGTGCGACGTGCGACTTCCCGTGCATAGACGAACCCGCTACAGTCTCCATTTCTTGCTGAACTGTCTCAGCAGCATTACGCCTTGTGCTCGGTCGGCCTCCAAGTGGTCTATCGTCTAAACAACTCGTGGCTTCGAACTTCGAAATCATTCTCGCCACAGCTGCATTCGTCAACGGACCTTTACCCGTTCGAATCCCCTTCCTATGGCGATAGGATCGTAACGCTGAACTAGCTCGTTCCCCATTCTGATAATACAGATTCACTAAAAGTGCCTTTTCAGGTAACGTCAACATGCTGCGATAGCTGGCGCATCTGATTCTCTCTCTCATTACACCTCCTTTTATACACGATTGTCATGCGCAGTCACTGACGTATTGCTGTCCAGCGCCATCTGTCGGACATTCTGTGAACTTTGTTTTTTTTTTGTTCTAATAAAACCCCATGTAATTCTAAGCATGTGTGTCAATTTTTACCTCTCTATCTAGATTATTACGTAGTTTATTAAGTTTTCAAATTTATACTTACTTTTCGATCACCCGGTACTACATCAGGACAATGCTCGAAAAGCTATAGAACGACCTCTTGACAACTCAGATACAGTTGTGCGATGGGTCATCCACGACCATTGTTATCTTTAGTACAATTTACCCTGTGTATGTGACAGTATCGTCGTGTTGCTCTGTAGACCCTTCCTCATGGAGCTGGATTTACAGATATTGGCCACATGCTACAGTGACAGGAACGTTGGTCTTTAGATAATCACGTTTTAACATACTCGGAAATTGTTTCGTTGACAGTTATATTTGTCATGGCCTTATTATGCTCAGTACGTACTGCCTTTCCTTTCCACAGTAAAGAGTTTCGAATAGTAGCATTTACTGCCATCTTCTACAGGTTTGGACAAAGTGAAATGGGTGAAAAGTATTTCATCAACTTTAAGATAGGTAACCCAACTTACATGCGGCTGATGTAAGTTGGGTGTCCTATTTTAAGGTACATGAAATTTATTCCGGGACAGGTTTATTTTGCCCACCTTGTAGCTGCCTACTAATCAATAAATGAGCGAAAAAGAACAAAATACACCGATGTTACTACAGAATTTTGTAAATACTTGAGTTATATTTTATTTCTGCTCCATTGCTTTGTATGTAGTCCAAGTCGTTGGAACTCAGTGTTGGTCAATTATCGTCAGGTTCCTCACGTACATGCATCAGTGTTAGGTAATATAGGACGCCTTTGCGCTCCTTATATCGAATATCATCTTTATTTATTGTTTGTTTCCAGAGGGTTTAACATAATTTTTCATTCCTCATCTGCTGCAGGATGGACTGGGAGAACGTTTCAACATGTCCTACAGTGACATCGCATACTTTTTGAATAGTATCACGGCGGCCGCACAATGGTAGCTTTCATCGTTTCGCGGCAGATCTGATAAACTCAAAGTAGTATCGTTTGGCGTTGAATTTGTTACAAAATTCGAACTTGGCTCTTAGGTATTAGAAATAATCTGAACAGGAACCGCTATATAAGAGAGGTTCTAGAATCCAAGATACCATCCCCCCCCCCTCCAAGTGGTTCCACGTATTATGTTTCAGCAGGATAATTCCTGATGAAATGTTTCAAGGAAAGTGCAAGTCTTCTTTCAAAGCGGCGAACGCCGCCGCTTCCCTTGTTTGCTCGTTCAGCTGATCAGCAACCATTGTCGCTTCCTTGTTAGCTCGCGTGCGGAAAGCATGGAAAGAGATTCTCCAGGAACATATCCTACCATTGTCTGACTCCATGCCACAACGTTTAGTAGCTATTACTGAAGTGTATGGAAACCTTACAGCATACTGAATTCTCAGAGCGAAACATCATGTATAGTTCTGTAATCTTTGTCATTTGTCTAAAGTCATGGATCTCATTTGTGACACAATGTTCGAATGTATCTTCCTTGAGGTTGCGGTTTTTAAAATTGTTAATGTATACCGCATCCGGCCTGGAATTAACACTGACTGGAGTAGAATTGTCGTCAGTGACAGTTCCGCTTCGAACTGAGCCCCGATGACCAGCAAAGACATCTCTGGAGAAGCCCCGGACAGCGGTGGGATACGAACCTGAGTGTCGCTCACTATGCTGCCCGACATTATGTTGCCATTTACCTTATGACAGTAATTCTCTTCGCCAAGTTCCCAAAACGTTTGTTGAAAACTGCAACAAAATCAACGCTGCCTTCAGACGGTCTGTTTCTCAACACACAGAACTCGTAGCGGACAATATGGCTACAAGAAGCATGTATTTCACACTGTCCTCACTAAACGTCGGATAGTATAAGAGGCACGAATTTTATAGCAGTGGTACAAATTAGGGGGCAGAATAGTACAGGTAACTCTCCCCTACTTTCATTTAAAAGAATACACATTTTTGAAAACACTCTGTGTACCTTTTTAAAATGAAGCCATCAGTCTGAAGACCGATTTGGTGCTAATCTATCTTGCGCAGGTCTTTTCATATCTTCTGGATCTAACATCCACTTCAAACTGTTTGGTCTATATCAGCGTTTGTTCCTACCTACAACTTGTACTGCCGGCCGCGGTGGTCTCGCGGTTCTAGGCGCGCAGTCCGGAACCGTGCGACTGCTACGGTCGCAGGTTCGAATCCTGCCTCGGGCATGGCTGTGTGTGATGTCCTTAGGTTAGTTAGGTTTAAGTAGTTCTAAGTTCTAGGGGACTGATGACCACAGCAGTTGAGTCCCATAGTGCTCAGAGCCATTTGAACCATTTGAACAACTTGTACTTACCATGCTTCGCTCCAGTACCGAATTAACCATTCCTCGATGTCTGAGGTTGTGTCTTATCAACCTGCTCCTTGTATTAGTCACGTTGTGCCTAAAACTGTTTTCTCCTGACTTAGACTCACTTATAGTGTAAGTAGGCTATTTAGGTTTTTATGTTGGTAACGCCATGTAGCGCTCTGTATTAAAATAACTGACTGTGCTGTGTGCAGTCTGTGGCTGATTTGCATTGTTGGAATATTTACTATTGTAGTGTTGGGCAGTTGGATGTGAACAGCGCGTAGCGTTGCGCAGTTGAAGGTGAACCGCCAGCAGTGGTGGATGTGGGGAGAGAGATAGCAGAATTTTGAGAGCGGACGATCTGGACGTGTGTCCATCAGAAAGAGTAAATTTATAACACTATATATCATGAATTGATACATATCTGATGACTTTTGAATATTATTAAGGTCAATACATTGTTTGTTCTCTATCAAAATCTTTCATTTGCTAAGTATGCCTATCAGTAGTTAGTGCCTTCAGTAGTTAGAATCTTTTATTTAGGTGGCAGTATTGGCGCTCGCTGTATTACAGTAGTTCGAGTAACGAAGATTTTTGTGTGGTAAGTGATTCATGAAAGGTATAGGTTATTGTTAGTCAGGGCCATTCTTTTGTAGGGATTATTGAAAGTCAAATTGCGTTGCGCTAAAAATATTGTGTGTCAGTTTAGTGTTGATCAGAATAAGTAAAGAGAGAAATGTCTGAGTACGTTCAGTTGTGCTCATCTGTTTGAAAATCAAATAACGTAAGAGGTTTATCAGCACTGTCATTCTTTACATCCAAAGGGGACTCCTCACAGTACTCGATCTACTCACTTAATCTTCATCTTTTTTCCGTAGCATCATATTTCAAAAAACTTCTACATTCTTCTTGTTTGCATTGTAAATCGTCTACGTTATACGTCCATATAAGACTACACTCCAAACAAAAACTAAAAAAAATACTTGCTATCATAAATTTACATTCGATGTCAGCATATTTCTTTTTCTCAGGAAATCATCTCTTGCTATTGCCAGCTTACATTTTATATCCTTTTTATTTCTGCTCTCGTCTGTTATTTTGCTGCCTAAATAGAATAACTCTGCTACATTTAACTACTTCCTTATATATACAGGGTGGGGAAAATAAAAGTGGCTCGAACATTTTGAAACCATTTGTGACAGCATTGACGGAGGAGAAAAAGACCTAAGGTTACTTTGAACAGGTTGGAGCAACTGCCTATACAGCCAGCTGAGCCTTGGAGCACATTTACACAACCTTCACCCAACAAATGTATAGTCTTACCGTAACTATCCTACACTATTGGGTCAATTTTTGAATATTACACACTTAGGCAAATGGAGCAAATCGGCTGGTTCTTTTTGCATTGGATGTGGTCTACGGTACGCCTTAAGTGTTTATGAAGGCACCATTTAGTTCATGAGCCGTTCCTGAGAAAACTTAAAAAAAGAGTTTTTCACCACTTTTTTCGTCGTCATCAACGGATATCTAAATAACTAACCGCAGCAAATTCCTAAAATTTTATCCGTTATCAAGAAACACCCTAAAATATGGTTTTTGGATATCAAAACCGGGCTTCGGATTCCAAGACGGCTATGCACAGGAAATGGTTGTAATTTTTACGATATATTCCTATGATCCCGATCTCAAACGTTCCTGAAAATTTTCTTGATATATTAATCCATTTTCGAGATACAGATGTTCAAATTTACCCTGCTTGTACACTTAAAATGCGCACGTGAATTGCGGTGTGAGGCAAAAACGTAGTTTATAAATTGATGCGGCAAGTAGAAATATGCTGTAAAGTGTCTCTGCTATCATCAGAAGCGTTCTGGGAACCCCACGTACTGCAGCACATGCAAAATCTTTGTGCACATAAAATCCGGTTTGAGTTGTAAAATTAATAGTTTTCTGTTATTTCAATTTCATACAAGTACACTATCAAAATTTTTCTGACCCATTAAGTTCTTCTCACATAGTGACATTCCATGCTGTAGCAGGAAAAAGAAGGGAACCAGCGGAAAAATACTCCTATCGGAGCACGAAAAAGGCTACTCCTGTTTGAAAAGCTCTGACTGAAAAATGGGGTACCAGCTGCCTCATTCTGCCTTCCTTTACACCTTTAAAATTTTATCAAACATTTTGGCATACGAACTTATTCGCGTTTTTTTATGCTGAGAGAGAAGCAGACAATGACAGTGGGAAAGAGACGGAAAAGTAATAAACACTGGAAGACAGTAAACAGTGATTGTGATGGGGGCTATAGAAAGAGCGGAGGAGATAATGGCAGTGTGAGAGAAAGAGAAGAATACATAGGCAGTGCAACATAGTTGACAGTGACAGAACACTTCTAGGAAAAGAGTGAAGGAGACAGTGCCAGTGGGAGAGGAGTAAAGAGATGGAGAAAGTGAAAGTGGGCGAGAACCAGTGATATTGAGAGACAGAGTATATGACAGTGACAACGAGTAAGAGCGAGCAAGAAGGAGACAATGAAAGTGAGAGGAGACAGTAGGAGTTGGACTGAACAGAGGAGATCGTGGCTTTGAGACAGGAGACAGTGATAGCTAGAAAGATACAAGGAGATAATGACAACGAGTTGGGCTGAATGAGTTGGTGAGAAAAGGTAAGTGGGAGTGGATGGATATGAGCGACTTACAGCGGTGGACTACTGGGTGTGAGCTAGTTACAGTTAGGGGAAATTGTGGGAGTGAGAGGCGAGTTGTATATTAGAAATAGCGCGAATATGTTCGCATGACAAAGTTTTTGTGATATTTTTTAAAGGTGCTGAGGAAGGTACAATGACGCAGCTGGTACTCTACTTTTCAGTTAGAGTCTTTTAAACAGGAGCATATTCGCCTTTTTTGCGATCCAATGGGATCATTTTTCCGGTGGTTTTACACTACCTAACTTTAATCTGGAACTGGACGGCGGTAGTCTTTATTGTTGACTTGCCCTGATGTAGCTTTAACTCTGGGCTAGTCCTGATTCCAATGAATGATGACTGCAATTACTTATGGGGTGCCTAGTTTGGCTCTTCTTGACAGCGGCCGTTGGCGGTCCTGATGCGGTCTTGAGGCTCTGTTGATACTGTGTTGAGACTGTCGTTGATACTGACTGGGAGGAACCGTGAGTCCGATTACGTCCGCGATTGGCTGTTGGACGTCCATATGGTTCAAATGGCTCTGAGCAATATGCGACTTAACTTCTGAGGTCATCAGTCGCCTAGAACTTAGAACTAATTAAACCTAACTAACCTAAGGGCATCACACACATCCATGCCCGAGGCAGGATTCGAACCTGCGACCGTATCGGTCGTTCGGTTCCTGACTGTAGCGCCTAGAACCGCACGGCCACTCCGGCCGGCGATTTCCATATGTGAACACTTTGAGTAACTATAAGTAGAAGCACAAAATACTCCTTGCCTTGTGCATCCTCTGTTGGATGATGGTGTTAGCTCAGTAGCACCCGAGTAATAGGCAGTTCAGCGCACTTCTATGTATGGCGGCTTCGTATCTTCCGGAGGACACCCGAAGGACACAGCATTAATGTAACTAATGTGTTGTGGCATTCGATTCTGTAACAGCTGCGCTGCCAGAAAGTAAAGTGAGATGCGCTCACACAGTGACGAAATTCATCTTTTTGCATATATTTGAGCGGCTCATATGACAATGAGACATACACCTTAGAAATCCGATTGAAGGAATCTGCTAAACAAAATGACATATATTTCGACTAGAAACTTTCTTGAAAGAGACCTCAGGCCAGTGGAGTGTGCAGTGAACAAGATCTGAAAATATATTATAGTATATTTTCAGATCGGCAACGGCCTTGCCGCAGTGGATACACCGGTTCCCGTCAGATCACCGAAGTTAAGCGCTGTCGGGCGTGGCCGGCACTTGAATGGGTGACCATCCGGGCCGCCGTGCGCTGATGCCATTTTTCGGGGTGCGCTCAGCCTCTTGATGCCAATTGAGGAGCTACTCGACCGAATAGTAGCGGCTCCGGCGAAAGAAAACCATCGTAACGGCCGGGAGAGCGGTGTGCTGACCACACGCCCCTCCTATCCGCATCCTTAGCTGAGGATGACACGGCGGTCGGATGGTCCCGATGGGCCTCTTGTGGCCTGAAGACGGAGTACTAGTGCTATATTTTCAGATCACGTCCATTGCACATATAATGACTGTAGTGTTGTTCATTCTGTAGCTCAATTGTTCTACGGTTGGAAAACACGTTTGCTACCTGTCTGCCATGCAGTTCTCTGATGTTGCACTTATCTACACACTGTGAAAATCAGATCAATAGATCTTGACGATGACTTCACTTAACGAAGTCTAATTCAACATCGTTTACGGTCTGCTAGATCCAAAAGCTAACTAATGTACTGCATACTGTTTTTTATGCTGTACCCCCTCCTGTTACTTACTATTTTTAATAGCATAACATACGAATCACGATAAAAACTATCCTGTGCTTGTCCCATTGCACATTTCCTTCTCGAGCAGGACACATCACTAATTTTTGTTGCAATCTTAATGAGTTTAATAGTTCTCATAACAATTCGTGATGATTCTGAACAGCTTATGTGTGTCTTTTTCATCGTCAAGAAATTCTGCCTCAATTTCTTGTTCATTTCAACGTAGTGCAGATAAGATTTCGTGTCATTTCAACAAATGAAATAAGGATCAAAATGCACTCGAAAGTAAGAGTAGCTCTTTAGTAGTGCAGCATATTATCTGAAGAATACAGAGTGTTCAAATTGTAGACAGCCTATGAAATAAGTACTACTTATAGTAAGAGTGTTCGGAGAGCCAAAAAGTGAATTCTGCTTTGAGGCAGCTCTTACCAAGCGAGGTTGCGCTGTAGCTAAGGCGCTGCACTCGCATTTCAGAGGGCCGTAGCTCAAATTCTCGTCCGACCATTCAGCTTTATGTTGTCCATTGTTTCAGTAAACCACTTGAGGCGAATGGTGAGATGGCTTCCTTGGAAATGCCACAACTTCTTTCCTAATCTATTTTTGTCCTATCCGTGCATGTGTTCCGTATCTGTTGATCTCGATTTCAAAAGGACGTAAAATCCTAACCTTCCTTCCTTCAGATAGCTTATGTTATAAGACAGCTCTATGGCTTGTTTCTACATTTTAGTTATTGAAAATGGTAAGTATTATAGAACCGGAATGAAAATGCTAACATTTTGACACAGCTTTGGTGCTGAATGTATTGCAACAAGTGACATGAACAGGCGCCAGCGCCTCCAGATTGTTTTCTTTTTTTTTCTTTTCGCATTTTTGGGGAGAAATTGGGAAGTGTTTTATCTGCCTAGCCTTAATACTAGTGCTACCTCTCACATTTTAGTTCAAAGAAGATATAGTTAGTTTTCTAGATATTCACTAGGTCTCTCTCTCTCTCTCTCTCTCTCTCTCTGCAAATCAACCGCTACACCTTTCCTTTTGTGGGAAACGTTAGGCGCACCGTTGTGATAACTCTCCGTGACATCACTATGACGTGTACATGCCCAGTTTCGATCGATCGTTTGGGATGACTGTCACCTTTCGTAGTCGTATCGAGTTCCGATGACACGCCATAATGGATGTCGTCGTTTCAGTTGAGGTTTGTATTTAATGGGTTTTATATTACAACGCAATTCCTATGAATATATGCTGTTTCAGATATTGTGGAGTACTCAAAAACGCGTCAGCATTGATATGATATGTTATAATTATATGTAAAGTGATGACAGATCGGCGATTAAGAGCTTTCAGAAGGTGTAAGTAAAAAGCGCGGGCACAGTAGCTTAACAGTAGCATAGTGGACATATGTGTCGAGTTGTGAAGAGAGATAAAGGTGAAAAATAAATAGAACAATGAAAGAAGCATGAAGAAAGAAAATGCGTCGTCCCTAGAGCAGGTTTTTTATTTTTCTGGTCAGACTATTGTTTTCAAATACAAATTACAATTTTTAGTTTATATACTATAATGTTTTTAAATGTACGATAATTTTATGGCCCTGAACACGTAATTCCACCTGTTCAAGCTGCGAACGCTGATAACAAATAATAGTTAAAGAAATAGGTAGGTTTAAGCTATTTGAGGAAAAGTTGTCGAAATGCCTTACAATTGCCAGTAAACATATTGAATTCAGCGATCGTTCTTGAGTGTTTACTACTTCTTTCAGTGACGACTGCTTGCATTTGAACACTTCAACGGCTGTCTGTAGCAGAACGTTCGCAGAGTTCACTGCTACTGCCATGGATATTTGTGGGTTCTCGAGTTTCTCGGTTTAAGAGAGACCTCGTCAGTATCAGCGTAATGGGGACGCAGTTAAGAACGGGGGCGTCGCCATCAGGGTTCGTTGAAACCTGAAATATGCGCAGGAGAAGAAATACGAACGGGAATGGTGACTAACGGCATGCAATGTAACGACTTTTTAAGGGCTCTGGTAGAGGGTAAGATTTGTGCGAAGGGGGAGGGAATAGTTAGGCGGACACGAACTCCAGATAAAGCAAGGGCGGAGGGTCCGGCTGCGATGCGTTGGGCGTGGAAGCTGACTTCCCGTCGTACAGTTTACCGACCGGCTAGACGCCGCTAACAATACACATTCATTAAACACTTTTCAGTTCGGAACAGCCTTAGTGATTCAACAATTTTTGCTTAGCATTCAAAAAACATAGACAGTATGCTTAAATACCAACATATTTTGATATTTTGAAAAAGTGCTGAAGTTTTGTAAAATATTCGCTGTTTTCAGTCAACTTAAGGTATAATAAACAGTTCCCACCTGACAGGTCACTCGACGCAAAGATTGTGGTGCGTATTACTAGTCGTGTATACTCGGTCAGCAAACTGTACGGCGCGTTCTTATCTTGTTTCAAGGGTTAGCCCCCCCCCCCCCCCCTCACCACCCCACCCTGTCATTTACACCTTTTGGGAGTAAATTACCGGAGTTGATGAAGCATGCTATGGACGTAACAACTTTATGACAGCTGTATGATGCGCTGCGTTCTACGCACAGTCTGATATCTACTGCTTTAATTTCCTGTTGAACAACGGACGCACTTTTTTGTAAGAAAACTGGAATACTGAATCCTAATAAAGGCTACTTTAAGCTTAAGGAACTTAGGTAAGGCGCAAGAACACATTTTAATGACATTTTAGTGTACACTGTTGTACACGTTTCTATGTCTCTGAAATGTGACAAATCGTAGAAAATTACTGAAGAGATGGGAATACTGTGCAGTGAATGACTTGCATTTAGATTGCGTTATCGCCATTACCTCATTCATTGATGATGTACAGTGTTCTTTGTTGTTAAAAAAATCCTCGCTATGAATTAATTTAAGAATGGCAAATGCAAATTAATAGAACGATTGGAGTATTAGGAGCACACTAAAATATACTAGATAGTCGCACAATTTAAACTTCTGGAAACATTGGGCAAGTAAATTCAACTCTCAAATTGGTATGCTTAACTCTCGGAGCTTCGCTGAAAAGATTGCACAATATTGTTGTGTTATATATTTTAGTATTTTTTGATTAATTTCTCCTCATACCGCGCTTTCTCTCTCAACTTGTCGTTTCTTCTTTCCCCGTATTGTAGCACATAAAAAGGCAAGTGTTCACCGTGACTGGTCCGTCCTGTGACATATATATCAGGCTGGTCGTAACTTGACATACTCGACGCTGTGGCTGTTTTCAAGAAATAATATAAAGAAAACCAGGGCATATGTTGGAACTGCTTTTCCTTTACACATGTCGAATGGCATATACCCATCTTACGTGAAAAATTGGTTTACAGTTCTGGTGAGACCACATTCTTTTACATACTGACAAGCAAAAGAACAACGAACTGCCAAAGTTGTAATTTAAAAGTAACTAGCGGCCTTGGTATGTATTTATTCCATTAATTCATCTCCTTCTTCCCACTCTCTCTGTCCATACCATCCTCTCCCGCCCCCCCCCCCCCCAGCTCCTTGTCCATCTCTTCCCCCACCCTCTCTGTTCACCCCCTCCACACACAACTCTCTGTCCATCTTCTCCTGCCTCTCTTTCTATCCATCTGCTCCTTCCCCCTCTAAGTTCATCTCCTCCCCATCTAAGCCGATTTCCTATTCCCCTTCTACCCTCACCTAACAGCACCTCCTCCCCTCTCTCTTTGTCTATCTCTTTATGCCCCCTCATTCTGTCCATTTCTTCCTCTCTGCGCTCTGTCCATCTCGTTCTTTCCCTTTCTGTGTCATTCCCCTCTTCCCCTTCTCACTGTCCTCGTTCCCATCTTCCCTTTCTCTGACTATTTCCCCCTTCCCCTCTCCCTGTCCACCTCTTTCTCCTCCTCTCTCTGTCCATATCCTCCTCTTGCCTTTCTCTGTCCAACTCCTTCTCTCCCCTCTCCCTGTCCATCTCCTCCTCTTCTCTTTATGTCCATTTCCCCATCCCCTTCTACCTATTCATCGCCTCCTCACCCCTATGTGTGTCAATGTCCTCCTTCCCCCTCTCTGTCTGTCCATCTGCATCTCACTCCATCTCTCCGCACTTAATCACCCTCACAGCAATTGGAGTTTGCTTATTCTTACCCATGCAGTATTTATTTCCAGATAGTAAATAATATGTGTACCAAGTTTCGTTGAAATCGATCGGCCGGCCGGAGTGGCCGTGCGGTTCTAGGCGCTACAGTTTGGAGCCGAGAGACCGCTAAGGTCGCAGGATCGAATCTTGCCTCGGGCATGGATTTGTGTGATGTCCTTAGGTTAGTTAGGTTTAATTAGTTCTAAGTTCTAGGCGACTGATGACCTCAGAAGTTAAGTCGCATAGTGCTCAGAGCCATTTGAACCATTTTTTTCAAATCGATCCAGGTGTTCAGGAGGAGCTTTTCACCCACGGATTTGGCAGAGTAAGCATATCGCACGTATATTTCACATATATTTAACATATTTCACGCATATTTGTACACTTGTTTCACTTGTATCTCTAGCGAATTTCATCCTGAAGCTTCGTTTTCACGCAGCTCAATGTTTATGACATCTTATCTCCTGAACTATGGGTCATACAATGATATAATTTTTCAGGTACATCCAGTGATATATGTGGATACTGTTTGTGAAGTATGTTGCGAATAAATTTAGTAATAATGAAGTAATACAATAAAACGTCGTTCATGATGCAGCAGTTTTTCCCGCATCTCAGTATTTATGATGTCATACCGCCTGAACTATGCGTCGTACGATGATACATTTCTGCAAGTAAATTTAATGGCATACATGAATACTGTCTGCAAAATGTATTGCAAATAGAGGTAGTAGTAAAGATGTAATAAATTAAAACGTCATGCCTGATGCGGCAGTTTCATCGCATGAACAGGGGCGGTGTAGTAAGTGATAAACATTTGTCCTTTCATAATTTTGTCGGGGGGAGGAGGGGAGGCGGAGCGTCGTCGAGAAAGACTCTTACAGGTTTGAAATTATGTGTAAAGTTAGTTGCAAGTCAGTCAGTGCTCTATTCTCAAATACAGGTTACATATAAACTGTCTACTTGCTCGTGGTGAGATACGCTCCTTCTTCAGCTCCATCCCTTTGAGAGGTAGGTGGTTCTGATACCCACAGTGTTACTTTTCAGACAGTAATTAATATGTGTACCAAGTTTGATTGAAATATGCATTATGAGTACATACTTAATAGCTTGTTTGTCCATCTTTGGAACGAAACACATAACTGATTCTGCGTATCAGAAATCCGACAGTTTGTTGGTAGGTTTTGGAAGTATGTGGCATTAGATGTCTTCGCACAGGTCATGAGGTTCGCGTAAATGACGGACCGCTGATCTGCATACGCAGTCATGGCTCCCGATAGCAACCCAGATGGGTTCCATAGGATTTACATCAGGTGATTTTAGTCGCCGAGACGTGAACGTGAGTTCGCTGTACTGCTCCTCAAACCAATGTAGCACGTTTCGGGCTCCGAGATATGGACAGTTATACTTATGAAAGATGACATCGCCGTCAGGGAAGACATAAAGGGATGCGGGTGGTGCAGCTGTCAGCGTGTCTTCGATTACTATCACAGGTCCCACGAAAGCGCAGGAGAATATCTCCCATAGCGTAATACTGCTTCCAACAGCCTGCGTCCGTGGCGCGCTGCATGTTTCGAGCCGCCTTTCACCTTAATGACGGCGTTTGTGGAAACGACCATCGACCTAGTGTAGCAAAAATGTGATTCACCCGAAGAGCCGACACGATCCATTGATCGGCGGTCGAATCCAAATGGTCCCGTGCCCATTGCAGGTGTAATTCACGATGTCGTTGGGTCACCATGTGAACACATAGGGTCTGCTATGTTCAACAATGTACAATGAACAGTGCGCACCGTAAAACTTGTGCGTGCACCAGCATTGTGCTGTTTCGGAAGAGACGCCACAGATCACCATCTATCCTACTTTATAGAGCAGACAAGCCTCCGAATCCCAAGTCCTGTGAAGATTCGTGGACGTCCAACCATTCGGCGCTTAGTGGTAGTTTCACTGTCCTTTTACCTCGTCCTGTAGAAACTCACGACAGTAGCACGTGAACATTCGACCAGCTTCGCCGATTTCGAGGTACTCGTTCACAGGCTCTGTATAATAATAATCTATCCTTTGTCAAAGTCTCTTATTTCAATGGATTTCCCAATTTGCAGTCCATATCTTCGCTAGGATGATCCCCCCTCCGTCTTTGCTCCGCTTACATACTTTTATTACCACGTCACGTACGCGCAGTGCCACAAGGAGGGGAGGAGGCGGGAGGAACTTCTGTGAAGTTTGGAAGGTAGGAGACGAGGTTTTTTTTTTTTTTTTTTGTCATCAGTCTACTGACTGGTTTGATGCCCGCCACGAATTCCTTTCCTGTGCTAACCTCTTCATCGCAGAGTAGCACTTGCAACCTACGTCCTCAATTATTTGCTTGACGTATTCCAATCTCTGTCTTCCTCTACAGTTTTTGCCCTCTACAGCTCCCTCTAGTACCATGGAAGTCATTCCCTCATGTCTTAGCAGATGTCCTATCATCCTGTCCCTTCTCCTTATCAATGTTTTCCACATATTCCTTTCCTCTCTGATTTTGCGTAGAACCTCCTTATTCCTTACCTTATCAGTCCACCTAATTTTCAACATTCGTCTATAGCACCACATCTCAAATGCTTCGATTCTCTTCTGTTCCGGTCCCCCCCCCACCCCCCCCCCCCTGATTGTGCGATAATTCTCGCACTTGTCAGCTCTTGCCGTCTTCGGAATTGTGTGGATGATGCTTTTCCGAAAGTCAGATGGTATGTCGCCAGACTCATATATTCTACACACCAACGTGAATAGTCGTTTTGTTGCCACTTCCCCCAATGATTTTAGAAATTCTGATGGAATATTATCTATCCCTTCTGCCTTATTTGACCGTAAGTCCTCCAAAGCTCTTTTAAATTCCGATTCTAATACTGGATCCCCTATCTCTTCTAAATCGACTCCTGTTTCTTCTTCTATCACATCAGACAAATCTTCACCCTCATAGAGGCTTTCAATGTATTCTTTCCACCTATCTGCTCTCTCCTCTGCATTTAACAGTGGAATTCCCGTTGCACTCTTAATGTTACCACCGTTGCTTTTAATGTCACCAAAGGTTGTTTTGACTTTCCTGTATGCTGAGTCGGTCCTTCCGACAATCATATCTTTTTCGATGTCTTCACATTTTTCCTGCAGCCATTTCGTCTTAGCTTCCCTGCACTTCCTATTTATTTCATTCCTCAGCGTATTTCTGTATTCCTGATTTTCCCGGAACATGTTTGTACTTCCTCCTTTCATCAATCAACTGAAGTGTTTCTTCTGTTACCCATGGTTTCTTCGCAGCTACCTTCTTTGCACCTATGTTTTCCTTCCCAACTTCTGTGATGGCCCTTTTTAGAGATGTCCATTCCTCTTCAACTGTACTGCCTACTGCGCTATTCCTTATTGCTGTATCTATGGCGTTAGAAAACTTCAAACGTATCTTGTCATTCCTTAGTACTTCCGTATCCCACTTCTTTGCGTATTGATTCTTCCTGACTAATGTCTTGAACTTCAGCCTACTCTTCATCACCACTATATTGTGAACTGAGTCTATATCTGCTCCTGGGTACGCCTTACAATCCAGTATCTGATTTCGGAATCTCTGTCTGACCATGATGGAATATAATTGAAATCTTCCCGTATCTCCAGGCCTTTACCAAGTATACCTCCTCCTCTTGTGATTCGTGAACAGGGTATTAGCTATTACTAGCTGAAACTTGTTACAGAACTCAATTAGTCTTTCTCCTCTTTCATTCCTCGTCCCAAGCCCATATTCTCCTGTAACCTTTTCTTCTACTCCTTCCCCTACAACTGCATTCCAGTCGCCCATGACGAGGTACTGGCGGAATTAAAACTGTGAGGACCGTCGTGAGTCGTGCTTGGGTAGCTCAGTTGGTATGCACCGAGCTCCCCAGGACCAGGAAGACGACCACCCTCGACATATACCGACTTCTTCGAACGTACACACCCCGAAACCCCGTCGAAGCATGTCACCTCCCGGTATCATGGTCTACAGTTTGTAAAACTATCCATCAACAATATCACACCACTGACACAACAGCGGCGTGGCACCTTTTCGTCAACGGCATATATACTACATGACAGAAACTGCATCGCATCGCGCTGGTGGACTCACCCCTGTGCCTCAAGTGCAATGTCGAAGATGCAGATTTACATCGTTTTGAGTGTGGTGCAGCACCAGCTGTCTAGACCCTCGTACGGAAGATAGTGGCTTTCTGCCTCCGAGTACCCCCACATCACGTCGCTCCTACCGTGCTGATATATACTGTCACGACCTACATTCCAGCGTCTAAGTGGCACGCCATCACATGGATCAGTGGCATGGCTATCAGCTTCCTCTTTCGGGACGACATCGTCGATCCGGCGGACTTCTGGACACGCCTCCAAGTACACTACCACACCCTTCGCCGACATCGACACTATTGGGCCAGCTTCGCGAACTATTTACATAGTATTTTCACCAACCCGCCTCGGAGCTGGAATCTCAACGAAACGTGCCAGCCAAAACTCGAGGATCCAACGGTCCCCTCCTAATGGTCAATGATTGAACGAACCTTGTTCTGACGGCGCGCCAAAGTGGAGCATGGCGCAGCAAGTATCCCTAATTTCATCCACTTCTCTTTTCTCTTCATCTTCTATTTTTTTCCCTTACACATGTTCATCCAATTCACGGATAGCTCTGTATCTGCAGCCCAATCGTTTTGTTCCTCATGTGCTCCCCCATAAAGAAAGGTTGGGTTGCTGATTATGTTGAGACTGTATACTTATTTACGTTAAAAAAAAAGTTGTTTGAGCACTTGCCCACGAAAGGCAAACGTACCGAGTTCAAGTCCCGGTCCTGCACACAGTTTTAATCTGCCAGGAAATTTCATATCAACGCACACTCCGCTGCAGAGTGAAAATTTCATTCTGGAAACATCCCCCAGGGTGTGGCGCAACCATGTCTCTGCAATATCCCTTCTTCCACGAGTGCTAGTTGTGCATGGTTCGTAGGAGAACTTCTGTGAAGTTTGGAAGGTAGGAGACGAGGTACTGGTGGAATTAAAGCTGTGAGGTGTGAACAGTTCTAGAATACTGCTCCAGCTTTTGTGTCCTTATCTAGTAGGCATGACAACAGACATCGAATGAATTCAGAGACAAGCTTCTAAGACCGTAACAGGCTCATATGGCCCGTATGAAAGTGTAACAGGTGTGCTCGGGAAACTTAAATGGGAATCCTCGGAAGAAAGACGACGCAATTCTCGCTAAACCATGTTGGCGAAATTTGGAGACCCTGTATTCGAAGAAGACATGTGACTCCGAGGGGCATTCAATAAGAAATGCAACACATTTTTTTCTGAAAGCAGGTTGGTTTTATTGCGGATTACAATACACAGTATTATTCTACTCTCTTCTGACTACAGAGCCGGCCACTGTGGCTGAGCGGTTCTAGGCGCTTCAGTCCGGAACCGCGCTGCTGCTACGGTCACAGGTTGGAATCCTGCCTCGGATATGGATGTATGTGATGTCCTTAGGTTAGTTAGGTTTAAGTAGTTTTAAGTCTAGGGGACTGATGACCTCAGATGTTAAGTCCCTTAGTGCTCAGAGCTATTTGAACCATTTTTCTAACTACAGAACGCCATTTTTCAACATAATCTCCGTTCAGTGCGCCGGCTTTATGCCGCCTTACTGGGATGGCCGATATGCCCATATGGTACCGTTCAATTGGTCGACGTTGGAGAAAGCGTCTATGGAACTGGGGACCTAGAAACGACGTAGAAGCCCCCGCCGTAGCCCGCAGTGGTACATAACCCCACAACAGGCTACAGCAGTCAAGCAGTCAACTCACCCTACCTCCGCCCCACACCGAACCCAGGGTTATAGTACGGTTCGGCCCCCCAGTGGACCCCCTCCCCCCCACCCCCGAATTATGGTGTACGCGTACGTGGATGAAGTGTTTGCGCAGCAATCGCCGACATAGTGTAACTGAGGCGGAATCTACATCTACATCTACATTTATACTCCGCAAGCCACCCAGCGGTGTGTGGCGGAGGGCACTTTACGTGCCACTGTCATTACCTCCCTTTTCTGTTCCAGTCGCGTATGGTTCGCGGGAAGAACGACTGTCTGAAAGCCTCCGTGCGCGCTGTAATCTCTCTAATTTTACAATCGTGATCTCCTCGGGAGGTATAAGTAGGGGGAAGCAATATATTCGATACCTCATCCAGAAACGCACCCTCTCGAAACCTGGCGAGCAAGCTACACCGCGATGCAGAGCGCCTCTCTTGCAGAGTCTGCCACTCGAGTTTGCTAAACATCTCCGTAACGCTATCACGGTTACCAAACAACCCTGTGACGAAACGCGCCGCTCTTCTTTGGATCTTCTCTATCTCCTCCGTCAACCCGATCTGGTACGGATCCCACACTGATGAGCAATACTCAAGTATAGGTCGAACGAGTGTTTTGTAAGCCACCTCCTTTGTTGATGGACTACATTTTCTAAGGACTCTCCCAATGAATCTCAACCTGGTACCCGCCTTACCAACAATTAATTTTATATGACCATTCCACTTCAAATCGTTCCGCACGCATACTCCCAGATATTTTACAGAAGTAACTGCTACCAGTGTTTGTTCCGCTATCATATAATCATACAATAAAGGATCCTTCTTTCCATGTATTCGCAATACATTACATTTGTCTATGTTAAGGGTCAGTTGCCACTCCCTGTACCAAGTGCCTACTCGCTGCAGATCTTCCTGCATTTCGCTACAATTTTCTAATGCTGCAACTTCTCTGTATACTACAGCATCATCCGCGAAAAGCCGCATGGAACTTCCGACACTATCTTCTAGGTCATTTATATATATTGTGAAAAGCAATGGTCCCATAACACTCCCCTGTCGCACGCCAGAGGTTACTCTCCATTGATAACAACATGCTGTGTTCTGTCTGCTAAAAACTCTTCAATCGAGCCACACAGCTGGTCTGATATTCCGTAGGCTCTTACTTTGTTTATCAGGCGACAGTGCGGAACTGTATCGAACGCCTTCCGGAAGTCAAGGAAAATAGCATCTACCTGGGAGCCTTTATCTAATATTTTCTGGGTCTCATGAACAAAGAAAGCTTGTTGGGTCTCATACGATCGCTGTTTCCGGAATCCATGTTGATTCCTACAGAGTAGATTCTGGGTTTCCAAAAACGACATGATACGCGAGCAAAAAACATGATCTAAAATTCTACAACAGATCGACGTCAGAGATATAGGTCTATAGTTTTGCGCATCTGCTCGACGACCCTTCTTGAAGACTGGGACTACCTGTGCTCTTTTCCAATCATTTGGAACCTTCCGTTCCTCTAGAGACGGGGGGAACCAGGCCGCATTCGCCGATGCAGATGGAAAACCGCCTTAAAAACCATCCTAAGACTGGCCGGCACATCGGACCTCGACACTAATCCGCCGGGCGGATTCGTGCCGGGGACCGGCACACCTTCCCGCCCGGAAAGCAGTGCATTAGACTGCACGGCTAACCGGGCGGGGTAGCCAGCGTCTTACTGCATAAATAATCTACCTATCATCCATGTAATTCTTCCGACGGACGGTGATCAGAGCTATAGCGTAGATGAGGAAAGTCTGACTAAATTTTGGGAGCTCGTCTCGAGTGCTCAGACTTGTGAGAGATCTTGTGTTGTCATGGAGAAGTTCGCTCGATCACCTCGAATGACTGTGCCCGCGCGTTCCAACGTTATTGTAGTCGCAGGTGTGTGCGGCCGGCCGGCCGGCAGGAGGGACATCGGACAGGTTTGTGCGACCTTGTTGCGATGATGACGGACGACACACGCCGAACGACTTACTGACTAACCGTACTTTTGTTCTTTGCCAGGTCTCCGTGTACATTCTGTAATCGCCTATGAATATCCGCGATGCTCTGGTTTTCCGCCGAAAGAAATGCAATGATAGCTCTCAGCTTGAATGTACCTCCGTTACAATCGCCATTTTGAAGGCTACGTATAGCGACGCCACCTACCGGAACTTCACGAAACTATAGAGGCTGATGCGGAAATATCCACGATGTTCCAAAACAAATTCCACGTTTTTCCAACCGAAATTGGCAGGAAAAAAAGTTGAATTACTTATTGAACGCCAATCGTATTATGCTGCTACGAACGTATGTATACCTTGCGTAGGGATCATGAGAAGAGGATCAGAGATATTAAGGCGCTTACAGAAGCATATAGATAGTAATTTTTTCCACACTCATTTTTCGAATGGACAGTCATTTTTTCTGACTCAGTTTGCGAATGGAGTGGGGAAGAAATTCGATAATATTGGTAAGATGCATTCTCTACACGCACTTTCAGTAGCTTGCGGAGTACATATGTAGAAGTAAACACAAATGTTACGCGCAGCTGTGTTTTTTTATTTACTTATTTTTTTATTTTTTGGGAGTTTTTATTATTGACTATCCTACACGTTGCGTACATATGAACGAGTATTGAGGAGTATTAAAACATTTGTATTTACAACGTGTGACTGCAGGGCAGATCAGTTTTAGGTAACAGAAATTTGAGGGGAGTCAAGGCGGTTTTTCCAGGATAAATGAAGTTTAACGTTGCCTTACGACGATTGCATATCTGGCACGTTCTCGACGCACGATTTCTTTGTTTTTCTGAATAAAAAGTAGATACTATTGATAGTGTCGTCATACAAGTCCATTCAAGCTAGAATTTTTGTGAATGATCGTATGAACGGCTACACAATAGCCTGAAAGAAGTTCTGCACACGAAGGCAATGACCGAGCGACGTGCGCCGTGTTTCTTGCTTCAGACAAAACCGTTCGAGAAAGAACATTTCAAAATCTTCAAAAAATTGATGCATAATCCGAAGAACTCGCACTATGTGACTCCTGACGAATCTTGAATCCATTTTCAAAACCCAGAGACAAAACTTGTGAAAGCTGCGAATGCGAAAGTTCACTAAAGAAGCAAAAGCTGTTTTGTCATCGGGAAAATTTATGACACATTATTATTAGAACTCCCAAAAAATAATCATGATTTAGAATTAGAGAAATGGCATAATACTGATGGCTTTTCTTATGTAACGTTGTTGAAAAGTATACGGAATGAGTTCAAGCCAAATTAATTAAATCACAGAACAGTGCTGTTGCACCACGAAAATACGCCTGTCACAAAATTGGGCGTTTTGATAGTGAAGTGCACGGGCCTCATTTAGAAATAGTTCCTCATCTCAACTGCTACAGAGATTTGTTCCCGTGTGATTTATCTTACCTCACAAATGTGCTCCAAAGATAAAAGCTTTCATCTAACGAACAGCTTATCTACGCTGCAAATCGTGTTACGCAAAATGGGGAAACTGATTTTTTAGAGAAGAAAACAACACTTAACTTTGATGACTGTAATTTAGTGAACTCGATAGATGTTATATTCAGACATATTAAAGATGATATTCGTTATATTTTTTACGAAACTTTAAATCAAGTTTTTTATGGAAAATTAAATTGATTACGAAAAGTGGCTGAAGTTCAGTTATCTTGTGGTAGGAACTACGAGCAGCAAAGAGCTATACGATTCTGATGTTCAAAAGAAATGTAAATACCTATGAAACGAAGCTAGTCACGGGAGGTGGACACTCCAGTATAAAATGAGGTGAGGAGTATTCTGTTGTCAGCAGAGAAGCAAGAACAGCAGATTCGTTCGGTCAAGAGAGCTCAGTGACTTCGAACGTGGACTAGTCATTGGATGTCACCTGAGTAACAGACCCATCACGGATATTTCAACCATTCTAAAGCTGCACAGTTCGATTATTGATGATGTGGTTCTGAAGTGGAAACGTGAAGGAAGAACTACAGGTAAACCACGACCAGACAGACTTCGTGCACCGACGGACGGGGACCGTCGAGCACTGCGGAGGGTGGTTGTAAAAAATCACGTGAAATCAGCGGAGGAAATCACTCGCGAGTTCCAAAGTGCTGCCAACAGTCCAGCTAGCACAGCAGTGGCACGTGAGGAGTTAAAAAGAACGGTGATCAACGGTCGACCAGTTACAATATGTCAAGTCCAGAGGTTGCACACGATGTGATGTTTGCGGTGGAAGGGATAACAATATTATTCCATTCTGACGACAAATCAGATAGCAGGAAAGACTAACGTGACTTTTATGACTGTCTAAAATAAGTAGAATTGGTTCTGCAACAACTGACTTAGCATAAGACATGAAGTGGTGTAGTCTATTTACGAATAGCTTCTCGTTGATCCAACCCGAATCGCTAACTGCTGGCATCATATCAGCAGTGCCTCCACGCATTAACTGAGCATTCATTCGCTTCCTCTTAAAAATAAAAAACCGAGGAACATACTTCCCTGAAGCACTAAATGTGCAAACATCTGTTGTTGTAGTGCCGTTTTCACCACTTGTTGCCTTGCCGACTTGTTTCCCTTTTGTGCTAAAATCCTTGAATTTCTTTGGACGTTAGAAATCCCTGTCTCATTCACATTATAAATACGATTAGCATAAAAGTGGCATTTTGTTTGCAAAGCTTGCAAGTTTTTAAACATTTTAACTTCCGTCTCATTAAAAGCTATAATTCTGCTGATGGAAGTACACTCAGGTTTCCGTAACGAAATATTAGGATGCCTGTTTTAAATCCGTAGAACCTGTCTTTCCCTGTCATTTGGCATGTTTTGTCAAAATTGTGCATCAAATTATTTACTTCAACAAATTTGAAAGATACACTGGTATCCAAAATTAAAGTAACACAGGGAAATTTAGCAAGGCTGCGTTTATTTTGCAACAAAACAGTATAAACAGCTGATAGTAAACTAGAAACAATGTAAAGAATACAGAACGTAAACAACTGCAACGTGTATAGTGGTATACAGAAATGTTCTTCGTTTTTTCCAACTTATTGGATTTGCACATACATTCCGACAACTGGTTAATGTGCTCAGTACGGGTTGTGACCACCTCTGGCACCAATACAGGTCGGATAATGACCGGGCGTGCTGTAATTGATGTCATCAATCTCATGATGAGGCAAAGGCGCCTATTCTTACTGCAGAGCTACTCGCAACTCTTGGATTGTGGTTGGTGGATGCTAACGCGATGAATCTCAGACATGCTAGTAGGTCTCACAGGTGCTCCATGAGATCAAAATCGAGAGGGCAAGCAGGCCACACCATGCGTGCAATATCTCCCGTTTTCAAGAAAACACCAGTGCTCTATGAGGTCGAGCATAACGTCCATCAGTATGAATGAGTCTACGGTACCTCTCAGCAGCACCCAAGATCTCGTAACGAAACCTGAAACCAGTTAAACCTTGCCGATTCAGCAGCACAATTCCATGAAGAGGTGTTAGAGCGGTCAACATAATTCCTGCCCACACCATTAGGTATCCTCCTTGACATCGGTCTCTTGCCGCAATGTTTTGGTCCAGAAATCGTGTTCTACGTTCCCTCCAGATGCGAATCCGTCGAAAATCACTCCCTAGACCAAATCGGGACTCATCTGTGAAAAGGACATTGGCCCACTGTTCGACCGTCCAGGTAGCATGTTGACGGCTCCACTCTAGACGTTCCTTTCTGCAAAGACGCGTCAGAGGTAGACATACAGCTGGTCTCCGACAATAAAGGCCACTTTTTCAAAGCCTTCTCTACACCGTTTGCCTCCATACAACACCTCCAGTGGATGCTGCGAGGTTAGATACCGATTGCTGTGCAGTTCTGAGGCGGTACCGTCGTGCCCTTCCAGCCAAATAACGTTCCTCTCTTTCTGATGTCACACGCGGTCGGCCCTGCTCCGGTCTTCGGGATACAGGTCCGCCACATCCGAAAAATAACAGAACGACTCACGTTAAGCCATCGAGCCACATTAGTTTGCGACTGTCCCGCTTCCATTCTTCTTATGGCCCTCCACCACACAAAGACTGGTAGGCGTGTTCTCTGTGCGATACTGCACGGTCTGTGATTGTGTACACAGCGATTGTGGGTGTGGAACTACCCGGCACACACTACCCAGTTTGTATGAAGATGGTATATGTTCTTTCGGACATTTACGAAAGAACAGATACCATCTTCATATATATATAGTTAAGGCTCACCGGCCATTTGACCATCTTCTTCTTCTGTGTGGCCGGCCGCGGTGGCCGTGCGGTTCTAGGCGCTACAGTCCGGAACTGCGGGACTGCTACGGTCGCAGGTTCGAATCCTGCCTCAGGCATGGATGTGTGTGATGTCCTTAGGTTAGTTAGGTTTAAGTAGTTCTAAGTTCGAGGGGACTGATGACCTAAGATGTTAAGTCCCATAGTGCTCAGAGCCATTTGAAACATTTCTTCTGTGATGATGCACAAACAGTGCCCGAACTTTTACGGGAATCGGCAGTAAAGCCGCGAGTAATGAGTATAATGTCCGCAGCTCGTGGTCGTGCGGTAGCGTTCTCGCTTCTCACGCCCGGGTTCCCGGGTTCGATTCCCAGCGGGGTCAAGGATTTTCTCTGCCTCGTGATGACTGGGTGTTGTGTGATGTCCTTAGGTTAGTTAGGGTTAAGTAGTTCTAAGTTCTATGGGACTGATGGCCATAGATGTTATATCCCATTGTGCTCAGAGCCAATGAGTATAATGGGCAGAGGCACTATAAATATAGTGCGGGACAAATATGCGAGTGTGTGTCTCACGGGGGGCATGCCAGAGGTAAGTCCCTGCAGTCCTACTATCCTCTGTGTCCTCGGTGGCTCAGAGGGATAGAGCGTCTGCCGCGTAAGCAGGACATCCCGGGTTCGAGGCGCGGTCGGGGCACACATTTTCAACTGTCCCCGTTGACTTATATCAACGCCTGTATGCAGCTAGGGGTATTCATTTCATCGTAATTTCATACTACCCAGTTTGATAGGTGCCATGACGTCATCATTGGAGTGGTTGTCTGTTGAACCGGAATGCAGAACACGATCGTACGGACATGTGTTGACAGTTTGTGTTATTATATCCTGAATTAGACACTGGGCGCGGAAACAGCGGTTTGTTGCCTTAATTTTCGATACCAGTGTATTTTCCGCACTATCTATACGGTTAACCCATAAAATAGTTTGTTATATTTTGAGATATGTTTTTCTGGTTCTCTTTCTTGTTCTTCAGAAAGTGTAGCTTTACGTCCAAGTTTTGGTTCCTGTATAACTTCTTTCTTGAGATGGTCGTGTATAGTACTTTTTGAAACAGAGTAAGTAGAAGCTGCTTCTCCTACTGAACGTGTTATGTTCTTGGCATCCTTAATATCTCTCTCTAAGTAGTTTAATTTGTATTTGGACTCTGTCAGTCTTTAGTAATTTCGTGGCATCTGAAGCAACTGTGATTAATTGCGTAGGGGTAATTACGGACTGTCGGGATTACCCCACTCAAAACGTCCCGCATTACCTAACACATACGGTAACACAAAACAATGTTTTTATCTGAGGTTAAATGGTTCAAATGGCTCTGAGCACTATGGGACTTAACAGCGATGGTCATCAGTCCCCTAGAACTTAGAACTACTTAAACCTAACTAACCTAAGGACATCACACAACACCCAGTCATCACGAGGCAGAGAAAATCCCTGACCCCGCCGGGAATCGAACCCGGAAACCCGGGCGCGGGAAGCGAGAACGCTACCGCACGACCACGAGCTGCGGACTATCTGAGGTTAACATTGCATGATGCACGTGGCGAGTACGTAAAAACGTTGTTTAATTAGACATAAATTCTCAAAACCGATACCGCGTTTCTATGTTATACTTAAAATATTATACACGTATCCAAGATTTTGTTGGAAAAATATGAAGTAAAAATACTTTGTACAGTGAGCGCGGCGTCAGTTCACAACTGTTTGTTCGGCGCTTGGTTTAGGTCTGACTCACTATTGCGCCATTGGAAATACCTTCCATCCTTCTCCAACATAGCCAACTGGTAATGAAATAAATAAATAAATAAATAATAAATAGCCAACCGTATGTGTCCATCATTACCCGACGTCCGTGGTTCCGACGTGAAATTGATGAAAATTTGTAAGGAATCTGTTCTCCATCTACAAAAGTTAAAAAAATGGCTACTCAGTTCAAACGTGGCAATAATTGTCTTTAAGTTGATCTCCGTGAAGGACTCTCAAAACTGCAAAATGAAAACACCGAGAAAATTTACATACGATATTGGACGATCGCTGATTAAAGTTGTATGGAATTCTTGATGTCATAGTAATGACAGAAGAATGGATGCTCTAGATTTTACGCGAAGTATTCACTGTAGAAGATCTCGTCCGGTTTGGGCCCCGCATTTAATGAATGCCATCCGAAAGTGAGAATACTCACATATTTCTGATAACGTTAAGACAGCTTCAAATTAATTCAGCTGATTTTGTGTGTCAATTTGTTGACTTGGGTGAGACAGGAATCGACGATTTAACATTAGAAACGAAACAGCAGTCAGAGTAGAGACTGTTAGTCGGGTGTCCTAAACTGAAATAGCAAAAGGCGACTTCGTCTGCCGGAGAGTTTATAGCTAATGCTTTTTTTGAACAACAGATGATACTAGGCAAGTCTTCAGAACTATCTGGATGAAAACAAACACGTGTGAAGAGCCATATACACTCCTGGAAATTGAAATAAGAACACCGTGAATTCATTGTCCCAGGAAGGGGAAACTTTATTGACACATTCCTGGGGTCAGATACATCACATGATCACACTGACAGAACCACAGGCACATAGACACAGGCAACAGAGCATGCACAATGTCGGCACTAGTACAGTGTATATCCACCTTTCGCAGCAATGCAGGCTGCTATTCTCCCATGGAGACGATCGTAGAGATGCTGGATGTAGTCCTGTGGAACGGCTTGCCATGCCATTTCCACCTGGCGCCTCAGTTGGACCAGCGTTCGTGCTGGACGTGCAGACCGCGTGAGACGACGCTTCATCCAGTCCCAAACATGCTCAATGGGGGACAGATCCGGAGATCTTGCTGGCCAGGGTAGTTGACTTACACCTTCTAGAGCACGTTGGGTGGCACGGGATACATGCGGACGTGCATTGTCCTGTTGGAACAGCAAGTTCCCTTGCCGGTCTAGGAATGGTAGAACGATGGGTTCGATGACGGTTTGGATGTACCGTGCACTATTCAGTGTCCCCTCGACGATCACCAGTGGTGTACGGCCAGTGTAGGAGATCGCTCCCCACACCATGATGCCGGGTGTTGGCCCTGTGTGCCTCGGTCGTATGCAGTCCTGATTGTGGCGCTCACCTGCACGGCGCCAAACACGCATACGACCATCATTGGCACCAAGGCAGAAGCGACTCTCATCGCTGAAGACGACACGTCTCCATTCGTCCCTCCATTCACGCCTGTCGCGACACCACTGGAGGCGGGCTGCACGATGTTGGGGCGTGAGCGGAAGACGGCCTAACGGTGTGCGGGACCGTAGCCCAGCTTCATGGAGACGGTTGCGAATGGTCCTCGCCGATACCCCAGGAGCAACAGTGTCCCTAATTTGCTGGGAAGTGGCGGTGCGGTCCCCTACGGCACTGCGTAGGATCCTACGGTCTTGGCGTGCATCCGTGCGTCGCTGCGGTCCGGTCCCAGGTCGACGGGCACGTGCACCTTCCGCCGACCACTGGTGACAACATCGATGTACTGTGGAGACCTCACGCCCCACGTGTTGAGCAATTCGGCGGTACGTCCACCCGGCCTCCCGCATGCCCACTATACGCCCTCGCTCAAAGTCCGTCAACTGCACATACGGTTCACGTCCACGCTGTCGCGGCATGCTACCAGTGTTAAAGACTGCGATGGAGCTCCGTATGCCACGGTAAACTGGCTGACACTGACGGCGGCGGTGCACAAATGCTGCGCAGCTAGCGCCATTCGACGGCCAACACCGCGGTTCCTGGTGTGTCCGCTGTGCCGTGCGTGTGATCATTGCTTGTACAGCCCTCTCGCAGTGTCCGGAGCAAGTATGGTGGGTCTGACACACCGGTGTCAATGTGTTCTTTTTTCCATTTCCAGGAGTGTATTATAAATTCTCAAAAAGATATTTATATGACGTCAAAATAGAGATATCTGAACTACGATTTGTCGGAGTATCTAACCTAATCACTGGATTTAGCGCCGTATGATTTCTTTTTTTTTTCCACATCGAAAGAAATTTTTGACTGGAAAACGTTTTGAGTTCTATGAAGCAGCTGTATTACATACAAATAAAGACTTTACACACCTATAATTTGACGTTTGGATGGAATCTATTCACTATAGGATCTTTAGTTCAAGTAAACGTAACATTAAAATCTGTCTACAGTCTTTTGAATAGCGTATCTTATCCGTTAATATGAATTTAGAAGAATATCAACTCTTATACAAATTGTAAAACTTGAAGAAATACTTCAGAGCTAAGATCGCATTGAAATATTTATTTTGAATTGATGACCGGTTTCAACACTACTTTCCTGTCACCTTCGGATGGCATCCTTTTCAAAATTATGACATATATTCTGCCAATGTTGAAAATTTAAACAGTCTGGAAATGTGAGCTCTACCAGCAGTCTACCAGCAGACAGATCACAACCAGTCAGCGTGTCATTAATAAAAATACTACTTACTATCATGCGGCCATGCAACTTTCACCGATTACGTGCGACCACACACATGCTGTTCTGAAACTAATTATAAATAGCATTTTTATTAATGGAATGCTGATTGGTTGTGATTTACCTGCTGGGAGAGCTTGCATTTCCAAACTGCTTAAATTCTCAGCTTTTTAAAATATACAACATAATATTGAAAAAGATGAGATCCGAAGAAGACAGCAGAGTACTCTTGACACAGATTATCAATTCGAAATAAATACACTCCTGGAAATGGAAAAAAGAACACATTGACACCGGTGTGTCAGACCCACCATACTTGCTCCGGACACTGCGAGAGGGCTGTACAAGCAATGATCACACGCACGGCACAGCGGACACACCAGGAACCGCGGTGTTGGCCGTCGAATGGCGCTAGCTGCGCAGCATTTGTGCACCGCCGCCGTCAGTGTCAGCCAGTTTGCCGTGGCATACGGAGCTCCATCGCAGTCTTTAACACTGGTAGCATGCCGCGACAGCGTGGACGTGAACCGTATGTGCAGTTGACGGACTTTGAGCGAGGGCGTATAGTGGGCATGCGGGAGGCCGGGTGGACGTACCGCTGAATTGCTCAGCACGTGGGTCGTGAGGTCTCCACAGTACATCGATGTTGTCGCCAGTGGTCGGCGGAAGGTGCACGTGCCCGTCGACCTGGGACCGGACCGCAGCGACGCACGGATGCACGCCAAGACCGTAGGATCCTACGCAGTGCCGTAGGGGACCGCACCGCCACTTCCCAGCAAATTAGGGACACTGTTGCTCCTGGGGTATCGGCGAGGACCATTCGCAACCGTCTCCATGAAGCTGGGCTACGGTCCCGCACACCGTTAGGCCGTCTTCCGCTCACGCCCCAACATCGTGCAGCCCGCCTCCAGTGGTGTCGCGACAGGCGTGAATGGAGGGACGAATGGAGACGTGTCGTCTTCAGCGATGAGAGTCGCTTCTGCCTTGGTGCCAATGATGGTCGTATGCGTGTTTGGCGCCGTGCAGGTGAGCGCCACAATCAGGACTGCATACGACCGAGGCACACAGGGCCAACACCCGGCATCATGGTGTGGGGAGCGATCTCCTACACTGGCCGTACACCACTGGTGATCGTCGAGGGGACACTGAATAGTGCACGGTACATCCAAACCGTCATCGAACCCATCGTTCTACCATTCCTAGACCGGCAAGGGAACTTGCTGTTCCAACAGGACAATGCACGTCCGCATGTATCCCGTGCCACCCAACGTGCTCTAGAAGGTGTAAGTCAACTACCCTGGCCAGCAAGATCTCCGGATCTGTCCCCCATTGAGCATGTTTGGGACTGGATGAAGCGTCGTCTCACGCGGTCTGCACGTCCAGCACGAACGCTGGTCCAACTGAGGCGCCAGGTGGAAATGGCATGGCAAGCCGTTCCACAGGACTACATCCAGCATCTCTACGATCGTCTCCATGGGAGAATAGCAGCCTGCATTGCTGCGAAAGGTGGATATACACTGTACTAGTGCCGACATTGTGCATGCTCTGTTGCCTGTGTCTATGTGCCTGTGGTTCTGTCAGTGTGATCATGTGATGTATCTGACCCCAGGAATGTGTCAATAAAGTTTCCCCTTCCTGGGACAATGAATTCACGGTGTTCTTATTTCAATTTCCAGGAGTGTAGTTGAATGCGATCTTGGCTCTGAAGTGGACAATCAGTTACTCGAGCAGCATTTTATTCCACAGCGCCTGACTGGCAGAGTACCGACAATTGGAACGTGAACTGGGTGGTTTTCTTCATGATGGCCGGCCGGTGTGGCCGAGCGGTTCTAGGCGCTACAGTCTGGAACCGCGCGACCGCTACGGTCGCAGGTTCGAATCCTGCCTCGGGCATGGATGTGTGTGATGTTCTTAAGTTAGTTAGGTTTAAGTAGTTCTAAGTTCTTGGGGACTGATGACCTCAGAAGTTAAGTCCCATAGTGCTCAGAGCCATTTGAACCATTTGAACCTTCATGATGTCCCACTCGCTACGCGAACTAGCTTACGGTTTACGCACGACGGTGGCCCTGCACATTTCAGTTGGGAGGCAAGAGAATACCTCAGTGTTACTTATCCTAATAAGCAGATTAGTCGTTCAAGTCAAGCTGCTTGGCTACCAGCTGTCCGGATCTTAACCCCCTGGACTTCTAAATTTGGGGCTGTCTCAAGAGGCTCGTGCATCGTGTTGCAGCTGAGATTGTAGCAAACTACAGCAGCGAATTGAAAATGGCTGTGCAACTCTGCAAAATGAGATGAACACAGCCTGAAAAATTTTGAGAGCGGTGAGACGTCGAGCACGTACCTTTGGTCTACATGGATATCATTTTGAAAATGCTCTGGGATTCATGTACTGTGTAACACGCCCGGGAGTACAAATGGTGGTGGTGGTGGTGGTGGTGGTGGGGGGGGGGGGGGGTAAAAAAAATGGTTCAAATGGCTCTGAGCACTATGGGACTCAACTGCTGAGGTCATAAGTCCCCTAGAACTTAGAACTACTTAAACCTAACTAACCTAAGGACAACACACACATCCATGCCCGAGGCAGGATTCGAACCTGCGACCGTAGCGGTCGCGCGGTTCCAGACTGTAGCGCCAGAACCGCTGGGCCACCAGCGGCCGGCGGGGGGGGGGGGGTACTTTATACTGTTTGTCGTTTCGACCGTGCGCCCTGTCCACACCACGTAGCTGATAATCCGGCGGCGGTCGTATTGTTCTGCTCCACACTGTTGCTGGCTTGCCTGAAATTATCTATCGAAATATGCAAGCGAGTAATGGGAGCCACTCAACGTTAAGCACAACACTGTTCTACGTCTGGTATGAACATCTATATTCTGAGGCGATATGGAAATCACAGGTTGCACTGTTTACACTCTATGTCATAAATGTTTATCCCAATTGACAGTCTTGATGATTATCTATCTGTCCACAATATCACTTGGACGAGCGTACGCGTACCGAACACGGCGCAGATGATTGTTGATGATGCGAAAGCCGAGTAATCGAACGAAAATTCTTACGCTCGCCACGCATACACAGATTTCTTTTGATACCAGTCCTCCCTGACACTACTAATGATATAACACTGTCCATAAAGTTAAATTTTCAGTTCTCAGTTCTCACTTGTACGAGCGTGCGCGTAACCGTCACGGCGCGGCTGATTGTTGATAATGCGGAAATGCGATGATCGAACGCGCGTTCTCACGCTCGCCACAAGAAACTGGCACTTTACTGCACTCTTTTATGGTAACTAATTTCTACTGATTCACACCAGTTCATCCTGGGAGACCGAACACGGCGCGGATGATTGATGCTGTGCGACACGCAACAAGACGATACACAAATACGTTATCAGCAGCAATGCTAATTTTTAAATTGCTTCTTGACTCACTTTCCTCTGAATCATTTGCTTATTTTATCACTTTACTGTAATAGCACTTGTAGCATCACTTCAACTTCCATACTAACAATGCCTCTCACATGCAGAGCTGCACACAACACAACATAACAGTTCCGTGCCCCGCGCTCGACTCTATAGACGCAGCTGCCCGCAAAGATAGTCCACAACCAAGCTAGCGATATGTGTTGAATTTTGGGTCCCTTCGTGTCCTTACTTTCAGAGAATAATTAATTTTGTGTTGTTTGTGTTGCACTTGTGCTCCCTACTCTAAATCATAACTCTGAAATAAAGCAATTTCAGATAAAACTTTATTTTACATTTCACGCTTATTTTGATGGATACATGACATGCACCAAATGTGTACGTTTACTTTAGGATCACGCAATATATGATTCCGTCACACTGACATCGCAATGGAGGTCTTTTGATACTCAACAGAAGCCTTGAAGATGAAAATATGCTTCGAATATGTACTGGCAAATAAAATGCAGTAAGCTGAAGATAGCAGGCAGGCGTTATTATTAAACCTTGCATTTATTTCATCATATTTGATTTGCAAAAAACAGCCACTACGGCTACAACGAAAAGAAGGAAGAAAGCAATATTTGGGTTTCACATTCCGTCCACAGCGGAGTCATTAGAGACAGAGCACAAGCTCGGATTGTTTCAAGAGTGGGGGATGGTATAGGAAATCGGCCGTCTTCTTTCAAAAGGAAACATCCCGTCCCGGAGCCGTTTAAAGATGGTTCAAATGGCTCTGAGCACTATGGGACTTAACTGCTGAGGTCATCAGTCCCCTATAACTTAGAACTACTTAAACCTAACTAACCTAAGGACAGCACACACCTCCATGCCCGAGGCAGGATTCGAACCTGCGACCGTAGCGGTCGCGCGGTTCCAGACTGTAGCGCCTAGAACCGCTCGGCCACTACGGACGGCGCCGTTTAAAGAAACCACTTAAAGAAATCAAGGAAAATCGAAATGTGGATGGCTGGACGCGGATTTGAAACGTCGGCCTCCCGAATGCAAGTCCAGTGTGCTATCCACTGCGCCACCTCTCTCAGTGCTATACAGGGTGTTACGAAAGGTACGGCCAAACTTTCAGGAAACATTCCTCACACACAAAGAAATAAAATATGTTATGTGGATATGTGTCCGGAAACGCTTACTTTCCGTGTTAGAGCTCGTACTACTACTTCTCTTCAAATCACATTAATCATGGAATGGAAACACACAGCAACAGAACGTACCAGCGTGACTTCAAACACTGTTACAGGAAATGTTCAAAATGTCCTCCGTTAGCGAGGATACATGCATCCACCCTCCGTCGCATGGAATCCCTGATGCGATGATGCAGCCCTGGAGAATGGCGTATTGTATCACAGCCGTCCACAATACGAGCACGAAAAGTCTCTACATTTGGTACCGGGGTTGCGTAGACAAGAGCTTTCAAATATGCCCCCATAAATGAAAGTCAAGAGGGTTGACGTCAGGAGAGCGTGGAGGCCACGGAATTGGTCCGCCTCCACCAATCCATCGGTCACCGAATCTGTTGTTGAGAAGCGTACGAACACTTCGACTGAAATGTGCAGGAGCTCCATCGTGCATGAACCACATGTTGTGTCGTACTTGTAAAGGAACATGCTCTAGCAGCACAGGTAGAGTATCCCGTATGAAATCATGATGACGTGCTCCATTTAGCGTAGGTGGAAGAAACTAAAATGAGATCTAACATGGAAACTAAACGTTTCCGGACACATGTCCACGTAACATCTTTTCTTTATTTGTGTGTGAGGAATGTTTCCTGAAAGTTTGGCCGTACCTTTTTGTAACACCCTGTATACAGTAAACTGACCTAAAAAATTATTACATCGAAAAATAATTGCATTTCCGACCCAAAAGCGGAGTCCCTGCTTGCCAGGAGAAATTATTTTCGCGTTAGCCTCACGATGCCCCGTCTACGCCATCTAGATCGGTTCAAAGTCAAACCGCAACTTGCCTCCCGTAGTCCACACAGGATTAGAAGTTAAGTGTTCGGTAGTTGGGTACGTGCTGGCGTGGCGATGTGATATCTACGGCGATTATGACGGGTGCGGAAGGTCTGTTAACAGCGCGAAGCGACGCTGAACGCACAAAAAGCCGGGTGCCGGGCCGTGCCGGGACACATGTTGTGGCGTTCGTCGACTCCCGCGGCGTCTTCAGTTGCAGCCCGCGACCAGCGCGGCCCGGCCGCCACCCGCAGCCGCCGCCGCCGCCTCCGCCGCCGCCGCCTTTCCGCCGCTCCGTACCAGACACTAATGTAAGGTGCCCAACGTCAAAGCGCACTTTCCAATCTTCAGTTGGCTCCACATATTGTGTATAATAGCATTATTTCTTGATACCAAATATTTTATGATTATATTAGTTTTGATAGAGCAACAATCGAGTCCTTCGCGATGTTCCGTAGCGTTTCGTCAACGCGATATATATAACTGTGTCAAGTATAGAGCCTTGAGGCCTCCCGGCTTGGTGTCTGTTAGAGTGGATTTGGAACTGCTGAACGACGTTCCTGATGTAAATAATACCATCATCATCCTGCAAAGCCTATGCCTTATCGCTGCATTCTTTCTCTCCTGTTTTGCATCCTTTCCATAATTTTGGCCACCAACTGTTCGAATATTGTCTTTCTTGGCCTTCCCTTGGTTTTCTTTCAAAAAAATTTCTCTCGAATATATGTGTTAAAAACAGATTGTGTCTCAATAAATGTCCAAAATGTTTGTTTTTCAGTTTTTGAACAGCTTTTGTGAGGTATGTTTGCTTATTGATCTTTTTCAGAATATCTTCGTTGGTTTTTCTTTGTGTTTCGCTACGGTCGCAGGTTCGAATCCTGCCTCGGACATGGATGTGTGTTATGTTCTTAGGTTAGTTAAGTTTAAGTAGTTCTAAGTTCTAGGGGACTGATGACCTCAGAAGTTAAGTCCCATAGTGCTCAGAGCCATTTGAACCATTTGTCCTCCTCATTTTCATTTACTTACTATCATAATTTTCATTAGTTGAGTATTACTTCTAATTTTCTTAAATTGTTTATGAACTATTCTGTCAAAAGTTGCAGTATTTATGTTGGGCGACTAGTTGCTAATCTTACTGGTTCATTTTCAAGCCTGGCCTACTGAGGTTGCACTGATAGTGCCTCTTAACAAAGCAAGTGCGGACTGTGACATTCATTCTGCAAACATTTATAAACCATGTGTTGCCACTTTGATTTTTATTACTAAGATTAGGCGCTGTCAGTGCAGCCTCAGTAGGCCATACTTTAGAATGAACCTGTAATATTTGAAATTAGTCGCCTATAATAAATATTGCAACTGTTGACGGAATCGTTCATAAACGCTTTAAGAAATTTAATAAAGTTGCTGGTTCCCTGTCAACAAAATGGTGAAACGGAAAAAAATATTAATTTGAAGTTCATGCTTCTTCATAAGTGCTGAAAACTGAGACAGTACTTTATGCATATGGCTTTCACTGCCAGCTGTTAAGGTAATATCATCTGCAAATCTTGTCCAGTGAAGGAGAATTCAGTTCTCTTAAACTTCAGATATTTTTTATTTGAATATCTTTATAGCACTGTCGATGGAAAGTAAAACAAACAAATAAATCTCGTATCTAATGTAAATGGTTTATTCATCTCGTGGATTAACGTTGAGCTCAAAACGAGTATGACAACTCTTAAGAAATGTAGCAACTAGTTTGTAGAGAAAGTTGCGACAGAATGTAGTTTTTCATTATGAAAAAATCAAGTCATGGCTGCAGCAGTAATACGTCATGCCTAATACCCGTTACTTATGTATCACCAGTTCCACGCAATTCTTCGGGTGTTCCCTCAGTATAATTATTACAAATAAAAGATTAATTTAACGGACTGTTACGTAACCTGTCACGGGAGCCAGCAGAAAATGTTTGTGAGACCGTACTGTAACTGTACGTGACGTAGCTAACATCCGCCTTGTACATTCACATAAGGCTCGTTTATTCGTTTTTTGGGCATGAAGAAGACTATTTTTCATTCTTAAATATCCTGAATAGAATTCATTTCAAGCCACAAATAACTTATACGTAGACTAAATGTAATTAACATGTAAAATGAGAGAAGTATTAGTTTTGTATATGCTTCTTCTTCGGTGGTTATTCAGACTCTGTATCACTCGATAGTTTGTCTAATTAAGCACGTCACTGTATGCTTACACACTTTATCTCTGTTTATGTGGATGCCACATTTGTGGATGATAATAGATATTAATTAAAATGAATAAAACTTTTCCTGTATACTTTGTTTAATAGAGCGCGTTTCTGAACCCACTAGATAATAATATATCTAACTTTCAAAAAAATGCCGTTTTCATTGCACTGATAATCTGCAGTTCGCAAAGATAAGATATTGTTTTAATAAACGCGAATATGAGATGCTTCTGGCAGCAGGAGGATGATACATAAAATTGGTCTTAGGAAGTCGAAGAAGAAAGGTTAGTGCGATACATGCACTTGGTCGTCTCGAATCTTCATGGTCAGCATTAACACTGGTTCCTTTGCTCACAATAATAGCGCAGTTTTTAGAGAAATAATGTAATATCATGATAATCTGTCAGTACCAGATAAATTCAACCTAGAAAATTTTATGCTGCATATAGAAGGCAGTAGACAACGAAAATAAGTGTACAAGTGAAAAAAATTTATCAAGGAAATATTATGTGACTGACAAATTGTTATCAGTGAACATAAAAGCAATGAGATTTCAAGTTCCAAAATTATATGGTACAGACATATATCAAACAACAAAATGATTTTTTACGAAAAAAAACTATCCACTCTCCTACATTTTTATATATTTAATAAACTGCGAAGATGACAAGATGCTATTTTAAGTTCTAAATCGTTGATTGCCGTTTTAAGCTCACTAGTTTCTCAAATTTCCTCTTCCACAATGTTCGATAGAAGCGTAAAATAGTTTCACAATTTCATATTAGGTGGAAAGTGCTGTAACACACTTTAAGTATGATTTATTGAGTTGGTATTCCACTTACAAATACAAATCTCGTCGCAAATACATCAGTTATTCAACAATGTTTTATTTATTTCTAATTTGCAGTCATGTTTCTCCTTCCATTCCTGAAATACAACATAAAAATCGGAAAGTCTTAGAGACTGGTTCAAATAATTTCAGGGGTCATTGAAATCATAGGATCACTCTGTAATGATAATAAACATTTCACGAAATAATTTAACATTTAAATGACCAAGAAAGAAACACGACATTTGTTGCTCACTTTGTGATTTTTCTCGTGGATTAAATTTTATACTCTGGTCGGAAATTTGTTTCTTAGTTTGGTATCTTACGCGATACATAATTATTTCTCATCCTAGTGGTGCTCTCACGTAATGAAGAAAGATAATTGTCATGAGCAATGGAGCTATGCCCGCCAACTTTCTTTCCCCTTTCTTCTATTTGCATTATCGCGATAATCTTTGGCCCTTTTGTTTTTAGTTTTCCATAGGAAAATTGTTGTCAAAGACTGTTTCTTCTTGTTTTGTGGAATTTTCATATTGTGACGTAGTATAAAAAGGTGGTACAAATGTTTAATTTTCTGTCGTTTCGTCGTCTTTTGAGGGACCAATTAAGCAACTGGAAAAACCAAAAAAAGCCTGTAAGGAAAATGTTTGCAGGGGCAAAATTATTTTTATACTTTGTCAATATCCCGCCAATGTCGGAGGTCATGGTTAGCGCTTTACATCCAATTTTGAATATTTTTCAAGAACTACATTTTATTTCAAGACTCTTTGGGAATCTTATCGTTCCTCGAGAGATGACGACTGTTTTATGCCTTTTTAAAATTAGTGTATTTTTTTTATTAACTAAGAAGTACAAAGTAGTGGAGCAGCTCGTAATAACACATCCGATTATGATGACTACTTTTTTTAATATTATGAAGAATAAGTTCCAGCAAACAAAGTGGGAACTATTACCGTGTTTACATTAGATCGTTTTATTGTACTTTGTTCTACATTAATTGTATCGTAACACTAAACATAGACTAATTTACAATCCAGTTTTTCCAGTATACACTATCAGTTTGCTACTTGAAGACTGCTGAAAATTTAGAAGTACGACTTCATTGAAAGACAGGATCCAACAAAGTCGATTACGTTACGTTAGAGTTTCAGTTCGGCTCATTTTGATATAATTTACGGAGAAATAAGAACATGGATCTAAGTGTAACTAGAACAATGACATTATTAATGTTTGTTCATTAATTTAGTTACTTTCACAGTTGTTATTCCGGTTGTTTGGAGGCGATGAGTTCGATCAAATCGTCTGCTTATAGTTTACAAAGTACCAGCTGTTTTGGAACTGAGATAAGGTGCATTTTCATACTTACGATGTTATTAACAAATTTCGGAAACAGAGACAGAATTTTAAAAAATCTTGTGTCGTTATTTACAGTATAAATGTCAATTATCTTGACTATAAAAGCTGCTTCTACGAAAAAGACACCATGTGAGTTAGACCGTACTAATATGACGGGTGTACTGTCAACCACTTCAAGTTATATATGGCTTTTTGTCATGAAGTAAGGCATATGTCCTGTTTAAACACATGCACATCATTACCTTAGTGGTTAGAGATTACACTGATTTTGCTCAGCTCGTCATCTCATCGAAGACGATGTTATAGTACAAGCTGGGAAATTGTTAAATTCATACACTGCTTTAATATCTTAGGCTAATAGTACAGAGATCTTTGGATACAAGTCTTCTACCCTCAATCCAATTGAATATTGTTAGAAAATTTAAATCATTAACTTTGGCACTGGTGCCTTCTAGGTGAACAACTAATAATTAATGAAGGTATATGGAATAAAAGTACTTTTAATATCTGCAGTACCACGACGTAATGTTTTTCTTGTCACTGAGTTTATGCCCCTCATCTGGAAGGACATCTACTGGTAAAGCTCATTTTATGAGTTTCCAGATATCTCCATAAGGCCTGCCTGATTTAAATGTAACGAATAACTGTCAGTTCATAGTATGTCTACATAGAGTAATACGATGCAAATACTTTCTAAGACAGCTGACTTTTCTTACGCAACGTAACTTTAAGCGCATTACATAAAACTGAAAACTCGAATTCTAGGATAGTTTTAGTGCACAATTAAGTATTGTATAGAAAAGTTGCCAGCTTAATAATTAAGATTCACTATTCGACTTTACTAGAGACACTACAGTAGCGATAACATTCATGCATTGCGTTTATAAGTGGATGACAGTACCATCGAAGCCAACTTCGTGTGTTGCGTTTTAATACAATTTTCTTGCCTTTGTAATTAAACGCGATTCTTCTTGAGCAACTAATAAACAGTTAACTTATTTCTAGACAGCTAATAGGTGAAATCGCACACACTGTACGAACCTGTTCTAGTTATTTAAGCAAAAACAACATATCTGACCCACCCAGATATCCGAGACCGTAAATGCGCCGCTTCCGCTATTCGGGACGACGAGCCTACTTCCGATCGAATCCACATTGCGAATTAACGATGAGATCTGGGTAGCTGTCCAGTTTGGATATGGGTTTCTTGCGGTTCCCCATACCCAACTACGTAAATATGGAGCGGGTAGCCACGTCACGCCTCAGATATACGCTACGCTAACATTTAGAAAAAGTTCTCATACTTGAACCTGCTCGAGACTTGAACAGATGGCGCACATCAATTTCATCACGTGGGAGTGGGGGGAGAGGAGGTAGGGAGATAGTTATTTGAGAAAATGAAGAAATTAATTTCAGATGTGTCCAAACTCTAAGACCCTAACTGATGCTGTTTTACCACAAAGAGCAAAGGTTAGAATTTAAACACTAGTTAACGATGATGTCATTAGAAAATGACTCTGAGCACTATGGGACTTAACTTCTGAGGTCATCAGTCCGCTAGATTTAGAGACTTTGAACTACGTAAACCTAACTAACCTAAGGACATCACATACATCCATGCCCAAGGCAGGATTCGAACCTGCGGCCGTAGCAGGAGCGCGGTTCCGGACTGAAGGGCCTAGAACCACTCGGCCACAACGGACGGCTGACGTCATTATAGACAGAGCTTAAGTTCGGAGAGGGCAGATAAGGGGATGGAAATTGGTCGTGTCCTTTTTAACAGGAATCCTGCTGGCATGTGACTTGTTCGCTATGGGGAACCACAGCGTACCTTAATCTAGATAGCGGGGAGGTGGGTGGATTTGATCCTGCCTCGTTCCTATGCAAACTCAGATAGCTAACCAATGCGGCTCCTCACTCGCTAACATGTAAGATTCTCATCTACAGCAGTTGGACAAAAATATGGAAACAACGTGAGGAATGTATATTTAAACATAAATGATGATGACAGACAAGCTTGTAGGTTGCACTGCTGTATTTGACCACGGACGACACCTGTGCAGTGTTCTCACTCAATACGTTGCGAGGGTCAGTTGTAATCAAAACAGAACAGTCTTTTGTGTAGATGTGAATGCATTACGTCAGAACTAAGTGAATTCGACTGTAGGCAAATTGTTTGGGCTCGTATGGTGGATGCTTCCATAACCAAGATAGCCGAAGTGTTCGGTGTTTCAGAAGGCACCGTACCGAAGGTTCATACCACATATAGGGTTGAAACATGATTCTAAGCACTATGGGACTTAACATGTGAGGTCATAAGTCCCTTACAACTATTTAAACCTAACTAACCTAAGGACATCACACACATCCCTGCCCTGGGTAGGATTCGAACCTGCGACCGTAGCAGCAGCGCAGTTCCAGACTGAAGCGCCTAAAACCGCTCGACCACAGCGGCCGGCCACATAAAGGGAATGCCGAAATATATCATTTGCTAAAGCACAACTCCAATGAAAGTGTGTGTTGGGGGATCGTGACGGACGGTCTTTGAAGTGACCTGTGACGAAAAATAAGAGTACACCAGCTGCAGAAGTAACTACAACACTGACTGTCACACTCGCGAGTCCTGTCAGCACCAAAGAAACTGGAGGGCAGTTCCAGAAGCAAGAAATTCCAGGGTGAGTTGGAAATCCAAACCAATCATCACTGATGCAAATTCCCGTTACAGGAAAACGTGGTACTGAAGTCATAAAACCTGAACTATGGAGCAATGGGAGAATGTCTTTTGGTCGGATGAATCTTGTACACTGTTTCCAAACTCTGGCCTAGTTTACATCCCAAGAGTGAAACATGTCGGGGGTTCACTGATAAATTGAGTAGCCTTAACGTAGTATTCCACGGGTCCCATGGTTGCTCTGCAATTTCGCATTACTACGAAGAATTATTTGACCATTTTGGATGATCAGGCCCATACCATGGTACAATGTTTGTTCCCCAACGATGATGCCGTGTTCCAAGACGACTGGGCCCATGTTCACACAGCTGGACTCGTCCAGGACTGGTTTTGTTAGCACCAGGACGAATTGTCGCTTCGCCCTTGACCACCACAGTCATCAAATTTCATATTACTTAGCCTTTGTGGTCTACTTCGGAGAGAAGGGTGCGCGATCACCATACAGCTCCATCACCATGACCTGAATTGGCCACTGTTTTGCAGGAAGAATGGCATAATATCCCCTTGAAAACCATAAAAGACCTGTGTTTATTGATTCCGAGAAGACTGGCTGTTGCTTTGAATGGAAACGGTTCTCATACACCGTACTGGGTAATGTGATGTGTTTCTGTTGTTTCCATATTTTTGTCCACTCCCTATACATCTTCACTTCGCAAGCCACCTTATGGTGTGTGGTGGAGAGTACTTCTGGTACCACGAACACTCTCTCTCTCTCTCTCTCTTCCTCCATCCCTCCTTCTACCTCCTTTTCACTACTCCATTCGTAAATGACTCGTGGCAAGAATGATTGTCGATAAACGTCCGTATTAGCTCTAATTGCTCTGATTATCTCGACGTGGTGATTTCGCGAGACGTATGTGGGTGGAAGTAATGCGTTGCCCAATTCTTCCATGAGCGTACTCTCTCGAAATTTCAATAGCAAGCCTCTCCGTGATACGGAACGTCTCGCTTGTAACATCTACCACTGGATTTTGTTGAGCAACTCGGTAACACTCTAGGTCTAGCGCGAGGTAAACGATTCCGTGACGAAATGCGCCGCTCTTCGTTGGATCTTTCTATCTCTTCTATTAATTCTTCTTGGTTAAGACTGCCAAACGGATCAGCAGTTCACAAGAATCGGTTTAACAAGCGTTTTATAAACTTTTGGTTCAAATGGCTCTGAGCACTATGGGACTTAACTTATGAGGTTATCAGTCCCCTAGAACTTAGAACTACTTAAACCTAACTAACCTAAGGACATCACACACATCCATGCCCGAGGCAGGATTCGAACCTGCGACCGTAGCGGTCGCTCGGTTCCAGACTGTAGCGCCTAGAACCGCTCGGCCACAACGGCCGGTTATAGGCTTTCGTGCTGTTTCTTAAGATTCATTCAATGAATCTCAGCCTGGCATCTGCCTTACCTATTATTTGTTTTATGTCATCTTTTGACTTTAGATCACTCCGGGTGGTTACTCCTAGCTATTTTACGGTAGCTATTGTTTCCAGATAATTGTCGCCAAGAGGGTAATAGGCTATATTAGTACGTTAAAAACATTGTTCGGTTTGTTGTTATTCTGAATTCAAATAGCGTTTTCGCCCAATATATTCACAAAATATGTGTTATTTTATGTAATTAAAGCTTAAAAATCATTACATTTCAAAATTTGGTCGAAAACGCTCTGTTAATGGCGAGAGTGCTTTAGGCTAGGAGTAAGACGAAGCTATACGTTTGTTATAGGAGTGTTAGCCGAAGCCCGCATCTCGTGGTCGTGCGGTAGCGTTCTCGCTTCCCACGCCCGGGTTCCCGGGTTCGATTCCCGGCGGGGTCAGGGATTTTCTCTGCCTCGTGATGGCTGGGTGTTGTGTGCTGTCCTTAGGTTAGTTAGGTTTAAGTAGTTCTATGTTCTAGGGGACTGATGACCATAGATGTTAAGTCCCATAGTGCTCAGAGCCATTTTTTGTTAGCCGAAGTTACTAGACTTTTACCGTAATTTTTCTGCAAACAGCAAAGTTATTTGGTGGTGGAAAATGCATTTACGACCTTTAAATAGTAATAGAAGGGAATTTTGTGAAGGCTGATAGTGGAAACCTTCCAAAAGCTGATGCGTTTATGGTATCTTCATTCTTCAGAAGCAACTCAGATTTTTATGTTTTGGAAATAAGACATGTGGAAACTGCATTGCATGGTGACTGGGTTGGAAGTGCTGCGACACGGTAATAAGTCACATAGTTGTCTTAAAACCGAGGGAAACTGGACGTGGATTATTTTCTCGGACCATGCTGAAAAGGTTTTCCAGGGCAAATTGTGAAAGCCTGTACAATAAAACACAGTGGAAACTTTTTCATCCAAACGTTAATTCTAATTGTTAATTGCTGTTGTCGTTGTCATCCAACTAATGCTGTTTTCCACATCTTGTTTCCTGAATTTTTTGACTTTCAGACAGCGTAATAACACTTGTCGGGAACTACAGAGTATCATCGTGTTTGCCTTCAACAGTCTTATAAAGTGTAGTTTTTATGTTCCTCCAGTCATAAATTTAAACCATCGGAAATTTATGTCTATGAAATATGCAGTTGTCGCAGCAGAAACTTAACATATCAGTTACTCTACTGCGTACTTAACTACAGCTGAAACACTATGATTTCAAAGTGTTTAAGTAGGACCAATTTTCATTTTATCGTAATGCCTGGTCGTATTACATTTCCTCGTAGATTCCATGCGATGTTAAATTTTTCTCTTTTTTACAACGGGCTCATTGAAGACAGTTGGAAGTGGTAAAGTATTGTCTTCAGTTACTTGTCTGGGAAGAATAACATCGTTGGAAATTATTAAATGGTTTCTCAGATCCTTCAGCATAACAGCTACATCGGGCGTGATGTACAGTTTCTTAACCCCATTCTTGTGGTTCATCTCAAACTGATCAGGTATAAAATGAAGCTAATACACTCAAAAAAAGGACGCATCACGAAGGAATTATCCGACTGGGACAAATGATTACAGTTTCAGAGAAATAGAATGATTCAAGAGAAACAACTTTACAAATTGAATAATTCAGTGATGCTTTTCTCCACCTCTTGTCTTTATGCAAGGTTTTATTCGGCTTGACATTGATTGACAGAGTTGTTGGTAGTCCTCCTGCGGGCTATCGTGCCGTATTGTTTCCAGTTGCCGGCCGGTGTGGCCGAGCGGTTCTAGGCGCTTCAGTCTGGAACCGCGCGACCGCTACGGTCGCAGGTTCGAATCCTGCCTCGGGCATGGATGTGTGTGATGTCCTTAGGTTACTTAGGTTTAAGTAGTTCGAAGTTCTAGGGAACTGATGACCTCAGATGTTAAGTCCCATACGCTCAGAGCCATTTGAACCATTTTTTTGTGTCCAGTTGGCGCGTTAGATCGTAAAGATACCGAGATGGTTGGAGGGCTGTGCCCATAATGCACCAAACGTTCTCAATTTGCGATAGGTCGCGCGATGTTTTTGGCCAAGGTAGGGTTTGGTGAGCACGAAGGAAAGCCATGTGCGGGCGGGAATTATCTTGCTGAAATGTAAACCCAGGATGGCTTCCCATGAAGGGCAACTAAATGGCGTGTAGCGTGTCGTCGGCGTACCGCTGTGCTGTAGGGGTGCCGCGGATGACAATCATAGAGGTTCTGCTATGAAAAGAAATGGCACCCCAGACTGGCTCTGAGCACTATGGGACTCAACTGCTGTGGTCATTAGTCCCCTAGAACTTAGAACTACTTAAACCTAACTAACCTAAGGACATCACACACACCCATGCCCGAGGCAGGATTCGAACCTGCGACCGTAGCAGTCGCACGGTTCCGGACTGCCCGCCTAGAGCCGCGAGACCACCGCGGCCGGCAGGCACCCCAGAGCACCACTGCTAGTTGTCAGGTCCTATGACGGAAGACAGTTATGTTGGTCTCCCACGGCTGTCCGGGGCGTGTACAGACACGTCTTCGATGGACATCAGCGATCAATTCGAATCGGGACTCATCACTGAAGACAATTCCACTCCAGTCAATAGGATTTAAGGATTGTTGTGGAAATATTGCTCTTGAATTAGTTCACAGGTACCTGTTATGAGAATCTGTAGCTTAAAATCAAAACCAGCTCCAAAAAATTGTCACTGCTAAAACTGTCTTCTTCCAGGTGTTTGGTTATTTTTCATTTTATAAAAAGATCTCTAGATCTCTGAGCTTATTTGATACTCAGGGTTTTGTGCTTATGTAATTGTAACAAATTTTGATGAGATGAGGTTCAGCTACATCCACTGACAAATGGTAGGCCAGGTTCAAATGCGGCTAAGACGGTGTTAAAATATTTTGGGGAAAAGTAGAAAGATGACCCTCACTTTCACAGCAGTGTTACAAAGGTAGTTATTTCCTCAATTAAAAAGGAAAAATATAGTGACCCAATGATGAATGTCTCTACAATCTTCCACTAACTGATAAATTATTGTTTTTATAAATTTATCTTTAGCCCATTTTGCAGCTGAATGGTTGTGTTAGCTGCTTTTGCAACTGCATTGACAGCTGTGATGTAAATGCAGTTGGTTGCAAAACCAGTCGAAAAAGTAATTCAGGTACATATCTGGCTAAGTTGGGAAGTACAGTAGATGAGAGTAGTATTTAAAAATAATGCAAAATGGAGAAGTTTAAACGAATATAATGCTGAAGTGTCATTTTGTTTTAAATCCTTAAAGAGGTTTAAACCTTTACATAAAAATATGAAACTTGAAATATTACAAGGTACAGTAATAATCTTAGTCAGTCTTAATCATTCAATTTAGACTTAATGTTTGGGGAATGGTCCTCATTCAAAAGCTCAAAGTCAACCTCTTCAGCCTCACTGTTTAGATTTTCGCCTGTTTCCATGAGATCCTGCTCCTCAAAAGCTTCAGTATAGATAATTTTTCCCCCTTCAGTCATGTCTCTCCCTAGTGAAGTGCTAGGAGCAGCTTGACATCCGCAATTTTACCTTTTTTCAGTGGGACCCCTTTTGGAATCTCATTAGGAAGAGCTTCTTATGAAATGTTTTCCTATTTGGAAAGAGATTTCAGCCTGTTTTTCTTTTTTCACTGTATGCCCCAAGAGTCAGGAACTCTGATGACATCATCGGCAAGTTTCTTCAAGTTTCTCACTTTGCAGTCATCTGACCCCAAGGGCACTACTGTGGCAAATTTCTCCATTGTGCCGACATAGACTGTAGGATTTTCAGTTACACTCACTCGGGAAAATTTTCTCTCCATGTTACCGAAACCTATGTAGTGGGGGTATAAACGGATGACCAATGACTGGAAACCACACTTCAGTGCTTTCTACAGGTTCTGGAGCATCGTAGAAGAACCAATATATCAATGTCCCAATCATTGTCATATTCTTATTTTGCGCACCATATTTGTCTGAAAAGAATACCCATAAACGACCGTGGTGTCACACTACAACATCTGCCTGTTTTTCTCTTTTTCCATTTCACTATCGACCATCGGAGCAATGTCCGCCCCGACAGCTGAGTGGTCAGCGTGACGGATTGCCGTCCTACGGGTCCGGGTTCGAATCCCGGCTGGGTCGGGGATTTTCTCCGCTCAGGGACTGGGTGTTGTGTTGTCTTCATCATCATTTCATCCCAATCAGGCGCGCAGGTGGCCCAATGTCGCGTCGAATGTAATAAGACCTGCACCAAGGCGGCCGGACCTGCCCCGTAAGGGGCTCCCGGCCAATGACGTCAAACGCTCATTTCCATTTCCATCGGAGCAATGTTGAAATTTAGCACTTTCGCCAGTTTTCACTTAACAACGCACGATAAAACTGTTTAGTCGGCGCGAGTGGATAGGATACAAGATCCAGTGTCCCATATCAAATGGTCCACGCACCTAAATGTAGACAACCCGTACTCACGGAAGATCATGAAAAACTGTCCGAAAGGATTTAATGTTTGGAGAGAATATTACCAAATGGCTCTGAGCACTATGGGACTTATCGTCTGTGGTCATCAGTCCCCTAGAACTTAGAACTACTTAAACCTAACTAACCTAAGGACATCACGCACATCCATGCCCGAGGCAGGATTCGAACCTGCGACCGTAGCAGTCGCGCGGTTCCGGACTGAGCGCCTAGAACCGCTAGACCACCGCGGCCGGCCAGTGTCCTATATCCGTTGCTGGCGCAAGTACACAAGAAATCAGAGGGCCGCGGTAAGCCGTGTTATCATGCGACGACGTAACACAGGCCTAAAACGAGCCCTTTAGGCTGTTGTATATCTTTTGCTGCTGCTTCTGCTGCAGGATCTGTGTAATAGCAGTTAAGATACACACTGTATAACCAAACTTTTATACCGCGGCCACCGCAATAAATTATTGTTCGCATATTTTAATTGTAACTGAATGAAAATTATGGATAGGTGATGTATTTGTGAACATTACGTAAAACATTTTTCAGCAATGAACGCATTTTGGCAGACGTGAGCTACGAAAAGTCTAATATAAGAATAAAGTGCCTGAACATCGCGAACAGCAACATACTATGTAAGGATAAAAAAAAAGGTTCAAATGGCTCTGAGCACTATGGGAATGAACATCTGAGGTCATCAGTTCCCTAGAACTTAGAACTACTTAAACCTAACTAACCTACGGACATCACACACATCAATGCCCGAGGCAGGATCAAACCTGCGACCGTAACAGTCGCGCGGTTCCGGACTGAAGCGCCTAGAACCGCTCGGCCGCCTCGGCCGGCCTTGTAAGATCTCTGCCTGCTGTTGATAAGGATGCATATACATTGTATAACTGTAATACTAATCGCAAATTGTGGAATACCGAGGATTGGTTCTTATGATTAATATTAGATTAAAAGAGGATCTGTTCTCTGCAACAATAATTGTGAAGGACCGCATTCTATACGTAGAAATTTAGTCAGTTGTGGCTATTAGTCACTCTTGTACAGGGTTTGAAAACAACGTATATCCTTATCTGTCCTTAGAGAAAATGCTTTTTAAATAAGTGTGCATGTTTTTCGTCTGAAACGAGTCGTCTTTATTTTTCTGACATGTTGATCATGACTGTGTGACATATAATCTTTGGGTTCTCAGCAACTGACACAAATAAATTTTCTTTCTTCTTTTCCCTAGCGTCTATCCTATCTAGCACAGGGCCCGTTTTTCAGGATTTGTTAAAATTTATTGTATTATTTAATTTTGTAGCTGGATGTCCTTCTTAACGGCACAGTCGTGAAGCTAACCTAGGAGAGAGAAGTCATATGGGCCGTCTGCGAATCGTGTGAGCTTTATTCTGTGTGTTATTGTACTTCAGCTGCTTGTATGTAACATACTTCTTAAGGTAGAATTTGGGACCAGCTCAGCATTTGCTAAACGAGTGTGAGAAACAGCCTAAAAAGCACTCTCAGTTGACGAGTGTACCAGTCCACAGTGGTTAATCCGCTCGCTGATTCAATCCAGGTATGGCTCACTGCCTCGTCTCGCAAGCTAACACGCTGCGCGTTACGCTATAGGAACAATTCAATTAACGGAACTCAATGTTATAGCTTTAAAGCTCACTAACAGCCAACAGCCTAGACCTACTGACTTCTAAGCAAGGCATCCCAGATAAGCTCAGTAATATTCATGTCTGGGGAGTCTGGTCGCCAGCGGAAATGTTTAACCTCAGAAGAGTATCCATGGAGCCCCTCTGCAGCTCTGACGTGTGGGATGTCTCATTGTCCTGCTGGAATTGCCCAAGTCCATCGGAATGCACAATGGACATGAATGGATGCAGATGATCAGGCAGAACACTTACGTATGTGGTTCCTTTCAGAGTCGTATCTAGCCCTATCAGGGGTCCCATACCACTCCAACTGCACACGCCCCGCACCACTACAGAGCCTCCACCAGCTTGAACAGTTCCCTCCTACCGGTCCGTGGATTGATGAGGTTGTCTCCATACTCGAATACGTCCATCCGATCGATACAATTTGAAACGAGACTTGTCCGAGCAGACAATATGTCTCCAGTCCTCAACAGTCTGATGGCGGCGTAAAGCTTCGTGTCGTGCAGACATCAAGGGTACACGAGTGAGCCTTCGGCTCCGAAACCCCTTATCGATGATGTTTCGTTGCATGGTTCGCACGCTGCCACTTGTTGATTGCTCAGCATTGAAATCTGCAGCAATTTTCGGAAAGGTTGCATTTCTGTCACGTTGCACATCAGTCGTCAGTGACCACGTTCTTGCAGGACCTTTTTGCAGCCGCAGCGGTGTCGGAGATTTGATGTTTTACTGGATCCACGATACTCACGGTACACTCGTGAAATGGTCGCACGGGATGATTCCCACTTCGTCGCTACTTCAGATGCTATGTCCCATCGCTCGTGCACCGACTGTAACACAATGTTCAAACTCACTTACATGTTGATAACCTGCCTTTGTTGTAGCAGTAACCGATCTAGCAACTGTACCAGACACTTGTTGTCTTATACAGGCGTTGCCGACCGCAGCGCCGTATTCAGTATGTTTACATATCTTTGTATTTGAATACGCATGCCTATACCAGTTTCTCTGGCGCTTCAACGAGTGACGTCATAAGGGGCGAAGTACAAACTCAGGAGGAGGAGGATTAGGAAGGAAATCGGTCGTGGGCTTTTCCAAGTAACGATCGCAGCATTCGCCATTATCGATTTAGGGGAACGATGGAAAACTAACAGTTGTACAGCCGGACTGATATTTGTGTCCTCCTCCTCGACAATGTAACTTCAGTGCCTTAATCACTGCACCACATCTTTTAGGTGGTGTTTGTGTGGAGTACTTTTGTTTGTAACATTCACACCAAGAGGAGATGAGTATTTTAATCACAACGGAAAGAAAAGCGTAACTACAAGAGAAGACTGATAAGCTAGACTGTTTGACTGAGATGTTGAATACTGATTTTTGTTCGCTTTATTAGTTCTTCTAAAAACCCTTCACCACAGTTACAGTACTTCTTAAATTTACATATGGCGAAACTTCCGTTCATTGATTTTATTTCAAAAAGGAAGGAAGAACAAAATATAAATTGTTTTATTACAGTTAACACTGAATTGGCTGTCAGTACTAGATACTAATGTAAAAGTTCGTATACGACTGCGTTAAATTTACGTTTCCCAATAATTGAGTTAAAGAAAAGGAAACTAATACAAAAGCAAGAGCAAGTTCAACAAAAACGGTTACCTTTGATTTATATTGAGGGATTGACTGTCTGAATGGGTGTAAGACCAGATGACCCCTTGAAGTAAGTAATCGAAAGTTTGGTTAAAAAAAATTGCCACTGAAGAGTGATCTCGAAGAAATTCTCGTATATTTTATGTTGAGGACTGTGTAAGTGATGTGACGTCTCTGAATTCCTCAGCGTGACTGATTAATGGCACGATGTAGCAGGCGACAGGCGACTATTTCAGCTGTCGAAACATGTGTAGAAAGCATCTTCATTTCGGCAGGAAAATGGGAAAGATACCATCAGTTGTCCAACATCAGGGCATACTCGTACTTCCTATGTAGCAGTAACTAAAGAGTAATAGTAAGGAAGATATATGTGATACGTATAGTATTGGTTTGGTATGGATGCTAAGTACAGTTTGATGGAAGACGGGTAGAGAAATGAGCTATAATTTCCGTTGTAGGAAAGAAAGTGATAAACAACATGTTTAAATATGAGGACAAAATGAAAACTCTACAATAGACGCCTGAAAGAGTGCTTATGGAGCTGAAAAATTCTTTTGTTACATGACTCAGTGCACTTTATCCAAAAATTTTTAAGTCAGTAGATTTCATCGCTCAACTACTGTTTTAGAAGATCTGAAAAATATTTACCTACGGTTGCTATATTCTCTTTACTGGGCTTCTCCATCCTTGTATTCCTTTATATGTAGAATAGGTGGGCGTTGGAAATGGTCAAATCTGGTAAAAAGAGTAGAGATTCCAGCAAAATCATTAAAAAATCCCTTCGTTTTTAGCAAAGTACCAATGTATGTCTTGATGACACATAGTATTCTTTTACAATCCTTTCCTCTCCTCCTGTATTTATTCTTCCACTGGTTCGATAGAGTTCGCCAGTTTTTTTACCATTTACAAGGAAATCAAGCAGAAGTACCCTTTTTTCATCCCGGAAAATATTAACCACATCCTATATTAAATCGACGTCCGAGTTTTTGTGGTACACGTTCACCTTCCTTCAGTCACATCTCTCGTCGCTATGTCTGTTTTGGCGTAATGTGGTGGGCTGTTACAAACATGCGCTCAAAATCAATTTAGTCCTTTCTAAAACGGTTCTATTACTTCTGAGAAATATTTTCTCAAATTTACTATTACACAGAATTCAGTTGATGTATGCCATATATTGTACGAACTTTTTTCACATTGAATTCCAAACGCTAATCGTTCTGAATTTTTTCTTTTGGTATAAGTACTGCGCAAGTTGTTTTATGCATCTTTGACTTGCATAGCCGCAACTGCCACATTGCGAAGCTTTCCTGTGGTTTTATCTGTGTCTGCAGACTTACGGTGTCTTTCAAGGGGGTAACTCTCAAGAGATTTATAGCCGGGCTGAAATTTAGCCACTGCTTGCTTTAGTGTTAACAACTGTGAAGGAACAGACTCGTTAACAGCTTTCCGCTACGCCTGATGAATTTCCTTTGGCAATACAGTACACAAAACCGAGAATTAAAGCTCGAAATTCTAGTTTCCCCATTTGAACTACTTCAAAAAAGTCATATAAACAAAACTGTTCTAAACAAAACTATTCCGCAGATCAAGTTGACACTTCCGTTATTGGCGGTATGAACCAACATGTTGTTGCGGTTATCAGTTCAACCTACACCCATGTGAACCTGATTAATGAAGTCAAGCCTAGGTCTCTTTAGAATTTTTACCCCTCCCACCCCTCACTCGTCTCCACTGCCAAATTGACTAGTCTTCGATTCATCAGGATATGTACCAACAACCGATCCCTTCTTTTAGTCAAGTTGTGTCGTAAATTTCTCTTCTCCCCATTTCGATTCAGTATCTCTTCATTAATTACCTGATCTATCCGTCCACACTTTAATGTTCTCCTGTAGCACCATTCAACAGCAGTTTCTGTTTTCGTCCTGTTTGAACTGTTTGTCTTCTATGTTTCGCTTCCGTACAACGCTACACTCCAGAGCCATACCTGCAGAAAAGTTTTCCTAATATTTCAGTCTACTCGTATATCCGATGTTGTTTGTAATGCTCCTTCCAGAGATCTATAACTCAGAAATGCTTTTCTCGTTGTTGCTAGTCAGCATTTTATATCCTCTCTCTTTCACCCATTGTTACTTATTTTATTGGACAAATAACTGAACTCACTACTGCTTTTAGTATCCCATTTCTTATCCTATTTCTCTCAGCATCGTCTGACTTAATTTTATACATTCCATTACCCTTGTTTTACTTTTGTTGATCTTGTAACCCCTTTTCAAGATACTATTTATTCCATTCAGCTGCTCTTCCAAGTATTTTCCATCTCTGAAACAATTACAATGTCATCGGAAAACTTTAAAGTATTAATGTCTCCTCCCAGGACTAAAATTTCCTTTCCAAATTTTTGTTCCTTAACTGCTTGCTCCATGCACAGACTCAATAACTTCATGGAAATGCTACAACCTCTATCACCCCTTTCTCAACTACTGCTTCCCTTGCATGCTTTTCGTCTCGTGTGACTACAGTATGGTTTTCCTTACAAGCTGCATCTACATCTACTCCTACATGGATACTCTGCAAATCAAATTTAAGTGCCTGGCAGAGAGTTCATCGAACCACTTTCACAATTCTCTATTACTCCAGTCTCGTATAGCGCACGGAAAGAATGAACATCTATATCTTTCCGTACGAGCACTTATTTCCCTTATTTTATCGTGATGATCGTTCCGACCTATGTAGGTCGGTGTCAACAAAATATTTTCGCATTTGGAGAAGAAAGTTGGTGACTGGAATTTCGTGAGAAGATTCCGTCGCAACGCCTTTCTTTTAATGATTCCCAGCCCAAATCCTGTATCATTTCTGTGGCACTCTCTCCCATATTTAATACAAAACGTGCTGCCTTTCTTTGAATTTTTCCGATGTACTCCGTCAGTCCTACCTGGTAAGGATCCCACACCGCGCAGCGGTATTCTAAAAGAGGACGGACAAACGTAGTGTAGGCATTCTCATTAGTAGGTCTGTTATATTTTCTAAGTGTCCTGCCAATAAACGCAGCCTTTGGTTAGCCTTCCTCACAACATTTTCTATGTGTTCTTTCCAATATAAGTTGTTCGTATTTGTAATACCTAGGTATTTAGTTGAATTTACGGCTTTTAGATTAGACTGATTTATCGTGTAACCGAAGTTTAACGAGTTCCTTTTAGCACTCTTGTGGATGACCTCACACTTTTCGTTATTTAGGATCAACTGACACTTTTGGCACCATTCAGATATGTTCTCTAAATCGTTTTGCAGTAAGTTTTGATGTTCTGATGACTTTATTAGTCGATAAACGACAGCGTCGTCTGCAAACAACCGAAGACGGCTGCTCAGATTGTCTCCCAAATCGTTTATATAGATAAGGAACAGCAAAGGGCCTATAACACTACCTTGGGGAACGCCTGAAATCACTTCTGTTTTACTCGATGACTTCGCGTCAATTACTACGAACTGTGACCTCTCTGACAGGAAATCGCAAATCCAGTCACATAGCCTTTCGCTTCCTGTTTTTTTTTATCCCTGCTGCATTTAGAATTTCGAAGTAGGTTTTCCAGACAACATTGTAAATAATCCGTTTCTCCATCTACAAATGCTACACTACTGGCCATTAAAATTGCTACACCGCGAAGATGACGTGCGACAGACGCGAAATTTAACCGAAACGAAGAGGATGCTGTGACATGCAAATAATTAGCTTTTCAGAGCATTCGCACAAGGTTGGCGCCGCTGGTGACACCTACAACGTGCTGACATGAGGAAAGTTTCCAACCGATCTCTCATACACAAATAGCAATTGACCGGCTTTGCCTGGTGAAACGTTGTTGTGATACCTCGTGTAAGGAGGAGAAATGCGTACCATCACGTTTCCGATTTTGATAAAGGTCAGATTGTAGCCTATCGCGATTGCGGTTTATCGTATCGCGACACTACTGCTCGCGTTGGTCGAGATCCAATGACTGTTAGCAGAGTATGGAATCGGTGGGTTCAGGAGGGTAATACGGAACGCCGTGCTGGATTCCAACGGCCTCGTATCACTAGCAGTCGAGATGACAGGCATCTTATCCGCATGACTGTAACGGATCGTGCAGCCACGTCTCGATCCCTGAGTCAACAGATGGGGACGTTTGCGAGACAACAACCATCTGCACGAACAGTTCGACGACGTTTGCAGCAGCATGGACTATCAACTCGGAGACCATGGCCGCGGTTACCCTTGACGCTGCATCACAGACAGGAGCGACTTCGGTGGTGTACTCAACGACGAACCTGGGTGTACGAATGGCATAACGTCATTTTTTCGGATGAATCCAAGTTCTGTTTACAGCACATTCTCCAGATCTCTCACGAATTGAAAACGTCTGGTCAATGGTGGCCGAACAACTGACTCGTCACAATACGCCAGTCACTACTCTTGATGAACTGTGGTATCGTGTTGAAGCTTCATGGGTAGCTGTACCTGTACACGACATCCAAGCTCTGTTTGACTCAGTGCCGAGGCGTATCAAGGCCGTTATTACGGCCAGAGGTGGTTGTTCTGGGTACTGATTTCTCAGGATCTATGCACCCAAATTGCGTGAAAATGTAATCACATGTAAGTTCTAGTACATTATATTTACCCAATGAATACCCGTTTATCATCTGCATTTCTTCTTGATGTAGCAATTTTAATGGCCAGTAGTGTATTAAAACAGCCTTTTCTTTCTTCAGTCTATCGTCTAAGAGAAGTCGTAGGGTCAGTATTGCTACGCGTGTTCTTACATAAGAAGCTTAATGTCAGGTCGTGAGCTTGTTGTCGTATTGCACGTGGACCAGTATGAAGCAATTGTAGGAACTGGGAGACGTGCGGACGTGTGAAAGCAGGACGTGAATTGAGTAATAAAACTGTGAATAGACGTTGATAAGACATGGCCAGACGGCGCTGCCAGGTCCCGGCCGAGGCCTGACCTAGGTCAAGGCGGCGGCGGCGGCGCGCTACTTGTCCTGTTATTACAGCGCGCCAAGTGCAGCCAGGAAGCGCTCCTCTTGTTTATTTCACGCAGAATAAACCACCGCGCAGCCTCTCATGTGCTCCTGTCAACTTCCCTTGCCACATTTTTTTCTTGGTTCAACATGCTAGAGTGGCAATATATCGATGTATAGCGCTCGTCTAAACGTTATACATCCGTTTCACCGTACCTCCCGCATGAGTGTAACTCACCATTATGCAGTCCAGTGTTGCTTCGTTTTTATTTCTCAGAGTTGTTTTCCTTAAACGAATTTCTTATTACAATGGATAAGACAACTAAGGAACTACTCGTCCAGACATAGAGATGGCACGAAAATGAGAAAAATGCGTTAATATTTGGAAAGTACACTGGTGTGTAAAACTAAAGCAACAAACCACCATTTCCCCGTCATGTGTCTTGTTTACGATACAATAATACAAACTGTCAAGCCGCGCAGGGTAGCCGCGGGGTCTAAGGACGCCTTGCCACGGTTCGCGTGGGTCCCCCCGTCGGAGGTTCGAGTCCTCCCTCGGGCATGGGTGTGTGTGTTGTCCTCAGCGTAAGTTAGTTCAAGTTAGACTAAGTAGTGTGTAAGCCTAGGGACCGATGACTTCAGCAGTTTGGTCCCGTAGGAACTTACCATCATCACCACCAAACTGTCAACAGATGTCCGTACGATCGTAACCTGTAAAAAAATGGCTCTGAGCACTACTGGACTTAACATCTGTGGTCATCAGTCCCCTAGAACTTAGAACTACTTAAACCTAACTAACCTAAGGACATCACACACATCCATGCCCGAGGCAGGATTCGAACCTGCGACCGTAGCGGTCACGCGGTTCCGGTCCGAAGCGCCTAGAACCGCACGGCCACACCGGCCGGCCGTAACCTGCAAGGAAGACGGCATTATGGTCAACCGATAACCACGCCATCGATGATGTCAGGGCACCTATCAAACGGGGTAGTCTCTGCCGGGTAGACCCACATCCACAGTCGCTGTGTACACAGTCGCAGACGGTGCAGTGTGGCACGGAGAAGATGTCTACCTGACTCTCTGCGGTGGAGGGCCATAGGAAGAATGAAAGCAGGACAGTCGCAAACTGATATGGCCCGATGGCTAAATGTGAATCTTTATGATGTTAATAGAGACGGAAAATGTATCCCGAAGACCAGGGCAGGGCCGACCGCCAGTGACATCAGAAAGATAGGACTGTTATTTGGTTGAGTCCGCATCTCGTGGTCGTGCGGTAGCATTCTCACTTCCCACGCCCGGGTTCCCGGGTTCGATTCCCGGCGGGGTCAGAGATTTTCTCTGCCTCGTGATGACTGGGTGTTGTATGATGTCCTTAGGTTAGTTAGGTTTAAGTAGTTCTAAGTTCTAGGGGACTGATGACCATAGATGTTAAGTCCCATAGTGCTCAGAGCCATTTGAACCATTTGTTATTTGGTTGTAAGAGCATGACGGTTCTGCTTTAGTACTGCACGGCAACTGTCATCCGACCTCGCAGCACCCTTTGGACGTGTTGTATTGAGGCAAACGGTGTACAGAAGGCATTGGTAGAATGGCTTTTACTGTCGGAGACCTGCTGTATGTATGACGCGTCTTCACAGAAGGGATTGTCTAGAGTTGAGTCACCAACATGCCACCTGGACGGCCGAATAGTAGGTCAATGTTCTTTTAACCGGTGAGAGTGATTATCGACGGCTTCGCATCTGGAGGCAACGTGGACCACGATTTCGGGTCCAAAACATTGCGGAAAGAGGCCGATATCGAGGAGTATCCCTAATGGTGTAGGGAAGGATGCCGGCCGGTGTGGCCGAGCAGTTCTAGGCGCTTCAGTCTGGAACTCCACGACCGCTACGATCACAGGTTCGAATCCTGTCTCGGGCATGGATGTGTGTGCTACCCTTATGTTAGTTAGGTTTAAGTAGTTCTAAGTTCTAGGGGACTGATGACCTCAGATGTTAAGTCCCATAGTGCTCAGAGCCATTTGAACCATTTTGTAGGCAAGGATTATGTTGACACCCCTTCATGAAATAGTACGGATGAATCGGCAAGGTTTAACTGCTGTCAGATATCGTAACGAGATCTTGGAACCTCATGTGCGGTTGTTGCGAAGTGCTGTGGACCCAGACTTCGTACTTATGGATGATAATTCTCGACCTTGTAGAGCACGGATGGTTGCGTTTTATTCAAAGCGGGAGATATTTCTCATCAGATTTGAATCCCATAGAGCATGTCTGAGATGCATTAGGGCGACGGGTTGCATCACGTCACCACCCACCAACCACACTCCATGACTTGCGAACAGCTCTGCGGGATGAATGGGCATTATCGCCTCATCGTGAGATTAACGACATCAATTATAGCATGCCATGTCGTTGTCAGACCTGTATTGCTGGCAGAGGTGGTGACACCCCATACTGAGCACATTAACCAGTTTTCGGAATGTGTGTACAAATATATTAAACTGAAAAAAACGAAGAACATGTTTGTCTACCGTTATGCACGTTGCAGTTGTTTGCGTTTAGTATTTTTTACATGGTTTCTACTTCACTATCCGCTGTTTATACTGTTTTGTGGCAAAATAAACGCAACCTTGCAAAATTTGCGTTTGTTGCTTTCATTCTGGACACCAGTGTACATGTCTTTAGGTGGTAAACTGTGAGGTGTGACGGAAATAAGTTTGTTGTATCGTATAAATAGTGTAGTTATATACGTAATTTGCGTGAAAATTTATTAAAACTGTATTACAGCTTCGTTGTAAGAGATTAATCCCAACTATATAAAAAGCACATAGAATCGACATTAAAATAAAACTTCCTCTATTTTTCGCCGGTTAAGAATTGGATTATTGAATTTACGCGCAGTCATGCAGCTACTGAAAACGAGAGCCCACAGATCCAGAAACCTGCACGGCCTAAGAGATGGAGACAAAAGTGATCGGAGATGGGAAAAGCTTAAGCTTTCCTGAGTTGCGAACACGTCTGTGGGTTCACCGTGTCCACTGCGTTTTACTCCAGTTTTCTATAGAACAAAACATTCCATACAGTAGGTGCCACCATCGAAACTGAATTCGGATGGAGTTGCTTAAACGAAATTCCGGTGACTTTCTTAAACACTACACATCGATGAACGAAACATAGATGTACCAGTAGATGACAGAGGTGAAAGTAAAGAACATTATAGTTTAATGTCCCGTCGATGATGAAGTCATTAAAGACGAAGTACAAGCTCGGATTGGGATAAGATAGGGAAGTAAACAACGAATCTTTTCTAAAGAAACCATTCCAGCATTATTCCTAAGCGATTTAGGGAAATAGCGAAAAAATAAGATTTGAATTGAAGGACCGATATGTAAACATGGCTCATGCCGTCCAGTGTCTGAAAACGAAATTTTGATCGATTCCAGAAGTGAAGGAGCAGCCACAGTAGTGGGTGACACAAGATAAAATTGCAACACAAAAAGCAAACAAGATTTCCATTGGTACGAAAAATTCTGGGTTCGCAGCTCGTGATCGTGCGGTAGCGTTCTCGCTTCCCACGCCGGGGTTCTCGGGTTCGATTCCCGGCGGGGTCAGGGATTTTCTCTGCCTCGTGATGACTGGGTGTTGTGTGATGTCCTTAGGTTAGTTAGGTTTAAGTAGTTCTAAGTTCTAGGGGACTGATGACCATAGATGTTAAGTCCCATAGTGCTCAGAGGCATTTGAACCATTTTGAACCATAGCTGTTAAGTCCCATAGTGCTCAGAGCCATTTGAAAAATTCTGGCTGCTGTTTCCTGGGAATTTTATGATATGTTGTGCACGGGCAACCAACAGGGAGGAAGAAACTTCAAAGAATACTCTGAAGTATTGGACAAACTGAAGCCGGCCGAAGTGGCCGCGCGGTTCTGGCGCTGCAGTCTGGAGCCGCGAGACCGCTACGGTCGCAGGTTCGAATCTTGCAAAACAGAAAATTCTCTCCGTGTGCTATAATGCGGCGTATTATATTTCTCAGGTCGTAGCTGCGAAACACCACGACTTTCGATCTGAAATCCATCCGCGTCTATTCGCTGAATTTGTCGTGCATTGATTCCTTATTGTTGGAATGCATCAATAAGTTGTTGAATCGCAGAAGACCCTCATCATAAGATTCGAGTCAGCTAGAACAGACTCTGATTTTGCACAGTATAACATATCTTATTTTACTGAGGTTTTAAAAAGTTGGAAAGAAGATAGAGTGAATCTATTAATTCGTTAGATTATCGTGATTAAAACATCTCGGGTGCAAAGCAATCTCATTTTGCCTGTTAATCTACAGCTTTTGATGGCTGTCATCTCCATTATCGTAAGAGGCATGTCTTTTCAGTTATTTACATCTGACAGTGACGATGGTGGAACTCACTGAAAGTTCAGTATTAACAACAGAACTGATGCGTCTTAGAAATGGAAACGTGTGTCCATCAAGTCCACCAGAAAAAAATCTACGAGATAAAGATACGAAATATTATCGTAAAATAAATTCTCTTGAATGTTGTTTTCTTTGGCAGACCGTGATATTCTTGAATGTTCGCCGTATCTTACTCTTGAGTCACACAAGTACGAAAATAAGATGAGAAGCGCTTACAAATCACTATAGTGCGCTTTCATGGTTTATTTAAAAAATTTTCGCAGCACGTTTATTGTCCTCTGTAAATATTAAAATAAATATTTTCAGCGATGGCCCTTAGTTTCTAGAAAAAATAGAACAATGTAAGTATCAAGGGATATGACAAGTTAGTTTGGACTGGGCTTGCATTCTCGATGATTCTTTCTTTGCCTTTTCTTACAATGAATAACTATGTTCATAGTCTGCAAGCCACCTTGTGGTGTGTGACGAGGTTCTGGTTCTATTAGCGAATAGCACACTTGAAGAAAGACTGCCGATAAGCCTAGGTACTTCCTCAACATTCTATGATTTTCCCGGCGTTATGATTTTATGAGATGAATGAAGAAGGATCTGTTGCCTGTCTCCTCTTTGAACACACACTGAGGTAACAAAAAGTCTTGAGATATGATCATACATGCTCATATACAGATGGCGGTATTATCGCGTGCTCAAGATATAAAAAGGCAGTGCATTGGTGGAAATGTCGCTTGTTCTCAAGTGATTCATGTGCAAAGGTTTCCGACGTAATTATGGCCGCACGACGGGAATTAACAGATTTTGAACATGGAACGATAGAGGGAGCTAGAAAAAAATGGCTCTGAGCTCTATGGGACTTAACATCTGAGGTCATCAGTCCCCTAGAACTTAGAACTAGTTAAACCTAACTAACCTGAGGACATCACACACATCCATGCCCGAGGCAGGATTCGAACCTGCGACCTTAGCAGTTGCGCGGTTCCGGACTGAAGCGCCTAGAACCGCTCGGCCACCACGGCCGGCATGGAGCTAGACGCATAGGACATTCAATTTTGGAATTAGTTAGGGAATTTTGTATTCCGAGATCCACAGTGTCAAGAGTGTGCCGAGAAATTGCAGACGTTACCTCTCACCATGGACAACGCAGTGGCCGACGACCTTAATTTCAACGAACGAGAGAAGCGGCGTTTGCGTAGACTTGTCAAAGCTAACAGACAAGCAACACTGCGTGAAATAACCGCAGAAATCGACGTGAGACGTGCGACGAACGTATCCGTAAGGACAGTGCGGGGAAATCTGGCGTTAATGGGTAATGGCAGCAGACAACCGACGCGAGTGCCTTTGTCAACAGCATATCACCTGTAGCGCGCTCCTGGGCTCGTGACCATTTCGGTTGGACCATAGGCAACTGGGAAACCGTGGCCTTGTCAGATGAGTCCCGATATCAGTTGGTAAGAGCTGACGGTAGTGTTCGAGTGTGGCGCAGACCCAAATAAGCCATGGACCTAAGTTGTCAACAAGGCACTGTGCAAGCTGCTGGTGGCACTGTAATGATATGGGCTGTCTTTACATAGAATGGACTCAGTCTTCTAGTCCAACTGAACCTGTTGTTGACTGTAAATGGCTATGTTTGGCTACCTGAAGACAATTTGCTGTTCTCAAATAACGATGGAATTTTTATGGATGACAATGCGACATTTCACCAGGCCACAATTGTTCGCGATTGGTTTGAAGAACATACTGGACCATTTGAGCTAATGGTTTGGCCATCAAGATAGCCTGACATGGATCCCATGGAACATTTATGGAACATAATCGAGAGGTCAGTCTGTGCACGACATCCTGCCCCGACAACACATTCGGAATTATGGACGGTTGTAGAGGCAGCATGGCTTACTATTTCTGCAGGGGACTTCCAACGAATTCTTGAGTCCATGCCGCGTCGAGTTGCTGCGCTAGGGCGGGCAAAAGACGGTCCGACAAGGTATTAGGAGCTATCCTATGACTTTTGTCACGTCATTGTCTATTCGACGTTATCCATGAGATAAATTAAATATATCGTGAGATGAAACCGCTCTATAACGCAACACTGGGATACTCCCCAAGTTAATTTTATACCTGATGATTTCACGCCATCAACAATAACGTCTTATGTTTCATCTGCTAGAAAGTTGTGAACCAACCGACAAAGCTGGTCCGATATTCCATACGCTCCTATTTTGTTCGCTAAGCAAAGTGTGAAACTATATAGAATGCACTCAGGTCATTTGGATGCGGTATGGCCGGCCGTTGTGGCCGAGCGGTTCTAGGCGCTCCAGTCCGGACCCGCGCTGCTGCTACGGTCGCAAGTTCGAATCCTGCCTCGGGCATGGGTGTGTGTGATGTCCTTAGGTTAGTTAGGTTTAAGTAGTTCTAAGTCTAGGGGACTGATGACCTCAGATGTTAAGTTCCATAGTGCTTAGAGCCATTTGAGCCATTTGATGCAGTATGGAGGGGCATGGCGTCTGCACACCACTCTCCCTGCGTTAGAGTCTTGGAGCCGCTACTTATCATTCATGTAGCTCCTCAGTTGGCAATATGAGACTGAGTGGACTCTGTTCCAGTACTTCCACCAAGGAAAATTCCCTATTGGTACCGGGAATTGAACTCAGGTCCTCCATGGGGCAGTCAGACACTCTGACCACACAGTTAACTTTATTTGTTTTAAGTGAGGCCAAAACGTCTTATGATTTTTCGTCAGAATGGCCGGCAAATTTTACTTTCAAATCCATTTCATGCTTTTTGCATTGCTGTACTTCTGCTCGTTGTTACTTACTTCAACATTTGTTTGTTAACAAGGCTTTGACTTAGATTAAGTCTACAAAGACGCTCTCTTTGTTTTCGTAGCAACTTTTTAGGCTGTTGAGCACGACGGTGCTTTCATATCCCACACAACCTTGCTCAACTCTTATATGTGAAAAGCGCTTTCTCGTATACTTCTTATACGAGGGTTATTCGGAAAGTAAGGAACGATCGGTCGCAAAATGGAAACCGCAATGAAAATCCGATGAAGTTTTGCACAGGTGTGCTGGGCAGTGTCTCTAGTATGTCCGTCGATCGCGTTACGTCGTTCTTTTTAGTTCTGAGCACACAGGGAGCGCATAAAGATACCTAGAACAATAGTGTTTCCGCCAATCACGAGGGCCTGGTGAGAAATTTCGCCTGAAGCTACGAAGCCAACATTACATAACTGTCGTGCGTTTTCGTCTTCAAGACAATTCTCAGCCACATTCTGCAGGGGCAATGAAGATGCTCTTATATCGTTTTCAATTGGAAATGTTTGAATACCCACAATATAGCCCGTAATTGTCTCCCTCTGAGTTTCATCTCTGCTCACATGAACCGCTGGCTATGAAGACAACATTTTGGCACAGACAACGCTGTAGGCTAGCTTAGAGAATTGGCGGAAAGCACTGGTGGCTCCCTTCTATAACGAGGGTAATGGAAAGTTGGTACAACGCTACAACAAACGTCTAAGTCGGACGGCGACTATGGAGGTAAGAAGCTGGAAGTTGTGGCTAACTGTTGCAAATAAAACAGTTTTGATTTTCACTGTGGTTTCCATTTCGTGACCTATCGTTCCTTACTTTCCGAATAGACCTCGTACTTTGATTCTCCACATCTTCGTCCACAGACATAAATCTTTGATATTGACTACTCAGACAAACTGAAATTTATTTCTTGTTACACAAGATAATCTACTGGCATCAGTTTACCATGCCCGATTCACCATTTATGCTAACCTTCATTCATATTATTTAACTCTGGGAACCTGTAATAACCTCTCCAGATATTATGTAGTTCTTTACGTTAGTAAAAAAATGTTTCAAATGGCTCTGAGCACTATGGGACTCAACTGCTGAGGTCATTAGTCCCCTAGAACTTAGAACTAGTTAAACCTAACTAACCTAAGGACATCACAAACATCCATGCCCGAGGCAGGATTCGAACCTGCGACCGTAGCGGTCTTGCGGTTCCAGACTGCAGCGCCTTTAACCGCACGGCCACTTCGGCCGGCTTTACGTTAGTAAATTCGTCACCATCGGCGTCTAGCCGAACCATGTGATATACATTCCAATGTCATTGCTGTTCGCAAAACAGCAGAATAAGTGATAAAGCTTACATCATGCCGCACAGTTAAAGAAGTTTTTATTAGAAAATAAAGAGGTAGGTGCATAAAGTACTGGTGATCATGAAGTTTCGTCAGATCGGTTGTAAATTCCAAGCATTTGATGATTTTTGCCGATATTATCGTCAAGGGTTATCAAATTTCCTCAGTATCAAACTTTGCCTTTAGATTGTGGTCATTTCTTGTAAAGTAGGGGAATTTTAGTCCACTATGTTTCATGCAAACGGACCAACATTTTTGCAATTCATTAAAGTGACTCCAGAAAATAATTTCGTACTCTTAGGAAAGAGATTATACGAAGTTCAGTGTCTACCAACGATGAAAGAAAATTCTGAGTAATTAATTTAAAAATAGCATCGAAAGGAACAATAATTTTGAGAGCTGAGTCAAGTACACTGATCAGCCATAACATTGTGATAACCTTCCTCCCTAGTAAAAAATATGTCTTGGGCCCGTAGGAGACATGCGGTATGAAGCGTGAGTAATAAATGTCAGGAATACATACAGATCATTCAGTCAGCTCTAGGCACTAACTGCAGGTAAATTAAATGAGAGATATGGTTTCAGGAGGACAGGCAAGAGGTATGAGGGATTTAGTGTGAAGTCAGAAACCAGAGGTCAGAGAGTGCCATTGCCAGAAAGAAGAGTTGATTGATAGGCGGAGGCGCTCGCAGGATGTCAAAGTCAGCCGACAAACAAGATCTAGACACTGAAAATGAGATTAGTTGTCAACGCGCAGTCCATAGTGGCTAAATCAAAATGAGAAGGGAAAAAAATGATATCACGTAAACGGCAGATGTTCACATGTGGATATTGATGCTGTAAATTTGAGGTGATCGAATATCGAAGAGGCAACCAGAAGGCGACAGGATGTCTCTCCTGCCACACCCAATAAAAAGAAAATCGTAAAGTTTCATTTCAGTTTCTTCCGACATAGATGATGAGTAATGTACGACCGGATCACCAAGTCCATCGGGAAAAATATTTTGGCAAACGACCAAGTTGCTAACATGAGGTGCACTGATGAACGGACTGCCGATGTGTGAGGATGAGGCTTTTATCTACCACGCAGTCCCAGTTACCTTTCCCGGTGTATCCGCATTTGTTCCGTCCGCAGTTCGCCCTGAAGCGTGTCCAGTGCTCCGTTCTAGCAAGTGGAGGCCACGGCGTTGGGATCACGGATTAACTTCAAACTTTGTACTCCTTTAGTAGGCCATTAAAACAACAATGTGCGAGTAGTAAGATGCACTACTCTGTCAATTCCGAGAAAATCACAAGATAAATTTTACGCGTCTAGTATGTAACTCATTTACCTGTGCGGGGGTGCCGGACGTTAGAGTTCATGGTGATCAAGTGATTGCCGGCATTGTAGCTCAGCGTGTTCGGTCGGATGGTTAGCTGCCCTCTGTATTAAAAACCTGAGTGAATGGATCAATGATGTGTCATTTGCCGTCCGTCGCCAACAGATACAACGAGAAATAACGGACACAGTGAGATCAACAAAAAAATTAAAGGTTATCGTTGGAAGTTCGTAAAGCGAATGTGTATGAGGCAACGGTTCGACTTCCACTCAAACCTTCATTTTTGAAATACAAACGTAAATTCTGTGATAGTGAAAAGAGTTACACCTACACTATTCGTTCTTGCTACATTAGCAACGTCTGACCGCTACGCAAGTTAACTGACAAAAGGGACCTGCCTCAGTGTCTGCAGCTCGAAGTGTCGAGGTGCAAAGTAGTTCCGGGTACCTTACGAGACTGCATGAGTAAGGGATTTCGCAAATCACGACAGGCGTACATGGTCAGGAAAACTCTATGCGTTTCTTCATTTACTTGTCGGTGGTTACAAATATGTTTGTTATAATAATTAAATTCATGCAAATGCACGTGGTTTTTTTAAATTATATTACCTCTCAAATGTCATAGGAATTAAAAAATATGACCAGTGATGAAAAAATATAGCTTACAAATTAAGTATGCGCGGAAGTCGAACCGTCGCCTCATGCAAGGTCGTCTTACATACCTCGAGCGCTAACCACTTGACCATCAGGAAATCTAACAGCCAACACCTACGTACAGATACATCCGGTACATAACAGACGCGTAATACTTCTCTTTCGATTTTTTGGGAATTGTCAGAGTAATGCATCTTACTACTTGCACATTATATTGTTTTAATGACCTAATAAAGGTGTTCCAAGTTTGAAGTAAATCTGTGATTCGAATGTCGTGGCCTCCCCTTGTAAAAAAATGGTTCAAATGGCTCTGAGCACTATGGGACTTAACATCTGAGGTCATCAGTCCCCTAGAACTTAGAACTAGTTAAACCTAACTAACCTAAGGACATCACACACATCCATGCCAGAGGCAGGATTCGAAGCTGCGACCGCAGCCGTCGCGCGGTTTCAGACTGAAGCGCATAGAACCGCTCGGCCACAGCGGCCGGATCCCCCCGTAAGTTCCCACCCAGGAGCGCGTCCTATGAGCAGCGTATCCCCTGGTGGTCCGCCTGCATTGTAAATACTCTGAAGAACCAAAGAAACTGGTATAGGCTTGCGTATTCAAAATACAAAGATATGTTAAGTGGAAGAACATGGCGCTGCGGTCGGCAACGCCTATATAAGACAAGTGTCTGGCGCAGTTGTTACATCGATTACTGCTGCTACAATGGCAAGTCATCAAGATTTAATTGAGTTTGGACGTGGTGTTTTATTCGGCGCACGAGCGATGGGACTTTCACGAGTGTACCCTGAATATGGGGAATCCGGTAAAACATCAAATCTCCGACATCACTGTGGCCGGAAATGGTCCTGCAAGAAAGTAGCCACCGACGACTGAAGAGAGAGAAGTGCAACCTTTCCGCAAATTGCCTGGTCGGAAGAGTCTCGTTTCAAATTGTATCGATCGGTTGGACGTGTATGGGTATGGAGACAACTTCATTAATCCATGGACCCTACATATCAGCAAGGGACTGTTCAAGCTGAATAAGACTCTGTAACGGTATGAGACGTATGTCGTCGGAGTGATATGGGACTCCTGATACGTCTAGATACGACTCTGACAGATGGCACGGTCGTAAGCATCATGTCTGATCACCCGCATCCATTTATGTCAATCGTGCATTCCGACGGACTTTGGTAATTCCAGCATGACAGTGCGATACCCCACACGTCCAGAATAGGTACAGAGTGGCTCCAGGAAAACTCTTCTGAGTTTAGACACTTTTGTTGGCACAAAACTGCCCAGATATGAACATTATTGAGCATATCTGGGATTCCTTGCAACGTGCTGTTCAGAAGAGATCTCCACCCCCTCGTACTCTTACAGATTTATGGACAGCCCTGCAGGATTCGTGCTGTCAGTTGCTTGCAGTACTACTTCAGACATTAGCCGAGTCCATGCCACGTAGTGCTTCGGCACTTCTGAGTGCTCGCGGGGCCCCTACACGATATTAGGCACGTGTACCAGTTTCTTTGGCTCTTCAGTGTATATTCATTGTTGTTGCTGGGAACATATTTTTGCCTTTTAATTAATTAAAATGCTGATTCCAAAGCTTCGCTGAGATTGTACCCACCGATTTGGTGCGCATGAAAGCAAGAAAAAAACTCCCTATGAACATATGCACAGCCGTTGCAGAGAACGTGGTACTACGTATCCCTACCAAAACGTGCTATGGTGATATAGGGGACATCCAAAAGTAATTTATACATTGCTATGGCAGCATACTGTTATTGAATGTTGCCCTACACTTTAGAATTACATCCATACATGACACTACCGTTCAACATTGTCACCAAGTCTCTATAAACAACGGGCGAAACCTTGTACCAATCGTACAGTTCATCAACGACAGAAATCCGTTCCTTGGTCATGGAGCCATTCGAGAACCATAGAGTTAATAACCTCACCGATGAAAGATCTGCGATTGCAGTGAATCAGTTCCTCGATTACCTGCATATTGTCGTCTGTGGTCGACGTTGGTGGTTTTGCTTCCCGATTAGCGTCACCCACGTCTGTGCGGCTTGGTCCATCTGTTGGCACCATTTCACTACTGCTGGATGTACCTTTGCAACTGGTCCATTTATCGCCAGAATTTCAGGGTGGCTTTGGGTGTAATTAATACGTTTTGCCCGTGACATTTATGAACTTACGTTGCACTTACGTGTGGACAGGTGGTAACCCTTGTAGTGCAGTTACCACTAATCATCAACAGCGAACTGGACTCTGTGTATGGTTTGTTACTGTCCCGAATGCCTGATCGGACCATGTAGATACCACAACGACTGAACAAATCAGCATACTTGGCCTTCTTCAGAGACACGCTACTTGTACTGCTGGAATATGTGCCTCTAACAGTTCGCCATGCCATATGGTTCATGGGTTCATGGTCAATGGGCAGCCGGCATAAATTGTTGGCTGTACCACGAATTTCGGACCAACATCTTTTCAATACAGTGCAGTGATCATTATGGTTCAATGAATTTGTCTGGCGGATCTCCTGCCAAGACCAACGACCTGCAGCAGGTCGTTGATCTTGTTAATCGAAGTAGCGTAGACCGCAGCGGATTCGTAACGCTTCGATAGCTTTTCGTGGTAGACGCACTGAACATCTCCACAATGTGACCATTGTATGTTCAGCAACAAATGTTTTTTTTTTTAATCCCAGGAGTCACTGACCCCTCCCCACCCTCCTTGCTCCAACCTTGTGTTTGTTACAAATACTTGGAAGCATCCTGTAATTGCAGTCCCACTCAGTAACAGACGACTCAGGTGTGTGTCCCTCCCTATTGAACAACATCATTCACAGTTTCAGTATACGCAGGCGCAAAAGACTTTGGATTTTAGGAATAATGGGAAAAAGTTTAGTCAGATACGACAAATTTCCAGTTAATAATGTCGTATGTCAAATAAAGAAGTGTCATGAAGGCTCTCAACAGACGCAGCTGCGAAAGTTGTGAATCCCAAAGTGGAATCATTCCTTTAACGCTTAATTGGAGCTGTACAGCAGCAGTACATACTCAGCTACATGGGCTCTGTTCTGCATTGAACATTTCTGGGATTGCGTCCTTCTTGGTCCCCAGTAGCCACTATATCTGAAGTTTTTACTCGAACACAAACTATCCGAAATTCTGTGCCTCAGGGACACTTGCATCCCGCTTCATTTCATCACAGTATATGTAATGACTGTGATCTTATTACGTGTTGTATTTAAGTAATACCAAATTTGGGTATGTAAACTGCCTAATTGTAATGTACATTTGATTGTTGGTTTGCATTAATGTAGGTTATGTGTGTAGATAATTTTATTTATTTTTCATAGTTCCCACATAGTGTTCCAATATTCGCGATTAATAGTGAGTTTTGGCTGTAGAATGGTACGACAGAAATATTCATGAAGAACTATATAAAGAAAATACAAGCAGTGCAGTATTCTACATTTGTCGAATAATGGTGCACAGCTTTTATTATTTATGTGCTTGCTTGTGAAAATGAGGTACTTACAGATTTTGGGATAGTGCTTGTAAAAATGAAATATTTACAGTTTTTTACACAGAGTCTTCTCATTTTCACGTTTTGGGAGAGACTCATATATACATGGTGAGGTAGCTAAGACAGGCCACCCCAAATATATCCAGAATCAATGAACATATCGAGGTGCGGTTTTCGCCACTTTAGAGAGGACAATGCGGCGAATTTCCTGACGGTGGCAAGTAATTTTTATCGCTTACTACGACATGAACTTTATATTTTCAAATGGACCTATGTGCTTCTTTCTGTTGCATTTGAAAGAAGCTTCTAAGAGAACTTCAACGACGTAACATGTACGGGATTTGATCAAACAGTATCAAGATAACAGCGCCACAAACCGCTGTCCCGCCGTCAGGAGATGTGGCTCCACGAACTACTAGCCTATTTTATAAAAAATGTGAGCAAGCACGTGACTCACATACGGTTCGTGTGTTTATTATCACGACTATCATGTCATGTGCTCAAAATGTTGACCTTGAACATTGATTGCTACACGCTATAAAGTGATTAGGGAGAAACAATACTCCACGTTGCCTTTCACCTGGAGTTAACGTAGCACACTTCCGTGTTACAACGCATTTCATGCTTTCGGAAATCGTTGGTGTTTCTTAATATGCCTATTCTTTTAATTTTCGCCACAGATAAAAGTACAGAAGTGTTATGTTTGGTGATCTTGCAGACTATTTTGCGTTTCCTGAACTACCATTCCAGTGCTCTCCAAATGTTTTCTTAAGAGGCTCTGTCAATACATGTGCGGAATGAGAGGGACATCCTCATATTGGTACCAGACTGATAGCATTACATCCTGTGGGATGTCTTCCAATAACTGCACCACAGCATGATTTAGGAACTCGAGGTACTTGCATATATTTAGATTCCCATCAATAAATTAGGGTTCAATGATGCGGGTCTTGAAAAACGCGCCTCAAACGTTGATGGACCAAGAACGTTGTTTTATCCACTCCTTTGAATCAGCGTTGATTTTCAACTGACGGTGAGTGAATATTGTGAACATTGACTTATCCATGGTATACAAACAATGCTTCTTACTTAAACAAAATTTTTCACAGATATGTCGCATCTCTTTGTGCTTTTCGTAGATAACATTCGGAGAACCGTACCCAATTTTTGAAATGATTACCATGAAGCTGTAGATGCATGTAAATGTGAAGAGAATGAAGTTGGATGGAATGCAGTGTTCGCAGAATACTCGTTTAATTTATCCTTCTCGTACTTCCGAGATGCTTTATATTGACATTTACATTCTGTGTTACTGCTGCTAAAATGTTAATTTCATTTCTTTCATCAGTTGCACTTCTTTTTCCTTGGCGTATTTACTCCTTAATGAAATTTTTCCTAAATAATATATCTCTTTTTCCAGCAAACAGCTCAGTTCATATATACAGTACCAGGAACAAATATGATCTGCACAAGTACTTAAAAGCACTTACTTTAGTTCAAAAAGGGGTCCACTACTCAGGAACACTCATCTTCAATAATTTGCCAGCAAACATAAAAAATTTAGTTACAAATAAAGATCAGTTTAAAAGGAGCCTGAAAGACTTACTAGTGGCCAACTCCTTCTACTCCACTGACGAATTTTTTAATAGAAACAAATGATATATTGTATATATTCATACTATTAGTATTGTTATTTCAGCTTTAAAAAAATTGACATGTTCCACATCCACGAGGATCCCCTGAGCACGGATCTATGGAACGAACACCTAATCTAATCTAATCATCCTAATCTGAGGTTCCATTAGAAAAAAAAGTGGATGTCGTAATTCGACGACTATAAATGATAAAAATGACTTGCGAACGTCAGGAAATTCGCCATATTGGGCGCTATAGCTTGACTAAAACCGCACCTCGATATATTTATCCATTATAGACATATTTGGGATGACCTGTCTTAACTGCTGTACCCTGTATATTGTACGGTGTTCATAAGAAAACTTCGGAACTGATTTTAGTGATGAAACGGAATAGTGTTCTTTTTTGTTCAGGAAATGATCTTCCATGAAAATTCTGGCCATAAAATAAATATTGTGTGTCCACTGGCAATGAACTGCCTATTAAGTAGGTACAGCAGCACGTACTAGTCAGCTGATATTACTGGAATCATCGTCAAGCAAGGTGACGCAGTAGCTAGACATTGGTATAGGGTACAAATATCCGCCTGTAAATCGTGATTCACACTTCTGGCCATTAATATTTCACACCAACAAGGATAGCAAATAACGAAATTTTTTGCGGTATTGCAGTGCCTATTCTGTATAGAAATACGAAGCAATGCACTAGGAAAGCGACTTTCAATCAAAATGTCTCCCCTCTAAGGGAATATACATAATAAATGTACGAGTGCAAGTTGTAGACACATGGCTGACGACAAATGTAAGTTTGGGTCTACTCGTAAACTGTGCTCGGATACCCTAATGGTAAGGCGACTGCTCGCGATAAGCGAGAACTCCGTGTTCGAGTTACGGTCCGGCATAAATTTTCACTGTCGTTAATTCATCATACAGCTGATCGTTGCCCATATTGGTAACATTGAACACATTTCGTTAAATTTTATTTGTTGTGCGGGTAAAATATTTTAGGAAGAATACACGTTCGAATTTGTAGATGATTTGGGAATGTATAGGGTACGCAGATTGGTCACTTCCGGCGGCAACGATAGTTCTAACCCGGTCTCTTCTTATCTCCATCCATTCACAAAAGAGCTAGCCCTGCGTTTCCATTGCTTTTGAGGTCGGCTAGACATAAACTTTAAGTCTTCATTAGCTTCTCGTGGCATCAGCAGTAATTTATGCTACGAAGTGTGATTCTATGTTCGCACGGGGCTCTTACGGTTTCTACCAGCGATGCCCCAATACTGTAGGCTCGTGCAGGCCCAGGCTGCAGTTTATTTCAACGTAGGTTAACGGCGACGAAGACCATGGCCGACTTCTCTGCTGCTACCAGCCTCGAAGGTCACCAAACCTGTTTCCTTTTTAGTCTCTATGAACACTCTGTCTTGTATATTTCCATACATTCCGTCACCACACCTGAGCTAGTCGTGATGTTGTTTGGTGATTGTTTTCATCTTTTACTTCGGTTCTCCGTTCCACTTACATTTTTGTAAAAAAAAAAAAAGAAAAGAAACAGTCTGTATTATTCTGTCACCACGAGGCTTTAGACTCCTTTATTACATTTTACAGTGTCTTTAAAACAGTTCAACATATTAATTAATAAGTTACATTGGAGAAATAGCTCTCACAAACAGATTTACGTAATGTAGTTCACTTACAGCTGCATTTTCTTGTGGAAGCTAGTGTTCCCATTGCGAACCTTAACGTAACTTAAGCTACCAGACGTCTCTTTTCTAGGAACTCGTCTTCCTGTAAATTTTGAGTAAATACATAATATTTGCCCTTTTTCATGCTAGGTGATCAATATCCAATACAATACACTTACGTCTACCAAACTCATCTTTCTGTTCTCTTACCTTCTAACGATGTGCAATCATTTTTTATATTTATTTTTGGCTTTGGGTAACAAAGAACATACAGCCAACAGCAGTTACAAAAGTTTCAAATTAACATAATTGAAATTTCCACAGTAGAACAATAAAAATAGTTCGATGTACAAATAAAGTCCTTAACGTAAAATAAAAGCACTAATAGACGAACATCAAACTGCTAGCACTAGTTACAACAGTGCCAACTACACATTAGTGCTGTTTCAACAATAGATCACTGTTAAGTGTCCGAAGTACAAAGATAAGTTCGTTGTATAAATTAAATACACAAAATGACGATCCAGGGTTCTAAATGAGCCTATTTCAGAGGAGAAAGACATGCACAGCAACTTATAATTGAAAGCTGTACAACGCCGTCGTTTACAAAGATATGTTTTTAATGCAACACAAACAGACGTCGCAGTTTTCAAACTGGCTGGTTCCATGGGAGGACAAGATCCACACAACTTATAGGTCAAAGCTGGATGAGGTCGTCTTTTAACTAACTCGCGGGAAAATAATACCTACATATATCGAACCAGTGAAGTAAAGCAGTTACGCTTGTAGTGAGGGCTTAGCCCCTCGCAACTAACTTTTTGTGCACGACCGCCGCTGCGGTCGTGTGCTTGGCATGAGCCAATATGACATGGTTCATATCCGCCACCGTCGTTGTGTCCTGATCAGTGTCCAGAAGCGATGATTTTCAACCGGTACAAAATGGGCGGGGTAACACCTATGTCCCAGCTTCATGCGGATGAGAGAGGTCGCATGACATCTACTAATCTTCACCGAGGTGAACCGCGGCCGAGATGTTTGGTAGTATGACCGCCACGGGGTCGCCCATATAATACTGAGATACGTGCCATTCACAATTCCAGTCGTGATAGTGAAGTACTTTTCTACTTCTGTCATGCCCGTACATTGCAGTCGTTTTTCTTTCACAAAAGCTGCTGATCATATAACAAACGGTATCAGGGGCGCTATCCCATATAACTAAAATGTCGTATACGTTAGTGCTTACACTCAGGTGATGAAAGTCACGGGATACCTCCTAATAACGTGTTGGACTTCCTTGTGGTCGGCATAGCGCAGCAACTCGACGTGGCAGGAACTCAACAAGTCGTTGGAAGCCCCCCTGCAGAAATACTGAGACATGCCGCCTCTACAACTGTCCATAATCGTGAAAGTGACGCCAGTGCAGGATTTTGTGCACGAACTGACTTCTGGATTATGTCCCATAAATGTTCGATGTGATGTATGTCGGGCGATCTAGGTGGCCTAATTATTCGCTCGAATTGTCCAGAATGTAATTCAAATCAACCCCGAACAACTCTGGGTGGCAAGGCGCACTGTCATCCACAAAAATTCCATCGTTGTTTGGAAACATGAAGTCCATGAATGGTTTCAGATCGTCTCGGAGTAGCCGAACATAGCCATTTCCAGTCGATGATCGGTTGAGCTGGACCAGAGGAGCCAGTCCATTCCATGTGAACACAGTACACACCATTATGGAACCACCATCAACTTGCACAGCGAATTGTTAACAGCTTGGGTCCATGTCTTCGTGGGGTCTGCACCACACTCGAACCCTACGATCTGCTCTTACCACTGAAGCCGGGACTCAGCTGACCAGGTCACAGTTTTCCAATCGTCTAGGGTCCAACCAGAGTGATCACGAGGCCAGGAGAGGCGCTGCAGGCGATGTCGTGCTGTTAGCAAAGGCACTCGCGTCAGTCTTCTGCCGCCATAGCTTATTAACGCCACATTTCGCCGCACTGGCCTAGTGGATACGTTTCTCGTACGTCCCCCACTGATTTCACACAGTTCTGCTTGTCTGATAGCACTGACAGCTCTATGAAAACGACGCTGCTCTCGGTCGTTAAGTGAACGCCGTCGGCCACTGCTCTGTCCGTGATGAGAGGTAATTCCTGAAATTTGGTATTCTCAGCACACTCTTGACGCTGTGGATATCACAGTATTGAATTCCTTAACCATTTCCGAAATGGAATGTCCCATGCAACTAACTTCAATTATCATTCAGCGCTCAAAGTCAGTTAATTCCCGTCGTGCGGTCGTAACCACGCCGGAAACCTTTTCACATGAATCACGTGAGTAGAACTGACAGCTTCGCGAAGGCACTACCGCTTTATGCCTTGTGTTCGTGATACTACCGCCGTCCGTATATGTGCATATCGCTATGCCATGACTTGCGTCACCTGGGTGTACATATGTTTAACGATATCGATAGTCGTTGGCGATCGTAGCTGTAACGACCCGGAGAGTTGGGAAACGACGAAAGCGGAGTGTGGGGACCTCGTGTGGCGTCCGCTAAGCTGCGTGGCGCAGTGCAGACCTGTCGCGCTCCTCATCGCAATCTGTGCTCGAAGGTCAGTCGCGCGCGCAAAGTGCGCTCGCTCGCCGGGCTGAGTTCCTCCTGCGTAGTCGCCGACTCCACTGGCGGGGGGCTTCGCCGCCGAACGCCCGCGCCGAAGTACGTATCTGCGCTGCACTTGTTTCCAGTAACGCTACTCGCTCTCAGTGTTTGTATTTCAACTTCAAACTGTATTAGTTAACAAGACTTACTTTACTTTTACGTGTCTGGAAACCGATCACCGTTTTTCAGCCCAGTATCGGGCTGTGTCCAGGGCTTCTTTCTTCTCCACCCACAAATCGTCGGGGTTGCATCTGTATGGACAGTTTGGACAAGCTGGGAGGTGTTCCAAACCATAGTCGTCATCCACGTCACCATGAGACCACCTGATCATGTTTACAAACTGCCTGCTGGCTTCCTCGGGTTCTTCGGCCGACGTTGTTTTGATGATTTTTCTGACGTTTCACCAGCACGAGTGACTGGCATTGTCTAAGCTTCACCCTCCATTGCTGCTGGTGGACTGGAGTCTAGCTCGGGGCCGCCGATTATACGTACCTGGAGCGCTAACGTCCGAAGGCTTTTCCATGCTCATTTTCGGTGGGGCTCTTCTCTTGCTACCTGCAACGATCGTTCGCTCCAGCACGGCAATCCAGGATCCGTTCACCTTGAGGCTTTCCTCTTTCTTCTTGAAGCTATTCTCGTTTTTGTGTATTTCCTGAACAAGCGGGTGTGATACCTCTTCTCTACAGCCAGAACTTCCGTGTCGGCGAATTTTATTATGTGGTTGGCCTCACATAGCGCGTAGTCTGCCACGGCCGATTTCTCCACCTGTAGTGCCGCTTATGATCTGTGATATCGGTACTGATTGATCGTCCAGTCATTCTAAGATAAACTTTTCCGCCGGCCGGAGTGGCCGAGCGGTTCTAGGCGCTACAGTCTGGAACCGCGCGATTGCTACGATCGCAGGTTCGAATCCTGCCTCGGGCATGGATGTGTGTGATGTCCTTAAGTTAGTTAGGTTTAAGTAGTTCTAGGTTCTAGGGGACTGATGACCTCAGAAGTTAAGTCCCATAGTGCTCAGAGCCATCTGAGCCATAAACTCTTCCACATGTGCATGGTACGCAGTATATTTCCGACATTGCACATGGGTCCCTTTTCTCCTTTGCCGAACTGAGACACTCTTTTCAAAAGGAAAAAGGGACCCATTTGCAATGTCGGGAATATACCACGTACCCTGTACACGCGGAAAAGTTTACGTTGGAATAATTGGACGATCAATCAACATCAGAATCATAGAACATAAGCGGCATTGCAGGTGGAGAAATCGGCCTGGCAGAGTACTTGCTATGTGAGGCCAACACATGATACAATTCGCCGACACACCGTTCTGTCTGTAGACAGGAGCTATCACACACGCTTGTTCAGAGAAGCTATAGAAATACACAAACGCGGAGGATAGCTACAACAAGAAAGAAGAAAGTCTCAAGGTGAACGGATCCTGGATTCTCGTGCTGCAGCGAACGACTGTTGCACATGGCAAGAGGAGAAACCTACCGGAAATTAGCACGGAAAAGCCCTTGGACGTTGGCGCGCCAGGTACATATAATCTGCGGCCACGAGCTCGACTCCAGGCCACCATGAGCAGTGGAGGGTGAAGCTTCGACAATGCCAGGCACTAGTGCTGGCGAAACGTCAGATAAATTATCAAACAAACGTCGGCCGAAGAACCCGAGACAGAAGACAACAGCAAATCTCAATCGTCCAGGCTGGCAGTCAGTGCCAAAGGCATCGATCATCGATAATCTCTCTGAGCTAACCGGCCGCTGTGGTCGAGCGGTTCTAGGCACTTCAGTCCGGAACCACGCTGCTGCTACGGTCGCAGGTTCGAATCCTGCCTCGGGTATGGATGTGTGTGATGTCCTTAGGTTAGTTAGGTTTAAGTAGTTGTAAGTCTATGGGACTGATGACCTCAGATGTTAAGTCCCATAGTGCTTAGAGCCATTTGAACCATTTTGTCTGAGCTACCCTGTGAATTCGTGGGATGTTCTTCGGGAGCTGGGGTTCTCAGGACCAGCAGCGCTGTAAAGCTTTGGTAGGGGTGTGGGTTTCATAGATCCTGATGTGATTCGACATGTTTCATTAAGGCTTACGTCGACCTTCTTCACGTTGGTTGATCTGGTCCGCACTGGGCAGGTGTATTCAGCTGTAGAGAAGCATAGTGCTTGGGCGGTAGTACTCACGATAGTGGGTTTCGCTCTCCATTTGCTGTTACAAGTTTCCGCAAAATATTATTTCTGGAGGTCACCTTCTGACAGACATTTTCACAGTAGTGTCTGTATAGCATAGATCTGTCAATTTCACACAAAGATAGGTTGTTTTACCTGTGTTTTCCAGTGTGGTGTTATTCCTTATTCCAGGAAACATTGAGCTTTCATGTTGCTTGCCGAGGTAGTAGGTGGAAATCGCTTACATGAGTCTTCGAAGGATCTGGTTTAAGGAAGTTACTTTTATAATATTCTGACAAAATCTGAGTACTTTCTCCGGCTTTTGCTCTACATCCTTGAAAATCCTCCCCTGAACTGTGATTGCCAAGTCATCTGCATGTAGAAGATAGTTAGCATGGTTAGGTGTTGACTGGTCATTAGTTTATACATTAAAAAGGGAAGAGGCCAGAACGCTTCCCTAGGCCAATAAATTCCTTTGGTTCCTCCATCGGCTCTTATTTCCATCGAAACGACTCAAAATTGTCGACTTCGTAAGACAGACTCAGTGATCTTGACAAAATGGTAACATCTCAGTTCGTCATAGAGTTTCTGGAAGAGCACCGTATGGTCGATTTTATCGTATGCAGAGCTGAGGTCGACCAATAGTCACCCTGTAATCTTTTTATTTTTTTACCGTTCTTCTATGTGTTCTGTCGGGTACAGAATTTGGTTGGTACATGACTTTTCAGGTCTAAAGCTTGTTGAGGGATAAGTTTCATATCGGTAGAGTCTGCCATGTGGTTCAAAATGAGTCTCTTTTACAATCTGTACAGGTCGATAGATCTTTGGCGGGTCTGGTTCCTTCCCAAGCTTCAGCAGTGCCACTATCCTTCCCTTTCTCCTCATCTTGGGGATCTTATAAGTTTCGCGGCAGTTGTTGAAGAGCAGCAGGATCCACATTTTGGTTCAAATGGTTCAAATGGCTCTGAGCACTATGGGACTCAACTGCTGAGGTCATTAGTCCCCTACAACTTAGAACTAGTTAAACCTAACTAACCTAAGGACATCACAAACAGCCATGCCCGTGGCAGGATTCGAACCTGCGACCGTAGCGGTCTTGCGGTTCCAGACTGCAGCGCCTTTAACCGCACGGCCACTTCGGCCGGCTCCACATTTTGGCACCTGGGCCAAAATGCTTGATCTGCTCCGTGCACATAACATCCACCCCAGCCGCTTTACCATTTTTCGCAGTATTGAGGCCCTGATTGCGTTATTTCATAGTGAAAGGCTCTGTAAACGTATGTCTTTAGTATTGTAGGATCCTATTGATTATTACTTTTTGGTGTTTTGCATTGGCCTTTCCATTCAAGAACAGATAGTGGGCCGCTTGGTTGGGTGTAGCCTCAGGAGGTTGTCTGGAGTCCTTTGGATTACCGCTGAGTCTTTTGATAAGATTATGGGCTACTTTTCTGCTGTGCCATGTCCATATCCTGCAAAGTATCGATCCATCTATTTTGCCTCGCTTTACTTAGCATTTGCATCAGTGTTGCACCGCTGCTATGGTTTGTTCATTGAAAGGGTCTTTCTGATATAGTTTCTCATATTTAGCTAGTAGTTTCTTAGATAGAGGCCTGGGGGGGGGGGAGATTTTTGAAACATATATACAGCTTTAACACAGTCCTCTGTTCCTAACACTGCAGTAACTGCGTTCGTCCAGCTTACACGAGAATAAGGCGTAATATCCTCTGCCATGCCTGGAAGGGCTCTATCTTGCGGTATGGTTCTTTAATTGCGTCATCAACTTTTTTTAACGCTTTTCCAGTGAGTATATTCCATCACTGGAATGCGATAGTGAAAGGCCTGAAAAAGACACATCTAAGGCTGTAATGACGTCTCATTGCGTGGTTTCCAGTCAGAAATTTCCCGTGTGCAACTAATTAAAGTCAGAAGTTAGATAATATAATGAATATTGGGTATATTTCACCTGCCTGATGACTAACTGGTACTGTTCACTTTCTTGTTATTTGCATCTGTGGTTGGAGTTTTGTGACATTTTTCCACGTGGGTGACCTGGAAGAAACATGTAGCCTCATCTAAATTAAACTGCAAACGTTATAATCGTTGAAAATCACTGTGAAGACCCCTTGTAAGTCTTAAACAACTTTCGAGAAATTTATGCTGTTTATAAACCGTCCGACTTTTATGAAGGAACTTAAATGGATGAACTTAAAGCGTTAATCCACTTAAACGAAACACACTAAACACGACTTCTTCAGAAAGATATATGAACAAAAATATTCCTCAGCTCAAGCTGACGCATGACGCAAGTTATTGGGGGACATGTACCGATATTAGGACTTAAAATGCCGTCGATATCATTGTCATATCAGTTCCAGATGGCATTCTTTTCTCCTTGCCACTGTAAACGGTTTTGTACTCATTTCATTAATACAACATATTTAAAACTTCCTTACGGTGAATTCATGGTGAAAGGCTTCAGCCGTATTTCTCAGATACATTATTTCCTTTTTTATTTCTAGGCTGTAATCATCTGTATGTACAGCTGACCGTTGTGCGAATGCTTAGGAGACTTCAACACGTCTGACAGTGATCGCCTGACCGGATCGCTCTGTGTTTACGCAACTGTGGAACATATACGGCGACAGTAACCTCTGCGGCGAAAGCATGGCTTGTGCACCATACGGCCAGTAGAATTAGAGTTCTTCGCATATGCAGATAAACTGATTGCTCCTTGTATATCTGAAAAGGAAATGGCGAAGGACCTCACTATTCATCGACGAGTTGTCGTACGGTTTTAACAACTACTCGTATTTGGATGAAGCGGTACTAAGATTCCTGGTGGAGGTTATCCGTGGTTTCTCTGACTCGCTTCAGATGAAAGTTTGACTCACTTCTTCAACAGGTCAGTGATCAGTTTTCGATTCTTCTCCATTAAAATATGTGCTCGTTCACTAGACATCATCATGAGGCTGATAAGAAATTAATTTGAAATCATCCTCTTCGTCTAAATGAATATGAAAATTTTAGCATAACCACACAGAAAGTGGCTAGTTTGTAAATCATAGACTGCTATGAAGTGACTCACATACACTTCCACCGATGGAAATGGTTAACGCATTATGCTATCCAAATACGTCCCCATCTTATTCCACACTCTACCTCAAGCACCAGTTTTGACAATTCGTATGTTCTTTTGACCTCATTTGGGGTATAGAGTTTGGAATGAGTGTCTTGTGATTTTTTGTTTCTGCGCAAAAACACTCACCTAAAATTTCAGAGAAATTTTCTGTTATTCCATATTGATCTTGGCTATACTAACAAGCTGTTACAAACAATACATTTCATTGTTTTAGCGCCATGTGACTGAAGCAGCAAAGTTGGGTTGATTATAAAACTCATAAGACAGCTGCAGACCTCAGACAGATCGTCATAACATGAATATATTCCAGAAACAGCTTTTTGTCATCTCCTTTGCTTGAACACGCCATTAGCCTATTTTCCTGACATAGCCTTTAGCTTAGCACATTTTCCCGGAGTTTACAGGTCCTACATGTCTGATGTGTAACTGAATAATCTCAATGATTGAAACAAATGCCTTTAGAATCTTCCGTGTTTTTCATTTACATCTACATACATACTGCGGAAGCTACCATATGGTGCATCGCGGGAATATGTTCCACTACTAGTCATTTACTTCCTTGCACCACTCACAAACGGGGTGAGGGAAAAACGACTGTCTATATGCCTCCGTACGAACTCTTAATTTCTCTTACCTCGTCTTTTCGGCCCTTACGCAACATGTACATTGGTGCCTGTAGAATCGTTCTGCAGTCAGCCGCAAACGCCGGGTCTCTACATTTTATCGATAGTATTTCGCTAAAAGAAAGGCGTCCTCCCTCCAGGGATTCCCATTCGAGTTTACGAAGCACCCCCGTAATACTCGCTTATTAATCGAACTTAGAGGTAACAAATCTAGCAGCACGCCTCTCAATTGCTTCGATATATTCCTTTAATCCGAATTGGTGGAGATCCCAAACACTCGAGCTTTACTCAAGAATGGGTCGCACCAGTGTCCTACCGCAGTATCTTTTATAGTTGAGCTACACTTTCCTAGAATTCTCGCAACCGAAGTGGACAATTCGCCTTCCCTGCCACCGACATTAAGTGGTAGCTCCATTTCATATCGCATTGCATTGTTACGTCCTGAAATGTAATCGACATGCCTGACTTAAGCAGCACACCAGTAATACTATATTCGAACATTACAAGGTTGTTTTTCCTACTCGTCTGCATTAATTACATTTTTCTATTCATTAATGGCGTAGGTGTCCAACATAAAGGCCGAAGGAAGCGGACTCCCAGCTACAGAGTTCCGAGTCTATAGGCAAGTGGCCTGCTTGCACTCCAGTCACGACGCAGGGAAATATATTGAAAACAGAATAACGAGGACAAAACGTGATAAAAGATAACAGTCATAGCTTTGGCTTGCTGAGAAGGCGTGGGACTGATGTAAATGTTATTAACCTGACCTAACCTAACACAGTAAACTAAGCTAATTAAAGTTCAGTCCGCTCTGCTGTGAAAATTAATAAGTTCAGTATTTCAATAGATAAACACTTTGGCTGTCATTTCAACTAATCTTCGACGCTCGACGTTAACTGTCAGATAACTGGAACTCGTAGGCAACTGCTAATAGCTTGCTTGCGAGAACTATACAGTCACTATCCGAGAACTATAGGAAACTGGAACAGGAACTTGGTGATATCTGATCGAGTGTCGGCTTAAATACAATGCTCGGCTTATTAATGGGCAACTGCGGTCTACTTGGTTGATGCATCAGATAGTTCCGGGTTTCAGCACCCAGTTTGGTGGCACACATAACTATTGGAGGAAAAATGGAGTATCTGAATGTTTTGTAGTGAAATCATAAAAGAAGAAGACTGACCGTACTAAGTGGGGCGCCACGCTTAGACTGCCTAGAGTGTGATGGTCCCTGACGCATAGCGCTGTGTTCCGCATCTGGTAGAGACGCAGCATTGCCATTCATCACACGAAATACAAATACTAAGTCATCCTATAGCCTCAACGACAACACTTTCCCGTGCACTACAGTGTCAAAAGGAAACAGTCGCAGATTGCTGCTATTCGAATCCTTCAGACAGTTTATGTATACGACGAACAAGAGTGGTCATATGGCGCTCCTGACGATCCCCTTGTCTCTAATGAACACTTCCCGTTCAGGACAACGTCCTGCTTTCTATTACTTAAGAAGTCTTCGAGCCACTCACACATCTGTGCACGTACTCGGTGTACCCGGACCTTCGTTAACCGTCTGCAGTGGGGTACTGTGTCAAACGCTTTCCGAAAGTTTGGGAATATGGAATCTGCCTGTTGCACTTCGTTCATGCTCGACAGGATATTGTGTGAGAAAATGGCAAGCTGAGATCGGCACGAAGGATGCTTTCTAAATCCCTCTGATTTATAAACAGAATCTTTTCTCAGGAAAATTTATTGTATTCGAACGCAGACTACTCAAAAGAATTCTGCAGGAAAGTGATTTGAAGGAAATTGGTCTGTAAGTTTAAGGGGTCCGCTATTTTACCTTTCGTTGTTGTTATTGATGATGAAATGAAATGCCGTGTGGCAAGGGCCTGCCGCGTGGTAGACCGGTCGCCTGGTGCAAGTCTTTTTAATTGACGCCACTTCGGCGACTTGCCGTGTCGATGCGGATGATATGATGAAAACACAACACTAGGATTTGTACCTTGCTCGTCTCCAATGCAAGTCCAGTGATTTAACCACTGCGGGGAGGGACAAAAGAATTTGAAACACCTTTCCGACACAAAGCCTTTGGTGTGCTCCGAGGGTAGCATATCCGTCCGACGGACTGAATATTAGCAGCATCGGTGTCACAGGCATTAAATCCACGAGATACTGCGAAGTTGTTTGGAATGTACTCTTCTACTAACATCCAAACCCAGACTACGAACATTTCGACAACAATTCAACCTACTAGGCCTACATCCGAGTCGGGCACAACTGAAAAAAAAAGAGTTACGTTCCTTTAATTCTTTATCAGCTGATATCCTTCACCTCCAATGTTTAAATTATTGACCATGGCATCAAGGGGTGTAGTTTGGAGCAAAATGTCAATGAAGCCGAGTGCTGTGAGGAGAAAAGATGTGGATGAAGATTCCTGACTCATCTAATCGCTTCACTGTTCAGTCCAACAGTACAGCAATATGCACTAGGTCCGAGGGTTAGAGACTGGCTCCTCGTCATCCGGCTAGGGGTTGAGACTGGGTGGTAAATGTAGAAACGTGTGTACACTTTATCACACCTCTCTTTTGCGGGAGGCACGGCGGTAAATACCTTTATAATCTGATGTAATATTACTAGTTGTAAGTATTAACAGAATGATTGCAGTGTCATAAGCGTATATAAGAGGTCTTAATTTCATTAAAGTAGTCTGAAATTACACCATACTTCCAACTTATTTTTAATATTGTAACACACTAACGTATTACCATAAGTCGTAGCTATAATTTACTGTCATATTAACATAATGTAGCTGCACAAAATACACACATTGCTGAGGTCAATACGTGTAATATGAACTTACAATTGTAATAATAAATGCAACACGACCTGTTATTGTACTTAGGCAACAGGTCAAAGTTCAGTCCCAGCAAATATAAATAAATAAATATTAGTAAGAGTTCTGCCATTGTTTAACTTCTTTTAGCCCGTCAATTGGATAAAGTAGGGAAATGAAACTTATGCCAAGTAAGAAAAGAAAAGCTTGTGTGGATGATAACAGAAAAGAGTTTATATTAAACTAATTTTACAAAGAAAGATGTTTACTGGATTGCCTAATTCATTTTCAAAAATTTTTCTGTTTTATAAATATATCACCATTTTACAGACACGGTTAGATGCAGGAGGAACTCTACAGACGGTGTGGTGCATAAGAAAGCTATTTAACAAACGTATGGACTTCTTTGCTCTCTGCAACAAAAAATTTAGACAATAAACGTCAAATCAGGCACTGATCGTATTATATTTGGTCGACCGCTCCAGACCATCGCAGGGAAAAATAAATCATAATTATTACATTATACGTAATCTTTCCGTCCGAACAAGCCTCAGAAAACCCAACAATGCAAACCCACCCCGGTGTCATCCTCAGCCGACAGACGTCACTAGAAGGGCGTGGGATCAGCACACCGCTCTCCGGGCCGTTGTCAGTTTTCGTGATCTGGGGCCGCTACTATACGGTCAAGTAGCTCCTCCACTGGTCTCACGAGGCGGAGGGCACCCAGGTAGATCAACAAGTTCTGGCGGCCCGGATTGTCACCCATCCAAGCGCCAGCCACGCCCAAAGATGCTTAACTTCGGTGACCTGGCGGGAAGTAGTTAACCACTGCAGCACGGCAGTTTACATATATCAGCTTCTTTCACAATATTTTCTACATCCTTAAGAGATGATTTTGTTTGTGACTGCTCTCAAGCAAGTCGCAAAGTGAAAATACTGACAGATTTTCATGACTTTAGCTACTGACAGGGAATGAATAATAATTCGAACTAGTGTAGAGTAGCACCTTATTGTGAATAACAAGGATATGTGGAGTTGTTCGCCTATTCAGTTTGTTAGGTGCAAGAGAGCTGTGTAAAGACTCGTGGTCGACAGAGTACGTAATGTGATGTCCATTCTGGCAGCGGTTTGTGTACCACATGACAAAAATGGAAACAAAGTTTCTTGCGACGACACCCAAGTAAGAAATTTACTCGGTCTTTTTGTCGAGTTATATTAGAATAAAAACTCTTGTTGCCGCTGAGAACTTCTATCATCTTCGTCAGGAGTAAGATATCGGTGCTGTTATAGCCACTACTTTTGAACGTAATTATGTTAAAAAGAGACCCAAAAGGCCTTTTTAGAAAACTTAAAAATAACATCCATCGATAGTCTCACCAGCGCTGTATCTATCTCTTCAATGTACATTTTAAAGCACTAATTCATGATCAGAGCTTCAGTTGGTTATCGAAGGACCTTCAGTGCCATGTCAACACACCATAAACGCGTATCTGTGGATTTTGTTGACTTCTGTTGTACTCTATCTTATCGAGAGTATCCGAACACCCCTACGTAATGCGAAATTGACCACTATATAACACGAGAGGCGGACTCGACAATATAAAAGGAGGCGGAGAGTATTGTGTTGTCAAGAGAGAAGCAGTAACAGCGGTATGGGTGGGTTTGGAGAGGTCAGTGACTTTGAACGTGGACTAATCATTGGACGTCACCCGAGTAAAAAATGTAACTGCGAAATTTGAATCCTTCTAAAGCTGCCCACGTCGACTTATGGTGATGTGATTGCGTTATTGCGAAGTGTAAACGTGAAGGAACAACTACAGCTAAACCAAGACCTGGTAGACCCCGTGCACTGAAAGTTAGGTCGTTCGAGCATTGCATGGAATCAGGGGAAGGAAAGCCTCGTAACTTCCAGATTGCTACCAGTAGTCAAGATAGCGCAATTTCGGTGCGTAAGGAGTTAAAAACGAATGGGATACAATGGTCGAGCAACTCCTCGTAAGCCACACATTTCTGTAGTCGGCCCTAAGCGACGCCTGAGGTCGTGCAAAGAGCGACGCCATTGGACGCTGCATGACTGGAAAAGAGTGGTGAATCACAGTATACCGATGGGAGGGTTTGGTTTTGGCGAATAGCTGGAGAATGTTACGTGCCATCAAGTGTAGTGCCAATAGTCAAGTAAGGAGGAGGTGGTGTCATGGTATTGGGGTGTCTTTCGTATTTACGTTGATATCCGCTTATTGCACTTAGGAAACGCTAAATGCGGAAGGATATAAACACATTTTACAACACTGTGTACTGCGTACATTAGAGGAACAGTTCGGAGGCAATGATTGTTTATATCAGCATGACACTGCATGCTGTCACACAGCAGCACATGTGAGGAAATGATTAGTGGACAATAACATCCCTGAAACGGGCTGGCATGTCCAGCGTCCCGACCGGAACCAGATGTAGCACCTCTGAGATGAGTTAAAATGATGAGTTCGCTCTAGACTTCTGCGTCCAACATCAGTACCTTCTCTGGTTTCGACTTCCATTCTTCCACAGACATTCAGATACCTCACTCAACGTTTCCTTAGCAGAGTTCAATCCGTCATAAAGTGGACAAACTCCGTGTTAATGTACACTAATAGGTGTCTGGATACTTTTGATCCGACAGTCTATGTGTCATCGCATTGAAGTAACAACCATATATTATTGACAGTACTATATACAAAGTTTACGTTCACACTACGGTCTTGTCTGGAATTTACTCATGGACGTTGAGACAGTACCTCGTGTCTTCCAACCAGCCAAACACAAAGGAGGAATATTTCCACCAGAAAATTCGAAATGCTACGCCCTGTGCAGCGCCACCACATTTGCGCTAGCGACTTTGGATCCGAAGTAGTGTGTATGTTCATATAATAATGTAAACAACACGTGGGACAAGACGTCAGCAACAACTGACACTTGCAGTCTGTTCATGATTGAGAGACTGGTCCTAATCTACAGTTTTTAAGTCTGATGAAATATGGCTGCGCTGTTTGAGGTGAGTAAATTCTCAGAACGTTTAACGTTGAAGGTTTGAAAATCCTCATCAGTTACGTCATGAGCCTCATCATTTAGTGCACCATGAATTACTGAAGCGATCTTTCTTCACCAAATCATATCTCCTCCATCACGCACAGGCCGAATTAGTGACGTTGGGCAAAATATCTTGATTTCTCATTCGATGAACTACTATCACTTTTGTCGAATTTCTTCCCAAGCTCGGTCCAAGCATGTCTGCTATATTTTTCGGTTACAACAGATACGTTCCTGTATGCACAACAATGTGGAAATTTTAAAAGGTGCATGTATGGAGAGGATCTAAAACCTATGCCTGTAGTAATAGATCATTTCATCATATTGTTTTACTGTCGAAATAACATTAAATACTTTGCCCGAAGAAAAAGGTGAAGCAACCAAAAGACATGATTGGATGTCAATGTAACTTCGTACACGTACACACCGTCGAGGTCAATGTAAATGATTTAGAGTTGCAATTATCTGTGAAAGGTGGAACGGTCAGCAGCGTGCAATAGTGTTGTTCGTGTTTAGTGTAGTTACCAGGCCTGGTAGGGGATATAAGGCGGAGTGAATAGGATCAGATATTGACTGACCGCTGCGAAGGATACCGAGAAGCCACGTACTATTGTGAGACAGCGTTATCAGCACGTGACAGCGTTTGAAAGGGGCCTTGTTCTGGGTCTCCATTTGGCCAGCTATAGTCGAATCGTACAATACCCATACTCGAAAGGCATTTGGATGTTATAGTGGACCGACGCTGGCCTGCGAAGGAACGTGAGGGACGGCATACCCGTCGTCAGCGTTACGTCGAACACATCTGACCACATTAAGGGACGAACGCCTTAGTTAGTTAGTTAGTCAGTTATGTGTTCCACTGATCAGTCTCACGGTAACCGTTGTGATGTGGAACGTGTCAAGTGCATAAGAAATGCACACATGAATTCTGTATCGCAGAAGTACCCGGATCATGCTGTTAGTCGGAGGCGACTTCAACCTACCTAGTATAGACTGGGATGTCTATGGATTCATTATAAGTGGTACAGACAAGCCGTCGTGTGAATTACTTTTGAACACATTATCCGAAAACTGACTTGAGCAGCTAAATCGACAGCCAACGCGTAATGGAAATATTTTAGATCTGGTAGCCACGAACAGACCAGACCTCATCGACGGTGTCAGTGTTGAGTCAGGGATGATCATGAAGCTGTCATTACGACTATGGTTACGGAAGTTAAAAAATCGGTCAAGAAGGCTAGCAGAGTATTCTTACTAGAAAGAGCAGATAAGCAGTTGTTAGCATCCCACTTAGTAAACGAATCGACTTCATTTACTTCCGGTACGATGGACGTGGAACAATTATGGGCAACTTTTAAACACATTATAAAGCACGTATTGGACAAGTATGTGCCGAAAAAGTGGGTTACGGACGGAAAAGACCCACCGTGGTTTAACAGCGCAATTCGGAGAATGCTCAGGAAGCAAAGACAGTTGCACTCGCGGTACAAGAAAGATCGGGAGAATGAGGACAGGCAAAAGTTAGTAGAGATTCGTGCTGCTGTAAAAAGAGCGATGCGTGAAGCATACAACCACTACCACCGTCATACCTTAGTAAAAGATCTTGCTGAATACCCAAGGAAATTCTGGTCTTAGGTAAATTCGGTAAGCGGGTCGAAGGCTTCCATCCAGTCACTCACTGATCAGTCTGGTCTGGCAGCGGAAGACTACAAAACGAAAGCTGAAATTTTAAATTTAGCATTTGAGAAATCTGTCACGCAGGAGGACCGTACAAACATACCGTCGTTTGAGTCTCGTACATATTCCCGTATGGAGGACATAGTGATAGACATCCCTGGGGTTGTGAAGCAGCCGAAAGGGGTTTGAAAATAAATAAATCGCCAGCACCTGATGGGATTCCAATTCGGTTTTACAGAGAGTACTCTACTGCATTGGCTCCTTACTTAGCTCGCGTTTATCGCGAATCTCTTGCCCAACGTAAAGTCCCGAGCGACAGCAAAAAAGCGCAGGTGACGCCTGTATATAATAAGGGTATAAGGACGGATCCTCAAAATTACAGACCAATATCTTTAACATCGGTTTGTTGCAGGATTATCGAACATATTCTCAGTTCGAATATAATGAATTTCCTTGAGACAGAGAAGTTGCTGTCCATGCATCAGCACGGCTTTAGAAAGCATCGCTACTGCGAAACGCAACTCGCCCTTTTTTCACATGATATCTTGCGAACCATGGATGAAGGGTATCGGACGGATGCCATATTCCTTGACTTCCGGAAAGCGTTTGACTCGGTGCCCCACTCCTAACTAAGGTACGAGCATATGGGATTGGTTCCCAAATATGTGAGTGGCTCGAAGACTTCTTATGTAATAGAACCCAGTACGTTGTCCTCGATGGTGAGTGTTCATCGGAGGTGAGGGTATCATCTGGAGTGTCCCAGGGAAGTGTGGTAGGTCCGCTGTTGTTTTCTATCTACATAAATGATCTTTTGGATAGGGTGGATAGCAATGTGCGGCTGTTTGCTGATGATGCTGTGGTGGAACCGCGCGACCGCTACGGTCGCAGTTTCGAATCCTGCCTCGGGCATGGATGTGTGTAATGTCCTTAGGTTAGTTAGGTTTAAGTAGTTCTAAGTTCTAGGGGACTGATGACCTCAGCTGTTAAGTCCCACAGTGCTCAGAGTCATTTTTTTAATGCTGTGGTGTACGGGAAGGTGTCGTCGTTGAGTGACTGTAGGAGGATACAAGATGACTTGGACAGGATTTGTGACTGGTGTAAAGAATGGCAGCTAACTCTAAATACAGATAAATGTAAATTAATGCAGATTAATAGGAAAAAGAATCCCGTAATGTTTGAATACTCCATTAGTAGTGTAGCGCTTGACACAGTCACGTCGATTAAATATTTGGGCGTAACATTGCAGAGCGATATGAAGTGGGACAAGCATGTAATGGCAGTTGTGGGGAAGACGGATAGTCGTCTTCGGTTCATTGGTAGAATTTTGGGAAGATGTGGTCCATCTGTAAAGGAGACCGCTTATAAAACACTAATACGACCTATTCTTGAGTACTGCTCGAGCGTTTGGGATCCCTATCAGGTCGGATTGAGGGAGGACATAGAAGCAATTCAGAGGCGGGCTGCTAGATTTGTTACTGGTGGGTTTGATCATCACGCGAGTGTTACGGAAATGCTTCAGGAACTCGGGTGGGAGTCTCTAGAGGAAAGGAGGGTTTTTTTTTGTGAATCGCTACTGAGGAAATTTAGAGAACCAGCATTTGAGGCTGACTGCAGTACAATCTTACTGCCGCCAAATTATATTTCGCGGGAAGACCACAAAGATAAAATTAAAAAAAAAATGGTTCAAATGGCTCTGAGCACTATGGGACTTAACATCTATGGTCATCAGTCGCATAGAACTTAGAACTACTTAAACCTAACTAACCTAAGGACATCACACAATACCCAGTCATCACGAGGCAGAGAAAATCCCTGACCCCGCCGGGAATCGAACCCGGGAACGCGGGCGCGGGAAGCGAGAACGCTACCGCACGACCACGAGCTGCGGACGATAAAATAAAAGAGATTAGGGCTCGTACAGAGGCATATAGGCAGTCATTTTTCCCTCGTTCTGTTTGGGAGTGGAACAGGGAGAGAAGATGCTAGTTGTGGTACGAGGTACCCTCCGCCATGCACCGTATGGTGGATTGCGGAGTGTGTATGTAGATGTAGATGTAGAATTTCTTTTTAAAGCTTAAAATTTTTATTACCTACCCCATGGCACAAAATGCATATATTATACCTATAGATTTATTCCTATTCAGGAATTCATCTATGATATAGAAGGAATTGCCAAGGAGACATGATTTTAATTTATTTTTAAAACTGTTACTGCTGTCTGTGAGACATTTTATTTCATCTGGTAGTTTATCGAAAAGTTTTACAGCGTCATATTTTACCCCTTTCTGTGCCAAAGATAGGGTCTTTGTTCTGGTATTATAATCATGAATGTCACTGTTATTTTTAAACTGGTACATGTTGTTGGGAACCAGTGTCATCGCTGAGTAAATGTACTGTGAGGCTGTTGTAAGAATTCCTAACCTTTTAAACAGATGCCTACAAAATGTGCGACTATGAGGCCCATATATTATTCTAGCCACTCTCTTTTGAGCAGTGAATACTTTTTGCCTAAGTTTTGAGTTACCCCAAAATATTACTCTGTATTGCATCAAAGAGTGAAAGTATGCAAATTACGTTAGCTTGCTAATTTCTATATGCTCAAAATTAGGAATTATTCTGATTGCAAAAGTTGCTGAACCTAGTCGCTTTAGGAGATCCAAAACATGAATTTTCCAATTAAGATTCTCATCTATATGTACACCCAAAAACTTAGTGTTCTCTACCCTGGCTACTGACTTATGTTGATGTGTTATATTTATTGAAGGAACTGTGCTTCTGCCAGTAGAAAATTGGACATACTGTGTTTTTTCAAAGCTCAGAGCAACCTTATTCGCAGAAAACCAATCAATAACTTTTCCAGAGACATTACTTATATCATTTTCTATTGGAGTTTCTTTCATGGATGAATAACGATGCTTGTATCATTTGTAAACAGTGTCAGTTTAGCTTCTTGATTCATATAAGAATGGAGGTCATTCACATAGATCAAGAACAGAAGGGGACCCATGATCGAACCCTGTGGAACGCTTACTGTAATTTCACCGCAGTTAGATGAAGTGGTAAACTTCCTTAAATAACTTAAACCATATAGAGAAACTTCTTGCTTCCTGTTCTGTAGGTATGACTTAAACCACTCATATGCTGTCATACAATTGTAATTTCTGTAACATAATGTTATGGTTCACGCACTCAAACGCTTTGGATAAGTCATAGGACATTCCTATTGGTGACATTTTACTATTTGAAGACTCTATTATGTGGGCAGTGAAATTGTATATTGCTGTCTCAGTGGAACAGCATTTTTGAAATCCAAACTGTGATTTACTGAGTATCCCATTACTGCTGAGACGGCTAACCACTCTTGAGTTCATTACCTTCTCGACAATTTTTGAAAATGGTGTGAGCAAGGATACTGACCGGTAATCATTGATATCTGTGGTGTCCCCTTTTTTGTAGAGAGGCTTGACAATGGCATATTTTAACGTGTCTCGGAAAATACCTTGAGTTAGTGATGCATTACAGATGTGACTCAGAACATCAGCTTATTGTATACAAAACACATCGTGACCCCTTCACATGTGCGTTTGTCATCCGAGAAGAAGCCTCCCTGCAACATTTTGTGTCACCCGACAGCACTGGTGGGAAACAAGCAACAGCCTGACTAGGAAACTACCGTCCTGTGTATTGGAAGTTTGTGGTAAGGTCTTTTGGGACCAAACTGTGGAGGTCATCGGTCCCTAAGCTTACGCACTACTTAACCTAACTTAAACTAAGTTACGCTAAGGACAACACACACACCCATGCCCGAGGGAGGACTTGAACCTCCGACGTGGGGAGCCGCGCGGGCTGTGACAAGGCGCCTGAGACCGCGCGGCTACCCCGCTCGGCCCATCCTGTGTGTTGGCAGCCGTTAACATCATAGCACAAACGGCTGCGCTTGGAATGGTACCGTCACGGGGAGCGTGGACAGCTGGTGAATGGAATCGTACTGTGTACAGCAATAAACTGCGGTTCTGCAGTACCCCGGGTAACCATTGTCGGCGAGTATGGTCGCTGGAGAGAGCTCCCATTCTTTCAATATGTTGGAGAGCTGCAGTGGTGTTACTTCTGGCATCATGGCGTGACGAGCCATTGGGTGACTTCAGGCCACCGCCACTATTAACTGAGGGAACTCTGACGGCACCACTGCACTCCACGGGCATTGAGAGTCCTCGTGTATTATCTCTCACGAAACAGTATCACTGTGTCATTTTTCAACAGGACAATGCTGATCCACAAACGACATGTGTCTCTAGGAACTGCCTGCGTTATGTTCAGGTACTCTCCTCTCCAACAAGGTCGCGAGATCGATCAACAATAGAAAATGTTTGGGTTCTGCTCGGATGTCAGCTCCGTCCAATTGCCAGGATCTAGGATATCAAGGACCATTTACGACGTCTGTGGGACAGTTTGCCTTAGGAGAAGATACGCTTCGCAACAGTGTCAGCGCATGTATCCAGGCCAGACAGGATGCAGTGTCGTACTGATAATTGGGTTCTTACTGCCAAGTTCTTTGTAAATGTGACATTATTTGGTAATCACTGAGATAATATCAAGTAACCCTTTCAAACTGTGAAGTTTCATTTCGCTTCCTGGTCCCCTTCTTGGTGCTTCTCTGTCTCTCTCTCTCCTCTTTTTTTTCCCAATCGGTGTATGAAGGAAGGAAGACTCTGTTGTACTGAGGCAGTTTAAAGTTATCTGCTCCTCATAAACTTTCGCTGGGTGAACCCGAACTCCACCGACAAATTTTCGGAAATTGTTCGAGGAGTAATATGGTATAAGGTCCGTTGTCTTCGGTGGCTCGTTGCAGGGTAATCGCATGTTGTTTGACTTCTTACCCCCCATTTATGTTTGTATTTGTATTGCATTGAAAATATCTACATAGCAGTACAAAAGCTGACGATATGCGTACTAGCTGATGACAACAGTAACGCCCACTTTGCTCTTCACCGTGAAGTTTGCATTCAGTGGTGCTAGGTTCTGTCTCGGATTGGTTTTTCCGACAGTATTAGTTGCACGGAAGTAGTGATACTCAGCAATATGGATAGGTTTGTCGTCGAGGAGTTGGCCGATTCGCACCTTTTGTGCAGGTTCAGTGAAAGAAATGAAAGGGCTTCTCAACGACCTTACGCTGAGCTGTTCCTGCAGCGATGGCAATCACACCACTTTACTTTCTCATATAAGCGTTTTTGCATTACTCTGTTGTGTGTGTTACGAACTTCCCCAATGCCGTGAAGCTGTTTCCACAAAAAGCAAAGCTAAATGGGGTCACAAACAAAATAATATCATAATGATATAATTGCCCTGTACAGAACCACTGGAACTACGGGTCCCTTAAACGAAAATAAACAGGAAATAGACTGAACAACTTCTACATGTACAGGTACATTATACTCCACAAGGGACCCAACGGTGTGTGGCGGGGAAGTACTTCTGGTACTATTAACTGATGTCCTCTTCCCTATTCCAGTCGCGAATGGCGCATGGGTTGAATAATTGTCGGTAAGCCTTTCTGTTATCTCTAATTTCTCGCATTTTCCCGTCGTGGTCATTTGGCGAGATGTATGTGAAAGGAAAATAGTATGTTGTCCGACTCTTTCGGGAAAGCGCTCTCTCGAAATTTCAACAGTAAATCTCTTTGTAACGCATAATGCCTTCCTGTAACGTCTGCCACCGGAGTTTGTTGAACGCTCTCGCGCCGACTGAACCATCCCGTGAGGAAACACCCCGGTCTTCATGGGATCTTCTCTATGTATTCTGTCAGTCCTACCAGGTAAGGACCCCAGACGAACAGTGCTCACGAATCGGTCGAACAGGCGCACAAGCGCATTGTAAGCCACTTCCATCTTGATGAGTTACATTCTCTTAAGATCCTTGCTGTGAAATTTCAGGCAGGAATCTGTTTTTACTACTATTTGGTTTATGAGGTCATCCCATAAGATCGCTCTAGGTAGTCACTCTTAGACATCTTACGGTATTTACTGTTTCCGGCAGTTTGTCATCAATAGTGTAATTAACCTCCGAAATTTTTCTTGTGGAATTTGAGTTCATCCGGCATATCTTGTCACTTTCGTCCGACGAGATACTTACGTGAAACCGGCACCGAAGTGGGTGGAGCAGTTTTTAAGGCCTTGGATCTACATTTTCTTGGATGAAAGTCCAAATTCCCGTCATGGCACCTATATTTACGTTTGCCGTTGTTTTCTTCCCCATCCTGGACCTATCTAAATATTTTCACCCATCTATAAGGACCTCGTCGTTGCTTCAAATGTGCCTCAGACAAGCATACGGCTAAATGGCAAATATATACTGTAGATGATGAGGTAGCCTTTTGTTTCTACATACCAGATTGATGGTATTTCTGGGCCAAATGACCCAAAAAATAGTCATGCATTACACTATTTGCTGATGTTGCTTAATGGCATTAGTATCGATTTTTTGCTAACGAATCGAGTTTACGTTCCTATTAACGTGCATCTGTGGCTAAAAGTGAATGTGATAATGGTGAAAACTAGATCGTAGATCTGGAGTTGCTACCACATATACGTTATACGCTGGCTGGTCAACGTATCTGCATTCTCAGAAAGAAATTCTGCGGTTCCAAAGGAATTGAAATGTGGAACCTTGCGCAGGCAAACACGAAGTCACTATTTTAAAGTTATTTTCACATTGTATTTGATTCATTCTAAATGTCATTTGTTTAAATCACGGACGTAAATTATCCTATAACTAATTTCAGCTGAAATATTCTTTCTCTATTTGCTCGTCTATTGCGGAAATCTTAAATATTCAAGGAAAAAACAAATGTGGGCAAGATTTATCATTTGAATTTAACGCGGTGTTCCTGAGTGACGCCGATTGAGAGTGATCTACCAACGAAGCTTCAATGCCTCTTCCCTCTCTGATTCTCTCTGTGTGCTCTCTGCAGCCTCTTCTCTTGTAAATGCTATTCTGTTCCTCAAAGATCATGTATTATCTCGAGTAACGTTCAAGACGACGAAATAGACCATACTTGCCTATTGATAGATTATCTGCACGGATGCTATTGAAACAGATTGGGTTTGTAGAAACTGGCAGACATTCGAAAAAAATATCTTCACGCAGTTAAAGTACTCTACGACAAATTGAAATATTAAGATATTCCTTATCTCATCCGTTGCTTTGGTACATGCGATTTGGATCGCTTCATGATCTGATTCTTAAGATACGACTGCTTTAAGCAATAATAATTGAAGACAGAGAAGTCATTTTACAATGGTTCCCCCATTCTACCGAAATAGTTCTGTGGAGATAAATAAATTATAAACATATCTCTGTTTAACCTGGAGATAAACGTGCGTTTTAACAGATATTTAGCAACAAGGACTGCCAAATACAACAAATCTTCGATCAGTGAACAACAAAATACGAGGGCAGTTCAATAAGTAATGCAACACATTTTTTTTCTGAAACAGGGGTTGTTTTATTCAGCATTGAAATACACCAGGTTATTCCCCAATCTTTTAGCTACACAACACTATTTTTCAACGTAATCTCCATTCAATGCTACGGCCTTACGCCACCTTGAAATGAGGGCCTGTATGCCTGCACGGTACCATTCCACTGGTCGATGTCGGAGCCAACGTCGTACTGCATCAATAACTTCTTCATCATCCGCGTAGCGCGTCCCACGGATTGCGTCCTTCATTGGGCCAAACATATGGAAATCCGACGTTGCGAGATCGGGGCTGTAGGGTGCATGAGGAAGAACAGTCCACTGAAGTTTTGTGAGCTCCTCTCGGGTGCGAAGACTTGTGTGGGGTCTTGCGTTGTCATGAAGAAGGAGAAGTTCGTTCTGATTTTTGTGCCTACGAACACGCTGAAGTCGTTTCTTCAATTTCTGAAGAGTAGCACAATACACTTCAGAGTTGATCTTTTGACCATGGGGAAGGACATCGAACAGAATAACCCCTTCAGCGTCCCAGAAGACTGTAACCATGACTTTACCGGCTGAGGGTATGGCTTTAAACTTTTTCCTGGTAGAGGAGTGGGTGTGGCGCCACTCCACTGATTGCCGTTTTGTTTCAGGTTCGAAGTGATGAACCCATGTTTCATCGCCTGTAACAATCTTTGACAAGAAATTGTCACCCTCAGCCACATGACGAGCAAGCAATTCCGCACAGATGGTTCTCCTTTGCTCTTTATGGTGTTCGGTTAGACAACGAGGGACCCAGCGGGAACAAACCTTTGAATATCCCAACTGGTGAACAATTGTGACAGCACTACCAACAGAGATGTCAAGTTGAGCACTGAGTTGTTTGATGGTGATCCGTCGATCATCTCGAACGAGTGTGTTCGCACGCTCCGCCATTGCAGGAGTCACAGCTGTGCACGGCCGGCCCGCACGCGGGAGATCAGACAGTCTTGCTTGACTTTGCGGCGATGATGACACACGCTTTGCCCAACGACTCACCGTGCTTTTGTCCACTGCCAGATCACCGTAGACATTCTGCAAGCGCCTATGAATATCTGAGATGCCCTGGTTTTCCGCCAAAAGAAACTCGATCACTATCCGTTGTTTGCAACGCACATCCGTTACAGACGCCATTTTAACAGCTCCGTACAGCGCTGCCACCTGTCGGAAGTCAATGAAACTATACGAGACGAAGCGGGAATGTTTGAAAATATTCCACAAGAAATTTCCGGTTTTTTCAACCAAAATTGGCCGAGAAAAAAAATGTGTTGCATTACTTATTGAACTGCCCTCGTATTCCAAGAGAGCTGCAAGTTGGCTTGCTCAGCCGACTTAATTAACTGCATGTTTAGTAGATTATTCAATTGGCCTGGCGTTAGAATATTAGCAGAATAGATTTTCCAAGCTGTTATTATTGTATTATGTTCCTTGACAAATAACTACTAGATACAAAATTTGTATCTGTAGTGGGCCACGTCGTTACGGTTAAATGATCCAAAAATAACTTTTCCTATCTGTGAACGATGGGTCACACAGGGAGATAAAAATTTATAAATTATACAGCACAGCAATCAGTCGTCCTTTTTTTGCAGGTTTTTTTGGAAAATCTAGATTTCGCCTAGTGCCTAGCCATTATCAATGCACTATTTTCTAGTCTCAATGCATGTCAGTTCCCTGTTGTTTGGGAATCAGTCACAGTCCAGAACTAGCCGAAATCTAGATTTGCCAAATAAAACCTGCAATAAAAAAGGACGACTGATTACTGTGCTGTATAATTTATACATCAGATCACAGTCGCTGAGTGCACCCACGTTCCTAATGGAAAGTAACCTGATGTGATAAAAGTTAGTGGAGATTTCTGTCCTCTTTATTGAGCTGGCATGGGAAATTACCAAAAACGAGGGAATGTTATGAATGAATCGGCATTGTTTTCGGGACAAGTTTCCAAAATTCATGAATTTGAATCACGTATCTTGTCTCACAATGCACTCCATTATAGAAAGGCAAAGATTTACGGCACATGAAAGAACTTTTAGCATTGATTCGCCACCTAAGGCTTCTGGTTCCCATCGCTTTTTCGTCTGAACTGTTTTAATCAAACTTCCTGGCAGATTAAAACTGTGTGCCCGGCCGAGACTCGAACTCGGGACCTTTGCCTTTCGCGGGCAAGTGCTCTACCATCTGAGCTACCGAAGCACGACTCACGCCCGTCCTCACAGCTTTACTTCTGCCAGTATCTCGTCTCCTACCTTCCAAACTTTACAGAAGCTCTCCTGCGAACCTTGCAGAACTAGCACTCCTGAAAGAAAGGATATTGCGGAGACATGGCTTAGCCACAGCCTGGGGGATGTTTCCAGAATGAGATTTTCACTCTGCAGCGGAGTGTGCGCTGATATGAAACTTCCTGGCAGATTAAAACTGTGTGCCCGACCGAGACTCGAACTCGGGACCATTGCCTTTCGCGGGCAAGTGCCCTACCATCTGGTAGTTTGGTGAATTTTATTTCATTCTACACGAAAAGTGTACCTAGATTCAACCGAAACATTCAACTATCTTCACAAAAATTATCTCCGTGTAGAATATTAAAATATACAACTATCTTCATAAAATAATCTCCGTACAGGAAACTGATGTATATTCGTGACAAAACGAGTTGATATTCTACGTTCCACTTACGGGTGAACGTAGAAATGGCTGCCACGTACTTAAAAAACCTGCTTATAGGTTTCTGATAATCGTACTCTCTTACACATTGGCCATGAAATTATACATCTAATTGTTATTGAGTTGAGCAGACAACTTCAATCAATCTGCTGATCCTTCAGTGATTTATTTCCCCTTTTTAACAAATTCTACGCACATTTGATACATATTCAAGTCAAGAAGTTTTCTGTTATTTCTGCTTTTCTTTTTATGTTGCATGTACAGAGCTATACATAACTCTTATAACAAAACAAACAAGCTTATTCCCATGTAAATATTTTTTACTGGTCTATGGCTAGCCCTAAGGAACGCAATACAACTGGTAATGTTTCGTTGAAAATTAATTCAATTGAAACTGACTTCATGAGAGCAACTTCTTACCTTTCTTTAGTGTGACGTATTTGTAAAGTATCATAATAGACCCCTATGAATGCAGTAAATTCCGTACTTATTTTTTACCAACCACAAGATATTGTTTCAGCTGACCTGATATTCTGCATCATCATATGTCTCGATCATTAGTTTTGTTGGGCGCGACAGTTTCCTTTTTTTAAAACTCGAAATAAAAGTTTTCAATAAGAAATTGTGATTTTATTCTTGATAGTCAATACTTTAGAGCTCTAGGGGCCCATCTTGATATACTTAGTTCCGGGATTGGCTAAATGGTTCAAATGGCTCTGAGCACTATGGGACTCAACTGCTGTGGTCATTAGTCCCCTAGAACTTAGAACTACTTAAACCTAACTAACCTAAGGACATCACACACATCCATGCCCGAGGCAGGATTCGAACGTGCGACCGTAGCAGTCGCACGGTTCCGGACTGCGCGCCTAGAACCGCGAGACCACCGCTGCCGGCAGTTCCGGGATTGCATGGATATTTGTTCATACCGATTTTCACCGGTGCTCTGACATGTAGGCAGGTCCATTACAGTACGATATAATTATAACTAAAATAACGATTTTTGGGAAAGTTACTCACTGATTAAAGTAATTATTATAAGAAATTGAGAATAATTTTATTTTGTGCAAACTGTTTTTGAAGCTTTTGCATCAGATCCAACTTTTTTCCGTCAAGCTATAGCGTGACGTATAGTGAGGCTGTTATTTATGACATACGGGGAATCTATCCTTACTGCAGACCTTAAATGAATACTTTAACATCTATATCCAAATGTCTTGCATCCAAGACACAATGATTTATATTTCCTACTGTGTTTGATTGGGAAAATACAGTAAGAACATAAATAAAGGAATGTTTTCTGTTTTAGACCACTGAAGGTAGCTATAGTAGTTAGACTGCATATTTTTGCTTAAAAACTGCTAAAGACGACTAATAGCTAATCTTATCTACTAGGAAAACATTGTCGGGAGAGTAAGACAGGGAAGCTCGTCGCAGATGTTAACAACATTTATCAAACTGTTGATAGTGTTGTGTTCTCGTGAAAGCTATCGCTGTAATAAGCCTTATTCGAACGAAACTTCTTCTTCACGGCCGTGAAATGTGCACTGACTTCGTTTAAGATTAGATCTAAAGAGCAGTCTACGAAGTGAGTCCGTCGTTCGTGCACATAAAATGGCCTATTGTGTGCCACACTTAAGCCACGCAGAGGTTTAAGTGGAGCACGAGGTCATACAATCAGGAATCATTGATGGAGGAGGAGCATCGTTGGCAGCTGCTAATGAAAGCTCTAGCTTTGTATGAATGCATTGTAGTGTTCTGCACATGCGTCAGACGAGTGGGTACCGACAAAACGAATACCCCAAAGGTACTTTCAGTGTGTGACAAAGAAACCACCGAGAAACCAACCTTCTGATTGTTGTTGCGTTGTAAGGTGAATCCTAGATGCAGAAAATCTTTCAAGCGTAATGTTTAACACTCAATGTTAGGTAGTCTACGATACAAGAACAGTCCTCTACGTATTTGGCTACCAAAAAAACTTGAAAATAACCGTTTTAATACTACTGGTGAGTAAGGTTTCTTAAGTCTTACGATGGTTAAGCATACTCCTTACATCACCATCAAATTGGAAGCCGGTAATGTGTTCTTGGATATACACTTTTCTGGTCGATGCTTAGACATTTGATAGGACATACTGAACTAATTGGTCGTTTTCTCGTCAAATCTGCATTATTATCAGCATCTGACCTCTTCTTTCTCAATTGCAGTTTGTGTCAGTCTCCGTTTCATCGAATTATCTATTCATACATTTGTAACACTATTAAGTTTTCACCACCATGGTTTTCGTTTTCTTGTCATATAATGGTATCGTGTTGGCGATGAACTCGAAAATCATTTGACCTCCTAATGTGTCTCAGACTTTCATTTACAGGTTCATATTTTATCTCACATTTCTGAAATCCAAGTTGATGTCACAGCTTATTACTTTTCTAGTGTTGCTCACCAACACGTTTAGCGATAAACATGTTCTGTTCCAAAGAGAAAACAAATGCTTGCTAGATCTGCAATTACACAACAGCACAAAACGAAAACAAAGTGGGTGATATGCGATAAGGCACATGCTGTGGAAGGACAATAGCTACGCAACGCAGGTACAGATATTAACTCGATCACAAACAAAACTTTTATTGCACGTAACGAACTGAGAGGAAGAAACAGAACATAGAAACGACCTTTGATAAACAAAGCACAAAGCACTCTGCAGTCACACCCGGAACACTAAAATAAGAGGTAAACGTTCTAAAGTGAAGGAAAATGTGGAACCATCCTTTTGTGGGTTTAAATTAATAATCTTAGTTATTCCCGCTTGTGGGTATGACCATGAAAAGGTATGATCGAAAAAATCTCGGGCTTGCAGCCGGTCGTCGCCAACTATACTCCACGATATTTCGAATGGACACATGCGAGTCATTCTAATGTGAGCCATCGAAGACAGCATTTTAAAATCCACGATTAAAAGGCAGCTGTATTCTTCGGCAAAATCGAATGTAGCAAAAGATACTGTTTTCGTATAAAAAGTTACTTACAGGAGAAGCGCGTCACCCCGAACGCTCTTAAACACAATGGAACGTGCTTAGAATATAAATCATCCAGTACAAAAACAGCGGTATGAGCCCGTCTTGCGACTAGAGAAATTTGAGTGATCATATATTCAAGGTATAAGAGAGGAATTTTTGATAACACGATGAAACCAAATATCGACATAACAGGATCAAAACGACACATATTTCAGTGTCGTGATTTATTGCTATGTTTCCCTTTGCTTAAAATAATTACGCGATCTGAAGAAGAAACGCTTTCAGTTGATCTTATAGAGTCGCACAGCTATTCAGACTTCGAAGTACAGGTGTGAGATTTAAAGTAAGGGGTCAAAGCGAAGTGGAACAAAACAAAATTCATATCTGACTAAAGCCACTTTTTCACATTCAACATCACTTCTGAGTTCAAACAGTCCAGTATCGAACATCACACTAATTACATTTTCAAACGTTGATATTGGTACGCTAGTATCATAACCTGCCTTTTGTTAAACATATTGTAACCTAGGTTTGTACGTTGGTGCACCAACTTTTTTTATATAGCATGTAGTGAAGTCGCATGATGAAATGACGACCGTGTCACTTTACTTTCAGTTTTCCACATTGTTATCTCATAAAATCAGCGATACTTCTCGTGTAGAGGTTACATTGTTTAAAAAACTACGCATCCTACAACGGATATCTCATGAAATGACCATGAAAGTAAGGTGTGTAGATGTAAATGTAGTTGTTGGCAATAATTTGTTTCCTTCTGTGTGTTTTTATTCTTATAATACCATTTTGTTTCTTCACGTTACCGTAGTTCCTTTTTAGACATTGAATAAATTATTATTCAAATGTCTCTTGCGGTAAGATGCACAGTTTTGCTTGCGAATGTCTCATACACTGTTTTTGGGGAGAGCGGTTTGTATTCTAACCACATTTTCATGCGATTCCGAGCATTCGAGGTCACGCACTTAGCTTGATAACTGGGCACAAAGCGTACCTAACACTCTTCGTCAAATGTATAGTTAATTTTTGCAAATAAGCAATAGTATTTTGACGAAATAGTTGACTGTTGAACAGCCGGATGTCAGCGCCCAACGGGCACAATATTTCGGGCCAGCGATCACGTTGCCATTATCAGGAGCGTTGATGAACTGATCACCTGTGGGATCGAACAAGAGTTCTATTCTGGAGGACGTGCTTAGTCCTTACGCCGGAAAATGTGAGCATCATATTCGGAACTCGGTGGATTTTTTTGGTTGGCTTAACTAAATTATACGTAGTGATTCTGACGTCCTTGTGAGTCTTGACGTTGTCTCTCTTTTCACCACAATGCCTTTACAAGACTCTTTGGAAGCTACTGGCAAGAAATTTGACAGAGAGATGACCATCTTTTTTGGACACGTCTTGACATCGACATATCTTATTTTCGACGGTGGTTACTACGAGCAGTCGGAAGGAGTAGACACGGGGAGACCATTTTTACCAGTTGTCGCCAACATGTATATAGAATCTTCCAGGAGGAATCTCTGGAATCAGCCCAATGGAAACCTACCCATTTCTTCCGGTATTTCGACGACATCTTCGGCATACGCCATCATGGAAGTCGCAAGATGAATGATTTCTTCATACATCTTGTTGTGAACAGGTGAAACTACTTTCGTCGAGCCAAAACTTTGGGTTCTTTGATTGCTCTGGGAGAAGACTCATCAAACTGGAACACATGAAATAATAGTTCACTTTATTACATAAACGAATAAAAGATTAACTTAATTCTGAAACACTTCTTTGCCACAAGAGTACTGGATAATTAGTAACTGTCACTGACTTGCAGAGCATCACTTGATGCTCTAATTAACAAACTTTAACTGTTTGTTGGTCGTAGACGATGATACTGACCGCTGTAGCTGAGGTCTCGGAGTGGGGCTGAGCTCCTGCAAGCTCGACGCTATACTGAACTCAGCACTAGGGCGCTGCTATTGCTGAGGAGGAGGCGTGGTCTTCCGGAACGCCTCCAGTACGTCGTAGCGGATCGCAATGAACCCTCGCTAATGTCCGTGGTATCGATTCGCATTATGAACATTGATGTGGTACCGCGATCTCTGTACGATACCACACATCTCAATTCCATACACCGAGACATCAGTTTTACCATGGAGGTCGAAGAGGATGTATTTCTTCCCTTCCTGGACGTCCTGGTAAGGAAAAGAGCGGACGGCAGGTTGTGCTACAACATATACCGTAAGGTGACGCACACCGACCTACTTTTAGATCGGCCTAGAGGCTCGGCAGGAGCGTTTCGGACACTGCACGACTTGTCGGGTATTTGAGGAGTGCTGAGGTGAGTGTCAACATGTAACGAAACCAAGGTGAAACCACGCCCAAACGTCGTGGGGTTGAGTGGCCACCACTCATTACAGATGTTGGACGTCGTGGTTTGGGCAGACGGGTAAAACACGGCAGGCGGGGAACTGTGGCGGACCTAACATCAGACTTTAATGGTGGGCAGAGTGCAAGTTAGTGTGTCTGAACACACAGTGCACTAAACACTCCTAACGATGAGTTCCGCAGCCAATGACCATACACGTGCCAGTGTTACCAACACGACATCGGCAACTAAGACTGAAATGGGTATGTGCGTATCGGCACTGGACGTTGGCGTAGTGACAGAGCATTGCATGGTCTGATCAATACCGATACCTTTTCCATCATGCCGATGGGAAGGCGGGAACCTGTCGTCTTCCAGGGGAATAGATCCTTGACACGTGTTCTGCGGAGGGAAACAAGGTGGCGGCGGCTCCGTTGAGTTCTGGGGATCATTCAGGTGGGTATCCATGGGTCCAGTGGGGCTCGTGCAAGGCAGCTTGACGGCCAAGGAGTATCGTACACTGGTTGCAAACCACGTACACCCCTTCATGACGATCACGTTTCCCAATGGCAGTGACATGTTTCGACAAGATAATGCGCCATGTCACAAGGCCAAAAGTGTGATGGAGCGGTTCGAAGAACACAGAGAAGAGTTCCAATTGATGTGCTGCCCCCCCCCCCCCCTCCCCTCAGCTCACCAGATCTGAACTCATAGCTCCCCTTCCCGGAATTGTGTGCAGATGTGGTGCCAACTCTCTCCAGCGACCTACCAAGGCCTTATTGCATCCATGCCACTACGTGTCGGCGCTGTTATCCGAGCCAAAGTGGACATGCCGGCCATTAGGTAGGTGATCATAATGTTCTGGCTGAACAGAGTTTACAGTAAGTAAGTTTATTACATCGTTCAAACGACGAGTGGTAGGGTCTCTCATTTCACTGCCTTTAGTATCCCATTTGAACTACTTACTCATTCACTTCCGGAGCAGGATTCATTGTCCAAAATTGATGTGTATCTTCACTCTGTTGAACAGCAAGTCAGAATAACAGCAACTGCTAAACTGAGGTAAATTTCACTGTTCACAGATTTTGATTCACGTCACTATACTTGATAGTGTAAGATGTGCGGTCAGAAGGGAAAGTTCCACACTGAAATTAACTGGTGAATTTTACAGAACAACTGATATGCAAATGTATGTCATTTGTGGTGGCCGAGCGGTTCTAGGCGCTACAGTCTGGAACCGCGCGACCGTTACGGTCGCAGGTTCGAATCCTGCCTCGGGCATGGATGTATGTGATGTCCTTAGGTTAGTTAGGTTTAAGTAGTTCTAAGTTCTAGGAGACTGATGACCTCAGAAGTTAAGTCCCATAGTGCTCAGAGCCATTTTAACCATTTTGTATGTCATTTGCGCCATAACATTTATTTCGAACACTGACGACGGTATTTTGAAATCATTAAGTCCATATTCATTTGATATCAACACCACACATGCTTTCTTTCGCACGATTTCCTGTATCAGTTTGGTGATACATTACAACTATGGTCTCAGCTGTGCAATTGGATTCGTGATTTTCCGTCAGAAACGTCAGAGTTAATTTCTGTTGACTGGGAGTCAACTAGTGAAACCGAAGTTACAGAGGGTTCCCCAAGGAAGTATTTTAGATCTTTTGTTGTTCTTAATTTATGTATAAACGATTTAGGAAACAATCTGCGCAGCTCTATAAGATTTTCAGCAGATGGTTCTGTCATTTACCATCTATTAAAGTCATTAGAAAATGAAAACAAATTAAAGACCGTTTTATACAAGATATTTGTATGGTGTGAATAGTGACAATTGACTATGAACGGTAAACAGTGAGAGATCCTTCACAGGAATACTAAAAAATTGCTTTAAAATGCGGTTACAAGACATCTCAAACAAAAGACTGTCGATTCAGCCAAATAGTAAGGCATTACAATTACGAACGACTGGAACTAGATTCATCACATAGGAAATGATGTGAGGAAGACGACCCAAAGACCGCGTCTTACTAGCGGAATATTTGGAAGGTGCTACAGGTCTACTGAAGGCACAGCCTACACTATAACTGCGTGATCTCTTCTGGAGTACTGGCGAGTGGCATGCAAACCTTACCAGATAGCAATGACGAAGGAAATCGGAAAAGTTTAAAGGAGGATGGATATTTTTATATTTATCGCTAAATAGGAGAGTGTAGCGGAAATTGGGGTGACAATCATAAAAACAAAGACTATTTCGCTGTGGCGAGATCTTTTCATGAAATCTGAATCATTTACTTTTTCCTCTGTTTACCAAAATACAGGGTGTCCATAAAAGAATGTCCTAGCTGTAGATTTTAGTAGTATCGGTTGTGAGCATTGTAGAGTGTCAAAGTTAAGATTAACTCAGACAGTTCTAATAAGCTCATCCAGTAGCGCTGCTTTGTTGTTTTCCAGCTTGCAGCGCCACATATGCAAAATGGCGACTCCTGAGCGTAAAGTGTTCTGTGTTATGCTGTTAGCTAATAGTGACACTGTAATTTCTGTTCAACTCGCGTTTCGTTTGTAGATTAATTGTGATCTTCCACGTGGCAAAAACATCCTAGATGGTGCAGCCAATTCGAAACGAACGGATGTGTGTGTAAAAGGAAAAGCGTGGGACGACCAAAAGTGTCTGATGACACTTACCAGATCGTCTTACTTCCGTAGTCCTAAGAAATGAGCTCGGAAATAAGTGTTGAACTTCAGTTGCGAAAGACGACAGTGTGGGAGATTTTAAGAAAACTGTTACACATGCATCAGTACCGGTTACAGTTGGTACATGCTTTGAAGCTACATGGCTATGGTGTACGCTCTAACTTTGCAAGTGAAATGTTGCAGCCTGAAGATGACTTTGTTGATTGTATGATGTTCGGTGATGAGGCAACTTTTCATCTAAGTGGGAAGGTGAATACCCATAATTTTGTTATATGGAGGTCAAAACATCTTCATGAAATCCTGAAATATCAAAGAGATTCCCCAAAATTAAACGTTTTCAGTGCTGTGTCCAGACGTAAAGTGTACGGACCATTTTTTTCGCTGAAGCTACCGTAACAGGGGTGACTCACCTAGGTATGTTGTAAGAATAGCTCTTTCCCCAATTAGAAGGTGAGCTTGAAACTTTATTTGGTGACAAGATGGAGCCGCTCCCCATTGCCATCTATTTGTACGAAAGTGATTAAACGTTGAAGTCTGTGACTGCTGGATTTGTCGCAGTGGTCAATAAGACAGAGCTCTTTTCGATGGTCTCAACGTTCACCTGACCCCGCGCCATGCGATTTTTTTTCCTTTGGGACTTTATAAAAATCGTGTCTACGTTCTGCTACTACCTACTGATATGCCAAAGTTGAGACACAGAATTGAAGAGGCTTCCAATGCTTCCATTGCTCTCGTCTTTTTAACCAACATGTGGGAAGAATTGGATATCATGTTGGATGTGTGCCGTATAAGTGCACATATTGAATATTAGTAAGGCTAAATTAGGTTAGCTTACCTTCAGTTTATTGTATGATTTTTTTTCATCATTTAAGACTGATTATGCCTTTCAGCGTTCAGTCTGGAGCATAGTCCCCCTTATACAATTCCTCCATGACCCCCTATTCAGCGCTAACATTGGTGCCTCTTCTGATGTTAAGCCTATTACTTCAAAATCATTATTAACCGAATCAGGGACCTTCTCCTTGGTCTACCCCGACTCCTCCTACCCTCTACTGCTGAACCCATGAGTCTCTTGGGTACTTCTCCCATGCGTGTAACGTGACCCCACAATCTAGGCCTGTTCGCCCTGACTGCTACATCTACAGAGTTCATTCCCAGTTTTTCTATGATTTCCTCATTGTGGACACCCTGCTATCATTGTTCCCATCTACTAGCACCTCCAATCATCCTAGCTACTTTCATACCCGTAACCTCAACATTATTTATAAGGTAACCTGAATCCACCCAGCTTTCGCTCCCATATAACAAAGTTGATCGAAAGATTGAACGGTGCATAGATAACTTAGTCTTGGTACTGACTTCCTTCTTGCAGAAGAGAGTAGATCGTAGCTGAGCGCTCACTGCATTAGCTTTGCTACACCTCGGTTACAGTTTTTTCACTATGTTGCCATCCTGTGAGAATATGCATCCTAAGTACTTGAAACCGTCCACTTTGTTCCTCCTATTTGGCACTCAATCCGTTTATATCTCTTTCCCACTAACATTACTTTCCAGAATGAGATTTTCACTCTGCAGCGGAGTGTGCGCTGATATGAAACTTCCTGGCAGATCAAAACTGTGTGCCCGACCGAGACTCGAACTCGGGACCTTTGCCTTTCGCGGGCAAGTGCTCTACCATCTGAGCTACCGAAGCACGACTCACGCCCGGTCCTCACAGCTTTACTTCTGCCAGTATCTCGTCTCCTACTTTCCAAACTTTACAGAAGCTCTCCTGCGAACCTTGCAGTAAAGCTGTGAGGACCGCGCGTGAGTCGTGCTTCGGTAGCTCAGATGGTAGAGCACTTGCCCGCGAAAGGCAAAGGTCCCGAGTTCGGGTCTCGGTCGGGCACACAGTTTTGATCTGCCAGGAAGTTTCAACATTACTTTCGTTTTGGAGATGCTAATCTTCATACCGCAGTCCTTACATTTCTGATCTAGCTCTGAAATATTACTTTGCAAACTTTTAATCGAATCTGCCATCACAACTAAGTCATTCGTATATGCGAGACTGCTTATTTTGTGTTCACATATCTTAATCTCACCCAGCCAGTCTATTGTTTTTAACATATGATCCATAAATAATATGAACAACAGTGGAGACAGGTTGCAGCCTTGTCTTACCCCTGAAACGTCTCTGAACCATGAACTCAATTTACCGTCAACTCTAACTGCTGCCTGACTATCTATATAAAGACCTTTAATTGCTTGCAAAAGTTTGCCTACTATCCCATAATCTCGTAGAACAGACAATAACTTCCTCCTAGGAACCCGGCATATGACTTTTCTAGATCTATAAAGCATGACTTGTAGTAAATAATCTAAATTAAACTGTAATAATATATCACTGAAATTGGGACATTCTTTTATGGATACCCTGTATTTCGTTGTCTTCCACCTACATGGGGATGAATGACCATCGTGATAAAATAAGGGAAACCAGAGTTCGTACGGAAAGATTTAGGTGTTCATTTCTCCCATTTGTTCGATAGTGAAACGGTGGAGAAATGAACTGAAAGTGTTCCTGTGAAATCCTTGACAAACATGTAAGTGTGTATTGCAGAGTAATCACGTGTATGTAATTCGTAACCACAATCCAATGCTTGTGACTAAAATGGAACTTTGTCATATTTTTACCTTTAAATAAGAACAAATACGGTCGATATCATTAATTACGGATAAATTTAAATTACAGGATCTGGATGAAAAATTAACAAAGTACGGTTTGCCGGTAGTGATGCTCCATACGACACCAATCAAACGGCAGCACACCTGTAACTAATTTTTAACGAAGCCCTCAAAGCACTGTGGTATTTACTGGCATGAGATAACATGTGAGCCGTGTACTGTCTATTTTGTGTAAAACTACCGTTTATAACCAAGATAAAATCGTTAGAAGCGATTGGTAACTCGTCTTGCTTTCACCATAGTCTCGGGCTAACTTCGCCAGTGAAAGAAAGGACGCGAACTGGAACAGAACAACCAAACATTTTTGTCTTTTATATGTTTGAGAGACGTCCGATACTGCAGTTGAAAACACTATTGTATAACAATGACTAACCATTTTGTGTGGAACTTCATGGTGATGGTATAGTTACTGTCGTGAAGTTGCACAAATGTCGGAAACTATACAGTATTGGCTCTGAGCACTATGGGACGTAACATCTATGGTCATCAGTCCCCTAGAACTTAGAACTACTTAAACCTAACTAACCTAAGGATATCACACAACACCCAGTCATCACGTGGCAGAGAAAATCCCTGACCCCGCCGGGAATCGAACCCGGGAACCCGGGCGTGGGAAGCGAGAACGCTACCGCACGACCACGAGCTGCGGACATACAGTATTGCTTGGTTAATATGAAAAGAGCAAAATCCAATGATACCACCTGTTAAAGAGATCTGTTGAATGCAATAGATATCTCTGACGCAGCGTTCGCACTTCTTTCCTATTATCATACTTGAGAACATTATCATATTTGAGAACATAATTTAATAATACTGAGAATTGGCAGTCATTTGAAAACAGATCCCATTTAAAATTCGAATAGCTATCGTTCTTGCTTGCAGAGTGCGATTCAATTAGCACAGCAGAAACAAGACTGTCGTAATAAATATGCCGACACATTTAGATATTTATTAAATAAAAATCATGGCGTGAAAGGAAAACAGTGTACTTCATTTACTATACTCTTTCTCACAAGAGAGTTCAGATAATATGATTACACTGAAGATTCATTCATACAGTGATATACTGTTTTTAGAGTTTTCCCGATGAGTGGAAAGAAATGATGTTCCCACGAACGCAGAAAGCTGCTCTGTACGGACGAATCCGTCTCAATAACAGTTAACCAACGCCGAGACTGTGACTTGCCGCATAGCTTATGATTTCTCTTAGGTCGCAATTTGCCGTCGCCACATGACGAAACTTTGTTGTATTTTTAGGTCGCCGGGTGGGAGGTCACGCGTGGCGAGCTTAGTTTCTCGAGGTACTCCACAGATGGAGTCTTGCTCCTTAACCCGTCCCATTGTTCACGCCGCTTTCAGAAGCTACAAGGATCTCACCACTTAACACACTGTTTCAGATAAGCAAATTAACAAACAGTATTAAAATAATGCTATTATTCCTTAAAATAATTGTTTCACATCTCCTGACGTTCCTGAAGTGATATTTAGTAACTTATCACCATATATGTTTATTAAGCGTCACATTACGTTATGTTTATGCTGCTTAGCCAATGGTAAAAAATGGAAGTAAGGCTCAAAACTTGTACTTTGGGGATTCTGTCACTGTTTCATAGGTAGCAGCAAGTGGGAGGTCACTCGTGACCATTCTTGTTCCTCGAGGTATTGCATACATTTATATTTACTGTCATTTCAAATGTGCCTGCATGAGCAACTAACAGTGAAAGTGGGGCACTGTAGAGCAGGTGGAAGTCAAACTTAGAAGGAACGGCCTCATTGCAGAGACAACTCTATTAGCACCATTCCATTAAGAAGTAAGCTTCGTAGTTTTATAAAATAATTACGTGTTCTGTGTCACTATAAAAGCGTAGTATTTCATTCCAAGTCTTAAGGTACCGGTATCAAATAAATAACTCTTTCAAACGTTAGTACCTTTCCTTGAGAACGACTAAGAACATACACGCAACTTAACAAATGGTTCAAATGGCTCTGAGCACTATGCGACTTAACTTCTGAGGTCATCAGTCGCCTAGAACTTAGAACTAATTAAACCTAACTAACCTAAGGACATCACACACATCCATGCCCGAGGCAGGATTCGAACCTTCGACCGTAGCGGTGGCTCGGTTCCAGACTGTAGCGCCTAGAACAGCACGGCCACGCAACTTAACAGCAACGTGATAAAGAACTTGGAAAAGTCACCGAAAACAGTTTAATTGGAAAATAATTTGTCGGATAAATTTTATATAACAGCCTAATCTGTATATGATATCTTCAAAAACACCATAATATACTAGCTATCGAAAAGAAGTATTACCAGTCACAACACATTTCGAACAAGTTGCGTTTGAAATCACATTGGAGTTATGATAGCCATAAATTTGATTATCTCCAAATACAGACTTTGCCCTGCCATTTTTTAAATTCTGTAACAGGAGGGAGCTCGTCAATTTTCGTGACCACCTGCCATCAGCTGGGGCAAAAGCGAGATGAGTGTGGTGCATGTTTAAAATTTTTTATATCTGCCCACCGAGGGAATGATCCCTTCGTGGCTTCGAGTGCTCATCTCCCAGATTTTTGTCCTTAGTGAGTAACTAGATGTAAATAGAAGACAAATACGTCTAAAAGCCCTTGATGATTGTTCATTTTACCCATTGACGTGGATGTTTTACATTTATTTTGTTGTTTGGTTCTCCAATTTAAGGGTACACGACCAAGTTCTCTCAGCTTAAAGCAAAGAACTAACTATGTTATACCTCCGACTTCCACAACATGAAATCAACATCCGTTACATTTATTGTTATTTCCAGAACTCTAGTATTACTGCTCCGTAATCGTAGACTGCACTTAATAATAGCGAAAGTCAGGCACCATGGAGCATGTTCTAATACAGTCTGAAGCCTGCCCCATTCATACCCTAATACGATGATTGTATGGGAATTCAAAATGACGTAGAAAGCAATGGTTATTACTGTACTGAATGACAGCTCTCTTTAAGTGCAGATAAATGCAAGATAATGCCTATAAGCAACAAAAATAAAGGTAAATGGTAAACTTCTGGAGCCTGCCATATCTTGCAAACGTCTAGCTACATGAAATGTAAAGATGAAACTTGATTACTAATAGCGAAGACGAGTCAAAGAATGGCAGGAAATCAGCTCAATCCTTTCCAAAGGAACCGTTCCGACACTTGCTCTTATCGATTTAGAGGAACCGCGTTAAAATTAAGTCTGGATGTCTGGACAAGGATTTGAAATTTGGTCATACCAAATGAGTGTTCAGTATCTCACATATTGTACCACCCTGTTATACGCACGATATTACACTGCTGAAAACTCTTTTTTATTATTCGTTATACAAAAAAGTTACGTATTCTCTCGAGCGAAGGAAAAAACAGGCTGTCCAACTGTTTCTTTAACGTTGATGCTGAGATTTTCGCGAGAAAATCGCCATAATTAAAAAACGCCTTGTTTCAGGTAGAAGCACGCACTCCCAAAAATGGTTCAAATGGCTCTGAGCACTATGGGACTTAACATCTGTGGTCATCAGTCCCCTAGAACTTAGAACTACTTAAACCTAACTAACCTAAGGACATCACACACATCCATGCCCGAGGCAGGATTCGAACCTGCGACCGTAGCAGTCGCGCGGTTCCGGACTGAGCGCCTAGAACCGCTAGACCACCTCGGTGGCAACGCACTCCCCATAGTGCAGTTTTCACTCTTGTCGACCAAGTTTATGAGTTTTGTTCTCCAGGCAACGCGACTGTCATATTGGGAAAACTAACACCCAAATATATGGGTATATGACAGTTAGGGAAACACTGAAGTAGACTCCTATCCCATAACTGCACACTGTCAGAAGCTTATCACTTCCCCACCTGAGGCGACTGCAAGCAATGATACTAGGAAGAAGAAATTATTGATTCAAATGGCTCTGAGCACTATGGGACTTAACATCTATGGTCATCAGTCCCCTAGAACTTAGAACTACTTAAACCTAACTAACCTAAGGACATCACACGACACCCAGTCATCACGAGGCAGAGAAAATCCCTGACCCTGCCGGGAATCGAACCCGGGAAGAAATTATTGACTACAATATCCGCAGGATCATCTAATTCAAGAGGTTATTGATTACTTTTCTCTAAATCAGGATCAGTTCAGGACTACAGAATGGCGAAATACGAAGGATAATTCCAACATCGAGGACAAACGGAGCCATGTGAGATGAAAAAACGTCGACGAATGTTACAGGATGTCGAGAAACATTTTTCAGACAACCGTAGATCAGAAATGCACCATTGTCGAGCAACGGCTATAAAACGAAAGCCAATCTGCATCGATCGTGCGGAAATTTGTGAAATTAACGTGTCACATCACATATACAGCGGGTTGCTCACGCTAGATCCTCCTATCAGGCGAATGGTAACACGCGCTAGACCGGGCTGCGTGTACAACCGGTGTCTCACGCTAGACTCTACCAGTTGTGCTACCAGCAATACAATGAAGTACGATGTTTCAGCCAGGCGCTACGAACAGCTGCGAATACAATTTTGTGTAACTCTTCAACGAGAGAGCTTTCTGAACAAATGAGATATCACATAATTTGTGATTAATTTAGTGTCAAATTATTTTATGTGATCTCGCGTTGTTTTAGAAGAGTGGACTTATGCCACTTTCCAAATTAAGGGTCAATATATTAAAACAGCAGACTAGAGCGTTTGAATATAACCCCCGCCCCACGCCGAGAAACAGGAAAAGCAATGCCACCAGACGAAGGAAAGCATGAAGACGCACACCACCTCACAGCAAAAACGAAATTCTCACTGCCAGCGTGTACGTGTTAAATCCACTTGCGCCACCTAATACCAACTATACTAACGAATGCATGTACTAATTAAATTAGCTGAAGATAATGACTTCACCTGATCAGTCAAAGCTCGAAAAACTTTAAATTTCTGTCCATAACCAGTTACCTTATATTCCAATTTTCTATGATGTTTAATAGGTAAAACTTGACTATTAAAACAACCACGCTGAAAGTAACGTAATGTCTTTAACTGGTTTTGATAATAAATTGTACTGCAGAAATAGCACTTCAGTGAATATTTGTCACGTTGTACTGTGAGATACAATGACAATGTACCTAATTAATAATGAAAGCTAAAGGCCTCATGTTTTAATTTTTGCAAATTTACGAGGAACATTAATTAACTTTAACTGTAAAAAGTACTATAGATCAGTACGTGTGAACCAATAAAAAGGTGAAGAAGAAAACAGAAATTAAATTTTGTGCGCCGTTTTTACCTGAAATCGCATTTTTTTTACAGAAACTGCTTGAAATTCCTGCTACCAACGCCGCCACAAATCTGACACATCGCAAAAGAAATGATTGGCGTACATTATGAAAATGTGTGGACTGTTGTGAATGACAATTGTGGTCTGAAAAATTCTTCAGACCAGCTCCTAGAGGGCGTTGACTGCTCTCTGGTAAACGTTGCCCAGTAGTATTATCTCGGAGGTCACTCTCGGAGACCACCGCACATAACTCACCTGCCCACGAAAAATTATTCGAGTGTCACCTGGCTGCCAGGGTGGAATACGGCGGGATACCATCCTGTTGTAACAATATCCTTCGGCGCAAGTGTAAAGTCGTGTTTTCCAACAATATTGTCCAACTGCATTTGGAAAAATTGTAAATAATTGTGTTCATTTGATCTGGAAATGAGAATGAAGGCCCACTGAAGTTACCACCAGTAGCTCCGGCCCAAACATGAATCCAAACCCTTGGCAACCTCTCCCCATATGAGGATACGTAAAGCACCCGAAACATTGTCGAACTTGATCATTTTGGTGGTACAGCTGTAATAGTGTGAGGAGGCATAATGTTGCGTGTGTGTACTTACCTCCAAATATTTCAACACGGTAAACGCACCGTGTGCATCATTTCGCGGGTGCATTCGGCCGTGGCTTCACTTTTATGGTTGACAATGAGAGACCGAATCGAACTACGCAAGGTGCAGGAAATCTTGAAACGAGATGATATTCGGCAAATGGACTGGCTTGTTCGTTCCACCGACTTAAATCCCATCGGGCACGTGTGGAACGCGTTGGGGAGACGTATTTCTGCACGCCCACATGCACAAACGACCATTCACCATTTATCGATCGTGGTGGTAGAGGAATGGAATGCCCTTCCTCAAGAAGTCCTTGTCAACCTTGTGGCCAACATGGGAGCATGCTTCAGACATGCATTGCCATTCAGCCGGCCGAAGTGGCCGTGCGGTTAAAGGCGCTGCAGTCTGGAACCGCAAGACCGCTACGGTCGCAGGTTCGAATCCTGCCTCGGGCATGGATGTTTGTGATGTCCTTAGGTTAGTTAGGTTTAACTAGTTCTAAGTTCTAGGGGACTAATGACCTCAGCAGTTGAGTCCCATAGTGCTTCGAGCCATTTGAACCATTGCCATTCATGGTGATCACACATCCTATTAAGTATCATGTCCCACCTTTTGTAATGTCCAGCGGTCCATCATAAATCGCGATGGCTGCAACGTAATTATTGTCTTTGAATAGTCCATCCCCTTAGCTGAATAGGCCGGCACGGTAGCTCAGCGTGTTCAGTCGAACGGTTCGCTGTCCGCTGTAACAGAAAAACAGAGTGAAAGGATCTACGATGAACTTGAACGGGTGTCATCCGCCCCGAGCAAATGCAATGAACAATAATGAACAAAATTAAAAAAAAAAGTGGTCGGCGCGTTTGACTGCCGTGCAGCGGTCCCGGGTTCGATCCCGGCCGAGTCTGTGGTTTTCTCCACTTGGACACTGGATCTTGTGTTTCCCTCATCATCATTTCATCATCATCGGCTTGCAAGTCGCTCAGTGTGGCGTCAACTGTAAAGACATGCAACTCGACGGCCGAACTTCCCGGATGTGGACTCCCAGCCACCAATCCCATACGGTCATTTCAATTCATTGTCTTTGATTAAAAGTGTCATTCCTGTTCGTCTCATTGCGTATTCCCTTCTGTCAGTTTCTGTACTATTTTGTAGCAATTCTTTGTGTGTATCGTCTAATCTTTATCGACCTATGTTGATTGTTAATGATACATCTCGCGTAAGTTACTTTCTCCCTTCAGTTTAGCACACTATTCTGTAATTATTTCTTGAATTATTTATGACAATATATTTTACAAAGTTCTCAAATCAGAGGCAAAAAGTCTTACCCTTTCTTGTCCACACGCAGGGACTCTTAGGATAACGAAATATCGCACTCGTTCAGTGCCTCACGTCGCTCTCACTCGGTCTTTGAATGAGGGCATGTGACACAGTTGATGATGATCTGTCTGTCGGATGAGGTCGATGTACTCGGCCGCTCCTTTGGGGCTGTTTGAGAGGAGCAGACTGTTTGCTGGCTCCTACTTTCATCTACTCGCTTCGCTATCTCAATGCCATCAACAACACATATTACGAGCCAGCCGGTTCTAGGCGCTACAGTCTGGAACCGCGCGACCGCTACGATCGCAGGTTCGAATCCTGCCTCGGGCATGGATGTGTATGATGTCCTTAGGTTAGTTAGGTTTAAGTAGTTCTAAGTTCTAGGGGACTGATGACCTTAGAAGTTAAGTCCCATAGTGCTGAGAGCCATTTGAACATATTACGAAGGTTGGAACTTTAATAGCCGCAACTATTTGTTTACAACTTATACAAGATAGATAAATGTTTAAAAGTTTTACTGACCTTCAGTGTAGTCACCAGTACTGTGTGTAACCGACTGCCAGTGATGTGTAAGTAGTAAGATACCCTTAGCAGCGCCGGTTGTGTTGATAGTTCGTGTGGAGTGATCTATTGACCGACGAATCTCTTTAACAGTTCTGAAGAAAATGTCATGCAGTGATTCCTTTAGTTTTGCATTCAAGTTGAAGTCAAAAGTTCATATGTCCGTGGACTGTGGTGAGTGGTTTTGCACTTCCATGCCCCATCGATCGAACAATTCGGTCACAATTTCAGGCATACGCGTCCGATAATTGCCGTGCAAAATGATGGGCGGGTCCTGCAGGAAGTGTCGCTGCTTCTTTCTGTAAGATGGTCGCAGGCTGTATTCCAAAAATGAACAGCAGAGAGAAACAGCGACACTTTCTGCAGGACCGGCCCATCATTTTGCACGGCAATGCTCGGACTCGTATGGCGTAAAGTTGTGACTGATTTGTTAGATCAAGTGACTGGAAAGTACTGTACACCTAACACACTCCCTAGACTTTAGCCATTCTGACTTCAACTTTTACAGAGATTCGTCGGACAGTAGAGTGTTTCACTCGAACTATCAACACAACAGGCGCTGGTAAAGGTTCCATATCGCTGGCAACGGACACAATGTTACTTTACAGAACAGTAAAATTTTGAAACTTGTTTCCAAAGTTCTAATCCTCGTAGAAACGAGGTATGGTGAAGGTGCAGGACTTACCGCTGTTAAGTGGTCATCTATCAGAGATGCTACTGAATGTTTACAGTGTCTTTTGGAGTTCATTCTGTGAGCTACAACGGTCATCATGGCTATTCGGAATTCTGGGGAGGTTTCTAGAACTCATTTATGTCTAATGTGTTTTCCCACTGGCGGGTTTAACATTTATTGTTCATACATTTTAACTACTCATAATATAGTGGAGTACTCTGTAATAGCATATTTTCATTATTGAAGATAATGCTGTCCCAACTAAAAGCATAAAGAATGGCGTCCTTCCTTTAAAATCTGAATGCCGCAAATGAATCTGAGTTATATTTTTCTGCACACACGTTAAGCTAAAGATAACACATCCCTTTTCATTTCGGGCACCTCCTACTGATGATTGGGAAGTTTAGGGGTTAATGTCCCGTCAATGACGATGTCATAAGGGACAGAGCACATTCTCGGATTGAGGAAGGAAATCGGCCTTGTCCTACAGAAGGAACCATCCGGGCATTCGCCTTAAGCAACTTAGGGAAATCACAGGAACCTAAGTCAAGATGACCGGACCGGAATTTGGACCAACGCGTCCTCTATACGAATGCAGTGTTTTATGACTACACCAACACACTCGGTGCTGATGATTCAACGAGGCTGCAAGTTTTTGCGGCAGCGCATGTCGGGGAGTACTTCGCATGATGCTCAGGGTTAAGGGGTATTGATGCAGGCACTGTCTTGTCGCATGGTGTTGTAAGATGCGTCACATACAAACGGAGGCTTCGGAACCTCCTCAGTACATCGCTCTACTGCCTGAGCGACACGAGAGATGTCCGGGAATAGTGAACATGAAAGTTCATTAGGAGTCGTTACTGGAGCCCTGAAAGTCACTATAGTTGGTGTCCATGACGTGCTGCGGTCTCGTATCAGGGATAAATTGTTTGTTATTCATTAAGGGTATAGCTAGTCGTAAATTACTTACACCAAGACTGAAGCAAAATTCAACAGCAAACGAGCTTTGAAGGCAGTCTGGAAAGGACATGTGACCTATTTGACTTGCGACGTCCGTTTAACAGTGCCTGGAAACAATATGCTGCAACTGTGAATAACGCAAAGCCCGAGTGAAACTCCATTAGATGAGTTAACCATCCGGCGTTGTCTACACTTAATGCGGCAAGTATACGCACTCTGTCTCTTTCTCTCGCTTACACACACACACACACACACACACACACACACACACACACACACGCGCGCGCGCGCGCACACATGAGAGAGAGAGAGAGAGAGAGAGAGAGAGAGAGAGAGAGAGAGAGAGAGAGAGGGAGGGAGTGAGGGAGGGATGGAGGGAAATGTGATTAGGTATGAACAAAACAACCACAAAACCGATTACAGCTGTCTGAACACGGTAATTTCCAATCGTTCAATCGTTTATTTTATGTTATACTCTTGCATTTTACTATGTAACTGTGTACACATATGGCTTTAATTTATGCGCGCGCGTATAACTTAGTCCAAGCAGAAAAGTGGTAGGAACTTTAAAATAACCGTAAATAAGATTCCAAAACGTGACATGTTGCTCATAGTGACCGTAAACTAGGAACTATGGAGAATCACAAAAAGTTATTCCACATATATATGGTTCAAATGGCTCTGAGCACTATGCGACTTAACTTCTGAGGTCATCAGTCGCCTAGAACTTAGAACTAATTAAACCTAACTAACCTAAGGACATCACACACATCCATGCCCGAGGCAGGATTCGAACCTGCGACTGTAGCGGTCACGCGGTTCCAGACTGAAGCGCCTTTAACCGCACGGCCACACCGGCCGGCTGCATATATATACAAAGTTGTCTCGTACTAATATTTATTTCAAGGTGTGAAATAATTAAGTTCATGTATAACGTCGTGTTGCTATAGTTTCTTGTAAGCAGAGCATAATACAGTTTACCGAATAAATTTTGTATAAGTAAAATTTGCTATGTATTAGTAAAACGTATTATTCCGAAACAGTTGTGGGCAACCTGCGCTTGCACCTGGATTTAAGTCCCTCCAAAATACTTTAATCTCATTTGTCTGACAGTTTCATTTTACGGGCCCCGATGATATTCCTGTAATGTACTCTGAAACATAATCACCATTTTGACAGTCGACCTTCGGCAGAGTTTTCGTGTTATTCTCAGTCAGAAGAGTTGTGAACACAGTGACAGTTATTCTGTGACTAGGGCCATCTTCGCTAATCGCTAGGTGAATGTAATTCATAAATACCTTATCATCCCTACTCACATCATTTCCAACAATGGCATTTACGTATTTTCTTCTTCAGGTTGTAATTATGGTTCAAATGGCTCTGAGCACTATGGGACTTAACTTCTGAGTTCATAAATCCCCTAGAACTTAGAACTACTTAAACCTAACTAACCTAAGGACATCACACACATCCATTCCCGAGGCAGGATTCGAACCTGCGACCGTAGCGGTCACGCGGTTCCAAACTGAAGCGCTTAGAACCGCACGGCCACACCGGCCGGCTTGTAATTATGCTCTACTTTTATACCCTTGTTCTACTTCAACTGAAGGTGTGAAAGGGCGACGCATTAACATTACTGCCTGTGAGACCTAACACTGCTTGCCGGGATCGAGTGGGGCTGCAGAATGACTGTTGTATTCCTGAGGAGTGAGTCTAGTCATCCTGATTTAGGTTTACCATTGTCTTCCCAAATCACTCCAGCAAAATGTCAAAATGGTTTACTGACTAAAACTATGACAAATCTTTCCTCAATTTTCGGTTAGTCAGAGGCGATACTCCGTCGCTACTGTCCTCGATATCTTATGAGCTATCTATCACTACTCACCGCTTGCCTGCTCTGAACTAGCCTGTTATTTCAGGTTGCACCCTGGCCAAGAATTTGATAACCCAAAGCGCACTGTATTGAGGGTTTTAGGACCATACGTGCAGGCCTTTCTACTGATGACTGAGGACAGTATACTGAACGACATTGCAACATCCTTTACTTAATTTGCGGCCTATAATTATAGCTATTACGAGTAGCATATTTTTAGGTTGGTTAGTACCGCCACGTACCCGTGGCACAAGCAAGCCATTCACATTTATTTTCCCCTGAGCAACAGGTCGGGTATTGAAATGTGGGTGTGTGGAAGAAAAATTGATAGTCTATAAGGACAGGAGTGATCCACTTCACGCCGCAGCTATGACCGTGCGGAAAAATCAGGTAGTCAATTATGTAATGTGTTTGTGGGAGGACAGTTAGACTAAGAGGGAAAACAGCTAATACACTGAAGTGAATACGTATTAAGGTACCAATTATCACAATATCTGTACCTGTATCCCTAACAGCTTGTATAAGAACAGTTAAGTGAGCTCTGAATTTTTCTGCGGTCACACCGAGCGAGGTGGCGCAGTGTTTAGCACACTGGACTCGCATTCGTGAGGACGACGGTTCAATCCCGCGTCCGGCCATCCTGGTTTAGGTTTTCCGTGATTTCCCTAAATCTCTCCAGGCAAATGCCGGGATGGTTCCTTTGAAAGCGCACGGCAGACCTTCCCCATCCTTCCCTAATCCGATGAGACCGATAAACTCTCTGTTTGGTCTCTTCCCCCAAACAACCCAACCCTCTGCGGTCACACCCTACGGAATAATGGCACATTTTTTTCGAATAGCACATTTAGCACACAATGATGAGTCAAAATGTTATGTCCACTGCCCACCGCGAGACTGAAAGCCGCCTAGTGGTGTTGCAGGAACGTGGCGCCCTAAGTTTGTCAGCAATTCAGAAACGAAAGGGGAATCATTCTAGCAACGATACGAGCCGCAAGTGGAGTCATCCACTGATATAGACGACGTTGATGAAGTGCAGATTGTTATGGTCCGACGACTGGGTACAGGAATCTCGGAAACGGCGAAGCTAGTCGGTTGTTCACATGGTACTGTAGTGAGCATCTATCGAAAGGGTTTGAAGGTCGTTGAAGTAGACGACAAGGTGTTGGGCGCGTCATCGCAGATCGTAGAAGTCAAAAGCTTGAGCTGCTCTGTAAAGTAGGATAGGCGGCGATCTGTGGCAGATCTGACGACAGAGCGCATTGCTGGTGCAGGCGAAAGTGGTGCAGAGCACACTATTCTATCGCTATCGCTTGCGCCTTTGTCCCGTATTGTGCGCGGTGTTGGCATGGTTAAATCGGATTTGGCATGTTAATGTGAAGGGGCGGCCGGATGCCCTTCCTGCCGCCACCCCGTACCCCCCGGGACGGAATCAGAGTACCCCATCTATATGCATCTAGTGTAAATCATGGAAAAGCGCGGATGTGTGTCAAATGTCTGTGAGTCGTGTAACTGAGGTGGGACGTGGGGACCGGCCCGGTATTCATCTAGAGGGATGTGGAAAGCCGCCTAAAAACCACATCCAGGCTTGCCAGCAACCCGGTCCTCGTCGTTAATCCGGCGGGCGTATTCGATCCGGGGCCGGAGCGCCTACCCGAGTCCAGGAAGCAGCACATTAGCTCTCTCGGCTAACCTGACGGGTTTGTGCAGATCACACTATTCAGCGCAAATTGTTGAACAGGACGCTCCGCGGCAGACGTCCGCTACGATTTACCACGTTGACCTGCGAGATCCTCAATTACAGCGGCGCCGCGGTCATCGGTATTGGACCGTGGATCGATCGAAAATTGTCTGGTGGAAGGATGAATCACGTGTCTTGTTACATCAGATCGTTGGTCGTCTCCGGATACAACGTTATCCAGCGAATATCTGCTCGAAACGTGGACGCGCCACGACGCTCTCCGGTGAGTACAGTATTATGCCATGTGCGGCATTCACCCGGACTTCCATGGGCCTCGTAGTTGGTATCAGAGCAACTGTGACAGCTGTAGACAACATGAACATTATTACGTAGTATTCACATCTATTCACGCTTGATATCTCCTCCAACGGCGATGGCATCTTCCAGCAGGGCAACTGTCCCCGTGAAAAGGCCAGAATCGTACTACAGTGGTAGTCTTGGCCGCCATATGCCCGTGTTATAAACCTGATGAAACAAATTTGGAACGCTTATCGGGCACCAGTTCAGCGTCCATAAATGATCGGCCCGTGATTTACGGGACTTGTGTCACCTAGCACTGACATCTGGTGTTACACATCTCCGGAAACATGCCAACGACACCGAATCATTGCCACGCAGAATCGCTGCTGTATTGTGTTCTAATGGTGGAATAAAACGCTATTAAGCAGGTGGTCATTATCTTTTGCCCCATCTGGTGGGTAGCTCTATCGTGCTTAGTGGAAAGGATCTAAACCTGTGCAGGATTCCGAGTTACTCCGTCATCAGATTGCTTAAAAGAGTTAGACTTATGGAAAATGTGTCACCAATTTCCGGAACTCAGCTCGGAAGAAAAAAGTGGGAATTACACATTGTCACCTTCTGCCGTTTTGTGTGGGGTCAAGCATGCTCTCAAGGAATTTCGCAAGACGGCTGATGGTTCAAATGGCTCTGAGCACTATGGGATTTAACATCTGAGGTCATCAGCCACCTAAAACTTAGAACTACTTAAACCTAACTAACCTAAGGACATCACACACATCCATGCCCGAGGCAGGATTCGAACCTGCGGCTTTAGCGCGCAAGACGCCTGAAATTCTAGTGAGTACTCCTGCACAAAATCTGTTATACGTCTTTTTCAGCTCTTTCCTCAGACCATATGCGTTTATTATGTAGAATGAACTTAGAGTCACCATCCTACACATTTTTAATTTGTGCCAGTCATTCTACATAATTCAGACTACCCAGGTATCTGCCTGGCCGCACATGCCTGAGTTTAACGAACTTTCTTTTTTGTTCATGGCGACAGACTATTAATTTGCTCTCGCATATTCCAATACTGGTCGGCAAATTATTTAGCAAAGTCAGTTTATAACTATTTTAAAACAGCAAAATGTATTTGTAAAACGATTGACATACATGCTTGAATACAAAAATGCTCAGGGGAATTTTCCCAACTCTTTCGACTAAAATACACGCGAAAACTGAAGTTATGGCTCTGAGCACTATAGGACTCAACTGAGGTCATCAGTCCCCTAGAACTTAGAACTACTTAAACCTAACTAACCTAAGGGCATCACACACTGTAAGTAGGCTGTTTATGTTTTCTTATTGGCAACGTTACGTAGCGCTCTGTATGAAAATCACTGGCTGTGCTGTGTGCAGTCTGTGGCTAGTTTGCATTGTTGTCTGCCATTGTAGTGTTGGGCAGAAGCAGCTGGATGTTAACAACGCGTAGCGTTGCGCAGTTGGAGGTGAGCCGCCAGCAGTGGCGGATGTGGGGAGAGAGATGGCGGAGTTTGGAAATTTGTAAGACTGGATGTCATGATCTGTTATGTATATTATGATCTTTCTCTACTAAAATCTTTCATTTCCTAACTATGCCTATCAGTAGTTAGTGCCTTCCGTAGTTTGAATCTTTTATTTAGCTGGCAGTAGTGGCGCTCGCTGTTTTGCAGTAGTTCGAGTAACGAAGATTTTTGGTGAGGTAAGTGATTTGTGAAAGGTATAGGTTAATGTTAGTCAGGGCCATTCTTTTGTAGGGATTATTGAAAGTCAGATTGCGTTGCGCTAAAAATATTGTGTGTCAGTTTAAGCACAGTCATGTATAATTGTTCAAAGGGGACGTTTCATATGTCGACCCTTAGCCTAGAGGATACCTCACTGGAATCTTCTGATTTTTTTCTTGTAGTTTGTGTAATTAGTGTAGCTATTGTTTATTGCTAGCCCGATATTATAGAAAGAATTTCCTTTGTAGTTGCAGTCTTTCATTGTTGTACAGTAAAGCAGTTGTGGCATGCATGTAGATTTGCACCAAGTATTTCGCAGCTGCGCTTGCAATTAACTAGATATTATTTTCAGTGCTATGTTAATGTGTTTTCTTATTTTTGCTCTTCAAATTGTGCTTTTCTGTGTTATCGTGTGAAATATTGTGACAATAATGGCGTGTGAAAAACGTAACACTAGGCTCCAAAGTAAACTGAGAAATAATAGTGACGACGAGCGTAGCTTACCAGCACCACTGTGTAATGAATTAACAGACATTCAAAGTAGTAATTTGGTAATTGTGCATAGGGAAATGGAGCGGGCGGCAAATACTGGCCTAGACAGTGAAACAATTAGTGAACAGGGAAGCATTATCGATCGATCGGTCGGCAACAGCTCGCCTCAGGAATCCGAAATGACAGGACACAGTCTTGCAAATACTGTAGATTCAGGTTTTGGGGCCTCACCGTTTTCTCAAATAAGTCAAAACACATTTTCTGCTTGTCAAAATGTGAATGCTGCCGGTGCAAATGCACTGCCGAAATGCATAGAGGAACAGATTCCAGACACTAATACATTATTACTGCAATTAATGCAGCAAATGAAACAAAATCAGAGACAAACACAGCAACAGTTAGACACAATGGAACAAAATCTTCAAAAGTTAGACACGATGGAAGAAAATCTTCATAAGTTAGACACAATGGAACAACACCAGAAACAAACACAGCAACAGTTAGACGCAATGGAACAAAATCTTCACACCACGCTTGAACAAACACGTGAAGATTTAACTACTGAGTTACATAAAATCGAATCGAAATGTCAAAAAGTCTGTAGCGACGTAAAAACACAAATTTGTGAGCATTTTCAACCTATTTTTTCGCGGCATGAAAATGCATTACAGAATCACGAAGCAGCCATAAAAGAACTGCAAACCATTGTTCATGAAAATCATGAGACCTTGTGGGCTAAAATTGACTCAGTTGCATCTACCGATTCGGTTACGCAACTTGCAAAAACTCAAGAAAACTTAAAGGACACAGTAGATTCGATTTCAACACAAATGGACACTCTGAAACTTGGTTCAGAAAAACACACTGAGGAAATGTGTTCACTATCGGAGAAAGTAGCCGAACTTTCGGATCAGTTCACCAACTTATCTACGAAGGTAGATGATAACCTGAATGACACAAAACCGGTAGTCTTTAATGACACAGAAGAGTGCGAACAAATTAGGAAATTCAAACAAAATCAGAATCAAATTAATACGCGACACCAAAGAGAAATCCGAGAAGTACAAGATCAGCTGACACAGGTAATACAAGAATTACGTATTTCAGAGGACACTCGCGCCCCAATACGGGAAGAGGGACATAGAAATACGGAACAGTCACAAAATAATAACACAGCGCATTTCGGAAATTATGAAAGAAATTGGCAAGGTGCACCGAATTTTGAAATGGAACCGCCGAAACGACGTAACAATGACCGATATGCGACTCACCGACATCATGGTTTTGACTATAAGCTGTTCATTACTGCACGTAAATTCAAAACATTTAAGAATTCCGGCAACGACATTCATCCACAAGCGTGGCTCCATCAATTCTCTCATTGTTTTCCTCCCAACTGGTCATTAGAGCACAGATTAGAATTTATGTGTGGCTATTTAGAGAATGAACCAGCTGTAAGAATGCGATCCGTCATTCACGATTGTCACAGTGAAGGAGAATTTTACCGTGCCTTCCTCTCAGCATATTGGTCTCAAACTACACAAGACCGAGTACAACATAGCATCAGAATGATGAAACATTTCGAACAATCTGAATTTTCCAGTCTTGTGAAATATTTTGAAGACATGTTGCACAAGAATCAGTACCTGTCAAACCCATACAGCCCCTCAGAACTCATCCGCATTTGCTTAATCAAACTGCCTGAACATTTACGACATATTATTTTAGCAGGACGTTGCAAAGATGACATTGAAGCTTTTCAGGGACTGTTACAAGAACTGGAAATTGACACTGATAATCGCGGAACGCGAAAACAGGAGCACAACAATTACAGATCACATCCGTCACAATTCCGCGATGACAGAAACAAGGCTATTCTTTCAACGTAAATCGTGACCATAAGAGACACCACCCATATGACAACCACTGGCAGAGTAATAGTTACAGAGAAAGATCGCATTTCCGTAGTAATGAATATGACAGAGACAACCATAGAAACAGACAATATGGGAACCAAAATAATTATTATCAAGGGAGACAGAATAACTTTAGACGCAACAGACCAGCGCGCAGTTTCGATTCAGGGAGAAGTTCTCCACCACGTGACCGACAAGAAAGAAACTATGGAATCTACCGACATGACGACAGACGATATGATCGTAACGACAGAGCTGAATTGCATCAGAACTGGCGAGCTTCAAACAGGGCAGGGCCTTCTCGGCAAGGTGAATTCTCGGGAAGGTGAATTTGTAGAAGTTCGGTCTCCTAATCCCAATAACGGCGCGCGCCAACAAAGAGACAGACAATGACTCGCACAGCAGGCAGCCGCGTGCGCCGGCTGGCTCAGAGAAAAATAACATAGACGCTAACCTTGAGAAAAATTCCAGCATTCTTTACCGACGTATACAACATGATAATTACTTTGAAGTTGAAACTCTGCGCACTAGAAAGGGTAAAGGATTGCACCACATTTCAAATGTAAAATCGTTTATTGAAAGATAATCTGCTTTTTAACTTTGTCTTTGCCATATAACTTTTCACTTTACATTGCTAGTAGGCTTTGTCAGACTTAGAATCTGTTAATATGCAACAATGTTTGAAGTTAAATATCCAGTCAAGAACCAAGAGAACGTATTTCAACAGAAATTATGAATGCATTGTTATAGTGAACAGACAACATAATGTTGTTATTTGTACATTCTTGCTTGTTAGTTGCACGATTACGTAACGACTATAAGACTCATATACTTAGAATATTTACCAGTACTGCTAATGAGATTTTAATGCAACATTTTGGTTTACTTGAAATTTGGTGTATCATTTGGTAAGTACATTGGCTTCTGCAGAACTTAGCTTTCAGAGGACGATAACTACGACACTTCCACAGAGATTATCTTACAGCAAGATGCACATTTAGCGCTACAGGACACGTATTTGAGTGATTAATTTTGTACTTAAATCATTTATTTTTAAAGATATTTGAAGTACAATGATACAAAGGTTTTCCGTGATACATTTCATTCCTTTGCTGTAATCTGTAACACCTGAGGGTATAATTACATTAATCCTCAGGGGGGTACACGCCTACTTTGTGTACCATGTGTTTGGCAAGCACAAGGAGCCCAGCTAATATGGTATTTGCCTATACAACTTTACACATCGGTACCTTATTTCTCTAACACAGAATTACAGAGCTATCTGATCATTTAACTGAGAGAGACAAACTTTTTTACTATGGCAATGACAGATGTTTACGTAATTACACCGTTGGATAACTTCACACTTATGAAACTGTATTTTGTCTGTACTTTGTGAAGTGTTCATTTTTTTTCGGAACCATTGTGATACTATGAGAGCTTTGAATGATATATTTGGTATGGGATCACGATGTTTAAAGTACGATTGAGGTAGATGACACTATTGAAATGAGCAGAGAATTTTTTTTAGGTTTTTAAATTATTGCAGAAAGCTACAACGTTTTTGAGATTTGACTGAGGTGTTATGATATTATTTTTATGACGACGATGTGTATTATGCTGCTGAGGTATGTTTATGGTCAATAAGCTGATGCTATATGAGTTATTTGAGTATGCTACGTATCTGTTATGATGAAATATTGAAGAAGTGTCGACGAATAAGGTAAGGAATAATGAGTAGTGGTTAGGGACTCTGGTTTGTGAAAAAGGTTGTTGGAAACCAAGAATCGTATTTTAAGAATTATGAAATGTGTGTACATGCGTGAATGTATTACAATGCTGATGAAAATTTTTTGGACACTGTTATATTTATAGGATTTTATTTTCTACACATTTGTAACGCAAATTCTCAACCTGTGAAAATATTTTTATATGAGACTGTCACTGTAGCGGAAGCTGCTGTCGTAAATATTTCAGAAAGAAAGGTAAGTGACCTTGACGTAATGCGTTTTGAGCGCCCAGCTGAGAGGTAGTCGTCTGACAAAAGAAAGCCATTAGGTGGAGAGAAAAAAAAGGCCATTATCCTCGCTATTGACAATCTTTTGTAGAAAGCATCGCAAATACGACACGCTCATTACTTGGAAAGATACTTACATCTGCACACCTGATTATGACAAGCGTCTTCCTACGAGAGTTGAGAGAATTTCTACTATCTTATGAAATGTCACATGACTATTGAATGATATTTTTATGCTTTGGTTTGCGTAATTGCTTATTTCATTTGATATCTGGTTTCCAGCTGTGTTGCAGCATTGGTTTTATAAAATAAAATTAAATGCATTTGCTAATGTGAACACTTTCTGTCAACAGATCTATTAAATAATTATTTTATGATCCACATTCTTCGAAAAAGGAGTTCTTGCAATGGAAAGAACAACAAGAAGGGACTAATAACAGTAACTGCATATATAATTTTCTTTTCAAGTACTTGGTAATTTCTTTTGTAGAAATAGTTGTGGTGCACCACTTTAATGACATATATATTAAGATGTGAATAGACATTTCCCTTATCTGCATTGTTGTCTTTACTGTAATATTTTTCTGCTTGAGCTTTGTCATGTTTAGATATAATTTATTGCATTTGCTTCTGCTGTTTGCCAGGCATAGTACTACTAAATTTCACTTTACATTACTCTGTTAAGCCAGTTTTACTACTATTTTATTTTTCTTGTTTGCTGCTCATTGCGTAATATTAGTTGTAATATTGCTGCTTGCTTGGCCAATTTGAATATTTTGTCATTGCTGTTTGTGTTAATTGTTTTGTACTGCTGCATTGCCTCGTCCCTTAGTTTAGCATCTGAGCTCAGTAGATTTAAGTTAGCTTAAGAGGGGGTAGACTATATAAGAAACTAACTATGATGAATTGGAAGAAATGCATTGAGAAGCTATAAGAAAGTGGTTTAGCCAAAAAAGTAGTGCACAGTGGAGAAAAACTATTTTTGAAAGAGGATGTGAATAGAATATAGAAAGCAGGTATAGATACGACTTTTTGGGAATAATGATGAATGAAGGGAGATCTCCAAGAAGTAAAGAAAGTTTTGTTTGCAAAATACTGCAGTAAAACAAACCCTGTCCTTTCCTTTTGTATTATTATGCTATGTGTTTGTCTTCCCTTGTGTATTTGTGTTTTTCCTGTCTTTATGTGTTTAGCTGATGTTGTTATGTTGTAGAATTTTTCTAATACTATGTTATTTACTTTGTAAAGATGTTTAAACATTATTTACGCTGTTCGGTTTTAATGCTCATGTGTGAAGTTGATGTTTCGAAAGTTATTCTGATCTTTTATGTATGTACTCATGTCATAATTCCTGTAACACTGATGTATATGTTATTTCGATTCTTTTGTAAAGCCTGTACTACAAATGTTATCTGTATTGTTATGTTCTTTAATGATGTATTTTGTACCTCTGTAATTGTATTCTTATGTTCTAAAATTGTAATTGACACCAGTTCATCATATTATTAACTTGTAAGTTACATTTCACTGCACACGTTTCTGTTGGTCATATTATATGGACAATATGCGAGAAGTAGGGACTGCTAGTGTTTGCACGTGTGTTAATAATTCAGCAAGGGACTGGATAACAGCATTGCTGGTTCTAAGGACAATTCCAAAAACTTTGTGAGTGCACAAGTGGTGGTTATTGACTTGCTATATTATCCGCAAGACTCTTCAATGGTGATTGTGTACCTGCACAGTCACAACAGATGGCTGCTGGCCATTTCTACAAGGACTACAGTGGGTCTACACCTTTGCTGACTCACCAGTACCATTATTTCTACAAGGACTGCAGTGGGTCTGCACCTCTGGTGGCCCACCAATACCGTAATCTCTACCAGGACTACAGTGGGTCTGCTCTGTGATGACCTACCCACCAATACTCTTCAAAATTTCGACTGACTCTGCTGTGGGTTTGCTCTGTTGTGGACCAATACCTGTCTGCATGTCAAGAGTCAGCACTGTCTTTCCGTTGAAAGGACAACACTACTTCTTCAAGATTGCATGGAAATCCACTACTTCCGTGTGCATTTTCTTTTACTGCTGAGACTTTGAGAAAAACACTGCAATGTTACTGTGATGAATGATCAGGACTGTCTTTATGGACTGTGAGAAAATTTTAGCTTTTGACCAACATTGTATCAAGAAGTGTGTGCATTTGATATCTTTTTTACTGTAATTATGAAAATTTTTTTCAAATCTGTATTGGCCAGTGCCCAAAACAATTTGTAAATTTTTTTTTGTGGGGAGCATGGGGGCTATGTAAGTATGCTGTCTATGTTTTCTTATTGGCAACGTTACGTATTGCTCTGTATGAAAATCACTGGCTGTGCTGTGTGCAGTCTGTGGCTCGTTTGCATTGTTATCTGCCATTGTAGTGTTGGGCAGCTGGATGTGAACAGCGCATAGCGTTGCGCAGTTGGAGGTGAGCCGCCAGTAGTGGTGGATGTGGGGAGAGAGATGGCGTTTTGAAATTTGTAAGACTGGATGTCAATTATGACTATTAAGGTAAATACATTGTTTGTTCTCTATTAAAATCTTTCATTTGCCAACTATGCCTATCAGTAGTTAGTGCCTTCCGTTGTTTGAATCTTTTATTTAGCTGGCAGTAGTGGCGCTCACTGTTTTGCAGTAGTTCGTGTAACGAAGATTTTTGGTGAGGTAAGTGATTTGTGAAAGGTATAGGTTAATGTTAGTCAGGGCCATTCTTTTGTAGGGATTATTGAAAGTCAGATTGCGTTGCGCTAAAAATATTGTGTGTCAGTTTAAGCACAGTCATGTATAATTGTTCAAAGGGGACGTTTCAACACATCCATGCCCGAGGCAGGATTCGAACCTGCGACCTAGCAGTCACGCGGTTCCGGACTGAAGCGCCTAGAACCGCTCGGCCACCGCGGCCGGCGAAAACTGAAGTAATGGACGTTCTGTACTCATGGTAAATCAATGAAAACAAAATACAAACGCAGTAAATGAATAGTCACTAATTTAAATGTACCTAATCAAGACGATAATGCATAAATCTGATTTGTGTAAATGTTAATTTCGTTTTTAGTGCATATGTCACAGTAGACCCATACTCAGGGAATGAGCACATGGGATCAGAGGCAAGGTCCTGGTGGAGGTGGTTCGCAGTTGCCTTTCTCCGACCTGTTATGAAGTGCCAAGTATGTATCTGTGTCGTGTTGATGACTGATGAGTGCTTGTATAATGTAGTGTTGGGTTCGTGTTGTTTCGGGTGAAGAAAAGAGAGAGAATGAGAGTTGTGCTATTCCTCTCGAAAAGCAGCAAGGAGGCCGCCGATCTTAACACCCCCATCCCGCGGACTGATCTCCATCAATAGTGTCACATGACCTCAAGTCATGATAGACTACGGAGAAGTTTGGAATTTTTTGAATTTAACCCAGGACAGTAGCGATAGTATTGGTAATCAGGGACTTCATGCCATCACGTCTCCTTCATTTGACGGCCAAATACTGGCAATGAAAATTTTCCACCACCAGGATTCAAACCAGGTTACCTTCGAGTCGAGAGCCGTCAGACAGGCGTGCGTTAGCAACCTCGGCTACAGAGGCGGGTAGTGTTTGAGTGTATTCAGGGCGATCTGAAGTCAGCGTTCTAATAAAAGAGACAAATGAGCTTAAAAATGTTGTTATAAGTTGACAAAACGCTATTACGACTGATATTCACTTTTGGCGTGTTACAGCATCATTTAAGCAGGCTGGGTCCTCATTCGTTCCAAGTGTCATTTAAGCCCAATGTCATCTCATTCGGCTTATAGAGTTTCAATACCCAGAAGACAATGATAATTTAATATTAATACACTCCTGGAAATGGAAAAAAGAACACATTGACACCGGTGTGTCAGACCCACCATACTTGCTCCGGACACTGCGAGAGGGCTGTACAAGCAATGATCACACGCACGGCACAGCGGACACACCAGGAACCGCGGTGTTGGCCGTCGAATGGCGCTAGCTGCACAGCATTTGTGCACCGCCGCCGTCAGTGTCAGCCAGTTTGCCGTGGCATACGGAGCTCCATCGCAGTCTTTAACACTGGTAGCATGCCGCGACAGCGTGGACGTGAACCGTATGTGCAGTTGACGGACTTTGAGCGAGGGCGTATAGTGGGCATGCGGGAAGCCGGGTGGACGTGCCGCCGAATTGCTCAACACGTGGGGCGTGAGGTCTCCACAGTACATCGATGTTGTCGCCAGTGGTCGGCGGAAGGTGCACGTGCCCGTCGACCTGGGACCGGACCGCAGCGACGCACGGATGCACGCCAAGACCGTAGGATCCTACGCAGTGCCGTAGGGGACCGCACCGCCACTTACCAGCAAATTAGGGACACTGTTGCTCCTGGGGTATCGGCGAGGACCATTCGCAACCGTCTCCATGAACCTGGGCTACGGTCCCGCACACCGTTAGGCCGTCTTCCGCTCACGCCCCAACATCGTGCAGCCCGCCTCCAGTGGTGTCGCGACAGGCGTGAATGGAGGGACGAATGGAGACGTGTCGTCTTCAGCGATGAGAGTCGCTTCTGCCTTGGTGCCAATGATGGTCGTATGCGTGTTTGGCGCCGTGCAGGTGAGCGCCACAATCAGGACTGCATACGACCGAGGCACACAGGGCCAACACCCGGCATCACGGTGTGGGGAGCGATCTCCTACACTCGCCGTACACCACTGGTGATCGTCGAGGGGACACTGAATAGTGCACGGTACATCCAAACCGTCATCGAACCCATCGTTCTACCATTCCTAGACCGGCAAGGGAACTTGCTGTTCCAACAGGACAATGCACGTCCGCATGTATCCCGTGCCACCCAACGTGCTCTAGAAGGTGTAAGTCAACTACCCTGGCCAGCAAGATCTCCGGATCTGTCCCCCATTGAGCATGTTTGGGACTGGATGAAGCGTCGTCTCACGCGGTCTGCACGTCCAGCACGAACGCTGGTCCAACTGAGGCGCCAGGTGGAAATGGCATGGCAAGCCGTTCCACAGGACTACATCCAGCATCTCTACGATCGTCTCCATGGGAGAATAGCAGCCTGCATTGCTGCGAAAGGTGGATATACACTGTACTAGTGCCGACATTGTGCATGCTCTGTTGCCTGTGTCTATGTGCCTGTGGTTCTGTCAGTGTGATCATGTGATGTATCTGACCCCAGGAATGTGTCAATAAAGTTTCCCCTTCCTGGGACAATGAATTCACGGTGTTCTTATTTCAATTTCCAGGAGTGTATATTAAATGTATAATCGTTTTTACACTTTCACAGGCAGAGGTCTACGTGTCGCTTAGTAAAAGGGGCAGATAAGTGAAAACGAAACATATGGAAAAAGTAGGTAATTGTTTATTATTTCAAAAGTAGTCGTCCTATCTGTTAATAAATTAATCCAACTGTGAGACGAAGCGGTCAGTGCCTTCACGGAAAAATGTTTGTTGTTGCCTACAAACCATGACTGTAGACAGGTGTCCGAAGCAAATCGACTGCCACGTATGTATTCCTTCGGGGCTCCAAAAATATGTAAATCGGATGGGGGGGAGATCGGAAGAATATGGAGAATGTTTAAGGGTTTCCCAGTAAAACCTCAGCAGCGTAGCCGAAACATCCTTGGGAATGGTGGACCCGCCCACATGTTGCCAAAGAAGTTTCGAGTTCACTGAAAAAGTTTCGCCTGGAAGCCCTTACGCATTCTCCATACGGTCCCGATCTCTCCCCATGCGATTTCCATATTCTTGGAGCCCTGGAGAAAGAGATTAGTGCTACGCGGGGTAGCCGTGCGGTCTATAAGGCATCTTGCCGCGGTCCGCGCGGCTTCCCCGCGTCGGAGGTTCGAGTACTTCCTTGGGCATGGGTGTGCGTGTGTTGTACTTAGCGTAAGTCAATTTAAGTTAGGTTAGGTAGTGTGTAAGCCTAGCGACTGATGACATCAGAAGTTTGGTCCCATAGAACTTACCACAAATTTCCAAAGACATTCGTGGCTGTCGATTTGCTTCGGGCGAAGAGATGCACGCCTGCGTAAGATCATGGTTCCGTAGACAATCGCAAACATTTTTGTATTCTCTGTGAGATGTATGACGTTAACTAGCCGGCATCCATAAGATCACTATCGTTGGTATTCTACGGAGGCTTGGAGATAGTACAATGTAACACCGAAGTCCACTGCAAATAAAAGAACACCTATAAATACAGATGAAGATGTCATCCCGACTACATAATCAGGTGTTTGTGGGAGACCCTACTTGTGGGCAGAAAGCTGCAGTAGTAGTTACGAGGATGACGAAAGATGATGCTGAGCTTGTGTATAGAATAAATGGCACAAATAAAAGAGGAGATGTAGTTACCTGATTGTCTAGACTTCGATAGAAATATTAGTCATTACTCTGAAATAAAGAAAATTCGAAGTGTTTTACAAACTTATCGGCCATAATGTTGAACACCCCTTAAAAGAGCACATTCGCTGCTGTGGAGTGCTACACATAGTGCAGAACTGGAACCAACTAGTCACATGAAACTCCATAACTGATTTATTTCGTTGCATACAAATAGTTTCACGTACTTGTCGGCTATCTGAAATCAACGCAGTAAGCTGGATCGACGTGCAGACGTAACAGAATGGCAGAAAGGAGGCATCGTGTTTGGACGTGTCCATGACCAAAGGATTAATGTGTTTTTGCAATTTGTTAGCATATCGGCGCGGTCTCTCCCAAGTGTGTACAGCAGCGGTCGTCAAACTGCGGCCCGAATCAAGTGTTCGTGCGGCCCGCGGTTCTCCGCCGTGTTTTATAATACTAGGCTTCTCGCAACTAACAGCAGATATCCCTAAAACGTCAAACAACGTTAACAAGCTTGTCAAGATTGAATCCTTCTTGCTCAATAACAATCAAATATGCTTGCAGAGAGAGTAATATTTGAAGATGAGCTCAATTTTAATTGACGTCGATGAATTCGGCTGTGAGTTAAGTAAACTTTGCCGCCTACCTCAGGGACAGGGTGGTAAGTAACGCCGCCACATATTTTATTGTTTGTCTTCCAATGCCGACAATTCACGAGCGCGCGGATCTCGTACCGATCAGCTAATATGACGTAAATGCCATACGGAAGTAACACGAATTCGTGCATACGCATTATAGGGACGGCCATCTTCAAATATGGTACATCAGTAAATGTTTATAACAAGTAATATGAAATCAAATTAAGGTTGTCGTAATACAATTCAACGAGTAGAAGAAAAATGACATTAAAAACATTTAGTAAACATTTTTGATCGTGTCTCATATTTCAGTTACTGTTATTAATTAATATGACATACTGTTACCAATTAATGGTAAGATGGGTAAGGGAAGGTGTAGTAACACCGCCAGGACGGGAAAAGTGGCCATTGCACATTTTTTACCCTGAAAAGCGCTGCTGCCTGCTGAGAATTAGTAACACTAGTTCTAATACACATCGCCATTGTTGTCGGTGAGATTGACAGAGGAAGCTTGTTTCGCTTTTTCTTATTAAAAACTTTTTATTTATTTTGAGTCGTCTGATGTAAGATATGCCATTTATATTATTCTTATTATTTCACTTGTATGGACAGTAATAAGTTTTTACAACATCGATGTTTAAACAAAGTCTTTGGGCCAACAAACGGAGTTCCTTGTTATTTCTTTCAGTTTGTTAGGATCTTCTGTGGATCACTAATGCCAACATGGTGTCCGGTTGGGAAAAGTGGCAAGACTACTCGTTCGGAAAAGTGACCGCCGGCCGCGGTGGCCGAGCGGTTCTAGGCGCTCAGTCGGGAACCGCGCGACTGCTACGGTCGCAGGTTCGAATCCTGCCTCGGGCATGGATGTGTGTGATGTCCTTAGGTTGGTTAGGTTTAAGTAGTTCTAAGTTCTAGGGGACTGATGACCACAGATGTTAAGTCCCATAGTGCTCAGAGCCATTTGAACCATTTTTCTGAAAAGTGACCAAGGTGTTTACCCAAACAGCAGCTAGTTACTTTTAAAAAACACAAGTAACGCAATAGATAAAACTGACTTCTAATCCCTTTTATATACAAAGCTATCATTCGCCATTCTATCCTTTCGTGGTAATTTTGAATTAATTACCTCATATTATTTAAAACCGTCTCAGTCCTGTTATATTTGGCCTAATGCAAAAGTACGACTGAAAATTGTCTGCTGCAGCTATTTGGCATACTCCCAGATAGTAGGTCGTGAAGATGTCTGGAAGATACGCCAGAAAATCAGAAGAACGAAAATGAGATACTGTTGCGATGGCACTGGCCATGTAAAAAAGACATGTAGTTCCAATATATTATTTTCTTTTTCCCATAAAAATGATGTAATACCTTTTAATACGTAGATTTAGAATGTGTAAGTGGTAAGCTTCTATCAATAACCATCTTTTGGTGAAAATTGAACCTGTCTTTGAGTGGCCGTTTTACACAACCCCCACCACCATCACCACCCCCTCCTTCCGCGCACCATTTACCTCTGCAGCGTAAGGTGTCACCCTACAATGTCAGTTTGTCAATATTTGGTCTTGAGCTAAAAAGTTTGACATCCACTAGTCTACGGGGAACTATGTACAGTACCATTCACATCAATGCTACAACAAATAAGAACAGTGGAGCTAAAAGGATCCTAAAGTAACTCTCCATGATGAGCAAGCTTTTTTTAAAGAGTAGAATCCCAATAGGACCGCATTAGTATTGTGATCTTCGCAAAAAGTCATCTCTGCAAAGGGCTAGTATTTCAGTCGAGGAGATACAGAATACGGGTCTGTGATGTTGTTTGCACGTATTGGTGATATCATCCTGTACTATGAGCCCATTTTTAGACAGAAACGTTCAAAACAGAGAGTTAAGAGCAGAGGAAAAACACTGCCATGGCAAGCGCCATGGGAAAATAAACCTATGCGACGGTCTGGACGGGTAACAACGGCATTAGGTGGACTTACTTGCCATTTACGACAGATCTAGCAAGGGGAGAGTTGTGTCAATAGCGGGTATAATGCAATTGCTAGGCACCAGCATTTCTGTTAGCGTCCGTCATAAAGGTGTCAGTACGATCGACGCGGTAGCGCTATGCGCTACTTTGGTTTCTCCTGTACTGCCCTCGTCAATGGTAGTTGGGTGTAACAGCAGGGCTAGGTTTGCTGCCACTTTTTTCCGGCGTCGTTCCTATTAGCCTGCGTCACATGCTGCGCCCCCACCCCTCCCCGCCCACCCTCTCCCCATCAGCCGTCAACTTTTGCACCCTCTTCCAAGATGACAACAGTAGTGTTCACAAGCCTGTAAGAATACACTTTGTGTTCAAAAGTATCCGGACAACTATTAGCTGAAGGTAATATGGGGTTTGCCACCCTTCGCCTTTATGATGGTCGGATTCTGCTCGAGATAGTTTCAGTTAGGTGTCTCAATGCCTTTGGAGAAATGGTAACTCACTCTTCTCATGACCAAAGCCAGAGAAGGCTTACTTACAAAGAACGGTAGCGCTAGGTGGCAAAAGTTCAAAGGTCGCAGGCCGCGAATGGAAGAATAGTTTATCCGTCAAGCGAGAAGAAAGTCAAAAAGATAGGCGACCGATTTGTTTGATTGTACTGTAGTAGTGAATCGAAGAAATAATAAGGCTATGAAGTAAACCGGTAGTTTCCACAAGTTTATTTCTCGTTATTTAATAGTGAGGAATGAGCAAATGATCACATATGTACGTTGTTATGAGATAACGGAAAAATAGAATTGCTGAATTAAGAAAGTTATTGTATGATAAATTTTAATTTTTAATTATTTTCCAAATTTGAGTCGCATCTCCTGCCAAACTGAGGAATTTCATTTTGTTAATTAATGGACGGTAGTTTGCGCATTACGAGGAATGTATACTAATGTCCTTAGTTCCGAATTTTCCACCTGAATTAAATACAAATATAAAAATATGAATACCAGAATTATACATGAATACTTCCTGACAATAAAAAATGAAGCACCCAGAAGACATGGTCGATTAGAATTGCAATTCTGTGTGAGAGGTAGGACAGCCATCAGAGTGCAATAGCGTTGTTCGTGTGTAGTGTTGTTACCAAGCCTGGTGGGATATATAAGATGCGTGAACAGCATCAGAAGTTAAATGATACCTTGAAGGACACGCTAACGTCGCATATTCGTGTGAGACGAGGTTCTCAGCACCTGACAAAGAGTCAAAGGGGCCTTATTGCGGATCCCCATTTGACTGCCTGGTCGAATAGTGCAAAATCGAGGTTTGAAAGGCATTTGGATGTGACGTTAACTCGATATAGGATTTTATGAGGACGCGAGGGCTAACATACTTGTCGTCAAGGTTCCGGTCGACCATGTCTGACCACAAGAGAGTTTCAACGTGTTGTGCACCTAACTCATCGTAACCACGTCGACACTGCGCCTGCTAACCCTGTTTCTTTCTGTCATCACATACCATTGGTCGCAGACTAGCAGCAGCCGAATTAGTGAACTACCACCCCAGGCGAAGGCTGCCATTAACAACACAACAAAAACAGCTGTGTTTCGTGTGGTACAATGACTGGGAAGTATGGAGTTCTGATGAATGATATCGCATTGTGTTCATGGATAAATCGCGGTTCTGCACTACCCTAAATGAACAGTCGGCGAGAATGTCGACGACCGGGGGAGAGATCCTATTCTTCCAACGTTTTGGGGAGGCGAAGCAGTGTTAATCCTGACGTCGTCGTGTGGGGAGCCATTGGGTATGATTTTACATCGCGGCTGTTGGTGACTAAGTGAGCTCTGAAGGCACAACTTAACCTCACGGCCATCTTGCGTCTTATGTGAATGTTTCTTGTGCCATTTGTCAAACGGACAATGCTCTGCCATAGCACTCGTCCCCATGAACTGTCAGCGTGATGTTGTGGTTCTCCTGTGACCCCAGCTCTGCTCGTGGTAGAACGAGTGCGAGACCAGCGCGATGTCCCAGTGCCAGTATTTAGGTTATCAAGTACTAGTTACAATAATTGTAAGCCTGCTTGCCTCAGCAGAAGGTACAACAACTTTTTTACACACTTCCCAAACGAACCAGGGCATACATCTAGGCTTGAATTGGGGAAACGTCATAGTGATAAGGGGGCTCATACTGACAAGCTGTTGGTAAATTTGACTCGATTTTGTAATCACTGAAACAGTATCACATATCCTCTCTACCCGTGCAGATTCATTTTGTTTCCTCCTCCCTTCTGGGCGCTTCACTTTTCTTGTCAGGCAGTGTAGAACTGAACTGTTCACGGATCATTTCTGGCCGAGCAAGTACTTCATACAAACATCAACATAAGTTTTGCATCATCCTTTTATTATGAAATAAATGGCACAAAAGAATTGGTTCACATTTGCAATGTGTCCAGTTCACAGACTAAAATAAGAAATACATCTGTTAACGGCAAAGTCGTCTGTTTGCATGGGGTGCTGGGGGTGGGGTGTGGGGGTGGGGTTTATAGCACTCCTGAGCAACATCAATACGCGGTGGAACGTCCCCTTGCTCTGATGTAGGCTTGAATCCTATCGTGACATATCCCTGGTCCAAATAGCGTCGACGTTCAGAAGCAGTTCGTCTCAATCGACCCCACACATGTTCGATTGGGTACATGTCAGGGGAACAGGCAGGCCACTCTATTCTCGTGATCCTCGCATGTTGAAGGAACGTGTTCACGGGAACAGCACAGTTATCACGCGGTTTATCATTTTTACCAGAATGTTTGGTTGCAGAATTTGGTCCCTATACCGCTGAGCAGTGAGACTGGCCTCAACACCCCCGAGAGGTGTACGGTGGCACCATGCACTGCTATCCCAGAGCATCACTCGGCTACCGCCTTGTTGCACACGTAGGACACTGTGCTGGAGGCATTTGATATTACCTGGTTGTCTTCCAACACGTTGTCTACGATTATCAGGATACAAACATGTCCGCGTTTTGTCAGTAAACAACACACGACGCAAATCCTGGGGCATGCATTTTACATAATTTTTTGCCCATCTGTAACGGAGTCCATGGTGCTGTGGTATACGACGTACGTGGTGCTCGCTAACGTCATCAGAAATGGAGATTCGCACAATGAAATCGTCTCCTAACAGCTTGACGCGTCGTCCAAATTCAGTTCTGGAGTACTCAGCCCACAGTTTCCTTTGACTCAAAACTCACAGATATCAATCATCCTGTGCACTTGTCGAACGTGGACAGCTTGTGCTGCGTCAGTCTTCAAAACTACCTGTCAGTTGGGACCGATTCCATGTACAGACCACATCACTTTGACACCGGTGCACACCGTGAGCAACTTCCCTGATTGACAAGCCTCATGTGTGTAGCTTGTTGGTGGAGTCCCGATCATTGTCCACGATTGTCCCTCGTGGCATGATAGGTAATAACTCTGCTGTTCCACAGACGTCTCCAATGCGTACCTACTGATGCTTTACTTCCAACAGGAGTGTTGCAGTCCATTAAAGTGAAGCATTCTACCAATAGGTATCGTTCATGGCAACTGTGTATATGTTTGCAAACAACGTCAGGGCTGACTTTCAGATCAGTACAGGAACAGTCACAAAGCAACACAACTGCACGATGAAACTTTTATTGATATGCGTATATCAGAGGTTTCCCTACTCAAATTAAACGAAATACTCAATGAAACTATGACAGATCTAGGCCCAGAATATCAATCCAAACACTACACAGGGTGTAAATTTTAAGTTTAAAAACCAGAATAACTCGAGAAATAAGCTTCACACGGAAAAATGTGTAGAATCCGATTTTGATTATTTTCGAGGGAGACATCTGTTGGTGCTAAAGTTAGCCCGCTACCCCAGCCCCCTGGGAGTGGGGCGGGAGGCAACTTTAAAATTTCTAATTGGAACCCCTATTTTTTATTGCGGAATCAAATGTAGATCTGCCAATAAAAATTCCAAAGGACGACTGTTAGCTGAAATCTATTATTTACAAGTATAATTGTTTGACTGCACACAGAGTACAGCCATGTGCTAGAATTTACGAAGGGTATCAAAATTCATTAACACCACATCTCGTGTAGACATTGTATCGCCAAAGAATGTGAACCGCGGAGGTCCTCAGATGCTGCAAGTACTTACGGTATTAATATTTTCGCATCGTACACTTTTGTCTCGTACATTTAAGACTGGATATGCGCTACCAATGCCCTCTGACCCCTCCCACCGCTCTACGATCTCGTGTCCAGGATACATTTAGGTGTCAAGGGTGAAGCACGTAACTCTACACTATGCATAACAGTATAACACAATTAATTAGAAAAATATAGAAATAATAAAGAAGCAGCAATAACACGTGAACACATATAGAAATTGACAGTAAAGCTGAATGGTTATGGTTACATTGCTGAATAAAATGGCCTCCGCTTCCCTCCTTCACTCAGTAGTGCCAATTGGAATGTTTTGGAGCAGAACGGCATTTTACTTATGGGCTTAAGGGAAGATATATAGGACAGCCAACTTGGGGAAAACAATTCGTTTTATCTTTTACCGAAAAAACTGTGGTGGGGAGCCGTTGGCAGAGGTGAGACAGAACAAAATCAGGTGGAGGTAGCTATGTGATTATATGCTCGTCCTTTCTTTCCTCATACCGTGATACCAATTATAAAGCAGGCGTTCAACGTCCAGAAAGCAGCCAGGATAGCCAAGACTAGAATACCCGATGGTAGTAGATGCTCTCTGTTCTACATTCTAAGAAATGGGAGCAAGACATTATTTTAACTACGATCCTTTACTGCCATCACCAGAAGTGAGACATCGTATAATATTGTACAAGAAGTCTCCTGGAGACTTCTTGAAGGTGGTATGTCTGCGAGCCAACCCCACCTGTGTACCGCTCAGTGGTCACGTCGCGTCACAAATGGCTGCGCTACCATGTACTCAGGACTGCATATCAATTGAGAATCTTTCGCTTCGCAGATGAGACCTGGTTTAGCATGCAAAGTGACAGCGGACGTGTTCTGATTTGGCGAGAAACCACAGGCCGTAATAATCCGTCAACCATGGGTTAAATTGGTGCTTTCAGGTATTGTAGTGTTTATATATGGTGGTAGTATAACAGTACGTATACATATAGAATTTCATGTGTTTCTATAGGGAACACTATTGATAACTATGCACATACTTATCCCTGTTCGATGATCTGATTCCACAAAACAGTAGTGTTCAACCACACATGGCTACTCGCTCGGACGAATATCTTAAACAGCAAGACATAAAGTGCTTGGCAAATCCTGCTTATTCAACTTGAATCCCACAGTATACGTCTGAGATTCTCTCTGAAGGTGGGCTACTGCAACTTTTTACCTAGAATGTTTCCACACTAAGAGCAATCTTACAACAAGAATGACATTCACTTGCTAAGAAGTTTATGAATATTTATTAACAGCGTCTCATTACAGTGTGTACCGTATTTTTGTTCGGAGTAATTACATTCTTTGTTGATGCACCTCACCTAGATCAAATTGACAAATCACTTCCACTTTTCGAACCTGAAATGAAACATTGTTTTAATGCGTCATTTATTCACTTTCATTTGTTTTACGAAAACCGGCATAAATCATGCAAAAGGTAGCAGGATTTTGCTGGCATGTTGTCAAACGTATATACGGTGTATGACTATTACAGGTACAAACGAAACGGTGTGAGTAGAGAACAAATAAATAAGAGAGTAATCACTACAAACACAGCTCCGGAAACCAATGGTTTCCCCGATACGACGTAGCCACAAGTGCAGTAATGCCAATTTTACAACACTGTTAATGTCTGAGACTACGTTTTGGGTGATGTTCCTCATGGTGAAAGGATGTGTATGTGACCCGTGACTGCTGAGGCACCAGCAAACTTTCCTGTGGCTTTTCGGGAACACGTACCATGACTCTTCGACGACAGTGTATCTGCCGTGGCTCTCTAATACCATGGGCTCTCAGCTCCCCCGACTTGAACTTGGTGGATTTTTGTGTGTAGGGCTATTAGAAAGTTTTGGTGTATTCCAGCCCTTTTGACAGTGTCGATAAACTGTGGGAACACGTTGTGGATGGTTGTCAATGCACTCGGAACACGCCTGGGATTTTTGAACGTGTACGAATATAGATAAGGGGAAGTGCTGAATCCTGCTTTCGCATGAACAGTGGTCATGTTGAACAATGTGTTTGCTCTCAAGTGCAAACCTGGAGTTTGGATCCTCGGGGACATTTTTGCAAGTTGTTCAAGTCCTCTGTCGTAGTACGTCGTATGCGGAAAACCATTAGTTTCCAGACCTATGTTTATTAGAAGTGTTTGCTCATTTCAGTGTCCTCTATTCGCCGCTAGTCAAACACCCTATAGAATATCAGCTTGAAGTTAGTGTCACTTCTGACTCAGTTCTGTTGATAGTGGCTCTGTTGTGTATTGAAATGACTCTATGATGGATTCACCAAGATAATGCCAGACACCCCTCTCCCTCCCCCCACTCCATCTTCCCCGGCTTTCCTGCATTGCCCCTTTCCACTTCACTAACTACCGCGCTTCGTTCGGCTTAGCTGGTCCTCCATCTTTCCATCTTTAGTGTCCTCATTGTTAAGGCGACAATAAGCTCCAAGAAAGAGTTGCTCCTAGGTGGCTCTTACGAGCAATGATACAAATCTTCCAACGTGACGACAATGGAACTGCTTGTGTTTTATGGATGGCGTTCGCATCTGTGGTAGCTCAGGTGACACTTATTATACCCGACAAACGAGGACTTTAGTTATAAACTGGAAATTCAGTCTCGTTTTCCTTGCTTATTACAGGTTTCTAGTGGTTGTGAAAACGAAATCTCAGGATTGGTTCCTCGAGAAAATTGATGTCTTGAAACCGCTTCTTGATTCTAAGCGTCAGGTAACTATCAACTGGCACTCAAACCCTTGCAACGCTACCCGCAGGTATCTAAACGAAGCAAGGGCAATTGTTCAGCGCACCGTCCGTAGCCACAGTAATACCTACTCTGAGAAAGTGTACGCGAACACACAGGAGGATGTCGAGGCTGGAAACATCAGCGGAGTGTGTTTAGGAATCAAGCGAGCCATTCGGCCCACCCCTAAGAAGACCACCACACTTAAGGAATTCGATGGAACAGTCATTACAGATTGTAATTGGCAACTGAAACGATAGGTGGAACACTATTCCAACCTCTACTTACACCCGGTCAACATCAGTCCAAAAGCAACAGGAGAAATTTCTCAGTTGCTAAGTGCACGAGCTGGATGCCGTGCCTGCTAAGGATGAACTTCAGAGAGCTGTCTCGTTTCTTAAATACGGGAAATGCCCCGGCAAAGAGAACATCCACGCAGAACTTATCAAACTAACATCGCCCCTCCCAGTGGTCTACAACCTTTTATAGAAATGTTGGGCTGAGGGTACTGTGCTGTACGATATGCGCGATGCCAACATCGTCACTTTGTACAAAGGTAGAGGAGATCACAGTGATGCAACTGCCGCAGGAGAATTTCGCTGCTGAGTATCGTTGGAAAAGCGTTTGCCCGTGTGATGCTGAGCAGGCTGGAGAAACTTGCCAAACGTGTGTACTCTGAGTCTAAATGTGGGTTTAGAGCCCAGCGTTCTACTACTGATACGATCTTCACACTCTGGCAGACACAGGAAAAATGCAGCGAGCAGTAGACCCCATTGCTCATTGCCATCATTGACCTAAATAAGGAATTTGACACAGTCAGTAAAGAGGAATCGTGTACTAGTGAAAATAGCTTGCCCTCCAAAACTCCTGAAGATGATCAGGGCTTTTTACGACGAGATAGAGGGTGCTGTGATTTTTGGAGGAAGCACGTCAGTTCCTTTTCTTATGCAAAGAGGAGTGCTTCAAGCCTGTGTACTGGCCCATACCTTGTTTGGCACAGTCTTCTCCTTACTTCTCAAAGTTGCATTCGGCGAAAAAATCCTGGGCATCCATCTGCACACCAGGGCCGACGGAAACTTTGCAACATCTCATTACTCAGATCCATGCGTTATCTTGAGGACTTATATGTATGTAACTTGTTATTCGCTGATGATGAGGCGTTCATAGCACATTCTCAAGACGATCTTCAAAGGCTTGTGGACAAATTTACTGCTCCATGCAAGCTCTTCTCCATGTCTGTGAATTTGAAGAAGAGTCTGATTATGACGCAAAGCTACACAGGTAAGCCTGCCTTCAGATGTTTCATTGTTAAATACAGTCAACAAAATCTGCTATTTCGATTGACTAGTGTCAGATCTTTCTCTAGACGATGAAGTAAAGCTAAGAATTGGCAAAGTGGCAAAGGGCAAACTTCGCAAAAGAGTATGGGATAACAAAGACCTTAGCGTGACCAAAAAAATGCCTGTCTGTCAAGCATGCGTGCTGAGCTCCCTCATGTATGGTGGTGAAACCTGTACATTGTATACCAAACAACAACATAACCTCAACACCTTTCATCTGCGCTGCTTACAAAACATTCTAGACATAACATGGACGGGCCATGTGACAAATGAGATACCTGGACGCTGCGAATCTACCGTGCAGCACCGCCACTCTCAGGGAACGTCGCCTGCTGTGGCTAGAACACTTACATTGTACGGACCACTCCCGTCTTTCCCGACGCACACTGCGTAATGCGGTAGTACATGCCAAGAGACCGCTGGAAGACCTGCTTTGCGTTTCAAAGATTGCGTCAAACGTGATGTGAACGCATTCAGTACTGAATGCGACAAATCGGAGAAGCTTGTCGAAGACAGCAGCAGATGGAAGAAAATTATCAAGAATGGCAGAAATTTTCACGACGGCGACTGGCTGAACAACTTAGCTGTATAAAGAGCTTTGAGACAAGTGTCTCCAACGAATCACTCTTTTGGTGTGGTATACAGCTGCCCCACCTCTGGTCGTCAAGCAAGGTCTCCTGAGTCACCAAAGAAAGTGCCTGCGCGATGTTACTTGAATTTTCTGTTAGGAAGTATAGGCCATTGATGATGGAAGGGACTTAGTAGACGAAGTTGATAAGGAACCATCTCAGAAAAAGTGCCGTTTGGATATAAAACAAGTTTGAAGCTCAGGTTAGTTTCAAACCTCCCGCTTCTGGGAACGCACAAAATTTGAGAAAAGGGCGCCCTCGTCATTCCCCTTCGTAATTATGACATGACATACCAGTTTCTTCCAACGACAACAAAGGCAGGCAAATCAGCGCACACTCCGCTGCAGAGTGAAAATCTCATTCTGGAAAAATCCCCAGGCTGTGGCTAAGCCATATCTCCGCAATATCCTTTCTTTCAGGAGTGCTAGTTCTGCATGGTTCGCAGGAGAGCTTCTGTAAAGTTTGGAAGGTAGGAGACGATATACTGGCAGAAGTAAAGCTGTGAGTACCGGGCGTGAGTCGTGCTTCGGTAGCTCAGGTGGTAGAGCACTTGCCCGCGAAAGGCAAAGGTCCCGAGTTCGAGTCTCGGTCGGGCACACAGTTTTAATCTGCCAGGAAGTTTCAAATCAGCGCACACTCCGCTGCAGAGTGAAAATCTCATTCTAAAGGCAGGGAGAATTTGGTACTTTGCAACTGGGAGAGTCGACTGTGGTGTTGCTCGGACGTACCGCACTCTCGACTGCGGAGAAGACGTCGTTCGTCACGTAGAAGAGAAGCCGACGACGAGTACCCGAAACATTGGCCGTGGCATGGATTCCTGTAGAGTACACAGGCCAGAGACCGTTTTATCCGCTTTATGCGTGCCGTGAAGCGTCGGATTTCAAAGTGATCCTTTCTTTAAACATATTTGACATCCAAACGGCACATTTCTCGGCGTGGTCCCATTTATTGTGGAGTGAGCAATATCGGAACTGGACCACGAAAGAAGGAATACGCTATTCATAGTTAAATACCGCTTCAGATTGTTGAATGATTCTCTCCCTCATTAGGATGGTGTGACAGTGCAGCTAGGAAAATCGCAGGAATGTCATGGAATGTGACCAGTTTGGTAGTAATGGGTTCATGCTATGGGAAATCACATTTTCGTTAGTGGTAGAAGAAATACTATTAATGTGCAGGGGTATAGATATGAGATATGCCTTCAAAGCTACGATTGGTCCAGATTTCTTTTTTATGGCCGACAATACTCATCCTCATCGAGATGCTTTGGCAAAAAATTTGTGTCAGGTGAAGACATTCGAGGCCTCTGAACTTGAACCCTATAGAGATGGTTCAAATGGCTCTGTGCACTATGGGACTTAACATCTACGGTCATCAGTCCCCTAGAACTTAGAACTACTTAAACCTAACTAACCTAAGGACATCACACAACACCCAGCCATCACGAGGCAGAGAAAATCCCTGACCCCGCCGGGAATCGAACCCGGGAACCCGGGCGTGGGAAGCGAGAACGCTACCGCACGACCACGAGATGCGGGCCCTATAGAGAATGTCATACATGTCGAGGCGGTAGTCACTGGCCACCACACTCTAACAGACTTCCGTACAGCTCTTCCTAATGAATGAGTTCTGTTGCCAGTGGAATTCTTGACCTGCCTCACAGACAATATGCCACGTGGCTGTCAGGAAAATGTGGGAGCTAAGAATAACCAGATCTCCTGTTAACTCTTTCTTTACTTGGGAAGTAATCTCCCGATTTTGTAATTTTTATTTATTTATTATTACTGATTGGAAACGCATATTCACTTTCTTAGATCTTTGTACACTGCTGGCCATTAAAGTTTTCAGTACTCAGAAGAACAGTACGTAACGAAATTTTTCTTATTGTGCTTATACAATGGGAAAAATACATAATTAAAGTTGTTAGTGATTTGGGGGTATGCTGGAATCGAAATTTAGTACTCTGGCGTCAAAAGTGCATCTAATCCGGCTGGGCATCAATTCGAACTGAGACGTCTTAGTTGTTACATATTGCTTGAATAATATGCCAGAGTTCATCAATCGTAGTGGCTAACGAGTAGTGGTGTTCCAATCTCTTGAGGTAGGTTAGGATAGCACGGCCACCTGATTGTACGGATATTTGTCTTCGTACAAACAAGCCCATATTCTGATCCAAGGTACATGACGGGGTTGTACGACCCTGCATGTTTGAACGAAAAATATGTCTGTCGTCTCTGGCGCTATTTTCATGTGACCGTTTACAACCAGATTGGCGTTGAGCATGGGCTTCCTGAACAAAGCGATTTCATATTAGCTTGACTGCCGTTGGACCAGATCAGCTCGAGGAGCAATATCTCTGCTCAGTAAACCACATTCCCGATAGGCAGGCCATCCTGCTGCTGTAGCGGTCTGGTGCCTGTTGGTAGGCGTTTTGGTTCTTGCACGAGACTTAGCATGATTTTTTCACAAACAAACAAAATTCAAATATGAACTTTGTATGTGAAACCCACTTCATAATCTTTTCTCCCGTAAAGAATTTAGATGGTGTTGTACTGTATAGTACTGTATGGAACTGGAGACCTAGAAACGACGGAGAGGCTTCGTCCCTTCCGCAGCCCTCAGTGGGTCACAACCCCACAACAGGCTTCAGCAGTCCACTCACACCACCGCCACCCCACACCGAACCCATGGTTATTGAGCGGTTCGGCCCCCAGTGGACTCCTCGGGAACGTCTCACACCAGACGAGTGTAACCCCAAATGTTTGCGTGGTAGAGTAACTATGGTGTACTCGAATGTGGAGACAATGTTTGCGCAGCAGTTGCCGACAGTGTAACTGTGGCGGAATAAGGAGAAACAGCCCGCGTTCGCCGAGGCAGATGGAAAACCGCCTTAAAAAACCATCCACAGATTTGCCGGCATACCGGACCTCGACACTAAGGCGGATTCGTGCCGGGGACCGGCACGCCTTCCCGTCTGGAAAGCTGTGCGATAGACGGCACGGCTAACCGGGCTGGCTTAGATGGTGTTACTCCAACCATCAAAAATGGTTCAAATGGCTCTGAGCACTATGGGACTCAACTGCTGAGGTCATAAGTCCCCTAGAACTTAGAACTACTTAAACCTAACTAACCTAAGGACTACACACACATCCATGCCCGAGGCAGGATTCGAACCTGCGATCGTAGCGGTCGCGCGGTTCCAGAATGTAGCGCCAGAACCGCTCGGCCACCAGCGGCCGGCCTCCAACCATCTCCGCGCGGTTACGTTGAAATATGAGGGGCATTCCACAACTAATACAACACCTTTCTCTTCAGCCAGTTTCGGTTGAAAAAACGCGGAACTGTTGTGGAACTTCATAGACTACACCCTCTGCAGGCCCTATAGCTTCATGAAGTTCCCATAGTTGGGGCGGTATACATAGCCATCAAAATGGCGTCTATAGCGGAGGTGTTACTGAGTTTCTTTTGGTGGAAAACCAGAGCATCGCAGATGTTCATAGATGCTTGCAGAGTATCTACGGAGACCTGACACTGAAGAAAAGCAAGGTGAGTCGTTGGGGCGAGGCGTCTGTCATCGTCGCAACAAGGTCGTGCAAACCTCTCCGATCTCCTGGGTGCCGGCCGACCGCACATAGGTGTGACTCCTGCGATGTTGATACGTCTGGACACTCTCATTCGAGGTCATCGACGGATCACAATCAAACATCTCGCTGTTCAACTGAACGTCTCTGTTGGTAGTGCTGACACATTCGTCCACCAGTTGGGGTATTCAAAGGTGTGTGGTCGCTGGATTCCTCGCTGCCTAACAGATGACTTCCATCAGTTTTGCCCAATGAAGGATGCACTCCGCGAGAGACAGAACGTGGATGACGCAGCAAGACGTTGGGTCCGACGTCTACCAGTAGAGTGGTACCATGCGGGCGTACAGGCCCTCCTAGTAAGGTGGAACGGAGAAGCGTTTTGTAGCCAAAACAGTGGGGCATGCTAACGTGTATAGGAATTCTGAATAAAACCCATCTGTTTTCAGAAAAAAAGTGTTGGATTACTTATTGAATGCCCCTCGTATAAATGACGATCAAAACGTTTCCGGAGGCTGTACAGTGCAGAATCTGTATACCAATTAGGCAAAAATCACATTGAGCATTGAGGCAATCATCCCATCGACGAACCAGGTTGAAGTTACACGTTTGGTAAAACACCGTGTCCTTCTACGTGAAAAAGTCAATAACTGCCTATGCACATCCTCGACCCTTCATGTCCTTCTTTTTTAAGGGACCGAAGGCATGATAATCGCATTGGAGAGATCAGTATTACAGGGCAGGTGCTCAAGTGTCTCCTACTTGAGTTGGCGTAACTTCTGTGTTACGACATTGGCGGTATGGGACGTCCGTTATCCTGAAGCAGAAGCAGTACCCCTTGTAGGTAGAATGAATTTTCACTCTACAGCGGAGTGTGCGCTGATATGAAACTTCCTGGCAGATTAAAACTGTGTTCCGGACCGAGACTCGAACTCGGGATCTTTGCCTTTCGCGGGCAAGTGCTCTACCGACTGAGCTACCCAAGCACGACTCACGCCCCGTCCTCACAGCTCTAATTCCAAACTTCACAGAAGCTCTCCTGCGAACCATGCAGACTGGTAGAGCACTTTCCTGCGAAAGGCAAAGGTCCCGAGTTCGAGTCTCGGTCCGGAACACAGTTTTAATCCGCCAGGAAGTTTCATATCAGCGCACACTCCGCTGTAGAGTGAAAATTTCATTCTAGAAACATCCCCCAGGCTGTGGCTAAGCCATGTCTTCGCAATATCCTTTCTTCCAGGAGTGCTAGTTCTGCAGGGTTCGCAGGAGAGCTTCTGTGAAGTTTGGAAGGTAGGAGACGAGGTAGTGGCGGAATTAGAGCTGTGAGGACGGGGCGTGAGTCGTGCTTGGGTAGCTCAGTCGGTAGAGCACTTGCCTGCGAAAGGCGTAGGTCGCGGGCTCGAGTCTCGGTCCGGCACACAGTTTTAATCTGCCAGGAAGTTTCACCCCTTGTAGGCGTTTTTTTTTTCTCGACAGAATGCTGCCCTATACACATTCTTTATTTTACGGTGGATGTTTATCGGCGTTTGTCCTTTGGCAGCCAAAGAAAGCATAACAGCACGTTGGTCCTGTTTGGATGAGTTTGGAAATATAGTCACCATAATTGACGTTCCCGCATTTAAGGCTCGCACGTTGGAAAGACATGACTGCTACAATAATTCCTTGCCTCTATGTCGGTGCTTATATATCCGCGTCAGAGTCACGTGACGTTGCATATACGCTACAGCAACACCCACAAACTTTAACTTTTTGGTCACCCCTTATAATAACAGTTTAAATATCTAAGCATGTAGTACACCTCAAGCCAGTTTGACGTTCGTTGCTTGTCGTCTTCACGGTGTTATAGTTTTAATGATCACCAGTGTAATTTCATATTTCTGACGCTGTTGTGAGCTAAAGGTAGTGTAATTAATCTTTACTTTGTTGAGTAACCTTTTTTACATCTTTAGGGTAAAGTGGATACTTATTTTATGAACTTGATGATGCATAAATTTTGGGCAATTTCGCTGCTAGTTTCGCTGCTGGGTCAACAAGTTTCTTACTGCAACAGTTCTGTGTTGATACGCCGCACCTGGCGTTTGCTCACTTTCGCCAGCCCCAGTGGCGCCAGCAAGGGCTGGACATTTGGATGGAGCGCCGGCAGGCACGCGCGGTCGGCCGCCGGTGTCCCCGGTCGGTGACCTCCGTCCTATGGCGGACGCGTAACGGCCTTGCACGCGACCCAGCCGCTCCCACATGCACGCACACACACGCACCAGCATACACACATGTCTCGCATGAAGAAAAAAAAGAGACGACGGCCGCGACGCGCCGAGCGCTACGCCGTCGCCTTGTCCTGCTGCTCTGCTAATCCAATTGGGCGCGAAACTCAGGAGGTCAAACGTTTGTCCACAGTTTGGATCTTACATAAATTGTACGAAATAATTATAATTTCACAGTCCTGTTGAAAGTCGCATTCACGGACGATTATGCCCAACATTACAACACCGAGTGCGTTCTGCCTTGGTCCAAATATATTGAGACATGACCGTTACAGCCTCAGACCTTAATAATATCGTCAACTTGTTGAGGGAAAGAAGTTACAAGTTTCTTCAGGTATGCCGTATTCAGCTGAAGCAATTCATAGATGATAATATCCCGTAGAGCTACCAATGTACGGGGAAGTTGAATGCTACGTTTCACCCGCTGTTCCTAACAGCCTAGACACTTTAAGTCGTATTAAGATCGGGTAATTTAGTGGGCTAGTGGTGGTGTGGTAGCTTACCTGAGTGTTCATCCAACTGGAAAAGTATGTAGCGCTTTATAAAATGGTAGGGTTCAAATGGCTCTGAGCACTATGGGACTTAACATCTGAGGTCATCAGTCCCCTAGACTTAGAACTACTTAAACCTAACTAACCTAAGGACATCACACACATCAATGCCCAAGGCAGGACTCGAACCTGCGAGCGTAGCAGCAGCGCGGTTCCGGACTGAAGCGCCTAGGACGGCTCCGCCACAACGGCCGGCTAAAATGGCAGGGTCCACAGCTCACTCATCATGAAGATTAAAAAAAAAACGCAACATTTCTCCATCAGAAATGTTGAAACGAAGATCCTGATGCATGTTGATGGTAGCCTAAATAAGAGGATTCAAGTAATTGTACGAAAAGTATCACGGAACCAAATCCATTCCAATTACACCCTTCAAATATCTCAGGTCAAACCTCTTATTGGGCCGTCGGTGCCCCCGTCGCCTCGAATTATTTGAAAAGAGACAACATAGCGAATCTTTAGGCCACACTATACGGCTCTAGTCAGCTGCTCTCTAGTTCCTCTGTTGTTTTCCACATTCATGTAAACATAAAATGTAGAAAGGGAAAAGATTAGGAAACTGAAAAGTTGGGTGGGAAATCGTGACGGCTAGCCGCCCAGGGTAGTGTGGTAAAGCAACGTGCGGCTGGTCCCGGTGGAGGTTCGAGTCCTCCCTCGGGCATGGGTGTGTGTGTTTGTCCTTAGGATGATTTAGGTTAAGTAGTGTGTAAGCTTAGGGACTGATGACCTTAGCAGTTAAGTCCCATAAGATTTCACACACATTTGAACATTTTTGGTAAAGCAACGGGGAAAGCTGGAAATTTGTGCCGGATACTGATTCGAACGCGGATTTACCGCTTCTAATGAGCGGTTGCCTCAACCGCTTCGGTCCCTGACCAAGTCAAATTTTCAGTTTATCACACGCTATAATATAGCGACCCTCGCCCATTAAACTCACTACTCGCAAGTTCTCATTACCGTATGAGTTCCGACGATGTTTGTGCATTCACACTGAAACAAACGTCGAGGAGCCGTTACCCTGTTTTTCAGAAATGTATTTATCTGAGTGGTGTCTCTTCTGTCCGACATGTCTGCCATTTGCGAGATGGTTGACTGTGGATGTCCAACGCATGCAGTTCCCTTCTGAAATGTTCGCTCGGAGGATGGTTGAGATAGACCTGCATCCACTGTAATTGCAATTCTCTTAGGGTTTGAAACCGACTGTTGCTGAATCTGCGCCTCGGTTCTCCTAGCCAGTCACGCCGTACGATTTTACTTTACTTTATTGACAAGGCATGACACTTGTCTCCGATGCTTGTTGCTTATAAAATGTTTACGATCAGTATTATTCTGCTGTGAACGTGGCAGCGAGTGGTACACCATTCCCTGTAGACACATCGTACATCATCAAATTGGTTGGGTTTGGGTTGTTTGGGGGAAGAGACCCAACTACGAGGTCATCGGTCTCATCGGATTAGGGAAGGACGGGGAAGGATGTCGGCCATCCTTTCTGCGTGACCAGAACGGACCGTACAGTTTCGGCCACAGCGTAGATTCGGCGCTGCAACACGCTGAAGTGGGACGATCTGCATCGACCGTTCGATACCGTCTGGTCTCCAGGAACCACATACATCTCAGGCTGAAATGGACACCTGAAAGTTCTACTACCCTTTGTACCAGCTGTTCATCTAAGATGGCTTGCACGTTCCTGCACACAAGTGCGAGAATGTTCATATAAAAGCTAATTAATGTAACGGCTGCTGAGCGGATTGTCCTCTATACCAAAGGATGGGATTACATACAGTATCTGATTGTGCTACAAGCCAAACCACTTGACGTTTGTCTTCTCTGGTATTGGTCAGCACAGACTGACAGACTGCAGCTATTAGCGATCGAGGTGGCGCTGTGGTTAGCACACTGGACTAGCATTTCGGAGGACGACGGTTCAAATCCGCGTCCGGCCATCCTGATTTAGGTTTTCCATGAGTTCCCTAAATCTCTTCAGGCAAATACAGTAATGGTTCTTTTGAAAGGTCACGACCGACTTCCTTCCCCTTTCTTCCCTAATGCGATGGGATCGACGACTTTGCTGTTTGGTCGCATCCCCAGATCAGTCAACCAACCAACTGTTGCTATTGCGGTGGCATTTAACCTGTATACGGCCAACACTTTAGTAGAACTTTCAGGTGTCCATTTCAGCCTGAGATGTATGTGGTTCCTGGAGACCAGACGGTATCGAACGGTCGATGCAGATCGTCCCACTTCAGCGTGTTGCAGCGCCGAATCTACGCTGTGGCCGAAACTGTATGGTCCGTTCTGGTCACGCAGAGAGGATGGCGGGCTTCCCATATCGTGATCACACTACGTGGTCCAGTTCGATTTTGTCTTTAAGTACAATCCTCTACCATCCATTGCATTCACACACTTATCACAGTAATAGTAGCATGCTCTGCACGAGCCGAAATATATTTGACATAGATTTGCCGCAGTGATATTGTACGAGCGATGTTTATGCTTTCCAATCCTCATGATTCCTTACAAGTTTCTTCTAGTGCGAATTTGCGAGTAATTTTAGTAATTACGTTAGTCAGGACTTATGTTACTTTGTAAGTTGGTTCTGCCGTGGATGTGATTACTGCAGGTCAAGTACCTCTCAAATTATTGATGTATTACCGGCGGTCGCTGTGGCCGAGATGTTCTAGGCGCTTCAGGCCGCAACCGCGCTGCTGCTACGGTCGCAGGTTCGAATCCCGCCTCGGGCATTGGATGTTTGTGATGTCCTTAGGTTGGTTAAGTTTATGTAGTTCTAAGTCTAGGGGACTGATGGCCTCAGATGTTAAGTCACATAGTGCTTAGAGCCATTTGATATATTATCAAAATTCAATTCTGGCTACTGGAAAAAAAAAAAATGGTTCAAATGGTTCTGAGCACTATGGGACTCAACTTCTGAGGTCATCAGTCCCCTAGAACTTAGAACTACTTAAACCTAACTAACCTAAGGACATCACACACATCCATGCCCGAGGCAGGATTCGAACCTGCGACCGTAGCGGTCTCGCGGTTCCAGACTGTAGCGCCTAGAACCGCGCGGCCACTCAAGCCGGCTGGCTACTGCACTTTAGCGATAACAATAACAAGTAGCTTCAATTTTTTATTTGCTGAGAGTCACAGAACGTCATACAAGGGAACAGAAATCACACTACTGGCCATTAAAATTGCTACACCAAGAAGAAATGATGATAAACGTGTATTCATTGGACAACTATATTGTACTAGAACTGACAAGGGATTACATTTTCACGCAATTTGGGTGCATACATCCTTATAAATCAGTACCCAGAACAACCACCTCTGCCCATAATAACGGCCTTGAAACGCCTGGGCAGTGAGTCAAACAGAGCTCGGATGGCGTGTACAGGTACAGCTGCCCATGCAGCTTCAACACGATACCACAGTTCATCAAGAGAAGTGACTGGCGTATTGTGACGAGCCAGTTGCTCGGCCACCATTGACCAGACGTTTTCAATTGGTGAGAGATCTGGAGAATGTGCTGGCCAGGGCAGCAGTCGAACATTTTCTGTATCCAGCAAGGCCCGTACAGGACTCACAACATGCGGCCGTGCATTATCCTGCTGAAATGTAGAATTTCGCAGGGATCGAATAAAGGGTAGAGCCACGGGTCGTAACACATCTGAAATCTACGTCCACTGTTCAAAGGGCCGTCAATGCGAACAGGAGGTGACCGAGATGTGTAACCAATGGCATCCCATACCATCACTCCGGGTGATATGCCAGTATGGCGACGACGAATACACGCTTCCAATGTGCGTTCACCGCGATGTCGCCAAACACGGATGCGACCATCATAATGCTTTAAACAGAACCTGGATTCATCCGAAAAAATGACGTTTTGCCATTCGTGCACCCAGGTTCGGCGTTGAGTACAGCATCGCAGGCGCCCCTGTCTGTGATGTAGCGTCAAGGGTAACTGCAGCCATGGTCTCCGAGCTGATAGTCCATGCTGCTGCAAACGTCGTCGAACTGTTCGTGCAGATGGTTGTTGTCTTGCAAACGTCCCCATCTGTTGACTCAGGGATCGAGACGTGGCTGCACGATCCGTTACAGCCATGCGGATAAGATGCCTGTCATCTCGACTGCTAGTGATACGAGGCCGTTGGGATCCAGCACGGCGTTCCGTATTACTCTCCTGAATCCACCGATTCCATGTTCTGCTAACAGTCATTGTATCTCGACCAACGCGAACAGCAATGTCGCTATACGATAAACCGCAATCGCGATAGGCTGCAATCCGACATTTATCAAAGTCGAAAACGTGATGGTACGCATTTCTCCTCCTTACACGAGGCATCACAACAACGTTTCACCAGGCAACGCCGGTCAACCGCTGTTTGTGTATGAGAAATCGGTTGGAAAATTTCCTCATGTCAGCACGCTGTAGGTGTCGCCACGGGCGCCAACCTTGTGTGAATGCTCTGAAAAGCTAATCATTTGCATATCACAGCATCTTCTTCGTGTCGGTTAAATTTCGCATCTGTAGCACGTCATCTTCGTGATGTAGCAATTTTAATGGCCAGTAGTGTATTTGAACGTAATTTGGTAGACATCAAAAGCCTCCTAGTGGGGTGGGGGTGATAACGTGTAGAGGTAAGGGGAAGAAGATTGACAGACAGAGAGGAGGAAGGTGGAGATGGAAACAGATAAGGGGAGGAGGACATGGACAGAGAGAGTGGGGGATTACAAGATAGACAGAGAGGGGGGAGGACGAGATGGCCAGAGAGAGGGTGGAGGAGGAGATGGACAGAGAGAGGGAGCAGGTGGTGGGGAACAGAGAGAGAGAGAGAGAGAGAGAGAGAGAGAGAGGCTCGATGGCGGGGGGGGGGGGGGGATGGAAATGAGCGTTTGGCGTCATTGGCCGGGAGGTCCCTGGCGGGGCAGGTCCGGCCGCCTTGGTGCAGCTTATTACATTCGACGCCATATTGGGCGACCTGCGCGGTCGGGTGGGGATGAAATGATGATAAAGACAGCAAAACACCCAGTCCCTGAGCAGAGAAAATCCCCGACACAGTCGGGAATCGAACCCGGGCCCGTTGGATTGCAATCCATCACGCTGACCACTTTTTTTGTTGATCTAATTTTGTTCTATATTGTTCGTTGAATTTGTTCTGGGCGGACGTCTGATGACACCCATTTAGGTTCTTCGTTGGTCCATTCACTCAGTTTTTTGTTACACAGGGTAGCTAACACTCTGACCGAACACGCTGAGCTACCGTGCCGGCGATCACCAGCTATCGGGGCGGACAGAGAGGGGGGTAGGAGAGTATGGGATAATAGAAGACTGAAACAAATACATACCCAGAGCACATATACGCTGAGAACAGTAAGTCTCGGAAGTTGTTTACAGAGAGTTAGTGTAGTAGATTTCTGGCTCTCCATACACACCGAGATAACTATGATCTTTTCCGAGCTTAGCATATCGCAGACAGTCGTGAAATTATTTACCCCCTTTTTTGGTACATTTTGTAATTTGCTACGCGATCGCATAAAAATGTTTTCCGTAAAGTAAACGAGTGAGCTGCGAGCGACATGGGTTCTGTCACCATGCCCTATCGTCTCAAAACTTACTGTCTTTTTTTTTGTGTCCCATTGTTTACTGTTTACTGGGCCGTAAATGGTTCTCTTCGCAAAACTTCCAAGAGAGAAACGTGGTGGCACATATGCTTGGGTAGTCAGTTTCGGAATTAACATTTTCTTAAACTGCTGTTTAACAGCGGGTAACAATAACAGGGAAAATAAATACCGAAAAGGTGCAAACCGTCCAAAACACGTTTATTAAGAACAGAAAAACCACTCGTAAGATCCACTTCAAACCAGATATAAAAAATGCAGTAGCTATAAAGTAAGAGATAAGGGTATGATACAGTATAATAAAAAAGATTCCACCAATACCAAGGGATTTCACAGCTGTGGCATAACAGGCCAACCTTCAAGCAATGCGGCAAGTTGGGTTGCATCCTCCTATTGTCAATGAAAAGTAACTTATGACTGAATACCAATCGTCCCGCCGGCCGTGGTGGCCGTGCGGTTCCTGGCACTTCAGTCCGGAACCGCGTGACTGCTACGGTCGCAGGTTCGAATCCTGCCTCGGGCATGGATGTGTGTGATGTCCTTAGGTTAGTTAGGTTTAAGTAGTTCTAAGTTCTAGAGGACTGATGACCTCAGATGTTGAGTCCCATAGTGATCAGAGCCATTTGAAGCATTTTTGAACCAATCTTCCACACAAGTACGGTAAATTAAAACCGTAACGCACGTAGATGATTTATCTCGTAAGGGAGTCCAGATTCCAGCCCAAAATAAGCGCTGCTCTCAAAAGAAGAATCAATTATAATTACATTTTGTTTTTATAGCCGTCTTCTGCAGCAGCACTTATGTTTATTGTTTTATTGGTATCTTTGCACGCTTCATACTGTTGCCTTGAAATCATTGTGATTGATGGAAATGTGGATTTCCTTAAGTTCTCAGTAAATGATACCAGTAAATGTGTGCCGTGAAAATTCGATTCCAGTCTTTCCTGGAAACTACAGTTAAAATAAAATTATATGAAATATAATGTATAATTTTTGATGAACCTGCCCCCCCCCCTTTCCCCCTTCCCATTCCCACCATGCTATGGCCTGTCAGCAATTTTCATTGACTATAATAATACAAAGATTTTTATTCTTGGTATAACTAGATTTGCTCTACATCTACATAACTACTCTGCAATTCAAATTTAAGTGCTTGGCAGAGGGTTCATCGAACCACAATCATACTATCTCTCTACCATTCCACTCCCGAACAGCGCGCGGGAAAAACAAACACCTAAACCTTTCTGTTCGAGCTCTGATTTCTCTTATTTTATTTTGATGATCATTCCTACCTATGTAGGTTGGGCTCAACAAAATATTTTCGCATTCGGAAGAGAAAGTTGGTGACTGAAATTTCGTAAATAGATCTCGCCGCGACGAAAAACGTCTTTGCTTTAATGACTTCCATCACAACTCGCGTATCATATCTGCCACACTCTCTCCCCTATTACGTGATAATACAAAACCAGCTGCCCCCTTTTTGCACCCTTTCGATGTCCTCCGTCAATCCCACCTGGTCAGGATCCCACACCGCGCAGCAATATTCTAACAGAGGACGAACGAGTGTAGTGTAAGCTTTCACTTTAGTGGACTTGTTGCATCTTCTAAGTGTCCTGCCAATGAAACGCAACCTTTGGCTCGCCTTCCCCACATTATTATCTATGTGGTTTTTCCAACTGAAGTTGTTCGTAATTTTAACACCGAGGTACTTAGTTGAATTGACAGCCTTGAGAATTGTACTTTTTATCGAGTAATCGAATTCCAACGGATTTCTTTTGGAACTCATGTGGATCACCTCACACTTTTCGTTATTTAGCGTCAACTGCCATCTACCACACCATACAGCAATCTTTTCTGAATCGCTTTGCAACTGATACTGGTCTTCGGATGACCTTACTAGACGGTAAATTACAGCATCATCTGCGAACAACCTAAGAGAACTGCTCAGATTGTCACCCAGGTCATGTATATAGATTAGGAACAGTTGAGGTCCCAGGACGCTTCCCTGGGGAACACCTGATATCACTTCAGTTTTACTCGATGATTTGCCGTCTATTACTACGAACTGCGACCTTCCTGACAGGAAATCACGAATCCAGTCGCACAACTGAGACGATACCCCATAGGCCCGCAGCTTGATTAGAAGTCGCTTGTGAGGAACGGTGTCAAAAGCTTTCCGGAAATCTAGAAATACGGAATCAACTTGAGAGCCCCTGTCGATAGCGGCCATTACTTCGTGCGAATAAAGAGCTAGCTGCGTTGCACAAGAACGATGTTTTCTGAAACCATGCTGATTACGTATCAATAGATCGTTCCCTTCGAGGTGATTCATAATATTTGAATACAGTATATGCTCCAAAACCCTACTGCAAACCGACGTCAATGATATAGGTCTGTAGTTCGATGGATTTCTCCTACTACCCTTCTTAAACACTGGTGCGACCTGCGCAATTTTCCAATCTGTAGGTACAGATCTATCGGTGGGCGAGCGGTTGTATATAATTGCTAAGTAGGGAGCTATTGTATCAGCGTAATCTGAATCGAACCTAATCGGTATACAATCTGGACCTGAAAAGTTTCCCGTATCAAGCGATTTGAGTTGCTTCGCAACCCCTAAGGTATCTACTTCTAAGAAACTCATGCTAGCAGCTGTTCGTGTTTCAAATTCTGGAATATTCCATTCGTCTTCCCTGGTGAAGGAATTTCGGAAAATTGCGTTCAATAACTCCGCTTTAGCGGCACAGTCGTCGGTAAAAGTACCATCGGCAGTGCGCACTGAAGGTATTGACTGCGTCTTGCCGCTTGTGTACTTTACATAAGACCAGAATTTCTTTGGATTTTCTACCAAATTTCGAGACAATGTTTCGTTGTGGAACCTATTAAAGGCATCTCGCATTGAAGTCCGTGCCAAATTTCGCGCGTCTGTAAATTTTAGCGAATCTTCGGGATTTCGCGTTCTTCTGAACTTCGCATGTTTTTCCGTTGCCTCTGCAACAGCGTTCGGACCTGTTTTGTGTACCATGGGGGATCAGTTCCATCTCTTACCAATTTATGAGGTATGAATCTTTCAATTGCTGTTGCTACTATATCTTTGAATTTGAGCCACATCTCGTCTACATTTGCACAGTCAGTTCGGAAGGAATGGAGATTGTCTCTTAGGAAGGCTTCTAGTGACATTTTATTCGCTTTTTTAAATAAAATTATTTTGCGTTTGTTTCTGGTGGATTTGGAAGAAACGGTATTGAGCCTAGCTGCAACGACCTTGTGATCACTAATCCCTGTATCAGTCATGATGCTTTCTATCAGCTCTGGATTGTTTGTGGCTAAGAGGTCAAGTGTGTTTTCGCAACCATTTACAATTCGCGTGGGTTCGTGGACTAACTGCTCGAAATAATTTTCGGAGAAAGCATTTAGGACAATCTCGGAAGATGTTTTCTGCCTTTCACCGGTTTTGAACAAGTATTTTTGCCAACATATCGAGGGAAGGTTGAAGTCCCCACCAACTATAACCGTATGAGTGGGGTATTTATTTGTTACGAGACTCAAATTTTCTCTGAACTGTTCAGCAACTGTATCGTCGGAGTCTGGGGTCGGTAGAAGGAGCCAATTATTAACTTAGTTCGGCTGTTAAGTATAACCTCCACCCATACCAATTCGCACGGAGTATCTACTTCGACTTCTCTACAAGATAAACCACTACTGACAGACACAAACACTCCACCACCAATTCTACCTAATCTATCTTTCCTGAAAACCGTCGGAGACTTCGTAAAAATTTCTGCAGAACTTATTTCAGGCTTTAGCCAGATTTCTGTACCTATAGCGATTTCAGCTTCTGTGCTTTCTATTAGCGCTTGAAGCTCAGGGACTTTCCCAGCACAACTACAACAATTTACAACCACAATTCCGACTGTTCCTTGATCCAAGCACATCCTGTATTTTCCATGCACCCTTTGAGATTGCAGCCCACCCCGTACTTTCCCGAGGCCTTCTAACCTAAAAAATCGCTCAGTCCACGCCACACAGCCTCCACTACCCGTGTAGCCGCCAGCTGAGTGTAGTGAACTCCTGACCTATTCAGCGGAACCCGAAACCCCACCACCCTATGGCGCAAGTCAAGGAATCTGCAGCCAATACGGTCGCAAAACCGTCTGAGCCTCTGATTCAGACCCTCCACCCGGCTCTGCACCAAAGGTCCGCAGTCGGTTCTGTCAACGATGCTGCAGATGGTGAGCTCTGCCTTCATCTCGTAAGCGAGACCGGCAGCCTTCACCAAATCAGATAGCCGCTGGAATCCAGAGAGAATTTCCTCAGATCTAAAGCGACACACGTCATTAGTGCCGACATGTGCCACCACCTGCAGTTGGCTGCACCCCGTGCTCTTCATGGCATCCGGAAGGACCCTTTCCACATCAGGAATGACTCCACCCGGAATGCACACAGAGTGCACACTGGATTTCTTCCCCTCCTTAGCCGCCATATCCCTAAGGGGCCCCATTACGCGCCTAACATTGGAGCTCCCAACTACCAATAAGCCCACCCTCTGTGATTGCCCGGACGTTGAAGGCTGAGAATCATCCTCTGAAACAGGGCAGGCAGCTGCATCTGGCTCAGCCAGAGACAGTGCCTGAAACCTGTTTGTCAGACGCACCGGGGAGGCTTTCTGATCGGCCTCCGGGGACGTCTTTCGCTGCCTGCCACGCCTTGGAACGACCTCCCAATCAACCACAGGCGAGGGCTCAGCCCCACTGCGGGCAGCAACCGGGGCAACCACAGCGGCAGACCGATCTGGGGACAGACGGGACGAGGTTGACATCCCCCGTGATACCCTAGTCCGGATCCCCACGGTGGTGCCCATTGGCAACAGCCTCAAGCTGCGCGACCGAAGTCAGCGCCGCTTGCAGCTGTGAGCGAAGGGATGCCAACTCAGCCCTAATCCGAACAGAGCAATCACAGTCCCTGTCCATTCTAATCAGTGTTGAACAACAGTTACTGAAACACGAGTCCGTGCCTAGATATCGCAAGGAAAACACGCAAAGAATGTATTAACTAACCGGTACAAATGCCTAACGACTGCGCTACAATCTGCCTGAATTTACGATTACAGTAACTAAAACTCGAAATTACACCTCCTATACGAAACTCACACGCAATTTAAGTAAGAATCTACGAAGTAAACACTAAAGCGCGATGCTACAACTCTCAAATACTATAATACGCCCGAAATTTATGAATTAAACAATGCAAGTACCCAAAAACACGCAAAGAAATTAAGAATTAAACTATGTAACAAATAAGTAAGCTAGGGGTATACAACTTGCTGCTGGCAGCTGCTTATCCAACGGCGGCAGGGAGCTCCTTGTCGTAAATAACACATTTCTGTAGTAGTGCGAGTATTACTTCTAGAAAACCGCGAAACTGTTCCTTTAAATCTGCGTGAATTTGTACTCTTTTTATTGTCCCCCTTTATTTATATGGTAATTGTCTATGAAGAAAAGTGGCAGCGCTGAGACAGCAATGAAATTTATATTATTATTTTCTTGAAAATATTTTGAAGTAAAGTTTGTAAATAGAATGTTATACAATCTTATGTGGTCTTGTTGCAGCAAAGCAGAGTTTCTGAGGAACGAAACGTGCCGCGGGTGTAGCCTTTAGAGCTCTCAGGGATCTCGCATCGATGGGGCTGGTGAGTACAGCATGTTCCTGTCTTTACCCTTGCTTGCCTCTGTGTTTTCTCTTGTGTTCACGCCTATTTGCTTGACAGATGTGTATGAAAAATCAAGAATCAGACAAGCGTTGCAGATTTTGTACAGAGTTTGTGCTAATATTTGGAAATTCGTGATACCGGATTGTTATAATTACAGTGCAGCTACTAACAGAGGTCCAATGTGGACTGTAATTATCATATGGTGGCAAAACTTGGTAGATATTCTAATGGGCTCATTCGGAACAGATTTACGCAAAGAAAAAATAGTTTCATCTTTGGCCACCATGCGGAAATCTGGCGCTGTGAATGAAAGAAATACGTGTAGAAGCGTTTCTGCATGTAATGTATTAAGAACGGGATGTGTGCAGAAAAGGTCAAACAAGTGAAAAAGGCATAATTTTGTTTTTATTATTAACCGCCACTTACACAGCTTGTTAGATATGAGCACGGAAGATGTAGACGCGATGCTGTACAGCGCTAAATTTGCACCTAGTGGCCAAAATTGGAACTATTTTTTTTGTAAGCGCTAATCGTTTCCTCATTAACGCATTAGCATATCTACCAAGTTTCGCTGCCATACGATAGTTACAGCCGACAATGTACTTTCATGAGTACCTGCACTTTAATTGTAACCACCCGGTACAATGCACCCATAGAACTTTCATCCTTTCTTTTTCTGCCACAATCATAGCTTTCCAGGAGAAAGAAACGATGTTATCAGGAAGGAACAGATTTTATTTTTTTATATTGATCGTACTTATGTAGGCTCTGTCTCCCCCGACATAAAAATACTGGTTTGGTGCCAGAAAATGAAACAGGTCATCTAATTACGTATTGACTGATAAATATACAGGATGATTAAAAATATTGCGTGCAGATTTTAGGACCTTATAGAGGAGTCGAAATACAACAATTCTGGAATGGGAACTTATGGTCTTTGAAGTAATCCTGAGCCAGTGCAAGCTTCGGAATGTTAGGAACAACAATGACAATCAAAGCACACCCGCCTTCAGTTCAGCAAAGATAGTGCGCTGTTAATCAACAGTGTTGTACATTACAAAAGGTATTCAAAATGGTGACCATGACATTCAATACAAGCATAATATCTTCTTAGAAAATTCTGGTGCACTCTACCAACTACACCCGACATCTCACGAACTGCAGTTATCCTGGCTAGAAACTTTTCTTCGTCGGGAACTGTTGTAATGCACACGAGGCCTCTGATATTCACCCATTAAAACAGAGGCATAAGATCGGGGAAGCGAGGGGGTCATGCAACAATTGGACGTGAAAAGCAAATGTACCTGGTGGTTTTAATTAGAGTGTTGCTGCTCAAAGAGGTCCAGTGTGGGTTGTAATTATCGTATTGCAGTGAAACTTCGTACATCAAATACGTTAATGCGGGACCGATTTACGCTGAAAGAAAAGTTAGATCCAATTTTTGTCACCATGTGCAAATCTGGCGCTACGAATGCAACAAAGACGATGGAAATGTTTCCATATGTAATGTATTAAGAACAGGACGTGGGCAGATAAGGTCAAACAAGTGAGAAAGGCATAATGTTGACTTCATTATTAATTGCCGCTTGCACAATTTCTTCACTAGCAGCAACGAAGACGTCGAAGAAATGCTGTACACTGCCAGATTTACACTTGGTGGCCAAGACGGGAACTAATTATTTTTCATGTAAATCGGTTCCGCAATAACGCTTTAGCGCATCTACCAAGTTTCGCTGCCATAATACACTGAAGCGCCAAAGAAACTGGTATAGGCATGTGTATTCAAACACAGAGATAGGTAAACAGGCAGAAGAGTGCGCTGCGGACTCCAACGCCTATATAAGGCAACATGTTAGATCGGTTACTGTTGCTACAAGGGTAGGTTGTAAAGATTTAAGTGAGTTTGAACGTGGTCTTATAGTCGGCGCACGAGCACTGGGACACAGCATCTCCGGGGTAGCGATGAAATTGGCATTTTCCCGTACGACCATTTCACGAGTGTACCATGAATCTCAGGAAGCCGGTAAATTATCAAACCTGGAAAATCGCTGCGGCCGGAAAAAGGTCCTGCGAGATCGGAACCAACGACGACTGAAGATAATCGTTCAACGTGACAGAAGTGCAACCCTTCCACAAATTGTTTCAGATTTCAATGCTGGACCATAAACAAGTGTCAGCGTGCGAACCATTTAACGGAACATCATCAATATGGGTTTTCGGAGCCGAACGTCCACTCGTGTACCGTTGATGACTGCACGATACAAAGTTTCACGCCTCGCCTGGGACCATCAGCACCGACATTGGAATGATGATGACTGGAAACATGTTGGCTGGTCGGACGAGTCTCGTTCCACTTTGTATCGAGCGGATGGACATGTACGTGTATGGAGACAACCTCATGAATCCATGGACCCTGCATGTCTGCAGGGGACTGTTCAGGTTGGTGTGCAGTGTGTGTAGTTGGAGTGATATGGGACCCCTGATACGTCTAGATACGATGCGGGGACCCTACACGATATTAGGCAGGTGTACCAGTTTCTTTGGCTCTTCAGTGTATAATTACACTCCATATTGGACCTTCTTCAGTAGCTGCACTTTAATTATAACCATCCGGTACGCACACACCAACTGATGTATAACTTCTTAATGGCATGACGAAAGACGGATGGAGCTCCAACGACAAGCAGTTGTACGAACACAGTACACCACATTTGCTGATTGTGCAGGGTAAGTGCACCAATTTTCCTGGTTGTTCCTGACATTATGAAACTTTCACTGGCTCAAGATTACTTCCAAGACCTATTCCAAAGCTGTTTTATTTCGATTCCTCTAACAGTTCCTTCAATTGGGACACAACTCTTTGAATCACACTGTATAGCTTACTTCCTGTTTATGGAGTATTTCTGTTGTCTGAACGGCTACATTGTTGTATTTGCAACACGGTATTGTTGGATATTTGGGAAGCTAAGGGAAGGAATCACAGTTGTAATTAGATATACTTGCTGTCTATTAGTGTAGCATACAATAATTAAAAAGATTTTGAAGACAACGCTAGACGGCAGTATCTTGATGATTACTGTGCGTTAGAGATGGCAGGAGAGAACATCAGTTTCTGATGCAAACTGGTTTCATTAATAATGATCTTTAAACATATGGAAGCCTGGGTGTGGTCCATGCCACGTTGTATGTTGTAACCAGTGAAAAGCTAATTGCGCGAAGAATCTTTCACGAGAGATTTCGTATAAAGATACACTGCGCTCTGAAAACGCCTTCTTGAGGTAGGATAGCTAGAGAAGCAGCTAAGGGACTCCGTTCTGCGGAGAGACACCCAGCTGAAGTACGGCATAACTCATCAATTTCAAAATAGTCTATTACAATTCATTTAATGTGACAGACTTAAAATAGTCCACAGCAGATATTTGCATAATTTCCTCCATTTTCATTTCGTACTATAAGACGTCAAAGGGATGAGTGTACCCTACCAGAGGTATGGCAAAAGATGCTGCACGCACATACGCTGTTATTTTTTAAAGTTACAAGCCTTGACTAGATATAGGACGCAGAGAAATGCAAGTTTTCTTGTAGTCGTTCCTAAAATGTACAGTAGCTATTTCCGATGTGCAGATATCGGTATAAACAGCGGCACTATGAAGAAATTTCGAAAAATGACACGGAAATTTCAGGTTGCAAGTGACCCTTGAATCACTCTAGTCTCGCCACAACAGAGGGCATATTTAAAATGTATGACCTATTTCTATTTGAAATACGACTGACTTTTTTCTTCCACCACACTGCCGTGTTTGATTTATATTCGCGAATAGTTGATTTCAAACATCGTCTCGGCTCTCTTGATTTATACTTTCCGCTGCCTCTGTTAGAGATCTCTTAAGAATTCCAGCATCACTCTCTAAACGTAGCCATGGCTTATTTCGTTCCCGGCCCTCATATGAATGAGGCTGTATTCCGTCTCTATTGATCTGATTATTGACTAGTAACCAAATTCTAAGCTTCCTGTAAAAAAATATGTCTACTTGGGAGACACTATGTGGAACGTCGTTGTCAGCAGCCATCGACGTATCCGAATGCAACGTGGCCGCATATGTAGACAGTGAGGTGTCTATTATGAGCACATCGATTTTCCTGAAACGCGAGGCATTACTTTCGTACCCTGACGGATAGCCATCGGAATTTCTGACAGATCTTCGTTTTTCCATATCTTTCAATCGCCTTGATTCAGACTAAAAAAAATCAATGACGATTGGTTAAGAAAAAGGCTCAGTCCATTCTTCGATCTACGCAAAAATTGCTCTAGTTTTATGTTGTTCATGACCTCCTTTTCAACGAAATTTTGTAACTTAAACTCCTCCTAATGTAAATAGTTGAAACTAAAGCAAATTTATGCATAATTACCCAAACGAAGCAAACAAATGATTACAATACTCGTAAAATTTCTTAATGTGTTGAAAGTGTTTCTTCTAATAAGCAAATTTCAGACATCTCCAATTTATTTTCACGGCAACTCATATGAAAGTCTTCTTTGGACACTGGTTCCGTATCTACTAATTGTCATGCAGCTAAGTTATGAACCTCTATTTCATAGCTATAAAGATACGTAACATTTTGCCTGTGCTTTTTTAAAAACGTTTAATTTGCTAGTTCTTGTGTACGATCATCTAGATTAACTAAGATATTCTGCAGGTGACGTACAGAGTGAAAGATCTTTGTAAAATTCCTAGAGATAACATCATAAAAAAGAGGTTTCTTTGTTCCTGGAGACTGGCATGTAATGTTTACTTATAATTTCTCAAATTCTGAAGATCTACATGTATGATTTTTCTAAATGGCAAAATGATCCAGCTGGCTGAAGTTGTAACCTTTTTTTGTGTTACTGCAATTTCACTTGCTTTTTTGGCTACATTTAAACACTTGAATTGAAGCAAGTTCCGTCTTTGTTCGGTTTAGTGCAAATTACACAGCGTCAAAAATGTATGAGGAATAATCAAATAATAAAAAAAATATTTTTTATTTTATTTTATTTTTGGAACGGACAGCGGTAACACAACATTTATTCTTTGACCCATATTAATACACAGATGAAATAAAACTGAGCTGCATTTGCTATATGTCAGTCAATAAGCGAACTTACATATGCATTCAGCCAGTTACGGAACCGTCTTGCCGTTTAGAAAATTCATAGTAGCTGAGGACCCACAAGAAACAACAAAAATTCTTCTAAGTTGTTGACTCAAATTGTGGAAAGCTACTTCTGTGATGACAACGGTAAACTCATGATGTGTTCATCTATTACTGAAGTAGATCGGTTTCTTGTAATGTAATTAATTTCCTAAAATGAATGCTCGTGGTCATGTTTATATCTGTTTTAATTATAGCAAAACAAATCCCACAGTTTTACGTAAATGTCAGTTGAGCATGCAACAGCACATTGTAATTTTCGTTACGTAATTTGCTCGTGATAGAAGCAATGAGTGAGAGCTCATGAATAATCTGAATTAAGGGTAGAATAACTTGTAGGTTGAGCACGTTTGAATCAAAGAACAGTCCCGTGACGATTGACTGATACGCCGTTTCGTTTTCATCAGCGGGATCTGGCGAGCAGGGGACGATTATTAGCGCGGTGGCATCGCTTCCCGCTATTGGAGAGAGGGCGCTTGATATCTCGGCTCTCGGGTAACAAGACTTAATTAAGTAGCTCCGTGTAGCTGTTCTGCCGTTTCTTCCACGGCAATCTGTTCAGGCTGCCTCCCGCCCCAGCCATTTCTCTTGGTTTCAGCGCCGCTTTTTCCTCGGCAACTCTTCGTGCACCCGGCTGCGGCTGTACTGTGTCTTGTGGCCGGAATCTGCGCTTTCTTCCGCGGGCGCTCTGCCCCTGCTGTCTAGACCGCTCGGCCGACAAACGCTTTCTTCCCGTCAGACCCTCACCACTATAGTCCTTAGTAGTCACGCACACTGCATTGTTTGAAAACTGTTTTCCAGTTTCTTAGCTTATAGCTTTCCAACATACTGGCCGCTTCTGGGAAGTGTATCACTAGGAAACTGTTGTCATATATAATCGCTCTGTGATGACATCATTAATAGACATTTCAACGTTATGAGATCTCCGGCACTGTTGCTTTAAAGAAATATTTCAGTTATAACATGCAAAACTTTCCAACTAACACTACAGAACATGCAAACACCCAGAACAGAATCTCTTATGGAGTGACTAACAAAAATAAGTGTCGCACATTAACATAAACTCACAAATCAACACACAAGATAGTAATTACATTGTGCTGACGAAACAGGCTTTCACACAGCCAACAAACACTCCAGTCACAGATACACACTTCAACAGAAAAAGTAGATAATTACCAATGAGCCAATATATAACAGTCAGAATTTCAAGTTGGCAAATCAGTACATCTGGGGATAACAAGCATGAATTTCAAAACTTGGTGCAAAGAAGTAGCTGGCAATACGAAAACAGGCAGTCTACCTTTGCTGAACGACTAATAAAACACGGGCATGAACCATGTAGCATGCTAAAAGATATGCAAATTATTAGAATGAATAATCGCAAAAATTGTTTCTTACCTAAGAATAAGGGAATAACGAAAATAATGATATTATATTACAAGTATCGAAACATTTCTAACGGATTTATTAAATACATGAAACAAACATGTATAACAGGCCACTGAGGACGCTTCGAAAATAAATGGAAGCGAAAAGCAAATGGCATAAAAAGAAACAGCTTTTTATTTGCTTCGTTAGAAGGACCATACCTCCGAGAAGATAATAATAATAATAATGACGATAATATACCGTCTACGTTTAAAATATCTGATTTTTTTACGTTTAAAGAGTTTTGTAGCTATAACATCGTTTTGAAAGACCGCATCAAAGACTTTAAGAGCTAACGGCTGGACCGGTTTATCACCTAGCGATTACACAATAACTAATTTTACGAGAACAGTGTCTCACATAACATTTTACGTAGACGTTAGGAATTTACAGAGATTGACTTCGTCCAGCCATAGAATGTTTGTCGCCAGCATATCTGAAAGCTTCCACTTCCGCGGTAACGCTTCTCGAAATTTGACACTTTTTTTAGCATACTGCGCACATCTATTAATTGCTGTATTCAAATGCACACATTAAATTCGAACGTGCTATGGAGTATCCACTTATTACATTTGTTTACGCAAGTGGATGACATAAATTAAATTTTGCAGTGTGGTAATCGTGTCAAATAGGATCGGAGGAGGTGTGTGTGTGTGTGTGTGTGTGTGTGTGTGTGTGTCTAATGATGTTGCACAGGATTGCTATGACGACCGTCAGATGCCAATGCAGCGTGCCTATCATGCAAGAAGGATGTATTATGGGTTTTACATGTTGGTTAGTTTTTACCACATGAAAAGTGCATCTAAAGAGTTGCTTCTATATCGATCTCATTTGTGATATGTTCCGGTGTTATGTCGTGGAAGGTCGCTATGAGTTGTTGACGAAAATTTCTGTTTTGTTACGTTTCATATTTCCACTCAATACGCAGATCAAAGTTGTGAGGTACTGAAATGGCAAGTATTTGAAAATTTACGGATATGTTTTTATAGTGTTGCTTTCATCACTACACCGTTGTTGGTCAGTGAATTTAATTATTGTTAGAAATCACATGTTCAACAGTTACTATTTCGCTGTTACAGAAACAAACAAGACGACATATCATTAACAAAATGACAGTGTCATCTAGCAAGAGCGATGATATACTACGCAAAGTGAATTACGTTAACCGATGAACTCCGAAAGTTTCTCTCCATGCGAGACGCCACCTCTTTGGCGAGAAAACCAAGAATTTTCCTCCAGGAGTTAATGATATTTTTCCTTTTATGACAGACATAGAAAAAGGGTAAAAATAATCGAGGATCAATGTCTAGGTTCTACCCGACAGCGGAATTTGTCTAAATCGGGAGCGTTTAGTCATTTCACCAGTCAGAGTCGGGAAACTCTAAGGAGGAGTATCTTTCACGGAGGAAAAGCACAGGCGCTGAAAAATAAAAGGTGTAGCGGGTGCTGGGAGTCGAACAAGGCTACAAAGATGAGCGTTGCAAAAATACCTCACAGTCGATATGCGGTCCTGACAGTGAACACACATAATACTACTTCTCGGAGTATGTGAAGGATACAACTAGATCACCATGGAAAATATAAAAATGGAATTGTCAACATTGCAAGAAATCCGGAAACATACATTATGTGATCAAAAGTATCTGGACATCTGGATGAAAATGATTTACAAGTTCGTGGTGCCCTCCATCGGTAATGCTGGAATTCAGTATGGTGTTGGCTCACCCTTAGCCTTGATGACAGCTTTCACTCTCGCAGGCATACGTTCAATCAGGTGCCGGAAGGTTTCTCGGGAATGGCAGCCCATCCTACCAGGAGTGCGACACTGAGGAGAGGTGTCGATGCCGGCCGGCGAGGCCTGGCAAGAAGTCGGCCTTCCGAAACATCCAAAAGGTGTTGTAGAGGATTCAGGTCAGGACTCTGTGCAGGCCAGTCCATTACAGGGATGTTATTGTCGTGTAACCACTCCACCACAGGCCGTGCTTTATGAGCACGTGCTCGATCGTGTTGAAAGACGCAATCGCCATCCCCGAATTGCTCTTAAACAGTGGAAAGCGAGAAGGTGCTTAAAACATCAGTATAGGCCTGTGCTGTGATGGTGCCACGCAAAACAACAAGGGGTGCGAGCCCCCTCCATGAAAAATACGACCACACCATGACACCATCGCCTCTGAATTTCACTGTTGGCACAACAAACCATGGCAGATGACGTTCACCGGGCATTCACCATACCCACACGCTGCCATCGGATCGCCACATTGCGTACCGTGATTCGTCACTCAACACAACGTTATTTCACTGTTCAGTCGTCCAATGTTTACGCTTCTTACACCAAGCGAGGCGTCGTTTGGCATTTACCGGCGGGATGTGTGGCTTATGACCAGCCGCTCGACCATGAAATCCAAGTTTTCTCACCTCCCGCCTAACTGTCGTAGTACTTGCAGTGGATCCTAATGCACTTTGGAATCCCTGTGTGATGGTCTGAATAGATGTCTGCCTATTACACATTAAGACCCTCTTAAAGTGTCGGCAGTCTTCGTCAGTCAACAGACGAGGTCGGCCTGTACCCTTTTGTAGTGTACGTGTCCCTTCGCGTTTCCACTTCACTACCACATCGGAAACAGTGAACCTAAGGATGTTGAGAAGTGTGGAAAATCTCGCGTACAGACGTATGACACAAGTGACACCCAATCACCTGACCACGTTCGACGTCCGGGAGTTCCGCGGAGCACCCCATTCTGCTCTCTCACGATATCTAATGACTATTGGGGTAGTTGATGTGGAGTACCTAGCAATAGGTGGCAGCACAATGCACCTAATATGAAAAAGTATGTTTTTGTGGGTGTCCGGATGCTTTTGATCACATAGTGTACCATCTAGACTGTTCACCTTCGTTACCGTTTCGACAGTTTTAAAGAACATGTGATAAACTTAAAGGAAAGAAGATATCTCCATCTGCTTAACTGATATCATTATACTGGAAGTAACTGTTTATGTATGAATACTGAGCCGGCCGGGGTGGCCGAGCGGTTCTAGGCGCTACAGTCTGGAACCGTGCCACCGCTACGGTCTCAGGTTCGAATCCTACCTCGGGCATGGATGTGTGTGATGTCCTTAGGTTAGTTAGGTATAAGTAGTTCTACGTTCTAGGGGACTGATGACCATAGCAGTTAAGTTCATAGTGCTCAGAGCCATTTGAACCATATGAATACTGTAGTACACTACCTGGCAACAAACACAGAAGATGAGGAAGAAATGAAATGAAACTCCACGGGCTGAGAGGGTATGTCATGTTATTTCAGTGATTACAAAATCGAGTCAAATTTACAAACTACTTATCTGTATGACTTGCACAATCTCTGGCTTGAATGTATGCACTGATTCTGTTGGAAGGGTGCCATAAAGCTGTATTCTCCACAGAGGCGAGACGACCCACAGCTGTTGTAACTGGTCCATGATATCCCAAATACTGGCACTAGGACAGGGTTTGCATCTGAACTGGTGCCACACATCTTCTGTCGGGGACAAGTCTGCGAACCTTACTGACCACGAGAGTATCCCATCATCACGCAGGTCGTCGACAGACATACGTCCCATGTGCTAACAAGTATTCTCCTGTAGAAAAATTGCATCACAATACTGTCGCATGAGAGGTAACACACGAGAACGCCACATGTCCGTAACGGACCGTAATGCCACCAGAGTTCTCTCAATCACTACCAGCCGTGGCATGAAGCCATATCTGATGGCTCTCCACACCATAACACCAGAACTGACATCACTGTGCACCTTCAAAACATTAGAAGAATGATACATCGTATCAGGCGGCCGCCATGCTTCCCGACGATGGTCGTGAGGGGTTGTTGTTGTTGTGGTCTTCAGTCCTGGGACTGGTTTGACGCAGCTCTCCATGCTACTCTATCCTGTGCAAGCTGCTTCACCTCCCAGTACGTACTGCAGCCTACATCCTTCTGAATGTGCTTAGTGTATTCATCTCTTGGTCTCCCTCTACGATTTTTACCCTCCACGCTGCCCTCCAATACCAAATTGGTGATCCCTTGATGCCTCAGAACATGTCCTACCAACCGATCCCTTCTTCTAGTCAAGTTGTGCCACAAACTCCTCTTCTCCCCAATTCTATTCAATACCTCATCATTAGTTATGTGATCTACCCGTCTAATCTTCAGCATTCTTCTGTAGCACCACATTTCGAAAACTTCTATTCTCTCCTTGTCCAAACTACTTATCGTCCATGTTTCACTCCATACATGGCTACACTCCACACAAATACTTTCAGAAACGACTTCTTGACACTTAAATCTATACTCGATGTTAACAAACTTCTCTTCTTCAGAAACGCATTCCTTGGCATATCAAGTCTACATTTTATATCCTTTCTACTTCGACCATCATCAGTTATTTTGCTCCACAAATAGCAAAATTCCTTTACTACTTTAAGTGTCTCATTTACTAATCTAATTCCCTTAGCATCACCTGATCTAATTAGACTTGTGGTGTCACTGCCAGACACCACACTTGCTAGGTGGTAGCTTAAATCGGCCGCGGTCCATTAGTACATGTCGGACCCGCGTGTCGCCACTGTGTGATCGCAGACCGAGCGCCACCACACGGCAGGTCTCGAGAGACGTACGAGAACTCGCCCAGTTGTACGACGACGTTGCTAGCGACTATACGGACGAAGCCTTTGCTCTCATTTGCCGAGAGACAGAATAGCCTTCAGCTAAGTTAATGGCTACGACTTAGCAAGGCGCCAATTGTATCAGTGCATGTATCTTACGAGTCTCATTTGTATAGTCAAGAGAGATGTACCAAAGGAAGCATTAAAAGTTAAGTATATACCAAAGCTACGTATTGTCTTTATAGCAGTCATAACTTATCCTGTTCCAGACTTGACGCCAGTCGGCGTGTGTGTACGCGTGCCTTTCGGCTTCCTCCTCAGTGTGGCGTGCCTAGCTTGTTACGCCACAACAAGACTACATTCCATTATCCTCGTTTTGCTTTTGTTGATGTTCATCTTATATCCTCCTTTCAAGACACTGTCCATTCCGTTCAACTGCTCTTCCAAGTCCTTTGCTGTCGCTGACAGAATTACAATTTCATCGGCGAACCTTAAAGTTTTAATTTCTTCTCCATGGGTTTTAATACCTACTCCGAATTTTTCTTTTGTTTCCTTTACTGCTTGCTCAATATACAGACTGAACAACATCGGAGAGAGGCTACAACCCTGTCTCACTCACTTCCCATCCATTGCTGCCCTTTCATGTCCCTCGACTCTTATAACTGCCATCTGCTTTCTGTACAAATTGTAAATAGCCTTTCGCTCCCAGTATTTTATCCCTGCCACCTTCAGAATTTGAAAGAGGGCATTCCAGACAACATTGTCAAAAGCTTTCTCTAAGTCTACAAATGCTAGAAACGTAGGTGAGGGGTAGTGCAGAACAATGCACTAGTACAAACGCAGCCTACGCGTGGGACGGTAATTCCTCTACTACGGCAGGTGCTAGTATCCGACCAGTGGTGCTGGATGGCATAGAACGTCGCAGGTAGACCATTACTTCTTCTCGGATGGCGGGTACAGATGTAAAGGAGCTAGGACGTCCTTGGTGCACAATACGGCGATCCTCCCTGTGACGGTCAGTCGTGGTCGACCGGAACTTAACGACGAGTATGCCAGTCGCCACGTTCCCATAAATTCCAACATCGGTCCACTGCCATATCCGAATGCCCCACGAATCTGAATATTGTACGATTCGACCAGGCGACCAAATGGAGACCGACAGTGAGGTCCTTTTTAAACTCTCTCAGGTGATGATAACGCTGTTTCACACGAATGGGAGGCATCTCCGTGTCCTTCACTGTCACCGCCCAACATCAGGCGCTGTTCACACCCCTTATATACCGTATCAGGCCTGGCAACAACACTAAAAACGATGAGCTCTAATGCATTCTGATGGCTATTCTACCTGCCACACAAAATTATTCACATACCCACCGATGACGTGTACGAGTTCCAAGTTACACTGGCATCTGAGCATGTTCAAATAGGTCAAATGGTTCTGAGCACTATGGGACTTAACTTCTGAGGTCATCAGTCCCCTATAACTTAGAACTACTTAAACCTAACTAACCTAAGGACATCACACACATCCATGCCCGAGGCAGGATTCGAACCTGCGACCGTAGCGGTCGCGCGGTTCCAGACTGTAGCGCCTAGAACCGCTCGGCCACTTCGGCCGGCTTCTGAGTGCTTCTGGGTGCTTCACTGTTACTGAAAAATTGTTTATCGAGCTGTTAACTTCATGCATGACTTTTTGAAACTTAATAATTTTGTTTAATGCAATGAATCTACAGATAATGTTTAACGTTTCTCTCCCCAGAGGAGATGCCATCCGAAAAACGATGGTAGGTTGTCGATAGCTTATGAGGAAACATTTCAAGATGTTCACGTTTTCATCCAAGCCAAGATCATTTCATGGAGCTCTTTATCTTGAGAAAAAGACAAACTTTAGTTAAGATGGTACGACTCATTACATGAAGGGACCTAGTAAGTATACGAAAATAGTATTAAGGCCGATACAAAGGAAATACAATCATAACTTCAATCTTAACATTGTAGCCTTCTTTCGGAATGCAGTGCGAGATACGTTACTATGAAAAAGATATGATATTTAAATTTGCTGAACCACTTCTAAAACAATTACATAACGTAAGTTAATATTGTTCGCTATCATCTACGGCAGGAATGTCCAACCTTTTAGCTACTTGGGCCACATTGGAAGAAGCCGAGTATTTTTGGGCCGCACGTAACATACTTAACTCTACAAATAACCACCGAAGAAAAAAAGGTAGAGAGACAGAAAGAGAGAGACGGGGCGGGGAGGGAGAGAGACGTAACGGGATGGTCTAATGAGAGAATAGCACCGTGTGATGGGAGAAAAATTTTGTATATCGTAACTTAACATAAGCGGAATTTTATGGATTTTTTCTCTGTCCTTTTTTTCCCAACCGTGTGATAGATGGTTACTTCTTGGGCCGCATTAATACTTGCTTTGCTGATCTACACCCTGAGACGTAAAATACGTCACGGAGGTATTTTAAACGCAACCTTTGTCAAAAAGAGAAAAAAGAGAAAAGTGACCCTCAGGATGTGCGGCTGGTCCCGGTGGAGGTTCGAGTCCTCCCTCGGGCATGGGTGCGTGTGTTTGTCCTTAGGATAATTTTTGTTAAGTAGTGTGTAAGATTAGGGACTGATGACCTTAGCAGTTAAGTCCCATAGTGCTCAGAGCCATTTTTGACCCTCAGGAAATGATAATATGAGAATCTAGAGCTGATTATCGTTTTTCCATATGACTCAGTCGTTATACCACACACTGTTCTTGTTGCGTATCCAGAACATTAAAAGTGATAACGCATCGTATTGGTTATCTTTCCCGCGACCTCACGAGTTCATTCGATGTAGTGCGTTAAATAACGAAGTCAGCGAGTGAGAGGAAGCAGCTTAAGAATTATTGAATTTTTTTCTACTTGAAAACTGTGTATTCAATTAGGAATGAAGCTATCGTTCGCAGATAATGAGCGATTCGTTAGCTGCGGCGGATCTAGTGTCCACCGTCGCGCCACCAGCGAGGTCATTAGCAAGGGCAGTAATCGGCTGTAGTCTTTACTAATGAATGACCCTACACCCGCGCCCGAGCCTAAACAATGTGGCTGAGTCGCGAAACCCTTCCCTCGGTCTCCCTCACTCACAAAGAGACCTAATACCGCTGTAACGAAATTACCTTTGAAAATTTCTGTCGATGGTCGATTAACTCATCATTAACGTGCAAGTTCTATTTTGCTAGAGAACGTAGGCGATCTCCGTTGCATTAAAGCATCTGCTCTATACAGATATACAGAGAACATTTATCATAGTGCTTTTTTGTGCCAATGATTTTCTGCAGATTCTTATCTTTTTTTCCCAAGCAGTTTTAAAACTTTTTATAATTTTTTGGGTTTTCGTCTGATTTCTCGATTCGTTACATATGTTTATATTTTTTGCTAATAATAACTCCATTGCTGTCGGTGATAAAATCATTCAGCAGTAATGCACTTTATTACATTACGTCACAAGATGTATCATAGCAATATCTTCCGTTTCTCAAATCACTGAGTCTCCTAATATATTTTCTCATATGGATTCGTTGAACTGCTAACATAAAAATAGTAAAGAGAGAATGAGGACAGGGCGAAAAAAATAAAATTATTTATATATATGAAGATCGTATCTGCTCTTTCGGAGATGTCCGAAAGAATAGATACCATCTTTCGGCCATGTCCGAAAGAACGGAGCTGGCTGGTCTCTGTAATAAAAAAACTGAGTGAAGGGATCAACAACGAACTTCAACGGATGTACTGTGGCGTCCGCTACAGTCAAATACAACGAGCAATATCTAACGAAATGAAAAAAAGATGGATAGAGCGTCTGCCATGTAAGCAAGAGGTCTCGGGTTCCAGTCCCGTTGGGGGCACACAATTTTCAACTATCCCCGTTGACTTATATCAGCACCTGTATACAGCTAGGGGTATTCATTTCATTGTAATTTCATAAAATTATTTCAAATTACTCTCACTGTCTAAATATGATGTGTGTATTATTTTGTGCGAGTCTCATTGTACGAGATTCTTTTACTGTGTCATAACTGCGTGAGAACTTATCATCAAGATTTAGCAATATGTTTTGATCTGCATTGTAGGGAAGTAGCTGAGCCGGCCGGTGTGGCTGCGTGTTTCTAGGCGCTACAGTCTGTAACCACGCAACCGCTACGGTCGCAGGTTCGAATCCTGGCTTGGGCATGGGTGTGTGTGATGCCCTTAGGTTAGTTACGTTTAAGTAGTTCTAAGTTCTAGGGGACTGATGACTTCAGAAGTTAAGTCCCATAGTGCTCAGAGCCATTCGAACCATTTTTTAAGTAGCTGACTGTTCCATTTTCCCCTCAGTATTACATTACACACCGCACCGACAGTAACTGTAGATTGGAAATCAATAATGGGCTAAGTGCCAATAAATTGATTCAGAGTTATTCAGTTTTTTTTGTTTTGTTTTGACAAAAATATTTTCATGAGAAACGTTCAGCCGGCCGGGGTGGCCGAGCGGTTCTAGGCGCTACAGTCTGGAACCGCGCGACCGTTACGGTCGCAGGTTCGAATCCTGCCTCGGGCATATATGTGTGTGATGTCCTTAGGTTAGTTAGGTTTAAGTAGTTCTAAGTTCAAGGGGACTGATGACCTTAGAAGTTAAGTCCCATAGCGCCCAGAGCCATTTTTTTTTAGAAACGTTCAAAAATATTTTCTATGTATTGCTTGTTGTAAGTCACAGAGCTATTGGAATTGTTTTTTAAGTTCGTTTCAACAATGAAAATATAAATATTTTATTCTGAAAAGCGCAGAACACGCTAAATGCGATGCATGTATCGGCAAAAACTAGGTAAGCATTTATCAGTTTTTTTAATAATAAACATGTTACAGACACATTTTACAGATACACTTTCCTGTGATTAAATCATTTTTAATCCTTCTTTTAATTTTATACTGCGCAAAGCAGTTTTAATTGATTAACCGTTCGAAAAATGTTCTATTAGCTACTTTCAAATCCGACAGCAGCTGTTGCAGATCTTTCGTCTTTTCAGCTATCAAGTTGCTTTTACATTGTTATGACGGTAAAGCGAAGTTCGTTATTATGTCAGTGGTAATCCTTTTTTTGTAAATCTTGAAGGCGCTCCAGTCCTAAACTTCGTTGAAAACTGTTCTCGTCTTGATGACGCCAGGTGCAATTTTTTTCACTTGAACCCAACTACATTTGGAAATATTTATTAATATCTATTGTCATTGTGCTAATAGGTGTGTCAGATGCTTTTTTTAAAGAGAAAGGTCCTCAGGTTGGAGCATAATAACCATACATGGTTTGTAAGGTGTCGCATTCCCCTCCATACGTTACACAAGGTCCTTAGATACTTGACATTCCAACATCCTTCCAGCCTCTTACTTTTTTCAATCTGGGCAAAATCTCTATAACACACCACAGACAATTACAATGCTTTGTGGCACCTAATCCTCTTTAGCCTCACCAGCGCTCATGCTATCTTTTCGGCCTTATATACACTACTAGAAATGATCGTAGCGCTTAGCCTGCTTTCCAGGTTGTCGGCAACGGACTAAGCTTGGTTTTTCAGATTAAACAGTAAAAATTTGGCATTTAGCCCGTTATTGATTTCCACTCTACAGTTGTTACTTGAATGCATAAAAAATCCGTAGTTATTAGTTTGCTTCTGAAATAGAGGTAGATTAAGGAGCAGATTTTCTGTTGTCATCCGATGAGAAAAAATTACAGAACTTCGTGTCTAGAATACAATGTGAGTAATTAAACCAATTCATTTATCGACGCCGCAGTTCTCCGAGGTCAAAATTAATGGTTCTCCTTAGTTAACTGTGCGTGACGGGGTGACATTTTAAACGACTTCAAATTCTTACCGACAAGATATTGCCTCGTAGACCGATGTTGACATATCGATCATTGTCTCATCTAGTTGAGGGGCTGCTCTCAGGTTTAAAAGAAATTAAGATGAATGTTTAGCGTCCTGTCGACGTCAAGAACATTGCAGTCGGAGCACAAGCTCCGACTGGCAATGAATGGGTTAGAAAATTGGTTGTATCCTTCTTATATCAACTATGTCATTTTTCGCCTTAACTCTTTGGAGCACGGTGGTATACATAGTATACCACCTTTTGAAAATTTTCTTGGCTCTTTGCACAGTGGTTTAACTGCACGACCACCACTCTAATATGCTCACCTAGTTCTCTACTTATCAGACAGATGGCACTCACTGCCTATAAGGAATCAGTTCCCGCCAAGAATTGCATAGATTACAACTGTGAAAGCTGCGTGCTGAGTTGTGCATGGTTTTTGCGTGTGAATAGTGGTTTATAACGAATTTCTTGTTGCGCCTGTGTTTTTTCCATATCTTGGACGTCACAGCTACGGTATGAACCCATGTATACATTCATATGCACAATCTTCCGTTATTTATATACAATTTATTTTGGTGGTATATTATTTGTACCACCGTGCATGTAGCAGTATTCTATTGCATTTCGTTTCCTAGTATAAAATTCGAAATCCTCCGCTACAAAGTTTAGTTTTTAATTGTGTTGTGACTTATTTTAGCTCTTTCTCCATTTTGTTTTGCTTACGTATTCTTTACTTGGATTCAGGCTGTTGTTTGAAAATGAAAATGTCAAGAAGAGGCTTACGAGATGAAGAAATCGAACGATTATTGTGTGAAATTCCATCAGACGAGGATTCCACTGTTGACACCACAGATGACGAATCTGATTATGAAGCAAGCATTGTTGCGGAGGCTATTGTGTCGTCTGAAGGCGAAGTTTCAGAGAGCGAGGAAGAAAGTGAGTCCACTCCGCCAAAACGCGCTGCTGACACAGCGCCAACTTGGGGACAACAATTCAATGCTACCTCAGGAATGCAGTTCGACAGTGAATCAGGACCAAGTGCTTTTATTAGGGACATTGATGATCCAGAACCTATCGATATATTCGAAAAAATATTTCCAAAAGAGCTAGTTGAGCTAATCGTTTTCCAAACAAATTTATATGCGACGCAATCTGGCAAGTCTTTCACTCCAACAACTGACAATGAAATACGAACTTTCCTGGGAATCAACATTTTGATGGGTATAAAGCGTATGCCAGCATACAGAGACTACTGGTCTAGTGCCCCAGAACTTCATGATCGTTATATTGCATCTCTGATGGCAGTAAATCGGTTTGGATGGTTACTGAGGAACATTCATCTGAATGATAACACATTGCATCCAGAAAAAGGACACCCAGGTTATGACAAACTGTACAAGCTGCGACCAGTGATCAAGATACTATCTGAATCTTTTTCCAAGTGTTACCAACCCAGCAAACACCTAGCAATTGATGAGTCAATGATCAAATTCAAAGGCCGCAACAGTATGAAACAATACATGAGAGATAAACCCATAAAGCGTGGTTACAAAGTGTGGATGCTGTGTGACAAGACCTCTTACAACTTGAAATTTGATATTTACACCGGAAAAGTAGGTGACACAGTGCAAACAGGCCTTGGGGAGCATGTAGTGCTGAGTTTGTCCTCTGAACTCGTAAATAAAGGCCATTATCTTTATTTCGACAACTATTTCAATAGCTATAACTTGTTGGCTGGTTTACAGCAGAGAAACATATATGCCTGTGGGACAGTTCAACCAACAAGGAAACATTTACCCAAATTAAAAACAGACAAAGAATTAAGCAGAGGTGAATTTGACTGGAGGGTCAGCAACTGTGGCATCCTCTACTTGAAGTGGAAAGATAAGAGAGCTGTTCATCTCCTTTCAAATTTTCACAGTCCTGAAGTTACTACAGTGACTCGCCGTGAAAGAGATGGTTCACGCATAGAGCTACCTTGTCCTCAAGCAGTGATGGATTACAATGCACACATGAACAATGTCGACAAGTTCGACCAACTGAAAAAATCATATGAAATAAGCCGGAGAAGTAAAAAGTGGTGGCACCGAATATTCTTTCACCTGCTTGATGTCAGTATCGTCAACAGCTATATAATTTGGAAGGAACTAGGCGATAGAGAAAAAATGACTGCCAAAGTCTTCAGGATGAGTATCCTGCAAAGCTTAGTAACCCAGAAAACACCATTGAGGCCATCTAGACTTCATGAGAGTCAAGTCCACGTAAAGAAAAACAAGCCATATGTTTCCTCACGCCAGCGTCTCGACAATTCATCCCACCAGCCAGAGCGTACTACCGCCAGACGTTGTGCGAAATGCAGTACAAAAAAGAAGCAAGTGCGCACTTTCTGGATGTGCGCTGAATGCAAAGTGCCTTTGTGCCTTAGCAAAACAAAAAGGTGCTTTCAAGATTTTCACAAAAAGGAATAAGAAACATATTTTATTTGTAAGGTTTGTAATTTGATTTTGTATTGTAAATGACCAATTGCCAGAAATAAAATTATTTTACATTAATTATACTAATTATTACTGCTTAGAGTAGAATTTAAAGGTGAGTTACAAGCACAAACCAAGATATCTCAAAAACTTTAGGTACGGCCCTAAGTGGCATGGTGGTATATTATATATACCACCATCTAAAACCAAAATCAATACAATAAAAAATTTTAATTCATGTTTTCCTTTATTAGCAACCCCACCAGACATAGAAAATGCATGTTTTATTAAAAAATTAATTAAACATAAAATCTGTGCATCAAAGAGTTAAGCAGGGAAACAGCAAGAAAGCTGATGAAAACCGCTCGGGCTTCCAGCCCGATGACAGTACTGAACTATCGCAAAATTTCGATGAGTGCGACATTCACGATTGTCTGGCCAGAAGAAAATGAGAAGGTCTATGACACACTTCAAGACGTCGCGGTAAATTAACACTGTCTCTTGGTTGGAAACTCAAGAGGTTTTAATCAGTGTTACACGCAGGGAAAATGCATTTCATGCACACGGAAATATAAAAACTGGATGGTCGAGAGGGAATTTTAACACTGCTCGTTGCGAATGTCAGCCTAGTGCACCAACCATTGATCTAGAATTGTCTTCAGTTACCATAACCGAGTTTCTCGGTTACTCATTAAGAGCAGAATTGATAAATTCGGTTATTCTGCTAGAATTATCCTTAAATGCATAATTTTATGGTTGTGTCTTGTACCTACTAACTGTTGGAAAGTATTTCGCATTTTATGTCATCAACAATTAAAACAGATTAGCCTAGGCTGCTAAAAGTTGAAATTTGTTATGTTCCACAAGGTGTGCGTATTCACTGCAGGAACACTTGGAAAGCTTCTCTTGTAATTATATTTTGTGTACTTGTTTAGATTCACTTAATGTCACTTTCAGGTTACGTTTGTGCTAAAATATAATAAAATTATAAACATTTTTAAGTCTCATCGATTTTAGAGGGAGTGTCAGTATATGCCATTATTTCGCACATATTAAATATTAGTGCATATTACTTTTACGTAATTACAACCTGTTAAGATACAGGATTCTTCACTAGAAAATGTCTCAGCCCTTCGTCCTTAGAGAAGACACCTGTTACTGTCACAATGTTACTGACGTGTTGAAAAACTAGGTTTTTGCCACAATCTGAACAACTGGCAAGGTTTCATTGACGTCTTATGTTAGAGCTTTAAAGCAGTTCTCCTGCATAATGCCAACAAATATCCCACACTCTCAATTGCTTATACAACGCAATCAGAGGGAAGTTGGCGTAGGTATCACCATATTATTTAGGTGCTAAACTGTGAGCAATATAAGCAGGGTGTTACGGATGACATCAAAATGATTACGTTCTTGATGGGCATACAAGATGGTTATATAAATCAAGCATACATTAGGGATGCGGGCAAGCACAAAAACAGTTGATTCGCAACTATATCCACTTGTGTTTCAGAATAACATCTTCCCGCCTCTGCATATCAGACTGGGACTCATTAAATAATATGTCGAGGAAAAAAAATTCGATATTGCTTGTTAAGGTTTCAAGTGTATGAAATCCATCCTGCCAAATCACACTTCAGTACCAGGCAGAGGTTTCATCGAACGACCTTCACAATAATTCTCTGTTTTCCCACTCTGGTACAGCGCGTGGGAAAAACGAGCACCTATATCTTTCCTTGCGAGCTCTGATTTTCCTTATTTTGTTATGATAATCGTTTCTCCCTATGTGAGTGGGTGTTAAAGAAATATTTTCTCATTCGGAGGAGAAAGTTGGTGATTGAAACTTCGTGAGAAAATGCCACCGCAAAGAGAAACGCCTTTGTTTTAATGATGTCCACCCCAAATCCTGTATCATGTCAGTGACACTCTCTCCTATATTTCCCAATAATAAAAAACATACTGGCCTTCTTTGAACTTTTTCGATGAACTCCAAAAGAGGAGGGGCAAGCGTAGTGTAGGCAGTCTATTTAGTAGATCTGCTGCATCATGTAAATGTTCTGCCAATAAAACGCAGTCTTTGATTCGCCTTCCGTACAGAATTTTCTATGTGTTTTTTCCAATTTAAGTTGTTCGTAGCTGTAATTTCTAGATTTTTAGTTGACTTTACGGCCTTTAGATTTGATTGATTTATCTTGTAATCGAAGTTTAATGGATCCTTTTGAGCACTCATGTCGGTTACCTCACACTTTCTTTACTTAGAGTCAATTGCCAATTTACAACCATACAGACATCTTTTCTAAATCGTTTAGCAATTTGTTTTGATCTTCTGATGACGTTACAAGACTATAAACGACAGCATCATCTGCAAACATCCTAAGACGACTGCTCAGATTGTCTCCTAAATCGTTCATAGAACGATGTTTTCTAAATCCGTGTTGACTGTCTCAAGACACTGCTCTCTTCGAGGTAATTCACGATGTTCGAACACAATATACGTATGTTCCAAAACCCTTCTGCGTATCGACCTAATGATATGGCCTGTAATTTAGTGGGTTACTCCTATTGCTTTTCTTGAATACTGGTGTGACCAGTGCAGCATTCCTGTCTTTGGGTACGGATCTTCGGTCGACCGAGCGGTCGTAGATGACTGTTAAGTATGGAGCTATTGCTTGGGCGTACTCTGAAAGGAACCTAATTGGTATGCAGTCTTGGCCGGACGACTGGCTTTTACTAAGTGATTTAAGTTGCTTCACTATTCCGAGGATATCTACTTCTACGCTACTCATTTTGGCAGCTGTTCTTAATTCGAATTCTGGAATATTTACTTCGTCTTCTTTGGTAAAGGAATATCGGAAGGCTGTGTTTAGTAACTCTGCTTTAACAGCACTGTCATCGATAGTATTTCCATTGCTATCATGCAGAGAAGGCATTCGTTGTGCTTTGCCGCTAGGATAATTTAAGTATGACCAGAATCTCTTAGGATTTTCTGCCAGGTTTTGAGGCAAAGTTTCATCGTGGAAGCTATTAGAAGCATCTCCCATTGAAGTCCGAAAATCTTGGGGGTTTTGCGTTCGTTTAAATTTGGCATGCTGTTTTTCGTTGTTTCTGCAACAGTGTTCTGTCTTGTTTTGTGTACCATGGGGGGTCATTTCCGTCGTGTGTTAATTTATTTGGTATAAATCTGTTTATTGCTGTCGATACTTTTTCACTGAATTCAAGCCACATCTAGTCTATACTTACATTGTTAATTTGGAAGGAGTGGAGAGAGTCTCTCAGGAAGGTGTCAAGCGAATTTTTATCTGCTTTTTTGAGTAGATATATTTTTCGTTACACAACATCTAATCCAGATTCTGGAGGTAAACAGGTAAGATTCAACGGACACAATGAGGTGTTTCGTAGCAAGATCCAACTTATATATATATATATATATATATATATATATATATATATATGAGTCAACTGGCTTCAAAAGAAAGAGAGTGTGAGAGAAAGCGAGAGAGAGAGTGAGAGAGAGGGAGAGAGAGATAGAGAGAGAAGAAGAAGAAAAAGAAGAAGAAGAAAAAGAAAAGAAATTGAGTCGGGAAAGAATAATAACAAATAATAGTCGAAACCAGAAGATTTAGAACTGGTACGGTCAATGGCTACTCTTCTCATAGTTAAAGTTGTTTTATTTCAGTTTTCATTTTTTGCCGAGTTATTTTTTTCTGTCTATAGAGTTAAGGTACAGATAATGCGTAACTAGCAAACTCTAAGAGGATATCACGAAAACTGTGTGTAGTATATTACTTTTTTTTATATGAAAGACGGCAAACTTAAGTAACTAAATAAATAAATAAAAACATCGGAATCTGCCAAGCTCTGAAATAGGGCTAGCGCTGCGTGTTTTGTGCATAACGTTGCTTACGACTGTTTCCTTCACATATAAAAGAGTTTATCGGCACAGCCATACAATAATTTTGCTTCCACAGTAACAGAACGTCTGTGATCGTTGTCTTCTGCGAACCGATTTTCATATGCAATGCAAGCGCCAGGCAGTAAATACCCGACGTGTGAAAGAGATTTCACGAAACAGCTGACGGTAGGATGGACCTAGTTGTGTGTGTGTGTGTGTGGCGCCGTGTTATAGAAGCATATTATCTGGCACAGTACCAAGGTAAGCACTCACCTTCTCCCGTGTACCAAACTATCGTTTGTTTTGGAGCAACCAAGTGCTCAACTGACTGAAACCAAATAAATGGTCTCTCATATTCGAAGACATTTACGGGGTAATATGTCGTGCTTACCTTGGGGCGGCGCCCAGGAATATTCTTGTAGAATGTAGCAGCGAAGAAGCTTGTGAGTGTATCTTTCAGCGTGCAGCAACACACAAGGTGCCTACTGGTTATGATATAACTTGTCGACACGATCTCCTCTTCCAGATAGAATTCATTCTGCTGGAAAAATGTTCCGAGTGCAATAAGGTAATCTCTAGTGGAACTCAGCACAAACAATACGACGTACTCCTAACTAGGAGGAGTACCATTTCACCCCTGTTCCAGTCACCTTAATTATTATTAGTATTGTTAATAGTATTATGATATTCGTAACATGCCCCGTGTGAGTAATGGTGTGCATACGTATAATTTGTTAGAAAAGTTTCCTTCTTCACTTAGGTTTCAACGTGAAAAAACGTTTTTCTATGTTTGTGTAGCTGTGGACGAGACCCTGAACAATAATGAAGAAGGAGATTGCCGCTGGAAAAGGAGGCTAAATTTCATTCCTATCCAAGGAGTCTCTTCTGTTGTTCCAAGCTGAGTAACTGTTCGGTGTTTTGCGCAACAGAATTTTTGTGTTTGTAGCATACATGACTCAGAGCATGTTTTCAGATTTGACAGTAATTACCCATCAAACTGACACCACATCCCGGAAAGTTAGTCTATATCCCAAAAACTCGTAGAACGTTACATAAAATGTTATTAATAACTGTCATATAAGTAAATCTGATAGTAATACGTAATTTGTTGCAGTGCTAATAACAAAAATAATGTAGGATATGCCAGTAACTTTTCCTTCATGTACATCTACGCACCCGTTGTCTAGCGTACTTGTAATCTTTCCGGTTTGTTGTGAAATAGAGTACAAGTGTAATCAGTTTCTTCAAGAAAGAAAGGAAGACTAGTGTTCTAACATCCATTCGACGTCGAAGCACAAGCTTGGGTACTGCAAGAATGTGGAAGTAACCTATCCCATCCCATCCTAGTATTCGCTTTAATCGATTTAGAAAAACGTCGCAAAACGTAAATCAAGATTGCCAGATGGGGATTTGAACCCTCCTCCTCGGGAAGGCGAGTCCTGTGTGACATTGCTCTTTGCATTTGTTTCTTTCTCTCACTTTTTCTCTTCCATGTCATTTATACTTATGTATGTCTGCTATTTCATGACGAAAAATTTTGTTTTATTATTTAACGTTGTGCTGAATGCCCTACTTGTCGCCAGAGTCATCAGGGAAGCCTAAGGGATGGAAATTATGCGCGCCATCTGTCTCTAAATCATGTAAACTTTGTTAGTGTGTGATCGCATTTTAACAGATTGTGGATCATATTTCTCTGAGGCGAAAAGTGGGGAACAGCCTAGCATTTGCCTAAACGAGCGTGGGAAACGGTCAAAAAGCCAGACTTGGGCTGGCTGGGGTACCATTCCACGGATGTTTTTTCCGCCTCGCGATTTCAATGGTTCAAATGGCTCTGAGCACTATGGGACTTAACTGCTGAGGTCATCAGTCCCCTAGAACTTAGAACTACTTAAACATAACTAACCTAAGGACATCACACACATCCATGCCCGAGGCAGGATTCGAACCTGCGACCGTAGCGGTCGCGCGGTTCCAGACTGTAGCGCCTAAAACCGCTCGGCCACTCCGGCCGGTGCGATTTCAATCCTGGCTTGGATCATCTTTTTGTGTCATATGTTAGAGCGCTGCGCGTTACACTATTTGAGCAGGTTCCACCAGGTATCTCTAACAGTTATGATTACTATTTTGACTGATGATGTACATACCGACTCTCTAATGCTACACAGTGTGTAACAGACATAATTTTAAAACTTTTTTACAGTGACTGTCCCTTCAGACATGCATGCATGGTGAACTATCTACATGACTAGACGTTGTATACGTGGTCTAATTATCCCAGTTCCGGCAATCCAACTAACGTTGCGAACAATAGGGGATGTAGACAGTATGACTTATGGAGGTTTGGATCTGTCACGTGAGCTTGTTCGTGTATCCAAACTGGTTAAGGCGATCGTTCGTCATAAGTGGGAAATCCGGATCCGAGTCCGGGTCCGGTACAAATTTTCATGTGCCCTATAAGATATTATATACTTTCCTAATACAGCTGATGTCAAAAAATTCGCAATCGGCGAATAACTTTCGTAGTAAATTTAAAAATTTTAGGGGTGGACTTTGGGAGAAATCTGCCAGATACCTCTCTCATATTTCTAGATTTCTTGACTGTTCATTTGCTTTTGCCACTGGCTACCTGTTTTGTGAGTGTTACCAACCTCTCGGAAAAACGTGTGTCATTGTATTGTGTAGCTTGTTCTGTTTATTAATACCTTTTAGGGATCAACCATACAACTATCTTCTGTAGGTTTACATGATTAATAAACAATGATATGCGGCCGCAGTCCTTACACTTTTTCCCAAACCAGCTTATTTAGAAATTCAGTCCGACAACGGATAACAAAGAGATAAAGTAATAAAGGGAAAATAGGAAGATGTTGGTGTACATCTCACTATTTGCACTTTGAGTCACACATTCCTCTGCTGTGATGAAAAGTCGTACAACATTAATTTCCGTCAGTTATTTCAATGTAAACACAAGCAGATCAACTGCAATCAGCCTAGTAGCTAGGTACCTTTTTGCTAATAGTTATATATAACTACCTGAGTACCTAGTGTTTCTCGGCTATGTATTTATTCCAGTCTTCTATTAGTCCATCTTCTCCTTATCACTCTCTGTGGGCCACGCGGAGTAGCTGCGCGGTCTTGGGCGCCTTGCCACGGTTCGCGCGCCTCCCCCCATTGGAGGTTCGAGTCCTCCCTCGGGCATGTGTGTGTGTGTGTGTGTGTGTGTGTGTGTGTGTGTGTGTGTTGTCCTTAGCGTAAGTTAGTTCAAGTTAGATTAAGTAGTGTGTAAGCCTAGGGGCCGATGACCTCAGCAGTTTGGTTCCATAGGAACTTACCACAGATTTCCATTTTTCCCCTCTCTCCATCCATCTCCACCACCCGCTTTCTCTGTCCACCTCGCCTACCCCACTCTCAGTCCATCTCCTCCCTCTCAGTCCATCTTGTCCTGCCCCTCTCTCTATTCATCTCATCCTTCCCGCTCTTTCTGTGAATCTGCTCCTTCCCCCTCTCTCCATCTGATTCTTCCCCCTCTTCCCATCATCTCAACACCCCTGTATTTCCATCTCATCTTCACCCACTCTTTGTCAGCCTCCCCATTCCCCTCTCTCTGTTCATCTTCTCCCCCCCTCTCCCTGTTTATCTCCTCCTTCCAGTGTCCATCTTCCCCTCTCCCCTCTCTCTGTCCGTCTCCTCCTCCCCTAGTTCATCTCCTCCTTCCTCTGTCAATCTCCCTCTTCCCCTCTCTCTATCCATCTCCTCCCCCCACTCTCCCTGTTCATCTCCTCCATCCTGTGTCCATCTCCCTCTCTCCCCTTTCTCTGTCCATCTCCTCCTCCCCCTCTCCCTGTTCATCTCCTTCTCCCTGTGTCCATCTTCCCTCTTCCTATCCATCTCTTCCTCTTTCCTTTTCCTGTTCATTTCCTCCTCCCCCTACATCTGTTCATCTTCTCCTACCCCATCTCTCTGCCTATCTCCCTGTCTCTGTCCACCTCCTCTTCCATATTAACCAATTAGCATTTCGCTTCCATATAATAATTACAGCCCACACCAGATCTCTGTGAACAGCGGCACGTTAATACTGGAGCGCTACGTTTTATTTGTGACAATACAAGTTCAGAAATACAGAATTACGTTTTTAAACAGTAGAACTGTAGTCAATAAAAAGCACTTTTCATGGGTTTTACATTTTGGAACTCCAAAGGAAAGCGCACTTTGGCAGAAGGACCTTGTGCCATCTACGAAGGTATGTTTGAAAGAATTTCTCTACGAAAAGTTTTCGGCGATACTAAGTCATTGTCAAGTACAATGCTAAAAGTTCTTAGACCATTAACACGTCATATCTAATAAAGTGACGTGTTAATGGTCAAAGGACTTTTAGCACTGTACTCGATAATGCCATGAAAACCCAAATCTAGATAGTGTAGAAGAAAAATACAGTAGTATACAGTCCAAATGGCGGTTTATTCTTAAAAAAAAAAAAAAAAGAGAAGAAATCTCTGTCGTTTCACACCTGGATCATGTCTAGGGACAAGCAACAGTGTAACGAGAACACAATAGCAGTGAAAACGAGTTTTGGTGACAAGTAACGTTTGGAACGTTTTCTATTTTCACTCTTCAAGTGATTTTCTTATGTGAAAGCATTACATCTTTCACAGAGCGAAGCAGAGTCTCAGTTCTGATGATGGTGCGAAAGATCACTTTCGTCTGCTGTTAATTGAGCAGTTGACACAAATTTTGAAGACTGTAGTTCATAAACACACGAAACTCAGTGTACTAAAACATCTCTCTCTACATCTCTCTCTCTTTCTCTCACTTACTATCATTTCTTTTCTTTTCTTTTTAATCTCGGAACCGATCACGTAATTGTTTTTGAAAATATTTATGGATTTCGAGAGAGGAATATCCACTGTTCTTAGAAAAAAAAAATGCTTTTAGACTGGCCAGTTCATCCTGGAAGGCTATCGTCTTCTGCAATAGTACAAGACCTGGATATCAGTGTTCTGAAGACGCCCTTGATTTTTAGGGGTGGTCTTCCCGTAAACTGAATGTGGTCGGGTCTCTTTCTTCTTTTCCTTGCAGTAAAATGTCCAAAATTTCGAAACTGTGCTGTGCACAATTAATCGTATCTCTTTATTACTGTAAGTCATATTTTAACAATACAAATAATTTCTGCGTTGTGTCTGAATTTTCACAAACAGTAGAACCGCTACGTCTAAGGAACCCTGCATTACTAGACACAGTCAAGGGTGATACCAGGCTTTGCACGATCTATGCTCGGTAAACTTACAACCGTGAGCAATTTGAAAGCTGTGTGCGTTCTAATTTAGTAGTAAAGGCACAAAAAGCGATTCCAGTATAAATTTCCTCGAGTAGGTGTGTTACTATCCTCCCCCCCCCCCTCCGTCCTCTCTCTCTCTCTCTCTCTCTCTGTCTCTCTCTCTCTCTCTCTCTCTCTCTCCCCCTCCCAATCTCTCTCTGATGAAAACACGACGGTGCTGCTACCCTGGTCGGATCTTCAATTCGTTTTGGCGGATGACAGCTGACTCTCTCCGTCCGCTCATAAACAAGATTCGGCAGGTACAAAGGCTGTCGTAAGCTGTCGACACATTTTTCCTGGGATTGCCGATTACGTCACTTTCTCAATGGATGTGCAGATTCGCACCACACATTCCAGGGGGTTGTCGTTATCGCTGTGTAAACAAACGCGTCTATCCTTCTAAAAGCGAACTGTGGAAATAGCTTGTCACGTGGTAAGTAGAATCACGTCACACGTGGAAGTCTTTAATATGTCGCTGCAACGTAGATGATAGTTCAATAGTTTTACTTGTGGTGCAGGTCGAGCGCCTACTACAGTACATAGACTATTAGTTCCATTTAGTAAAACATTTTAACACAGAATACTTGACTTGGGTGAAATCCGTGTCCACGTGTATGACAATATATTTTTAGTACTATAGCCGAACGCAATGATAACTCTTTATTACTTTGAATAGGACTGAATGACAGTCACATATCACATTCGTTTAACTATAATCTTTGGTCCACATTTGTGACTAATGCTACTAGCTCGCTGTCGGATCTGAACTACGATGATGCTGCTATCAGACTCGGCTATCAAAGAGTGGGGCGAGTGGCGCAGTGCTGTGACGTAAGCAGACTTCCAGCAGAGGCACTGTACCGAACTACTTGAGGACGTGTCTTCCTCGACGTCTCTCATTCGTGATTGCGTCTGGCAGCGACCGTCCTTCGCTAGTGGTTCCGTCGTGAGGTACTAACTTTACTGTGGGATCTCACTCTTTGGACGACACCACAGAAGTAGTGCGCATAGTACCTCTCATTGGAAAGTCGCAATGGAAAGCAGCTTCCTGTAAACATCGTTCCGTTTATTGGTGATAAAAAGATTGGGAGAAAAACTGTAAAAGTTGACGGAAAAGGACACGGAAAATGTTTCCAAAATTTTAGACTTGAATAATGTCGATGGTGTGCTAATTGCACCTAATGCGACCAGTTCTGGAGTACTGCTCCAGGGTCTGAAGTATTTATGAAGAAGACACGATAGCAGATATTAAACTAATCAAGGAACACGTTGATTGGCTAGTGAAAGGTCGGTATAGCCCATACTAAAGAGTAACAGACATATTCTGCACACGTAACTACGAAATTTGGTAGCAAATGTGACGCTGTCCTCGCGAAACACTGGTCGGTAAATTCAGGAAAGCGGCATTCTATGACATGTATGAGAAAATACTGCTGCTTCTATCATGTATGATGCACAGGAATATTCAGAATAAGATAAGGGATTAGGATGCGTACTGAGACATAAAGGTAGTCACTTTTCCCAAACTGCATAAATGAATAGAAAAGAACAGAAAACAGCTAATTTTTGTACGCAGAACCCTACACTGTGCAGTGACTTGCAGAGTATACAAGCAGATGTAAATCGAGGCACGATGCCAAGGGACGTGTGATTCGCGTGTCTACTGCAAAGAAGGAAAAACGAAGTCTTCACAGTGAAGGTTCCATAGAAAAAATCAAATGGCTCCAAGCACTATGGGACTTAACATCTGAGGTCATCAGTCCCATAGACTTAGAACTACTTAAACCTAACCAACCTAAGGACATCACACACATCCATGCCCGAGGCAGGATTCGAACCTGCGACCGGAGCGGTCACGCGGTTCCAGACTGAACCGCCTAGACCGCACGGCCACACCCGCCGGCCCGTAGCAGCAGCGCGGTTCCGGACTGGAGCGCCTAGAACCGCTGTGCCACCAGCGGCCTGCAAGGTTCCATAGATCATGCTAATAATTGAGCGCAGCGATACTGCACTAGTGGCTATTAAAATTACAAAATTGCAAAGGATATGAATTAACTGAATTTATTAATCAAATGGTTCAAATGGCTGTAAGCACTATGAGACTTAACATCTAAGGTCATCAGTCCCCTAGACTTAGAACTACTTAAACCTAACTAACCTAAGGACATCACACACATCCACGCCCGAGGCAGGATTCGAAACTGCAACCGTTGCAGCAGCGCGGTTCCAGACTGAAGCGCCTAGAACCGCTCGGACACAATGGCCGGCATTTATTTATCGTGCGTATACAGTAGAATAGGAAGAATACATGATTAAATTTAGTAGTTGATGTGGAGGAATGCACGCGGTCCAGTCACATTGATGTGACGACCTGTCAAAAGCTTGAATAACCACATTTTGAAGCACTGACCGCTGCGAGCCGTGCAAGAAGGAAGTCACTGAACGTCTGGAAGGTACCGATAGCAATGTGAACTTATGGAAATTGATATGAGCGTTTGGCGTCATTGGCCGGGAGGCCACTTACGGGGCAGGTCCGGCCGCCTTGGTGCAGGTCTTATTACATTCGACATCATATTGGGCGACCTTCGCGTCGGATGGGGATAAAATGATGATGAGGACAGCACAACACCCAGTCCCTGAGCGGAGAAAATCCACGACTCAGCCGGGAATCGAACCTGGGCCCGTACGACGGCAGTCCGTCACGCTGACCACTCAGCTATCGGGGCGGACAGCGAAGTAAATCCATGCGAGCTCCAGTGCCATGGACAGCTGCTCAGGGTTTCTCAGTTGAGGATCCATGGAGTGAACAGCCATTCGAGGTACTACCGCAGATTGGGTGTAAATCTGGGGAGCTTGGCGGCCAGAGTAGTGCGGTAAACTCATCCTGGTGTTCTTCGAATCATGAACGTAATCTGCGAGCTGCTGGTACGTGCCATCGTGCCGATGAGAAACAAACTGCATGTAAGGATGAACATGACTGCCAAGGATGGTACCATATTTGTGTTTATCCATTGTGACTTCCAGAATCACGAAGTCATCTGGGGACGCGACGGAAACATTCCCCAGGCCTAACGCTTCCTCCTCCGGCCTGGACCCTTCCGACGTTTATTGCAGGGTATTTGCTTTCAGACGTTTCACGCCATAAACGCCAACGGCCATCTGTCTGATGGAGCATAAAACGTGATTTATCTGGAAAGGCGACCTGTCGACGCTCATTGGACATCCAGTTGCACAACTGACGTGGACATTCCAGCCTTCGTCGCCGATGAACATCATTCAGCATGGGTGCACGAACGAGGTGCCTGCTGCGGAGGCCCATGCGCAGCAACGTTAGTTGAACGGCGTTGAGGAGACGCTGTTGGTAGACCATAAGTTCATCCTGGCAGTCAGTTGCTCAATAATTGCTCATCTATTCGCCCGTACATCTCCGCACCCATCTCAAAAAAAATGGTTCAAGTGGCTCTGAGCACTATGGGACTCAACTGCTGAGGTCATTAGTCCCCTAGAACTTAGAACTAGTTAAACCTAACTAACCTAAGGACATCACAAACATCCATGCCCGAGGCAGGATTCGAACCTGCGACCGTAGCGGTCTTGCGGTTCCAGACTGCAGCGCCTTTAACCGCACGGCCACTTCGGCCGGCCACACCCATCTCAACCGTATTATTTGTGGCTCATGGTGCAACACAGGTGCTTTGGAGCCGTTTTTGAACAGGGCCATTTTGCCATACACGGTATACGAGGGTACTCCCAAAAGTAAGGCCTCCTATTTTTTTTATAAGTACAGAACTCTGTTTGTGTGGCAGTTGGTCACACTGTTATGAAGAGTGCTTCACCCGCTGTGTGTAAACATGCGCATGCCGCGCTGAGGCGCTCAGTCTTGGCTTGGCAGCCGTTGAGAATGGATGTTACAGCCAAGTGCGAATTGCTCGCAGTTATTCGGTTTTTGAACGCAAAGGGCACTGCGCCGATTGAAATCCATCGCCAATTGACGGAAGTGTATAGTGAGTCGTGCATGGATGTCAAAAATGTACGTAAGTGGTGTAGAGGGTTTGCAGCTGGTCGGACCGGAATTCACGACTAACAAAGGAGCGTGAGACCGTCAAATTCTGAGAAGACAGTGTTGAAGGTTGAGCAAAGCATGCATGAAGATCGCCGGATCACCTGGATAATCTCTGCACGTTGGTTCCTGAGGTTTCAAGAAGCATCGATCAAAGAAGTTTAACGGAAACATTGAACTACCGGAAGATGTGCGCAAGATGGGTGCCACGCATGCTGACTGAGGACCACATGCGGCAACGAGTTGTTGCTTCTCCCGCATTTCTTCACCGCCTTGCAGCCGAACAGGACAACTTTCTGGACTCAATTGTCACGGGTGACGAAACCTGGGCATACCACTTTACACCTGAGATCAAACAACAAACACGCCAGTTCATAACTTTCTGAACAGCATGGCGGCGAGCTGGTATGACATGGACATACAAAAACTGCCACAGCGTCTACAAAAATGCATCGACAGAAATGGTGATTATGTCGAAAAATAGCTAAATATTCAAGCTGTAAACTGATGTAAACCATTGTAGAAATAAAGAGGTCTATGTACTTATAAAAAAAATAGGAGACCTTACTTTTGGGATTACCCTCGTACTTTAACCACGGCGACACGCGAACAGTTTACAAACTTAACCTTTTAGAAAATGCTTCCATCCTTGGCCAGTAAGCCAACGATGATGCCATTTTGGATGTCACATAAATCTCTCCGTTTCCGCTTCACGGCAACGATTACACTCCCGTCTGTGAGTGGTTATTGCACGTTGACTGGAGCATATGCGGTAGTCGTATTTATGTGAATGGAGCGTGTAGGTTCCGAAATTCGAAATTTAGAACACTGTGTAGCCAATCATGGCATCAACTGGGTGGACATCTAGTCGACCTGAGCTTGGATGATAGATATATGTACTTATTACATGCTGCTTCCACACTACGCCAGAGAGCATCAACTGTAGTGGATGGTGAGTGGTGGAATGCCTGTCCACATCGTACTAATCATGCTGATCAGGGAAACAGTTAACCACCGTCTGTATCGAGGTAGGTCAGAACAGCGCGTGTCGCATGCACTCTTGCGTTATCTCGTTGAAAGACGTCGCGGAGAACTCGAAGATAGTTCACGGCCACTAGTCTCACCACGTGGTAAATGTAACGCCTTTCATTACCATGTGTGTGAACCAGAGGTAATCGTGAAACTGCCTGGCAGATTAAAACTGTGTGCCCGACCGAGACTCGAACTCGGGACCTTTGCCTTTCGCGGGCAAGTGCTCTACCATCTGAGCTACCGAAGCACGACAGCGCCCGGTCCTCACAGCTTTACTTCTGCCAGTATCTCGTCTCCTACCTTCCAAACTTTACAGAAGCTCTCCTGCGAAACTTGCAGAACTAGCACTCCTGAAAGAAAGGATACTGCGGAGACATGGCTTAGCCACAGCCAGGGGGATGTTTCCAGAATGAGATTTTCACTCTGCAGCGGAGTGTGCGCTGATATGAAACTTCCTGGCAGATTAAAACTTCTTTCAGGAGTGCTAGTTCTGCAAGTTTCGCAGGAGAGCTTCTGTAAAGTTTGGAAGGTAGGAGACGAGATACTGGCAGAAGTAAAGCTGTGAGACCGGGCGTGAGTCGTGCTTCGGTAGCTCAGTTGGTAGAGCACTTGCCCACGAAAGGCAAAGGTCCCGAGTTCGAGTCTCGGTCGGGCACACAGTTTTAATCTGCCAGGAAGTTTCATATCAGCGCACACTCCGCTGCAGAGTGAAAATCTCATTCTAGAAGTAATCGTGTTGTGTACCCAATGGCGTCCCATACTGTGAAGTCAACTGCTGGACCCATATGACGATAACGAGTACAATCTGGCAATATTCATTCTCATCACAGACTCTATACATACGGATACCTCAGGCATGATGTTGAATTCGGAACCGAGACTCGTCTGAATAGGCGACGTGATACCTTTCCTGTATCCGGTGTTGCTGGGCGCGTCAATGTCGGCGACCCATTCTGTGCTGTCACGTCAAGGGAAGCTGCAACAGTGGTCACCCTACTGACGCTCCGTGGTGCCGAGACGTCGTCACACTGTCAGTGGGGTTAATTGGCTTCCTGCAAATAAGTTCGTTTCCTGACTAAAGGCACAGATGTGGCTGTATGGTCATGCACGGTAGTACGAAAAATATGTATGTCTACTCAGGCACTTGTCGTTTGGGGCCGTTAAGATCCTGCAAGGCGTTGACTAAGGCCCACCAATCATTTCCATATTCGAATGACAGTTGTGGGATCCCGACGTACACGAGCAGCATTATCGCGATGTGCCACGATCCGACATGTGATGGTAGCCTCTTCTCTTCCTTACATGAGGCGTAATACAACCAACATTCAGATGCTATTTCTAAATGAGAAAAGCGCTGCGTATTATTCCCCTAAACACAGTGTGTAAATCGCGTTACTCCTACCTACTTTACTCGGATGTGCTGGAAGGCTAATCATGTGCATATCGAAGCACTTAATACCATTCTTGCCACTTTGACGTGCCACCTTCATGGTGTTTCAATTTTAGTGGCCAGCAGTGTGTGTCTTACCGGGCGAAACGACACGCTTCGGTACAGTGGTGGGTTCTTAGCTTTACTCCTGGAGAGGGCCGAGATGATACTGTAACATATAAAATGTTAGATCACTTTATTACAACTTGAACAAGATGAAATACATTGTAATTCATGTCCACAGGAATGGTATGAGTATTTGTTACTGTCACTGAACATTAACACATACCGAACAAGATACTAGTCTCTTCTCACTGACGACAGTTGACTACGAACTTTTATGCAGAATTCTGTCTCGCACGCTGGCTCGGTGGAGAGACGATGCAATCGTTTCGGCGATGATTGCGGACTGGTCTGAGAGACACTGCGCTCAGACATATGTAAGGAAGCTAATGCTGTGACGTATGAAAACTCTTCTGGGCGTGTCTACGCCAGAGTCTCTCATCCGTCATTGCTTCTGGCAGCAACTATGTTTACTTGTCGTTCCGTCGCGAGCTACCAACCTTGTCGTGGCACCTCGCCTTTCGGACGACACTACAGTGTAGATAGAGACACAATGCCAAGTGCCGGGCGATTCGCCTATATGCAGCAAAGAAGGAAAAGCGAAGAGCTCACGGCTCAAAATGGCTCTGAGCACTATGGGACTCAACTGCTGAGGTCATTAGTCCCCTAGAACTTAGAACTAGTTAAACCTAACTAACCTAAGGACACCACACACATCCATGCCCGAGGCAGGATTCGAACCTGCGACCGTAGCGGTCTCGTGGTTCCAGTCTGCAGCGCCAGAAAAGAGCTCACGACAAAGATTCGATTGATCATGACGTAGATATGCAATTAAGCAGCAATTTCAACTATACTATAATTAATGTAAGGAAAAAGTGAATTGAAAAGACTTTAAAGTTTTTACAGCACTAATAATATTAACACAGAAATTACAAGAAAAGTTATCCTACCTAGACGGTACAGTAGGTGACACTTTGGACGAGTGAAACATAGATGCGAATAAGGTAAACAACATTACCGTTTTTACAATTGTAAGAATATGTTTCTAACGTTACTCTGTTCTAGAATTTTGGAAAGCGTTTCATGCTCGTCTTTTATTACAGATGCAAGTCCCCTGTATAGCAATCAATATGGATTCCGTAAGCTGCGATCGTGTGAAACACAGCTCGTTCTGTTCGTCCACTAGACCCTGAAGACATTAAAGACCGTAGTTCTCGCCAATGCCGTTTTACCTGCCTCCCAGAAGGCATCTGATACCGTTCCGCATTATAGCGTAATCAATAACGTAACAGTGTATAAAGTATCCGCCATGTTTTGTGATTCGATCGAAGATCAGATAGAACATGACATGTCATTGTTAGCGGGCAAAAATTTTCAGGCGTTAATGTAAGTTCGGGTGTATTCCAAAATAGAGCCATTATGTTTTAGAATAGACAGAGTGCTTCACAATTCCTATTACTGACTTCCAGGGGTTGTAGAGAGGATTTAGTTGATACGTTTTTAACAAGAAATCCATGTCCGGAAATGTATCGTTTTGGATCTAAAATCAGTTTGGAGATAAGATCACTCAAATCTCCCGCTTCACGGTACGCATACAGCAAAGACAATGAGCTCTGACCTGCGTGCTCAACAACAACTCCCTCACGTGGCAACCCTTCTGTTTGTTGGACAACGAAAATCTGCCCAGTATGCTTGCATACCCACGGTCCACTAACCATGGTGTGCGTCCGCGGAGCACTACTTCATCCATGCTACTTGCGAACGAGCCAGTTTCTCGCAGCCCTTACACCCTGTATATTAATGATATAGTGGATATCGTCGGAATCTGTTCGTAGTTGGTACTATTGAGTACAGAGAAGTCGCAACGCTAACAGACTGCAGCAAATTTATTGTATTAAGCGTAAATCACTGGAAAGCACCGTTATTGTATGTTTATGCGGTTGCGGAAGAATCACAGAGAGGAGTGACATAAAATAAAGCGAATCGCGTGAACGGTAGGTTACAGACTGAGATTCATTAAAAGAATCATCATGAAGTGTACTCCACTTAGCAAGGAGGTATCTTATGAAACCTCTGTTGGATCGATACTTGAATGTCACTTTTCAGTGTGGGATCGCTTACGGGATAGGATTGATAGATGAAGCAGAGAAGGTCCAAAGAACATCAGTTCGCTTCATCACAGGTTTATTCAGAAAGCGTGGAAGAGTCACGGAAATTCTCATTTAAGTATACTGGCAGACGTTCTAAGAGAGATTTCATGCACCACGGAGTGGTTTGTAGTTAAAATTCCGGAAGTGTACGTTCCTAGACGATGATGATGATGATAATATTTGGTTTGTGGGGCGCTCAACTGCACGGTTATCAGCGCCATACAAATTCTCAACATTTTCACAGTCCAGTCACCCCACTTTTCCCCTCGCTTCCCACGCCCGGGTTCCCGGGTTCGATTCCCGGCGGGGTCAGGGATTTTCTCTGCCTCGTGATGGCTGGGTGTTGTGTGCTGTCCTTAGGTTAGTTAGGTTTAAGTAGTTCTAAGTTCTAGGGGACTTATGACCACAGCAGTTGAGTCCCATAGTGCTCAGAGCCATTTTGAACCCCCTTTTCCCGAATGATGATGAAATGATGAGGATAACACAAACACCCAGTCCAAGGGCGGAGAAAATCCTCGACACGGCAGACAGTTGAATCCGGGACCCCGTGATCCAGAGACAGCAACATACGTCCCTTGAAGAGAATCAACCAATATACTGCTACCTCCTAAGCACACTATCTAATCAAAAATAACCGGAAACCTATTAGTAGACATTAATACAGTATGTGTCCACTTTTCGCCTTCATGACAGCTTGAATTCTACTGCAGACTTTTTCAATGAATTGTCTGAATATCTGCGTAGGAGCGGCAGCCCATTCTTCCTGAAGAGCCGAAACAAAAGAAGGTAGTGATTTAGGACGGTGGTGTCTGGAGCCATATTGGCTTTCTAACTCACTCCAAAGATATTTCATAATCTTCAGGTCGGCAATCTGGAAAGGCCAGTTCATTTCAGTAATGTTACTGTACACAATCCCTTACCTCACAGACGCAAATTTATGACAGGATGTCATGCTGATACAATCATCGTCTCCGAACTCTACATCTACTGCACAAAATACACACCACACTGTAAAATTCGTTTTCTTAAGCGAAATGAGGGTATCACATCCTAACCAGAAAGACTCCCCCCCCCCCCCCCCATTCCGTAGCAACACCTCCTCCATACTCCAGACAGTGTTTTTCAGGCATTAGCCGAAATCAAACCCTTTCATCGGATTGCTTCAGGGTTTACCATGATTCATCACTTCAAATCAATCTTTTTGAGTTATCCACTGTCCGGTGGCGTCGGTCTTACACAACTCCAAGCGTTGCTTGACATTGACTACAGAAATGTATGACTTATAAGAAGCTGCTAGACCACTGTACCCCATTCCTCCTATCTCCACCCAACCAGTTATTGTGTTAGCTGTACTGCTGGTGGCATTTTAGAACTCACAAGCGATTCCTTCCGCTAATTTAATGTGTTTTTTTTCCAAGCAACCACTGCAATACTCGATGCTCTCAGTTCATCAGTACATGTGGTCCTCCGGTCTTGTTTTGACTGTGGTCGTTCCTTGGCGTTTCCGCCTCCTGATCACATCACCAACAGTCGACTTCGGTAGCTTTAGAGGGACAGAAATGTCCCTGATGGATTTATGACTAATCGAAGTTAGAAGTCACTGAGCTATGGTGACCGACCCATTCTGGTATTACTACACTACTGGCCATTAAAATTGCTACACCAAGAAGAAATGCAGATGATAAACGGGTAATCATTGGACAAATATATTGTACTAGAACTGATATGTGATTACATTTTCACGCAATTTGGGTGCATAGATTCTGAGAAATCAGTACCCGGAACAACGACCTCTGGCCGTAATAACGGCCTTGATACGCCTGGGCATTGAGTCAGACAGAGCTTGGATGGCGTGTACAGGTACAGCTGCCCATGTTGCTTCAACACGATACCACAGTTCATCAAGAGTAGTGACTGGCGTATTGTGACGAGACAGTTGCTCGGCCACCATTGACCAGACGTTTTCAATTGGTGAGAGATCTGGAGAATGTGCTGGCCAGGGCAGCAGTCGAACATTTTCTGTATCCAGCAAGGCCCGTACAGGACTCGCAACATGCGGTCGTGCATTATCCTGCTGAAATGTAGGGTTTCGCAGGGGTCGAATGAAGGGTAGAGCCACGGGTCGTAACACATCTGAAATGTAACGTCTACTGTTCAAAGTGCCGTCAATGTGAACAAGAGGTGACCGAGATGTGTAACCAATGGCACCCCATACCATCACGCCGGGTGATACGCCAGTATGGCGATGACGGGTACACGCTTCCAATATGCGTTCACCGCGATGTCGCCAAACACGGATGCGACCATCATGATGCTGTAAACAGAACCTGGATTCATCCGAAAAAATTACGTTTTGCCATTCATCCACCCAGGTTCGTTGTTGAGTACACCATCGCAGGCACTCCTGTCTGTGATTCAACATCAAGGTTAACCGCAGCCATGGTCTCCAAGCTGATAGTCCATGCTGCTGCAAACGTCGTCGAACTGTTCGTGCTGATGGTTGTTATCTTGAAAACGTCCCCGTCTGTTGACTCAGGGATAGAGACGTGTCTGCACGATCCGTTACAGCCATGCGGATAAGATACCTGTCATCTCGACTGCTAATGATACGAGGCCGTTGGGATCCAGCACGGCGTTCCATATTACCCTCCTGAACCCACCGATTCCATATTTTGCTAACAGTCATCGGATCTCGACCAACGCGAGCAGTAATGTCACGATACGATAAACCGCAATCGCGATAGGCTACAATCCGACCTTTATCAAAGTCGGAAACGTTATGGTACGCATTCTCCTACGTACACGAGGCATCACAACAACGTTTCACCAGGTAACGCCGGTCAACTGCTGTTTATGTATGAGAAATCGGTTGGAAACTTTCCTCATGTCAGCACGTTGTAGGTATCGCCACCGGCGCCAACCTTGTGTGAATGCTCTGAAAAACTAATCATTTGCATATCGCAGCGTCTTCTGCCTGTCGGTTAAATTTCGCATCTGTAGCACGTCATCTTCGTGGTGTAGCAATTTTAATGGCCAGTAGTGTACATGTCTATTGACAACACAAAACTCACCGCCTACGTTTATACTGGCGGTTGTGCCTCTCGTAATATCATCGACATTCACATCTGCCTCTACATACATACTCCACAACCCACCATACGGTGCACGGCAGAGGGTACTTTGTACCATTACTAGTCATTTCCTCTCCTGGACCACTCCAAAATAAAGCGAGGGAAAAACGTGTGTCTAAAATCTTCCGTATGAGCCCTAATTTCTTGCTTCTTGTCTTCATGATCCTTATGCGAAATGTACGTTGGCGGCAGTAGAATCGTTCTGCGGTCGGTCTCAGATGCCTGTTGTCTAAATTTGTAATATAATGTCTTGCCCTCCAGGCATTCCCATTTGATTTCAAGAACCGTCTCTGTAATACTTGCAAGCTGATCATACCTGCCAGTAGCAAATCTAACAGAACGCCTCTAAATTGCTACTATGTCTTCTTTTAATCCGACCTGATGGGGATCCCAAAATGGGTCGCAGTAGCGTTCTATACGTCGTCTCCTTCATGGATGAGCTACACTTTTCGAAAATTATCCCAGTAAAACGAAATTGACCATTCGCCTTCCCCACTGTCAACCTGACGTGCTCATTCCATTTCATCTATTGGTCAGTTCTGGATTACATAGGTTTGTCCGGATACTTTTGATCAGATAGTGTACATCACGCGAAAGCACTGTGAAGGTAACACTAGAGGGACAGGTACACAATGTAGCCTACAGCACGCACCATGTAGTGGCTTGTGGAGTATCGATGGAGATGTAAAGTTTCACGAACATATGAAACACCGGAATTCAAACACTCAGTATTCTTCGATAACGATAGAAGCTGAAGTAATGATGTAAATCTGCTCCACGGCTGAAACCTTAACCCGGGTCTTGTGCTTCCCAGTGTTGGGTTATGGTTCAAATGGCTCTGAGCACTATGGGACTTAACATCTTAGGTCATCAGTCCCCTAGAACTTAGAACTACTTAAACCTAACTAACCTAAGGACATTACACACATCCCTGCCCCAGGCAGGATTCGAACCTGCGACCGTAGCGGTCACGCGGTTCCAGACTGAAGCGCCTAGAACCGCACGGCCACACCGGCCGGCCCACCCCCATGATTCGAACCGCTGAACACAACAACGTATTATTGTGGCCACCACAGCTAACAGACTATGCTAGTGGAATGCCCTCTCTAACGCAAACTTAAATTCACACCTTGAACCCATTTTTTCCCCTTCTTAAATCGTCAGTATTGCCCAGATTCTCCTATACTGGCATAGCATCCCACCTTTATACGTATTGGGGAAATCCTGCCTGCACCTCAGGCATAGGTCATTTGTTGATGTGATGGAATGACATTTTCCTGGAGACATATAAGTCTCCACTTTATCTTTGATAAGGATAGAAGCTGAAGTAATGGATTAAAATCTGTGTCCTGGCCAGGACTTGAAGCTGGGTTTCCCACCGAGTAGGCACATGTGCTAACCATTATGGCACCATAGCATTATGGCTACGTCAGTTCCACGGAGTACCCTCCTCCAATGCCCCCCCCCCCCCCTAAAACAAATAAAAATGGGTTGAAGGAGCGAATTGAAGTTTGTGTTAGGGAGGGCAGTGAACTAGGGTAGCCTGTGGAGGTGTACTAGCCTCAGTGCTCACGTTGTGTAGCGTTTAGCACATCTGAATAGCAGTAGCTTCAATTCCCAGCTGTGACACAAATTTTATGTCATTACTTCAGCTTCCACCCGTGTCGAAGCTACATGTGCTGTTTAAACAATTCGTGACTTTCCACCCATTACAATGTAAATAAATACTGCCACAAGTACTGCGTATGGAAAGTATTGTCAACCAGGAGTGCCTTCCAGTGATTAATTTTAGTTAGTTGTTTAGCGCTCCACTTGCGATAATACCAGAGCGTACGCCGTTTCTCCGTCTCTTTATCCGCGGGGGGTAAACACGCCGACGCTGCCACGCTGGTCGGGACTTGAGTTTGCCTTGTCGGGTGATACAAACGCTGTCGACACATTTTTCCGGGCCCGCTGAATACGTCAGTTTCTCAATGGACGTGCGGAGTCGCGGCGCGCGCCCCGCTGGCCCTGGGTAAACAAACGCGTGTAACTATTGATGAGCGCGCTAGGTACTGCTGGCTGGCGGCTGGCGGCCGGGCGACGCCGGCTCTGGCGCCGCGCTGCCGCAAGCGACGCCCCCGCTCCGCCCCCACTCCGCCCCCGCTCCGCCCCCGCTGCCGCCCCCGCCGCGGCGCGGCCTGATTTACCGACCCCACCAAAACCGAGTCGCGACGCGCTTCACACCAGCGCCCGCATCTATTATACCACAGACGGCCGCACAAAAAAAAGAAGAAATCCCTATCTAAATACAAAACCTACCTAAAATACGTACTTCCGCTTCTCTGTTTACGGACACACAATTTGTGTTACAGTTTCTTACAAGCGAAGCTGTGAAAAGCGCGCAGCAACCGAAGCGGAGAAATATAACGCCGACAACGGGAAATTTATTCATTTTGATGTACTCGTTTTCTTACTGGGGATGAAATGAGCGTGATTCTTGGAACCACTGCGTTAGAGTCAAGCTAAACATTTGCGAGAGGAAATGGTTTTTACTCGGAGTGATTCTCGGACAACAGCGAAGCTGGATGACTTTTGCTGCAATAGCATTGTACGCTTCATGCCGCTGGTATTACTTTCTGACTGTAGATGGGACGGTTAAGGGGATATTAAACCAGTTTGTATTTTTATTGCTAAAACGTTTTTAGACTTGGAACAAATTTACAAGCGCCAATAACAGTGACTCGTAAGTGCGTTCATTCATTATAGTCTCACAAATAAGCTAAGTGGTTGGTTCAGTTTTTCTGAAAATTACTCGACACAAGTTGTACGAAATTCGAACACTTTTGAAGCACAAAATTTGTGGATACACTTTTGTACGCTGGGATATCATACGTGGGGCCTATTTTTTGTCTGAACTTTTGCTATAAATGTCTGTGCTTTTAGTTTAGGGATTGAGACGGAGAGATACATGATGACACAATCATCTGAAACATATTTTGATTGTTTTTATGTTCTGAAAACATATAAACAAGATAAAAGTTCGTTTCAGTGTTAATAACATTTGAAAGCAACCGCAATTCTGTCTACCGAAGTCGTAGAATAAAGTAAAATAAAAAAGCAGCCAGCGTGCTATTGCATTTTACCATTTTATTATTTTCTATGAGTATCACCAAATTCTACACTTAATTTGTACCCTCATGCAGAGTGCAGGTTTTATAGAATTTCTGCCTTTACATTTTCCTCATTTCAATTAATGCAAGACGTAGAGGTACCGACGGCCTTTGGAGCGTTTGAACCGCAACGTGCGCATGTAGTTAAGGTCGTAGGTGGTTCTTTGATATTTTACAGTGTTTTTTATACCATGGCGTGGGCCCATTCATTCAGATTACCGTGAACGAGAGCCGTGATGTTTATTTTTGCATTATCGATGACCAAGTGTTGCCTTTCCTGATACATTTTCCTGGTGAGTGTATTGTGGACACGCTCGACTTCCAAGAACATAACAGCCATGCGCAAAGGGGTGCAAGCATACGTTTCTGGTTTGACGATCACCGAGGCACCCTGTCGCACTTTGCATGGACCGTTGAATCCCCCAGTGTTAATCTATTTGGATAAGTAAGTGCAACGTAACAACTGGCATCCCTGGAATTTAGTATCGCTACAGGATGTAATCATCAATGAGTTGCTTCAGGTGGAAGAATGTGATGTCTACTTGGGGGAGGGTATGGGGGGGGGGACTAATCTTTCGTCTGGTGTACTTACTTGTTTTCTAGTAATTAGAAGTTTGGGGATCACTATAGTATTGTACACGCTCAAATTCTACACTCCTGGAAATGGAAAAAAGAACACATTGACACCGGTGTGTCAGACCCACCATACTTGCTCCGGACACTGCGAGAGGGCTGTACAAGCAATGATCACACGCACGGCACAGCGGACACACCAGGAACCGCGGTGTTGGCCGTCGAATGGCGCTAGCTGCGCAGCATTTGTGCACCGCCGCCGTCAGTGTCAGCCAGTTTGCCGTGGCATACGGAGCTCCATCGCAGTCTTTAACACTGGTAGCATGCCGCGACAGCGTGGACGTGAACCGTATGTGCAGTTGACGGACTTTGAGCGAGGGTGTATAGTGGGCATGCGGGAGGCCGGGTGGACGTACCGCCGAATTGCTCAACACGTGGGGCGTGAGGTCTCCACAGTACATCGATGTTGTCGCCAGTGGTCGGCGGAAGGTGCACGTGCCCGTCGACCTGGGACCGGACCGCAGCGACGCACGGATGCACGCCAAGACCGTAGGATCCTACGCAGTGCCGTAGGGGACCGCACCGCCACTTCCCAGCAAATTAGGGACACTGTTGCTCCTGGGGTATCGGCGAGGACCATTCGCAACCGTCTCCATGAAGCTGGGCTACGGTCCCGCACACCATTAGGCCGTCTTCCGCTCACGCCCCAACATCGTGCAGCCCGCCTCCAGTGGTGTCGCGACAGGCGTGAATGGAGGGGCGAATGGAGACGTGTCGTCTTCAGCGATGAGAGTCGCTTCTGCCTTGGTGCCAATGATGGTCGTATGCGTGTTTGGCGCCGTGCAGGTGAGCGCCACAATCAGGACTGCATACGACCGAGGCACACAGGGCCAACACCCGGCATCATGGTGTGGGGAGCGATCTCCTACACTGGCCGTACACCACTGGTGATCGTCGAGGGGACACTGAACAGTGCACGGTACATCCAAACCGTCATCGAACCCATCGTTCTACCATTCCTAGACCGGCAAGGGAACTTGCTGTTCCAACAGGACAATGCACGTCCGCATGTATCCCGTGCCACCCAACGTGCTCTAGAAGGTGTAAGTCAACTACCCTGGCCAGCAAGATCTCCGGATCTGTCCCCCATTGAGCATGTTTGGGACTGGATGAAGCGTCGTCTCACGCGGTCTGCACGTCCAGCACGAACGCTGGTCCAACTGAGGCGCCAGGTGGAAATGGCATGGCAAGCCGTTCCACAGGACTACATCCAGCATCTCTACGATCGTCTCCATGGGAGAATAGCAGCCTGCATTGCTGCGAAAGGTGGATATACACTGTACTAGTGCCGACATTGTGCATGCTCTGTTGCCTGTGTCTATGTGCCTGTGGTTCTGTCAGTGTGATCATGTGATGTATCTGACCCCAGGAATGTGTCAATAAAGTTTCCCCTTCCTGGGACAATGAATTCACGGTGTTCTTATTTCAATTTCCAGGAGTGTATTTTAGTGACCACCCACTCGTATCCAAAGTAACACTCATTTACTGGACTTCCTGCAGCTAGAAGAGTTGGAAGTGACTCAGTCAAGGGGTGATCGGATTCCACTAGTATATACACTGATCAGCCAGAACATAACGATCACCTACCTAATAGCCAGTATGTCCAATTTCGGCACGGGTAACACCGACGACGCGTTGTGGCATGGAAGCAATGAGACCTTGGTAAGTCGGTGGAGGGAGTTGGCACCACATCTGAACACACAAGTCACCTAATTCCGGGGAAGGTGACGATGAGCCCTGACGCCACGTCCAATCACATCCCCGATGCGTTCCATCGGGTTCAGATCTGGCAAGTTGGGGGGCCAGCACATCAGCTGGAATTCGCCACTGTATTCCTCGAACCACTCCATCACGCTTCTGGCCTTGTGACGCGGCGCATTATCTTGTTGAAAAATGTCATTGCTGTCAGGAAACATGATCGTCATGAAGGGGTGTACGTGGTCTGCAACCAGTGTACGATACTCCTTGGCCATCATGGTGCCCTGCACGACCTCCACAGGACCCATGTACGTCCAACTAAATGTTCCTCAGAGCATAATGGAGCCGCCACCAGTCTGTCTCCGTACCACAGTAAAAGTGTCAAGGAGCTGTTCCCCTGGAAAACGACGGATTCACGCCCTCCCATCGGCATGAACAGGGAGATATCGGGATTCATCGGACCATGCAACACTCTGCTACTGCGCCAACGTACAGTGCCGAAGGTCACGTGCCCATTTCAGTCTTAGTTGCCGATGTCGTGGTTTTAACATTGCCACATGCATGGGTCGTCGGCTGCGGAGGCCCATCGTTAGGACTCTTCGGTGTACAGTGTGTTTAGACACCTACGAACTCTGCCCAACATTAAAGTCTGTTGCCAGTTCCGTCACGGTTCGCCGTCTATCCTGCTTTATCAGTCAGCCCAGCCTACTACGTCCGAGATCTGCAATGAGGGGTGGCCGCCCAACCCCGCAACGTCTGGAAGTAGTTTCACCTTGGTTTCGCCACGTGTTGAACACACTCACCACACCACTCCTCGAATATCCAACAAGTCGCGCTGTGTCCGAAATACTCATTCCGAGCCACCAGTCCATCACATCTGCCCTCGGTCAAACTCAGATTGATTGATAGCCTTCCCCATTCTTCACACGGAGCCCCGTGGGGTAGCCGCGCGGTCTTAGACGCCTTGCCACGGTCCGTGCGGCTGCCCCCGTCGGAGGCCCAAGTCCTCGATCGGGCATGGTGTGTTGTCCATAGCGTAAGTTAGTTTAAGTTAGATTAAGTAGTGTGTAGGATTAGGGACTGATGACCTCAGCAGTTTGGTCCCATAAGACAATACCACAAATTTCCAACAGCACGCACACTGATATTGCATACTCCATGCGTGTATACCGAGCGAGGTGGCGCAGTGGTTAGCACACTGGACTCGCATTCGGGAGGACGACGGTTCAATCCTGTCTCCGGCCATCCTGATTTAGGTTTTCCGTGATTTCCCTAAATCGCTTCAGGCAAATGCCGGGATGGTTCCTTTGAAAGGGCACGGCCGATTTCCTTCCCCATCCTTCCCTCACCCGAGCATGCGCTCCGTCTCTAATGACCTCGTTGTCGACGGTTCGTTAAACACTAATCTCCTCCCTCCTCTCCATGCGTGTCTCTGATTAGCAGTCATTCCTCACCAGGTGACGCTGCTACTGCATATGACCGATTTATATCGGTACTAGGTCGGTGGTCATAATGATCTGACTGGCCTCGTATAGTAATTGTTGTAGTGGTAGTATCGTTTGTTAATGAAAGGCACCTGCGAAGGATTCAAACAGTGAATACGACGATAAAATTGGTGCTACAGATATTCTTTTGGTTCAAGTTTCTGAAAGGTTGGGGCCACAGAAGTATTCGGAAGTGTTAGTTGTTTTCTTACATTCTTATGAATATGTTGCAGCGTTTAAAGGTGAACTATCTTACCGAAACATCCCATACTCACAAATTAAGGCAGCAGTCACTTAACTGTGAACGGCAGTGAGTTCTTTCAGAAGCTGGTGTGAGTCCCTTCCAAGGGATTAATGCTAACACGCCGACGTTCGCCCATCCTGTGAAGCAGAAATCGGACGAATTGGAGATGGTGCCGGTCATCAATCAGTAACAATTAATTTCGATACTCTTGTGCAAATGCCAGTCTCTTCTGTTAACGTATCGTTACATCGTAGGTATGGAGACGACCAGTCTGCGTCAGACCCATATGTCCAGCAGGATTCACTGAATCTGGCTGACCACTGTTGTTTAGCTATCTCTTTGTAGTGTGCCTCTTGGCTGTCACGAACGATCTTGGTTGACTTTCTAGTCGGACATCAATAATTGTACCTGTATATATGCAGTTTCACAACTCTCATAAATTCGCTGCTTCAGTAATATTGCCGTGTCTGATGTGGAATCCGATCGCATCCTACCTGGATTAATACTTGGAGACAGCGGCTGCTTTGGAGAATGAGTGGTTCGGTGTGTCAAGTAATGGGACAACTGCAGATGTGATGATGGGCTCATCACAGATACACTAATTGATCAAAAGTATCCGGACATCCCTATGTACTAAGGAATTTACCATGAGATATCCGAGAGGCGGGATCGCCAGTATCAAAGGAGATGGGAAGCATTGTGTTGTCAATAGAGAAGTAGTTACAGCAGCAACAGAGAGTAATAACAGGAGTGCTTCAGTGACTCAGACTAGTCATTGGATGGCACCTGAGTATAAAGTCAATCAGGAACCTTCAACATTTCAACATCTGTAAAGCTGACCAAGTCGACTCTTTGTGATGCGATTTTGAAGTGGAGACACGAAGGAGCAGCTATAGCTAAACCAACACCACGCTAACCTCATGTACTGATGGACTGGTCTCGTCGAGCGTTGCGGAGGATGGTTGTAAAAAAAAATCGTAGGAAATCGGCGGAAACAGGACTGCTCTACCCAGAGTCCCGATCTGAACCCGGTGAAACGCCAATCGGATGAAACAGAACGTGTCGTCGCTTCCAGCGTCCAACATCACCAACTTCCCCCGTGTCGGCTCTTTGGGAAGAGCCCACAGACATTCATATACCTCATTAAACGTACCTGAACAGAGTCAAAATCGTCATAATGGCAAATAAGAGGCCAGATAATTTTGACCAAATAGTGTAGAACACTTTGTCTGCGAGGTCATGCGAGCATTGTGATTCTCACGTGCTACCGTGTCAATGGTGGACCTCCATTCATCGAAAATTGGAGCTGACGGAGTCAATTACCGAAGGCAGTAACTTGTTGATGGCTGATGTTGTTGAAACTTCCTGGCAGATTAAAACTGTGTGCCAGACCGAGACTCGAACTCGGGACCTTTGCCTTTCGCGGGCAAGTGCTCTACCATCTGAGCTACCCAAGCACGACTCACGCTCCGTCCTTACAGCTTTACTTCTGCCAGTACCTCGTCTCCTACTTTCCATACTTTACAGAAGCTCTCCTGTGAAAGGCAAAGGTCCCGAGTTCGAGTCTCGGTACGGCACACAGTTTTAATCTGCCAGGAAGTTTCATATCAGCGCACACTCCGCTGCAGAGTGAAAATGTCATTCTGGAAACATCCCCCAGGCTGTGGCTAAGCCATGTCTCCGCAATATCCTTTCTTTCAGGAGTGCTAGTTCTACTTGGTTCGCAGGAGAGCCTCTGTAAAGATTGGAAAGTAGGAAGTACTGGCAGAAGTAAAGCTGTGAGGAGGGGGCGTGAGTCGTACTTGGGTAGCTCAGATGGTAGAGCACTTGCCGCGAAAGGCAAAGGTCCCGAGTTCGAGACTCGGTCCGGCACACAGTTTTAATCTGCAGGAAGTTTCATATCAGCGCACACTCCGCTGCAGAGAGAAAATCTCATACTGATGTTGCTGTCGATTATTGCAGATTGTAATAATGAGTAGACGCGTCATTACGAATTAAATGCTTCCTATACCACCTTGTAGGTAAGAGGTTAAGAAACACACGGAGATCATTATGAGTATGTCTGTTCACTGCACGTCACTGGCGCAGAGAGTAGAACGTGATCATGAAATCCGGAGTTTAACCTTCGAAGCAGTGGTACACGCCGATGGCATACTTTTAATAGGTCGAAAGTCACAAGAGGCAATGAATCTAGCTTGTCGTCCGCCTCGGTAATTGCGTAGTCAGCGCAGCGGATTGCTAAATTGAGGGGCCCGGTTTCGATTCCCGGACGGGTCGGTGATTTTCTCCCCTGGGGGGCTGGGTGTTCTGTCGTCCTTACTTTTGTATCGTCATAATTGACGTTAATATTAAGATGGCTGAATGGGCACGGCCAGAATGCCAATAAAGAAAAATAAAAATTTTGCTTGCCAACACGGCCCTTTTCAGGCAGAGGACGGAGATATTGCTGTGTTGGTTCAAATGTCTCTGAGCACTATGGGACTTAACACCTATGGTCAGCAGTCCCATAGAACTTAGAACTACTTAAACCTAACTAACCTAAGGACAGCACACAACACCCAGTCATCACGAGGCAGAGAAAATCCCTGACCCCGCCGGGACTCGAACCCGGGAACCCGGGCGTGGGAAGCGAGAACGCTACCGCACGACCACGAGCTGCGGACATATTTCTATGTGAGGATTGTTTGTAAATGATGGGTTACCTGTTAATTCTGGAATCGTCTCTCACCGGAGAACGAAATACGAGAGCTAATCTTGAAGTTTTAATCATTTCATAAAAACTATCGTTACGTAATAAATTTTTTGTTTGTTTACAGGTGCAAAAAAATGGCTCTGAGCACTATGCGACTTAACTTCTGAGGTCATCAGTCGCCTAGAACTTAGAAATAATTAAACCTAACTAACCTAAGGACATAACACATCCATGCCCGAGGCAGGAATTGAACCTGCGACCGTAGCGGTCGCTCGGTTCCAGACCGTAGCGCCTAGAACCGCACGGCCACTCCGGCCGGCTTTACAGGTGCACTTCTACAGTCATAGAGTGCACTGAAATCCAGCACCACAGTTTGTAGCACACAGCAAGCAAAAAGGTTCAGCTCAGTGATAAAGTGGAGTGTCATTTTCTGCATTTTCAGGTGGGATACGGTTACGATAACGCATAATGAGTGGGAGTAAGAGGACGGCAAGCAGCAGTACAGTATGGCACAGAGGTTAGAAAGCACAGACACTTCCGGTGTGGCCAAACACGGTGAATGACGATTAATGAAGTGATGGACCTAGAATCGCAAAAGAAGTGGCGCTCTTGGTGGTCGGAATCTGGTGTTTCGCAGTCGAGATGACAATGGAAAAACATGGAACTCAGTTATGGATCACTTTTCAATGTTTTAAACACGACAGAAATCGGCGTCCGTTTGAATCTGCTACTGCTCACACTATTTCAGAAAGCCAGCCCATCCGAGACAGCAGCGAAATTCTTACTGCTGTGTCAAACCAACTCAAATGATTTCTTTAGCCGGCCGAGGTGGCCGGGCGGTTCTGGGCGCTTCAGTCTGGAACTGCGCGACCGCTACGGTCGCAGATTCGAGTCCTGCTTCGGGCATGGATGTGTGTGATGTTCTTAGGTTAGTTAGGTTTAAATAGTTCTAAGTTCTAGGGGACTGATGACCTCAGACGTTAAGTCCCATAGTGCTCAGAGCCATTTGAACCATTTTTTTGATTTCTTTAGAATGGACGATTGTTGGGTGTATCACTGCAACCCCAAAACATAGGAACAAAGCAAGTAGTAGAAATATGTGGATTCAGCACCAACGAAAAAGGCGAAGAGCGAACCACTGTCTGACAAGATGATTCTGAATACTTTTTAGAGTGCCATGATATGGTAATTAGAGATTATGCTCGTAATGGGCAAACCGTCAAGGGGCGTTACTACCAAAAACTCGAGCCATTGTTACGGAAGACTGTCAATACGAAGAGTCGCGGGAAGCAGTCCAAGGGGATCTTTATGCTCCAAGACAACACTCCATGTCATTCCACACAGGACACAGTAACATACACTCAAGTTCATAAATTAAGGATAATGCTGATACGTGGTGAAACAACGCTCTGGTGGGCGGTTTGCGGGTTTAAATCACCTCAAGGTATGACCATGCGGTACGTTTGACCTGCGGTCGTCGCACCGTGGCGCTGGTAGCAGTCGACATACGCAGATGTGTGTTGGTGCATGTCAGAGTACGGTGCAGCGAGTAAGTGTGCAGACGTTTTCAGACGTGCTAGTGGTGACTGTGTGTTGAAAATGGCTCAAAGAACACATATTGATGACGTTATGAGGGGTAGAATGCTAGGGCGACTGGAGGCTGGTCAAACACAGCAGGTCGTAGCACGGGCCCTCCGTGTACCACAAAGTGAGATCTCAAGATTATGGCAACGATTCCAGCAGTCAGGAAACGTGTCCAGGCGTTACGGTACGGGGCGGCAACAGTGTACAACACCACAAGAAGACCGATATCTCACCATCAGTGCCCGCAAACGGCCACGGAGTACTGCAGGTAGCCTTGCTCGGGACCTTACTGCAGCCACTGGAGCATTTGTCTCCAGACACACAGTCTACAAACGACTGAACAGACATGGCGTATTCACCCGGATACCTGAAAGGTACATTCCACTGACCCCTGGCCACGGGAGAGCCCATAAAGCTGGTGTCAAGAACACAGTACATGGTCATTGGAACAGTGGTCCCAGGTTATGTTCACGGACGAGTTTAGGTATAATCTGAACAGTGATTCTCGCCGGGTTTTCATCTGGCGTGAACCAGGAACCAGATACCAACCCCTTAACGTCCTTGAAAGGGACCTGTATGGAGGTCGTGGTTTGACGGTGTGGGGTGGGATTATGATTGTTGCATGTACACCCCTGCATGTCTTTGACAGAGGAACTGTCACAGGTCAGGTGTCTCCGGGCGTCATTTTGCACCAGTATGTCCAATTTTTCAGGGGTGCAGTGGTCCCACCTTCCTCGTGATGGATGATAACGCACGGCCCCACCGAGCTGCCATCGTGGAGGAGTATCTTGAAACAGAAGATATCAGGCGAATGGAGTGGCGTGCCTGTTCTCCAGACCTAAACCCCATCGAGCACGTCTGGGATGCTCTCGGTCGACGTATCGCTGCACGTCTTCAAATCCCTAGGACACTTCAGGCACTGGTGCAAGAATGGGAGGCTATACCCCAGCAGCTGCTCGACCACCTGATCCAGAGTATGTCAACCCCTTGTGCGGCCTTTGTACGTGTGCATGGTGGTCATATCCCATATTGATGTCGGGGTACATGCGCAGGAAACAGTGGCGTGTTGTAGCACATGTGTTTCGGGACGGTTTTCTCAACTTATCACCAATACCGCGGACTTACAGATCTGTGTCGTGTGTGTTCCCTATGTGCCTATGCTATTAGCGCCAGTTTTGTGTAGTGCCACGTTGTGTGGCTCCACATTCTGCAGTTATCCTTAATTTATGAGCATGAGTGTATTTTGCTGCTTTGCACTTTGAAATTTGACCTCATCCCTCGCATTATTTTACCATGCCGTCTCTAGAGTGGTGACGAGGTGATTCGAGCTGGAGCGTTTCCTGAAAAGCCAAAACTCAGATTTTTAAAGCCAAAGTCTCCACCAAGCAATTCAATAGTTGGGAGAAATACGTCATATTAAAGGGCGAATACGTAGAGAAGGACTAAAACACTATCAGAAAGATTCATGGTCGCAGCTCCAGTTTTTCGAGGAGGTAATTAAAAATTCATAACTACCCCTCGTACTTATTATGCGCATCCGTTTTTTCGCCCATAAAAAACTCTCTGCGACCTAAGTCTTTAGTAAGAGAATTAACTATTCCATCACTCCAGATACGTGGCAGAATTATTTGAGGGGCACTCCACAGACATATGGGAGACTGGGTAGTAGCCATATCATCTGACTTCAGTCCTACTAAACGCGTCTGAGACGACGTGACGCCCTTTGCCTGTCAAAGATTCTTCAGCACTTTCTTTGTCTCATAGAGGTCATGCCTCGAGGAGTACCAGTAGGGATAAAACGTGGTGCTACACCCTTCTGGGACCACGTCTCTAAACCAATTCTGCATGAGAGTATCCTCCTTCGTTTATCGCAGCAGTGTGCGAAATGCTTAGGAACAGTCTATGAGTCTCTATAAATTTATTTCGTCAGTGCACATAATTTGGCGTATCTCATGTGGTACGCGTTGTAAACACCACCTCTTTGAGGTATTGATAATAGTATGACTCAACAGTGTAATCCTTCATTCAGTTCGCGGTACTTCATATCAGAGCTGATCCTAACCAAAAGGTTATCCTACAGAAATTTACTCAACTTACAATGCTACCTAAACGAGAAAAACCTTCCGCCGGTGGAGGTCATTCAGAAGCTAAGTTATGAAAGCATCAGCTTAGACGAAATTGAATTTATTTAACTATCGGATCATACCAGTCGATGCAAAAGTCGATTCGTACTGAACGTGGGGTATATGTACACTGTTAACTCACTGGTATAATGAGAAAAATATGGCGATTAGTGTTGTAAGGTAACATGTTACAGAAACGATAACATAAACTTAGTTTTTAACAACTAATTTCGTGCTGGATCACTTACGGGCAGTCCCCGTTCTATGAAAACGAGGAGGAAGGAAGATTAGAATCCCGTTGACATCGATGTCATTAGAGACAGAACACCCTCGGAAAAGTTCAAGGCTGAGGAAGGAAATCGGTCATGCCCTTTCAAAGGAACCATCCCAGCATTTGCCCGGAGCGGTTGATGGATATTGCGGTAAACCTAAATCTGGATGGCGGGACGCAAATTTGAACTGCCGTCCTTCCGAATGTGATTCCAGTGTGCTAAGCTGCGCCTCCTCTGTAGGTCCGTTCTATGAAGTCACAGACGTCCGCAGTCTCAAGTATCTTCGGGTCTAGAAACAAATAATATTCATATTTACAAGGCAATGAGATATAACAATTAATAATAGGTAAGGAGTTAATAATTAAATATATCAACCAGTCTTTTTAGTACTAATCCGCTAACGTTGCCTGCCCTATCATCTTAATATTTCACGTACCTTCGCTACTCTTTGACCTACAGACGGCCGAGAGTATCTGCCGGCTGACTTAGAGCTTCTGTACAGTTGCAACGATCGTATTTCTCTGCTCGGCGGCATCTAACTATTCTGGCGCTCTTAAATAGGTCTCCTTGGAAGGTCCATCTGCTAGAGTAAACTTCCGTAGCTAATCTTAGCCAAGGATGTCAACAGTGCTGACACTCACAACTGCAGCAACTTTTGTTGAACCTTAAATTAAATTATACTAATCTGAATGCGGAGATCAAACACTTGATCAAATTTTTCAGGGGTGATTTCGCTCTCCCACTGATAATGTCACTTCGTCACCGCTGTGTAATAGAAGCTGCTTTTTATATTTCTCATTTGGACTAAAAACCTCGCATTTTTCAAAACACAATTACCAGGAGCATTATGAGCACCTAACATAATCGTGTTCATCCAGTAATGTTTAAATCGTCCGTAGCTTTTATATTGCTGTTATACCTGCTATGAACCCCAGGTTAATATTTCTCACAGTATCCCACTGGTTTCAGTGTTCTATGTACGGTCTGTAATGTGTATGCCGAGTACAGTTTTCCAGGTGCCTCTTTGCAAGACTACTTGCTTCATATCCTGTGAAGCATGATTTCCCTTACCAGGCGACTCGTTTCCAGTATTCAGGTGCTCCCACGCTCATTGCAGTCGTAACTGACGATATAGTGAGTAAACATTGGCGCGTATAGGCCGTCTTCTGGGGTGTTGCTTATACTGCTTTCAAAGACTGGTTTCCATCAAAATAATTGTGCGTTCCACAGCATTGTACTCTGCTGTTGGCTGCTTCGCCGTGGTTTTTCTCCTTTAGCCAGTAATCAAGAATTCGATGGACCCAATTTTAAATGAGGAACTGACATCTAACTTCTTACCATCAACTTGCATTCTCATTGTCACTTTAGTTGTCATATTTCGTGAAGTTGCTGGTGGCTCTTTTATACTCGATTCAGCTCTCAGTTCAGTCATTTTCGCCCCGGCATCATTTAATGCAATTTTCACACTGGGACTTAGGACATAGGCATTCTCATACCTACAACAGGGCGGTTAGCGTAATTTTAAAATTGCGTTTTGAAGTCACATGATGGTTCAAATGGCTCTGAGCACTATGGGACTCAACATCTTAGGTCATAAGTCCCCTAGAACTTAGAACTACTTAAACCTAACTAACCTAAGGACATCACACACACCCATGCCCGAGGCAGGATTCGAACCTGCGACCGTAGCAGTCCCGCGGTTCCGGACTGCAGCGCCAGAACCGCACGGCCACCGCGGCCGGCAAGTCACATGAGAACTCACTTATTTTAAAGATTCACATCAAAGAAAGACCTATTGAGGTGCATGGGAACGCATTTGTCTAGTCGTGAAACTATCATGACAGTATGCGACTGAAACGAGAAATGTCATATGAGCCGCCGAACGATAACGTACAAAATGTCACTTACCACAATATTTCGCTTGTAAAACACTGGACTCGTATACAGGAGAACGGTGGTTTGAATCTCCATTCACCCATACAGATTTAGGTTAGTTGTGATGCCCCTACATCGCTTAAGGCGAACGGCGACTGGTTCCTATGAAAGGCATGGCCGATACCTTTTCCCAGCGTTCCTCAATCAAAGATGTGCTCTGACTCTGACCTATTCGTCGACGGAACATTAAACACTAGTCTACCTTCTCCTGCAGAATCTACTGTGGCTGTTGTTTGACGCTGAACTGAATATTAGCCTCGTACACAGCCACTACGTATTCAACTTCCACACGTTGTATATCTTCATCCTACTTTATGCTTGTGCGGGATTTGTGGCATCTCTGCTTTAACGTCAGCCAGTAAAGCGGGTGGCATAGCTGTGACCGTTCCGTGCACATTGTATCGACCAGATCGATGAACCAAATTTTTCTTTCTGGTTCTTTCGTTTCGTTTCATAAAACAAATGTTGTTAGAATGCCAAGAGGCTCTTTACTCCAAGCTCTGTAGGAAAGTTTCTGTCTCTCTCTCTCTCTCTCTAATTCTTACTGTTGTTAAACATGCCATCTATTGCAGCAGTAACACACTAGCTCAAAACCATTAGTACTGTTTTTCACTTACCCTTGGTACCGTAGGTAATATCATCGTCAGCACGTTATTTTATCACAGTTATCATCATCATCAGTTTATATGCAATGGTTGACAAACTTTTCTTTCATATTGTGATATTCAACGCTATGAATAGCACTTCTTCCTGTGTAATGCGTTACTTAGTCCATATGAAACGTCAGCAAAACTTTCCTCCGTGCCTAAACTAACGATTTATGTGACGAGAAGTGATGAAAGAAATAATTCATTTAGCCGGCCGCGGTGGCATAGCGGTTCTAGGCGCTTCAGTGCGGAACCGCGCGACTACTACGGTCGCAGGTTCGTATCCTGCCGAGGGCATGGATGTGTGTGATGTCCTTAGGTTAGTTAGGTTTAAGTAGTTCTAAGTTCTAGGGGACTGATGACCCCAGATGTTAAGTCCCATAGTGCTCAGAGCCATTAGAAGCATTTGAAATAATTCATTTAGCAAGAAATTTGCTTTTGTGGCGAGTGTTATTTCTTACTCTACAGTAGTAAGGTAGCAGCAGCCGTGTCATATGCTTGTCCTGACAACCTGAGCTAAACTTGCGCCTTGGAGCACAGCTGTAGTGGGTCAACGAGCCGCACCGGTTTTCTGTCGCTGACTCTTCGAGAACAGCAGCTTCAGACAGGCCGTTCTGAGAAAGTGTAGTTATTATTGTTTTTTCCGAAAACTTACTTCCAAAATACCGTAACGCATTCTTCTTTAAATTAATTATTTCTCAAAGACTCTCGTCTTGTAAGATTAAATGATTTTTAACATTCAGATACATTTAGGTATAGCTTTACTATTATCTATGTATGTTTTCTTTAATTATGAAAAGCATATACACTGAGGAGACAAAAGTTATGGGACAGCGATATGCACGTGTTCAGTTGGCAGTAGTACCGCGTGTACAAGGCATAAAAGGACAGTGCATTGGTTGAGCTCTCATTTGTGCTCACGTGATTCATGAGTAAAGGTTTCCGACATGATTATGGCCACAGGACGGGTATTAACAGACTTTGAACGCGAAAGGGTAGTTGGAGCTAAACGCACGGGACGCCCCATTTCGGAAATCGTTAAGGAATTCAATATTCCGAGTGTGCCGAGAATACCAAATTTCAGGCATTACCTCTCACCACGGACAACGAAATTGCCGACGGCGTTCACTTAACGACCGTGAGCCGCGGCGTTGTTGTCAGTGGTAAAAGACAAGCAACAGTGCGTGAAATAACCGCAGAAATCGATGTGGAACGTACGACGAACGTATCCGTTAGGACAGTGCGGCGAAATTTGGCATTAATCGGTTACGGCAGCAGACGGCCGACGCGAGAGTCTGTGCTAACAGCGCGATGTCGCCTGCGGTGGGTTTCACGGGCTCGTGACCACATCTTTTGGACCCTAGACGACTGGAAAACTGAGGTCTGGTCAGATGACACCCATTTCAGTTGATAAGTACTGACGATAGGGTTCGAGTGTGACGCATACCATCGAATCCATGGACCCAAGGTGGCAACAAGGCAATGTGCAGCTGGTGGTGGCTCCATAATGGTGTTGGCTGTGTTTACATGGAATGGACTAATCCTCTGGTCCAACTGAACCGATCATTGACCATTTGGAACTATTCATGCACTTCAGCCGGCCGCGGTGGTCTAGCGGTTCTAGGCGCTCAGTCCGGAACCGCGCGACTCCTACGGTCGCAGGTTCGAATCCTGCCTCGGGCATGGATGTGTGTGATGTCCTTAGGTTAGTTAGGTTTAAGTAGTTCTAAGTTCTAGGGGACTGATGACCACAGATGTTAAGTCCCATAGTGCTCAGAGCCATTTGAACCATGCACTTCATGTTTCCAAACAAAAATGGAATTTTTATGGATGACAATGTGCCATGTCACCGAGCCACAATTATTTGCGATTGCTTTGCAGAACATTCCGCATAATTTGAGCGAATGATTTAACCACCCAGATTGCCCGACATGAATCCCATCGGGCATTTATGTGACGTAACCGAGAGGTTAGACCGTGCACAACATCCTGCATCGGCAACACTTTTGCAATTTTGGACGAATGTAGAGGTAGCACGGCTCACTATATCTACGGGGGACTTTCAACGACTTGTTGAGTCCGTGTCACGTCGAGTTACTTCACTATGCTGGAGAAAGGGAAGTACAAAATGGTTCAAATGGCTCTGAGCACTATGGGACTTAACATCTGTGGTCATCAGTCCCCTAGAACTTAGAACTACTTAAACCTAACTAACCTAAGGACATCACACACACCCATGCCCGAGGCAGAATTCGAACCTGCGACCGTAGCGGTCGCGTGGTTCCAGACTGAAGCGCCTAGAACCGCATGGCCACTGCGGCCGGCCCAAAGGGAAGTCCGACAAGATATTAAAAGGTACTCCTTGACATTTGTCATCAAAATGGTTCAAATGGCTCTAAGCACTATGGGACTTAACATCTGAGGACATCAGTCCCCTAGACTTAGAACTACTCAAACCTAACTAACTTAAGGACATCACACACATCCATGCCCGAGGCAGGATTCGAACCTGCGACCGTAGCAGCAGCGCGGTTCCGGACTGAAGCGCCTAGAACCGCTCGGCCACACCGGCCGGCTATTTGTCATCAGAATGTATATACGGCACATAAAGTTTTGTGACTTAGGATTATTGTAAAAAAAAAGGAATTCTTTTAGCCGACTGTTTTCATAATTCGAATACCGCCTAGTTACACATTGCACTCCTGCGTCGATAACCGTGGTCGAAAACGCAGGCCTGTTTCATGTCTAGATACCTAGTTCAAATACTAATTGTGGAGAAAATTTTCATTGCCATTGTTTGGCTGAAAAGGAGATGAGAACTTGTGGAGTAAACTTCCGGTCCGCAGCTCGTGGTCTTGCGGTAGCGTTCTCGCTTCCCGCGCCCGGGTTCCCGGGTTCGATTCCCGGCGGGGTCAGGGATTTTCTCTACCTGGTGATGACTGGGTGTTGTGTGATGTCCTTAGGTTAGTTAGGTTTAAGTAGTTCTAAGTTCTAGGGGACTGATGACCATAGATGTTAAGTCCCATAGTGCTCAGAGCCATATGAACCATGTAAACTTCCTCGTCGCTATACTTTGCTCCAATGTTATAGATTCAATTACACACCTCTCCGCAGTGTCTGATCGAGTGAAGACGCGTGTCATTGTTGAATGTGATCCGTCTGTCGGATGGCGACATTCAGCTCGTTGGGTCACTTAGTGCTTTTCAAAAGTGTTATGGCACGTACTGGTATCAGATTTCATTTTCTTCCACTACACTGCAGAATGCACTCGTCGCAGCTACGCACAAGATGCAGTTGTACATCCGACACTCCATAATAAGTCGGAGGAATGCATCTCCGCTAGCATCTCGCTCGGGAAGGCAGTGCAGGATTCTCTTCTTACCCCAAACGCTCATTCTTGAATAAGCGATTGATTTCAACTTTTGATGTTTAGTTGTAAATTTTAGTATACGTTTATAGCCTTCCTATTTCTCACGGACGTACGTGAACGTGTACTGGTTTTTCCTTTCAAATTTGCTTAACAATTGTACGTGGTCCAGTCACATTGATGTGACCACCGCCTATGTTCGACTTCAAAGTGCAGTAAGCATTCACAATCCGCAGGTGGCAGCACTAACAATGGAGGGTATATAAAGCGCGTCGGGGGGACGAGGAAAGCAGTGCAGTCGTTGTCGTAATGCGGAAACGAAGTGATTTTTCTGACGTCCAAAAGGGCGTGATAATTGGTTTTCGGGCCAAGAGTGGAAGTGTTTCTGAAAACTGTCTGTAAACTGTTCGCGTGCCGCCGTGGTTAACGTATACCATGAATGACAAAATGGCGCTAGCCAAATCCGGCGCCGAGGCAACTGTTGTCCACCACGGGCCATAGATGGCAGGGGTGAATGACGGCTGCGGAGATGTATACGGGCGAATAGGAGTGCAACTCTTGAGCAGCTGACCACCCAGATGAACCAAGGGTTTACCAACAGTTCAGCGAACCTTGCTGTGTATGGACCTGCGCTGCAGACACCTCGTGCAGATACCGATGTGGCTGCTGTAATTGGAGACGAAGGGTGGGATTTGCATGGCAGTAACGCAACTGCACATCCCCTGAGTGACGACAGGTGGCTTTCCAGATGAATCACGTTTTATGCTCTACTGGATAGATGGCTGTTGGCGTGTACGTTGTGAAACGTCTGAAAGCAAACACACTGCAACAGTCGTCCATGAAGGAGGAGGGAATCTTATCGTCTGGGGAATGTGTGATCTTCTTATTCAGCACGCACAATGGATCAACACTAGTGTGCCTCTGTCCTTGCGGACCATGTCAACCCATACATGCAGTTTGTTTTTCCTCGGAACGGTGGCATCTACCAGCAGGACGGTGCAGCGTGTCACCCAGCTCAAAGAGAGAGTGCGTGGCTCGAAGAGCACCAGCCTGAATTTACCATACTCCCCTGGCCATCAAACTCCCCGGGTTTAAACCCAATCCAGAATGTGTGGGACCGTCTCGATCGGACTGCTCGTGCCATGGATCCTCAAACGAGAAATATCCACACCCCTTTCGGTATCTTCCAGAACCTCATTGATTCTCTTCCTGCACGTCTCGCATCGGTCCGCACCGTAATAGATGGTTATTCAGGCTTTTGTCATGTTGTCACATTAATGTGACTGGACAGTGTATAAATCAATTTTCCGTTAAATGTGGTATATCTTGAAGTGACGTATCAGGATTTTATGCAGTCTGCTATGTATACACGAGAAATCCCTTTGGCTCTACATTTACCAGTTTTTCAAAAAATAGTTCAAATGGCTCTGAGCACTATGGGACGTAACATCTTTGGTCATCAGTCCCCTAGAACTTAGAACTACTTAAACCTAACTAACCTAAGGACATCACACACATCCATGCCCGAGACAGCATTCGAACCTGCGACCGTAACGGTCACGCGGTTCCAGATCGAAGCGCCTAGAACCGCACGGCCACAGGGCCGGCTACCAGTTTTTCAACATACGTTTTACGATACCTGTCCATATAATGATTTCGCAGCGATCGTTTGCGAGAAATACCTATTCAAATACTCTCATATGCGAAACATGAACACACATCAAATGTCAGCTATTGAGTCCGATGAAAAGTCGACTCATAAGTTAGCTATGAAGTGAATCTCTTTCAATCATCTCGTATTAAAAATTTTCCCCATTGATGGTTCAAATGGCTTTGAGCACTATGGGACTAAACTGCTGAGGTCATTAGTCCCCTAGAACTTAGAACTAGTTAAACCTAACTAACCTAAGGACATCACAAACATCCATGCCCGAGGCAGGATTCGAACCTGCGACCGTAGCGGTCTTGCGGTTCCAGACTGCAGCGCCTTTAACCGCACGGCCACTTCGGCCGGCTTCCCCATTGATGTTAGCTAGCAGCAAAGAATGCCACGTGGAACCTTAAATACTGGTAACTGTCCAGTAGATGCAAAACTTGGGCAAAATAAGGGCGCCAAAACTGAAACACTACGGTTTTAAACCTTAGTCGGCTTTATCCCTTACTGGAAACACATTTATGACATTTAAATGGTTGCATATCACGTTGGATACCCGTCAAGTAAATCGTTGTGGCTTTATTTCCACGGGGTGGATGTATTTATTTTTGCGATCATAGTGTTTTAATTACCACCTAGAAAAAATAAAGTTGGGTAATTAATCTTTTGTTTCCAGAGCAAAATTATCACTCTACAGCGTAGTGTGCGCTGATATGAAACTTCCTGCGAGGTTAAAATTGTGTGCCAGACCGAGACTCGAACTCAGGAAGGAAGGGGTTCTATCGTTTGGGGGAAGAGGCCAAACAGCGAGGTCATCGGTCTCTTGTATTATTGAAGGACGGGGAAGGAAGTCGGCCGTGCCCTTTCAAAGGAACAATCCAGGCATTTGCCTGGAGCGGTTCAGGGAAATCACGGAAAACCTAAATCAGGATGGTCGGACGCGGGATGAACCGTCGTCCTCCCGAATGCGAGTCCAGTGTGCTAACCACTGCGCCACCTCGCTCAGTCAGGAAGAAAGGAAGGAAGGAGATGAGGTACGGGTTGAAATAAAGCTGGGAATATGCGTCCTGAGTCGTGCTTGGGTGCTTGGGTGGCTCAGTCGTTTGAGCACTTGACCGCGAAAGGCAGTGGCCCCGAGTTCGAGTCTCGGTCCGGTACGCCCTTTTAATCTGCCAGTCCATCTCGGCAGCTGCGCGGTCGGCGGCGCAGATTGTTAGCCGACGGGGCCTGGCTTCGATTCCAGGCCGGGTCGGAGACTTTCTCTGCTCGGGCACTGGATGTTGTGCTGTCCTTACGTTGGTATCGTCATAGCTGACATTGCACTATTGATCTGGCTATATGAGCACTTCCCAAAAGCCAATAATTGAAGAAAAAAAATTTAAACCATTTGTGATGACTTGGTACGTATTGAATCTCTGTGCCCTGCGACATAGTCTAATACAAATGAATTAATTAGCGGCCTGGGTTGGCCTGAGAAAAATGCAACATTTCCACTGCTGCTTTAAATGTATGCTTGTTATACCACATTATTGAAGGCCTGCGCCTTTCATTTCGGGTCCTTCAGTGGCGTACTAGACTACTGTTGTGCGGGATTTTTATTTAAACTTGCACGTCTCTGCAAACAATAAAAAAAATTAAATACGTAACTTTGTATTCTCGATATGGTAAATAAAACTGCATGACTACACGTCGTCAGCTGCGGTGCGTATTAGCCTCAAGGCGGCCTTTGGCGGTAATTTCGAGTGTAGTGCTAGCGAGCTCATCTGCCGCTGCGAGGCGCTGCTGGGCCAGCGTTGGCTGCACGGCGTGGCGACGGGCAGGCGGGCGCCTCCGTCTCCGCTGCCGCCAACGCCGCCCTCGCCCTCAAATCCCCGAATTATTTTCCACTAACGCCACCCTTATCGGCCATCCGCTGCCGCTCTGCTGTTTACACGCGCCCCCGTCTTGCACTGCTTCACGCCGCGGCGTATGACTTTGCTCGTTCGTATGCTCTCCACTACGCGTGTACACTGCCTAACAACAAAAAGTGAATCACCCACAGAAGGAGGAGGAAACGAAGCGAAACTTCACGGGTTAAGAGAGTATGTGACAATCATTCAGTGGTTACGAAATCGAGTCGAATTAAAAAGAAATTGGCAGTAGAGCCCACTCATCAGTATAACGTTACACAACTTCTGACCTGTATGTGTGCACTGATTCGGTTGGGAAGCTGTCGTAAAGCCGTTGTATCATCTCCTGAGGTCATCTAACCCACTATCGTTGTAACTGGTCCTTGATATTCTGGATGCTGGCACTGGGACAGAGTTGACGTCCGAGCAGGTTCAAATGGCTCCAAGCACTATGGGAATTAACATCTGAGGTCATCAGTCCCCTAGACTTAGAACTACCTAAACTTAACTAACCTAAGGGCCCGCAACTCGTGGTCGTGCGGTAGCGTTCTCGCTTCCCGCGTCCGGGTTTCCGCGTTCGATTCCCGGCGGGGTCAGGGATTTTCTCTGCCTCGTGATGACTGGGTGTTGTGTGCTGTCCTTAGGTTAGTTAGGTTTAAGTAGTTCTAAGTTCTAGGGGACTGATGACCATAGATGTTAAGTCCCATAGTGTTCAAAGCCATTTGAACCATGTTTTTGAACTAACCTAAGGACATCACACACATCCATGCCTGAGGCAGGATTCGAACCTGCGACCGTAGCAGCCGCGTGGTTCCGGACTGAAGCGCCGAGCAGGTTACACACGTGTTCTGTAGGGGCAGATTTGGAGATGATGTTTAACGTGGGAGTACCTCAGCATCGCATAGACAGTTCATAGAGAGCCGTAGCATTTGTGGATGAGAATTGTCCTGTTGAAAAATGGCACTACGATACTATTGCATGAGAGATATCACAATAGAACGCAGGATGTTCAGAGTGCTATTAATCACTCTCATCCGTGACCTGCAGTCATACCTGATGGCATCCTACACTATGACTTGTAAGGATGGGATTCCTTCCCAGGTCAACACCATACTCGCCGTGGATGTTCATCCATGGAAGTGCAGTACTGCCATTCACTGCTCTAAACGCACCCGTTTGTGTTGTGGTGTTAGCATCGGCCTACTCGTGGGACGGTAAGGCTCCTACTAGTTTCTGATCAATTGTGCGGGATGACACAAATAGCTGCAGGAAGTCCATTGCACGTTCTCGACTCGCAGCCGTGGATGTGAATGGTATACGATGTGCTTTGTGCACAATACGGCGATCCTCAACTGTAGTGGTCAGACGTAGAGCCGACGAGTATAATTGCCTTCAGTATCCCCGGGCTATTGTCACGTCTAAGTGTCCCACGAAACTGTATACTGCACAATTCGAGCACTCGACCAAATGGAGACCCACAATGAGATCCTTTTTACACTCTCTCAGCTACTGATAACGCTGTCTCACACGAGTAGGCAGTGTCTACGTCTTCTTCACAGCAATCAGTCAACATCTGACGCTGTTGGTACCCTGCCAGACATGGTAACAACACTAAACAACAAAAACACTGATGGACGTTCTACTTGTCCCAGAGAATAGCCACTCTAATAATTTACAGACCTACCGATGTTGTGCACTGACCTACTGTGGCATCCTTGCCTGTCTTCTGGAGGCTCAACTTATTTTGTCAGGCAGCGCAGATTACTACATTCATGAAGGTGCGCAAATGATCGTGTAGCACAAAGTCAAACTTGAACTTCTCTCGGCGTATCTAACGTTCAAGCAACGTACGGGTACTTCGTTGTGTAAAGTCCTCAGTTACCGCCACAAAGCACAAATGAAACGGACCTGGCCCAATCAGGCACCAAAGGATGACGTAAACAGATAAAAACACACATCGCAAACAGCATTTGCATCACTGCTGTGTGGTTTTGGAAACCCAGCTTGCCCTCAAATTCACAGCTTATGGAGCTCCCTTCGCGTTGTTTTGGTGCTGACAGAGTTCGCAGATGCGGCATTGAGTTCTGAAGTGACTTTCGCAGCTGTCGTCCTTTTATTTGTCGTCACAGTCCTCTTCAATGACCGCCTGTCACGATCACTCAGTACACATTTTTGCCCGCGTTATGACTTAGCGGATGATGTTTTTCCCTTTTCCCTGAATGCAGTATGAATCATCGAAACGGTGCCTCTTGAAACACCAAACACTTCGACCACCTTGGTTACAGAAGCACCCACCACACGAGCAGTCATAACTACTATAATTGCCGGCCGAAGTGGCCGTGCGGTTAAAGGCGCTGCAGTCTGGAACCGCAAGACCGCTACGGTCGCAGGTTCGAATCCTGCCTCGGGCATGGATGTTTGTGATGTCCTTAGGTTAGTTAGGTTTAACTAGTTCTAAGTTCTAGGGGACTAATGACCTCAGCAGTTGAGTCCCATAGTGCTCAGAGCCATTTGAACCATTTGAACTACTATAATTAACTCAGATCTACACAAAACACTGTTCTGGCCACGACTGACATTTGTAGTGTATTGGGGGCATTGCACAGGTACCGTTTTTGGTCAAGTATTATGGCGCCACCTGCAGGCTTGAGTAGAATATGCATTTATGTTCAAGCATGCATTTTTCACTGTGTTTCCGTATTTTCGTCCAACCCCGTATATAAGCGGAGCAGAGACGAATGGTGAATTCTCCTTGCGGCGATACAGGCTAAAAATGGAGAAATGCACTGTTATAAGCTATTTTGACAGAGCGGAGTTCTCATTATCCGGCGCCTGGGAAAGAGCATCTCGAAAACGGCGAAGCTCGTCGGCTGCTCTCGTGCTACGGTCGTGATCATCTTTGGAAAGTGGTTGATTGGCGGTGAAACAACGAACAGGCGACGAGGTGTTGGACATCTATGCCTCATCACAGAACGCGGACGCCGGAGGCTTGATCGATTTGAAAGCAGGGCAGGTGGCGATCTGTGGCAGATATGACGAGAGATTACGGTGGTACGTTGTGGAACATAGGGCTCCGTAACCAACGACCCCAACGTTTAACTATGTTGACCCAACGACATCGACAATTACGATTGAGTGGCCTCGACATAATCGAGATTGGACAGTGGATCAAATGTCGCATGAATGACATTTCTTTTTACACCAGGTCGATGGCCGTATTCGGATACACCGCCATCTAGGCGAACGGCTGCTCGAAACATGAACGCGCTACGAACACAGTCTCATGGGCTCAGTATTGCGTTATTGGACTCATTCATGTGGGCTTCCATGGGATTGTGGTGGTAATAGGAAGCACCATGACTGCCGTGGACTACGTGAATATTATTGCGGACCACTTAAATCCCTAATTAGTCGATGTCTCGCCGACGGCGATGGCGTCTTTTAGTGGGATAAATTCGAGTCAAATTATAAAGTACACTCATGCTCATAAATTAAGGATAATTGCAGAATGTGGTGCCACACAGCGTGGCACTACACAAAACTGGCGCTAATAGCATAGACACATAGGGAACACACACGACACAGATATGTAAGTCCACGGTATTGGTGATAAGTTGAGAAAACCGTCCCGAAACACATGTGATACAAAACTTCACTGTTTCCTGCGCATGTACCCCCACATCAATATGGGATCTGATCACCATGCACGCGTACACAGGCCGCACAACGGGTTTGCATACTCTGCATCAGGTGGTCGAGAAGCTGCTGGGGTATAGCCTCCCAATCTTGCACCAGAGCCTATCGGAGCTCCTAAAGTGTCCTATGGGTTTGAAGATGTCTAGCGACCGAGAGCATCCCAGGCGTGCTCGATGGGTTTTAGGTCTGCAGAACAGGCAAGCCACTCCATTCGCCAGATATCTTCTGTTCCAAGGTACTTCTCCACGATGGCAGCTCGGTGGTGCCGTGCGTTATCATCCGTCAGGAGGAAGGTGAGACCCACTGCACCCCTGAAAAGGCGGACGTAGTGGTGCAAAATGACGTCCCGATACACCTGACCAGTTACAGTTCCTCTGTCGAAGACATGCAGGGGTGTACGTGCAACAATCATAATCCCACCCCACTCCATCAAACCATGACCTCCATACAGGTCCCTTTCAAGGTTGGTTCAAATGGCTCTGAGCACTATGGGACTCAACTGCTGTGGTCATAAGTCCCCTAGAACTTAGAACTACTTAAACCTAACTAACCTAAGGACATCACACACATCCATGCCCGAGGCAGGATTCGAACCTGCGACCGTAGCGGTCGTGCGGTTCCAGACTGTAGCGCCTTTAACCGCTCGGCCACTCCGGCCGGCCCCTTTCAAGGACATTAAGGGGTTGGTATATGGTTCCTGGTTCACGCCAGATGAAAACCCGACGAGAATCACTGTTCAGACTATACCTGGACTCGCCCGTTAACATAACCTGGGACCACTGTTCTAATGACCATGTACTGTGTTCTTGACACCAGGCTCTCGCGTACTCCTGTGACCAGGGGTCGGTGGAATGCACCTTGCAGGTCTCCGGGCGAGTAATCCATGTCTGTTCAGTCGTCTGTAGACTGTTTTGTCTGGAGACAACTGTTCCAGTGGCTGCGGCGAGGTCCCGAGCAAGGCTACATGCAGTACTCCGTGGCCGTCTGCTGGCAGTAATGGTGAGATATCGGTCGTCTTGTGGTGTTGTACACTGTGGACGTCCCGTACTGTAGCTCCTGGACACTTTTCCTGTCTGCTGGAATCGTTGCCATAATCTTGAGATAACACTTCGTGGCTCACGGAGGGTCCGTGCTACGACCTGCTGTGTTTGACCAGCCTCCAGTCGCCCTAGTATTCTACCCTTCATAACGTCATCAATATGTGTTCTTTGAGCCATTTTCAACACACATTCACTATTAGGACGACTGAAAACGTCTGCACACTTAGTCGCTGCACCGTACTCTGACATGCACCAACACACCTCTGCGTATGTGGGCTGCTGCCAGCGCCACCGTGTGACGACCGCTGGTCAAATGCACTGCATGGTCATACCCCGAGTTGATTTAAACCCGCAAACCGCCCACCAGAGCGTTATTTCACCATGTACCGGCATTATCCTCTCTTTATGAGCATGAGTGTAGATAGCAGTATGAGCCCTATTATCAATTGACGTTGCAATGCCTCTGGCTTGGATGCATCAATGCATCTCTCAGCATGATGACAGGGTTTACTTCAGTGGTTACCAAAGCGAGTCAAATTTACAAAGAATTTCGCAGTTGAGTCAATTTATCAGTATGACGTTGCCTCCCTTAGGCCTGGCTGCATCTTTCTGCAAGATAACTATTAGTGTCACAAGGCCGGAATCGTGTTACAATTGGTTGAAACTCAGTTTATGTCTTAGCTATGGGTATTAAATAGTAATGAGTGAACAAGTAGCATTAACTTTGTCCAATTGTTGCTCGACCGGGGATGGACTAGGACTCCACGGAGAATTTAAGCTTAAACCTCCGTCTCTGTGTATAAGGCCAGCCCTAGTTTAATCTCAGCAGATTTCTTAATAACACTAACCTAGTAACTGGAAGTGCATGCCCAGAATCTCTGTGTTGCCATACTGCATTAGATGGAAGGTATCAAGGAAACGCTATGCAGTCGCAGATTTGCTAGCCTGTTGTAGGTGTGTGTGACGCTTATGCAGTATATACAGGTCTTGATGATCTGATCGACATATGATTTGCTTCGGCTGAATGGAATACGGTAGACTTACACCCTCCCATTATGCGAACCAAGATTAACTACTTAAATTCTGCGTAGAATCCTGCTACAAACAACAGACGGACAGAGTTAGCGCTACTTGCTGGCTCGTTACTACTTAATATTTCCCTGTCGATAACGTCCGACAGTTGCTTTCTGGTTGACGTAGCCCCTCCTACTAACGGTTTAAGTTTTCTTAAAATAGCCACATCTCGTTTCATTTGTGCCTCGATAATGAGGAGGTGATCACTTGTCGAAATAGCGGTAGTTGAAGTAAAAGTTATCCAGCTGTTTGTTCGTAAGTTTTTTGAACACTGTGTAGCATAGTTTCCACGCCAGAAGTTACATCTTGAGTGTAAGTCCTGATCGCACAGAGTGCGTTTCGTTTTCCGTAGTTTTCTTATTTTCCTTAAGATGAATAGTTTAACATTTCGATCGCGAGTGGTAGTAAGCTTTCCTATAAAGTACACACATACAATTTTCTGCAAAATCTGAGTACCACTACTTTATCCTGTTATACCTAATTACCACCAGCGATGACTTGAAACTTGATTATTGTATATGCGTCCAGTTCTTGATAACATTTTTGATCTACACTCCTGGAAATGGAAAAAAGAACACATTGACACCGGTGTGTCAGACCCACCATACTTGCTCCGGACACTGCGAGAGGGCTGTACAAGCAATGATCAGACGCACGGCACAGCGGACACACCAGGAACCGCGGTGTTGGCCGTCGAATGGCGCTAGCTGCGCAGAATTTGTGCACCACCGCCGTCAGTGTCAGCCAGTTTGCCGTGGCATACGGAGCTCCATCGCAGTCTTTAACACTGGTAGCATGCCGCGACAGCGTGGACGTGAACCGTATGTGCAGTTGACGGACTTTGAGCGAGGGCGTATAGTGGGCATGCGGGAGGCCGGGTGGACGTACCGCCGAATTGCTCAACACGTGGGGCGTGAGGTCTCCACAGTACATCGATGTTGTCGCCAGTGGTCGGCGGAAGGTGCACGTGCCCGTCGACCTGGGACCGGACCGCAGCGACGCACGGATGCACGCCAAGACCGTAGGATCCTACGCAGTGCCGTAGGGGACCGCACCGCCACTTCCCAGCAAATTAGGGGCACTGTTGCTCCTGGGGTATCGGCGAGGACCATTCGCAACCGTCTCCATGAAGCTGGGCTACGGTCCCGCACACCGTTAGGCCGTCTTCCGCTCACGCCCCAACATCGTGCAGCCCGCCTCCAGTGGTGTCGCGACAGGCGTGAATGGAGGGACGAATGGAGACGTGTCGTCTTCAGCGATGAGAGTCGCTTCTGCCTTGGTGCCAATGATGGTCGTATGCGTGTTTGGCGCCGTGCAGGTGAGCGCCACAATCAGGACTGCATACGACCGAGGCACACAGGGCCAACACTCGGCATCATGGTGTGGGGAGCGATCTCCTACACTGGCCGTACACCACTGGTGATCGTCGAGGGGACACTGAATAGTGCACGGTACATCCAAACCGTCATCGAACCCATCGTTCTACAATTCCTAGACCGGCAAGGGAACGTGCTGTTCCAACAGGACAATGCACGTCCGCATGTATCCCGTGCCACCCAACGTGCTGTAGAAGGTGTAAGTCAACTACCCTGGCCAGCAAGATCTCCGGATCTGTCCCCCATTGAGCATGTTTGGGACTGGATGAAGCGTCGTCTCACGCGGTCTGCACGTCCACCACGAACGCTGGTCCAACTGAGGCGCCAGGCGGAAATGGCATGGCAAGCCGTTCCACAGGACTACATCCAGCATCTCTACGATCGTCTCCATGGGAGAATAGCAGCCTGCATTGCTGCGAAAGGTGGATATACACTGTACTAGTGCCGACATTGTGCATGCTCTGTTGCCTGTGTCTATGTGCCTGTGGTTCTGTCAGTGTGATCATGTGATGTATCTGACCCCAGGAATGTGTCAATAAAGTTTCCCCTTCCTGGCACAATGAATTCACGGTGTTCTTATTTCAATTTCCAGGAGTGTAGTATGAAGGCTTTCACGACCGGATGACATATCTTCTGGTAAACCTTCCGGGATGTAAGGTCGTGGTCCATGAAACTCTTCAGCTCCTAACGTTTCGTCCAGTTAGGAGCTGAAGAGTTTCGTGGACCACGACCTTACATCCCGGAAGGTTTACCAGAAGATTCTTGATATAGTTCAAGACACTAGTTTGGCCAACTCGGTTCAGACACAAATAACTGTTTTAACTGGAAAAGGAGCCAGTAGTTGAGTTAAGTCTCAAAATTTACGTGGGTCATTACTTAAGGATGTGGTAATTGCAAATAATCTGTTCGTGTATGAAATTTATGGTTGACTACATGAACATGTTTAAAAGCAGTGTAAGCATCTATTGAGAATACGTAACATTACTGGATTGCATATTGCAAGCATGTGTTTGAGAACTGTTAAAAAATATCCATCACACTGCCCATTACTAACCTTTCTAAAATGAAGTAAATTCCACTGCTGATTCTTGCTACTATTATTGTTATTAATAGTTATTATTCTCATTTCATTCTCGTTTCGACTTTTTAACGCTAAACGGATTTTTATGTGTTATAAAAGAATAGTGTGGATGCATAATGACAAATTACATGATCGTGTTTTGTAGATAAGGTAGCCTAAGTAATAAGATAAAATTAACAGAAGGCCAACGCCGATTACTTACTCCATCCTTCCAGAGATAAGCGAGTGTTTCGTTTCTAAATTCCTCGATGGAAGCCACGTAATCCTTTGCTGAAACTTCCTCGCCCCCCTACCCTACACCTGAGTTACGTTTACACAGAGCGAGGTGGGATACTGGAAATTCCTTTCAGAGGACCGAGGAGTCGCAGTGGCAAGGACAGACGATTTGTTTCCGGGAAGTGAGGTGTGGGAGAGTGGAAGAGGGGGGGGGGGGACCCTCAGTTGGTTTAACATCTCTTCGATGTTGTCACCGGTACTGGCGGTTAGCTGAGATGATCAAAAGCCTGAAGAAAGCGGAAGTGACTTAAAATACAAACTCAGTGTCTTAATTACTGTACCTTCTCGGTCATTCGTATCGAGTCACCGCTGTTATCTTGCCACGATGTCTTGAATTGTTCCTTATACTGTAGCACTGTAGCTCCTTGTAAAGAAAGCTACTTACCGAAGACACTACCAACAACAAACCGATAGGCTTATTTGGACACCAAGTGTGTGCGGAAGATAATGTAGAAGAAATTTATCATGAGCGAAAAGTGAAGCAAATTCTTTGTACAGTACATGTGGAACATATTGACACTTTACGTCAAAGTACGTTAATTTATATCTGAGAACCGTGAAAACAATACATAGCCAGCACTCCCAGGTGATTAACCTGTCACTGCAATATACACGTCAAATATTGCCAACAGTCGTCTGTCATATAAAAACGTAATTTTATTCTAAATCGCGGGATGTATAGGAACTATGCTGCCAGTAACTATCATTTCTATGATTCAGCCTTCGTACTTAAAAAATGACGGAACACTCTGATGTTATACATAATTAGGAATTAAAGTCTCATCTACACGGCCTGATAAAAAAGTGAAGCACCTGTAAGGAGTGGAGGAACGAAATGAAACTTTGCAGGTTGCGAGGGTATGTGATGTTCTTTCAGGAATTACAAAGTCGAGTCAAATCTTCAAAGAACTTGCCACAACGAGTCCGCTACACAAACACATACCAAATGTGGACGATCATTGTCCTGTTGAAAAATGGCAGCAGGACGTATGATATCCGTGACATATCGTTGTGCAGTCTTATTTCCCTCCCTCATTACTATCCGAGATGTGAAGTCATACCCGATGGCTTCCCACACCACGACAGCGTCTCTGCGAAACACAGGATGCATTCGGCCTATACACAGGTCTCCGCCATGTTCACCGACGATGCTCAACCGGGATAGTGCAGAACCGCGATTCATTGCTGAACACAATGAGACGTCATTCATCTGCAGTCTGTGTTTCCCGGTCACAGTATCACTCCAAACGCAGCCGTTTGTGTTGATGGCAGCCTATGCATGTAAAGGTGATTTTCTAGTACTGGTGTTCCTAGTCTCCAATCAATGGTATGGGATGACACAGAATGTTGCTGGCAGTCTATTACTTATTCTCGGATGTGAAGGGAATGCGATGTACTCGGTGCATACTATGGAGACCCTGCCCTTGTGGTGGTCAGACGTGGTCGACAGGGACCTGGCCAACGAATGTGACTGCCGTCACCGTTCCCACGTTATCCAACATCGGGCTGCTGTCACACTCCAGTGCTCCACATACCTGGATATTGCGCGATTCGACGACACAGACAAATGGGGATGCGCAATGAGGCCCATTTAAAACTCTGTCAGGAGCTAATAATGTGTCTCACACGACTATGCGAACCTACCAGGCCTGGTAACAACACTAGGCACGAGCAGCACTTTTACACTCTGCTGCAGAGAGTTGCAGTTCTATCATTTACATAACCGCCGATTGTGTGTACACTGACATCCGACCATGCCTCTTGGGTGCTTAACTTTGTTCTTCGTGCAGTCTATGAAGGTAAGAAAACAAGAATTATTTTGGCGTCAAAAACAAATGATGGGAGAAAGCTACTTTTATTTTTGTCTCTAATCAGTTATTACGTAAGACATGTACGTTGCACACAGAGATGGTGGAAAATGGTCATAATCTCGAGGGAGACGACTTTTTTTCCATCCATTCAACATTAGCCACGGCGTGTTCGTGTATGGGTCATATGTCATAAATAGGCAATATTGCATACCCTTTGGTTTACACAAAAATCTGTTATTGGGTTTCAGGTGTATCCTCGTCCTAGATTTACCATGAAGTGAGTTAAGCCCTATTTAGGCGAAGTGAATAGGAAAAACGCTTCGTGCAGATCTCTGATAAAAAGTACTTTCGTTCAATTTAAACTATTTTTCCTCGTAATTTACGTAGAAAGTTCTATATAAAAAAGTTTTCAACGTTCTTAGTTTTGTGGCTCAGAAACTGGGTAAAGTGTGCTGCAGCTTCGAATTAGCTTTCCGTTTCCAGTGACATCGTCGTCGACTGGACGTTAAAACCTGATCTCCCCTCCTTCCTAAGGAACTACTTTTGTTATTGTAGTTTCTCGGTAAACTCTAAACTTCCTACCTTCTTTCTCTCACCAAATTCCTTTCAGATTTAACGAGATAACACGTAAACTCAGTATACTGAAAACGATCAAACGTGTTCAGTCGAATTGTCCTTTACTTCAGGATTATTACTTATACTGCAATGAAACCTCTCCCTACAGCTACCAAATGAAAAATGCTTTGAGGATTGTTGTACCAACTATATTAAGGAAATGATTCGTCGTTCTCCGGACAGCCGGCCGGTGTGGCCGAGCGGTTCTAGGCGCTTCAGTCCGGAACCGCGCGACTGCTACGGTCGCAGGTACGAATCCTGCCTCGGGCATGGATGTGTGTGATGTCTTTAGGTTAGTTAGGTTTAAGTAGTTCTAAGTTCTATGGGACTGATGACATCAGAAGTTAAGTCCCATAGTGCTCAGAGCCATTTGAACCATTTTTTTTTCTCCGGACAAGGAAAGGTTTGTAACGCTTATCTGATGTTACAGTCCAGTAACATTATTACCAAACCGCCATTTGTTTATTCTCCACCTGTAGTTCGTGAAAAACATCTTTGAAAGCATAAATATGTGTTTTTCATAATTGTAGCGCTCTTTCAGGCATTTCTGATGTGTAGTCTAAATGTTAGCTACCCCTTATTTAAAGTACATTAATATGTCATATACTAGTATTTATAAAATAACTTCTATTCTTTACAAGAAGAATACAAAGAGAACTCAGTATATAACTTTGGTATATAGCACCGGTATGAGTGCTTAATGCATCAGGGCGTTGTGGGGCAGTACTTAACACACATCAGGGCGTTGTGGGGCAGTACTTAACACACATCACTCGCGTTCTAGGAGAGCAGCGTTCATATCCCGGTCTAGTCATCCTGTCGTCTGAATTCTGCCGTTTCCCTCAACCACGAAAAACTTGAAAAGTCCTCCCGCGCCTTTCCATTGCATCCTTGTCTGATCCACGCATGTGATCCAGTTCTAATTACATTGCCTGACAAACCGGGTGAAGCGCCCAGAAGATATCTGCGGTATGTAAATAATTAGTGTTACAATTCTACGAAACACTTGTGGTCCAGCTTCCCTCAGGAGAGAATACAACGGCTTTATGACACCCTTCTCAACCAAATCAATGGATACACTCATGGCAGCGTGATGCAACGCCATACTGATAAGTGGAATCTTACTGTCAACTTTTTTATAAATTTTACTTGATTTAGAATCACTGAAGTAACGTCACATACCCTCCCAACCTGTGAAGTTTCTCTTCGTTCCTCCTCTCCTTCTGGGTGCTTTACCTTTTTTCTTCTTTTTGACAGGAAGCATTGTTTTCAGCAATCACCGGAGAGGTGAGGATGGAAATCAAGAGCTGAGAAGCGTTGTATCCAAGGTGACACACAGGCTCATGTTCTGGGAGACCGTTTACATTATCAGTCTTGTGTTTCGTGCACTGCTCCTTTTTCCTTCTTGTTGCGCCCCGCAGATTTATGTGGTTCATGTTTCATTCTACAATGGGTAAACAACCCATCATTTGCCAGCTAAGGACCGAAATCGACTGAATTACCTAGTTTATTTGAACGGAAAAAACTGTCGTAAAACAAGTATTCATTTTCGGCTAAGCTCTTATACATTTGTAATTAATTTATCAGTTCAGACAAGCAAACACCCTTGTAGAGAAAATATTTGTATTCATTTTCAAATATAAGTGTAGTTTCCTGGTTTCCCTGAAAATGAAATTAATCTGTCCGTAACCTAGTAAACAGGAATAGCTGTTATTGGTGTATAGTATGCACCACGACTTACTGATGACATTTACTGTTGGAATACCGACAGCATGCGTCTGAAAACGAACCAGGCAGTATATTCAATATTACAATATATATCTCGCGAAATTACTGTGTAGGTAAAAATTACACAAATTAGCGTTATATGGAAGTTTATGCGTCGGATTAGAATGAATCCTTCTCCACAAGCTTACTGACGATTGTTTGCTGAGTTCAAAAAGAAGATATCTACTGTTTATATATATATAAACCAAAAATTGAAGTTTAGCATACAACTGAAACCGAAGCAAAGACAGGATTATTCTTGTACAATCCATCGATAAATCTGGTAAAGAGTACCTTCTGTCAGAGCTACGCGTTGAAGAGTGGTCACTGATATAAGTAGGCAAGACGCCGATGCGGATTTAGGCGACGAGCAGTGGTCAGGATGGCTACTGGCTGCGTGTAGCCATTAGAAGCAAACGCCGTGGAAAACTAAGTGGCGGGATCCTTCTGCATGAGGACGCGCGCCCCCTCGCGGAAAGACTCAGCAGTCAGCACATGCGGCCGGCCGCAGCACTTCCGCGTCGCTGCCCGCAGAGCTCTGCGAGAAACATAACCTCCCAGGCTACCACTTACATGGGAAGGGTGAAAAACACTCGTGTCAAGTGCGGTACTTCACAAACAGTAAAAAATGCCTTAGGAATCTTGGCCATTCTGCTGTAATATTTTATTTGATAACGTGGTAAACGCACTGTACGAGGACTATTCTTCACAGGTACGAGGGCCCTTCCATTACTAAGGTCCGATCGGTCACGAAATGGAAACCACAGTGATAATCCGGTGAAGCTCTGAACAGTTGTGTTGGGCAGTGTCTCTAGTATGCCTGTCGATCGTCCCACGGCGCTCTGTTCAGTTCTGGGCGCACAGTGAGCAGGTAAAGATGCTTAGGAAATACAATGAAGAGCCAAAGAAACTTGTACACCATCCTAACATCGTGTAGGGCTCCAGCGAGAATGCAAAAGTGCTGCAACATGACTTGGCATGGACTCGAATAAGCCGGCCGCGGTGGCCGAGCGGTTCCAGGCGCTTCAGTCCGGAACCGGGCGACTGCTACGGTCGCAGGTTCGAATCCTACCTCGGGCATGGATGTGTGTGATACCCTTAGGTTAGTTAGGTTTAAGTAGTTCTAAGTTCTAGGGGACTGATGACCTCAGAAGTTAAGTCCCATAGTGCTCAGAGCCATTTGATTCGACTAATGTCTGAAGCAGTGCTAGAGGGAATTGACACCATGAATCCCGCAGGGCTGTTCGTAAATCCATAAGACTACGAGGGAGTGGAGATCTCTTCTGAATAGCACTTTGCAAGACATCCCAGATATGCTCAGTAATGTTCATGTCTGGGAGTCTGGTGGCCAGCGGAAGTGTTTAAACTTAGAAAAGTGTTCCTGGAGCCACTCTGTAGCAATTCTGGACGTGAGTGGTGTCGCATTGTCCTGCTGGAAATATCCAAGTTCATCGGAAAACACAATGGACATAAATGGATGCAGATGATCAGACAGGATGCTTGTGTACGTGTTACCTGTCAGAGTCGTATCACGCCCCACACCATTACAGAGTCTCCACCAGCTCCAGCAGTCCCCTGCTGATATGCAGTGTCCATGGATTCATAGGTTCTCTCGATACCCGTTAACGTCCATCCCTTCCATACAATTTGAAACGAGACTCTTCCGACCAGGAAACATGTTTCCAATCATCTACAATCCAATGTCGGTGTTGACAGCCCAGGTGAGGCGTAAAGGTTTGTGTCGTGCAGTCATCAAGGGTACACGAGTACCGCATGGATGATGTTTCGTTAAATGGTTCGCACGCTGACACTTGCTGATGGCCCAGGATTGAAATATGCAGCAGTCTGTAGAAGGATTGCACTTCTGTCACGTTGAACGATTCTCTTCAGTCGTCGTTGGTCCCGACCTTGCAGGATCGTTTTTCAGTCGCAGCGATGTTGGAGATTTGATGTTTCACCTGATTCTTGATATTCACGGTGTACTCTTGAAATGATCGTACGAGAAAATCCCCACTTCATCGCTACCTCGGAGCTGCTGTGTCGCATCGCTCGTGCGCTGACTATATCATTGCGTTAAAGGTCACTTAAATCTTGATAACCTGCCATTGTAACAGCAGTAACTGATCTAACAACTGCGCCAGACACGTGTTGTCGTATATAATCGTTGCCGACCCTTAGCGCCATATTCTGCCTGCTCACATGTCGCTGTATTTGAATACGCATGCCTATACCAGTTCCTTTGGCACTTCAGCGTAGTATGAGTGGCAGCTGAGAAATTTCGCCTGATTTCATGCAGCCCACAACGTAACTATCATGCATTTCTTTCTTTATGACAATTCTGCGTCGTGCACTGCAGAGGCAATGAAGACGCTTATGCAGCTGATGTGGAGCTACGGCGATAGAACAACAGCCAATCAGCGACGAGCGCGCCGAAGTGTGTACTTGCCTTAGCTAACACCTGTTATGCTAAAGACCGCAGTTAGTAATTAAATTAGCTAAAGATAATGGTTTGAGCTACATAGTCATATCTAAGTAATCTTATCCATGGCAGGTAACGTTACACGCAAATTTGCGTGAGGTTTAATGAGGTAAGTATGACTATTTAATAAGGTACGCTTTAGGTACCGTAATACCATTAATTTGTTACGATGATAAGCTGTAGTGCAGAAACAGCGTGCTTACAGTACCACAAGTCGACGATCTCGTTTTGGAGACACTATTCCATGCAACACAGTATAACAACGGCCACTAGCTTCAGAGAGTACTGACATATTGTTAGCTGGATAGTGCGAGATCGTACAGAGGTGTAACGTACCTTGAGTGAGCAGATGGACTTATTTCTAGCAAGAGAAGTGGCCAAACGAACAATTGAACTACGTCTGAAGCAACGCAGACTCTCGGCACGGCGCCCATTGTTGCGGCTTTCCTTGACGCAACAGCAAACAGTGCTGCGACGGAAGTGGTGTAGCCAATGGTACCACTGGATACAGTATGACGTCATTTTTCAGACAAATCCCGATTCTTCGTACAGCATCGCGATGAACTTATCCGTGTACGGAGGCTTCAGCGAGAACGAACATTGCCAGATTGTGTTCATCGTCATCATGTGGGCCCAGCATCTGGGGTGTTTGTATGGTACACCATCGGGTATACAAGGTACGCAAGAGGATGACTTCTGGCTCACATAACCGGTAGTTTGGACAGTAGCCGATACATTTCTGATGCGTGGAGGCCTATGCCTGTACCCTATCTCTGAGGTGTCTGTGTTGTTATCCTTCAACAAGATTGCCAAAGACCGCTTGTTGCTCCGGCTGTCCTGACTTACCTCTATATAGAGCGTGTTATACTATTGCCCTGATCAGCAAGTTTCCGGATCTCTTACACGTTGATAACTTCGGGTCGTCGGTTGCCGAAACAGGCGCGCCACCACTGACCACTCATGTGATTGGTGAACTCTGGAATGGAGATGAAGTACGTGGGGCGTTCAATAAGTAATGCATCACATTTTTTTCTGAAAGCAGGTTGATTTTATTCAGTATTTCAATACACCAAATTATTCCCCACTCTTCTGGCTACAAAACCCTATTTTTGAACATAATCTCCATTAATGCGACGATCTTACTCAGCCTTACTATTAGAGCCTATATGCGTGCATGGTACCACTATATTGGTCGACTGCGAGGTCCGGGCTGTAGGGTGGATGAGGAAGAACTGCCCAAAGCAGCTTTGTGAGCTCCTTTCGGGTGCACAGACTTGTGTGAGGCCTTACTTTGTGATCCGTTGATCACCTAGAATAAGAGTATCCGCAGCTTCCAACATCGGAGGAGTCACAGCCGTGTACGGCCGGCCGGCATGTGGAAGGTCGGTCAAGTTTGCGCGACCTTGTTGCCATGGTTACAAACGCCTCGCCCAATGACTCACCCTGCTTTTGTTCACTATCAGGTCACCGTAAACAATCTGCAAGTCCCTACGAATATCTATGATGCTCTGCTTTGCCACCAAAAGAAACTCAATGACAAATACTTGGAAGGAACGTCCGTTACACACGCCGTTTGAAGGTTACTTTTAGTGCCGCCACAAATCGGAACTTCATGAAACTATAGGGGCTCCAGCGGGAATATTCCACGATGTCCCACAACAAATTCCACACTTTTTCAACCGAAATTGGTCTAGAAAAATATGTTGTATTACTTACTGAAGGCCCTCATAGCAATGAATGATGTACCCGTGTCTGTCATCCGACCTGAGGTTGACTTGTAGCTCAGCTGCGTTATAGTAGAGATGGCAGCAGCCGGCTGGTGTGGCCGTGCGGTTCTAGGCGCTTCAGTCTGGAACCGCGTGACCGCCCCGGTCGTAGGTTCGAATCCTGCCTCGGGCATGGATGTGTGTGGTGTCGTTAGGTTAGTTAGGTTTAAGTAGTTCTAAGTTCTAGGGGACTGATGACCACAGATGTTAAGTCCCATAGTGCTCAGAGCCATTTGAAAAGAGATGGCAGCTCTGTGCACTGAAGTTCGCACTCCGCATACCCCAAAATCTCCTGCAAATTTAATAATTTACTTTATTACTACACTGCACACTATAAACCGGTATAATATGATTATTTGTTATCCTTCCTAGAGTTCTAATGTTAAGGACCAGCAGTGTATAATAAACCCAAGGAATACTAATACAATGTTGCTACCAAACAGAAAAATTTTCCTGGTGTGTGGTGTTTGTAGGTTAATGAAGCGTCCCACACTATAACGAATGTTACGCATATGCTGCATGGAACAAACTAATCACTGAACCTTTATATTTTTATAATCAATTCTTCTCGAATTATAGATAAAATTTTATATTACACGTTATATGTATGTCAGTTTAACTTTATCCCATTACTGTTACAATTGTGATCCATGAGTTCTTACAGCTAACGCATTCGATCTTCATTCTAGGTAATTTTGATATTTCCAGTGCCTAACAGGAACATGGTTCGAAAAGAAATAAAATGTTCCAGATTTATACAGAAAATTTTTAGGCCCAGTTATGAAGACTTACTGTGTTTATCACAGTGCACATGTAAGCAATGGGAAACATCTGCATCTACATCTACATCTACATCTACATCTACATCTACATTTATACTCCGCAAGCCACCCAACGGTGTGTGGCGGAGGGCACTATGCGTGCCACTGTCATTACCTCCCTTTCCTGTTCCAGTCGCGTATGGTTCACGAAAAGAACGACTGCCGGAAAGCCTCCGTGCGCGCTCGAATCTCTCTAATTTTACATTCGCGATCTCCTCGGGATGTATAAGTAGGGGGAAGCAATATATTCGATACCTCATCCAGAAACGCACCCTCTCGAAAACTGGACAGCAAGCTACACCGCGATGCAGAGCGCCTCTCTTGCAGAGTCTGCCACTTGAGTTTGCTAAACATCTCCGTAACGCTATCACGCTTACCAAATAACCCTGTGACGAAACGCGCCGCTCTTCTTTGGATCTTCTCTATCTCCTCCGTCAACCCGACCTGGTACGGATCCCACACTGATGAGCAATACTCAAGTACAGGTCGAACGAGTGTTTTGCAAGCCACCTCCTTTGTTGATGGACTACATTTTCTAAGGACTCTCCCAATGAATCTCAACCTGGTACCCGCCTTACCAACAATTAATTTTATATGATCATTCCACTTCAAATCGTTCCGCGTGCATGCTCCCATATGCAGGAGTGATTAGCTCAGCAGTGGCAGGGCGACGCAGAACAGCGATAGTGGTGCTTATTGATTGCGCCCCGCCGCCACTGTACATCCCTGGCGCCGCTGCCGCCTGCCGGCTCCTTTAATCTGGTATCGCCTATTCTTTCGCCGGCGACATAACGCCCCCGCGACCCTCCGACCCGCTCGCCCTCAGGCACATTTATTTATTTCGCTCTTCCCCCTGTTTTCCTGCACCGCCTTTCTCTCGGACTTTCGGCTCAGTGTATATCACTGTTTCTCTACTTCCCTTTATTGTATTGTTGCACAATGCATAGGCAATTACAAAATCTGTTACAAACGTTAGACGAAAATGTTATGCTCTTTTCGACAAACGTCAGGTCTGTTTACGACTTGAAGGGTTTTTCAGTTACATTCATATCGTTTTGAACGGAAGAAAAAAAACAATTTCAACCAATTTTTGTGCATTGAAGGTATTCGATGATGCTTGAAATACATAATAATTAAAATTATTATTACTAGTGTGTATCATTATATTGACAAAAGCATTATGACTTTGTCAGATGAGCCAGCCGCTGTGGCCGAGCGGTTCTAGGCGCTTCAGTCCGGAACCGCGCTGCTGCTACGGTTCGAATCCTGCATCGGGCATAGATGTGTGTGATGCCCTTATGTTAGTTAGGTTTAAGTAGATCTAAGTCTAGGGGACTGATGGCCTCAGATATTAAGTCCCATAGTGCTTAGAGTCATTTGAACCATTTTTTGTCAGATGGCGTTCAAGCCCTCCAGGATTAGTCCTATGTAGAATTGTAAAACTACTGCTGTCTACTGTAGATTATCGTAAGTAAGCATAGACTACAGTAGGTTTCCTAGTAGCTTGGGTCAGCTAAGGTGGTACATGCATTACCTGTATGGAAGGTGTGTTGCATACCTATCTGGCGTTACCTCATAACGATCACTTTCTTTGTGTATGCGATCAGCATCCTATGAATTTCCTGTAAGAACCGGAAGTTTTGAACCGTCTAGAAACTGAGCGAGGATATATAAATGGCAGGCTACCCTTAACCTACGGATCATTTTTGTTCGACATAGGTATCCTCCTGTCAATTCCTTCCAAGTAAACCATAGTTATAGCAAAATTGAAAATTTCAATGTTTAATTCAAGTTTTATTCGAAAATTGTTGATTTGTAACATGAAAAAGAGGTATGTTGTAGTAAAAAGAAATGAAAAAAAATACAGATTTATCATATAGCACTATAAAGCGTAATTTCCTCAAGGAAAAATAAAATAAAAAAGACCAGCAAAACAAAAATATATCAAAAATCATTTCAATACTTCATCGAATTTATATAAAACATGTTTCTGTTATTTATGAACAACTTTCGTGTTTATCAATAACAACAAGAAACTCTTGCCTTTGATCATGATGAAGAACGTTCCACTGAGTGCAAAATAGCAACAAAAATGATATACATTTCTTTATTTTTGTGCATGTAAACTGTACTTCCATCAAACGTAATGGATTTGGTTGTATAAATGCGCTAAAGCTAAGCTATCAATTAGCTTTTATTACCTATAAAATCAAATTCATAGTAGGAGGAGATGTAAAAAACATAATGGACTGTTACTGAAAAATATGCGGTTTTAATTATGTGCAAAAGAAAAAAAAAAGGGCCTTCGGCTCCCAGTTTCTGTCTTACACATTGCTTTCGTTTCTTTCCCTACCAACACTACCAATACTGGCGGTAATCCTTTTTACTGCGTCATTTATGTAGTGTATGAAAATTACAAAGCCGTAGTTTTGGAAGAGCGTTACTCTAGTACTATGCGTCTTCATGATTTAATTGTAACCCAAGGAAATGATATCAAGAAATCAAGGCTTGTGCACTAGTCGAATATATGATCACGGACTACCTGAATTATCTACATCTACATACATACTCCATACGTCAACGGCATACTGTGCATCGCAGAGGGTATCTTGTACGACTGTTAGCCATTCCAGTTCCTGGACTACTCGCAAATAGAGCGAATGAAAAAAGATTGATTGTACTCGTATTCTACCGTACCAGCCGTGATTTCTCTTATCATGCCTTCGGGATCCTTATGCCGGATGTTTTTTCGTGGCAGTAGGATCGATCGTTCTGATGTCTGGTTCTCTAAAGCTTCTAAATAGCGTTTCGAGAAAAGAAAGCCTTCTTACCTCCAGGGATTCCAGTTTGAGTTCACGGAGCGTTTCCGTAAAACTCTCTTGTTAATCGAGCCTCCTGGTAACAACTTTACCTACACACCTCTGAACTGCTTTGATGTCTTTCTGCAGTCCTACCTGGTGGAGATGCTGTGGTGTCACCGCTAGACACCACACTGGCTAGGTGGTAACTTAAATCGGCCGCGGTCCTGTAGTACATGTCGGACCCGCGTGTCGCCACTGTGTAATCGCAAACCTAGCGCCACCACATGGCAGGTCACAAGACACGGACATGACCTCGCCCCAGTTGTACGGACGACATAGCTTGCGACCAGACCTACCAAGTCTTCCTCTCATTTGCCGAGAGACTGATAGAATAGCCTTCAGCTTATTCCATAGCTACTACCTAGCAAGGCGCCAATTGTATCAGTGCTTATAGCTTACTACTATTCAAGAGATGTATTCCAACAAGAGAATAAAGTTAAGTATATTATTCCAGCTACGTACTGTTCTTCTTATTCATTAATAAGTCTCATGTTCCAGTACTTCACGCCCGTCTGCGTTAGTTTAGCGTGCACTTTCAGCCACTTCATTCTACAAGGTGTTGGCCCAGCTGCCGATACATCAGATGCCAAACACTCTGTCAGTACTCAAGAATGGGCATAGAATTGTTCTGTACGCGTACAGAACAATTCCTTCATGGAATAGCTGCACTTTCCCAGAAGCCTCTCAGTAAATCGAAATCGACAGCTTGCCTTCCCTATGACCGACGTTACATCTCGTTGCATTTCATTTCGCTTTGCGACGTGAGTCTTAGACATTTACTCGAAGTGACTGTGCTAAGAAGCACACTGCTAATACTGAATTACAACAAAATAGGATAATTTTTCCATCTCATCTGCATTAATGAACATTTTTCCACATTCAGAGTTATTTTCCATTTATCAATTATGTTACATACTGTTTGGGCTAGAATAAATCCGAAGTGTATACCCGATCGAACATTTATGATATCATATCGGACGTCCATTCAGATCCAGCATCAATTGGAAAGACGTCACAGGCGAATTACAATAACTGTGAGCCAGTTTGCTTCAGAAAAGGAATGTATTTCGAATTAGATAAGCATGCAACACTTCATTAGGTCAATGAGGCTGCTACGTCCTGCTGTCATAAAACCTGGGGAGTCGTCATTATGTAATCAAAGTCTATGGACACATCACCGAATTCATAAAGTTTTCATATTTTTGAATCACAGTCATGTAATAATGTTTGAATGATATTTCCGCTATTTGACTATATAACTTCTTTATTTTACATGACTATCTTGATTTCAGCCTTAAGCCATTATCAATAACAATTTTGCCTTTTTAAGTGAAATCGCATCTAGATCTATTGAAGTGGCGTGCCAGTGTGTAGATAAGTACAAAATCAATGAAACATTTTCAACTTTCGTTGATTTTGTGCTTATGTACACGTTAGAACTCCCAGTTCAATGGACCTCGACACTAACTCCACTAGTGAAACTGTTCATACCCAAAATTGATGTACTTGGTAATGGCTTCAAGGCCGAAATCATGATAGTAATGTAAAATAAAGAAGTTGTACATTAAAACGGCGGAAATATCACCCAAATATCACTGACTTCACGCTGTGGGAGATCGGGCAATGCATACAAGGGTATGTAAAAGCATCGATATTGCATGAACGCAATATGCGAACTGTAGTGAAACTTCAAGACAGATTAGAACTCCGTAACATATAGGAATTCGAGTCCGGCCCTTTGACTTTGGCAGGCAATGATCTTACCCCCTTTGCTATCCAGGCAGTTCTCACGACTAGGCTCCAATCTTAGCTCTGCCAGCAGCACTGTCGTACTTCACAAATTAATATTAAGAACGTGATAATAGCAGTGTGAGGCTTAGAGTGGTGTCGTGAAGCTTGCTTGGCTAGATCAAGCGATATGGGCGTTGTCTGTGAAAGACAAGTCCTCCAGTGTGAGGGCATGCACTTCGACATATAATGAAGTTTCTTGGTAGACGTGTTTTCTTCCAGAATTAGTTAAAGAGGACAACTGATTTCGAATGGAATATGATTATAGAAGACTACACGTACAGAAGCTCCGTCGCAGGTTTCACAGGATCGGTATCTAGAAATCAACTCTGTAGGAATCAGCATGGGTTTCGAAAAAGACGATCGTGTGAAACTCAGCTCGCGCTATTCGTCCACGAGACTCAGAGGACCACAGACACGGGTTCCCAGGTAGATGCCGTGTTTCTTGACTTCCGCAAGGCGTTCGATACAGTTCCCCACAGTCGTTTAATGAACAAAGTAAGAGCGTATGGACTACCAGACCATTTGTATGATTGGATTGAAGAGTTCCTAGATAACAGAACGCAGCATGTCATTCTCAATGGAGAGAAGTCTTCCGAAGTAAGAGTGATTTCAGGTGTGCCGCAGGGGAGTCTCGTAGGACCGTTGCTATTCACAATATACATAAATGACCTTGTGGATCACATCAGAAGTTTACTGACGCTTTTTGCGGATGATGCTGTGGTATATCGAGAGGTTGTAACAATGGAAAATTGTACTGAAATGCAGGAGGATCTGCAGCGAATTGACGCATGGTGCAGGGAATGGCAATTGAATCTCAGTGTAGACAAGTGTAATGTGCTGCGAATACATAGAAAGAAAGATCCCATATCATTTAGCTTCAATATAGCAGGTCAGCAACTGGAAGCAGTTAATTCCATAAATTATCTGGGAGTAGGCATTAGGAGTGGATACACCGGTTCCCGTGAGTTCACCGAAGTTAAGCGCTGTCGGGCGTGGTCGGCACTTGGATGGGTGACCATCCGGGCCGTGCCGGCCGGAGTGGCCGTGCGGTTCTAGGCGCTACAGTCTGGAGCCGCGCGACCGCTACGGTCACAGGTTCGAATCCTGCCTCGGGCATGGATGTGTGTGATGTCCTTAGGTTAGTTAGGTTTAATTAGTTCTAAGTTCTAGGCGACTGATGACCTCAGAAGTTAAGTCGCATAGTGCTCAGAGCCATTTGAGCCATCCGGGCCGCCATGTGCTGTTGCCATTTTTCGGGGTGCACTCAGCCTCGTGATGCCAACTGAGGAGCTACTCGACCGAATAGTAGCGGCTCCGGTCAAAGCAAACCATCATAACGACCGGGAGAGCGGTGTACTGACCACACGCCCCTCCAATCCGCATCCTCAGTTGAGAATGACACGGCGGTCGGATGGTCCCGATGGGCCACTTGTGGCCTGAAGACGGAGTGTGTAAATTGAAGTAAGAACACCGTGAATTCATTGTCCCAGGAAGGGGAAACTTTATTGACACATTCCTGGGGTCAGATACATCACATGATCACACTGACAGAACCACAGGCACATAGACACAGGCAACGGAGCATGCACAATGTCGGCACTAGTACAGAGTATATCCACCTTTCGCAGCAATGCAGGCTGCTATTCTCCCATGGAGACGATCGTAGAGATGCTGGATGTAGTCCTGTGGAACGGCTTGCCATGCCATTTCCACCTGGCGCCTCAGTTGGACCAGCGTTCGTGCTGGACGTGCAGACCGCGTGAGACGACGCTTCATCCAGTCCCAAACATGCTCAATGGGGGCAGATCCGGAGATCTTGCTGGCCAGGGTAGTTGACTTACACCTTCTAGAGCACGTTGGGTGGCACGGGATACATGCGGACGTGCATTGTCCTGTTGGAACAGCAAGTTCCCTTGCCGGTCTAGGAATGGTAGAACGATGGGTTCGATGACGGTTTGGATGTACCGTGCACTATTCAGTGTCCCCTCGACGATCACCAGTGGTGTACGGCCAGTGTAGGAGATCGCTCCCCACACCATGATGCCGGGTGTTGGCCCTGTGTGCCTCGGTCGTATGCAGTCCTGATTGTGGCGCTCACCTGCACGGCGCAAAACACGCATACGACCATCATTGGCACCAAGGCAGAAGCGACTCTCATCGCTGAAGACGACACGTCTCCATTCGTCCCTCCATTCACGCCTGTCGCGACACCACTGGAGTCGGGCTGCACGATGTTGGGGCGTGAGCGGAAGACGGCCTAACGGTGTGCGGGACCGTAGCCCAGCTTCATGGAGACGGTTGCGAATGGTCCTCGCCGATACCCCAGGAGCAACAGTGTCCCTAATTTGCTGGGAAGTGGCGGTGCGGTCCCCTACGGCACTGCGTAGGATCCTACGGTCTTGGCGTGCATCCGTGCGTCGCTGCGGTCCGGTCCCAGGTCGACGGGCACGTGCACCTTCCACCGACCACTGGCGACAACATCGATGTACTGTGGAGACCTCACGCCCCACGTGTTGAGCAATTCGGCGGTACGTCCACCCGGCCTCCCGCATGCCCACTATACGCCCTCGCTCAAAGTCCGTCAACTGCACATACGGTTCACGTCCACGCTGTCGCGGCATGCTACCAGTGTTAAAGACTGCGATGGAGCTCCGTATGCCACGGCAAACTGGCTGACACTGACGGCGGCGGTGCAGAAATGCTGCGCAGCTAGCGCCATTCGACGGCCAACCCCGCGGTTCCTGGTGTGTCCGCTGTGCCGTGCGTGTGATCATTGCTTGTACAGCCCTCTCGCAGTGTCCGGAGCAAGTATGGTGGGTCTGACACACCGGTGTCAATGTGTTCGTTTTTCCATTTCCAGGAGTGTATATATATATAAAGTTGATCATCGGTAAAGCAGATGCCAGACTGAGATTCATTGGAAGAATCCTAAGGAAATGCAATCCGAAAACAAAGGAAGTAGGTTACAGTACGCTTGTTCGCCCACTGCTTGAATACTGCTCAGCAGTGTGGGATCCGTAGCAGATAGGGTTGATAGAGGAGATAGAGAAGATCCAACGGAGAGCAAGATAGACTCCAGCGGAAGACTCTGCAGGAGAGACGCTCAGTAGCTCGGTACGGGCTTTTGTTGAAGTTTGCCGGCCGCTGGTGGCCGAGCGGTTCTGGCGCTAGAGTCTGGAACCGCGCGACCGCTACGGTCGCAGGTTCGAATCCTGCCTCGGGCATGGATGTGTGTGTTGTCCTTAGGTTAGTTAGGTTTAAGTAGTTCTAAGTTCTATGGGACTTATGACCTCAGCAGTTGAGTCCCATAGTGCTCAGAGCCATTTGAACCATTTTTTTGTTGTTGAAGTTTCGAGAACATACCTTCATCGAGGAGTCAAGCAGTATATTGTTCCCTCCTACGTATATCTCGCGAAGAGACCATGAGGATAAAATCAGTGAGATTAGAGCCCACACAGAGGCATACCGACAATCCTTCTTTCCACGAACAATACGAGACTGGAATAGAAGGGAGAACCGATAGAGGTACTCAAGGTACCCTCCGCCACACTCCGTCAGGTGGCTTGCGGTGTATGGATGTAGATGTTGATGTAGATGAAGATATGCGTTCACATCTACTGTTTAAAATGTACTGAAAATTCAAAACAATTAGGCAGCTCTAAACTAAACAAGAGCAGTACGGAACAACTGTCAGGCAACAAAATCACCATTATTCAATTAAAATTTGTAGCAGTGGGAAAATACCACAGAATATATCACAATTACACAAATTAGTACTAATAAAAAGAGAAATAGAAAAATAAAGCATCGAAATACGGAGTATCATAGGGAAAGCAACACTGAAAACAATGATATTAAACGTATAGTATAAATTTTATTTCGTTATAACAGGTCTTATTAATGGACAAGGAAACCATCAGATGACAGCCATAGACTATCAGCACGAATCATCCAGACATTCAAGTGGAATGACTTGGGAAAACCATGCAAAACTCACATAAGGACGGCAATAACGTAACCTCTTAGTACATGCATTATCATTTAATTCCAGCAACTCTCCAGGTCATTGAGCGGGAGGGCGTATTATTGAAGGTAGTACCTGTGTGGTTAGAAGAACTGGACTACAAATCTCCGTTGGGGCATTCTGACATGGTATATTTAATTATTTCCATCAATCATTTCAGGGAGATAACATGACGAGTCTTTCAACAAGGCTATGTCATATTTCTTCTCTCATGATCATCCAAAGGAATTCAATTAGTTACGTCGACTTGACGTTAAACACTTAAATTTCTACCTTCTCATCGTTATGTGTGCTTAAGGTGTAGTTTTGTGATTGTTTTTGTTACTCACAGCGTCCTCTCAAGATATATTTCTGCCTTTTACAGTCGCATATTTCACTAACTACTGTCCTGACATCCCGTCGTTCGTAAATGTGATCCTCTCTAAGTGATGCGTTGGGAAGATTACCTGTCTCAATAAATCAACTGCTATATCTGCTCACTGGTCCATGTTTATCATTGTTTATCTTTCCTATTTTTCTGATTATCAATAGACTGTCCGAAGCCCTTCGCTTCCCCTGGTTTGGCGATCCTCACTGTACGATTGTTTTCTTTTGCCAAACGCATCTTTCAATATCTTTGGGCCAAATGTATAACCCTGTGGAAAGCGTTTTAGTTATTTAATTTCCCAGACGAACTGAATAAACTGAATCCAGAGATATGATAACGGATTTTCCGAGTGTTTCTTCAACGATTTCAGACCATTGTATAGTTACTTTCTTCAATAAGGTCACGACCAGTTGCCTGCTTCATCATTGTAACCTCCAAGACCGGGGCTTCAAATTTTAACCATTCTTCCTTGAAAATGGCTTATCGGTGTTAATTGAGCGCCGTGCCTGGCTACTTCCGTCGCATTTTTCTGGAGGACTAAGCGATTTGGCTGTATCAGGAAGGTCAATCCTCCCCTTTTCGCCCTCTCTGCAGAATAAACGTAGCAGTTTACTTCACACAAACTCATCGCAGTTTCCATTCTGAACGGCTGCACTTCAGATGAAACGTGGCTTTCAGCTCTGAAGAACTGCCACGTGACACAAGCGAGAACATGGTTCCAGTTTGGCTGTTAAACTACCGAAGCAGCTTTCTTCATATTTACCGACCGAGAAGGCGCTTTGGTTAAGAGAGAGCATTTGTAAGCTGCAGGAATTGAGCTTCAGTATCCACTGAAAGTTCTAATTCAGATTTCCTGCAATTGCCCAAAATTTATTATAGACGTTGGTGGAAGGTTTTCGTAGTATAAATCAGTACCAGATTCTTTCCGTATTCTTGTCTAATGGAGCGTGCGCTCCGTCTCTAATAACCTGGCTGCTGACGAGACGTTACAGTTTAATCTTCCATCTTCTCCATGAATGCATTATTACATCGCAATAAGTACAGAACGAAAGACTACTTAGTTATTGCTCTAATTTTTTAAAAATGTTTTGCTCCTGTTGTGTATCCCAGCTGTTTGTTTGCATATTCATACGTTTTCTTATTTCGTTTTCGATAACTTTTCCTTTTCTGTCTTTTAAATTTCCTGTAATTCAGGTTTTCTTATGAGACTGAGCGAGAAGTGACATTAGTTGGTACACAGGACCAATGTACTATATGAATGGGGCTCAAATCACAATTCATCAATCCTGGTATAATTTTCCCACACTTTTCCTAAACCGAATAAGGTGAATTCAAAGACTGTTCCCTTAGAAAAAACACGGCTGATTTTCTTTTACATCCTTCCAGAATCCGAGCTTGGACTCCATTTCCAAAGGCAAAGTTTTGGTTTGGGTCAGCATCTGACACAATTTTAAACAATCAGGTAGTCTCATTAGAGCGTACTGTCCATCTCTGGGTGAGGAATTCATTAATTAGAACACAGTTTCTCTCTTCGAGATTTCTGGTTGTCTGTTCGTCAGCTCATTTGCTATCAACTGCATAAATTGTTTCTTTTTTATATTGGTGACTTGAAAGATCGCACTCTCATTGCTCTTAAGAGAAATCATTTCGAAAGCTGCTTTCATAGCGTACTTGCGACCAGCATATTTGTTAAAGTAAGCCTTCAACATCTGGCGTTTTAATATTTCGAATCTGCTGATTAATTGAAGTGTGTATCTACCCACTATACGTGCTACCTCGTAGCTGAGTTTGCATCTATTGAATCTCTCCATTACATCGTTAGGCCTTTTTTAGTGTTAAACGTTTTCTGCATATTGACTGTCGTCGTGTAGGTCTTCCATTATCTTTTGTAATCGAGGAATGTATTTCATTGATCAAGCAGCCATCTATTTGTTTCCTTGTTTCTTGCAACCCATGTTTGCTTTAAATTAGAGTGGAAGATGCGTCTTCCTCACCGGTCTGTTTCGTGGTCCTTTTGTTTTTTTCTATCTTCCCTAGTACGTTTCATCATGAAGGCCTTCTTTTTTTCTGAATATTTCCTTTTTAGCGGTTTTCACGTTAAAAGTCCAAGTCAGTATGGAACTAAAACTAACACCAAGATCAGGCCCATAATACCGCATTATGGGGACCGGCTACCATGTCATTCTTCGCCATACGGCGTTAAGCTGTTGGTTTTTGGGGGCCCATTGGGTCAGCACCCAGCTTTCACGGCCGTTGGGTTCCCTGACCTTAGAGTCGTTACTTTTCATTCAAATATCTTCTCAATAGAATCACGAGTCTAAGTGGACCACGTTACAGCAGGTCTCCCCCCCCCCCCTTCCCCACCACAAACACACACTTCAAGGAAAAATCCCTCGCAGTACCAGGATCTGAACCCGGTTGCTCCTCATAGCAGTCAGATGCACTGTGACTACGCTTGGCGTATGTGTGTCGCTATGCCTTAACTCAAAACTGTTAATACACAGTCATTGTAAGGTTTCAATCTCGGAACCATCGGAAGCTGCATTTTGAAAACTATATTCAATATACCGAAACACACCAGTGTATTTTTAGTTTCCTGTTTATTTATGAATGCAAAGAATTATCAACTGGCCCTTTGACTTCCTCGTTCATTTTAGCAGTTCCCTTTTCGATTTACAGGATATTTTATTATTGATATAACTTAATTTTAGAAATTCTGTATCTACTTTCAGACTTGCACTATTAATTTCTCCTATTAGTTGTTGAATGTAATCTGCACTAGGGGAAAACACTACAAAACCGTGAGTATAACAATGGTGAGTCACGTCTGTTCTATTAACAAACATTCCTTTCTTCGTTTCCGCGGTTTATAAATGTGAATCCTTGTTCTAGGGTTGATGATAATAGTCCTAGTATCATGGAATTTTCTTGCCTGAACCCTGTTTCAATCCTGAAGTTGTCGCTATTCTGATGAAATGTAACGAACGTTGGATTACATTATTGAAATGAGGTTAATAGGCCTGTAGTTTTTTTTTTTTTTGTCTTGTCTCTGCCGTTGGTGTAAAGTAGAACAATTACAGCAGTATTCCGAACTCGGGGACTGGGCTTCTTTTGCAAACGTTCTGTAAACAATTTTACATCTTCCTTTTGTATTATTCACACCTCCGATGGTTTTATGTGCTCAGTATTACATTATTTTCGAAAGTCATTGCTTTCAGTTTTAACTTTCATTATTTGATTAATATTTTCAATTGTAGAAGCATTAAAAGAAATGCTCGAAATTTTGTACAATACAATTCCCTCTCTATTGATTTCTACTGTGCTCTCTCATCTTAACTGATAAAATGTGTTTAGTTTTCCTTGCATAGTTATTGCTTTGAAATGTTTTTCTTATTAAGTTTTCATTGTACCATCTCACTTCATGCCGGAGAATTTACCAATAGTTTTCTTTTATTTAGCATAGTCTATAAAATCCCCCTTTTTCATTTGATTGAACCTTCGCTAAATAACGCCCCTTTCGCTTACGTCACTATAATCTTTATATAACGAAATAATCATTATATACAACCACAGTTGGTGGGTATGGGTAAAATACTAAACGATAACCTTTGTTTACTCAAAAGCTACACTTGCTGCTTATTTCAATCTGGTATACCTACCTACGCTAAAATACTCTAATCCATACTCCTGATTTCCTGCCTCATAAATTTGTTTCCCTCTGTTCTGTTCGTTCTGGATCTTGCTGGTTAACGATCACTTGAGATCAGGGAGAGGCTTGAGACGTCACATCTATTAACATACCGTTGTTGTTCAATAAGTAGTTTCATTTTAGTTCCATTTACTTTTTGCAAATCCACTTTCAATTTTTTTCTTCTCAAAGTATGTATTAAGGACAAAAATGTTGCTCCTTTCGCCAAATTAAAATAATGTATCACCCGTGTTGTTTCTGTTATCGTACCCAAATTTCCCACTTAAGAATCTTTATGTAGTACTTATACAACTTTTGCGTTAAAATGCCCCATTATCATTTAATTACTTAATGCATGTTTGTCTTCCAGCTTACTTCTGTCATAATATCTGTAAGGGATTAGGCTTACAGGACTCTATAATTCTCGCTTTTTCTTGCTCTTTAAAAAAATGTTCTGATTTAAACAATGCAGAAATCTTTTATTGGAAAAAAGTAATACGTATTTTTCTATCATATTAGTGCATAACGGGGAAGCACATGAGTACGAATGCTGAGTGTCGTATACCTTACTGTTTCTCATTTTCTCTGTTCTGAGGCGCAAATAATATTGCTGATATGTCACAGAGTTTACGAGATTTATAAATCAGTGTCTGATAAACTCTCACTGCCGTACGGACGCAAACCTTGAGCAAATACGGAAGAAACACATTACACATTACTTTTCATGAGCGACAGACGACATGGATGTGGTAAATGCCTTCATGTTGAGGACTGTAAGACGATATGAAACACAGCTAGTGGAAATCGGCGTTAACTACGAGACGCACATTAAAACTCCTCCTTTGTTAATACTGCCAACGAGGTCACCAATATTGGCGCGGAACGCTTTATGTTGACAAAGCAATAGTACTGGCTTTTTCTTCCAACGGGCGAACACGATACAAGCAATAGCCACATTCTTTACTGGCACATTTTGCGCGCATTAATAATTCTTTAATCTGGTCGAACACAGAGTTGACTCCTGTCGCCCAAAATCAACAACACATAACATGCAGGAACATGCAGCGCTCCCTCCCTGGAAACCGCGGATGAATTTCCCAACCTAGGAAACACGATGCGGAGCGTGTTCAAAACGCCGATGACATCGCAAATAGCACCACTACACTCACGCATTTGCTTTACTGAGTTTATTAATGGCGCGAATCTCTTCGTGCACATGACATATCAATAGTTAAATATGTATGCCCGGTAAAATCGAAATAAGCACAACTCTGACAATACGTTTTGCCCAGTAAGGACGTGAGTAGATAAACACGCCATTAGCTTGTCATTGCTCGTTTTCGGTTCGTCAGCGATAAAATATGTGGACCCTGTGTGTGTTTAGTACGTCTTCAACTTCTTAATTATTTTTCCGTGGACTAGAGGTGAAAGATACCTATGATTGTTTTCAGAATGGTATCCGTGTCATTTGAAAATTGGCGCTTAATAACACTGTTTATCGTCTCAAATTCAATAACGCATGCTTATGAATAGCGTTGAATAATGTTTATGGTATCCTTGGCGTCTGAAGGTATTGTGCATGTTGGATTCCATTTTAGGCATAAGGAGCGAGACTTTGTGGTGAATAATAGTTTTTCTATCTTCTAATGGAACCTACTTCAAGGTCCAATCGAGACATCGTTATTTGGGTTACCCATGATTTTTCTTAATCGATTAGACGCATACTAGGGTGCTTCCTTGAGCCGCTGTTTATTCACTAGCCTGCCGTTACCCATCTGAGATAACGATGCGTTCCTTATTTACTAGCTATCGATGGTAGTTAAGCCCTAAATAAATAAACTGTTTTATAAAGCACTTTTCACCCCAACTGGCAAGAAGTAAATGAAGACGAAAAAGTATGTTTTTATGTCCCATCAGAAAAGAGGTTATTCAAGATGAACAATATCATAGTTGATTACTAACGTAATAATTATCTTAGCCAAGCTAATGTACTACTTATTTTTCACTTACCATCTCTCAGACACAGGAGAGCGGAACGCTTCGACTTGTATCTTTGCACTTGTAACATTTTTGTCCTACAATCCTATATATTAGTTCCTATTCGAAATTATACGTACGCGGTTTCCACAGAAACACATAAACTTTCTTGGCTAATGTAGAAACCCCCTGTGTACTTTATTTCATGTTTATAAAAATAGATGGAAATTTCTATTTAAAATATTTACCATTGTAAAATTATAAAAATATAGGAATGTCCACATTAAAGCGAATAATAATATTGATTGTTACGTCAGTTTAAGTCTTACTGATGTTTTTAATTGTAGTGGTTAGTAAAACATTGCTTTTAGCAATGCTACTGTGTAAAAGCTCTTACTGTATCTTTGACAAAGCTTGAAATTTAGTAAAGTTTTCGAGACATTAAGAGGTGATCCATTAATCAGCAGACGTTACTGCTTTTGAACCTGTAATAAAGTGAATAGTTAGAAGACAAAACCAATTTGAGTGTCATGAAATCAAAATGTTTATCTATCAATGTAATTTTTTTTAAACTAGGAAAGTATGTCTGTTGTATGTGTTTACACAGATTAAAATGAACAATGAAGTCAACAAATACAAAGTAGGATGCATCGCTGGACTTTTTTAGAAGACGAGGCAGTACCTCAGAATTCATCAGAAAATCGTCGAGGGCGTGCTGACAGTAAAGTCTCCAAATTTCTCATGTGAAGATTCTTAAAGCCTTTTAAATGAAACAAACGTTATTGACATTCTACATCTTTATTCTTCATCTCCTAATGTTTCTCAGCGTAGTCACCCTGCAGACGAGCACATTTCTCTCAACGAGAGACCAGTTCGTTGACACAGTCAGTGTAGAAAGTTTGACGTTGTTAACAGAGCCACAACCTCACCTCTGCTCGCACAGCTCCATCACCATCAAAGCGAAGTCCTCGAAGGTGATGTTTAAGTTTTGGAAACAGATGAAAATCGGATAGGGCCAAATCGGGACTGTATAGAGGCTGATCGATGGCGGTGAACCCAAGGCGTCGGTATATCTGCACATGTCTCAGCGCTCGTGTGTGGTCTGGCAGTGTCATGCTGAAGATGGTCCATGTGTGGATGAATGTTTTCTGCGGTGAGAACTCGACTACAGAGCGCGGTTTCTCACTCACCGACGTAAGTACGATACATACCCCCATGTTACACTCAGCAGTTCGGAGTCCTCTAGCGGCAGAGGGTTTCAACTTGCTTCGGCGAAGAGGGAGAGTTGACCGAGTAATATGGATAACATGTAATACCCCAACCAATGTTGAAAACAGAACAAAAAATTTGGACCCATTAGGTTTCGGTACGCCCTCGTATTTGTCACGACCGTCCCGAGTATAGCGAAAACTACTGAAATATGTGTAGTCGATATCTATTAGCAGCCAGCGCCATAGGTCTGTGAAAGCCAGCCCAATCAGACGACACTGCACTTGTAATTTTGTGACACCATATATTCCATGGCAGTGAAAATTGGTGGGAGGGGCTATAAACGTTCACTTTTCAGTCATACACTGATGTTTTCCCACCAACTTCAGGTTCCGCTGTTGTAAGCTTAATTAATAAATACGGTTATTAGTGCTAACTGATCTATATGTATAAACTGGCAACGGCCTTGCCGCAGTGGATATACTGGTTCCCGTGAGATCACCGAAGTTAAGCGCTGTTGGGCGTGGCCGGCACTTGGATGGGTGACTATCCAGCCGCCATGCGCTGTTGCCATTTTTCGGGGTTCACTCAGCCTCGTGATGCCAATTGAGGAGCTACTCGGCCGAGTAGTAGCGGCTTCGGTCAAGAATACGCTCATAACAACTGGGAGAGCGGTGTGCTGACCACACGCCCCTCCTATCCGCATCCTCCTCTGAGGATGACACGGCGGTCGGATGGTCCCGGTAGGCCACTCGTGGCCTGAAGACGGAGTGCTTTATGTGTATAAACTGCAATTGAGGCTAAAGGTATTTTTCGCGTAGTATCGTAGTTATTCAAAGGCCCATTAATATAAATGATCCACTACATGAAATACAGCGTGCTCTGTCATCTACACTGAGTAACTTTATTTCATGAGTGCGTAAGTAATAACGAGTGCGCCAACAGAGGACCAATTATCACTTACCCAAAAAAAAGTGACGCCGACTTATTGCTAAAATTTACGATTAATAAAGGTGATGAAGATTAATGAAAGTAAATTCTGTAATCGTGCTGTACCTTTCCTCCTAGAGCTGTTTACTGATAGTTCCAATGGTTACTCTACTTCATATGGTTGGAATCACAGGCTGCATACTCATGCTAATAGTGACCTAGTTATCATAAATCTGTCATAACTACTGGTTTCACAGCCTTTTGCTTAGTGTCATCTTCACTTTCCACAAATTTCCAAATTTAGTTTACTATCACTTATTTCCTGTTAGCCACTAAGTTGAGCCACCACTGCTATGGCAATCTTATTCCTCCTTTTCTCTACTTTCTCTGCTGGGAGCTACTATAAGTCATTTCCCTGGGGCGTGGCTGTCGGAGGTTTATAGGTAAATAATATGAAACAATACAATAACAAAATTGAAAACACTGTAAAGAAAAGCAAACTTTGGAATATTTACACTGATTGCAATTACGTAACTATACTACACGTTTCAGCACTAAGTAATATTGTACATTTTCCATCACAAACCCCGGAAAGTCCATTTCACTGTCTTAACAACTGAAACGAAAAATAAGAATGAATATTTAAGTGCCTGTCACCTTTCTATCCGTACATTCTGAATTCGTTACCCTGTTGGTTTTTTATTTGCGCTTAACCAAACCTTTACCTTATGTAGTGCTTTGCAGATGTGAAAAATGTCAAGCTGCATCGTCCTTGGAATTCCACGCTGTATGAGACTATAATAAGATGGCTGAAGGCAAGGATATACTACCTCCACTAGTACTATGCCTAGAACAGTAAAGTTATGTCCAATACAACTTCCCAACTTTCAGGCTGATGTTAAGGTTTTCATTTTTCTGGGAAATTTGGAACATTATTTAACTTCAACACGGAGAATTCAAGTTGGTGCCTTATCCTTAAATACTTGTTATCTTGCTTAATATTCTCCTGTTTCTACTTCGTCGTGTTGTTAGCTTCTGTTCAGAGACATCCTAGTGTTAGCTCTTTTGAACGTTTCAGTGTATGCAGCGCTATACAGTGGTTTTATGTAGCCTTCAGCAACGTCCACCGCGAGGCAACATGCTTAAAATTGTTTCTACTCCTTGGGATACGGGACACTATTTGTCACCTTTGAGAAACACTCAGGAATCAATTTGGCTGATGTGCTTCATCAACATGACGTCGCGTTGCCATTTCTGTTTATTAAGCAACTATGACCCCGTTTTGCTTAACATTTAGCACGCTCTACAGCGATATCAGAATGCCTGGGAAGGGAAGCCTTTCACATTATCAGAAGAGTTGGAGATTTGAAGCAAATAGTAGACAATATGTCGAGTTGCATTTCTGTTGTACTTAGTTTACGTTGCTTATGTACTGAGGTGAGCCTACAAAACGTACAAATAATATAAAATTAATTTTGTGTACATCGAAAGTATTTAATGTTACTGTTTAGATGCATTAATGGTAGCCCAGAAAGTCATGTATAGCGCTGTTCGTCTTTAACATTTATAAAATACCGATTGCATTTATAGGGCATTTAATTCCTGTACAGAATAAGCATGTAGTACAGCTGGGTTGCATTCGGATTTGCTGTGAACTTGCACTTCTAATTTATCTAAATTTATATTTATTGTATTAAAGATTCAAAACGATAAAAATTTAAAGTTTCTACTAACAGCACGGCAGGATTTTAATTGGAGATCAATTTAATAATGGACCTTTGTCTTAGCAGGTGTGGCTAACCGAGCATACCACAGTTATAATTTACAAGGCTAAAACTTATTTGTGTTAAAAAGAAAGGACGATACTGTCGAGGAAACAGTTTTTCATGAAGTCAAGAAATCTTTCTGCAATATAGGAACTATCACTGTGAAATCTTTCTGGTTTTTCCGCTAAACGTGTTTCCCAAAAAATTCAATTAGGTAATTGACTCAAAATTACTTCTTAATCACAGCCTGCAGATGTTTAGAGAATGTGCGTATCCTAGAATAGTATGATTCATGTCAGTAATAAAAATCATAATACAAGGAAGAGAAAGGTATATGTTCATATAATCACGGTACCAACAGTTACAATACACAATAAAAATTTCAAACAACATTAATAGTTGGATGCTTAAAACGTGAGGCAGTACGTTGCAACAATAGTATACGCTTTTATTAAATCTATGCGTACTACCAAAGTTGTGGCTGGACCTAAATTTTCTTCACTCTTACTCATTAACGAATTTGTAAAATGTTATTTAAAATCAGTAATGGTCTGTATTTGCTCCTATGAGGGCTCTTAGAAGAAACCGAGGAGGATTGTAAAGTTTCTAAAATTCTGCTACTGTTTAGAAGTGTTGTCGTCATGCGGTATTTTGCTTGACATTTTTTTCTCGTCGATCAGTGCAAGTCTAATCGATTCATATTATGATCCGTAGGATTCGACGGCGGATACTCACCCCCTTCCTTCACGGTTGATAAGTGAAAGGCAGTTCGGGTGAGGCTCGTTCTTTGTTCTTTGAAGAGCTTCCTGGCAACCATCCCTCTGTCTGCTCTTCTGGGTTAATTGCCCGTGAACTGAAGTAGTGATTGTCTATCCCCAGTACCATATTAATTAGCGTTTCCGCTATTAGCACACCAGCAAGCAATTTTTCCATTATTCAAGTGACCTGGAGGGCGAAGCTACGTGGCTTGGAAAAAAAAGTTTAATCATCTGCAATTTTCTAGAGGGACGACCTAGACGGCTGCAGTTCGATTACATATGGAACATTTCATCGTCAGACAAACTGCAATTTATTTAACTCCTTGTTTAGTCGCTGAGCATTTTCGCAATGCAAATAAAGAGTATACGTTTACTGAATATCGTCAATTAAAACTTCCACAAGATTACGAAGTATAAATCCTGTTACGTAATAGAAGATGATTTATAATCTTCCCATGGTAATGATCATTGCTTCAGCTCAGATAATGATCTGCTAATTAACGATAAATATTACTAAATGTAATCTTTTAAAACACGTAAAACGAAAGCTGTTTACTTAGTTTCAATTTGATGCCTCGTCGGCCACTAGCCAATCAATTTTGCTACCTCTTCATTTGAGGTGCTACACACCTGGCCTTGCGGAATTAAATAAATCCCTTCCACATCTAAAACACGAGGCAATGACTGTGATTAGAACCTGTGACATTATAGCAGGTACGTTGCTCCACACACCACGAGAAAGCACACTCGGGCAATCAGCTTTGTTTATATTTAAAAGGAAAAAATATTTTATAATGCTCAGTTAGTTCGCTAGTCTTGCATTGGTTCCTTTTTCTTGTTCATAAACATGAAGATGCCGCAGATCACCGAAGTTAAGCGATGTCGGACTTGGCTAGCACTTGGATGGGTGACTGTTCGCTCTGCAGAGCGCTGTTGGAAAGCGGGGTGCACTCAGCCCTTGTGCGGCAAACTGAGGAGATACTAGATCGAGAAGTAGAGGCTCCGGTCACGAAAAAGGACAACGACCGGGAGAACGGTGTGCTGACCACATGCCCCTTCATATTCGCATCCAGTGACGCATATTGGCAGAGGATGAAAAGCCAGTTGGTCAGTACCGTTGGGCCTTCCGAGGTCTGTTCGGAAAGACTTTAGTTTAGTTTTATAAATATGAAGATGAGTGACTTACAGTTTAAATCTGTCACATAATGAATAAAACAGTGATTTTCCTCTTAATGAGTAAAACAAAAGAAAAACTGTACCTTCGAAGGCATTCCTTCAGAATCTGCTTCACAGATTCTTGCACGAATTTCCTGTACGGAGAGTAGGTGATGGTTAAAGGTACATTGTGGTAGGATGAGGATAACTTACAAGTTAAGGAAAGGGAGTACATGTTCGTAGAAACAACGCAACAGTTAAAGTGGGGAATATCGCTGCGATGGGGGTTTCCTGCACAAATTTATGGATGTGTAAGTTTCTGGATGTATAAGTTTTCCAGAGGTATTCCAGGAGTTTTGGAAGAGTGGAAACGTACTTTGTATGGTCCTGCAAAAACCTTTTTACTAGTAGGTGAGGAAATAATGCTGATGATACCGAACATGTCACGTGTGCAATCTCTGCAGCTGGCGAAAATCTGCATTCCAAACAGGAAACTGGTACTAAATTTCATTTTGAAAATTTGTGACCAACAAAGAATCAGAAACACCAATCTCTGTAAAAAGCTAGCGAGAATGAGATACGGAGGATGGGAGATTTGTGGTTTACAGTTATGTTGAGAAGGAGAGCATTCGGGTCGGAGTACAAATTCGGCTTGGACATGGATGGATAAGGATATCTGCCGTCCCCATCTTTCCCTCAAACTGTTTAAGAAAACCACGGAAAACCTAAATGGCCTCCGTGTCCAGTTCCTTAACCAGTTTGATGGTGAGAACAAGGCATAACATGGCACAACAGACATAGCAGCTGTCATAACAAAGATGAGCAAGCATCGGACGGTAAAATAAGAAGTGATCGTATCGTTGTGTGTGTGTGTGTGTGTGTGTGTGTGTGCTCACGGAGACAGCTGCTTAAAGTGAATGCCGTTGTGAGTGACTGGAGTACTCTTACTTGTTCCCTATTGCATCACACACTTCTCCTGGAAACGCACATAGCACGAGTAATGTGGTGGGTCTTGTTGTTGGCAATTGCTCCACGCGAGCCGGGACAATCTCCTCTAACGCTTTTGTGAAAACAGTTCGCCGTCTAGCATTTGGACCAACACATTAAGTGTACAAATAGGTCCGTCTGACGAGGTGAGTTGCAATAAACTTTACACGCCGGTGATGTCGAAAGCCATATGAGGCGATATATTCTGATTGCCAACACGGCACCTTTCACACATATGTGAAGATATTGCCGTCATACGTTTCATAAAATTTGGTCCCTGGCACGGCTGCCAGCGCCTCTCCTCGGCAGACGATACTGGAAGGAATGTCCGATCATGCGCATCAGTTGGTTCAGTCGCTGCCGAATTGTCTCGGAATGGATAGAGAAAGGCTCTACAAATATGAAGTTGTTTGTGTGCCCTCCCATACACATCTTACCATCAACATTTTCCAGGTCACGTGACCTCTGTTTTGTGAAGCACATATGGGCTACCTTCGACATTTCTCCGACCAGTGTGTCTGAGGTGTGGGCGTTGGTGAAGTGCTTATGGATCAGGATGGCCCCCGGACGCTTCTAGTTAAGTATATTTGGTAGGTGTCTCTGATTCAGTTGTTTTTTAAAGTATCGACAATGTGGTATCAACATAAAACAGACTTGGAATTGCCGAACTGTATGGGAACGCATTATTTTCTTCACACAGTACTGTACGGTTACGTAGGATGTTTTTACTATTACTAATATACTGCCCGACTGGGGAGTTCTTATTTCAGCCCATTTACTTCAGTTTCTATACAGAGTGATTTTTTCCACCGTGTACAAACTATAGGGACTGATCGATGAGAGGATATAGAACAAAAGAGGTCTAATGAACTTGTATCCGGAAATGTATGGTTTCCATGCTAGAGACCATTTATTCAATCATACTTTATTACAGAGACCGAGTTCTAATACGTGCTGTACCATGCAGCGAACGTTACAGTACGCATGGTTTCCTCCTAGAGAGTGGGACTGTTCCCCATACGTCCTGCCCTAGTATACTCTTCTGCCATAGTAACTGATAATGCTGTGTCAGATTCACTTCTCTTGCTGACTCACCTTGTAGTGGATGTGATACAGCGTTGTACTCAATGGTTCCGTATTCGAATCGAGAGCTTGCCGATATGGTGTTCAGTTACGGAAAGGCAAACGGCAACGGGCGGCTGGCAGCAAGGTTGTGTCAGGAGACGTATCCCCGCCGACAACAACCACAGCATTTGATCTTTGCAATAGAGTTTCACCGTTTTTCTGAGACAGGGTCTTTTCATGATGCAGGAAATCATGAAGGACGTACCCGAAATGTTGGGATACCAGACTTGGAGGAAAATGTGATTAACACTGTGGAAGGTGACCGCTGTGTAAGTTGCCCCGCCAGTACAGGGTAAGCTAGACGACCGTGTGGAACATTCTCCATGACAGTTGTTACTGTCCTTATCACTTACAGCGCGTGCAGGGGTTACAAGCGATAGACTTTCCATATCGGGAGCAGTTTTGTCACTGGTTTCTTCACCATGCATGCCGGCCGCAGTGGCCGAGCGGTTCTAGGCGCCTCAGTCTGCAACCGCGCGACCGCTACGGTCGCAGGTACGAATCCTGCCTCGGGCATGGATGTGTGTGATGCCCTTAGGTTGGTTAGGTTTAGGTAGTTCTAAGTTCTAGGGGACTGATGACCTCAGATCTTAAGTCCCATAGTGCTCAGAGCCATTTTTTTTTCACCATGCAATCACGATTCCGGTATTTGTGTCATCCATCCTATTCACAGATGAGGCAACCTGTACGCAGAGTAGTATCTTTAACTTTAATAACAGTCATCTGTGGTATAATATGTAGAACCCCTGTCGTGTGACGGCGAATCATGCCTTCCCTGCTGGAAGAAGTACCACTGATGATTCGAAGGGTTATATGGTTGCTACAAGATGGTACTCCAGCCCACTTCACCGTCTATGTCCGGACTTATCTCAATCGTGTTTTCTGTGGTCGGTGGATCGGACGAGGAGGTCCAGTTGCATGGTCTGCTCGTTCACCGGATCTCAACGCGTGCAATTTCTGGTTATGGGTCATCTCAAAAGTATCGTGCATGCAGAGCCCGTTCCACATGTGGAGACACTACAGCAGCGTTTTCATGCTGTCTTTGACACTTTTAGGATGCAGCCTGGCCGCTGTGAACGTGTGAGACAGAACACGCTACGGTGCGTACATGCATGCGTTGAAGCACACGGAAACCATTATCAACATATACTGTAACTGTGGCTGCATGGTAAAACGCGTATTAGACCACAGTCTCTGTAACAATGTATGATTGAATAAATGGTCTCTAGCATGGAAAGCACGCATTTCCGGACGTAAGTTCATTAGACCTTTTTTGTTCCGTATCCTCTGATCGATCAATCCCTGGAGTTTGACACTGTGGAAAAAATCATCCTGTACATTGCCAGGTAAAAAAGGTGCAGCTTTCAGAGTTCAGGAAATAAAACTTCACGGGTTGAGAGGATCTGTGATGTTATTCCAGGGATTACAAAATCGAGTAAAATTTACAAAGAACTTTGCGGCTCCACAGTTTCAGCCATGCGTGTCCGATTTCTTGCTTCTAATGGAGCGCCACATTCCACATGCCAACTCCAGGACAGGCGTAACGTTATTTGAACACTGGGTCGGCACTTTCCTCGTTCTGGTTGCAGTTTACGCTCCCCGATGAGCAGTGAGCACTCACGTACCCCGGACAGACCATCTCTCGGCGCTGCACTGCCCGGACGCTCCCGTGACCCCAGGCTTGTGTTCGATCCTATTTTTAGGCGGCACACAGCCGTCGTGTGGCCTGCTTTGCCGCACGTGAAACACTTAACATTCTCTCCGCGCTGCGTCCTCCTTCGCTTCCTGACGCTCATCTTCATCCTTTCCTTGTTAAGGGTTGTTTTTTGGCATTTTTGCACAAAGTATGGTTCTATTGTTAGGGTTCCTCAATCAGTTGGAACGGATCCCGTATGCAATCAATTTGTTGTCCGTCTGTTAAGACCCATTTCACTCAGGAACGGACAGAAATATCAGGTTGAACTTTATGTCAAATACTAATGTCTACTGTCCGTTGGGAGTGTACAGTGAAATCAAAAAAGCTACGACCATTTATGTCACATATTTTGATGCTCTCAAACTCACTCATCAACTCCCACCAGAAAGAAAAATGCTCACATCGTAACACAAAAAACGCGAGTTAGTAATAGTACCCGTCTCTTCCAATATAATGTATAGTGTTAAGAAAAGGAACGAGATAAATAGTATCACGCCGTACAACATGGTACATGTCATCCAATATGGCATTTCCAGAATGAGATTTTCACTCTGCAGGGGAGTGTGCGCTGATATGAAACTTCCTGGCAGATTTAAACTGCGTGCCGGACCGAGACTCGAACTCGGGACCTTTGACTTCCGCGGGCAAGTGCTCTACCGACTGAGCTACCCAAGCACAACTCACGCCCCGTCCTCACAGCTTTACTTCCGCCAGTACCTCGTCTCCTACCTTCCAAACTTTACAGAAGCTCTCCTGCAAACCTTACAGAACTAGCACTCCTGAAAGAAAGGATATTGCGGAGACATGGCTTAGCCACAGCGATGTTTCCAGAATGGTAGAGCACTTGCCCGCGAAAGGCAAAGGTCCCGAGTTCGAGTCTCGGTCCGACACACAGTTTTAATCTGCTAGGAAGTTTCATATCCCCGCACACTCCGCTGCAGAGTGAAAATCTCATTCTGGAAACATCCCCTCCGCACATTCAGTTCACGTAACAACGAATTTTACGTGCTACATTTAGCTCGACTTTAAGCCGTCGTATCTGGACAACGGATAGAGAATATTGGATAAAAAAATTCATTTTCACTTTATCCATTTTATCTACCTTCGTGCAAAGTTTGGACCGATTCGTACATGTTTAAAGAACAGAAGTGCTGTGGCACAGAATACTCCCAGAAAACGTGATTTTTGCAAGTAAAATCCAAACGAAGCACGATTTAGACCAAGAGCCAATACGCAGCTGGACCAAATTTGAACCAGTCCGGAGTTCTTTAAAGGTGACTGTTTTTGCACGCAAAATGCGAACAGTATACATGCAAATGGTTCTATTAGTTGAGCATTAGTTTCAGACTAAAAAAAATCTTATGCAAAAGGAATTAATCGATTCTCAAAGTCTATCTGGGCGCCAGCTCCGTTTCGTTATTCAAACCTCGATTAATATACCGTAACATAGCTCAGTGAGACAGATGTTCGAATGGCTGTACAAATGGCTGATAGTCCGGGATAAACCAACAAATTCTTACCCAATAGGGACCGAGCATCAAGACCCCCAAACCACGATTCTGCGTGCCACCTTTTCAGACATAATTGTTACAGCGCTTCCGCGCTCTGACGATGGGATACTTGCCGTTGACGTGTAATCATGAAATTTGGCAAGAAAAAAAGTTTCATAGTACGAGTAAAGTAAAAAATCAGATAATTGTTAATTTTTAATTATATTACATCAAAAATATTTTTTGTAATTTCTTATCAATCTGTTTGTGGGTACTAAGACACCTTTTACTCAGGTATCAAGTTGAAATTTATCCGCGGTCCGTTGGCAGTGTAAAAAATTTAAGCTTCTATGTCAATATAATCAAAAGATAATGTCATTTATATTACATATTTTGATTCTCGCACACTCTCTTGTCAAAATCTGTATATGAACTATCTGTATGCATAATTAAGTTTGTACATATCTCTCAGAGCGCAAGTCCTACTCGCATTTGCTTGTTACCTTTTTTTTTCAATAAGTCTACATTCATTTCCCTATTTCTTGGTGTTTATGTTCATTGATATGCTTCTCTTGACCAGCCTACTGTCGGACATTAATACTCAATCGTAAGTTTGATGATACGAGACGTTTGATTTTTTGGTATACTTGACGATTATTTTAGACATAGATTGTTGCATGCATTAAGCGAGAAGTGCTTTTGCTTCAAGCGTGTACCTTAATTCGAAATTGTTATTCTAATTCTATTGGCTCTAACGATTAAGTTGTTTTCCTTGCTCATTTTCGCGAATGTTGGACTTCTTAAAAAAAGTAAGTTTACTTGACCCTTTAAATCGAGGTAAGTTTTCATCATCTTTGTTGGAGTATTAACACCGTTTGCTGACTGACATTAAACTCAGCAGATTAGTAGGTAAGTTCTACCGAGAAAATCAAGTCTTGCCCGTCTCTGGAAAGTACATTGATTAGCAACTAGCGACACGCCCTGCCTTTACACGGGTAGCACTAAGTGTCTACCCGCCGGACAACTTTAATGGTGTAGCGGTAATATATTACATACACTAACCTGCCTTGTGAATTAATCTATCTATCAGTGAAAACCGTATACAAATCTCTATAGTAATTCCTGGGATTATCCTTCACATACGGACACGCGGCGAAGGATTTTAATCTATCATTTGTAGGGATACAATAGACGGACAGACGACTGGTTACAGTACAAGTTTTACGAGGTCACACCGCAATTTCAGTATGCCTAACGAACAAATTAGAAATTTTTCAGTCCTCTGAAATAAATTTGCAATGAACAACACAAACTTTGCGTGGTTAACAAGTAAGGGCTTTTCCAGATCTTCGTATATGATGAAGGAGGGAAAGTTCTTACTTACAGAGAATTAAAATATTTGACAATTCTCAGAAACATGTATGAAAATAACGTAAAATGGAAAAACTCTATGTGTTCTCATCTCGCAATATAAAAGTTCTTTCAGTCAGTGGCAGAGACATTAAAAAGGTAACTAAAGTGGATGGCGCATCCACTTGCAACCTGCGTATCGTAATAAAGATGTCATTAAAATTCGTACTCGGTTCTTTGGAGAGACTAACCTAAGTAATATACACTCCTGGAAATGGAAAAAAGAACACATTGACACCGGTGTGTCAGACCCACCATACTTGCTCCGGACACTGCGAGAGGGCTGTACAAGCAATGATCACACGCACGGCACAGCGGACACACCAGGAACCGCGGTGTTGGCCGTCGAATGGCGCTAGCTGCGCAGCATTTGTGCACCGCCGCCGTCAGTGTCAGCCAGTTTGCCGTGGCATACGGAGCTCCATCGCAGTCTTTAACACTGGTAGCATGCCGCGACAGCGTGGACGTGAACCGTATGTGCAGTTGACGGACTTTGAGCGAGGGCGTATAGTGGGCATGCGGGAGGCCGGGTGGACGTACCGCCGAATTGCTCAACACGTGGGGCATGAGGTCTCCACAGTACATCGATGTTGTCGCCAGTGGTCGGCGGAAGGTGCACGTGCCCGTCGACCTGGGACCGGACCGCAGCGACGCACGGATGCGCGCCAAGACCGTAGGATCCTACGCAGTGCCGTAGGGGACCGCACCGCCACTTCCCAGCAAATTAGGGACACTGTTGCTCCTGGGGTATCGGCGAGGACCATTCGCAACCGTCTCCATGAAGCTGGGCTACGGTCCCGCACACCGTTAGGCCGTCTTCCGCTCACGCCCCAACATCGTGCAGCCCGCCTCCAGTGGTGTCGCGACAGGCGTGAATGGAGGGACGAATGGAGACGTGTCGTCTTCAGCGATGAGAGTCGCTTCTGCCTTGGTGCCAATGATGGTCGTATGCGTGTTTTGCGCCGTGCAGGTGAGCGCCACAATCAGGACTGCATACGACCGAGGCACACAGGGCCAACACCCGGCATCATGGTGTGGGGAGCGATCTCCTACACTGGCCGTACACCACTGGTGATCGTCGAGGGGACACTGAATAGTGCACGGTACATCCAAACCGTCATCGAACCCATCGTTCTACCATTCCTAGACCGGCAAGGGAACTTGCTGTTCCAACAGGACAATGCACGTCCGCATGTATCCCGTGCCACCCAACGTGCTCTAGAAGGTGTAAGTCAACTACCCTGGCCAGCAAGATCTCCGGATCTGCCCCCATTGAGCATGTTTGGGACTGGATGAAGCGTCGTCTCACGCGGTCTGCACGTCCAGCACGAACGCTGGTCCAACTGAGGCGCCAGGTGGAAATGGCATGGCAAGCCGTTCCACAGGACTACATCCAGCATCTCTACGATCGTCTCCATGGGAGAATAGCAGCCTGCATTGCTGCGAAAGGTGGATATACACTGTACTAGTGCCGACATTGTGCATGCTCTGTTGCCTGTGTCTATGTGCCTGTGGTTCTGTCAGTGTGATCATGTGATGTATCTGACCCCAGGAATGTGTCAATAAAGTTTCCCCTTCCTGGGACAATGAATTCACGGTGTTCTTACTTCAATTTCCAGGAGTGTAGACAGGTGGCTACTCTCAAGGGATATAAGCACATCTCTCGATCTCCGCTTTTGCTACCAGAATATCTCTTGAAACGCCCGCTTGTAATCAAACAATTAATCTTTGTGGGTCCGTTCCTCACTATGGATTTGCTCCAGCCGCTTTAAGGTTAACACGAGTAGAACCCCCCCCCCCCCCCCCCACACACACACACACACATACACTGCTGGTCATTAAAACTGGCATGAACTATACCCTGAGGTGACAATAGTCATGGGATAGTGGTATGCACATATACAGATACTCATGCGATTTATGTGAAAGGGTTTCCGACGTGATTGTGGCCGCACGACGGGAGTTAACAGGCTTTGAAAGCGGATTGGTAGTTGGAGCTAGATGTATGGGACATTCAATATTCCGAGATCCACAATCTAACGAGTGCACCGAGAATACCGAATTTCAGGCATTACCTTTCCACGGACAACGCAGTGGCCGATAGCCTTCACCTGACCGACAGCAGTGACGTTTGCGTGGAGCCATTGCTAACAGACAAGCAACACTGCTTGAAATAACAGCAGAAACCAATGTGGGATGTGCGACGAATGTGTCTGCTAGGACAAAGCGGCGAAATTTGGCGTTAGTGATCTATGGCTGTAGACGACTTACGCGTGTGCCTTTGCTAACAGCACGACATCGCCTGCAGCGCCTCTCCTGGACTCGTGACCATGTCTGTTGCAGCCTAGGCGACTGGAAAACCGTGGCCTGGTCAGATGAGTCCCATTTCACTTGGTAAGTGCTGATGGTACGGTTAGAGTGTGACGGAGACCCAAGTTGTCAACAAGACAATGTGCAAGCTAGCACTGGCTCCATAATGATGTGGTCTGTATTTACATGGCATGGGACTGGGTCCTCTGGTCCAAATGAACCGATCATTGGCTGGAAATGGTTGCGTTCGGCTGATTGGAGATCATTTGCAGCCATTCATGGACTTCATGTTTCCAAACTGCGATGGGATTTTTATGGATGACAATGCTCCATGTCACCGGGCCAGCTGTTCGCTATTGGTTTGAAAAACATTCTGGACAATTCGAGGGAACGATTTAGCCATTCAGATCGCCCGATATGAACCTCATCGAACATTTATAGCACATAATCGTGAGTGCACAAAATCCTGCACCGGCAACACTTTTGCAGTTATGGTGACTTCGGGACTACATTTATTTCTCTTTGCTCAATGTCACATCAAAAGGGCCATGAAGTAACCCCTGAAAAATCGGAACTCCTGTCAGTTAATTCTTTCGACGCAGTTAACTCGGCATGTATACAAACACTAGATTTTGTTCTAAGAAAAGAATGTCTGTTATCTGAGTGTGTCAGATGAAATAACATTAGTGGCAAAACAGTCTTATAGGAGATGTAAAGCGACGCAATCGTGGGAATAGTTACGAAAAGGAATTGTCTTAATTCACGAAGTGATTTACACTGTGTGTGCATTTTCTGGAGAGGCGTGGCTCAAATCTGCGTCTGGCCATTGTGATTTTGTCTACCTGCAGTTTCCTCTAAACTGCCTCGCTGTCTCTGATGCTCTCGATGACGATCGGCTGACTGAGGTGGCACAGTGATTAAAGGCACCAGAATCCATATTCGGTAGCAAAGGAGCTCAAACCACTATCCGGCCATCCTGATTCAGTTTCTTGGTGTTTTTTTAGTTTACTTGCAAAATTACCTTATTATGGCTTGCTAAATAGGCCACGGTTGCTTCAATCCTCATAACTTCTTCAAATGATCCAGTGATTCATGTATGATGAAATCGATCTGAAACTTAAAAATGTCTTGCCTTATTTCTTTCGATGTCAGCGGAATGTGAAATTTCAACCTTTTTTCCTTCGTTCTAGTAAATGTCTTCAGATCTCAGCCGCTGATGTGTACATAGTTGCAAAATAATATTCCGGAGCACCCTCTCTGTCTCGGAAAATGTAAAAGATAAATGACGTTAATCGATACTAGTGGGCGATTTCTACTGAACGGTGGCAAACTTAACATGGTCCAGCCAAGATCAACACCAACTTACACAGCACAAGGGAAGAAAATACATATAGTCAATTCGTAGATGTATGGTATAAAGCCGAAATGAAGCTTGTAAGTGAAGAAAATTTCTTCTTTCCTTGTTAATCGATTTATGAAATGAAAGGCAGGGTGCAGGAAGAATTGTGAGTTTGAGTAAACGTGCGAATAATGATACCAATGACACATGGGGCTTTTATGCAGTCCGTTCCAATGAGCATTTTTCTACGTAGTGTCACTTTACAACAATGGAGAGACACAAGATGGTAGATTAAATCAACTGACAAAAAATAATAACAATTATAATGAAACAATTTTTGACTCTTTTTTAGATAATTATAATCTTCTCGCATCAATCGTTCGACGTCCTCATTTTCAGTGTGACTCGGAAAAGATTTTCTTATAAAAATATCTAGATGAAAATAAAACAAGCTCAAACTGATATTGGCATCGAAATTGCGAATAACGCTGCAGCAATTAATCGGAGGGGATCTCTGATCTCAAAGCAGAGACCAAAAGTTTACAAAATATAGGAAACTGGAAAGAAGTGATAGAATTGCCAAACTGCCCTTGCAGAGAAAGTCTACTCAAATACAGTACTTACAGGTTTTCAAAATGTCATGTTTTATGTCTTGAATGTTGTACTATAGTCCCATCGTTTTCAGCACGAAAGATGTAAAATGTATATTTGGGCTTTAGTGCTGCAGCAAGAATATGTGACAAGGGAGCGGATAACAAAACTCGTATGCTTTGCCCAGACTCCCTACTGGCTTTGAAGAGAATGGACCAAAGGACCTCAAGGCCGAAAAACAGACTTATTGTGTTAATGAGAACAGAACAAGCAAAGTGTCGTAAGATACCTCGGAGAAAACAAATGGGCAATCCACAGTGTTATACGAGCGACGTAACGCTATCGACAAAATTTCGTAGGTTGTTCGGGAATATTATCTCAGTGTTTTGGTATAAGGGACCCATGGTCTGCCGTGGCTTGTTGTCTGGTAATTACACTGCGTCTGATTTCTCACCTAAATATATCTTTGTATCAGTGTTGCACTGAAACTATCTGCACAGCAGTGCATAGTATGCGAGGTATGTTTTGTTTGGAAACAAACTTGTTCCATGCACTCTCGGCACTTGCTGTGTTATCCCCTATACTCTTCGCCTCTTAACTTGCATTCAGAACTGGTCAGTACTGTTTCAGGTTTGTTTTTCCTCCAGTGTTAGTGGTAGGGGCGTTAACGGTGATAGGCAACGGTAAGGATATGTTTACCGATGAAGAATTAGCCGATATAGACCTCGTGTATGGGATCAGTAAATTTTATCGAACAACGGCACAACGACGCTATACTGAGCTGTTCTATCAGTGACGGTAACCACATTACAGGACCTTTGAATCTTCACATAAGCGTCTTCAAAGGATTGGAAATTTTCGCGTTTTGGTGATTGCGTATTACAGGCTTTTACACTGTTGTGAAGGTATTTTCATGTAAACGAAGGTAATTAGGGAAACAAACCAAATAAAACATAATTGCATCGTACCGTGTAACGGCCCACTGAAGACCTAGGGTCTACCATACCAAAATACTCAAAGTATCACTCAACAACGTCTGAAATTTTGGCGGTGGAGTTTGGGTTCATCCTTTTAGAAGTTACCGTGAAGTGTAACACAGATTAACATGTAACCGCAAATGAAGATATAACGTAAATTAACAATGTGGTCAAAGTCGCAGTACGTTAGGGAAGGCACTATACATGCATATCAGACATGTGTTCGCAGTTAGGGTCAATGCCCAATGGAGACAACTATACGACCTCGATCGGGGAGCGATTTATTGCTGCTCAGTAAGGGCAACCCGTAAAAGAAATATCATAGCACGTACTATTTCTTCCCATGTCCACTATTTTCGTGTTACTGAAAGCTGAAATTGTCACGGAAATATAATAAATTAACTGATAAAGATCGCCAAACTCTAAAGCGCATGGTACGAATCAGTCATCAGGTATTCTTCTTAGCCAGGGTAAAGAGCTGTCATTCTCTGAACTATAAAGCTCAGTTTCAGAAAGATCAGTCGGGACATGACAGGAGTCGCTTTTCATGGTAGTGCTGATGCCTGAAGTCGCTTACTATAAGATGGAGCTCGTGACACCAGAGGAAAAAGGTTTATAGAAGTACGAGCCACTCTGATGTCACACTTAGATAGTGTGGGCTGATCTGGTGATATTTCTTTGCATCGTTTCGGAGACAATGAAACTCACTGGAGGTGGTGTGATGATCTGATGCTGTTTCGCCTGCTTTTCCACCAGCCATAACTGCAGGTTGATGGCAAACTGAATGTAGGTGTTGACGAAAACATGGAAAGAGTGTGCCAACAATTGGGGTTTGGATCTTTTTCTACGCACAAAGCAAGCACAACTGCGTCACTCGATGAAACTCATGTGAGTCTGATCAGTTGGCCTGCTGTAAACTATCGTATCGTGGATTTCAGGGTAGAGTTGTAGAAGTAAACTCTCTACAATCCAAGAAAATTCTGATATCACTTCCCACTGCAGTTCTTTTGAATTCTCCTCATTACCTTCAAGCGCCACAACTGCAGAAAGAATTTCGAAAACGCTGCGTCTTGAACTAACAGTCTGTAACAGCCGTACAGGTCAGCCGGGTGGGAAACTTCCAAACTCTGATCACCATAAAGAATACGTCATAACGAAATACTTTCTAGACTATGCAGTACGTACCAACGCTTATTTTTACAATATAATGTGAACTGAATTATAATTTATTTGCTTTTTCCCAAACACATCTCAGGTTAACGCATAGCACAACCCTAAATTAGCTTATGTGTCTCACTTTCTGCTTCATATTTTTAAATACAGAAATGATCATGTAATTATTTGGAGGATAGATTTGTGTTGTTACGTTTTTTGTATTGTTTCGTTCTAAAACAAAATAGGGCCAAAGATCCCATGAATATTTTAAATGATTAACTGCGTTCTGTTGTTTAGATGCTCTGATCTAATAGGTACATCGTCCTCGAAATTGCAGAATCGATTAACTGGAATACCTATCCCACAAGTAGAGTGCTAGTGAGAAAATCTAGTGGGGTTGAGATTTCCCTCTCCGAAACACCGCCTAACAAGAGGTGCAAATTTATTAATTTGCGGAATCTTTGGAACAATTACACTATAAATCACAATTTTACAATAGGCTAAGGATGATATAAGGCCGTGAGAGTCATGTTTATACAGTGTGAAAATTATTTTAACTAGCAAAACCTGAGAAACCGAAACAAATATTTTTCCCTAATGTCATATTTTTCTTTCTGGACTTTATAAACCAGTAGAGGAAGTTTTCTCTGGATGAAAATTAATTAAGTTAACAAGCTCTGTTAAGTTGCATGGGACAATGAAAACAATTTTCCTAATTCGTTTTCCTGTGATGATAAAAAGTAACACAAAAATTTTGTATTACCAAGAGACAACAAGATCGTCGCAACAAAATTACCTCAGTTACACTAGAGGCTCAAAAATGCCTTCATTGACTTGTAAACGGAGGTTATACAGGTAGTTCATGTTCCGTCTAAACGGTCAAAGGCTGTAGTGGTGTTCTTGATCCCTACTGCTGCTGCTATCCGGCAATCAGAACCTCTTCTGATTCAACAGAGGTTTTGTAAACAAGGTTGCACAACTCTCGTCATATAGAAAAGTTCAGGAGTGTCCAATCAAGAGACGTAGCAGGCCGTTGTACAGGACCACCATTGCCAGTACACTTTTCTGGAAACTGTCGTTTCAAGTATCGAAACACAGGACGACTGTATTGTGCCGCAGCCCCGTCATGTTCGAAATAGGACTGCTGATACTTTTAAAAATATCGGGAAAGTGATACATCGATACTTCAAAAATTTATCATTATCGACTATCGACATACCGACAAAATCTATATCTACATCTACATACATACACCGCAATCCACCATACGGTGCGTGGCGGAGGGTACCTCGTACCACAACTAGCATCTTCTCTCCTTGTTCCACTCCGAAACAGAACGAGGGAAAAATTACTGCCTATATGCCTCTGTACGAGCCCTAATCTCTCTTTTTCTTATCTTTGTGGTCTTTCCGCGAAATGTAAGTTGGTAGCAGTAAAATTGTACTGCAGTCAGCCTCAAATGCTGGTTCTCTAAATTTCCTCAGTAGCGATTCACGAAAAGAATCGGGCGCTGATAACCTCGCTGTTGTGCGCCCTAAAACACTAATAATCATCATCATAATCACGAAAAGAACGCCTCCTTTCCTCTAGAGACTCCCACTCGGGTTCCTGAAGCATTTCCGTAACACTCGCGTGATGATCAAACCTACCAGTAACAAATCTAGCAGCCCGCCTCTGAATTGCTTCTATGTCCTCTCTCAATCCGACCTGATAGGGATCCCAAACGCTCGAGCAGTACTCAAGAATAGGTCGTATTAGTGTTTTATAAGCGGTCTCCCTTACAGATGAACCACATCTTCCCAAAATTCTACCAATGAACCGAAGACGACTATCCGCCTTCCCCACAACTGTCATTACATGCTTGTGCCACTTCATATCGCTCTGCAATGTTACGCCCAAATATTTAATCGACGTGACTGTGTCAAGCGCTACACTACTAATGGAGTATTCAAACATTACGGGATTCTTTTTCCTATTCATCTGCATTAATTTACATTTATCTATATTTAGAGTTAGCTGCCATTCTTTACACCAATCACTAATCCTGTCCACGCCATCTTGTATCTTCCTACAGTCACTCAACGACGACACTTTCCCGTGCACCACAGCATCATCAGCAAACAGCCGCACATTGCTATCCACCCTATCCAAAAGATCATTTATGTAGATAGAAAACAACAGCGGACCTACCACACTTCCATGGGGCACTCCAGATGATACCCTCACCTCCGATGAACACTCACTTAAGAAGTCTTCGAGCCACTCACATATTTGGGAACCTATCCCATATGCTCGTACCTTAGTTAGGAGTCTGCAGTGGGGCACTGAGTCAAACGCTATTGCTATATCGAAGAGAAATATCGACGAATCGACCTATAAAAATGTCGGTTGAACATTTTAAATATACTGCTGGTTTTCGAGTTGTACTGATTTATTATTTTGTATTCTGCACATCAACAAGCTAGCAGCCTGCCTATCTCCCTTAAAGCAAGAATTGAAAGAAAACCACTTAATTAGGAAATCTCTAAGTTAATAATGGCACATTGGTCGACTGTTGTGTTCTTAATTAACAACTTTTTACAATGTGCACCGTCATGCAATATTTCATTCCAGGTAACCTCTGATACCTTCTTTTCTTAATTTATCATTGGCTACATGTCGAAATAAACCTTTTTTCACGTTGATGTAGCAAAATTACGTGGTGAAGCTAAACGTTACAGTTTCTGTTGTTAGCATTGAGAGCCAATTACGTCAGCATTTCGCCTCACACGTCTCCACCCACCACTAAGGCCAATCATGATATTAAGATTTTTGTACGTCATTTCAGCAACTGTTTTTGAAGAACGTCGATGCGAAGCAATAACACACTAGTTTTTTAAAGCAACTGGTGTGCTATTTCTTCACATCTGAAATCTTGTTATTCCTATAATACACACAGTGCAATGGAACTTCTTTTGTGCTATCTATACTTGCTTCACTCAGTGAAGGAGGTACTGAAGTCAAGGAGGTGATGAAAGCTCAAAAAGTAATAAGACTCCTTCACATAGTGAAAGTAAAATTATGTTCTGCTACAGTTCCAAAACAACAATTTCAAATATTTACCGAAAATTGCGAAAAATTTTAATATAAAATAAAAATATCAGCACTCGATATTGTCATTTTGATATCGACATATTAATGTATCGGTGTAGGAAATTTTGGTGACGTATACTGAAGCGCCAAAGAATCTGGTACAGGCATGCCTATTCAAATACAGAGATATGTAAACAGGCAAAATACGGCGCTAGTCCTGGTGTCCCGTGCAACATATCAGGGTTTGTCACTTTAAATGCTTTTCATGCTGTAAAATTCAAAATCATCAACCAGTGTCCAAATGTACTGAGTTATATTTCAAATCTCTCTGCCTGCAAGTGATTCATAAAATGGGAGCGGGTGACAGTGTTACTAGTTTTCATTCCATCACGTGGGTGCGCTAAGCTTGGTGCCCCGCTACGTGTTATTCGAGAGGGAGAGGCTTTGTACAATTACGGGGTGTAACCTTTCCTTCCTTCCCATTACATATGCATCCCTAAAAACACAAAGAGTTTGCTATTAAGTTATTGATCAATGACGACCACAGGACACAAGTCTCCACTTTATCCCCCTATAAGAAAGGAGAGAATGGCAGTAGCTTAACCACCTCTAGTAAGGCTTTGTCAAGACATCAGTGCTTGATCCTCGCAACATCCACTATGACCATTGACTAGTAGAAGGGCTTTGGCTCCTAGCTGTACTGATTAGCTCTATTTTCTGCTTACCACATCACCTTAAGATTTTTTTCCCATGCAGGGACAGCTTTGCGGTTCACGACAAGTGGAAGCGTCGCACGTAAGTTGTCAGAGAGTCAGATGAGAAGTCTCCACTCTTAGCTATCGAATTTGTCGCTTGACGTCTTAAGCAATAGGTAGAAGGAGCGGGTGGGTGCGGCCGACCGTGATAGAGAGAGATAGAACGAGAGAGAGAGAGAGTGAGAGGGGGGGGGATGGGGAGGTAACGCCCCGCCACAAACAGGTCGGTCCCCCGGTGAGAAGCCTCCAAACCTTTCATTGAAGTCACCGTCACATTGTTATTACGAATGAACAACTAAATTTCTCATTGCGCCAACTACGCACGGTTGACTAATATACACCGCTGCAAGTGACATCCGAAATATGGACTACGCCCAGAACCTTAATTATTATTTTAGAAATGGAATATCACAGTGCGTCATTGTGCACAGGGTTCGCCTCCCTAGCGCTCTTAAACCACACAGTCATCGGTACTGCACTAAATAAACACAAAAATACATAGAGTCATCCTGGCTGTCAAAATTGTGTGCGTTGCTACGTAAAGGAACTTTAACAATGGAGATGGGAAGCTGCCATTATGACGCTACATTCTATATCATGCCATCAAGACTGATTCTGAAGATATAGTGAATGACGATTGGCATAATAAATTCTCTTGCGATGACTCGGTGAAGTGCAAAATAGAAGAAATTTATCTCCTAGATTGTCCAAATGCGCTACAGTGATTTTAATAGCACGCCATCCGCAGAAACATGCATAATTCGATATCTGAATCATTGATTTCGATATTTTTTGCAGTTACGCAATACATTATCTGTTCAAAAATACTTATGGTTTTTGAAGACAAGAAGATAACTCTGTAGAAGCTATCATCAGCTACGAAAGCTGAGATCGTGCGAAATTGAGTTTACCTTAAACTGGCTCACGACATGCAGAACGGATGTGTCGTGATTCTTGTCTTTCGAACAGAGGGTATCCGATATGTTGTCAATCTTGAGACGCCGTCAGAAGCAAAGGTAACGTCGGAAGTACCTTAAGAAGTGGGATGGTATCGGCATCATTCACAATACATGCAAGTATGAGTGGACAGTATCGCCAAGTATTTGAAAATGTAGTTCACCATTCAGATTTATGTTTTCCTTAAACAGTGTTGCCATGGTTCCCTTGAAAAGGACGCAGACAAAGTTCTTCGTCACTTTTCCTCAAACGGAACTTGTACCCTCTTTTTAATGTTCTCGTCATCGAAGAGAAAATTAAATCCTACTCTTCTTTTAATACGAGAATATTCGAGGTAAAATGAACATTTGTGCAAATTTATGATAATAATGTACTAATATTCCGAAATAGAGTCCTTTTAGATGAATGAACTTCTTAAAATTTTTTTTTCAGTGAACGTATTCCATCGCTAAAGTGTTACTCTTGAATCTCTGCGAAACACCCATCTACGACGACTATAGCGTTTCCACTGAACGTAAAACGTTTTCCAACCGTATACATTCAATTTCTACATATTTGATATTCCTCCAACACAGTCCAGTAAGTTTGGTCATGCGGATGATTGGGCAATAGCTATTCAACACAAAACTTTCGAAACAACTAAACAAATCCTAACTTCTGACCTAGACATCTTAAGCAAGCACTTCCGTAAATGGAGGTTACAACCTAACTCAAATAAAACACAAGTTACATGCTTTCGTCTGTTCACGAGATCAGCACACAGAGCCCTTTATGTCTATTTTGAGGGAGTCACGTTTCGTCATAACATGCATCCAAAATACTTTTGAATCCCTTTAGACAGGACACTTCCTTTTAAGAAGAATTTGACGCGATCAGCTGCTAAGTTCAAAGGCAGAAATAACCTTCTTCATAAGCTCTGTAGCACTAGTTAGGGGTATTGGCACTCATATTGATGTATTCAACAGTAGAGTACGGTGCGTCTGTCTGGATTAATAGTTCGTATGTGAAAAAGGTAGATGTACTACTTAACGAATCCATACGAAATGTTACTGGGTTAATACGATCTACTCTTACATAGGGGTTACCTATCTTGAGTGAAATTCCACCTTCTGATATCAGACGGACGAGTGCGCTACTACGTGAACACCAGAAGATTTCTGATACCGACCTTCCAGTACAGGATAATGTATTCATTGTGGAGCCAGAAAGATTAATATCGAGACATGCAACTGTTATCACAGTGAGGTTCCTCGCAGAAGATAATTCAGTGCCACCGATGACCGGAAACGCTACTGGCAACAAAACCGTTCTCCACAGTGCCTGAAACTGCCCTACATCCAGGAGAAACCCTCTGGATTTAATCAGCTTCGGGTAGTTTAGACTAATTTTAATCACGTCTTAACGAGCCATGCAAGATGTACTAAGACTCTCCACAAGTGGAGCAAATATTCATAACCATTTTCTGACTATGGTTCTGAACGACATGCAAATGCTCATGATGCTGGATAAATTCGAACGTCAACTGCCTCAATTTTTTCTTTGCCGAAACAACAGTGATCGCTGGTACAAATATTCTGTTTTCCGGTCTTGGCTTATTCTAGCTCAGTTTTTCAGCCATTTGGTGCAAAATCCCTCTGTAGTAATTGCTAGTATATTTTCAGTATTTTCAAGGTATCGAACAATTGTTCTTCCGTTTTTACAGCCCTGTTAACACATACCATTCTGATAGATGAAACAAACATTTTAGTTCCAGGAAATTGACTTCCATCCACTGCTTTGATTACTAATTTATTTCTGGCGTGTTGTGATGTACCAACGGTTCACTCACAGAATCAAATTAACACGCACATTAACTGTTATATTTTTGGAACGTACTAGATATACCATTGACAACATTCAAAAGATTCAAAACCCATCTGGCACAAAATTTGTTCATATTTAAATATTCTTGAAATATTTATATTACTCTTCCTTTTGTTATGCCTACGGTGTCGTGTCTTTCATTTTCATCTCATGGGGTAACATAGTTGTAGACTTATTACATGTTAAGAATATCAGTTTTCTTTCGACTGTTTATTGCTGTATTTACCATATTTTATTCAAAGAATACAGACGACAGACCAGTTTCGGATTAAGACTATTTTCAAGTACCACAGGTAAATAGAATCATTGAGAGCGTTTAGGCGCATTCAGAATATTGACTCTCATTGGTCACCATGGGAAACTGACAGTAGAAGTGGGCCAGCATTAGGTACTGAATAAAATTAAGTTCATAAGGAAACAGTCGAGATGGAATCGATGAATAACATTTAAGTCGAAAAATGTTAACCGCATATCGTCCAATATTTGAGCGTTCTAGATGTTTTCATCTGATGTTATAGTTTTGGTACGTTCATCACGCGGACCATTTTCAAGAGCAGAGAGTGACTTCAGCCGTCCATTTATTAACTATAGAAATCAAAGGAACCAAGTCCTTGTATAGCTTGACCGACACTGGATGAACTATTGTAGTAAAAAGCCAAAAACAAAGAATTTTGTAACGCACGCTTTTCCACTTCGCGGATTTGAGCCACGTAGTTGGCACTTGAATTTGTATGTTTTTCAATATGTACAAACTTAATAAACACAACATTTTATTGATAATAATGTAATCTGTGAACCAGGACATGAAAATTACACTGTACCATTAAACTTAATAAACACGACATTTCATTGATATCAATGTAATCTGTGTACCAGGTCATGAAAATTTCACATTAACGTTGTTTATGCACATCTCCGTTAAATGTAGAGAAGGAGTAGAAAATTGGTGCGAAGTACAGTTTAACTTGCACGTAATTAGCATTCAGGGGAAAATCTAGAAGATGATGAGGTCCCATACTCAGAGGAGCGTAGCGGACTATACGAGAGACATGTACCGCCGTACTAGACAAGGTCCTAGCAGAGGTGGTTTGCCATTGCCTTCCTCCGACTGTAATGGTGATGAATGATCTCGAGACAGGAAAATCCCTGACAACGCTGGGAATCGAACCCGGGTCCGTGTGCGCGGGAAGCGAGAACGCTACCGCAAGACTAAGAGCTGCGGACAGCTAGAAGATAATTGTAAATACAAAAAAACCTAAAACGGGAACAGGTGAATAAGTTTAGTAGAGTATGATTGCAGCCCATGTGATAAGACAGTTGTGTCTTAAACAGTAGTCATACATTTTGCGATTACTGTACACAGCGAATTAAGATGGAATGCCCATATAAACCATATTGTCAGGAAACAAGATACCAAACTAACAATTACCGAAAGACCTTTCAGAAATCATGGGTTAAGAACTCTTCATAAAATTTTCACTTTGTGTTGCCTATTAGCTATTAACTTTCTCTTTTGTGTGGCACAAAATTTAATATAGAAAACATAAAACCAGTAAAGACAAGAGACAAACAAGACAGTACATATTTCTTCGATACTTACGTCCGAGCATTTTTTTTCTCTCTAATCTTGCTACAGCTTTACACGGCGTGCTTACTTTCTGCAAAATAATCTGTTACCTCATCAAAGTTCGTCAAACGTTTTGCTACATGAAAAATCAAAATTTCGTTGTCTAATACTGGAAAAGCTGTTAATACGAATAGTACCCATGACTAGTGTCGTTTCTGGATTTGGTTACGTCTATTTCGTCACTATCAGCTAGATAAAACGAAATGGGCATTTCTAATATTGCAGCAGTTGTAACACCCTCCAAATAAGCGAGACTGTTTGGGCACAAATGGTCTTCTTTATCTACCTCATTTACATAAATAACACGACAGAATATAATTCACGCAGTACCAATATCAAATCCCTATTAGGCCCACTAGAAGCAGAAAGTTTTATGTTAGGAAACAGTTTTACGCCGGCCGTGGTGGCCGTGCGGTTCTAGGCGCTTCAGTCTGGAACCGCGTGACCGCTACGGTCGCAGGTTCGAATCCTGCCTCGGGCATGGATGTGCGTGATGTCCTTAGGTTAGTTAGGTTTAAGTAGTTCTAAGTTCTAGGGGACTGATGACCACAGCAGTTAAGTCCCATAGTGCTCAGAGCCATTTGAACCATTTGAACAGTTTTACATTTCATTCATATGCTACAGTTTCTCATCCATGAGATATAAAAGTAGTAGTACGCAGCCGTTTTTCCCACACATCGTTCGTGAACGGAACAGAAAGGTAAACTACGGGACTTTTAATCTACGTACCCTCTGCCAAAGATCACACCTTGGTTTAAAGAGTACAGATGCAGAGCCTATTATAATGGTGTGCTGGCTTTTACAAGATCTATGCGTAACTGTGGGACAGTCATCAAGGTGTAGCTCTGCAGATGATGGTCTTATGTTGCACTGAAGACCCGTCCCGTGCTCATTGGAGTAAGCGCTGCAGGTAGTCCATGGACTCCATCTGAAAACACCTCTCTAGAAACGGTATGAGCTATGAAAATATCTGTCAAAAGTCTGTGCCCAAAATTTTTGCAGGAACTTTGTTTTCAACACAAGTAGAATCATTCATGCTTGTGGCCATGGTATCTCTGTCTGAAGTTTCAGGTTTGGTGATCACTTTCGATTCTCATTCGTCGCAAGTTCATTAGGTCCTGGAGTGCTAAATTTAGCAAAATATCGCGCATGTAATGATGTATAATGACGTAACAGGCGGTCATCGATGGTTGTGAACCACCTAGCTTAAGCCTTTTCGGAAATAGTGTTGAAAGCTGCGAGGAAGTAAGTTTTCCTTTAGAATGTACTGCAACATTCATCGCTAGATCTCAAGGGACTGTTTAATTTAATTAATCCAGCTTGCGTTCTCCCAGTCGTTTGGGTTTTATGTTAGGGAAATATTATAATTGTTTTACATTTAATTCGTATCAAGTACACACGCGTAGACCGGAACCAACAGCTTAACTTTTCACTGCAGAAAACCCTTCTGTTTTTTCTTACCCTCAGAATGTCAGTGAATAATGGTATTTCCACTCATTAACCCACGACGTATAAATGAGGCAAAATGGAAACGTATCAGCGGTGCACTTCTTACCGATTTTTCATACTTGCGAATATTTTGTTTTTAATTTATATCTGCAATATTGTGATAAATTAATGTGGTGTAACTGTAAACGCAGAACAAAATCAATTACATTATTGGTATCCTGGGAAGTAATAAGTTGCAATTTAAAAATGAAATTCGTAAAAAAGTAAAATTCTATACACGAAGATAGCTTTGCACTTGGTGCTTAGGAATGTGCATCTCATACCTATTGCTTTTCTTTCTGACGTACAGTGTTCATTTACACAGAAGGCCCTGTGAGGTGGTATTGGGCAATCCTCAACTACAGGAGACAGTCCCCTGCTCTGGTATTTCCTGTGAGTCACTTCCTAACACTGCAGAGGAAACCAAGACATTTCACTTCAGTCAACTAAGCAAAGCTATTTATATTTCTAAGGCCACGGAACCAAGAATGCAACGAAAACACAACTTCATATGACTGTCTACGAATTAACAAATTGACAACACGAGGTACTGGAAGTGGCAATGATCTCTGCGAGTATTAATCGAAATTCTGTTTCTAATGATTGCAATACAAATGGTACACTGAAGATGGGAAAGCATTTGAAATTGGTGGACGACAAAAATTTACGTATTTATCTCCAGCAATCGTTCCGATACATATGGAAGTTGCTCTCTAATAACCGGACAACTGGACATATTTAAATTTTCGCACATTTGTTTTTTTTAATCCAATAAATGCTCTTTTCCGCTATAGCTATACGTGGTTAATTATGACACTATTTTAAAATGTTGGTTAAGGGGCGTTTACAAAAAATAAGGAAAAATTAATCTCTAAATTAAATTATAGTGTTCATGTCACGCGAATCTCAACAAATAGGTAACCAGCAACTTGTTGGTGCCAGTAATGGTAGAAAACCATCTGAAGTATGTAACTGGTTGGTAGGACTGATCAGAATGAGAACATCAAACAGTAAATTTTATCAATATTATTCAGACAAGAGGTACTCAATTTTGTTACGAGTGTTGTGTCCAGGAAGCTGTCTTCAGTCTTGCCACACTTAAACCAGATCTCATATTCACCATCCATTCTCTCTCACTGACTCTATCTGTCCAGTTTTTTAATCATGCATTACCCTTCTCTTAAGATGGTGGATGGTCCTATCATAGAAACTTTCTTATTACTTGTATATTTTTCTGCGTGCTGTTCAAGTTAAATTAGCTACACGATAATAGTAACAATTTTAGTCTTCTGTAAGGCTGAGAAATATTTCTGGGTAATAAAATGAATGAAAGTAAAAAATATAAGGCACAAAAATTGTGCTTATGCATAAAGAAAAATAAAATTTGCACAAAGGCTAAATAACGCTTACAGTAATCAAGATACTGCTTTCAAAATAACAATGACAAGAAAACTAAGACCAGAATAAAGATACTGAATAATTACATACAAGTCCCGTACTTTACAGAGTGAAACCTACTGCTATGGCAAACGGAGTTGTCCAGCGTGACAAGGAAGGGTTCAGACCCTGTAATGGCCATATGCAATAGCTGATCTTAAGATGGGTAATACGCAGACAGCGCTCCCAGAACGTTGCTGCCCTACATCTGGGACACTTTATCTCTGAAGTTTTTCAGACTTTTCAGGTACTACAGTGTCAGTGATGTAGCGTGAATAGATCGATTTAGGAAAAATAGCCGCCACCAGAGTCAGCCATCTTTAAGCAACAATGTTTCGTCGACAGGGCTGCGGCGGGTAGATGGAACTCGCTGCAGCAAACCAGTCGCAGATTCAACGAGTGTGTGACCACGCAGCGGAGTATGGAAGACACGACTGCACGTCTGTATCTCTGTTTGCCACACTTCTAAGGCCATCGAAATTAACATGGGCGAAGGAACACTGGCATTAAACACTCCGTACATGAAAAAATATCACTTGGACTGGTGAATCACGGCATATTTTGGTTTACGCTATTGACACTGTGCGAATACGTCGAAAACCAAATGAAGGGATCCGTCCTTCTGACAACGGGGTACCATTTGGGAAGGTGTTGAAGGCATTCTTGGATGCGTGACGTTTATATGAGACAAAATGGGACGTTGCAGAGGCTACAGGTTCCTTCTGTTCTGTCACATGTATCTACAACATCCCGTAGACAACCCCTACCCTCAGCAAGTCCCATTGCTGCAGAATCCTGTAAGAATGTTTTAAGGGCAGACATGTGAGTGTTTGTGCAGTCTCCCAGGACGCCTGGCCTCAGTCGGATTGAGCACATGTGAGACACCATACAGTGTGCAGTGGTCCTAGCTTCCACCAAATCTCCGTGAGTTGTGTGCGACAGTTTGGCAGTCATGGATCAGGTTGGCTGCCAAATATTCTCGCAGTGCGTAACAAAAGTCGTCAGGAAGAAAGGAAGTATTACAGTGCTGCATGGTACTGGATGTGTATCGAATTAAATTGCTCGTGAGTATATGGATAAATAATCTGCTTCTAATTACATGTAGATGATATTGCTTTAAACGGAATACAGAAAAAAACGTGAAATCAGTTGAAAAGCTATCATTAGAGCAAAACAATAAACTTGACAGTATGTTAACAAGAACTAAAAATTATAGAACTCAAATAAACATTAAAAGGGAAGAAAATAGAAACTGAAAAACTTTTTAGCAGTTAACAGTAGTAGCTGAGGACGCTCACACTTGCTTTACAATAAGTGGCGTTTTTTACATTGTTTTGGCGGTTGACAACAGCGATGTTTGTAGAAATTTGTTTGTCGCCTGTTGGTCGTTTTCTTTACGAGGACCAAGGTGACAAGTTGGTGGTTCGTACAGTATCAAGTTGAGCAGTTTATTTTATCTTATTTTTAACTGGTATTGTTCAAAAATAGTTCAAATGGCTCTGAGCACTATGGGACTTAACATCTGAGGTCATCAGTCCCCTAGAACTTAGAACTACTGGAACCTAACTAACCTAAGAACATCACACACATCCATGTCCGAGGCAGGATTCGAACCTGCAACCGTAGCGGCCGCGCGGTTCCAGGCTGAAGCGCCTAGAACCGCTCGGCCACATCGGCCGGTTACTGGTATTGTACTTTGTGACTTAGAAGAGGGAGGGAGAGGTGTAGCTGGATTTGGTTGTGTATTTGTGTCGTCGCGTCAAAATGTCATTCATGTCTTACCTGTTCTTCAGAATGTGTCTTTCATATCTGGGCCGAAGAATTGAGAATCTTGAACGAAGCGGCGTCATATTGACTTTGTGTAGGTGTCGTCAGGAGTCAAGTGTTGGAGGATGCATCCTAGCAGATGTTGTTCGGTGCCGATAAGTCGTGCAGTCGGCCTGGATAGCATCTGTATACCCTGTTACCGGAATTACATACGTTTCATATTCATAGATTCCTATGATGGGGCTTGTTACGTTTCCTATCCTTGGGGTCGATAAAAATAAAGTCTGAGCCCCCAATCAATCATGCTGCAAATTTGGGTTTCATCAATGTGATGTGACGAATTTTGATGTTTGCAGTCAATTTCAGGATTCTGGCCCCAAAGTTCACTTGTGCTATCAGGTTTCAGTAAGTAAGTGCTGTGTATTCATTTTTAAGTCAAAGCATGTCTTCATAGACATGTATTACGTAAACGAGTCACAAAAGATTTGCATAGTAACAGCTAGCATCGGGCAGTTTTGTACGCTGTTGCCAACCTACATTTGGACGTGATTCATAGAAATTCAGCATGTTGAAGATCTACAGATCCTACCACAACATCAGGTCACCCTGAACTGCATTTGGTGGCTCTGTGGAATCTACTTAAAGACTTCCCTCTCTCCAGCAGCTGAAGGGATGTGAGATCACAAAAACGAAGTATAAACATATACTTAATAGCAGAATTAAGCTTTGTGAAGGCTTGCGCAATTTCAGTTTATATTAGTACAGCTAAAAAGGGTTTTTTCTTCCATATTAAATTTGTTTGAATGTATATTAACGTAGTAGCAACCATACTTGAGTCTACAGTCTTGCTTGCCATCTTAGTGAAATAAAATAAATGAAATTTTTGTATTATTTAAAACGATTGAGAATTGATGTGTAAACTGTCTCATATTAATGAAATTTTGGTGTTGATTCCAAAACTGGTCTTAGATTTTGCGAGTCTGTAATATTTCCAAAATTATGGAGGAATTAATGTCATGATTTTAGTAATATTATTTCAGCTGGTCCATTTGGGTTACAGTCGTATTTGTAAAACTTTGCCGCACGGGATTAGCCGAGCGGTCTTAGGCGCTACAGTCATGAACTGTGCGGCTGGTCCCGGCGGAGGTTCGAGTCCTCCCTCGGGGATGGGTGTATGTGTTTCTCCTTAGGATAGATTAGCTTAAGTAGTGCGTAAGCTTAGGGACTGATGACCTTAGCAGTTAAATCCCATAAGATTTCACACACATTTGAATATTTTCGTAAAACTTTATCTGTTGTACTCTAGAATCGGTTGAATAAAAATGAATTTTCAAAACAGACGATTAATTAAATTTAAATATTGCACAACAGCTCACTTTGTTAATACGTGATAGAATTTTGGAACAAGCCAAATGAGTGGGTTCACCATGAAGCCAGTCATCCTCGTTTCATGGTGGAAAAATATGGAGTGACCAATTAAACTTGTTTCATCATTCTAAATATGGATTTCTTACAAGAATCCTAAAATAAAATTTGTTGAAGGATTGTACGCTGTCTATGGAACCGGCAACTGATGTCATAAATATATGCAGTTGTTATAAATATGTCTTATGGATAAGAAATAATGGAGTTCACATGACATAAATTCAGGTTAGTGTCAAAGAACTTGTTGCTAGATGTCTTAATCGACATTTCTTGGATAGTCGATAACGAAATTATATCACAGACTACATCCATGGAAACATCCTTCCATAATTCTTATTAGTATACCTTTTATGCGTGTTTTGACAAGGGACTTCTTTACATTTTTTTTTCAATTAGAATATTTGCCGAGGTTGTAATTTGGCCTGTCTGTCTGTCTGGCTGTCTGTCTGTCTGTCTCTGTCTCTCTCTCTCTCTCTCTCTCTCTCTCTTTCTCAAATGGTTTCGAGAAGCAACTTTTGGATACCGTGTTAAGACGCTCGAGTCTGAAACTCAGGACACAGAGGTAGAGAGATAGAGAGCTAGAGCTTACCATAACACCCTGGTGAGTTACGTGTGACTAACATTACGTGAAGTACACAGCGTAGACGCTAGTACCGTCGTACATTGCACGCTGCTTCTAATTGCTGATAAAATCAAACTTGTCTGCACCTAGCGATGCGTGTAATCCTGTAAAACGGATGTGCATACAATTGAAAGTAGTACTGATTTAATGTCCCTTCGAGTACGCAGTAGAATATTTCCGCTTTAGCTACAGCGAGCGGTTCTTGCTGAATAGCGCCACAGCCTTTAATCGTTCAGCATTTAATGAAGAGAAATGAGTTTTCCTAAACCGGACTGGATGATTTCTGCGTTTCTGTGAAACTCTCTCTCTCTCTCTCTCTCTCTGTCGTGTTTGTGTGTGTGTGTGTGTGTTTGTGTGTGTGTGTATGTTTGTATGTGTGTCGTCCATCCGTAGGGTGGGGTCTATTCTCTCCAAGGCCCCATGTCTTACGATTTACTTCTCAAGGGCTCTCCAGCGAATAATTACGGCGGAGATTGTGGGAGATAAATCAGCAGCGCGATGGGCGATCCGTCATGCGGCCCTGCCTACGCTGCGGGGCGCTGGCCTGCGATAGCCACACTTTCTGCGGCCGCCGACCATCTAGCACGCTGTCACGCGGCCTGTACCTGCTAGGCTACCCCATCATCCGCCGCATTTTATATCCAGGCGCCTCTTCACTTTGCACGCTATCACTGCGTAGCTTTCAGCACATCGGAACTGGATTGCCAGCTAAACCGAATCAATAAGCGTGACCGACTGTATACCGATCTCTACAGCATGACAGGACCTCACAAGCAGAGTGTGGCGTCGATAGTTACGATGCCACAACGTAGGTGCACGCTCTCGTAAGTTGGCACTACGAGAGAAGACTTAACTACGCCGACCACAGCGCCCTCTGGCCGACGCTGTGGAGCTCAGGGAGTGCCGTCTTGATTTCACCCATTTCATCAAGAGCAGACGGCCTGGAAATATCGCTTCTACTACCGAGTGGGCTAGCTTGCTATTGAGACTTTGTGTTAGTTACGTTCAGTTAGAGTTTGGACAGCAACGAGTATTCGTTAGTTTTGACATTATACAGAACTGTCATCCTAACTTCACAGGATTAGGCATGGACTGCGGCTTTACACCTACGTGCTCATCCTAGCCAAAGCTATGTAGCCTATGCATTTGATATTTACTTGTGTTTTTGACTCTATTAAAAGTGTTAAAGTTACTTGTAGTACCGAAGTGCTTCACCTCTCCTGCTCCTACGCGCTTCCTTCACTCTCGGCCTATATTACAGAAGCACTTCACCCACGCACCGTCTATCCAGGCGGGATACAAAACAGAGTACACCTACATCTACATACATACTCCGCAAGCCACCGTACGGTACATGGCGGAGGGTACTACATACCCCTTCTAGTCATTTCCATTGCTGTGGAGCTGTAGAGCGAGGGAAAAGCGATTGTCCGTATGCCTCCGTCCAGCCCTAATTTCTCTTACATTATGTTCGTGGTCCTTAGGCGAAATGTGCATTGGCGGCAGTAGGTTCGTTCTAGAGGCAGATTCAAATGCTAGTTGTCAAAATTTTCTCAATAGTGTCCCTCAAAAAGAACGTCGCCTTCCCTCCAGGGATTCCTATTTGCGTTCTCGAAGGATCATCGTAATACTTACATCGAACCTACCGGTAACACAATTACAGCCGGCCTCTTAATTGCTTCGATGCCTTCCTTTAATCCGACCTGGTGCGCGTCCCATTCACTCGACCGACACTCAACAATGTGTCACAGTAGTGTCCCATATGCTATCTCCTTTACAGATGAAACACACTCTTCAAAAATTCTACCAATACACCGAAGTCGACCATTCGCTTTCCCTATTACACTCCTTACGTGCTCATTCCATTTCATACTGCTTTGAAACGCTAGACCTAGATATTTAACTGACGTGACGCTGCCAAGCAGCACGTTGCTAGTGTTGTATTCGAACATTATGGAGTCGTTTTTCCTACTCATCCGCATTAACTTACATTTTTCTACATTCAGAGCTAACTGCCATTCATCACACCGACTACAAATTTTGTCTAAGTCATCTTATGTAATGGCTCTAAGCACTATGCGTCTTAACATCTGAGACCGAGCGAGGTGGAGCAGTGGTTAGACACTGGACTCGCATCTGGGAGGACGACGGTTCAATCCCGCGTCCGGCCAGACTGATTTAGGTTTTCCGTGATTTCCCTAAATCGCTCCAGGCAAATGCCGGGATGGTTCCTTTGAAAGGGCACTGACGACTTCCTTGCTCATCCTTCCCTAATCCGATGAGACCTATGACCTCGCTGTCTGGTCTCCTTACACAAACAACCCAACCCAACCCTCTTAACATCTGAGGTCATCAGTCCCCTAGACTTAGAACTACTTAAACCTAACTAACCTGTGGACATCACACACATCCATGCCTGAGGCAGGATGCGAACCTGCGACCGTAGCAGCAGCGTGGTTCCGGACTGAAATGCCTAGAATCCTTCAATCACTCAGTCATGTCTACTTCGCGTAAACCACAGCATCATCAGTAAACAGCCATAAATTGGTGCTCACCCTGTCCGTTAGATCATTTATGTATATAAGGAGCAATAGCGGTGCTGTCACACTGTTCTGGGGTACTCCTGACGATACGCTTGCCTGTAATGAACAATCGCCGTCGAGGACAACATACTGGGCCCTAGGAGTTAAGGAGTCTTCGAGTCACTCACGTTCCTGGAAATCTGTTTCGTATGCTTGCACCTTCGTTAACAGTCGGCGTTGTGGCACCGTGTCAGATGCTTTATAGAAATCTAGGACAATGGAATCCGCCTGTTGCCCTTCATTCATAGTTCACAGGATATCATTTGAGAAAAGGGGAAGCTGAGTTTAGCACTCACAACGCTTTCTAAAACTGTGCTGATTTGTGGACAGGAGCTTTTCCGTCTAAGGAATCTTATTAAATTGGAATTGGGACTATGTTCAAGAACTCGCAGGCTTATTTATAAAGTTTTGACTGTCACATCGAAAAAATAAAGTTACATCATTATTTTGTTTGTTTGACAGCAGATACATATCTGCAGTCCTGGTAAACATTGAAATTCTTGTGCCACAGTAACGTGACACGCCAATACAGGAGCGAAAATTAAACGTCTCAACCTGTGCACAAAGTAGATTATCGTGAGTTAATTCGTTTTCTGCATTTAAAGTGAGCAGCGCTACAACAAACCCTGCTGAGTTGGTGGAAGTGCTCAACAGCACGGTACCATCATATGACGTAGTGCTTATGTGGCACAGATCTTTCCACTGTGGTCAACCACACCCGTTAAATATCTAGGCGTAACGTTGCAAAGCGATATGAAATGGATGAACAGGTCAGGTTGGTAGTAGAAAAGACGAATGATCGACTTTGTTTTATTGTGAGAAATTTACGAGATTGTAGCTCATCTATAAAGGAGATGACACATAGAACGCTAGTGCGACACATTCTTCAGTACTGCTCCAGTGTTTCGGATCCCCACCACGTCGGATTAGAGGAAGACGTCGAAGCGATTCATAGGCGTCCTGTTAGATTTGTTACCGGTAGGTTCGATCAGCACTCAAGTATTACGGAAATTCCTTGCGAACTAAAATGGGAATCCCTAGAGGAAAGAATATGTTCTTTACGAAAAGCACTATTCCGGAATTTAAGGAACCCACATTTGAGACCAACTGCAAATAGATTCTACTACCGCCAGCGTGCATGTCACGTAAGGACCTCGAAGATAAGATGAGAGATACACAACTGGCCATTAAAATTGCTACACCACGAAGATGACGTGCAGCAGACGCGAAATTTAACCGATAGGAAGAAGATGCTGTGATATGCAAATGATTAGCTTTTCAGAGCATTCACACAAGGTTGGCGCCGGTGGCGACACCTACAACGTGCTGACATGAGGAAAGTTTCCAACCGATTTCTCATACACGAACAGCAGTTGACAGGTGTTGCCTGGTGAAACGTTTTTGTGGTATCTCGTGTAAGGAGGAGAAATGCGTACCATCACGTTTCCGAATTTGATGAAGGTCGGATTGTAGCCTACCGCGATTGTGGTTTATCGTGTCGCGACATTGCTGCTCGCGTTGGTCGAGATCCACTGATTGTTAGCAAAATATGGAATCGGTGGGTTCAGTAGGGTAATACGGAACGCCGTGCTGGATCCGAACGGCCTCGTATCACTAGCAGTCGAGATGACAGGCATCTTATCCGCATGGCTGTAACGGATCGTGCAGCCACGTCTCGATCCCCGAGTCAACATATGGGGACGTTTGCAAGACAACAACCATCTGCACGAACAGTTCGACGACGTTTGCAGCAGCATAGACTATCAGCTCGGAGACCAATGCCTGCGGTTACCCTTGACGCAGCATCACAGACAGGAGCGCCTGCGATGGTGTACTCAACGACGAACCTGGGTGCACGAATGGCAAAACGTAATTTTTTCGGATGAATCCAGTTTCTGTTTACAGCATCATGATGGTCGCATCCGTGTTTGGCGACATCGCGGTGAACGCACATTAAAAGCGTGTATTTGTCATCGCCATACTGGCGTATCACCCAGCGTGATGGTATGGGGTGCCATTGGTTACACGTCTCGGTCACCGCTTTTTCGCATTGACTGCACTTTGAACAGTGGACGTTACATTTCAGATGTATTACGATCCGTATCTGTACCCTATATTCGATCCCTGCGAAACCCTACATTTCAGCAGGATAATGCACGACCGCATGTTGCAGGTCCTGTACGGACCTTTCTGGATACAGATAATGTTCGACTGCTGCCCTGGACAGCACATTCTCCAGATCTCTCACCAGTTGAAAACGTCTGGTCAATGGTGGCCGAGCAACTGGCCCGTCACAATACACCAGTCACTACTCCTGATGAACTGTGGTATCGTGTTGAAGCAGCATGGGCAGCTGTACCTGTACACGCCATCCAAGCTCTGTTTGACTCAATGCCCAGGCGTATCAAGGCCGTTATTACGGCCAGAGGTGGTTGTTCTGGGTACTGATTTCTCAGGATCTATGCACCCAAATTGCGAGAAAATGTAATCACATGTCAGTTTTATTATAATATATCTGTCCAATGAATACCCGTTTATCATCTGCATTTCTTCTTGGTGTAGCAATTTTAATGGCCAGTAGTGTATTAGGGCTCGTACGGGGGTTTACAGACAGTCATTTTCCTCTCGCTCTATTTGCGAGCGCAACAGGAAAGGAAATGACTAGTAGTAGTACTTGGTACTCTGCGCCAGGCACCATACGGTGGCTTGCGGAGTGTGCATGTAGATGCAGATGGAAGAGAAAGTGAAATCCAACGAAGTGTGGCGCGTTTCGTCACGGGATCCTTTGGTCGGTGCGAGAGCGTTACGTAGAAGCTCAACAAACTCCAGTGCCAGATGCTGCAAGAAGAAGTTTACTACTGATATTTCGACGTATTACTTGCCGGCAAGAGACGGACAACATATTACTTCTTCCCACAAACATCTCGCGGAATGACCACGAGGAAAATTAAAGCCAATACAAAAACTTACTGACAATCATTTTTCCCACGCGCTATTCGCGAGTGAAACTGGAAAAGTAGGATCAGTTAGTGGTACCAGAAGTACACTCCACCACGCGACGGCAGGTGGCTTGGGGAATATTTTTGCAGATGTGGAAGTAGAAAATGTGAAAAGGGACCCTGAATCTGTTTTCGGCAGTTTACACCATATTTTAAACTTGACAAATGTAGCCACCCGCAGGGTTCTTCGACTGCTCAAACTCATGCCAAAATCCATCGAGCCAATACAGCGGAGGAAATGTTGCTGCTGTGTCAGGACAGTTCAGTTGAGGTTTTCAGCTGCCTAGTCACCTTCGAAAAGTGTTGTGTGTAGCACTAAAAGCCCGAGACACGGGAGCAAAGCAAGTTGTGGCTAAGTGTAGAATCACCACAGCAGAAAATGAAGAAGACCTAACGATCAGTGAGCAAGGTTATGCTTTTCTGACTGCTAAGATCAGCTGCTAACAGATTATGTCCGTAAGGCGTAAATTAGCACAGAAGCTTACTACCGAATCTTCGAGACTCGGTTACGATAGGCTGTCAAGGCGGAGTGCTGCGGGAAGCTTTCCATGGGCGCATTTTTGCGCCGTGACAACGCCCCAGTTTTATTCTGAACGGGAACCTGCCACACATCCAGCTTGTTTGGACTACCAAACATTGCAGTTTCTCCAGACATTCCACCCAGTAGCTTCTTCCTCTTTCCTCGGATGAAGAAATCATTGGTTGGCAAGCAATTCGAGAACGACTACGGGGTGATTTTCGAGGTAGAAAACTTCCCGAATAGCCAAAACGCAGATTTCTGCAACCAAGATCTCCGTCAAGTCATCGATCGTTGAAGAAAGAAACAATTGCCCTGACTGGTGATTTGTGGAGAAGAATAACGCCATCATCACTCCTAATGTGTGCAGTTCTATTTTTTATCAAAAGAACGTTATTGATTCGTCTCGTAAAGTTTGACTACAATTCCATTCTAGGTCAAAATGAGGTCGATGAATGTTAGGAACGACACTCCATTAGATTTATTTATTTATTTAGTGTACCTGTTGATTGTATTCCTGTAAGCATTTATTTCATTATATGGCACTTTTTCATTTATTAACTTCTTTTACATCTTTTTGTTTTGACCATCCATCTTCGGATGGGTCCACCACTTATGTGAACCTCTTCATTCCAGAGTAAGTGTTACTTCCAACGTTCCCAATTATTTGTCGGATGTATCCTAATCTCAGACTACCGCTATAGTTTTTACCCTCTACAGCTCCCTTTAGTGCAATGCTAATTATTCCCAAATATTAGGACATGTATTGAATCATCCTGGCTCTTCTTTTTGGCAATGTTTTTCACTCGTTACCCCGTTTATTTCCAACCAGGTCTTCCTCATTTCCCAGTATTCTTACCTGGTACAGTCTCCTTAAATTTCCCTTCCCCAGAACTCGCTATATAAGAAAATATCTATTTTGTATACACATCAATTCTTTTTATATCTGCCTCTGTCATCATCATCATCGTCATTATTATTATTATTATTATTATTATTATTATTATTATTATTATTACTATTACTATTACTATCAATACTATTATTGTTATTAATGGCAGCAACAGCAGCTGTAGTAGAACTACTGTTATTATTAATTTCGCTGGTTCATAGTTTAAAATTTACTAAAATTTTTCTACGTATACTCAAATTACTTTATTACTACTTGTTATATTAAAATTATTGTTATTTCTTAGGTAACTACGATCTAAGAAAAAGAGGTATGTGTACAATATACCATTCACAGTCTAAGAGAGGGCCTGAAGGCCCTACTCTGATCAGGCTAAATAAACACATAAATAATATGTTTCGTTCCTCGCCGATTCTGCGGAGAACCTCCTCATTTATTATGTTAGCAGTCCCACCTACCTTTCGATATCCTTCTGCAACATCACAGTTCAAACTCTTCTATTCTGTTATTTTCCAGTTTTCACGCACTCCCTGATTCACATTCATACAATGCTGTGCTCCTAATATACTGCACATTCTCAGAAATTTCTTCCTCAGATTTAGGCACATCGTTGATACAAGTAGACTTCATTTGGCCAAGAATGACCTCTTTCCCTGCGCTAGTCTGTTTTTTATATCCTCCTCGCATTGTTCGCCGTGTGTTATTTTGGTTCCCTTGATCTACTTCATGGTCAGCAATTCTGATGTTAAGTTTATCGCTGATCTTATTTCTGCTACTCCTCTTTATCTCGTTTACCCTAATTCCGTATTCTGTGGTCAGTAGATCGCTCATTCAATTCAACTGGATCTGTAATTCGTCTACATCTAAATCTGCATAGATACTCCGCATGCCACCGTACGGTGCGTGGCGGAGGGTACCCTCAACCACAACTTATCACCCCCCCTTCTGTTCCACTCGCAAATAGAGAGAGGAAAATGACTGTCTGTACGCCTCCGTATGAGCCGTAATTTCTCGTACCTTACCTTCGTCGTCCTTATGCGCGATGTGTGTTGGCGGTAGTAGAATCGTTCGGCAGTCGCCTTCGAATGCTGTTTCTCTAAATTTTTCCAATCCCTCCAGGGATTCTCATTTGAGTTCCCGAAATACATCTTTAACACTTACGTGTTGTTCGAATCTACCGGTAACTAATCTAGGAGCCCGCCTCTGATTTGCTTCGATGTCTTCCTTCAATCCGATCTGGTACGGATCCCAAACACTCGAGCAGTACTCAAGAATAGATCGCACCAGCATCAAAAAAAAATGGTTCAAATGGCTCTGGGCACTATGGGACTCAACATCTTAGGTCATAAGTCCCCTAGAACTTAGAACTACTTAAACCTAACTAACCTAAGGACATCACACACAGCCATGCCCGAGGCAGGATTCGAACCTGCGACCGTAGCAGTCCCGAGGTTCCGGACTGCAGCGCCAGAACCGCACGGCCACCGCGGCCGGCGCACCAGCATCCTATATGTGGTCTCCTTTACAGAACAACCACACTTTCCTAAAATTCTCCCAATAAACCGAAGTCGACCATTCGCCTCTCCTGCCACAGTTCTTACATTCTCGTTCCACCTCATATCGCTTTGCAACGGTATGCCCAGATTTTTTTTTTTTTGGAAATTTGTGGTAAGTTCCTATGGGACCAAACTGCTGAGGTCATCGGTCCCTAGGCTTACACGCTACTTAATCTGACTTAAACTAAGTTACGCTAAGGACAAGACACACATCCATGCCCGAGGGAGGACTCGAACGTCCGACGGGGGGAGTCGTGTGAACCGTGGCAAGTCGCCTAAGACCTCGCTGCTACCCCGCGCGGCCCCTGATATTTAAACGACTTAACTGTGTCAGGCAAGACACTAGTTATACTGTATACGAACATTACAGGTTTGATCTTCCTACTCAACCGCATTAACTTACATTTTTCCACATTTAGAGCTACCTACCATTCATCACACCAACTCGAAGTTTTGTACAAGTCGTGTTGTATCTTCCTACAGCCGCTCAACTTCGACACCTTCCTGTACACCACGGCATCATCAGCAAATAATCGCAGGTTGCTGGCCATCCTATCAGCTAAACCATTTATGAAGGTAGAGAACAACTGCAACACTATCACGCTGTGCTTGGGGCACTCCTGACGATACCGTTCTCTCAGATGAACACTCCCCTCGCTGTCGAGGACAACATACTGGATTCTGTTATTATCTCTCACCTTTACTGAAGATGGCAATGTCATCAACTAAACTTATCACTGTTAGCCTTTCAACCCCTATTTAATCCAACTCCTGAACGTTCCTTTTAATTCCTTCACTGGTTATTCGATCTATATACTGCACAGTAGGGTTGACATACTCCACCCCCGTCTTACACCCTACATCTACATCTACATATGTAATGTAGAAGTCACCTTATGTTCCGTAGAGGAAGGTCCTTCGTAACCATTATAACTGACGCCCTTTCCTCTTCCTCGTTGCTTCATTTACCGCTAGTGCATAGGATGAACCACTGTCGGTAAACCAATATTCTGAGTAATACTTATTAGGAAGGCTACTGTCGAATCACAAAGCAAATCACGAAATTCGATGAGCTCGCATTTTGTTCCATTGGGAAATGTGTGGATATGGAACAGGATCGAAATCGTATTTACAAATTTATGTACACGCAAAACATACAAACAAATAAAATGACAGTCGTTTGTTCGTAATGCAAAGTTAGACATTCAACAGAAAATGCTGCTAACGAAAGAAAAAGAGTATTTTATCTATATTTCCACGCTACGTACGAACCTCATTAGCTGCTGCGACTAACATGCAGTAAAACGTAGGCGCACGTGACTGAACAGTCGATAAATGCAGTAACACATAAATAAACATATAAATACACTTCCTGACAAAAAAGTGAAGCATCCAAAAGCCAAAAAGCAGGTTTCATATACCTAGACTGTCAGAAAAATTTGGAAACTGTGCTCCACTGTAAACTATAGACGAAGAGGCGAGCATTCGAATTAAGTTCCCAGATGTGTGAATGGCTCGAAGACTGGTTGAGTGAAAGGACGCAGTACGTTCTACTCGACGGCGGGTACTCTTCAGAAACAAGGATATCTTCAGGAATACATCAGGGAATTGTAATAGGACCGCACTTATTCTGTATTTACATGAATGACCTGACCGACACCTTGTGCAGCAATTTACGGCTGTTTGCTAATGGTGCTGTGGTGTATGGGAAACTGACGTGGTTGGGTAACCGTAGGAGGATACAGGGTGACTTAGACAGAATTTATAGTTGGTGTGATGAATGGCTCCTTGCTGTAAATGTAGAAAAAGTTTAAGCTGATGCGGATAAGTTGGAGAAACGTTCGAATACAGCATTAGAAGCTGCAGTTCACAAGCGGGATGCTACATTTGATACCGGTAGGTTCCATCAGCACGCATGTATTACGGACATGCTTCGTGAACTCAAATTGGAATATCTGGATGGAAGACGTCGTTATTTTCGGGAAGCACTCTTGACCACATTTAGAGAACTGGCCGACTGCAGAACGATTTTACTGCCGCCAACGTACATTTCGCGTAAGAACCAAGAAAGCAAGATGAGAGAAATTAGGGCTCGTACGGAGACTAATAGACAGTGGTTTCTCCCTCGCTCTGTTTGCGAGTGGAACAGGAGAGGGAAAAAAAAAATGTTCAAATGTGTGTGTAATCTTATGGGACTTAACTCCTAAGGTCATCAGTCCCTAAGCTTACACACTACTTAACCTAAATTATCCTAAGGACAAACACACACACCCATGCCCGAGGGAGGACTCGAGCCTCCGTCGGGACCAGCCGCACAGTCTATGACTGCAGCGCCTAAGACCGCTCGGCTAATCCCGCGCGGCAACAGGAGAGGAAATGACTAGTAATGGTACTTGGTACCCTCCACCATTCGCCGTCGTACGGTGGATTGTAGAGTATGTCTGTAGATGTAGATATTGTCGAGTGTCAATGTAACTTCGTACTTTCACAGCATCGGCGGGTGTATTTGTGACAGAAAAAACGCCCACCAGAGTGCATTCCGTTGTTCGTGTTTAGTGTCGTTACCAGACTTGGTAGTGTATATTAAGGGCATGAAAAGCGTAAAATTTTCACTGATCACTGTGAAAGATAGATATACTTCGTTCTCGGTTGAGAGTTCGAAACGGCCCTCATTGTGAATCTCCAGTTGGCCGACAGGTGCACTATTCATATTTGAGGGAGATTAGGATGTGACGGTAGCCCGATGTTAGACTGAATGCGAATATGAGGAGAGGCATATTTACCGTATTCTGCACCAAACACATTGTAACCCCTACACATCTGCGTCTGCCATCCGAGAACAAGGAATGGACTCCATGCAACATCCTGTGTCATCCTTCATTGATCGGAGACTAGCGGTCGGCGGCCTAAGGAATTACGTCCCACCAAGAGAGGTGACGCAGTGGTTAGACACTGGACTCACATTCGGGAGGACGACGGTTCAATCCCGCGTCCGGCCATCCTGATTTAGGTTTTCCATGATTTCTCTAAATCGCTCCAGGTAAATGCCGGGATGGTTCCTTTGAAACGGCACGGCCGACTTCCTTCCCCAATCCGATGAGACCGATGACCTCGCTGTCTGGTCTCCTTCCCCAAAAAAATAAAAAAAAATTACGTCCCATGCGTGGACTGCTATTAACACCACAACCAGGTGACTGAGCGACATTGACTCTCTATGAATTTCGTTGCATTGTGTTCAGTGATGAATCGCGGTTTTGTACAACCCAGAATGACCATCGCCAGCCAGTACGGCGGCGATGTGGTGAGAGGTCCCATTCGTCCAATGATTTGGAGAGGAATCATGATACGAGGAGTCATCGAGTATGAGTTCAGGGCACAGCTGGTAGCGATTGAGGGAACTCTGGCGGCACAACGACACGTCACAGACGTCTTCTGTTCTCATGAGTTATTTCCCAAGAGACAGCATCGTGGTGCCATTTTTCAACAGAACAACGCTCGTCCAGATAGGACACTTGTCCCTATGAAGTCTGCATGTTGCTTACGTACTCACGTACTCTGCAAGATCTACAGATCTGTCACGGGTAGACCATATGTCGGACCAGCTCTCATTTCAAATACGTGCAGTGCCAGTATCCACCACGGATACTACAATATACGGTAGGGGCAACTCGCAAACGGGCTGCGAGCTGTGACGCCACCGTGAATACACTCGCCACGCCGCACTGCACTGAAGCTTATAGGTACTTGGCGCACACATGTTTAATTCATACGCAGGTATGCCTGTAGTCAAGATTTTCTATGTTTTAGTGTATTATTATTATTATTGTAAGGATTTATATTAGTTAGATCATTTTTTTCCAAGGTCTGTGAAATGCTAGCTAAAGCTTCCGAAGGATATCAACTTCTTTCACCATTTGGAGAGCACTGCTCTTTTCCTCTGGGGTAGAGGTACAGGCAGTCTTAGACCACATAGATCAGTACTACGGAAAACCCCTATAATATCATTTTAAACTCGTTATTAAAGATTTCCCTTTCTTATTGTGGAAAGTTAATGCTACAATTTTTTCGGTTGGTTTACTAACTTTGCATTTTTTTCCTTCTTGATAGCTTTCATTCCGACGAAAGTGCGTGTCCTTACGAAACACGTTGCAATTAAGTCCTCCATTCCTAAATACTTCTAGTTTATAATGTCCTTTAACCTTACAAATACTATTGGGATATGATCAATGAAACTGATGTGGAATTGTTGAAAGATTCTTTCCATTTTTAAAGGGAATCCCATAAACTTTTCAGTTGGCTTCATTAAAAATCCTCTTGAAATTGTCTGAAATCAGTTCTTCCATGAAAAATTTACGTGATAAGTTAGTTGACAATACAAATGTTTTATGCGGGAGCAATATCGTGGAAAAACGGAAGTTAATTTTTGTGATGGTTTCCACTTCTGAATAACACTACATTTGAGGGCTGTTGGGAAATTCCTTAGCTGTTCGTAATATACAAACTGAAGAGCCAAAAAAACTGGTACGCCTGTCTAATATCGTGTAGAGCCACCGCGAGTAGGCAGAAGTGCCGCAACTCGACGTGCCATAGATTCGACTAATATCTGAAGTAGTGCTGGAGGGAATTAACACCACGAAACCTCCAGGGCTGTCCACAAATTCGTAAGAATACGAGGCGATGGAGATCTCTTCTGAACAGCACGTTGCAAGGCATCCCAGATATGCTCAATAATGAAACTTCCTGGCAGAATAAAACTGTGTGCTCGGCCGAGACTCGAACTCGGGACCTTTGCCTTTCGCGGGCAAGTGCTCTACCCTCTGAGCTACCGAAGCACGACTCACGCCCGGTCCTCACAGCTTTACTTCTGCCAGTATCTCGTCTCCTACCTTCCAAACTTTACAGAAGCTCTCCTGCGAACCTTGCAGAACTAGCACTCCTGCTTTCAGGAGTGCTAGTTCTGCAAGGTTCGCAGGAGAGCTTCCGTAAAGTTTGGAAGGTAGGAGACGAGATACTGGCAGAAGTAAAGCTGTGAGGACCGGGCGTGAGTCGTGCTTCGGTAGCTCAGATGGTAGAGCACTTGCCCGCGAAAGGCAAAGGTCCCGAGTTCGAGTCTCGGTCGGGCACACAGTTTTAATCTGCCAGGAAGTTTCATATCACCGCACACTCCGCTGCAGAGTGAAAATCTCATTCATGCTCAATAATATTCATATGTGTGGACTTTGGTGGCCAGCGGAACTGTTTAAACTCTGAAGAGTGTTCCTGGAGTCACTCTGTAGCAGTTCTGGAGGTGTGGGGTATCGGATTGTCCTGCTGGAATTGTCCAAGTCCGTCGGAATGCACAACGGACATGAATGGATGCAGATGATCAGACAGGATGCTTACGTACGTGAAACCTGTCAGAGTCGTATCTAGACGTATTAGGGGTTCCATATCACTCCAACTGCAAACGCCCCATGCCATCACAGAGCCTCCACCGGCTTGAACAGTCTCCTTCTGACATGCTGGGTCCATGAATTCATGACGTTGTATCCATACCCGTACACGTCCATCCGCTCAATAGAATTTGAAGCGAGATTTGTCCGACCAGGAAACATGATTCCAGTCATCAGCAGTTCAATGTTGGTGTTGACGGGCCTAAGCGTGGCTTAAAGCTTTGTGTCGTGCAGTTATCAAGGGTACACGAGTGGGTCTTCGCCTCCAAAAGCCCATATCGATTATGTTTCGTTGAATGGTTCTCACTGACTCTTGTTGATGGCCCAGCATTGAAATCTGCAGTAATTTTCGGAAGGGTTGCACTTCTGTCATGTTGAAGGATTTTCTTCAGTCGTCGTTGGTCCCGTTCTTGCAGGATCTTTCTCCGGCCGCAGCGATGTCGGAGATTTGAAGTTTTACCAGATTCCTGATTTTCAACGTACACTCGTGGAATGTTCTTACAGGAAAATCCCCGCTTCAAAATGGTTCAAATGGCTCTGAGCACTATGGGACTTAACTTCTGAGGTCATCAGTCCCCTAGAACTTAGAACTACTTAAACCTAACTTACCTAAGGACATCACACACATCCATGCCCGAGGTAGGATTCGAACCTGCGACTGTAGCGGTCATGCGGTTCCAGACTGTAACGCCTAGAACCGCTCGGCCACCACGACCGGCTGCACCATCGGTCGGAGGATGGCATTCACGTATCGTACAGCCGTTACAGCGCCTTCCATGACTACAGTGGCATGCGTCGGCCCCACATAATGCCACCCCAAAACAGTAGGGAACGTCCACCTTGCCAGTTGAAGTCAACTGTTGGAACGACATCAAAAGGAATAAGCAGAAGAGAAAAAATAATCAGTCGTCTTATTGTTAAACAAAATAGAGCTTTAAAAGTAATGTTCCTTTGGATTCAATGGAGCGTTTACAGTCAGTGCATATTACAAGTTCAGGCTTATGGTAGTCACATATGGATGCGATAACTAGGTATTTAGCCGGCCGGGGTGGCCGAGCGGTTCTAGGCGCTACAGTCTGGAACCGCGCGCCCGCTACGGTGCTAGGTTCGAATCCTGCCTCGGGCATGGATGTGCGTGATTTCCTTAGGTTAGTTAGGTTTAAGTAGTTCTAAGTTCTAGGGGACTAATGACTTCAGAAGTTAAGTCCCATAGTGATCAGAGCAATTTGAACCATTTGAACTAGGTATTTAAAAACTATGTGTTATTGACTCAGCAACAGAGATTCACCTGCTAGGATTGTCTGGTTGAGAGAGAAAAAAAAATGCATCAAGGAAATGACTGAAGTTCAAGATGTGATTGTGATTGTAATGAAATTAAATAACGGAGAGGGAATGGCCAAATGGAATTTTTTGTTGTATTCCAAGGGATAAGGAAATACTTAGATGACGGCCGGATGTTAGATGAAAGACGCGATCGGAAAAAATCATAAAACGACATAAACGCGTGTAGTTGAAGACTATAACGCATGCCGACCTTTTTCTAGCACTGGATGTCAGTTGAATGCTGCTGCTGCTGATTATGATGATGTATATGCATTTCGTTTCAGTGGAACCTATTTAATTACTATTCAAAGGAACTCTTCTTCAGCATAAGCTATACATTTCTCTCTATTTATCCTAATAAGCTGGTTAATTAAATTTTCTTCGAGTATTCGCGCTAGTTAAGGAGTTTGTCTCGATTATCGCCACTTCCTTCATCGGACGAAACCATGCGTGAGGATTCAGAATCGTTTCTTGGTAACAGTTTGATCTCTAGAATAGGCCAGTGTTTGTTTGTGACAGGAATATCAGGAAGAGTATGATATAAATAGATGAATAAAGAAAAAACGGCAGCATATTCGCTTAAGTTATCCAATATACGCTATCAAATGGTTCAAATGGCTCTGAGCACTATGGGACTCAACTGCTGAGGTCATTAGTCCCCTAGAACTTAGAACTAGTTAAACCTAACTAACCTAAGGACATCACAAACATCCATGCCCGAGGCAGGATTCGAACCTGCGACCGTAGCGGTCTTGCGGTTCCAGACTGCATCGCCTTTAACCGCACGGCCACTTCGGCCGGCAATATACGCTATCGCAACAAAGATTAACTATGATTGAAATGTTGGTCAAAACTGAATCTATCTGCTCTTTTTCATAAATTACTTCTAACTGAGTCTATTGCACGTGTTAAGTTGCCCTTCCTTTTCATCGGACCCTGTAAAACTTGCAGATCGCTGCAAGGTGACTTCGTCTAGTGTAACAACTGAATCCGCGCGCTGCATTAAACGTCTTATTTATAGAATTTGCATACTTGAAATGCTGTTTGAGACAGGAGTTCCGCGAAATTTAAATTTGGTTTCCCATTTTCACCTCAAATGGACATTACGCGAGCGGTATTAGAAGGAGTAGATAAATAAAGACTTCGAAGATAAATCATTCTCTGTAAATAGTATACGCTTTTTTGAACGTCTAGCAGGGATATCGACGTCGTTTGTGCAATATTTTGTTAATCAATAATAATATTTACCGACTTTATACAGGGTGTTACAAAAAGGTGCGGCCAAACTTTCAGGAACCATTCCTCACACATAAATAAAGAAAAGATGTTATGTGGACATGTGTCCGGAAACGCTTAATTTCCATGTTAGAGCTCATTTTAGTTTCGTCAGTATGTACTGTACTTCCTCGATTCACCGCCAGTTGGCCCAATTGAAGGAAGGTAATGTTGACTTCGGTGCTTGTGTTGACATGCGACTCATTGCTCTACAGTACTAGCATCGAGCACATCAGTACGTAGCATCAACAGGTTAGTGTTCATCACGAACGTGGTTTTGCTGTCAGTGCAATGTTTACAAATGCGGAGTTGGCAGATGCCCATTTGATGTATGGATCAGCACGGGGCAATAGCCGTGGTGCGGTACGTTTGTATCGAGACACATTTCCAGAACGAAGGTGTCCCGACAGGAAGACGGTCGAAGCAATTGATCGGCGTCTTAGGGATCACGGAACATTCCAGCCTATGACTCGCGACTGGGGAAGACCTAGAAAGACGAGGACGCCTGCAATGGACGAGGCAATTCTTCGTGCAGTTGACGATAACCCTAATGTCAGCGTCAGAGAAGTTGCTGCTGTACAAGGTAACGTTGACCACGTCACTGTATGGAGAGTGCTACGGGAGAACCAGTTGTTTCCGTACCATATACAGCGTGTGCAGGCACTATCAGCAACTGATTGGCCACCACGGGTACACTTCTGGGAATGGTTCATCCAACAATGTGTCAATCCTCATTTCAGTGCAAATGTTCTCTTTACGGATGAGGCTTCATTCCAACGTGATCAAATTGTAAATTTTCACAATCAACATGTGTGAGCTGACGAGAATCCGCACGCAATTGTGCAATCACGTCATCAGCACAGATTTTCTGTGAACGTTTGGGCAGGCATTGTTGATGATGTCTTGACTGGGCCCCATGTTCTTCCACCTATGCTCAATGGAGCACGTTATCATGATTTCATACGGGATACTCTACCTGTGCTGCAAGAACATGTGCCTTTACAAGTACGACACAACATGTGGTTCATGCACGATGGAGCTCCTGCACATTTCAGTCGAAGTGTTCGTACGCTTGTCAACAACAGATTCGGTGACCGATGGATTGGTAGAGGCGGACCAATTCCATGGCCTCCACGCTCTCCTGACCTCAACCCTCTTGACTTTCATTTATGGGGGCATTTGAAAGCTCTTGTCTACGCAACCCCGGTACCAAATGTAGAGACTCTTCGTGCTCGTAATGTGGACGGCTGTGATACAATACGCCATTCTCCAGGGCTGAATCAGCGCATCAGGGATTCCATGCGACGGAGGGTGGATGCATGTATCCTCGCTAACGGAGGAAATTTTGAACATTTCCTGTAACAAAGTGTTTGAAGTCACGCTGGTACGTTTTGTTGCTGTGTGTTTCCATTCCATGATTAATGTGATTTGAAGAGAAGTAATAAAATGAGCTCTAACATGGAAAGTAAGCGTTTCCGGACATATGTCCACATAACATATTTTCTTTATTTGTGTGTGAGAAATGTTTCCTGAAAGTTTGGCCGTACCTTCTTGTAACACCCTGTATATGTACAAGCACGTCAGTGAGATGAGTTCAGTCGGATGACATACCCAGATGATAAGCCACACGGAGAGTCAATCGGAATCATTGTGATCGTTTACCAGGGAGACCGTTCAATAGTACCCCGTTACTCCAAAAAATTTCGAGATTGGATTAATAAAAAATAGAAAAAAGTTAAGATGGTTGTTGTAGTGAATCAGGTGATTTATGCAGTCTACACTTATTGGAATACAGTGGACATTCAACCATGTGAAATTGTGTGAGAAAAGTCCGTCTTGGGGATGTTGTTCAACTCAGATTGGCCTGAATGTCTGCTATGTCGTCAGAGCTTTCATATGAATTTCTGCAGTTTGTCGTTTCGTATTGATAACAGCAAGTCTCATCAGCCGTGATGATTTTTTATGGACAAGAACTGTCCGTGTATTGCACTCCAGTCAAGTCGCGGCAGTCGACCAAGCATTGTTGTTTTTGGTCCGGAGTAAAAGTGTGTGTTAGGCTGCTGATAGCATATCGATATGTTTTCCGAAACATTTCTACATATATATCAGCGGTACATGTACACCGGTATATCGATATATCGACATCGAAATAGAAATAGTGAGTGACAATATTTTTGTTTTATATTGTAGTTTTTCTCAATTTTTTACGAGTATTTGTGAAATTGTTCCTTTGAAATTCTAGTAGACCATAACTTTACTTACACCGTGTGAAGGAGTCTTACTACATTTTGAGCTTTCATCACATCCAGGCAGTGTGAATGGAATAAAAAGTTTTCGGATGTGAAGAAATAGCACACCCGTTGCGTTAAAAAACAGTTTTTGATGCTACTAGTGTGTTATTCCTGCACATCAGCATTCTTCAAAAACAGTTGCTGAAGCTGATGAACAAAAACATAAACGACAAGATTGGTCACTGCGGTGCGCGGAGACATTGGACGATAAATGCTGATGTAATGAGCGCTCGGTGCTACCTACAGCAACTGTAACGTTTAACTTCACCACGCAGTTTTGACACTACAACTGCTAGGTCGCTGGCTTTTACAGAAATGAAAAAAACAAAAACAGTGGAGTCGACATGAAATGTTCCGGACAAATCCGATATGTGACGAAAACGAACGACGGGCCCCTCGGACACCTTTTATTGTGCCACTTACATGCATTCACCGTTGTTAGCAAAGTGGTTATCGTCAAACGTGAATGTACATCGTTTTACTTTCAATTCCTGTCTTTAGGGGGATAAGAAAATAGTTCAAATGGCTCTAAACACTATGGGACTTAACATCTGAGGTGATCAATCCCCTAGACTTAGAATTACTTAAACCTAACTAACCTAAGGACATCACATCCATGCCCGAGGCAGGATTCGAACCTAAGACCGCAGCAGCAGCGCGGTTCCAGACTGAAGCGCCTAGAACCGCCCAGCCACAACGGCCGGCTGGGAATAAGCAGGCTGCTAGCTTGTTGATATGCTGAATATCTAATAATAAATCTGTACTTAAATATACAGGTCTAAAACTGCAGTGTATTTACAATGTGCAGCCGATTTTTTTGTAGGCCTTTGCGTCGATATTTGTCCTGTAGATGTATCTATATATCGATACTTCTCCTCGGTATATAGAGAACCGGAAATGATATTTTTTTAAGTATGTGTATATCGGATTCACCATATTTAAAAAAAAAAAAAGTATCAGCTGTCCTACTGTGTGGGACAAATTCTGCAAACACATTTCTCTTCTCCAATACATTCTGGAAAATACCTTGTACATTTGATTTAGATATGTTTTAGCATTGCGATTCGTTACACAAGTTTTGCGCACTACAGCCACACGTCCATTACTTAACACTGCCTGCTCACAACTGACTGATCGAATGCACGTACGTTGTGTATAGTTGTTAGTTCAAGCTGCCACCGTAATGACTTGGAACTTTTTGGACGGACGGTGTATTATATCGTTCGACAGGAGTTCAAATTAATATTAGGTTTGAGTCCACCTAAAATAATTAGACACTAGAAAAATGTATATAGCTTTACGTAGAGCGAATTCTATGTAATTAATATAATATCTGATATAGGTTTCAGACAAATAAACCGACAGTTTCGATGGTTGGCAGGGAAAACAATTACTTGTCTTTCCAGACAGTCACGGTCCGAGGCAATCAGTAAGTGGCTTTACTGTGCCTTCTGTATACAGAACTTATTCATGACCAAATGGAATCGAGTCATGTAACTCCAAGTGTAATAAAGAAGAATAGGTATTGTATGAAACTAGAGCTAAAGCAATAGGCTAAGGCGGGTTTTCAACTTAGGTACATGGGAACGTTATTTAAGATGTACTAGCATAAAATATCTTGAAGGAAAATAGCACAAAAACATATGCTCTGTTTTATGTGGTTTCCGCTGTTAAACTGAGGATACCGGTTTAAGAGATGATAACTCAACACATGTTTACACATGGATATACATCATATACGATTCCTAATTGTGTTTTATTTCTAATTACGCTTTACAGAACATCTTCAAAATTACCACCGACGACACCGAGGTATTTTGCAGATCTTGTATGTAGATGCTGTGATGCTAATTGGATATGGTATCTAGACGTATTTCCCGTTTGCACAAACCACAAAACAGAGTGAAGTTGGCGGTAGTTCATATTGGTATAAGCTGCAAAAGGAGATTGGCGATAAAACGCAAGCTGATATCTATCGTACACTCGTTACCATCAGTCCTACTTCTGAAAGTTCCGCATAGCTGTAACTTGTAAATCATTGAGAATATATTTACATAATATTTTCTGTTTATGATGGTTCACTGTATCACCTCTTAACGTGCTTATCTTTGTTCTGGAACCTTCGGTAAATATATGAACATATAATATCACGTTAGAGAAGGACGGGAGGCAAGAAAGAAGACGAGGGTGTAATCTCAAGTCGACGATGAAGATTTTAAAGCACGCAAAAAAGTTCAGTTAGAGAAAGAATAAGGTTCTGTTTCATGTAAACACGTTGTTACTTGTCTAGTTACCACTTGTCCAACAGAAAAAAAAACTGTTCGTGTGACTACGGAATGTAATGCTCAAAATGTGTGTGAAATCTTATAGGACTTAACTGCTAAGGTCATCAGTCCCTAAGCTTACACACTACTTAACCTAAATTATCCTAAGGACAAACACACGCCCATGCCCGAGGGAGGACTCGAACCTCCGCCGGGACCAGACGGATAGTAAAAAGCGGAATAAAATAGATAATACAAATACACAGTTGCTCCTAGCGTAAAAGGGTACAAGGAAACTAAGCTAATGTGCCATTAACACTGAAGAATACATATTAATGTATATAAAAACATGTAACATAACTTTTAGAGCTGTGCCACAATACAGTACAGTCTCGTGTGCGCACTAATCCATCTTCTTGGAACTACTAAACAGTTTCGTCTGACTGTTTACGTAACGATTCATTGAGTGAAAACAGTAGATAATTTTGGAAAACAACATTTTTTCCGTGAAAAACGAAGGTGCGCTGTTGGAAAATGGAAAGAGGCCAAATAGAGTTCGATGTTTCAAGGTAGTCTGGCGTTCGTCCTTCATTGATCCGTAAGATCACACTGAAAAAGAGGTTCCAGCTATGAAATATACCTCTCAGAGCTACCGTGGAGGACGACCGCATATAACATTGCCCATAGATGTAAAATTAATCTGTGTGAGTTCTCGCAGAAACACGTGTGCCGCACCAGACAGACAACGAGCAGAACGTGATATCTCAGGTTTTGTCGCCATAGTTTATTGGCGTTGTGCTTCTGGGTGTTTTGCCGAGTTGTTGTCCCCATATTATGCACAGAATTCGATGACCGACCCAGCCGTCTTCTTGAGGTATTGCGAGTTTTGGTCTTACGTGTCCTCCCTGTCTGGATTCCAACCAGACTGTAAACGAGACTGCTGGATCAGACGTCGCATTATTGTTGTATGGTCTGATGAATCCCGATACCTTCCTCATCATGACGATGGTAGGGCGCGAATCCGTGTCTTCCAGCTCCTTGACATCAGTACTGCAGGACGCTGACAAGCTAGCGGCGTCTCCATTACGCTCTGGGAAACATTCACTTGGACATCCACGGGTCAAGTGGACTTTGTGCATAACGGCCAAGGAGTATCATAGACTGTAGACCACGTGTACCCCTTCATGACGTAATGTCTCCCGACGGTGGTGGCATTTTCCAACGAAATACGCTACTGGCCATTAAAATTGCTACACCACGAAGATGACATGCTACAGACATGAAATTTAACCGACAGGAAGAAGATGCTGTGATATGCAAATGATTAGCTTTTCACAGCATTCACACAAGGTTGGCGCCGGTGGCGACACCTACAATGTGCTGACATGAGGAAAGTTTCCAGCCGATTTCTCATACACAAACAGCAGTTGACCGCCGTTGCCTGGTGAAAAGTTGTTGTGATGCCTCGTGTAAGGAGGAGAAATGCGTACCATCACATTTCCGACTTTGATAAAGGTCGGATTGGAGCCTATCGCGATTGCGGTTTATCGTATCGCGACATTACTGCTTGCGTTGGTCGAGATCCAATGACTGTTAGCAGAATATGGAATCGGTGGGTTCAGGAGGGTAATACGGAACGCCATGCTGAACACCCAACGGCCTCCTGTCACTAGCAGTCGAGATGACAGGCATCTTATCCACATGGCTGCAACGGATCGTGCAGCCACGTCTCGATCCCTGAGTCAACAGATGGGGACGTTTGCAAGACAACAACCACCTGCACAAACAGTTCCACGAAGTTTGCAGCAGCATGGAGTATCAGCTCGGAGACCATGGCTGCGGTTACCCTTGACGCTGCATCACAGGCAGCAGCGCCTGCGATAGTGTACTCAACGACGAACCTGGGTGCACGAACGGTGGAAGTTACATTTCAGATGTGTTACGACCAGTGGCTCAACCCTTCATTCGATCCCTGCGAAGGATAATGCACGACCGCATGTTGCAGGTCCTGTACGGGCGTTTGTGGATACAGAAACCGTTTGGCTGCTGCCCTGGCCAGCACTTTCTCCACATCTCTCACCAATTGAAAACGTCTGGTCAATGGTGGCCGAGCAACTGGCTCGTCACAATACGTCAGTCACTAGTCTTGATGAACTGTGTTATCGTGTTGAAGATGCATGGGCAGCTGTACCTGTATACGCCATCCAAGCTCTGTTTGACTCAATGCCCAGGCGTATCAAGGCCGTTATTACGGCTAGAGATGGTTTCATCTGGGTACTGATTTCTCAAGATCTATGCACCCAAATTGCGTGAAAATGTAATTACATGTCAGTTCCAGTATAATATATTTGTCCAAGGAATACCCGTTTATCATCTGCATTTCTTCTTGGTGTAGCTATTTTAATGGCCAGTAGTGTAATATGCGATGTCACACTGCCAGAAGAATAATGGAGTGGTTCGAGGAACACAGTGGCGAGCTCCAGTTGATGTGCTGGTCACGAATATCGCCAGATCTGATCCCGATCGAACCCATCTAGGATATGATTGAAGTAGCGTCATTGCTCATCGGCCCCCTCTCCGGACTTCACAGTAACTTGTGTGTGCAGATGTGGTGCCAGGTCCCTCGAGCGATCTACCAAGGCCTTATTGCTTCCATGTCACGATGCCTCGCCGCTGTTATCCTTGCCAAATGTGGGCATATTAGGTACGTTCTGGCTGATCAGGTTAGCTACCTGCCCATGCAGCGTGTCACGCAGAGCGCTAAATTGCGAGACTGGAAGGTGAGCCAGAGCCGGTTCGAATCCACGCGACGGATTGACGACCGAGACTGGTGCACCTGCAAGCCTAAGAATGACTTTTAGGCGGTTTCCGGGACTCGTTTACACTGATATGACAAATGTCATGGGATACCTCCTAATATCGTGTCTGTCCTACTTTTACAGGTGTAGAGCAGCAATTTGACGTAGCACGGACTCAACAAGTCGTTGGAAGTTCCCTCCAGAAATATTTAAACGTGCTGTCTCTGTAGCCGTCCATAATTATCAGTGCAGGATTTTGTGCAAGAACTGACCTCTCGATTATGTGCCATAAATGTATGGTGGGATTCATGTCGGGCGATCTGGCCGGCCTGGTCAAATCATTGTCTCGAACTGTCCAGAATTTTGTGAAATGGCGCACTGTCGTCCATAAAACTTCCATCGTTGTTTGGGAACAAGAATTCCATGAATGGCTGCAGATGGTCTCCAGTAGCGTAACATAACCATTAAAATTGTGTTTAGCTACTACACTTCGCGTATTATATATTTGAGATATATTGCTGATTAGGTGTACTTTTTATTTTGCACAGAGCAGCTGTAGCATCCACTTTGCTGTCGATGTTGTAACAACGTACTGACTGAACATATAACCACGTATTAGATTAGATTAGATTACTTTTCGTTCCGTAGATCCTTGCTGAGGAAATCCTCGTGGATGTGGAACATGTATTTTTTTTAAAAAAGCTGAAATAACAATACTAATAGTATGAATATATACAATACATCATTTGTTTCTATTAAAAAATTCGTCAATGGAGTAGAAGGAGTTGGCCAGTAGTAAGTCTTTCAGGCTCCTTTTAAACTGATCTTTATTTGTAACTAAATTTTTTATATTTGCTTGCAAATTATTGAAAATGGATGTTCCTGAGTAGTGGACCCCTTTTTGAACTAAAGTAAGTGCTTTTAAGTCCTTGTGCAGATCATTTTTGTTCCTGGTATTGTGTGTATGAACTGACCTGTTTGCTGGAAAAAGAGATATATTATTTAGGACAAATTTCATTAATGAGTAAATATACTGAGAGGCAGTAGTTAGAACATCCAGTTCTTTGAAGAGGTTTCTACAGGACGTCCGTGAATTTACTCCACAAATAATATGTATTACACGCTTTTGGACTCTGAAAACTTTTGTTTGACTCGAAGACACCCCAAAATATTATACCATATGACATTATGGAATGAAAGTAGGCAAAGTATGCAAGCTTTTTCATTTTTATGTCGCCGATGTCTGCTAACACTCGAATTGCAAAAACAGATTTGTTAAGGCGTTTTTGCACTTCTTTGGTGTGCTCCTCCCAACTTAATTTATTATCAAGTTGTAATCCCATGAATTTAAGACTGTCAACCTCTTCTATCTGCTCTTCTTCATACTTTATGCATATGCTGGGTGGAAACCTGAAAAAGCAAATGGACCTAAGATGGATCCTTGTAGGACACCACATGTAATCTCTTCCCATTCTGATGATGACTGATGACTTAATTCACTAGTCCCTTGCACTGACACCCTTTGTTTCCTGTTAGCGAGGTATGACTTGAACCATTTTGTAGCACTGCCCGTGACACCATATAATTCTAATTTATTTAAAAGTATGTTATGCTAACTGAAGACGGGTGAAAGACCGAAACCCGGATTAGCTTAAATCAAAATACATAAAAAAGTGACTGGCTGCTGTTTTCCTTAAAATAACAAGATCACGTATACATCAGTCCTTTCCAGTGAAGGAGGAAAACAGTGACACTTTCATGACAATCCGGTGACCATTGTCATTCACGAAACACTGCGTAGAGAAAATTGTCATTCATCTTCAAAAGTCCATACAACACTCTGCCACAGCCCCAACGTCCAGTACAGATGGTCACGTGCCTATTTCGGTCGTAGCTGCCGATGTCGTGGTGTTAACATTGGCACAGGTGTGGGTCGTCGGCTACGGCGGCCCTTCGTTAGAAGTGTTCGGTGCACTGTGCGTACAGACACATCTTTACTCCTCCCGGCCTTAGTCTGATATTAGTTCCGCCACACTTCGACGCCTGTCCTGTTTTACCAGTCTGCGCAGCCTATGACGTCCGACATCTGCAATGAGGGGTGGTTTCACCTTGGTTTCGCCACTTGTTGAAGACAGTTACCACAGCACTCCTCGAACACCCGACAAGTCGTGCAGTTTCCGAAATGTTCGAGCCAAGTCTTCGAGCCATCACAATCTGTCCTCGGTCAAAGTCAGACAGACAGCGCGCCTTCCTCTTTCTATGCACGGCCAGCGCGCTCACTGATACTACACACACCGTTGTGTGTGTCTCACTTGCAGCCATACCTCACCAGGTGACTCTGCTATCGCCTTGACGCGCTTTTATCGACAGTGGGTGGGTGGTCATAATGTTCTGGATGATCAGTGTTTACTGACAACATCTACACATTAAACTTCTTTTTTCGAACAGACTACTCATCCCAAGTGAGGTAAGACATGTGGTTAGCACACTAGAGCCGTAATTGGGAGGAGCTAGCTTTAAAACCCTCATCGCTCTCCGCCTCGGTAGCTGCCTGGTCAGTGCGGAGGATTGGTAACCGAAGGGGCCTGGGTTCGATTTTTCTCCGCTCGAGGAATGGGTATTGTGTTGTCCTTACGTTCATCTCATCATCAGTGACTTACTACTCTTGCGATGCAAGTATGGGCGTGTCCCGATGGCCAATAAGAAAATAAATAAATAAATAAATCAACATCAAGCCACCAAAATGTAGGCTTTCTAAGGTTTCCTTAAATCAGTTGAAGCGAATGCCAGCGTGGAAAGACCTCGGCCAATTTCCACACCCATTATTTTCCAGTCAAAGCATGTGCTCCATTTTCAAAAACCTAGTTGTAGACTATACATCATCACCTAAAATGCCCTTTCCTGTGTTGGCCACTTCGTGACTTACTGTCAGAAACTAAAGTACTAACATTCGGTGATAAACGTCACTATTATTATTAGAATCATTCTGCTTCTGCTGCTTTTACGGTCTCATTGGACCACTTCGGTCAATGATTATCTGGTCGTCCTCTTCAGCAGATTTACTTTCCCAATTGTCCAATATCTTTGCATTCATTCTGATCTTTTTTGTCTTTCGTCGTCTGTAAATATCCTTTTTATTGTTTATCATTTGTCTGTTTTTTATTTAAATATTATTTTTATGTTTTCAGAGTCTTTAAATTTTCTGTTCTGTTTTGCGAATCGTCCAGGAATAATTCTAGCTCTTTCAGATCCTCCCTGATTTCCTTTATCCATTCTACTTGTCGCTTCACGTTGCAAAGTTTTCTGTATAATTTTTCTTGGTAATGTGCTTTCTAGTGTCCTCATAATGTAATCAAAGACTAGATTATTTTTTCCGTATAGAATCTGTAGTGGGCTCCTGTTCACTGTACACCATTTCACTGTCACTATCCGCCATAGTCCATCTTTTTGATATTTCTTATAGAATAATAATAATAATAATAATAATAATAATAATAATCACGTTGCGTAATGGCTGGATGCAATTCCCTCAATTGGAAATCAATTCTGGGGCTTGCGTGTCCTTAATTTACCCCAGTTATGCAGTGGGGGAAATGGGCCTACGGTTAAAAGTGGAATCCGAACCAGTTGTCGTTGCTGGTGAATCCTCACATCGTTGACAGGTGAAGGCTAGATTAAAAGTAGATTGAAAATTTCCGTGTTCTGACGGATTCGATCCGCGGCCTCCCGGTTTCCTGGCACGCACTTTGCCACAAGGCAACCAGGCCCGACTGAATCGCCATTAAAAGAGATCACTTTTGAATTTATTTTTATTTCCAGTCTCGTATATAGGCCATTGTGATAGATATGGAATTCGAGTATTAAAAATCAACCAGTTTTCCGCAATGTTGCTGTTTATTCGTCGGCAATAAAAGCAGACTGTTTGTGGTAGTATAGAAACTGATTAACGATTTTAACCGCAGGACGACAGAGATAACTGGAACTAGGATACAAGGACAGAGTGCGGCACTCGCCACCAAACTGGTGCTGCAGGTTCTCCCGTGTAGCTGGCGGGGCGGGACGCTGTTCCAGTGAAGAGCAGCGGGTTATAAGTCTCTATTAGTCGTTGCAAAACACCCGCGTATCTTCGCTCAATGCCACATAAATCTCATCGGTTGCTGTTTTCGCGAGCACAAACATCTCGTGCGCGTGCACAAGCGTGTCGGTGGAGCGCCTGCTGAGGTCAGCTACCCTGTGCGTGTGGCTTACGTGTGCAAAAATTTATGCGTTGTCGTAGCTTCTAAAAATCAGTCACTAAGTTATACATCGCCCTTCAGTGATGAAATTGTGCGTCGTAATTTTGGTGGAACAAAACAGCTCTATTTATAGACACGTTCAATTCTCTATGTTAAAATTCCGGAAATATAATTTCGTAATGAAATTTGGTAGTTGTTAAGCTGGTTGAAATCCACTTCAGAGGACCTTTAAAGTCTGACATGTGCTGAAATACTGTCTTTTGCAGTATACCACTTTATAATGGCCTCAAGGCCGAATTTGCCGTAGTGAAAATAAATAATTTCTACAGACACGAATATGGGGTATTTAAAGAAAAAGACTTAAGAGTTATTCATCTGTTCCACTGATACGCACAAGCGAATCATGTTACTCCATTACCAGCTACCCAGGCAGAGATGGCAACACCGTTATAGACAACCAGTGTATACCTCCGTCATGGAGGTGCTAGGACATTTGATATCCTAAAACTCGTTACATGTTCCGTCTTTGACACCCGCCTAATGTCGTATCCGTTTGAAGGCGGGTCTTGAAAGAGCACTCTGGACTACAGTGGAGTGGAACCAGGATGTCGTTAATGATCTGAGTGCCGTTTGCGATCTGCGAGTCTTCGGGATTGTGTTGTCCTCATCGTTTCACCATCATCCGTGAAAGTAGCTACATTAAACTGTGTAAAGACTGGGACTGTAAGGGTGCTGATGACAGCGCAGTTGAGCATCCGACAAACCAAACATCGTCATCATCATCATCTTCGGGCCAACGCCTCAATCCTATGTCTGCTGTGATGTGGCACATCTCCCCCTCCCCTTCCCCCCCCCCCCCACACTCACTGTTACATTTGCAGTTCCTAAGGCCTCCTATTCCGCGACACATTTTCCAACATGACAACGTACTGCCGCGTTAACAGAATATGCATTGAGAATGCCAGATAATCTGGTATCTCTCGAACGTGTCAGACATGGAATCAACTAGGTGGCTACTTACATTGACCTCCTAGCATACAGGATCTTTATAACGACATTTAGAGAATATCGGGTGGTTATAATTAAAGTGTAGTTACTCACTGTAATTATAGTATGGCAGCGAAATTTGGCAGATATGTTATTGCGCTAATGCGGAATCGATTCACATTAAAAAATAAATTCCAGTTATGGCCACTAAGTGCAAATCCGGTACAGTACAGCATCTCGTCGACGTCTTAGATGCTCATATTGAACAAATTGTGTTATGTTCGACCTTTTCTGCCCACGTCCCGTTCCTAATTCATTACACATGGAAACATTTCCATACGTCTTCATGGCATTCACAGCGCCAGATTTGCACCTGGTGGCCAAAATTGGAACATTTTTTCCAGCGTAAATCTGTTCCGCATCAACACATTGGAATATCTAGTAAGTCTCGCAGCGAAACGATGATTACAGCCCACAGTAATCGTCCGTGAGTAGCTGCACTTTAAAATTATAAGCATCCAGTGTGAATGGGCACAACGTAGGTCAACATCCAGAGCATGTATTCTGCCTTTTCCCCATGGATGACATCCTATATTTATCGTACAGGCGTGCTTATAGAACTTCACTTGATACCTAAAAATGTTCCACAAGATAACGGATAAAGTGATTACAATTTCTCCTTTTAAGTGCTTTAGATTTTCATGATATCATAACAGTGAGTGTTTTGCCTTATAACTTTCAAGTCTATGTTGAGATCTTAGTTGGATGAGTGAACCTCCACTTAGTTGAGACCGCGTAATTCGATGAGAGACTAATGACCTCGAATATTTTACAGTATATGTCAGATTGAACGACTATCAAAAGGAAACTGATCAAAAAACGTTAATGCGTTCAGAAGACACTGTTATTGTTTCAACGACTACTGGAAGAACTAAAATGTAAATAACATACTTCCTACAAATATACACTTAAGACATGCATTTCAGAGCAAATTATTGAGTACACTGAGACAATGTTGAAAGGAGAAAACTCAGACTAAATGACTGGACGAGTGTTTCCAAAAAGACGAATAACCAGATTAAAAGTACTGGTAACATAAATTTAAAGCAAGATAATCGGTCGTCAACTTACGCAACAGCAGTCTTTTCTTCCAAAGGATATACTGCTTTTTTAATATTGAAAAGCCGTTTATAATTACGAGATTTCTTTAACTTCTTGTTCTTATGCCCACAACGACTACAATTTACTCCAATGCATGTATTGAAAAGAGACTGCATTCTGCTGCCAAGGCCAGGCAGGTTCCTCATACCAGCCTTCCCCATGGAAGGAAAGGGGCAGCTGTCTGTTAATAACAGTGCAACTAATTAAAGACGACGATTAACGTTCTAAACGTCGCCAGGGATATTCTTAATATGGCTAGAGATATGACGATATGTTGCTTTACTGAATGTTAGAAACTTTAAATGTGTTCTACGTACGTGTAAACCAAGATCTACGAGTAAATATAAAAAACATGATAGGTGATTTGTTTTATTTTCCGTAATTAACTGCAATACCAACGTCATAACAATACTCACTTCCCCAAAGGAACGAAAATGCGAAAGTAATGATAGCTCAAAAAGTTTTCTGTGGAATATTTTTAACGTTATGCAAAGACGTAAAACTTGATGCAGCATAGATAAAACAAGAACAGACAAGAACTTTACGTTGGAACATGATTGTTTCTTATATGTGTAAAATTCACCTTTGTGCAAAACGGAAGTAACTTCCGCATGAGGTGTCACTGCCAAGTAATATAGCTCGAAGGAACTTGGACCATACTTAGAAAGAACTGCTACAGTGTGTTTCAGAAAGTAACTAAAAGAGATACACAATGAGACGCTCATTCGGCAAGAGGTAGCAACACGTAATGCGCCCAGGAAACTGTCCCATATTATAGACAGTGCAAGTCAAAATCAGAAAGGCCATATTCATTTATATCCGGAAATAAATACTTGTTGAGAGTGGAACCATTTTTCTTGTGTCGAGAATAGTCAGGATTCAGTGGTGTGAGCTGGCCGGAGTGGCCGAGCGGTTCTAGGCGCTACAGTCTGGAACCGCGCGACCGCTACGGTCGCAGGTTCGAATCCTGCCTCGGGCATGGATGTGTGTGATGTCCTTAGGTTAGTTAGATTTAAGTAGTTCTAAGTTCTAGGGGACTGATGACCTCAGAAGTTAACTCCCATAATGCTCAGAGCCATTTTGTTTTTCAGTGGTGTGGGCTGTTTTCCTGATGGTGTCCATTCATCATTTTTTATTGATTGTGTTTGTACTTAGTGCTCTGTCAGCGATGTCACACATAGCGCTGACAACTGTCTTTTACATCAGCCATTCATTACCTATCGTTTTGAGGTACCAGAACATGATTAGGGATTCCCAGGAGCGTGAACAACGTAAACAGTGAAATTGGGCCCTATTATCCCATGCGAGAAAAGTAACAACTAGTAGTGTGCTAAGGTTTGGCCAAAGACGAAAGAATCCTCAGTGACACATACAATCTGGGAAAAGATTAAATGATTGTTATAGTGATTTGCAGACATAATATGATGCGCAGGGATCGGGTCAGCGCTCGTATAGTGCGATGGTTGCAACGGATAGAATGTGATCCTGATGAAAGTGTGCGAAGAATTGTAGCACTTGAACGCGTAAATCATGAAATTTTGTGGTCAGGTCTGCACGATCAGTTACTGATCCAAGTCACGTATGGAGAGTGCAACATATCATTCCGCAAGATCAACATGCCTCCGTATCTAATGACGGTGTCGTGGACGGGACGTTAAAACCTAACCTTTATTCCTTCCATCAGGCCAGATTATAGTTCTACCAACGGATTCTAAAATGGAGTGATGACGATCTGCCGTTCACGCCTTGTATTTTATTTACGGATGGCGCTTTGGTTTACACGGCGAGGGGTGATAAATTACCATAATAATCGTATACGGATAGTTACAAATCATAGAACGATCACAGAAGAATGCATCAGTTTCCCTTTAATATTAGTGTTTGTGTGTGTGTGTGTGTGTGTGTGTGTGTCGCCGGCCGGTGTGGCCGTGCGGTTCTAGGCGCTTCAGTCTGGAACCGCGTAACCGTTATGGTCGCAGGTTCGAATCCTGCCTGGGGCATGGATGTGTGTGATATCCTTAGGTTAGTTAGGTTTAAGTAGTTCTAAGTTCTAGGGGACTGATGACCACAGACGTTAAGTCCCATAGTGCTCAGAGCCATTTGAACCATTTTATGTGTGTGTGTGTGTGTGTGTGTGTGTGTGTGTGTGTAGAGGAATTGTAGGTTGTTGGTCATAAGGGTCAATAGGGGCATATACTTTTTCGGACAAATTAACAGATGCTGTTTATCAGAAATTCCCGCAGGACAAAGCGCTCGCGCTGTTGGAGAACTTTACCCTTGCAGGAGGACAACGGATGTGGTTTATAAACGACCAGGTACGAAACGTACTCCTTGCATACAGTACCTACTACAAACTCTTAATGAGCAATGGACTGGTCGAGGAGGTCAACTCGCATGGCCTCGTCATTCACCTGACGCCACTGTCTTAGATTTCTGGCCATGAGGACATTTAACAGCATTGGTGTGTTACTGACTTAGTTATAATACACTACTGGCCATTAAAATTGCTACACCAAGAAGGAATACAGATGATAAACGGGTATTCATTGGACAAATATATTATACTAGAACTGACATGTGATTACATTTTCACGCATAAAAATGTTCAAATGTGTGTGAAATCTTATGGGACTTAACTGCTAAGGTCATCAGTCCCTAAGCTTACACACTACCTAACCTAAATTATCCTATGGAACAAGAAAAAAACCATGCCCGAGGGAGGTTTCGAAACTCTGCAGTTACCAGCCTCACAGTCCATTTGGAAGCATAGATCCTGAGAAATTAGTGCCCAGAACAACCACCTCTGGCCGTAATAACGGCCTTGATACGCCTGGGCATTGAGTCAAACAGAGCTTGGATGGCGTGTACAGGTACAATTGCCCATGCAGCTTCAACACGATAACACAGTTCATCAAGACTAGTGACTGGCGTATTGTGACGAGCCAGTTGCTCGGCCACCATTGACCAGACGTTTTCAATTGGTGAGAGATCTGGAGAATGTGCTGGCCAGGGCAGCAGTCGAACATTTCCTGTATCCAGAAAGGCCCGTACAGGACCTGCAACATGCGGTCGTGCATTATCCTGCTGAAATGTAGGGTTTCGCAGGGATCGAATGAAGGGTAGAGCCACGGATCGTAACACATCTGATATGTAACGTCCACTGTTCAAAGTACCGTCAATGCTAACAAGAGGTGACCGAGACGTGTAACCAATGGCACCCAATACCATCACGCCGGGTGATACGCCAGTATGTCGATGACGAATACACGCTTCCAATGTGCGTTCACCGCGATGTCGCCAAACACGGATGCGACCATCATGATGCTGTAAACAGAACCTGGATTCATCCGAAAAAATGACGTTTTGCCATTCGTGCACCCAGGTTCGTCGTTGAGTACACTATCGCAGGCGCTCTTGTCTGTGATGCTGCGTCAAGGGTAACCGCAGCCATGGTCTCCGAGCTGATAGTCCATTCTGCTGCAAACGTCGTCGAACTGTTCATGCAGATGGTTGTGGTCTTGCAAACGTCCCCATCTGTTGACTCAGGGATCGAGACGTGGCTGCACGATCCGTTACAGCCATGCAGATAAGATGCCTGTCATCTCGACTGCTAGTGATACGAGGCCGTTGGGATCAATTGTTCCGAAGTACTGCATTGTACTACAGCAGGTAAATTAAACATGTAGTCCCATGCTAAAACACAACAAGAATGGCGCATTGACCGGAGAGAGCTGCTCTGGGTTTCGTACAGAGTTCTGCTGCGGTAGGAAGGTGAATGTGAGAGTGGAACGGCGCAACTGGAAATGTTCTCCAAAGTTAAAGTACGCGAAACATCACGGTTCTTGTGAGCAAAATGTCAAAATTGCACACAGATCCACGATGAAATTATGGCGCTATGTACTCGTAGATCAAATGCAATGTCTCGTCTTACCTTAGTGCAATGGTGCCAACAATTTCACCATGACTGCACAGACGCGGGTGATGGCGATCGGGATGGAAGACCTTCGACACCGAGTACCCGAATACACAGAGGGCAGTGTCCACGCAGTCGAGAAAGAACATCTGTGTGGAGGGGGCGGGGCAGGAGATTTTCCAACGATGGGGACGTTCGCACAGCACTATTATCGAACGGCTGCACGACCAAGGTGGTGGAATGTTCCGACATTTCTTTACAGTGACTTGGTGACTGTGTTGTAAAATATTGTCATTAATCTGTTTCACTTTTAAATATGGTGCAGCATTCATTACAACTTTCTTGGCCTGCGCTAATAATGTGTAATATACTTTTCGAAGTATCCTCGTGAGAAGATATATTTACATTCATTTTACCCAATTCTGAATGCATAAGAGGTAAGTAGCTGGAAAGTCATTCTACGTGATATTTCAGTCGTATTGCCTTAACGATGCCAACGGTTACCAAACACCATGCGCAACAAATTCCCATAGTTACGCTAACCTTAACAGTCTACTACAACGCGAAATGGCAGAATCCATAAATCTCATATCTTACTAGTGACGAGTTTAATGACCATTTTATAAGTTTAGCTACTAGTCGTAATTTGCATCTATTCTAACTCAGCCCTTGAGTACATCTGTGTGGAACGCATGCGAGCTGTTCCGATGTGCTTCATTGCAAAACTGTTACCTTTATAAGACGTAAATTGCAAAGCAACTTGATGATATCTTTGTCGGGTCTGCAGCTGGATCGTATAACCATATAGGCTCAGTATTTACGCGGGCCGTTTGGCCGCCGATTTCAGGTGAGGATACTGTTTGTTAATCTCGACGTAACTGATTACCGCCGTTCCGGCGAGATTAGCAAACAACGCCCTCGCCTGAAGATAGCGGCCAAACCCACCAAGAAATATTGTGTCCAGATGATTATAGGATCCAGTTACAGACCCGGTAAGGGTATCATCATTTAACACGCCGGAAAAGTCTACTTAAACGCGTGGAAATCATCCTACTCGTGCTAAAATGGTTATAATTTACCACCTCGGCACATGCAGACTGGTCAGTCTCTAATCCCGGTGTCCGTGACCACCCGTAGATAGTTCGCCACCTTGCTTAGATGGTTCAACAGAGTTACGAAATATGAGGATATTTCCTGGTCGCAGGACAAAGTAAAGTTAAACAATATGGGACGTAGCATAAACTAGTGTACAAATGATGCAATAATAAAAGTTCTGCCACCGAATATACACCTTAAAAAAACTCTACCACAACCTGACCGTGTCTACCAAAACTAAAAACAACAGTTAATAGGGAGTATGGTTGCCTCAAGCTTCCTCACAATTTTTGTACTGTGCTCTATAGGGCATAAATCGAAAGATTTACATACATTTAATGCCATTCCTGAGAAAGAGGTGCGTGGATTTATGGAAGAATCCTTCGTAGATTGAAATGGGCTGTAATTCCCCTTTTTTATCTTTTTTATTTTTTCACATCTTGTTCCGTAGGGTCCAACTGAGGAGCAAATCTCCACGGTCATGGAACGTGTCAGTACATGAAATTACAACAGAAAAGTAATAATAGATAAAATAAAATGTTTATCAATCCTAAAAAGACGACAAAACTATATGTTTATACAAACGCAGTCAATAATGCAACACAGAAATTAGCTTGAGTTTTCAAGGAACTCCTCGACAGAATAGAAGGAGTGGGCCATGAGGAAACACTTAGGTTTAGATTTGAAAGCGTGTGGATTACTGGTAACCATTTTCATTCTTGTGGTAGCTTACTGAAAATGGATCCAGCAGAATACTTCACGCCTTTTTGCACAAGAGTCAAGGAGGTGTAATCGAAATGCAGATTGGATTTCTGCCTAGTATTAACTGAGCGAAAGCTGCTAATCCTTGTGAATGAGCTGATAATGTCAACAGGAAACGACATCAAAGAATATATACAATGAGAGGCCAGTGTCAGAACACCCAGGCTAATGAACAGGGACCGACAAGTGGTTCGCGAACTTACACCACTTATTGCCCGAGTCATCCGTTCCTCAGCGAAAAATACCCTTTGAGAATAGAAAGAGCTACTCCAAAATGTAATACCATACGTCATAAGCGAATGAAAATAAGCAAGGTAGACTATTTTTCATGTCGAACTATGACTTACTTCAGATACTGTTCTAATAATAAAAATGGCAGCATTAAGTCTATGAACAAGATCCTGAACATGGGCTTTGAACGACAGTTTTCTGCCTATCTGAACACCTAGGAGTTTGAACTGTTCAGTTTCGCTAATCATATGCCCATTCTGTGTAATTAGAACGTCGGGTTTTGTTGAACTGTGTATTAGTAACTGTAAAAACTGAGTGTTGCTCTGGTTTAGCTATAGTTTATTTTCGTCAAGCCAAGTCCCAATGCATTCTCGATATACTCTGTGGGGTTTACTTCCCGAAACCTCGGTAACCAGTTCATGCAGTGGACATCTTCAACTACATTAACGCTCGATGCGTCCACGAAGAGTACATCTGGTCCAATGCAGCTCTGAAAAGTCATACATGGTGTCACAGTACCTCATCTATGCATTTGTGAAAGTTAACTGAATTCTTCCATTGACCAGCGATATTGTTTAGCTCCATACTTCCGTCCAGCACGATCCCTCCGCATACCAAGGCCCCAACACCAACGTAGTGGTTTCATTCCACAACGATTCTATGGTTATAGCGGCTATCATATCTAAAAAAACTGTGGTTGAACAAAGTTATGACGCCAACGAAACGTTTAGCCAGCAGTATTCAGCAGAATTTCCTGTATCGCACCGGTGAAAGTTTTTGCAAAACACTTGGATCTAAAATGTGACCAAGTTGGTAAATAAATAGATTTTGAGGTAAAATACACTGTTTTTCACTTTCAGACCGAGAAATGTTCACTTTGCTCTCATAAAAGGTCTCCATTTTGGGAGAGCCACAGGAACGAAATGAAAAAGAATATAAGCTGGCATTTCGCATTTCGTAGCGTTTCTGTATACCGAGTATTCGCAGAAGCGACGTTAGTGCCGAGTTTGCAGTTCGGAGGCAGTGCGAAAGCGGGCTCGGCCAGCGGCGAGCACAGCAGCCGGTTGTGCAACGCTCGTGTCGTAAGAGCAGAGCCACGCACTAACCTTGCCACACCCACCTAACGCGCCCTGATCAATGTACACACATTCCTGCCTTGAGATCGCACGCAGCGCGACATACGGATTCCAGCTGTACACTCGCCAACTAAATTAGCCTTTTCATGTGCCGTCTCATATATGACAACTTAATCTAAATGTCAGCTGCGGGATTATTTAACGAGATCCTGATCTATTAAACACTTGTGGCCTTGTGGATGCGGAAATATTGCATTGTTTGTGTCGAGATCGTTGGTACAACGGAGATATATTTTTTGCCTCGCCGTATCGGTTTAAAAGAGATGAACGACATTATTGATAATATTTGCTGCGTGTTTTACGGAGATGTTCAACGATCATACGTGGAATCCTTTGGCAGACGTGCTTTTCCACAGCAGTACGATAAATAACTGCACGAGAGATTTTCGCCTTCAATCTACAAGAATACAAGTATGGTACTTGCATCCGATATTGAAGGCGTTTCGTCGCCAAGTAGAAGTCATGGATTATTTTTCCACCTGCGGCATAGGAGTGGTTTTTAAATGTGTCGTTACAGTTTTACTCTCCAAAATGGTAGAAAATATCAGAAATTGTAGTACATGAATTGTGATGAATAGCAATTGGTATGCGACTGCTAAAACTGATGAGAAATCTTTATGGCCTGAGAGTATAAGAGGTGAGATCATAGCAAAGTCTGTTTCACATAAGAGTAGCTCAGAGTAGCTCAGTTGGTAGAGCACTTGCCCGCGAAAGGCAAAGGTCCAGAGTTCGAGTCTCGGTACGGCACACAGTTTTAATCTGCCAGGAAGTTTCATATCAGCGCACACTCCGCTGCAGAGTGAAAATCTCGTTCTGGAAACATCCCCCAGGCTGTGGCTAAGCCATATCTCCGCAATATCCTTTCTTTCAGAAGTGCTAGTTCTGCAAGGTTCGCAGGAGAGCTTCTGTAAAGCTTGGAAGGTAGGAGACGAGATACTGTCAGAAGTAAAGCTGTGACGACGGGGCGTGAGTCGTGCTTGGGTAGCTCAGTTGGTAGAGCACTTGCCCGCGAAAGGCAAAGGTCCTGAGTTCGAGTCTCGGTCCGGCACACAGTTTTAATCTGCCAGGAAGTTTAATAAGAGTAGAAAGATTTACTTGACTTTAATATACTACGCTATACTACACTGAGGTGAGAAAGTAATGGCTTATCGATACACACATGTACAGATGGCGGTAGTATCGCGTACACAAGGTACAAAAGGGCAGTGCATTGACGTAGCTGTCATTTATACTCAGATAATTCACGTGAAAATGTCTCCGCCCGACTGGAATTAACAGAGATTGAACGCAGGATGGTAGTAGGATCTAGAAGCATGGGAAATTCCATTTCGTAAATCGTTAGGGACTACAATATTCCGAGGTCCTTAGAGTCAAGAGTGTGCCTAGAAAACCAAATTTCAGGCATATCTCAAGCCACGGTCAACACAGTGGCCGACGGCCTTCAGTTAACGACCGAGTGCAGCGGCATTTGCTTATAATTGCCAGCACTAACAGAAAACAACAATGAGTGAAATAACAGCAGAAATCAACGTGGAGAGTACGACTAACGTATCCGCTAGGACAATGCAGCGAAATTTGGCGTTCCTTTGCTACCAGCACGACAACGCCTGCTGCTCCTCTCCTGTGTTTGTGACCACATCGGTTGGACACTAGACAACTGTAAGACCATTGCTTGGTCAGATGAGTCCCTATTTGAATTGGTAAGAGCTGATGGTAGCGTTCTGATGTGGCGCAGACCCCACGAAGCCATAGACCCAAGTTTTCAACAAGAGACGGTGCAAGTTGGTGGTGGCTCCATAATAGTGTAGGCTGTGTTTACATGGAATGGACTTGGTCATCTGGGTCAGCTGAACCTATCATTGACTGGAAATTGCTATGTTCGGCTACTTGAAGCCATTTACAACCATTCAAGGAGTTCATGTTTCCAAGTAATGATGTCATGTCAATGGGCCACAGTTGTTTGAATTTGGTCTGAAGAACATTCTTTGCAATTCGATTTGGCCATCCACATCACACGACATGAATCCCATCGAACTTCTGTGGAACATAATCGAGAAATTAGTTCGTGCACAACATCCTACACCGTCGACACTTTCGCAGTTATGGACAACTATAGAAGAGTAGCTGGTATCTCACGGCTTTTGTCACCTCAGTGTATTACGGCCCCTGTACACATTCGAGTTCATACCGTACGCACATTATAAAACGATGTAGGATTTTGCAATAGTAGAGTAAACGTAATTGCTAACGGCATGAAAGCATTCGCCCATTAGGATAACAATAGCGTATCTGTGATTATTATTAAATCAGGGACAAGAGATTGGTAACGAAGTATGTGATCCAAAAAAACAGAAATGATGCATTCTTCATTTTACAGCCAGCCGGAGTGGCCAAGCGGTTCTAGGCGCTTCAGTCTACAACCGCGCGGCAGCTACGGTCGCAGGTTCGAATCCGGCCTCGGGCATGGATGTGTGCGATGTCCTTAGGTTAGTTAGGTTTAAGTAGTTTTAAGTTCTATGGGACTGATGACCTCATATGTGAAGTCCCATAGTGCTCAGAGCCATTTGAACCATTTTTTTTTCATTTTACAACAGAATGTCGAAATAATGCAATACTTTTCTTTGCGGGAGCTTATTAAATAATCTTGGATGAACCGACTTTCTTCGAAAGATCGAATGTTTTGAAAGCAATGTTCAGTACCGGAATTGAAGTGTACTTCATGTACTTTTGGATATGTGGTAAGAAAACTGACCAATCTGGACGGACACGGAAACGAAGTCACTAGCCGAGAGCTTAATGCATCCAAAACGTTGCATTTTGTAGATTCTAGCGTCGTGGAATCAGTAGAGCATGTGATAATTCAGGTTTCTTTGGAGCGGTCGATTAATGCCGTGCTTTCGTGTGTTAAGCCGAGTTGTTGATTCCATTTCTCAGCACGGTTTTCTGACGAACAGCTCAGTCGTGGCATCTCTACAACACGACGAGGCCAGTCGTCGAAATATCGAGCAAAAAAATGGAATAAACAACTTGACTGAGAAGCCGGAATCAACCCATGATAAGCGACACGTTTTTGTTTGAAATAAAAATTTTGTATCCGTATTTGTTATTGTTCAATGTTGTTATTCATATAGTCCATCTTCTGATAGCCGCTTCGTCATTGATCTGATGCCTTTAATTCGTGTTTCCACATTCAGTAGATCAGAATCAGCAGTGTTTATGTGGATTAATATTGAATGACAACTGTATTCCTCTTTCAACTGCCAGCTTCATCTTGCGTTCCGAAAACGTTTCTGCCGATAGTCATGTTAATTCCCTCGTTCATTGCTACAAAATAATAACAATTTCCGATCTGAAAATGACTATCAATCGTACTTTGTTAATCTGCCTTATGCTTCGACTTTTTTTAGTACTAATTTCACTAAATATTTTAGTTATGCTCGCTGAAATAAAAATTCATTCCCTGAATTCTTGAATGATTTGTGCCAAAAATAAAACTATTTAATAGTGTACTTCCTTTTGTATTTCTTATGTTATTTTGATGCCAGACCTGTTAGCTGTAGTTGGTAAGGAGAGAAGCCGGAAAATAATGTGTCAAAGATTCGATTCTCGCCATGGGCAACAAGTGAACGCCAATCTGTATACACTTCGTCTTCCCTACATTCTGTGCTATCTCTGACGGCAGTTGGTGCGTCATGCTCACGATATAAACATAAAGCACGCTCTAGAGTCCGCTTCCGTTATGGTCTCCAATGACACTCATGCACCTCTCAGCAATCTGTGACGTATTGAAGAAAGATGCAGAATTTTTATTATAAATATTTGTGCTTGTATTGAAAAACTGTTGACAAGCAGTGTCGAAAAAAGTCATTAGGTTCTTTGCAGATGAGTATATTAAAATAAATGTCGAACGAATGAAGGCTTTTGTTTCATATCTTTACGATCGTTAAGTCATTAAAAATAAAGCGCTAACTTAGTTGGAGAAGGAATCGGCCTATGCCTGATCGAAGTAACTATCCCCGAACAATTCATTTAGGAAACCACGCAAAACTTAAACCAGGATCGGCAGGGATTTTTAATCCCACTCCTCCCGAACACGAGTCTCATCTCTCTAACGCAGACACACTCGCTTGGTCTAGTAGTTGATAAAACCGCAGCATCGGAAGTAATGGCATGGTGATAAAAGACCAAGTACTGTACATGTTTGGCCCAAGAATCTGACAGGGAAAGGCTTATTTCCACTCATTAAACACAGAAATGGGCAAAATAGAAGCATCTATTATCTATTTTTCACTCTCAACAAGTCTGCGGTGTATGGGAAAAGAAGTTTCAGAACACTATTTTTTTAGCTTTTCATTCCTGCAGAAGTGAGGATAAAAGTAAAATTTTAGCGTATGGCAGATTTTACTGCATACCAGTGGTCGAATATTATTCCCTTCCTATAGCCTCATTTAATTTTAGCGCAGTGTCCGTAAGTGAATTAAGACGAATGCCGGAACGGCTCCTCAAGTAAGCTACTGAAGCTTCTCCTTCGTGGGTAGAAACTATAAAAAATCAGCGTCGTCATATCTTTGAAGCAGCCTTTTTCAATAGAACGTTAAACTCCAAACTTCCTTTCTTTTTTATCGATTTTTGGGCGGAGAGTTTCATTACCACTATTCATGCGCTAATCTCATTTGCATTGGCTGTATGCTCGTTAAAGGAAACATAACATACTCAGAATTTGGCACATCTCAAATACTCGCACTCGAACTTGTAAGTTATCCATTCTGGGTGTTGTTGAATACCGTGTGTGTGTGTTAAATGAATTACAGTCACAAAGATACGGGACCAGTTGCTGCATGAATTATTAGATAAACTAATATTTCATGAATTGACGGTTGCAAAGACCTGTAGCTACAATTCATTTACGCAGTAATTTTTCTTGGAAGTATCACGTTTTCTATTCGAATCTTTTCCACGTGTCTTCCGTGATCAGTTGCTTACCAGTCTCGTACTCGCTGCACCGACCGGTAACAAGTTGCCTATCTGTTTTTCGGATTCTTTCTTTTAACACCTTCAGGCTGATTTCTGAAGAATCCCAACCACTTGCTGAGGATAGATGGTTGATAGTTTCTGAAGCTTCTCCTTCGTAGGTAGAAACTATCAAAAATCAGCGTCGTCATGTCTTTGAAACAGGTGTCGTATATGTTTAATAGCCAGTGAATTGTGTTGAACTACCTTCTCTATCAAATAAGTATCCAATAGTTCCGACGTTCGACATATTATTTTATTTTCTACTTCCTTTATAAGGCTGCTGTATTTTACTGACCGCTTGTAAAAAATAACATTTTTGGATTTTATTCTGAAATTAGTGATACTGCTTGATGTTTCCCGTGCGAAAAATACTATCCCATCGACCCACAGCTTGCCGTTCTCAAAGATATTTCACTCGTCGCAAGCCACTTTACAGTGTGTGGCGGAGGGTACTTCGCGCACCACTCTCTCTCTCTCACCTGCTTTCCCACCTCTGCCTTACTCTCCTGCAGCATTCACGAATCCTTTGTGGTAAGAAATATTTTCGTTAAGTTATTCTTATGAGTTCGAATTTCTCTGATTTTAGTCACAGTCACTTTACAATATATAGGGTGTAACATGTGTAAGTGCACATATTTTTATTCGTGGTACCTTAATATGTACACACATCACGGTGTTGGTTGTTTTTTCCCTCCATCAAACAGTCTTCCCACTAACGCACACGAACTTTACGACCTGATGTTTTCTGCACGGTCGTAACTGCATTACTACGTGGACTACACCTGTCAGTATAGGCTAAGCATTTTCTGCCCACGCATCTGCACCTCAGCACCTGACCTGCTGCCCAAGAGAAAATAAGCATTAATGGCTTGCTCTTGCCACATGAACTGGGAGGTACTACCCAACCTAAAAATATACACGACTTTTAATAGCTATGATTATTAGTCTGCAAATGACATAATTACTAATGTAATGTTAATCAATACATCGTCCTCAGTCACCAATAGAAATATCTGTACTTATACCCATCACACCCTGTATACGTAACACGTCGGTTGGTTCTTCTCTGAACATAAGCTGTCTGAATTTTAAGAGTAAATCGCTCCATCAAACACAGGGTCTCTTTGCTGCCACTGCAGCTGGATGGGCATCTCTGATACTCTCGCATGCGCTAAACGCAACCATGACAAAACGTGCTGCTCTTACCTGGTAAATGTCCCAGAATGATGAGTAATGTGGAAGGGCGAAGGTACGAAACTAGGAGTCTTCCAGCGAATCTCCGGCCGGTGTTTGCCTTTCTTACAACTAATTATACGTGGTCGCTCCACTTGCGATCGCTCCGCACCCAGATTCCTAGTTATTTTAAGGTTGTGAATACTTCTTCGGAGTGATTGTCATTCGTGGAATCAAAGTATAATTGGTCTTTCCTCATATTTTCTCGTAATAGGGTACATTAATTTATGCCCAGACTCATCTATCAGTCCCTATACCAACCGGTGCTCTTCAGCACATCTTTTAACATTTTTCTGCCATGTTCTAGCTTGCAACTTCCCTACATTTAACAATATATTCCACGAACAATCGCTTGGAGATTACATATTTAACTATCATTTTATTTGTGTTTATTGTCTTATATGTGACATAACTGAAAGTGTCGCTGCAGATCGATCTATGGATCTTGGCTGTAGAAAGTCGAATATCAACAGCCTGGGGGTCGATGAGAGCATTTCGGTCTATCGAGTCCTTCACAGGAACCTAGAGATTGATATTTCCTCAGTGCTCGATTTTGAGATGTAGTATTTTATGAAATTCTGTTAACAGCCATATCTAATCTAAGTATGTTGCAGTAAACGGTGTTCAGTTATTGAAATGTTGTTCAATGAAAAAATGTTAATATAAAACCGAATACACACTGAAATGAAACTTTATTTCAATCTGTATGTCATCTTAGGCAATTCAGATCTGCTCTGAATTTAATGCCTGTTCCCGTAGACGACATAAACTGGATCCTGCGAAGTTAAGAGAAAGTATTCTCGTTCTACCAGTAATTAAGACTTAAATAAACAGCACCACGACAGGTACTGCGAGCAAATACTGTTTTATAAAATGTCAAAACATGAAAATAGTCACATGTAACAATATTCCCACACGGAAGATTTGTCGCTTATAATAGTGTGAAGTATTTATTTAGAATTGTCTCTATAAATATGTGCTAAGGATTTTTTTTCCTTTCTTCTTGACTTGTAGCAGGTAGTTGCACATCTATATGAATGTATGGATTTTGAGAGTATTTCTTGGTGCGGAATACTGAGAGTCAAAGGTGCCCAGTGTGTCTGAATTGTGTGGAAAACATTCCAGAAGGTGTGAGCAGGAACAGTTCGTCAATTCTTCACCGATAATACCGCCATAAGCACTCGAGACAGAATAGAAGCTGTTTGGGAGAGAGCGAATCTATTTCAACAACGAATAAAATGTTCAGAGTGTCTTGTGACTTGATGTCGTGAGACCTATTAGTATCGTAGCTTCTCGATACCGCCGGAGCTGGTGCCTCGAAGACTGCTGAGGGCTCCGTGAGCTGCACTTTGGACATCGCCACCAATGAAGGACCTCTAGGCCACCGACAAATGAAGACCGCCTGCCAGGACGGCGTTATAAGCGGCAGGCACCCTTGCACGAGTCTTCTAGTTCAAGATTACTTCTAGTCGAGATCACTTCCGTACCGCCACTTGGTTCCGACGTACACCAAGTTGTTGATAGCTCTGCCGCCAAACATCCAGTGTACTTAGGCATGTCGGGCCTCTGGCTAATAGTTTCCACGGCTGCCACAAGTTGTCAGCACTGTAGCGAATCTTCACCCACAAGTTGAGTACAATATATTTATTTAAAGTGCTGTTGTATCAACTAATCTTTTGTTTGGCTGTCCAGATTCCTACGGCTACAGATCCTTTGGTCGCCTTCCAGCATTTATGATTAGCAGCGAAGACGTAACATTTGGCTCCTTGGATCATAACGGTTACCGATTCGCATCGGAACACTTGTACTGGCCGTCAGCGTGAATGTTAAAAAAGGGATTGATAACACGCGTGATATTAGCGAATTTCATTGCGGTCAAGTCCTGGGTACGCAATGCGTGAGGCTCTCCAGCTGCGATGTCGGGCGAATATTGAGCTTTTTACATCAAGGGTGTCCTGTGTGTATCTCGATGTGAAGAAAACTGCCGCCACCAAAGTCAACCGTAGCATGCAACAACGTATCGATTATAGGAACCGCACTAAAATATCGCGGAATGTAACAGGGCAGCAGCCTCGCCAGTTGAGTGCCGGGCAACAACAACCAATGAGCACAATGGCATCGTGCCACACTTCCGCACTGTGGGATATCTCTGACCACTGCTCACTGGTCATACGAGTTCTGTGAGATTACATTCGAAATATGAGGCAGTTTGTTCGCCCATTATCATATGACAGAAAAAATTATTGAATTGTCATTATTTCTATTGCGATTCAGCCTGTTATGTCGCCTGTGATATACAATGACTGGGATATGGATGCGCAGACAATAATAAAGGACAACGGACTGCCGTCTGTCCCTCTTGTCGGAACACAGAAGATCTGTATGTCAACTGTTTGGACCTTCTACTAAAATCGGATGGAGGAGCGCTCTCAGACGACCCCGCCTGATATATCATGCAGATATACTGCGCATTATTTCTTTCTGTGTGATTTTACTGCAGCACCATTCCTACAGCCATGACACAGCAATAATTTCAACTTTCCCCAAAGAATTTCCTAGGTTCTTTGACGTATTATATACTGAAGAGCCAAAGAAATTGTTACGTCTGCCTAATATCGTGTTGGGCCCCTGCAAGCACGCAGAACGGGCGCAGCGCGACGTGGCATGGACTCGGGTAATGTCTGAAGTAGTGCTGGAGAGAGCTGACACCATAAATCCTACAGGCCCGTATACATATGCATAAGAGTTCGAGGGGGTGGAGATCTCTTCCGAACAATACATTGCAAGGCATCCCAGATATTCTCAATAATATTCATGTCTGGGAAGTTTGATGGCCAGCGGAAGTGTTTAAACTCGGCAGAATGTTCCTAGTGCCACTCTGTAGTAATTCTGGACGTGTGGGGTGTCGAATTGTCCTGCTGGAATTGCCCAAGAATGCACAATGGACATGAATGGATGGAGGTGATCAGAATGGATGGTTACGTACGTGTACCTGCCAGAGTCGTATCACTCCAACTGCACACCTCCCACAGCATTGCAGAGCCTCCACCAGCTTGAACAGTCCCCTGCTGACATGCAGGGTCCATGGATACATGATGTTGTCTCCATACTCTCGATACAATTTGAAACGAGACTCGGCCGACCAGACTACATGTTTCCAGTCATCAACAGTCCAATGTCGGTGTTGACTGCCCCAGGCGAGGCTTAAAGCTTTGTGTCGTGCAGTCATCAATGGTACACGAGTGGGCCTCCGGCTCCCTCCGAAAGCCCATATCGATTATGCTTCTTTGAATGGTTCTCACTGACACTTTTTGATGGCCCAGCATCGAAATCTACAGCAATTTGTGGAAGAGTTGCACTTCTGTCACGTTTAAGGATTCTCTTCAGTCGTCGTTCGTTCCGTTCTCGCAGGCTCTTTTTCCGACCTCAGCGATGTCGGATATTTGATATTTTGCCGGATTCCTGATATTCACGCTACACTCGTGAAATGGTCGTACGGGAAAGTCCCTACTTCTTCGCTACCTCGGAGATGCTGTGTCCCTGCGCTCGTGCGCCGACTATAACACTACTTTCAAACTCACTTAAATCCGGTGTGGCCGAGCGGTTGTAGGCGCTTCAGTCCGGAACCGCGCGGCCTCGTGATGACTGGGTGTTGTGTGATGTCCTTAGGTTAGTTAGGTTTAAGTAGTTCTAAGTTCTAGGGGACTGATGACCATAGCTGTTAAGTCCCATGGTGCTCAGAGCCATTTTTTGGAACCGCGCGACCGCTACGGTCGCAGGTTCGAATCCTGCCTCGGGCATGGATGTGTATGATGTCCTTAGGTTAGTTAGGGGACTGATGACCTCAGATGTTAAGTCCCATAGTGCTCAGAGCCATTTGAACCATTTTGAACTTAAATCTTGATAACCTCCCTCTGCAGTAGTAGTAACCGATCTAACAACAGGGCCAGACACTTGTCTTATATAGGCGTTGGCGACCGCAGCGGCGTATTCTGCCTGTTTACATACCTCTGTATTTGAATACGCATGCGCGGACCAGTTTCTTTGGCGCTTCAGAGTACTACTCTGATGTACAGATTATTATTTCGGTATCTGACTTACTATTCACATTTTATGAGAGATAATATTCTGTAAGGAACGTACGAGTAAATGGTTTTAAGTGTTTTCTTTACACTCAAATAAAAGAACTAAATGAAAATGTGTAGGAACTGGGATCATCTTCCCACCACTGACTAATGCAAGACGCCTTGACAACTGTCATGTTTCTTGTTTAGTACTGATTCCCAGAAAATTATACAGAGCTAAGGACCGTTCTGAAATCAGTAAAACGGGGAGATCCATAAAAACGGACTGAAGTTATTTGTCTGCGTTAATTCTGGAGGCACGTCAGCTTGTTAAATAAAGGTACTGTGCAGGATTTAAAGCCTTTCAGGTACGTATGACCATTTGATATGTCAATAAATCACATTACAGTCACTCAAAAAGGCAATGCATGCTCCTTTCCTCATAATCACAGTGCTGTCGCTTCCTGCTTTCTGAACGAAGCCGATTATCGTGCTTCTGCTCGTCAGAATATAAACATAAACGTCACCATCATCAGCAACAAGAACAAGACGGTAATATAACGTCTTAAAACCCGCCAGACACTGTTGTGCCCTAAGGTGTTTTAGTTGACCCGCCAGTCAGGAGACGTTAGCCAGTACGAAAGACAGCTTCTTACAATAGAATCTGCATGGAATACAGAGTATATCGTACTCTGTAATTTGCAATACACTTAACTTCAAAAAGAAATTGGTGCTGATGTCTGTGTACTGACCGATCGGGTAAGCATTATCGTTAGTGTTCGCCAACCTACAGAAACAATATTTCTAGGCCACAGCACTATCCCTATCCAACAGTACATCCATCCTGAAAGTGATATAGCATCTCCTAATCACCTTGAACGCATCGCTACAGAACTCCTTTATCAACTTGGAAATTAGCATATACCTGTCCTATCCAGTACACACTACCTTACCCTGTACACCCAATCCCAATATCTGCACACAAATTACTGAAGACTACTCTTGCAGCAACTGGAGTGGCTATTGGGTAATTTCGGAAGCCATCGGCTACTCCTCCTATACACTGATGATATCCCTCACCGACTCCTTCCTGAGGCAGATCCTCTCATACCCTACATTCACATACACTCCTCCCCCAACAGCTCTAACCACACTCCGTGAATTTCGATGATTGTGCCGTTGCTTCCTGCAGATTCAAAGACTGACACACACACACGCAGTAGCAGCGGCATTACCATAGATACAGAGGCACTGCAGAAACTCAAGAAATGCTACAGAATGTCAGAACAAATGCTTAAGATGCACCAGACTGAACGCTTCACTCCCTATTAATACCTCCAAGAACTGTAAAGCATTCTAGCGACTCACTGGCAGTAATTCCACATCTAATTACCCACTTCTCCACAACAACCTATACATAACTGACAACTTGCACAAAGGTATTCACTCTCTGTTATAATTCCCGATAACCCTCATTTCGACTACTTTCCAACAGTCCGTGAATGTACAGATACCACTGCCCCATCCTTCGCTCCAACCTTCCTCATATTCAACGACATTACCACAGAGCTGAACGCATCAGTCACAACACATGGCATTTTCTTCCTAGAAACCGTTGCATTCCTTTATAGCACGGTTCTTGCCAATGCCACCACCCTGATCTGTGGAAATATCAGGAATCTTATATTTCCGAAACCAAGCAAACCCTCTATTGATACATTAGTTTTGTAAATAGAATCCGCCTTTTCTTGCCGCAATGTTTTTTTATTTCATACATATACGTTTCTCCTTTTAGTTTAACGAATCTTCTGTGGAATCAAGAATGATACAGTTTTGTTTTGATATGCGATATTCATAGATTATAAAACATTTCACGTCTCATTTTTTACGTAAATAAGTGATCGCTTACAGTTCTTCATGGTTTTGGTGGTCATCTGTGTTTCGTCTCATCTGGTCACACGTTGGAGGCCGCACTATAACTTCACTATTGATACTTCCTCCTATTAGCCCATGAACGTCATCTGACTGTTTAGATGTATCCTCTCTCAACACATGCATTAACATTAGAATGCGTATCTATCCAGCTGTTCATCAGAGAGGCTTCTGTCCAACTTCTCCTCTAATGACCAACTCTTGTATATCTTATCCATCTCCTACCTTAAACAACAACAAAAATCTGCCATCTTTGTGTCCTTAGATCTCAAAAAAGCCTTTGACTGCGAATGGCATTCTGGCCTTCTTTTCAAGCTTGAGGCCAACGTACTTAAAATTATTAATGTTCACCTTGCTATCGAATAGGCTATCCTTTTTGAATGTCAGCAACACCTAGTCCCATACCTGCCATCCCAATAAAGATATATTTCAAGGCTCTGTCCAACCTCCACGCCTATGCTTCCGTTACATTGTTCACATGCCTAAGCCGGCTCCTCCTGTTCACCTTCTCCAGTACGCTGATGTCACCACGTTCATAGCCCACTACCCTACCCTGCAAAAATTCCAGTCGTTCTGCAAGCTCCATCTTAACCAATGAACCTCCTGGCGCAGCCAGAGGCTCTTCAAGATGAATCCCGACAAAACCTATGCAACAATTATAGGACGATTCGCCAACAGCTTCTGGATCCATGACTTTACCGAAAAAGAAACATTAAAATACTTTGGACTAATGTTCTGTCGCCAGTTTACGTCGGAACCATCCTACTAACTATTCGACAGAAGACACCCAATACAATAAAACTACTGAAATCACTAACTGGCCCATCATCTACAAAACCTAGATCTAATCTTCCATGTATAAATGTTGTCTGGATATTCGCTCTGTCAAAGTTCTACCACTACCTCCAAATACTTCAGCACCACGCGTTCCACTTTGTCTTTCACATCCGTTTACCTTCGCCCTCTCGTGAATCTTAACAAATTCGTTCCCCTCCTCACTCATCCTGAGCACCTCTGTATATCCTACTCTATTCACAAACTCGACTCGCACATCCCCATTATTTACGCTCCAGTTTTGAATCCTGGTATGCTGTCACGTCTGTATCGAAACATCCCACCAACCCAAGACCTTAACACACCCAATATCATCTAGCAACGACATTTTAACCGACTCCCACTCACAGACATTGGAATCTCCACCCCCCCCCCCTACCTCTCTATCTTTACCTATACCTTTCTTCTGTACAACATGGTCCAGCCTACATCCTAAACTTCTGTCCCATTTCCGTTTCCTGCCCCTCGCCGCAAACCACCCTTCATTTCCGTTTTACAAGCCAACCTTTCCATTTTTATAGCAACATTCTGCAAAACCCGTCGCGTTCGCTCTCCTAACTTTATCCTTTTCCAAAGCAGTTCCTTCAAATATCAATCAATGTGGAGTGCTTCTTTTCAAGACTCTCCCATTTCTTCATCATATTTTCTGTGTTTAAAAACCAAAAAGTATGTAAAAAACAATATTTTTAACATCGTTGTATTTTACGTATGTTAAAAATACATGTAAATATTTCATGTTTACACTTTTATTGTAGCGCTCTACATATTTTAAAGAAATCTGGCTGATGAACAGAATGCTTGCACCGCTGAAACACATACCCCCCACCCCCCTCTGTTAATTCTATAGAGAAATAAGAGAAACCAGAGCATTAAAATCTTTGAAATACAGGCCAATACGTTTAGACTTGTTTGTAGCTTAGTTCTGTGTAATGGAAAACCCTCAAAACTTCCAGCCAACTCGATTCATCTCACGAGCGTTGCACGCTGAACATACAGCGAGAGGACGGGTTACATTTTCCCGACGTTATGGTTGTGGTAGCAACAAGTGGTCCGAAGGACTATAGCATATGCAGGAACTCCACCTCACTTGATTCCATGTCACGTGACGTCAGTACCCTTCAGAGAGGAGTTCCGTGCTCAGGACACAGGTCCATTTGCTGTCAGGCAGAGAAGAAATAGCCAGAGTAGGACACCTCGCATACTCCTTTGTAATGTCCATGAAGATCGTAGAGATGCTCTAGAAACATGGCTTCCAATGTAATACCTCTGTAGCAAAACTAAAGGGTCTGCTATGCTGTGTTAAAATTATCTAGGTTTCTAAACATCGAGTGTTCACCGCAAACCGAGCAACTGTTGCATTTCGGATGTTAGACAAAACAGAAGAAGATTAGAACAGGAATGCAAAGAAACCAATGTTACACTCACCTCAAGATTCAACCAACTCACCTATTGCTGAGCACTGTTTGGCCTGTGAGCATGATAGTAGCAAGGTGGTGCAAGGGCCGAGCCACTGGTAAAATGCAATAATGGATTCGATCATGAATAGTGTATCAGATAATGAAATCAACAGGTACGTATGTTTTAGTTTCAATAGACCACGGGATCCGCAATCGATATGCACAGGGAAGGTATTGCTGTTGTAAAGTCGGGGTTCAGTTTGCCCGTTTCATGGTTTCGTTTGAGTCAACACTTCGAGCAGTGGAGATCTGTCCAAGACACACTCAAAGGAGGCAGATAGTGATGGGATGGAAGTATAACAAGAATAACTCAGCTACAAATTTAAAAATCTAGACATTATTATATCTGTATATTCTACTAAAATTTACTTGTTATTAAACAGCAGTCTCCCTGACTTCCATGTAGTCACTATCGCTTTGATTTGATATTTTTCATTCAGCCATTAATAAATCCGTTATATATTTACAGGTAGTAAATAAAACTACGTTGTGCGCTAGTTAGTCGTATTCGATAAGGCACACTGCCAGTAGCGAAAAAGACACGAGTTCATATTCATGTATGAGCATTCTGTGGACTTGAATCGGTACAGATATTGCCTGCTTTATGTGTCGTGTAATCTGCAGGTGGTAGGTAGGCATGCCAGCATCTTAAGAGGTGCAAAGGAAATAAAACCCTCTATAACGTGAGGTAAAGTGGGACTGCATTAAGAAAGAATGACGGAACTGAAGAATGTCTTTACAAAATGGGGTTGTGTTGCTATGGGCATGATACTCGTGGTAGTCGTGTGACGGATACGTACTTGTCGCAGTCTTAGAAAAAGTACTGCCACCATTCTGTTAAAGCAAAATATATATGAACTCTCAAGTTTTATTTGAACACCACAGTGGATTATTGCACATGATCCTCTTGCAAGTATATGCCCTCGTCGTCCCCCAACATGTGAATTGACTTAACTAGCTAGTTGTTGCGTGACTTATAGCTTAAAGAATAATCCGAATTACATTGTAACTCTTTTCTCACACATCAAAAGAACTGTCAGAGATCCGACACTTTTGAACGTGGAGAATAATCTTTTATATTGACCAGCCGTTTTGTTTCGTAGTTTGGTTTGTACTCAAGACATAAAGTAAAATTTGAATAGTCATATTTCAGAAAATATTCCTTCCTTTACGTAATTTTTACAAGGAATAGAAACATTTTATACTTGCTTAACACTGAATGATCTCTTTGATTTTTCAGGAAAAGTATCTCCCTTGTTAAAGTGTTAATTAAATCAATCAATTAATTAATTAGTATCTTTCCAGTCTTCTTGTGGGTCTTCGGTAAAAAATTTTCCGATTTAGATGAACGTACTGTTTGGTTCCAATAGAAATATTGTTGATATATTTATTATAGTGACCCGAGCGTAGACGTTATCACTGGAATGAAATATTAATAGACAAAAATAAATATTTATCACAAACATGTGGCTACAGGCAGACAGGTTGTGTTTTCATGACCGTTACTGAATGCTGCCCGATGATCGTCTGTGTGGTAATAGATTCAGAGTACAGGGTATCAGATTAGAAGTTCACTCTGTTATGTAGAGTCTGAATGTCACTGGCAGCATAAAAATCTCAGAACCACGATCTGAACTGCCCAACTCTCTACTCAGTCTATTAAGCACCCGGAACACTGATTACAAAATGTGGATTCAAATTTAATTTTGTTACTTTAGTAAGAGGAATCTGATTTTAGTTTCGGTTAGAGTATCATTCTCCACACGCGTGCCATTGCCGAAATGAACTTTTCGGTTTGAACCAGGTGCAAAGTCTTTATAACTGAGTTCCCGGGTTCGATTCCCGGCGGGGTCAGGGATTTTCTCTGCCTCGTGATGACTGGGTGTTGTGTGATGTCCTTAGGTTAGTTAGTTTTAAGTAGTTCTAAGTTCTAGGGGACTGATGACCATAGATGTTAAGTCCCATAGTGCTCAGAGCCTTTATAACTGACGTGTTGACGTAATAGCAGCCTTAAGCCCCTCAAAATTAGATCCCGCTTTTCGTCTTGTGGCTGATCAGATCACAGTCTGAATTACAAAATGGAAGCAACAAGAGAAGTATGCCGGTTACTGATTGTCTTAAGCTTAGAGAAGGAATATATCTCGTTAATGAGTGGATTCCCGAGTAGTAAAAGTAATTGCCTTGCAGATATAGATAACTGTTAACGGGAATAGGTAAGACGGAGGTAATTCAAAACAACTTTGTATTAACTTCACTCAGTCACTATTGTGTTCGTGTGACTATGAATATAAAAATGTTAAAGTGCTAATTTATTTACTGTTACACGCTGATGTGCTGGTAATTTCCTGGAATTAGCACATTTTTTTCGCCGTTTTACATAGCGATAAATTAGTGGAAGAAGTAGTTGGTTGGAAACTACGCCAAGACAGCCCTTGGTAACACCAGCTGAGCAGCGGCGCACTGGGAGTGGCACTAACCTTGACAGAACGCATCAAGGTCATGCAGCTGTTTCTATCTGTGTCGTCTAAAATCCAGACAACATCTATTATCGAGACATACCAGCTCAGACCACACTCCCACAATGCATCAATTATTGTTTTTTGAATTTTTCAGATGTGGATTGCTGTAGTTGACTTCACATTGATTTTGAGTTACGATCAACATTCGTTCTAGTGCTCGACAAATACAAGGCATACCTGAGACTGTCAGAATCGTTCAAAGCCAGACATAGTTAATTTTTTATTCAGGATATCACTGTCATATACGTATCTGACTGAGCTTGTAAATGTATTGTGTTCTCAAAAGTAAGCGGGTGATAATAGCGTTATGGGATGAGTTTTTTTATATTTTCGAAGTGATATGACTTAGAAAGTTTCGGATGCGATCCCTGGATCATGACTAGGTGTGTAATGCAGTATAGGTTGAATTTCTTCCGATGTGTCAGTACTACAACGAAGTTTTTTGGGATGAACGCTGTGATAGGGACAAACTGCGTTAGACTTTAGTAGCAACATGGTGTTTGGAGATTACTCTATTAATAACATGTGCTATTCCACTAATTGCTCAATACGGCTGAGGACGATTTTTGAACAGTTTCGAGGGCACTGGTCTGTGTTTTCGGAACAGATTGACGATGGCAAGGTGCGTTGTGGTCTTGAAATTTGCCGAAATTTTAATGCAACCAGTCCTCAAGGAAACCCGAGTTTTAATGTACCCCTCTACGATCACGAGAAATTCAAGATATTGCCTTCTAAAGATGCACACACTTCACAACTACCACAATGTACTTACACTTCGGCAGAGCGGTTCTACGCGCTATAGTCTGGAACCGCGCGACCGCTACAGTCGCAGGTTCAAATCCTGCCTCGGGCATGGCTGTATGTGATGTCCTTAGGTTAGTTAGGTTTAAGTAGTTCTAAGTTCTAGGGGACTGATGACCTCAGAAGTTAAGTCCCATATTGCTCAGAGCCATTTGAACTTGCACTTCATTGTTTTCCCGTGTTGACACAAACACTGATGCACGTAAATTACACCATTTCCCAGAGCCCTCATTAGTCGACTCTTAGCAAAAATCTAAAAGCTTTTCATTTACCCAAGGAGAGCGATTGCTTAGTATATATTAATTGGCTAGTCTCGTGATTTATAATGCTGTAGTATGCTTTCTGTTTTTCTTTTTTTCAGTACATTCCTCATAGACAGGTACCATATGTTTCCAATCCAATATCGTTTAATTTAACAACCTTCCTGTACTGGATATTGTCAACCCGTTTGGTTTGAAAGATTTCCAACGGAAAGGACTGCTCTTCTTGTATGTGATCAAAATATTTTCCGCTGTTGAAGCTGAAATACATCATGAGGTTCAATACAAGAAATTTCACAACTTCTAAAAACTTTCAATATCAGCTTTTATTTAAGATAGTTTTTAGCTATGTTCTTGTGACTTAACGTAAATGTATTTTTTGCTGTAGTAAACTGCTTACACTTGCTGCCAAAAAGAGTTGTGCAGTTGGAAAGAACAGAGAAAATGAAATACAAATGATTTGTGCCCAAAAGTATAATGGAATTGCAAATGAAGATGCTAGATTCAAACTCACGATGACGTAAAAGTGCCTTAGACCTGGTTGCATGCACCAATCCTATTGGGGTGAGAGTCTCTCAGTTGGTGTATACTTGCCGAAGATTTGTTGATCCGCAATTCTTGCTGTCACTTATCGTAGCCTATAAATAGTTATTGGGTTGGAAACGAAGACCGAATAGACCTCAAACGTGTTCTTTCGTGAAGAGATCAAGAGTTTTTAATAACTACTAGGCTATTGTGAGTGGTTTGCAAAAAAAAGAAGCTTCTCCCTTGGTATTACCGGACTTCACTGAGCTCAGTCTTAATGATATGTGTGGGATCACTTCATATCTCCATCGGGTTCAACATCAAGTAGTGTGAAATCGGAATTCTCGACGTGCTTTTTGATAGAATACATCGACACACAGCCTTATTGTCACCCACAACCCCACAACGGTTCAAGGTGGACAGTTCTCCATGTAACCCACAGAACACGTTGATATTATTTAATATCTGCCCATTTCTTTCTCCCTTTCCGCTCAAGCTGGCAGTCTATCTGTTCTCTGTAAGCCACTGACATACTCTGCATTCAGTAAGCTGCCTTATCACATAGTTGCTCTTGAAATCGAGTGACGTTTTGCCATAGGATGCGCGGAATTTCCTCTGCATTATTAGTAATGAGCAGGTCTCCTGATACCAGAGAGTTCACTGAGCTTTTTCTGAAATGTAAAGTTCTTCGATTTTCTGGACACTACTACAGCTCCACCATAGTAACTCCGTAAAACCGGCAAATTTAAAAAAAAAAATAAAAAAAATTAATAAAAACTCCTTTAGTGTTCCAATATTTACGAGTAGCGCTAATTACATATTAGTTCTTAAATATATAATGAAATTTTAAACATTTGATTGGCTGTGTTCCAGCAACCGTATGCTATTTAATTACAGGACGTATATACAGACACTTTGGTTGCACAAAATTTTGTCAATGAGCAGGTTTCGACTGCACTTGGGCGATACCTAAAATTTATACACACACACACACACACACACAGATATATATATATATATATATATATATATATATATATATATATATATATATATATATATATATATATATATATATATATCACATGGAATTTTTTTATTCTGATGAAGATTGCCGTAGTCCAATCGAAACCGTGATCAATTGCCAAAATTTTGTGCAACCGAAATGGCTGTATATACGTCCTGTAATTAAATGTATCAGATAAAAAATGGTTCAAATGGCTCTGAGCACTATGGGACTCAACTGCTGAGGTCATTAGTCCCCTAGAACTTAGAACTAGTTAAACCTAACTAACCTAAGGACATCACAAACATCCATGCCCGAGGCAGGATTCGAACCTGCGACCGTAGCGGTCTTGCGATTCCAGACTGCAGCGCCTTTAACCACACGGCCACTTCGGCCGGCAAAATGTATCAGACAAGAACGGTGTAAATAACCAGGGAAAGATTTTTCGGACTTTCTTGTGTTTCATTCTATAAACTAACCGCGTCAAACATTTGCAAGATATTAACAGTGAAGTAATTTCACAGCAGACAGTCACATAGGAAACAAGACCATTCAAATGGAAAAATTCCCTAGTGGAAAGAACAGATTTATTTTAGTATTGTCATGGAAGCTAAACGTTCGGCAAGGTTCCCAGCGACTGCAACGATTCGTTAACAAAATTTGCACGTTAACAAAACTACTTCATTTATACATGGCATTGATGCACCACGTGTTACCTGAGCCTTCCAGACGGCTCTAAACAACCTGTGATCCACTGAAGGGGTTTTACAGTGAACAGGCGAACAACTTGCGAAGTTATCCGTTAATTTGAGCAGTACTATCACCTTCATCACCGCCGCCAGTCATTTGCAGAACTGGTTTCCTTTTACGTAAACAATTAGTGCTACTGTGGCCGGTCCTGCCTGTGCTCTGCTCCCATAGAAAGCAAGTGTCAGATATGGCTTTGGGTTCCACAATTTGCATGAGGGAGAATTGGAACCGGCAGAAGTGCTCAAACCAGTTAGTCCGAGGTGACATTAAAATTCTTCGGCTATATTTAACACGCGTATCACTTCCAGAGGCAGCTGGAATAGCGAAGCTGAATGTGGAAAACCCACTTGCCGAATCAAATCAGAGCAAAAATTCTTTGACTGTTAATAAGGGTCAGCATATGCTACCTTAATTTTCATTTATGCTTTTGAGAAGGAATGTTACCCTCTTTGTGACAACACCAGTAATCAACTTAGATGATACGTAAAAGAAAGTAACATTAACGGTAGAGTATGAAAATGATACCTCTGTTAAAATACCGTCATGGAAGAAGAATGACGGAAGCTATTCTGAAATCAAACATAGTTACATACTAGGGAAGGATATTATTCACAGAAAGCATAATTGATTATGAAAACACTTACGATTCGAAATCCACTCTAGCTAAATAGTCCCAAATAAGCCAAGAATTTGGTTTCTGTAGAATTTCTAAAAGTATGTGAATCCAGGTTACAGCCTTTCTAACCGGTATCGAGATCGTTTAAATGAAAGAGAAATTGTGGAGCGGTAGTTCTCAAAAGTTCCGATAATGCGGACCCCATTTTTATTCGGAAAGTTATCTGCGGAGCAATGTCATAAGTAATTTATTCTAAAGATACACGATTGTTGCCTAGTGAACGAAATTTCAACTGAAAATGCAGTAACGTATAGTAACACTGTAACAATATAGTAATAAAGAAAATACAGTAATAGAGTACAGTAACTGGAAATCAATGTCCACTTAATAAACAATGTTCTGAAATGTGGGATCACTAATGTGAGGAATGAAATTCTTTGTGTTTTTCAACGTGTGGAATAAGTTTTGTCACTATTAATATTAGGTCTTATTACACAGTAAAATGATTTCATTTTAAGGTTTTAATACTGCAAAGAGCAGGAAAGGTCTTCTCAAGTAACTAAGTGTTAGGGAAAGGCATCAAATGTTGCAGCGCCTCTTTAGACAACTCTTCGTACTCACAACCCACACGTAACCAAAAGCTACAAAGTTAATTTTCCTTGAAAACATTTTTCGATGAAATATTGCAGGATAGTTGAAATAGCTGTTCTTGTCCTGTGTCAGAGAGAGTTCACCTTTAGTGAAAGGATCTTCAGTCTAGCAATTACCAGATTGTGGGATAGGGAAATATTCCGGAAAACTTACAGCTTATGCTATCAAGTGACTTACATGTGTTCTGCACTTCAGCAGAAAGTTTATCACCCGGATAATCAAAAAAGTCCCTGAGCACTGGAAATGACGAACCGTTATTGTTCTGTACTCGTACTGCCCACAGTTGCAGTTTGTTAATTGTAGCTTCAACTTTACTCTCAACCTCCTCGATATTAACGTTTTTTCCTAGCAGGCCTCAGTTAAATACGTTGAGAAAGGGGAAGATATCCACCAAATAGGCCACTTTACACAACGAATCAAAATCACGCAATTTGTCGCTTGAAAAACAATGTTGCTTGTCTAAAAGAAACAAGCACACTTCATCATGCAGCTCAGAGAATCGATATAGAACTTTCGCTCTTGACAAACGACGCACTAGAGTATATAAGAAAGTTTTGTGTGTTCATTGCCAATTTCTTCACATAAAACTGTGGAAAGATGGGAATTTAGAGAACGTGGTTTAATGAAATTAACAAGTTCTGGAACTTCACCCAGAACAAATTTCAAATCCACAAGCATTTTTCTTGTTGCTAAAGCTTTTCTGTGTATGAAGCTATGAGTACACTACTTCTGATGCTAAAGGCTGTACTCGGGCCATTAGGCCTGTCTTCCAACGTGTAAAAGTGCCCTAACAAGGAGAGAATTTCTCTCGCTTGAAGTAGTCCTATGTAACGGTTGACCAACTTCAGGTCAGAAATTTAGTAAAGCAGGGAAACATTTAAATTTCCAAGTGCTTTCTTTTTAGTAGATGAGAAAAATACTTCTTGCATAACAACTGTGAGTTACATTTTATTACATCACTTTTTTAAATGGCACTTGCCTATTGATATTAACAAACAAGAAGTAGTGCAAATTAAAATGTCATTAGAGCTATTTGCAGGACTCCAATGCGAGCCATTTATGAGATATCGTATTTTGAAAAGATCCCACACTTGTACAAGACCTGTTCACACACTAAAGAACAACGTAACTGTATACACAAGTTATGCGGATTATGACCAGTAACGAGACAGTTGACGATCACATGTTGTGTTTAAAATGACCACCGGCAGCGGTGATACACTCTTCCAGTCTGGTATGGAACGACTGCTGCACACGTGCTTGCATTTCAGCGGAGATGTTCAAGCAGGCTGCAGCAATAAGTCGCTGCACATCATCTTACATAGCTGGTACGTCCTTGTAGACAACGTCTTTCGGCTTTCCCTACAGAAAGAAGTCTTTAAGCGTCAAATCCGGAGAACTGGCCGCCAAGGTACTTGCACAAGTCCTCTGCGTCAAATCCAACGATTTGGAAATGATTCTTGAAGACATGTAGAAGTCCTTCGTACACTATGGCCTGGACAGGCATCATGTTGATACCACAGGTTTTTCCTAGTCTGCAGTGGAACGACGTCTAGCATCAGTGGAAGATGGTATGTTATGAGGCTGCGATACTTGTGCGTGTTCAGTGTTCCGTCTATGAAGAACGGGCCTATGAGCTGATGGTTTACTATCGTACACCACACGTTTACACTCCATGGACGCTGACGTTCCATCTGACGGAGTCATCGGGGATTGTCAACAAACCAATAGCGCATATCTCGACGGTTTGGTAAATGTATCTTCATCACTAAACAAGATACATAATACATCTGGAGCATCCTGCTTTAATACGAAAGTACAAAAGTTAAAGATTCTCGTAATCGTTTCCATGCAGCTCTTGATGAAGAGAGACGTAATAGGGAAGGAACCCATGACATTGGGGAATGCGTTGTACACTTGCCTGACTGATGCCACTTCTAGGCGCTTCATTCCGGAACCGCGCTGCTAGTACGGTCGCAGGTTCGAATGCTGCCTCGGGCATGGATGTGTGTGATGTCCTTAGGTTAGTTAGTTTTAAGTAGTTCTACGTCTAGGGGACTGATGACATAAGACGTTAAGTCCCATAGTGCTTGGAGCCATTTGAACCATTTTTTGATGCCACTTCCTCGTGCGATTGCGCGGGAGCTAATGTGCGTATCAGTTGCAACAGCAGTAAGAACATTAATTTCTCCCTCTTATGTCGTCGCTTTTATCCTTCTGTTAGGTTGTCTAGGTGTTATACAATCACTTTCACGTAAGTGGTTGAAGAGGTTGGTAAATAGTTGCCGATATGGTTGACATCTATTGGGATATCTTACCGTATACACCGTACAAGAACGAACTGCATTCCTCCTACACTCTCCATATACCGTGAGCATGTCAGCTTTTTCCGTGTTAGTCAATGCTGTTGTCCACTCACGACTTACTGCTTGGACTGCCACACACTAACTGACTAGCAAGTTGCAATGCACTCAAGGAACATACAAGGACACTGTAAGCAAACATAACAACATCGTACCTAGCAAATACGCAGGTTGAATGGCACAAACAAGTGTCGGGGTGGAAACTGTTCAAAGTGCGCTATTTCGTAAAAACCTCTCACTAGAATCTTGCAAAAAACACCAGTGACATTTTAATTTACCCTACTTATAGTCTGTTAATGTCAACAGACATTACTGAATTTAAAAAGTGTTCGTTCGCTCAAAAAATACAGTTTGTAAGTATTATTACAATCTGTTTATTGGGCAACAATACGTGCCTCTGACTACCAATCTATTCTTTGAAAACAGCACATCACTAGCACTTTCCATTTCCACAATATCTGCGGTGCAAGTTTTAGATTATTCACCCTGATACAAATGTATTGTGTGATGAATATCTTGCATCCAGTAGAAACTGCAGCTACCTTGCATCTCCGCTGTGTCTGTATCAAATTGGACTAACAGGAAACACTGAGCAAGTAGAAAGGAGAGCAAAGCAATTAATCATATGTCTGCTTGACGTGCTAAAGTTTCTATGAAAGTTTTTTGCAAAATTTGAGCTGGCTGACTCCACAAGAAAATCATTTGTTGTCTTGCGAAAATCAGCTTAGGAAATCTCTTGTATATGTCTGCAGGGCAGAACCCATGAATCTAACTGAAACGTCGCCGGTAGTGACCGTGAATATATAATGGGGCTCATAAGAACTCACTCAGAAGCTTCTTATTGCCAAATCCGACACGTGAATTGAACATAAATAAATCGTAACATACGGTATGTTAGAAAGTGATTTGTATTGTACAGATGTACATACAAAGGAAAACAATTATACAAACACCCTTTCGTTGTGTGTCCAATACAAGACACTAAAAAGCGTCTAGGACTGCAACTAAACCGTATGCTTCTGGGGCGACAATGTATGTATGACCACAGCCAGTGGCGCCCGGATAAGCAGCAGGTTGTGGTTTCGGACGAATCTCGCAACACAGGCGCATTAGCTTAATGATATAAATCTACATACGCTTCTGAGCAATGTACTAGAGAAATAAAAAATCGTGATCGTAGGGTGTGCTTTCGACGACGTCGGCAGCCGTGACAGTTACGAACTGTAGGTGTTCTCAAAAGCAGTTTGTAGCTGCGGCAAGCTATACCTCCCCTTTTCCCCATTTTCCCTGACCATGTACTCGGTATGCAATGCTTCAGGACGGAAGTAACTTTTACGTGATTTGCCACTGCCAAGTATGCAGCGCGGTGAACCTTGGGATACACACAGAAAGAACTGCTGCAGTATAGTACAGACACACACACACACACACACACACACACACACACACAAGGTAACTGAAAGAACTACGCAATGAGACGAACAGAAATGACACACTTTATAAAGACAATAACTACACTGAAGTCACCGCGATTCACGATGGTCCCCTTGACGTTACATGGTTCTTAATAAGGTGTGTGATCAACACGCATGCAACATGGTCCAATGCTGGCCACTAGGCTGGTAACGATATCTTACGGTAAGGCGTTCCATTCCTTCACGAGGGCGGCTAACAATTGCTGTACGATCATCGGTGAACAAGAATGTGCTGCAGTACGTCTCGCCAACGCATCATATATTTGCTCGATGAACTTTAAGTCGGGGGAACGGACAGCCCAGTCCATTCACAGAATATCCTCTCGTTCCAAAAGTTAGAATGCCCGCGCAGTTCAATACGCTCGCTAATTTTCATCCATAACAACGAAGTCAAGGTCGAATGCAACCCTGAAAACATGCTCATGTGGAAAGAGTACAGTGTCACAATAGCGTTGACCGGTGCGTGTATCATCTTCAAAGATCAGAGGTCAGTAAGCCCACTAAACATTATGCCTCCCCAAACCCTAACACCTCGACCACCAAAATGATCACGTTTGACAATTTTCCTGGGTGCATTACTAGTTTGTATCTTTCGCCATATGAGGGTATGTCCAGCGTTGTTGAACACAATTGTTTTGGTTGTCAGTACAATCTTCTGGCCAACTCGGTCGCCTAATCTCTCTCCACGTGATTTTCCCCTGTGAGGCAAATTGAAGGGTGAGGTGTACTCAAATAATCCTCACACTCTGGAAGAGCTACTGCAGAACATTGAAAAGGATATAACTACTCCTCCTCAGGTAGAGTTGCTACGTGTGTCTCAGAGTTTGATAAACTGAATACAGAGCTGCATCGACGTCAATGGTTACCATTTGCAGTATCTTCTGTGATGATCATAAGGAAGGATCACTTCCGCGTCAGTCTTATTGTAAATATTTTCCGGGTCAGTTTTATGTTGCCCACCCTGTACGACATTCTGAACGAGACTGAATCCCAACAATGGTATTCTTAGTCAAAGCCTGTATACAGTCAGTAGCGCCCTCTGGATTCAATCTACCAGCTTGTAGAGAAAGTCTATTTGTATTGGTGCACGTTTATGAATCCAATTCCTGATGTTGGCCATGAAGACGATCCCAGCTTTGCCTCAACAAGTACAAAATTTAGACTACACAGATTCCTACGGTTTGGCTACACGATAGGAATGATAACTGAAATACAAATCTAAAAATGCAGCATCTCTCATAATTTAAAATTTTCATTTTTTATTTTATTTTTTGTTTTGTTTAATGTACTGAGACGGTCAGGTACGTTATGTTCTAATGATGCACCAAGGCGCTGTGGCCGAGCGGTTCTAGGCGTTTCAGTCCGGAACCGCGCTGCTGCTGCGGTTGCAGGTTCGTATCCTGCCTACTGCATGGATGTGAGTGATGCCCTTAGGTTAGTTAGGTTTAAGTAGTTCTAAGTCTAGGGGACTGATGACCTCAGATGTTTAGCCCCATAATGCTTAGAGCCATTTGAACCATTTTTGATGCACCAATGTTTCTACTTTTAGCGAAAGAAAAGCGACAAGACACACTGACATACCACATGCAACGTTTACATCATTGTGATAAAATAGTTTTACTACACCTTATCAACTGAGACACAAAAGATAACGCAAGTAAGTGAAATTAATCTTATAGCTGCCGTATAGAAAGTACATTCATTCAGACTACACATCAGTATCCTTAATTATCCTTATTTTAAAATTATAACGGGCGATCAAGAAGTTTCCGCTTGAGGGTGTTGCTGCAACGAATATGCAACATAGCCCGAGTCAAGCGCGGTTATACACCACCGATATGTACGCAAGGTATTAGCGTGTCATTCACTTCTTTCCAATGTGCGTGTGGTAAATGCGCAAATATGAATTATAGCGATGTTTTTACCAAAAGTGTCTAAACAGGACTATCGTTCTGTTATTCTTTTCTTCGCTGCCGAACGACGAACATCGATAGCAATCCATAGGAAAATGAAGAATGAATATAGGGCACCATGTCCCACGAAAACCACCGTTGTTGAATGGTGCGCCAAGTTCTGTGCTGATCGTGGTTCGAAATAAGATGCCGATCAATCTGGGAAGCCAGCCTCATCGATTACGGAGAAGTGGGAGACAATTGAGCACACGCCCTATAGTCCTGTTCTCACCCCATGCGATTATCACGCATGCGTTACCTTAAAAAAAGGCTTTGAAAGGTCGATGATTCCTGTCGGACGCGAAGTTACAGACTTCTTCATGCAACAGAACACTGTGTTTTACCAAACGGTTTTCTCCAACCTGTTGCGTTGGTGGAATGATTGCCTCAATGCTGAAGCGATTTTTCCTAACTGCTTACCGATTCTGGGCCTACGGGAAACTTTTTAACCACTCTTATATTTCTTGTGATACTCTTTTTAAGAGTGTGGAAGAAATTTTTAACGTACCGTCAATGTGACGATCTTTCGTGAAGGAGCACAAAAATGGGTTCAAAATGGCTCTGAGCACTATGGAACTTAACATCTGTGGTCATCAGTCCCATAGAACTTAGAACTACTTAAACCTAATTAACCTAAGGACATCACACATCCATGCCCAAGGCAGGATTCGAACCTGCGAGAAGGAGCACAAACCCTTACTGAAGAAGACTACAAAAGATAACGGACCCTAGCCTTCCATAACAATCTGCCGCGGCATTTGCCTCAGATAATTTGAGGAAATCACAAGAAAATCTAAATCCGGATCGACTGATGGCATTTTGAGCATCGCATCTCCTAAATACGAGTTCAGTTTCTCACCACTGTGCAGGTCGCAGGATACCAAAATGTAGGAACTTATGAGTAAAACGAAATTTGTTTTCAGGAATGTACTGGATGATGGAAAAGTTTGTCTCTTTTCAGCTTACCCGAGCATGAGACCTAACTGGAAGTTAAAATGTGGGGTGAATGCTCACCATGAAAAAACCCTACAAATTTTTTACAACTGTTATATGGATATGTTTTACCCTTATTGAGCTAAGATAATATTGAAAATCTTACTGCACTGATGAAATTTTGTCAGTGATTACCATTCAATGGAGGTTGTCGTGTTAAGATCATTCTGATGATGGAAGAACGTAAAATCGAAATGCTTAAATTTACTTTTGAATACATTATGGGAAAGGCAGTGATCAATGTCTTACAAATATTTACTATTAAAACAGTCTTGATCACAATTTATTTATCAAGGTGACCGGTTTCGACCACTACTGTGGTCATCTTCAGACCATTGAGTAGGAACCTCTTTCCGTTGGAGAATTTCCAAGAGAAAGAGGTTCCTACTCAATGGTCTGAAGATGACCACAGTAGTGGTCGAAACCGGTCACCTTGATAAATAAATTGTGATCAAGACTGTTTTAATAGTAAATATGCGTAAAAATTTGTTGGCATTTGAGTTACTAATCCAACATTTTTACTTTCAAATTTAACACTATTACGATCTGGCATCCATCTTGAATAAAATCAGAATGTAACTAGCTTCTATACACTTTTGTTACAGAATCCTGCAGCCGGTGGCGAAAAACAGTCCGTGACGGTTTCATTCACTTACTCATCATCTAGGGTGCACAAATTTGACCGAGAGACGTCCAATGCCCTTAAATATCATATCAAACCTTTCCAAAAATTTCTCAATCCATTTTAGCAGAAGTAGAGGCCTACTTTACTCTTCATCTTACACTTTTTCTCCGGCTGCATTGCATTCTCTCAAAAACTAATGAACGATTGAGTCACTGCCCTCTACATTAGCGTAAAACTCACAGAATAGGCTGTGGATGTTGTTTATGTCATGTTTGGCTCATTCAAAGAGCAAACAATAGCACAAATTTAAGGTGGGTTGAATTATATTCTGTTGACCTTGATAAATACCTGCCCCCCTTTTCACACAGATGATAACTGTGCATTTTCTTAACCAAAACCTAGACAGTACTATATCAACTCCCAATGGGCAGGACTGAGGCTAGGCATGCTATTCCGCTGGCTTCCGCAGCCCAGGAATGCCAACATCCTGGACCGCACTTCTTATTTTATTTATTTATCCTGCTTCGTAGGGTCATGCGAGCCGAAACTACGTGGCATAGAACGAATCAGCATGTAGTTTACAGAATGCCGATTAGAAAATTCGCAAAGAAAGATTCAAAGAATTAGTGAAACACGAAAAACAGGGAGTATACCGGTGCGAATAAATAACACGTTACGGAGTACAGTTTATAACTACTGTGAAGAACTCTTGTACAGAATCGAAGTTATGTGCCACAATAAAACTTCTGTGTTTCTATTTGAATACTTTGGGTTCACAACTCAATGTTTTTCTGTTCTGCTGGAAGCCTATTCGAAATGATACCTGCTGAATAGTACACATGTGTCTTAATAGTGCTTTAGGGAGAGTGTGTCTTTTTTTCCAGTATAGTGTTCACTGAATGGATGTTGTATTGTCTTCTGAACGAGTCAACAATGTCGCGACAAATTCAATGATGGAATACATACAGTCAGCCAAATTAATGTGACCACCGCCTATGTTCGACAGCAGCATGCAATAACCACTCACAGACGGCAGGTGGCAGCAGTCGTCGTCGCAATGCGGGAACGGAGCGATTTATCTGACGTCCAGAGGGGCATGATCATTGGCTTTCGGGCCGAGGGTGGAAGTATTTCCGAAACGGCTACAGTTGTGAACTGTTCGCATGTCGCCGTGGTTAAAGTATACTCTGCATGGCAAAATGGCACTATCCAAAACCTGGGCCGAAGCAACTGTGGTGCTTCATAGGTCATAGATGATGGGGATTGGCAATGGCTAGGCCCCCCACACGGATCCTCTATGATCTCATTCCTTTCCCCCATCTGCTCCTATTCTTCGAACATATCCACATACTCTACATCTCCCGTCACCTTGATCCCACACACCCCCTGGCTGCTCCTCTCCTCTCCTGTCCCCGCCCCCTACCGCGCCTTCACTGTTACATCCCCCCTACCCTCCATCTCTACACCCTCCATCTCCTTTACCAATGTGGCTTCCATCAACTCCCCCTCCCAGATGATGCCCTCTCTCCCTCCAGTCATCTCTCCTATAAACTCTGATCCTCACCCCCCCCCACCCATCCATCCTGTTTTCTCCCCACCTAACCTCTTCCTACCACCCTTCCCCCCCCCCCCCCCGAGTCCTTTTGTGTTCCCCTCCTCTGCCTTCCCCACTCCCTGTCGCGTCTGCCCAGCACCCCCCACCCCTCTTATGGGTCCTGATCCTCATCTGGCTCCTTTCCCCCCTCCCCCCTTCGTTTTTCCTCTCCTTCCCCCCTTTTTATTTTGTCATCATCTGTCCAGTTTCCCCCCCCCCCCCCCCCACTGGCTCACGGCTGTGGTATGTCATATTTGCCAACTTTTTAGTGCAGTGTTCAAGTGAATGTTCAGTGTTGTTCGTCTTTCCAAAGTGTTGCGAACAGAAACCATGCTGTCGCTGGGTGTGAATTTTATGTCTTTTGCGAACAGAAACCAGACTGTCGCCATGTTTTTTAATTGTCTGTCTATTAATTTACCACTGGACTCGCATTCGGGAGGACAACGGTTCAATCCCGTCTCCAGCCATCCTGATTTAGGTTTTCCGTGATTTCCCTAAATCGTTTCAGGCAAATGCCGGGATCGTTCCTTTGAAAGGGCACGGCCGATTTCCTTCCCCATCCTTCCCTAACCCGAGCTAGCGCTCCGTCTCTAATGACCTCGTTGTCGACGGGACGTTAAACAACACTAACCTAACCTATTAATTTACCTGTCTCCTTTATATGTATTTTATTAGCATTATCATCCCTTTGTTCTATGTTTTAAGTTCCACGATTTTTTTTCGCCATGTTACCATTTCAATCTCCGATTTTATCGCCTGTTTTTATTCTTTATTATCTTCATCTTTTTCAAACAAAGTCTGTAGGCTGAAGAGCGGCATACTGAGCTACTGCCAGCCCACCCCCTTCGGGGGGAATCGAAACGCAATAAAGAAAAAAAAATGGCTAGGGCGGTGTGGCCGAGCGGTTATAGGCCCTTCAGTCTGGAACCGCGCAACCGCTACCGTCGCAGGTTCGAATCCTGCCTCAGGCATGGATGAGTGTGATGTCCTTAAGTTGGTTAGGTTTAAGTAGTTCTAAGTCTAGGGGACTGATGACCTCGGATGTTAAGTCCCATAGTGCTCAGAGCCATTTGAACCATTTTTGACAATGGCTACAGAGATGGGTACGGGCGAATAGACGCGCAACTGTCGAGCAACTGATCACCCAAATGAACCAAGGTGCTACCAACAATGTCTCCTCAACGGCGGCTCACCACACGTTCCTGCATATTGTCCTCCGCATCAGGCGCTTCTTTCTTCCACCTGTGCTGACTGCTGTTCAACGACGACGTGTGCTGGAATTTGAAATTAGCAGCTGGACTTACACTGTTGTGACAGATGGTCTTTTCAGGTGACACACATTTTGTGCTTCATCAATGTGAAACGTCTCCAAGGAGACACCCTGCAAAAAGCGTCTGAAGGTTCTAGGCCGCAGGAAGGAGCGTTGTGGTGTAGGAAGTGTTTTCGTGGCATTCCCTGGATAATCTCATCATTACGGAAGTCACAATGGAGGACCACAAGTACGTACCTATCCTTGGCGACCATGTCAATCCCTACATGCAATTTGTGTTTCCTCGGCACTATGGCATACATCAGCAGGACGATGCATGTCACACAAATTCAAATGGCTCCAAGCACTATGGGACTTAACATCTGAGTTCATGTCGCCTAGACTTAGAACTACTTAAACCTAACCAACCTAAGGACATCACCACATCCATGCCCGAGGCAGGATTCGAACCTGCGACTGCAGCAGCAGCGAGGTGCCGGGCTGAAGCGCCTAGAACCGCTCGGCCACAACGGCCGGCCATGTCACACAGCTCGCAGTGTACTTGCTTGTATTTTCCGTACTCCCTTGGCCACAAACGTCCTTAGATTTAGACCCAATGGAGAGTCTGTGGGGCCACCTCGACCGGGCTGTTTCCGCAATGGATTCTCAATCGATAAACGTAGCGCATTGGTCACCGCACTAGAGTCGGCATGGCTCCACATCGCTGTCGGTACCTCCCAAAACTTCATTGGCTCTCTTCCTGCACGCCTTTCAGCGGTCTGTGCTTCAAAAAGATGGTTATTCAGACTTTTACAGGTGGTCACATTAATGTGACTGGAGAGTGTATGTAGTGGGACGGCAGAGTTAGAATAACGAGACCCCAGCACAATGGCCTAGATGACTGGGTGTTGTGTGATGTCCTTAGGTTAGTTAGGTTTAAGTAGTTCTAAGTTCTAGGGGACTGATGACCATAGATGTTAAGTCCCATAGTGCTCAGAGCCATTTGAACCATTTGAACAATGGCCTATACGAAGTTCGTGAACTGACACCGCAGCTCAGCCTGACCGTCCGTTTCTGGGCTAAGAATATTTTTGGTGAGTGCACAGAATTGCTCCAAACACAGCACCATACGAGACAGCAGAGTGAAAGTAAGCAAAGTAAACAAGTTTTCGTGTTTCAGTGTCGCAAACAGTTGAGATCATTCCTATCGCGAAGAAAGCGGCATTCATTTCCTGCACAGGATCATGAACCTGATATTTCCGAGAACGCCTTTCTGCTTTTCCCCCAGTTCTAAGAATTATAAATGGTAGACTTCACTGGACACGTGAATGCCAGCGATGGCGTGCTGTGTGGCAAAGTGCGGTCGACTCCATCTGATGACTTCCTCTTAATTACTGAACGTGAACGTGTTAGGTGCTTCTGCGGGGACCGTGACTGATTAGCTGCTTTGTGATCGGTATTCTCGGGCATATATAAAGTGCGATCATTCTGGGCTACATTAGATACAAAATGTGACCCAGACTCCTAATTATTGAGGGCAATGCAAACAGTAATCGGTCTGTCTGAGAGGAAGATATTTTCCGTGTTATAGTAGCCCTGCAGTAAAATGTGTATATTCGTTACTGAATAATGAATATTCCACGAGACTCGAAGAATCGATTCTGTGCTCTCTAAAGTCGAACCTCGTCTTTCCTGTACAGAAGTTTGCCCCCACATGAGTTGGATCTGTACTTCTTGTATTCCACTTGTTCGTCCGAGCGAGCCGAGTCATTCCTGAGTAGGGCTCGAATTTTTAGGTGTTAAAAATTAGGGAATTATTTATTTTTTACAGTTCAAAAATACTTGAATTATGTGGCAAAAAGTGAAAATATTTTATTTATGATCCAGTTTATCTTTGTGAATATGAACACTATTCAGTACTCACGAATAAAATTTACGCTATGCCTTACTGACCGCTGAAGAATTATAATACACAATCCGATTCATTCTCAAATCGTCAGTTTCAAATGACCGAAGATTATCCCGACACACTACCTTATACCGGGAAAATGAGCGCTGCACGTCACAAGATGTCCACCTGGTAAATTTTTAGCGGGTCACGTCGCTCAGGCTCACATCGATATCCTCTTCCTGATGGCCATCTGACACATTTGAAATTTAGCACGTAATTTGAATTCGACTATTGCTTTCAAACACACGTCCGAATTTAATTTGAAACATTTGTGCTGTAGACTGTAGATCCGTGGATCCGCGAAGACTGTTTTCTTTCGATTACAAGAACGTGCTGAAATGTTTATTACAAAAGACTCTCATTTCAAGTTTGATAGTTGTGCTGCTAAGGAAACACAGGTTAGCAGATATGTATACCAAGTCAATTTTTAACACTTTGTCACGTAGCATTTCCTGAAGAATTCCAACTGGAGTTCCACGCCTTTGTCTCGTACATTAACTACTAAGTCAAAAATAATTAAAATTTTCTGCTTAATATTGGACTGCACCGAGCCAAGTACCCACCGCGTTATTACTCATGTGGATCGCAGTCGTAATTTGGGTTTTTTAGTCCTAAATACGTGAATTATTCTCGGTGACTTAATGAACCCACTGTTCTCATTAGAAATAAATTTATCCACGTTAGGATTTACTGCTCTAACTGTTTACATAGTATGTATGAACCATTCGCAATGCCTGTAGCGTGGATCAGTTTAGGAAAACTAACAAGAAGACCTGCCGCTGCCTCCTTCATTCATGCGTCAAGCTCCGTTATTAACAGAAAAACATTGTCAAACTTCACACCACCTGGCAAAAAATTTACATTGCTTCATTAAACAATCTATCAACAAGCACATGGTTCGCAGTAGTCATTTCTTAGCTTGTTAGCAAAAAAAAAAAAAAAAAAAAAAAATCTTTGAAATCATTTTACAGTTTTTTATTACGCCGACAGTGAAATTTCGAACTTTTCTGCGAGTAGAGTCTAAAGTTCGTCTAACGTAAGCCAGGTATCCCCATTTTCACATACGGAACGAATTCGTTGCAGAGTTTGCTGGTAACACTTTGGAAGACTCTGTTTTGTTAACGTTGACTCTTCAGGAGTGTAAAGCTTTGAGTATTTGGAGAGAAACTTCCTTGGCACTGGATTATTTATCTTAGAAAAAGGTGTGTCGAATGACACAAATGCCGTGCATGAATCTTGACAAGAAACTGGAGATATATCAAGTCCTGCAGAAGAACCTGGATCTGCGTGACTAATTACAGGACGTTTTCCCATCAGGCGCGAAACTGCAACGATATGTTCCTTGCACTCCAGGTGGTGTGTAACTTGAGGTCACTGGTCCGTCTTTGCTGCTTTCCCATTTGATTGGCGGAATTGGTTGCGTCCATCTGAACTGAAATTATCCTTAAATACTGAAATATACTGCGGCAAACGAAAACAAAACTTTTTCTGTTACATTAGGGATGATATTTTCTTGCACTTCACAACACCAGAAATCAACTACATTTGAGTGCGTAGGAAGGAATGTGAGACACGTGGTACAATATGGCTGTGGACAGGGACATCCCCGGCTTCTGTGATGAGTGCGACCGATAAGATCATAAACACACAGTTGCAAGCTGCAAAAATACACTCCTGGAAATTGAAATAAGAACACCGTGAATTCATTGTCCCAGGAAGGGGAAACTTTATTGACACATTCCTGGGGTCAGATACATCACATGATCACACTGACAGAACCACAGGCACATAGACACAGGCAACAGAGCATGCACAATGTCGGCACTAGTACAGTGTATATCCACCTTTCGCAGCAATGCAGGCTGCTATTCTCCCATGGAGACGATCGTAGAGATGCTGGATGTAGTCCTGCGGAACGGCTTGCCATGCCATTTCCACCTGGCGCCTCAGTTGGACCAGCGTTCGTGCTGGACGTGCAGACCGCGTGAGACGACGCTTCATCCAGTCCCAAACATGCTCAATGGGGGACAGATCCGGAGATCTTGCTGGCCAGGGTAGTTGACTTACACCTTCTAGAGCACGTTGGGTGGCACGGGATACATGCGGACGTGCATTGTCCTGTTGGAACAGCAAGGTCCCTTGCCGGTCTAGGAATGGTAGAACGATGGGTTCGATGACGGTTTGGATGTACCGTGCACTATTCAGTGTCCCCTCGACGATCACCAGTGGTGTACGGCCAGTGTAGGAGATCGCTCCCCACACCATGATGCCGGGTGTTGGCCCTGTGTGCCTCGGTCGTATGCAGTCCTGATTGTGGCGCTCACCTGCACGGCGCCAAACACGCATACGACCATCATTGGCACCAAGGCAGAAGCGACTCTCATCGCTGAAGACGACACGTCTCCATTCGTCCCTTCATTCACGCCTGTCGCGACACCACTGGAGGCGGGCTGCACGATGTTGGGGCGTGAGCGGCAGACGGCCTAACGGTGTGCGGGACCGTAGCCCAGCTTCATGGAGACGGTTGCGAATGGTCCTCGCCGATACCCCAGGAGCAACAGTGTCCCTAATTTGCTGGGAAGTGGCGGTGCGGTCCCCTACGGCACTGCGTAGGATCCTACGGTCTTGGCGTGCATCCGTGCGTCGCTGCGGTCCGGTCCCAGGTCGACGGGCACGTGCACCTTCCGCCGACCACTGACGACAACATCGATGTACTGTGGAGACCTCACGCCCCACGTGTTGAGCAATTCGGCGGTACGTCCACCCGGCCTCCCGCATGCCCACTATACGCCCTCGCTCAAAGTCCGTCAACTGCACATACGGTTCACGTCCACGCTGTCGCGGCATGCTACCAGTGTTAAAGACTGCGGTGGAGCTCCGTATGCCACGGCAAACTGGCTGACACTGACGGCAGCGGTGCACAAATGCTGCGCAGCTAGCGCCATTCGACGGCCAACACCGCGGTTCCTGGTGTGTCCGCTGTGCCGTGCGTGTGATCATTGCTTGTACAGCCCTCTCGCAGTGTCCGGAGCAAGTATGGTGGGTCTGACACACCGGTGTCAATGTGTTCTTTTTTTCCATTTCCAGGAGTGTAGAATAACATATATTCTGCATCTATGGCATCGAATGTTTGTATAAAGATTAAACAGATTCTTCTTCGTTTAAGTAACACCAAATATAAATTAAATAAGATGAAGGATATAGCATACCGTTAAAAACGTCCGAATACCTGGAAAACAGGAATTTCTGTAATAATAGGAAAATGTTTAAAATACATATTTCCGCAAAAAGATATTTGACTAAGAATCCGAGCTCTTGTAATGAGTAACGACACCGCGAACGTTGTTCAGAAAGTATGTAAGAAGGAAGTTGACACAAAACGAGATTTGCTCCACAGTATCGAAGATGAAAAAGTGCTCATAGTTCTTAAGGCATGCCCATGTTTACTGGACTCTCTTGCTTCTAATGATCTCATATAGGCTTAGCAGTCTGCGTATGTACACGTCGCGTATAAATTTCAAACTCCATTTTTACGTATTTAAATACACAACGTTAACAGAACGCAAGACTTATACCAAATTGGCAGCATACAGAAAATTTACTGGGAGGAATTACACAATGCGAGATCAGGAACATATAAGATTAAAAAGAAAAAAAATATAGGAAGTAAAACCACTTTTGCAGCTCACCTCCTGTAAGCAAGTCACACAGTCCACAGTAACGAGAATAACCTTAAAACTCCTCATAGCGTGAAGATAGTATACTTTATGGACATATACTCGTATATAAAGAAATATAAATTTATGCTCACGTTAAAAAAACTCAGGGAAAAGCAGCTCAACGAGCAGTGCACACTAAGAAACGCCTGTTTCCTTGACACCAGCCACCCCACAATTAATAACTTCCTTTAAATATAATCTTCAGTTCATACTACCCGACCACGGTATCATCGCACTTGACATCCCATGACCGTTATCGGAAACACTTGGTGATGTTACGGTGAACAAGTTCAATGTTGACTAAGGAAAGCGCATCGCACTCTTAATGATTTGAAGACGGTGTGTCTATACTATCAAGTGGTGCAGAGTGTCCTCGTTAAATGTCCCTACAAAAATTAGCGATAAGCTGACCAAATGACTCAAATGGCTCTGAGCACTATGGGACTTAACTTCTGAGGTCATCAGTCCCCTAGAACTTAGAACTACTTTAAACCTAACTAACCTAAGGACATCACACACATCCATGCCCGAGGTAGGATTCGAACCTGCGACCGTAGCGGTCGCGCGGTTCCAGACTGTAGCGCCTAGAACCGCTCGGCCACCCCGGCCGGCGATAAGCCGACCCGGAGCGTCCTTAGTCCCACGTGCAATAATATTGTGGTCGTATAATAACTGCAATTGCAATTAGATGGTAGTAAATATTGTTCAAACCAGAGAAACATGTCGACACTCTGCAGACCACGTTGGGTGACTACAGCGGTACGTGAGCGAGCGTTATCCTGTAGGAAAACACCACATGGAATGCTGTTCAAGAATGGCAGCCAACAAGTCCAAACACCAGACTGACGTACAAATTTGCAGTCACGGTGCGTGGTATAACCACGAGAGTGCTCCCGCTGTCATATGAAATCGTACCCTAGACTATAACTCGAGGTGTAGGTCCAGTGTACTCGTATCTAGCACGCAGACAAGTTGCAGGCCCTCAACCTGCAGCCTTCTAACCAAACCACGGCCATCACTGGTACCTAGGAAGAAACAGCTTTCATCGGAAAACACGACAGACCTCCCATCAACCCTCCAGTGAGCTCTCGCTTCATATTACAGATGTTGCAGATGACGGTGGTTTGGGGCCAATGGAATGCACGATACAAGATATCTGGCTCGGAGCTGTTCTTGAAGTATCCGATTTGTAACAGTTCGTTGTGTCACTGTGGTGCCAACTGCTCCTCCAATTGCTGCTGCAGATGCAGTACAACGCGCAGAAGCCATACGCCTAAAACGCTGGTCTTCCCTCACAGCAGTGCCCCGTGGCCGATCCGAGCCCGGTCTTCTTGCGACCGACCATTCTCGTGATCATCTCTGCCAGCAATCATGTACAGTGGCTATATTCCTGCCAAGTCTTTCTGCAGTATCGTAGAAGGAACGACCTAGTTCAAACTGAGTGATGTGTTGACAATGACGTTCTTGTTGCCTTGAAGACATTCTTGGCTCACCATGTCCAATATCAAAGGTAGTTAGAGCTCACGACCGTTACAGCATGTATTTAAAGCAAACTCGATTTGCATCCTCATAGCGGCGCTACTAGCGCCACTCGTATGCAACTGGCTTGCAATCTCAATGGACATGATCTTTCAGGTATAGAAACGAGCCTACCAACTTTCGTTTATGTCGCACAACTTCTCCTTGGTGTTGGGATTTTTTTTCCGTCAGTATATTTTATATTTTTATGAAGTCTGAGAATTAATTCGAGCTTTTTATTGGTAAAGCACACAATTTGCCATTTCGAATACGTCACAATATAAATCTATTGAAAGCAAAAGCATTAAATTACTGTCAATGAATGGAATTTTATAGTTTTTGTAGTCCCCACACGGCCATTTTTATCACAATGTCATGGAGCTTTTATCTTAAATCCACCAGACTTAGACTTTTTTTTATCAACTAACGTTGCATCACGGCAGCACAATGTAAAATATTTATTATTTCTGTTCTCATTGCGTAACATATAGGAGTAAGTTTCGTGTTTCATCTTGTATTACGTCAAATATTAATACAGCCATCATATAATGGGTTAACAATGGCAGTTTCAGATACACTTGCAAATGGCCTGATATGGACTTAAATAATGTACGAGGGCTATTCCGAAAGTAAGGTCCGATAGGTCGCGAAATGGAAACCACGGTAAAAATCAAAAATGTTTTATTTGCAACAGTTAGATACACCTTGCAGCTACTTATCTCCATAGTCGCCGACCCGACTTAGACGTGTATCGTAGCGTTGTACCAACTTTCCCATACCCTCGCTATAGAAGGCAGCCGCCAGTGCTCTCCGCCAATTCTCTACGCTGGCCTACGGCTCGTTGTCTTGTGCCGAAATGTTGTCTTCATAACCAGCGGTTCATGTGACCTGAGCTGAAACTCAGAGGGAGACAATTACGGGCTGTATTGTGGGTAATCTCACATTTCCATTTGAAAACGATGCAGGAGCATCTTCATTGCCCCTGCAGAATGCGGCTGAGAATTGTCTTGAAGACGAAACAGCACGACAGTTATGTAATGTTAGCTGCATAGCTTCAGGGGAAATTTCTCACCAGGCCCCCGTACTTGGCGGCAGACACTATTTTCTAGACATCTTTACGCACTCACTGCGAGCTCAGAAATGAGAAGAGCGACGTGATGCTAACTGGGGTTATACTAGAGACACTACCCAACACATCTGTGCAAAGCTTTATCCGATGTTCATAGTCGTTTCCATTTCGTGACCGATCGGACCTTACTTTCGGAATAGCCCTCGTACATATCATGGAGCGGCCTTTCATCAAAAGACTGATGAATACCTTTTAGAGGGTAGATGGCTCGACGATACCGAATACAAACTCTTCAAAGTTTCGGTCGTTACTTTCAGTGTCCTTTTTTATATCTAACTTCATGGCTTCATCCGCCACACTATAGCAGGATAATATCTGGGCACGTATTTCGAGAGGTATATACTATCTAACTATATACGGATCCCGCTCCAGCTACTGCTGGGTCTGGGTGCTGACGAGTCCTCTCCATTTGGCTCGGTCCTCCCACCCCTTTTTTTCCTCCACTTGCTGCCAGGTCACACCTATCCTTTCCACAGATATTCTCACTCCCATTTTCGATCGTGTTCTTGGGCGCCCTCTAGGTCGTTTTCCATCCATCTTTAGTTCTTCCATAATTTTGGGGAGTCTCTGCTCATGCATCCTCTTAACCTGCCCATACCATCTTAATCTCTTTTTTTCAGTGTCTTCTCTCATACTTTCTTGTTTAAGGTCCTTTCTAATCTCTACATTCCTTACTCTGTCCATTTTTGTATTTCCCTTAACTGCCCTGGGAAATTTCATTTCCCCTGCTTGCAGTCTGCTCCAGCCCCTTTCTGTCATTGTCCATGTTTCCCCACCATAGGTGACAATAGGGAAGTAATAATTCTTATACATAAGGAGTTCTACTTTTTCTGAAACTTCCTTATTCCAAATCAGGTGTTTTATTGTTAGGTATACACCCCTTCGAAAAAAGACTGGTACTGTCGCTCCTATAGTCTGCATTTTCAACTGACATGTCACTCATCGATCATATGTGGCATATGGTTGATAGGTCACTTGTTTATTACGTTATTCCAGCCACTAGTGTCTGTAGTTCGTGGAAAATCAGCGCGGAGAGTTATTATTCAGGTTCATAAAGAATTCCTCCTCGATTCCTTGCCAAGGAGTTTACATGGTCTGAATGAAGTATGTGAGCCTTCACAGCATACTGAGTTCACTGATTCAGATAATTATTCTGTACATTTCTACAATCCTAAAGCCGTCGCCACACGGGCCGAATTAGTTAAGATGTGAGTGACGTGGCGCTCTACGAGTTTTGTGACGTGACTTCCTGCCATTTAACGTTAAGGAGCTATTTCTTCACGTGAAACTCAAAATAAGTTCAGCGATATTTCGGTAACGTGTCACATAAAGTAGAACCAATAGGGAGCAACGACGCTTCCTACGTCGCAAACAGAAAGCAAGGTTCCATACTGTAGGCCTACTTGTCGTGTTCAGCAGAGGACCATATTCGCTGGATTTTAAGTTATACATGGCACTTCATGAATATATGCTGTTTATAAGTACCAGCACATTGAATGTCTCGAGAAAGAATCATTATTATTGCGATTTGTTGTAATAAAATGGCGGGTAACGTCATATTGGTGGTTATAGAATTTTTGTATTTCGTTATTTCCGCGTTATAGCTCGCGTGTTGAGAGAGTAATCCGTTTAAGAGAGTGACTCATTGAATATTCATGAAAACGTTTCGTACTTGTTCGGATTTGTTATAATTAAATGTCAACTAATAACATTTAGGTGATTAAAGCCTTTGGAAGATTGCTACAACAATTACAAGGTTGTTGGTTCAGAAAATGGCTCTGAGCACTATGGGACTCAACTGCTGTGGTTATCAGTCCCCTAGAACTTAGAACTACTTAAACCTAACTAACCTAAGGACATCACACACATCCATGCCCGAAGCAGGATTCGAACCTGCGACCGTAGCAGTCCCACGGTTCCGGACTGCGCGCCTAGAACCGCGAGACCACCGCGGCCGGCCGAGGTTGTTGGTTTGTAGAGTTTTGGCATAGCGTAGTTGGTTATTGAGTCGCGATGTAGAACCAAAATTTGTCCGATAATTGGTCCGCAACTTGTAGTAGACAAATTTTGTTTTTCATCTTCGCGTTTTGTAAAACGTTGTGGGACTTCGCTGTAAGGTTGATAGATGTAATTTCTGAAATATTTCCTTTTATGTGAATATAAGTGCAGTCTGTCAGGAGAGAGTTTTTTCAATTTGGTGAACTATTATAAGCTGATGTCCTTACAGAGGGGACATGTATCTATCATCTTTGTTCTGTTAAACATTCACGGATACTGAAGTTTTTATTCGTGATTATCACAGACAGAACTACATCACGAGCATTTGGTCAAGAGAGGAAATGTGCGTTTCTATAGAGCTAACGGAGGAATTCTACGCGCGTCAATTTTCGCGAACAAACTGTTTGGTTTGCGAGCCAAATAAAGCCGAAAGCCGACAACTGCCGCTGGAGAGCGCTGAGACAGCAAAATCACGTTAACAAAATCGTCCCGTGTGCCGACAGCACTGTCTCTCGCGACGTTGGATATAGCATCTATATGCAGGACAACGTTAGCTGCGTTAGCCCATCTGCCAATGGGTTGATCATTTGTGCATTGTCATGTTCCTACTCCACAATGTAAAAATTTCTTTCACACATGTATCCTTGCTGGCACTGAAATTTTCATACCTGTAAGAGTGTGTAACTTCATCTACATCTACATCTACATCCATACTCAGCAATCCACCATACGGTGCGTGGCGGAGGGTACCTCGTACCACAACTAGCATCTTCTCTCCCTGTTCCACTCCCAAACAGAACGAGGGGAAAATGACTGCCTATATGCCTCGGTACGAGCCCTAATCTCTCTTATCTTATCTTTGTGGTCTTACAGCGAAATGTAAGTTGGCGGCAGTAAAATTGTACTGCAATCAGCCTCAAATGCTGGTTCTCTAAATTTCCTCAGTAGCGATTCACGAAAAGAACGCCTCCTTTCCTCCAGAGACTCCCACCCCAGTTCCTGAAGCATTTCCGTAACACTCGCATGATGATCAAACCTACCAGTAACAAATCTAGCAGCCCGCCTCTGAATTGCTTCTATGTCCTCCCTCAATCCGACCTGATAGGGATCCCAAACGCTCGAGCAGTACTCAAGAATAGGTCGCATTAGCGTTCTATAAGCGGTCTCCTTTACAGATCAACTACATCTTCCCAAAATTCTACCAATGAACCGAAGGCGACCATCCGTCTTCCCCACAACTGCCATTACATGCTTGTTCCACCATATCGTGCACATTATCTTAGAAGCTAAAGTTGAAGGGAAGACAGAGCATCAATTGCTTAAAAATCTGAAGGTACGTTTAGGATGTTCAAAAATGAACTATTAATAATGGAATGCTCACCAGTATTGTAGGAAAGCTCACATCAAAACATCAAGGGAACGGAAACCAAAGTTAGGCTTTAACATTCCATCGATGACGAGCTCATTACTGACGGGGCACATGTTTGGATAATACTAGGATTGGGAAGGAAATCGCTGCTATCATTTTGAAGCAAACCACCTCCGAATTAGTGTTGATTGATTCAGGGAAACCAAGAAAACATTAATTTAAATGGCCGGAAGGAGATTTAAACCTTGCTTCATCAGAATACGAATCCAATCTTTAATCAAAATGGCTCTGAGCACTATGGGACTCAACTGCTGAGGTTATTAGTCCCCTAGAACTTAGAACTAGTTAAACCTAACTAACCTAAGGACATCACAAACATCCATGCCCGAGGCAGGATTCGAACCTGCGACCGTAGCGGTCTTGCGGTTCCAGACTGCAGCGCCTTTAACCGCACGGCCACTTCGGCCGGCAATCTTTAATCACTCTGCCACCTCGCTCGTAACAATAAGAAAATAACGCATAAGCTTCCCATGGAGGAAAACAGCGACTTATTTTTGTTATTTGTTATTGCTAGCTGCGCAAAGTGTACAACAGACAGCTCATAAATGCATCGCGTGGAGATCTCCAAGGCTAACGCGTTTGAAAAGCCGGCAAGTAACACCTCGTCGCGGTTAGCAGATCAGCAACGCAGCAGAATGTTCGCTAGATGTACGCTGGGTTTCGACATGAGGCTAATGGCTTCCTTCCACTCACTGAAACTCTCTCTAGGTGATGATGACCGAAACAACTGAAAGTGACTTATTTCGCCTCCGAATCGTGCTCTGCTAATCAGACTCTCCTAACGAAATGGTTCAAATGGCTCTGAGCACAATGGGACTTAACTTCTGAGGTCATCAGTTCCCTAGAACTTAGAACTACTTAAACCTAACTAATCTAAGGACATCACACACATCCATGCCCGAGGCAGGATTCGAACCTGCGATCGTCGCGGTCGCACGGTTCCAGACTGTAGCGCCTAGAACCGCTCGGCCACCCTGGCCGGCCCTAACGAAATATTTTGTTTTCTGTTTAATCAAGAAAATAGATATTGGCAGAATATCCTATCAAATGTGCGATTACGTCGACATTCAAAAATATACAGGGTGATCAAAAAGTCAGTATAAATTTGAAAACTGAATAAATCACGGAATAATGTAGATAGAGCGGTACAAATTGACACAAATGCTTGGAATGACATGGAGTTTTATTAGATCCAAAAAAATACGAAATTTCACAAAATGTCCGACAGATATCGCTTCATTGGATCAGAATAGCAATAATTATCATAACAAAGTAAGACAAAGCAAAGATGATGTTCTTTACAGGAAATGCTCAATATGTGCACCATCATTCCTCAACAATAGCTGTAGTCGAGGAATAATGTTGTGAACAGCACTGTAAAGCATGTCCGGAGTTATGGTGAGGCATTGTCGTCGGATGTTGTTTTTCAGCATCCCTAGAGATGTCGGTCGATCACGATACACTTGCGACTTCAGGTAACCCCAAAGCCAATAATCGCACGGACTGAGGTCTGGGGACCTCGGAGGCCAAGCATGACGAAAGTGGCGGCTGAGCACACGTCACCAAACGACGCGCGCAAGAGATCTTTCACGCGTCTAGCAATTTTGTTTGGTTCTAATAAAACCCCATGTCATTCCAAGCACGTGTGTCAATTTTTACCTCTCTATCTACATTATTCCGTGGTTTATTAAGTTTTCAAGTTCATACTGACGTTTTAATCACCCGGTATGTAGTGCTAGAAACTAAACCGCTGTCTAACATGACAGTTATACCTGGCGTGTGTCACCAAGTAGAGGGTGGTTATAATTAAACTTTCGCTACCTGAGAGGCCCCGATGAAAAACGAGTGATCGTAGGACAATGAAACTTTGTAGAGACATTTTTAAGAACACGAAAAAAACAAATAAACCATTGAATGAAACACATTTTAATTTTTTAATTTTCACATGAGAGTGTCACTTTCGTTAACTGCGTACCACGTTTAAGTTCGAGGTTACAAATATTGATCAATGTAACGAGCATCTGCATCCACGACAGCCTAGAACCGCACTGGAGATAGCATTTCAGAACTGTTCGCAGCACATTCCGAACGGTGGAACATGGAATATCCAGGTGTCGTGACACAGCTCGTGCACTGCTTGTATATTGCACATTGCGTCCAGCAGTCTCAGCCATGGCAACAGTAACTTCTTCAACAATTTGTGGCACAAATATCCGTCGGCCTCTCCCAAGAGCAGTTCCCAAATTGCCAGTTAATTAGAACTTCCGAATCATCTTCTTCAACCCCGTTGTGGAGGGAGGACCTTTCTGTATTCCTTCAGTATATCGATACTCGCGAAGAGCAGTAGCACTATTGGTGTTGTTTTGACAAAAAAAAAAAAAAAACTTTACGAGTAAGGCCATGCTCATCTTGCCCACACTCAAATTGACTGACTGCAGCTGTAAGGCACACTGATGTTAGCTTTTCAATCCTACTTCCCTGTGCCAGTATTGGCACCTAATTTCACATCGTGAGACTAACACTACTAGGAACGCAAATCCTAAAGCGCACAGCCTGAACACCAATCCTATAAAGTTGGGTAACCATACGGTAAATAGTTTCCCGTCTACACTGGTCTAAGTAGCGAAATTTTAATTATAACCACCCTGTATTGCAGTGCAGCTGTTATTTACAAACAGCACAGACTATTTTTAGGCGATACTGCCGTCCTTAGAGAGGCAAAGTTTTGTTAAAACTGTCGTAACATTCAAGAAGATTTCCATAAACTTCATAACGGCCTTAGCGAGTGGCAGGTACTCCAAATGTAAGTATGGTCAAGTTACTGTGTGGGAGTAGGATCAGTACTAAAGCACTATACTCGATATCATCATTCAAACTCCAAGGGTCTTGTTGTGATGTCTCAAAATGACCCAATACTGAAAAGCCGCTTGAGCTTTACATTACGTAAGGAAAACAACGGTCTCCGATTTACTGAAGGATCTGGGAAAGTGTCAACATCGTCTTTTTTTTTTCAGATAGAATTCAAGACAGTCCCGCAGATGATGTTTGCATATAGTTTCAGGGTCTGTGATCTTCCCAATACTATTGGTTGAAGAAACACAAACTCTTCAAAAAACCGCATATGATAGAATTCATGTATTTTCAGCTCCTTGATCTTCTAAGAAGGTGTGTGTGTGTATGTTTGCGGTAAAAACTGAACTGTTCGCGAGCAGCTAATTAAAGCCCCAAACTATTAAGCTATGCTGTAATATATTTTTATGCCCCAGAAAACAACTGGAAACGCTGTCTGACGACGAATATTTAACGCAATAGTCACAAATACACACTCTTTTTTTTAGTGTAGGTGCAAAGGAAATGAATTTTGCATAGCTAACTTGAAAAACTGTGTGAAATCTTATGGGACTTAACTGCTAAGGTCATCAGTTCCTAAGCTTACACACTACTTAACCTAAATTATCCTAAGGACGAACACACACACCCATGCCCGAAGGAAGACTCGAACTTCCGCCGGGACCAGCCGCACAGTCCATGACTGCAGCGTCTAAGACCGCTCGGCTAATCCCGCGCGGCCACAGCTAACTGCTCAAACCTTACACAGTAAACAATTTGCCTCCAAGAAACTGTCAAAAAGTTATAGTGTGTGTTTAAATTTGGCTTAAAAACTGAAGCTGTGCATATAAAGATGTTGCCTCCTGTCTTTACTCACTGAATCTGAACGTTAAAGAATAATAAAACTAATTATTTCTTTTGAAAACACTGGTTGAAAACGTAGTCTCCTCTTTACACTACAATTAGAAAACACCTCGGTATCACGTATTCCACAATATAGCTCACTGATAAACTAGCTTACTGCGCATTACATTCAGAAATCAGCTGTCTTCCAATACAGCAACCGATGGCTTACCTATTCCCATCTGAAACGTCATTCCGTGCAAAAAAAAAAAAAAAAAAAAAAAAAAAAAAAAAAAAAAAAACGGATATTTATTGCTAATGATGTGCAGCTGTAGAAAGTAATTAATTCAGCTGTCTGTACACGACATCTTAGAACACCAAGTAAAGTAGCCAGCGGAAAAAAGTGTGCACAGTGTGCTGGTATGACAGCATGTAACTGCGTTCGGTAAAAGTAATAACTCAAATTACTTGGATTGAACGAAAGGGTTCACAGAAAAGAATTATAAATATGCACATATATTGTTCACAAAAGAACACCATTGATTTGCAAAGCCCGCATCGGTCCTCGATATTGAAAACACAAATAAGATGCTCACAAAAAGTAAAAAGAATCATATCCTCACAGTACACAGCTTATAGGAAGATAATAACTCTTTAAGAATGCAGGAGAGGATAATAATTTTGAATTTTCAGCACGACAGATTGAAAAGATAATATTTGGTCCTACAATCATCTTTCATTTAGCGAAAAGTGACCAATTTATTCGCATGTAGACCTATAAACGCAGAATGATAGCAAGATAACAGTGCAGTGTGCTTTTGAAGTAATCCTTAAATTCGCCTAATAGTCACCACGAAAAACATTTTCTTTATTGTTGCAGCGACTGCAAACCAGCTCGCACCTATACCAGACAAAGCCAGGCTGGCTCCCAAATCGAATAGAACAAAACCCGAGAATCAGCACCAGAACAGAATGGCAAATACACATTCGGAATATAGTTCCTCGTGCTTCCAAAACCCACGAATGATTCCCATTGGCTGATTGCCTAAACCGACCTCCGAACATACAAAATGCGAGTGGAGATACAAGGAGATTTCTCAAAGTGCTTATTTCGACTAGTCGAAGCTGACTATAATAGAAACACACAAGGAATTGCAGAGTCAACTTGCTATCGAAGAAAAGCTGAAATATTGTGAGCGAAATATGAAACTGCAAATGAGCGGGCAACTTTCAACCTTTTAGGCACTAATTATTGGTAACGAGTAACAGCCCTTCGTAACCAACTCAAGATTCAAAATGGTTCAAATGGCTCTGAGCACTATGGGACTTAACATCTGAGGTCATCAGTCCTCTAGAACTTAGAACTACTTAAACCAAGCTAACCGAAGGACATCACACACATCCATGCCCGAGGCAGGATTCGAACCTGCGACCATAGCAGTCGCGCGGTTCCGGACTGAAGTGCCAAGAACCGCTTGGCCACCGCGGCCGGCCCAACTCAGGACTCGGAGAAAAGTTAAGGCAACGTACTTAAGCTGCCTCATTCAGGAATTTAAAATTGGTTTACATCATACTCCGCAAGCCACCTAATGATGTGTGACGGAGGGCACTTTCGGTACCACTATCTGATCCCTCCAACCCTGTTCCACTCTCAGATTCCTCTGTCTTCTCAACAGAGTATATATCAAGCCAGTGATTGTATACTAGTGCACTAGTGCGTGGAGTGAAACGAAATCACTAGGACGTTTATCATCGTCCTCCAAAAGGAGTGATAACAGGATATTTAGCTGACATTTACTTGCCAACCTGATCCAGCTTAAGACCTGTATACTAAGACAATTCATTTAGCCCCTGCCATCAACTAATGTCGGAATGGTCAGATGAGCGCTCTGTGGTAATGAGAATACATTGCTGGTCGCTGAGGTAACGTGTCCTCGGTGTTGTTGAGCAGTTCTGTGAATCGTAGAGAGATATGAAGTGGACTGCAGTCTAATCCGTAACAAATACCGTTTGAGAGGACTAGTGAGTGAAACGGCTCAGTACGTCTTCTTATACTCCCCGGAACTTTGTAGGGCCACGCCACTAGGAATTACAATCGTTGTCAAAGCGGAAGTTGTTGCTACCCACTAATAGTCAAATTTTCTAATTAATTTCTTCCTCACTGTATTTGATTAATTTTTCTTCTATATGAATATCGATATCGCCACTTGTGCATTTCTGTGAATGTTGGGCATCTCTCAGATTTTGGGTGATTCGAGAGTTTTAAGTTATATGTCTCACTGATGTAGGTTAGAAATAGTACTAGAGTTTGATTGTACATTTTTCACCGATGTTCACCCGGAATTTACTTCTGAATACACTACATCAGATATCAGACGATTTAGTTCTGTTTTTCTCTCCGTGTACGTCATTTCGTCGTTTTAGTTTTAGTAAGTACATGAATTCATAGACTAGTTCAATAATTTCATTCCTAATCTACACTGTTTTCCTTTCGACGAATTGAGTATAATTGCTCATTTATGCCTTATTGTAGTTATCTGTCAGACTTACGTTCGTAGTTGTGAAACTGAGTTCATGGGTTTTCTGTTGCAATTCTTCTGCTACTGACGCGAACAAAACAAAATAACTCGTACACTGGGGGAATATCTAATAATGTGTTCTCCTCCTTCACCTCATTCACGAATTTAAAATTGGTTTCTAAGGTAACAAAGAAATGCTTAGCCAAACCTACATCTACATCATACTCCGCAAGCCACCTAATGATGTGTGACGGAGGGCACTTTCAGTACCACTATCTGATCCCTCCAACCCTGTTCCACTCGCCAAAACTGCGTGAGAAGTATGATTGTCGGTAAGCCTCTGTATTGGCTCTAATTTCTCGAATTTTCTCCTCGTGGTCAATACGCGAGATGTATGTGGGGAGAAGTAATATGTTGTCTGACTCCTCCTGAAAAAGTGATGTACCGAAGTTTCAGTAGTAAATCTCTCCGTGATGCACAAAGTTTCTCTTGTAACATCTGCCAGTGGAGTTTGTTTAGCATCTCCGTAACGCTCTCTCGACAGCTAAACGATCCCGGGACGAAACGCGCCGCTCTTCTTTGAATCTTCTCTATCCCCTCTATCAGTCCAACGTGATAGGGATCCCAGACAGATGAACAATACTTAAGAATCGGGTGAACAAGCGCCTTATAAACCACTTCTTTCGTGGATGAGTTACATTTCCTTAAGATTATTCCGATGAATCTGAGTCTCGTGTCTGCTTTTCCCACTGTCTGTTTTATATGGTCATTCCACTTAAGGTCGCTCTGGATAGGTACGCCTAGACATTTACGGCAGACACTGTCTCCAGCTGTTTTTCATCAATAGTGTAACTGTAAAGTAGTGGATTTCTTTTCCTATGTATGTGCAATATGTTACATTTATTTACGTTTAGGGTCAACTGCCAGAGTCTGCACCATTCATCAATTCTCTGCAGGTCGTTCAGCAAATTCTTACTTTCTTCTGGCGTTGCTACTTTGGTATAAACAACTGCATCATCTGCGAATACTCTTAAAGAGCATCTGACGCTTTCTACTAGATCATTTATATACAGGGTGAGTCACCTAACGTTACCGCTGGATATATTTCGTAAACCACATCAAATACTGACGAACCGATTCCACAGACTGAAAGTGAGGAGAGGGGCTAGTGTAATTGTTTAATACAAACCATAAAAAATGCACGGAAGTATGTTTTTTAACACAAACCTAGGTTTTTTTAAATGGAACCACGTTAGTTTTGTTAGCACATCTGAACATATAAACAAATACGTAATCAGTGCCGTTTGGTGCATTGTAAAATGATAATTACATCCGGAAATATTGTAACATAAAATTGACGCTTGAGTACCACTCCTCCGCTGTTCGATCGTGTGTATCGGAGAGCACCGAATTACGTAGGGATCCAAAGGGAACGGTGATGGACCTTAGGTACAGAAGAGACTGGAACAGCACATTACGTCCTCATGCTAACACCTTTTTATTGGTCTTTTTCACTGACGCACATGTACATTACCATGAGGGGTGAGGTACACGTACACACGTGGTTTCCGTATTCAATTACGGAGTGGAATAGAGTCTGTCCCGACATGTCAGGCCTACAACCCAAAAGGATATGAAACAACGTATTGTTGCAGCCTGCGGCGACATTACACCAGATGTACTGCGGCGTGTACGACATTCATTACGCCAGAGATTGCAGTTGTGTGCAGCAAACGATGGCCACCACATTGAACATCTATTGGCCTGACATGTCGGGACACACTCTATTCCACTCCGTAATTGAAAACGGAAACCACGTGTGTACGTGTACCTCACCCCTCATGGTAATGTACATGTGCGTCAGTGAAAAAGACCAATAAAAAGGTGTTAGCATGTGGACGTAATGTGCTGTTCCAGTCTCTTCTGTACCTAAGGTCCATCACCGTTCCCTTTGGATCCCTACGTAATTCGGTGCTCTCCGATACACACGATCGAACAGCGGAGGAGTGGTACTCAAGCGTCAACTTTAGGTTACAATATCTCCGGATGTAATTAACATTTTACAATGCAACAAACGGCACTGATTACGTATTTGTTTATATGTTCAGATGTGCTAACAAAACTAACGTGGTTCCATTTAAAAAAACCTAGGTTTGTGTTAAAAAACATACTTCCGTGCATTTTTTTATGGTTTGTATTAACGAATTACACTAGCCCCTCTCCTCACGTTCGGTCTGTGGAATCGATTAGTCAGTATTTGATGTGGTTTACGAAATATATCCAGCGGTAATGTTAGGTGACTCACCCTGTACAGGGCTATTACAAATGATTGAAGCGATTTCATAAATTCACTGTAGCTCCATTCATTGACATATGGTCACGACACACTACAGATACGTAGAAAAACTAATAAAGATTTTTTCGGCTGAAGCCGCACTTCAGGTTTCTGCCGCCAGAGCGCTAGGGAGCGCAGTGAGACAAAATGGCGACAGGAGCCGAGAAAGCGTATGTCGTGCTTGAAATGCACTCACATCAGTCAGTCATAACAGTGCAACGACACTTCAGGACGAAGTTCAACGAAGATCCACCAACTGCTAACTCCATTCGGCGATGGTATGCGCAGTTTAAAGCTTCTGGATGCCTCTGTAAGGGGAAATCAATGAGTCGGCCTGCAGTGAGCGAAGAAACGGTTGAACGCGTGCGGGCAAGTTTCACGCGTAGCCCGCGGAAGTCGACGAATAAAGCAAGCAGGGAGCTAAACGTACCACAGCCGACGGTTTGGAAAATCTTACGGAAAAGGCTAAAGCAGAAGCTTTACCGTTTACAATTCCTACAAGCCCCGACACCCGATGACAAAGTCAAACGCTTTGAATTTTCGGCGCGGTGGAGATCATGATCAGCAATTCATGTCATGGCCTCCACGCTCTCCCGACTTAACCCCATGCGATTTCTTTCTGTGGGGTTATGTGAAAGATTCAGTGTTTAAACCTCCTCTACCAAGAAACGTGCCAGAACTGCGAGCTCGCAACAACGATGCTTTCGAACTCATTGATGGGGACATGCTGCGCCGAGTGTGGGAGGAACTTGATTATCGGCTTGATGTCTGCTGAATCACTAAAGGGGCACATATCGAACATTTGTGAATGCCTAAAAAAACTTTTTGAGTTTTTGTATGTGTGTGCAAAGCATTGTGAAAATATCTCAAATAATAAAGTTATTGTAGAGCTGTGAAATCGCTTCAATCATTTGTAATAACCCTGTGTATTGTTAACAGCAACGGCCCTATGACACTTCCCTCTGGTAGCCCGGATATTTAATAGTGCGGCCCCTCCCACCGGAGGATCTACTTTGGTATAAACAACTGCATCATCTGTGAATAGCCTTGAAGTGCATCCGACGCTTTCTGCTAGACCATTTATATATATATTGTGAACATCAACGGCCCTATCACACTTCCCTGCGGTACTCCGGATGTTTAATCGAGCGGCCCCTCCCGCCGGAGGTTCGAGTACTCCCTCAGGCATGGGTGTGAGTGATGTCCTTAGCGTTAAGTTACTTTAAATGGTGTGTAAGTCTAGGGACCGATGACATCAGTAGTTAGGTCCCTTAGGAATTCACACACATTTGAACATTTGAACTCCGGGTATTACATTTACATCTGTCCATTTAGTTCCGTAAAGAACGACGTGTTGAGTTCTATGTGCAAGAAAGTCTTGAATACAATCGCAAGTCTGCTCCGATACTCCGTAAGCTCGCATTTTTTTCATTAAACCGAAATGCGGGACGGTGTCAAACGCCTTACTGGTATCAAGGAACACGGCATCAACCTGAGCGCCGTTGTCCACTGCGCTGCGGATCTTTTGGAGGAACAGAGCGAGCTGAGTTTCGCAGGATCTCTGTTTGCGTAATCCATGTTGATTTTTATAGAGAAGCTGCTTATTTTCCAAGAACGTAATAATTATTGAGCATAAAACATGTTCCATAATTCTACAAGAGATTGGCGTCAACGATATAGGCCTATAATTGTGTGGATCTGTCTTACGGCCTTTCTTAAAAACGGGAATGACCTCGCTTTTCTCCACTCGTTAGGTACCTTTTGTTGCTCAAGCGATCTACGATAAATTATTGCTAGAAGGGGAGCAAGTTCTTTCGCATAATCTTTATAGAATCTGGTCCTGAAGCCTTTCCACTACTAAGCGATCGTAGCTGCTTTTCAATTCCGCTATCGATTATCTCAATATCTGCCATTTCGACATTTGCACGACGATTGAAAGGAGGGACAGTGTTACGATCTTCCGCGGTGAAAAAACTTCGGAAGTCCGAATTCAGTATTTCGACTTTCTCTCTGTTATCTTCAGTTTCGGTGCCGTTGTGGAAACATCTTGTCCAGATTCTTCCTCATTTCAAAATTTTTTCTTTTCTTGATTTACTGACTTGAAACTGTAACTATACTATACATCATGCGTCATACGTTGATGTCTTTACTTTCCATTCCTCGTTCCTGGAGACGCCTCAGTACATATGTTGCCGAAGAAGCGTGAAAAATTTCTGCTTAATCAATAAAGCCAAGATGAATTGTTCACTCACATTCGTTGGTTCTTTCCCTATCCCTGTCTACAACTTTCATGGGGCTATAACCACTTCTAAAACTAGCTTTTACCCCGACCTCGTTAATTATATATTATCCCGACCTAGTTAATTATATAGCTGATTTAGACATTTACTTAGAATTCTTGCAAAATTATTGTATACCACTGACAACGCAAACGGAACTATAGATACTTTAAGTTTTCTCTGTTCCATTTATTTTGAATCGAATTCGTTAAAGCTTTAATCTTAATATCGGATGTTGTCTTCTTACGAAGAAATTCAGTGCATTATTCTTAAAGTTTCACTTTTACCACATAGTCTATTTATCACAATAAACGTTCTTCCATTACTGCTCGGTCTTTCCGTCCCCTTGGTTCTTTAGCCAATATACCAGTATGCAATAAGGGCTGTAACAGGGCCAGCTCATACATTCGTATATGTCGTAAGACCCGTATGTACATATTCAGCACGACCTGTCTCACGGTTATGTTATCACTGAGCGATATCTCCAATTATTGCTATATTTTTAGATTAACTCTCGAAAAAATTGAATTATCGTCTTAAAAATACATTATATCAGCCAAAATGTACAGTTAAACAGCGTTCGGGACCTACCTGATTTTCCCCTAGCTTATGTTCAGTTTATTGTGTTAGTTACATCAATGTGCAACCAAGAGTTATTCACTATTTTAGTACCCTTCATTTATGTCCAACTTACATTTTGTTGATCATGATTATATTGTCGTTTTAATGTTGGTTTAGTAAGATTCAAGTGACCCAGTAACATGGACATATGTCCCGCTGTAAAATGACTTGTTTAGTGAGGAACGTATCAGCTTTGGAAAGGTGCAAGTCGCCTGATATTGTTATTGACCACAGCTTCCACTGAATCCTGTATAAAAGTCGCAAGTTCACTACGACATAATTTTGATACCGTGAATCCCTACTTTCTGTAATCCACGATTCAACCATGCATTTACCAAACAAGTGACACGATTTAATATGATTTTCGACGCTTATCACGCTCTTACAACTGGAATTATAACTGACAATGTCTGACCTACCAATGAACACCATTTATAAATCGAGAGAGATGATGTAGCGGAAAAACGCAGGACTCGAATTCGGGAGGGCTGTGATTTAAACACCCATCCGACCTTCCAGATTTACGTTTTCCGTAATTTCTCTAAATTCTTATTGGAGAATGCCGGTATAATTTTATCGAGAAGACACAGCCGATATCCTTTCCATCCTTTCACAGTCCGAGTTTATGATCCTTCCTTAATGATCTCGACTTTGACGAAACTTTGGCCCCTAACTATCTTTCCTTCCTTTTTTTCCATTTAAAACGATGATGTCTAACGATACGCGTTGAAACTCTTGTGGCTTCCCTTAAATTTTACTGCATCGTCACTCGAACTTCATGTTACTAGCTGCTCTGCTTTATGGAACAGACCAGCGTTTTTTTCGAATTTTTCGTTGAGGCAAGGTTACCCAATAGCATACAATTTCTCATAATTTTTCTATAGTCTGACTGGTGATCGTCAAATAATAATGGTGGTAGCATATGAGTATCACATAATCCTTATAATCTGTCTGATATTCCTTACCCTCAGCCTGGTCTTCACATGTGTCATTTCTCAAACTGTCTGAACCAGCAGCTTTACACATTCTTCTTGCACGACCTAACCAAACACTCTTTCTGTATCACCATTACCTGTTATGTGCATTTCATTTCTTCCTAGATGTGCTTATTCTCAAGTTAAATGGATGATCATAATGTTTATCTATTCACTGGTGATTCCATTGGAGAATACTTCTGGATTGTGAGACATATTTGTATGCAATACATTAATGCACTATTATATGCTTGTAATCCTGTCAACTTAAGAAACTGTAGTGAAGTGTGATCCGTTTCACTTCATAGAATCTTTCATATGGTTGTGAGACATATTTGTATACAGTACATTAATGCACTACAATACATCTGTAATCTTATCAACTTAAGAAACTATAGTGAACTGTAATCCGTTTCACTTTGCAGAATCATTCATATTTTTTTTTAAAATCTTAGCACCTGTAGCAATCTTTGTCTACCTGAAATTAATGTTTGGTATTTACATTGCCGATTGCCACTCACACTGTAACTGAAAATTGTAGCTGAAATCGAAAGGAACGTCAATGTGATAAAGATATGTAGAACAGTTTCAACTAATGTGTTTACATGTACTACGAGAATGCTTCTCGAGCGTTTGTTAACGATCTTCGCACTCGTGTACTTGAATTGTGGTGCTATTTCCACCAGTGGCATGGTTCTAAGTCAAGGTTCAAAATGGTTCAAATGGCTCTGAGCACTATGGGACTCAACTGCTGAGGTCATTAGTCCCCTAGAACTTAGAACTAGTTAAACCTAACTAACCTAAGGACATCACAAACATCCATGCCCGAGGCAGGATTCGAACCTGCGACCGCAGCGGTCTTGCGGTTCCAGACTGCAGCGCCTTTAACCGCACGGCCACTTCGGCCGGCTCTAAGTCAAGGAAAACAATACTTTCCGCGTTGGGTTACTTCATAGACTTCTTTAAACTGGCATCTTTACAAGATTTTCTTACACTCTTGGTGTTCGTAAAACCTGAATATTAACAAAGGTGGCGTTGCCATGTATGATCTGCCTCTTAGCGCTACGAACAGAAACTACAGCACCATGGAGTCACAAATTGTCTCAAAAACGTGTCTGTCACTACGCGCCCTCAGTACAATCATTTTATCACCTAGCTAAGGCTGACACTGATGTACCTTAAAAACAGATGACAAAACTGGGTATCTATAGAAAAATCGACGTTTATGACGGTTCAGTAAAGGTGGCTTATAAACGATGCGAGACATAAACTTAATATTTTGGCATACATTGTAAAGTATGATTCCGTGATGACGTTGCAGACTTTCAGGTATGATGGAGCAGGGTAAATGTATCAATTTGAGGTAAGGGACCCTAGTACGGAAACAAGCGTGTGGAAAGTTATAAGCGAATGTCGTTCTGATGCCTCTGACAGTTAATTTCCTCTACTGCAAGCTCTTTGCTTTCCATGTTTTGGGAGGAGGTAGTATGGACCAAAACATGAACAAATGTTCCGTAAACATGGGCTATAAAATGCATGTCGTAAGAGCCTTTGTTTATCTTTGCTTCTGTAAAACACATCTCTCCTATTGCACAAGTGCTCATAGCCCTTAAGGTATGCATTTTAGAGCCCATACTTACTATTTTTTTGTTCCATACTACCTCCTCCCAAAACATGAAAAGCAAAGAGCTTGCAGTAAAAGAGGTCCACTGTAAGAGGTATCAGAACGATTGTCAGTTATAACTTTGGACTCTGTCGTTTTCTAACCAGCGTGACAAAAAATAAAAACACCTACAGCCGTCATTATGATTATATTTTATTTCGTCGCTACCAAATGGTATCTGAATGGTTCTCGTGTCATTTGGCAGTCGATGGTTGGAGTGCTGACACATTATCTGCGTATCGAGCTATGCTGGCAACTGATGGGTTATGCATGGAGATCATATCAACCTGTACCGCATCAAAAACAGCCTGAATATGACGCGATGAAGCGTTGAAACTGGTAGCGACAAAATAAAATATAATCATAAGGACGGCTGTAGTCCTTTTTATTTTTTGTCACGATAGTAAACGGCCGTCGTCCCAGAGACCTCCTGCTAAAAGAATGGACATACAAAAGCTTTTCTAACCAGGGTCCTTTACCTTAAATTGATGCATTTATCCTTCTCCATCACCACTGAAAGTTTGTAACATCTTCACGGAATCACCCTATATATCAAGTTTTCATAGAATAAAAGATTCTATAATCCACCTACGTACGTTTAAAGGCCATCTAATAATTCAATACTAGAATTAATGATTGAACATCACTGATAACTGCATCGTGTTTCAGCGTGTTAGATGTTTCAACGCATTACGTAACGTATGGTCGCATGATTTAGCTGGTCTAGCAAATATATATATAAAATAACATTGTTTGATCTTTCGTGAAACGAACTGGGATTCAGGTACCTTTCCGGGATGTCCAGCTATTGCTCAAGCGCACCATTTTTTTACACCTTAGTTTACAGTAGTTCACAGCCGTATTTTATTCCAGAAAAAGGTAGTACTAATTGGGTATTTAATCACAGAAGTTAACGTTAAATTTCACTGTGGTTTTCTGGGACTCGATAGCTGGAGTTATAATGTGATTCAGAATAATTTGTTACGCTTAATTATGTAACTGTTCAACGCGATCAGGCCTAGATTAAGGTAAGTCGTCATATCGTCAGTACTGTAGACGAAGCAGTGCCGAAAAATATAGCCCACTGCAACGTGGGGCTTCTCTAGTGAGTAGAGTGTTAAGTGCAGATGGCGGAAGATACAGTTAGACTGAAGTCACAAATTAAGAATATCCAATGTTATTGCATTTCATCCTCATACCGGATCAGCCACTTTTCTCGTGTTTTCCATGTAAGTCCAGCCTGCTCAAAACTTGCTGGAAGCAACCTCCAGACTCACACCAAGGACTTGCCCGGCTGCTGCAGGATTTCCTTCTCAGAGTGGTCCGCTCACACCCAACAAATCTGAATGCAGTGAACAACACAGAACGATATGCGACGTATAAGCAAACACAAATTTGCTCATATCACAGCGCCCCTATTGTTACTAGCTCAGTCGATTCCTGACGAAACGGAAACTTTTATCTGCGCTACTTACATGCCAAGACAGCAGAAGCGTCTGCGCACGTATAAAAACGTTTAACGGTGTGCAGATATCTCGAGACAGAATCCCGCGATGTCGACTTTACCTATTGGTTGAAGGCATGCAGATACGTTGAAAGGGTCTTGTACACCTAATAAGATAACTATACTTGGCATTTCTCTACACTTCCTAATGGGAGTGCTAGCAGATTTTCTGAAGGTGAAAAGTTCTCGGCATGACACAGGCACGGTGATGATATAAACGAAAACTATGCTATTTTTGGGTACCGAAACGTGTCATTGTATTGGTTTACACTTTCCTGAGCACCCGGAGTTTCCCAGGTAATTATACAATATATTCCTGTCTTTCATTAGTTCACTTCCTCCTACCCCCTCTCTCTGGCCATCTCCTTCACTGCCTCTCTATCTATCTCCTCCATCCACTCTCTCCGTCCTCCTCTTCCCCCCTCTCCTTGTTCATTTCCTCCTCTCTCCTTTCTCTGTCTATTTCCGCTCCCCCTCTCACTGTCCACTTCCATCTGCCTTCTATCTGTTCCCATCCTCTCCTTCCCCCTCGCTCTCTGTCCATCTCTCTCTTTCCCCTTCTCTCTGCATGTTATCACCCTCACCCGAATAGGAGGCTGCTGGTTGTCAACCCACAGTACTTCTTTCCAGATCGTAACTAATGTGTGTACTAGATTTGGTTGAAACTGTTACAGGGGTTTAGGATGAACTTTTTAGATGTGGCTTCGCCCACGTACACACATATGAGATATATTTCACATACAGGGTGATTATAATTAAAGTTAAACTTTCAAACCGCTGTAGAAATAACATTACTGGTCTGAACGTCGTCAAATTGCAACGGAAGGAGCCGGCCAGTGTGGCCGTGCGGTTCTAGGCGCTTTAGTCTGGAACCGCGTGACCGCTACGGTCGCAGGTTAGAATCCTGCCTCGGGCATGGATGTGTGTGATGTCCTTAGGTTAGTTAGGTTTAAGTAGTTCTAAGTTCTAGGGGACTGATGGCCACAGATGTTACGTCCCATAGTGCTCAGAGCCATTTGAACCATTTTTTTTGCAACGGAAGGGGAAAAACGTATGGCAGAAGAAAAATAAATAGTTACAAAATGTAGCAATAGATGGCGCTGTAAGCATCATAATTTAATAGTGGTCGACTGCAAATGACAAATGAGTCGTACAAAAATGCCTAAGGTGTACGTTTGACGTTAAACAAACTGTACTGCTCAGTGTGCAGGGGTATACAGATGTGATACTGTTAGTTACGTAAGCCCATCCGCCACGGCAAGGCCATATCACATCGGATGGAAAAAATCGGTTTTTAATTGTCCTGAGGCCAAAAACTGCATAAAAAGCAACAATCAAAATCAAATCGGATTATTAATTTTCGTGTGACAGGCGCAAAACATCTTCAATATGCTGTTCACCGTTTTCTGCAACAAGTTGAAATCGAGAAAGAGCATGTTCCACAACTGATCTAAGTGTTTCCGGAGTCACGTTCAGAATGTGTTGCGCAGTGCGTGCCTTCAATGCAGCTAAGTTTGCAATCGGAACACTGAACGCAACATCTTTCAGATAGCCCCACAGCCACAAGTCACACGGATTCCCAAGATAAGGTGATCGCGAGGGCCAGGCTGTAGTGAAATGGCGGCTGATGATTCTAGCATTTCCGAAATAGCGCTTGAGCAGCTGCGTAACTGGATTTCCAATGTGCGGAGGTCACCGTCTTGCATAAAAATGATCCCATCCACACAGCCAAGCTGTTGGAGAGCTGGAATGACATGGTTGCGCAAAAGACACTCATAGCGCTTACAAATGACGGTATAGGTAACAAGACCGGATAAAGTGGTACTGGCTGACTTCCGTTGCCCATCTTCGACAATTCTGTGTATTGACATATCCTGTCAGATGGAAGTGGGCTTCGTCTGTCCACAAAATCTTCAACGGCCAATCATTGTCCACTCCCATGCGAGCAAGAAAATCTAAAGCAAAGGTTTCATTTGCTGGCAGGTTGACAGGAAGCATCTCCTGCAGATGGGAAAATTTGAATGGATAGCAAAGAAGAATGTTTCGTAGGATTTTACGCACCATGCTCACGGGTATGTCCAATTTTCGGGCACTTCTCCGTGAACTACACGTTTGCACACCACCACTCGTCTCCTCCTGCATTGCTGTGGCCACTGCTTCCACTGACGTCGAATCAATTCGTATCCTCCCTGTATCAGGTTGCACACAAAAAGAACCCGTCTTTTCGAATTTCCGAATCATTTTCTCCAGACCCACGGCAGCCATCAGACCAGCGCCTTTTTCAAACCATTCAGTGTCCAGAACTTCTGCAGACCGACGCGCGCACAGTCATCGTTCTTGAAATACAGCTTTACAAGCAGAGCGCGATCCTGCATTGAGATAGTAATGGCGAACGTCGCAGACGCGGAAGGAGAAATAGCCGTGTACTCGGCGTGTTTATACCAACTACAATGGGTCGTGGGCATGACAGGTGTTTTCATTTACATATTCTAACACATGCAGAGCCATCTACTGCCGCGCGGGAATAGCCAGCCGGTCTTAGACGCTGCAGTCATGGACTGTGTGGCTGGTCCCGGCGGAGGTTCGAGTCTTCCCTCGGGCATGGGTGTGTGTGTCTATCTTTAGGATAATTTAGGTTAAGCAGTGTGTAAGCTTAGGGACTGATGACCTTAGCAGTTAAGTCCCGTAAGATTTCACAAAAAAAGAGCCACCTATTGATCAATTTCCACAGTATTTTTTTCTTCTGCTATACGATATCCCCCTTCTCCGATAATATTGCGTTGCAATTTGACGTCATTCTGACTAGTGACGTTATTTCTACAGCGTTTGGAAAGTTTAACTATAATCACCCTGCATATTTAACATATTTCACAAGTGTTTGTATGCATATTTCACCTGTATCCCTAGCGAATTTCGCCCAGAAGTTTCATTTTCACGCAGCTTGATGTTTTAACGTCATATATCATGAACTATGTGTCATACAACGATATGTTTTTGTAGATACATTCAGTGGCATATATGGATACTGTCTGCGAATCGTCACGCGAATAGAGCTAGTATCAAAGAAGTAATAAATTTAAACGTCATGCATGACGGGGCAATTTTCCACGCATTTCAGTGTTTATGACGTCGTATCTCCCGAACTATGTGTCCTACAATGACCTAGTTCTGTTGGTGCATTCAGTTGTATGTGTGAAGGCTGTGTCAAAATGTGTCGCAAATTCAGTTATTAGTAGAGCAGTAACAAATTAAAACGTCTTGTTTGATACGGTAGTTTTACTGCCTGAACAGCGAAAATGTAGTTAGTTATAAACTTTCTTCCTTTCATAATATTGTGGGTTTGTCAGCGAGAGAAATTTTCGCGAAGGTTTTATATTATGTGTCAAGTTTTTTACAAGTCACTAAGTTCTCTCATTCTCAAATACTGGATGACTAAAGTAAGGGTATTCGTGCGTCATGGGCTACACTGCTTTTTCACCCCCCATCCCTTTGATAGATAGGTGATTCTTACATTCCCAACAATTCTTTCCAAACAGTTCTTAATAAGTGCACAAAGTTTGTTTGAAATCGGTCCAGTAGTTTAAAAAAATGGTTCAAATGGCTCTGAGCACTATGGGACTCAACTGCTGTGGTCATAAGTCCCCTAGAACTTAGAACTACTTGAACCTAACTAACCTAAGGACAGCACACAACACCCAGCCATCACGAGGCAGAGAAAATCCCTGACCCCGCCGGGAATCGAACCCGGGAACCCGGGCGTGGGAAGCGAGAACGCTACCGCACGACCACGAGATGCGGGCGGTCCAGTAGTTTAGGAGAATATGTGGAACATACATACATACTTCTATAGATATTTATGCAGATCTATTTTCACAATATGTATGCATTAAAATAAACAGTCTACTTCAGGATTTTTTAAAATTTCAATTCCTTAAAATGCAGGAGGGAGGTTGCTACCGTCGGCGTCAATTGGTGCACGTTGGTGCACTTTATTCGTAGTAACGTCTACATGATGAGTGGTAACGGCTCTATTACACTTTTAGGGATTCGACCGAATTACCTAGGTGTCTGTAGAAAACCGCTTATTCAGGATAAAAGGAAAGTATTGCCTGTCGTGAAGTGCTCAGCCTAATCATAATCCTCGTTAGATAACACATGTAACTGAAGATGGAAAACATCAAACATTATAGTGCCACTTTTTCACAAATCTCCTTTTCACTGCTATTGTGTTCACAATACTCTGTCGCATGTCTCAAGACTTGTTCCAAGTGTCAAATCATGGAAAAAATGTTTAAAACATTTATTACTAAATGGCGCATTGTCTGTGTGCTAAGCGGTGCTTCCGTCTGAAGTTCCAAGTGCCATGCGTCATCTCTTACATTTAATGGATGCGCACTGTGTGTTCAGAAAATGGTTTAAATGGCTCTGAACACTATGGGACTTAACTTCTGATGTCATCAGTCCCCTAGAACTTAGAACTACTTAAACCTAACTAACCTAAGGACATCACAAGCATCCATGCCCGAGGCAGGATTCGAACCTGCGACCGTAGCGGTCGCGCGGTTCCAGACTGTAGCACCTAGAACCGCTCGGCCATTCCGGCCGGCTCTGAATCAGTGCTGGTGTCCATGAAGAAGGCCTTTTTTAGCAAGAAATTCGTTCTGTTTGAAAATAATATCTATTAGAACTCTCCTTGCAGGAGGACAGTAATTCTGTCGGTCAGCTCTGCTACTTTTCTTGTAGATAAATTGGAACAGCGCTCTGTATCAAATTGTCGTCAACAGTTTTTCGCTCACAGCGTTTTTATGAAGTATGGTCATGAAAAGAGCTATTTTACTTGTAAACAAAATACAGCACATGACTCTGGGACTCCGTTTCGCCATGTTAAATTTTAATGATTTCATCTACATTTGGCGTCAGCGCACTAGTACTTATGATACCCTTGTTTGCAACGAAATGGCAGTGGAAGATGGTAACATTACCTGATTTTTATTTTTAGACAAATTTGGAGACTGACTTAATGTTGTCTTTTGTGTGGCTTTGTCATCGATTAGTCTATAAACACTAATCTTTGTGTCACTGACAGCCTTTAGCGTGTTATCTAGATTCTTAGGAATACAGGGGAAGTCCTGCGACAGCATATTTCCATAGTAGTTACTGAAGGTGAGCGGGTATCCTGATAGTTGTTTCATTGGCCTTCACGTGCTATCGTAGTCAAAGGCGACTGTGACGTCAGTGGCTCGTGGCGGTCCGCAGTTTGCACTATGGCTCGCCATTATGGGACCATTTGCTCTCTCACTTCATATTTTCATCAGAGAAGCACTAGTAGAGTTCAAAAACCTCACTGTTTCATACCCGAAATTCGGATAATTCGCAACACCAAGAAGGAGCTGTGCCACATAAACGAAAGATGGTAGGTTTCTTTCAACATCTGAAAGATGATATCTATTCAGATTTTGCGCCAGGTGCATAAGAGTGGCACTAGTAGCACCTGTTGGAGGGTACAGATCAGGTTCGCTTTAAATACGAGCTGTAACGGTTACAAGCGTTAGTTACCTTTGATACTGGAAGTGATGAGTTGATGCTAGTCAAGAATTATCAACACCTCACTGAGTCTGAACGAGGTTTTGTAAAAGGGCTACAAGAAGTTGGATGTTCCTTCTGTGATATTGCAGGAAGATTTGGCAGGATTGTAGCCACTGTACATGATAGCTGCAAGCAGTGGCCACCAGAATGTACGGTCGCAAGAAGTGCGGCCTTCGGACGGCTACGTGCACCACCGACAGGGAAGACCACCGCGTACGGCGTATAGATCTGGTGCGTCGTACTGCATCGGCAGCGGCAGTTGAAGCACCAGTAGCACCACAGTGACTCAATGAACTGTTACAGATCGATTACTTCAAGAATAGCTCCGAGCCATATGCCCTGTGGCCTGCATTTCGTTGACCCCAAACCACCGCCATTTTGCGATTTCAATGGTGTCAAGCGAAGTGACAGTAGTTTTCAATGATAGGGCAGTTACTGCTCATGGCGTGTATCAAGGACCCAGCACATACGTTTTAACTCACGAATGCAATTTGCAGATAAAGTGGGCCTATGTAGAGGAATAATGTAGGCCTGTGTATAAGAGCCACGTCGGTAGAGAAATGATGCGAAACGGAGGAAAAGTTCAAGATGTTTAGCCCTTGATGCAAAAACTGGCAGCTGGTCCTCAGTGATTAAACAAAGCACATATTCGGTATCACTTGAATATTCGATCAGTGATCAATCACTAGAATCAGTCACAATGGTCACATATGTAACAGAACATACCCAGCCCCCTCCAAAATTTGTCCCGAGAGATTTAAGGCAGAAACACCACATTAAGTTAGCCATGGAAACGTCAGATATCAGAATTTTGTTTGTCGCTAGACTCCTAGGAAGGTATTATTCACCTACAAATTAGATTATTTACAAAAATTCATTCAACAGTTCTCGACTATTGATTGCCTGTCTGGGACTCTCCGCAAGTGCCGTTAACGATGTCCAGATGGAGGTGCAAAAAGAGAAAGCTGCGCATCGTGTAGAGCCTTATTCTCAAAAATTAAATAGCTTTGTTTCAATACGAGTCAAGAAAGATATTACTTGTTCCAAAATACTTCTGTATATATTTTAAATTAAAGTCCTCGCACCGCATTTTTTTGTCTGTCTGTGAAAGGTACTTTCAAGAAATACTGTAGCAATTTTGACACCGTTTTCATTAATAGATACAATGACTGACGAGGCAGGTTTGTGTATATAATTTATCACCGCTACGCCAGCCAAATCGGCGGCCGTAGATTTTTAGTGTTCCCTGTGCGAAGTCGGGGCGAGTAGCTAGTCTACTACACGATCCAGTCACATTAGGGTTACCACCGCCTATGTTCGATGTAAAAGTACAATAACCATTCACAGACGGCAGGTGGCAGCACTAACAGTGGAGGGTATGTAAAGCGTGTGAGGGGAACGTGGAAACAGTGCAGTCATTGTCGTGATGTGTCTAACAACCCTCCCACAACAAAGGTCAAAAATTATGATTTGTAGTGTTGGTCACGCTGCTAAATAGTGCATTTTCAGGCAACAACAAAGTTATATTATGTGGCAGGTGTCATTAGAGCACAGTTAATAAACTCATTTCATGAAATAATGGATAAACTAGGCACTCATCTTTTCGTGTTTCCCACGCTGGTCTCGTTGTTAACTCATGGCTCAATCGTCGAAAATCTAGGTAATGATGATTCCAAACTCGGATGCAAAGAAGCCTAGGTGTTATTCTGCGATATTCAAAAGTTTTATAGATGTGTTTCATAAACCATTCTTGAAGATTAAACTTTTGCAAGTTAAGACAATGGTGATGTAAAAAAGTAATCAGCACTCCGAATTTAAGTTACACTTCTTTTTTATTACTTTTGGTGCAACATCACTTCACAATATAAAACATACTTGAAAATATCTTCCTCACTGTTAAAGTTCACATTTCATAAACTGACTACAATTTGCGTCTTTTCAACATGGCGACCAAGACTTGACTCTCTAATAACCGCTTACGCGCCTAAATATCAGCGTTACAAGTACGTTAAAGATCATAGTGACAAAAGAAAGAATACACATAAGAATAATATCACTGCAATATAAACATATCGATGTATCAGAGTACCTCTACATTAATGAAATCTAATCTGAATGTTGTCACAGAAATATGTTAACTATTTTACAGAAACACAGTAGAATATTGCTGGTATCGAGAGGTTGAGATGAGGTGCCATAATGATTACGTAATTCAAGTACCATTACATGTGGAAACGGAGCTATTTATTTGACGTCCAAAAGAGCATGATTATTGAATTTCGGAACAAGGGTGGAATCATATCCGACACGGCTAAGTTTGCAAACTGTCCGTGTGCGCCATGGTTAAATTATACCGTTCATGGCAAAATGGCGCTATCCAAGGCAACTGCAGTGCACCACGGGCAGTAGATGATAGGTGTGAACAGCGATTGCGGAGATGTGTATGGGCGAATAGACCTGCAACTGATGAGCAATTGACCACCCAGATTAACCAAGGGACTACTAAAAGTGTCTTTTCAACGACCGTCCAGCGAATGTTGCTTCATATTGGTCTCCACAGCAGGCACTTGGTGCATGCACCCACAGTAATTGCCGTTCATCGGCGACGAAAGCTGGAATTTTCACATCAATACCTCAACTTGACGTCCGCTGAGTGGCGACAGATGGCCTTTTCAGATGAATCATGTTTTATGCTCCATTGGACAGGTGGCAGTTGGCGTGTAATGCGTGAAACGTCTGAAAGCATACAGCCTACAACAATCGTCGGAAGGGTCCAGACCAGAGGGCATTTTCTTGTTGGTCTCGTCTTTATGGAATGCACAATGGATCCACACAAGAATGCATCTATCCTTGGGTACGTATATGCTTCATGCAGTTGGTTTTTTCTCATCACGATGGCATCTACCAGTAGGACAATGCAACCTTTCACACAGCTCGCAATGCATGTGCGTGGATCGAAGTGCAGCAGGATGAGTTTACCGTACTCTCCGGCCTACCATATTCGCCTGATTTCAACACAATCGAGAATCTGTGAGACCACCTTGATCGGGCTGTTCGCGCCATATATCCTCAACTGAGAAATGTAAAGCAGCTAGCCACGACACTGGAGTCAGCATGGCTCCACATTCCTGTCGGTACCTTCCAGAACTTCACTGACTCTCTTCGTGCACGTCTCGCAGGGTCCGCGCTGCAAACGGTGCTTATTCAGGCTTTTGACTGGGAGTGGAGCCCATTAATATGACTGGACAGTGTATAATAAACACGATAACCTGGTTTTAGGCGCCCCTTCTCGATTGAAATAGAAATGGAAGGAAATAATGCTACTAACATGTACTCAGCTCCAAATTCCGTGCAGTCTCTTGTGGAATGTAGATGTAGGCATAGATGGATTGGACAGAACTATGGAAACCCCGCGAGAAATGCATGCCTAATCATAAATGCGGATCCTAACCAAGCCTACAGGTTGCGGTGCTGTATTTTACCACGAGCGGTATCTGTGCAATATTCTCAATACGTTGCAAGCGCCAGTCGTGGTCAGAACAGTGTTCTGTGCAGTGTATTTATGAGTGCATTATGTCGGAGCTAAGTGAATTCGAAGTGGGCAAATGTTTGGTGTTCTTATGGTGGGCGCTTCCGTAACCAAGTGAGCCGAAGTGTTTGGTCTTCCAAAAGGTAACGTATCAAAGATTTATACAGAACATGGGGGAAGCGGACTACGCAATAATGGAATAAAGTTAGTTGGTCGGATGAATCGTGTTTCATACTGTTTCCAACTCCTGGGCGAGTTTTCGTCCCATGAATGAAACATGGCGGTGGGTTCGGTGATGATTTGGGCAGCCACATCGCGGTGCTCCAAGGGTACCATGGTTACTCTGGAAGGTCGCTTTACTGCTAAGAATTGTGGGACCATTTGCACTGGTCAGATCCATCCCATGGTCTAATATTTGTTCCGTTTTGGTGATGCTGACTTCCAAGACGTCCCTGTTCACACAGGTCGCACCCTCCATGACTGATTTTGTGAGCACGGGAATGAACTGTCGTATCTTCTCTGGCCACTATAGTCACCATATCTCAATATTATTGAGTCCTTGTGGTCTGCTTTCGAAAGAATGGTGCATGATCACTGCCCAATACCATCATCGTTACCATTCTGACGCAAATGGAAGCTCTTTTGAATGCCAGTGGGTAACAGGTGAAAGTAAAGTGCAACACTCATCTACATCTACGTGATTACTCTGCTATTCACAATAAAGTGCCTGGCAGAGGGTTCAATGAACCACCTTCATGTTGTCTCTCTACCGTTCCACTCTTGAACGGCGTGCGGGAAAAACGAGAACTTAAATTTTTCCGTGCGAGCCCTGATTTCTCTTATTTTATCGTGATGATCATTTCTCCCTATGTAGGTGGGTGCCAACAGAATGTTTTCGCAATCTGAGGAGAAAACTGGTGATTGAAATTTCATGAGAAGATCCAGTCGCAACGAAAAACGCTTTTGTCTTAATGATTGCCACTCGAATTCACGTATCATGTCTGTGACACTATCTCCTCCATTTCGCGATAGTAAATAACGAGCTGCCCTTCCTTGTACTTTTTCGATGTCATCCGTCAGTCCCACCTGATGCGGATCGCACACTGCACAGCAGTACTCCAGAATAGTGCGGACAAGCGTAGTGTAAGCACTCTCTTTCGTAGACCTGTTGCACCTTCTAAGCGTTCTGCCAATGAATCGCAGTCTTTGGTTTGCTCTACCCACAATATTATCTATGTGATCGTTCCAATTTAGGTTATTTGTAATTGTAATCCCTACGTATTTAGTTGAATTTACAGCCCTCAGATTTGTGTGGCTTATCGCGTAATAGAAATTTAGCGGATTTCTTTTAGTACTCATGTGAATAACTTCGCACTTTTCTTTATTCAGGGTCAATTGCCACTTTTCGCACCATACAGATATCTTACGTAAATCATTTTGCAAGTCGTTTTGATCATCTGATGAGTTTACAGGACGATAAATGACAGCGTCATCTGCAAACAATCTAAGACGGCTACTCAGATTGTCTCCTATGTCGTTAATATAGATCAGGAACTAGATCAGGAATAATAGAGGGCCTATAACACTTCCTTGGGGAACGCCGGATATTACTTCTGTTTTACTCTATGACTTTCCGTCTATTACTACGAACTGTGGCCTATCTGTCAGGAAATCACGAATCCAGTCGCACAACTGAGGCGATACTCCGTAGGCATGCAGTTTGATTACAAGACGCTTGTGAGGAACAGTGTCGGAAGCCTTCTGGAAATCTAAAAATATGGAATCAATTTGACATCCCCTGTCGATAGCACTTATTACTTCATGAGTATAAAGAGCTAGTTGTGTTTCACAAGAACGATATTTTCTGACTCCGTGCTGACTATATGCCAATAAATCGTTTTCTTCGAGGTACTTCATAATGTTCGAATACAGTATATGTTCTAAAACGCTACTGCAAATCGACGTTAGTGATATAGGCCTGTAATTCAGCGGATTACTCCTCCTTCCCTTTTTGGGTATTGGTGTGACTTGAGCAATTTTCCAGTTTTTAGGTACGTATCTTTCTGTGAGGGAGTGGTTGTATATAACTGCTAAATATGGAGCTATTTTATCAGCATACTCTGAGAAGAACCTGACTGGTATACAATCAGGACCGGAGGCCTTGTCTTTATTAAGTGATTTAAGCTGCTTCGTTACACCGAGGATATATACTTCTATGTTTCTCATCTTGGCAGTTGTTCTTGATTGGAATTCAGGAATATTTAGTTCGTCTTCTTTGGTGAAGGAGTTTCGGAAAACCGTGTTTAATAACTCTGCTTTAGTGGCAGTGTCATCAGTGACTTCACCGTTGTTATCGCGCAGTGAAGGTATTGATTGTGTCTTGCTACTGGTGTGCTTTATGTATGAGCAGAACCTCTTTGGGTTTTCTGCCAGATTTCGAGATAGAATTTCGTTGTGGAAATTATTAAAAACATCTCGCATTGAAGTACGCGCCATATTTCGAACTTCTATAAAACTTTGCCAATCTTGGGGATTGATACTGAAATTACTGAGCCACGCAATGTGCTGGCAAGTGTATGATCCTTTGTTTATGATCTTTATAGAATAAAATTTACGTAATATGTGAGTAAAGATTCACTCATTTGAGGCTATTGTTCAGAGACTTGAGCTTTTTTCAGTTTTTACCGAGAGTATTTCTTCCCTCGTGAGCGTTTATGCTGTCGGAGTCGGTGGAAAATAATAGCTTATAGGTATGAGCTGAGCTGTGAAAACTAGGCACATCCTCTAGAAATTCAGAGAGCAGAGTTATTTTTATCATTATAGACTTTATTTTAGTTCATATGATTGTATCAGTAAAAGAAAAAAAAGTAGCAGCTACTCACGTTTCAGTAATACGGCATAATGATCCTTCTCATACGTCAATACCTGACATAAATCACGATAATGAAGGCAGTATGCTTCCGTAACCATGTATCTAAGGCTACCGTCTAGACAGTCACATGCAGAATTTATAGATGAGAGACTGTGGAATCGTAATTTCTCCTCTACCGTATTGTATAAACAGAAACACCTCTCGTCAGGGAAGCAGCTTATCCGACAAAATAACGAATTAAGGCACTAGAGGAACGTCAGAGCATATATTATAAAGTTCCCCACTCTAATCGCGTCCTTTATACACGCCTGTGGAACTCCGTTTGCAGGACAGCAGGCAACCTTCTCGCTGGCATTTATGGCTCTACATCTATATCTCAGATTTCTATGGCCCTTTTGTCACATGAAGAGTGTAATAAAATACCTCAAATATATTTACAAAACTTTTGTTTCTCGTGATTAACTTACTTTCACGAATATCTAAGCGCAGATACGTTCTAAAATATAAGCATGCTTGTAGATTACCTCCTTTTGGCTACTGCACATGATTCGTGGCAAATAACAGTGTGTGCCGGGACAGAAAAAGGAAACAGACGCTGTCGTATCCGTGAAATATTATTGAAAGTGTTAATCAAGAGTTTGTATTTGTAGAAGCTTCCTATTCTCAAACACAAAAATTTTTATTACATTATAAATATAGAAGCGTGGAAGTATACGGACACTTGGACAATTTGCCTTTGTAGCTTGTCCAAAAATGAATTATCACTCAAATAAATACACAGGCTGGGCGTTTCGGGCGCCGAGATGTTGACATATGGCGTGAAGCACTTAAAACTGAAAAAGTCTAAGCATGCATTGCATGAAGAGGAACAAAATAATCGCTGGTTTAAAAGTATTGATAAAATTGGAATTTTACGAGAAAGATACTGCAGTGGTCGTTACTCAATGTAAGTAGTAAATAAGTTTCCTAAATTACGTGAAGTAAGTAGAAATAAAAGATAAGTGTGGTCAAATGAATGACAGTCACAAATAATCATATATTTGAGATTGTTGTTTCCAGTCGCCTGTCGCTTACGACACTTGTCATGGAGCATATTATTCAGGTACTTTTTTTCTGAACTGTGATTCCGCAGTAAGATTCTGAAGTGCTCCATGAATCATTAACTGCGTTTCAATCAGATTATTGGCTAGGTGGCACAATATGACTAGGGAGGTCTGTGGGACAATGTCATGGCGTTCTTTCTTTCTAAAGACAATTTCCTATACATTAGTACACATTTGCTTTTATTTTATGAATACTTCAATTCGCAAAACACAGGAGTGCGAAATAAAATGCAACGAGTGACCACCTTGTTTTACATTTTGAATAAGTATTTGAGTTGTAGGTGCTTAACACTTTCTCGCATGACCCTACGTCTTCCACTAGTTTTAAACACACTGTCTGGTCTAAAGACTCCGGACACCTGTTAGTTAATATGGGGTGTGCCCACCCTTCACCTTTACGATGGGCTGAACTCTCCTGGGGACACTTGCAGTGGGATGTATAAATGTCTACGGAGGAATGGTAGCCCGTTCTTCCTCAAGAACCAAAACCAGAGAAGATAGTGATTTTTATTTCTCCCTTTAAGTATGAGCCGCTATGGACTACCGTTATTTCAACTTTTTCTCCTTTTTTCTTCCACATTTTTTCGACAATCCTCCTTGTTTCTTTCTTCTGTCCACGAGGCTTTTTTTTTTTAAGTGGCAGTTGTTCTTCACTAACTTGTGCTGTAATATGGAGGTCGTCCACGTGCCATCCAACTTCATTGTACGATGTGTTATCCACTTTTAATTTAGCAAAGTAAGTGAACACAGGCGATACAGACACATTTTTGTGTACATTTATACCTGTATATATTGACTATTTACTCCAGGTACTTATAAATATTTCGAAAAAAGCTGCTTCTACAAAAATGCTAATACTCTCTAAGACAAAAAACGACGCACCACGAAGGAATTATCCTAATCGGATGGAAATCGGTGAATGCGATGTTCATGCGCAGATAAATAAATAATTACAATCTCAGAAAAAATGGATGATTTATGTAAGAGAAAGAGCTTCACAAATTGTGCACGTAAATAGCGCGTTGATCCACCGCTGGCCTCTTTGAAAGCAGTTATTCGGCGTGGCATTGATTGATAGAGTTGTATGTCCTCCTGAGGTATATTGTGCAAGATTCTGTCCAACTGACGCGTTTGATCATCAAAATTACGAGATGGTTGGAGGGCCTTGTCCTCAATGCTCCAAACGTTCTCAATAGGGGAGAAATCCGGCGACTTTTCTGGCCAAGTTATGGCTTGTTAAGCACGAAGAAGAGCAGTATAAACTCTCACCGTTTGCGGACGGCCATTATCTTGCTGAAATGCAAGTCCACGATGGCTTGTCATGACGGGCAACAAAAGGGGGCGTAGAATATCGTAGACATACCTCTGCTCTGTTAGGCTGCCGCGAATGACAGCCAATGGGGCCCTGCTATGAAAAGAAATGGCATCCCAGACAATCACTCCTGGCTGTCAGGCAGTATGGTGGCCGAGAGTTAGTTTTGTAACCCACCGATTTCCGGGCCGTCTCCAGACGCGCCTTCGGCCTGCAATCTCATTGACGTGAGTAGAATTGCCTTCAGTAATGAGTCTCGCTTTGAAGTTAGCCCCTATGACCAGCGAAGTCGTGCCCGAGAGCGCACATGGTACAACGACGATATTCTACGCCAAGCACGGCAAGCCATGCTGGGCTTACATTTCAGGAACCTAATGCACTTTTGCATATGGCGAGAGTTTCTATTGTTTGTCTGTGTCGTTGCCAAACTCTACCTTAGCCAGCAAGGTCACCGGATCTCTTTCCAATTGAGAACATTTGAAGCTTTATGGGCAGGGAGCTGCAACCAGCTCGGGATTTTGTGATTCAACACACCAGATGGGCAGAATCTGGCACGATGTCCCTTAGGAGGTCATCCAACAATTCTGTCAATTAATTCCAGGCCGAATAAATGCAGGCATAAATACCAGAGGTAGACCAACGCGTTATTGAACTGCTCAATTTGTGAACCTCTTTCTCTTGATTAAATAATCATATTTTTCTGAAATCGTAATCATTTGTTTGTCTGTACATCTACATAGCATCTACTGAATTCCGTACCGTTCGGACAATTCCTTCGTAATACGTTGTTTTTTGTCTTAGAGTGTACTTCAGTTTATATTTAATGTTGACAAATTTCTCTTTTTCAGAAACACTTCCCTCGCAACTGCAAGTCTGCATTTTATGTCCTCTTTACTTCGGCCAGAATCAGTTTTTTTCCCAGCCAAATAGCAAAACTCGTCTACTACTATCAGTGCCTGATTTCCTAAACTAGTTCCTTCAGCAGCACCTGCTTTCATTCGACTATATTCTATTAACCCTTTTTTTCTTCCGTTAACGTTTATCTTATAACCTCTTTTCAAAATACTATCCATTTGTCAAATGTCACGCTTGGTTGACGCACAGGAAAATTATGTGCGAAGATGACATGGATTCGACAGCAGTTATTACGTGTAGTGTTTCCGTCTTGTTACACACTTGGAATATGTAAGCATGTTTAACACGAGGACAGTGTCGTGATAAAGAAACAATGTGCATTGACGTACTTCTTAGTGAGCTATCACTCGAGAATGTCATTATAAGCCGAAATAGCGAAAGTGTTGAATAAATATATTTCATAACAAGGCTAGGTGGAAAATGATGTTGTTTCTATAAAAGTAGGTGTGCTTTCTTCAGTCTCCCTTATAAGATAAGCCATAGTGTTAGTATTGCCTAGCGTGTTCCTACATTTGCCTGGAACTCAAACTGATGTTGCCTGTGGCTGGCGTCTACAATTTTTTTCCATTGCCGGCCGCGGTGGTCTCGCGGTTCTAGGCGCGCAGTCCGGAACCGTGCGACTGCTACGGTCGCAGGTTCGAATCCTGCCTCGGGCATGGATGTGTGTGATGTCCTTAGGTTAGTTAGGTTTAAGTAGTTCTAAGTTCTAGGGGACTGATGACCACAGCAGTTGAGTCCCATAGTGCTCAGAGCCATTTGAACCATTTTTTTTTCCATTCTTCTCTAAATAACTCGTTTCAGTACCGCAACCATGAGTTATTGAATTGGTGGTTCGGTAATATTCACTTCTGTCCAAACCTGTCGTCTTTGGAATTGCGATTATTACATTACATTTCATCTGTCTGACATAGCCTATATACCAGCTGGAACGGGTTTGTCATGGTTGGCTCTTCCAATGTTCCCAACGGTTTTAAGGGAATGTAGTATAATTCGTGTGCCTTGTTTCGACTTAGATCTTCCAATAATCTGTCAAATTCTTCTCGCAGTAACGTATCTCCGATTTTATTGTCATCTACGTCTTCTTCCCTTTCCATAAGTCTTCAACTTTCATTCTTCGCTTTATGCCTGTTCCATATATTCTTTCCATCTTTCATCCTTCCCTTCTTTGCTTAAAAGGAGCTTTCTATCTGAGTGCCTGATATTCATACAGCTGTCTGTATTTTCTCCAAAGGTTTTCTTAATTTTCCTGTACGCAGTATATATTTTTCCCTTAGTTATGCATACAAACTAAGCAGCATTAAATTGTTGAATTGTAAAGAAACGTAACTCAAAGGAAAAGTCCCCATACCAGCCGATAAATAGGTGATTCAAACAAACAAACGCTGCAAATGAACTGTATTTACAGTCTCTGACGACAAAGACGACAACAAGCCGCTTAACGGCTGGAATTGATTAAGATTACATGGAATTGTGCGTGATTTAAAGCCTCTCTTCTATGACATGTTATGTATCACAAACTGAAGAACGTCTCATGTAGGATTCTATTATGCCTCAGTAAATCCGCATATATTCACTCTTGCTGCGCTGTATGAGATTAATAAATCAAATATTTTAAAGCTGTTTTTTGTATCCTGTTATAGCACTACGATCCCTTCATTTACCTTCCTTCGACCGAGTGATGTGGAGCGCTGTTTAAGATATTAGACTAATTTTTGAGGAAATGGGGCCAAATCCGCGTCCAGCCCTCCGCATTTAGCTTTTCCTGAATTGACTGTGCGGACTGCCCGGATGGTTCCTTATTAGGACAAGGCCGACTCCTCTTCCCGTCGTTGTCACATCCGAGCTTCTGCCCCGAACCTTCCGACCTCGTCGTCGATGGATATTATTTCTAATTATTTTTCTACCCTTTGCAAACTGCAGTATAATTCTTTCCCCTTCATGTGAGAATCACGTGCTCTCTTCCTACCTTACAAATTTAATGATGTTACTCTATATACAACATACGCTGTTGTTAGCAACGTAAAAGAAAAGCTTCATAAGTACTCAACATACTATAAGTAGTCCAGCTATTTTTGACCTCTGTCGTATTACCTTGTGGTACCATTTAAAATATGTACCTAATTCACTTAAAGGCCTGCCTATTGGCGACATTTGTTCGTATATTCGAGCACCATTGACACAAATATATTGCGTCTGGAAAGTCGATGTGCACTGGACTACAGACTACGGATGAAGAGTACGTTGGAAGTTCGAAACAAAGTTGGCTGAACTGTTTTATTCTTACATAAGCGATTGTTTTCTAATTCTTTCTACTTTTGTGTAACAATTAACTATTTGTTTGGCTAGTTAGTGAATTATTTTATTGAAACTTCCTGGTAGATTAAAACTGTGTGCCCGACCGAGACTCGAACTCGGGACCTTTGCCTTTCGCGGGCACTTGCCCGCCAAAGGCAAAGGTCCCGAGTTCGAGTCTCGGTCGGGCACACAGTTTTAATCTGCCAGGAAGTTTCATATCAGCGCACACTCCGCTGCAGAGTGAAAATCTCATTCTGGAATTATTTTATTGTTCGGTTGATAATTTGAGCGATTATCGTAATGATGTGGAACGGATCATTTTAAATTGACCTTACACATTCATATGTAAATATGGCTACATGCTGCTCATCTACTTTTTTTTCTATTGTTGTGTGATAATAATTCCTCTCCACCACCTTTGTACATTAAAAAATTAGAAATTGAAGCAGTTGTCAATGAGAACCGTTTTCAGTTTGTTTTCCAGTTAATTTTGCTGTGTGACAGACATTTTGTAGCATTGGGTATGTGATGAAAAATTTTAGTGGCACGTAGGTGTACCCCTTTTGTGCTAAAATCAACCTTAATGCTGAGTAGTGAATGCCACTTTTTCTTCTGGTATTCTAATTGCGTACATACATGAACTGCAGTGAATTGTTAACCACAAACTTCATCAGGAAATAAATATACCTTGAAGCATTTGTCAAAATGACTAACTCCTTAAACAGATGCCTGCAAGACGAAAAATGGTTCAAAAGGCTCTGAGCACTATGGGACTCAACTGCTGTGGTTATCAGTCCCCTAGAACTTAGAACTACTTAAACCTAACTAACCTAAGGACATCACACACATCCATGCCCGAGGCAGGATTCGAACCTGCGACCGTAGCAGTCGCACGGTTCCGGACTGCGCGCCTAGAACCGCGAGACCACCGCGGCCGGCCTGCAAGACGATCGTGGGTGAGCATCACATATTATTCTTGCAACACGTTTTTGAGCAATGAACACTTTCCTTCTTAAGGTTGAGCTACCCCAGAACATTATCCCACTCGATATTACTGAATGAAAATACGCGAATTACGTCAACGTACTGATTTTTCTCTTCTCAAGATTTGCAATTATTCTAAACGCAAATGTTCCAAAACGTATTTCTTTTATCAATTTAAATTCTCATCACTATTGAAACATACAATTTTTGACGTTTCCACTCTAGTTATTATTTACTCGACAAGTGTTACACTTGTCATTAGTGTAGTAACAACAGATGTGTAGAAATGAGCATACTGTGTCTCTATGAAACGGAGAGTGAGACCATTCGCAAAAAACGTATCAATAACACTTTTAAGAACATTATTTATCATTTTTTCTGTTGCTGTATGTATGCTTGGACTGATTGCAATACTAGCGTCATCCGCAGAAAGGACTAATTCTGCCTGTTGTTTGTTAGGCGGAAGGTCGTTTACGTTCATGAAAAGCAATACTGAGCATTGTGGAACCCCGTAAGTGATTTATCCCTTGTCAGAAGGCCCTTCCTTGCTTACATTGGTTGAGTTGTTAGGTATAACTTTCTGCATTCTGTTATAATGGGCAAGCGAAAAGTTTCCGTTCGATGGACGTACAGTCCAGAATCGGTATGCCAATCAGGCAAAATCGCCGTCTCCAACCGCGGCAATCCTCTCAACGACGCACCTGGTTGAAGATATCCGTCTGGTAAAACAACGTGTCCTGCTTCGTGAAGAAGTCCGTAACTTCCTGATGCACATCCTCGTTCGACAGGACTCGATGACCATTCATGGCCTTTTTTTAATGGACCGATGGCATGATAGTCACATGTGGAGACATCAGGAGTATAGGGCGGGGGCTCGAGTGTTTCTCTCTTGAGTTGATGCAACGTCTACGCCTACGAAATTTGCGGGGACGTGCGTTATCATTAAACAGCAGCACCGCTTGGCGCACAATTCAACGGTGCTTGTCAACAGATATGCTGTCCCATACACATTCTACCTTCTCCTACGATGTCTACCGGTGTTTGTCCTTCGGTAGCCAAGAAATGAATAATACCACGTTGGTCCTGTTTCAACATTGTCTATGTTTCGGCATTTTCCGCACGCACGTCGGAAAGACACGAACGCTACACAAATCCCTTGCTATATGTCGGTGTTTACATATCCACACAAGGGTCGCGCGAAGTTGCCTATGCGCTGCAGCAACGCTTTCAAATGCTGTCCCATCGGGTTGACGGAGGAGATAGAGAAGATCCAAAGAAGAGCGGCGCGTTTCGTCACAGGGTTATTTGGTAAGCGTGATAGCGTTACGGAGATGTTTAGCAAACTCAAGTGGCAGACTCTGCAAGAGAGGCGCTCTGCATCGCGGTATAGCTTGCTCGCTAGGTTTCGAGATGGTGCTTTTCTGGATGAGGTATCGAACATATTGCTTCCTCCTACTTATACCTCCCGAGGAGATCACGAACGTAAAATTAGAGAGATTCGAGCGCGCACGGAGGCTTTCCGACAGTCGTTCTTCCCGCGAACCATACGCGACTGGAACGGGAGAGGGAGGTAATGACAATGGCATGTAAAGTGCCCTCCGCCACACACCGATGGGTGGCTTGCGGAGTATAAATGTAGATGTAAAAACAAAAACTTTTTGATCGACCTTTACTGATAGAAATGACGTTATCCATTGGTTTGCTGTACCATCACTTCCATAGTACCTCAATTTGTCTAGGAGAATTTTGTGATTCACACAGTAAAATGCCTTAGATAGGTCCCAGAAAATATCAGATGGTGTTATTTTGTTATTTAGTATTTGTAAATTTTGGTGAGTGAATGTTCAAATGGCATTCTGTTTTGAATAATTATTCTGGATTCCACTCTGAAATTTACTGAGGATATTATAGTTGCTCATGTGTGATGCTGTTCCAGAACATGTGATCTGCTCAAAAATTTTGGAAAATGATGTCGGGGTGGTAGTTATTGACACGTCTCCTTTCTTATAGAGAGGTTTAACAACGGAATATTTCAGTCTCTCTGGAAAAATTTCCTGAGTTAGTCATGTATTACGTATTTCAGAAAACACAGCAGTTATTGTATGAGAACAAGTCTTTAGTGCTCTGTTGGGAACCATATCAGATGCAGATGAGTTTTTATTTTTTGGAGACTACACAATTTTCTTAATTTTAGAAGGAGAAGTTGGTGATATATTCATATAATTGAATTTTATGTGTCTTGCTTGCTCAACATACTCTTTTGAATTTCTCTTGAACTTTTTGTACCTGTATTTTCTATTTCATTTATAAACATGCCTACTGCCTATGACTGATCATTAATAGTCCATCATTTTGAATTAATAGTTATGTTACCCTGTTCTTTGGCTTGTCCTGTGTCTCGTTTTCATACATTCCATATACCCTTAAGTTTGTTGTCGGAATTACTGATTTTTGATATAATGTGCATGTTCCTTGAATTGTTAATAAATGTTATCAGTAATTTTGAGTGGCTTTTGTAGTGTGCAACTATTGCAGGATCTTTATTTGTTCTAGACAACAGATATAATTCCATTTACCTTTCTCAAAATACATTAATCCGCCTACTGATCCATGATTTTTTACACGCCTCTTTAATATCCTCATGTGGAAAGCTATTTTCAAATAACGATATTAATTTCTCATGAAATAGATTAAATTTTATGTCAAAACTTGGATCATTATTAATTTTATACAAAGTCATCTCTTCTAAACTATTCTTAAAAATATTTGTCCTGGAATGATTAACTATTCTGACTGATTTCCACTGAGGAGTATCTATACTATAAGGTACTATCTCGTTTATCCTAACTAACTATTCATCATGTTCAGCTACTTTCTTGCGTTAGGCTTCATCAGGAAAAATATTATCAATTATGATCACACTACCTTAATCCACCGCAGCTGAAAAATTAATTATTGACATTACATTCTAGGATCCAAATGAGGTTTCCAGATCGTTTTTCCTAACAGAAAATCTACATTGAAATCACCACAGACTATTAACTGCATGCTGCTGTCCGATAGATAGCATAGTAAGAAATCGATATTCCTCATAAAAAGTTCCCAATTTCTCAGGGAGGAATTACACGAAGAGTGAACTATCCTTCAATATTAATTTACAAGCACAAACTTCGCTCAGTGTTAGATGCCGAAGTAGCTGGAAGACCACGTAAACTAAACGAACAGAAGTTGTTGGATATTTATAACTCTATGAAGCAGAGCCCGGTAAAATCGCTGTGCAAATTGGCGCAAGGAAATTATTGTCTTGCAAACGCGCACAAAGCGGTTAGGCAAACATTTACATTGTTCCCGTATAAAGTTAAAAGATGCGGATCACGAAAAGAAAATCCGTTACTGCAAATAGTTTACATCTTTTATTGAGAGGAATACCGCTGGTACATCATCTTCCATACAGACGAGGCCTGGTTACACCTTTCCGGTCCAGTTAACACACAAAATACGTCCTGTGTTTAAAAAACCGTTGTATCATCAGAAAACTGGAGTGTGGGCGGTAATATTTAGACGGTGAGATACTGAACCTTTATTTTTTGGAGAAGTCGTGGATAGTGAACGTTATTGTTTAATTATCCACGGTTTCATTGGCCAGCTGAAGGAAGGCGAAATCAAAGTACTCATGGTTTCAGCAAGACGGCGCTGCTGCACGCACAGCTCACAACATTTTGCATCTTCCGAAAGAATTTTTTGGGGAATGTGTCATCTCGAAAAACCTATGCCTACGTCGCTAGCCGCTAACTTGCTTCACTTCACATTTTTATTTGGGTAGCGGCAAAATCTTTAAAGTATAGCAATCGCTCATCCACGTTTTTTGACTTTAAAACTGAAATAACTACGTACGTGAAAGTCATATCACAGTCAGATCTTCAGAAAGTGCTTTTCAATAAAATTAAGCGGGTTCGCACTTGTATATTCGGCCGTAGATTTTATTTCCAACATATGGTGTAACTGCGCAGCGGCTTTCCGAACACCCTGCATATTAAAATGTACACTGGACAAAGACCAGCGACCAGTACTCACTGGTAAAACAGCGAAATTCGCGGTAGTTACCTGCAATATGGGTTACGTGTGTCTGCCGCCAACTGTCACAGGGCATCCTGCTAGAAAACTATAATTTCTACTTAGTGTAAAGCACTAGTGACATTTTTACTATTTTGTTCTCGTTTTTCTGTTTGTCTTCCGTCATACTTGTCGCTGTCTCTTAAATTATAAAAATTTACGTCCATGTAAAACAGACACATTGTGACAGACTTCGTGTCTGATGTGAAGAGAACAGGAGTGCTCCAAAGTTACGGTGGGTTACAAAAATAGTGCCTAACTTATTTTCGTAACCATATTAACAGCCCACAAATGGACTTCAGTTTGTTTTTCGGAAGTAGATCTAGGCTCTTATGCTCTAAAATAGCAGCTTTCAATGAGAAAAAAGTACCTGATAAGCAATTGCAGAGTATAAATGATTTTTAAACTAAGAGTTTGTTGTTAGTCTTGTGGTGGGTTGAGTGACACAACAACTGAAAGCTTCAGTGAGATATCAGTTAATTCATCAGTTGTTAAAAATAGTTTGAGAAAAATTTGGCCTTCATATTGGGGGAATCATAGCCAGGGTGGAGTATGTTGCAGGCAGTATCTGTGTGTTTCCTTATTATCGAAACAGAAGCCCTGCACAATGCGCTACAATAAACATTAAGACACTCCATCAGATGACACGTGCTGTCTATGTTCGATTATCCATGAACAACGGCAACGTTATTTTCATCCTCATGTGACAGGCTTATGTGGCAATCCACAAGCCGGTTCCTCAGTACCATAGAAAGCTGCATAGACAGCTATCCTTATAATGGGGAATTGAATCTGCTGAAGGAACACACTTAGCCACTGGATAACCCTCAGATGTATCTCATGTTTAATTCAGCAATATCAGTCCTCAGTAGTAAATAACAAATATCACTCTATTTTATCCTTTGAGACATGATAATTCGTCGGCAGTCCGTCGCTTTTCCTGACAACTTTTTTAATTGCTGTACATGAGTTTCAACCTCGATTCGCGAATTAACTAACGCTGTACTATGCTAAGGATATCCAGGGAATTTGCCCAATAGAGACGAGAGAGACAGAATCGCATCCCGGAGAAAGGGGTTCAGTTTTCCGTTCTATCGCTGAGGCTAAAAAGAATCAGGATAATTCCAGAGCGATTTCTTGAACATGCTCACGATCAAACCATTTTTGCCCATTCTGGTTAATACTTCTCTTATAACAGCATATCGGAAGCTTTGCTCGAGTGCGCTAATCGAATACTGCCGGTGACTTACATGCGGTAAAATGATAACATAATGGTCAGGTCATAAGGGCGATGATAAAGAACAGAATCAATAAGGAAAACTAAGAAGCAACATTTAACTGTCTCGACAGCGAGCTTCTGTGCTGAAAAATACTGTACACTATTTTCATGAATGCCTTAGGATCAAAATGATCTAACGATACAAGGTTGTTTGTGCTTTGTACGTAGGTGCATAGAGTTAACACCGAAGAGAGCTATGTTAGTCTTGACACGCCATTGATGCAGTTTCCAACGATACAGACTGGATGCGAAAAGACTCTTGAAAGTAGTAGTGGAGAGTAGAGATGGAAGAAACCGACCGGTTAAAACCAATACCGGTGTTATACTTCTGAACAACTGGTATTTTTCGGTATTTTTTTTAATTATTACTAATAACCGAGTAGAGAAGCGAAATGTCAGTTAGCCATAGCACTAGAGCTCAATTTTTCCATTTTTAAATAAACATTAAAAAAAAATTCGTAAAATTTGCAATGATTGAAATATTGCGTTATTATAGAAAATGAGAAAAGCGATCAGTGCTATTTTAATAATAATGCCGACAGAAACGATCAACAAACACATAGAATAAGAACTTGTACAGCACTGCTGAGACTGTAGTGCCGGCCGAGGTGGTCGAGCGGTTCTAGGCGCTTCAGTCTGGAACCGCGCGACCGCTGCGGTAGCAGGTTCGAATCCTGCCTCGGGCATGGATGTGTGTGAAGTCCTTAGGTTAGTTAGGTTTAAGTAGTTCTAAGCTCTAGGGAACTGATGACCTCAGAAGTTAAGTCCCATAGTGATCAGAGCCATTTGAACCATTTGAGACTGTAGTGCCCCTATTGATGTGTGTCGTGGCTTAAGATACGCGTGTGCTTGCAGTGTGCAAGACTTTCCCACTCCTGGTCTACACGGTAGTTTTAAGTTGTCGTCGCCGGACCTCCGCCCACTGCAGGCCCATTGCAGAGTGGCACCAACCCTAGTCTGGAAATATTGTTATAAAGTGAAAATGGTTCAAATGGCTCTGAGCACTATGGGACTTAACTTCTGAGGTCATCAGTCCACTAGAACTTAGAACTACCTAAACCTAATTAACCTAAGGACATCACACACATCCACGCCCGAGGCAGGATTCGAACCTGCGACAGTAGCGGTCGTGCGGTTCTAGACTGTAGCGCCTAGAACCGCTCGGCCACCCCGGCCGGCTTACAAAGTGATCTAGCGGTGGAGTACACTGCTTCATTTACTTTAAAAGATGAAAGATCTGTCTGCCATTTCTATTAAATAATAGAAGAGGAAGTAACTTATGGTAACAGTAATAAACTAAAAACTTAGCAATTGATTCACAGTATACAATAAAAACAGAAAGTACAATCTGATCTGCTGTCTGTGTCTACATAATATGGCTTTATCTGCTTGTAGCCTTTGAAAAGGGACAAATCACAACGAAAAACATTGTTATGCGACCTCAATTTTCATCATTAACACTGGCTATTCGTAACACCCGAATAATAATATGATAACGCATTACGACATAACTTGTAAGAAGAGTTTCAAAAAACTAGAAGCTATGGAAGAATACTACTGAGTTTTTGTAGTATTCAACCACTTATCACTTTTCGAGAAAAGCTGAGAACGGTAGAGGGACTAAGTGCTCTATTAGTTGCCTATTTAATGTAATATGTTTATTCTATCTGTCCTGAAAATGAGAGTCAGCATTTTTCAACTGTCATTCGATTTCTACATTTATTATAGGAAATATTAGGAATAAAAATCCAAAAATCGGTTCTTCAGAAACCGATTATTTTGAGCGGTTTTTAACAGTCAGGTTAAAATAGCGTGGAAAAAACCGATATAACCGAAAACCGGTTGTTCCAGTGATAATCGCCATCCCTAGTGGAGTGATATCACGCTCCTCACTGTGCCAGACAAAGTCTTTTACTTCATTCTTCTAAAAAGAATACAAGAAGCAGCAGATTGTTGACTACGAGAAGAACAGGCTGGCTTTCGAAATGCGAGGTCTTGCTCTCAACAAATATTTGTTCTGCAAAACGTAATAGAATAAAGCATACAATTCAACTGTCCACTGCTCCTAAACGTCGTTGATTTTAAGAAATCTTTTGACGGTACACGCCGAAGATTGTTGTAGAATGTTTTAAGACTATGTGTAATTCATGAGAATTTAATTGATGTTTTAAGAAAACTGTATCTATATTCGAGTTATTACACAAGAACAGAAGGTGGGAACTGGCAGTAGCAGTGTGACAGGCGTCAGTCGACGATGCATTTTGTCGCCATTCCTTTTCATATTAGTCATAGATGTCCTAATGAGAAAATCTATTGACAACTCCGACACTGACGTACGTTGGATTGTGCAGTCTAGGATTACAAATATGGATTTTGCTAATGCCATCGTCCTCATGGCAGAAAGAACACAAAGTTTACTATTAAAGACTACCTGGATGTATGGAGAGGCCAGTTCTGTAGGACTAAATATAAATAGTGACAAGACAAACATAATGTGCATAAAAGTGGAAATATTATCTACTCATATTATAATGCAGCAGAGGGTACTACAAGATTGTGACAGATCTCCATATCTCGGCAGCGTTATCTGTAATAACAGAGACGTAAGAAGTTGGAAAGCATCATCAATCTTCCCAATAAAACGATCCATATGCCAATCAAACTCTGTATGTATTTCCATAAATCTTTTGCTGTACTCCTTTACCATCCTACCGATGGCTACATACGCATGTGAGACCTGTAAAATGTCAGGAAAATCGGCATAAAAGCTGAGCGTTTTCATCAGCGGTACTTGAGGCGAATCTGTTATCTCGACCACGTTTGAAATGATGAAGTGTTGCGAAGAAGTGGTCTACGTGGCCTGCCCAGAATCTTTGCTGAAAGAAGACTGAAGCTTGTAGAGTGTGCTCTACACATTAAAGACTGAAGAATCCCTAAATAGGCACGTTTGTGGAAAGCAGTGGATGGATACATAAGTAACACCCGGAAACCAACTTCCAACTTTTGTAAAGGATCTTCAATGCAGAGACATAAACACGTAAATTGGGAAGAAGCTGAAAACTTAGCAGCTGATTGAGTTCACTGGGGGAAATTTGTTGCACGATATGTTACTTAGCATTGGAGGAACGAAATCTAAGTCTAATCCGTAACTTCAATGGTGGAGAAACCTTTTGTACATGTTTGCACTTACGTCAGCTGAATATACGAGTATAAGGATTAGTGTGAAATTGACGTAAGCAATGAAAAGTAATAACATATAACACTTAAAGATAAATCACGTATTATAAATGCTGTACCAGTCTTGTCTGAGAGCAGTAGTGCCTAAAGAGTACCAAAATATTACGAGATCCATTTAAGTGCTGCCCGTCTTCAGAACTGTAGAAAGCAGCAAAGTATTGAGGAGGCGCCATGTTCTAAGATTTTTACTTGCCACAGACAGAGAGGCACTGTTCTCCAGTTTCGAAACTCTCTCCCTCAAAGGTTTCAACAGCATGAATGGCGTGACTGGTGAAACGAGCGCCGAAACTGGACTCAAGCGTTTTAGCCTACGGGGAGAATTTCCGATTCAGCTACCTAGTCAACAACATGTGGTTCCAGATTCAGGACACGTGACATGAAAATTACGAGACGGTCGTTGATGATTCTCGATGAGGCAACAGCCAGTGAATGACGGTCAGGGCCTTAATACACGAAACACTGGGCACTATTAATATTTGGTACCCATCTGCCGAGTGATTGGCCCCCAGAAGGTTTTTCCCCGTAGAAGGTGGTTTTTATCATTCTCTATGAGAATGGGCGGAATGAAGGATGGAGAAAATATTAGGTTTTCATTATCCGCCGACAAAGCGGTCACACTCGGATTGGATAATGGATTCGGCCGGGTCGTTTTCAAAGAAACCATCACAGAGTTGGCACTAGGCAACTAAGGGAAGTTGTAGGAAACTTAAATGTCGTGTCATTAGCGGAGGGTGGCTGTGAGCTCATCTGTTACAATTATTAAGCTTGCATCAGTCAATGGCCCCAAAAAGATTTGTTGACTTTTCAGCCATTATCAATAGCTCTTAATGTTTCTTGGACGGTTGCTGGGTCAAGATATCGTAGGAGTGAAAGTATTATCGAGAAATCATGTAGTAGGAGCACGATGATATATTCACTCCTACCGTACTTTGACATCCGCTGATATAAACTCTATAACAATAAATATGGGTAAATGGATAGAGGTCCTCTCGAATGCGAATCCAGTGTCTTGACCACTGAGCCACATTGCTCGCGCTATGAGTAGTGGTGTTGCCACACGAATTCACTTTGCATTAACCTTGCACCCATAGTATTCTAAGACAACACGGGCTACAGAGAAAGAGAGAAAGAAAGAGAGAGAGAGAGAGTTACCCCATTATACAGAGTCATCCTGCTATCCATCTCACGAGGAAACGAGACTCATCATGAATACCAAAAATTCCCTGATAATGCAAACATTTATTTGAGACAATGCTACCATGTGTATCAGGCGTTCTATGTGCGAGCAGAAAGCCTGCACGTTGTTATGCTGGTCTTCGTGATTCACTGACTATTCAGCATAAGTTAAATTTATGTTGAACAGCTCTTTTCTGTTAGATATGTGATCTCAGTGTAATCTCCCAACTAGGTCAGTTTACCCTGTCATAGTAGGGATCTTATGTCGTGCCATGTGTGTTGTAGGTAAACTATCTGGTGTCTGCAGACATGGCGAGAAGCTGGGTAAGCATCCCAACCTCGTTTACCTTGGAACGAGCTCCACAGGAAGCAGACAGAGTGCACGCGATATCTTGCAACAAGACGACCAGGGCGTGGTTGTGGTTACGGTACTTAACGTGCTGGCCACAATTACTAACTTATAAAAGGTGATCCCACTTGCCGAAACTTGTCTAAGAGCTCGCAGGAGGCTCTACGTCAGTTATCTGGGAGCAGCTCTGGCGAAGTAACTCAGATATACCGCGACACATATAAAAATCTCGTATTGGTGTGAAAGAAAGCAATATTTTAGCTAAACTGTCGTCTGGATGTGAAAAGGACGACAGCTTCTGAAAAGTAAAACGCAGCAGGCGATTTCACGCTACACATGACGTGCACAGCCATGAATGTTGTATCGCGGATAAAATATTTGTCTCGCCGATACAGCAGACAGTCGATATATCAAGCAGCAGATGGCATACGGATACTAATACTGCGTGACAACCAAGAGCGGTGTGCGTCGTAAGTCAAGCACTATTATCTGGAGAAGTTTTGTCACTTGTGTTCAGAGTTATTGCCCAATGAGCAGCAAGGAAATAAAACAAAGATACGATTGTGCTACCTTTTGTCCCGTGGAAAAGTGGAACCGGCATAGCGTGTACGCGAGTCAGAGTGATATGTACCGTCGGTATATGAGGAGAGGCGTCTCTAACAAGGGAACCTCCCCATCGCACCCGCCTCAGATTTAGTTATAAGTTGGCTTAGTGGATAGGCCATGAAAAACTGAACACAGATCAATCGAGAAAACAGGAAGAAGTTGTGTGGAACTATGAAAAAAATGAGCAAAATGTACAAACTGAGTAGTCCATGCGTAAGATAGGCAAGATCAAGGATCGTGTGAGCGCAGGAGCGCCGTGGTGCCATGGTTAGCGTGATCAGCTGCGGAACGAGAGGTCCTTGGTTCAAGTCTTCCCTCGAGTGAGAAGTTTACTTTCTTTATTTTCGCAAACTTATGATCTGTCCGTTCGTTCATTGACGTCTCTGTTCACTGTAATAAGTTTAGTGTCTGTGTTTTGCGACCGCACCGCAAAACCGTACGATTAGTAGACGAAAGGACGTGCCTCTCCAATGGGAACCGAAAACATTTGATCGCAAGGTCATAGGTCAACCGATTCCTTCACAGGAAAACACGTCTGATATATTCTATACGACACTGGTGACGGCATGTGCATCACATGAGAGGAATACGTTGTCGACCCACCTAAATTGTACACTTGGCGAATGGGTAAAAAGATTCTTCTACCTTGCCCGATTTAGGTTTTCATGTGGATGTGATAATCACTCCGAAAAAAGTGATGAAAACATAAGAGTTTGTCACATAAACTGCAACAAATGAATGCAACTGTTTCACAGTCGCACAGTTTTCCCTGTGCTCTGTCAAAACATATGTATTTAACATTTTCAATTTTTTTCGTGCGTAGACCGTCGAATCCTGCATATGTCCAAGCAAATCTGAACATGTCCTGGAATTTTGGAGAGCGAAGTTGATTATGTGTGAGTGCCTAAACTTTGATAATTGACACACGATCACGTAAACAATACTGCTCTGTGTACCTGTGCAGCTTCGCAAAATCATAGAATCTTTTCACAAAGTTTTTCACTTGCCGAAAACCAAACACGTCTAACGGTTGCACAAGAGGTATACAACCTGGAGGAATGGTAATCACGTCTACTCCCACACTAAAATTGTCTGAAAATAAAAAATTAAACTTTTCACTCGAAGGAAGACTTGAACCAATGACCTCTCGTTCCGCAGCTGCTCACGCTATCCACGGGACCACGGCGCTCCTGCGTTCATACGATCCTTGATGTTGCCTATCTTGTGCATGGACTACTCAGTTTGTATATTTTGCTTATTTTTTCATAGTTCCACACAACTTCTTCCTGTTTTCTCGATTGATCTGTGTTCAGTTTTTCAAGGCCTATCCACTATGCCAACTTATAACTAAATCTGAGGGGGGTGCGATGGGGAGGTTCCCTTGTAAGAAGTAACTTCATTACTGATGAGGATAACTTTAGATTGCAGGGTTCTCCACTGCACTGCAAATCTAGAAGCAAAAACAGCTCGAACCTACCTCCATATCTGTGCTCTGCGACCCACCTATGAATAATGATTGCATGAGATACTAAGGTTATCTGCTATTTGTGTTACATTCGCAAATGCTGCAAGTGAAAGTCGCTTCTGTATGTGTTCTTGTGCCTCTACTTTTACTATCATCTTTCAGGATTGATATGGATGGAAGGGGAATGAACTTACATGTGTGTTTCTGTGTGGAATTTCTCCGACACTTTTGAGTTTCCGTCTAAGTGACGCACAACGTCATTCTTTTAGACTTTCCCACTGGAGACTAATGAATGGTCTATGATGTTCTCTGTAATCAACACAAACACATCGTAAGTAGAATTTGTCTTCTTCTCTTTATCTTCAGTTATTACGGCGTGCAAGATCGCATATAGAGGCACACGATCAAGGGACCGATCGAGGTTTCTGTTCTCGGTTATGGCTTTCCCATAGAATCTGTTCCCCCCGAGAAACCTCTCATTAAACTATTTGCCTTATCCAGAATTAGATGAACGTTGTCTTTCAGTCAAATGTTCCTTTGAACTGTCAGTAATTAGTGACTTATCTTTGTTGCTATAATAACACAATGCAATGAATTTTCAGTTATTTTTGACCAGTGCATTTTATTATGTACCAGTGGAGCTTCTTAGTTTTGAGAGACACACGTTGCTAACAAAAAAACAGTAACAAACAATAGAAATCATGAAGTTTCGTATGAAATAGCTATTATTTTACTTCATTTATGACTGGCATTCAATGTTGTATGAGTAAGAATTGGAAACGTCGCGCCAGCAGTTCACCAAATTGTTACTTGTCGCACCTGGGTGGAACCTACGATTTTTGCACTTGCAGGCACAATGTTATTTGTGACCCTCCCTTTTTTTCCTCTTATTGTTGCTTAACAATTCTGGATGTCCTCAGGTTACCTGGGAATGTCATAGACTAAAAGGAGGCTCCAAAAAATGAGAATCTGTGCTTGGACTCAAGCCGTGGGCGCTTATGTGGGTTTTTTTTAGTCATGGTACGAAACTGTGCCATTACAGCAGCAGACATAGAAATTAGCAATTCTCTCAGCTTATACTTTTCAGATAACAACACGTAATTTCACCAGCAGCAAAGGGAATACAGTAGTAATTACAAATGTTTAACGTATACATACACAAATATTAATTAAACTTTCTTTTACTATTGTAGAAACTTCTTCGGGTATTGTTGAGTCGTAACCACGCTCTAGGCTATATCCCAAAGCAGGGACGTAGAGAAGTACAACACTTAGCACAGAAATCTCTTTTATTACTAACACCAACGGTCAGCCACAACAGAACTAAAATCATGGGCAGAAGGAGTACAGGTATTAACACAAACCTCAAATATTCCTCCAGCGCAGGTAGCCACGTGTGGTAACGCGACAGAGGTAGGCTGGTCTCGTATCGAATCCAGCCAGCGGATTAAGGTCGAGGGGTCGGTGTGTAAGCCAGCCTGGATGTGGTTTTCAGGTGGTTTCCACATCCCACTAACTGAATATCGGACTGGTTCTCACGCTCTGTCTGAGATACACTTACTCAAATATTTAGAACACTTTCTCAAACTTGCACACGGAATTCACTCTTTACACGGACAAACTGGATATACTGCTTCTGTCCTGTAGGGGCGAATAGGAGACTGATGACCTTACCTGTCTTGTCTCTTTAAACACTTACTCAGTTTCACAATCGAATATTGTAGAATGCTGGTATTGACACAAACATCGAATATTCCAGAATATGTAATTATTACAGACATAAGGTATTTGAACTACCTTCCAGAAACTATATATACCAAATAACAGATAATTGCTGATAGTCGGGTTTGAACTGGGCAGCTAGCGACACTAACCTCTACGCCACAAAGCATGCGTTGCAGCTCAGCATATTGCTCCCTTCTCCGAAGAAACGGCCAACCGCTGCATCAGACGTTCTCATGGGAACCGACAACTAAACCTGAATCCAAATTTTGTCAGTGGCCCTCTGTATGGTTGCGCTGCTGGATTCTCGCGTTCTGGTATCGTTGTTACTTCTTCAGTTTCCTTGAAACTCCCAATTCCAATGTGCACCTCTAGACTGTAATAGAGCTTCATATGGAAGGACATGGGTGACGTCTCTGCGCTTTTCTCTTCTTGATGAAGGGTGACATTCCTCGATTTCATATGTGACGTCTGGCAAGCGACAAAGGATGTAATACCGTCCAGATTAGCGTTTTAGTAACATTTCCGCCAGTCCTACTTTCTGCACAGGTGTAAAAATCTTCTGTCCTGTATCTCACTGGCCGCCATTTAGCGCTTAGCCCTCTCGGTGTGTCTTCTGGGCGTCCAGAGTCCATAATTGAGCTAGCTGCCTCGCTTCTTCGGTCCTGGGGATGAAGTGTTTCACTTAATCTCCCTGAGCATCGTCAGGCTGTCGTTTCGGCTTCGCGACTGTGGAGCGAAAAGGGTGGTGTGATGCCTGTAGTGTCTTGCTTCGCTGTGTTGTATACGAATGTCGTGACAGACAGTATTGTATCACAATCACTTTGCTCAACAGCAATGGACATAGAGAGCATTTATGACGTCTTATTGAAGCGTTCTGCGAAGCCGTTGGTCTGTGGATGATAGGCAGTTTTCATCCTGTGGATGACGCTGCAATATGAAATTAGCTCTGACAATAGTTTTGGCTGGAAAACGTTTCCACGATCAGAGATTACCAGACGGGTGCTCTGTCCCCCAAATAATGTCTTCTAGAAGGAACTTTGTAGTTTCAGGAGCTTTGGCCGTTGATAACGCCTTGGTTACAGAATTTCAGGGGAGGCAGTAAATTCAGGCTATTATCTATTGATTCCCATATATCGAATTCGGGAACTTCCCCAAAAGGTCGATACCAACTCGGTGGAATGGTCAGCTCTCTGCGTAACTAACACCGCAACGAGAAACGCCTTTGCTTTTATGATGTGCACCCTAAATCGTGTATCATGTCTGTTGCACTCTCTCGCTTATTTCTCGATAAACAAAACGTCCTGATCTTCTTTGAACTTTCTTGATATTCCCCTTAATCCTATTTGGTAAGGACCTCACATCGCACAGCAGTACTCCGAAAGAGGACGGACAAGCGTAGCGTAGGCAGTCTCTTTAGTAGATTTGTTGCAACTTCTAAGGGTTCTGTCAATAAATCGCAGTCTTTTGTTCTCCTTCCCCATAACATTTTCTATGTGTTGTTTCCAATTTAAGTTGTTCGTAATTGTAATCCCTAAGAACGTAGTTGAATTTACTGCATTTAGATTTGATTTATTTATCGTGTAACCGAAGTTTAACGGATTCATTTTAGCACTCTTGTGGATGACCTCACGCTTTTCGTTATTTATGATCAATTGCCAATTTTCGTACCATACCGATATCTCTTCTAAATCGTTTTGTAATTTGTTTTGATCTTCTGATGACTTTATTAGACGATAAACGACATCGTCATCTGCAAACAACATAATATAGCTGCTCAGATTGTCTGCTAAATCGTTTATACACTCCTGGAAATTGAAATAAGAACACCGTGAATTCATTGTCCCAGGAAGGGGAAACTTTATTGACACATTCCTGGGGTCAGATACATCACATGATCACACTGACAGAACCACAGGCACATAGACACAGGCAACAGAGCATGCACAATGTCGGCACTAGTACAGTGTATATCCACCTTTCGCAGCAATGCAGGCTGCTATTCTCCCATGGAGACGATCGTAGAGATGCTGGATGTAGTCCTGTGGAACGGCTTGCCATGCCATTTCCACCTGGCGCCTCAGTTGGACCAGCGTTCGTGCTGGACGTGCAGACCGCGTGAGACGACGCTTCATCCAGTCCCAAACATGCTCAATGGGGGACAGATCCGGAGATCTTGCTGGCCAGGGTAGTTGACTTACACCTTCTAGAGCACGTTGGGTGGCACGGGATACATGCGGACGTGCATTGTCCTGTTGGAACAGCAAGTTCCCTTGCCGGTCTAGGAATGGTAGAACGATGGGTTCGATGACGGTTTGGATGTACCGTGCACTATTCAGTGTCCCCTCGACGATCACCAGTGGTGTACGGCCAGTGTAGGAGATCGCTCCCCACACCATGATGCCGGGTGTTGGCCCTGTGTGCCTCGGTCGTATGCAGTCCTGATTGTGGCGCTCACCTGCACGGCGCCAAACACGCATACGACCATCATTGGCACCAAGGCAGAAGCGACTCTCATCACTGAAGATGACACGTCTCCATTCGTCCCTCCATTCACGCCTGTCGCGACACCACTGGAGGCGGGCTGCACGATGTTGGGGCGTGAGCGGAAGACGGCCTAACGGTGTGCGGGACCGTAGCCCAGCTTCATGGAGACGGTTGCGAATGGTCCTCGCCGATACCCCAGGAGCAACAGTGTCCCTAATTTGCTGGGAAGTGGCGGTGCGGTCCCCTACGGCACTGCGTAGGATCCTACGGTCTTGGCGTGCATCCGTGCGTCGCTGCGGTCCGGTCCCAGGTCGACGGGCACGTGCACCTTCCGCCGACCACTGGCGACAACATCGATGTACTGTGGAGACCTCACGCCCCACGTGTTGAGCAATTCGGCGGTACGTCCACCCGGCCTCCCGCATGCCCACTATACGCCCTCGCTCAAAGTCCGTCAACTGCACATACGGTTCACGTCCACGCTGTCGCGGCATGCTACCAGTGTTAAAGACTGCGATGGAGCTCCGTATGCCACGGCAAACTGGCTGACACTGACGGCGGCGGTGCACATGCTGCGCAGCTAGCGCCATTCGACGGCCAACACCGCGGTTCCTGGTGTGTCCGCTGTGCCGTGCGTGTGATCATTGCTTGTACAACCCTCTCGCAGTGTCCGGAGCAAGTATGGTAGGTCTGACACACCGGTGTCAATGTGTTCTTTTTTCCATTTCCAGGAGTGTATATATAAGGAACAGCAGGGAGCCTACATCACTCCCTCGGGGAACGCCAGAAATCACTTCTGTTTTCCTCGATAAGTTCCTGTCAGTTGCTATGAACTGTGACTTCTTTTACAGGAAACCACCAATCCAGTCGCTTAACTGAGACGGTATTCCGTAAGCACGCAATTTGATTACAAGCTGCTTGTATGATACACTGTCAACAACCTTCTGGAAATCTAGAAATAAGGAATCAATTTGAAATCTCTTACATCTAGCACTCAACAACTCTTCTCAGTAGAGAGCAAGTTGTGTTCCACAAGAACGATGTTTTTTAAATACGTGTTAACTGTGTGTCAGTCTGCTGCATATCGACGTTAATGATATAGGGCTGGTGCAACTTTCCAGCCTTGAATGAGGATCTTTCTTCGAGCAAGCGGTTGTATACGATTGTTAAGTATGGAGCTATAGCATGAGCATACTCTGAAAGGAACCAAATTGGTATACAGTCTGGACTGGAAGACTTGCTTTTACTAAGTGATTTAAGCTGCTTCATTACTCCGATTATATCTACTACTAAGTTACTCATGTCGGCAGCTGTTCTTGATTCGAATTCTGGAATATATATAGTTCTTCTTCTTAGGTGAAGGAATTTCGCTTTAGCAGCGCAGTCATCGATAGTATTTCCATTGCTATCACGCACAGAAGCCATTGATTGTATCTTGCCGCTAGCATACTTTACATACGACTAGAATTTATTTGGTTTTTCTGCCAGGTTTCGAGACGAAGTTTCGTTGTGGAAACTACGAGGGGCGTTCAGAAAGTAAGCTCCGATCGGTCGCGAAATGGAAACGACTATGAAAATCCGATAAAGCTTTGCACAGATGTGTTGGGTAGTGTCTCTAGTATAACCCCAGTTAGCATCACGTCGCTCTTCTCATTTCTGAGCTCGCAGTGAGTGCGTAAAGATGTCTAGAAAATAGTGTCTGCCGCCAAGTACGAGGGCCTGGTGAGAAATTTCGCCTGAAGCTATGCAGCTAACATTACATAACTGTCGTGCTGTTTCTTCTTCAAGACAATTCTCAGCCGCATTCTGCAGGGGCAATGAAGATGCTCCTGCATCGTTTTCAAATGGAAATGTGAGATTACCCACAATACAGTCCGCAATTGTCTCCCCCTGAGTTTCATCTCTGGTCACATGAACCGCTGTCTTAGAAGACAACATTTTGACACAGACAACGAGGTGTAGACCAGCGTGGAGAATTGGCGGAAAGCACTGGCGGCTGCCTTCTATGATGAGGCTATTGAAAAGTTGGTACAACGCTATGACAAAAGTCTAAGTCAGAACGGCGACTACGTAGAGAAGTAGCTGAAAGGTGTAGCTAATTGTTACAAGTAAAACATTTCTGATGTTCACTGCGGTTTCAATTTGGCAATCAATCGGAGCTTACTTTCTGAACAGGCCTCGTATTATAAGCATCTGGATTGAAGTTCGCTCTAAATTTCGAGCTTCTGCAAAAGTTCTTTAATCTTGGGGATTTTGCGTTCGTTTAAATTCGGAAAGCGGTTTTAGTTGTTTCTGCAACCGAGTTATGATTCGCCGTTTGTTAGTTTGTTTGGTATAAATCTCTCAATTACCGTCGATACTATTTGTTTCAATTCAAGCCACACATGGTCTACACTTACATTGTTAATTTGGATGGAGTGGAAATTGTCTCTGAGGAAGGCGTCAACAAAATTTTTATCTGCTTTTTGAATAAGTATATTTTTCGTTTATTTTTGGAGGATTCGTGAGTTACGGTATTCAGTATCGCTACGACAACCTGTGCTCACTAATTACAGTATCCGTTTTGATTCTCGTAATTATCTCATGATTATTAGTTGCTAAGAGGTCAAGTGTGTTTCCACAACCGTTTACTATTCAAGTGGGCTCATTAACGAACTGTTCGAAATAATTATCAGAGAATGGGTTTGGCACAACTTCGGAGGACGTTTTACACTTACCTTCTGATTTAAACATGTATTTTCGCAAACATGTCGAGGGTAAATTGAAGTCTCCACCAACTATAACTGTATGAGTCGGGTACGTGTTTGAAATTAGACTCAAATTTTCTTTGAACCTTTCAGCAATTATATCATCTGAGTTGGGAGATGGTTAAAAGGATCGCTTTATTATTTTATTCCAGTTGCCTAGAATGAGCTCTACCCATACTAACTCACAGGAACTGTCTACTTCAGTTTCGCTACAAGTAAACTACTTCTAACAGCAACAAATACGCCGCCGCTAGCTGTGTTTAGCCTATTTGTTCTCAACACCGTTAGGTCGTTTACAAAAATTTCAGCTGAACTTATCTTCAGCTTTATCAGAAGTCAAGTGTGTTTCCACAACAGTTCACTCTTCGAGTGGGTTCATGACGGCAGCTTTCAGTGCCTGTAACAAATGGAGCGTCAGTGCTTTTCATTAGCGCTTGAAGCTTTGGTACTTTTCCAACACAGCTACGACGGTTTACAACTGCTGTAACGCTGGTTCTTAGGTCTACCTTTGAGACTGAAGCCCTTTATGTGTTTCCCGGAGGTTTTCTAACCTAAAAAACTGCCCAGTCCACGCCACACAGTTCCTGCTATCCACTTACAAGGGTAGCATACGTAGCACGCCTCCTGCGTGTAATGGACTCCTGCTCTATTAAGCGGAACCCGAAACCCCACCACCCTATGGCGCAAGTCAAGGAATCTGCAGCCTGTCGCAGAACTGTATGATCCTCTGGTTCATACCCTCCACTCGGCTCTGTACCAGAGGTCTGCAATCGGTCCTGTCGACTATGCTGCAAAATGTGAGCTCCGCTTTCATCTCCTGCTTCGTCCTTCTAATTCTTTCAACGCTACAATGAATTCTTCAAACCTTGCATTTTATTCAACACCAGTGAGTTTAGGGAACTGGACTGTGTTTTGTGTCTTTTTAAACGCATCCCCATCAAATCAGAAATAAGTTTTTTCTCACCTTGCAGTGTCTTACTGTGGGCACTGTGCGGTCAGGTCTAGCTAAAATGCAAGGTCTGTAGTCAATTCCAGATGTGCTAATTTTCATTCGTGCATTTCTTTTTACTTCATAAATTCAATAACAACGGATTTTATATCGAAAAATTGTCCCAGGGATGTCCCTTGACTTAATAAAAGTACTTTGCATTAAATATGTGAAGTCTTCACGATATTCATTCAGTTCCATAGGAAACTGTTCCAAGTGACAGTGCAGTAATGCGAGCGACTTCAGAGCTTTTACTTTTACTGTTCGCACATCCAATTTCTTCACACTCTACATGTCTGCAAATTTAGCACAAAGTGTCTCTTGTTGTACAGAACAATGAGTCCCGTCTGTCGAACGTTGTAATTTTTTACTCCTTCATTGCAAACTAAATATGTAAATTCTTTTGCATAGTATTCTAATTCCTTTTCATAGGATATTTGCAGCGCCCGTCGATTATGCGACTACATAATAGATACTGAGAATTTTCATTCCTCTCTTCTCTCATTCCCATTCATTTTTAAAGGCTTGTCGGCCGCTAGTGGCCGAGCGGTTCTAGGTGCTTCAGTCTGGAACCGCGCGACCGCTACGGTCGCAGGTTAGAATCCTGCCTCGGGTATGGATGTGTGTGATGTCCTTAGGTTAGTTAGGTTTAAATAGTTCTAAGATCTAGGGGACTGATGACCTCAGATGTTAAGTCCCATAGTGCTCAGAGCCATTTTTTTAAAGGCTTGTGATGGTATAGAACTAGACTGCCCCTTTTCCTGCAAGGCACTGGACCTCTGAACGTCCTTCATTCCACGAGTAAATAGTGAATGGTAAATAGGTAATACCACAATTCTGCCGAACTGAAGACTGTTGTGCTAACCGAAAAATGCCACACCACAATGTTAAATGAAATGCCGCGCTTACGTGGTACTTCTGACAAGGACCGAGAAAAGCCAAGACAGGCCACAAATCTGGCTCAAGTGCGATTTGGCATGCTGTGGCTGGCTCTAGTCTGGAGTCTTCACGAATCCCAGGTGACCAGTCGTTGGAGCGTCGTAAAAATATGTCCGGATAACTGGCCGTAGATGAGCTGGGACGACGAGTAACCTATTCCTCCCACTGGATCATAGTTCCTCTTATACAGTGTTCCTTTAATTAATTGGAATTCTCCTTTGGCCGTTTCTTTCTTCACCTCGGCTTCCATGGCTATCAGCAGTGCTGGATCTCCCCTCTGTTCAGCAGCAATGTCATTTAATGCAGCGATGGTGAGATTTCATCCACGTTGCTGTTTTCTACCAAAGGATTCCTTGAAAGGCAGTCGGCATCCTTGTGCTTCCATCTGTGTAATACACTTCTGAAGTCTCAGTGCACATCTCGCCAGTCGATCTGACGAATCCTTCAGGCTAGTCAGCATACACAGAGAATATACGAAATGTATTTGCAGCTGCGATTATGGACAACCATCAGCTGTGTAACGGAATGACGACGAAAATTTGTGCCGGACCGTAACTCGAACCCGGATTTCCCGCTTACCACGAGCTGGCGGCTTACCATTTGGCTTTCCGAGCACGACTAGCGGCCATCCCCAAACTTCCAAACGTAGTCAGCCATGTGTCTACAACCTGTACTCGTATGTCAGTTACGTATATTTCCGTACAGGTGTAGGTGGATGAATAAGATATTCCAGTGCCTGTGTTGTTCAGAAGTGCAGGTGTGTCCGAAGCAACATTGCATCGTAATTCGAAACAGCTGAGGGTCAGCAATATCGTATCGTATCGTAACACAGAGAATGGTGGTCCATCAGAATGGTGACCGGTTTGCCAAATAAATACGGCTCCAACTCGTTGACGGCCCAAACAATTGCAAGGCACTCTTTATGGATTGTAGAGTAGCTCATCTCAGAGTTCGAGAATGCTCTGGAAGCATATCGCATTTTCAGCACAGCACCTTCCTCAATCTGCACTAGAACTCCACCTATCCCACAATCGCTAAAGTTGATGTCAAATTCTCTCTCGGCATTCTCGTCGTCTAATACTAGGACTGGAGAAGACGCCTTCTTAAGGAAAAGGAAAGATCTTCCTTGCACCTCTTTCCAGGAAAATGTGGCGTTTCGCTTCAGCAATTCTTGCAAGAGACGTGTGATGAAACAGAAGTCCTCTATGAATCACAAATAGTACGTGTACATTCCAAGAAAACTTCTCATATCACGAACGTGCCGAGGAATCGAAATCTCTGTGGCGTATTATTTTTTATGGATCGGGATGAACTCCATCGTCATTTACTAGATGCCCCAAGATTTTTATTTGTTGGGCGGCGACGAGGCACGTTTGCGGATTCAGGCGGAGGTTTGCAGTATGAACACACTTTTTCACAGTTGTCAGGCGACTTCAATGTTCTTCAAATATCTTTGAAAAACGACAGTGTCATCTAGATAAAGACGCGTAATCAATTTACATTGTAGAAGCAGGTTGTCCATCATACGTTTGGGGCTGGCTGGATCGTTACACAGTCCAAACAGCATAGCTGTATACTCATACAGGCAGTCAGCAGCTATGAAGGCAATGTTTGCCTGCTCAGCCTCGTCATTCTCTATTTGCCTGTAGCCAGTCTGCATGTTCGTAGTCTAGAAATACCTTGCTCGTTGCAGGCAGTGTAGAGTGTCGTCAACGTTCGGCAATGCGGAAATGACTAAACATCTTTCTTCGTGAAATTGTTCAGTAGCCGGCAGTCAATGCAGAAATTTCACGTGCTGTCCTTTTTCTTAAGAGGGACCAAAGCTGAAGGCCAAGTACTCTGTGAAGATTCAATAATGTCATTTTGCACTATCTTCTCCACTTCCTCCTGGATTATCCGCTGTTCATCCGGCGACACTCTACACGAGCGCTGGCTAATTGGTGGGTCATTCCAAGTGTTGATACCGTATTGTACCACGGACCATTTGGTATGTCTTTTCACCACTTCGGATTTGAAAGAATCCGAAAACTGACGCAGAACGGCCATCACTCGTAAACGTTATTTCTTGGTCAAGCCAGATCATAATGCTACACTACTAGCCATTAAAATTTCTACACCAAGAAGAAATGCAGATGATAAACGGGTATTCATTGGACAAATATATTATACTAGAACTGAGATGTGGTTACATTTTCACGCAATTTGGCTTCATAGATCCTGTGAAATCAGTACCCAGAACAACCACCTCTGGCCGTAATAACGGCCTTGATACGCCTGGGCATAGAGTCAAATAGAGCTTGGATGGCGTGTACAGGTACAGCTGCCCATGCAGCTACAACACGATACCACAGTTCATCAAGCGTAGTGATTGGCGTATTGTGACGAGCCAGTTGCTCGGCCACCATTGACCAGACGTTTTCAATTGGTGATAGATCTGGAGAATGTGCTGGCCAGGGCAGCAATCGAACACTTTCTGTATCCAGAAAGGCCCGTACAGGTCCTTCAACATGCGGTCGTGCATTATCCTACTGAAATGTAGGGTTTCGCAGGGATCGAATGAAGGATAGAGCCACGGGTCGTAACACATCTGAAATGTAACGTTCACTGTTCAAAGTGCCATCAATGCGAACAAGAGGTTCGTGAACCCAGGTTCGTCGTTGAGTACACCATCGCAGGCGCTCCTGTCTGTGATGCAGCGTCAAGGATAACCGCAGCCATGCAATAGTCCATGCTGCTGCAAACGTCGTCGAACTGTTCGTGCAGATGGTTGTTGTCTTGCAAACGTCCCCATCTGTTGACTCAGGGATCGAGACGTGGCTGCACGATCCGTTGCAGCCATGCGGATAAGATGCCTGTCATCTCGACTACTAGTGATACGAGGCCGTTGGGATCCAGCACGGCGTTCCGTATTACCCTCCTGAACCCACTGATTCCATATTCTGCTAACAGTCATTGGATCTCGACCATCACGAGCAGCAATGTCGCGATACGATATTCCGCAATCGCGATAGGCTACAATCCGACCTTTATCAAAGTCGGAAACGTGATGGTACGCATTTCTCCTCCTTACACGACGCATCATAACAACGTTTTACCAGGCAACGCCGGTCAACTGCTGTTTGTGTATGAGAAATCGGTTGGAAACTTTCTTCGTGTTAGCACGTTGTAGGTGTCGTCACCGGGGCCAGCCTTGTGTGAGTGTTCTGAAAAACTAATCATTTGCATATCGCAGCATCTTCTTACTGTCGGTTAAATTTCGCTTGTGTAACACGTCATCTTCGTGGTGTAGTAATTTTAATGGCGAGTAGTGTAGCTCAATAGCTGCTTCCTTCCCTGCGTTGTGAGTAGTGCTAGTGCAGCATGATTCTTCGTTGAAGGCACTGAGCTGTTTGTTATGGATTGTTCATCTGTCCCTACGTACATACCTTTGGGGTTGAGTTGTGACTGCTTGTGACGGTGAAACAACCTACAATGCTTATGGTCGTCCCTGGCGAGCAGAGCCTGAGTAACCTTTTGCAATCGACAAAATCTTTATAATTTCACTGAGCATCTCTACTGACGACTGAACACATTGTGTTGATCATGGCGTGACAACAACGTCGTCAATACCTAACAACCGCCCATAACAATGTGTGCTTGTGAGAGTAGTTCCGTTAAGCCAGAGCTTTCACCGTCTGTGACTGCTTCTGATGCCTGCAAGACGTCACATCCGAGAATAAAATTACGACTACATGCCTTTAAAACGACAAACTCGAAGGTCTGTGTACTGTCATTGATAGTTATTCTTGCAGTACATGTTCCTGTTGCTGGACGCGTTTCCCATTTACGACTTTTAGCACAATCGCTTTTGTATCATGAGACGTAGTTTCCTTTAGCTGACGACGATAAGCATCCGACGTTACAGAGAAGGAAGCCCCCGAGACGAATAGCGCCCGGAGAGGTTGGCCACCGATGATTTTTCTTGAGATCTTGGTGACTTTCGTCCATGGCGGATCTGCATCTGTGGCGGCCTCATCTCCAGCGATGGTCGCCTTGCTTAGTTTTCCTAAAGTCGGCTGCAAGAGAGCGGTTGATACCTATTAACAGCGACGGGGAACGGCTGCGGCGTGTTGGGGAGCGATTGCGTACTGGGTAGGGGAGTGGCTTCGTTCCACAAATCGACTATAATCGTCTGGAGTTGACTTGCGTGAATAGAACTGTTGTGATGGTTGACGTCTGGCGGCGCAGTAGTCTTCGACGACTCTTTCTTTGTCTGCAGAAGCGTACAATGTGTGTAGGGTGTCCACAATGTAAACAGTCCGGTGTGTTGTTCCCTGTCCTCCAAACGTCTGTCCTTTTTCTGGGCACTAAAACAGGCGTAGAAATTAGTTTTACCTAGTTGTACCTTCGTTGATTAAGTGCTGGGTTGTCGTTTGACAGCTATGGCGTATGTCTGAACTGGGGCCGAGATAGGTCCTAAATATTGATTCAGCTCTTCTTCATCATTCTCTATTGCGTCCTGAGGTATAAGGTCGACATGTGTGGCTGCTATCTCTTACGTACTCTGTCCGTTTTTCTAGTTACCATGCACTGCAGTATCTCTTTTCTGGCCGCCTGGCACGTGAGAGAAGCGAGATCATGGTGGTCCCGCGTAACTGTCATGGGGACCACGTTCGGGAGCCGGTCATACTTCCTTTGCCTGATTTTTTCTATTGAGTTTGCTCGATGTGCTTGTGCCACTTAATGAAATCCTCGTTTACTGTGACATCCTTTACCAGAAAACTTGGTACATGTGTCTTGCAACTGTACTCATCAAGTGTGAGTTTTTATCAGCTTCTGTCTATATTTCGATTCATAATATGGCACAGGGCCAAGACATTTTGAATGTAGGGCTGTGTCGTTTCCCCTTTACGCTGGGCCCTGTTCTTCAATCGTCCTTCCGCTAAGCGGTCTTGCTGCTTATTGTCGCAGAACTTTCAGTCAGTGGTGAACTAATCCCAGCTATCGAGCTTCTCTTCGCTGTTTTCCAACTACCGCTCGACTGTGCCGGCCAAGTAAAAGTACGCATTTGCGAAACACATAATGCCATCCCACCTGTTATATATGGCGACTCGGTCGAATCCTTTCAGTCATTTCGTTGGGCCCTTACCAACATATCGCCTCATGTGCCGGTTACTTACTGCTGGCTTGAATCCATTGGTGTCCTGAACATCAGGACCGTGGAATGATGTACAATTTGTATTCCATTTCCTGTACCTGTAGTCGACGGCTTTTACATTGCCTAGGTGGAGCTCCGGTAGTGGATGTTTTTAAGTACCCAGCGTCTCCAACAAACAATGTCTCGTCGTTACCATAGTCAAGTCCAAATACGAAGGCAGAGTCGTCAATTAAATACAACACTTAGCTATTAAAGCCCGTTTATTACGAACAGAAATTACAGCCGGAACAGAACAGGCCTCGTGGACGGAGAGTACAGTTGTTATGCAGTCATCGAATATTCCAGAAGGCTGGCATTTGTACAAACATCCAATATTAGAGTATATATATAAACATTACACATGTGGAATATTTAATGAATGATCCAGAAATAATAAATGCTTAATAAAAAACTACTTGCTGTTGGTTGGGTTTGAACTGGTGACATGCAGCACGCCAGCGAGCCCTATACGTCACACTGCACGAGAGCTTACTGTAACTTCCAAGAAAGCAAAATATTGGCCTGACAGGAAATAAACTTACAGTCAGTTTAAAGCTTCGTGATAAATCAAAGTTGTGTACCGAAACGGAACTCGTGGCACTGTTGTAAGAAAGGATATGGCGACTAGCTGACTAGCTGCAGCCAAGAGGTAGATTTCAAAACGAATCTTTCGCTTTGCAGTTGGTTACACACTACAATGAAATTTCTTCATACGTTACAGTCAATTACCAGATTGAGACTCAGACCCGGATCTGTATCATTGACGGACAATGCTCATCCTGCAGGTTTTTTTTTCTAGTAATGATAGTGCAGCATGTAGGAGTTTAAAACAGTAGAAAATGGATGTTGGGGAACTTCTGCTTTGAGTCCCAAGAGCCAAACGAAGCAAATTAGGACCAATTTTGTTTTTGCCTCCAATACGCTTGTGACAACTGTCACACATATTAGGAAACATAACGCTAACTTTGAACTGCAATGATCCTGTACACGTCCTTAAACACGGCGTATGATGAACTAAGTGAGGATAGTGTTTTTCCTTCTAAAACAATGTACTGTGTCACTTCGGACGACAGATCCTCGAGCCACTCGCTAATCGGATATTCTGTACACCTTATCTTACTGATTAAGAGACCGAAACTCTTAAAGGCGTTGCGTGGGCCACATAAACGTATTTCACAAAGTGAAATGGGAGAGAAACGGGCTACGAGGTTAAATGAAGCAGAGTGCATCATGAACTACGGCTGCAGTATTTAAAATGCTCTCTCTAACTGCCAAACATCTTTCTGGAGCGCTGGAGACATACCTCACGGTATAGTTTACTATAAGTTCTAATGACGCGAAATGTTGGGTCCTCTACGGCTCCATCAAGACCTTCTACGCTGTCTGTGAAACAGGTGTTCTAGAGAGTTTCTGCGAGGATCTGCTAGTGTTCACGTGCCACGACCTTGCGTTATATAGACTAATAGCTTATTGAAACTGTGACGGAGTTTGAAAAACAACTTCGGCGATCTAACGAATAAAGATTTACCATTTATGTTACCCCCATGTCACCCAGAGCATCTATACGTCGATGTTTTCCCCTATAAATATTTCTGTGTATACTGGATTAACGCAGCTTCTGCACAGCGTAAACAACATTCCGATATTCTGATATTAGCTGATAAAGTAATATCTGCAGAAAGTGGTCCTGCTCTTTGAAAAAATATGATGTGGAGATAATAAACAGATCTGTATTCTGATGGAACGTCGGAAACTCCTAGTATGAAAGACGCTGTAACTTGGACCTGCATTCGTGGATAGTTGCATAGAGTCCAGTGCGCTTGTGGTTTACGCGTTTTGCAGAAATCAGACCCTGAGTTACTCATAACAGTTCACTATTTATAACAATTTATTTGCATAGGCTTTTGGCTGTAAGACCCCTGTATTACGTGTCTGTGAAGAAATATATAACGTAGACAAAAGTTAAAGGGGATAGAATTAAGCAATGGAATCGTATCTATTTATCGTATCTGGAATGTTTAAGATGCAGTATAATGTTTTCTTTTCGACACGTATGTGAATTTAACTGTTTCCTCCAATCTCCAAACAAGTCTACTGTACATTCTTACATAGAATATTGTAATAAGTTTCCTTCAGTTGCTGTTTCACACAGAAACGGGCAATATCCACAACCACTACACAATCTCAAGGGCGTGAAACAGACTAAAACTACCATCTATTGCCAAAGTACCGAATTTGTTTACTACTGGCATTGTTAGTTGTACTAACGTGTTCCGTCTGTCTTGGAGTGGCAATGAACGGAAATTAAGTGAAAAAAATAGCTACAGTACATCATTTCTTATTTTAATTTACTTTTTCTTTACTTGTGCTTGCCCATACGCCTCATTTCTGAGTTACAGCTGTGTTAAAAGTAATTCATCTTAATTTTTTTCGGTAATACGTCCACTTCGTTAATTTATTTCTGTAAACATTTATACATGAGAAAGTTTACTCCGTCTCCAGTATTAATATCAAGCACTCGCTGTTTAAAAATAGCTTGCAACCAACCTAACGATCCCAACCCTCCATTTTTTTAATAGTAGGTCAAGTGTGAAAGGGAAGGGAGGTCACTAGGCGACACTGCACCAAAAGGGTCGAAGACGATTTCATGTGCCGGCGAAGTTATAGTCCGAGTACTTTGGGACGCAAAAGGCGTTTCTAGTATTTCCTGCGTTCCAAACAGTAAAACAATAACAGTCGAATATGGAGCATTTGCTTACTGGGGGCAAAAAGGGTGGAAAGAGATATAAATTTCAAAAGAGAAGAAAGAATTCTTGAAAAAAGAGACAGCATTGGTCGTATATTTTTTACTATTGCAAAATCGATTTTCTGTCACTGAGTGACCATCTTCAGTGCTATATTGTATAACTTAAATTGGGATGCACTGTTGTCACTAAGCTTACGGAAATCACATATTCTTCCTGAGAATACACCCACCAATATAGAGGCTTTTTGAAAAGGCCAGTTTTCTGGTTCTGAAGTAAGAATTGATGGAATATTCAGCCTATTTATCTCCGAGTTGAACCAAGCAGTTCTCTCGTCTGTGGATACGTAGTTCGCAAACCTTACAGAGTCGTACTTTAAGAATGGAATCTGCTCACTGGTGAAATATGGGCAAAAGTGTATTGACCGCAGAGAGGACTATGCAGAAAAACGTTTTAATATTTCACAGAAGAAACAGTTTCAATTTCGAGGCCGAGAAATATTGTTTCGTTACCCTTACAAGTGTAGATGGGAACAATTTGTTCTCGGGATCTGCTGTGGAGAGAAGAGTTTCAAGAACAGCCGTTGATACGGTGCATAATATAGAACCATGTTTTGGTCAAATAGTGGAAAGCACATTCTAATTGCATAATCATGTGTGCTTCCTCGCTAGAATACCATGAGCAACTCTCTTATTCTGCCGCGTGTGTCCTTTTCCTCAGTAATGTAACCATTCATGTTAAGTAACTCTAACCATTACAATGTCCAGCCAAGACTCAAGTTTAGGAGATTTGCAATACCTGCCATTAATGTAAACGTAATTTATGCTTCTCATTCGTCTTTCATAAAACACCAGATATATTATTAAATGAAACTTCCTGAGAGACTAAGAATGAGTTCCGTACTTTAGTTTTTCCCAGCATATCTCTCCAACTTTCCAAACTTCACAGAAGCTCTGTTGTTTATCTCATGTTGGACTAGCACCATGGAAGAAATTATACTGCGGAGAAACGGCTTAGGTACAGCCTGGGTGTTGTTTGCAGAAAGAAGGAAGAATAGGGTTTAACGTCCCGTTTACACTGAGTTGATTGGGGTTGATTTCAGAATGAATATTTCCCTCTACGTCGTAATATGCCATGTCTAGAAACTTCCTGGAAGATGGAAAGCTTCTGTTGCACCTGGTCTCGAACCTGGAACATTGCATTTCGTTGTAAATGCTCTTAACCACGGAGCAATCCAAATACGACTCATAGTTTAATCTAGTACGAAGTTTCCAATCGAAAATGGAAAGAAAGGAAGAGTAGGATTTACCGTTCCGTCGACATGGAGGTCATTAGAGGCGGAGCGCAAGCTTGGCTTATTGCAGTGGTGGAGAAGGTAATAGGCCTTGTACTTTCAAAGAAACCATCCCAGCATTTGTCTGGAGCGATTTGGGGAAATCGTGAAGAGCCTAATTCAGGATGGTCAGACACGGATTTCCATCGTCGTCCTCCCGAATGCTAGTTCACGAGTTTCAAACTGGCGCACACTCCCTTACAGGGAGAAAGTTTAAATGTGGAAACTTCTCCCAAGCTGTGGAAAATTCGTTTGGAACGTAGGGAAGAGGTACGGACAGAGCTGATGCTGTAAGAGCGAGTTCTGAAATCTACTTCGATATCTCAATCAGAGTGCGTACAGATAGCGAAATACAATGTTTTAGTCTACAAGAAAGTTTGAAAATGTGCACACCTCCCTTGAAAGTGAACTGCTCATTACGGTTGTAGGGCCTGGTGGTCTAGTAGTAAAGCATATAGCTCGAAATCTAATCCCGGTCAGACCGAGGGAAAAATTCAAAACTGGTTCAAATGGCTCTGAGCACTATGGGACTTAACATCTGTGGTCATCAGTCCCCTAGAACTTAGAACTACTTAAACCTAACTAACCTAAGGACATCACACACATCCATGCCCGAGGCAGGATTCGAACCTGCGACCGTAGCAGTCGCGCGGTTCCGGACTGAGCGCCTAGAACCGCTAGACCACCGCGTCCGGCAGACCGAGGGAATTTTCTGTTTGCCGTTGCTTCAGACTTCGTCTCTCAACGATGTAATGAGCCGCTAGAACGACATGGCTCGGATTCCACGTTACACCGTAGGCCCTCTTTCTCCGGTTGTATAATTGAGGTAGATTAGGGACACGAAGCTACCCCAGGTGACGTCTTATCCGAATACTTGCACCCGGCCGTTCAGCCGCATGCCATTTGTGGTGTCACCGCCAGACACCACACTTGCTACGTGGTAGCTTTAAATCGGCCGCGGTCCATTAGTATACGTCGGACCCGCGTGTCGCCACTGTCAGTAATTGCAGACCGAGCGCCGCCACACGGCAGGTCTAGAGAGACGTACTAGCACTCGCCCCAGTTGTACAGCCGACGTTGCTAGGAAAGGTTCAATGAGAATTACGCTCTCATTTGCCGAGACGATAGTTAGCATAGCCTTCAGCTAAGTCAATTGCTACGACCTAGCAAGGCGCCATTTATCCTTTGCTATGTATCTAATACAGATAGCCGTACCGTAGGTACAACCACAACGGAGGGGTATCTGTTGAGAGGCCAGACAAACGTGTGGTTCCTGAAGAGGGGCAGCAGCCTTTTCAGTAGCTGCAAGGGCAACAGTCTGGATGATTGACTGATCTGGCCTTGTAACAATAACCAAAACGGCCTTGCTGGGCTGGTACTGCGAACGGCTGAAAGCAAGGGGAAACTACGGCCGTAATTTTTCCCGAGGGCATGCAGCTTTACTGTATGATGAAATGATGATGGCGTCCTCTTGGGTAAAATATTCCGGAGGTAAAATAGTCCCCCATTCGGATCTCCGGGCGGGGACTACTCAGGAGGAAGTCGTTATCAGGAGAAAGAAAACTGGCGTTCTACGGATCGGAGCGTGGAATGTCAGGTCCCTTAATCGGGCAGGTAGGTTAGAAAATTTGAAAAGGGAAATGGATAGGTTAAAGTTAGATATAGTGGGAATTAGTGAAGTTCGGTGGCAGGAGGAACAAGACTTCTGGTCAGGTGACTACAGGGTTATAAACACAAAGTCAAATAGGGGTAATGCAGGAGTAGGTTTAATAATGAATAGGAAAATAGGAATGCGGGTAAGCTACTACAAACAGCATAGTGAACGCATTATTGTGGCCAAGATAGATACGAAGCCCACACCTACTACAGTAGTACAAGTTTATATGCCAACTAGCTCTGCAGATGACGAAGAAGTTGAAGAAATGTATGATGAAATAAAAGAAATTATTCAGATAGTGAAGGGAGACGAAAATTTAATAGTTATGGGTGACTGGAATTCCAGTGTAGGAAAAGGGAGAGAAGGAAACGTAGTAGGTGAATATGGATTGGGGCTAAGAAATGAAAGAGGAAGCCGCCTGGTAGAATTTTGCACAGAGCACAATTTAATCATAACTAACACTTGGTTTAAGAATCATGATAGAAGGTTGTATACATGGAAGAACCCTGGAGATACTAAAAGGTATCAGATTGATTATATAATGGTAAGACAGAGATTTAGGAACCAGGTTTTAAATTGTAAGACATTTCCAGGGGCAGATGTGGACTCTGACCACAATCTATTGGTTATGACCTGTAGATTAAAACTGAAGAAACTGCAAAAAGGTGGGAATTTAAGGAGATGGGACCTGGATAAACTGAAAGAACCAGAGGTTGTACAGAGTTTCAGGGAGAGCATAAGGGAACAATTGACAGGAATGGGGGAAAGAAATACAGTAGAAGAAGAATGGGTAGCTTTGAGGGACGAAGTAGTGAAGGCAGCAGAGGATCAAGTAGGTAAAAAGACGAGGGCTAGTAGAAATCCTTGGGTAACAGAAGAAATATTGAATTTACTTGATGAAAGGAGAAAATATAAAAATGCAGTAAATGAAGCAGGCAAAAAGGAATACAAACGTCTCAAAAATGATATCGACAGGAAGTGCAAAATGGCTAAGCAGGGATGGCTAGAGGACAAATGTAAGGATGTAGAGGCTTACCTTACTAGGGGTAAGATAGATACTGCCTACAGGAAAATTAAAGAGACCTTTGGAGATAAGAGAACCACTTGTATGAACATCAAGAGCTCAGATGGCAACCCAGTTCTAAGCAAAGAAGGGAAAGCAGAAAGGTGGAAGGAGTATATAGAGGGTCTATACAAGGGCGATGTACTTGAGGACAATATTATGGAAATGGAAGAGGATGTAGATGAAGATGAAATGGGAGATAAGATACTGCGTGAAGAATTTGACAGAGCACTGAAAGACCTGAGTCGAAACAAGGCCCCCGGAGTAGACAACATTCCATTGGAACTACTGACGGCCTTGGGAGAGCCAGTCCTGACAAAACTCTACCATCTGGTGAGCAAGATGTATGAAACAGGCGAAATACCCTCAGACTTCAAGAAGAATATAGTAATTCCAATCCCAAAGAAAGCAGGTGTTGACAGATGTGAGAATTACCGAACAATCAGTTTAATAAGCCACAGCTGCAAAATACTAACACGAATTCTTTACAGACGAATGGAAAAACTAGTAGAAGCCGACCTCGGGGAAGATCAGTTTGGATTCCGTAGAAATACTGGGACACGTGAGGCAATACTTACCTTACGACTTATCTTAGAAGAAAGATTAAGGAAAGGCAAACCTACGTTTCTAGCATTTGTAGACTTAGAGAAAGCTTTTGACAATGTTGACTGGAATACTCTCTTTCAAATTCTAAAGGTGGCAGGGGTAAAATACAGGGAGCGAAAGGCTATTTACAATTTGTACAGAAACCAGATGGCAGTTATAAGAGTCGAGGGACATGAAAGGGAAGCAGTGGTTGGGAAGGGAGTAAGACAGGGTTGTAGCCTCTCCCCGATGTTATTCAATCTGTATATTGAGCAAGCAGTAAAGGAAACAAAAGAAAAATTCGGAGTAGGTATTAAAATCCATGGAGAAGAAATAAAAACTTTGAGGTTCGCCGATGACATTGTAATTCTGTCAGAGACAGCAAAGGACTTGGAAGAGCAGTTGAATGGAATGGATGGTGTCTTGAAGGGAGGATATAAGATGAATATCAACAAAAGCAAAACGAGGATAATGGAATGTAGTCGAATTAATTCGGGTGATGTTGAGGGTATTAGATTAGGAAATGAGACACTTAAAGTAGTAAAGGAGTTTTGCTATTTGGGGAGCAAAATAACTGATGATGGTCGAAGTAGAGAGGATATAAAATGTAGACTGGCAATGGCAAGGAAAGCGTTTCTGAAGAAGAGAAATTTGTTAACATCGAGTATAGATTTAAGTGTCAGGAAGTCTTTTCTGAAAGTATTTGTGTGGAGTGTAGCCATGTATGGAAGTGAAACATGGACGATAAATAGTTTGGACAAGAAGAGAATAGAAGCTTTCGAAATGTGGTGCTACAGAAGAATGCTGAAGATTAGATGGGTGGATCACATAACTAATGAGGAGGTACTGAACAGGATTGGGGAGAAGAGGAGTTTGTGGCACAACTTGACCAGAAGAAGGGATCGGTTGGTAGGACATGTTCTGAGGCATCAAGGGATCACCAATTTAGTATTGGAGGGCAGCGTGGAGGGTAAAAATCGTAGGGGGAGACCAAGAGATGCATACACTAAGCAGATTCAGAAGGATGTGGGTTGCAGTAGGTACTGGGAGATGAAGAAGCTTGCACAGGATAGAGTAGCATGGAGAGCTGCATCAAACCAGTCTCAGGACTGAAGACCACAACAACAACATGTATCTAATGAAGCATGTACAGTAACAAGACCAATGTTCACCAATTGTGGATTAAAGTTAAGTATTCCAGCAGCTACGTACTTTTCTTTATAGCATTCATTAAGTATCCTGTTTCAGACCTCACGCCATCCTGCGTGAGCTTATAGCGCGCATTTCGGCTTCCTCAAACAACACGGTGTTGGCACTTCTGCCGACACATCACCATTATTATTGAATGAAATTACAAAAGTGTCAGAGTTGCATAGAAGTTAGTTTTCAACTAAATGGCCACAAGTTTCGGACTGAAGTCCGTTATCAAGTCATCCACATAAGGCCTACGACAACACCATAATGCGTGTACGCTTGCCTCATTGCTTGTTTGAGCAGCGAAGTGCAAGGTACTGTTTGTATATGGCGGTGCAGTGCTGCGTGCAACGTACACACATTCTGGTGGTACGGTAGGACTTACGTGGATGGCTTGATAATGGACTAATGTCCAAATCTAGTCGCCATTTATATAAAAACAAACTTCTGTACGACTTTGACAGTTTTGTAATTTCATCGAATCATAGTAAGTTACTGTCTGTTGCAATCCGGCATGCTGGAAGTGAGCCATTATTATTGTGAATGTAATGAGATTTTTTCCAAGTCTTGTCAGAATTCTGTACTCCTTTTCTAGCGGCTTCCTTGATGATCGAAACCTATGCTTGAAAGATAAAAAAAACGAAGTCTCTTAGGGAAAGCACAGTTATTGTGTAAACACTTCGGCATATTCACTAAACAAATCTGACTCCGCCATGTGAATTGAATATATTGCTACCAAGTATACTATCGACTTTTCTTACCACAGATCAGAGATCCCGATGTACTCTACCATATTGTAGATATATCATTCATTTATGGAAGCCGATGTCTGGTTTGGTACCAAGTATACAATCGACTTTTCTTACGACAGATCAGTGATCCCGATGTATTTTACCATATTGTAGATTTATCATTCATTTATGGAAGCCGATGCCCGGTTGTTGGCAAGCCCAGCTAGCGGCGTCTATTACCACACAAGGAAGCTCGCGCGCTCGTACTTATCTTGCAGTATATTTCCTCGGTTAAAGTCGTGACAGAGCGCTACTGTTACAGTCCACGCAATCCAATTGCACCTTCGCCTTGTAGAGAATACAGATTACTCTAAAGACGTCATCACGATCTCCAGTGTTACAAGTAGTCAAAGGTAAGCCCCAGTGTATTCATCAAAAAGCTTACAACTGTACCAGATACTAACTGTTAGGCGTTGAAAACAATAGGTAAAGTTCCTGATTTTCTGTACTCTTACTCAGTTGTTTAACGTAAAAACTTTTGGTAGCTATGTAATATTTTTGTTTCTCACTTAACGTAACCATAGTAGGTATAATCCACTGATCAATTATGTGCCTTATATGAAGAGCTCCCTTTTGACAAGTGAGAAGAGTTAATGAAGTTACTATCACAACAGCAGATGAATAGTTTTCTTCTTACAGTATACGTATCCGTAAGTATGGAAGGAAGATTAGGATTCAACATCATTTCGACATCAAGGTCATTGTAGACGTGGCACAAGCTCGCATTGGGGAAACACGGAGGAGGCCATTTGAATGGAATCTTACCGGCATTTGCCTTCAGTGATTTAGAGAAACCGCGGAAAACCTAAATGTTTATGAGGTTTATTCCTGAAATTCATGTTAACAATGATAGGTATAGATGTACAACCTAAGGCGTTATATGAAAATTTGTGTAGTACGAGGACTGGAATCCGGATTTCTCGCTTATAGCTAGCGATCTCCCTACCACTAAGGCTGTCCGAGCACACTCCCCGGGCCGACCAAAATTTCCATAAGTCATACACCTCTCTATTTATTCTCATAGATTATTAATTCATTTACCTTCACTCGCACACCTCGTGATTCCAGTGCAGGTTTTAGAATCAAGACAACAAGAAGTGACAGATTATTGTTGTCATTTCCGTCACAGGTCCGTCTTAATCTTTTGTAAATTTATTTGTGGCGACGAACTACAGTTTGAGATATGTCACTTTAGGTAGTGCAGTTAAGTTTAATTTCAGGAATAAATGTCACTATTTGAAACTGTAGTTTGTAGTCAAAGATAAATACCCTAAAACTTTATGATAGAACGGGGAGCTGAACCGCCATTCTCTTGAATACGAATACAGCGTCTTAACCACTGCTCACCTAGCACAGTAGCTATGAATATGTTGATTGCCTTTCCAATAAATAATTCTATTAATGGAGCAGATATGTGTTGTTCGAACGGCTAGTTAGGTGATTAATTAAATTAACTGTATATTCCAGAAAGATTTTCCTTGGAACAGCATCAGATTCCATTATCTGAAAATGATACGACCTCTTAGAATGCCACGTTGTTTCTTAGCGTAATCTGATATTCATGACAGCAGTTAGTGGTTTATCTATCAACCATAATGTACCTTACTCTGAAGCCGTTTGTATGCTGCAGAGGAATATATGGAACTTGTAAAATAATGCTTGTTAAATTACAGATATATTGTCTTAGTTCGTCGTACAAAACTTAAGACGATTTGTAAGTGCACGAATAAATCATACATAACTATCGCCGTCATTTGGAATGCTGTGAAAGAATTGCTCACTACTGTATACTTGCTTCCTTGCACGAAACTCGTGCACGCAGATGAATGTCTATGCTCGTCAGCGTGCGTCAAGCACAGAGATCCGTGGACGTTAGTTGTTTCATTGCCTGAGAGCGCTTCTCTTCTGAACTTAAGTTAGTAATTAAAAATTACAAAATTCACAGCACTTTGATTCAGCTGACGACAAACTGTAGACAAAATAATCCGAAAATTTGGTGAAACACTTACAGACACGGTATCTAAAATGAAATTTATGGGATAAATAACTTAGCTCTTCGAGGTAAACAAAGGTGTACGCCAAGGCGATGGTCTTTCCCCAACTCTTTTTAATCTTGTTCTAGAAAAAACGATGAGAATTTGGAAAGAAAACGTGAATGAAAATAAGATTTCACCAATACAGCTGGGGGGGGGGGGGGGGGATAAACAAAAATTTAATAAATATCCAGTAGGACCGGTTTAAGAATTTACGAAGAAAAAATAGTGTTTTTACAACGGAATTCCTTAAAACTGATATTGGCCAAATTTAGAAGGTCAAAAATTTAAATTTCTTTGGGAGATAATCCAAGATAATGTTTTGGAAGAAAACTGCTATAGGGTGAAAACACATAAAATGGGAAGGGCATGTTGTGTAAGTAAAGACTTTTACAACAATAATGCGTGTCCAAAAATGCAAAAATAAGGCAGTACAATTCAGTAGTGAAGCCAGAATATCTATGTGCAAGTACATGCCTAGCATTAAAATATAATTTAGATTCACTGGAAATACTAGAAATGTGAATCATTAGGAAAATATTAGATCAACGTAAAGCTATGGAAATTACATAGTAATGATTGAATTTATTGAACCATAAGAAACATATCAGAAGTAACGAGGAAAAGAGGACTGATATTGTTCGACATTTATATCGAAAGCAAAACAGCAGAGTAATAAAAAATATCTTCGAATATTTATTGGATAAGAAGTCAACAACAAGTTGGATCCATGAAATAAAGAAAAGCTGAAGACGCAACTGACAGAGAGGTGATAAGGGAAAAAGTATTGGAAATTTTAGGATTTCAAAGTAGGAGATTGAAAAACCCTGGTCTGAAGTGATTAGAAGAAAGGAAGAAAAGAAGAGTATTGGAAGGAAATAAAAATGGTTCAAATGGCTCTGAGCACTATGGGACTTAACTTCTGAGGTCATCAGTCCCCCAGAACTTAGAACTACTTAAACCTAACTAATCTAAAGACATCACACACATCCATGCCCGAGACAGGATTCGAACCTGCGACCGTAGCAGCAGCGTGGTTCCGAAATATGACAGAAGCTGATAAAAATTCACACTTGATGAATACAGTGGCAAGACACATGTAGCAAGTTTTCCAGACTGTAGCGCCTAGAACCGCTCGGCCACCTCGGCAAGGAAATAAAACAGCAACGAATAAGGAACTGAAATTGTCATGTGTTCCTTAATTGGCCGATCCGAGAAAACAAGAAAGACGTTGATAACTGTTATGTGTGCAAAATATTTAAACTGAACTTAGATACCAGATGTCAAATAACTGTTCGTGAAGCATTTCCCACCTTTCCTAGTTATAAGACGAGCCTGTGCAATAGGTTTAAACTGTCTGTGGAACTGGGACTCGAACTCGGATACATGCTCGTGCCATTTGAGCGGTCCAAAGGCACATCACATATTCACAAAAGATTTCACTTCGGTAGTGTGGCTCATCTGGTAAGAGTATTGTTCCTATCGATTCCAATGACGGGGAAAGTTCAAAAGCACAAGGAAAGAATACAGGAAGAGGAGTAGAAGCAGGAAACATTAATGAAGATGTCAGTTGTAGCGAAGGTGAACAGGTAACTGCTGTAGTGCAGCGTACAGATGACAGTAGTAACGACTGCGTGCGCAAATGAACTATAGTTGATACATAAATAAAAGGTACTGGTAGCACCATTGTAAGTCTGGTTAGCAGTTTATTGCCCGTAATATGTAGAAAAATCGTGAAATACACTGTGCAGGCGCATTAATGTGACCACATGTCAAAAGGCAGAACAACTAACCATCTTTCGCAGCACGAGACGTGCAACAAGCAAGTCAGTGAGGTTCTGCAAGGTATTGACGGAATGTGGAATCATGCTGTTTCCCGTTCCTTGACCAACTGCTCTAGGTTTCTCGGTTGAGGACCCACGACGCGAAAAGCCCGATCGAGGTAGTCCCACAGATTCTCTATTGGGTTTAAATCTGGGGAGTCTGGTGGCCAGGGAAGTACGCAAATCTTATCCTGGTGCTCTTCGAACCACACACGTACACTGCAAGCGGCGGGACACGTTGCATTGTCCTGCTGGAAGATGCCATTGTGCCGAGGAAAAACAAACTGCAGGTAGGCGTTGACATGGCCCCCAAGGATAGATGCATACTTTTGTTGATACACTGTGCCTTTCATAATGACGAGATCATCCAGAGAATGCCACGAAAACATTATCCGGACCATAACGCTTCCTCCTGGTTGCAAGGTGTCTGCTTTCAAGGTTTCGTCTTAAAAGGCGTCCGCCCCCGGTAGCTGAGTGGTAAGTCCGCTGTTAGCAGCGGTGGGGCAAGGTCGTCGTGCCTGTGTCCCCCTGTTAGCGCACCGCGCGCGCGAGTGTTTACTGTTTACCTTCCGCTGCGGCGAGTGTCACGCGTCCGTGTCTCGGTAGTGCCATGGCGCACTCGTGTCGCAAGTCCACCATTAAGATCACATTTCAAGCGGACTATGCAAGACCTCGAGCACTTGACATTGAACGTTTCATCCGGGAAGAACTTCATATTGCACCTCAAGACATCATTGGGATCCACTTTTCCATAACACAAAGTGTCGTCTACATAAAAATGATCAATGAAAAGGCGTGCACTGATGTTGTGTGTCGACACGCTCATGGACTTAAATTCAAGCATTCTGATGGTCACATAGGAACTGTCACGATCGACCACGCTGGATTAGGCCTTCGCACTCTGAGGGTCTTCGAGCTGCCATTCGAAGTCCCGCCAGATGTTGTGATGACAGCTTTCAAACCATACGGCAACGTGCTAAGCCACTTGGCTGAAAAATGGCAAACGTTTGAAACGTACCCCGTCTTAAATGGAGTGCGACAAATTAAGATTGAACTGACGAAGCATGTGCCATCCTATTTAGTAATTGGCGGCTGCAGAGCCATTGTCATGTACGACGGACAACCGCGTACTTGCGCCGGCTGTGGCCAGGAAGGACATGTCCGATCGGCCTGCATTCAACGCCGACTAAGACACTGGTTGGTGAAGTTCCATCCCCGGCGACGCCTACTTCATTCCCCATCACGTATGCAGCGGCTGCAACCGCAACAGCTGTTCCTGCCCAGGATCGTAACAACATATTGCAGTCAGTGGTCGATGACAGTGTGGCGGACAGCATATCCCCCTCTACGACGTCATCGGCAGACTTGCCTCAAGACGGTGATCAATTGTTCCACCAAGACGAGCCTAAAGAGAAGATGGAAGTAGAAACTGAAATTGTCCCGACCTCTGCCTTCCTACCAATGGAGACCGCATCAGATGATTGTCGCCCGCACTCTGACACAGAACAACATGTCCGGAAACAACGGTCCCCTCGAAAACGCAAGAAACGGCGCCATACGCCATCCGATGATTGCCTGTTTCGGATGTGTGACCCGGACGAACCTCCGGCGTCGGACGACAATCAGGACTCTACCACCACAACTCACCCTTCCCGTCACGATGCTACGGCGGATACAATTTCTGAGCCTCAGTCTGACAACATCACTTCTGCTCTACTGATAGCACTCATCAACAGTTACCAATTGCTGCATCTGATTCTTGGGCGGATGATGTCGAGGATGAGCCACAGCACCAGGAGGATGCCGAACGCAGAGATGCTCCCTCGGCTGTACCCAGCACCGACCAATAACAGTGACTACGGCTGTATCGTCAGCCTCTGTGGGGCCGCCCCTGCCGCCCACACCTGGCCTCCTACACAACCCAGTTGCCGACCTGGCTGACCAAACGTACCGTCTAGCGACGATTAACATCAACAACATACGTGCCCGACATAAACTAGCGATGCTACAGGACCTGCTCAACGCAGCAGACATCGACATTGCGCTCATTCAAGAGGTGTATGTCACAGACTTCAAGGGACCCTATGGCTACAAGACTTGGGTCTCACATGCGTCTGCCAATGGCAGTGGTGTGGCGATCCTCCTCCGCGAAGGTATATCCGCAGAACACGTCGAGTATCTCCCTGACGCCAGAGGCATGGCTCTTACTATCCAAGGAGTCAAACTTATTAACATCTATGCACCGTCAGGATCTGGTCGGCGTCACGAACGATCCACCTTTTTCGCTCATACAATCACGCCCCTCTTTATGGGCCGTCAGGACGCCTTGATAATGGGAGGGGACTTCAACTGTAGCCAAGCACCTAAGGATCAGTTACCACATCATTCTCCCTGCGCAGAAATCACGACAATTATAAATAATCTTCAATTGGTGGACTCGTGGGAACACGTTTGTGGCGATTGGCCCGGATTTACTCACTACACCAGCCATTCCTCCAGCCGCATCGACCGAATTTACATCTCGCACTCCATAGCTGTGGGGACAAGAGCTGCCGAAGTTTGGCCCACAGCTTTTTCTGACCACGAGGCCTACATCTGCGCTATTACCCTCGGCCGCCAGAAGGTATGGCACAGCCGTGGTCCTTGGAAGTTGAACGTCGCCCACCTCGCTTCTCAGGAATGCCGCCGCCTTATAGAGAACACGTGGGACTCTTGTAGCCGCCGGCGTGGTACCTACCGGTCTACACTGTCGTGGTGGTTACTCTGCGCCAAACCAGCCCTCCGGAAGACCTTGATAGGCTACGGCCGAGATGTTGCAGCATGGAAGAGACATACCATGGACTTTTACTACAGCATCTTAAGGGAATGTACAACACTGCCGTACTCACCTGCACGGCAGGTGACGGTGAACCGTGCCAAGGCACAGATCATCAGATTAACACGTAGCCACCTTGAGGGTGCGATCGTCAGAGCGCGCACTCAAGACAGAGTGGCCCAGGAGGAACCGTCTATGTACCACGTCATTGCAGAACGACGGCGCCGACGCAGGACACTGATCCAAGCTATCACGACGGAAGACGGACGACGCCTTGATACCCAGCGCGACATAGGAAACGCCCTTCATGCTCACTACACTAGGCTGTACTCGGAACATCGACATCCCCCAGAGGTGATCGCCGAAGTCTCTCAACTCACTTATGGCTCGATCTCTCCGACAGCGGCGGCGGATTTGACTGCAGATGTAACGGAAGAGGAAATCATTGAAGCAATACAGGCTGGGGCTGCTCGTAAGTCCCCGGGACCTGATGGCCTTCCTCTGGAATTTTACCGGACGTATCAACAATTGCTGGCACCAGCATGGACTGATATTTGCCGCGATCTTATGTCTCCCACGACGCAGATACCTGGGGCCTTCCTAGAAGGACTGATTGTGCCCATACACAAACCACGAGGCGGATCCAGGATCAGTGACTATCGGCCCTTGACCTTACTCAACAGTGACTTGAAGATTTTCATCCGGCTTCTGGCGGCACGCCTAAAGCGATCAGTACGATGTGTTGTGTCGCAGGACCAGGCATCGTTAGGTGGTGACCATAATATTCGCACTGCATTGTGCCGATATAGAGATATGATCGCGCTAGCCAAAGCTCGCCAACTGCCAGGGGTTTTGGCCTCACTCGACTTTAGCCAGGCCTTTGACAGAGTCGACCACACATTTTTGCTGGAGGTACTGCAACACATGGGGTATCCGGACGTCATAGTTAATGTACTGATGCGTCTCCTACGCGACGCGACGTCCAAGGTGTTATATAATGGCCGTCTTACGCCGCCGATACAGATCCAGCGATCGGTGCGACAAGGCTGCCCTCTTTCGGCGATATTGCACGCCCTCGTCTTGGAACCACTCCTCTGCGGCCTCCGACAACGCCTGATTGGAATGTCCCTTGGTGGACACACTTTTTGCTGCACTGCCTATGCGGATGATCTGGTACTCCTTCTTCGCAATAATGACGATGTTCGTGCAGCACTGGCGTGGGTGGCGACCTACGGCGCGGCATCGGGGAGCCATCTCAATCTCCACAAATCACACGCCCTGTCTATAGGCAGAGGCCTACCCGACGAGAGCGTCACACCGCTAAGAATCAGTGACGCAATCCGCTGTCTTGGCATTGATTTCACATCTGACATGAAGCGTTCAACAGCCCTTAACTACAGGCGTTTATTGAATCAGATGAGAGCAGGAATAAGTGCCCACCGTTTGCGACATCTAGACCTCCTAAAACGGACACGATATGCTAACGTCTATTTGGCGTCACGTATACCCCATTTTGCACAGATACTCCCCATACCACCTACCCTGGCTCTCCGCATGTTGGCGGTTTTGGGATCCTTTGTTAATACGGGCATGTTATTTAAGATTCGTTACGAGTCCCTAACCCTCCCGAGGAGCAAAGGGGGTTTAGGCCTTTATCATGTACAGAACAGAACGAAGGCCCTGTTCGTCAGATGTCACCTGCAACTGTGGCGACGAAGTCCGACGTGCCTCACAAGTCTCTTACTGGAAGCCTTACTTACGACCAATCTCACTCGCACCCCCTGTGATGATATCGGACATCCCAGCACCTTTCTTCTACATTAGCCAATTCTTCCTTGAATTAAGCTACATCCGCACCGCACTACTACCCACACGCGTGATGATGCCGAGGGCGATATATGCTGCCATGCGAATGAACAGGACGCCGAATGTGATTGAAAGCAAACACCCCAATACAAAGTGGCGCGCTGTGTGGCAGGCAGTGAATGCCACCACCCTTGATATTAACGTGCAATCTGCATGGTACGTAACTGTTAATGGGAAACAGTTGTGCCAGTCCCGCCTACATCACATCCACCTCGCTGATTCACCCTTGTGTGCCACATGCCAAGTGATTGACACGGATGAACATCGTTTCGAATGCGGATCGGCAAAGGAAGTTTGGTATTTGGTGCGTCAGATATTGGCTTTTCTCACACGCACGACTCCCGACAGGATAACTACCCGATCACTTCTTTTCCCCGATAAGATTTATTTCCCAAGAGCAAAAACGAACTCTGTGACGTGGATCAGCGGCCACGCTGTTCACTACCTCTTCGGTAATGGCGAAAAGACAGTACCCGATTTTTGGTATTACCTCAACGAACGACATTGTGCTATCGTCAAGAACCCTAAATATAGGCAATATTTTTCTAATTTTCTTTGGAGCGCATTCCATAATCCGCCTCGCAGCTGGATTATCGATGACATGAGAAGATAACCATAGCACCTCTTCCCAGTTCCTTTTTTTATGATATTGAACAAACAATGGAAACAACACAGCAACGAGAAGACAGTCATCGATAAATTCGCAGCGGGCTATAGTATGCATCCTTTGTCGTAACGGGACGACTTCCTATTATTCTGTTTATGTAGCCGAAGAGGAACGGCCTTTTTTTATCCATTTGTATAAAAATAAAATAAAATAAAAATAAAAAAGCAGAAAAACAAACCTTCCAAAATCCTTTTTCCCTTTTTTAAAATAAAAAAAAGTGGTCAGCGCGGCAGAATGTCAATCCTAAGGGCCCGGGTTCGATTCCCGGCTGGGTCGGAGATTTTTCTCCCCTCAGGGACTGCGTGTTGTGTTATCCTCATCATCATTTCATACCCATCGAGGCGCAAGTCGCCGAAGTGGCGTCAAATCGAAAGACTTGTATCTGGCGAACGGTCTACCTGATGGGAGGCCCTAGCCACACGACATTTCAGTTTATCTAAAAAGGCCACCTGTCGCCACTCGATTGACGTCCAGTTGCAGTATTCACGTGCAAATTCCTGCCTTCGTCGCCGATGAACAGCAGATAGCATGGGTGCATGAACCAGGCATCGTTCATCCGCGCGGTCAGTTTGCTCAACATTTGCACGTCTATTCGCCGCCGGCCGAAGTGGCCGTGCGGTTAAAGGCGCTGCAGTCTGGAACCGCAAGACCGCTACGGTCGCAGGTTCGAATCCTGCCTCGGGCATGGATGTTTGTGATGTCCTTAGGTTAGTTAGGTTTAACTAGTTCTAAGTTCTAGGGGACTAATAACCTCAGCAGTTGAGTCCCATAGTGCTCAGAGCCATTTGAACCATTTGTCTATTCGCCCTACACATATGCGCAGACGTCGTTCACCTCTGTCGTCCATGGCCGGTGATGCACCACGGTTGTCTCGGCGCCAGTTTTGGATGAAGCCGTTTTTCCATGCGCGGTATATTTTAACCACGGTGACACACGAGGAGTTTAAAAACTTTACCGTTTCGGAAATGCTTGAACCCTTGTCCCCGTAAGCCAATGATCATGCCAATGATCAAATAAATCGCTCAGATTCCGCAATATGACAACAACTGCACTGATTTCCACGTCGCCCCGACGTTCTTTATACACTCGCCACTGCTAGTGCTGCCATCTACCGTCTATGAATGATCAGTGCACGCTGACGTCGAACATAAAGTTGTTACATTAATGTGACCGTACCGTCTATAACAAGTAAACCATTAAGCCTCTAAGATGAAGTTTTGTTATATGAATTGCCTTGATAGCAGTCGGATACGTAATTGTAATGATTTCATTTACATATGACGTACTAGTAACATAACAACAGTAGTATAGCCTGCAGTGATCTGAGATGCACTGCAGTTTAGCCGGCCGTTGTGGCCGAGTGGTTCTAGGCGCTTCAATCTGGAACCGCGCTGCTGCTACGGTCACAGGCTCGAATCCTGCCTCGGGCATGGATGTGTGTGACGTCCGTAGGTTAGTGAGGTTTAAGTACTTCTAAGTCTAGGGGACTGATGACCTAAGCTGTTACGTTCCATAGTGCTTAGAGCTACGCTTTTGCGCTGCAGTTTAACCTGTCGTCCAGTCCATCTGAGATCACGTAGTACATACAACATTGGCAAGTAATATTAAAATGTATTATGTGTAAATTCACCCAGAGTCATTGGACATACGCAAGAGCACACAAATAATCGAAGGGCTATTCAACTTAGAATAACTCATGTTGCTTAGATTAATAGTAATATCTGTAAAAATGTAAATGTAGTTCTTAACAATGTTGCCACTCAACAGGCAACACTCGAGTCAACGGGGAAACCACAAGTCGAATGACATTTATAGAAACACATATGAGTGATGCTTGTAAAATCGGAATATACATTTCATTTTGTTTTGCTAACCTAAGCCGGCCGCGGTGGTCTAGCGGTTCTAGGCGCTCAGTCCGGAACCGCGCGACTGCTACGGTCGCAGGTTCGAATCCTGCCTCGGGCATGGATGTGTGTGATGTCCTTAGGTTAGTTAGGGTTTAAGTAGTTCTACGTTCTAGGGGACTGATGAACATAGATGTTAAGTCCCATAGTGCTCAGAGCCATTTGAACCATTTTTTCCTAACCTGATATTTCCATGTCAAATGCCTCTGAGCACTATGGGACTTAACATCTGAGGTCATCAATCCCCTAGAACTTAGAACTACTTAAACCTAACTAACCTAAGGACATCACAGACATCCATGCCCGAGGCCGGATTCGAACCTGCGACCGTAGCGGTCGCGCAGTTCCAGGCTGAAGCGCCTAGAACCGCTCGGCCACGCCGGCCGGCTGTTTCCATGTCAGATAATTGTTTTATGTGCTTTGTTTTTGAATTTGTTATGTTTTGTTTTGTGGCATTTTCTGTTAAATTATACTGTGTAATATTTATATTTTTTGTATTACGATGTTACACATAATATGTGAATACTGTTGAGTGTAATGTACTTATTACACAGACCGCCTTAGACGTACAAGAGGGGAAGTCTGCAGAAAACAAAGAAATAAATGGATACTTTCTGTAATTGTTAGTGACAAGTTCGTGTGCCAGTCAGGTAAACAGTTTTAACGTGGCCGAAGGGGACATATCGGAAAATGCTCCTCTTAAAATTTGAACATTTTTCTGCATTGTCCATACTGTCCTTTCTTTTAAAGGTGCTAGTCCTGTTGCATCGTTGGATAGCTCTGGATCTTGGTGGGCAGGTGCTGGGGGATATGTGTGGGTTCAGTAGACACGAATAAGTAGCTTGGATTTACATGGGAGCTAGAGACAAGAATGTAGCACTTATTTATAACTCAAGGTTTATTTCATTTACTGAGTCTCATAACCAATAGTCATTCACTTTTCATTGATAAACTTTCACGTTACTACATTATTAACTTTCTGACCATAATGACAATGACTTCACACAGAGTGATTTTAAACTGTGAGACAAACTGCATTCTAGGACACCAGGAATCTATCAGCATTTCTAGGTTACTTTTCTTTCTAGAAGCAGTGATACCATTCACTACCAGAGTGTAGATGTGGGCAGAAGTACCACCACGAGGCACCCACACGTGCCCATACAGACATCTCAACAGTGGAGTGTCAATTATGACGATGCGAAGGGAAAGACGTCACACCCAGTCCCAAAGCGGATAAAATCTCCAACCCTGCCGGGAATCGAACCCAGGCTCCACCAGTTAGGAATCCGCTGCGCGTTCGAGGCGGAAACTACACTACTTTCAGTGTAAGCAAAGGCACGTTTTCCAGCATGGCGACTTATTTATTTCATTGAAACCTGCTATCCGTAGTTTGAACACAGACTGTATTCGTCCTGACGCAGAGTATTACTATCAACACCATGTTTTCCCCTTTACATCGGCAATTAATGGTGCAGCATGCATTATTACATGAAACACAGTACCACTTCCCATCACAATAACTGCAGTATTTCTACTATTAATAAAGATTATAAACTAAAAGTAAACTTAACTCCGTCCTAACAGGTCTCGGAAGGCCCAAAGGTACTGACCGGCCGCCGTGTCACCCTCAGCCCACAGGCGTCACTAGATGCCGATATGGAGGGGCATGTGGTCAGCACAGCACTCTCCCGGCCGTATGTCAGTTTACGGGACCGGAGCCGCTACTTTTAGATCCTCAGTTCGCCTCACAAGGGCTGAGTGCATCCCACTGGCAGACCGGATGGTCAGCCGTCCAACGCGCTTAACTTTGGTGATCTGACGGGTACCGGTGTTACCACTGCGGCAGGGCCGTTGGCCAATAAAGATTATACCTACTTCTATACCATACCGCCGTCCCATGTGGCCGAGCGGTTCTAGGCGCTTCATTCCGGAACCACGCGGCTACTACGGTCGCAGGTTCGAATCCTGCCTCGGGCATGGATGTGTGTGATGTCCTTGGGTTACTTAGGTTTAAGTAGTTCTAAGTCTAGGGCAGGGCTTAACAACTGGCCCGTTTTGAGCGCGAGTACTCGCGTCTGCTCAGGCACGTGCTCACGAGCAGCTGCAAGGTCGCGGAGTAGGGAGGGAGGGAAATGCGCGCGCACGTTTGAATCGGGCCGCTGCGTGCCTATTGAATTCGCGCCGACTGTGTAACGTTTAAAGTACTACGATCAGCTCTAACAGTCACTTCGCTGGTTAAGAATCATGTCAAGTCGCTGTTGTGTAACCCCAACCATGCTTTCGCAGTTCAACCCCCATTGGGAGGAATTGTATCTGTTTACAGAAAAAGATGGTGTTGCAAAATGTTTAGTATGTCACAAAACGCTGAATTCTTTTACTAAATTTAATTTGCAGAGACATTATATGTTGTACCACGCGAAAGACTACGGACGTAGAAAATGTGATGGACCAGATCGTGCACAGGAAGTTATTAAACTTAAAAGGAAGCTATCCGAAGAAGATCTGGACGACGAAGAAAAATCAACTGAGGCAGCTCTCAGAGTGAGTTACAAAATTGCTTTGCTTTTAGCAAAATCCCTGCGCCCCTTCACTGATGGCGATTTAATAAAATAATGTTTGGTAGTTGCAGCGGAACATTTGTGTCCATCTCAAGTTGAACAGTTTCGGATTGTGCCATTATCTAACATGACAATTAAGCGTCGCATACAGGACATGGCAGATGACGTCCAAAGCCAGCTTGCAAATATCTGTAAAGATTTTATGACGTATTCTCTAGCTCTGGACGAAAGTGTTGATATCACTGGAACAGCGCAGCTTGCCATATTTATTAGAGGTGTTAATACAGATCTTCAGGTGAGGGAGAAGTTCCTCGATGTAGTAGCCATGAAGAACACTACAACCGGAGGTGATATTTTAAGTAGTGTTGAAGAAAGTGTTGAAAATATAGGATTGTCGTGGTATTCTTTAGTTTCAGTGTCTACAGATGGTAGAGGCATACACTAAGCTAATAAAATTATGTGGCACGTGTACATTCTCCTTTATTTGTTTCATTTGTCGCAGTAATAATTCGTGAGTGATATCCCTGCAGGTAGCCGCAGATTTACATTGACTGGCGGCAGCTGTTGTGTACGCCAAATGACTCTCCCCACTCTCCGCTCTGGTCAGGTAGTGGGGGTAGCGTGCTCGCGTTGCTCCGTGCTCGCGCCTTGCTGCTCACAGCTTGCTCCGCGAGCACGTATGTTGTGAAGCCCTGGTCTAGGGGACTGATGACCTCAGATGTTAAGTCCCATAGTGCTTAGAGCAATTTGAATCATTTACACCTTGCCGTGTCTATCATTATTTGCCTTACAACTATATAGTATATACTACAACTAAATGCAATAGATTGTAAACAGCAATAACATCTGTTTTTGTATGCCGAATTCTAGAATGCACTCCATCGCTGCGCGGTCCGTAGGCACACCCTGCGATAGCCTAAGGCACTGCAGAGGACGTTATGGTTGCATTTGCCTCGTCCGTTCTCCGTAGGCTCGCTGGCGTTGCAGGGGACGACCCTCTGGTTCCGAGGGGGCATCGTTTCTCGCGACGAGGAGCGCATGAACATGCCGACCTGCATCACTCCATTGTATGATACATCACCCCAGTTCTAGTTCTTTGCGTGGCGAGACACGGCTCACAGCTGTTTCCACTCTGTTGTTGTTATGATCGCCACTCATGCGCCGTTGGTTGTTCGTCTGCCGTAGCTGTCGACCTCAACTGTCTTAGTTCCGATGCTTCTCGATCTTGTGTCGCAGACTCCCATTGTGCAGTAGATGTGGGTTGATTGATAAGGTTACTCGCTTTCCAAACCTTTCTTGAAAGAGCGTCAGCAATGTTGCCCAGGATATGCAATGTTGTATGTCAACGCAGTGTCTCATTGAAATCGAGTCTACCGTGACGATTTAGTTGCTGCCGATCAGTATTAGCAACATCGACGTACAGCGAACGCCTCCAGGTAGTATATGCTGCTGTGCCTTCTTCACCACAGGAACATTCGAGGTCTGTTTACAATAAGTTCGATACCAGTAGATGGTGTAAGTCCAATGACCCATCAAGAAGTGTATCAGGCATCTTGAGGGATTCAGGTGAATCATTCCCAGTGTCTGTTGTATGTCGGGGGAAACCATAGTTTCGGCTCGCTCTTTGGGTGTCATCCCATCGTTACTGCCAGAAATGGAGGATCCGCTTGCGTACTGACTGCTTGCTTGTGGCCCGTATTCCTATTAAATTCTACACTTCACCATGTTGTACTTTTCCAAGTAATACATGACCACTTTAATTCGTATATGCAGACCGAGTGGACGCATCCGAAGTATTATCTTCAACGGCTTAAGTGACAAAGTTCCAAAAGCTCCCCGTCAGTCGAAGAAGTATTCCGTGTTGCACCCTGTTAAATGCCCGTGATGGTGTTAAATGGTACAAATGGCTCTGAGAACTGTGGGACTTAACTACTGAGGTCATCAGTCCCCTAGAACTTAGAACTACTTAAACCTAACTAACCTAAGGACAACACAGACATCAATGCCCGAGGCAGGATTCGAACCTGCAACCGTAGCAGTCGCGCGGTTCCAGACTGTAGCGCCTAGAACCGCTCGGCCTCCACGGCTGGCAATGGTGTTAAGAGCGGAAATCTGTGCACTCAAGCACTCGTACAGTATCCCATGATCGCAGTTGCAACAGCGTTACAATACCTTCTTATTGTACACTCATCTCATAAATTAAGGATACTGCTGGTACTTGGTGAAACAACGCTCTGGTGGGCGGTTTGCGGGTTTAAATCACCTCGGAGTATGACCATGCGGTGCATTTGACCTGCGGTCGTCGCCAGCAGTACACATACGCAGAGGTGTGTTGGTGCATGTCAGAGTACGGTGCGGCGAGTAAGTGTGCAGACGTTTTCAGACGTGCTAATGGTGACTGTGTGTTGAAAATGGCTCAAAGAACACATAATGATGATGTTATGAGAGGTAGAATACTAGGGCGACTGGAGGCTGCTCAAACACAGCAGGTCGTAGCATGGGCCCTCCGTATGCCACAAAGTGTGATCTCAAGATTATGGCGACGATTCCAGCAGACAGGAAACGTGCCCAGGCGCTTCAGTACGGGACGTCCACAGTGTACAACACCACAAGAAGACCGATATCTGACCATCAGTGCCCGCAGACGGCCACGGAGTACTGCAGGTAGCCTTACTCGGGACCTTACTGCAGCAACTGGAACAGTTGTCTCCAGACACACGGTCTTCAGACGACTGAACAGACATGGTTTATTCGCCCAAAGACCTTCAATGTGCAGTCCACTGACCCCTGGTCACAGGAGAGCCCGTAAAGCCTGGTGTCAAGAACACAGTACATGGTCATTGGAACAGTGGTCCCAGGTTATGTTCACGGACGAGTTCAGGTATAGTCTGAACAGTGATTACGGCCGGGTTTTCATCTGGCGTGAACCAGGAACCAGATGCCAACCCCTTAATGTCCTTGAAAGGGACCTGTATGGAGGTCGTGGTTTGATGGTGTGAAGTGGCATTATGATTGGTGCACGTACACCCCTGCATGTCTTCGACAGAAGAACTGTAACAGGTCAGATGTATCGGGGTGTCATTTTGCACCACTATGTCCGCCTTTTCAGGGGTGCAGTGGGTTCCACCTTCCTCCTGATGGATGATAACGCACTGCCCCTCCGAGATACCATTAAGGAGGAGTACCTTGAGACAGAAGATATCAGGCGAATGGAGTGGCCTGCGTGTTCTCCAGACCTAAACCCCATCGAGCACGTCTGAGATGCTCTCGGTCGACGTATCACTGCTCGTCTTCAAACCCCTACGACACTTCAGGAGCTCCGACAGGCACTGGTGCAAGAATGGGAGGCTATACCCCAGCAGCTGCTCGATCACCTGATCGAGAGTATGCCTACCGGTTGTGCGGACTGTCTACGTGAGCATGGGTCTCATATCCCATATTGATGTCGGGGTACATGCGCAGGAACCAGTGGCGTATTGTAGCACATGTGTTTCGGGACGGTTTTCTCACTTTATCACCAATACCGTGGACTTACAGATCTGTGTCTTGTGCGTTCCCTATGTGCCCATGCTATTAGCGCCAGTTTTGTGTAGTGCCACGTTGTGTGGCATCACATTCTGCAGTTATCCTTAATTTGTGAGCATGAGTGTATTTATTGGTAGATTATAATCGTCATTGGCTATATTAATAATTTTGTTCATCGTGTTCCTGTTGCTCTTCCTCATTTCTTGAATATTTGAACAACAATTTTGTCGTTCGTCCACGAAGACGCCTAAATATCTGGTGAGGGGCTTTCTCTTAATCGGACTGTTGATTAATTTCATGAACGGGTCTCTCAAAAGGTTCCCTTTCAACAACATTTACGTGGTCTTTTCCGCCACAACAGACAATTTAACTCCTTGGCACCACTGATTTAATTGCTGAAGGACTATGTTACATCCTTTTTACAGGTTACTTCTGTAGCTTCCTTTCACAAGGATCATATGGTACTATTCCTGCGCCCAATTCGTTATCCTGCAGCTTTCCTAATACCAGGCTGAATATCAGACCTCACAAGACAGGGCCACTTATGGATCCTCATGGGCATCATGTTGAAATTTCTTTTGTAATTTTCTCTCCTGGGGACAGCAGTTCTTAAACTGTTGTCAACGCTCGGCGGCAGGCCGAGTCCCATAGGTGATCAAAAAGTGGAGGCTATTACAAGTTATCTAAAGCGCCCGAGATTTCCACCATTATAAATGGCTCTGAGCACTATGCGACTTAACTTCTCAGGTCATCAGTCGCCTAGAACTTAGAACTAATTAAACCTAACTAACCTAAGGACATCACACACATCCATGCCCGAGGCAGGATTCGAACCTGCGACCGTAGCAGTCGCTCGGTTCCAGACTGTAGCGCCTAGAACCGCACGGCCACTCCGGCCGGCTCCGCCACTATAGCTACAAAACATTTATACAGAGCGTGTTTTACAAGTCTTATCGCCTCAATTACAGATCCTTCTCTTAACTTCCGGCTTCTGAATCGATACTGTTGCGAGTGCATTCGGTGAAGACGTCATTTCCCTTGTAATCAAACGCACAGCAGCTTCTCCAACACTGGTCTGTAGGACTTTGCACCTGAGAATTATTGTCTTCGCCGTTTTTCATGGTAATTATATCAGGGGGGGGGGGGGGCAGATACGCCTTGTTTCTGATGCGTCACGTTGGACGATGATCCCCGTGAAAATAAAGAACAAAAAATGGTTTAAATGGCTCTGAGCACTATGGGACTTAACTTCTGAGGTACTCAGTCCCCTAGAACTTAGAACTACGTAAATCTAACTAACCTAAGGACATCACACACATCCATGCCCGAGGCAGGATTCGAACCTGCGACCGTAGCGATCGCGCGGTTCCAGACTGTAGCGCCTAGAACCTCTCGGCCACCCCGGCCGGCAATAAAGAACAAACGAAACGTAATGGACAGGACCGCTGCCATCATGGAGAGCAGTACCGCACTCTGACAGAGTTCGATAGCACGTCGCTGACCGGAGTACAATGTACGGGGGGCTACAAGGTATGAATAAAATGTTCTCTATCATGGAAACCATGTATCATTTCTCCCTTTTCTTCTCACGAATTATTTATCACACTGTCCCGAATGTACAAATTACTCTGTGTAACATAATTCATCGGTGTAAAATGTATAATTGTCAATGTCTTTTGCTTTGTGTAACATTTTTCTTCTTTTTCTTTCCAGGTAAGTGTCGCAACAAATATAAGCAATGTTTTGAAATGGCTGACGTCACCTTGATGGGGAAGGTAAATCATTATGTAATCTTATTTATTTTTGTTATAATTCATTGATAACATGTCGCCAGGCCGGTTTTTACGCTGATTATATGCATTTCGTGAATTATAGAGAATTAAAAAAATTGTAGGTAACATGGAGGTGACATATTTCCACTCACGGTGCACTATTTACTAAGATCTTTCCTCGGTCACGTCATATACACAATTAATTTCGACATTTATATCCGCTTTTTAGTTTTCATTTTTTCTAGCGGTAATATGGAGGTCAAAGGTCATGCGGAACAGTCCTGCACAACTGCTACAGTACAAATTATGGAACATCATACAACAATATACGCACAAGCTAGGTGCCGCTGACATAAAAGTAGTACTGAACTCGCACAACAAGCTACCGTTTCTGATAGTTTACAAACTTTCGGTGCACTTAATACGCCAAGTAGGTGAGCAAAGATGAAACTTACTAAATAGGAGTTCTTAATAAATATACACGCTGAGTGGAAAAAACATCGCCTTCATTCAACAAATTTATTGCTGTGGTGCCCACTATCAAGTAGATGTTAACATCGTTAAAGTATTCCACGATATAGGATACAGCACTGATTGTCTTTCGAACAACGTGGTTCTTACTCTGCCAGAGCTAGACACGAATTCTAAGTCATTGTTTCAGCTTTACACCTCGCTAACTACTCTCGGTGCTGGTTTCAAACCTTCTTCCGGGTAGCACGCAGGGATAATACGAGTATTTACGAAAGAAACAACTTATCAGAAGTTCTGCCCAAGATCCTGCGTTTACGGATGTAACACTTCTCTGGAAAAGTGAATAGTAATTGTACTTCAAGCTTACGTGTCACATTAATGATCGTCTGCTGAAAGAAAAAAAATGTGTGTGAAATCTTATGGGACTTAAATGCTACGGTCATCAGTCCCTAAGCTTACACACTACTTAACCTAAATTATCCTAAGGACAAACACACACACCCAAGCCCGAGGGAGGACTCGAACCTCCGCCGGGATCAGCCACACAGCCCATGACTGCAGCACCTCAGACCGCGCGGCTAATCCTGCGCGGCAATCTGCTGAAAGCTCTCTACAACTTGTCGTGCCTGCAGTTTCACGTTCAGTGCAACGTATACGTAGAATTGTGTGACAGAAACAGACAAACAGTTACCTTGGGCTTCTTATTCCCTTCTCTGGTGTCATAGACCTACCATTCCACGGATTTTCTTCGGAAACAGCACATCCACTGTTCTTTCCTCATTTCTTTTTTGCTTTCTGAAGGCCAGTGTTAAACCCCCCTCTGGTCATCCAAATTTAGGTTTACCACCTGTTCTCTTTATCGTTTAAGACAAATATAAGAAAAGTACCTTCGAAAAGCACAAGATCAATGCTTCCTCATCCTTGCTCCATCCGCGTTCGTGCTCCATTTTAAACTACCTCGTCGTTAAATCCTAATATTCCTTTCTTTTGACATGAGTTTAGATAACGTTTCTTACATTTTCAACTTCGGATTACTTGAAAACTATCGGAACAAAAATTGTTTTCGGGATTTCTGACAAAAATTACTGCAGTTGAATAAACCTCCGAAAACTATTAATTTTTTTGTTTCTTATGCTTAAAGTATGTTATACTGAATCAGTATCATAAAAAAGCTGCGTTTAACAAAAGAAACAGAAGTGTATGGAGTGATTGAGGTACTCTAAAATGTACACTCCTGGAAATGGAAAAAAGAACACATTGACACCGGTGTGTCAGACCCACCATACTTGCTCCGGACACTGCGAGAGGGCTGTACAAGCAATGATCACACGCACGGCACAGCGGACACACCAGGAACCGCGGTGTTGGCCGTCGAATGGCGCTAGCTGCGCAGCATTTGTGCACCGCCGCCGTCAGTGTCAGCCAGTTTGCCGTGGCATACGGAGCTCCATCGCAGTCTTTAACACTGGTAGCATGCCGCGACAGCGTGGACGTGAACCGTATGTGCAGTTGACGGACTTTGAGCGAGAGCGTATAGTGGGCATGCGGGAGGCCGAGTGGACGTACCGCCGAATTGCTCAACACGTGGGGCGTGAGGTCTCCACAGTACATCGATGTTGTCGCCAGTGGTCGGCGGAAGGTGCACGTGCCCGTCGACCTGGGACCGGACCGCAGCGACGCACGGATGCACGCCAAGACCGTAGGATCCTACGCAGTGCCGTAGGGGACCGCACCGCCACTTCCCAGCAAATTAGGGACACTGTTGCTCCTGGGGTATCGGCGAGGACCATTCGCAACCGTCTCCATGAAGCTGGGCTACGGTCCCGCACACCGTTAGGCCGTCTTCCGCTCACGCCCCAACATCGTGCAGCCCGCCTCCAGTGGTGTCGCGACAGGCGTGAATGGAGGGACGAATGGAGACGTGTCGTCTTCAGCGATGAGAGTCGCTTCTGCCTTGGTGCCAATGATGGTCGTATGCGTGTTTGGCGCCGTGCAGGTGAGCGCCACAATCAGGACTGCATACGACCGAGGCACACAGGGCCAACACCCGGCATCATGGTGTGGGGAGCGATCTCCTACACTGGCCGTACACCACTGGTGATCGTCGAGGGGACACTGAATAGTGCACGGTACATCCAAACCGTCATCGAACCCATCGTTCTACCATTCCTAGACCGGCAAGGGAACTTGCTGTTCCAACAGGACAATGCACGTCCGCATGTATCCCGTGCCACCCAACGTGCTCTAGAAGGTGTAAGTCAACTACCCTGGCCAGCAAGATCTCCGGATCTGTCCCCCATTGATCATGTTTGGGACTGGATGAAGCGTCGTCTCACGCGGTCTGCACGTCCAGCACGAACGCTGGTCCAACTGAGGCGCCAGGTGGAAATGGCATGGCAAGCCGTTCCACAGGACTACATCCAGCATCTCTACGATCGTCTCCATTGGAGAATAGCAGCCTGCATTGCTGCGAAAGGTGGATATACACTGTACTAGTGCCGACATTGTGCATGCTCTGTTGCCTGTGTCTATGTGCCTGTGGTTCTGTCAGTGTGATCATGTGATGTATCTGACCCCAGGAATGTGTCAATAAAGTTTCCCCTTCCTGGGACAATGAATTCACGGTGTTCTTATTTCAATTTCCAGGAGTGTATTTTCAATGTAACAGTGAGGAAGATACTTATTCTTCCACTTGTTGTTTTAAATAAATATATTTTTTATCATTTTAAAAATAAAAAAAATGATTTTAATTTAAATTTTTAGCTTTTTTTGTTTTGTAAAAATTGCAATGCATGTAACGACAGTGTTCTATATTGAGACAATGAGAGTAAATATTGAAGGTCATAACTGTTTTTGGTATTACCAGGGATACTTCCGGATACCTTGGGCTTATAACAAGCTGGATATCGTTTTTAACGGCAATTAAAATAAATCGACACAAACAAATATTTAATAATATATACACCCAACGAAATTGTGAATTTTACGTGCAAAGGTTGTCTTAGGCTCACCTTAACACTCTTATTCCGCGAAGGTAGAGCATATAATCTTTTAGCAGTGAAATGCGTTTGAGGTAATCCTTTAATGACCTACCAACACCGTTCTTAATTTTAATATCACAAATTTTTGTATTTTCGGAATGGTAATAATAAATTGAATTTGGAATAAATGTTCTCTGCTCACTAAATGATGAAAATAAATTTTTAAGCACATCTAACAATATTTTGGCTCGTTTTCTTCCTTAACTCGTACCACTACGAAGGATTTCTTGATGCTGTCGTCGTATCGACGCAAAATATTAAAAGTTTCCCAGACAAAAATAATATTTCATGGTTGAGAAACCCATTCCATGATAATAATTTTGTGCAACATTTCCGTTTGAAATTTAATAGCTGATCGTTTCTTTCAGTTTCCAATTGATTCCAGGCAGTGTATGTTTCGCCGTTTGGTAGGCTTTTAAAGGATTACCACATATACATTTCATTCCTAAAAGATTATATGCACAGCTATCTCGGAATAGGACAGATAAGGTGCGTCTAAAAACAACATTTGCACGTAAAATTCGCAATTTCCCTGGGTGTTTTCGGGTAAATTTGATTTAAATATTGCTGGCATTACGTCAAAGAAGCATAACTGAGTCAAGAACTGTCATTTTTTTACCCATTTTGTGTACCGAAAATACCAAACGAAGGTCATCTCACTTGCTACTCGTATACCGCCCCTTTCCGTTTTGCTCTATTTCAAATATTTTCATCATCCATCGCAAATTTCAGCTATCAAGTAGTTTGAAGCACTTGTCATAATCGAAATATTCATTCTCAGCCTCGTCTTCTGGAGTGTTGAAAGGGTCAATTCAAATACAGCTATTTATTAATTTCCTGCTGCTTTATTATGATTCTGAGCGGCATTATTGGAGAAGAGTTTAGAGTTCTGAGACCCGATAAAGAATAACACCAATCTGCGATTTACTTCGGTCTCTCATGAACCCTCTCTCATTACTCTGTAAGCTTTTCTCGTGCCCAACTGTCGTTAGGAGGTCAGGCAATGCTTCGCGCCCAACGTATGTCACAGTTTAGTTGATACAGTACGGTGTGACGCACCAATCCTTCGTTGCTTACTCATTAACTGTACTTAGGTCGCTTGAAACTAAATGGTGCTATTTTATATTACAGGGAACTACGCTACGGAAACGGAAATCATATGCGAACCGACGAGAAATTAGATATTCAGCTCCACCTCCCTAGATACTAGATTTGTACCAGTTGAGTATAGCGAGTGATAACAATGATCATCGTGAATGTTATCAGTGACCACTTGATTCCCTTTGTGGACGATGTCTTTCAGAGTTTCTTCAGACGTTAGTCTTATAGGAAACTTTCGGTTGGTGTCTAGCACCACCTTAGCACTCACAACGACCACCTCGTTTCAGGAATCGTCGCATTTGTAAGCCATGCCACGGTGAACTGAAGGGTGATATAAGATGACCAACGCACTATTACCTTCAGGATCTCATGTACTAGCTGTGTCAATTTAGCTTCTTCTTATTAATGTGTAGATGCAAAAACTGCAGTGGCTCTGTTGTGCTCATAACATGAAACTAATGAGTCCGCCTCCGTAACATAGTCAGCGTATCCGACTGCTAAGCGGAGGAACCTGTTTCAATTCCCGGTACTGCCAGGTACTTTTCCATTTGAGGAGCCACTTGAGTGAGAGGTAGTAGGTGCTAGGTCTGACAACTGACAGCGGCCGGACGCCAATGCGCATCTGGACAGGGCCCACGAGAAATACGGGCCCCGCAACGAACTTGAGACTCCACACCATACGGTTTGTCCGCCATACTTCACGAACGCTCGACTCCGTGCAGGTCGCACAGAAAATCCGTATGTAATTGGAAAGGTACGCACTATAGGTCTTAACTTTGTCGTGTGCTATCAAAAGCTTGTTTGCATTTAAACGCACAGTCAAGATTTATTAAACTCGTCTGAAATAGTTACTCGCTCCTCGGCGGAGATGGCTGCTGGCACACGTAAGACCTGCAGTATTACATGTTGTGACGTAATCGCCACGGCCTGTCTTTCTCGTGGGCTTCGGCATCCGGAAGATGCCGTTGGCAGAGGACGACACGGCAGCCGACCGATACTGTATGGTCCGAGAGTGCCAGAACACGGATCTGGAGATAAGACTAATGACTGAAGCGACTGTCAGTAAGGGAAAGATATCACACCATGATTTTCATTTATCCGTGTGTACTACTGATTGGGGTCTGTTCTTCACAGCATGCGCACGTTAGATCACAGTAATATCGTCAGAATTGAAGGTTCGCAGAACATGACGCCGTTCTAGTGCTCCACTTCACGCCTCGTACCTTGTTCCCCTCTCCAATCTACACAGGAGCGATGGCTGAATGTGTAAAAGGCAAACTGCTGTACACAGCTTCGCCATACTGAAGTCTGTTGTTCACTGTGGTGAAAGTAGATTCGTATGTATTTCACTGCTTTCATCGAGTTATTGACACACCGGTTCCCATCAGATCACCGAAGCTAAGCGCTGTCGGGCTTGCCTAAACTTGAGTGGGTCACCGTCCGAGTCTCGCGAGTGCTGTTTGCAAGCGGGGTGCACTCAGCCCTTGTGAGGCCAATTTAGGAGCTACTTGACTGAGAATTAGCGGCACCGGTCACGAAACCTGAACCTGACGACGGCCGGGACAGCGGTGTGCTGACCACATGTCCCTCCGTAGACACCTAAGGGCAGAGGATGATACGGCGGCCAGTCGATTTCGTTGGGCCTTCAAAGCCTGTTCGGTGTTGCTGTCGCGTTATTGACAGAAAAATGTGTCATTTCAGGTCAATATTTGCTTTATACACTGAAGAGCCAAAGAAACTGTTACACCTGCCTAACATGGTGTAGGGCCCCCGCGAGCACGCAGAAGTGCCGCAACACGACGTGTCATGGACTCGACCAACGTCTGAAGTACTGCTGGAGGGAAATGACACTATGAATCCTGCAGAGCTGTCCATAAACTCGTAAGAGTACGAGTGATAGGAGATCTCTCCTGAACAGCAAGTTACAAGGCAACCCAAATATGATAAAATATTATCAATAATGTTCATGTCTGTGGAGTTTTGTGGCAAGCGGAAGTGTTTAATCTCAGAAGGGTGTTCCTAGAGCCACTCTGTAGCACATTACTGGCCATTAAAATTTCTACACCAAGAAGAAATGCAGATGATAAACGGGTATTCATTGGACAAATATATTACACTACAACTGACATTGATTACATTTTCACGCAATTTGGGTGCATAGATCCTGAGAAATCAGTACCCAGGACAACCACCTCTGGCCGTAATAACGGCCTTGATACGCCTGGGCATTGAGTCAAACAGAGCTTGGATGGCGTGTACAGCCCATGCAGCTTCAACACGATACCACAGTTCATCAAGAGTAGTGACTGGCGTATTGTGACGAGCCAGTTGCTCGGCCACCATTGACCAGGCGTTTTCAATTGGTGAGAGATCTGGAGAATGTGCTGGCCAGGACAGCAGTCGAAGATTTTCTGTATCCAGAAAGGCCCGTACAGGACCTGCAACATGCGGTTGTGCATTATCCCGCTGAAATGTATGGTTTCGCAGGGATCGAATGAAGGGTAGAGCCAAGGATCGTAACACATCTGAAATGTAACGTCCATTGTTCATGTGAACAAGAGGTGACCGAGACGTGTGACCAATGGGACCCCATACCATCACGCCGGGTGATACGCCAGTATGGCGATGACGAATACACGCTTCCAATGTGCGTTCACCGCGATGTCGCCAAAGACGGATGCGACCATCATGATGCTGTAAACAGAACCTGGATTCATCCGAAAAAAAATGACGTTTTGCCACTCGTGCACCCAGGTTCGTCGTTGAGTACACCGTAGGAGGCGCTCCTGTGTGTGATGCAGCATCAAGGGTAACCGCAGCCATGGTCTCCGAGCTGATAGTCCATGCTGCTGCAAACATCGTCGAACTGTTCGTGCAGATGGTTGTTGTCTTGCAAACGTCCCCATCTGTTGACTCAGGGATCGAGACGTGGCTGCACGATCCGTTACAGTCATGCGGATAAGATGCCTGTCATTTCGACTGCTAGTGATACGAGGCCGTTGGGATCCAGCACGGCGTTCTGTATTACCCTCCCGAACCCACCGATTCCATATTCTGCTAACAGTCATGGGATGTCGACCAACGCGACCTGCAATGTCGCGATACGATAAACCGCAATCGCGACAGGCTACAATTCGACCTTTATCAAAGTCGGAAACGTGATGGTACGCATTTCTCCTCCTTACACAAGGCATCACAACAACGTTTCACCAGGCAACGCCGGTCAACTGCTGTTTGTGTATGAGAAATGGGTTGGAAGCTTTCCTCATGTCAGCACATTGTAGGTCTCGCCAACCTTGTTTAAATGCTCTGAAAAACTAATCATTTGCATATCACAGCATCATCTTTCTGTCGGTTAAATTTCGCGTCTGCAGCACATCTTCGTGGTGTAGCAATTTTAATGGCCGGTATTGTATGTCGCATTACTTATTGGACGTCCCTCGTACCATCAGCACACGCAACGTGTCCAAGAAGTGTCGTAAAACGGCACAAAAAAGGCAATTGAGGTTAGCGTATGCAAGCACCCTGCCGAGCTTACTTTTGTTTTATAGCGGATCGGAAATGAGCGGGCAACCGGGAGGTGGGGTTTACGGGCGTGGCGGGCAGCGAAGCAGCACGGGGCGCGCACGCGTGGCGCCGGCCGGCGCGGCCTGCATGCGGCAGCCCTCATCCGTTCAGGTCCAGCTGGCGCGGTGTGAAGGCGCTGCAGGACCGTTCACACATACACCCCCGCTACCTGCTGCACGTGCAGCGCTTGCTACGCCGGGGCAACGTCCCTAATATTCCGCACAGCGAGAATGCAAACTGCCTGGCTCCGTCTCCGTGACGGAAGCCCCTAAACAGTGTTCGCGCGCGTGCGAGATCGAGCAGTTCGATTCTCTACAGGCTACGATGGTTGACAGCGTACAGACGGTGATCGGAAGATAGCGTAGCCGAGTCTTATATTAAAACTGAAGCACTGTTTGCGTGACGCCGACAGTTTTACTAGAAAATTTCTCGGCTTCACAAAAGTTTACTTATTTTTTGAAATATTCGCTCTTAAATCGGTGCAGTATTCAGTTATTTCTCAGTGAGTGGGTTCCATTGACGTAGTACGATTCTAGACGGTCTGCAAAATATCCGCGTATAGAGTTGTGAGACTACTGTAAACTACCGTAGACTATCACAAGTAAGCTTACACTACTCTAATTTTCCTAGTAACTTCGCTCAGTTTAGGCTGTACCCGTATTACTGTACGTTAAGTGTGCTGCATACCTATTAGGCGTTATCTCATAACGATCGCTATTTTTACGTATGTGATCCGTATCTTACCAGATACTTCATAAAACCGGAAGCGGTGAACCGTCTAGAAACTGAATGGTGGTAGAAAAAGGGCTGGGTAACCTACAGAATATTTTTGTTCTACATAGTTATCCTCCTGTGTGTTACTTAAGAATAAACAGCATTTGTAGCAGAACTGAAATCTTCAATTTTTAATTCAGGTTTTATTCGCAAATTTTTGATTTGTAACATGAAAAAAGAGATGTAGTAAAAATTTAAAAAACCGATAGAGCTATATCATATAGCGCCGGAAAACGCAAGTTCCTCAATAAAAAGATAAATTAAAAAACCGTAAAACAAAAATATATCAAACATCGCTTCAATACTTCTTCAAACTTATGTAAAACATGTTTCTGTTATTCACAAAGAAGTTCCACATTTATCAGTAATAACAGGAACCGCTTGCCTTTGACTATTATCAAGAACATTCTACTGAGTACAAAATAACAACAATAATTAAACAGCATATACTTTTTATGTTTGTGCATGTGAACTATACTTGCCTCAAAAGTAATTGCTTTGGTTACATATAAGAGCAGAAGGTGCGCGATTAACTAATTTTTATTACCTATAAAATCCAATTTATATTCTGTAAGGATATAAAATACACAAAGGACTAACACTGAATGATGAGCGATTCTAATTATGTGCAAAACAAACAAACAGAGTGAAGTCTTCGGCTCCCATTTTCTCTCTTACACATTCATTTATGTTTCCTTTTCTGCCAATACTATGGGTAATCTTACCATTTACTGCGTCATTTATGTAATGTACGAAAACTACTAAACCACAGTTTGGTAGAGCGAAGCTCTATCCATGTACGATGGTCATAACGTTTTCACTGGACTTAATTTTCCAGCGACAAGTTTCTTCAGATATCAGAGTAAGTGGAAGGCGGAATATATCAAGTCAGTGAATCGGGTAGGTGCTCCAACAAATCGTACTTCAAATCCCTCAATATCTCCATTGTCAAATACTGTTCGTGGGTTGATGCTATGTCGATATGAAATATAATGCTTTCTTTCGCTATGTTTTCATATCCAGTTGGTTGGAAAGACTTGCACGCTATTCGCATCAAAGACGAGAACCCCTTGAAACTATTTAACCTTCCTGAAAATATTGGAAAGTAATTGAGACATTTTTTTGGGTTGCATGGTCGCTGGAACCCTTTCACTGCCTCGACTGCTTTAGGCGCGAAGTGGTCGATCATCTGCGCTGTAGACGCACATGGTCAGTTCTATTCTTTTTACAACAGTCCAAGGTTTATCCTTACGTTCTTTTCGTAACTGATTTTGATCAGCATTCAAGAAATTCATCACCCATTTCATAAATCTAATTAATTCTCGATGTAAAATATATCACAGTATTTCTCCAGGTATCTCTATCGTTTGAGGTGTTACACACTGCATTTTTCAAGGATCTGCCTGCAATGCGAACTCTCCCATGTTTTAATTTGTGGCTGCAGTCCTAAAACATTTTGCTGTGAATCATCTCCAAGCAGTGTTTGAATTCTGTCCCGCATTTCGTCACTGTTGCAAATGAAGGAGCAGACTCCTTATAGTCCTTCATAAATTTCTGATGAATTTCCGTTGCCTAGTTTCAAAAGTCATTTAATCAAAAATATTCCCAATAAAGTCACTGATGTAATTACGTTAAATGTACCACTATAATCAAAACTAAATTTCATTTGTATTATTGCTATCTCTGTGTATAGCCGAAAAATTTACCCTTTATCCTCGTAAAGACACCTCGACAGGTTCGCTGAATGAGAAATACACTGCGCAACAAAACTATAGGAACTCTTTTTCGAAACCCCGTAATTGTCTCCCATTGCGACGAATAAGTTTTAAATTTGTCTCAAAATGGTTCAAATGGCTCTGAGCACTATGGGACTTAACTGCTGAGGTCATCAGTCCCCTAGAACTTAGAACTATTTAAACCTAACTAACCTAAGGACATCACACACATCCATGCCCGAGGCAGGATTCGAACCTGCGACCGTAGCAGTCGCGCGGTTCCAGACTGAAGCGCCTAGAACCACTCGGCCACTCCAGCCGGCTTGGCTCAAAGGTGTCTGCAACATTCCTCTGTAATGGTGCAAAAGCGTGGCTCACTGTGACGTCACCGCTGACTCGGTGACGCTTCGAACAGCAAGGTGTCGACACATGCGAAAAAAAGGCCACTGCTCAGAAAGTCTTCTGAGCTTTAAGATGGATTAATGATGTCACATTGGCACCAAATTTCTCAAAAATTCTGCCCAACGCCACTGTGGACGGGTCACACAATGAAAAGATCGTGACAGCCTCTCTTAGCCACATTTCACCCTTCTTTTGACGTCTCTGCGATGGGGTCATAACCGTGACACCCTGTGTGAAATCACGTGGTTTTCTTATGAGTGGCTAAAGGAAACATTTCAGACACATCGCCGCGTAGAATACACCCGAAAAGGCCTCGGGGGATGAAATAAAGTTCGTTAATGAGACCATCCGTTTCCATGCGGCAGTGATTCCTACACATTTCGCGCTCGAACCCGACAGTTCGCAATGCGATAACCAACAGAAAGATGTTCTTGACAACCTTTGACGCTGCTTACACCCTCGGACGTTTCAACCCCTTTGTAAGGACATTTTATGGCTGCATCCCCATTGAACGTGATAGCACCCCTTTGGAGTGCAGCGCGATCAATTATTGCTCTCATGCTCAGGTTGGAACCACTACGTACCGTTCAGAACCATTCTACGAAATCTGAACTTCATCTGAAACACCAACCATTGATTATACCTTTTCAGCCTTCCTGTTTTCCGCTTTCCTGTGGCGTGATCACGCGGGTGTGCAACTTTAACATGGACGTGAATAAAATGGCACAGGTTCCCTCTGAGAACCCCCCAACCCCAGTTCGGCAACATCCTCGGTGCCACAATCGCAACTTTATTGAGCACGTTACAAATGTACCTGCTAGAAACTTTAACGCCAGTTCAGCCTGGCGAATGCTCTATGTTCTGAAGGCAGGCAAACCGCACCCAGGCGATTGATAAGTGTTTGCCTAATTTTCAGGCACTACAACAGCGTTTGTGGCACCGACGGTGTTTGCCGAACTGGGCGGTCCTAGAGGGACCATTGGCTGCTTTATTCACACACCTACACACATGTTAATGTTACACTCCCGCGTGATCACACCACGGGCACATGACGCGATACAAATTACAGGATAGGTACACGAAGACTGTCATTACACTTTCGAAGCATCGAAATATAGGGTGTATGGAAACGGACCTTATAAATCTGAAAATTTGTAAAAACTTATTCATTAGACTAACAGACTTGATCTTGGTGTCATCTTTAAGGAAAATAAATCAAGTTTTGATAGTTTGGTAAGATGTCCGGATTTCCTGAATGTCCATTTTCCACGTAAGTGAATGGGCTGAAGTGCGCTAATTGCATGGCCTCCACGTTTACTGGACCTAACAAATCCTGACATTTTGTTTTAGGGAATAATCAAGGATACCTTGTTTGTTCCACCTTTACCAGCCTCTATATCAGAGCTCAGAACTACAATCTACCTCTCACCTGAACAAGTCGCGCCTGCAGCAAATTTGGTAAGAAATAAACTTCAGATGGGATGTGTGCCACATAAGCAATGGAAGTCACTTTTAACCTGTTTAGGAATATGGTAAAAAACTTAACATATTTTTCTGTAAAACGACACCAAAATCATATCTGTAGGTTAAATGAGTGAACCAATATGAGTTTTCAAAATTCTAAAATTCGTTTTGATCCATCGTCTAGATCACCTGAGTACCAATATTGCACGTTCATCGTTCGTATAGATAGGTGGCGCGGTACGAGTACGTCGAAACACAAGTATCGGCCTTCTATCACGAACTAACCACACAGAGGTCTGCTGACAAATTATAGTGTCCGACAGCTGGTGTAAAAGAGGGAGAGAGTCGTATTCTGTCGTCTCCCCACGACATGCACCTCAACAGGCGTCCAACAAGATACAGTAGCAGGATCTATAGTTAGCTTCTTAAGATTCAGAAGCTGTTGTTGGAATGGAAGTGTACATTAAGGGCAAACACTTTCAAAGCACAAAGGTACGTTCTCTGATGTTGGAAGATAATGGCTGCGGAAATTGCAACGATCATTGAAGAAATTCCTCTGACTCAATTACACGTTTTTGTAAGTGTGTTGCTTAGAGACCACTGAATGGAGCCCAGTTAATGCACTGGGAGCTAAACCGCGCAATAACCCTGGGTTAGGTGTGGGGCGGCGGTGAGGTGAGTTGACTGCTGTGGCCTGTTATGGGGTTGTGATCCACTGAGGGCTACGGCAGGATGAAGCCTCTCCGTCTTTTCTAGGTCCCCGGTTCAATACACAATGGGGTTTGACCACTTCTGGGAGTAATACAGATCTGACAGCGACGGGGTATTGTGTGAATGATGTCATCAATCTCATGTTGAGGCAATAACGCCATTCTTCCTGCAGAGCTGCTCGCAAGTCTTGGAGAGTGGCTGGTGGATGATGACGTGATGCAACCTCTCACCCTTGTGCATCCCAGACATGCTCCATAGCATTCAAACAGGAAGAGCAAGCAGGTTACGCCATGAGTGCAATACCTTCCGTTTCCAAGAAACATCAACCACGAGATCGAGCCCACAGCATGTCGCAACAGTCCCACATGATGTCCAAAGATCTCATCACGATACATGACAGCAGTTAAACCTTGCCGATTCACCCGTACAATTTCATGAAGAGGAGTTCGAGTGGTCAACATAATCCCTGCCCACACCATTAGGCAATCTCCTCGATATCGGTCTCTTTCCACAATGTTTGGGTCCTGACATCGTATTCCATGTTAATCCAGATGCGAATCCGTCGAGACTCACTCTCCAAACCAAATCGCGTCTCATCTGTGAAAAGAACATTAGCTACTGTTCGACCGACCAGGTGGCACGTTAGCGACTCCACTCTAGACGTTCCCTTCTGTGAAGGCAGGTGAGAGGTACACACACACACGCAGCAAGTCTCCGGTAATAAAGGCCACGCTACCAAAGTCTTCTGTACATCATTTGTTTCTATAGAACACGTCTAGTGGCTTTCTGATGTCATACGGGGTCGGTCCTGCCCTGGCCTTCGGGATACAGTTTCGGTCTCTATGAACTATCATCACATCCGAGGAACAACAGAATGACTGAAATTAAGCCATCAGGCTACATCAGCCTGCGACTGCCCTGCTTTCATTCTTCCCACGGTCCCCAAACGCAGAGAATCCGGCAGGCGTCTTCTCTGTGCCATACTACAGTATCTGTGGCTGTGTACACGGCAATTGTGGATGTGGGACCACCCGGCAAACACTACCCCGTTTGATAGGTGCCCTAACGTCATCGTCGGCGTGGTTATCCGTTGACCGAAATGTCATCTTCCGTGCAAAACAACGTCTTACGGACATATGTTCACAGTTTGTATGATTATATCGTGAATTAGACACAGAACGGGGAAATAGCGGCCTGTTGCTTTAATTTTGGACACCTGTGTACTAGTGTTTAATAATCTCTATCATCTGATTGCATAGCCTATCGTAGTATCCGCTTGTGGCAGCCGGGACCTGGGGGTTCTTTATTGAGTCATCAGTCCTCTGACTGGTTTGTTTCACGCGGCCCGCCACGAATTCCTCTCCTGTGCCAACCTCTTTATCTACTTGCAACCTACGTCCTCAAGTATTTGCTGGATGTATTCCAATTTCTGTCTTCGTCTCGCGACGCCTTAACAGATGTCCTAGCATACTACCCCTTTTTCTTGTCAGTGTTTTTGATATATTCCTTCCTCGCCAATTCTCCGGAGAACCTCTTCATTCCGTACATTATTAGTCCACTTAATTTTCAACATTCTTCTATAGCATCACATCTCAAATGCTTCGGTTTTCTTCTCTTCCAATTTTTCCACAGTCCACGTTTCACTAACATACAGTTCTGTGCTCAAAACGTACATTCTCACAAATTTCTGCCTCAAATTAAGGCCTATGTTTGATGATAGTAGACATTTCTTGGCCAGCAGTGCCCTTTTTGCCAGTGCTAGTGTGCTTTTGATGTCGTCCTTACTCCGTCCATCACGAGTGATTTTGCTGCCTAGGCAGCAGTATTCCTTATCTTCTTTTACTCTGTGATTACCAGTTTTGATGTTAACTTTCTCACTGTTGTTCTTTCACCTGCTTCTCATTACTTTCATCTTTCTTCTATTTACGTGTTGAGTCTTATCAAATCGAAACTGATCGTCTCCTGGCTGCAAATCATGTTCCGAAACAGCTGATCAATTTGTTTCTTCTTTTCTATGTTTGCCCTTGTGTTATTTTGGTCGTTTTCTCACCGTTATTTTTACAGACATTACGTGCACGTTTTCACAGCTCCACGGTATCCAGTGAATTCCTGCTTTTTCCAACGTTTTTAAAGCACTCTTCGCCGACAGTAGATATCCCTGCATTTTTCGCGTGGGTTTGTAAACTATAGCCATATTCCATTTCTTCAAGATATTCACCATGTTTCAGCAACATTTTTAATGAACCTTGGATTTTGCTGACGTGTGTGCACCAGTATGATGATAATATGGGGTCTTATGCGCTTTTTATTTTTGCAGACGACTACTCAGTCTTCAGCAACGTATTGTTGCGATACTCCCAACTCTCAAATGTGAGGATTTTGAGCTCGTATCGTCAAAGTACGTGACTAATAAACGACGTACGTGTATTTCACACAATAAACCCCTGTCATGTTCCAGTAATGTCACAGGCAGTGAAAATTCTAGCTAGAAGATACGCTGCTTCAACCGGTGTCCCGTAAACGAGACGCTTCAGATTATTCTGCAAGAAGAAATAATATGGGATGAGATCAGATAATGGTGCAGGTTCCAAAATCTCTCCACTTTTCAAGGAAAGACTGACGCAAGTGTGCAATGTCAACTGGTGTTCCGTTATGTTGAAACAACATACATTCACAACGAACAAGCGGGACATCTTGCTAAAACGCGGGCAGTGTGACTCTCAGAATTTAGAATTATATTGAAGCATTGTCAAATTCTCACACATTGAAACAAACAAATGAATTAATATAATTAATAACACATTCATATCCCACTCCCTCTCATCTTCCTCTGACATAAACATTCTTTGAGAACTGCACATTCAAATTAAAAAATGTTGAGTTCTTAGTATTCACATTAAATCCCAATAATAAACGACTAGCCGGCCGCGGTGGCCGTGCGGTTCTAAGCGCGTCAGTCCGGAACCCCGCGACTGCTACGGTCGCAGGTTCGAATCCTGCCTCGGGCATGGATGTGTGTGTTGTCCTTAGGTTAGTTAGGTTTAAGTAGTTCTAAGTTCTAGGGGACTGATGACCTTAGATGTTAAGTCCCATAGTGCTCAGAGCCATTTGAACCATTTGAACCATAAACCACTCATGTGTGTTTCACATGACAAACCAAATTTACATGCTATTCCTAAATAATAATAATTTACGTCTATATTACATTGTTATCAATGATGATAAGATTCGATCAGTGCCTCATGGGAAAACTAACTGGCGATCGCTACGGTCGCAGGTTCGAATCCTGCCTCGGGCATGGATGTCTGTGTTGTCCTTAGGTTAGTTAGGCTTAAGTAGTTCTAAGTTGTAGGGGACTGGTGACCTCAGCAGTTAAGTCCCATAGTGCTCAGAACCATTTGAACCAAAACTAATTGCATCAACATCGTAACCGCTTGTTTACTGATGATACACCTTTCATTGTACCGTTTCGGCATAGCATGAAGCAACAGTGAGTATATGTTAAAGATTATTTAAGGTATCAATGTTAGCGCACTCACATGTCACTCAAAGCCGAGTCTGCAAAGCGGCATATTATTTCCATTCGCTTAAGAATGATGCCAAATGATACCGTGCGCGCAAGGAGGATTGGTACAGTACAAAACTCCACGGAAGCTGTTGTATAGTTATGTTAGAATCTAATGCTAATTTGCAAGATGAAATTTACCTCCGAATATAAATTAAAAGTCATATACAGAATTTGATATACACCAAGTGCCCCTTATTCTCTGATATTTTAGCAGATATTTGCAATTTAGTTTTAGTAATGTGTAACCGATGACAGCCTAAGCAAATACTGATCATCACGTCTTTCATGCGACGCCCATTGTCGACGGAGAGCGCCGGTTTGTTTCCCGTTACAAATAAAATAATTTTACATGCCCATTCAATAGAGCGGTTCAAAATTAGTATTGTGCGATATTTTTTATCTATATTCATTAACAGGGGCACTAAAAAACGAAGAATAAACAGTATTCCAGCAGCGACTGACCAGCACTGCTTCATGGCGATAGCAGTCATCGTGGGCCAGAGCGGTGCCGCCGCTGCTGGCGTACTGGATATTCTTCTTGTTCTTCTGCCCCTTTTACTAGAGATATATGAAACGAATATCGTAGTAGACTATTTTGGGACAGTTCTATAGAACGGGAACGTAAAATTCCGCTTTTGTTTGTAACGCGAAACGAACCGACGCTTTCTGTCGACACTGGTCGCCGCATAAAAGATGTGACGAGCGGTATTTGTTTCGTCTGACTTCAGACACATATTGCAAAAGAGAAATTGCAAAAATCTGCCGGAACACCAGAGAAAATGTACCTGACGATTTTTACGAGGAACGCTATGCATCATGTGAGAATGTGTCAAACGCGAAAAGGATGTTCTCGGCCTGTTGCTAGTGAGTTGCAGAGCCAAGAATCACTGCAAGCACAGGTTAATCCAGTTTTATTTACGCTTCATCTACAATTAATTATCAATTTTTTGCTATCCAAGTTTTGATTACATAATTCTACATTATTACTTAATGCACATCTTTACGTGCACAGAAAACCGGTTGCCTGGTTATAGCTTCCAGATGGATTTCGTGTTTTAGCATGTTGCAGTTTCCACTGTAACTAAAAGAACTGAAATAAAAATAAAAATAATTGTGCAACTGATGACCGAATTTTATTCTGAAATTTTAGAATTTCACACAAGCTTATCTTCGTGTCTCTGGAGATCATCTGCATAAATCAAAACTTTCATTCTGAAAAAACGTTCTATTTTTATACGTAAAAGGTACTTTATGTTTACCAAGTCCGTGTTGTTACCTTTCCCGCTTCAAACTTGTGGAGTAGATTTCAGTTTCAGGTTATACGAACGAAAGGTAAACGCTTTGAGAATAATTATGTTATTTAAACCAGGGGCAACACTATTCATAACATATTCACAAAATATAAAAATAAATATGATTTAAAATTAACACTTGAGATTTCGTACGCCACTCTGTTTCTTTAAGGAGAAGCAATGGAGCATACCATGATGTCTGAAGACGCAGGTACCATTTCATATAAAATCGATGAGTACTTTTATAGATAGCTGAAATTATGTCTTTGGAACAGGTATCGTTCTCCTGAAGACATGGACATTGTGTAGTGTCGTGATGAAGCATGCTGCAGTTCGATGGACTTTTATTTCCTTTACGTAGAAAGTTTTTCTCAAGAGGCCGCGTCGCTACACACTATTGATAATGAATCGACATATTTGACATATGTCGATATGCCAGGTTAGCCGAGGGCGGTAATGCGCTACTTCCTGGACTCGAATAGGCTCGCCAGTCCCGGATCGTATCCGCCCGGTGGCTTAACGACGAGGGCCGGTGTGCTGGCCAGCCTGGATGGGGTTTTTAGGCGGTTTTCCACATCCCACTAGGTGAATACTGGGCTGGTCCCCATGTCCCGCCTTAATTACACGACTCGCAGACATTTGAAAAACGTTCGCACTATTTCATGGCTTACACTTGATGCAGATGGCTGGGGTACACCACTTCCGTTCTGGAGGGTACGGTGTGGCAACAGGAAGGGCATCTGGCCACCTTCTGTCACTAACAATGCCAAATCCATAGTAACAAGCCTGACCCTGCGTTGGAGTGGGACAAAGGCCCACCGAAATGATGCTGATATTTTACATATGTACTGTGTTAAAGTATTTAAGTTACCATAAGAAATATCACACTTCATTCAAACATCATAAATAGGAACACATAGCATCAGTCACAGTAAACAAACTGTCACTCAATAAGGGGACTCAGGACAACTTTTTTCGATGTGCTGTCGTCAGTGATATAATTCCACTCACTGTCTACATGCTATATAGTGACATTATGTTGCAAATGGAACATCGTCATGTACCTATAAGGAAATGAAACCACTTTTACGAAGACAGTTAAGGACAGTCTGGATTAATATTCTCGTCGTGTTACTGCCTGCCTCAACCAATAGAGACTGAGCAATTGGTAAGATGCTGGACTCGTACTCGAATGGGCTGGGGTTCATTTCCCATGACGGCCACGTTGATTTACGTTTTGTATAGTTTCCGTTAACAGCTTAAAGCGAATATTTGGTTGTTTTTTCTATCCTTGCCCATTCCGAGCTTACGATGCGCCTGTACTGACCTTGTCATCGACGAGCCTCTAAACGTTAATCATCAATCATCACCCTTGCATCTTAAACTCATTCGTCACCTTAGTTGGCGCAAGTAATGAGTGGATGGGCAAATATCTATTAGGAACATTACGTATGTAGATTGTGGACAGTTGGGAGTGTGGGTCTCACGGGAAGCGTGCAAGGGCACACATTTTCAGCTGTCCCCATCGAGGTATATCAACTACACCTGCCGGCCGGTGTGGCCGAGCGGTTCTAGGCGCTACAGTTTCGAACCGCGCGACCGCTACGGTCGCAGGTTCGAATCCTGCCTCGGGAATGGATGTGTGCGATGTCCTTAGGTTAGTTAGGTTCAAGTAGTTCTAAGTTCTAGGAGACTGATGACCTCAGATGTTAAGTCCCACAGTGCTCAGAGCCAACAACACCTGTCGGCAGCTGAGGGTTTCAATTATCATTCATTCTGCCGCTTATGCGTCCAGTCTGTGAGCAAATATTATCTCTTACTTCAGTTGCTCACGAACGACATTCCCTTGGCCCTGTTCATCTGAGAGTACACTCCATTATTGGATAGTGAGTCTACAGCCATTAATTTATGTATTAGGACCTGCCAGGCATTTACTAGTTTACGTTGTGACTAACAAAGTTCTACCCTACCAATTGCTCACAGTGGCATAATTTCTAACAAATTACGAGTATCTTGCTGAAGAATCGCACCGCCTTTACTCGTTGCACCGAACGTCGACGCCTCCTGTAGGTCATTGGCAATGCACTCCACATTTAGTCAGACATCTAAATGGAATCTCTAGATTAACGGAGTGGTCACTGATATATTCCTGTAGTATTACGAACTGTCTCCGAAGAAACTATTTCCGTGGGATGAACCAGGCTGTGTTGTTTAAATCTGTAATTGATGAAGTCAATATATTTACACTGAGCCGAGTAATGGGACCGTTCTTGAATAAGGCCAGGTACTTCTCAATGAAAAGTGATCCAACGGAACGAGTTGGATTCACCATTTGGTGTCAAATTTCGTAACTCATTAGGAGCTTCGTTATCAGGACTACGTACATTGATATACCAGAGATCGACGTCGCAGTTTTAGGGACCCATCTGCCTTAGGTTTCCATCAGAGAAGGAAGCGATGTTTGTCGGCTGTGTCCTGCACTGACGCCGCCACCGAATACGAATCTGGGCCTGATTATAAGTCGCGACGTGCCGTCTGGGACGTGCTCCCAATGCCGTTCCACTTCCTCGTGCTGTCGCAGCGGGCAGCGGCCAGCGACCGCGGCATCTGCTATGTCCCGCACGTTGCCATGGTCCTGCGGCTGCCCCGATCATCCGCCCCTAACGGTGCGGCCCCGTCCTCATAAGATGCGCTCTCCACTGCTACACGTAAAACACGAGGAGTGGACTGAAGTACTGCGACCCCCAGGACCTCGGGATACAAAACAGTTAACGTCCAGCCAATGGGGAATAGCCACGAAGGCTCTGAAGAGTCCACAACCGACAGTTCTGCGGTACGAAATTAAATCTAGGATATATGAATTTTATGCAGTCCTCGTGTGGTGTTTTCGCTGAGGAATATGTCCCCACTACCGCTATGGATTTATTAATTATGACTGGGAAGACACTATCCAACTGTTGACCTCTCCACGAGAAAATATACGCACTGATGAACCTAAACATTATGACCACTTGCTTAATTGCTTGTTTATCCGTCTTTGGAACGAAATACATCACTGATTCTGCGTATCAGGGATCCGACAGTTTTCTGGTAGGTTTGCGGAGGATGTGGAGTTAAGTGTCAACGCACGTGTCATGGAATTCGAGTAAATAACGGGTCTCTGACTTGCGTATACGGTGAAGGCACCCGATGGCGACCCAGATGGGTTCCACAGAATTTACATCAGTCGAATTTGGTCGCTGAGACAGCAGCGTGAGTTCACTATAACGCTCCCCAAATCACTGTAGCACGTTTCGGGCTCCGACACAGGGACCCGCCGTCGTCAGCTCGTTTGTGGAGAAGACCATTGATCTAGTGTAGCAAAAATGTGATTTACCCAAATAGCCGACACGTTTCCATTGATTGACCGTCGAGTCCAGATGGTCCCATACCCACTGAAATCGTAATTGACGATGTCGTTGGGTCAACATGTGAACACGATGTGGTGGTCTGCTGCGGAGCTCCATATTCAACAATGTACGATGAATGGTGTGCTCCGAAACAATTGTGCATGCACCAGCATTGTGTTCTTTCGGCAGAGTTGCTAGAGACGGCCATCTATCTTACATTACAGAGCAGAAAAGCCTCTGAACCTCACGTTATCTGAAGAGTCGTGGATGTCCAACTACACTCCTGGAAATTGAAATAAGAACACCGTGAATTCATTGTCCCAGGAAGGGGAAACTTTATTGACACATTCCTGGGGTCAGATACATCACATGATCACACTGACAGAACCACAGGCACATAGACACAGGCAACAGAGCATGCACAATGTCGGCACTAGTACAGTGTATATCCACCTTTCGCAGCAATGCAGGCTGCTATTCTCCCATGGAGACGATCGTAGAGATGCTGGATGTAGTCCTGTGGAACGGCTTGCCATGCCATTTCCACCTGGCGCCTCAGTTGGACCAGCGTTCGTGCTGGACGTGCAGACCGCGTGAGACGACGCTTCATCAGGTCCCAAACATGCTCAATGGGGGACAGATCCGGAGATCTTGCTGGCCAGGGTAGTTGACTTACACCTTCTAGAGCACGTTGGGTGGCACGGGATACATGCGGACGTGCATTGTCCTGTTGGAACAGCAAGTTCCCTTGCCGGTCTAGGAATGGTAGAACGATGGGTTCGATGACGGTTTGGATGTACCGTGCACTATTCAGTGTCCCCTCGACGATCACCAGTGGTGTACGGCCAGTGTAGGAGATCGCTCCCCACACCATGATGCCGGGTGTTGGCCCTGTGTGCCTCGGTCGTATGCAGTCCTGATTGTGGCGCTCACCTGCACGGCGCCAAACACGCATACGACCATCATTGGCACCAAGGCAGAAACGACTCTCATCGCTGAAGACGACACGTCTCCATTCGTCCCTCCATTCACGCCTGTCGCGACACCACTGGAGGCGGGCTGCACGATGTTGGGGCGTGAGCGGAAGACGGCCCAACGGTGTGCGGGACCGTAGCCCAGCTTCATGGAGACGGTTGCGAATGGTCCTCGCCGATACCCCAGGAGCAACAGTGTCCCTAATTTGTTGGGAAGTGGCGGTGCGGTCCCCTACGGCACTGCGTAGGATCCTACGGTCTTGGCGTGCATCCGTGCGTCGCTGCGGTCCGGTCCCAGGTCGACGGGCACGTGCACCTTCCGCCGACCACTGGCGACAACATCGATGTACTGTGGAGACCTCACGCCCCACGTGTTGAGCAATTCGGCGGTACGTCCACCCGGCCTCCCGCATGCCCACTATACGCCCTCGCTCAAAGTCCGTCAACTGCACATACGGTTCACGTCCCCGCTGTCGCGGCATGCTACCAGTGTTAAAGACTGCGATGGAGCTCCGTATGCCACGGCAAACTGGCTGACACTGACGGCGGCGGTGCACAAATGCTGCGCAGCTAGCGCCATTCGACGGCCAACACCGCGGTTCCTGGTGTGTCCGCTGTGCCGTGCGTGTGATCATTGCTTGTACAGCCCTCTCGCAGTGTCCGGAGCAAGTATGGTGGGTCTGACACACCGGTGTCAATGTGTTCTTTTTTCCATTTCCAGGAGTGTATTTAGCGCCTAGTGGTAGTTTCAAAATGGCTCTGAGCACTATGGGACTTAACATCTGAGGTCATCAGTCCCCTAGAACTTAAAACTACGTAAACCTAACTAACTTAAGGACATCACACACATCCATGCCCAAGGCAGGATTCGAACCTGCGACCGCAGCGGTCGCGCGGTACCAGACTGAAGCGCGTAGAACCGCTCGGCCACACCGGCCGGCGGTAGTTTCACTGTCCTACCTTGTTCAGTAGATGATCACGACAGTAGCACGTGAACATGCGACCAGCTTCGCCGTTTTCGAGATACTCGTTCACAGGCTCTGCGTAATAATAATTTTCCGTTTGTCAAAGTCGCTATCTCAATTGATTTCCCGATTTGCAGCCCATATCTTCGCTAGAGTGATCCCCGTCCATGTCTGCTCTGCTTAAAAACTTTTATTACCGCGTCACGTGCCCGCAGCGCTGCCAGGTGGCATCCAGCGTTGAGATCGGCAGTGGTAATAATGTTTTAGCTGATCTAAATGGCTCTGAGCACTATGGGACTTAACATCTGTGGTAATCAGTCCCCTAGAACGTAGAACTACTTAAACCTAACTAACCTAAGGACATCACACACATCCATGCCCGAGGCAGGATTCAAACCTGTGACCGTAACGGTCACGCGGTTCCATACTGATGCGCCTAGAACCGCACGGCCACACTGGCCAGCTTTACTGATCAGTGTAAATACTATACTGACGTGGGATGTAGTCTTTGGAACAAATGTTTGCTTTGCTCCAACCTGTAACTGTTCTACTAAAATTTTCGATGACGTCAGTAGTGAGGAGGAGAACTACAGGGCAGCCAATATAAAAGAGGTCCGATAAACTATATACAGAAAATTCACTCGTTTATACAGAATACAAAGTAGTAAATTATTATTGTGAAAAATAACGTACTGAACATTCAATAGGTCAAAGCTCACAGGTGATGCTGAAAATGTTCACCATAAACCTCAATACACAACTCATCACGTGCTAACACGTGTCTGGAAACTTTTGTCAATTCATTTGGTGTGATTTTCGCACTGTCATTGCTAATGTTTCTTTTTCAATTCATCAGTTGTATGCGGGCTGTTACTGTAAACTTACCCTTTAAATTAGCCCACAAATAAAAATCACAGGTAGACAAAAGGGGCGATCTGTGAGGCGACAAACATGCGGAAAATGTACTTTCTTCTCCGAAAGCATCATGGACGTACGACATTGAAAACCGTGAAAGTACACGCCGTAGTGCCATCTTAATGGAAAAATGCATACTCTCGTTCTTCTTCCGTTAGCTGCGCTGTGAATGGTTACAACAACTTCGTTACATACACTTGAAAGTTTACGGTGTTCTTAAAGAAAATGGGGCCTAGAATTCGTTGGATTGCAACTGCACTCCAAACGCCTACTTTCATATCACGCAGGGGCACATGAAACCGTTGCCTGGGGTTGTCTTTTGATCAATAGCGTATCTTTTGAGAATTTACGTACCCGCTGAGGTAAAACCAAGCTTCGTCTGAGTTCAAGTAAAGATCTGGATCCAGATAACCATCACCGACGTGCGTGAGTAACCATTAACAATAGTGTTGTCATTGTGCGTAATCCCTAAGTTTTAATGCTTGTATGACTCTTACTTTGTACGCTCACATATGTAACAGCTTCAACATGTTTGGAATGATGTTCGTTTGATGTTCATTTGGGAGGATAGACGCCTAGTTGATTTCCGTCGACTTCTTACCATAGTCTCGGGAACACGTTCAATATTTTCCGGCGAAAGGAACTTCGTTTATTACAAGGATTTTCTTTACGTTTGGCGTTACTGACTGAACCTGTTAATCTAAATTTAGCTATCAATATCTGCGCAACACTTTTTGCAGGAGTAGCTGTGTCTGGATATTTCATCGCGATCTTTCATTTAACGTGCTAAACGATTTACGTCCAAAAAATGTTTCGACAATAAACACTCTTTTTAGGTTGAAAAAGGCATTCTGCAGCACTGTACTCACAACCATCTAACTGACAACAGATAATGCAGCACTGATCGCTAAAGCGCAGCTCGACATCACGTGATCCCGCTCCAGCGACGTCCTAGTGTTGAGAAATAAGAACACTGAGACAGCTTCAAATATCACGTTCAGTGTAACATGGGGTCTCTTCTGTCTTGGCCATCCTATACAAGCCCTGCAGTCTACTTACCGCAAACTACGAAAGGATTATCCATCCGATGGTTCACAGCTACGAAACGAAATCGAGAATGTGTGCATTTTATTCACTCCGTTTGGTGTCTTTCCTGTATACAATACATTGCAAGTACTGACTGCTCTTCATCATCCATACCGAACGACTTACAACAGTTAGTTTCTAAAATAATCAGCAGTAGCTTAGCATAAAAATTTCTTCACTAGAGACTGTTTTGGCGAAGGGATACTTACGCCATAAATAAACCCATTTTTACAATCATTTCAAACGTCAGAGAATCCCTTGCTATACAAACTCTCGAAATCACATGTTTACGATGTACACACACTCTGAGGAAAGAAAGGAAGATGTAAATGAAGTGGGAACCATATTCAAATGTTTTCCGTCGGAAGGATGAAAGGTAGTTAGGGTTAAGCGTCCCAATTAGTGTTAAACGTCCAGCCAACAAGCTCATCACAGGCCATGTACTTTGAAAGGAAACAGTCACTGAATTCGCCTTAAACGAGTGTGGAAAACGACGGAAAATTTGAATTTCTATGACCATACGGCGCCATGCACCCCAAGTCCAGTGTCTTAACCAGTGCATCATCTAGCTCGATCGCTCCTCGATTTTTCACACTCCCACAGTACTTCAGAGTACGATGCAAACAGAAGGACTACAAGTAACATCATAGGCAGTGAAGACAGTCTTCCTATGTGCCTGCACGCACAGTTTCTCAGTTTCTCAGAATTCGGGTTTAAAGCTCTGGATGTATTTCTAGTGCACAATTCTAACGGTTTTCTGAGTTTAAATTTATTTAGGCTATATTTTCTGGATGAATTAGTTTTCTAATACGTTAGTGTCTTGATATTTCGCATCTAAAACGCATATTTAAATATCGACTGTGGTATATTGGTCTCAAGTGTCCTCTAATATAGGAGACTATAATATCTTATGATAGTGAATGATTTACCTGGTTTCTTAATCTTGCAGACGATAGACTATCGCCATCCCATGACATGTCAACCATCTTACCGAGCCAGCTGTGGGGTGGCCAACTGTCGAACATGCGTCTTTTTCACATACACTAAGAGTCAAAGAAACTGGTGCACCTGCCTAATATCGTGTAAGGCCCCCGCGAGCACGCAGGAGTGCCGCAACACGACGTGGCATGGACTCGACTAATGCCTGAAGTAGTGCTGGAGGGAACTGACACCATGAATCCTGCACGGCTGTTCATAAATCCGTAAGAGTACGAGGGGGTGGAAATCTCTTCTGAACAGCACGTTGCAAGGCATCGCAAATACGCTCAATAATGTTCATGTCTGTGGAGTTTGGTGGCCAGCGGAAGTGTTTAAACTCTGAAAAGTGTTCGTGGAGTCACTCTGTAGCAGTTATGGATGTGTGAGGTGTCGAATTGTCCTGCTGGAATTACCCAAGTCCGTCGGAATGCACAACAGACATGATTGGGTGCAGATGATCAGATAGGATGCTTACGTACGTGTCACCTGTCAGAGTCGTATCTAGACGTATCAGGGGTCCCATACCACTCCAACTGCAAACGCCCCACACCATTACAGAGCCTCCACCAGCTTGAACAGTCCCCTGCTGACATGCAGGATCCATGGATTTATGAAGTTGTCTTCATAACCGTACACGTCCATCCACTCCACACAATCTGAAACGAGACTCGTACGACCAGGCAATATGTTTCTAGTCATCAACAGTTCAATGTCGGTGTTGACGGGCCCAGGCGAGCCGTAAAGCTTTGTGTCGTGCAGTCATCAAGGAAACACGAGTGGGCCTTCAGATCCGAAAGCCCAGTGTCGTTCGTACACTGACATTTGTTGATGGCCCAGCATCGAAATCTGCAGCAATTTGCGGAAGGGTTGCACTTCCGTCACGTTGAACAATTCTCTTTAGTCGTCATTGGTCCCGTTCTTGCAGGATCTCTTTCCGGCTTCAGCGATGTCGGAGATTTGATATTTTACCGGATTCCCGATATTCACGGTAGGTACGCTAAAATCCCCACTTTATCGCTACGTAGGAGATGCAGTGACCCATCGCTCTTGCGCCGACTGTAACACCACGTTCAAACTCACTTAAATCTTGATACCCTGACATTGTAGCAGCAGTAACCGATCTAACAACTACGCCAGACTCTTGTAGTCTTATATGGGTGTTGCTGACAGTAGCGCCGTATTCTGCCTGTTTACATATTTCTGTATTTGAATATGCATGTCAATACCAGTTTCTTTGGCGCTTCAGTGTATATGAAGTTTTGATAGACGTAAAAGGCCTCTGAGATATTGCAGTAGAAACGATCGATTGGGAATTACTTATGCACTAGATCATCAAATAATTCTGAGCGGTACAATCAACAAATTTCTTCTGTAGAGACATATTTTGGACATAATGCTTTCATTTGCTGTCACGTAATTCCGGTATATTATTCCGTTGGAGACTTAGGATAAACCCAAATACTCCAGTAAAGTTACTTGTTAGTCCTTATAATTACGATCAAATTTATTTTTAAATATGGAACTATATCGCAAGCCAGAATTTTCAATGCAAAATAATATATTTTTCAAAGCCGTGATGGGTTTCAATCAGGCTCACACAAGACCAACACTATAAGCATATGCTTTGAGTCTTGTGCAGAGAAAACTGTCAAGTTTTACACAGCCAAGGAGTTGTTTCGAGGGCATTGAAAGCACGAGATGGACCGTTAGCAGGACGTCTACAGGGAAAGGTCATCCACCCCAGCGATGCCGGATTCCGCCCTCTCGCTCCAGCTGGCCGATGCGTATCTGCATCAGCTGTTTGAAGACGACCGCGCGGAGGTGTCCTGAATGCCGGATCGCTACTCCACACTCCACCTCACGTCTGGTAGCCGTGAGACACAAATCTGGAGCCTGACACCATCGACGGGCGGTACGTGGGAGACCTAGAGCAGTTCCTTCAAATGCTTGTTCTACCACGTACACGTCTTTTTCTTCGTATCTATAGTACTGGCAGATCGTATTTCACACCACGATGGTTTTCTTCAGATTACAGAGGTTAATCTTAATGTTAACATTTTCTCGGAAATAAGTTACGAAACTTTTAATGAGTGAAGTGGTCCAACTAGATTTCTGAAGGATCCAGGTGGTGATACACCGATAGTTGATTCAGGTCTCTCATTGTTTGCCTCACTTATGTTCTCTTGTCAAAAATTGGTAAAACTGTGTTAGCTCTCCACCTTCGACAAATTCTCTGAGTAACACACTCTTATCTTGATCCCATATTTTTTTTATTATTGCTCCTGATAGTACGTTTCGCTTTGACAAGAATCATCAGATCAAATCTGTGGTACAGAGATCTAACATTAAAACGATAGAATAAACTTTCGTACAAAAAATGTTTAGAATAATTGTGATGTCGCGTAGGTCGGCCGCACACCTTATGGGTACATAGTATCTAGTCCGAGTTGAAACATCTTAGTCAACATCAAAAGCCGAATTGGTTCTCGTCGTGCGGTACATTACAAAGTAAACGTGTTCGGCCACCAGGTGCTACAGTGGACGGCGTATAGCAAAATTTTAATATGAAACAGTTATTCCCCCCCCCCCTTAATTATTCTAAGCCGGCCGCAGTGACCGAGCGGTCCTAGGCACTTCAGTCTGGAACCGCGCGACCGCTACGGTCGTAGGTTCGAATCCTGCCTCGGGCATGGATGTGTGTGATGTCCTTAGGTTAGTTAGGTTTAAGTAGTTCTAAGTTATAGGTGACTGATGACCTCCGCTGTCCCATAGTGCTCAGAGCCATTTGAACCATTTTGAATTATTATAATTTTGCAGCGTAAACATATACGATTTTAAAATAATTTTGCAATGGGGGTTTTGGTGCGTCGAAAGTTGTGTGACTTCTATCACGTGACGCTCCATTTACAGTATTAATTTTTGAATGAAACAAGACTGTAAAAGTTACAGGTGGAGAAGAGACATATGAATTCAGTTTTAATGTATTACTATAAATAGTGGTGTTACATAAACAGAGGAGAGAGAACTTTATTTTGCGGCCGGGAGAGGAGAGATACCTTATATACGACATCTTAGGTATAGGATTACATAAAAAACAATTGTGTCAGTAATAACAAAAATGGCAGTAGCGACCGAAAAAACCCAACGACAGTAAAAAACACGTTAATGGCAGTGGTGACATGACATTGAACAATATTGATCTTGCTGCCATTTCTCATATCAGTAGCTTATTTTGAGGATTTATCTTAGTTGCGTTTAAGTGTAATGGTGGATGTTCAAGTCACGCGATATTTCTTATGAATCGCCATTCCGGTGTCACCCCCCTCACATCGCACGTTACAGTTGATGTATTTGATGTTGCTTGCGTAGAATAACTGAGTGGATTACTTAAGATCACACATATTTTACGTTACTTATTAATCATGGTTTCAGTGTACATCAACTTCACATACTATGTATGTTCTATGTAAAGCACATAAATTCACACAAGGATGTTAGACTTCAGAAAATACCTACAGGCAAATCACATGTGACTGTCATTGTCATTATTATTCACTGCCATATTTCACTGTGGTCATTACTGCAATCTGTGTTTTATTGTCATTACTGTCATGTGTGTTGTTACTGACATCATTGTTTTTATATACGATCCTATATTTAAGATGTACGAAAGGTTTCGTACGTCTCCCGGCCTCAAAATAAAATTTCCTTTCCCTCTGTACTTATAACACGGCTAGTTATAGTAATGTATTAATACTGCAGTCGTATGCTTCTTCTGCACATGTAACAATTACAGTCTTGTTTCTTTAAAAATCAGTATTGTAAATGTAACGTCACGTAAATCAAGTTCCACAGCTTTAGTCGCGCCATAACGTCCACTGTAAAATGATTTTAAAAGTGATACGCTTACGCTGTAGTTATAACAATTGACAAGGAGAATAATTGTTTAACATTAAAAGTTAATGTATGAAATTGTATTTGGTACTCGCCGTCCACTACAGTCACTTGGTGGGTGAACATGTAACTTTGTGATGCGTCGCACGGAGAGAGCCAGTTTGGATTTTGATGTTGACTAAGACTTTTTAACTCTTGACTAGATACTATGTCCTTAAGGTTTGTGATCAACTCATGCGTCATCACAATTATTCTAAACATTGTTTACATAAAAGTATGTTCCATCTTTTTAATGTTAGTTCTCTGTTCACACATCTGAGCGTAAGATCTTTGTTAAAGTGGAACGCGCAGTCAGGAGCAGTAATAAAAAGAATATAGCAACAAATAAAATAGTGTATTATTGAGCCAAACATGGTCGCAGAGCCGCTGAAAGACTTTCTGTCAAATGTAATAGAATAAATTCTCTGTTTTTGAGTTGGAGGTGACTCTGTTGAGGAGTGGGACACAATTTCACGCTGTTCCGATGGGCTACTACTAATCACTGTCAGCTAGAACATATTACTATCGGAGATCACGTGAATCGTTTTGCCGCATAAACAGATTGTCTGCTACAGTTGTACTGTCCATTCAGGGGTGCCAACTTAATAACAATCATACCAGTGTTTGCATCCTTTTTTTAGGACTTGCACGACTTTTATGCGAATAAATATCATAGGTTCATTAGGCCACAGAATCGGACACAGGTTTCACTCCTCTATCGACTGGTAGATATGAGTGCAGAGCTCTACAATAAAAAGCAGAAATTTTCCCAGAAACTGACGTCGTAAATTCTGGAGCCGTTTGTTTCTCATCCGCTGCAGACTTAGATCACAGCGGCACGCCGACAATATTCTACATCCCATTTTGTTACACTTCGTGCAAGTCCTCCTGGGCTTACATTTCAGCAAGATAATAGCCCACCCGACCTCAGCGATAGTTTCTATCGCTTGTCTTAGAGCTAGCAAAACCTTACCTTGGCCAGCTAGATCGCCGGATCTCTCACCAGCTAAGAACGTTTGGAGCATTGTGGGCAGTATCCTCTAACCAGTTCAAGATTATTACGATGTAACGCATCGTCGGACAGAAATTGCACAATATAGCTCAACAGGACATCCTACGACTCCATAAATCGATGCCAAGCCAAATAACTGCTTGCACAAGTGCCAGAAGTGCAACAACGCGTTATTGACTTGCTTTGTGACTCTCTTTCTCTTGAATAAATCATTATATTCTGAAATAGTGATTATTTGTTTCTCTGTACATGCAGATCACATGACCGGTTTCTGCCGCATTTCGATAATTCCTTCGTGGTGGGTCGTTTGTTTTGTCTTAGGGTGTATAAACTGGTATACCGACCCGCCAAAAGTTCATAAGACATGGATTGTTCCTCGGGAACAAAAATCTATGCAAAGTTGGTGATGGTTTGTAAGGAATTTGCTCCTTTATTGTCAACAGTTCAGAAACTGTTCTAACGAATAAGAGCGGAACACTTTTTTCTGCTGCCAAGCGTCTCATATGCTGGTATTTGATTCCATGCTGTTTCAGCTCTCTGCCACAGTTTGCTGGCTGGAGTAACAGTCAAACACACGGCCAACATACTGTCTTGTGTTATCCTCTTGAAACATAGCGTCATCGAAGATAGGACACAACCGCTGGCTTTAGCACATCGAAAATGCCGCGACTGGTGCTGCATTTACAGGCTACGTGAGATCATATGATGTACCCCGTGCCATCATGCCTATTCCTGGGCCCGTATGGCGATGGCGAATGCAATCTGGCAACGTTGGTTCTCTTCAGAACCTCAGCATGCGGATACGACCATCGTTGATGCTGTGTGCAGCACCGAGATTCGTCTGAAAAGTTGACGTTTTGCCTCCCCTGCGTTGCCATTGGTCGCACCATTGTCGGCGCAGCATTCACTGCTGCCAGATCGATGGACGCCACAACAATGATTACCACAGCAACAGTCGATGGTGTGCGAGATGTTGCCGCACGCTCTGTGTAGATAACGGTTCTGCTGCAAACAAGTACATTTTCTGACTATTTTTATTTATTTATTTATCATAGTCTACTTTCTTGTTGTCAACAGTGGACAGTTACAAATCGAATCACACGTATGTGAATTTTCATGATAAACAAATTATTTTTTTTCGCTTATTTTTTTATTCGGAACGTTAACTTAAGAATACAGCGTCTATAACCCTATTCTTTCCTAACCTTTATTTCTTGCTACTACTGGCACTCAGCTTTTAGATGCCTACCTATGTGCTACTCGATATGCTTTTTTTCCTATGGCATCTTTTTCTACTGTCAGCTATAGATTTTCATTGTTTCAAATTATCTTGACTAATTTTACAGTTATCTCGAAGCCTACTGCTGTTAGTATTGTCACAACAGCATATACACTGATAAGCCAAAACATATGACCACTGCCCACCTCGAAGTTGGATGCCGCCTAATGGCGCTGTGGGCACGTGACGCGGTAACAAAGGTGTGTAAGCGGAGCAGGCACGGCGGGAGACCACCCTCGCGAAGATATGGTCTGCAAATGGGGAAATCCACTGAGGTTCTGGAATGAAGAGCAATACTTAACAATTTGTCGAAAATGATTGGTGTAGGCGACTTCCTTCGGGCACGTGTCACACTTCCTTAAAATTCTTCTGATAAATCTTTGATTTCTGTAGCTTCACACTTGTTTGAAATACATCGGACGGTACTTTCGCATCTGACGAGCTATCGTCAATAAAATGCACTGAGGCGTTGTTTTTACCAGGAAGCATTCAACACAATCACATAAGTATAGCAACACTTCCTAAAAAACGCGTTTGGTTTACTAGCTGACGCTTTTACACTTTCCAGAAGTCATGAAACACAACAATCTGCATTTAAAGCCTGCTTCGTCTCACGGACGGTTCAGTTCCGTATGACCGTGGTTTGTAGAACTTATGTTGATAGCTACGGTGGGCTTCAATACAAAAAACACAAGCACAAAATTTGTTCTATAAACCCACAGAAAACTGTAGTGAATAATTTACGTCTGTAGTTCAGCACATGTTTGTTGAGACCCTACTTAAAGAATGGAACGATCTGTGTGTTTTTACAAACTAGTAGGATGCTCGATTGTCTTAGCGACTTGCGTACGATCGACTTTTGCAAGAAGGGCTGACTATTCTTCCACATATTCGATATCGAATACAACGGGCACTCTATCACGTACTGTGACCTCTCGGGTATCGTGCTCTCGGCTGGTCGTTAAAATTGCTACGCCATCAAGGCAGAATGCAACAAACGTCAAATTTGCATCAAGTGTACTACATGTTTAGATATTCACATTACGAGGGACATTTTATTCAGTCTCCTATTACTTGCGAAACCTTTGCGCAGATGAGCTGCACAAAGTTCCTGATATGCCCCTCTATCACGTCACGTTGCACTTTTCATTTCTGAGCGCATATGAGCACGTAAAGACGCCTAGAAAATGATGTCTCCCGTCAAGTGCGAAATTCTGCTGAGTGATTTCGCCTGATTTCATGCACCCGACATAACGCAACTGTCATATGTTTCCTTCTTCATAACAGTTCATGGCTGCATACTGAACATGCATTGAAGATGCTCCTATAGCATTTTCGATGGGAGGTGTCTGAACACCCACCATACATGCGGACTTGGTTCTCTGATATTCATCTCTTCGCTCATATGAACCGCTGGGTATGAGGAAAGCATTTTTTCACAGACAGTGATGTACAGAGCAGAGTAGGGAATTGGTGTAAATAACAGGCGGCTGCCTTCTATGAAAAGGGTATTGGGAAGTTGGTAACACGTTACGACAAATGTCTAAGTCTGCGCGGCGACTATATGGAGATGTATCTGGAACGTGTAGCTAAATATTGCAAAACAAATATTTTTTTTTTATTTTCACTGTGGTTTCCACTTGGAAACCGATCAGAGGGTGAAAAAAATAGTCCCCATATTATCATTTAAGAGAAAATGCCCAAAGTAGGTAAGAGGAATCTCTTTTAAATTCTGCATACAAAGGAAAGACTACTAATGGACACTCTCAATCGGAAGTCTACAGCATGTGTTGGAATTGGACGGTGGGGGGACAGCGCCTTATCGAGAGTGCGGTGTATCGTTCCACGATATTGCTGCCCGTGTTGGTAGGGATACCACAACTGTCACACTGATATGGAATCTCTGGTTCAGGAGGGCCGTACTCAACGCCATGTATGATCTCAACGGTCCCACGCAGAGAGTGCTCGAAAGGTCAGATGCATTATTCGCTTGGGCGTGCAAGATCGCGCAAACACTTCACGTACGTTCTTGAGTCAGGAAGCTGATGCTGTCTCAGGAAAAGCAAGGCTTAACTATAATCAACAAACACCACAGCACAGACGCGTACGGCCGATAGCCTTAGGGTCGCTTGGCCTAGTAACGGAAGAGTGAAGCGAGGTGTCCACAAGTATGACCAATAGTCATAAGTAATAGTAGTGGTAGTATTAGTATTAGTTAAGTTGGTTACAATTAAAATGCAGCTACTCACAGACGTCCAATGTGAGCTGTAATTATCTTCTGGCAGCGAAACTTGGTAGATATTCTAATGTGTTAATGCGGTACCAGTTTACTGTGGAAAAAACTTTAGCTCCAATTGTAACCTCCAGGAGCAAAGATGGCATCTCGTTGACGTCTCCGGCGCTCATATTAAATAAACTGTGTAAACGGCGGTTAATGATAGAAACGTTATACCTTTCTCACTTCTTTGACCTTTTCTGCCCACGTTCCGTTCCTAATCCATTACATTAAAAAAAAATTCTATACGTCTTTCTTGCATTCACAGCGCCACATTTGCACCTGTTGGCAAAAATTGGAACTAATTTTTCCCAGCGTAAATCGGTTCCGTATTAACGCATTAAAATATCTACCAAGCTGCCTTTCGATAATTACAACCCATACTGGACCTCTGTGAGTAGCTGCACCTTAAATATAACCGTCCAGTATTAGTGGTAGTATTAGTAACATAATTTTCAGTAGTGGCAGTAGTAGTTGCTCAAGAAAAATGAAGTGGTGGCAATAGTAACAGGGACTTTTTATAATTATAATAGTTGTATTGTTCGTGTGGTGTCACCGCCAGACACCACACTTGCTAGGTGGTAGCCTTTAAATCGGCCGCGGTCCGGTAGTATACGTCGGACCCGCGTGTCGCCACTGTCAGTGATTGCAGACCGAGCGCCGCCACACGGCAGGTCTAGAGAGACGTCCTAGCACTCGCCCCAGTTGTACAGACGACTTTGCTAGCGATGCTACACTGACAAATACGCTCTCATTTGCCGAGACGATAGTTAGCATAGCCTTCAGCTACATTTGCTACGACCTAGCAAGGCGCCATTACCAGTTTATATTGAGATTGTAATTATGTATCATCAAGAGCGATGTTCTCCAGTTATGGATTAAAGTTAAGTATTCAAGCAACTCCGTACTTTATTTAGTAGACTCAACTCCTTTAAATGTTCCAGACCTCACGCCAGTCTGCGTGAGCTTAAACGCGTGCATTTCGGCCTTCTCTAGCAACACGGTGTTGGCTCTTCTGCCAACACATCAGTTCCCTATTGTATTAGTAGTAGTAGTAGTAGTAGTAATAGTACATTATGACCACCTGATTTATAGCTTGTTTGTCCGCATTTGCAACGAAATACACCACTGATTCTACGTATCAGGGATCTGACAATTTTTGGTAGGTTTGTGGAAATATGTGGCATTAGATGTCTATGCACAGGTCATGGAATTCGCGTAAATAACGGGCGGTCAATTTGCGTACACGGTGATGGCGACCAATAGCGATCCAGACGGGTTCCATAGGGTTTACATCAGGCGAATTTGGTTGCCAAGAAATCATCGTGAGTTGATTACATTGTCCCTCAAACCACGGCAGCTCTGTTCGGGCTCCGACGGACAATTATACTCCTAAAAGATGACATCGCCGTCGGGGAAGACATGAAGCATGAAGGGACGCAGGTGGTTCGCAGCTGTTAGCGCGTCTTCGATTCCTACCACAGGTCCCATGCAAGCACAGGAGAATGTCTCTCATGGCATAATTCTGCGTCAATGGCGCGCTGCACGTTTCGAGCTGCCGTTCATCGCGATGACGGCGTAGAACCGCACGGCCACTCCGGCCGGCAAAACGGGTGATTAAAAGGTGTGATTTTCTTTACAGCAGATGACGGCTCTGGAATTCTTTTACGTCAAATCAGACCATATCCGATATTATCTAGATGACCTCTGACTGGTATTCTTGGTACATAATGATGCAAGAGTGGATGAACTAGGTCTAACATTTTATGGCACCAGCTGCTGTTTTAGAGAGACAGAGAGAGATGGGGGAGCGGTGAGAATTGAAGATTCAACAATAACTCCGCTATTAGTCTTGGGTGCATTTAGTTAGCAAGAGGGGGTCACAGAATCTCGCAGAAATACCCAGTGGGAGACGAAATACGTAAGAGGTTGCGCGCCTTGGAAATCTCTATTCTGAAGATTCACGAAGATTGAATTTAAATACAATTTGTATCTCCCCATAACGACTACAACGAAAAAAGCAGATACATTTACGTGTACACACTGTTTCATCAAAAGAATCCGAACAGTCCTATATAATGTGGAAGTGACCACCAGATGTCATGAGAGATGGATCCGCCAATACACACTCCTGGAAATTGAAATAAGAACACCGTGAATTCATTGTCCCAGGAAGGGGAAACTTTATTGACACATTCCTGGGGTCAGATACATCACATGATCACACTGACAGAACCACAGGCACATAGACACAGGCAACAGAGCATGCACAATGTCGGCACTAGTACAGTGTATATCCACCTTTCGCAGCAATGCAGGCTGCTATTCTCCCATGGAGACGATCGTAGAGATGCTGGATGTAGTCCTGTGGAACGGCTTGCCATTTCCACCTGGCGCCTCAGTTGGACCAGCGTTCGTGCTGGACGTGCAGACCGCGTGAGACGACGCTTCATCCAGTCCCAAACATGCTCAATGGGGGACAGATCCGGAGATCTTGCTGGCCAGGGTAGTTGACTTACACCTTCTAGAGCACGTTGGGTGGCACGGGATACATGCGGACGTGCATTGTCCTGTTGGAACAGCAAGTTCCCTTGCCGGTCTAGGAATGGTAGAACGATGGGTTCGATGACGGTTTGGATGTACCGTGCACTATTCAGTGTCCCCTCGACGATCACCAGTGGTGTACGGCCAGTGTAGGAGATCGCTCCCCACACCATGATGCCGGGTGTTGGCCCTGTGTGCCTCGGTCGTATGCAGTCCTGATTGTGGCGCTCACCTGCACGGCGCCAAACACGCATACGACCATCATTGGCACCAAGGCAGAAGCGACTCTCAACGCTGAAGACGACATGTCTCCATTCGTCCCTCCATTCACGCCTGTCGCGACACCACTGGAGGCGGGCTGCACGATGTTGGGGCGTGAGCGGAAGACGGCCTAACGGTGTGCGGGACCGTAGCCCAGCTTCATGGAGACGGTTGCGAATGGTCCTCGCCGATACCCCAGGAGCAACAGTGTCTCTAATTTGCTGGGAAGTGGCGGTGCGGTCCCCTACGGCACTGCGTACGATCCTACGGTCTTGGCGTGCATCCGTGCGTCGCTGCGGTCCGGTCCCAGGTCGACGGGCACGTGCACCTTCCGCCGACCACTGGCGACAACATCGATGTACTGTGGAGACCTCACGCCCCACGTGTTGAGCAATTCGGCGGTACGTCCACCCGGCCTCCCGCATGCCCACTATACGCCCTCGCTCAAAGTCCGTCAACTGCACATACGGTTCACGTCCACGCTGTCGCGGCATGCTACCAGTGTTAAAGACTGCGATGGAGCTCCGTATGCCACGGCAAACTGGCTGACACTGACGGCGGCGGTGCACAAATGCTGCGCAGCTAGCGCCATTCGACGGCCAACACCGCGGCAACTGGTGTGTCCGCTGTGCCGTGCGTGTGATCATTGCTTGTACAGCCCTCTCGCAGTGTCCGCAGCAAGTATGGTGGGTCTGACACACCGGTGTCAATGTGTTCTTTTTTCCATTTCCAGGAGTGTAAAAGCAATTGGGGGTGTAGTGCTGTCAATGACAAACAGTAAGAGCGGAAGGGGTCGGTTAGGAGATATCAGTGACTTCGAATGTGGGACAGTCATTGGATGTCACCTGAGTAATAAATCCATCAGGGCATTTCATCCCTTCTAAGTCGTCGTGCAATGCGGTGAATGGTTGTAAAAAATCTCATGAAATTAGAGGAAGGCATCACATGTGAGTTCCAAAGTGCTGACGGCAGTTCAGCTAGCATGATGATTGTGCGTATGGACTTAAAAAGAATGGCGTATAATGGTGAGCAACTCCTTGTAAACCACATATTTTTTAGTCAGTGCTAAGCGATGCTTGAGACTGGGTAAAGAGTCACGCCACTGACAGCGATGACTAGAAACGAGTGATTTGAAGTGTTGAATCACACCATACCCTGTGACAATCAGATGGACGGGTTTCGGTCTCGCGAATGCCTGGCAAAATTTACCTATTCTGTGTAGTGCCAACAGTGAATTACGGAGGAGATGGTGATACGGTATGGAGATGTTTTCGCGGTTATGGTGTGATCCCCGTACTGCGCTTCAGAAAAAGCTATATGCGGAAGTATACGAACATATTTCACGTCATTGTATACTGCGTACAGTAGAGGAACAGTTCGGAGACGAGGACTGTTTCAGCATGGTAATGCACCCTGTCATAAAGCAGGATCTTGAGACGGTGGTTTGTGGTGAACGACCTGAACCCAACGGAACATCTTGGAGATGCGTTGGCTGATTTCGCTCCGGACATCAGCATCCGACATTGCCACCTCTTCTGGCTGCGGCTTTTGATGAAGAATGCGCCGACTTCCTTCACAGAAATTCATATACCTCACAGAAAGTGTTCCCAGCATAGTCCAAGCCGTCATAAAGGTGAAGGGTGCACGCACCTGATATTAATGTCCACTAGTAGGTGTGGTGATAAATTCGATCAGATAATGTACATTGGCATTCCGACAACTTTCTACCTGCAGACCATGAGCAACAACAGAGTCTGGTGCACTCAGTGCGTTTCCCTTGAAAATAACTTACTTGACGTCACAAAATTGCACCCACGTTGAAAAGAACGGATGTTTAATGTGGTATTTGACGATCTGCAAACCAAGCTGTATTAAAAGTAGGCATTTCAGAAGAAAGAGTAACGTGCATTTTACACGAAGAATTACTCATGGTATCTACTTTTCCGTTATTAGGCAACTCACCACTGTATCGAGACTAAACGATATAGAGAGACAGACCATAAAGGACTGAATCCAATGCTTGTGCCACGTTTCTCCCGAACTGTATTTCAATGCTACGTTCATCTTTCCTTCTGTCAAATCTGTTGCTTCGAATCTCTAAGCTTATTTCAAATTCTACGAGCAACGTCTCGTCATTGTCGTAATTATATTACGATATAGTTCTGTGGATGTGGCAGCTTGAGATGTCACTGACCCAAATTCCAATGAAGTTGTATGGGGGGACAATGAAGAGCAAGCAAGTTATTTCCCTACGCGATTAAAAGTAAAACTTGGAACTCCTGTCAACTGATACTGGCGCACATTTTCTGGGTTTCACGATTATCGAACCTCTAATATATGGCTAAATGAAAACATGTTAGGTTTTTTCCTCGTTATTTTTTCAGTTTGTAAACAAAGAATTTCTCCTTTGAGAAATCAAAGTTACAAGAACACCTACGAGCAGATCAACATGCCTTGAACGCACTCGTGCTTAAATAAGAAAGATAGTGCTGAATTTGATGAAATATATCTAAAGTGCAGAATGAATATATTAAGACACGAAAACTTCATTCCAAACAAAGAATATTGTTAGAGTTTGGAAGATGTCTCCGATACATAAAATAGAGATGTTAATAAAACAGTGATTTCCCCGAGAAGCAATACAGTTCATGTAACGGTGTAATGAAGTCTGAGCTCTACTGGGAGTAGTTCCGATTCTCCTTGTTAAACTGTCCTTAGGACAGCGAACTACAACACGACTCTCGAGAGTACTGTATGGGAGATCGGGTATAGTAATCTCTCAATGTTTCTCCATCGCAGTTTCACCATTATGTATCGACCCTTTTCGACCCAGATGCCTGTCTAAGCTGTTTTATCTCGTTCTAAGCACAGAAAATGACTCTTCACTGGTAATAATGTAGTTACTCGCTACGTGCATGTAGAATGGAAATCTGTGTGATGGTGTAACGGCAGTTTTTTGCAGCACTGCTGCAGTAAAACACACTTAGCTTCCATTAACTTGTCGGGTAATCAATGCTTTCCAAACTTTTTCATAACTGATGGAAGTTACCTTAAATGATCTCAAACATATTTTACCACATTTACTACAAGAAAAGTATATAATCGTTCCATGTAATCTCTTAGAAATAAATAAAATGTTCAGAAATTACTTCGTAGAGTGAATTTCTACATCTAAGAAATACATTTATGAAAACAATTTCAATTCTAATTCGTTCTGTTGCTGTTTCGATTAAACTAACTGTCAATGGACTATTTCATAAAGTCAGAAAGAAGTAAGCGATAGAAACAATGTTTCAAAAAGTCTGCTAACCATCGTTGAGATGCTTAACGTCTGAAGATTTGAGGTAATTTCAGTCGTACAACCATTGGACAAAACTCTCTCTTTCTCTATTCAATTAACTATATGTTAAGTGTTAGAGTCGGAAGAACGTAAATGAATGACTCCATGAAATACGTTTTCTGTGAACCAGCTGAGCTTCCGTTTTGGAATTTCAGTAATTTGTTTTTCGTAATTTGTTATCTGATCCAGTAATATTCCAGTCTAGTTTGTTTGCCATACTAAGACAAAAGCAAAATGTCGGTAGTTACGCCATATGATACATGAGCTCCCTAACCAGGGATACATTTCGCAACGTGAGGTTTTCTATTTGTAAAACGTGTTGCAGCAAACATCCCTGAACAGTCCATCTAAAGACGAAATATTGACCATAAAGGAACAAATGAACTTAAAGCGTTTACTTAATAATGATAGGCCTTCATTGCGGAAGAGCCTCTGAAAAATAGTAGAAAAAATCTGGCCGCTGAAAACACAACGGCTCGTGTCACTTACAGACTGATAACAAGGTCATCCAAGGATCCTTGACTTGGCCGAAAACAGATAACATCAGTGTTCATTTTAGAAGCCTTTTGGGAAATCTTTGTGATTAGAAAATCAGCCACACACAGTGTCAATTTACACTCTTAATATTCACCACGCTTCATACAGAATTTTTATGGAGGAAGGTTTATTGTTTTCTTATTTCTTCAGTTTCAGGCCACACGGTGAAGGTGATGACGAGAGAGGAATCTGTTTATGAAGTAATGAAAAGCTTCGTCTACTAAAATAATCTGCGTGTGGCCTTCGTTTTATTGCGGTACGTACTCCAATAAAAAGGAGGTCACTAACACGTTATTTTAGTAGAAGAATCTTTTCGTTACTTCATAAACGGATTCCTTTCTCAACACCTTCACCGTGTCGCCTGAAACTGAAGGAACAAGAAAACAATAAGCCTTTCACCATAAAAATTCTGTATGAAGCATGGTGAATATTAAGAGTGTAAATTTGGCTCTGTGTGTGGCTTTTTTTCTAATCACAAAGATGTCCTTAGGAAAGCATTAGAATCAATATTTTACAATTACATTAAGAACTGCACAATATGTAAATCAAGCCATATAGAAACTCCGAAACTGTACTGTCTAGGACTTATTGTAATGTAATTTAGTTTACAGACTGCTGAACTGTGAGAGGAAAGTAATATAATATACCCGGAAGGAAGAAATATATATAGGAAAAAGATTTAATGTCTCTTCAGCGTCGGAGCACAAACTCGGATTACGGAAGGACGGCGGGGTTGGGGGAATCTTCTTCGTCCCTTTCGAAGAACGGTCCTGCCGTTTCCCTTAAGGGAAACCACACAAAACTTAAATCTGCTTCGCCAGACGGAAAACTGAGTCCCTGTTCTCCCGAATGGGTGTCCAGCGTCAGTGAAAGATGAGAAAACATAAGCAAATTTTGGGCCAGTCTAATTATTAAATAACAGGAGTATACCACACCAACATTTTTTGTTCAGAGTCTTGTTTAAATTCTACTTGCGCACGATGTGGTTTAGTCCAGCAATTTCAGTCCTTAAGTACAGAATCGGAACCGTCTAAAAGTAATATCTAATGTATTATCAAGGGGTAAGCCTAAAGTCGTGACACAGATATGAGTACTGTGGTTGACCCGACCCAATTTGCCGCGAGTCGCAGGTACCTTCAGACAACTCATATTTCAGGGAAGCAGCAGAGAGTTACCCTATACTCCAACTTCAATGCACTTCTGCCGGTATATTCCAAAGAGACGAACTCAGATCACTCGCCACAAGTTAAATTAAAAGCTAATGTTTCGCTACGAAAGGACTCCAAAGACTCAATGATGATGTAGAGTGTAAGTGGATGGAAAAACTGCCATATATACTCGCCAGCGGGCGCGCGTAGCCGACTAGAAGAATGTAATCTTGTTGAAAACGAAGATCCACTATGATCGAAGCTGCATGGAATCCAGTATCCCTGAAACATATCTAAAAGTTGCATTCGATGTCACGATAAGTAGAAACTCCTGTCATCGTTCGGGCCACGTTACGATATACTATATCCGTTAGTTTCTTTCACAGAACCTGCGTAATTTCTTCCTCTTGTGCAATTCCTGCGTATGATGAGTATTAGCTCAACGGCACTAGTGATGGGTTTCTTTGCGTCACTGTGCGATCTGCCTTGCTTACGGGAGCCGATGTTTTGTGAAAGTGGTTTTAGAGAACTGTTCAGTACAGTAATGGAACCAGTTTTGAACAGTACCGTGACGTGGGCAGAATTACGAGAGGAGCTTTAACTTATCGTGACAATGATTGGGAGTTCTAAATGTGTTACTGGATTATTAGATCCATATAGTTTCTATAACAGTGCACCATCGTTTAAAGTGATTATCAAGGTATATTAACACGCCTGTAATCTATATGCTATACCGTACACGTATGCAATCATCTTTACGATTTTTTCATACTAAAAGAAACTCAGGAGCAAGCGTGAATAATATGACACAGGGTTGTGGTCCGACTATGAGTTTCCCTTGGAGTAATTCCATATCAGTTATCTGATAGTGCTTTACTTGTGGCACTGTCATTGTATTTTTGATCAATGCTGTCATTCCGTTTTCCTTCATTATTAGGTGATTCCGATCATTGAATATTGGTTTTTGAGTGCTTTTACTCTTCGCTCTGCATGTTATCTTCACGTTATACACTGTTATCAGTGTTGTTGAGGTTGCCATGTAATTTATTTCGTAATGTTTGACAATTTGGTTTGGTACACGTGACATTCATAGACTGCTCGATGAAGTGGCACAACTGGAACACATGAAATATTAGTTAATCTTGCCGGCCGATGTGGCCGAGCGGTTGTAGGCGCTACATTTTTCAACAAGATTACATTCTTCTAGGAGGCTACGCGCGCCCGCTGGCGAGTATATATGGCAGTTTTTCTATCCACTTACACTCTACATCATCATTGAGTCTTTGGAGTCCTTTCGTAGCGAAACATTAGCTTTTAATTTAACTTGTGGCAAGTGATCTGAGTTCGTCTCTTTGGAATATACCGGCAGATGTCCTTAGGTTAGTTAGGTTTAATTAGTTCTAACTTCTAGGGGACTTATGAACTCAGATGTTAAGTCCCATAGTGCTCAGAGCCATCTGAACCATTAGTTCATCTTATTACACAAATTAATAAAAGACTTACTTAACTTTGACACCGATCTTTGCCACAGGACTGTTCGATAAGGTGCTACTTTTATCGACTGTTAAAGCATCACTTGATGAGCAAACTAACCATCGTTCTCTTGCAGTACAATGTTCCACATTTAATTGAACAAGTCCATCAGAAACTTTAACGATCACGTTTGTCCTGGGCTATGATGCTGACTCCTTCAGATGAGGTCACGATCTGGGCAGAGCTCTTGCTAGTTCAACACTATATTGACTTCAGTGCGAGGGTCCTGCTATGTTGAGAGGGGAGGCGTGGCCTTCTGGAGCGCCTTCCATACGTCATTGCGGATTGCATCGTGCCCTCGCTAATATCTATGGTATGGATTCGCGTTGCCAACTTTGGAGTAGCAAAGCGATCTCTGTACGAAACCACAGCCTCCGTACCAAATCTGCCTATTAATATTCAACATAAAATTTTCACCGTTTAATATCCTACAAAAATTCGATGTTTTCTTTTAAACTTACCGGATAAACCATTGGTCACTCGCCCAAAGGAGCACAATGTTTGCTTTGGACTGTCGTAGATGGTATAGAACTGCACCAGGCCGTCATGCCACGATCCGTCGTTGATGTAAGTCGTCGCAGTTAAAGTGGGTTGTACGTGCCAGTCGCTTGCATGGAATTAGAATAGTAAGATGACCCGACTGGAGACGGGACAAAATGGCGAAAGTTACTAAGCATGAACGTGTGTGTAGCCACATCATGAGTGAAGTTTCCCAATTTCGTGGAGCATCAGCGTGGGAAGTCCAACGTGTCTACAAGAAATGCTGCTCAATGGCATTTAAAGCAGCGTAATAACACTGGTCGTAAAAACATTATAACCGCCAGGGACCAGGGAGGAGTAAATGGGGCTGCATTTAATGGACATTTGAAGCGAGTACACCGCGAAAGGCCTTTTTCTACGGCTGCACATAAAGCTGCATATCTTGAATGGGCCAAGCAATACAGAAACTGGAGACAACTTGCGATTCTGCCTCTTTTTCAGATGAGGCAAGGCGTCCAGTTGAACAGTGGAACGACGGTCAAATGAGGCATTTAAACCGCAAAAGGTAGAAGGTGTAGGTAAGGCGGGAGATGGCTCTGTGGGTGTTATTTGTACAATGACTTGGGTCCAATCAGTCAGATTACCGTGAACATGAACCGTGATGATTATTTCAACATTCTCTGTGAGCAATTGTTACCCTTTCTTCTATACAGTGCAATCACATTAATGTGACCACCGCTTACGTTCGACGTCAATGTGCAATAAACTCTCACAGACGGCAGATGACAGTACTGTCAGTGAAAGGTATATGAAGCGTGTCGGTGGGACGCAGTTAACAGTCCAGTCATTGTAGTATTTCTGATGCGGGCCGATTTATATGACGTCCAAAAGGGCATGACCATTTGCTTTCCGGCCAAAGGTAGAAGCATTTTAGAAACGGCTAGGTTTGTGAAGTATTCGTGATTAAAGCATACCGTTCATTGGAAAATGGCGCTATCCAAAACCGGCGTCGAGCCAACTGTGGTTCACCACGGGCCACAGATGACAGGGATGAACGACGGCTGCGGTGATGTGTGCGGGTGAATAAGAGTGCCACTGTTGAGCATCTGAACGCCCAGATGAACCTATGGGCTACTAGATGTGTTTCTCAATGACCGTTCAGCGAACGTCGCTGCGTGTGGGCCTCCGCAGCAGTTGCGCAATTGCGACTACAACTAACAATATCCCTCTGTATAGAGAGACGTTTGAGAAAACTGCAATGATCAGAAAATAAGACCTGAATGAATCCCGACTCAACAGCGTATGTATAACAGTGTCGCCGGCCGGTGTGGCCGAGCGGATCTAGGCGCTTCAGTCAGGAGCCGTGCGACCGCTACGGTCGCAGGTTCGAATCCTGCCTCGGGCATGTGATGTCCTTAGTTTAGTTAGGTTTAATTAGTTCTAAGTTTTAGGGGACTGATGACCTCAGATGTTAATTCCCATAGTGCTCAGAGCCATTTGAACCATTTGTAACAGTGTCGAGGCGACTAAATTAAAAAAAAAAGGCTCAAATGGCTCTAAACACTATGGGACTTAACATCTGAGGTCATCAGTCCCCTAGACTTAGAACTACTTAAACCTAACTAACCTAAGGGCATCACACATATCCATGCCTGACGCAGGATTCGAACCTGCGACAGTAGGAGCAGAGCGGTTCCGGACTGAAGCGCCTTGAACTGCTCGGCCACAGCGACCGGCGACTAAATTACTGGCAGGTGGCCCAAAATCACCCTCTCTGTTGTAACTGGGGAGATCTGATTTACACCAAGCTTATTCTGCGAAAACAAATTAGAACAACATGCAAGTAAGTACGAATGCAGCATGAAGTATGTTCTCTGGGGAAGGAGTTTATCATACCGTGACATTTCAGCTCGCTCGGGGATGCTAATCCGTCAGCGATGCGTGTTTGGAACCATTTATACACTCCTGGAAATGGAAAAAAGAACACATTGACACCGGTGTGTCAGACCCACCATACTTGCTCCGGACACTGCGAGAGGGCTGTACAAGCAATGATCACACGCACGGCACAGCGGACACACCAGGAACCGCGGTGTTGGCCGTCGAATGGTGCTAGCTGCGCAGCATTTGTGCACCGCCGCCGTCAGTGTCAGCTAGTTTGCCGTGGCATACGGAGCTCCATCGCAGTCTTTAACACTGGTAGCATGCCGCGACAGCGTGGACGTGAACCGTATGTGCAGTTGACGGACTTTGAGCGAGGGCGTATAGTGGGCATGCGGGAGGCCGGGTGGACGTACCGCCGAATTGCTCAACACGTGGGGCGTGAGGTCTCCACAGTACATCGATGTTGTCGCCAGTGGTCGGCGGAAGGTGCACGTGCCCGTCGACCTGGGACCGGACCGCAGCGACGCACGGATGCACGCCAAGACCGTAGGATCCTACGCAGTGCCGTAGGGGACCGCACCGCCACTTCCCAGCAAATTAGGGACACTGTTGCTCCTGGGGTATCGGCGAGGACCATTCGCAACCGTCTCCATGAAGCTGGGCTACGGTCCCGCACACCGTTAGGCCGTCTTCCGCTCACGCCCCAACATCGTGCAGCCCGCCTCCAGTGGTGTCGCGACAGGCGTGAATGGAGGGACGAATGGAGACATGTCGTCTTCAGCGTTGAGAGTCGCTTCTGCCTTGGTGCCAATGATGGTCGTATGCGTGTTTGGCGCCGTGCAGGTGAGCGCCACAATCAGGACTGCATACGACCGAGGCACACAGGGTCAACACGCGGCATCATGGTGTGGGGAGCGATCTCCTACACTGGCCGTACACCACTGGTGATCGTCGAGGGGACACTGAATAGTGCACGGTACATCCAAACCGTCATCGAACCCATCGTTCTACCATTCCTAGACCGGCAAGGGAACTTGCTGTTCCAACAGGACAATGCACGTCCGCATGTATCCCGTGCCACCCAACGTGCTCTAGAAGGTGTAAGTCAACTACCCTGGCCAGCAAGATCTCCGGATCTGTCCCCCATTGAGCATGTTTGGGACTGGATGAAGCGTCGTCTCACGCGGTCTGCACGTCCAGCACGAACGCTGGTCCAACTGAGGCGCCAGGTGGAAATGGCAAGCCGTTCCACAGGACTACATCCAGCATCTCTACGATCGTCTCCATGGGAGAATAGCAGCCTGCATTGCTGCGAAAGGTGGATATACACTGTACTAGTGCCGACATTGTGCATGCTCTGTTGCCTGTGTCTATGTGCCTGTGGTTCTGTCAGTGTGATCATGTGATGTATCTGACCCCAGGAATGTGTCAATAAAGTTTCCCCTTCCTGGGACAATGAATTCACGGTGTTCTTATTTCAATTTCCAGGAGTGTATTTACACCTGTGCTGTGTTAACCACTGTGAAAGTTGTGGCAAATGATACTTCATCTTGTGCCGTATATTACAATTTCCTCCCGTTGCATTCGATTATGGAGCTTCGGAAGACAGTCTGTTTAAAAGGCTCTATGCTTGTTGTAACTAGTCTAACATTCTACTTGCAAGAGGCTAGATTCTAAAGTCGTTCTTGAATCTTCGTAAATCGTCTTTCACAGGATAGTTGGAGTCTGCCTTCAAGAGTCTACAAACACACATATTTCAGCATTTCAGTGACGCTCTCCTGTGCGTCAAACAAATGTGAGATCATTCGTATTGCCCTTCTCTGTATACCTTCGACATCCCAGGATAGTCCTCTTTGGTATGGGTCCCTCACACTTTTCGAGAAGGGACGCAGTGGTTTGTAAGCAGTGTCCTTCGTAGACTGACTGCATTTTCCTAGCATCTTACGGATGAACCGAAGTCTTACACTTGACGTACCTACGGTTCAGCTTATGTGATCATTCAATTTGATAGCCCCACAAGTTATTGCCGTCGTCGACGTCGTCGTAGTCCTTGTTGCGATATTCAGTCCGAAGACCGGTTCGGTGTAGCTCTCCATGCTAATCTATCCTGTACAAGAGTCTTCATCTCCACATAACTGCTGCAACCTCCATACATTTGAGCTCCTTACATCAATCATCTCTTGGTCCCCCTCTACAATTTTTGTCCCCGACACTTCCTTACAACACTAAACTGATGACCCCTTCATGTCTCAGAATACAGCCTATCAAACGATCCCTTCTTTGCTCCCCAATTCTTTTCAGTATCCTCTCATTAGTTACATGTTATACCCATCTGATTATCAGCATTTTTCTGTAGCACCACATTTCAAAAACTTCAATTCTCTTTTTGTCTGAGCTGTTTATCATCCGACAACGATATGATTATTAGAGTATATGCACTAAATAGCTAGCCGGCCGCGGTGGTCTCGCGGTTCTAGGCGCGCAGTCCGGAACCGCGCGACTGCTACGGTCGCAGGTTCGAATCCTGCCTCGGGCATGGATGTGTGTGATGTCCTTAGGTTAGTTAGGTTTAACTAGTTCTAAGTTCTAGGGGACTGTTGACCTAAGATGTTAAGTCCCATAGTGCTCAGAGCCATTTGAACCATTTGAACTAAATAGCTGCTTATAATAAGTAATCTATATGTGCGGCAGACTGTTTCGGCTTTATCGCAGTTTTCAAGTACCTGCAATTACAATTTTGGTGACAACAGGTATGGATGTCAGTGTCATTTATATTAAAGTTGCTGTATTATACTCACGTCTAGATTGATGTGACGTTCATATTACGTTGTTATTGGACTGTCTGAAGGATTCAACGAATTCCAAAAAATATATGAGAAGTTTGGGACTTACGCTAAGTCGCAAAACAAAACATTTGCATCCATCTAGTCACTTCGTGACCCCACTGGTACCAGAATAGTTTCACCAAGGAGGAGTGTACTATGGTTCCTCCGTTCATTCGTCGCACGATGACCAAAATTACAAATAAGGAGGTGTGTACATAATGACAGAAAATCAAAGATAATATTCTCAACAGAAGAAAGCGGAATAGACATGACTGGATACTTATACGACCCTACATACAATAGGTGAACGAACACGTTTCTCTTCTAACAGCAGTCTACCGGTCGCAAGGGGAACGCAACTTCCCTACTGATTGAAGGAAGATCAGTTCATTCCCATTTTCAAGAGCGGCAGTCGCACATATGCACGCATCTACGGCAATGTAGTTGTCGACAATCTGTTGGAGAATTTTGAACACGTTTTACGAGTTCTGCTTAAGCACTCATCATCGTAGGCTTCCTGCATCATTTGGTGTGACTCTATAAAGGTATTCTTCAGTTTCACGCAAAATTTAATGCCGATGCTTTGCTCCTCTATCTCTGTAAAGGTTTTTTATATGTAAAGGTTTTCATTTTTATTTTTTTATTGTTTTTAAATTACCGATACCAGTCATAAACTTTGTCAACTATTGTATTATTTATTTAGCGACATGTTTCGAGGGATTACCTCATCTTCGGGCTAAATGGCATTACAAAAACAATTTTACAATAAGGTCATACTGCTGTTACATGGTCTTTTCGTAAATGCTGTGGTCATTTTTGTTCTCCTAGCGTGGCAGTCTCGTTGTGATGCGCTGAGATGTTTCCATTTCCGTGGCTCTCTAGGTCACTGTTCACAAATTTTCACTAACATAGCAGTAACTTGGAAACACGATCACAAACAGTTCTATCTAACTCTGCTATCTCGAAATTCGCAAAATTTGCGACACAACGTTCTACTCAATACAGCACTGAACAACAAATAACACATATACAACAATGAAACTGGCGGCGGTTGCCATTAAACACTGGCGTGTGCAAGGATGCCAAACTGCACTTCGCTCCAACGCACCACTGACGTGAAATTACGAATGTTCCTGAATTTTTTGAACAGACCTCGTATGCTCGCGAATTATCCGGAGAACGAAAATCATCAGTGAAGATTTAACCGGAAACGAGTTCCGACCTTTGAATGCCGCAATGAACTTTAACATTCTCAGAGTTGCCAGGAAGCTGTCGGAGGTTTCAGGATTGGCACAGTGGCCCGTTCCGCTTATGTGCAGCGACGACGGGAGCAGTGTGCCAGTGGGCGGGTTATCTGGCCGGCGCTGCTCCCACAGATAGTTACGCGACCTCGACATAGTGCCTCAAGGTCGCCCTAGCCAAACTCACGCCCGCGGTCGCGCACCCCGATAAAACTGCGCTAGGTCAGCCGTCTTCTACTCCCAGCTGGGGCGTAAAGATCACGTACTGATAATCCGTGTGTCCAAACCTAATTGCAGTAGGAAGGAAAGCGGATTATCGTTTAACGTCCCGTAAATGGCAAGGTCATTAGAGGCGGAGCCCAAATTCCGAATACGGAATAGTGGGGAACGTTCAAAAATGGTTCAAATGGCTCTGAGCACTATGGGACCTAACATCTGAGGTCATCAGTCCCCTAGAACTTAGAACTACTTAAACGTAACTAACCTACGGACATCACAGACATCCATGCCCGAGGCAGGATGCGAACCTGCGACCGTAGTGGTCACGCGGTTCCAGACTGAAGCGCCCAGAACCGCACGGCCACTCCGGCCGGCTGGTGGGGAAGGAATTCAGGGAAACCATAGGAGCCTATATGTGGATGTCCAGGTACGGCGCTTAACCAGCGTATCCCCTAATCCCAGTCCAGTGATTCAATACGGGTGAATCAGGAAATGGGTGATGGCCATCCTGGCATTGGCTTAAGCAATTAAAACGAGGTCGTAACACGGACCCTGCTTTCAATCGTCGTACGTACGTCGAAATGGCAGGCACTGAGATAACCGGTCGCGGAATAGAAAAGCAACTATTAATGGAAAGGCATCAGGACCAAATGAGGTGCCTATAAGATTCTAAAAAAATTATTGAAGAAAACTTGCTCCCCTTGTATAGCAGCAGTTTATTGTAGTTCGCTGGAGCACCGAAGGGTACATAGCAACTGGAAAGAAGCGCACGTTATTCCAGTTTTCAAGAAGAGTCGTCCGACAGATGCACATAATTATAGGCGTATATCGCTGACGTCAGTCTGTTGAAGAATTATGAAATATGTTTTATGCTCTAGAATGATGACATTTTAGAGAACGATCTTTCAAAATTCAGATCGCTCTGTTCCTCCATGAGAGCAATAGCGCAGTAGACAACGGCGCTCGGATTGATGCCGCATTCCTTGACTTCAGGTAGGTATTTGACACAGTGCCGCACTGCCATTTATTGAAAAAAAACGAGCTTATCAAGTATCGCACCAGTTATGCGACTGGATACAAGACTTCATTGCACAAAGAACTCAACACGTCGCTTTTAACGGAACAAAATCGACAGAATTTCCGGAGTACCCTTAGGAAGTGAGATAGAACCGTTACTGTTTGCAGTGTATATAAATGATGTAGTGGAGAGCGTCGGAAGCTCTTTAAGACGGTTTGCAGGTGACATGGTTGTCTATAAGGAAGTAGCAACGCTAGAAGATAGTATCGATTTCCAGAAGGACCTGCAGAGGAATGATGAATGGTGCAGTCTCTGCCAGTTGACACTGAACGTAAATAAATGCAACATATTGATACACATAGGAAAATAAATCCACTACTGTACAACTACGCTATTGATGACAAATTGCTGAAAACAGTATCTGACTTAAAATATCTAGAGGTAACTACCTAGAGTGACTTTAAGTGGAATGACCGTATGAAACAAATAGTAGGAAAAGCAGATGCCAGACTGAGAATCATAGGGAGACCCTTAAGGGAATGTTTAAAGTGCACTCGTACGACATATTCTTTAGCACTGTTCATTAATCTGGGACCCTTACCAGGTAAGACAGACAGAAAAGATAGATAAGATCCAGCGAAGAGCAGCTCGTTTCGTCACGGGATCGTTTAGTCGATGAGGGAGCATTACAGAGTTGCTCAACAAACTCTAGTGGCACACGTTATAAGAGAGGCGTTGTGCATCACCGAGAAGTTTACTGTTGAAATTTTGACAGAGCACTTTCCGTGAAGAGTCGGACAACATATTACTTCCTCCCACATACATCTTGCGAAATGACTACGACGAGAAAATTCGAGAATTACAGTTAATATAGAGGCTTGCCGACAAGCATTCTTTCCTCGCGCCATTCGCGAGAGGAAGAGGGTAGGGGGAGTCGGTTAGTAGAACCAGAAATACCCTCCTCCATACAACGTTAGGTGACTTGTGAAGTAGAACAGAAAAAGTGCATCCAACCAACCAGTTATGTGGAAGCTCCAGTCATGCCTTGCAGCGCACAAATGCCCATTAATGTCAATATTTTTCCAATGACAATCTAATTTCTTCGTCATTTCAATCACAACGATCACGAATACTTTAGATACCTGAAAACATACGGCTTATACTCCGTAACAACACGTTTAATACATTTACCCTTGATCGTGTAGGTGTTCGAACCTGCAACCTCCCTTATAGAATTTACAATGTGCAGCGGTTGTGGGTGATCTATGATGAAGGACTGTGAGTCGAGGAGAGTCAAGAACAGCTCGATGGCAGCAGAATTCCCTTATCTGCCAACAGTTGGTATCAGTACCTCATGGCCACATCTGGTGGGCGCTGTGTGCTTGGCGTCGAACCCACGAAAATCGGCAGAGAAGGCTTGTCGCAAAGACGCCAATCTCGGCATGACAGCAGGCCGACCGTGCGACACAGCCACCGCTCACCACGTGGCTGAGTTACGTCAGGAACTGATATGACAAGCTGTTGCAACTGTCCGAGTACAGGACGTGCGTCAAAATTATGGTCGATGATAGGAGCGTAGACATTCACGGTGCGAGCTCCAGTCGGATTTCTGGCACCGAGCCTAGGCCTTTCAGTGCTGCGGCTAGACCCCGGTAGACGGTCCAGTCATGATGACAGTGGAGTGGTAGCGGCCTCACAGCGGGAGCCAACACTACAGCAGGCCAATTTGACCCGGACGTCCAATACGGATATGCGTCAAAGCGGGTCTGTTGCGGTGTAGCTGCTACAATTGTCACAGACGCCACGTGCTGCAGTGTCCTTAGTTTCCAGTAGCGAAACTGATCACCGACCAGCAGACAGGCATACCATAATACTGCATCAGTATATTGCTGCCAGTGGCCTTCTTACGGCTAAGAGCCCTTTTGCCTTGGGATCGCGCCATTATAAGTAAATCAGAAAACCTCCATCGATATGGATGAACAACAATTTTAACCGCACTCTTGTCCAGTGTCTCAAATCACTGGTTCAAAATGGTTCAAATGGCTCTGAGCACTATGGAACTTAACATCTGTGGTCATCAGTCCCCTAGAACTTAGAACTACTTAAAACTAACTAACCTAAGGACATCACACACATCCATGCCCGAGGCAGAATTCGAACCTGCGACCGTAGTGGTCACGCGGTTCCAGGCTGCAGCGCCTAGAACCGCACGGCCACACCGGCCGGCTCAAATCACTGCACCATCTCGCTCGGTTAGTTATACAAACAGGCTAAGGATTCTGAAGATTTTGCCATTGAGGAAACATTTCCCACGCTGTCGCTAAGCCACATCTCCGCATTACGCTTTCTTGCAGGAGTGCCAGTATAACAAGTTTCTCAGGAAAGCTTCTGTGAATTTTGGGAGGTAGGAGAGAGATACTAGCGGAAGTAAAGTTGTGAGAACGGGTCGTGTGTCGTGCTGGTTTAGCTCCGTCGGTAGAGCATTTGCCCGGATTTGAGTCACAGTCCAACGTAAAATTTTAATCTGCCAGAAAGTTCCATGTTTACTATGGTCAAAATTGGAGGAAGGTTATTTTTGCATTAATAGCTCGTTACAACTGTGCTAATTTCTGCGTACCGGGCTTTCAACAGTCAGTATGAACTGCTGATTTAAACCAAGTGTTGTGCCACGCTGGTAGCAGAATACTATCGCACTCTCGAGAATGCTCCGTCACTAGTAACCTGGACTTCGAAGGGCCGTGGTTTCCTAATCAGGACTTACTACCAAATGAACGTGTTTTCTCAAAACAAACAAGAAGCTGCGGAAATATTTGTGCAATCACATTTTAAGATGTTGACTGATACGAAGATAAAAATGTTAAAGTCGTATGACGCTGTCAGGTGCAAGACTACGTAGGGGTGTGGCCCACAGGACTGGAACCCATCTCTGATAATTGGTTTGTTGTAAGAGCTATACGCGGCCTAGTTTTTGAGAGTAGATGTCTGTGATGGGTGGAGCCCAATAATGAGTCTGTGATGATGTGATGATGATGGGCCGCGCATCGAATTATTGCGGAAGGAGAAGAGGTTGGTTCAAATGGCTCTGAGCACTATGGGACTTAACATCTGTGGTCATCAGTCCCCTAGAACTTAGAACTACTTAAAACTAACCAACCTAAGGACATCACACACATCCATGCACGAGGCAGGATTCGAATCTGCGAACGTAGCGGTCGCGCGGTTCCAGACTGTAGCGCCTAGAACCGCTCGGCCACCGCGGCCGGCGAGAAGAGGATGGATGTGAACGCAAAATATAACGGTACTGATACAATAACGTTTACGAAAATTGATATACTTCAAAGTATACAGGTGACTAAATTTAAGTTTATATTACAAATTGTATGCATAGCAATATAACAGTTGTTATGATAAAAGATCTGTACATGATTTTGCACTTTACGAATGCCGTGTGGTGTGAATAAATCACGTACTGCAATCAGATGCCATAAACATTGCGACAAGAGATCAGTGAAGTCCTGGATATGGTCCTGTCTAAAACTCCTCCATACGATTTTGCATGCAAATCCATATAGCTTCAACAGTGGTTTCTACAGAACAGTGGACTAGAAACTGCGTTCCATTTTGTCGCGTTCAAATGAGGAATGTATTTTACATATGACTCAGACGTAACTTGCAATTTTTGCAATTTCAGCAATTTATTCAAGAGGAAGATGAAAATTTCTGTCTGATAGTGAAATACAGTGTTTCTGGTATCACAATATCTCTTATTATATGGACATAGTTCCATTCGTGGTAATTTCTCTTTATTTAACGTTTTTCCAATTAGTAAAATCCACTCCTAAAGGGCGATCCCGTATGTGGTCGTTATAACCCGCCGGGAAAGCCGCGCGTATTAGTACACCGCTTCCAGAATTGCGGCAGGTGTGCTGGCCCTGGATAGAAGCCGCCCAGCGAATTAACGACAAGGCTCAGTGGCTAGTTATGGTCTTTAGGCAGTTTCCCACATACTTCTAGCTGAATATCGGGTGATACGAAACGTCCCGACTCAGTTACACAACTCGCAAATACACTCCTGGAAATTGAAATAAGAACACCGTGAATTCATTGTCCCAGGAAGGGGAAACTTTATTGACACATTCCTGGGGTCAGATACATCACATGATCACACTGACAGAACCACAGGCACATAGACACAGGCAACAGAGCATGCACAATGTCGGCACTAGTACAGTGTATATCCACCTTTCGCAGCAATGCAGGCTGCTATTCTCCCATGGAGACGATCGTAGAGATGCTGGATGTAGTCCTGTGGAACGGCTTGCCATGCCATTTCCACCTGGCGCCTCAGTTGGACCAGCGTTCGTGCTGGACGTGCAGACCGCGTGAGACGACGCTTCATCCAGTCCCAAACATGCTCAATGGGGGACAGATCCGGAGATCTTGCTGGCCAGGGTAGTTGACTTACACCTTCTAGAGCACGTTGGGTGGCACGGGATACATGCGGACGTGCATTGTCCTGTTGGAACAGCAAGTTCCCTTGCCGGTCTAGGAATGGTAGAACGATGGGTTCGATGACGGTTTGGATGTACCGTGCACTATTCAGTGTCCCCTCGACGATCACCAGTGGTGTACGGCCAGTGTAGGAGATCGCTCCCCACACCATGATGCCGGGTGTTGGCCCTGTGTGCCTCGGTCGTATGCAGTCCTGATTGTGGCGCTCACCTGCACGGCGCCAAACACGCATACGACCATCATTGGCACCAAGGCAGAAGCGACTCTCATCGCTGAAGACGACACGTCTCCATTCGTCCCTCCATTCACGCCTGTCGCGACACCACTGGAGGCGGGCTGTACGATGTTGGGGCGTGAGCGGAAGACGGCCTAACGGTGTGCGGGACCGTAGCCCAGCTTCATGGAGACGGTTGCGAATGGTCCTCGCCGATACCCCAGGAGCAACAGTGTCCCTAATTTGCTGGGAAGTGGCGGTGCGGTCCCCTACGGCACTGCGTAGGATCCTACGGTCTTGGCGTGCATCCGTGCGTCGCTGCGGTCCGGTCCCAGGTCGACGGGCACGTGCACCTTCCGCCGACCACTGGCGACAACATCGATGTACTGTGGAGACCTCACGCCCCACGTGTTGAGCAATTCGGCGGTACGTCCACCCGGCCTCCCGCATGCCCACTATACGCCCTCGCTCAAAGTCCGTCAACTGCACATACGGTTCACGTCCACGCTGTCGCGGCATGCTACCAGTGTTAAAGACTGCGATGGAGCTCCGTATGCCACGGCAAACTGGCTGACACTGACGGCGGCGGTGCACAAATGCTGCGCAGCTAGCGCCATTCGACGGCCAACACCGCGGTTCCTGGTGTGTCCGCTGTGCCGTGCGTGTGATCATTGCTTGTACAGCCCTCGCGCAGTGTCCGGAGCAAGTATGGTGGGTCTGACACACCGGTGTCAATGTGTTCTTTTTTCCATTTCCAGGAGTGTATTTAGAACACGTTCGCACACTTTCACGTGAATAACACAACTCTCAGACGATTGAGGTACTCAAACTCCTACCAGGGTATCAACGGCTTGGCGACAGGAAGAGCTTCCGCTTTCCCTCTAACTTTGACAATGCTAAATCCGATAATAACCATGCCGACCCCGAGTAGGTATTGCAAGGAGGCAAAAGAGAATGTAGATTACAGAGTCATTCTACTCGAAACGTTTTCCAGCAACAAAATTCCTTAGATGTGTACAGAAGAGTGGATCAGAGCGTGCCTAATCTGACAAATGGAGTCGATGTTCAGTATAACTGTGCTTAAAATCTCTCAGCCATTGCCAAAACACATTTTTTAACCGCCACCTTGAACTTGCGAAATATGGCTTTTTCTTAAAAAAAACTTAGTCATCCAAGCCTCTCATGATTTCTTTAGTGTATAAAGAATTTTTAGTGTGCTCCAGTAACTGGATTAGCTTCTAGAAGGTAAATCTACTCCTGTTTTGCGTACAAAAAGCGCTGTCCAAAATTACTTCCAGTATATTAAATCAAATTCACTTTTTTGTGCTTACATACTTACCCCCAATGTCTTACTTGTTGTTCAGTTTCGGGCCCTCATTTTGTTCACGGAAACAAATAGGTGGAAAAACTCAGTCTCATTCTCTATCGAACTGTCAAGAAATTGCTAAAAGGTCTGCTTTCGCATTTGGTTTTCGTCAGCATTCATTACATGTTACACATCACCTTCGTTGAACATTGACCAACGCGAAATCCACCTTTTACAATGCATTCTCCTATTTCATTATTCATACGAAATGTACCGTATTGTTCTTTTGATATGCCTATGGCGTCATATATTTATATGCCCCTAATCGCTGGTTGTCCAGTACATTACCCTGCACATTCTCGATTTTTTTCACATGTGGTTCTGTCCGAGAAAGTTTCAAGAGATGTACTGCCAACTGCGATATCAGCGGTTCATTTGTTTATTGTTGAAACTGAAGCAGAATTTTGCTTTAACCCGTTAGCAAATATGAAAAAAATTACTTTGGTGATAAATCGTCCAAAACAAAGAATTTACTGCCATTCGGTATTACAGTATTCCCCTTTAAGCGAAACACAAGCAACGTGAGAACGTTAAAAGGCAGTGGAAACTTAACTAACGAAAGAGAAGACTACTCACGTAAATAGTAATAATCAATCCCCGAAACCTTAAAGCTATGCAAAATATATAAGGCTCTTGTTCCAGAGAAACAATTCGGAAACGATATCTGACACAGGTTGCACAGTAAGAGGCACACACACGGAAGTCTGCCATCATCCAAACGTAAAAGAAGTGTACGTGACCATCTTCAAGGCAGCATGAGCGATACGATATACGTCACGTTAGTAGTATGAGAGTGGACTCCCTGTGTGTTACCTCACGAATACAAAAATCGGTGTCATTCTAAGGTTAGATGAATTTAATATTGCGTTAAGAAAAATATTCGGTGTAATCACAGCCAATATTTTTTTCTGTAAGTTTGCAGAAAAAGTGTATAAATCGTTGTTAATGACAGCACTGCTTCGAATACGAATACATATGACAACGTTAGCTGAATGACGCAAAAATAAAGACTAGAATTAATAGTCGACTGTTTCAAGGTTTGTTATGCGAAATAACTTTGACATGAGGACAGTCACGTACACTGATACCCGTAGAGTGCAACACAAGAGATACTTTGCGGTTGTTCGATATTCACCGGCGACAAAGCTGTTTCCCTTTTCTGATAGTGCTTTCTGTTGTTGAAGCCTTATATAGAAAGTCATCTCAAGCATAGCACTGCTTTAACAGCGAAGCAGTGCCTACTCGACATTTGTATCACTTCTCTCGACGCTTCAGAATTCTCTCGTGTCTTGAGAAAAAACCACAAGAAGCTGAAAATGGCTTTTGAAGTACGACGACAGTCTCTGTGCGTCTGTCGATAGAAACGCCGGCTGCCGAGAGATAACTCTACACGCTAATGGTTGTTATACTCGTACACTGTGATTCAGTTTACCACGTGCATCAGCAGGTTATTGACTTACTGTTGAATAAAATTTGTCCACCGCTGTTTTTAGAGTTTGGGAGCCAAGGATTAACGTATCATTGACTGCGACAACAGTCGGTTTCTCCGTTTTGATAAGAACAGGAACACAAACCATCATCGATTTCTTTCAAGAAAGCATCTGGATTTTCACTTGTATTGTATAAAAAATCAATGTAAAACGTAAATCAGGACGACTAGACGATCTCTGAATATGGCGCCTTCCGATTGGGATTCAATTATTGTCAAATATATTCGCTGTGTAAAGTTTCCTGTACCAGGATAAACAGTCTTCATGTAATTTCTCAATTCTTTTCACTGCCATATTCATGTTGAAAACCACCCAGGCTGGAGTTTATAATTCCGTCACTGTTTATTATATAGGCTTCATTACAAAATACAGCGCTTCCCCCAGTACTGGTTCTGAATTTCACTCACTGATCAGCATCACAGACTGAACCCACATTTGTGGCATTTCGTGATATTTCGTAAAGTTACTATCCGCTCCGCGTTGCTGTTATTTCACAAACTGCCTTGCCTTGCATTATTCCTGTTTCCAGTGGACATGTATGATAGACAAACGGTGTACCTAGATCTGACAGCCTATTTTATCTCGGTTGAAAATTACGTGATTGTTTCTGAGTTTAATCCAGCAAAAGGTTCACCACGTAAATTAGCTGGTTAGTTCCTGGGAAGAGCTTCACAATGAAAATTAAGCACTTGTCAAAAAGTGAAGCAAGTTATCCTGGACTATTACCAATCAAACCAAGTTAAGTAATTAGCCATGGTTAAGTGCATCCGGAAATTAAACGGAAAGTACTAAATTTTCCGTCACAGATCGGGTGGCACGATTAACATGTATACTAGCACAGTAACAGGCCTGGAAGAGGCCAAAAAAAGACTCAGTAGCCTATGCACGAATTAATCCGACTGTAAAACATGGCCGGCCGAAGTGGCCGAGCGGTTCTAGGCGCTACAATCTGGAACCGCGCGACCGCTGCGGTCGCAGGTTCGAATCCTGCCTCGGGCGTGGATGTGTGTGAAGTCCTTAAGTTAGTTAGGTTTAAGTAGTTCCAAGTTCTAGGGGACTGATGACCTCAGACGTTAAGTCCCACAGTGCTCAGAGCCATTTGCACCATTTTGTAAAACATGCGAGCGCTATACACTCGTTATTACCTCTGTATTTCTCATATATTTGCATATATTGCGTGGTCTCTGCATGCAATGGAACCTCATCACACTGAAGCCACATTCTAAAAACGCAGCTAGTTGTATTTATTTTTTTATGGCCGCCTAATCGTGGGGAAGGTGTAGGAAATTTGCGACCTCACAATGTAGGGAAAGATTGTGACTACAAAATTCTTATTTCCTCTAATGGACAACAAAATAGCCCAGAGCAATGTTCTTAAAAATGGAGTAAACTAAAGTAAAAATGACGCGAAGCGTTGTGGCAGGTGCGTTTTATTGGAAGACTATAGGAATTAAAAGCAATAGGACTTCGTCGTGTGGGCAGCTCGAAAATTCAAGGTAAACGAAAATGTGCTTTTGGGAGACAGTGAAGGTCTTCTGCTGACCAAACGGTATACTGTCGTTCATCGCAAACTCACTCCCTTCTTTCCAGAAATTGGATAATTTTTCACTCCCATCAAAAGTACCAAGCACAGATAATAATTTAAGTTAAGTTTTAAGTGAGTGCCAGTCTTTTTGTCACATTGCCCACCAACGTGAAGGAAAACGGTGTTGCCGTTTCCTGCGCCTCGTGTATATTCTGTTATGTGTATCTTCGAATGTTAAGTGTTTCTTCTACTGAGAAAAGTCTCCAATGTAACATTTGTTTACATAATAAAATGTAGGAAATCTGAAAGCCACATACAGTGCTCTGCCACTGCGCCAACGTTCAGTGCAAATGGTCACGTGCCGATTTCAGTCACAGTTGCCGATGTCATTGTGAGAACATTGGCACATACATGGGTCGTCGGCTGCGGAGGCCCATCTTTAGGAGTGTTCAGTACACTTTGTGTTCAGACTCACTGTTACCACAAATTTACAGATTTTAGTATCTTATGGGACCAAACTGCTTAGGTCATCGGTCCCTAAGCTTACACACTACTTAATCTCACTTAAAGTAACTTACGCTGTGGACAACATACACACCCATGGGGGGGGGGGGGGGGGGGACCGCGACAAGACGCCTGACGCCTGAGTCTGCGCGGCACACATTTAATCTGCCCAGCATTAAAGTTTGATGTCAGTTCCACCAACAGTTCGCCGCCTTTTACCACTCTGCCCAGCCTACGACGTCCGATATATGTAATGAGGAGTGCCTTCCCAACCACACGACGTCTGGACGTTATTACGTCTTGGTTTCGCTACTTGTTGAAGACACTCACCACAGCACTCTTCGAACACCCGATAACTTGTGCAGTTCCCGAAATGCTCGTGCCGAGCCTCTGGCCATCACAATATGCCCTGGGTCAAAATCAGACATTTCACACGGTGGTCATAATGTCCTAGCCGATCAGTGTAAGATTCACAGTGCGTCGTGGTGGATAGTTCTTTCCGTAAATGCTTGGTGTTTCAAAAAGGAGACCGGTGTTCGTTTTAGACCATCATGAAGTTAAGAAATATGGAGACGCCCGTGTAATTTACTCGAACTAACCAGAGCGAAATTATTATTAAATGGAAGAGCGCAGTAGTTACTAAATTTTAAAAACTTTTCATTTTATAAAGGAGAAGAAACGGCGTCATCAAAACGTCAGCTGCAGATACTGAGTGAAATTTAGAAACTTCATATAGCGTCGTATCATTTTTTCATAACTGTCATTTTTTCTGTGCATTTAACCATCCCTAACTATTGTGTAAGGCTGCACTCATGTCTAAAATCTACTTTATCCATTTTATAGTTTTTAAGAAATACTTTTTTAAATTTATTAACAAAAATATTAAGTTTTTTCCGCAGGAAATATTTTTTTGTGAACTTCCTAATCGGGGAATATTAATGAATGTAGTACCAGAGGTGGATTTTTATGTTGTGCAGAGTCTCATTCATTTATCTATGATAGCTTCTGATATAATGGGGCACATGTACTGAAAATTTTAGTTCGTGGAAAATTGACTTTAAAGAAAAAACTTTTGAAATTTGTTACTTACTAAAAGGCTGCATATGATGGTCCTTCTTTGGCCTCTAGTAGGTCTATCCAGCTTCTTTTTCACCTTCCTGGACGCTTGTCTTGCTTTCTTGGCCATATTAGATGCAGACCTATCTGCATCGGCTATCCTCATTTTATCGCAATGTTGCAGGCCAGTGATCATATTTTCACCAGGATTAATTCCCAGCTTTGTCAGTACCCAACACTTTCCAATATTGCCACAATTGAATGTAATAACAGCATCATGAACTCCTAGTTTCATTGTATACATGCCTACAAATACAGTTTTAGGAAGACGGTTCCAAATTATGCTATTGAAACATTCATTTGGGTTCTGTGTCTGCCCATGCAGATATTTCCTTAGAAGATCAGGATGAGTCAAGTCTCTGAAAATAAGTTTAATTGCTGTAAAAACAGCAGCAGGAAGAGAATGCTGGTGAGAATAAGATTCTCCATTTGCCTAAGCCCTATTGTATTTGCACAACGAATTTTCTCCTGATGGGCCCAATCCATGACCTGGCTTATCATCAGTAGAGGACTTATGTAAGAATATGGCCCAAACATCTCTCTTCATTGCCTCCAGATTTTCTTTATTTCTCCTAATTGCCTGCTAACAGTATATCCGTAAGTTTTCTATAACAACTACTCGCAATCACACTTGAACAAAACTAACCGCGTGTTTGAAAGCGTGTTGTTTACGAACAGCAGAAACAAAAGAATACCGACCGTTGCATTCCAAGGATAGCCAACACACTCGGGAGTAAAAAAATCCCTAACGTGCTATGTAGGGGATATTAAGATCAAAAATATATGCAGGAAAGTGGGTGACAGAAAAGTGGGCATGGCACATAAACACACGTGCTAGGAAAATGCTGTTTAAATGCTCGAAAAATTTTTTTCAGCAAAATCCTTTTCAGAGTACTTAAATAAAACCTTAATCTATCGAAATATGATGAAAACCGAAAATCAATTTTTTAGACCTGAACCACGGTAGCCACAACGTACGAAATAAAGGCAGTGATAAGTATCACAAGTCTGAGATTGAAGTTTTTGCCTTTGGAGAGAGTGTAATGATATGAGCAAAAATGTAATTGAGTCACCGTAGACGCTGGTTGACAAGGGTAAGACATTGAAACATTTTGGTCTCAAAATAAGCAAAGCTAGTCAGCCAATAGAGCACCCGTTACAGTAACTTCACCATAGAAGATATAATGTGGGACAAGTGCACTAGTTCCAATACATCAGCTATATGTCGGGAGCAGACAGTCGAGGGGCAGCACGTTTCAAAGGTAAAGTACAAAAAGGATTTCAGAGTTAACTGTCTTGAGAGAAAGTTTCATTGGCCCATACAGGTTCCTCTAAAATATTAATTAGAACTCTACATGAGCCTTTTTGCACCGTTTACGACATGTAGCTTAAAATGTGTGTTCATCTCAACAAAGATATCACTATATTGTACACTGGGAACATAGACGCGATAAAATAAAGGATGATGATATATGCAGTCAACTATAGTCATTGAACTTAACCTGTACTCACTCCAGAAAAAATTGCTCAGGCTACCTTAAAAGAAAGTATTTAAAAGACAATCAGGACATTGTTTGGGAAATAACTGGAAGGTGGATTAAAAAGGGTGCACGTCGTAAGTCAAGTAATGTGTTCTAAATGGGCAAAAGTTGAGAGAGCTTGTTTATTGCAACTGAGGGATTGGAACCTGTTTTCGGTGATGAATATGACAATGATTTTCATATCAATAAAAGTGAGAAGCGTATTATTATTTTATCTCCGGTTCTACTAAACCCATTTATATGGCAACAAATCTAATGAACATTATTGTATATTTTTTCATTGTAGAAAACTTCAGAACTGTGTGTTATCAAGGTGTTACAGAAACATCAGAGTGTCTATTCCCAGTGTTGAGATTATTAATAATTTATGTGAAGACATTGAGCCAGACACAAAATTTTGGTACTGTTTAAAAACATTAAATAACGCAATTCCTTGTCTGGGTTCATGAATCAGAAACCAGAAGCAAATGCAGCCGAAATTTCTGTTCCCCTATTCTACAAACATATTAAATATGTGCAGCGTACTCTAAGAATATATTTTTCTGTCTTTTTCTGCAAGGGACGAGTGAAATTCTAGCGTTGACGACGCACACCAGTATTTCACCTCGCTTGTCTTGCCAGAGAAATTGTAGGAGATAACACACTCCGTAATGACCCAAAAATGTTTGAAAAACGGCCAAATTAATGGACGGGTGGACCCTTTAAAAACTGACAAACGTTTGCGCATGTGTTGCAAAAAGATGTGAGCTGACGTCCCATTATCTCTGATGCTGGAGGTCTTAATAGCCGAAAGGGATGCGCTTACCCCCACGTGATACTGACGAAGTTTCTCTCCTGTGAGTAACATTTTCAACTGGTAATGTAAGACATAATTAGCGACGTTGTTCTTTGCATCACATCCCATGAAGATTTTTTTATTAAATTTTAGTCTAACCCGATCATAAATATTCTGTAGCAATGAAATTCTTTCAGCTACGAAACCCGAGAAAATTTCGTTCTGTACAGTTCACAGGTTTTTGTAGTCAAATTCTTTGGAAGTCACTTGTTGATATTTATTGACAGTATCGCTACACGGTGACGTAAAGTAATTTCTGCAGGCCGTTTTCGTCCACCTGAATAAGCTTGTGACTATTTGTGGCAGTGTTATTGGCATTTTTATAGCTCTGTTTCAGTGTAGTGAGCTTGTAGAGCACCAGAAGTGTTAGAATAGCAGTTTTCGACGATATGTCGGCGGCTTTTTACAGCACTGTTGTTCTGCCATTACGAAGCGCTATCCATGTCAATTTGTAGACTACTTCATTTAAGGCGAAAACTGTAATAATACATGAATGAAATTTTTACTCTACAGCGGAGTGTGCGCTGATATGAAATTTTCTAGCAGATTAAAACTGTGTGTCGGACCGAGACTCGAACTCGGGACGTTTGCCATTCGCGGGCAAGTGGTCTACCACTGAGCTACCCAAGCACGACTCACGACCGCTTCTCCCAGCTTCAATTCTACCAGTGCCTCGTCTCCTACCTTGCAAACTTCACAGAAGCTCTTCTGCGAAGGTCCCTAGTTCGAGTCTCGGTTCGGGACACAGTTTTAATCTGCCAGGAAGTTTTATAATAATACGTGGTTTCAAGATTGTGGTGATTTGATTGTGTTAATTAGACTTCTGACCGTTCTATATACGGCTGATTACAGTTAGAAAGACATGCACGTTACTTTCGATATACATGCGGAATCATCTGGAGGTGTCCACAGCTCGTGGTCGTGCGGTAGCGTTCTCGCTTCCCACGCCCGGGTTCCCGGGTTTGATTCCGGGCGGGGTCAGGGATTTTCTCTGCCTCGTGATGACTGGATGTTGTGTGATGTCCTTAGGTTAGTTAGGTTTAAGTAGTTCTAAGTTCTAGGGGACTGATGACCATAGATGTTAAGTACCATAGTGCTCAGAGCCATTTGAACCATCATCTGGAGGCAGATGCATTTTTGCCGCTGTAGGTGTCGAACTTAAATGGAAATCGTCGCAAGACAGTTCGCTGAATTTTTTTAATGAACTGTAAATGAACCTCACAGATACGGCTTAGTTTTCTGATTTTTACTGAGCTTTTTACCGTATACGTTTTTCTTCTGTAAAATGAGGACAGATAAGAGTAAAGGAAGTAATTTCGACCTATAAACACAGCGTGTAGTCGATCATTTTAACGGTAACAAAATTATAAGCTACAGCTATCATTTTAGATACCAGAAATTTGTATCCTCAGTTTACATAAATTTTCGACTGAAAACGAAATGGAGGAATAATCAATCGAAATTAAGTACAGCAAAATACAACTTAAAAATACATCGTGTGTCTATTAATATCACTGTTGTTGCAAAGTATCTGAGAATGTTGTACCATGACCTAATTTTCGTTGTATATTTAAATAAGTGAAATAAATTTGCAGGGCACAAAACTGACAACATTGAGAATGTTTATTGAGATCTGATAGAACAAATGTTGAATTACAACGTAGACACAATGAATCCAAAGCAATTTTGAACTGTAATTACTACCAGGGAAACAGCGAAGCATTAGTTGACATAAAATATTCAGCCTTAGAAAAGTTTAACTATCGATGACTGATCAATGCACAACTGGAAGTAGGCACACTGACGTGTAACACAAACCTCATAATATAAACATCCATCAAATTTGTGTCGCCGGCCGCTGTGACAGAGCGGTTCTAGGCGCTTCAGTCTGGAACCGCGCGACCGCTACGGCCGCAGTGTCGAATCCTACCTCGAGCATGGATGTGTGTGATGTCCTTAGGTTAGTTAGGTTCAAGTAGTTCTAAGTTCTAGGGGACTGATGACCTCAGATGTTAAGTCCCACAGTGCTCAGAGCCATTTGAACCATTTATTGAAATTTGTGTCTTATCTGTGGAAAAAGTCGGGACTGTGCTATTTCGTTATAAAAACTGCTACTACAGTGTATAACTACTCTTTCTTACACTTTTTACCATAAGACACAATGATACATGGTCATAAAGTCAGGAACAATGAAGCGTTCAGTTTCCAGTCTGTCTTTAATTAAAATACACTTTTTACCACCATAAGAAACAGAGTTTCTATATGTTCATGAAACTTAAATTTTCTTTATACGTTACTGAATCTGTTAACAGTGAAATAAGGGAAGAGTATTTTCTAATATAGAATATCAAAACCAATGAACCTAGTGTACTTGACAGTCTTTCAACCGTATTACTGAACGCGACTCACAAGATAGTTGCTCGCGTTTTGATGTATACACTTTATATTCCAGGCAGACAGTTTCATCTTAAAACATTAATCAAGAGAAGGAAGCTTTTGTTACTATAAGTAGCTAAGATTAAGAATAATGTTCCTTCCAGTCTTCTTCTTATGTGCATTACGTAATAATGTTATTCTAACAACAAATATCATTTATACTTTGTCAGAGGGAAAGTTTAGAAGTGCAACATTTTTCAGGAACACAGTGATGGTGCTTGCGTTTGTTATATGGAGCTCATTAGTTTATGGGAACGAAAAACTGAACTAAAAGACAAATATATAGTGTCGAAGAAAAAGTGATATTAATGTTCCTAGGTTCAGTTTCTAATATGTTAGAATCCGAATTTCCCGTCTTTTCGCAGAGGTAATTTTAGGCCTGGTAATGAGAATGGAAGTACCACAACTAAATATACATGAGAGCGTTCTACAGCCACTGTTTACTCACAAATAAAGCTATAGAGCATCAGAATGTTGTTAGATTTGAGAAGATACAATGGGAAATTGGTGAGAGAATCAACTAAAGCAATAAGAGTATGAAGAAAAAAATAGAAATCTACATTGAGTATACATCACATAGTAGACAGCGTAGTAATTAACAACCGAGAGAAAATTGTACAAGCAAGTGAGGTTTCATTACAAAAGATGAATTAAGAGTACAGGTAGTTGACAATTAAAATTATGACATACCAAATGAAGTGTGTAAAGTCATTCGAGGTACGAAGAAAGGACGGAGTTCCAATAGAAATAATAAAATAAGACCATGGTGCCAATACTATATCAGCTGTCCTAGTTTTCAGTTCCTTAAACGGACAAAACCAATGAGGAATACGGTTTAATAAGATATGTTTGAACTACCTTCGTTTTCCTGATGCCAATGTACGTTTGCTATTATTGCATATAAATTTCAACATAGAACATGAAAACTTAACATAGTGCAATTTCAGGGCCAGCCTGAAAATGAATTATAATGAGAACAAAATAAAATGTAACCTACCATCGAAAAGAAAATAGTAGAAATTAAATAAAATTCATAGGAATAATCGGTGTTGTTTTGTATTTAAGGCTGAGACTGCACAGTCACATAAAGAAGTCAGCAAGAAGTAAAAATGACCTGGAATTCTTTTCGTAAACTAAATAGTCTTCGAACAAAAAACGGTCGCGCGGTTCCAGACTGAAGCGCCCAGAACCGCTCGGACACCCCGGCCGGCCATGGATGTGGGTGATGTCCTTAGGTTAGTTAGGTTTACGTAGTTCTAAGTCTAGGGGAATGATGATCTCAGATGTTAAGTCCCATAGTGCTTAGAGACATTCTTTTGTGTACACTATCTGATCATAAGTATCCAGACACCCCTATGTAATGTGGAATTGACCACCTGATGTAACGAGACGCGGGGAGTCTTGTGTTGGCACCACAGAAGCAGTAACAGTAGGATGGATCGACAGGAGCGCTCAGTTTGAAACGAGGACTAGTCATCGGATGTCACCTGAGTAACAAATCCGTCAGGGACATTTCAGCACTTCCCAAGGTGCCCAAGTTGACTGATGGTGGTATGATTGGGAAGTGGAAGAGCGAGGAAACAACCACGGGTAAATGAAGACCACGCAGATCTCATACATGATGAGCCAAAACATTATGACCACCTCAATAATAACTTATTTGTCTGTCTTTGGAACGAAGTACATAACTGATTCTGCGTATCAGGGATCTGAAACATTGTTGGTAGGCTTGTGGAGGTGTGTGGCATTAGATGTCTACGTACAGATCATGTAATTGGTATAAATAAGGGGCCGCTGATCTACGTACGCGGTGATGGTGCCCAACAGCGATCCAAATGGGTTCCATAAGATTTACGTCAGGCTAATTTGGCAGCCCAGACATCAATGTAAGTTCACTATAATGCTCCTCAAATCACTGTAGCAAGTTCGTAACTCCGAGACACGGACAATTATACTGCTGAAACATGACATCGCCGTCGGGGAAGACATCAAGCATGAAGGGATGCAGCCGCGCGGTTTTAGCCGAGCGGTCTTAGGCGCTGCAGTCATGGACTATGCGGTTGGTCCCGGCGGAGGTTCGAGTTCTCCCTCGGGCATGGGTGTGTGTGTTTGTCCTTAGAATAATTTAGGTTAAGTAGTGTGTACGCTTAGGGACTGATGACCTTAGCAGTTAAGTCCCATAAGATTTCACACACATTTGAACTTTTTTTTTTTTTTTTTTTTTTTTTTTTTTTTTTTTTTTTTTTTTTTGAATGGATGCAGGGGTTCGCAACTGTCAGCATGTCTTCGATTACTACCACAGGTCCCATGCGAGCACAGGAGAATGTTTCCCATAGCATAATACTGTTCCCACCAGCCTGCGTCCGTGGCACACTGCACGTTTCGAGCCGTCGTTCACTTCGATGACGGTGTTTGTGGAGGCGACCATCGACAAAGTGTAGCAAAAATGTGATTCACCCGAAGACTCAACACGTTTCCATTGATGGACTGTCGAATTCCGACTGTCCAGTGTCCACTGCAATCGTAATTTTGATGTCGTGGGGTAAACATGTGAACACGTAAGGGTGGTCTGCTGCGGAGCTCCATGTTCAACAATGTACGATGAACGGTGTGCTCCGAAACACTTGCACATGCACCAGCATTGTGCTCTTTCGGCAGAGATGCCACAGATCACCATCTACCCTGCTTTACAGAACAGACAAGCTTCCGAACCCCAAGTTCTGTGAAGAGTCGTGGACGTCCAATCATTTAGCGCCTAGCAGTTTCACTGTCCTTCTACCTCTTTCCGTATGTGCTCACGACAGTAGCACTTGAACATTCGACCAACTTCGCCGTTTTCGAGATACTCGTACACAGGTTCTGCGCAATAATTATCTGCCCTTTGTCAAAATCGCTTATCTTTATGGATTTCCCTATTTGCTCCACATATCGTCGCTAAGGTGATCCCCGGTCCGTGTCTGCTCCATTTACATAATTTTGTTTCCGTATCACGTGCCAGCAACGCCATCAGGCGGCATCCAACGTCTCGGTGGGCAGTGGTCATAATGTTTTGGCTTTTCAGTGTATGCTGACGGACAGAGACCATCGAGCATTGTGGAGGATGGTTATAAAAAATCGCCTGAAATCAGCGGATGGAATCATTCGTGAGTTCTAAAGTGCTACCAGCTGTTCAGCTAGCACAGTGACTAAACGTAGGGAGTTAAAAAGATTGAGATACAACAGTCAAGCAGCTCTTCATAAGCCACATATTTCTGTAGTCAGTCCTAAGCGACACTTGAGGTGACGTAAAGAGCGACAATGGATGGGTGCAAACGAGTGATTTGGCGTGATAAATCACACTATACCCTGTGGCACCCTATGGAAGAGTAAGTAAGGAGATGGTCGTGTTACGGTGTGGGAATATTTTTCTTGGTGAGGGTGAGGTCCCCTTGCTGAGCTTAAGAAAACGATAAATGTGGAATGAACACATGTTAGAGCATTCTGCACTGCATGCAGTAGAGGAACAGTTCGGAGACGATTACCTTTTGTGTCAGCATGACAATGCACCCTGTCATAAAGCAACATCTGTGAGGCAACTGTTTGTGGACGACAATATTCCTGAAACGGACTGACCTGTCCACAGTCCCGACCTGAACCAAAGGGAACACCATCGGGATGCGTTAGAACGTCGAATCTGCTCCAGACACCAGCGTCCAACATCACTGCGTTCTCCGGTCTCAGCACTTAAGGAATAATGGGCTACTCTTCCTCCACAGACATTCGAACACCTCACTGGAAGTTTGAATGCATATTCATCGGAGTTAAAGGCGTTGTAGAGGCGGAAGGTGGGCACACCTCTTATTAACGTCCACTAATTAGTGTCTGGATATTTTTGATCAGAAAAGGTACATCGACACTTGAGACTTAAAGGCCGAGTAAGCTTTTGTTATTTGACGAGGGGAACTTGAATAGCCTAGATAGATTTTTGAGAGACAACATCGTGTACAGCAAGCTGTTATTTTAAAATAGTGCCTTATTTAAAATAGTACCTTACTAACTAAGCACTACTAGGTAGTTTCGAACTTTGCTCGTTCTCAAATGGGTAACAGATGTTGAGACACCAACCTGGTAAATTTTATAAAAAAAAATCCACGTGTCATTCACAGTTATGCCTAGCATGGTGGTCAATGTACGCGACCTAAAATCATTGTTTGTCTTCCCGTTGTTTACGTTTATAAGTGGTTCTTTTATTGTATATTATTACTGTTGTTCTAGCAACTACTGTTACTCCGTGCATATTATATTTGGGTCGTGTGCAGCCAAGATTATCCTACGCATAACTGCGCATGGCATGTGATTTTTGTCTTTTGCAACTTACGTGGATGATGTATCCACATCTGTTATGAACTTGTGAACGAGCAAAGCTGGAAACGAGCTACTGTGCCCAGTAATATACAGCTAGCTCACGATTGCCTGCCTTTTTGCTAACCTGAGACTGCACGGATAACCGGAAACACAGAATCCAAAAGAAACATTTTTTTAGTGAAAACTGCCATTTACTGTATCAACAGAACGTGATTCATGGCACATTTCAGTGTCCACTGCAATATGTACGCGTTACTCCCGGAAACAAAGAGGTGAAAGTTGTCTGTCTTCATCTCATAGGAAAATGGCTACGCAAATATATAGACAGGAAATCGGCCAGTAATTTTTACAAAGTCAGAGAGCCCACATTTAAGTTAAGGTGAAATGGGAGCGAGCGGAAAAGTATTTCAACGATGTCCAATGGTGGAACTCGAGTACGCATTGTCTTTCCGCGGTACCATTTGAGGCAAACGCATATTAGAGTATGAGTTGTAATTACATGAAAATCCTCCAGGTTTCGTTTTTTTATTTTTTTCAAAATTCCTTGAGCTATGCACCGACAATCAGCAAACCGTGTTATCCGCATCGAGGTATTCGAGAGTTTGCTGTACTGTTTTAAAACAACATCCTTGGGGGAACGATGTCGTACCTGGGAAAACGTATTACTATTCGGGTATGAGTATTTTTACCCTAAGAATAATTTAGAACTTTGAGGATATAAAAGTCAGTAAGTTAACATAAAGATGTCGTCTTTTAGACTTCTATTCCGCAGTCGCAATTTTATAAGTGATATGGATGATATGCGATATATTCCGTCCTTGCGATATTAATGAAAAAAAAATGTAATATTTTCCTTACCTGAGATCTTATGGAATGATATTCTTGTGTTTATCCTCACTTACGCAAAAAGTATTCATTGTTCAAAAGAAAGTACCCTAAATATACACTCCTGGAAATTGAAATAAGAACACCGTGAATTCATTGTCCCAGGAAGGGGAAACTTTATTGACACATTCCTGGGGTCAGATACATCACATGATCACACTGACAGAACCACAGGCACATAGACACAGGCAACAGAGCATGCACAATGTCGGCACTAGTACAGTGTATATCCACCTTTCGCAGCAATGCAGGCTGCTATTCTCCCATGGAGACGATCGTAGAGATGCTGGATGTAGTCCTGTGGAACGGCTTGCCATGCCATTTCCACCTGGCGCCTCAGTTGGACCAGCGTTCGTGCTGGACGTGCAGACCGCGTGAGACGACGCTTCATCCAGTCCCAAACATGCTCAATGGGGGACAGATCCGGAGATCTTGCCGGCCAGGGTAGTTGACTTACACCTTCTAGAGCACGTTGGATGGCACGGGATACATGCGGACGTGCATTGTCCTGTTGGAACAGCAAGTTCCCTTGCCGGTCTAGGAATGGTAGAACGATGGGTTCGATGACGGTTTGGATGTACCGTGCACTATTCAGTGTCCCCTCGACGATCACCAGTGGTGAACGGCCAGTGTAGGAGATCGCTCCCCACACCATGATGCCGGGTGTTGGCCCTGTGTGCCTCGGTCGTATGCAGTCCTGATTGTGGCGCTCACCTGCACGGCGCCAAACACGCATACGACCATCATTGGCACCAAGGCAGAAGCGACTCTCATCGCTGAAGACGACACGTCCCCATTCGTCCCTCCATTCACGCCTGTCGCGACACCACTGGAGGCGGGCTGCACGATGTTGGGGCGTGAGCGGAAGACGGCCTAACGGTGTGCGGGACCGTAGCCCAGCTTCATGGAGACGGTTGCGAATGGTCCTCGCCGATACCCCAGGAGCAACAGTGTCCCTAATTTGCTGGGAAGTGGCGGTGCGGTCCCCTACGGCACTGCGTAGGATCCTACGGTCTTGGCGTGCATCCGTGCGTCGCTGCGGTCCGGTCCCAGGTCGACGGGCACGTGCACCATCCGCCGACCACTGGCGACAACATCGATGTACTGTGGAGACCTCACGCCCCACGTGTTGAGCAATTCGGCGGTACGTCCACCCGGCCTCCCGCATGCCCACTATACGCCCTCGCTCAAAGTCCGTCAACTGCACATACGGTTCACGTACACGCTGTCGCGGCATGCTACCAGTGTTAAAGACTGCGATGGAGCTCCGTATGCCACGGCAAACTGGCTGACACTGACGGCGGCGGTGCACAAATGCTGCGCAGCTAGCGCCATTCGACGGCCAACACCGCGGGTCCTGGTGTGTCCGCTGTGCCGTGCGTGTGATCATTGCTTGTACAGCCCTCTCGCAGTGTCCGGAGCAAGTATGGTGGGTCTGACACACCGGTGTCAATGTGTTCTTTTTTCCATTTCCAGGAGTGTAATTATGTGCTGGGTTCACTCCCTTACATCTTGCAGTGCTCTCTTATTAGAAACAGCGTCACAGTACATTTATTCGATTATGAAATTTAAATTTTGTTATCAATAGTCCATTTGAGTTGAAGGGTAACAGAGATATTTAGGTACAATACTAGAAGGAAATGTGAAGTGCGTTACCCCTTAATGAATCTAAATTTGGCTCAGAAGACGGGTAAATATGCGGCTAGAAAACTCTTTGACAATCTACCCACGGAAAGTAGACGCCGGCCGGAGTGGCCGTGCGGTTCTGGGCGCTACAGTCTGGAACCGAGCGACCGCTACGGTCGCAGGTTCGAATCCTGCCTCGGGCATGGATGTGTGTGATGTCCTTAGGTTAGTTAGGTTTAATTAGTTCTAAGTTCTAGGCGACTGATGACCTCAGAAGTTAAGTCGCATAGTGCTCAGAGCCATTTTTTTTTTAAAGTAGACGATAGATGTTTCTACTTACCATATCTATTTATATCAGACAGGAAGGTTTGAATTGAAATAATTAGTTATTTGTATAGAAAAAAACCGTAAATTGTGAGTGTGTAGCCACATACTGTAACTATTTTTTTCGTCTTCATGTACTCGTATATAAGGCGTTTAAAAATGTGTCACGTGTTCCTAGACGAGGTGATATTGGTCAAAGCTGCAAGAAAAGCTCCTATAATGATCAGTTCGAAAACCAATACCTGTTGAGATATAGACCGTTCTCTTTGTGGCGAGTAATCTGTAGTATTCCGTAATGTAGGTAGGATTCACAAGACACGGCATAGTGGATAACCGCAACACGCACGAGTGAACAGATACACATACACAAACAGTCATGGAGGTGCGCGATCAGGATCGCTTCAATGTCGATGTATGGGCAGGAACTGTCGATGACAGACGCATAGGTCCATACAATTTACGAAATACTGTAGATTATCGATTTCTGTGTAACGCCAATTTCTACACTATGAATAACCAACGACTGTGGTTTATGCACGACAGGGCATCACGCGTTTCCTATGGATCGTCCGACACTACTCCGCTACGTCTCATGGGCGATCTATTGATCGAGGATGTTCGGTTGTATTTCTGACCATGGAAACATTTAAGGGCATTGACGTACGACCAACCCATCGGCAAAGTGCAGACGTTACAGGAGAATGTGAGCAGTGCATGTGCTGCAATCGGAATGGGCCAGGTGTATTTGAAGCAGTGCGTGATTCACTGCGAAGGAAGGCTGAAGGAAGTTTCAGGCCGTGCGGTAGCCACAAGCAGCTCTTCCTATAGTGTCTACTTCTACGTAACATACATATGGGTTTGAAAGGACAGATTGGTCCTATCGCAACGTGTTTGGGTTTCCAGAAGTATCATTATAGGAAACTTCCATCTAATTTTGAACAATACTATCTCCTGTAGGACTGTGTGAAACTTATACACCCCCTATATGTGATCTAAGTTTGTTCTATTGACAGGTTCCACATAATAACGCAAACAGGTACGCACGCAGCAGCATGCGGTACGTAATATGTTTCAGAATGCAAAATCAATTTTTTTGCTTGGTTCATACCTCGGCTTCTGTTGGTGATAGAAAGGTAGGGTCGAGTGTTTTGGATAGCCCTTGTGCTAGGGACCATTTATATGCCCAATGGAACGATCGTCTCACTGTAACTGTCCTACAGAACAGTGTCAAAATTTGGTAAATGGAGCAAATCGGTTGGCTCTTTCTTCATTATATGTGGTTGGTGGTGCGTCTTAAGGGGCTTATGGAGACACCACATAGTTTGTGGATGGTTCCTGAGAAAATCCGAAAAACATGGTTTTTGAGTCGAAAACGTAGTTTATAAAATGACGTAACTCGGAGAAATAAAATTTAAAGTATCTCTGTTGTTATCAGAAAGGCTCTGGGAACCTCATGTTACAGTACTGAAGTCATGCAGATTTTTTTGTGCACATAAAATCTAGTCTGAGGTGTCAAATTAGTTCTGCGTTATTTCAGTTTCACATAAGTAAAGTATTAAGAGTTTACTGACCCATAAAGTTCTTTTCAAATTAGTAACACGCTCTGGTGTAGCAGGGAAAAGAAGGGAACCAGCGGAAAAATGCTTCTATCGCAACACAAAATAACCTAATATGCTCTTGAAAAGTGAGGTACCAGCTGCCTCATTCTACCTTCCTCGGCACGGTTAAAAATTTTCCCAAAACGTTTGGCGTGCGAACATATTCGTGCTCTTTTATGTTGAGACACAATGAGACAGTGGCAGTGGGAAAGGGACGAAAACGTAATAAAGTTTCGATAATTGTAGACAGTGGTTGTGGGATAGAAAAGACGAAGGAAATAATGATATTGTGAGACAAAGAGAGGGGCACAGTGTCAGTGGAACACACTTGAGAGTAACAGATCAGTGCTAGGAAAAGAACGAAGGAGACAGTACCAGTGGGAAAGGAATAAAGAAAAGGAGAAAGTGTAAGTGGGTGAGAGCCAGTGATAATGAGAGACAGAATCTATGACAGCGGGGAAGAGAGAGATAGTGACAGTGAGAAGAGACAGCAGCAGAGGGGAGGAATGAATGAGACAGTAGAAGTAAGAGAGAGCAAGAGGGAAATAGTGACAGGAGGGGAGACAGTTGTAGTAGGACAGAACGAAGGAGAGTGTGGCTGTGAGACAGTGGAGAGTGGCAGTTATGGAGACACAAAGAGATAATGACTATGAGTTGGGCTGAACGACTGAGTGAGAATGGAAATGTGGGAGTGGATGAACAGAGCGACTTACAACGACGGAGTAATGGGTGTAAGCTAGTTACGTATAGGGGAGCTCGTGGGCACGAGAGGCGAGCTACATGTTTAAAAGAGCATGAATATGTTCACATGACAAAATTTGTGGGAAGATTTTTAAAGGTGCTGAGGAGGGTGGGATGAGTTAGTTGGTACCCCACTTTCCAGTTAGAGCATTTTAAAACAGGAGCTTATTAGCCTTTTTGTGCTCCGATAGGAGTATTTTTCCGCTGGTCTTGAATATAATCCATGGAACAAGTAACAGAGAAGGACGTGTTGTCAATAAGTCTGTTGGGAGAAGATTGAAAAATTAATTATCATGTCCCCCATAACACAGTATTTACACAGCAGCTTTCCCTCAGGAATAATAAAAGACAACGTCCGAGCAGCTACAACTTGTGAAAGGAGATTAGTCAACCTAAAATTGCATACACTTCGTCAGAGTGGCGTACGCAAAGCTACTGGTTGGCTAAGTGCGCGTTAAAAAGCAGCCGTTTAACAATGACGGTTTAAAGATGGCACGAAATTGCGTGGAGAGGCCGGCGGGGCATCCTCGACAGAAAAACTAGGAGCAGAATGGCTTCCGGTTGCGAGGGCAGCGCGCCTTCCGCGGTGGCGCAGTATTTTACGTGCGGGCGCGCAGAAATAAAGCTGGCCCGAGCGTCAGGTGAAGAGAAGCGGAGGGGCGACTCTTTGTCCGGCCGCGGGACGCCCGCCGCAGAGCGTACAACTCAGTAACGCTTTCCGACAACAATTAATTCCCAATTACCATAAATCCGGAGCGCGCCGGCCACAAAGCAAGTCTGCACTTCCCCGGCCGCGACCTAACGCCTCGCATAAACAATAGACTAATCGTGTAATTGCGAGGCCGGCGACCGGCCCAGCGCGCTCGACGCTCTCCTCGGAATGAGGATCATAAAAATTATCAGCGCGCTCGCAATAAAACCGAACCCTTCTTGCGCACCCACCTCCCCTGACAACAAAGCTCTCCCTTCACCAGAAAATAAGTTGCTTTAATTTTCGAGCGCTTCACGCATAATTTAATTACCGGAGGAGCGGCGTCCCGTTTAGGTGCTACACGCGTCCCCTCTGCCGATCGCCGGGCACTTCGCAAACAAGTTCTCTCCTCCCGCTTCCGCTCGCCCTGCCGGGACGGATATTTCAATCTCGGCGCGGTCCCAGCACAGTTTTTAACTCTTCGCCTCCGATCGCGAGCTATTCGCTGTCATAAAATAAACAAACGCCGATAGTTAATTAACTAATGCAAAACTGCAGCTCCGAGTTGTAAATCGAATAACTCGCAGCTTGCAAATTGCTGAAATAGGAGGTAAGAGGGATATATCTGGTATATTTATGACCAGAAAGGCTTTTTTTTCTGTTCACTTGTACATACTACGTTCAGTACTCGTAAAATTCGAATCGGAGCTATCGAAGCAAGTAATCTGTGTTCATACATCTACGTGTCAAAGTGACGGAAAAGTTAATTCCGTAATTGCTTCCGAGAGGAGAATCTCATCGACTGGACAGACCTGGGCACAGCTCTCCTCTGCAAAACGCCCCCAAGGTCGCTGCAGCAACCTAGAATCTACGTTCAGAAAGAGCATATGGGGAGAACTAAACAGCGACGCAACGCGTGGAAAATTAAAATCAACCATGGAAAAGGCAACTAATGATCTTCACCAATAGTCTTAAGTTACTAAACCTTCCCTCGTCCCCCCCCCCCCCCCCCCACCAGCCCAACAACCACACACATTGTGTAAGTAGGCTGTTTAGGTTTTTATATTGGTAACGCCACGTAGCGCTCTGTATGAAAATCACTGACTGTGCTGTGTGCAGTCTGTGGCTGGTTTGCATTGTTGGAATTTGCTATTGTAGTGTTGCGCAGTTGGATGTGAACAGCGCGTAGCGTTGGGTTGGGCAGTTGGAGGTGAGCCGCCAGCAGTGGTGGATGTGGGGAGAGAGATGGCGGAGTTTTGAGAGCGGATGATCTGGACGTGTGTCCATCAGAGACAGTAAATTTGTAAGACTGGATGTCATGAACTGATATATATATATATTATGACTTTTGAGCACTATTAAGGTAAATACATTCCTTGTTCTCTAACAAAATCTTTCATTTGCTAACTATGCCTATCAGTAGTTAGTGCCTTCAGTGGTTAGAATCTTTTATTTCGCTGGCAGTGTTGGCGCTCGCTGTATTGCAGTAATTCGAGGTACGAAGATTTTTGTGAAGTCGGTGATTCATGAAAGGTATAGGTTATTGTTAGTTAGGGCCATTCTTTTGTAGGGATTTTTGAAAGTCAGATTGCGTTGCGCTAAAAATATTGTTTGTCAGCTTAGTGTTGATCAGAATAAGTAAAGAGAGAAATATCTGAGTAGGTTCGGTTTTGCTCAGCTCTTTGAAAATCAAATAATGTAAGAGGTTTATCAGCACAGTAATTCATAAATTCTCTAAGGGGACGTTTCAATTGAAGACACTTGTAACGAAGGCTGCCCCATTTCTATCGTCTCTACCCACAGTTAAAAACCAAAGCTCTCTACACAAAGGTTAAGCTACTACGGGGGGATTTCAAAACGTGTGTCACAAATTACACTGTCAAGTAAAATTAATGTGGGCCACCTGTAAAATGTCTGAATAACCATATTTTGAAGCCGGCCGAAGTGGCCGTGCGGTTAAAGGCGCTTCAGTCTGGAACCGCAATACCGCTACGGTCGCAGGTTCGAATCCTGCCTCGGGCATGGATGTTTGTGATGTCCTTAGGTTAGTTAGGTTTAACTAGTTCTAACTTCTAGGGGACTAATGACCTCAGCAGTTGAGTCCCATAGTGCTCAGAGCCATTTGAGCCAACCATATTTTGAAGTGCAAAACGTGCAGGAAGAGAGTCAGTGAGGTTCTGGAAGGTTCGGCAGGGATGTGGAGTCAGGCTTACACCAGTGCCGTGGCCGCTGCACTAGGTTTCTCTCTTGAGGATCGAGGTGGTCCCACAGATTCTCGATTGGTTTCAGATCCGCGGAGTTTGGTGACTACTTGTGTTGATCCAGTGTGCCTTCCAGAATGACAAGATCACCCAGGGAATGCCTGGAAAACATTCCCCAGACCATAACGCTCTCTCCTGGTTGCAAGGTGTTTGCTTCCAGGCGTTGCACGCCGCACACATCAACGGCAATCTGTCTGATGGAACATAACACGTCATTCATATGAAAAGGTCACTGTCCCCAGTAAGTAGGCGTCCAGTTGCAGTATTGGTGTGTAAATTCCAGCCTTCGTCGCCGATGAGCACAAGCCATCATGGGTGCCTGACCCAGACGCCTGCTGCGGAGGCTACCTTCACTGAACAGGCATTGAGGAGACACTGTTGGTAGTCCCGTGGTTCATTTGGGCCGTCAGCTGCTCAACAGTTGCACGTCTGTTCGCCCGTACACACGTCCGCGGCCGTCGTTTACCTTTGTTGGCTACGGCCTTATAGCGCCATTTTGCCACGCAAGGTATACTTTAACCACAGCGACAGGCCAACGGCTTCTAAACTTAGCCGTTCTGGAAATGCTTCCACCCTTGAACCGAAAGCCAATGATCAAGCGCGTTTGGATGTCAGATAAAGCGCTCCGTTTCCACATTACGACATCGACTGCACTATTTTCCGTGTCCCCCCTACGCACTTTAATATACACTACTGGCCATTAAAATTGCTACACCAAGAAGAAATGCAGATGATAAACGGGTATTCATTTGACAAATGTTATACTAGAACTGACAATTGATTACATTTTCACGCAATTTGGGTGCATAGATCCTGAGAAATCAGTACCCAGAACAACCACCTCTGGCCCTAATAACGGCCTTGATACGCCTGGGCATGGAGTCAAACAGAGCTTGGATGGCGTGTACAGGTACAGCTGCCCATGCTGCTTCAACAAGATACCACAGTTCAGCAAGAGTAGTCATTGGCGTATTGTGACGAGCCAGTTGCTAGGCCACCATTGACCAGACGTTTTCAATTGGTGAGAGATCTGGAGAATGTGCTGGCCAGGGCAGCAGTCGAACATTTTCTGTATCCAGAAAGGCCCGTACAGGACCTGCTGAAATGTATGGTTTCGCAGGGATCGAATGAAGGGTAGAACCACGGATCGTAACACATCTGAAATGCAACGTCCACTGTAGGGTAGAACCACGGATTGTAACAAATCTGAAATGCAACGTCCACTGTTCAAAGTGCCGTTAATACGAACAAGAGATTACCGAGACGTGTAACCAATGGCACCCCATACCATCACAGCGGGTGATACGCCAGTATGGCGATGACGAATACACGCTTCCAATGTGCGTTCACCGCGCTGTCGCCAAACGCGGATGTGACCATCATGATGCTGTAAACAGAACCTGGATTCATCCAAAAAAACGACGTTTTGCCATTCTTGCACCCGGTTCGTCGTTGAGTACACCATCGCAGGCGCTCCTGTCTGTGATGCAGCGTCAAGGATAACCGCAGCCATGGTCTCCGAGCCGATAGTCCATGCTGCTGCAAAACGTCGTCGAACTGTTCGTTCAGATGGTTGTTGTCTCGCAGACGTCCCCATCTGTTGACTCAGGGACCGAGACGTGACTGCACTATCCGTTACAGCCATGCGGATAAGATGCCTGTCATCTCGACTGCTAGTGATCCGAGGTCGTTGGGATCCAGCACGGCGTTCCGTATTACCCTCCTGAACCTACCGATTCCACATTCTGTACACGAGGCATCACAACAACCTTTCACCATTCAACGCCGGTCAACTCCTATTTGTGTATGAGAAATCGGCTGGAAACTTTCCTCATGTCAGCACGTTGTAGGTGTCGCCAACGGCGCCAACCTTGTCTAAATGCTCTGAAAAGCTAATCATTTGCATAGCACAGCATCTACTTCCTGTCGGTTAAATTTCGCGTCTGTAGCACGTCATCTTCGTGGTGTAGCAATTTTAATGGCCAGTAGTGTAGTCTCCACTGGTAATGCAGCCACCTACCGTCTGTGAGTGGTTATCGCACGTTGACATCGAACATAGGCGGTGGTCACATTAATGTGACTGGACCGTGTATTATGGCAGGTCACGCAACCTTTATTGAGTGCTGCACTACACTTCAGAATGACACAGATACATGAGAATATTTTTGAACATTGCCACCAAGCCTCCGTAAAGAGTGCCGGAATGTTCTACCAGTCGTTTAATTCCTTGACGACAGAAATCTACTATTTGGTCACGGAGCCATTCAATAACCGCTACAGTCCGCAGCTCGTGGTCGTGCGGTAGCGTTCTCGCTTCCCACGCCCGGGTTCCCGGGTTCGATTCCCGGCGGGGTCAGGGATTTTCTCTGCCTCGTGATGACTGGGTGTTGTGTGATGTCCTTAGGTTAGTTAGGTTTACGTAGTTCTAAGTTCTAGGGGACTGATGAACATAGATGTTAAGTCCCATAGTGCTCAGAGCCATTTGAACTAATAACCGCTACGTGAAAATCCTCGACGTCTGAAAATATTCGACTGCTTTGAATCAGTCTATTGTCTGGACATTGTCGTCTGTGGTCAATTTCGATGGCCTTCCTTGCCAAACAGCATCACGTACGTCTGTGAGGCCTTGGCCAAATTGTTGGCACCATTTCAGTACGACTCGACGCGACATTGAATTTGGTCTTTATACCGCCAGAATTTCATAGCGAATCTGTGTGTAATTTATACGTTTTGTCTACGAGAATCGTACTGTCTGGCGTGTTTCAACTTTTTAGTACGTTTCCAGTTACCGCGCTGTTGCACTCCCACACTGTGATGCAGTTGTGAAGCATACTTTATGAAGTCCCGTCGTACCACACATATGCTACTACATTTCGTCTTCCGGGGATCGTAATTCCGATCCGTGGACAGAAAATACCATCACTTTTGCATTCAACACTTCTAAAACAAAGCGCGGAACATACGGGGCAGACCGGTTGTTCCACAACACAGATATTCGGCAACAGCTTTCTCGATCATCACCTTTCACCACCATAATACAAAAATCACGTTACTGTATGAGAAATTTCAAACTTCGCCTCGGCTCTTTATCAACCCACTGGGCCTAGAATTCCTACACTTTTCATATAAATCAACACCCATTTTATGACACAATAAACACATACACACGTATCTCTCAGATTTATCTCACGTCATTTCCCATATTCATTATACTGGATTCCTACACGTACCGTCTGGTGGGGCTTCTGTTACTTAAGATAATCACGCACAGCGACTTACCTCTGGTCTGGTCGTCAGAGTTACTTGCTAGAATCGATTTCCAGTCACCACAACACACTTTCCTCTGGCAGTATCGTATGATAGTCTACCTATTAAGGTGAGTGGTCAACGTAGATGGCTGCCAAGCGGAGGACCCGGGTTCGTTTCCCGGTACTGCAAAGGGTACTTTCTTGATGACAGGACTGCTATGGGGTACACTTGGCCTCGTGATGTCAATTGAGGAGCTACTTGACCGAGTAGTAGTGACTCCATGGTCTGGAAAGTCTGTAAAACGGCCGGGAGAGCGTTGTGATGACCACGTGCCCTCCTTACCGCATTCACATGACGCCGAAAGGCAGAGGATGGCACTGCGGCCGGTACACATCCCTTGGGCCCTCTCGGCCTGGCGTAGAGCTCGTCTTCTTTTTAGTATCGTATAATAATGTTCGGCATAGTGGTAAGGTTGGCAAGTGTACTTCTAAATGAAGCAGGTGGTTTTCGCTGTCAGAAAAAAAAGCTGATATTTAGTTAACTAATGCAAACTGCATACCCACTTTGTAAACTGAATAATTCGCAGGGATCAAATCATTGAAACAGAACTGAAGAGTTCTGTATCAACTAAATGTGTGACAAGGAATACTTTTCGTTTCCTTGCATATTATACGTACATACTCCCGAAATCGGAGTCGGAGCAATAAAAAGTTATTCTGCGTCCAAACATTTATACTTTTCAATGAAACTATATGGATCCGTAGAACTTTTCAAGTATCAGACATTAATGAAGTATATATGCAGACTGCAACTACAATGTGTACCAAGGGTACGAATCCAGGCTTTGCTACAAATTTTCATTCGTCGCTTCAGTCTGCATAGATACATCATTTGTATTTTTATTTGCTGAGAAGTTCAGCTCCTTAATTTGTCAAGAAGGCAAAACTGCATCGATGTAAATGAGAGATTAACTTTTTTCACTCTGGAGTAAATAAAAGTGACAATACCGTGTTTTGAGGAATGAATATCACTAGGTCAGTGCAGTGGGCGTCACAGTACGGCAGCATCGAGCAGTAAACGTTCAGATCGTACTGTAGTGATTACCAAGTGAAGACAATATCAGTGTAGCTCAGTGGTCAATTTTCGTTATATTCGGAAGGAGTGCGGCTCATCTTCGTTCGCCCATTTTGATTTATAAGTTTCGCGGTCTCCTTAACGATCTTAAGGCAATGCAGGGATGGTTCCTCAAAAAAGGTCATTGACTTACTTTCCCCTATAAGAACGGCGTACATGTACGTAAGTGTGTGTCTGTGTGTGTGTGTGTGTGAAGAAACACACGTGATCGATTATATATAAAAAAGATGTACCTGTTGTAGTGTACATCATACTGTCCTATGTTCACTAACAACAGCATTGTCTTAATAAGTAGCACTTTCTCGGGCGAGTTGGAAGAGTGGTTGGACACTGAAATGTTGATAAGGATGAGCGGAGTTCAAGTACTTCAGGTTTTCAATGGTTTCCCTAAACATTCCAAATTAGTTGCTGTACTGTATCACAGACAAACCGAAACAGAGCCAGTCCTCTATCGTTATCCAGCTGTGCTAATGGTCTGTCTCACACAACCGTTATGTGATATGGGGTGTAAACGTGGCTATTACCTTACTTTTTGCTTCTACGTTTTTCATGTACCTATTCAAGAAAGATGCTGTATTACTCTGAAATTGTAGCTAATAATACTTAAAGGCTGGTTGCTGCGATTTAACATTGTTAAGGCTTTCTAACTTCCTGACAACTTACAGATGATTTATATTGCTGAGGAAAGAACTTACGTTTGTCGTAAATTTCTTCGAAAAAGGGGAAAAACAGGAACTTGGTGGCAACATTTATTCTCCGAGGAAGAAAGTTTTTATTTACAGCTGCGAATGTACACCTAAATCCACTGATCAGCTGCAGTGCTTGGACTGAGAAGGCAGTGTTAATTTTGGTGAATGCTAAGTTTATTCCTTAAACTATCACGCTAGAATCTTTCTTAAATTGTTATCCATGTGCACTCCCTCAAATTGCCTTAGTAGACCTTGGTAGACGGGCGTCAACCTCCTCTTAGCTTAGTACACTTATAAGCATTCTGTTCTGTTCTGCTTCCGTCATTCGCCAATAAACAGAGTAACCTACGAGTGTATCAGAAAATTCATTTTCATGACGATGTACGTTTCACGTTTACACTCATTGCACTGAAATGTGGATATAATTTTTCTGCTGTTTGTAATATGAAGCTCGTAGTTAATAGGGTGGTGATTGCATAAATATAAGAAGGTGATATTAATTACTACTTCTGCTGCTTCAGTAAAATTCCACTTAGTATGTTGAAATCTATCATAAAAGAAACGTAATATTTTTTTGAAATGCCCATGTACTGCGAAGAGAGAGTGACGAACTTCGTAATCAATGCTTATAAACGCCAACCATTTTTTTTTTCTACGCCAAGATCGTCAGTGAATTAGTTTATGGAAAGTAATACTTGCGGTATCAGCTATGCAGGTAGCCTGAATTATCTGAGGTATTCATCACGTTTCTTTATTTAGCAGATTATCTCTATTTCCTTCATGCTACCGTCACAATTCCAAAGTTTAACATTTCTTCTGCTGGTGCCTCTTAAACGCGATCCACACTGTCAGTTCTCGAGATAGTGGGGAAAGATATCACCAGGACCTCGTGTCTGAAACCATCGCAACATTTGTTTGGAGTTATTTAATCTCTTGCTATTAATAAGCAACAATCACTGCATTCTAGCCAAGCCTGCGGGTTGCACTGTGTATTTGACCACGAATAGTATCTGCGCAATGTTCTCAGTACGTTACAAGTGTCGGTCGTGGTCAGAACAATGTTCTGTGTAGTTGTGAGTTTATTACTGTGCGACGGAGGTAACTACACTACTGGCCATTAAAATTGCTACACCACGAAGATGACGTGCTACAGACGCGAAATTTCACCGACAGGAAGAAGATGCTGTGATGTGCAAATGATTAGCTTTCCAGAGCATTCACACAAACCTGGCGCCGGTGGCGACAACTACAACGTGCTGACATGAGGGAAGTTTTCAACCGGTTTCTCATACACAAACAGCAGTTGACCGACGTTGCCTGGTGAAACGTTGTTGTGATGCCTCGTGTAAGTACGAGAAATGCGTACCATCACGTTTCCGACTTTGATAAAGGTCGGATTGTAGCCTATCGCAATTGCCGTTTATCGTATCGCGACATTGCTGCTCGCGTTGGTCGAGATCCAGTGACTGTTAGCAGAATATGGAATCGGTGGGTTCTGGAGGGTAATACGGAACGCCGTGCTGGATCCCAACGGCCTCGTATCACTAGCAGTCGAGATGACATGCATCTTATCCGCATGGCTGTAACGGATCGTGCAGCCACGTCTCGGTCCCTGAGTCAACAGATGGGGACGTCTGCGAGACAACAACCATCTGAACGAACAGTTCGGCGACGTTTGCAGCAGCATGGACTATCAGCTCGGAGACCATGGCTGCGGTTACACTTGACGCTGCATCACAGGCAGGAGCGCCTGCGATGGTGTACTCAACGACGAACCTGGGTGCACGAATGGCAGAACGTCATTTTTTCGGATGATTCCAGGTTCTGTTTACAGCATCATTATGGTCACATCCGTGTTTGGCGACATCGCGGTGAACGCACATTGGAAGCGTGTATTCGTCATCGCCATACTGGCGTATCACTTGGGGTGATGGTATCGGGTGTCATTAGTTACACTTCTCGGTCACCTCTTGTTCGCATTGATGGCACTTTGAACAGTGGACATTACATTTCAGATGTATTACGACCCGTGGCTCTACTCTTCATTCGATTCCTGCGAAACCCTACATTTCAGCAGCACCGCATGTTGCAGGTCCTGTACGGGCCTTTCTGTATACAGAAAATGTTCGATTGCTGCCCTGGCCAGCGTATTCTGCAGATCTCTCACCAATTGAAAACGTCTAGTCAGTGGTGGCTGAGCAACTGGCTCGTCATAATACGCCAGTCACTACTCTTGATGAACTGTGGTGTCGTGTTGAAGCTGCGTGGGCAGCTGTACCTGTACACGCCATACAAGCTCTGTTTAACTCCATGCCCAGGAGTATCAAGGCCGTTATTTCGGCCAGAGGTGGTTGTTCTGGGTACTGATTTCTCAGGATCTATGCACCGAAATTGCGTGAAAATGTAATCACATGTCAGTTCTAGTATAATGTATTTGTCCAATGAATACCCGTTTATCATCTGCATTTCTTCTTGGTGTAGCAATTTTAATGGCCAGTAGTGTAAATTCGAACGTGGGCGAACTGTTGGTGTCCATGTGGTGGATGCTTCCGTTACCAAAGTAGCCGAAGTGTCTAGTGTTTCAGGAAGCACCGTATCACAGAGTTTCGCCGTATACAACGAAAGCGGATAAACATCATCCAGTAAGTCACTACGCGGACGAAAGTATCTGTTGAATGATCGTGGCGGACGGTCGTTGAAGAGGATTGTAACGACGAATAGGAGCACGAAAGCTCGAAAAGCCACTGCAGAAATGAATTTCGCAATTGCGAACCCTGTCAGTACCAAAACAAGCTCCATAAGTGAGCTGGTAATCCAGAACCACAAATCGGTGATGTAAATGCCCGTAACTGGAAAACGTGGTTCCGATACCACTATAGCTGCACCATGGAGGAATGGAAGAAAGTCATTTGGTCGTATGAGTCTTGTTTCACATTGTTTCCAACTTCTGGTCGATCTTACGTCCCAAGAGTGAAACATGGCGCGGATTCGGAATTGATTTGGGCAGCCAAATCATTTTATTCCGTGGCTTCATGCTTACTCTGCAAGATCGCCTTACTGCCAAGATTATGTGACCATTTTGGCTCATCAGGCGCGTCTGATGGTATAATGTTTGTTCCCCAGTGGTGATGCAATGTACCAAGAAGACAGTGCCCTTGTTCATACTGCTCGCATCGTGCAGGAACGGTTTTGCGAGCATGGGGACGAATTGTCGCATCTCTCCTGGACACCATAGTCACCAGATCTCAATATTATTGAGACATTGTGGTCTACATTGGAGAGAAGACTGGGCGATCGCTATCCACCTCAATCATTGTTACCAGAACTCGCCACTGTTTTGAAGCTATAATTGTGGAAGATTCCCTTAAAACCACATAGGAGCTGTATTTATCAGTTCCGAGACGACTGGAAACTACTTTGTTGACGGACCCACAGCCTCACTTCTGCCTGCACCGCTTCATCACTATCAATGCGATATTCTCGAAGGTTTTCTTTAAATTCTGGAAACAGATGAAAACTGGATGGTGCCAAATTGGGACTGAATGGAGGATGATCAGTGACAGTGAACGCAAGGCATCGCCTTGTTACAGAAGTCGCAACGCTCCTGTGTTCTGCATTATCATGCTGAAGGGGAGTCTGTTCTACGTGTGGAACAACTCTTCGAATTCGAAACTCAATTGCAGCACACTATTTATCACACACCGACATAATTACGTTACGCACCACCATGTTACACTACACCATTCAGACCCCTCTAGCGGCAGAATGCCGTAAATATGTAGACATGACGAATAGAGATGTAGAACGTTAATAACGGTTGTTTTATTTAAAATGCTTTAAGAATTCTTACATAAAAAGTTCGGTGCCATTACTTTTGAGCACGCTCACGTAGATGACCTTGACCGAACAGCAGGTGAGGTTTCGTTTGTAGCTGATGTTACCATCGCCGCGCGGGATTAGCAGCGCGGTCTTAGGCACTGCAGTCATGGACTGTGCGGCTGGTCCCGGTGGAGGTTCGAGTTCTCCCTCGGGTAAGGGTGTGTGTGTTTGTCCTTAGGATAATGTAGGATAGGTATGTGTAAGCGTAGGGACTGGTGACCTTAGCAGTTAAGTCCCATAAGATTTCACACACATTCGAACATTTGCTACCATTACCCAGTTTTTACATTCACTTTGTTTTTTCGCCGTATATCGAATAGTACTCAGAATCTTCTTCGGAAGATAACGTTATAGGTTAAACAAGTCGAGTGACAACTCTATTACTTCTTGTTCTTCTTTCGTTGAACCCTACTTTGGGATACATTAAATCAAACAATTTTTAATATTCTGTGACTTTCTATTAGCCAAGTGCTGTTCCATTCTTTCTGATATTGCTTTCCTTTCTTATTCAGAGATTTGGATTGTTCGTTCGGTTTTCATTTAGACTTGCAACCTCTCCTTCTTGTCTTTGGCTTTATTTTATTTTCTGTGATATGGAGTTCTCTTTAAGTTCTTCTTCGTTTTCTTAAACCCATTTGGTTGGATTTTGTTGTTGTGGAAACAGTCAAAAAAATTTTGTTAATCTATTTGGGTTCATTCTGAGAACTGGTCTATAAAAATCAGTTCTTCTTTTCCTCAGTGTGTTTGAGATTTTTTCTGCAGTTTGGTAAAGGGTTTACTTTTGATATTAATTAGTTTACTGTTGTGGAATCTGGAGCCGAGGATTTTTCTTAATATTTCCCTTTCTTTGGTCTCCAGCCTTTTAACTGGGCCATGGTTGGTAACAGACAATGTTTCGACTGCATACAGGGCTTCCGGTTTGATTACTGTATTGTAATGTCCTATTTTTTATTTCAACGAGAGAGACTTTTTGTTATATATATTTTTGGTGAGTTGGAAGGCCAGTTCCACTTTACTTCTTCTAGGTTCCAAAGCCTTTTTCTTGAGGGCATTCCAGTTGATCAGTTCTCCAAGATCTCTATTTTTCGTTCTCCTATTTTAAAATATTTTGGTGCCCTTTTATGTTTGTCATTACCTTTGTCTTTTCAAAGGAGATTTTGAGACATATTATTTTAGCTCTTTTCTGTAGTCGTAGGGTCTGTTCTTTAGCTTCTTACCAGGTCCCGGCTAGTAGGGCCATATCATCTGCAAATCCTGGACAATAGACTTTCATGCATTTGTTTTCTGTTCCTGGTCGGATTCCACTATAGAGCTTCGTGTTCCACTGTCTGACTACTTCATCTGGGGGGGGGGGGGTGGTTGTTAAATAGCAGTGGGGAGAGTCCATCTCCTTGCCGTATTCCAGTTTTTATATCAGAAGTGTCGAAGAGCTCTGCCATGAATTTGACTTTGGAGTATGTGTTATGAGGGTTTCTCTGATTAGGTTTGTGGTTTTGTTATCTAGACTGAATTCTTTCAGTATAGGGATTAGAGATTCCCGCTCTATTGAGTTGTATGCTTTCTGAGATTCAATGAAAGTGGTAACATTTGATTTTGCTGTTGACTTTTGATAGGCCATGAAGTTATAGAGGCTTAGGATTTGTTCTGGTCAGGTTCTATCTTTCCTGAAACCGCTTGATATTCTCCAAGTTGATGGTCTAATTGGGGCACTGCCCTGTTTAGTAGGGTTTCGAGAATATCTTGTATGTTACGTCTAGGAGTGAGATCCCTCTGTAGTTGTTGGAGTTTATTTTGGACGCTTTCTCTTTTAGTGGATGGATGAAATGCGCCTTCCATTTATCTGAGAATCTTTCATTTATGCTTGTTTCTTCAAAGATGTTTTGTAGAGAGTGTATGGCGTTTTGTTGACTTTTTCCAAAGTTCATGTGTGATTTGTTTTTCTCCCGAGGCTTTATAGTTTTTGAGATCTGAAATGACTGTCTGTAGTTCCAGGGTGGAGGGTGGTTCAGAGATAGGGTTGGTTATTGATGAGGTCTTAAAGTCTATTTTTCTTCTATGTTTTCCTCACAGTTGAGAAGTTTTCTGGAATATTCTGCCAATATTGTCCAATTATCCCTGTTGTTGTGGGCAGTATTTCCGTTTTTGTATTGGAACTGTAGGGTTGGTGGGCTGTATTTGGTTACTTTTTGTTTATAGGTCTTATAAAAGTTTCTTGTGTTGTTTTTGATGGCGGCCGGGGTGGCCGAGCTGTTCTAGGCGTTACAGTCTGGAACCGCGCAACTGCTACGGTCGCAGGTTCGAATCCTGCCTCGGGCATGGATGTGTGTGATGTACTTAGGTTAGTTAGGTTTAGGTAGTTCTAAGTTCTAGGGGCTCAGAGCCATTTGAACCATTTGTTTTTGATGAGTATCGTTGATATGAAAGAGGAGCTAGCGTTCTTGGACTTTTTTTATTCTTTTGATATTTTCGCTCACTAATTTATTCATGATTAAGAAGTTTTGACTGTTACAATCGTTTCTCTGTGACTGCCACTGTTGCCATGGTTCAAATGGTTCAAATGTCTCTGAGCACTATGGGACTTAACATTTGAGGTCATCAGTCCCCTAAAACTTAGAACCACTTAAACCTAACTAACCTAAGGACATCACACATATCCATGCCCGAGGCAGGATTCGAACCTCCGACCGTAGCGGTTTTCGCGGTTCCAGACTGAAGCGCCTAGAACCGCTCGGCCACCACGACCGGCCTGTTGCCATGATTTTCTTATCAGTTCAAGGAGTCTGTCACATTCTTCCGTCCACCAGGTATGTTTTTGGTTTTGGTTGTCGGAGCTAATTGTTCGAATTACTTATTAGGCTTTCTCTTATTTGATTACATTTGCATGTCTTCAGTTCCGATGGGAAACTCCTTGGAGTTTATTATGTTTTTTGGGTCATATTTTCTGCTTTTGGGGTTGTTGGTTCCGTTTTTCCTTTTGGGAATGATTTTGAGTCTTATTTAAGAAAGATAGTTTTCAGAATCTTGGTTGGCTCCTCTGAGGACTTTGACATTTTATATTGCTTTATGGAAATTCAGTTTGATTACCAGGTGATAGAGTTGGAAATCACCTATGTGTGGGTTTAGGGATGTGACATGCTGTTGGCAAAGGCACACGAATGAGGCAGTAGGTTTCGCTCCCCACAGCGAGGTTGTGCTTCTGGATAAAACAGCTGCTTTCCGTCTGCTACTGGCGAGTACATACTTGATTCTTTCTGTTCCGTATTACAATCCACGCTACTCAACAGTAACCCTGTCATCTGCACGGTTGTGACTACGGTAGATGACTAGTATGCAAACACTCACGTTATAAGGCCGCACGCGGAAAGCCCAGTCTGTGCACGACCTAGCATATGGAGTGTTCTATGCGTCTGGCACCGAAGGACGGGCCGCGATAAAATGCGCTGATGCTGCGCTTGATGTTGACTGTCAGTACATAGCCTGACGACATCGGAATCACGAGACAGCTTAGCAGTTGCCCTGCATCACTCTCTATTTCAATTTCTCAAGTAAAACATTGCTCATCAGTATTTCAAGCAAAATTTCGGAAAAGGTAGTCACGAATCGAGCTATATGTGGGGCACTAGTCATCACTCTGAGGCCTCTTACACGATTTTTTTTTCTTGCCTGTCTTACATGCGCCAGGTGATATTTTGTCGTTATATACCTGGATGTTCCGGTTTTTATAAAATAAGAGGCACTGATAGATAACTGTGAATCTACAAAAATATCTGAAACTGCAACTAATGCTGTCTGATAAATGGTTAATGGCGCGTACACCTCTCAGGACGCAACTGTGAGTGTAGGTGTCACCCCATCCGCGATGGCATGATTTGTTCTGCCTTTCAAGATATCGTGATTTCAGCCACAAATTTCTTTTCATTTGCCTACTTTCCTTAGAAGGCGTCGCTCGAGTCTTGCATTGAAATGTGCGTGGGGCTAGGAGCTCCCGTCGGGTAGACCGGTCGCCTCCTGCACGTCTTTTTAGTTGAGGCCTCTTTGGCGACTTGCGTGACGATGAGGATGAAATGATGATGAAGACAACACAACACCCAGTCCCCGAATGGAGAAAATCTCCGACCCGGGTGGGGATCGAATCCGGGCCCGTCGCATGGCATCCTGCCGCACTCACCACTTAGCTATGAAGGCGGACGGTTTAGTATTGGATCAAAACCTTTACGAAGATATTAAGCACAAGGGTTTACTTGACAACCACACTCCGTGCCAATAAGGTCTGCCGCGCAAAGAGCGCGAGTTGGCTTTCGAATGATCGATGTTTTAGAATCAGTGGAAGTAATCCATGGTGGAGGGGGCGCGGGCGTCTATTTTTCAACAAAAGTTATTTGTTCTAATTAAGTGTTTGCTCTAGACTTCTTGTTATGGCTCCAGCTGAGGTTACTGTTCAAAACGTTTGTACATACACATGAGTGCTCCAGTTCCCTTACGACTCTATGTTTAAAATTCCAAACTGCTGTATCGTGACGAGTTGTGGCATTACCATCTTTGATATTTCAACGACAGCCATGCAAGAGGTCAAAGCGCTAGCTACACCGCAGCAGGCGTCCTGACTGCAAATGTAACAGTAGGTGTGTGACATCTGTCGGAAAATGGCGGTGCAACAGTGAGGCAACATTAAGTTTTTTGAGTTCTCCATCATTTGTGGGGAGAATTCATCAAATTCGACCCAAATACCGAGAGGCAGATTCCTGGTCGCTCCTCCACGACAATGACCCAGCCCAGAAAGTGAAAACTGTGCGCGCGTGTTTGGGACAAATGGATTAAAATCCTGGATCACCCCCGTAATCGCCGGATTGGGCCTCAGTCGACTTCCTGTTCCCCAGACAGAAGTTAGCAATGAAAGAACACAATTACGATGCAGTTCAGACATCCAAGAAAATTGTACTGAAGCACTTAATGCAATTCCAATCAAAGGACAATAGTGTCTGTTTTAAAACACTTTTAAAACCATTTTAGCTGTGTATTGATTCAGGGGAGATTATTTTGAATAATTACAGTGATTTTGTGAACATAACCCATGGATTTTATTTTTTACAGCTGCAGTCATAACGGAACTGGGACGCACCATGTATATTTCCGCCTCTTATGAACTCCTCATCAACGGGACGGTAAACCCTAATCTCCTTCTTACACATATATTACGTTGTACGTCTAAAGCCGTGCCGTCTGGGCTCCAGTTCCTGTGTGGACTGTTTTGGGATGTCCGGTTATCAGACATTAAATGAAAAGTACGCGTATTTTGTGGAACTGCAGCGTGGGTTTCAGTGCAAAGCCAGAGAAGTCAACGGCCGTCTGCTGCGAAGGCGTGAGCTTCCTCCCGCCTCGGCCGCTGATCTCATTTGCGTGCGCCGCTGATGAGCACGTCTCAGTAACAAGCTGTAATGCTGGCCCTCAGGATGCAGCGCCACAGCTACGTGAGGGGGGAGCGTGCGCGTCACCCAACTCACGCTCACTTCGATGCCAACTGCCACATTTCCAAGTGCAGCGTTATGGAATACCTTTTAAACTCAGTTCTGAAGATTGTTCCGCGCTACGAAAAATTCCTCCGTGCTAAGCAACACGGATACCACAAATAACGACGGTGTGGAATGCATCTTTTCTATGTGCTTACAAGATTCACAAGGGCAAGTATATGATAGCTTTGAATATTTCCTGGGGAACAAAAGTGTTTCTGTTATTCTTGGAGGGCAAAAATCGTCTCAAGCGTACCCAAAGATGCGTGATAGGTATATTCATGTTGGATACAGGTACTGCCGGAAATGAAAAGTATTACACGATGATACACCTGACTGACATTTGTCGATCTTTGTGGAAACGTTCATCACATACAGCATTTCCCGTAGTAACTGATGATCTTCATCAACAACAGTATGAGGTATTACTCACACGAGCACGCATAGCCTCCGATGTTATTTTGAGGAGTTTCTTGTCATGTCTGAAAAGCCGGCCGCTGGTGGCCGAGCGGTTCTAGGCGCTTCAGTCTGGAACCGCGCGACCGCTACGGTCGCAGGTTCAAATCCTGCCTCGGGCATGGATGTGTGTGATGTCCTAAGGTCAGTTAGGTTTAAGTAGTTCTAATTTCTAGGGGACTGATGACCTGAGATGTTAAGTCCCATAGCGCTCAGAGCCATTTGAACCATTTTCGATTGTCTGAAAAGCACGATGGGTCAGCTAATGAAGCTTGCTGGTTGGGTACTGGTATGAAAGTACCTTTCTTCCCATCGCATCCCAAGTATGCTCTGTGGAAGACAAACCAGTGTACCCGGCAGACAAATAAATGATCTGTACATTCGAGCGTTTGTGGTGTGAACTGCAGTGTGGGTCTTGCATTATACTGCTGGAATATGCCATTTGATTCACTGGTCATAACGGGGGCGGCAACAGGATTTTTCACTCTTGCCAATTTCTAGCGAGAATGGAGCCTTCCTTCAAAGCAAGCAAAGCTCCACGTTCTGGCCCTGATGAGCCAATCTGGACCGACCAGTCGCCATATCATCCTCTGCCAATGGCGTCATTGGATGCGGTACTAAGGGGCGTTGCCGGCTTTCTTGACCTTGGAGCCGCTACCTCACTCAGATATCTTCTCAACTGGCATCACGAGTGCACTTAGTTCCACTCCACCCACCAAGGAAAAATTCCTGGCAGTACCGGCAAACGAACAGGGTCTTCTGCATAGCAGCCAGACTCACTGACTACTGAGCTAAGGAGACGGACCAGCCTCCCTTTAGTAACTACTATACCTTTTGTCATATCCAGCAGTTCCCTAAAACATCATTCGAGGAGATGGACAGGTAAGCGTCTCGATAATCGGAGTTTCCTGTGACCTTGCAGTAGGTAGTCTACGGACACTTTGGCGTCGATCTGACCATCCCAAAAAGACGCGACACTTGTCGTTGAACGCCATAGAAGGCCACTTTTATCCCAGTTGATTCTAGCTTACAGTTTACACCAAGCAATACTCGGTTGACTGTGGCATGGTGGCAGCTATCAACAAGGCAATGCATTTCGGTATGTCAAGCAAGGTTCCAGTAATCTGTCCCCGACGGTCGGTGATGACACTCTGCCTGTAACCTCTGCCAGTACAATCCTTCGGCCGTCTCGTGGTGTAGTCCTTGTGGGTGGACCCCTGCCTACCCTCCTTGTCACGCCGTTGTCCGCAATCTACCTCGTCACCACTCATTCTGCAGTAATTTCATTTCAACGAAATGTGTGTACCGTCTGTTGATATAATATTATCGTGTCCCTCATGCCGATGATGTGGCGTTCCTCACAGACTGAGAGATGACGATAAGCAGCACGTACGCGAATGACACCATTCTTCATCTGTAGTAAAGACATTTTTGTGTAGTGAAAATACTACATAAAAGTTCGTATAAGGATGAAACTTTAATCAATGTACCTCGCGGGCACGGAAGTACTACAGTAACAGTTTGATAAATTTCGGTCAAGGTGTTCATGGTTAGCATTTTCCAATTACGCCATAGTATATAAATTACCTGAAATAAAAGGTTTGTTGCTCTCCTAGGTTGTTCTCAGATGATAGGTTGTCTTCAGGAAGGTTACGTCTTTAAAACATTGCTGCAAAATTCCGGAAAACTTACAGACGATCGTTGTTTAGTGTAATAACTGGCAGCTGACCTTTGGCACACGTAAATGTTATATAATGCGTGTAAACAAGTACAGAAGCTTGTCGTTTGACTTTATTATCGTCATGAAATGGTTTGTATCAATTACAGCTCTGCAGTACTGCCGGAAGTGATTTATGATAGAATGACCACATAATTCCATCCATGGGGAAAGCAAATGGCGGTCTGAGGACTAGCCAGAGAATGTTAAGGATGTGTAATTTACACAGTGAGGAGATCGCTTACAAAACGATCAGCCGAGCAAATCTTGAGCATGTTTTTTTTAGCCTGGAGCTCTTACCAGACTGGGTTAATAAAAGAGAGAGGTGACATCCAGCAGTAGTAAAGCGATTTAGCCTCTGGTTCGATTCGTCAGTGTAACAGAAATGGAAGGCGCTACAAGACAGTGCATTATGAACTGCGCAGAGCTCGTTATTGTGTATTGCGTTGTGCGACTGAAAAATAAAATACTCGCAATCTGCTTATTTCTACATTGCATGATACTGAGCGCTTCCTTTCGTTCCAAGTTTTATCAAGCATCGTATCAGTGTCGTAGCTTGGACGGTTCCTGTTATGTCCTGATTGCCAAAGTCTGTAGAGGAGCAGTCATAGGTCGTTCATGAAGAAGTTTGCCATTTGTCATCTGGAAGTAAGTCGCGTCCATTTTCCCACACTGAAACGACATACATATTATGATTAACCCAGACCGCTGTCAGAGAACGAATTAGAATTGAATTCGGAACGAACACTAGCTGGAATGAGAGTGAAGGAGTCGTAGCTTTATACATTCTAAATATGAGGATCACGATTATTTGTTGTTGTTGTTGTGGTCTTCAGTCCTGAGACTGGTTTGATGCAGCTCTCCATGCTACTCTATCCTGTGCAAGCTTCTTCATCTCCCAGTACCTACTGCAACCTACATCCTTCTGAATCTGCATAGTGTATTCATCTCTTGGTCTCCCTCTACGATTTTTACCCTCCACGCTGCCCTCCAATGCTAAATTTGTGATCCCTTGATGCCTCAAAACATGTCCTACCAACCGATCCCTTCTTCTAGTCAAGTTGTGCCACAAACTTCTCTTCTCCCCAATCCTATTCAATACCTCCTCATTAGTTACGTGATCTACCCACCTTATCTTCAGCATTCTTCTGTAGCACCACATTTCGAAAGCTTCTATTCTCTTCTTGTCCAAACTGGTTATCGTCCATGTTTCACTTCCATACATGGCTACACTCCATACAAATACTTTCAGAAACGACTTCCTGACACTTAAATCTATACTCGGTGTTAACAAATTTCTCTTCTTCAGAAACGATTTCCTTGCCATTGCCAGTCTACATTTTATATCCTCTCTACTTCGACCATCATCAGTTATTTTGCTCCCCAAATAGCAAAACTCCTTTACTACTTTAAGTGTCTCAAATGGTTCAAATGGCTCTGAGCACTATGGGACTCAACTGCTGAGGTCATTAGTCCCCTAGAACTTAGAACTAGTTAAACCTAACTAACCTAAGGACATCACAAACATCCATGCCCGAGGCAGGATTCGAACCTGCGACCGTAGCGGTCTTGCGGTTCCAGACTGCAGCGCCTTTAACCGCACGGCCACTTCGGCCGGCTTTAAGTGTCTCATTTCCTAATCTAATCCCCTCAGCATCACCCGATTTAATTTGACTACATTCCATTATCCTCGTTTTGCTTTTGTTGATGTTCATCTTATATCCTCCTTTCAAGACACTGTCCATTCCGTTCAACTGCTCTTCCAAGTCCTTTGCTGTCTCTGACAGAATTACAATGTCATCGGCGAACCTCAAAGTTTTTACTTCTTTCCATGAATTTTAATACCTACTCCGAATATTTCTTTTGTTTCCTTTACTGCTTGCTCAATATACAGATTGAATAACATCGGGGAGAGGCTACAACCCTGTCTCACTCCTTTCCTAACCACTGCTTCCCTTTCATGCCCCTCGACTCTTATAACTGCCATCTGGTTTCTGTACAAATTGTAAATAGCCTTTCGCTCCCTGTATTTTACCCCTGCCACCTTCAGAATTTGAAAGAGAGTATTCCAGTTAACGTTGTCAAAAGCTTTCTCTAAGTCTACAAATGCTAGAAACGTAGGTTTGCCTTTTCTTAATCTTTCTTCTAAGATAAGTCGTAAGGTTAGTATTGCCTCACGTGTTCCAACATTTCTACGGAATCCAAACTGATCTTCCCCGAGGTCCGCTTCTACCAGTTTTTCCATTCGTCTGTAAAGAATTCGCGTTAGTATTTTGCAGCTGTGACTTATTAAACTGATAGTTCGGTAATTTTCACACCTGTCAACACCTGATTTCTTTGGGATTGGAATTATTATATTCTTCTTGAAGTCTGTGGGTATTTCGCCTGTCTCATACATCTTGCTCACCAGATGGTAGAGTTTTGTCATGACTGGCTCTCCCAAGGCCATCAGTAGTTCTAATGGAATGTTGTCTACTCCCGGGGCCTTGTTTCGACTCAGGTCTTTCAGTGCTCTGTCAAACTCTTCACGCAGTATCGTATCTCCCATTTCATCTTCATCTACATCCTCTTCCATTTCCATAATATTGTCCTCAAGTACATTGCCCTTGTATAAACCCTCTATATACTCCTTCCACCTTTCTGCCTTCCCTTCTTTGCTTAGAACTGGGTTGCCATCTGAGCTCTTGATATTCATACAAGTGGTTCTCTTCTCTCCAAAAGTCTCTTTAATTTTCCTGTAGGCAGTATCTATCTTACCCCTAGTGAGACAAGCCTCTACATCCTTACATTTGTCCTCTAGCCATCCCTGCTTAGCCATTTTGCACTTCCTGTCGATCTCATTTTTGAGACGTTTGTATTCCTTTTTGCCTGCTTCATTTACTGCATTTTTATATTTTCTCCTTTCATCAATTAAATTCAGTATCTCTTCTGTTACCCAAGGATTTCTATTAGCCCTCGTTTTTTTACCTACTTGATCCTCTGCTGCCTTCACTACTTCATCCCTAAGAGCTACCCATTCTTCTTCTACTGTATTTCTTTCCCCCATTCCTGTCAATTGTTCCCTTATGCTCTCCCTGAAACTCTCTACAACCTCTGGTTCTTTCAGTTTATCCAGGTCCCATCTCCTTAAATTCCCACCTTTTTGCAGTTTCTTCAGTTTCAATCTGCAGGTCATAACCAATAGATTGTGGTCAGAATCCACATCTGCCCCTGGAAATGTCTTACAATTTAAAACCTGGTTCCCAAATCTCTGTCTTACCATTATATAATCTATCTGATACCTTTTAGTATCTCCAGGATTCTTCCAGGTATACAATCTTCTTTTATGATTCTTGAACCAAGTGTTAGCTATGATTAAGTTATGCTCTGTGCAAAATTCTACAAGGCGGCTTCCTCTTTCATTCCTTCCCCCCAATCCATATTCACCTACTATGTTACCTTCTCTCCCTTTTCCTACTGACGGATTCCAGTCGCCCATGACTATTAAATTTTCGTCTCCCTTCACTACCTGAATAATTTCTTTTATCTCGTCATACATTTCATCAATTTCTTCGTCATCTGCAGAGCTAGTTGCCATATAAACTTGTACTACTGTAGTAGGCATGGGCTTTGTGTCTATCTTGGCCACAATAATGCGTTCACTATGCTGTTTGTAGTAGCTAGCCCGCACTCCTATTTTTTATACATTATTAAACCTACTCCTGCATTACCCCTATTTGATTTTGTATTTATAATCCTGTAATCACCTGACCAAAAGTCTTGTTCCTCCTGCCACCGAACTTCACTAATTCCCACTATATCTAACTTTAACCTATCCATTTCCCTTTTTAAATTTTCTAACCTACCTGCCCAATTAAGGGATCTGACATTCCACGCTCCGATCCATAGAACGCCAGTTTTCTTTCTCCTGATAACGACGTCCTCTTGAATAGTCCCCGCCCGGAGATCCGAATGGGGGACTATTTTACCTCCGGAATATTTTATCCAAGAGGATGCCATCATCATTTAATCATACAGTAAAGCAGCATGTCCTCGGGAAAAATTACGGCTGTAGTTTCCCCTTGCTTTCAGCCGTTCGCAGTACCAGCACAGCAAGGCCGTTTTGGTTAATGTTACAAGGCCAGATCAGTCAATCATCCAGACTGTTACCCCTGCAACTACTGAAAAGGCTGCTGCCCTCTTCAGGAACCACATGTTTGTCTGGCCTCTCAACAGATACCCCTCCGTTGTGGTTGCACCTAGGGTACGGCCATCTGTATCGCTGAGGCACGCAAGCCTCCCCACCAACGGCAAGGTCCATGGTTCATGGGGGGGCACGATTATTTAGAGACGTTATTACCAACTCTCTAAATCCCGTCTTGAAAAGGCATTCTGCGAGTATGATTCTCTTGTAACCCGTTTCCGGCTGCCCCTCTTGTAACAGCCGTGCCGTACAACCCGGTGGTAGCTGTTTCTACTTGTAGTGGGGGAAGAATTTTCCTCTAAAATATTTGGCCAGAAAAATGAGGATTGATGTAGTAAAAGATCTTGGTCATCAGATTGTCTATCCATGTTTTCGTTTAAATCTCATACCACGTCGTAACGCGTCGTGGTGTGAGCACATATAACACGCTTGATCGTGATCCGTTGATAAGCTAGGTGGATATATTTGTAGTATTCGAAAGAAGTAACCCGTATGCCAGCGGCAGGATTCACTCTTTCTTCTAACTGCCTCGTCGTTATCAACAATACAGACACGACACTACACTCTACATGCGCTCGTGAGAGTACACTTTACAAAACGGTTTCTATTTCAGCACAACCCTCACTCATTAAAAAGGAAGGATGTGCAACCCTTAAGAATAATGGAAACCTTTCTAGTTTAGAAAGGGTGTCCTAGAGTATATCACAGCTGACAATGTCATATGAAATTTACAGAATTGTTTTCATTTCTACACGTCATCTAGAACTGCAATAAGAGATGCTCATTTTATTGTTACTGAACCTTAATAGGTTGAGTGTTGATTCAGTGAATATAAAATCATTACAATTTTATTCGACGACTGTCCTTTTAGAATGCAAACTGATGAACCAAGACATTATCACCACTTACTTAGTAGCTCATTGGTCCACCTTAGGAACGCGGTACAACAGTTATTATGGATAACATGGATGATAAGCCCTGGCTAGTTTTCTGCAGGTGTGTGACGCTAGACGAGTACGTACAGATCACTCAATTCCGGTAAATTATAAGTCGGTGGTTTGTCGGCGCGGAGCTGACGCTCTGTGGCGTCCCAGATGCGTTCCATAGGGTTCAGATCAGGCCAAGACATCAATTTTAGTTCACTATCATGCTCTTAAAACCACTGTAGCACCATTCTGACGTTGTGAGACGGACTGTTATCCTGCTGAAAAATGCCGTCGCCGGAATACGTCAAGCATGAAGCAGGTGATGAGCAATAATGTTCACGTAGTCCACAGCTGTCGTGGTGCCTTCGATTATCACAAGTCCCACGGAAACGCAGGTAAATTTTCCGCTAAGCACAATACCCTCCCCACCAGCCTGTGCTCGTAGGGCTGTGCATGTTTCGAGCAGCCATTTGCCTGGATGCCGGCGTATCCGAACTTGACCATCGACCAGGTGTAACAAGAAACATGATTTACCCTAGTAGAATGGAAAATGATGAATTCGGAACTCACTCTTTCTCCAGAGCCTTCAAGAACCCCTGTCTAATTGTAACAAAAGGTGAAAGATGCTCAGAGCAGTCTACTGCTGGATGCCATTGAGCATCTTCATGGTCGTTTGCATGAGAGAATACACGCCTGCGTTGTCGCCAGAGTGGGATACACTGTCTATTGATGCTGCCGTTTTGTCACCGTTAACTATGACACGTATTGTTTCATTTGGTCTGAATTTCTTATCATGTAGGTCTACTCCTACAGTAATGAACTAACTGTCACGTCACTAGTCAATTAAATGACCTTGTCCTTCAGAGTGTTGCATTTTTTTTCCGGCAGCGTAGCAGTTTTATCCAAGGACATCATAAATATGTAATATTACCTACTTGAAAACAAAACGCAACACTCCAAAGCTCAGTTCGTGGACCTAAAAAACTCATTAGAAACAGGTAACTTGTTAGCAGTCCGGAAAGCACTGACATTTTGATTCAGAACCGCGTGAGTGGTCTTGTTCACACTGCAGTAGCACTGGAGTTTAGAAACAGCTCTTCTCTAACCTCCTAAATGAGATTATCTGGTACCTTTCGTGTTTCGTGGATCCATGCCACAGCCCAGTCATCAAGGAGGAATTGGGTGCTACATGCTACCAGGAACGTGTATATGGTTCATTTACACATTGTTGTTTTAGTTCAGAGTTCATTGCATCTAATCTATATGTTGATATGAGCGCTGGTGGTTCCGTCATTCTTTATGACAATGTGAATCACTTCCAGAAAGTGACACAAACTACACTGACCAATGATGGAAAAACGTTTTTGCTGAAAATACTTTATTCTTATGTTTTTTGTGGTGGGAAATCCAAATATGATTCTTAAAAAACTGTGTCTCTCACCATTTCTTCACATTTTACAGTAAAATTTTTAAGTGAAGCGATTTTTTAAAGAATTTAACAGCTTTCATATAATTAAAATAATTTAAAAATGAGGTGTAATGAATTTAGGTGACGTTGGTAGCACTGTTGAAAAACATTTTCTGGCAAAAAAAGGTCGACTCTATTTTTGTGTTAACAGATTACTGTCAACCTAACCTCACTTTCCCGTTTCCTGTACATGTGCTCAGTACAATGTCTAATTGTGGTTGTAAGAACTCTGCTGACACGTTTTGTTATATTTATGGTGAATTTGTGATTAAAAAGCACCAAAGAAACATTACAGACTTTGTGAAAAAGATTTATCTATCATACTTTGGATCTCAACTTGGTGATCAAGATAAATCTTTGGCGCCACATAAGGTATGTTACGCGTGGGTTGAAGATCTGAGAAAATGGTTAAAATAGCAGAAAAAAACCTTTAGATTTGCTGTTTCTATGATATGGAGGGAGCCAAGAAATAAATCCGATGATTGCTACTTTTGCAGTGTTGATATTACTGATCATAATTCGAAAAACAAGAAGGTAATAAGCTACCCTAACCTTCCTCCGCCATCCGACTAGTAGTGCATGGTGTATATTTGCCACCAGATGATTTAAATTCTATTCCAACAGAAGTATTTTCTGATATATAATATGATTTAGATGAACCAGATGATGATGAATTCCATTGTAATACAGAAAGTGTAGAGACCAAATTGTTTACTCAGTCCGAGCTTAACGATTTGGTTGGGATCTGGGCTTAACGAAGGAAAAAGCTCAATTGCTTGGCTCTAGATTAAAAGAATAGAACTTATTGGCAGTTCTAACCAGCATATACATGTATAAAAAGAGAGAGCAGCAATTTTCCAATTTTTTTCAACAAGAAGGTGATTTAGTGTATTGCTCAGACATTCCCAGTCTGATGAATGAGTTTTGTATTGAATACAAAAAGGAAAACTGGAGGCTGTTTATTGATTCATCCGAAAGTAGTTTAAAGGCTGTTTTATTACACAATGGTAACATATATGCATCTATACCTGTTGGACATTCTGTACATATGAAAGAAAGCTATGAAAGCCTAGAAATAGTGCTAAATAAAATAGGCTATTCTGCTCATAGTTGGATGACATGTGGCGATCTAAAAGTAACATGCATGCTCCTTGGTCAGCAAGGTGGCTTTACCAAATATCATGTTTCTTGTGTGAATGGGACAGTAGGGCTAGTGATAAACACTGGTGCAGAAAGAACTGGCCTGTGAGGGCGTCTTTAAAACCTGGTGAGAAGAACATTCTATGCAAAAACCTTGTAGATCCAGAAAACGTACTTCTACCACCTCTAAATATAAACTTAGGCCTAATGAAACAGTTTGTAAAGGCATTGCCCAAAGATGGACCATGTTTTTAATATCTCTGCCAAAAGTTTCCACAATTTTCAGAAGCTAAATTAAAAGAAGGCGTCTTTGTCGGACCTGACATTAGAAAATTGATGTTTGATGTTAACTTTGAATCTACAATGACTTTAAATGAGAAAGAAGCATGGGTATCATTCAAGCAAGTCGTTACAAAGTTCTTAGGACATGAAAAAGACCCAGAATACGTTTCTATTGTAGCTACAATGTTAAAGAAGTTTAAAACTTTAGGATGTTTAATGAGCCTGAAAGTTCACTTATTGAACAATCACCTTGATTACTTCCCGGAAAATATGGGAGATGTTAGTGACGAGCAAGAACAGCGTTTTCACCAGGAAATTTCAGTGATGGAAAACCACTACCAAGGCCGCTGGAACAACAACATGATGGGGCACTACTGTTCGTCACTTTACCGAGACGTTCAGCAAGCGACTCATCGTAGAAAAGGCTACACAAGAAGCTTCAAAGAAAAAAGAGAAAGAAAATACAAACCAATTCCAGCTGACAAGCGAAACCTCTATTAACACATATCATTGTTTTAAGTAGCTTACTGTAAATACAAACCATGCTTATGTTGTAACAAAGCGTTTCATTAATTTCCCCGTTTACCGTACAGCATAGGACTTTTATACTTTATAATAAAAATCTTATTGCTCGAAAAGTATGAGTAATACAAAAAAACTTAGGCTACATTTGGATTCAGCTCATAAAAATCTATAAAGATCAGCTATCAAAGTAAAAAAAGTGTTTAAAAATTTTTTTTCGTTGGCTTGTGTTATTATTTATCACTAAAGATCACACTCGACTCATTTGTTCATTCGTGCTGTACTGATTTGATTCCAGACAGTTTTTATAGGAAATGAACATTTTCAGAATTTCTCTTTGTACGGGAAAAGCAGATTGGATCGTAAAACATGTAAGAGGTAATATTACCTATTAAGCTGACTTCTCTGAGGGTACTTGCTACAACGTTATAACAATTACGGCAACAAAATTTTAATTAGTCTATGTTCCACAATAGTTATATTTTCGTAAGCTGTAGCTTACGAGCTTCCAGTTGTACTAAAAGCAGAATACACAAAAATCGAAATTTTGTTCCAGTTTGGAACTGATGATTTCACACGACCTTCTTTCTTATTTGAAGTCCGTTATCTAGTGCAAATAAAGAATCTACAACCATCAAATGATTTAAGTGGTAATTCTAAAAAAAATCGTGATTGTACAGTGAACAAGTAAGAAACTGAATGAAAATATGAGACATTAAGTCACAAGACGCATTTTCATATGAGAGAGAGATTTTTAATGTCACTGCTTATCTCGCTGGACGCAGCTAAAGGTAGTTCGTTCTTGCATACAGTCTCCAGACTAGAAGTGAGCTACTACGTTAAAATAAATTTGAATGATAAACTTTAGTAAGCATAGATTTTTACTACTGAATAATGCAAATTTTAAATTGTGATAAGATGAGATCTATTCTCAATGAATGTTTCGAAACATGTTAATGTCTGAACCATTAGCTTTTATTTTGTGGTCATGTGAAACGAAATGAACTGAATTATTGTTAGAATGCATAAACGTTACTTTCGTGAGCTACGCTGTAAACAGAAACAATGTTTATTTCATACCAAAAAGAAATCAGGTCAACTTGATTGTGAGTTAACAAAATGATAGTAACTAATTACTGGAATATTTACACATTCCACTTGATATTTGTAGCACTCTTTCTAAGCTTTAGCGTAAAATGTTTCTATTCAGATGTTCTCTTTTATTAAAAGTCAGCTTTGAAATTTCGTTAAGAGTTATTTATTCTCACTGCGACAAAGATCTTACCAAGCGGAGATATCCTTAAACGGTGTTCAAGAAATTTGTTAGCTGGTAATTGGTTGAATTTGTATGAAACCTAGATAAGCACAAGATTTCCCCTAGCCGTTGTATCCTGGTAAATAAGAAAACACAGGAAACGAACCCATTTCGTTAATGGTCACTAAATCACGACAGCTAATCCCGAAATTAGCATTCGATTAAAGTAGGGAATACGAGTGGATGGTGTTTACTTGCTTTAGTGGAGAGAGATGGAGATAGCGCATTGATCGTACAATGACTTACCTTATCGCGTCGTCTTACTGCCTCCGCCGCGCCACAATACAAGCAGCCCCTCCGGCGCAGAGCTCTGCAAACGAGAACTCTTCACGAGACGCTGCAAACGGAGGATTTACATTCTAACAGAAAATAAGAAATCCAGATGCTACCAGTAACTCCTTAGACGTTCATAAAACACCGCCATCATTCTTAGTTATGACATTTGTGAGAGGAATATTCATGATATAATTAAAAAATAACCACATTTTCTTAATAAACTATCACTCAATCGCAAAAAAACATTTACAAGAACGTAGATCTCGGTGATTTTTCTTTCGCATGTACTTTGTGCTGAATGAAAAAATATTTTTTCTGACAACATAGCTTTTCGTTCCAGGGTGATGGAAATCAATAAAAACTGACTGAGCCACCAGTGTTTTATAACGTATGACCGGTTTCAACACACTAAAGGTGCCATCATCGGATTTGAATGTAGCTTAACATGTATAAATCATTTGTATATAACGATACATGAGGCAGATCAGCTGATATAAAATCATTGTCGTAGAAATAAAAATTAAAAATAAACATCTCTCATGGTCAGTCTGTTCCATCAGATATATAAAACCGAAGTCACAAGATGAAACTGATGGAATAGAATGACCATGAAAGCAGTTGTTTTTTAATTTTCATTTCTACGCAATGATTTTATATCAGCTGGTCTGCCTCATATATCGTTATATCCAAATGATTTCTACATGTTAAGCTATATTAAGATCCTATGATGGCACCTTTAGTGTGTTGAAACCGGTCATCCAGTAAACAGTATTTAAGCGACTTGGCTTTTGAATTATTTGTACAACAGAGTGATCGCCCCACAACACACTGTGTGTTCACTGCAAAGTGTTATAACGTAGTTTATGCTTAGTTATGACAGCGAGAATTAGGCCCGCATCTCGTGGTCGTGCGGTAGCGTTCTCGCTTCCCACGCCCGGGTTCCCGGGTTCGATTCCCGGCGGGGTCAGGGATTTTCACTGCCTCGTGATGGCTGGGTGTTGTGTGCTGTCCTTAGGTTAGTTAGGTTTAAGTAGTTCTAAGTTCTAGGGGACTTATGACCACAGCAGTTGAGCCCCATAGTGCTCAGAGCCATTTGAACCATTTTTTGAACTGCGAGAATTATTTTTCCGAAGACGAGTTCTACCATCGAAGCGTTTAACTAATGTCCTAAAGCGTTGTAAACATACAAAATAACTTGTGCTTCAGCGAATACTTCATCAGCGGTGTGAAAGAAACCGGTGTTCAGCATAAAGCTAGACCAACAAGCTATGTATTGATATGAAAAAGCAGATAACGTTAGAGCGACGTTGTGTAATATACCTGTATGGGTAGTTTACGTTCCGTACATTAAGCACACGGTACATTGGAATGTGTCATTTCACAGGATTTACTTACTGGAAACAACGAACGGGCCACTTATACTGGAGTCATTAAAGAATGACAGTACTTTAGCCCAAGGGCTACTACTGCAGTGGATGACCGCTCCCTACGGATTATGGCTGGAATGAAGGAACCCTGACAGCAACAGCACCATGTTGAATAATGATTTTCGTGCAGCCACAGGGCGCGATGTTACGACTCAAACTGTGCGCAATAGGCCACATGATGCGCAACTTCACTCCCGACGTCCATGGTGATGTCCATCTTGCAACCATGACACCATGCAGCGCGGTACAGATGGGCCCAACATCATGTCAAATGGGCCGCTCAGGATTGGCATCACGTTCTCTTCACCGATGAGTGTCTCATATGCCTGCAACCAGACAATCGTCGGAGACGTGTTTGGCTGGACGCCTTAGACACACTGTCCAGCGAGTGCAGCAAGGTGGAGATTCCCTGCTGTTTTGGTGTGGCATTATGTGGCGCCGACGGACGCCGCTGGTGGTCATGAAAGGCGCCGTAACGGCTGTACGATACGTGAATGCCATCCTCCGACCGATAGTGCAACCATATCAGCAGCATATTGGCGAGGCATTCGTCTTCATGGACGACAATTCGCGCCCCCCTCGTGCACATCTTGTGAATGACTTCCTTCAGGATAACGACATCGCTCGACTAGAGTGGATAGCATGTTCTTCAGACATGAACCCTATAGAACATTCCTGAGATAGATTGAAAGGGGCTGTTTATGGACGACGTGACCCACCAGCCACTCTGTGGGATCTACACCGAATCGCCGTTGAGCAGTGGGGCAGTCTGGACCAACAGTGCCTTGATGAACTTGTGTATAGTATGTCTCGACGAATACAGGCATGCATCAGTGCAAGAGGCCGTGCTACTGGGTATTAGAGGTACCGGTGTGCACAGCAATCTGGACCACCATCTCTGATGGTCTCGCTGTATGGTGGTACAACATGCAATGTGTGGTTTTCATGAGCAATAAAAAGAGCGGAAATGATGCTTATGTTGATATCTATTCCAATTTTCTGTGCAGGTTACGGAGCTCTCGGAACTGTGGTGATGCAAAACATTTTTGATGTGTGTATTTATATGTAGTGTAGCCATGTATGGAAGTGAAACATGGACGATAAACAGTTTAGACAAGAAGAGAATAGAGGCTTATGATGTCACCATCATCGAGATTGGACGAGTTGTTGGGGAATTACTGCTAACATGAAGAGATGCGGTACTGCACCCATGTGTACAATTTTTCATAAGTGCAGTCCGTCCAGATATCCTGTTCGTAGATGGTAGTGCCCGTTCAAATCAAGTTGCTCTGTTAGATGACTGTCGTGCGTATGGTGGTATTTATTGCCTCGACTGGCCTGTGAGATCTTCGTATCTGAATCTCCTACAGCGAATCTGGGATACATCGGGCAGAAAAACCGTGGTTCGGCGGGTTACAGTGAGGGCGTGTCCTGGTTTTCTTGTTTTCTAATTATTATATTATTATTATTTCTTTACTTTCTCAGACGTTAAGTCTGGTTAAGAATGGAAAGTGACGCAGAACTTGATCAAGCGTCACTTCCTATTAACTGTACGGTATGTGTTATATTGCATTTAGGAACTTTCGGGTAATTGAACATGTATCAATAATTACGGATTTCTGTAGTTGTATATATATGTTTGGATGTAGCTGTATTGCATTGATGTACTGGTGGATATTGTGTGGTATGACTCCTGTAGTTGATAGTATAATTGGTATGATGTCAACTTTATCCTGATGCCACATGTCTTTGACTTCCTCAGCCAGTTGGAAGTATTTTTCAGTTTTTTCTCCTGTTTTCTTTTGTATATTTGTTGTATTGGGTATGGATATTTCGATTAGTTGTGTTAATTTCTTCTTTTTATTGGTGAGTATGATCTCAGGTTTGTTATGTGGCGTTGTTTTATCTGTTGTAATGGTTCTGTTCCAGTATAATTTGTATTCATCATTCTCCAGTACATTTTGTGGTGCATACTTGTATGTAGGAACTTGTTGTTTTAAAAGTTGATGTTGTAAGGCAAGCTGTTGATGTATTATTTTTGCGACATTGTCATGTCTTCTGGGGTATTCTGTATTTGCTAGTATTGTACATCCGCTTGTGATGTGATCTACTGTTTCTATTTGTTGTTTACAAAGTCTGCATTTATCTGTTGTGGTATTGGGATCTTTAATAATATGCTTGCTGTAATACCTGGTGTTTATTGTTTGATCCTGTATTGCAATCATGAATCCTTTTGTCTCACTGTATATATTGCCTTTTCTTAGCCATGTGTTGGATGCGTCTTGATCGATGTGTGGCTGTGTTAGATGATACGGGTGCTTGCCATGAAGTGTTTTATTTTTCCAATTTACTTTCTTCGTATCTGTTGATGTTATGTGATCTAAAGGGTTGTAGAAGTGATTATGAAATTGCAGTGGTGTAGCCAATGTATTTATATGAGTGATTGCCTTGTGTATTTTGCTAGTTTCTGCTCGTTCTACACTCCTGGAAATTGAAATAAGAACACCGTGAATTCATTGTCCCAGGAAGGGGAAACTTTATTGACACATTCCTGGGGTCAGATACATCACATGATCACACTGACAGAACCACAGGCACATAGACACAGGCAACAGAGTATGCACAATGTCGGCACTAGTACAGTGTATATCCACCTTTCGCAGCAATGCAGGCTGCTATTCTCCCATGGAGACGATCGTAGAGATGCTGGATGTAGTCCTGTGGAACGGCTTGCCATGCCATTTCCACCTGGCGCCTCAGTTGGACCAGCGTTCGTGCTGGACGTGCAGACCGCGTGAGACGACGCTTCATCCAGTCCCAAACATGCTCAATGGGGGACAGATCCGGAGATCTTGCTGGCCAGGGTAGTTGACTTACACCTTCTAGAGCACGTTGGGTGGCACGGGATACATGCGGACGTGCATTGTCCTGTTGGAACAGCAAGTTCCCTTGCCGGTCTAGGAATGGTAGAACGATGGGTTCGATGACGGTTTGGATGTACCGTGCACTATTCAGTGTCCCCTCGACGATCACCAGTGGTGTACGGCCAGTGTAGGAGATCGCTCCCCACACCATGATGCCGGGTGTTGGCCCTGTGTGCCTCGGTCGTATGCAGTCCTGATTGTGGCGCTCACCTGCACGGCGCCAAACACGCATACGACCATCATTGGCACCAAGGCAGAAGCGACTCTCATCGCTGAAGATGACACGTCTCCATTCGTCCCTCCATTCACGCCTGTCGCGACACCACAGGAGGCGGGCTGCACGATGTTGGGGCGTGAGCGGAAGACGGCCTAACGGTGTGCGGGACCGTAGCCCAGCTTCATGGAGACGGTTGCGAATGGTCCTCGCCGATACCCCAGGAGCAACAGTGTCCCTAATTTGCTGGGAAGTGGCGGTGCGGTCCCCTACGGCACTGCGTACGATCCTACGGTCTTGGCGTGCATCCGTGCGTCGCTGCGGTCCGGTCCCAGGTCGACGGGCACGTGCACCTTCCGCCGACCACTGGCGACAACATCGATGTACTGTGGAGACCTCACGCCCCACGTGTTGAGCAATTCGGCGGTACGTCCACCCGGCCTCCCGCATGCCCACTATACGCCCTCGCTCAAAGTCCGTCAACTGCACATACGGTTCACGTCCACGCTGTCGCGGCATGCTACCAGTGTTAAAGACTGCGTTGGAGCTCCGTATGCCACGGCAAACTGGCTGACACTGACGGCGGCGGTGCACAAATGCTGCGCAGCTAGCGCCATTCGACGGCCAACACCGCGGTTCCTGGTGTGTCCGCTGTGCCGTGCGTGTGATCATTGCTTGTACAGCCCTCTCGCAGTGTCCGGAGCAAGTATGGTGGGTCTGACACACCGGTGTCAATGTGTTCTTTTTTCCATTTCCAGGAGTGTAGAAAGAATTTTCTTAAATTGTCTACCTGTCCATAATGTAGGTTTTATATGTCGATAAATCCCCTTCCTCCTTCCTTTCTGCTTAATGTGAATCTTTCTGTTGCTGAATGTATGTGATGTATTCTATATTAGTGGCATTGTGATCGTGTAAGTGGAGAGGAGGAGGAGAGGAGATTACTGTTTAACGTCCCGTCGACAACGAGGTCATTAGAGACGGAGCACAAGCTCGGATTAGGGAAGGATGGGCAAGGAAATCGGCCGTGCCCTTTCTAAGGAACCATCCCGGCATTTGCCTGAAGTGATTTAGGGAAATCACGGAAAACCTAAATCAGGATGGCCGGACGCGGGAGATCGTGTAAGTGTATTGAGTGCTTCTAGGTCTGTGTTACTCCATTTCACTACTCCAAATGAGTAGGTCAATATTGGTATGGCATAAGTATTTATAGCTTTTGTCTTGTTTCTTGCTGTCAATTCTGTTTTCAGTATTTTTGTTAGTCTTTGTCTATATTTTTCTTTTAGTACTTCTTTAATATTTGTATTATCTATTCCTATTTTTTGTCTGTATCCTAGATATTTATAGGCATCCGTTTTTTCCATCGCTTCTATGTAGTCGCTGTGGTTATCCAATATGTAATCTTCTTGTTTAGTGTGTTTTCCCTTGACTATGCTATTTTTCTTACATTTGTCTGTTCCAAAAGCCATACTTATATCATTGCTGAATACTTCTGTTATCTTTAGTAATTGGTTGAGTTGTTGATTTGTTGCTGCCAGTAGTTTTAGATCTTCCATGTATAGCAAATGTGTGATTTTGTGTGGGTATGTTCCAGTAATATTGTATCCATAATTTGTATTATTTAGCATGTTGGATAGTGGGTTCAGAGCAAGGCAGAACCAGAAAGGACTTAATGAGTCTCCTTGGTATATTCCACGCTTAATCTGTATTGGCTGTGATGTGATATTATTTGAATTTGTTTGGATATTAAGTGTGGTTTTCCAATTTTTCATTACTATGTTTAGGAACTGTATCAGTTTAGGATCTACTTTGTATATTTCCAATATTTGTAGTAACCATGAGTGGGGTACACTATCAAAAGCTTTTTGGTAATCAATGTATGCGTAGTGTAGCGACCTTTGTTTAGTTTTAGCTTGATATGTCACCTCTGCATCTATTATCAGTTGCTCTTTACATCCTCGTGCTCCTTTGCAACAGCCTTTTGTTCTTCATTTATAATTTTGTTCTGTGTTGTATGTGTCATTAATTTCTGTTTAATGACTGAAGTTAATATTTTGTATATTGTTGGTAGGCATGTTATGGGGCGATATTTAGCTGGGTTCGCTTTGTCTGCTTGATCGTTAGGTTTCAGATAACTTATTCCATGTGTAAGTGTATCAGGGAATGTGTATGGGTCTGTAATGTAACTGTTAAATAATTTAGTTAGATGTGAATGTGTTGAGGTGAACTTGTTTAACCAGAAATTTGCTATTTTATCATTTCCAGGGGCTTTCCAATTGTGAGCAGAATTAATTGCTTGGGTGACTTCATGTTGCAAAATTATCACTTTAGGCATTTGTGGTATCATCTTGTATGTGTCTGTTTCTGCTTGTATCCACCGTGCATGCCTGTTATGTTGTACCAGGTTTGACCATATGTTGCTCCTGAAGTGTTTCATGTCTGTTATGTTTGGTGGATTGTTTATTTTAATGTGTGTGTTATCTATTGTCTGGTAAAATTTCTTTTGGTTTGTGTTGAATGTTTGGTTTTGTTTCCCTCTATTTTCACTTTTTTTGTATCTTCTGAGTCGTTTGGCTAATGCTTGTAATTTCTGCTTCTTTTCGTCTAATTGCTCTGTCGCTTCTTGTTGTGAGATTTTACCTAACCTTTTTCGTTTTTTTTCAAGAGATTTCATTTCTTATAAATTGTGTTAGCTGTCCGATGTCTTTTCTCAGTTTTTCTATTTTGATCTGTAGCCTGTGTTGCCATGCTGGTTTTGTGGGTTTCTTCTGTGTGTTGGTTGGTTCTGATCTGTGCCTAGTGTGTATATTTAGTGTAGTGAGTGCTCCTATATAAACCAGTAGTTGTAACTCTTCCATAGTTGTGTTTTCATTTATTTTGTTGTGTATGATTGTGTTGATAGTTTTTATTGTTGTTTCGACTTGTGGGTTATTTGGTGGTCTATGCAAGAATGGTCTAATGCTTGTATTTGTGTCTTTGTATTCTATATATGTTAGCTGAAATTTTTCTTCTATATCTAACATCTGTGTCACTTCGTGTTCTATTTGTGCTTGTTCTGGTGGCTGTCTTAAGATTTCGTTTTCCTCTGATTGTTTAATTGGTGCGTGTTGTTCTTTGTTTGTTTGCTCTGGGATGTTTGAGTCCATTACTGTGTTTTCTTCTTCTTCTGATTGCACATTATTTTGTTCCAGTATTTGTTGTTTGATGTTTTCCAATTCTGAATGGGGTATCCTGTTATTTTTGATTATTACACGGATCTGATCAGCTAGTCGTTGTTCTGTTAAAAATTTTAATTCTGGGTATCTGGTAATAAATGTTGTGTATACTTGTGATCTGTATCCAGTTGTGTTGGTTCCTAGGTTTGTTGCTTGGTAATAACAGAACATGAGGTGTCGATTAACTTCATCTGACCATCTCATCCTCTGTCTTTGTTTTCCTTCTAGGGTGGTTGCAGGAAGCATATCCTGCAAAACACCTCTGTTTGGATTTAAATCATTTTCCAGTTGGCTAGCAGTGTCGTTACCATTGTGGGCGGGCATAGGGTTCAAGCGTCGTCCCCGACCATGACGGCGCTTGTCCGAGGCTTCTTTAGTTCTGTCCTGAACCAACTAATCACACTAAAAGGGGGTTAGCCCTATTAGTGGTTTGTTCTTTTCGTCGCCTTTTACGACTGGCAGAACATACCGGAGGCCTATTCTTTTCCCGGGCCTCCACGGGGATTATTATTATTATTATTATTATTATCATTACTTTGATTTAACTTGATTTAAATCTGAAACGTATCTCCGTTTTAGGAACCATCGTAATTACATGTAATTACATTGTAATTACAGGTAGTGTGTGACAAGTGATTTGTGATTAAGCATCACTTTGTTTTGTGGCTCTTCCCGTTTGCTTCGGGAGGTATGGTCCTACTTCTTTTAGTTTATATTAGAACTGTTTACTATTAAAAAAATTCTGAGGCACTAGCTCTTTCCCGTTAAAATTTGAACAAACTTTATCGTTGCGCGTTATAACATATAATATGGGAAGGTAATAAAATCATCTCAATATGCATTCTGCAAGTATTATCCTTCCTTTTGTACACAGGAATGTCATGATTCTACATATGCCAACGGTGAGTGGCATTTTACAGGGATTAATAGTTTAGGAAGTCTTTCTTGTGTGACGATTTATAATTCCTTTTGTTTGTAAAATGCATTCCATATAAATGTTGGTATAATTTTCTTGTGGGAATGTCGGACGGTTTTTAACTTACACTTGCTAACAAAAGAGAGACAAGAGGTCCCCTATATTACATTGAAAGCTGTGGACAATTTTAGCGTCATATTGGGTACATGCTCAACAAATGGTACCTGAGGAGTGCAAAACAGTCAAGTCCAACCGCGTGGTGGAAAACGAAGTGAACGCAAACTTTCTTTCAGCAGACTAGGACGCTACAGTGTATTATACGCAGAAACGATTATAAAAATCATATAGAAGTCGTAGGAAATATTTCTGGTGATTTTTAAATTTCACATGATGAAGTCGTACGTCTCCTGTACCTCCAAAACAACTGTTGCAATAATTCATTTTCAGTGTAGCAATGTTGCAATCATATCCTTAGATTGGCTAGTTAACCCTTAGAGATCACAGCAAAGTAGTCGTGGTCGAGTTACACGTTTGTAAATCGTTGATCCATGGAGAACACTGTACGACGTACCACCTGAGTATTTACACAGTGAAAAGTGCAACACTCCGAAAGAATAGCCATAATACACTCCTGGAAATGGAAAAAGGAACACATTGACACCGGTGTGTCAGACCCACCATACTTGCTCCGGACACTGCGAGAGGGCTGTACAAGCAATGATCACACGCACGGCACAGCGGACACACCAGGAACCGCGGTGTTGGCCGTCGAATGGCGCTAGCTGCTCAGCATTTGTGCACCGCCGCCGTCAGTGTCAGCCAGTTTGCCGTGGCATACGGAGCTCCATCGCACTCTTTTAACACTGGTAGCATGCCGCGACAGCGTGGACGTGAACCGTATGTGCAGTTGACGGACTTTGAGCGAGGGCGTATAGTGGGCATGCGGGAGGCCGGGTGGACGTACCACCGAATTGCCCAACACGTGGGGCGTGAGGTCTCCACAGTACATCGATGTTGTCGCCAGTGGTCGGCGGAAGGTGCACGTGCCCGTCGACCTGGGACCGGACCGCAGCGACGCACGGATGCACGCCAAGACCGTAGGATCGTACGCAGTGCCGTAGGGGACCGCACCGCCACTTCCCAGCAAATTAGGGACACTGTTGCTCCTGGGGTATCGGCGAGGACCATTCGCAACCGTCTCCATGAAGCTGGGCTACGGTCCCGCACACCGTTAGGCCGTCTTCCGCTCACGCCCCAACATCGTGCAGCCCGCCTCCAGTGGTGTCGCGACAGGCGTGAATGGAGGGACGAATGGAGACGTGTCGTCTTCAGCGATGAGAGTCGCTTCTGCCTTGGTGCCAATGATGGTCGTATGCGTGTTTGGCGCCATGCAGGTGAGCGCCACAATCAGGACTGCATACGACCGAGGCACACAGGGCCAACACCCGGCATCATGGTGTGGGGAGCGATCTCCTACACTGGCCGTACACCACTGGTGATCGTCGAGGGGACACTGAATAGTGCCCGGTACATCCAAACCGTCATCGAACCCATCGTTCTACCATTCCTAGACCGGCAAGGGAACTTGCTGTTCCAACAGGACAATGCACGTCCGCATGTATCCCGTGCCACCCAGCGTGCTCTAGAAGGTGTAAGTCAACTACCCTGGCCAGCAAGATCTCCGGATCTGTCCCCCATTGAGCATGTTTAGGACTGGATGAAGCGTCGTCTCACGCGGTCTGCACGTCCAGCACGAACGCTGGTCCAACTGAGGCGCCAGGTGGAAATGGCATGGCAAGCCGCTCCACAGGACTACATCCAGCATCTCTACGATCGTCTCCATGGGAGAATAGCAGCCTACATTGCTGCGAAAGGTGGATATACACTGTACTAGTTCCGACATTGTGCATGCTCTGTTGCCTGTGTCTATGTGCCTGTGGTTCTGTGAGTGTGATCATGTGATGTATCTGACCCCAGGAATGTGTCAATAAAGTTTCCCCTTCCTGGGACAATGAATTCACGATGTTCTTATTTCAATACCCAGGAGTGTATATTCAAACTTTGGTGATTTATATAACAGAGTGCCCTTTTCTGTGTGCCTGAAAACCCCACTATTCCGTTAATGGCGCAATATCGTCATAGGAGAGTGTTAAAACAGAGCAGGCTGTTCGGTCTTCGCGAAATGGTCTGTTCCTACGGCGAAATTTAGGTTTGCACATGCCATGCTATCTTGATACTGATACGTATGTGTGGAACCAGTGGATACGGAAAAATTACCCGTAACGACGAGCAAGTGATGGAACCACGTGACCAAAGCAGGACATGATCACTATCGTGTCCACATGAAGGTAAACCAGTTTACAGGTTCATCCAACGACTTGGCTCAACACTAAAGCACCACAACGGGTGAGAAGCTGTCTGCATAGATGGTTCGGCACCGTCTGCAGCGGGTAGTACTACAGCCATAACTGACACTGCTTTGACTCCCATACTACAGAAACCACCAACTCTTCAGAATATGATGGACAGGTTGTTACCATCACTAGACTGCAGACAGACATAATTCAGTGTTTCAGTCGTACAGTGTACGTGTTTGATGTTGATGTGGTGCTCGCAATCTTGTAGCCTGCTTCGTTGAGCAGCATAACGGACCAACGCCAATTGTGGTGGCTTTGGGCACCAGTGAATACTCGATACGTTTTCGTCTTCTGTTCTTACTTACTGTAAGAAACCTCATCAGTAACAGTTACGTCGTAAATATATTAGAATTCTAAGTTCTTCTCGTCCTTCGGGTAATTCCATTTGCCAGTGTTAGCATAAAAATGACCGCCTGGTTATAGCGACGAACGTGCAACTTCTTCGAAAAACGACGGCTTCCACGATAAAGCTGGCTGTGTGTGACGACGAATGCGCAAGCATCCTCTGATGAACGATGGATAACACTGGTCCCCTGTTCTGCACGTTCATTAGACGTCGCACCCACTGCACGTGTCTGGAATGTGAGTTACCGTTAATGTTTTTTTGACTCTAATACAATGTGTATTGGGGAATATGGTGCCTGAAACTGTCCAAGCCCTTCTTAGTTCCATGTCACGGCGTTTAGAGCCTTTCAGTGCACGTTTCACATGATACTGTGTTCTCAAAGTGTGATCGTCTGCAGTTGCCTACTTCTAATCACTTGCGTACTATTATATGCGAAATATGGGGTGTAAAGTTCATTTAGCTACATGTAATCTTTTTGATATTGCCACAAACTTTGGTATTAAACTACTTGCAATAAATAACGTTGATTCCAGGAAACTGCGTCCTTCCTAGATGCCATGACGATAAAGTAAATGCCACGGAAGAGTGTTTTCTTTGTTTCATTTCCACTAACTACCTATCGTTCGGTCATTTGTTAGCGGATACGACTTAAAGTAAAGAAATGTTACACATCCTTATCAGAATAATGATGGCTACCACTTTTGTCTCCTTTTTTTCTTTTTAATGATATCAAGGTACTATACTTTTTCTTATGGCACAACTGCTCACAATTTGAATATGAAATTACTAGTTGCTGCCGTTATTAGTCTAATTCAGATAATAAGACATATGTTTTAGTTCACTCCAACGGTTGGCGAAACCGAATTACGAAATGTTGTTCCTTCCAAGCAGCAAATTTTGTTTCACACTACACCGTGTAACATCAATAGAGGCAGTGCAGTGGTTAAGATAGTACACTTTTATTCGCCCGCCCGGTTAGCCGTGCGGTCTAACGCACGGCCTTCCGGATTGGGGAGGCACGAATCCGCCCGGCAGACTTGTGTCGAGGTCTGGTGAGCCAGCCAGTCTGTGGGTGGTGTTTAGGCGGTTTTCCATCTGCATCGGCGAATGCGGGCTGGTTTCCCTTATTTTGCCTCAGCTACACTATGTCGGCGATTGCTGCGCAAACAAGTTCTCCACGTACACGTACACCACCATTACTCTACCACGTAAACAAAGGAGTTACATTCGTCTGGTGTGAGACGTTACCTGGGGGGACGGGGGGGGGGGGGAACATCGGGGGATAGGGGGCCGAACCGCACAATAGCCCTGACAGGGGTTGTTCGGTGTGGCGCGGTGGAGGGGTGAAGTGGACTGCGGTAGTCGTCGTGGGGTTGCGGACCACTGCGCCTGCGGCGGGGACGGAGCCTCTCCGTCGTTTCTAGGCCCTCGGTTAACATACAACACAATACAATATACAAGGTGTTTATAAATGAATATCGGGGTTTTAACACTTTGTAATATTTATTATATTAAACTTACAGCTATAAATGATATTTCAAATGAAAGAGCAACTCAAACAGTTTTATCAAGAACCTTATAAATGTTCAATGTGAACACCATTTCACACGGCACACATCAAGTTTTATGTAACCTGCAATGCCTTCGAAAACGCCACCCAAGATTTTCATATTCTCTTGCTCGCTACGTGCAAAGTACTAGTATTAATACTACAGTAAAAATGAACAGGACCTTTATGTAGGAAATTTAATGTAGCTAAATTTTGCACTGGAAAACGCTTCCGTTGGAAGCCACAGTTTTCGATTTATTCACGAAACTCGCATTTGAAGGTCACTTTTGTAAGTTTTTCTTGAATGATTCCAAAACTAGAGCCTCTATCAAAAACGTATCGCAGTACAAAATTTAACTACACTAAATTTCCTACAAAAGGGTCGTGTTCATTTTTTCCTGTAGGACTAACAGTTTGCACATAGTGAAATAAAGAATATGAAAATCTTTTCCATATTATTTAAAGTCGTACCAGGTTGCCTAAAACACATTGATAAGGGAAGCTGAATCACCTTGCATACTTTCCATACCATGTTACCTCACGGAGGGCAGTGGTCAAAATTTTGTGGCTCATCGTTGTAGTTTCATTTGAAATTTTATTTCAACGTCTGAGATTGGCAATCATATGTTTTACTTAAGAGTAATTATTAACCATGGTATGTGTTATAAGAGTTAAAAATGGCATTGCCATATTCTTTTTATGATTGTAGGAACAAGCCTACTATGTTTAAGCGATAAGTAATGCGTAATTTCGTCAACAGTTTGAAGTATACTAGTCTGGAAATTCCACATAACACTCCAGTCATGCCACTATGCAACGGCTCTTCAACAAAATGAAGACATTTTTGGGGAGCATAATGTTTTGTATTCTGAGAGGTCATATACCCGGACAGGTTCATCTACACTCCTGGAAATGGAAAAAAGAACACATTGACACCGGTGTGTCAGACCCACCATACTTGCTCCGCACACTGCGAGAGGGCTGTACAAGCAATGATCACACGCACGGCACAGCGGACACACCAGGAACCGCGGTGTTGGCCGTCGAATGGCGCTAGCTGCGCAGCATTTGTGCACCACCGCCGTCAGTGTCAGCCAGTTTGCCGTGGCATACGGAGCTCCATCGCAGTCTTTAACACTGGTAGCATGCCGCGACAGCGTGGACGTGAACCGTATGTGCAGTTGACGGACTTTGAGCGAGGGCGTATAGTGGGCATGCGGGAGGCCGGGTGGACGTACCGCCGAATTGCTCAACACGTGGGGCGTGAGGTCTCCACAGTACATCGATGTTGTCGCCAGTGGTCGGCGGAAGGTGCACGTGCCCGTCGACCTGGGACCGGACCGCAGCGACGCACGGATGCACGCCAAGACCGTAGGATCCTACGCAGTGCCGTAGGGGACCGCACCGCCACTTCCCAGCAAATTAGGGACACTGTTGCTCCTGGGGTATCGGCGAGGACCATTCGCAACCGTCTCCATGAAGCTGGGCTACGGTCCCGCACACCGTTAGGCCGTCTTCCGCTCACGCCCCAACATCGTGCAGCCCGCCTCCAGTGGTGTCGCGACAGGTGTGAATGGTGGGACGAATGGAGACGTGTCGTCTTCAGCGATGAGAGTCGCTTCTGCCTTGGTGCCAATGATGGTCGTATGCGTGTTTGGCGCCGTGCAGGTGAGCGCCACAATCAGGACTGCATACGACCGAGGCACACCGGGCCAACACCCGGCATCATGGTGTGGGGGCGATCTCCTACACTGGCCGTACACCACTGGTGATCGTCGAGGGGACACTGAATAGCACACGGTACATCCAAACCTTCATCGAACCCATCGTTCTACCATTCCTAGACCGGCAAGGGAACTTGCTGTTCCAACAGGACAATGCACGTCTGCATGTATCCCGTGCCACCCAACGTGCTCTAGAAGGTGTAAGTCAACTACCCTGGCCAGCAAGATCTCCGGATCTGTCCCCCATTGATCATGTTTGGGACTGGATGAAGCGTCGTCTCACGCAGTCTGCACGTCCAGCACGAACGCTGGTCCAACTGAGGCGCCAGGTGGAAATGGCATGGCAAGCCGTTCCACAGGACTACATCCAGCATCTCTACGATCGTCTCCATGGGAGAATAGCAGCCTGCATTGCTGCGAAAGGTGGATATACACTGTACTAGTGCCGACATTGTGCATGCTCTGTTGCCTGTGTCTATGTGCCTGTGGTTCTGTGAGTGTGATCATGTGATGTATCTGACCCCAGGAATGTGTCAATAAAGTTTCCCCTTCCTGGGACAATGAATTCACGGTGTTCTTATTTTAATTTCCAGGAGTGTAGGTCTCATCTGAAGAAATGACGAACTGTGTACTTTACTATTGCTACAACTCTTGTCACTCGGACAAGCCATCTGCTTCCGCGTCCTTTAATACGACTCTGGTTGGACAAGCAATAAATATTTATGAATTGTCATATAGATGGTCGGGACGATGGATTTCTACTGGCCAATGCTAGTCATGATCACGAAACAGTCGTGGTCTTCTACTGCACTGCCCAGAGTGGGTGGTAGCGTTTAAATTACCAATTTGTCGTTACACACGTGCCAACTTTGGTCAACGAAAGCCAAATCTCTGACAACTACATAGATCCTACATCCACATATTTATTTGATCCTCCTGACGAATCCAAATTTCAAAGTTCACGCCTTCTAGAGGTCTCAACAAAGAAAAAAGAAAGAAAAGAGAGAGAGAAGTTGGCAATTTCTTAAGCCAATAGTTTGGGTATGATGACACTACACATTATAGTCACCTTAGGTTTATTCAGTCAGTAGCTGACAACATTTAAAAAAAACAGTACTATAACGTTTACTGCTGTGCTTGGCACAGCGTGGGTGAAAACATATTCCAAATTCACTTTGTTCACGATTAGAGCATAAAGCATTTTTTATTCTGAAATCAATGCAATATTAATCAGAGAAGAAGACAGAATGTGAGGGTTTCAGTGTACACATGTGTCAAGGGTATTAGAAACTGACTGGCGAAAGTTATGGGAGGGAATAGGGGAATCTGAATTAGGTCTTTGTAAAGGTACCAATATTCGTTGTAAATTATTAAGGAACACATTAAAAATATAGATCAGGATTGGTGGACGTGTATTTGTTTCCCGCATGTGTAGGTAGCACACTAAAAGCACTCCATCTTCAGGCCACAAGTGGCCCATCGGGACCAAGCGACCGCCGTGTCATCCTCAGTTGAGGATGCGGATAGGAGGGGCGTGTGGTCAGCGCATGTGTGGGTAAGTCAAACCAAATTCAAGAATGCCAGTCTCCATTGTATATCCGTCCTAGGATTCTCATGTTGCATGTGGCCTTTACGGAGATACCATTCAAACTTTCAGTTGAAGTCATTTAGACAAAACAGGCATAACTGAATCAGAATTGTTGAACCATTTAATCCAGAGAACGTGTCCAGCGTTTTACGTCACTTGCCACATAGCGGAGTAAATATAAAGGTGCCTATTCGTTCGTGAAGGATGGGTGGATAGTTCTGCAGTTATAAAATTCGAAGAATATGAAAGGGAAGGATTAACTGAGAAGGGGCTGAAACAGTGTTGTAGCCAGACCCTAGTGTTATTCAATCCGGACATGCAGAAGCAGCCATAGAGACCAAGAAGAAACTTGGGGAGGGAATTAAAGTTTAGGCAGAAACAGTAAAACCTTTGAGACTTGCCATTGACATTGTAATTTCATCAGGGACGGACGATAAGGGGCTTCGAAGATTAACTGAACAGAATGGATACTGTCTTGAGCAGAGGTTCTAATATGAATATCAACAAAAGTAAAATAAGGGTAATGGAATGTAGTCAAATAAAATCAGGCGATAGCAATGAATTGGATTTGGAAATTAGAGAGCAAAAGTAATAAATGAGTTTTGCAACTGGGCATAAAAATAAATGACAATGAGGGAAGCAGAGAGGATATGAAATGCAGATCGACTACAGTAGTTAAATCCTTTCTAAAAAAAGAGAAATACAGGGTGCCTCAAAAGGTAAGGAACAATTTTAACGTGTTATAGTATTCAAACTAATTAAGTCATTCACATCAAGGCTGGCTTATGTGACACACTATCTCAGGAAGGTTTTATGCTATTTAATTGGTTTCTACATGTGTGCCTTTGGTGGCACGCACTAGATCCAGTCTGTGTTCAAGCTCTATCTACACTCGGTGCAACATATCCGCTTCAACTATGGCAATGGCAGCAACAGTTCGGTTCTTTAAATCATTGTTGTTGTTGACCGTCATTTGGAAGACTCTGTCCTTGACATACCCTAATAGAAAGAAATCCATCAATAAAATGTCAGGCGACCTACGAGGCCAGGGAACTGGCCCACCGTAGCCAATGCAGCAGTCCGTAAACATCTGGTCTAGAACCACACACGTGGAATGTTGTCTCCTCAGAAAATGCAAGATTGTTTAGAAAATTTCCTCCTCCTCTAAACAATGCAGAACGTCCACAGCGAATTGCATATGTTGTGGCTTGTCGTCTCGTTTCAATGCGTGCAACAGTTGCAGTCTGTATGGACACCCGGTGCACGGCCTTTCTAGCGATACGCAGCTCTTGCGACGCCCTCCGAACAGACTTCAGTGAACGTTGATAAGCCAACCATGTCCGCTCTCTGCCGGCTTCACTTGTTCCAGATCGACCAGTGTGGTGCTTCCCATCAACGCTCCCTGCCTGCATAAAATACCGGTACCACCGCGATATCGACGTCCGTAGGGTGGTTGTTTCCTATACCGTGTTTCGAAGTTCTTTCGAACCAGCGTGTCCGATTCGGTCTGAACACACCATTCCAAAACTAAACATTTTCTTAAACCGTTCTCATTATTATTCACTCACGATAACCTGGAACTCACACAAACAAACATTTTTGAAATAGTGTGTCACATAAGCCAAACATGGTGTGAATATCTCAATCAGTTTGGCTGCTATAACACAGTTAAGTAGTAGTCTACCTTTTGAGACACCCTGTATTTTAACATCTAATACAAATTTAAGTTTTAGGAAGACCATACGTAAGTGAAACGAATGCGACAAACTCATCAGAAAAGAAAATAGTAGGAGCTTCTGAAATGTGGCTGTATTTATGAATGTTAAGGAACAGATGGGTAGAACCGATAATTAGTGAGGAGGTACTGAGTGAAAATGGAGAGAAAAGAAATTTATGACCCAGTTTGAATAAAAGAAGGAAGCGGCGCGGTATTAGCCGAGCGGTCTCAGGCGCTGCAGTCATGGGCTGTGCGGCTGATCCCAGCGGAGGTTCGAGTCCTCCCTCGGGCATGGGTGTGTGTGTTTGTCGTTAGGATAATTTAGGTTAAGTAGTGTGTAAGCTTAGGGACTGATGACCTTAGCAGTTAAGTCCCATAAGATTTCACACACATCTGAACATTTCATTTTTGAAAAGAAGGAAATTTTAAAAATACATCAGTATACTTATATCCCGAGGCGTCAAGAAATCGTCAGTTTGGAAATGGAGGAAAGCAGGGAGGATAAAATCCGTGGACAAAGACCAAGGTTAGACTACAGTAAGCAGTTTCAGATGGATGTAAATTGCTGTAGCCATGCTAAGAAAACGTGCTGCACAGTCAGCCTTAAGGCTGATAAGTGCTTCACCTCTCTATCCGAACACCGAATCCAGTATCGGAACTGCTGAGCCTCCTCGTTAGATACGTGCAGAGGGAGCTGTTCTGCCGGTGAATCTTCGTCTTGTCGAGGCTGGAACACGTCGGTCAGTAGCCCTGGAGAAGAGTACAAATTACGTATGGCAGTCATGTTGTGTAATGGCGGCGAGAGGGAGTTAAACACGAGGACGAGAGGAGATGGTGGCGCCTTTCCGGTCACGTCTGGTCCTCAGCGCGATAATGCCCGCCCACGTCCCACGCACCCTCTGTCCACGGCCACCCAGGCCTTGCACTGCCGCCTTATCTGCTGCTTACTCAGGCACTAGCAGCAGCTGCCAACACTAGCGTAAAATACTCTTCCTTCTCTATATTTACCCTCTGCCTGTACGAGGTGTTGCAGACTTACTTTATTACCTCTTTCATGGAAAACGGTACGTCCGGACTTGTTTCAGATAAAATGAATGTAAGGTAAACCATTGAGGACTAACTGAGTGATTATTATTACATTCCCTGAAATTTTCTGGAAACTGGAGAAGAAATCTCCTTGATTTAAAACAGGAAGAAGATGCGAAATTACAATCTTTGTATTGAACTCGTTAATGCTAAACGTTATTTGTCTGTGTATGTTGTGATGCACAAAATCTTCCTGAAACTGAACGCTAGAACAACACTTAAGGAAAGAAATAGAAATTTTGTATGGTAAATGTAAATGTCGAGTGACTAGGACCTCCCGTCGGGTAGACCGTTCGCCGGGTGCAAGTCTTTCGATTTGACGCCACTTTGGCAACTTGAGCGTCGATGGGGATGAAATGATGATGATGATTAGGACAACACAACACCCAGTCCCTGAGCGAAGGAGATCTCCGACCCAGCCGGGAATCGAACCCGGGCCCTTAGGATTGACATTCTGTCGCGGTGACCGCTCAGCAACCAGGGGCGTACATTTAGTATGGTAATCGATTTCGCTAAGGCCTACGTTTTTATCTTCTTGTGAGGAAAATATTTTTAGAGTGTTTGTTTCATATAACCTCGTGTTTATGCATTTTAACATGGAAATTACTTGATTTTTAAATTGCGAATAATCTTTTTGTTTGCCAATCATTAAAAAGATCACGATTTAATCACCTTAACTGTTCTTACGGAGACATAACAAAGACTCAGCATGTCAGCAGAATCCTCGAATAAGAGATGAAATGATAGACCGAATATTGAAAGCGAACTACTAGCGCAGAAGTATTTGTAAGTGCACAAATCCGTCATTTGGAACTTATTTTGAACAATATGATTCTCTAATGTAAACTTCAGGCTATTTAAAACAGCAAAAATGTTTCTTTAAAACGATAAATGAATTAAAACAATTTTTTCTCACAACAGCATTAAAACCGTATCTTTAAATTCACTGGTTATCGAACAAAACTTATGTTTCTTTCCATGTGAGTTCTTCAATATATCCACTGAACAGTATAATACGTCATAAAACGTCTTAGACAAAAATTGTTCAGTTATCTCAGCTGTTTTCATCAAACGAATTTCAGACCAGATTCCTACTCAAACTTATTTGTTAACCACATTCCTGACAGTCTCCATTCTTCCCGTTTTAAGTTCAGAAGATTTTTCCTTCAGTTTGTATAAACATTTAGGCAATCTGATCCTTAATGGTTCGCCTAAGACATACATTATCCGAAAATAACCAACTGTTTTAGTACCCCTGTGTGTCAGCACGATGCAAGGTTGACTAAATCGCAAGACCTGCACAGGTATTGTGTTCGATCAAGGGCAACAGTTGGCGAAATAGTAGTAATATACAGAGAACTCTGCAGACAAATAGGAAGCGCTTTTCCAGAATCCCAAATTAGTGCTTAACCCATGAACGAATAATATTATCGCCATCTGCTATCCGTTATATTTACCTATGTTTTTATATCAGACGGGTTATAAAATTAGAAAGAAAAATCACTGATTAATTAAGTAGCCCCTCTACAGAAGCTAAATGAAGAGGGCCATTTCTCGTGGCTAAAATCGGTAGAAGAATGTTGCACAGCCTATTATCAAAATCTACGTCCATGAAGAAGCCAGGGTGGTAGTTTACACCGAACAATACCGCCAAAAAAATATGGAAAAAAATTTAAAAAATCGCCTATAACAATTTGAGACATCGTGCAGGGCATGATTTCTAATGCGATTCAGTGTGTAGCCTTGATGGATGTGGATGAGTAACAAGGAGTCCGAGTGTATACGTACAATATCTGTTCTGCAGTTATACATAAGAGTGGACGCTGAGAATAGAAATCTAGTTTCTATGATTACGAGGTCAGGAAGATTAAACATAAGTATTTCTGTTGTTACGCAGTTGGACAATTCTGTTTCTTCTTACTGTTTGACTTTGTTGGTCTGTTGTGCCTGAATCAGCTAACTGCAATTTTAATCACTTATCGCTGACAAATTTCTCTACACGTCCTTCAACTGTGGATTCCTTTTGACAGTACTTTATGGCTGCTTTAGAGGATAACTTTGCAGTTAGTAAACATTTTTGCTGTATATTGTGAACTGCCTTCATATAATCAGTTCTTGCTACACAGAACGTTTCAAAGCCAATATTTAAATCCCGTGTTTTCGAGCTTATCACGCCAAGTTACTAGCCCCGTGCTCATCGACTTCATTAGAGATTTAGACGTAGCTGCTGTGCTGGAGGTACAGAGTTTCTATTGCGAATGTTACGCGACAGGTTCAAATGGCTCTAAGCACTATGGGACTTAACATCTGAGGTCATCAGTCCCCTAGAATTACTTAATCCTAACTAACCTAAGGACATCACACACACCCATGCCCGAGGCAGGATTCGAACCTGCGACCGTAGCAGCAGCGCTACGCGACAGGGCTATCGTCAGACAATGCACGTGCTGACCATCGACGCGACTGTCGAGCCCAGGATGATCACGGCGAGATCGTGTCTCTCCGAGGCACGAGACTTCGCATCTCCGAGGTCGTGCAAGCACTTGGTTACTCACGCGCCGTCCGGTCACGAGTGTAGCGTAAGTACACTGCCGAGAACATCGAAATGTTAACCAGAGGACTCGCCACCGGCTACGGTGGATATTAACAGCCGATACACGGGCAATAGAGCGACCAGTCACGTGTCAGCTCAATGACGATCAGCAACAATCGGTGAGCTCTCCTACCATCCTGATCCACTTTCTCGGTGTGGGGCAGAGAATCGACTTCACTGGCTACACCCCTCTCCAACGGACACCCTTAGCCGCAGAGAATGGCATGGATGGAGAAACATAGCCATTAGATGCACGTAGCCGTAAGAAGTTATTGATAAGTGGCGATACACATTAACAAACGCCTTGCGGGCATACTAAACACCCAATAGCTCACGAGATAATAGGATGCAAATTTGTTGGGAATGATCGAAGGTTCTCCTCGTATTGGATTATAGCGAACAAAAACGCCATGAGCAACAAGGTCGTTGACACTCCTGCTAAGGAAGTGATGACCTCAGGTATAGAAGACTTTACACAGATTCCATACCGAACGAGATGGTGCAGTAGTTAGCACACTGGACTCGAATTCGGGAGGACGATTTCCCTAAATAACTTCAGGCAAATTACGGGATGGTTCCCTTGAAAGGGCACAGCCGACCTCCTTCCACATCCTTCCCTACTAGCCGGCCGGTGTGGCCGTGCGGTTCTAGGCGCTACAATCTGGAACCGCGTGACCGCTACGGTCGCAGGTTCGAATCCTGCCTCGGGCATGGATGTGTGTGATGTCCTTAGGTTAGTTAGGTTTAAGTAGTTCTAAGTTCTAGGGGACTGATGACCACAGATGTTAAGTCCCATAGTGCTCTGAGCCATTTGAACCATTTTGAACCTTCCCTACTCCGATGGGACCGATGACCTCGCTGTTTGGTTCTCTCCCCCAAATCAAACAACCAACTAACACATTCCAGATTAGGATCTCTTGTTGATTTACAGGAAGAGGATTTGGATCGAGTGGAACAAAGAATTGCAAGCTTCCCAGACAACAAAATGAAAATAGTATGCGCAAATAAGTCCACTGCTATCAACCACGCCTTCGTACCATGCATTTATATGCTCATGGAAATTTGCAGCTCCCATAACACGGTTGAGCGCCTCAACTATATTCGTATAGTACTGTCTCCACTTTGTGACTCTAGCTAAGTGGAAGACACAAATCACATATTTTTTGGCTGCATCAATCTGTGCAGTCTCACATCTAAATTGCTATGGACTGCTGTGAGCGAGAACTGTCAGTTATCAACAAATGTGCCAACATTATTGGCAACCATAGACCTTGCAGCGTCTAAATAACTTTATTATTTTCTAACGGAAGCGAAAAGAGAGATATGAACTAACACGCAAACTACAATGAAGCACAAAAGAAACTAGTATAGGCATGCATATTTAAATGCGGAGATATGTAAACAGGCAGAATAAGGCGCTGCGGCCGGCAACGCCTACATAAAACAAGTTTCTGCCGCAGTTGTCAGATCGGTTATAGCTGCTACAAAGGTAGGTTCAAATGGTTGAAATGGCTCTGAGCACTGTGGGACTTAACATATGAGATCATCAGTCCCCCAGAACTTAGAACTACTTAAACCAAACTGACCTAAGGACATCACGCACATCCATGCCAAAGGCAGGATTCGAACCTGCGACCGTAGCAGTCGTGCGGTTCCGGACTGAAGCGCCTAGAACCTCTCGGCCACCGCGGCCGGCTACAAAGGCAGGTAATCAGGATTTAAGTGAGTTTGAACGTGATATAGTCGGCGAGTCGGCCTTTGTGGCCGAGTGGTTCTAGGCGCTTCAGTCCGGAACCGTGCTGCTGCTACGGTCGCAGGGTCGAATGCTGCCTCGGGCATGGATGTGTGTTCACTGTGGTGTAGAAGACACGGACGCCCATCGATTGTCATGTGGTCCGTCGTCAAACGTCTGGAGGCTCGCGCAGCGTATCTTGTTTTTCCTTACCCGACAGACACCTGCTCAGATCACTTTTCTGACGCTTTTATTTCTGGATGTGATTCAATACCCTGCAACAAAACCTAACGCTGTGAATTGGATACCCGGTCATATGGTCTGCTACCTTTTTGGCCCTGAGGAGTAATCAGAACTAGTTCATTGCCCTTTCATGACCCGTCTTCCGGCTGGAACGTCCAAGCCATGAGACACTGATACTTTTTTTGCCGACATAATGTTCTGAACGCACTATAAACGAAATCTCCATTAAATTTTCGAGTAGACACGTTTGGATGTTCTGCCAATCGGAAGGCGCTAGCGATTACTGGAATTCTGGTACATAAACAAATTTAAATTAAAAACATTTAAAAAATGAAAAATTAAAACAAATAATATATATATATATATATATATATATATATATATATATATATATATATATATATATACCAAAACACAAAAAAACGCAATTAGAAAAACTGAAAAAAAAGCAAAAGCCCGTTCACAAATTTTCAAATGTGTGTGAAATTCAAATGGTTCAGATGGCTCTGAGCACTATGGAACTTAACTTCTTTGGTCATCAGTCCCCTAGAACTTAGAACTACTTAAACCTAACTAACTTAAGGACATCACACACATCCATGCCCGAGGCAGGATTCGAACCTGCGACCGTAGCGGTCGCGCGGTGTAGACTGTAGCGCCTAGAACCGCTCGGCCACTCCGGCAGGCTGTGTGAAATCTTATGGGACTTAACTGCTAAGGTCATCAGTCCCTAAGCTTACACACTACTTAACCTAAATTATCCTAGGGACAAACATACACACACCCGTGCCCGAGGAAGGACTCGAACCTCCGCCGGAACCAGCCGCACAGTCCATGACTGCAGCGCCCTAGACCGCTCGGCTACACCCGCGCGGCCCCGTTCACAACTACTTTCATTTTCATCGCTACTCTCTATGTTCTTTTAGTGTTCCCTTTCCCGTCCAGGGCCAGAAAAAAAAAAACAGTGTCGAGGTCCGGTGTGCCGGCTAGGCTTGGATGTTTTTTAAGGTGGTTTTCCATCTACCTCGGGGAATGCGGGCTGGTTTCCCTTGTTCCGCCTCAATTACACTGTGTCTGTGATTGCTGCGCAAACACCGTTTCCTCGTACGTGTACACTATAATTATTCTACTAGCGTTGCTGCCTCTGGATCACGGGGTCCCGGGTCCGATTCCCTGCCGGGTTGGGAATTTTCTCTGCCCGGGGACTGGGTGTTTGTGATGTCCTCATCATTTCATCATCATCATCATTTGTGACAATGACTACATTGGATTGTGAAAAGAAAATCGGACTGTGTAAAAATTGGAACTTTTTACGGGTGCTGATGACCAAGCAGTTGAGCGCCCCAGAAACCAAACACCATCATCGTAATTATTCTGCCATGCAAACATTTGGGGTTACATTCGTCTGGTATGGGACGTTCCCAGGATGGGAGGGGGGGGGGGGGAGGGGTGCACTGGGGGCTGAACCGCATTCAGTGTGGGGCGGCGGTGGGGTGAATGGACTGCTGTGGTCTGTTGTGGGGTTGTGAACTACTGAGGGCTACGGCGGGACAAAGACTCTCCGTCGTTTCTAGGTCCCAGATTTAATACATACATGCATACATACAAATAATATTGAATGAGGTGAAATGTTTCATCACACAAATGGATAACGTTATAAGAACCATGTTTGTGAAGTGTATCATCGCTGAACCAGCCGGGGTGGCCGAACGGTTCTAGGCGCTACAGTCTGGAACCGCGCGACCGCTACGATCGCAGGTTCGAATCCTGCCTCGGGCTTGAATGTGTGTGATGTGCTTAGGTTAGTTAGGTTTAATTAGTTCCAAGTTTTAGGGGACTGATGACCTCAGAAGTTAAGTCCCATTGTGCTCAGAGCCATTTGAACCATTTTCTGTATCATCGCTGAAGTTTGTGGAAGAATAGTACAGAGTGTGGACGGTATCGGTAAATAGAAACACGATGATGGTTTAGTAAGCACAGTTGCAATTACATATCTCCGAGGTCACTAACGCATGCTTGTGCGGTGGCCCTCGACTAGGAGGTAAGCCTGTTCGAATCCTGGTGGTCGATGAAATTATCACTGCCAATATTTACGTTCTTCATCATTACTCTTTGCACCGATTTCCTGCATTAAATTTCAAACCTCTCCACATCGCCTCATGAAACGAGGGCATGTGACACTGTTGATGGTAATCTGTCCGTTGGATGGGGACATTAAGCTCAACGGCCCCCTTGTCGCTATTTGAAAGGAGTAGGCTATGTGCTGGGATCGGGTTCCACCCTTTCCCATCGCTCATCATCTCTAACACAGACACGACACAGCACTACACACACGAAAATACGCACACACACACAAACACACACCGGCGCGCACGCGCACCTACACACGTTACAATCACCTACACTTCACAGTTACATTTCCGTTGGGTCGTACTTAGCGACGGAAAGGTGCCTGCAGGCGCGAGGGATAGAAAAGAAAAATCTTTCCAATTAGGTGGCTGAACCTGCCCTTCAAGCTCTTCCAGCCATTCACACCATACGACTTTACTTACTTGACGTAACCTTCACCTCTCAATGATGTGAGGAGTCACCAGAAGCAACAGTTGGTTCGGACTCCCCCTTAAACTGTAGGTCTCCTTTCCCCGATTGGATGACTAGGGTAGGTTAGGGACGCGCAAGTCGTCGAAGCGGCATGCAGTTGATAGACTTGCACCAGCCATTGAGCCATACGAAATTATTTGTTGTCATTAACCCGCTTCATGGTCTGGCCCAGTTTCCTGTCTCGCCAGGTAACGCGCTGCGCGTTGCGCTATACGATCAGGTAATGTGAGACATTTACAAAATCGAACTAACAGGAGAGTGTGTTTAATTGCAAATAATATTAACGTGATTCGTCACGGGTTCGCTTAGTGCGCACGAGAGCTTCACAGGTATGATCAACAAACCTACAGTGCGAGACACTACAAGAAAATTGTCTTGCATACTGGTGAGTTTATTCTCGTAACTAACAACTCACGTTATGCGATGAGAATTCGTATACGTATTACTTTATCTAGTTTACAGCCACAACAGAGAAATCCCAGTGTATCATGTGAAACGCTGGCAAATCTTTCTTCCATTACACCTGCCGCAAACTGAACCGTAAGCGGGTAATGATTGTGGTTTAGTATATACCCTCTGACACACACCATACAGCGGCTTTCTGAATGTTGATGTAGAGCGTCCAGTATGCTTCTCATCAGAGAGAGTAAAAGGAAAAACGTGAGCTCTTCACTTGGCAATAAACCAAAGCTGCAGGGAAGCCCCTGGCGCTCACTACCATTCATTCGAGTTTGTTTTTCCTTGTTACAGTTGAATTGCCACGGCTTGATGGTAGAACACAAGGGAAACTATGGAAGTGGAGCAATGAACTCGGAGACGTATTGGCAGTCGACCTGTGTAGTGACCACGATTTACATGCAATGCAGGAAAAGTTCCCGTGCCGGACGACTCTCCGTAAGTCACAGAAACGATCGCCTTCTACGTGGTACGACAGTAGACAGCCTATTCTCTCCATCACCACGACCATAACACACAGAAATGTCCCATCCAGAATGTGTTAAGAAACTCAGAATCGCTCCCTACTGATTCAGCACACAGGATGTTTGATCGGTTGAGTCCAAATTGTTGTACTGAACGCCAAATATTCAACAGGAAGGAAACGTAGTTGAGCCACCCCTCTTTAAACATACACAAACTATTTATCTTTTACAGACAACAACACTCTTCAAAGAGGAGTTGTTTTCTACAGGGAATCATCGTCGCCGAATGAATCAAGAGATGCAGAAAAAATTAGTATTTCCACTTGTTATACTTATTACTTGTTCTCTTTAATAAACGCAATATAATATACATAAACAATAAAAACAACCAGACGTCACCGGGTTAGAAGATTAATAATAATTTTACGGATCCCGTCACATCGGTTAAATATCTAATACTTTAAAATAACATGAAATGTATCGAACTCAGAAATTAGTAGGGAGAAAAGTGAATAGAAAACTCGACAGGTTTCCGGAAAACTGTAATCATCTAAAAAAATGCGCTGAGAGTAACTGTAGTGTGTACTTTTGCAGTTTTTTAATCTTAAAAAAAAAGGCATAACAGAAAATATCGAACGAAATCAGAGACGCACTGCCGGAGTCATGCCCCATACGAAAGTGTAACGCAGATTCTCACAGAATTTTAAGAGATGACAAAATAAATGATAATATCCCATATGGTTCTGATTTGGCCCCACTCTTTTTTAATTTGCATACAGACGACCTTTCTGAAACAAAGAACTGGAAATTTGTTTACGCTGATAATATTACACGGATCGCTCAGGATCAAAGCTTAGGGAAGCTGAAGCAAAACTAACACCAGACCTGAAGACGTTGAATGAATACTTCAAACGTAACTCTCTCCGAACAAATCCTCAAAATGCTGTTGTATCAACTTCCCACCTACAAAGTAAACAAGCAAACTACAAACTTACCATCACATTTAGAGATCGTACTCTCGAATATTGCAACACTCCAAAATACCAAGACGTGACCTTATACAGGTCTTCGACATGCAAAATCCATCTACGGAATGCGACGGCTAAACCCAAAACTCGAAACAATACACTACAGAAGTTCAGAGGAACCGCCTGGGGTGCCACTGCAAGTATCCTCAGATCATCAGCTCTCGATATTTCATACTCAGTAGCAGAATAGAGTCGTTCCATCCGTCTAAGCAGTGCTCACACTAAAATAAATGGCACACAGCTCAGTCAAGCAATCTGCCTCAAAACAGGGTGTATTCGTCCAATAAAGACGCACTGGCTACCGGTATTTACTAGGGAAACTTCCCATCACATCCCCCTCAGATTTTCTAGTAAGATGGCCCAGCGGATATCCCGTCAAAAACTGAACAGAGATCAAGCATGAAAACGGGAATAAGGTGTACTGAACTGTGAAAAAAGAAGCAAAATAGAAACAGTGAACGGTCCAAGTTAAAGATGCGCAACATCGAGAGTCTGAATAGCACCGGCGTCGTGGTTATGTGGTGACGGTGCTGCATAGCGAAGGGGGGAGGTCTCCGTTCAGACCTCTCTCGTGTCCCATTTTTTTTTTCATTCACAAAATTATGAACTGTCCGTCCGATCACTGACATGTCTATTCGCTATATTCAAATTTGTGTCTGTGACGTGGTGTAACGTCCGTTCGCAACAGCGAGGTGTGAGGAAGGGACCTCCTCACATACGTATCTCCTATTTGTTCTACACAAGTATCACGTGTTATGCGTTCCGTTTTGGAAGTTTTGAGTCTTGAATTCCTTTGTTGCACCGTACTTCATACTCGTTTATTTGTTGTTTTCATTTCTGTGAGAGGTCTATGCGGCATCTCGGCTGCTCTCACTTTCCATCACATTTACTTGCGGCGGTAATACTTTCTTACCACATTACTAATATTCTATAAGCTATGTATAGTATGGCAACTGCCAAGACTACAGAAGGAGACAGAAACGTCACGGGGCCATTTTACCATTAAACCTGAGAGGGGTGCGATAGGGAGTCTCCCTAATTACTAATACTCCACCACCGCCATAAGAAGATCACAATCTTTGCTGAACGTGTGGACAAGAATAAAATACAGCCCATAATTACCAAAGATTCAGAAGTTTCATCTTTACAACCCCAGAAACTGAGGTCACAAGAAAACCATCGTGGCGCACGGCAATCTACGTGTGCGACAGCAACTTCAATATGCAAGCAGCCTGGAACAATCAGTGGCAGGAGCAATCTTCCACGAAGCATTAGCAGTTAATTAAAACTCCCTGGGTGCGACCAGCAGGTTTTAATCTACTCCGAATGGGATCAGAACTCACTGGGGCAGATGTGCAACATTGTCATACCAACGAAGATTGAAGCATTTCCCTGAATGTGGCTGCGGCGAAGACCAGCGAACAGTAAATGACATAACAATTGTATGTGCCCTTAGAGCACTCAAAGAGTCACTGAAAGGCCATCACAATTTGTCTTCAGGAGGGTTTGCCTGGATTTACAACTGGAGATAGAGCTATGAACCATTACGATCTTCAGATTGTGTGTCTCTGTATAGAAATTTACATATTTGTTGTAAATGATTTTCTGTATTTCTCTATCATCATACGAAAAATAAATAAAGGAATTTTAATGGAAATCTTTTGGGAAAAAAAGGCTGTGTTGTTCTTGCGAAACCCTGTGGGATAAAGTTCTTGAACCGGTATTCGAGGTACAATGCGCAAACATACTCCTGCCTCCAACATATGTCTCGCCTATGGACCGTGAAAAGGGGTTAATAGAGATCAGAGTGTATTGGGAGACATACAGACATTCTCTTTTCCTCGGCTCACACTGGAATGAAATACACTTGAAGGCTAATGAAGTATGCATTTATATATGTATACGCAAATGTTAGATAGTTTTATAATGGTTGTCCTAAAAATGTTCAATATAGTGCAACGTCTGTAGTCAGGATTGTTCCAAAGGAAAATTGTACAGGTCCTGAAACAGCACCCAGTATATTCTACTGGAGAATTTTTCGACAGTAACCAAAGTGAAAGGACAAAATAATATTGTTTTCATCTCTAAGATGTGTCCATATTGTGAACAATTTTCTTTATATGTTATACAAACAGCTGTAAATAACTCATATGTATGCACGTAATTTTGACACAGGCTGTCCAGTCATGACTGATAAACAGCTCGGATCTAGTAATAAAGTAATAGATATTAGCGTTCTTCCAACAGAGAGGTAACTAGAGACAACATATACCAAGACATATGAGTAGTCTAAGAAATTTTCCGTGATCCGTCACTGAAAAATGTAATGATCTCATTTTATGTACCGAGTCGTACAAAGTCAGGCAGAACATTCTGACACATTATACTTGTATTTCACAAAAAGGATTCAATTCGCCCTCGGCTGTCATATTTTAGATATTTGAAATTTCCTAAATAACTTTAATTTAAAGTGGAGAATTTCCTTTAAAAAGGCAGCTAGATTTGTTCCACATCGTTGTTCAACTGAGCTGTTACTCTGCGTGTAATGGCCTCGACGTCGGCGAAACGTTGAACTTTATCTTGCCTTCTGACTGTGGTAAAAAATTACCGCGACCAGAAGTGTTTCATTCCTCAAGAATAATTCATAAAACCACATAATAACCACAGTCACACTGATTAAGTCATGGTACCGTATCGGCATAAATGTGTATACGAACTGACTATCTGTGCATTTCCTTGAAATAAAGAGGAAATTATGAGTTATTCTGTGTCCAGCCACTAATTTTGTTTTTCATGTGGACATTTTTGTAGAAACTAAAAGAAACGTCTGGAAGGTCAGTTCAACATAATTATCTTTCTGTTTAATATCGGTTTGTTAAGTTCAGGTACGCGACGGGCGAAGTTCAGTTCCTATGGTAAAATCTCTTCAGCAACTTTTTAGCGGACGTCAAACAAATATATTCATGAATTTATCACATTTTTAGATATGGAATTCATCAGTTTCATATCTAAATATTAATCTCGCAACTGATGTAACTGAAAATATCTTATTTGGCAGGACATTCTGCGATTATTACTGCTGTTAAGAGTAGACTTTTCTAATAAAAACGTACAGAGAAGATGAAGCTATTTGTAAACTCAATAAAATCAACAACGGAGAATTAATTTTAGCCGTTTACAATCCGTGCAATTTTCATTTCCAGACATTAGAATCTTTCTTTTCCTTCTTTATCCTGTCAAAAACATTGCTGAAATGCGTCTATGTAGACTTTCACTTGCGAGCTTTGGATATCTGCGAAATATAGAAGTTAACTCTTGCCTTAATATCTAAAATGTCTATCGATGCTTGAGCTACAACGAAAAGGGCGAATTCGCACTCCACTATCAAACGTCCAAATTTCCACAATCAGCTTCAAAGGAAATGATTGCTCAATCCAGTGATATCAACCGGCTCAGATGGAACCAAAAGTAATTTGAATTTTTATGAAAGAACAGAGACCTAACTAAATGACATTTTTCAGCTCTGTGGTGCTGGATACCTTATTTCAAGATGTAACACGCCAAGTGTGTCAGTGACAACAACCGTACTGAGAAGTCGACTGTCATGTTTGGACTTTACTTTAGGTGCAGTCATAAAATATATTTTTTTTTAATTTTAGCGTAATCGTAAGGATCTTGTTACTTGAAGAGAACTGAGTGAGACGTAATTGAAATAGATTTTGCGAGGCAGCGTTCGCCACAGATGTAGATGGTCGCTGCGGCGGGTTTGGTGCGGATGGGTAGGGCCCGCACCCCGAGCGCTATTTTGGGCGTCTTGAACACAGCCCCACCTTCCTAGCACCAAGAAGTGGCGCACGCGCCATCTGTGAGGCAACACACGAAGTCTGGCATCTCCACGTAATTTGAGATGTTCTGACGAAAGAGCGCCCGTGTCGCCGGGGTTACCGCCGACTAAAGATCCAGGTGAAAAGAACATTGCCACACGGGCGACCCCTTACGTATTCGGCACAGTAAGAACAATGAACTGAAAAATAATTGTTATTAGAATTGTAATCAATGTTTCTGCTAAACATGGTAATAGTAAATACCTAACAACTAATAGTTCTTTCTCATCATTTTTCAGCTATGTCCCAAAGTAGATTTAGTTCCATACACCAGAGTTATATATTACACCGAATTCAGCGTAGATTTGAGTGATCGTAGACCCTAAGCACTACAGGGCACATCGTCCAAGGAATGTTGTTTGCACTGTCCTGAAACTGGGGAGGAGACTGCTTAGACGAGATGACCCTTTCTTAAATATGAATTTACTTCACAACGAGAGGACATAAATGTTGCTTAACTATATTCGTAAATATTTCACCGAAAACATATAAATACATATAAATATGACTTTCTGAAGGAAAGGCATGTTCTATTACTCGTTCGCTAAACATGGTGTCTACCTAACATGCTCTGTATTGCTCTTAAATTAATTTCTTAGTTGGAGTGTTTTGCTTCTCACATTACACATAAAATTCAATTTCTTAGCTGGTGTGTTTTGCTTCTCACATTACGCATAAAATTAAAATGGTGATATAGGGGGAGGGGGGGGGATGTTTTTTCTTCTATGACGCTCTCCTTGATCAGATAGTCAATTACTTCATTATATTTTGTACCAAGAGAAGTGATTATCTAAACTTTTTCGTTGTTAACAGATGGAATTCATTTTGTTATATGCTATAGATATCCATTTGTTTCCGTTGTGAAAGGTGTATATCTCATTTCTGTGATTCTCATAAAATTTATTCACGCAAAATTAACATTTGGCTAACGATCACATAACAATGTTTTGTTTTCTTTGATATAATGCCTGATCTATGGAACAGAATCAAGAATCTGATGTTTATAATGCAATTCCTCGTTAATGTAAATATGTGGGTGATGAAATAGATTATAATCTCATTCTAAATATTCGATCTTATAGGTGAGGATCAAAGAACGGGTAACCTTAGCCTCCGATAGGGCCCTTACATAGTGCGCGAGGAGCAATTTAGAATCAACAATAGCCGTTCATCATTAAAATAATTCTGATTTATTCTTCAGTCTCAGATGAAAATTTTGAATTACATGACATATTTCGATCTCCCTGGTTCATCTTCAGGTCTAAAACAAAGGGAAACTAAACACGTACCGTCTATAATTTTACTATAAGTAGAAAAGAATTGTACATAAATGTAGGATTTACCTAAGTAGTTGTGTCAGCAGTTTGTCTTCCTTGTGTCAAAACCTTATCGATTAATGAGTTTTAAAATTGCTGCCAATGTTTTAAATTGGTGTCTATTGGAGATAGTGGAGAGAGGAGAGGTAAAGGGGGCAAGAAGGGAAAGGGGAAAACTGGAGCGAGTGTAACTGGGAGAGGGGAAAGGAAGCGGGGAGGGAAGTGGTAGGGATATCTTGAGTATAACAAGAGAGGATCTTACGCTAAAATTATAAAAAATATAATTATGTAAAAATTCTCGTTAAAATATTAATAGTGCAGCACAGTGTAAACGGCATAAAATAGTGAAATCGTAAAATAGAGAGAAGGGAACTGAGAGCGAGGAAAGAAGACAGAGACAGGGGTGGAAGAGAGAGTGTGGTATGGATGTTATGCGTTTGACAAGACAGGATCTTATAGCAAAAGTGGAAAAAGTCAATTATGTAAAAATTTTCCGTTAAAATATTAGAAGTGTAGACCAATGACTGTGCAAGACTGTAAAAGGCATACAATAGGAATGTATAAAAATGGAAATCAATTACCTAAAACATTAAAAGCGTGGAAAACTGAAAGTATAAAACCATGAGAAGCTTGCTCTGAAAGTATAGTAAATCAAACCGTTTAAAATTATCGTTAAAATATTAACAGTATAGAACAATAGATGTATAAACAGAAAAAGACGTAAAGATAATAAAATTATAGAAGTGGAAATATGCAGAGCACCTAGAACTGAATTATTATTAACTATTAAAGAAAACTTGAAAGTATAAAACTATGAAAAGTATAAAACAATAAAGTATAAAAGTGAAACTACGTGAAGTAACTAAAGTCACAAGGAACAGGTTGTGTCAGTTATAGCTAGTTGCATTTGCTTCTGTTTGGTGGGGTCGTGCGGCGTAAAGTTGTACAGTATGCAGGAAAGCTAGTCTGCATGTCGACTTGCCGCTTGAACCGTGCGTGAGCCGATGCGCCGCCACGGTCTTTCCACCCTGAGTGCTGCTGTTGCTATCATACTTGCGATGCAACGAGGTGAACGATTAGAAGAGGCCTTCGAAGTTTCAAAAAATGCACTGTCGATAAAGCCACTCTGCTGATTTAATGTGTTGCCAATCTTTCTTCAACGGTGTGTAAAAATCTTCATTTCTTACAACATTGTGAGGAAGTATCCGTTAGGTTCATTGTGCAGCACATTTAAATGCTTATCAGTGGTTCCAACAGCGTGCTTCGATGTTAGATGTTCACCAGACGCTGTTTTATTATTGTGATTTGACGCGTGCTCTTCGAAACGTATTTCAAACGTTCTGCCTGTTTGACCTACGTAATCTTTTAGACAGTTCCCTCACTATTTTATACGAGTATACACCTGCTGCCATGAAATTCGAGGCTTTTTTATTCACGCAGTGCCTCAGTCTTTCACTAACAAAACGTATTTTGCGAGCTGACGTTTTGATATTTACCGACCGAAAAAGCAGAGGTCGCTCCTGATAGGACAATGATGCAATTCGGTAATGCTTCAGATGCCATACGGGCAGCTTGTAATTGTAGTTTAGTCTCTGAAATTGTTTTTGAGAATAATTCGGACTATGAGTGGTATCTCTTAGGGATCATTTTACATTTTATCTGAGCATAAGCATAGTGCTGTGCTTATCGGCAGAAAAAATGGTTCAATGGCTCTGAGCACCATGAGACTTAACATCTGAGGTCATCAGTCCCCTAGAACTTAGAACTACTTAAACCTAACTAACCTAAAGACATCACACACATCCATGCCCGAGGCAGGATTCGAACCTGTGACCGTAGCGGTCGCGCGGTTCCAGCCAGCCTAGAACCGCCTTTTTTTTTTTTTTTTTTTCGTTGTGTCTGCTCATGGCTGACGTCGTAAGACATCCGGTTTAAGTTAGTTGATGATCGATTAACTCAGTTTTTTTTTATTACAGAGGGCACGTAACCCTCTGACCGAACACGCAGAGCTACCGTGCCGGCTGCCACTCCGGCCGGCTTATCGACAGACACACACACAGTGCCTGGCTGATGGTATTATCACAACGCATTTCGCCATTTGTTTTAGAGATTTACAGTGGTTGTCATGCAATCTTACAAGATTTTTGGTTTACATTCATTAATTACAGATGTAAAGCAGACCAGATCTAAGTGTACTCACAATTGACTTCTCATCTTGTGACAAATTTCTTGTTTTTTCTGTGCCTTACATTATGTTAAATTAACTGTAAGCACAGTTTCATTTTGCGTAAAAGACGAACTGTGAACTGTAAATAAGCAGACTCCTTCTATCCATTGTTTAAACTTAGATACAGTGCTTAAGAGTTTTTGTGTCACCATCGTGCGACAATTTGTGTACTTTGTTGAAAAACAGTGCTCTCAAGAATGCAACAATGCCTCTACTATTAAAATTTAGCCACTGATTACGATGTGTTTGTTTATTTATAGTTTTAACATACATTCATAGACGCAGCCTGTGTAAATATCATTAAGTCTCAAGATATGAACTGCTTTAAACCTGTAATTAAAAGCTTAGTCTTCCTACCGATTGTCCTGTAGTCACTGGATACTCTTTTTCTTCATGATTTTGCAATTACTTACTTCAAACTTTTTTGCCGGATACCTTTCCTACCGTCACAGTCGTAAATTAATATTAGGGGAGACAGTCGTCTGCGCAATCTCTTTGGGAATCGTGTAATTAAATTACGCAGTTCATGTGTGTAAAACAAAACTACTCACATCTGTGTAAATAAAAATTAATGTTTCTATCCTAAACCATTCATTCGATTGCGATAACTTTGGTGAGTTGTTTCCGTACGCCTGCGAAGATTCCAAGCTCCCGCCCCCCCCCCCCCTCTCCCAAAGAAAGCGTACGACACATAGTTCAGGATATATTAGGACATAAACAATGAGATGCCACCGCGCGAAAGTACCCAGAATTACGCAGCCACTATTTGAGAATAGAAGTACTTAGCGACTGGCAACAAATTTACATAATTTCGAACACTTACGAAGTTTCTTTAGCACTGACTCCCCACAAAATGATGAAAGGAAGGAAGTTATCGCTTACTACGTTTTCGCTGTACATGGCGTAAAACTTCCGCATCGGGCAGACAAGTTGTCTTTATCATTTATCAGCTTATGATTAGAATACTACCTCGGAATCTGAATTTGCAACAACAGTATAACGGAAAATGTGTTTTGTTAATGGGGAAACGTTTAAGTGACTGCTGCGGGAGATAGCTAGCACAGCTAACTTGTTGAGTAGCACCAAATCGATTGCTCGGTGGAATGCGAGTGGCTTTGCTGGTCACGGTTTGGGTGTCGCGCGCCAGCTAGCTCCGTGGCCAGCTTGCATGTGAACTTGCAGTCGTCTGGGTGGGCGCTGCTCTTGGCATCGGTTCTGCGGCCAGACTTGGCCGCCCGTGCGGCAGCGACAGCTGTTCGCTGGCAACTGGCACCCTTCTCTTCTCGTCACAACACCACCACGTGCTACCAAATCTTTTGCCGCTGTTTCCTTTCCGCAAGCTGCTTTATCATAATAGAGTGGTATCTTAAATCGCTAGACGATGTTTTCAGATTAAACCTAAGAAGCATTTTAACGTTAACAAGCCCAAATCAGCATTGTCTATGCACTTAACATTAAGTTATTCCAAGCTAAGGAATACTAACAAGGGAAAATCCCCATCGCACCCCCCTCAGATTTTAACTATATATGACGGTAGTATCTGTTGCCGAAAGAACAGTTACCGTGGATGACCATGCAGCTTTACTAGAAATGAAATGATAATTAAATGGACACCCCAGCTGCAAACAGGCGTTGATGTACTTCATCGGGGACATGTTGAAAATGTGTGCCCCGACCGGGTTCGAGTCCCGGTCGGGGCACACATTTTCAACATGTCCCCGATGAAGTACATCAACGCCTGTTTGCAGCTAGGGTGTCCATTTAATTATCCCCTCAGATTTAGTTATAAGTTGGCACAGTGGATAGGCCTTGAAAAACTGAACACAGATCAATCGAAAAAACAGGAAGAAGTTGTGTGGAACTACGAAAAAAATAAGCAAATATACAAACTGAGTAGTCCATGCGCAAGATAGGCAACATCAAGGAGAGTGTGAGCTTAGCAGCGCCGTGGTCACGTGGTTAGCGAGAGCAGCTGCGGAGCGAGAGGTTTTTGGTTCAAGTCTTCCCTCGAGTGAAAAGTTTAATTTTTTATTTTCAGACAATTATTATCTGTCCTTCCGTCCGTCCGATGCGTGGTAACTGCGCCGTAGTATGGGGACGCTACACCTAAACAAACATCGAAACACATATGACACTCTTATGTTTTTCATCACTTTTTTGGGAGTGATTATCACATCCACAAGAAAACCTAAATCGGGCAAGGTAGAAGAATCTTTTTACCCATTCGCCAAGTGTACAAGTTGGGTGGGCCGACAACATATTCCAGTCATGTGACGCACATGCCGTCACCAGTGTCGTATCAGACGTGTTTTCCTGTGGAGGAATCAGTTGACCTATGACCTTGCGATCAAATGTTTTCGGTTCCCATTGGAGAGGCACGTCCTTTCGTCTGCTAATCGCACGGTTTTGCGGTGCGGTCGCAAAACACAGACACTAAACTTAATACAGTGAACAGAGACGTCAATGAACTAACGGACAGATCATAACTTTGCGAAAATAAAGAAAGTAAACTTTTCACTCGAGGTAATACTTGAACCAAGGACCTCTCGTTCCGCAGTTGCTCACGCTAACCACGGGACCACAGCGCTCCTGAACTTACGAACTCATTGATGTTGTCTATCTTGCACATGGACTACTCAGTTTGTATATTTTGCTTATTTTTTCATAGTTCCACACAACTTCTTCCTGTTTTCTCGATTGATCTGTGTTCAGTTTTTCAAGGCCTATCCACTGTGCCAACTTACAACTAAATCTGAGGGGGGTGCGATGGGGAGGTTCCCTTGTAAGGAGGATCTTCCTATACTTCATGTCTTTCGTAAAGGCTTCACTTTAAACATTCAGGAAGAGATCGAGATTTTCTAATGTACCGGCTGATCAAAAAGTCAGTATAAATTTGAAAACTGAATAAATCACGGAATAATGTAGATAGAGAGGTATAAATTGACTCACATGTTTGGAATGACATGGGGTTTTATTAGAACCAAAAAAATACAGAAGTTCAAAAAATGTCCGACAGATGGCGCTTTATCTGATCAGAATAGCAATAATTAGCATAACAAAACAAGACAAAGCAAAGATGATGTTCATTACAGGAAATGCTCAATATGTCCACCATCATTCCTCAACAATAGCTGTAGTCGAGGAGTAATGTTGTGAACAGCACTGTAAAGCATGTCCTAAGTTATGGTGAGGCATTGGCGTCGGATGTTGTCTTTCAGCTTCCCTAGAGATGTCGGTCGATCACGATACACTTGCGACTTTAGGTAACCCCAAAGCCAATAATCGCACGGACTGAGGTCTGGGGACCTGGGAGGCCAAGCATGACGAAAGTGGCGGCTGAGCACACGATCATCACGAAACGACGCGCGCAAGAGATCTTTCACGCGTCTAGCAATATGGGGTGGAGCGCCATCGTGCATAAACATCGTACGTTCCAGCAGGTGTTTATCAGCCAGGGATGATGCGATTCTGTAACATATCGGCGTACCTCTCACCCGTCACGGTAGCAGTCACTGACGTTTCGCTGTCCAGCGCCATCTGTCGGACATTTTGTGAACCTTGTTTTTTTTTGTTCTAATAAAACCCCGTCATTCCAAGCATGTGTGTCAATTTTTACCTCTCTATCTACATTATTCCGTGGTTTATTAAGTTTTCAAATTTATACCGACTTTTTGATCACCCCGTAGATTGAACTGTCCTTTACTGGTCTTACGAGCATTATGAGGTCAAGCATAAAAGTTCCCGAATAATTTAGTACAATGCTTTCAGTAGTCCGTTTCCGATGTGGCTTACTGTCTCCTCTGCTCCAGTTTCATAACCCTGCTACGGCCCCTTAATGTGCGTTGTGTAGCCCTTTTTTTAAATTGAAGTAACATCAGATAGATCATTATTACAAAAATTTGGTCTTTGATTTTAAAATAGTTTAAATTTTTAAAAATTGTTTAAACTTTTGTAATCTTTTAAATGTTTTACCTTTTAATTTCACTGGTTCACAACCTGCCATTTGTTACGTTTGGGCTTTCCTCCTATTGAGTACAGATTTTGGCATTTTTTTATTTATTTCGGCTGATGGTATTATTTATACATTCCATGGTATGAGTCTGTTGCTCTGTTGCACTTATTCTTTTATTAGCCATGCTGCTTTTTCCTATTTGCTTGTTCAGGCGAATATCTCTCGTCCTGGACTGCCATTACTTCCGGTTATTACCTATATTTCTTCCGCATTCTTTTTTCGGCATTCGCATGTACTTGTACTTTAGTTCCTCTTCACACCATATTACGATCCCCCCCCCCCCCCCCCACCTTCACGATGTTTACCACGACCAGAGCCCGCAGCGTTACTTAGTTCTCTTGACGTAGCCACACGTCTCACACAGGCACGCTGCATCAGCGTGATGGCCTCGAATGTTAGCGATACTTTCTCGTGGTTCTGCATATCAGGTTTAAAGTTAATGTGCGCTTTCTCCCGCGCTGGGTCGTTACTTAGTTTAACTTTGGTCTAGTCCGCGACTTCCACCTAATGTCCTAATGGTTTTACTTTTGTAGGATCCATGCATTCTCTTGATAATTTTGGAACAAGAAGCATTTTCCGAGAACGCGCTGGAAAACTAGGGTTTATTTCTGCCACAATTTGAGATGCTATTACGACAGTCCACCTACGGTAGATGTTTACCTACTTATAGCTTGGACATGGACATGACGTCCTACTACTGCTAGGCAGGCTATTTCTAATAATTTCATCTGATTTTTTGTAGTTTCTGAATTTAATCTTTCATTTTTAAATTTTTTAATTGTTTAAAGGAGCAGGTTACAACTATTGTTCTACTTTAGATTTCAGATGCACTTGTTGACGAAGCTAAGTCCCCGAAATCATAGTAGTGTACAGCGATTTCTGTCGTGTAAGACTTCGGTCAATAAAAGCATTCTACAACTGTGGTGGATTTGTTTAGGAAGACCTTTATTCTGTTTCAGATCAAAAACGGCTTTCTCCTTCGAAATGCAGATGGTTATCTGATACAGTAATGGAGAACGCCTTGATTGTTTCCCTGAAATGGCTACCTCAGATTACCAAGCGTAATTTACGATACAAAATGTTTTATCACGCATTTTTCCGATACCCTTTTTTAATTCTCGTAGATTTTGTAAATATTTCTTAGTAAAAAAGTCTTGATTGTTCTGATGGATGTAAATGTCAGAGAGGTATGTAAGCATGGAGGAATGTAATAATCTTTGAACAGTGAGTTGCTATCTTTGTTTTTAACAATCTAGGGACTGTCAGTGGGTAAAATAAGTTAGTTGCTGGGGAGCAGTTTGTCGAGAGCAGTTGCGTATAGCCGCATGTTTTCCACGTTGGGTGGGTGTTGCCCATTATGTCTAAATAATAATGCTCGAAAGTATCTTTCTTATAACTGTGAGCCGGCCGAAGTGGCCGCGCGGTTCTGGCGCAGCAGTCTGGAACCGCGAGACCGCTACGGTCGCAGGTTCGAATCCTGCCTCGGGCATGGATGTGTGTGCTGTCCTTAGGTTAGTTAGGTTTAACTAGTTCTAAGTTCTAGGGGACTAATGACCTCAGCAGTTGAGTCCCATAGTGCTCAGAGCCATTTGAACCATTTATAACTGTGAACCACAAAGAAAAAGTTTTATTTAAAATTTGTGAAAATATTTCAAGAAAATATCAACAAGTTGAAAACTGAAACGTGTTCATTGCTTTCATTAGAATTGGCACAAGAAGATAAAACCCGTGAAATCCTGCAGATCCAAATCTTTTATCAATATTCTACAGGAAAGCGAGAAAGACGACCCGTAGGTGTAAACGACGTGAAACATCGAAGAATTTTACCGGCTAAGTACCAATTATTTTGATCGTTCCACCCTGTTTGCCCAGTGTGCTGTTACGAGGGACGAAATGTAAGTCCTAAAAATCTGCAGAGACAGAAATTAAATAATTAATTTAATCAGAAATTATAGGGTGGGGGGTCCTAGTATTAACTCTAATTTCTCGGATTTTCTCGTTGTGGTCTTTTCGCGGGGGGACTTACTTGGTAAGAAGTAATGTTACCCGACTCTCCCCAGAACGTACTCTCTCGGAATTTCAATAGTACATATCTTCTTGAATGCACAGCGCCTCTCTTGCAGGGCCTGTCTCTGGAAATTGTTGAGCATCTCCATATCTCCACAGTGCTCTCATTTCGACTACAACAATCCTTTGTCGAAACACGTCGCTCTTCGTTGAGTCTTCTCTAACTCTCCTATCAATAAACCTGTTAAGGGTCGCATACTGATGAGCAATATTCAAGAATCGGTCTAACAAGTGTTTTGTAAGCCACTCCCTTCATGGGTGAATTACATTTGCTCGAGCTTGTTCCCTCGAGTCTCAGCGTACCATTTGCTTTTCCTACAATTTTTCTTAAGTGGTCATTCCACTTTAAGTAGTTCCGGATGACCACTCCTAGATATTTTAGGTTTGTTAGTTTCCAAAAATACGTCACCAGTATTGTAATTTACATTAGTGGATTTCTTCACCTGTTTATGAGCAACAAGTTACAATTACTTATTTTCTGGCATAGCTGGTAGACCCTGCACCATTCGCCAAACCTCCGCAGAACTTCCTCCAGTTCGCTACAGCTTTCTGGCGCTACTAACTTCTTATAGACAGGCGCATCATCTGCGAGCAGCCTCATGGAGCATCCGAGGTCATCCACTAAGACGTTCATTTAGCATCTTAGAGCAAATAGAAATATAGACGTATTAGGCAAAAAAAGAAACAGATATCCAGGTAACATTTTTAATGAACATACGGGACTTGTAAATACAAAAATATTGAAAACTTTGAAAAATTCTTCTCAGGGACAATTTAGAACAGATGAAAGTCTTTAGTTTTACATACGATATAAATGGTTTTTCGTCAAAGATACAAATTTAACAACAAACGATACAGCTGACACGTAAAGTGATATGGTTAAGTCAAATATGACGAAACAAAAGTAGATCATAGCTAAAAAAATCAAATTTAAGATTTTACAACGGAAGTAAAAATTATACATACAACCGAATATTGTACTGACAATGCGAATAGCTTGACTTTATCTAGGCACCGCTTTCGAATTAACCGTCACTGGATATCGGTAGTGGTGAATTAAGAGCTATAAAAGCAACCCTAGCGGATCCTTATTGCAACAGAATATACACTCCTGGAAATGGAAAAAAGAACACATTGACACCGGTGTGTCAGACCCACCATACTTGCTCCGGACACTGCGAGAGGGCTGTACAAGCAATGATCACACGCACGGCACAGCGGACACACCAGGAACCGCGGTGTTGGCCGTCGAATGGCGCTAGCTGCGCAGCATTTGTGCACCGCCGCCGTCAGTGTCAGCCAGTTTGCCGTGGCATACGGAGCTCCATCGCAGTCTTTAACACTGGTAGCATGCCGCGACAGCGTGGACGTGAACCGTATGTGCAGTTGACGGACTTTGAGCGAGGGCGTATAGTGGGCATGCGGGAGGCCGGGTGGACGTACCGCCGAATTGCTCAACACGTGGGGCGTGAGGTCTCCACAGTACATCGATGTTGTCGCCAGTGGTCGGCGGAAGGTGCACGTGCCCGTCGACCTGGGACCGGACCGCAGCGACGCACGGATGCACGCCAAGACCGTAGGATCCTACGCAGTGCCGTAGGGGACCGCACCGCCACTTCCCAGCAAATTAGGGACACTGTTGCTCCTGGGGTATCGGCGAGGACCATTCGCAACCGTCTCCATGAAGCTGGGCTACGGTCCCGCACACCGTTAGGCCGTCTTCCGCTCACGCCCCAACATCGTGCAGCCCGCCTCCAGTGGTGTCGCGACAGGCGTGAATGGAGGGACGAATGGAGACGTGTCGTCTTCAGCGATGAGAGTCGCTTCTGCCTTGGTGCCAATGATGGTCGTATGCGTGTTTGGCGCCGTGCAGGTGAGCGCCACAATCAGGACTGCATACGACCGAGGCACACAGGGCCAACACCCGGCATCATGGTGTGGGGAGCGATCTCCTACACTGGCCGTACACCACTGGTGATCGTCGAGGGGACACTGAATAGTACACGGTACATCCAAACCGTCATCGAACCCATCGTTCTACCATTCCAAGACCGGCAAGGGAACTTACTGTTCCAACAGGACAATGCACGTCCGCATGTATCCCGTGCCACCCAACGTGCTCTAGAAGGTGTAAGTCAACTACCCTGGCCAGCAAGAATCTCCGGATCTGTCCCCCATTGAGCATGTTTGGGACTGGATGAAGCGTCGTCTCACGCGGTCTGCACGTCCAGCACGAACGCTGGTCCAACTGAGGCGCCAGGTGGAAATGGCATGGCAAGCCGTTCCACAGGACTACATCCAGCATCTCTACGATCGTCTCCATGGGAGAATAGCAGCCTGCATTGCTGCGAAAGGTGGATATACACTGTACTAGTGCCGACATTGTGCATGCTCTGTTGCCTGTGTCTATGTGCCTGTGGTTCTGTCAGTGTGATCATGTGATGTATCTGACCCCAGGAATGTGTCAATAAAGTTTCCCCTTCAAATGGTTCAAATGGCTCTGAGCACTATGGGACTCAACTGCTGAGGTCATTAGTCCCCTAGAACTTAGAACTACTTAAACCTAACTAACCTAAGGACATCACAAACAACCATGCCCGAGGCAGGATTCGAACCTGCGACCGTAGCGGTCTTGCGGTTCCAGACTGCAGCGCCTTTAACCGCACGGCCACTTCGGCCGACGTTTCCCCTTCCTGGGACAATGAATTCACGGTGTTCTTATTTCAATTTCCAGGAGTGTATTTCATAAAGTCAGAGTGTTTCACGTACAGTGCATGAGTAGCGCTGTCTCGGCGTTAAGAGAGAGACCTGTAGAAAGGTCATCACCACCACGAGACTGCTCTGTCCCTTGCTCTAGCAATGCAATTAAGAGAAACCGTGCAAAGAACTCCCAGAGAATCTTTGCTCCATTTAGCATTTCAGACAGGTTTGTCAGTCGCATTTGCTGGCGCGGCTGTGCGGAAACTCAAACCTTAGTGTTGGAGAATTGACTGACCAGTTGACACAGTGTTGCTCTACATCACTACTGCATCTGGATGTAGCGGACTCTCCATTGTGGAGAGGCTGATCCTGAAACGCCTTTTGTATGTGGGTACATGCGGATAGGTGAACTCATGGAACAATCGACATAGGAGTTCTGAAACTCCTCATGAGCTACATCAAGAGCCTCTGCGTGATGTGAAAACTGGGATGTGGTGTGCAGTTAGTGTAACAAAAATTACGGAACACATATTTTCCCACCAAACCGTAAGTTCTTATAGGCATGCGAACAAAATAGCGCAACCTTTCTTCGGAGAGATAACAACTAAAGAAAAGACCGACGGTTATTTCTTAGTAGGACAATGCACAGACGATCTGTCTATGACAGAATCACATGGTGTTTTTGATGACAGAAACCCGGCCTTTGCCACTGCCTTGTCATTCCACAGATTCCGCTATTGTGACATCGATTCCTGGAGGTTCCAACTCTTTAGCATTTCCCCACCTTCCAGTCAAGTGGTGTGTCATGAGTTGTTAAGGCGACGTTTCGCCTTCCTGCAGAAATTCGCAACGTTTATGCTCTAAAATATCCCATGCGCCAAATTTTTCACAGGTCGCATAAGATATGGCAACTGATTCCTTTACGTTTTGAATAGTGCGGGATGCCTGTTATTTGCCGGCCGGTGTGGCCGAGTGGTTCTAGGCGCTTCAGTCAGGAACCGCGCGACCGCTACGGTCGCAGGTTCGAATCCTGCCTTGGGCATGGATGTGTGTGATGTCCTTAGGTTAGTTAGATGTAAGTAATTCTAAGTTCTAGGGGACTGACGACCTCAGATGTTAAGTCCCATAGTGCTCAGAGCCATTTGAACCATGCCTGTTATTTATTGTTTGCTTGTTTATAGGCTTTACCAAGAAAATAAATCATCGAATGCAAAATTTACCTTTTACTTTTCTTTACATTGGTATCTGTACACTTTCATGTGTATTCGAAGAGTCACTTCCCTGAATTCAGAATAGTCTAAAAGCGCAGAACAGACTTATGCTGTGCTTTATGCAGCAGCTATACAACTAGTCTGAATACCACAAGGGGTACCCTCGTCTTCAGGTCAGCACAGTGATGGTCTTTCCAGTTAATCATATTTCTGATATAACAGATCTACCGGTAATCAGGAAGAATGTCACGCTATTGGAGAATGAATTAGAAAATGAGCATCTTATGATGCGATTATCAACATACACGAAACGGAGAAAGTATTTCACTTAGTCATATGCCGTTAAACTGTAAACTACAAAGTAAGGTTAGATACATCTTTCTTATATAGGGAGCATAATCTAATGCTAAAATTGATTTCTGAACTTTCAAATCGTTCGCCTCTCTAGTGTTCTCAAATACTTACTTGAGGTGCTGCAATTGAGAAGCAGTAAACAGCAGTCTCCATGTTGAATTCATTGTATGCGTCTGAGTCGTTCAAGGGACCTAAGCTTAATTGCAATCACTATTAATAGTCTACTACCGAAACCTACTCTGATTCTGTAGCAGTCCATAATATTTTATAGTGTTACTCAGGTACAGTAATAATTTTCTCATAGGGGAGGATCTGTGCAAAATGAAGTTTACTGGAATGAACATGCTAGTTTCTTCGCGTACTATAGACTAATATCGCTCATTACAGTGCGTGTTATTCTCTCCTGTGATCTTAAGAGTGTGTAAATCTGTGTGTGTGTGTGTGTGTGTACGTATGTGCAATAACTTTGTCAGTGGAATCAGGGACTTGTACCGGTTATTAATTAGTACGACAGCTCCAAAATTCGTACCTCTTGTACTATCTGACATTTAGTGATGTTATCGTGAAATACATGTTTCCTTGAGCCTTACTATTAGCTCTGAGTTCTCTGTGTTGAGGAACAAATTGCCTGAAGGCAACGTTGATTTTAGTGTACTTTTTGTCCAACGTTTTGGGTACGTGGTGAAGAGAATAATATTATAAGTAAGTGGCAACATAATATTTTGTTTATGGATGAATATGCGTTAAATAACCTTAGTTTTCGGACCGTCAAAAATCTCTATTCGTTGTCGTACATCTGTGGGAAACTGACAAAGAAGAAATTGCTACGTTGCCTATAATGTAGCGTTATAAGTTTCCGATACTGCATCGGAATAACCGAGCGAGGTGGCGCAGTGGTTAGCACACTGAACTCGCATTCGAGAAGACAACGGTTCAATCCCGCGTCCGCCCATCCTGATTTAGGTTTTCCGTGATTTCCCTAAATTGCTCCAGGCAAATGCCGGGATGGTTCCTTTGAAAGGGCACGGCCGATTTTCTTCCCCGTCCTTCCCTAATCCGATGAGACTGATGACCTCGCTGTTTGGTCTCTTCCCCCAAACAACACAACCCATCGGAATAATTTAAGATTATAGTAGAGCTTTAAAAATATGTTTAACATTATTAGTTCGACATTGTGTTTAAAATCATATGGAGGATTTTCGAAGCATCTTTTATCATAACTTGTTAACAGAATAATCATTTTGTATTACAGTGCGCCAATATAAAGGCGTTATGAAAAGTTTCGCTGTTATACTACATATGAATTGAGATTGTGTTTTAAATAAATATGCATGCATATACAATGTGCGTAAGCTAACAATTAAGACGCACACTGAAAATAAAAACAAAAATGCAAATGAAGATAGTTTGGTCCCAGTAAAGTTTTAAACCGGACTTGAAAACAGATTGGAAAAGCATGTTTTTACATATGAAAATATGGTGTTCGGGTGAAACATGTCGGACGTAAGAAAACTTGCGTTCGTCATTGCAGAAAGAAACTGACTGCGCCATAATATTAATGCACTACAAGCAAAGGCACGCAAAAAGTGGGCTGAAGGACTCCATCCAAGAAGTATCACCAAATCTGAGGGAAATGAAGAAAGTTCCAAGAATAACGTCAAGGCCTAGCCAGAGAAGCTGTGAACTGACGAGCAGACAATAAAAAAAAATGTAACTGAAGCAAAGGAGAAGCACTCCAGAACTACAGTTCCACCTGTGGGAAGGAAGTGTTCTGGATACTCTGCAGGGAAACCACGACAGAAACTCATTCGTAATACAGAATAATGGTACTGCGAGTTGTGCGAGGAAGATCGAATAAAGCAAATGATTAGATGTCTGAAACTCAGAATGCGAACTCATACGTAGGGTGGAGGTGAGAGAAAAGGTATGAAACATTTTTATTGCAGTGCCTGCAAATAGTGATGGAAGAACAAAAATATCGAAATTTTCTTAAACTTAATCTAGTACGTATCTTTAAGCTCTGAGATGTAGTTACAGAGGTGGTAAAACTTATGCACCAACTGATACAAATTAGGATACCAATGTCCTAATTTGTACCACATGTAGATGTTTAGCAAACTAAGTGTAGCGTGTTTATTTTTCTCAGAATTTCCATTCTGTAAATAAGATACCAAGAACAATTTCCTGCAATTGATGATGGAGTTGTTTAAATAATTGTATAATTAACTGTTTAAGCTACAGTAAATAAAATCTCAAAAGTGATAAAATTTGGCGATTCTCCCTCTTCAGTGTCGTAATTAAATTCGGTAGATTTCCCACCCTTGTTTCAGCATTTTTGTTTTGTTCTGCAGTGGATGACCAGAATATATAAATAAATTAATATAACTAAAATCAGTTTCACCATTCTAAGTACACATTATCTGACTAACAGTATATTATGCAGTAAACATACAGTCAGGCACAGTGAAGGTGGGAGAAAGTAAATAAAGAAAACAAATGGTCAATTCTGTCTACAGCTTTTATAGTCATTTCATTATCCAGAGCAAGTCGGGAGGGATCTTGTGTTTCAGATAGGAAACAGAACTGGTAACAAGAAGATACAAAAGTTATGTAGCGAAATTCGTAAGAATGACTGCGTAATTTAGCATCTGATACCCCTTTCTCACCACCGACGTGGTAGTGCTCGACCAAGAGGCATCTGTTTCCCGTCTTGCTGATAATATTGCCATAACTGTATTGTCAATGAGAGGTGAGGTTGCAGCTATCAACAGATCGTTCTCTAGAGTTCCTCTTAAGTCCCAAAGCTCTCCACTCAGCGTCATGACTGTGAGCATAAACACCGTCCGGAGGAAAGAAATGGCTCTGAGCACTATGGGTCTTAACTTCTGAGGTCATCAGCCCTCTAGAACTTAGAACTACTTAAACCTAACTAACCTAAGGACAACACACACACCCATGCCCGAGGCAGGATTCGAACCTGCGACCGCAGCGGTCGCGCGGTTCCAGACGGAGGAAAGAAGATGAGGGTGAAACATCCCGTCCACAACGCCGTCATTACAAACGGACCAGAAGTTATGATTGGACAAGGACTGAACAGCAAATCGGCTATGTTCTTTTGAAAAGATCTGTGCCGGCATTCCTTTTAATGGGTTTAGAGAACTCACCGATAACTTAAATGTGACGGATTTTAAACCGCTTCTCCATGAAGCGAATCCACAACCTTAACCACTGACATCCGTGCGCGGTATTTACAGCCGGATGGTAAGTTCAGTAGCCCCTATCTCAAAAGGGTGCCTCACGGGTCGTTATTAGATGTCACTCTCTCTGACATATCCATCTTCAACAACAAACAGATACAACATAAACGTGGGGGAGCTCTTATCACAGTCACCGAAACAATGCTGTTACGTATTTACAGGCCACATGGACAATATTACGGACTGGTGTCCATCCGAAAGGCTCGTACCTGGACCTGAATCACACGAAACGGAAACAAGTCATCATATAATTGGTAATCCGAATAGTTAGATACGAACACTTTATAATCTAACTACAGTGAATAAAGTTCTTACTCAGGCAGCTTGAAAAAGAAAACGTATAAGATAGTAATCCGAATAGTCAGAAACGAACAATGTGTAATGAAACGAGAGTGAATAAAGTTCTTACCCAAGCAGCTTGAAGAAGAGAACTCACTATTCTGCATTGAACATATAAAATGATTTTTGGAAGTTTACAGCTGCGGAAATTTTAAATCCGAATTAACAATCTTCCATCAACTTAAAAAGTAAGAAATACATTCTAATTTAGAGGTACAAAATTATAAGCTGAATTGAAAGTTAGGAAAAAGCATTTCTTAATTCAGTCCAGTCGGCACTGCTTGCGCAAAAATATTAAAACAATATATAGAAAAAATTAAGAGAACAGAAAATAGACAAGGAGTAATGGAATATAAGAGATAGCAAGAATTTCTCAAAAATGATGACGCTAAAAATGCCTCTTATTTTTCATAAGGCGGTATGAAATATTGATTACAGTTAAAGTCTGGATGTTCGGTTCGCTGGACAGGCACCGAATTCTAGTCGGGCGGGCATTCTTCCGTAGCTACGTAAACCACCTTAGCAGCCCACAGCATACGAAATTTGAAGCGACGAATAATACGACATTAACTTTGTTACGACGCTCACGGGGTACTGGACACGTTTTGACATGCGCTCCGTGCGTCGTCTGGCACGCCCCACGAATACAACGCGCTGTTCTTGCGTGCTATGATAGCCGTTTGGTTTCTCTCGCGTTATCTTACGGTACTGCGGCCACTGTACTCCATACTACGGAAGACTCGCCAAACCCACAAGTAAAAATAATAATAGTACATACTTTTATAGTCTTTTGTAAATGAAATACAGTTCATTTAGGAAATACCAGTGAGTTTTTAGCAGAGTTTCTTGAAAACCTCCGAATTTTATAGCGCTCAATTATTTAGCGCTTGAGCCAAAAGAGTAGTTCCAAATGTCACTAACGACACAGATATTACATGCGCATCCTAGTACATCCAAATACAAGAAATTTACCTGTAAAATTATATACACACGACCTTCAACCCCAGTTTAACTTAAATATAAGGCAGAAGGTATGTGTAGGTAGTAAAATAGGTGTGACGTAGCTTGATGTAAATGTGGATAAGCAATGGATAATTTTAGGGAGGAGTGGAAAAATTCTGGTGGAGTTCGTATGCATTGATAGTGATATGCCGATAACGTATTCATGAAATACTGATGATTCCACCTAGAAGAAGGTATTTGAGATCCACTGAAAAACAATTGTGCTACCTCAACCGAGTATTAGTATGACAACTACATAAGATAAAACCGATTATGTGCAGACACACACAGATATCTTCGTCATACTGCAGTCGCGAAAAGGGAGACTGGTAGGGACAACGGTGACATCAAACTCTACAGTGCTTTGCGAAAGGTACGGGGTTTCCGAGAGACGATAAAAAATTTCAAATATGTTTCAAAAGGACCGATGTGTCAGTGTGATATACGGTACCGTTTTTACCGAAACAAGTTAATCCCTTTTTATACCTGGAAAATAGGCAACAATCCAAGAAGGTAAATTGTTGTAATAAAAAAATGGCTCTGAGCACTATGGGACTCAACTGCTGTGGTCATCAGTCCCCTAGAACTTAGAACTACTTAAACCTAACTAACCTAAGGACATCACACACACCCATGCCCGAAGCAGGATTCGAACCTGCGACCGTAGCAGCAGGGCGGCTCCGGACTGGAGCGCCTAGAACCGCACCGCCACTCTGGCCGGCAATTGTTGTAATAACTTCGTTTATCACCAAAATTAACGCTGCAGTTGTTCAAAGATGCGTCCCGTAACTTGCATGCACAAATTTCTGTCGTATCTGTTCGCCCTGCTGCGGTCTTGCTCCAACAATTTCACAAGCAGCGAAAATTCTTGCCGTTCCGGACAAATGCCTCATGCACGAGAGGCCATCAGCTGGGGTAAGACCAGGTGAGCGACAAGGCCATGAAACACGACCATCTGTTCTTACCTCTCTTTCAGGGAACACCTGAAGAAAGTGTTCACGAGTAAGATTTTTAAAGGGATCTAGGGTTCATGTTGGAACCCCTTATACGCATGGGTTTCTTTCAAGAACGTGGGCTTGCAAACATACTATACGCTGGTGAAGTAAATCGAGAAGGAAGCAGATAAGGGCCTATTAACCGATCATTGACTTATTATGCTCACAGTTTTATGGCATCTCTACAATGATGGCTGTATTCGACTGTAGGTTGCGGATTCCCAATTACCCTTCCATGACTATTGCGACTACTGAACATTCCATGTATACATCTTCATCTACATGACTATTGTGCAATTCGCTCTTGAGTGTTTGGCAAGGGGTTCATAGAAAAAACTTCGTACTATTTCTCGACCGTTCCACTCTCAAACAGGATGTGGGAAAAATGAACACCTCTCATATCTCCTATTTTATTTATTACAATTACGTAGTTAATTTGTTACATGTTCCATATATCATTTGAACGATTGTTTTATCTAAATGATATGCAATGAGTTAGTTTATAGGATATTTTTACATGGCTAGTGTTAACAGTAGTGAATATATTGTTTTTTAGTCCTACTCATCTGCTCATGCAAATACATAGTTTCAGTGAAAGGTAGTAAATGTAATTTTTTTCTGTAATGTTGTAAGTACGGGCATCATTGTTCATCTCAAATTGTCAAGGATTATTTATGACGAATTTCATTAGCGAATATATATATTGTGATGGCCTAATTAAGATGTATAAATCCTGGCAGAGGTACCTACTCCCTTTTATGCGAACAAAAGTTCTTTCTAAATTGTGAGGTACCGCAGAAAATTTTACCATAAGACATTATTCAGTGGAAATTTGTAAAATGTGTCAGGAGGTTTATTCTTTTATTTCCAGGAATAACAATTATACGATGAAAAAAGTTGCTGAAGTTATTTCTTTGAGCAGCTAAGTGATATGCTTCTTCCGGTTAAAGTTTTTATCAATATTTAGAGCAAAAAATTTGGAACATTCTACCGTGTTTACTGACTCCTGTTCACGTGCTTCATCAATTGTTGGTTTGTCTCTATTTGTTATACAGAACTGAATGTAGTGTGTTTTCTAAAAAAATTTAGGGACAATCAATTTTCAGAGAACCACTTAATAATTCTGACCTTCATACAAATCTTTTTTTCCTGTTACATGTGATTTTAATACCTTTAGATATCCATGACTCACTTCTTTTTGCTGTACTTTCTGGTCAATATTTTATGAAAGTTACTTTCAAATAATGACTCAGATTTACTTCTGAATATACTGAATTTCACATTACCATCTCTTTCTTTCTATATATGCAATCATCCCATGCCATCTATTTTGCCTTATTTTTAAAACATTGTACCCTGTTCTCTTTATAAGCTCCGTGCTTTGTACGAACATGCTTTTGCCTCTTCCCATTAATTGTGCATCATGATCAGATAGATCATTAACAATTCGTTAAAAATTAACTGTTTCAGCCTGAGCACTGCCTATAAAAATGTTATCAATTAGAATCCTCCTACCTTGCTGCTCGCGAGTTGGAAAATTCACTGCAGATATGAGATTGAAGCGATCAAATATGATTTCAGTTCATTTTTCCTGTCGGAATCCTTTAAGAAATCTTCACTGAAATCTTCACACACTACTAACTGTTTCTTCGTGTCTTACGGGTAGCTCAGGACCGCATCTAGATTTTTATAAGTGGTTGAAACTTTCCTAGAGGGGATCTGTAGACTGTTAAAATTACAAGGGAAGTATTCTTTAGTAACAGCTCACAAGCACGTGATTCAGGTTTCTCATCTACACAAACATCGTTTGTTTCAATGTGCTTGGCTTTGTCTTTTACATATGTTGCTACTCCACCTTTTTCCATGTAGACTCTAAACGAAAATGATGTTAGTCTATAATATTTGATGTTTAACTTCTCTATCCTTGTGGTTACATGGTGTTCTGAGAAGCACAGAATTTCTGTCACTTCAGTATTTTGCACATCTTCTAGACATGCAAGAAGTTAATCTGTCTTGTTGTCAGCCCACTATTGTTTTGATGAAATAAACTAATTTCACTTTTTTTGGAAACTTTTAAATATATTATTTTCCTTTTCTGTTTAATTTATTTCAAGACTGTCACTCCACAACCCGTCACCAATCTAAAAAATGTGCCACTCTGACTCCAGTAATCACAAGGATTTTGGCATAACGTTTTGGCATTCGGGGAGAAAGTTAATGATCGAAATTTCGTGAAAATTCATTCTGGAGAGGGGTCGGTCAGCGTAAGATTGGATGACGTCTTCTTACAGCTAATGCTTCTCTATCCTTCCCGACTGGCGTTCCGGCGCTTGACTTGATTGTGTTTGTTTTAATGATAGCTTTCTCAGTTTGGTTCAAATGGTTCAAATGGCTCTGAGCACTATGGGACTCAACATCTTAGGTCATAAGTCCCCTAGAACTTAGAACTACTTAAACCTAACTAACCTAAGGACATCACACACACCCATGCCCGAGGCAGGATTCGAACCTGCGACCGTAGCAGTCCCGCGGTTCCGGACTGCAGCCCCAGAACCGCTAGATTTCTCAGTTTGGCTCAAATGGCTCTGAGCACTATGGGACTTAACATCTGAGGTCATCAGTCCCCTAGAACTTAGAACTACTTAAACCTAACTAACCTAAGGACATCACACACATCCATGCCCGAGGCAGGATTCCAACCTGCGACCGTGGCGGTCGCGCGGTTCCAGACTGAAGCGCCTAGAACCGCTCGGCCACTCCGCCCGGCCTTCTCAGTTTGCTTATCATTTCCGCTACACTCTCTTTCCTATTGCTGTTTGAAGCATGCTGCAGAAGTTTAGCTGAGAAGCTCTTACACATCCTCCATACAGCTCCGAACACTCCTGATGCAATTTCCGTATTCTTTAAGTATATTTGAATCTCTGAATTCGTGGCCGTCCATTTGCTTCGCACGAAAAGATGCAAGCATAGGTACCATCACGGATCCGAAGAGAGCGGCAAACATTTTTCCGTGAAGGCATCGACTGCTTTGTCTCACAGTGGGGTAACTGTATTAACAGATATGACGATTATTTTTGAAATAAGAAACAGTTTACCTATTTTTTTCCATCTTTCTGGTTTTCATTTGACTTCCCTTCATAGCTGAATCGACAGCCTTTAAATTTGTGTGATTTATCGTGTAACCGAAATTTTTTATTCTTCGTGTGGAGGACCTCACACCGTTTCTTTTATTGTTTCTGGTCAATTGCCGCTTTTCTCGTGCAGATACCTTATCCAAATCTTTTGATCTTCTGATGACTTTTCTATACCGTAAACGACTGAATCATCGGCAAACAATGTAAGACGGGTGCCAGACTGTCATCCAAATCTCTTACATAGATAATGAGTAGCAGAGTGCCTCTAACAGTTTCTTGGGGAACCACAGATATCACTTCGGTTTCTTCAGTTACTACGAACTGTGACCTTTCTGACAGGAAATCACGAATCCAGTCGCACAACTGCGACTTCATAGGCATGCATTATGGTTAGAGATTCTGGTGCCACAAGCTCCAAGCAAGAAAAATACAGTACATATGCAGCAAACCGAGTACCTACAATACAGTTCCGCAGCGTAAATTGATTCACTATAACGCAGGGCTGTGAACACCTTCTGCGAATGGTAGGTGTGTGCTGCTCTTCCTATATTAACTTTCGACAGAGTACTGTGCGTCAGCCCCCTTTCAGGAGCAACTGCTAGAGTGCTTGTAGTAGTCTCCTTGCCAGGCGATTAGTACTGGTTCTTACAAGTTGAGAGTCTGTACAGTTTGTTGTTCTCTTGGGTCCTTGCATTGTTGTATCACTTATCTTTTTTTTCCTGAACAATTGGAAGAGACTTGGAATTACAGAGTGTGACGAGCGTTTCACATATTGGTACATGTTTCAAGACGGTTTTCCACCTTCTCTACAGCTTCAATTTTCTTGTTATTATAAGAAAATCGTGTCAGTTAATTTTATAACCAGGTCAACGCTATTGCATTAGAGCGGATCGACTGTTCACTTGAGCTTGTAAACACAAAATGCAGTCATAAAGACGTTTACTTTAGGGCCTACAATGTCAGCATACACAGAACGCCGACTGAAATGTGTTAGCTGAGATTTCTGTTCCAAATCCTCACAGGGTCGTCCAGATGGTACTACTATTTGGCTTGAGACCGCGCGACTGCGTCTGCTTACTCCAATAAGTCAGGAGGGAGGGTTGATGGCATCTGCAGGAGAAGAATGAACATTTCTCTTGTGGTCTCACAGAGTCAGCGTCGTGTGTAGCAGATCCTTTTCTTAACCGTGGCTAGGGTAACTCTTCAAGTCGTCTTCCTGGGGAGTGGAGTTCCGGTTTGACGAACGACGTTCACAAAAGATGCCATCATTCGGCTGTTCAAATGGTTCAAATGGCTCTAAGCACTATGGGACTTAACATCTGTCATTAGTCCCCTAGACTTAGAACTACTTAAACCTAAGTAACCTAAGGACATCACACACATCCGTGCCCGAGGCAGGATTCCAACCTGCGACCGTAGCAGCTGCGCGGTTCCGGACTGAAGCGCCTAGAACCGCTCGGCCACAACGGGCCGACCACAGCGCTTAGTGCAGGTACTCGGTGTAATGGAACACATCCACGTGCTGACGTTGACAGAGGACAAATGTAAACATAAGTAGAATGCACTCCGGCATTCCGTCCACCATTGCCAGTTGAAGAGTTGTGTGAGTAGAATGTTCACCAACGAAGAGAAGGCTGGAATGCTACTCATCTATGGAGAATGTAAGTTAGCAGAACAGCAAATTGCAGTATTGTTTTCTTATGTATGGGTACATTTAGTACAGTAGTTTAGTCCTTTTAAATACTGTTGTGAAGAGTAAGCGTACAGTAAAGGCTGTCATTCCTACGAACTGCGACATAACGTTTCTTTTATTGTTGTTGTTTTTGTTGAAGGTAGACGGAATGCTAAGCAGGTAGCGGAACTGTACAGAGAGCGATATCCTGACAAGAATCCACCTTCCCGACGGATGCTTTTTCGTCTTGTTGCGACGCTTCAGGAAACGGGAAGTTTCAACCCACGACAACGCAATCGTCGTAGCACTCGCACAGACGAAGCTGCCGAAGTTACAGTTCTCGCTTCTGTTGCTATGAATCTACATGTGAGCACACGACAGTTTGAAAACGAGACTGGCATTCCTAAAACCAGTGCACATCGTATTCTTACACTTCACCGGTTCCATCCTTACCATGTACGCCTACATCAAGGATTGCATGGGAATGATTTCCAGAATCGTGTACAGTTCCGTCAGTGGGTACAGTAACAAATCCTCTCCCAACCCGAACTTCTTCTCCAATGTTCTATTTACCGATGAATGTTTCTTCTCAAAAGCCGGCCGAAGTGGCCGTGCGGTTAAAGGCGCTGCAGTCTGGAACCGCAAGACCGCTACGGTCGCAGGTTCGAATCCTGCCTCGGGCATGGATGTTTGTGATGTCCTTAGGTTAGTTAGGTTTAACTAGTTCTAAGTTCTAGGGGACTAATGACCTCAGCAGTTGAGTCCCATAGTGCTCAGAGCCATTTGAACCATTCCTTCTCAAACAAAGGACACGTAAATACAAGGAACATGTATTATTGGTACAGACAGGTGGATAGTTAATATCTGGTATGGGATGCTTGATACTACAATTATTGGTCCTTATTTCATCAATGGTAGTCTAAACGCCACAGCGTATGCCAACTACCTCAGACGAATTCTTCCTCCTCTTCTGGATGAAGCGCCGCTAAGAACCAGAAAGCTTATGTGGTATCAACACGTCGGATGTCCAGCACATAATGCCTTGCGTGCTCGTCGTGTTCTGAACCGAAGGTATCCTGCCAGATGGATTGGTCGAGGGGGAACAGTTACTTGTCCTGCTAGGTCTCTTGATTTAAATCATCTGGACTTTTTTCTATGGGGATGCATTAAAGATGTTATCTATCGCGATATTCCAACAACTCCAGAGAACATGCAAGAACGTATCGTGCTTACTTGTAATTCTCTTCAGCAGGCAACACTGGAAGCAGTAAATAATTCTTTCATTCAACGAGTGCACCACTGTATCGGTGTCGAGGGTCACTACTTTCAGCACCTTCGAGTGTTTTACTCCTGGGCAATGGTACAGGAGAGCCAAAGTCAATTTTGTGTTATGTTTTTACTCGATTTTCATTCGTTTTCTGCCAACTCCAGCAAGTGGACGAGTTTGTGATCCCGGGCTAAAAGTCAATGTTGTGTTATGTAGTTAATAACGTTGTGTTTCAGTGAATTGTACACTGTGATACATTTTTGAATAGGTCTTAAGAGAGGAAATGAATTACCGAATAAAAAATACAGGGTGCCATTTAGAAACGTCATACCGCTGCTCATGCCTTTATAAAAAACAAAGGTACAACGAAGGGAATCATGCTGATTGATGTCCCCCTGACGGCTAAAGAACATCTACTTGAAACATTTTGTAATTTGCATCTCGACAAACAGTTATTTAGGGTGGTCAAGATAAATGGGACACCCTGTATAAGGAGTGTTCAAACAAAAAGATACGAAACGTCGTAACAATCAAACCGGTGGGAATTTGCTTATGCCACTTTGGGATAACGTATTGAGAGAACTATGGACGCGAATGTAGTGTCCTCACATCCCCCTAGAAAATTCAAAGCTGTGCTCTCAGCCGGCAAGGTGAGCTTACCGTCGTTTTCGAGTCCGATGTCCGATGCTCATCGAATTCCTCGAGAACACAAAAACCATTAACAATGACGTATACTGTGAGATACTCCGCAGCCTATTCCATCAAGATCAAATGTTCTGGGCTGCTCACGGAGGGAGCGATTCGTCCCATGACAACGTGCATCCACACGTTTCTAAAAGTCACACGAAGTTCAATGGCCAATTTCAAGTGGGAGCAGCTTGCCTTTTTCGGCAAATTACTTCACACGGTCAAGATATAATTTCTTCAACTATTCAGTTACGGCATCCATGACTGAAACAAGCATAAAGATCCACTGTTGGTATTGTTTCACGCCAATAATATAAAAATTGAGGTTATTGAACAACACTATGAATATCTATTTAACCGCATAATAAGGCATGTACGAAAGTCTTACAACTTTGTAAATAATAATCTCTTGTTTTTTCATAAAAATAAAGCATTTTCTTCAATAATAAAATGCAACAGTCCTTCGGAAATTTATGATTGCTTTAAATGTAATTACGAACTAACTAAATAACAATATAGTTATTTGAATCTGTGTGTTAGATATTGATCTATACTTTGTCTTGTCGTTGGTATTTTACCTGTATGGTAAATATTTTCCATTATCTTTATAATATAGTTTAGGACCCTTGTGTCGGAAGCCTAGAAATGTAAAAGAATAAAAAAAGAGAGAGAATGGCCACTGGTGAACATCTCGAAACCGAAAGCTACGATAAATGAACAAAGACTGTGTCTTCGTTCTCCGAGTAGAAAGCCAATGAAAACCTGTAAGCTACGACAAGCATCGTGCCGTTTAAGGGTGATAAGCTAGTCACTCAAAGTGAATACAAATAGATCCTAAAATTATTACGAAAAACGAGATAAGTTTACGTCGATATTTGTTAACTTGGGCGGATAATCGACAGGAGAAGAAAGCCGCCGTCTATCGAATATCCGAAAATCGCCATATCTCATAGACTTTAGGATTAGTTTTCAATAGGCGTGGAGTTGATGCCTCTCTCTCTCTCTCACTGTATTTGCAGAACTTTACTAAACATTTCAGAAGCACGAGCTGAACGAACGGAAGTGGACAGAGTAAGGAGAAGCTGTTGAAACATACAAATCTACTAAATTTCGTTAGAGTGATGGAGACTCTATCTTCAGCACAGCTTATGATACCCATTTGGACTGAGTCCAAACACTCACAACAAATTGACTGTTCAGAGCGGGCAACAGGAACACATGTTTACTACTAGCAGCATCAAAAGAAACCACTTCTCTTATTTCCTTTCCTCTTTCCGTTCCGCTTTCTTTCTCTATCTTTTCGTTTCTTTTCGTCCTTAATCGCATTCATAGCGCAGGAAGAAACAATATTAATTACGTAGAAAGTTTTCTCTTGCAAACAACAATTAATATCTACGTCGACATATATATTCCTCAATCTAGTTCCATGGTGTGCAGGAAGACGGCTGACGGTAAACCTCTGAATGAGCTCGAGTGTCTCTCGTTTTATCCTCATTGCAATTTCGTGAGCTATTTGGTACAGGAACTAATATGTTGCTTGGCTCTTCTTGGACCGTATGCTGTCGGGAATATCAGCAGTAAACGCACCCGCGTTTAGAAAACGAATCTGTGACGAAAAGTGCTCGCCTTCTTAGGGTCTTCTCCACCTCTTCTATTAATTTTACCTTCGGTAAGGGTCTCAAGCTGAAAGTTGCAGTGAACCTTAATCTGACATCTGCTTTTCCTACAGGTGTTTTTATGTGGTCGTTCCACTGTACGCCAACCTGGACACCTACGTCTAGATAGTTGACGGTTGTTACTGTTTTTAGTAATTGAGTGCCAATCGTGTAGTAATGGGTCTTTCCATCGATTCACGTACAGTGCGTTAAATTTGTTTATGTTAAGGATCACCTGGCAGTCCTAGCAACCATGCGACGATCCCACGACAGTGGATCCTACATTTCGCTGCGATTTTTCGTTGTAGAGGGGATCGGAAACTTCCTAACTGAGATATCGATAACTCGTTTGGATCGTATTTATAAGAATGTTTACTCAGTTACTGAGTCTACAGCTTTCAAGCATTCACTGGACCGCCTCAATAAATAATTGCTGCTGCTGCTTCCTTTCCACTTTTAATTTTTTTTTCTTCTTTCATAATGTGTCTTCATATACCCAGGCAGTTATCTTTTGGGGAAGCGATGGTTCCTTTGAAAAGCACACGGCCGATTTCCTTTCCCATCCTCCCCAATCCGTGGCTTTGCTACGTGTCTAATGACCACGTCGTCGACGGCAGGTTAAATCCTAATCAAATTCTTCTTCACTAAAAGCGAGGTATTTATAAGGCGATCGAAAATTTCTGTTAGAAGGCCACACTAACCTCTTTTCTACACGTCGTTGTTTCTATACCTGCATCAGAGTCACCCTAAGTTGCACGTACGCTACGGCAAGGTGTTCAGACAGAAATTTTCTGATCGGGTTATAGGAAACAAACGAATTAATCATGGCCGGCCAGTGTGGCCGAGCGGTTCTAGGCGCTTCAGTTTGGAACCGCGCTACCGCTACGGTCGCAGGTTCGAATCCTGCCTCGGGCATGGATGTGTGTGATGTCCTTAGGTTAGTTAGGTTTAAGTAGTTCTGAGTTCTAGGGGACTGATGACCTCAGATGTTAAGTCCCATAGTGCTCAGAGCCATTTTTGAATTAATCATGTAATGTACAACGGAAATTTTAATTTTATTAACGTGTATAATAAGCCATTGTGCCGTACTCTGTCGCCGGCCAGTGTGGCCGAGCTGTTCTAGGTGCTTTAGTCCGGAACCGCGCGACTTCTACGGTCGCAGTTTCGAATCCTGCCTCGGGCATGGATGTGTGTGATGTCATTAGGTTAGTTAGATTTAAGTAGTTCTAAGTTCTAGGGGACTGATGACCTCAGATGCTAAGTCCCATAGTGCTTAGAGCCGTACTCTGTCGAAGGCCTGATTAATATCATGGCTTATAACTGTCATAGATTTGTCATTATATTGCTTCCTATAGCCTCAAAAATTAAAGGAAATCTGCGTGTTTTGGACAAAAACTGGACTGATTATCTGTTATAACCGGTTTTTCGTTGCTTATTTTATGGATTCTAAGAAGTATGAGCGCTGAGTTACTTTAGTTATTGATGACAAGAGGCTGATTGGTCGATACCGTTTCGCGTGGTTATGGTCTTCGCTTTCTTTTTAACTACCTAGACATGCTTCCGTTGGCTGGGAAAATGCTACAAATTAAATATTGTATCTAAAATGACACCCAAGAATTTACGACCATTTGAAGGGAAGCGTTTATTCCATTAACATCAGGGCATTAACATTATATAAACTGACACAGGATTTTGTTAATGTCGCGTGGATCATTTAAACTAGTGAGTTCGTTTAACGACTGTCGTTAACAGCAACTACGCTCTAAGGTACAGTGTGAGCAGTATTTGACGTGGAGGATGATGCAAATTTTTTGCTTAAGCCTGTCTCTTCTCTCTTGACCACAGCAGAGCCATCTCATAAAAGAGCAATTATCGTTGGCCTAACTAGAACTTTCGAGTCTATTTCCAAACCCAATTGGACCCAAAACCACTCGTTTTGAGTCGATACTGCGATGCATCATTTACATGTTTCTTTATTTTTTTCGCTGAAATCCTTGGTTAGCATATTTAGTTCGGTTTGTGCTATTGGGCCATGTGTAATTCGCCAGAGTTTCCTAGTATAGATTCTACTTTTCTTGAGCTGATAAAACTTGGATCGAAATTCATAGCTATATTTTGTATGACGGAAGGGGAGCATTATGCCTCAGTTAGCTGCTGTTGTCCCAGTTTCTTCCTGCAATCACAGCTATTTTACAGCCTTGATGCGGTTGACAGCACAAATCATGGTTTATCTGTGCGGTTTACGCGCATTTACAGTTTATGTTTTTACTATTTGTCCAACTTTTCTTTTTAGATATCGACGTATCCCCTATTTTTAGCTAGCCGCTGTGGCCAAGCGGTTCTAGGCGGTTCAATCTAGAACCGCGCAACCGCTACGGTCGCAGGTTCGAATCCTGCCTCGGGCATGGATGTGTATGATGTCCTTAGGTTAGTTCGGTTTAAGTATTTATAAGTTCTAGGGGACTGATGACCTTAGACGTTAAGTCCCATAGTGCTCAGAGCCATTTGAACCATTTGATCCCTATTTTTACTAATAAGGGATTGTGACCAGAATTTACGACACTAAATTGACGAGAGTCGGCACATTTTTATAGAGTACAGTGCAGAACTTCGAGATCAATGGGAAGTAGCCATACTGGTGGGGTAATAAGTTCATTCATTTGGAGAATGAATTCATTATTTGAAATAAACATAATAAGTATGAAAATCTCCTGTCTGAATTAGTTGTACTTGAATTCTACAGGGATTGATCAGAATTCAAATCTGCCACTGTATTAATGATTGTTAAGTACCGACAAGATTAACCGAGAGCGCTAACGCGCTGCTTCCTGGACTCGGGTAGGCACGCAGGCTCCAGATCGAATCCTCCCGGCGGATTAACGACGAAGGCCGGTGTGCCGGCCAGCCTGGATGTGGTTTTAGGCGGTTTTCCACATCCCATTAGATGAATACTGAGCTGGCCCCCACATCCCGCCTCGCAGACATTTGAAAACGTTCGCACTATTTCATGGCTTACACTAGATGCAGACAGCTGGGGTACACTAATCCCGTCCCGGGGATAGGGGATGGGGGGGGGGGGTGCGGTGTGGCGACAGGAAGGGCATCCGACCACCCTCTGACACTAACATCGCCATATCCATAGAAACAAGACCGACCCCTCGTTGCAGCAGGACAAAGCCGTAAGAAAATGATGAAATGATTAGTGATTGCTAGGTCCACCCAGAGCATTATTGACAACGGTGGTCATTTTGTATAGAATTCTTGTAGATTTGTACAGAAATGCTATGTTTTCTGTCAAAGAAAGAGGAAATATTGTTTGACTTGAATGTACTGTGTAATGCGCAGCGCGCTGGTTTGCTAAACGGCGAGGTGATCCAGACCTCGATCGAATCTTCGCAGCAGAACACTGGCAGCAGGAGTGTGGATTTTAGGCGGTTTTCATCGCTTGTTTAGGTGAATGCTTGGAAGGCCCATGACTTCTGCCTCAGAGAATATGGTACACCAACAGTTAAAATACGATAACATACAGAACAAAATTTGCGCGATACACAGACATATGGCGGCACAAGAGTTCCACCTCAGTTAGCTTACCTTGAACGACTGTGACATCAGTAAGGTCATCCGTCTACAAACTTAAACATAAATAATTGAATAGAATTTGCCAAATTCTCAAAAAGAAGACCCCGTAGTAGGTGGGATAAACGTTATGGAAAAGGAAGCATGAAGGAAGAGCAAATGTTTGTTTATTTGCCCTCAACGTTGAGAATACTGGAAACATTTAGTTAGTTTCATGAGTGGGTGTTTCTTCCCAGTTACCAAGATAATCTTAGCCGGCCGCCGTGGCCGAGCGGTTCTAGGCGCTTCAGTCCGGAACTGCGCTGCTGCTACGGTCACAGTTTGGGATCCTGCCTCGGGCATATATGTGTGTGATGTCCCTAGGTTTGTTAGTTTTAAGTAGTTCTAAGTCTAGGGGACTGATGACCTCAGATATTAAGTCCCATAGTGCTCAGAGCCATTTGAACCAAGATAATCTTAGATAATCGCCTGTAGATACGTAAGAGATTAACAGAAGAAACAATACAGACATTCAAACGCCTTTGGCAGTCGCTTCAAAGACTCCAATTACGCAACTAATAAGGTGTAGGATCTCTGTCAACTAATACTCCATCGGTAAGCACGCGACGCATGCGCTACGTATTCTTCAAAACACCGCGCATAAAAACGGGACTCTTCCGGGGCTCATATCTCGGTTTCTGTTGGTGATAAAGAGGTAGAGTCAAGTGTTTTGGGTAGTTATTTGGTTAGGGACCATTTTTAAACCCAACAGAAGGATCGTCTTACTGTCCTTATCCTGCAGTACAGTACCAATGTTTCAATATTACACATTTCCTTCAGCTTAGGTAAATGGATCAAATCGGATGGCTCCTTTTGCATTATATTTGGTCTATGGTGCACCTTAAGAGGCTTATGGAGCGACGTTATTTCATGCGCGGTTCCTTACAAAACCCCAAAGAAAGGATTTTTAACCACTTGTTTCAAACCGAAACCGAGCTGCGGATTCCAAGGCGACTATGTACAGTAAATCGCTGAAATGTTTCACACATATTCCTAAGATCCAGATCTTGAACAACCTTGAAAATTTTCATGGTATCTTTACCGTCTCCGTGATACTGAGGTTCAAAGTTACCACACTTCTACACGTAAAATATGCACCTAAAACCCGGTATGAGGAGAAATGTAAATAATAAATAACCGCAGAAAACTGCTCAAGTTTTAACGGTATATTCTCTAGGCGTTTATCTAGAAGCATCATCTTTACATTTCAGGCCACGTGGTTCTAGGCGCTTCAGTCCGGAACCGCGCGACTACTACGGTCGCAGGTTCGAATCCTGCCTCGGGCATGGATGTGTGTGATGTCCTTAGGTTAGTTAGGTTGAAGTAGTTCTAAGTTCTAGGGGACTGATGACCTTAGATGTTAAGTCCCATAGTGCTCAGAGCCGTTTGAGCCATTTTTACGTTTCAAAAAACTTCATTAACTCATGACCGGTTCCTTAGAAAATCTCAAAAAAGCGTTTTTTGCCATTTTTTGGTACTAAAACCGTGCCGTGAATTTCAGGACGACTGTGTACAGCAAACTGCTGAAATTCGAACGATACATTCCTTAAGTTCCCGACCGCAAAAACTTTGAAAATTTTATTGATATCGTTTTCGTTTCCAACATACATAGGTTCCCTACGTTAACACGTAAAATACGCGCATAAATCCGGTATGAGACCAAAATGTAACTTATAAAGTGACGTATCACGGAGAAATATGCTGTTAAGTGTCTCCGTTATCATCATAAGGGTTCTGGAGGTAGTACTGATGCAAAATTTTTGTCCACCTAAAATTCGGTTTAAAAGGTGCAAAATTAGTTTTGCGTTTTCTTCAGTTTCAAATAAGTAAACTATCAAAATTTAACTGACCCATAAAGTTCTTTTCATATGTGTGACATGCCCTGCTGTGGCACGGAAAAGAAGGGAGCCAGCGGAAAAATGCTCCTATCGGAGCACAGGAAAGACTAATACGCTCCTGTTCAAAAGATCTGACTTAAAGTCGGCTACCAGCTGCTTAATTCCACCTTCCTCGACAACTTTAAGACTTTTCACAAAAATTTTCCCATGCGAATGTATTCGCGATTTTTCTTAAGCTCATAGAGAAGCAAAGAGTAACAGTGGGAAAGAGACGGAAAAGTAATAAGTACTGGAAGGTAGTTGACCTGGTTGTGGCATAGAAAGAGCGAAGGAGACAATGACATTGTGAGAGAAAGACAGGAACACAGTGGCTGTGGAACATAGTTGACAACGACAGGATGGTTCTAGGAAAATAGTGAAGGAGACGCTATCAGTGGGAGAGCTATAAAGAGAACGAGAAAGTGTAAGTGAGTGAGAGCCAGTGATAATGAGAAACAGAGTCTATGACACTGACAATGGGGAATCAAAGATAGTGACTGTGGGAAGAGACAGCAGCAGAGGGAAGGAATGGATGAGATAGTAGCAGTAAGAGAGAGCAAGAGGGAAACAGTGATATGAGAGGAGACTGTATTAGTAGGACAGAACAAGGGAGACTATGACTATGAGACAGGGGACAGTGACAGTTAGAGAGACAGAAAGGGATAATGACTATGAGTTGGGCTGAATGAGTGAGTGAGAATGTACAAGTGGGAGTTGACAGATACGAGAGACTTACAACGATGGACTATTGGGTGTGAGCGAGTTACAGGTAGGGGAGCTTGTGGAGTGAGAGGTGAGCTCCTTTTTAAAAAGAGCGCGAATATGGTCGCAACCCAAAATTTTTGGGACAGTTTTTAAAATTACTGAGGAAGGCATAATGAGGCATCTGGTACCCCTCCTTTCAGTCACAGTCTTTATAACATGAGCATATTCGCGTTTTTCGTGCTGTTATAGGAATAATGTTCATTTATTTAGAGAGAATTTTACTGAGGATCCGTAGCTGATAATATTTCGACAAAGTTCACTGTTTCAGTCGCTTTGTACATGTATTATTCTGCTCACGTAGTATGGTTCGAAGACTGTTTACTTCAAGCACTTGATAATGAGGCTTAGGCCTTGAAACTAGTTGTTAGTAAATAAAAAAGAAGTAGAGTATATCTGTAGACGAGTTATTGCTTGTAATACGTAACGTCTCTGAGGATAGAGCTTGGCACAAGTAGCTCCTGTGAAATCCAACTAACGGGACTCCCGACTTCGGGAACCACTACTACTATGACCTAGTAGAGCTCATTTAATTCTCCCCGTTGTGTCATTCTTACGGAAGACCCGTCTATGATAATGACGCAGTATTTGTGTGCTTGCTCACCCACGAATACCAATGACGTACCAAAGAGAGAGCTCAGTAGGGTATCCGGAGATGTGCAGTCACTTAGTGTAACTTAGTGTCCGTATAGGGGAAAGTGCTGAATATTATATGCCTCTCTAAAGGACGAATGTAATGTGTGAAAGTAGAGTTATCACCGAAAGTGATGTACATGCAACACGCTCATCAAGCCTTTGGTCCAGAATAATGAAATAAGCAACCACAAACCAACGTCTTACTATATGAGCGTCCAGCTTAAAGCGATATTAAGCCTGTCATCCTTCTCTGATAAGCCCTTATACACTGACTAAAATGATGGGTGATAATTGTGTGACAGATTTGGTCGTTTTAAACTAATACATACGACTGCCCTTTCAGTCTGACCAACTGCAGTCTTTCTTTAGAAGTACTCGCTGAAACTAACAAAGACGATTCTGATTTGACAGGCAGACACGTACAAGACAATGTCTATTATACCAGGTTATGATTTGACTTTAGTTTTATTAGCAAATGTAAATGGTCTGGACGGTGCTAAGTGTTCTGTGTGCCTGAGGTGAACCAATCAGACTGTGAAAGCTAGAGTATCTCAGCATTCTGTCCTACAAAAGTCTACGATGAATATATATTTCGTATTGTCTAGGTGACATGTGAGAACCATTCCTCTCGGAGCTGAGCATTCGAATCATGTCACGCCGTGTTCTCTTTCATCCAAAATATTCAATGATATCTGTTGAAAATTGAGCTCTGTGTTTCATATTTCAAGGCGAGGAAGTACAAAATAAGTTCAAAATATTATAGTAAATTTTTACAAGTTATTCGAGGACATTCTGTAAATTGTGAAACAGAAATCGTGGAATTTTCGAGGTCATCGTGTTGTACAGTTAATCTTTTAATGCAATGTGTAAAATGTTTGTTTAAATTTACAAATTGGAGCTGCGTTTATACCAAGTATTGTTATTAGTAAGCCTGTCTGTACTACAACAATATCTTGTCCCAGTTTGCAGTTACCAAAGTTCAACCGTGCCATCTTCAGGGAAAGTTTTCGTAATGATAAGCATGACAATCTTAGACTGTATAGTATCTCAAAACATGCATTGACGAAACTGGGAAATGTTACATCATAAGACAGCAGCCCAATGTTTATCAAATTTTATGGCGATATTAATCACTTAAAAGATAGTAAACTTGCGTTCCTTTCGGAACGATGTCCACCATCAGCATCGGTATGATGTGCGACACCTACAGTTACAAATTCATTTGTGTATTCGTTGTGACATGGAAACCACAGAATGTCATCTTCTTGATTTCCTCCTGAAACCCATGCTGTCTCAGTTCATGAAAATTGCTGACTGAAGACTAGTTCAAATGGTTCAAATGGCTCTGAGCACTATGGGACTTAACGTCTGAGGTCATGAGTCCCCTAGAACTTAGAACTACTTAAACGTAACTAACCTAAGGACATCACACACATCCATGCCCGAGGCAGGATTCGCACCTGCGACCGTAGCGCTCGTGCGGTTCCAGACTGTAGCGCCTAGAACCGCTCGGCCACTCCGGCCGGCAGTTGTAAATATTTGGCTCATTTCTGTGGCAATGAACTGTTTAAATTTAAAAGACTAGTCTTCCCATGACATCCTAGACATCCTCTAGCGCTGGAAAGTCAGGGTACCGCACAAGCCAGACGCCAGACAAGCATCCATACATTCTCAAGGCGTCTGTGATGTGAACTAGATTGTGAGGTCTTGCACTATCTTGCTGGAATATGCCATTTGATACCAGGGTCATGAAGGGCATGACAAATAGATTTACCATTCTTGCTATATACTGGTTAGTATTCATCCTCCCTTCAACAGTTAGCAAATCAGTCCTTCTGTCATGTCCAATAGCCGCCACACCATAATTCCAGGAATGGGAGACGTGTGGGTCTCGAGAATCGTTGTGACGCTATACCCGTAACTTTTGCTCGGGTTTCAGCTGCTTTTACCCATATATTCGCAATAATATCATCTTGTAAACTGTTCACATCCCGCCATGGTCAAAATATACCGTGCATGGCAAAACGGCGCTACACAAAACCGGCGCCAAGACAACTGTCGTGCACCACAGGCCATAGATGACAGGATAGAGGCGACTGGAGATGTGCATGGGCGAATAGATGTGTAACTGTTGAGAAACTGACTGCTCAGGTGAACCAAGGGACAACAACAGCGTCTCCTCAACGACCGTTCAGCGAACGTTGCTATGGACGGACCTCCGCAGCAGGTTCCGTGTTCATGCACCCCTGGTGACTGCTGTTTATCAGCGACGAAGCCTGGAATTTGCATGACAATACCGTGACTAGACGTCCACTGAGTAGCAACAGGTGGCCTTTTCATACTAATCACGTTTTATGCTCCGAAACGTCTGAAAACTAACACCCTGCGACAATAGTCGGAAGGGTCCAGGCTGGAGTTGGAAGCGTTATGGTCTGGGGAATGTTAACTTGACATTCCCTGGCTGTTCTCGCCATTCTGCAAATCACAATGAATAAACACACGAGTATTCATACATCCTTAGGGACCATGCCCACCCCTGAATGCGATTTGATTTTCCTTGGCACGATGGTATTTACCAGCAGGACAATGCAACCTGTCACACCGCTCGCAGTGTACCTGTTTTGTTCGAAGAGCACCAGGATGAGTTTATCGTAATCCCTTGGCCACCAAACTCCCCGGATTTAAACCCAATCTCGATTGAGCTGTTTGCACCATGGATCCTCAACCGAGAACCCTATCGCAGCTGACCACACCACTGGAGCCGTCACTGACTCTCTACGCTGCCGACAGGCGTTGATATACATTAACGGGGACAGTTGAAAAGGTGTGCCCCGACCGGGACTCGAACCTGGGATCTCCTGCTTACATGGCAGACGCTCTATCCATCTGAGCCACCGAGAGAGCACAGAGGATAGTGCGACTGCAGGGACTTATCCCTTGCACGCTCGCCGTGAGACCCACAATCCCAACTTACTGTCCATACACTACATTCGCAGTGCCCCTGCCCATTACACTCATTACTCGCGGTAGACAATCTTACCGAGTCCCGTAAGAGTTCGGCCAATACGTGTGCATCCGCACAGAAGAAGAAGGTCAATGGCCAGCTAGCCTTAACTATATGAAGATGGTATCTGTTCTTTCGGACATGTCCGAATGTATGGATGCTCCTGCACGTCTCGCAGCTTCCTGCGCTGTAAGAGGTGTTTATTCAGGTTGGTGATCACAATCATGTGACTGAACAGTATACAACCCAAGACATGGAAATACTGGAGAATCAGCTTGGTAGCATTCGTTCGAGGTGTTCATGATGTTACAATTCCCATTTACGTCAGCTTATACCACTAGCATTACCTACCGTTACCTCAGCTTGAAAAAAAAAAGGCCGATAGCTCAAATGCCTACAATCAATATAAAACTCGAGTGTCTCCCAGAATATAAACTGTGCAAAAAACTTGCGGATATTCGCCAGATGAAATTTTTGTCAACCGTGGATATTTTGACAGATGCATACCCCGTCTTTTTCACGTCACAAATGCCAAGAGCGAATGCTATTCAAGGAAGTTTAAAACCTTGGTATGCAGGGTGTTGTGACCTGACGATACTACAAGCGTTCGGTCATAACTGAGGGTCCTTTGATTGCTCTGAGAGATCGCTGATCGGTGCTTTAACATATAAAACATCAGTTCGCTTTATTACAAGAATGATAAAAAGACTTACTTAGATTTAAACAGTTCATTGCCACAAAAATGAGCCAAATATTTACAACTGCCGGCCGGTGTGGCCGAGCGGTTCTAGGCGCTTCAGTCTGGTACCGCGCGACCACTACGGTCGCAGGTTCGAATCCTGCCTCGGGCATGGATGTATGTGATGTCCTTAGGTTAGTTAGGTTTAAGTAGTTCTAAGCTCTAGGGGACTGATGACCTCAGATGTTGAGTCCCATAGTGCTCAGAGCCATTTTTTTTTATTTACAGCTGTCTTGGGACGGTAAAGCATCACTTACAAATTCTTACCCTAAAGTACAAGTTCAACATTTAAAAAACTACGTTTCATCTGATACGTGACTAGAATCTTGTTCTAACTAAATGATGTTGACTGCTTCGTCGGAGGTCATGAACATAGGAAGAGTGAGTCAATGCTCATCTTTATATCGATCTCCGTGTGATGCTGTTGCGGTGCTGAGAAAGAGGAAGGGTCCAGGCTGGAGCAGGAAGCGTTATGGTCTGGGGAATGTTAACTTGACATTCCCTGGCTGTTCTCGTCATTCTGGAAAGAAGAGGGTTCTGATGTTAGGTAGTTCCCATGGTAGAGGTGTAGGCCAGCAGTTGCAGGAAATTTTGGGGAGTGAGTACCAGGTCACCAGCATTGTGAATCCTAATGCAGGATTGGCTCAGGTGACTTTTAACATAGGGGGGTTATGTAGGGATTTTACTAAAGAGGATCAGGTAGTGATTGTAGGTGGGGCTGGTAATAGTATTGATAGGGATGGGGAGTATGAGATAGATGGTGACCTGGAAAAGATAGCCACTCGGACTGACAACACGAATGTGCATTTCGTGGAACTGTTTCAGCGTCACGATCGGCCTCATCTTAATACAGCCGTCAGGCGTAATAACATGAGACTTGGGGGTGCGCTGATGACAGAAGGCATGAGTCACATTTCAGTGGTGTCGGTGGAGTCTATCAGCAGGACGGGTTTCACTAGACATGGCCTGCACCTCAACAGGTATGAAAAGGGGAGGTTGGGAAAGCTTATAGGTGAGAGCATAGGTGGGGGTGGTGGGATCACTCATGGGAAAATTCCGGTAGTTGTGGGTGTTAAGAGCTGTACCTTTTTTAGGTTGAAGTCAGCTGATAGGTATTCCTGCTTGAGGGAAGTCTCTCTAACAAAGAAACCACTTTCGACAAAGCTTAGGTATCCGATTAATGAGGGAATTAGTATATTTCATCAAAATATACAAGATATTAGAGATAAAGTTAGTGAACTGCTTAGTCGACTCAGAAATTATTGTTATATCTGAACACTTCTTAAATAAGGAGATAATTCAGAGGCTTCCTCTACCAGGATACAGGTTGGCTGGCAGCTTTTCTAGGAGCTCTTTGCGGTGTGGGGGAGTAGCCATGTAAGCGAAAAACGTATCCCATTTGAGTCAATTGATGTTTCAAAGTACTGCACTGAAAAGGTGTTTGAATGTTGTGCAGGTGTGGTTAAATTTAGTGGAGCTAAACTTCTTACTGTTGTTATTTATACTAGATCCCCAGACTCCGATTTCACAACATTTTTGCTAAAGCTAGAGGAGGTTCTTGGTTCACTTTATAGGAAATACAAAAAGTTAGTTATATGTGGTGACTTCAATATTAATTGTATAAGTGATTGTGCAAGGAAAAGGATGCTGGTAGACCTCATTAATTCATATAATCTTATGCAAACCGTATTCTTTCCAACGAGAGTGCAAGGGAACAGTAGAACAACCATAGACAATATTTTCGTTCATTCCTCATTACTAGAAGGGCATTCTGTTAGCAAAAAGGTGAATGGCTTTTCAGATCATGATGCACAAATTTTAAGTCTAAAAGATTTTTGTGCTGCAACACATGTTAAATATAGTTACCAACTTTTTAGGAAAGCTGATCCAGTTGCTGTAGAGACTTTTGTAAACCTTATCAAGGAACAAGAGTGGCAAGATGTTTATAGTGCTGATACAGTAGACGATAAATATAATGCTTTCCTCAAGACTTTTCTCGTGCTCTTTGAAAGTTGCTTTCCGTTAGAACGTTCAAAACAGGGTACCAGCACAAACAGGCAGCCTGGGTGGCTGACTAAAGGGATAAGAATATCTTGTAGAACAAAGTGGCAATTATATCAAAACGTTAGAAACAGTCACAATCTAAATGCAGCAGCCCATTAGAAACAGTATTGTAAGGTGCTTAAAAAAGTTTTTAGGAAGGCAAAAAGTATGTGGTATGCAGATAGAATAGCTAAGTCTCAGGATAAAATTAAAACCATATGGTCAGTCGTAAAGGAAGTGGCTGGTCTGCAGAGACAGGTCGAGGATATAGAATCAGTGCGCAGTGGGAATGTTCGTGTTAATGATAAGTCGCATATATGTACAGTATTTAATAATCACTTTCTGAATATAGCAGGTGAACTAAATAGAAACCTAGTCCCAACAGGGAATCATATAGCGCTCGTAGAAAAAAGTGTTGCGAGACTGTTACCTGAAATGCTCCTCCATGATACTGACAAGAGGGAGATTGAGTTAATAATTAAATCACTAAAGACCAAGAACTCTCATGGATATGACGGGGTATCTAGCAGAATATTGAAGTATTGTTCCATGTATGTTAACCCAGTGCTTAGCCATATCTGTAACTTTTCCTTTAGGAGTGGTCGGTTTCCTGACCGATTCAAGTACTCGGTAGTGAAGCCACTAAGGGAGACAGGGATAAAGTTGACAATTATAGACCTATTTCTATGCCATCAGTGTTTGCTAAAGTTATCGAGAGGGTTGTATATACAAGGTTACTGGAGCATTTAAATTCACATAATTTGCTGTCAAATGTACAGTTTGGTTTTAGAAATGGCTTTACAACTGAAAATGCTGTAGTCTCTTTTCTCTGTGAGGTTTTGGACGGATTAAATAAAAGGTTGCGAACGTTAGGTGTTTTCTTTGATTTAACGAAGGCTTTTGACTGTGTTGACCACAAAATATTACTGCAGAAGTTGGAATATTATGGATTAAGGGGAGTAGCTTACAATTGGTTCGCTTCTTACTTTAAGAACAGAAAGCAGAAGGTAATTCTCCGCAATATTGAGAGTGGTAGTGATGTTCAGTCCCAATGGGGCACTGTTAAATGGGGCGTTCCCCAAGGGTCGGTGCTGGGGCCACTGCTGTTTCTTATTTATATAAATGATATGCTTTCTAGTATTACAGGTGATTCAAAAATATTTCTGTTTGCTGATGACACCAGCTTGGTAGTGAAGGATCTTGTGTGTAATATTGAAACATTATCAAATAATGTAGTTCATGAAATAATTTCGTGGCTTGTGGAAAATAATTTGATGCTAAATCACAGTAAGACTCAGTTTTTACAGTTTCTAACTCACAATTCAACAAGAACTGATATTTTAATCAGACAGAATGGGCATATTATAAGCGAGACGGAACAGTTCAAGTTCCTAGGCGTTCGGATAGATAGTAAGCTGTTGTGGAAAGCCCATGTTCAGGATCTTGTTCAGAAACTAAATGCCGCTTTATTTACCATTAGAACAGTATCTGAAATAAGTGACATTTCAACACGAAAAGTAGTCTACTTCGCATATTTTCATACGCTTATGTCATATGGTATTATTTTTTGGGGTAATTCTTCTGATTCAAAAAGGGTATTTTTGGCTCAAAAACGGGCTGTTCGAGCTATGTGTGGTGTAAGTTCGAAAACCTCTTGTCGACCCCTATTCAGTAGTCTGGGAATTTTGACATTGCCCTCACAGTATACATTTTCTTTAATGTCGTTTGTTGTTAGCAATATTAGCTTATTCCAAAGAGTTAGCAACTTTCACTCAGTTAATACTAGGCAGAAATCAAATCTGCATTTGGAATGCACTTCCTTGACTCTTGTGCAGAAAGGAGTGCAGTATTCTGCTGCATCCATTTTCAATAAGCTACCACAAGAACTCAAAAATCTTAGCAGTAGCCCAAACACTTTTAAGTCTAAACTGAAGAGTTTCCTCATGGCTCACTCCTATTCTGTCGAGGAGCTCCTGGAAGAGCTAAAAAATTAAGCAAATTCCAGTGTTACATTCTTGATTTTCTTTATTTAAACTAACGACTTGTCGCCTGAATATGTTTCTTATATTTCATTTTATCTGTTTCTACAATCTACAACTGAATATGTTTTTTATATTTCATTTTATCTGTTTCTACAATCGTGTTATAATTTCATGTATTGACTCGTTCCATGACCATGGAGACTTCTCCTTAATGTGGTCCCACGGAATAATAAATAAATAAATAAAATAAAGGACGTGTCTTCAGGAGAACCTCCCATTCGTCATTGCGGATTGCAGCGAGATTTTGCTAATGCCTATGGTATCGATCCACGCTATTGATTTTAGTGTCGCACTTCGAACTTTGGGTGATGCCACACGGGGCCACCACACAACAAAAGACGACCAACGTTAGACGTTATCGATAGTGGCTGTTAATTACCAGTGTGTGAGAAAGTAGCGTTAGCTCTATTCCCTGTTGTTTGACCACGGAGAAGCAAAGTTTAAGCAAAAACCTTCATTTATAATGCTATGTGCTAATTTAATCTCAACTGCTATCCCAATAGCTGGAAGTGCACACCAGAATTTCCGTGTTACTGTATTCTATACTATGGAATCATCATATTATGATGACCGGTGTCAAGGCAATGTCCTGCAATAGTAGGTTTGCTCAGCTGTTGTAAGAGTGTATGAAACCTGTCCTTCATGGTCGTGATGGTCTGACCATTGTATGAGATGCCACAATTGCAAGTGAAACGGTAGACATTCGTCTTACACAAACCATGAATATGTTTTACAGAGCCTAAAACGGGCCCTGGTTGACGAAAAACGCAGAGAAGTGGAAGTTAACGAATTATTTTAGCCATTCAAAAAGAAGTGTACTGTGAAAATAATGAGCTTATTAAATATTTTTTACATAATTTTGAAACGCATGTTCTATAACGAAGGTATGTATTACAATACAGTATATCTTTCAACACAGGCATATTATTCATGACCAGACGGAAAGTGTCCCTGTCAGAAATTTCCGTTAGACACCTCAAGCAACAGCAGGAACTGTAAAAACAAAATAACACACGACAAATGGTATTAAGAAGCAGTCAGCAGTCTCCGCATAACTTGCGAAGTAACGATCCTGACAAGAAGATGAAACGAAAATGTGGTACACACAGACGCAGCCGCCAAATTTCGTTTTTTCTGAAAGTACCACCATGTGTGAGACCATTTAGTCAAAGTGTAATCACAAATTTTTGAAACTGCGTAGGGTAACACGGTAAAATCACAACTACATGAATATGATCTCTTATGTTCTGAAAGTAGGTATTATTTCGTTTCAAAATACTCCTTCACGAGTTTACTTCAAAGAAAACTATTTAGTGTTGTGCCTCACAGACAAATCAAAGAAAACTTATTTAGCGTTGTGCTTCACAGATAAATCAAAGATTTATTTATTATTTCGTTAAACGTACCTTGGAAGTTTAACTTATTTTGTAATACAAAGCAAGTTTGTCACCTCAGAAAATAGAAAATGAAGCGAACCTGATCACTTATTTATGTTTACTTTTCTTAATTTTTTTGTATCTCATTTCCTTGTTTACATAACGTAACCACATAGCAAATCTTGTATTATTCCTATATATATAAATGTTTCCGGCTGACGTCTTTTAATTTCTCGTAAAGATACATTTCAACACTCATTCTGCTGTAGAATGGAAGATTCATTAGAATATATATTACCTGAAATGTTCAATTATATGTCCCACTGGCATATACAACTATTGCAGTTTGAGTAATCACCTGTATGCACAATCGCGAAATTATGCAAAATATTTCTCAAATTTCCCCTTCGTGTATGAATAGTCTTATCAACAGAGTTCGTTTTGAGCACCTTATACGATCGTTACATGTGTTTCAGACAAATATTTCGTGCAAGTTTCTCCGTTACACCCATTATTCATAGAAAAGTAATATAGTGGACTCTTCATGCAATGTAACGTATGAAGGTAACTAAACCATTTCACCACTGAAACTAAAAATTACGTTTTGCGACTCACTGTACTTTATATTAGTTTCCGTTGAGATTTAACGATGACGCTTTGAACGAAACGGGGTTAATACTAGCCTTAGCACTGTCCCATTGACGGGAATATACGAACCATGGCAGCTTATTTCGTATCCCATCTAACTCACCCTAAATCCAATTCAGATGTTTAAACGCCAACTTCCTTACTCTCTTTTGTTGTTTTAAATAACGTGAAATGGTAACACATTTACAGGAAAAAATCAAATGTAGCTAACAACCATTAGCAGTTTACCTAAAACACTCCAGTTCAGTTTTTCTTTCCTGTTCATTAATTTTCCTGTTCGACCAGTCTTCAAACACACAAATCCGTTAACTGGTCCTGTGATTTACTTATCCGTATAATTTTGATGTCCTAAATCGTACTATTTCGATTTTCGTGCCTAATCTGAAACTCTCTCTATTAGCTTTGTTATCTTGTTTTTTAAAATTCATCTGCACTGTATCTGTACCCTGCGAGCCATGTTACGACGTATAGCAAAGTTATCACTGTCACTCCCCCCATTTCCCGTTCAAGTCGCGAATGGTGGGCCGTAAAGAGCGATTGTTGGCAAGCATCCGTATGAGCTCGAATCTCTCCAATTTTACGTCCATTGTCTTTTCACAAGACATCTGTAGGAGGAAGCAAAATGTTGGTTAACTCTTCTAGGAACGTACGCTATCTGAATTTTAACAGTAAGCCACACCATGATTGAAACTTCCTGGCAGATTAAAACTGTATGCCCGACCGAGACTCGAACTCGGACCTTTGCCTTTCGCGGGCAAGTGCTCTACCAACTGAACTACCGAAGCACGACTCACGCCCAGTACTCACAGCTGTACTTCTGCCAGTACGTCATCTCCTACCTTCCAAACTTTACAGAAGCTCTCCTGCGAACCTTGCAGAACTAGCACTTCTGAAAGAATGGATATTGCGAAGACATGGCTTATCCACAGCCTGGGGGATGTTTCCAGAATGAGATTTTCACTCTGCAGCGGAGTGTGCGCTGATATGAAACTTCCTGGCAGATTAAAACTGTGTGCCCGACCGAGACTCGAACTCGGGACCTCTGCCTTTCGCGGGCAAGTGCTCTACCATGATTGTCAAAGTCTCTCTTATAGGATCTGCTACGAGATTTGAATAAGCAACTCCATTACGCTTCACGATAAGCAAACGAATCCGTGACGAAACGCGGTGCCCTTCTTTGGATCCTCTATAATTTTATGGAATCCTACAAGATAATGGTGTCGTACTGCATAGCAACACTCCAATATTGGTCTTATTAGCATTTTATAATAACTTCCTTCGTGGGTGAATTACACTTTTCGAGGATTCTTCCAATGATGTTTAGTCTGGCATCCGCCTTTTCTGCAATTATTTTTGTGTGTTGATTCCACTCTGAACCTCGCTGTTTGCATATTCCCATATATCTGACGAATGTGGCTGTTTCCAGTGATTGTTCGGCAACAGTGTAATAGAACAATTTGCAAACAGTAAACTACCATGAGCAAAGAGTGTTTAGTTGTTTTTCATTAATCGTTGTTCCCCCAGTGTTTTCTCAGGTTTGAGTATCAGAGCTGATGAGAATGGTTTCGGTGATAAAGAACTTCCTTGACTGACCCTTCTTTCAGTTCTCAATTTTCTGGCATCCTGATATGTCTAATATGGTTCAAATGGCTCTGAGCACTATGGGACTCAACTGCTGTGGTCATTAGTCCCCTAGAACTTAGAACTACTTAAACCTAACTAACCTAAGGACATCACACACATCCATGCCCGAGGCAGGATTCGAACCTGCGACCGTAGCAGTGATATGTCTAATAGATGACGTTTCATGTCATATATGTTCTGCAGAAGTCTTTAATCTAAAAACCTAGTCTCGTTTTTGTTGTTGTCTTCTGTCTGGAGATTAGTTTGAGGAAGCTCCCCGTGCTGCTCTGTCCTACGCCAGCCGCTTCATCTCTCCATAACTACCGAAATCTCATGCCACTGTCTCTCTCTCTACAATTTTTACCAGCCGCACTTCCTTCCATTACAAGACTAACAATTCCTTGATGCCTCGAGTTGTATCGTATCAGTTTTTTTTTCTTTTAGTGAAGTTTTCCTTCTTTTAGTCAAGTTTTGGCATTAATTTCTTTTTCCTCCATTTCGATTCACTACCTCCTCATTTTTTATTTGTTCTACACAGGTAATACTCGGTATCCATCTATAACATCAAATTTCAAAAGCTTATATTCTTTTAGTTTCTGAACTGCTTATCATCCACGTTTCACTAACATACAACGCTACGATCAAGGGAGATACGTTCAGAAAAGGTTTTTCCAACATTTAAACTTATATAAAATTTTAAGTGATCCTCTTTTCAGAAAGCTTTTCTTGCTATTACCAGTCTGCATTTTATGTCATCTGCTTATGCTATCATCACTTATTTTTCTGCTCAAATAACAAAAGTCATCTGCTACTTTTAGTGTCGCAATTCCTAATCTAATTCGCTCAGCATCACCGATCCAATTTTGCAGTTGTTCATATCACCGCAAGTGCTAGTCAGCTAGGTCGTGTGTCGTAGATCGAGAAATGTGGCAGTCAAAGGGAGGAATATCTGGAGGATACAGCGGGTGGGGTAGAACTTCCCATTTCAACGTTTCCAAGTATGTTTTGACGGGATTTTCGACGTGGGGTCGTGGACTGTCATGCTGCAAAATCATTTTTTCATGTCTATCGCTGTAATGTGGCAATTTGTCTTTCAGTGCTCGGCTCAGACACATCAATTGCTTTTGATAACAATCTCCTGAGACTGTTCCCGTCGGTTGCAGCAGCATCGAAAGCTTTCTCTCTTTCACAGCCGTGCCGGTCTTCAAGGTCAAAATCACCATTCTTGAAGCATGGAAACCACTTTCTGCGAAGTTCTGTCACTAACAGGCGTCTCATCATAGCTCTTACGCAGCTTTTTATGAGCCTCAGCTGCAGATTTCTTCATATCAAAGCAAAAAATTAAAAGCTCCAGCAGATGACGAGAATTGGGCTCAAAAGTTGACGAATTCAGTCGAGAATAACTTTATGATGCAATCGAAAATCGACTGATATTTGGTGGCGTTATATTCTCAAATGTCTAAGCTAACTGTATGTCACTTACAAGGAACGACTTGCACCACTACTTTCCACTACTGCCATCTACTGCAAAACGGCGGAAGCAAAGTTGTACACCTAATAGTTCGGGTACATTCTGTTACCCTTGTTTTCTTTTAACGAGGTTTATCTTATAATCTCTTTTCGAGACACTATCCATTCCTTTAAACTGCGTTTTCAAGTCATTTGCCGTCTCCGACAGGTTTGCAGTGACATCGGCAAAACGCAAAGTATTTATTTCTTCTCCCTAAAGTTTAATTCCCGTTCCAAATTCTCTTTGGTTTCCTTCACAGCATGCTCAGTGTAGAAACTGAATAATACTGAGGATAGGCTACAGCCCTGTCCTCCTCCTTTTTCAACTCTAGCTTCCCTTTAATGTACTTACATTCTTACGACTGCAGTCTGCATTCTGTACAAATCGTAAATTGTAAATAGCCCGCATCTCGTGGTCGTGCGGTAGCGTTCTCGCTTCCCACGCCCGGGTTCCCGGTTTCGATTCCCGGCGGGGTCGGGGATTTTCTCTGCCTCGTGATGGCTGGGTGTTGTGTGCTGTCCTTAGGTTAGTTAGGTTTAAGTAGTTCTAAGTTCTAGGGGACTTATGACCACAGCAGTTAAGTCCCATAGTGCTCAGAGCCATTTGAACCATTTTTTTTTTTTGTAAATAACTTTTTATTCTCTCTATGTTGTCCCTGATGCCTTCAAAACCTCAAAGAGTTAGTCCATTCGTCACCGTCAAAAGTTTTCTCTAATCTACAAATGTTATAAACGTAGGTTTAGCTTTCTTCGACCTATCTTCCAAGGTAATTCGTAAGGTCAGTTTCGTCGCAAGTGCTCCTACATTTTTTGGGAACTAGAAGTAATCTCCCCCATAATCGTGTTCTACCAGTTTTTTCCATTATTCTATAAATAATTAGTGTTAGCATTTTGTAACCATGACGTATAAAACTGGCTGCTTTATGATATTCACACCTATTAGTACCTATCTTCTTTGGATTTGAAATTATTACTTTCTCCCTGAAGTGTGACGGTATTTTACCTGCGGCACATACCTTACACACCAGACGGAATGATTTTGTCATGGCTGGCCGTCCCCGGGATCTCAATAACTCTGAGGAAGGGTTTAGTTTCGACGTAGGTCTTCCAGTGCTCTGTCAAATTCTTCTCGGTTCGCCTACTCCCTTTCCTGTTCTATAACATTATCCTCCAGTCTGTTCCCCTTATATAGATCAGCTATGTATTCCTTCCGCCTTTCACCTTTCGTTTCTTTGCTCAGTACTAGCTTGCCATCTGAGCTCTTGAAACTGATACGCTGCTTTTCTTTTCTCCAAAGGCCTCTCATTTTGCTGTTGGCGGCATCTGTCTTCCCCTAGTTACACAGTGAGGTGACAAAAGTCATGGGATAGCGATATGCACATATTCAGATGGCGGTAACATTGCGTACATGAGGTAGAGAAGGAAATGATTTGCGAAGCTGTCATTTGTACTTGAGTGATTCATGTGAAAATGTTTCGGACAAGATTACGGCCACGCGATGGGAAGTAACAGATACTGAACGCGGGACAGTAGTTGGAACTAAACACACGGGACATTCCATTTCCGAAATCGCTAGCGAATTCAATATTCCGAGGTCCACAATGCTAAGAGCGTGCCGAGAATATAAGATTTCTGGTATTACCTCTCACCACGGTCAACGCGCAGGTAACACTTCCGCAGTTATGAACGGCTATAAGCATGGCTCAATATTTCTGCAGGAGATGTCCAATGACTTGTTGAATCCGTGCCAGGTCGAGAACAAATAATGAGAAGTTACTTTAAAAAAATTACATACAGTCATATTTACACCAATGATGAACAATAATTAAACATAATTAAGAACAAAGGCGTATGTGGGTTTATTAACAAGTTTCTGTAAAATAATTATAATCTTCCTAGTGTTATGTACGTTAAAACGTGGACCTTATATACATGAGCTTTACAACAACTTCACGAAAATAATGTGCTTCCAAAATAGCGAATTTATTTTATGAGCATTACATGCAGTCATAGGAGAAATGACGTACAGGACATAATATAGACTAAAGAATCATCCATAAAGTAAGTTATAATGCACCTATTATATCTACAGATATATCTTGTCCTTACGTCAAACTCACAAGTGTCACTAATATATTCAATGTATAAGGCTTTCGTTTTAGATACTTAAAAATGGCCTAAAGCCGAAATTGTAAAATCGTACATGGAATAAAGAGAATGGCAGCTGAAGACATGGCGAAATCATTCGAAAAATTCATCGCAGCTGCAGACCCTATAGCACTGAAAATTACATAACGTCTCAGATCGTTTGGTGCTAAATCTGATGAGGACGACATCAGTCATCGAAATATTTTGCAGAAAAACTGAACTGACAGCCTGAATGGGCATTTGCAAATACATCTCGTAAAAGTCAGAACACTCTAAAATAGCCACCGATCAATATGATGCGGTGATTAAGACGTTGGATTCGCATTCGGGAAGATGGTGGTTCATTTCCTCGTTCGGCCATACAGATTTTTGATTTCGTTTCCTCTAATACAGGAAGACAGATTCTGGGATGGTTTCTTTAAAAAAAGACACGGCGAGTTTCCTACCCTATCCTTACCCAGTTGAAGCTTGTGCTCTAAGGACGCCGTCGTTGACAGACCTGTAAACTCTAATCTTCCTCGCTCCCTTCCTTCCTTCCTTCCAATGACCTCATCGTCTAAAAATTAAACTCTAACTTCTCTTCTAAATTCATTTTTTTACCGTTGAAGTTAAATACGACGTAAGGCCACATTTAAAATCTTACAAACAAGTCCAAGTTGTTAGCCGAATCCATGACCTCAAATTTACGGGACAGTGACGCTGCGAAATGCAGGAAGACCTGCAGATCATCATTGCTAGATGCAGAGACTGACCGCTGGGTCTAATGTAATTCGGTCCGAGTAAATATAAGGAAAGTTCTGATGTTTTTTATGAAGTATCGGTGACAGATCAGGAGTCACACAAAACTGTCAGATACATAGGCATGTCCTAGCCGAGTGACTTAATGTGGAATGAAAAGACTAACCTAGCTGTAAGAAAAGCAGATGACCATAATTAGGTTCACTGATAGAATCCTAAGTAAGTACAGTTCATTTGCAAAAAAAGGCCTTTACAAAACTCTTGCTGGACCAATGCCTCAGTGCAGTTGCTATTCTGAAACCCTTAATCGATTAATCGGAGAGAGAGAGAGAGAAAAAAGATCCACAGAAAAGTTGTGACTGGCCGTAGGGTTACGTTTTCAGTTCAGTTTGCTAACTGAATGCTTGGACTAAAGCGTATCGACAGCCGGTCTTCCTGCATACCGTGTAAACGAAGAAAAGTGCAACTTTTACACAATTTACAAGAAGGTGTCGGAACGAGTCTCGAATCCAGACCATCGACTTTTGAGAGAAATGCTCATGGTCACTCTGACATCCAGGCACGACTCATAACTCATTGTTCCAGTATCTTTCTCCTACTCTTCACACTGGCCGCGGGGGGAGGGGAGGAGGGGGAGGGGGGGCTACTGTTACGTACCTTGTGGTGGACTAACATTCCTGGGAGAATGGATATCATGGAGAACCATTGGATATTGGTTATTTCCTGAATTAATATTTCACTGTGTAGTTGTATGTAAGTTGTTGTGAAGCTTCCAGAAAGGCTAAAGCTGGGCATGGATCACAGCCCTTGTCCTTCGTGGATATACTGCGGAGGAGCATCTGAATATTTTCTAATTTGGGAGAGAGATACTGGCAAAATGAACTTTTAGGCGGGTCTTAAGGCCTGGCTGTGTAGCGCACTCAGAGCACTTCCTACCAATGACAGGGTTTCAAGGTTCGAATTCGGATAAGTTACACGATTTTCATCTGATAGTAAATTTCGTCTGGTGTAATGACGTATTATGATTTTCTGCTTTTCTGGAGGAAAACATGGTTTTCTCAGTGAATCAGCACGGATTCAAGAAAAACCGCTAGTTGAAACACTGCTTGCTTGATTCATACACGACACCCTGCAAACAGTAGATGTAAGTGAACAGGTACATCGCATCTCCCTATATTTCCGAAGGACGTTCCACACTGGACCATATCATCGACTACAAACCAAGGTAAGATTGTACTGTGCATCTTCGAAAAAATGTGTCTAAGTGTAGGAATATTTGGCTGACAGAACCCAATATGTTACTGGACGGCAAGTGTTGCGCAGAAACAGAAGTAACACCCTGTGTGCAACGAGAAAGAGTTATAGAACCTTAAATATTTTCAATATACGTAAACAGTTTATCCGACTAGATCAGCGGTACTATAAAATTCTTGAATGGCGATGCTGCTGTGTACATAAAAATATTTTCGTTGGACGATCATAAGAAATTACAAAAATATTTGGATAAAACTTCCAATTACTCAAATGGATGACGACTCTCCTTAAATGTGGACAAGTGTAAGATAATGCCTACAACAAAGAGAAACAATCCAATAGTCTGCCGGTCGAAGTGGCCGTGCGGTTAAAGGCGCTGCAGTCTGGAACCGCAAGACCGCTACGGTCGCAGGTTCGAATCCTGCCTCGGGCATGGATGTTTGTGATGTCCTTAGGTTAGTTAGGTTTAACTAGTTCTAAGTTCTAGGGGACTAATGACCTCAGCAGTTGAGTCCCATAGTGCTCAGAGCCATTTGAACCATTTTTTTCCAATAGTCTCAGGTTACAAGATTAGTGGTGAACATCGTTAGCACGCCACATTCTACGAGGGGCGTGCAGTAAATAATGCAACACAATTTTTTTATGAAAGCAGATTGGTTTTATTCAGGATTCCAATATACCATATTATTCCTCATTCTTTTGGCTATAAAAACATATTTTCAATATAATCTCCATACATTGCGATGGCCTTACACCACATTACTGGAGCTGGGGATCGGAGAGTTTTGCACGACCTTGTTATGATAATGACAGACCCCGCGCCCAACGACTCACCATGTTTACATTCACTGACAGGTCTCAGCAGACATTCCGGAAGCGCCTATGAATATCTGAGGTGCTCTGGTTTTGCGCCAAAAGAAACTCAGTGACAGCTCTGTGCTTGAAAAGTACCTCCGCTACAAACGCAATTTTGAAGGCTACGTATATCGACGCTACCAATCGAAACTTCATGAAACTGTAGGGGCTGAAGCGGGAATATTCCAAGACGTCCCACAACAAATTCTGCACTTTTTCAACCGAAAATGGCCGAGAGAAAAATGAATTGCATTACTTAATGTACGCCCCTCGTACAAGTAATTAGTGGTGATACTAAGGAGTGATATGAATTGGGTCGATCATGTAAGTTCAGTATTAGGCAAGGCGGATGGAAAACGAACATTTGTTTCAAGGCACCTGGGAAAATGCAGTGCAGTGTAGTGGGAATTTTTTGTACAGTGGTAGCGGGGCGTGCCAACAACAACATACTAAAAACCCTGACTGGTGAGGGGGGTGAGTATGGGTAAGATGTGCATTCGAAGGTATCTTTTGTGCGTGTTTCTTGAATAACTCGTAAAATGTGGCCGCTATCGAAAACTTATCCCAGTAAAAGATTTAACTACATTAAAATCCCTACAAAAATGGCCTATCCATTTTTTTCTGGTGGACTAATAGTTTGCGCACAGCGAGCGAGAGAATATGAAAATTTCACGCGTGGATCTTGGACGCCCCAAACAGAATTGCGGCTTGCTTCAAACGAAATCGTTGGGGCAGCTGAATAATCCTATCTGTCACGTAGGTATCACGAAAGTAAAATACGAGAGATCGGGGAACTGACAGAGGCATATACAGTCCCTCACCCAATACACAAACAGAATAAGAAAGAAAGAAAACCTCCCATCCCACCATCCCCCCCCCCCCCCCGGCTTGCCGGCTTGCTCTGTTCAGTGTGACTTGCAGAGAATGCATGTACACTACTGGCCATTAAATTTGCTACATCAAGAAGAAATGCAGATGATAAACGGGTATTCATTGGACAAATATACACTCCTGGAAATGGAAAAAAGAACACATTGACACCGGTGTGTCAGACCCACCATACTTGCTCCGGACACTGCGAGAGGGCTGTACAAGCAATGATCACACGCACGGCACAGCGGACACACCAGGAACCGCGGTGTTGGCCGTCGAATAGCGCTAGCTGCGCAGCATTTGTGCACCGCCGCCGTCAGTGTCAGCCAGTTTGCCGTGGCATACGGAGCTCCATCGCAGTCTTTAACACTGGTAGCATGCCGCGACAGCGTGGACGTGAACCGTATGTGCAGTTGACGGACTTTGAGCGAGGGCGTATAGTGGGCATGCGGGAGGCCGGGTGGACGTACCGCCGAATTGCTCAACACGTGGGGCGTGAGGTCTCCACAGTACATCGATGTTGTCGCCAGTGGTCGGCGGAAGGTGCACGTGCCCGTCGACCTGGGACCGGACCGCAGCGACGCACGGATGCACGCCAAGACCGTAGGATCCTACGCAGTGCCGTAGGGGACCGCACCGCCACTTCCCAGCAAATTAGGGACACTGTTGCTCCTGGGGTATCGGCGAGGACCATTCGCAACCGTCTCCATGAAGCTGGGCTACGGTCCCGCACACCGTTAGGCCGTCTTCCGCTCACGCCCCAACATCGTGCAGCCCGCCTCCAGTGGTGTCGCGACAGGCGTGAATGGAGGGACGAATGGAGACGTGTCGTCTTCAGCGATGAGAGTCGCTTCTGCCTTGGTGCCAATGATGGTCGTATGCGTGTTTGGCGCCGTGCAGGTGAGCGCCACAATCAGGACTGCATACGACCGAGGCACACAGGGCCAACACCCGGCATCATGGTGTGGGGAGCGATCTCCTACACTGGCCGTACACCACTGGTGATCGTCGAGGGGACACTGAATAGTGCACGGTACATCCAAACCGTTATCGAACCCATCGTTCTACCATTCCTAGACCGGCAAGGGAACTTGCTGTTCCAACAGGACAATGCACGTCCGCATGTATCCCGTGCCACCCAACGTGCTCTAGAAGGTGTAAGTCAACTACCCTGGCCAGCAAGATCTCCGGATCTGTCCCCCATTGAGCATGTTTGGGACTGGATGAATCGTCGTCTCACGCGGTCTGCACGTCCAGCACGAAAGCTGGTCCAACTGAGGCGCCAGGTGGAAATGGCATGGCAAGCCGTTCCACAGGACTACATCCAGCATCTCTACGATCGTCTCCATGGGAGAATAGCAGCCTGCATTGCTGCGAAAGGTGAATATACACTGTACTAGTGCCGACATTGTGCATACTCTGTTGCCTGTGTCTATGTGCCTGTGGTTCTGTCAGTGTGATCATGTGATGTATCTGACCCCAGGAATGTGTCAATAAAGTTTCCCCTTCCTGGGACAATGAATTCACGGTGTTCTTATTTCAATTTCCAGGAGTGTATTATACTAGAACTGACATGTGATTACATTTTCACGTAGTTTGGGTGCATAGATCCTGAGAAACCAGTACCCAGAACAACCACATCTGGCCGTAATAACGGCCTTGATACGCCTGGGCATTGAGTCAAACAGAGCTTGAATGGCGTGTACAGATACAGCTGCCCATGCAGCTTTAACACGATACCACAGTTCATCAAGAGTAGTGACTGGCGTATTGTGACGAGCCAGTTGCTCGGCCACCATTGACCAGACGTTTTCAATTGGTGAGAGATCTGCAGAATGCGCTGGCCAGGGCAGCAGTCGAACATTTTCTGTATCCAGAAAGGCCCGTACCGGACCTGCAACATGCGGTCGTGCATTATCCTGCTCAAATGGAGGGTTTCGCAGGGATCGAATGAAGGGTAGAGTCAAGGGTCGTAAGACATCTGAAATGTAACGTGCACTGTTCAAAGTGCCGTCAATGAGAACAAGAGGTGAACGAGACGTGTAAACAATGGCACCCCATACCATCACGCCGGGTGATACGCGAGTATGGCGATGACGAATACACGCTTCCAATGTACGTTCACCGCGATGTCGCCAAACACGGATTTGACCATCATGAATCTGTAAGCAGAACCTGGATTCATCCGAAAAAATGACGTTTTGCCATTCGTGCACCCAGGTTCGTCGATGAGTACACCATCGCAAGCGCTCCTGTCTGTGATGCGGCGTCAAGGGTAACCGCAGCCACGGTCTCCGAGCTCATAGTCCATGCTGCTGTAAACATCGTCGAACTGTTCGTGCAGATGGTTGTTGTCTTGGAAACGTCCCCATCTGTTGACTCAGGGATCGAGACGTGGCTGCACGATCCGTTACAGCCATGCGGATAAGATGCCTGTCATCTCGACTGCTAGTGATACGAGGCCGTTGGGATCCAGTACGGCGTTCCGTATTACCATCCCGAACCCACCGATTCCATATTCCGCTAACAGTCATTGGATCTCGACCAACGCGAGCAGCAATGCCGCGATACGATGAACCGCAATCGCGATAGGCTACAATCCGACCTTTATCAAAGTCGGAAACGTGATGGTACGCATTTCTCCTCCTTACACGAGGCATCACAACAACGTTTCACCATGCAACGCCGGTCAACTGCGGTTTGTGTATGAGAAATCGGTTGGAAACTTTCCTCATTTCAGCACGTTGTAGGCGTCGCCACTGGCGCCAATCTTATGTGAATGCTCTGAAAAGCTAATCATTTGCATATCACAGCATTTTCTTCCTGTCGGTTAAATTTCGCGTCTGTAGCACGTCATCTTCGTGGTGTAGCAATTTTAATGGCCAGTAGTGTATAAGCAAAATGAAATTGGGTCTAATAATGAGGCGTACGATCCTTGATCGGAAGGGAGAAAAATGATGCTGGTCCATTGCGTAATCCTGTCCCCCGCACATCTCACCTCCACTCCTTGCACACCGTATGACGATTTGCGGAGTCAAGATATAGGTGTAGGTGAGCACCCGCAATGGGCGACCGTCGAGAATGAAGCAAATTTGCAGATTAAGTGGAAGTTAGAAATCTGTGCTGTGCAGTGACGTGAGGCGCAGAGGAAGAATTTGAGCGCGTTTGGCGATGCAGTTGGCACGGCGGCGGTGACCGTTGACCCAGCGGCGCGGCGCGGCTCCCACGGTCCGCGCGCTCAGTATTCGGCGCGCCTGCCGCGCGCTGCAGCCCTGCACATACTAACGCCGCGCACCAACACTACGCCCCCAAACTCACAGCTCGCGCTCCCGCTTCCAGGTCTCCGCCTTCCTCAGCCCCCCCCCCCCTTCCACACTCAAACAGAACGCACGCATCTCCGCCCACGTAATGCGTCCGTCTATATCCTGGAACGTGCATTGTAGCCCTGCAACGGAAATCGTCGTTCTGAGTCTAGCGGCCGAGAGGCGTTTCTTCTTATACGTATCTGTACACCAACGATGAAATAGTAGGAACACTGCTTCGTACTTCTTAATACACTACTGGCCATTAAAATTGCTACACCACGAAGATGACGTGCTACAGATGCGAAATTTCACCGACAGGAAGAAGATGCTGTGATATGCAAATGATTAACTTTTCAGTGCATTCACACAAGGTTGGTGCCAGTGGCGACACCTACAACGTGCTGACATGAGGAAAGTTTCCAACCGCTTTCTCATACACAAACAGCACTTGACCGGCGTTACCAGGTGAAACGTTGTTGTGATGACTCGTGTAAGGAGGAGAAATGCGTACCATCACGTTTCCGACTTTGTTAACGGTCGGATTGTAGCCTATCGCGATTGCGGTTTATCGTATCGCGACATTGCTGCTCGCGTTGGTCGAGATCCAATGACTGTTAACAGAATATGGAATCGGTGGGTTCGGGAGGGTAATACGGAACGCCGTGCTGCATCCCAACAGCCTTGTATCACTAGCAGTCGAAATGATAGGCATCTTATCCGCATGGCTGTAACGGATCGTGCAGCCACGTCTCGATCCCTGAGTCAACAGATGGGGACGTTTGAAAGACAACAACCATCTGCACGAACAGTTCGACGAAGTTTGCAGCAGCATGGACTATCAGCTCGGAGACCATGGCTGCGGTTACCCTTGATGCTTTATCACAGACATCACAGACAGGAGCGTCTGCGATGGTGTACTCAACGACGAACCTGCGTGCACGAATGGCAAAACGTCATGTTTTCGGATGAATCCAGGTTCTGTTTACAGCATCATGATGGTCGCATCCGTGTTTGGCGACATCGCGGTGAACGCACATTGGAAGCGTGTATTCGTCATCGCCATACTGGCGTATCACCCGGCGTGATGGTATGGGGTTCCATTGGTTTCACAGACGGTCACGTCTTGTTCGCATTGACAGCACTTTGAACAGTGGACGTTACATTTCAGATGTGTTACGACCCTTGGCTCTAGCCTTCATTCGATCCCTGCGAAACCCTACATTTGAGCAGGATAATGTACGACCGCATGTTGCAGGTCCGGTACGGGCCTTTCTGGATACAGAAAATGTTCGACTGCTGCCTGGCCAGCACATTCCCCAGATCTCTCACCAACTGAAAACGTCTGATCAATGGTGGACGAGCAACTAGCTCGTCACAATACGCCATTCACTACTCTTGATGAACTGTGGTATCGTATTGAAGCTGCATGGGCAGCTTTACCTGTACACGCCATCCAAGCTCTGTTTGAATCAATGGCCAGGCGTATTAGGGCCAGAGGTAGTTGTTGTGGGTACTGATTTCTCGGGATCTATGCACCCAAATTGCGTGAAAATGTAATCACATGTCAGTTCTAGTATAATATATTTGTCCAATGATACCCGTTTATCATCTGCATTTCTTCTTGGTGTAGCGACTTTAATGGCCAGTAGTGTAACATAAACAAAGCTATACCTTATTTATTCTCCAATACCAGGCCTCGACTCTCAGTACGTATGTTCTTCCTCGACTTTAATAGATACAATATGCGGGTGCAGGTTGTCACACATGGACGACGACATATGAAAGTCTGAGTCTGCCCGGGATTCGTGCTCGGGTGGCCGAAGTGGTTAAGTCAACCAGTCGCGTAAAGCGGGAAATAGTACGAGTCCCAATCAGACCAAAATTTTCACCGTTGTCGTTCCAATAAACAGCTGAAAGTGTTCCATATTCGCAACTGTGAACAAGTTTCCTGTATTCCAAGTATACAACTCTGTGGGCGCATGTAACTTTTCCTTTCTTCTCCTCGTAAATGAAGTCTTAGAACAATGAGACACAGAAGAATAAATTTGTGAATATTTTAAAGAAATTAATGGAAAATACATATTTTTTTTTCATTGTCTGACGCCGTCGTTCAAAATTCACATGTAATTGGTGTGATTACATTTCTACTCAATGCTGCTCTTCAACATATTCTGCGTGAAAAGTCGTCCCATTGCGCCTCCGTTGAACATACTCCATAATCCTCCTTCAGCAAAGACGTAAGTGTACTGTCGAATCCTCTTCTTCACACTCCTCCTATGCCTCATTTGTGTCATAAAAACGTTGTACCCGATGACTGTTCATTGTTTAACAAATAGTTTAAAAAATTAGATTTAAAATTCTTCTGAATAGATGTCTTTACTATTTAAGAACTGCTGAAGTAAAAATATCCTTAGGAGATGACCATTAATTACGTGAGCTCAAAATGTAGGGAAACGGTCTGGCAAAATCGCACCAAATCTCATATAAGGAGGGGGGAGGGGATGAAAATGTCACATAAATTTTAGTGGCTAGCACACTGGACTCGCATTAGGGAGGACGACGGTTCAATCCCGTGTCCGGCCATCGTGATTTAGGTTTTCCATTATTTCCCTAAATAGCTCCAGGCAAATTCCGGGATGGTTCCTTTGAAAGGACACAGCCGACTTCCTTCCCTGTCCTTCCCTAATCCGATGAGACTGGTGACCTCTCTGTTTGGTCTCCTTCCCCAAACAACCCAACCCAACCAAGCCAACATAAATTTTCTAGTTAAGATAATATACATGTCTATAGTTGATAACATTTTGTTTTACATAATTAATCCCGAGTACAGACAGTACAGAAGTGCCCATCAATCTTTATGGCCTCCCTGAACTAAAAGCTTTACATGTGAGCATACCCAGGATTCTACGATCTGAAACAGTGCAGCACAAGTGTTCTCTGCCGCAGCGGTTGAAATCAATGCAACGCGCGTGAAGCCGACGTTGTTGTATTCGACATGAATTTCTGTCAAACATTTACAATGCGTATGTTAAGCGGCCAGCAGACAAGTCGAAAACTTCGTGCGACCAAGAAGTTAATCGTTTGTCACGAATTCTTTTAGTGATCATACAACTCAAGAGATTGAAAAGCCACGTAATCATATTGCTGAAAGGGGCGTATAATCTGCAATGTAAGTGAAGGATCAGTGACATTTAATCGTGGAAACCTTTTATCCGTCTCTCCTTCTCTGTCTGTCTGACTGTCTGTCAATCTAAATACCACTCAGTGTTGGCGTGTTTAAAACACAGTGTTTATAATTACGTGTTAAAACGCTGTTTAATATGCTTTATAAATAAATCATGGTTTTATTGAAGTGTTTTAATCGACATTTAAAATATTTTTAGTCATTTTTCGTATTTTTCCCCTACTACGGGTTAAACTTCACAAGGGTGGAGGGGGGGGAGGGGGGGGGATCCGACACATCTGACCAAATCTCTCCAAGGGGAGAGGGGCTCCAAATTTTAATGAAAACACCTCAAGTCCCCTTGCTTGCAAGACACAGTGGAGAATTGTTACCATAAATGCCTTCCCCTCCTACTACATCCATTCCTCCCCACCCCATTCCCGCCTATAGAGGTAACTTTTGTATATTTGCCATTTTTTGGTCAAATGTTTAACAAGGCGAAGACAAGACTCCCCAAATTACACAATGGAATTTTGATGAATTTTCATAGCCATACTAAGAGTGTTAAGCGGACTAATGGAGTATCAAACGGACCAGCATGTGGTCTAATTTTGCATAAAGGTTCAATTGCTTGAAAGAAATCGGGGTAATTAAGAACAACTTAATTAGTAATTTGAGGGAAAATTGAAATATCTCACGAACAGCTAGTGCTAGCTCTGTAAATTAAATATCTTAAAGTTATTGTGTATTAAATGTTATTTTGGTGTAGAAATTACGGAGTTCTTTATTTATTAAAAAATGAAATATATATCAATCTCTTGAGCTATGTACTCTTATTAATAATAGAATACCGATCTATATTTAAGTATTTTATTTTTCATACTTTCTGAATAAACCTTGAAAATAAAAAATTAAAAAAAGATCAAATGTTTAATGAAATGTTCTTCTAAAAGTAAGAAATAAAATAGATTAGGAGAAACGTTTGATTTGTCTCATTTGTTGTATGTGATTTCGAGATGTTTCAAAGGCGCGTTAAATATTTCTCTCATCTATTTTAATTCTTACTTTTGCACAAGTTATTTCACAAAATATTTGATCTTTTTTTTTCAAGTATTTTTATTGTTTCATTTTGTAGGTACAAAGGTGATCCCTTACAGCTGAAATTGGTAATCAGCTATATTCGATCACAACTGTTTTAATAAATAATCGATTATGAACCAGTACGAATCTGAACGTAAAATCTGAATACTGCGGCGGGTGGAGGACTACACAGGAGCCCAATTTCCTGTTCACCTGATCTGATGCCAGGAAGTTTATTTTGAATCGTTTTCAGATTCTTGTGCGGTATCTTTTCGTAAAGGCTTCTTTAAGATTCATGAGGCTCTCATGAGTCCCGTAAGTTATTGGAAACTGTCGTCCTTTTCACTCTTCGAAACACTCACTGTAACTGCGTATCTGACCGTGGTTTCTTATCCTTAAGTCGAAGAAAAGTGCGACGTCACTGCATGAACTACATTTGCGTTTCCGGATCACGAACAGACCCTCAAATTTCATATTCAATCACTACATGGAATAAAAATTTCTTGGTTTTGAACGCTCATAGCGACTCACTGCAAACTTCCGCACATTTGCCCTTCAAATCTGGTGTCTACTTCCGAGGTACGCAATTCGCACAGTTTCTGATACAACAACCTTTACACCATCTTCTGTATGCCATGGTGACTACAGGTCAGCTGATTAGCATAAGTGGGGCATTCGTCTGCACTAAAAGAAGGAAGGACCATTAACATTTAGCACGACGCCAATGATGACGTTAGAGGCAGAGCACAAACTCTATCGGTACAAGAATGAGAATGAAATCGACAATGTCTATTTGTAAGGAAACTAATAGATTTACAGAAATTTACCTTAATAAATTAAGTGACACCGAGGAAAATCTTAATATATGTGGCATACATTTCCATAACGATCCATATTAGTTAGTAAAGAAGCAATGGCCACTTTGCAACGCTTTCCGTACAGCTTTTGTGTATCAGTGCCAATTAATAGTAACGTATAGGCGTTACATGTGCCATAAGGCTACAGAAAATGCTTCATCTTTCCTTACAGATGATAATTTTACAGGCATTTTCATAGCTTCTTTGTGGTCACATAAGTTTTACATGTTCGTGGCTTTCAGGTGTCTCCTGATTCACCACGACCAGGAAGTGTGTAATAAATATATCAACTTGGAATAATTTCTTCCTCAAGTCACTTTATTTTCTGAAAGAAACGATGTTGCAGGAAAGTGCTTAGAAGCTGAAGGTCACCAGTATTGTTAGGTTTTGTAGTTTTATTGCTGTACATGTAGTGGCTCAGATAAGCAAGACGCTAAATAATTTGCACCGTCTTGCCATCGGTAAACGGTGATCTCGTTGAAAATTTGTACCATTCCCTTTCCGTTTTGCGACTTTACTGGTTGGGAACAAGCCATTAATCTGTTTTAAAGTATACGCTGCGAATTTATAATGCACTGAACAGGGAAAAGAAAAGAAACAGATTGAATATTAGCGCAGAGCTGCTATTGAGTTCATTGTGATCAGAGTGAACTGGACAGGAATGAGAAAGAAAATTGATGAACGTCTTGTTAAAAAATCGTTACAATTCACATCTAGTAACTTCAGAGAAATCATGGAAAACCGAAATCAGGGTGTTTGACCTAGACTGAGACGCCAATTCTCCTGAACACGAGTCCATAGTAGTGAAAATACGACACCTCCCTTGGTCTACACAGAACAGCATGCTAATGGGAATGAAGAGCAAAACCGCTGGGATTCTATAAAACTCTAGTTTCTTATTTACCTCGACAGCACTGTATGAACAAGGTCTTGATTTTCCCATTTACTTAACGTCTTACTTCTATGTTTTGCTGTATTTGTGCTGAATGATCGTGACAACTAGATGTTAAGCTCAGTAAGGTACCACAACCATCAGCACCATTTTTATCTCGTAAGTTCGATGCTATGTGTGTAAGTAACCACATCCCCATATAAAAATCATTTATCGTTGCTTCAAATGATGGTATGTAGTCTCCTATTTTGGTGTTTACCATACCACAAAACGCTATTTCACCATTCTTCAAACAGGCTGCTTTTATTAAAGAACTGCATAACTTTCTTTATAATATGCTACTAAAAAGTTGATCCCAGCATAACATTGGATAAAGATGTTCAGTCTGAATACGCGGACAGAGCAGCACTAACTGTGAAGCACATCGAGAATGTGAACCACCAATGTGGAATCGTAGAATTTTTCGAACAGTCTTTTCCCTAAATCTCCACTCCCTATCTGTATGGCAATCTGAGAAAGTTCATCTCAGTATTGTCGTCATTAGGGGCTACACTGACTAGCTTACAATAGACCACTAATTTTGAAGAATTTGCTTTCCTAAATCCTAATTTTAAGTACAGAACTCATATTTCACCTAATATTTATCATACAGTAAGGAAGGCAGTTTAATCAAGGAAATTCCTGAAGATAGAGAGTATTTGCGTGAAATCTATTTCTCGCTGCCTAGATGAAATACGTTAGAGTCTATCACGACTTTACTTGTCTTACGTTTGCTTCCTAAATGATTTTATGGTGCCAGTATATACCTGCACTTCTCACCACATAGTCTGAATTTCTGTTAAGTGGTGCAAAAGGCTCTGAGCACTATGGGACTTAACATTTGAGGTCATCAGTCCCCTAGAACTTAGAACTACTTATTCCAGTGTGATCTGGCACAACCTCTTTCATAAGGTTATTAAGGTAACTTGTCAAAATGTAGTACACAACAAATGAATAGGGCTTGACATCCAATCTTATGGAATACAAGATCATTCAGTCTACTTATTTTTCTTGAGCTATATAACTGAGGTGCTTTATTAGAAACTGTTGATTCCTTGATAATGAGATTATAATCACAATACAGATATCTCCGAGCGATACTATCAACTGTTTACAACGCATATGAAACTGCAAATCATCAGTACGGTCTCTCCTACGGAAAGGTTAATTTGAAGAACGTTGTGCTATATTAGCATTTACCTATTGGAAGCGATATGCTTTTTCCTTCCTGCGACCTTTGAAATAACGTACACACCCAGTTATAAGGGGTCCTATAGTGCAAGGACAACTCCGAATCTTGATGAAGTTGTCATTAAGAAATTATTTCCAGTAAGAAACAAGCGTAAATAACGGGTCAGCTGATGAATGAACCCCCGGACCTTTGGTTTTGATGTCTGACACTTAACTGATTGAGCAGTCGAAGAGAGTAGCAGTAGGAATACATTTCGAGCATCTTTTTAAAGTGTAGTACAAAGCGTTATTTTTAGGCAGAAGTCACAGCCTTCCTTCTTATCCAGTAGGTTTAGTCCTACAATTGCCGGCCGCTGTGGTCGAGCGGTTCTAGGCCCTTCAGTCCGGACCCGCGCGGCTGCTACGTCGCAGGTTCGAATCCTGCGCTGGGCATGGATTTGTGTGATGTCCTTAGGTTGGTCAGGTTTAAGTAGTTCTAAATCTACGGGACTGATGACCTCAGATGTTAAGTCCCATAGTGCTTAGAGCCGTTTGAATCACTTAGTCGTACAATTATGCAAATCTCGTATTGGGGGAGGAAATAAGTATGACAAACAATGCCGCGCGGGATTAACCGAGCGGTCTAGGGGCGCTGCAGTCATGCACTGTGATGCTGGTCCCGGCGGAGGTTCGAGTCCTCCCTCGGGCTTGGGTGTGTGTGTTTAGGTTAAGTAGTGTGTAAGCTTAAGGACTGATGACCTTAGCAGTTAAGTCCCATGAGATTTCACATACTTTTGAACATTTTTTGACAAACAATGGTTGATATAAGTTCCAGTAGGCAGAATAGTAGGAAAGCTACTATTTGATTGAAAAACGACAATTATTGCGTGTAGCTCTTTTCGCGGACACACTACTATCCTAACACGACTCGCATTCTGTCAACGATAACCTACTGGGCTCCATCTTTGTGTGTATTTGTATATGACTCAAAGTATCCCATGGCGGGTTAAGAAGCGTCGTGCAGACACAGCAATGCCAACACACAGGTAATGCAGCTTACGTCCGCAGACTGATAAAACAGACAGACCAGAATGAACTGTTTTGTGGAGTTGGCTGGATTCCAGTATTTACAAACGGTCGTGCAAATCTTCTGTATGAAGTCTATAGGAAGCTTGTAGGTTTCATTAAAATACCCGTTTTAATTATTTCTGATTTTTGGGGGACTGGAAATTTGGTGGATTGTCTACAGCTCATTAACTAACTCGCTGAACGTACAGGATGGGGGTAAAGATCTTTGGGTGCTGAAGACTTCGTTGTAGCAAATCGGTAGTCTTTCTAGCACCAGCCTCGCCGAGGAAAGACGCATCTATTGCTAGCAACATGACTATTCGAACCAATGAAAATACGAATACATAAAACTGCAACCAGTCAATTTTTGAACAGCTTATTAGTCCATGAACCGATTTTCGAACCTTTACAGGTTCATCTTCGGATGGTTCTGTGGAAGTTGTCCAGCACAGTGCCGGCCGTTGTGGCCGAGCGGTTATAGGCGCTTCAGTCCCGAACAGCGCTGCTGCTACGGTCGCACGTTCGAATCCTGCCTTGGGCATGGATGTGTGTGATGTCCTTAGGTTACTTAGGTTTAAGTAGTTCTAAGTCTAGGGGACTGATGACCTCACATGTAAAGTACCATAGTGCTCAGAGCCATTTGACCCATTTGTACAGCACATTTTGGATACTGGCAAAGTTTCACTTTCACAGTGTAATTGAATACAGATTGTGTAAAAGTGTGTGAAGTGTGTGAAGTGATGTACCAACTGGCCATCAAAATGGAAGCAGACAGATGGATACTAACGGGAAAAAGACAACCACACTGTCCCAAGCCAGCTTTATGCTAAAAATAGTGATGTAAGTTCCAGAAAACCATCTGAACATGAACCTGAAAAGGTTCGAAAACCGGTTCATGGAATAATAAACTATTCAAAAAAGTGATGGTTGCAGTTTTATGTATTTATATTCAATTAACAGTCACGAGTTCTAAAATATCCGTAATGGATCATCTTAATCCAATGAAAAATGTGGTTCCGCGACCAGTAAGGGACAGGAAACTACATGTCGCATTGAAAAGAGCTAGCTGTTGTCTCTAATGAGGTATGTAGTTATACCAGAGACCGTAAAACAATGTAAAGTCGTTCTGTGGTGATAAATTAGTGTACAATGTATTCCAAAGGTGGAAGAGCGCGAACAGGAGAGTTTCCATTGAACAGTCAGGTCAGTGCTTATAGTAAACGATTATTATGAGTAAACTCAAATGTTATCTTGTTTAAAGCCAAGAGGGTGCAGTATTCTTGTTGCATTTCGTGGAATTCTCAACTAACAGGGTTACGAATTTATTTTGAACACTTTCTTGCAGTCTAACACCGAAGAAATGTTCGTAAAAGCTCTTGCTTATCACCTTGACAGATCACTTCGTCACAGTGCGTTCTACATGTTCACTAATTTCACGACTAAAAATTACTTATTAACTGACACCCTGATATACTAGAATTGGGGTTGCGTGAATATTTACGTTATATTAGATATGCCGGCATCGCATCAGGCCACAAAAGCCCACAAAAAAGTCTACCATCTTCGAAGATATCCTTCGATACAGTTCCCCTCAGTCGTTTAATGAACAAAGTAAGAGCATATGGACTATCAGACCAATTGTATGATTGGATTGAAGAGTTCCTAGATTACAGAACGCAGCAACTCATTCTCAATGGAGAGAAGTCTTCCGAAGTAAGAGTGATTTCAGTTGTGCCGCAGGGGAGTGTCGTAGGACCGTTGCTTTTCACATATACATAAATGACCTTGTGGATGACATCGGAAGTTCACTGAGGCTTTTTGCGGATGATGCTGTGGTATATCGAGAGATTGTAACAATGGAAAATTGTACTGAAATGCAGGAGGATCTGCAGCGAATTGACGCATGGTGCAGGGAATGGCAACTGAATCTCAATGTAGACAAGTGTAATGTGCTGCGAATACATAGAACGAAATATCCTTTATCATTTAGCTACAATATAGCAGGTCAGCAACTGGAAGCAGTTAATTCCATAAATTATCTGTGAGTAGGCATTAGGAGTTATTTAAAATGAAATGATAATATGAAGTTGATCGTCGGTAAAGCAGATGCCAGACTGAGATTCATTGGAAGAATCCAAAGAAATGCAGTCCGAAAACAAAGGAAGTAGGTTACAGTACACTTGTTCGCCCACTGCTTGAATATTGCTCACCAGTGTGAGATCCGTATCAGATGGGGTTGATAGACGACATAGAGAAGATCCAATGGAGAGCAGCGCGCTTCGTTACAGGATCATTTAGTAATCGCGAAAGCGTTACGGAGATGATAGATAAACTCTAGTGGAAGACTTTGCAGGGGAGACGCTCAGTAGCTCGGTACGGGCTTTTGTTGAAGTTTCGAGAACATACCTTCACCGAGGAGTCAAGCAGTATATTGCTCCCTCCTACGTATATCTCGCGAAGAGACCATGAGGATAAAATCAGAGAGATTAGAGCCACACAGAGGCATACCGACAATCTTTCTTTCGACGAACAATACGTGACTAGAATAGAAGGGAGAACCGATAGAGGCACTCTAAGTACTCTCCGCCACACACCGTTAGGTGGCTTGCGGAGTATGGATGTAGATGTAGAAAGCGTGAATTGCCATTTTCACAAAATCTTGATCTAGCTGATCACAAGTTCTTCCCGCGCACCGTTGGCAACTGTAACAGTATAACCACCATAAAGCGGCTTCTAAGTGTACATGTAGATCTATAAATGTAAAGCATGGAAACGATGAGTCAGGCTTCAAAAATTACTCAAGAACAAACTTTGGCTTCCGGTTCAGGTGTATGTCCGCATTCTTTTAATCAAATACCGTATGTCGACGCCCACTTCAGACAAATGTCAGTGGTAAATTAGGTTGTTTTGGAGCTAGTCAACGTTGAAGCTCTATCCGGTTTGAGTTTCTTGTAATCCTCAAGAGTTCCTAACAGAGGTTAGTTCGGGTCTTCAGGAGAATGCTGCGAAGAAGATAAATACGGTCGGGAATGAGAGCGAGGCGTTATCAGCGTGCTCTGTGGCCAGCCGGGAAGACGTGAGGTGGCCTAACGGAACGCGCTGCTTGCTGGGCGTCGCACGTAGTCTCCGTGTCACGTCCATCCCCATTCCTCGTCCACACGACTACAGTTGGAACAATAAGTTGCTGAGCAAGACACGCCGTGTCCTGCCTTGTCGTTCCTCTACCAAACTTGGGACCGCTTTTATTTCGTCTACGGCTAACTATATTCGACGCGTTGATGTATTGATTTATCGATGTATTATATCTCGGAATACGATTTGACATTTTATTGAGCTTTTATTTCGCGATTAGACCATACTCCACCAGTATTTTTCAAAACAAAACAGAATCGAAATAAATGAAACTGAAAGAACTTAATAAAGGAAAGCAAACAAACAGCTCATTTTTCTCACAAACTTTATTTAGCTGGTTAATAAGTTGATTCGGTTTCTCGTGACTACCGAAAAGCTATCGACGTTGTGTCACGCTACGCAGAACATTACTGATGTACTAGACAGAAGTGTCGACAGAAACGATAGTAACATCGAGAGAGACCCAAGGAAATGAGAGACCCGTCAACGTTCTGAGTATACTTATGCGACTTGCCAGATTATGATCAGTAAGGAAACGCCGAAGTGCTGCTTTTGTTCCGGGCAAATACCACTGTCAAATGGCTCTGAGCACTATGCGACTTAACTTCTGAGGTCATTCGTCGCCTAGAACATAGAACTAATAAAACCTAGCTAACCTAAGGACATCACACACATCCATGCCCGAGGCAGGATTCGAATCTGCGACCGTAGCGGTCACGCGGTTCCAGACTGTAGCGCCTAGATCCGCTCGGCCACCCCGGCCGGCAAATACCACTGTCGTACAAAATTTCTAAAATAACATTTTACGGTTTCAACAGTAATTTTTGTTTATTTCCATTATTGGTCAATTAGCATTTTAGTGGCTTCTGCTCGTGCACGTCAACTGTCTCTTAAAAATTAGGTAACAGCCGAAATTTGCCAGTAGTGAAAACAAACACTGATTACAGGCGAAGGTGGAAAAAACTGTCACTTCACACTTAATCTGTATCTGCATTTGCCGCGCGGGATTAGCCGAGCGGTCCAAGGCGCTGCAGTCATGGGCTTTGCGACTGGTCCAGGCGGAGGTTCGAATCCTCCCTCGGGCATGGGTGTGTGTGTTTGTCATTAGGATAAGTTAGGTTGAGTAGTGTGTAAGCTTAGGGACTGATGACCGTAGCAGTTAAGTCCCATAAGATTTCACACACATTTTTACATCTCTCCCTTAATGTAATTCATTGCAAGATAATGCTCCAACGAAAGTTAAGTAACCCGACAGTTTCCGATACCAAGATGACTGGTAAAATTAAAAAAAAAAGGTCGTCGTATCATTTACTTATAAAACGATATGAAATGGAATAAACACGTCGATTGCATGATGGTAAATAAAAAAACTTGCAGTGTTTTGAAACGGTTTATTTCCCGACCCAGTCGGAAATAATTTCAAAGAGAAATGTCCGGTTTGGGCCGTAACTGGCCATCTTCAGATTATAACGTGGTGGCAGTAGTTTACTCCCAAGCACTTTCAGAAAAATCACATTAACGAAGCGGTTGGAAGTAAACTATTGCTTCCTTCTTATGATCTGAAGATGATCGGTGTCGACCGAAACGGGTAAACCCTTCCTGACGTTATTTGTGACATTGACAGAAAATAAACCGTTTTTAAAAAGTATTTCAACACTCATTGACGTCACCAGCAAAACTGAAATGTCATTCTCAACAATAGACTAACGGCTGTTTGGAGTAATCTGCGAAAGTGATGTTCAGCTTCTAAGGAAATTACGTACTATTCTAGAGTCCTGATCCAATATTTAGATCCATTACCGAGTAGACCGGACAATAGTGGAGGTGGAATTCCTGAAATCGTAGCCGTCGGTAGACTCTGCGTGACAAAAAAAGTGAAGGACCCGGAAAATATGATCAGATATCAGTGTAACTTCGTACAAAGTTTAGAGAATCATTATTTATGAAAAATGTGGGAATATATGATAGCAACCCAAGTATCACTCGCTAACGATAGCGCGCATTACCAAACATACACTATTTGGTCAGAAGTATCCGTACTCCTATTATTGTACGTTAATAAGGGCTGTGTCCACCATGTGGCTTCCTGACGGCTTCAGCTCTGCTGGGGACACTTTTAGTGAGGTGTCTGAAAGTCTGTGAAGGAATGGCAGCCCATTCCTCATCGAGAGTTGAAACCAGAAAAGGTAGTGATGTTGGACGCTGGGGTTTAGAGCGAAGTCAACGTGATAACCTATTTCAAAGGTGTTACATTGGATTCAATGTTCCAATTCTGGCCAGGAATGTCCAATTCCGGAATGTTTCTATCCACAAACCATAGCCTGATTGATGCTGCTATATTACAGGGCGCATTGTCATGCTGATACAAACAATCATTGTCTCCGAACATTTCATATCTTTTCAAATACACTACTGGCCATTAAAATTGCTACACCACGAAGATGACGTGCTACAGACGCGAAATTTAACTGATAGGAAGAAGGTGCTGTTATATGCAAATGATTAGCTTTTCAGAGCATTCACACAAGGTTGGCGACGGTGGCGACGCGTACAACGTGCTGACATGAGGAAAGTTTCCAACCGATTTCTCATACAGAAACAGCAGTTGACCGGCGTTGCCAGGTGAAACGTTGTTGTGATGCCTCGTGTAAGGAGGAGGAATGCGTACCATCACGTTTGCGATTTTTATAAAAGTCGGATTGTAGCCTATCGCGATTGCGGTTTATCGTATAGCGACATTGCTGCTCGCGTTGGTTGAGATCCAATGACTGTTAGCAGAATATGGTGGGTTCAGGAGGGTAATACGGAACGCCGTGCTGGATCCCAACAGCCTCGTATCGCTAGCAGTCGAGATGACAGGCATCTTATCTGCATGGCTGTAACGGATCGTGCAGGCACGTCTCGATCCCTGAGTCAAGAGATGGGGACGTTTGCAAGACAACAACCATCTGCACTAACAGTTTGACGACGTTTTCAGCAGCATGGACTATCAGCACGGAGATCATTGCTGCGGTTACCCTTGACGCCGCATCACAGACAGGAGCGCTTGTGATGGTGTACTCATCGACGAACCTGGGTGCACGAATGCAAAACGTCATTTTTTCGGATGAATCTGTTTACAGCATCATGATGGTCGCATCCGTGTTTAGCGACGTTGCTGTGAACTCACATTGGAAGCGTGTATTCGTCATCGCCATACTGGCGTATCACCCGGCGTGATGGTATGGGGTGCCTTTGGTTACACGTCTCGGTCACCTCTTGTTCGCATTGACGGCACTTTGAACAGTGGCCGTTACATTTCAGATGTGTTACGATCCGTGGCTCTACCCTTCATTCTATCCCTGCGAAACCCTAAATTTGTGCAGGATATATTTGTCCAATGAATACCCGTTTATCATCTGCATTTCTTCTTGGTGTAGCAATTTTAATGGCCAGTGTTGTAGATGGCTTATTGGGAGTTGCTCGACCATTGAATCTCATTCCCTTTTACTCCTTACACACAGTCATTGTGCTAGCTGGAATGATAGTAGCAACTCACGACTGATTCTTTCCGCTCATTTCATGCTTTTTTTTTTTCAGCCGCACTACGCAGTGGTCGACGGTCCTTGTCAGTGCTTACACGAGGTCTGCCTGACCGTGGTTTATCTGTGGTTGTTTCTACGCGTTTCCACTTCATATTGACATCGTCAACAGTCGACTTCGTCAGATTTAAAAGGGTTGAAATGTCCCTGATGGATCTGTTACTCAGGTGCCACACAATGACTAATCGGCACTCGAAGCCACTGATCTCTCCTCAACGACCCATTATGCAGTTGCTGTTTCCCACTGAAAAAACAATACTCCCCGCCTCATTTTATGCTAGTGAGTTCGCCTTTCGTGACTTCTAGCATTCAGTTCCGCGCTACATAGGGGTGCTCGGATACTTTTGATCAGATATTGTACTTCCCACAATCCACACGCGAATGCAACGAAAAGAAACAGTAATATGCTGTGCAGTCTACGAACAGACTACAAGTATATCATTTGCCATGTACTTTACAGTGATTATCATTGTGTGAATATCGACATCACACACTTGTTTTGAAGAATACCGCTTCTCCCAACTCCTTCTCGTATTTTCTCCAGAATGTTAGACGTTGTATCTGTTTAAACTTCAATTTGTACAATGACAGTAGTTATGCTGAATGCTACAGTAAATGTCGTTGAGATAAAGCTAGAATTTATTTTTAATTAAACGCAATTTATTGTAGCCATACAAATTTCATGTAGCATATCAAGGCATACTGTCACATAAATGCACTTTTATGAATACGATATTCCAGCAGTGCATTGTGTCATTTACGTAACGTCAATGCGTGGAGCAATGGGCCAGGAACTAGAATCGTCTACTGGAGGAGTGGGGTTCAAATCCCCCGTTAGTCATATCACATTTGGTGTTTCCATTGTTTCCCTGTATCTAGGAGGGTGCATGCTAAGGTGTCTGGCCACACATTTTATGGTGTTTACTCGCATCCGAGAATCCTTCGAGGTTCATGTGTACCTGTCTATGAACTACTCAGTATCCTGACATTTGGAAGAAAGCTTTTACCGCAACAGTCGTTTGATAACATTGTAGAAACGCGAGTGCAGCACTGAGTCCCATGTATGAGGATGAGTTACGTATCCTGACATTTGTAAAATTCGGAAACACTCGTTTGGTAATACCAGTTACTGGTCGAAACGTAAGTCCAGCAGTCTCCATATTCTACTCATACTTCAAATCCCATACTCAAGTTATTACTTGTGAAAATATATCGTGATACCCACTTCAGTGTTTCGTTTTCTTAGAACTTGTCTCATTTACTCCAGCAAAGGAAGGGAAATTTGAGAGGAATTCATGTCATCATATTGCTGGAATTGCCTCCGTAACTGGCCCTTGTTTCCCCATTAATCTTAATAGGCTGTAATGTACATCACATTAGCCACTTTCGCTTACGTCTCGAAACAGTTCTGTGCGGAAGTAGGCTTAAATACCAAAAATGAGGAACCACGTAGTTCATTCAGCAAAATAGGGCGCCCAGCTCAAGTGTGTTTGGCAGCGAAACTTAGGTAATTACTACGTCATCTTCGACGGGGCGTCCCAATGTTCGGCCGTCAAGTGTCGAGAAGAAAAGACAGCTGGAATGAATAGAGGCTTATTGCACATATTTTTTCGGTCAAATATCATCTGTAATTAAATTTGGGGTTAATTATTCACCATAACAATACGAATAAAACGCAACTGCAAGTGCACTATCAAGTCGCTAACAAAAATCGTGTCATAGAAATATTCGTCTGTATTGAAACATATTTGTAGGCGCGAAGCGCCGAAAACTCACGAATATAGTATTAATTGTGTCCAAAACGTGGAGATCTAGACCGATAGCGTTCTGGATGTGCAAAAGTGACAGGGGTGAGCTTATGGGTAAAGTTGAAACGGATATTAAATCCTACTCGGGAGAAGTACTTAGCTACCGAGTAAATGGGTTAAAGACTCAGTGTATGCATTTAACGGTTGTTCATCTGGGACTTCAACCGGACTTGCTACTGCTTTTTGTAGACTGCTCTCATTTATTCATAAAAACAAAGGTCTTGTTACGCTACTCCACCCCGAAAATTCGTGTGAAAATTTGAACGTAATTTATGAATGTAGTAGACACGGATGTTAGCTGTTGCTGTCGAACGGAGACTGCGAAATACTAAAATAGCTGCAATCGTTTAGTGTAAAACTTACTAGCTCTGCTATGATTTCGTGTAAGAGCTAGGTACACAAGGCACAGAAAAAAAAGAAAAGAAAACAGTTCGTGCTCTTTGAGTAATTACAGAACTGTTGTATAATCAATTCTTTCACATCAAATTAACGCATCTCACTTTCTTGGAACTCCAATTTATTCAACATGAACGCGTGTCTCCAGTAAAATTTTAGATAGTTAAACCATACTCCCTGCTGGTCTACGTCATGACGTCGGAGGCAGCAATATCCGATGGTCTCGGCGTCAAGGTAAAAGCGGCAACAGAGGGAACCCGTGTTATGCTTCCCGGAGAGAGAATATTCTGCAAAACAATTTAGATAGTTTTACAAAAAGACTGGCTCCTAGTTGAAATCATAATTTTGATGGCATAGTTTAGAATTCCGGCCAAACTTTGCGAATTCCAATACATGAAAATGATGTTCGATGAACCTACCTAGGTACGAAACCAAATCATCTGACGCCCTTGTCACAGCTCAGTAACTGCTAGGAGTTTATAAACAATTCTGTCAAAGCTTCTCACAATAACAAATACTTAGAAGGATTGCTGACGATGAAACACTTCCTGCAGTGGTACCATAGCCGACCATGAGCTATTAAATAAAGACATTCAACTAGTAGCGTGTGACATTTTCTTTCATCCTGATCATAGCGGCGAAGCGTCGTGACAGATTCCACGCGAAACCTAAATCGTGGGGATCCATGCTGAACCATGACCCCTAACCCGCCGAAAACTCACAAAGATAGTAAGAATTGTGTCAAGAACGTGGATCTCCACAAACCAAACCAAAGAACGTGGGCATCTCGCCTGGTAGCATTCTGGATGTGAAAAAGTGATAGAGATCAGCTTAAGGTAAAGTTTAAACGAATCGAAATCACGCTCTGGAGAAGTACGTAGCAACCGAGAAATGGATCACATACGGAAAAATCACACCGTGTTTTAATAATAAAATTCGAAAAATGCTGAGGAAGCAAAGTCTGTTTCACTCTCAGTTCAAAAGAAAACATGCAAATGACGACAGGCAAAGTTGGTGGAGGTACTTGCTTCTATTATAAGATCGATGAGCGAAGCATTAAGCAACTACAACCATCACACCTTATCAAAAGATTTTGCGGAGAACCCTAAAAAATTCTGGTCCAACGTGAAATCGCTAAGCGTGTCTAAGACTTCTATCAAGTGACTAGTTGACCAGTCTTGTGTGGCAATAGAAGATAGCAAAAGGAAAACTGAAGTTTTAAATTTTACGTTTAAGAAATCGTTCACGCAGGAGGGTCATCCAAACATACCATTGTTTGACCGTCGCACAGAGTCCCGTATGGAGAACGTAGTGATAGGCATCCCTGGCGTTGAGACACAGCTGAAGGAGTTGAAAACAAATAAGTCGCCAGGTCCGGATGGAATCACAGTTCGTTTTTACAGAGAGTACTCTACGAAACTGTCTCCTTACTTAGCTTGCATAGAATCTCTCGCCCAGCGCCAAGGCCGAAGTGACTGGAAAAAAACGTAAGTGACTTCTGTGTGTAAGAACGGTAAAATGACGGACCCGCAAAATTAAGACCAATATCCTTAACATCGGTTTGCTGCAGAATTCTTGAACATATTCTCAATTGGAATGTAATAAATTTCATTGAGACGGAAAAGTTTATGACCGTGAACCAGCGTGGTTTAAGAAAGCATCGTTCGTGGGAAACTCGGCTTGCCCTTTTCTCAAACGATATACTGCGAATTATTAATGAAGGGCACCAGGCAGATTCCATATTTCTAGATTTGCGAAAGCGTTTGATACGGTGCGCCACTGTAGACTGTCAACGGAGGTGCCAGCATGTCGAATAGGTTCCGAGCTATATGATTGGCTCTAAGAATTCTTAAGTAACAGAAGCTAGTACGCTGTCTCGACGTCAAGAGTTCATAAGAAACAAGGGTATCGTCAGGAGTGCCCCAGGGAAGTATGATAGGATGGCTATTATTTTCCACATGCATAAATGATATGGCGGACAACGTGATGATGCTGTGTTGTATGGAAGGGTGTCGTCGTTGAGTGACTGTAGGAGGATACAATATGACATAAACCGAATTTCTAAATGGTGTGATGAATGTCAGCTGGCTATAAATGTAGAAAAAAGTAAGTTAATGGAGATGACTGGGAAAAACAATCCCGTCCTGTTCGAATGTAGTGTTAATAGTTTGCTGATTGACACAGTCACGTCAGTTAATTATCGTGGTGTAAAGTTCCAAAGCGATATGGAAAGGAAGGGGCACGCAAGGATGGTAGTAGGAAGGCGAACGGTCAATTTCGATTTATTGGGAGCATTTTAAGGAAGTTTGGTTCACTTGCAATGGAGACCTCGCATTGTTCACTAGTGCTACCCATTCTTGAGTAGTGCTCCAGTGATTTGGGAGCCCCGTCAAATCGGATTAAAGGAAGATATTGAAGTAGTTCAGAGGCAGGCTGCTAGATTTGTTACCGGTAGGTTCGTTCAACACGAAAGTATTATAGAGATGCTTCGGAAACTCAAACACGAATTCCTGGGGGGAAGGTAGCGTTCTTCTTGAGGAACACTATTGAGAAAATTTAGAGAACCGTTATATGAAGCTGATGGCAGAACGAATCTACTGCCGTCAACGAACATTTCAAGTAAGGACCACGGAGATAAGAGAAATTATGTCTCGTACGGAAGTATATAGACAGCCGTTTTTCCCTCACTCTCTTTGGGGGTGGAATAGGAAAGAAACTGGCTGACAGTGGTAAAAGGCACTATCTGGCATGCACCATGCAGTGGCTTTTGGAGTGTGTACGTGAAGCAGATTTACCTGGGGAGGGGAGGGGGGAAGGAAAGTAACTTCATGTGTAGCGTTGCCCAAACAAAGCTGACAAAATTCGTGAGCGAAAAGGTGACGTATTGTTTACCTCAAGTTCTAAGTCACGTTCAGAGTGTTACAGACGAATAAACGGATACACATAATGACACAGCACGTCCCTGAATCTTCTGTCAGTGAGAGACACGGAAATGCCTCCGTCATCAGCCTGAACGGTGGTCTGTTGGGAAGCAGAACGCATCGTCTCCTGAACACATGAAAATATAACTCACCACCGGGAGACAAAACGCTCATATCGTGTAATACCACTTCAACGCTTGGTAGTGGTATCAATTCGGCGTGGAAGAGAGTCCACAAGTTCCCATCAAGTATGTGATATCGCATCCGTTGTCCCAAATAGTTCTGGGCATTTTCTATCGGATGATTTGGCAAACCTCTCGTAATATGATAACGTCCATGAGTGTTCGTAATACTAGAAACGTATGCACGTATCCCTGTAAACACGGCTGTTGTCATCTCCAGGTGGGAATGTCATCAACATACTCACCATGTAAATGAACGCAACACCAAAATTATTAATGTAGAGTAAAGAAATTTTGGAAATACATTTGTCTAGGTAGTGTATTAAAATGATTAACACTGCAAGATCACAGGTAATTGTATGCGCAAGATAAGCCACTGCAAATGTGAAATGCTGGTACATTAATAAACGGTGTAACCGCCAGAATGTTGAATGTAAGCATGTAAACGTGCATGCGTTGTGTTGTACATCTGCTGGACGTCGTTTTATAGGACGGAGTTTCACGTCTGTCGCACCTGGTCAGTCAGTACAGAGAGAGTTAATGGTGGTTGTGTATGACGCTGGAGTTGTCGTCGGATGATGTCCCATATGTGCTAGATAGGAGACAGAGCCGGTGATCGAGCAGGCCAAAGCTACATGTCGACACACTGTAGAGCATGTCGGGGTACAACACAGGTATGTGGGAAGCGTTATCCAGATGGAAAACACGCCCTGGAATGAGTGGCAGCACAACTGGTCGAATCATGAGTTTGACGTACAGACGTGCAGTCAGGGCCCGTGGGATAATCACGAGAGTTCTCCTACTGTCCTACGAAATTGCATCCCAGACTATAACTCCAGGTGTAGGTCCAGCATGTCCTGCACGCAGAAAGTTTGGTTGCAGACCTTCACGGCCATCACTAGTACCGAGCCAGAACCAGCTTTCATCAGAAAACACAAGCGACCTCCACCCTGCCCTCGAATGAGTTCTCGCTTGATACCACTGAAGTCGCAAATGGTGGTGGTTTGGGGTCAGTGGAATGCACGCTACACGGTGTCTGACTCGGAGCTGTCCTTGAAGTAACCGATTTGTAACAGTTCATTTTGTCACTCTGGTGCCAACTGCTGCTCAAGTTGCTCCTGCAGATGCAGTACCATGCGCCAGACCCATACACCGAACTCGATGGTCTTCCCTGTCGGTAGTGCCACATTATCCTCTGCTCCCCGTCTTCTTGCTACCGTAAATTCTCCTTACCACCGCTACCAGCAATCATGTACAGTGGCTACATTCCTGCCAAATCTTCCTGCAGTATCGCAGAAGGAACATCCAGCTTCTCGTAACGCTATTACACAAGCTCGTTGAAGTTCAGTGAGGCGTTGCTAATGGCGTCTTTGTCGCCATCAATTCACCACGTCCAATCTGAAAGGTAACTAACGCCCACGACCGTTACAGAGTGTATTTAAAGCAAACATGATTTGCATTCTCATAGTGGCGTTACTAGCGTGACTCTTATGCGAGTGATGCGAAATTTCAATGGACATCGACTTTCAGATGTAGAAACACAGGTACAAACTTTCGTTTATATCGTAAAACTCCTTGGTGCTGTGATTTTTTTCCCGTCATTATATGTTTGAAAAAATTTTTAGTATTATAGTCTTCTACCTGGAATGACTTTTCGTTCCGTATTTTTACATCTGAGTACAAACAGATTATACTTTACCATCTATTTGAATGTGAAAGAAAATCAGCAGTCAGTGTTATATAAAAGAGGTCACTGGATCTGTTGGTGACTTTATCGAATGTATCGCGTGTATAAAAATGACCAATTTCATTATAAAATGTGTGTAGTTACTCGTAGACGTCAGTAATGACTTTCAGAGCCTGAACCTGTCTTTTGCATTTGCAGTCATGAGGTTTACTGATCCTAATTACGGTACACCTATTTTCCCCCACAAGAGTTTATAATGTACGATAGTAATTCGTCTTCCTCAGATTTTCCTATTCTGTCGAGCAAAGTGGTGCAGCGTTTAAGATACTGAAAGTACATTTTCGAGAAGTGAGGTTCAGTTCACCGTTCGGATGTATAGACTAGCATTTGTCGTAGTTTTTTCAAATTATTGATGGGTGATGGCGGGATAGTTTCACTTTAAATTGGTCTCTCCACTGTTGCAGTGACCTGCTGTAGACTGTTTCCTTAATAGGGGCCTGTTTTTCTTCCATATTCCTTAGGTGAGGAATTCCCACCAATGAAAAGTCCCCTGTTCAGGTTGTGGCAAACTACCTTATATTTTCCATAGGTGGGAGTGATTTAGTAACAAGTTGAAACCGTAAGTTAATCGCTGACAAGGGGACTGCACCTACTCGTCATCATCGATTTCGTCCAAATTTATGGTGTATGCTGGGCTTGGCCAGAAATGAAAGTGACAGACGTAGAAGTTCCAGATGGCCAAACATTTAGAAAAAAAAATTATCATTGTCGTTGAGGTTCGGTCGGGGCGTGAACCATGTACATTAGTGTAACTTCCAAGCAGCGGTTGACGCAGCGGAAACAGTTCATAACGGTAATCCGAGGGGCGTGGGGCTAGTCCATGTGTGCGGACGCTTTTTGATTTTTAATGTTCAATTTTTACATTGCCTACACCGAAATAAACCGAAATAACGTCTAATACACCGTGTTTATTAACATTTTCGTAATAGACATGAAAAAGTTGGGTAAAGGAAAATGTGAGATTGCAAATTTACAGCTTCCAATCAGAAAATAACTTTCCAAGAAGTAATTGTAACTAAAGCTTATAGGTTTTCGTATTGCGCTAGTTTCATTTTGACTTCTGAGCAGCCCTCGGCCGTTGGGGACAACGTTAGCTATAAATACGGAGCTCATTCGTTTTCTAACATTCGACTCCTTTTCATGAATTTTGTGAGAGCATTAATAAATGTAATATAATGAGTAATATAGTTCTCACAGGAAAGATCAGCGTGGGAAGCTGCATCAAAACAGTCTTCGTACCAAAGACCACAACAACAACAGAGAAGTGGAATACATATTTCAGTTTTTTAGCTTCCTTCCAGCAGATTTTTTCCTCAAATCAACTGGAGAAACAAAGATGAGACTTAATTTAACAAACGCGAAAAATATAAAAAAATGATTTGAAACTCCATACTCATTGTTAGTTCTACGACGGAGGGGAATGTAGGAGGGAAGAGGAAAGAAGCTTGCGCTAAGCTAAGCTAACGAGACCACACGACAACTGGAATTTTGTAACTTTTTATACTTGTTGTATTTGAAGTTCAGAACTCGAATACCAGTTTACCAACGTAGACCGATGCAACTCTCAAAAGGGCTTGAGAAAATCGATTTTGAGGTTTTCCAAGCATCTTTAATTTGTTTAATCTAGGATGGTGTTTTGATGAGTCATAAACAAAGGTGCATGTTCTACGAACATTTCTGTGAAGTGTAATATATATATATATAAAGATGGAAAAATCGATAGCGCTCGAAACTGGTAATACTTGGATGCCTGTATCGAGTCCTTTTCGTCATTATTTTTTATTTTCTCCGTTCAGTTCGGATAGCTATGTTATTTAAACATAAAATTCATCAAATACATGATAATGAACACAAATAGAATTCTAATTATTTATGAAAAATGCACATCTTCTTATTTCTAATGACATATTACACAAAAAATTCTAGTTTTCACTGCAAATATGCAGTCTTAATTATTGGTATTTTATAAAATATTGATAATAAAGATTGTTTCGAATTTAATGTTCTTACAAATTATTTTTTTATCTTTATGTATTTTGGGCTTCGCAGAAATGTTCCATGCACCTTCGTTTGAAAATTTTCATCGGCTATGAGTCAATCCCAGGCTACCCGCACGGGAGAGGGGGAGTGAGATTCTAACACAGGGCGAAGTGGCCATCGAAAAATCATCCTAGATTTGGAAAATTAAAGATGTTATTAAAACTGAAAATTCGATTTTTTTTCGAGAATTTCTGAGAACTCCATTGATCGGCTTTGATAGATTGATATTTGATTTCTGGAATTCACGTACCATAAATATAAATTTTAAGAAAACCGTTTCTCGTGTGGCGTTGTTGTAAACTAAAATAATGAAATAGGAGGTGTAGTGTGTACTAGTCCATAGTGTAATAATTTAGTTAATTAATGAAACTTCACGTGATGTATGCCAATGAGAATGATATATGTACAAAAAATCGAATTGCTAAAGAGCTACTTTAACAGGAGCGAGTTCACGAGAAATCTAAAACAGCGGAAAATATTAGTTGTAGGACGGAACATACACAAATAGGAAACGACCTGTTTCTCGTTTATCACTGCATTCAGCGGCGAAGAAATATAAAAATGGAGCAACGTAAAACCCGAGAGGCGCTTTGTGAATGTGAGTGCTTACGTAAGGTGAGAAGCCAGCCATGAATGATTGAACTCGGCAGCTGTTGGTTGGCGCACGAGCCGAGCAGCCGCAGTGCAACAGGTTGCGCCGCCTATCAGCACGTCACGCGACGCCAGCCGCCTTTCCCCTGTTAAACACACTGCCGTTTACAGCTCTTTATTTTCACAACACTGCTCATTAAAGTAATCTATTTTTCACGTGCTCCCTCAACAACGACATGCTACCACTTTTCGCCCTCACACCACTTCTCGATGAAATTACTCATTCGTACCATTCGAGAGTCATGTTAAAGTAATTGATTATTTATCCCAATCACATTTGCAAGATAGTTTTAGTGAACACTATCAGTTTCAGGATTTCGGGGCGATCTTCATATCTATAATGAATGCAGGAAAACCGACGCAATCCACAGTTTAACTCAAATACACAAGTATTTTAAATATATTACATTATGCCTATGCAGATTGCTTACGATACAATAAGAATTCTTCGAAGTGAGTAGCTGCGTCCTCGGTGGAATATTGGACGTTAGAGTGACCGGAAACCTTGCTATGTAGAAATGAAACCCATTGTCGATTGAGGGTTTAAGTAAATGACAGTTTACAGTAGAACTTTGTCAAATAACTATTTTAGACAATATTGTACATCGACAGTGACCATAGTCTAACATTTAAACTACCAATTAAAATAATATATATTTAAAAATTAAAATATTAGGAAATTTGTGGTAAGTTACTATGGGACCAAACTGTGGAGGTCATCGGTCACTAGGGTTAAACACTACTTAAATCGAACTTAAACTATCTTACGCTAAGGACAACACATACACCCATGCCCGAGGGAAAGGCAGTGGATTTTGATTGGGTCATACGCGACGAAACAAAGCAGAGAAAAGCCACTGCTGCTGTAGAATCCGAAGTATAGTTATGTGTGTCAATCTGTATGAAAAGATTAAAAGAAGAGCACTGGTGCATTACGATTTTAATCCGTATTTTGAGACACTGTAATAAATTTACAAGGAATCAGAAAATGCCTACATAAATGAATCTCACATAGCATGACACAGTTACTGCACACCTGCTCATCCAGTTATGCTGTTCTAGCCACTATAGAGTGCGTGGTAGAAAGTAATTTTTATTGTACTTTGACACAGCCACTAGTACCGTTCTGTTATAAGTGTAATTTTATCTTCACAGTGTGTGGGAGAGCATTATCCAGTGTTCTGAAGAATGTTCGTAGATTACGCCCAGAATATCTATTCTTGGGATTACCTAATTACGTGTTTGCAAGAATCTTTTTCCGGGACTTTTCAGCGTTATTTTTGACACTATCTGGAATCAAAACTCACTCCTGTTAGTACAACGAGATACGAATCCCATACATTCAACTTGTATTGCAGACAGGAGCAGTCTCTTTTACACATGAACTGCAGTTTCCCATAGCTCTATTAATAATTCTTAGCCTCTCGCTTATTTTAACCAATGGCCGACTCTCGTTGTGACTCATTGATCGCGTATTCTAAGAGTATTACATGTTTACGTTTCATAGTTCCCCTCACTTTAAGCTTTTCTACACTTAGAACCCGGTGAAAATCTACACACTAGGCTGAAATCTCGCTAATTCTTGTCTGCATATTTGTGCATATGTCTTTTTCAGATAAAGTGTACTCATGCGTCACCATACCATTTGCGAAAACACAAATTAAAGGAATTGACAAACGCCGTTTCATTAATGTGTTCCACGACTTTTATTGAATGTCAAGTGGATTTTCACGACCTCGTTCGGCGGTTACATATGAATAATAGTTTTTAAGAGAAATTGACTAAAATAATTGTAAAATTCGCAACAAGCAGAGAACTGTAAATTTCTGTTACTTTGTATCATTCTCATTTTTTTCAAAAGAGAAATTCATTCTAAGCATGCAACTTCAAAGAAAAGCAACTGTTTGTTACCTTTTCGCCTCGTGTCGGACGAAGATTGTCTGAAACTATTTCAGTGACAGAGTGGTCAATACAGAGATACTGAATGAAATTTAACAGTTGCGTCTTTGTGAGTACTTCATACGTCTCGTCGTAAGTTTGAGTGTGTCATAAAGCGTCCGAGTATTGGGCCGTACCACGGATATATCATCCCGACTACGCGATTTCAAAAACAAGTGAAGAGGCCTGTTTGTAAGATGGTTGCTACATCAAGACTATTGTGCAATAGGTGCCACAGCAGTCGGTAGGTGACAGCTTCTGTAGCTGAATATCTTCATGGAATGCTATTGGCTGTTGTAAACAGGCCTCATATCTGTATATATTGAAAGTATTCATCCAAAGTAAGGAACACATTTTATGACCTGAAGGTTACCCCCAGAAAGTGAATGAAACTTGAGGATGACGCGATCTGACATTAACTAAACAAACATTGTTATACGCGTTGTTTCACAGATTTTATTATTATGTTACTGCACATTCTAGGTTTGGGGTTAAAATCCCATTTTCAAATACATTACTGATTCCCAAAGATGATAATGCACATAGAAACATGATGATAAGGAAAAGATAGTAGTCTCAACTTCTTAATGTATCGATCCATGGCTTAAGGTAAAATTAGCTCGTTGCGTCTCGGAAACCGTTGAGAAATGGAAATATATTTATATCCTGAAGACGCGTTGTTTTGTGGCCTGGATATATTTGAAGAAATTCCTAAATAAAAAGTATAAATGATGTTTCCCCGTCAGAAAGTTCCACATAGGCACCATTTTGTGTCTGTTACCTCCCGAAACACTCAGCACATTAAGCTCTATATCAGTTTATTTCTTTATTTAATGACCGAGTGAGGCGGAGCAGTAGTTAAGGTACTGGACGCGCACCCGGAAGAGCCTGTGCTCAAACCCTGTATGGCCATTCGTACTTCGGTTTTCCGTGATTCCCCAAAATGGATTAAGGTAAAAGGTTATGTTGGAAACAGTAGGAGCATGTTTGTGCTCCAGATCAGATGACCTCATCGTCGACGGGGTTTACCCTAACCTTCATTTTTCCATAGAAATCTTCGGAAAAAGAGGATTATCTTATGTGGATAAGTATTGAGGTAAGCATTTGTGGAGGCCTTGTCGAGGATCCCTTGTTAATTTCAAGTCATTTAGAAAACTACGAAATCAGGATTTGCAGATGAGAATTTCTCTCGTCCATAACGTTCTTGTGTTCCGGTCCGAAAGTGATCCATATATCGCTCCACCATACACTGATGTAAGCTTCGAGCAGAAGGTACCACTCGCACATTCGAGCCCACGGAACAGATAAGTGAGTTAACACTGAGAACAGCTCTGGAGTTTAATTACACAGTCGCTGTCAACTACTAGTCTTATCTTGTACTACTTCAGCCGTGTACCTCAGTGTTTACTAGCATTATAAGGCATGACATCTTATCGGTTACAGACCTGCTTGCGGCTTACGTTCTTGTACTGTATTCTGTCGAGTGGTTGCATCTTGTGCTCCTCGAATCACGCTTAAGCCGGTTTTGGACGTTCCATATTTCTCGCTGTGCAAGTGCAAGCTCTATTTTGTTGTCTGAATTCTTAATTGTCTGGCTGTGTCTTTTATTGGTTTTAACTGTGGAGAAAAAAAAAATGATCCTGACGGAGACGTAATAACATAAGAGTTCACTGTTACTACCACACTGCCACGTACCTTAATACTTGTTGAAGCTCAGAGGGGGCGAACTACTTTGGTTGTCTTGATGGAAACACAGGAAGTGTGTGAGTTGTTGGCCACTTCAGCACAAATTAAAATAGCGTCGTCAAAAAAATGGTTCAAATGGCTCTGAGCACTATGGGACTCAACTGCTGAGGTCATTAGTCCCCTAGAACTTAGAACTAGTTAAACCTAACTAACCTAAGGACATCACAAACATCCATGCCCGAGGCAGGATTCGAACCTGCGACCGTAGCGGCCTTGCGGTTCCAGACTGCAACGCCTTTAATCGCACGGCCACTTCGGCCGGCAAAATAGCGTCGTCGTCACTGCTCATAAGTAACGTTATTAGCGAAGGGTTCAGTCACTGACGGATCGTAGATGATCAGCTAGGCTTCCGAGAAGTTCTGCAAAATATTTCCGAAAATCTGAGAGGTACTGAAGAGGCTACGAGGAGGAAATGAATGAATGCTGGAACAGATGTCAGTATACGCCATCCAGCAACGTCATAAATATGGAAGCCAACGCCTAGCGGTATACTACCTGAAATGCACCGTCGTCTTTTCCGCTGGACGTCACGGCAAACAGACGAAATGGAATGCCTGAGAAATTCATTCTCCATTAATGCGCATGAAAGTAAATGTGGGCTAAAAGGAAACATAAATTACCTACGGCTTTACACGCACCATGTGAGCACTGTTACCGAATTACAGTAAACGACCGAAGCTCTCAGCATCGCTTAATGCTTATCTCCCGAGTATCATCGACTGACACACTCGTTCGGAGATGCATGGCGTGGTACGAATACTTTCGCACGCTGCATGTGTCCTATAGACTAACTTCTCGCCTCAGTCCATGCTTGAAACATTACCAGGAGAAAATGTGGTCTTACGTCAGCTGATCGAAGAAGTAATACCCATATTTTCCGTGGTCTGAAGCGACGCTGGATGAGGTTTTTGGACACAGGTTTCCAATTTGTCCCTCCTGACATCATCTATAATACCACTCAGTCTTCTGCGAAAATTTTGTAACTTCCTTGCCATATCAATCAGTATTCTCGTATCAACATCACATGATGATCTGCGAGATTTAAAAAAGCTATAAATTTGAATTTATATTCCCCGAACAGAATAATGACAAAATTTTTAGAAGTAGCATGCAAATGGTTGCATTAGCGTAAGTGAAATTCGTGAGTCATCAGTACATATTTGCCAAGTTTGGCGGCTTGTACGCATGAATGGAGTCTTACGAAGAGCGTCCTACCTCAAACAGGATATGACAACCATACCCTTCAGCTTACGTAAGAATATTACATTGTACTGCTTTTTTAAACACGAGATAGTTACAATCTTACTTTGTACGCAAATTCGGTGTTGTGACATAGATGCTAGTCGGCACGTGGCGGTCTGATAAGCCTTATATAACTAGCTGGACAGAGCTCAAGACCTTATAGCCGCCGCGATAACGGCCTTTTACAGCAATAAGAATATATTTTACGTTAGCTGGAAGGTCCCAAGCGAACAAAAATCTTCTTTGTTGCACCGTACAAATGATCGTGGTTCTTTTATTCCGTATGTAACAGCCAAGCTTCCGCAGTTGCAGAATGCGGTCCCATTTATCTCTACCGTCCTTGACTAGGACTGTACACGGCGAGCAGTATTTCATCACGTCGACAGACTGCAACTGTATTCACAACTATTTGAAATGTATTTCCGGACGTTCGTGCTAAATTATCTTCTCTTATGTGCTCGTATACTATTTCAGGCTAGAATCGTTACAACTTCGTAAGAAATACGGTTAATACCTTCGTCTGTGGAATGAGTGAAATTCGAGTTCACTTTCACAGTTCCTAAGAATAGCTATAAAGTAAGAGAATTTCTACCAATTTTTTTTTTCTACGACGGCGTTCTGAAAAGTAATTCTTCCGAATTTTTAATGTGAAAACTCTTAAAACTTTTTAACTAAAACGGACGTTACTAACATTCTACATCTTTATGATTCATATCTACATATTTGCAGCTCTCTGCCTCTAGAGGGTCCGAATTTTAGCGAGTAACATGGCGGTGTGTAAGGTAACTATGTCGGTACGTGAGAAACAGTGCTCTGTAATCTAGTTTCAAATTCGCAGAGTTCGTCCACACATGGAGCACCCCTTACTTCAGCATGAGAATGCCAGACCACACACGAGCGCTGAGGCATCTGCAACAATCCGACGCCTTGGGTACGCTGTCATCGGTCATCCTCATACCGACTTTACTCCATCTGTTTCCAAAACTTCAAGAATATCTTAGAGGACTTTACTTTGATAGTGATCAAGCGGTGCAAGCAGAGGTGAGGCTGTGGCGCCGTCAAAAAAGTCAAACATTCCTCAGTTATTGGTCTCATTGGGAGAAATACATGCTCATAAATTAAGGACAATTGTAGAATAAGGTGACACACAACTTGGCACTACACAAAACCGGCGCTAATAGCATAGGCACATAGGGAACACACACGACACAGATCTTTTTAAGTCCACGGTATTGGTGATAAGTTGAGAAAACCGTCCCGAAACACATGTACCACAAAACGCCACCGTTTCCTGCACATGTACCACGACATCAGTATGGAATATGATAACAATGCACACATACACAGGCCGCACAACGGGTTGGCATACTCTGGATCAGGTGGTCGAGCAGCTGCTGGGTTATAGCCTCCCATTCTTCCACCAGTGCCTGTCAGAGCTCCTGAAGTGTCGTAGGGGTTTGAAGACTCCATTCGCCTGATATCTTCTGTTTCAAGGTACTCCTTCACGATGACAGCTCGGTGGGGCCGTGCGTTATCATCCATCAGGAGGAAGGTGGGACCCATTGCACCCCTGAAAAGATGGACATACTGGTGGAAAATGACGTCCCGAGACACCTGACCAGTTAAGGTTTCTCTGTCAAAGACATGCAGGGTTGTACGTGGTGCAATCATAATCCCACCCCACACCATCAGAATAGGACCTCCGTACAGGTCCCTTTCAAGGACATTAAGGCGTTGGCATCTGGTTCCTGGTTCACGCCAGATGAAAACCCGGCGAGAATCACTGTTCAGACTATACCTGGACTCGTCCGTGAACATAATCTTGGACCACCGTTACAATGACCATGTGCTGTGTTCTTGACACCAGGCTTTATGGGATCCCCTGTGACCAGATGTCAGTGGAATGCACCTTGCAGGTCTCAGGGCGAATAATCCATGTCTCTTCAGTTGTCTGTAGACTGTGTTCCAGTGGCTGCGGTATGGTCTCGAGCAAGGCTACCTGCTGTACTCCGTGGCCGTCTGCGGGCACTGATGGTGAGATATCGGTCTTCTTGTGGTGTTGTACACTGTGGACGTCCCGTACTGTAGCGCCTGGACAAGTTTCCTGTCTGCTGGAATCGTTGCCATAGTCTTGAGATCACGGCACACGGAGGGCCCGAGCTACGACCTGCTGTGTTTGACCAGCCTCCAGTCGCCCTAGTATTCTACCCCTTATAACGTCATCAATATGTGAGCGATTTTCAACACACAGCCATCATTAGCATGTCTGAAAACGTCTGCACACTTATTCGCTGCACCGTTCTCTGACACGCGCCAACACACCTGTGCGTATGTGGACTGCTGCCAGCGCCACCGTGCGACGACCGCAGGTCAAATGCACCGCATGGTCATACCCCGAGGTGATTTAAACCCGCAAACCACCCACCAGAGCGTTGTTTCACCATATATTAGCATTATACTTAATTTATGAGCATGAGTGTATGTTCGTAGCCAGGGTGAATATGTTGATAAATATTAATAATGTTTTTAGGTGTTACTTTTCAATGCGCCCTCGTATTTATGGATTATTTCATCCTTATAAGATCGGTGCCTTCAGTTCCGTTGTTAAATCGGAAGAGGAACTACTCAAATAAAATTTTGCAAAGACAGTCTTCCATTCGATTCATTTTTTTAATTTTCTTGTGGCTCAGTTAAGTCTGCATAGTCACTGTAGCAACTATTAAGGCAGTAGTTACAGTTTTATAACATGCTAAAGGAAGACACAGTGGGTTTGTACATAAGAGTCTTAGTACAGAGAAAAAATTCTAGTACATAGTCTCGTCATTGAGACATAAGAAACAGAAAATGGCCACACGCGTGTAGTAATTATGATACTCTGTACACTTTCGTCTCAGTACATCAGATGGGACCGTTCACTCCGGCCAAAGGATTAGGAATCACTACAGAAGTCGTGCAGTTTTCGTTATGCACAGCTCACCATTAAAACTGGAGCACCAGGAAGGATATAAAACTACGAATTTTTTCTTACTGTATGAGTACAGTACAGCGGTAAGGATAAACGATTAAATCTGTAGGTGATTTAGTGGTATAGAGGGTGTGAATTTTGATACACAGAGCTCCCACCACTAACAGCACCAAAGGATCTAACGTAGCTGGATAACGCGGTGAATGGAGCTTGCATTACAGATACAGTCACCCCACTTTATGTTGCTTCAGCTCTGTGCCAGCGTTCATCAACCCTGCGGTGGGAAGTGACGTTCCAGTCTCCGGCTGCCCATGACCAAATATTTTCATTGAATGAGAGATCCGGAGAACGTGTTGGCTAGGGCGACAGTCTAACAACCTCTGTAGCTAAGTAGGCAAAAACAGCACGAGAAACATAGTCTTGAGTTATCACACCTCCGGTCTTTATACGCAAGAAATGTGGCGACTGCCATACACCTGTGCGAACCAGAAGTGAGCGTGTCGTCTATTCCACGGAACCGCGTATCACCACACCTGGAGCTGGGTTCGTGTGGCGATAACGAATACAGGATGGCAAAGTTCGGTTCCCGGGGCATCCACACATTGATACATCCATCGTGTATTGTACGCTGAGCGTAGTTCCACGACGAATATATACTATGTGATCGAAAGTGGATGGACACCCACAAAAACATACGTTATTCATATTATCTGCATTGTGCTCCCACCTACTGCCAGGTACTCCATATCAGCGACCTCAGTAGTCATTAAACATCGTGAGAGAGCAGAGTGGGGCGCTCCGTGGAACTCACGGACTTCGAACGTGGTCAAGTGATTGGGTGTCACTTGTGTCATACGTCTGTACGTGAGATTTGCACACTGCTAAACATGCCTAGGTCCACTGTTTCCGATGTGAGGGTGAAGGGACACGTACAGCACAAAAGCGTACAGGCCGACCTCGGCTGTTGAATGACAGAGACCACCGACAGTTGAAGAGGGTCGTAATGTGTAATAGGCAGACATCTATCCAGACCACCACACAGGAATTACAGACTGCATCAGGACCCACTGCAAGTACTATCACAGTTAGGCGGGAGGTGAGAAAACTTGGATTTCATGGTCGAGCAAAAAAAAAAAGTGTGTGAAATCTAATGGGACTCAACTGCTTAGGTCATCAGTCTCTAAGCTTACGCACTACTTAACCTAAATTATCCTAAGGACAAACACACACACCCATGCCCGAGGGAGGACTCGAACCTCCGCCGCGACCAGCCGCACAGTCCATGACTGCAGCGCCCCAGACCGCCCGGCTAATCCCGCGCGGCCATGGTCGAGCAGCTGCTTATAAGCCACACATCACGCCAGTAAATGCCAGACGACGCCTCGCTTGGTGTAAGAGGTGTTAACATTGGACGACTGAACAGTGGAAAAGCATTGTGTGGAGCGACTAATCACGGTGCACAATGTGGCGATACGATGACAGGGTGTGGGTATGGCGAATGCCCGATGAACGTCATCTGCAGCGTGTGTAGTGCCAACAGTAAAATTCGGAGGCGGTGGTGTTATATTGTGGTCGCGTTTTTCACGGAGGGTGCTTGCACCACTTCTTGTTTTGCGTAGCACCATCACAGCACAATCCTATATAGATGTTTTAAGCACTCTCTTGCCTCCCACTGTTGTAGAGCAATTCGGGGATGGCGACTGCATCTTTCGACACGATCGAGCACCTGTTCATAGTGCACGGCCTGTGGCGGAGTGGTTACACGACAATAACATTCTTGTAATGGCCTGGTCTGCACAGAGTCCTGACGTGAATCCTACAGAACACCTCTGGGATGTTTTGGAGCGTGCTAGACCTCACCGACCGACATCGATACTCTCCTCAGTGCAGCACTCCGTGAGTAATGGGCTGCCATTCCTCAAGAAACCTTCCAGCACCTTACTGAACGTATGCCTGCGAGAGTGGAAGCTGTCATCAAGGCTATGAGTGGGCCAACATCATATTGAATTCCAGCATTACCGATGTAGGGTGCCACGAACTTGTAAGTCAGTTTCAGCCAGGTGTCCGGATACTTGAGATCACATAGTAAATACCGGAGAGCCAAAGAAACTGGTACACCTGCACGGAAAAGTTCCGCCACACATGGACTCGACTAATGTCTGAAGTAGTGCTGGAGGGAACTGACACCATTAATCTTACAGTACGGGGGATGGAGATCTCTTCTGAACAGCACGTTGCAAGGCATCCCACCTATGCCCAATAATGTTCATGTCTGGGGAGCTTCGTGGCCAGCGGAAGTGTTTAAACTCAGAGGAGTGTTCCTAGAGCCACTCTGTAGCAATTCTGGACGTGTGGGGTGTCACATTGTCCTGCTGGAATTGCCCAAGTCCATCGGAATGCACAATGGACATGAATGGATGCACGTGATCAGACATTATGCTTACGTACATGTCATCTGTCAGAGTCGTATCTAGACATATCACTCCAACTGAACACTATGTACACCGTCACAGGGCCTCCACCAGCTTCACCAGTCCTTCCCTACTGCTATGCGGGGTCCATGGATTCATTAGGTTGTCTCCATACCCGTATACGTCCATCCGCTCGATTCAATTCGAAAAGAGACTCGTCTGGCCAGGCAATATGTTTCCCGTCATCAACAGACCAATGTCGGCGTTGACGGGCCCAGGCGAGGAGTAAAGCTTTGTGCCGTGCAGTCATCAACTGTACACGAATGGTCCTTCGGCGCCGAAAGCCCATATCGATGATGTTTCGTTGAATGGTTGACACTCTGACACTTGTTAATAACCCAGCACTGAAATCTGCAGCAATTTGGGGAAGGGTTGCACTTCTGGCACGTTGAACGATTCTCTTCAGTCGCCGTTGGTCCCGTTCTTGCAGGACCTTCTTCCGGCCGAAACGATATCGGAGATTTGAAGTTTTATTCGATTCCTGATATTTCACGGAACATTCATGAAATGGTCGTACGTGAAAATCCCCACTTCGTCGCTACCTCGGAGATGCTGTGTCCCATGGCTCGTCCGGCGATTATACTACCACGTTCAGACTCATTTACGTCTTGATAACATGTCATTGTAGCAGTAGTAACCGATCTAACAACTGCGCCAGTCACTTGTTGCTTATATAGGCGTTGCCGACCACAGCGCTGTATTCTACCTGTTTAGGTATCTCTGTATTTCAATACGCATGCCTATACCAGTTTCTTCAGCGCTTCAGTATATATACTCATGTTCAAGGGAAAAAAAAAACAGAATACCTTGAACGACTAGGGACAAGACGTTCATATTCACAGGACGTGTACATTAGTATGTTCTGCAGAAATGATTAGCATTTCAATCACGTCGGACGGCGAGTTCAGGTTCAAAATCGATATCGCGGCACAACACCACCTAATGATAAAACGTGCCTGCAGCTCTCATTGTCGCTCTAAACCGAAGATAATGGATCAGTCCAGGATGCCTCGCAGATGTATACCCGAACCGTATCGTCAAATCAGTGAGTTTGAAAGATAGCGTATTATCGGGTTGCGAACCTTACCGTCAAATCAGTGAGTTTGAAAGAGGGCATATTATCGGCATGAGAGAATGTGATGCATCCATCTGGGGAATCGCATCCTATGTGGAACGAAGTGTTTCGGCAGTGAACGGGTGTGTGGATAATGGTTCACAGAAGACCGAGCTAGGTCAGGTTGCACCGCCTGGAACCCCCCCCCCCCCGTCCCCCCCCCCCCCCAGAAGATCGACACCTCATCCGAATGTCAGTGCAGGACAGATCTGTGTCCTCCTCAGCTCTGGCGCAACTGTGAAACAGTGTAACACATCGTACAATATCAGGGGTGACAGTCCGTCACCGTTTATTATGGCATGGCTGACGGGTACTTCGTCCACTTCTCCGCCTACCTTTTACGAATGTGCAGAAACATGCTAGACAGCAATGGTGTGTGAAACGGAGTCACTGTGGACAGGAATGGCAACAAATAGTGTTTTCAGACGAATTATATGGTGGGGTACTATTGGGTAAAACCACAAATCACAGCTGTTGCATGTCCAGGGCCCTGTGAGCAGTGTGGCCTATGTGAATGATATCCTGCGACCCACAGCCATACGCTTTCTGCACATCACGCCAGATGCCATTGTTCAGCACGACAATGCACGACCACATGTTGCTACACGAACACGTGCCTTCTTGGTGTCACACTATGTCAGCCTTTTGTCCTGGTCTGCCAGTTCAACAGACTCGTCGTCATGGCTGGCTCTGAGCACTATGGGACTTAACATCTCAGGTCATCAGTCCCCTAGAACTTAGAGCTACTTAAATCTAACTAACTTATGGACATCATACACATCCATGCCCGAGGCAGGATTCGAACCTGCGACCGTAGCGGTCACGCGGTTCCAGACTGAAGCGCCTAGAACCGCACGGCCACACCGGCCGGCTAGACTCGTCGTCAATCGACAGTGTGTCTGATATGGTGAAATGGCAGCTGCAGCGCTGTGACCCAGTGCCAACTACCAGAGATGGTCATACCACAGGACGCCTTATAAGCGTCGATGCCATCACGCATGGAACTAGTTGGGCCCATGGTGGACCCTATGCTTGCTAGGCAACAGGACACATGTTGAACTGAGGTGTCTGAAATACTAATCATTTCTGCAGAACGTACTAATGTACATGTCCTGTGAATATGAACATCCCATCTCTAGTCGTTCAAAGTGTTCTAATTGTTTCTGAACATGACTGTTAGTTGGTTGATTTGGGGAGGGGGCCAAACAGCGAGGTCATCGGTCCCATCGGATTAGGGAAGGATGAGGAAGCTTATGGCCATGCCGTTTCAAAAGAACAATCCCAGCATTTGCCTGATACAATTTAGGAAAACCACGGAAAATCTTAAATCAGGATGCCCGGACGCGGGTTCCAACCGTCGTCCTCCCGAATGCGCCACATCACTCGGTATGAGTGTATATATGTATTGTGAAAACCACACTGGAAAGTATGCACTGCAATTTTTATCAAAATGTACGTAAGTAGGCGCATGCGCTTGCTCCCCCCCCCCCCCCCCCCACACACACACACACACATACACACACACGCACGCTTCTTCTCCTGAAATTCCACCACATTCAAAAGTATTTTTCCAACAAATTACTTAAAGAGCGTAATTTGTAGTATTACAACATTCTTTACGGTGTATATATGTAGTGTCCATTTTTTGGACATGTCCAAAAGGACAGATACCATTTTGATCTTGCAGCCACTGTGAATCAAGGCAGAAATGAATTAAGACATTAGCTGCCCGTGGGCACTGGTGCGTATTGACTTAAATCAATTGGGCAAGTTGAAAATTTGTGCTAGACCGGGATCCGAAACAGGTTCTCCTGCTTACTAGGCATATGCACTGACTACTACGTCATCCGGACACAATGGTCACCACAACTGCATGAAAACCACACAATTCCTCTTGTCAGAGTCAAATTCTCAACTTCTACCACACATTACTGATGTAGTGCCCCTGCTCATTAGCCTCATTATTCGCGGCATCTCGCCGGTTCCTGTAAGAGTTCGAACTCGGTGTGCATCTGCACTGAAGGCCATAATTATACGAGAGTTGGAACTTAAATAATGGCAACTGTTTATTCACAACCGATACAAAAGTGTTACATGTTTGCACCTGTTACTGTCCTTCAAAGCAGCCACCAGCGTTGTGAATAACCCGTTGCCAGTGACGTGGAAGGCATAGTATACCGTTAGCAGAGACTGCTCTGTTGATGGTGCGAATGGAGCGGTCTACTGCCTGTAAAATCTCTGGAACAGTTCTGAAGCGAGTACCACGAAGCCAAACTGAAACTCCGCGAAAGTCGAAAGTGCGTCAGAGCCCCAGTGTGGTGAAAGTTATGGTGATTCTCGAGTACGTTCCTCTACGGCATACCGTCAATGCACAGTATTACTGTTCGTTTTTGGAGCATCAGCTGCGACCAGCTTTGCGAAAGAAGCGGCGACACTTTCTCCGCAACCCACCCATCATTTTGCACGACAATGCGCGGGCTGTAGCTGCTCTGTTCGGTCGATGAGACTGGGAAGTACTGTACCATCCACCATACTCCCCTGACTTAAGTCCTTGTGACTTTGATTTGATTCCGAAGATGACCGAACCACTTCGTGACATTCGCTTCAGAACTGTTCCAGAGATTCGACAGGCAGCAGACAGCTCCATTCGCACGACCAACAGAACAGGCTCTGCTAACGGTATACTCCGCCTACCACATCGCTGTCAACGGGCTCTACGCAACGCTGGTGACTAGTTTGAAGGACAGTAACAAGTGCAAACATGTAAATCTTTTGTATCGGTTGTGAAGAAATAGTTGCCACTATTTAAGTTCCAACCCATATATACAGGGTGAAAAGTATTTAAACCGACAAACTCTGGGAGGTTACAGGGGACATCAAAACAAATATTTTCCCCTAATGTCATTTTTTCCTATAAGGAGTATTTAAACCGGTAAAGGAAGATTTCTCTGGCGGCAAATTAATTAAACCAACAAACTCTTTTCCATTTTTTATGATCAAGAGACAACACATTAACACAACCCAATTCCAATTACAGTAGAGTTTCAAAAATGCCTCCATTGACACGTAAACAAATGTTACACCGTCGGATCATGTTCTGTCTGACACGGAAAACCCCAGGAGTATCCTGAATTGTTCCTGCTGCTGCTACTATCCGGACAACCAGATCCTCTTCTGTTGCAACAGGAGTTGCGTAAACAAGGTTGCGCATCTCTCCCCACACAAAAAAGTCCATAGGGGACATATCTGGGGATCGAGCAGGCCATGATACAGGACCACCTGTGCCAATCCACGTTTCTGGGAACTGTCGGTCCAGGAATCGACGCACACGACGACTGAAATGTGCCGGCGCCCCGTCATGTTGGAACCAGATGCGTTGTCTTGTAGGGAGCGGGACGTCTTCCAGCAATTCTGGCAATGCTCTGGCGAGAAAATTCTAATAGTGCCTGCCATTTAGTAGCCTAGGTAGCAGATACGGCCCAATTAAACAGTCCCCACCGACCAGCACATTAACGAAGAACCGCACTTGAAAAGCGCTAGTAACTATGGCATGTGGGTTATCCCCACTCCAAACATGCGAATTGTGGATGTTGAAGACTCCATTACGCCCGAACGTTGCTTCATCAGTAAACAACACAGAGGATGGAAATGTAGGATGCATTTCACACTGTTCCAGGTACCGCTGCAAAAACTGTGCTCTGGGTGGATAATCAACTGGTTCCAGGTTGTGGACACGCTGTAAGGAAATGGACGTAACAATTGTTCTCGAAGGACTGTTCTTACATTTGTCTGATTCGTCGCCATGTTACGTGCAATTGCACGAGTGCTGATTGAAGGAGCGCGCTCCACATGCTGCAAGACAGCTTCGTCAAATTGCAGCGTTCTTACCGTGCGACGGCGCCCTGTCCAGGTAATCTGCTAAATGACCCGGTCTCAAAATGGTTCAAATGGTTCTGAGCACTATGGGACTCAACTGCTGAGGTCATAAGTCCCCTAGAACTTAGAACTACTTAAACCTAACTAACCTAAGGACAACACAAACATCCATGCCCGAGGCAGGATTCGAACCTGCGACCGTAGCGGTCGCGCGGTTCCAGACTGTAGCGCCAGAACCGCTCGGCCACCAGCGGCCGGCGACCCGGTCTCACGCAGACGTTGGTACACAGCAGCAAAGGTTAAATGATGCGGGATACGACGATTAGGATATTGTTGCTGATAAACCTGCTGTGCAGCTCGTCCGTTGTGGTGCGCTACATAGTACGCACCAACCATATCAGTGTACTCATTCCAGGTGTATCGCTCCATTAGTAATCAGAGACAATGCACTACTACACTGGTGGACAGCAGTTGCCTAAAACTGAAGAGCGTAATACGCCCTCTAACAACTGAAGATCGTAATACGGCCTCCACGGTTTAAATAATCCTCATAGAAAAAAGTGACATTAGGGAAAAATATTTGTTTTGATGTCCCTTACAACCTCCCAGAGTTTGTCGGTTTAAATACTTTTCACCCTGTATATTGTGGTGTTTGCTCCTTGAGACGTATATCATGATACACTCGCGCCTGTGAAACGAACCCATGATGAAGACTGCAATTGTTCTTTAGATTTTGTTTGCTTCCTGTGTTAATCTCAAAAATTTAGGGGTCCAGAAAGCCGAGCAATAACCAAGTATCAGCCGAACTACTGTTTTGTAACATTACTCTTTCGTAGGTGAGCCACATTTCCAGAGAATTCTTACAGTGATTCCCAGATTGACACTCGCCTTTGCTACAACTAATTATATGTTCTACTCTTAATTTTTCTGAACACGTATCCCTAGACCTTTAAGGATTGTAACCTTTATCAGTATTTCGTGATCTGTTGTATAATGGAACACCAATGGGTCATGTCATCAGTTTAAGTGCAATATGTTAAATTCGTATTTGATGAAACTGCATTTCGTTACATTTTTCTGGCGTTGTTACATCGCTGTACGTGGTGTAAACGATAGCTTCTGACAATGTACCATACTGGCGTAAGATATGTCAAGACAACCAAGTGGATGTAACGCACTTGTCGACTATCAAGCTGGGAAACAACCCTAAATTGGTCTACAATGGCTACCTAAGCTACACTCCTGTGCGGCGCCCAATATTCTCAGTATCTTCTCGCCCTCTTAATCCAGCGTATCAGTCGGTCAGATTTTTTACTTTTGTGTGTCGTTAACATTAGTAATTTAAAGTTTCCCTCGAGTGTAATGAAATAAAAATATTTTTGTTAAAAAACATTAAAAAAACTAATTACGTCTATAATTCCATCTAAACTTAACCCTTAAAAACATAGCAGTCTCGTAGTAATGGGCTTAAGTTACAACTTGTTAGTACAAGAACAAGGTGTTTTAAATATCCGAGATGGTTTTAGCGAGAAAAAGAAATGAGATTTAAATGGGTAAAACAGAGCCGACAGCGTAACGGGGTGAGATGATACTCAAAATATCGCTCGGCGCGCAGGCACTGTAGTAGGCCAATTTGACGTTGTTTTCCTGCTTGATAGTTCACACTTGCCCTACATCAAACTGTTTGTCTCAGCTTCACCACACCACTGTGGTACGTTGTAAACAGTTATCTTTCCGCCCTGCGTGAAACAGCAACGGCCACGAACAGTCTCATCGTTAGGCAGTAGATAGTTTATAAATATCGTTCACAGCAAAAGACCTATGGAAGTTCCTTGGGCTACGCTCGAAGGTAGTTTCACATTTCACAGTTTTATTCAGTTAAGAACGACGTGCCGATTTCCTTACGCTTGCAAGCCTTTAATCAAACCGTAAACGTGGACTGATATTCCATAATCCAGAGTTTTGTTCACTGCACAACATCGTGTAAATATGTTGAATGCCTTTGGGAAATCAAGGAACGCGGTATCAACTAGGTGGTGCTGGTTACTGTCGTTAGAATTCCATTAACAAAGAGAGCATACCCAGTTTCACTGAATCGCTTTATGTGAAGCCCCTGTTTATTACCAGAAATTAGCTTTTCAATTTCCGCATGATCATATTATCCACACTAAAATCTTATTACAGATTGATGTCATCAGTTTAGGACCATAGCAACTAGCATTTAAATGACGATTCTTTTTGGAAACGAGAAACATATGGGTTTCTTTAATTGCTAAAAATGCATTATTTCGTTGGAGAAAAGAACAGTGACTAATTACTATACATTCTTCTCGTACATTATCCATAGTGTTTTAAGTTCAAATATGAATTCATGTCACAGAACGGTACATAAAAAAAAGATTAGAATTGAACGTTCAATCGATGACGAACCAATTATTGAGTAAGCACTGGCTCCGATTGAGGAATAATCTAAATAAGCTAAAACATAAACTGAAACAAAACAATGCCACACTAACAAGAGTGGAAAAATAAAATATTGTAGTGATTTTGGAAACAAAGGTATATGTAGATAAAAATCTAGATTATCTAAAGGACAACAATACCGCCAAATTGATCAGTGACCCAAGAGCAGGGTACCATAGAACGTAGGACAAAGACTGAAAAACATCAGAACTACATTCTGAAAATGCCAGATAAAATGAATGATACAGAAAAATCGAAAGGCACCCACTACAAATTCTCTACCAAAAGTGCATAAACAAAATATTCCATCAGTTTGAGAAGTGATTTATCCTATCACGGAGCCCAACATACACATTACTATACAAAAAATACACTTCTGGATACAACAGAAACCTGGAAAACTAAAAACAAATTAATAGAAAGAATCAAAACCATAGACAAACCAGACACAGAAAACCTTATATCATTTGAAGTCACATCAATACACACTTGCATTCCAATAGCTGAAACAATCAACAACATCATGCAAGCACTAAAACAACAAGGAGACGCGCCAGACACACACGTTGGTGAAACAGCAACTATACTCAGGACCACAACAGCACAAAATTACTTCGTGTTCAACAAAGAATTTTTCCCACCATGAGTGACAGCCAGTGGAATCACCAGTTAGTTGCCTCCTAGACCATATCCATGAAAAAAATTAGAGAACAATATCTTTATATACATAACAAAACTAAAATATACGAACTTATATACTAGTACCGCTATGTTGACGACGTATAAAATATGCCTGATCGACGACATACACTCATATTTACATCGATACTCCGCAATCCACCTTACGATGCGTAGCGCAGGGTACTCCATACCACTACTGTTGGTTTCCTTTCCCGTTCCACGCGCAAATAGAACGAGAGAAAAACGACTATCCATATGCCTCCGTATGAGCCCTAATTTCTCGTATCTTCTCTCCGTGGTCGCTATGCGCAATGTATATTGGAGGCAACAGAATCGTTCTGCAGTTTCAAATGCCGATTCTCTAAATTTTCTCATAATGTTCCTCGAAAAGAACGTCGCCTTCCCTCCAGGGATTTCCATTTCAGTTGCCGAAACATCTCCGTAACACTTACGTGTTGTTCGAACCTACCGGTAACATATCTAGCAGCTCGCGTCTGAATTACTTCGATAACATCCTTCAATCCGACGTGGTACGGATCCCAAACACTCGAGCAGGACTTAACAATAGGTCGCACTAGCGTCCTATATACGGCCTCCTTTACAGATGAAGCACACTTTCCAATAATTCGACCATACGCCTTACCTACCACATGCTCGTTCCATTTCATATCGCTATTCAACGTTTAGCCCAGATATTTAAACGAAGTGACTGTGTCAAGCAGGACACTACTAATGCCGTATCCGAACATTACGGGTTTGTTTTTCCTACTCATCCGCAATTAACTTACATGTTTCTGCATTTGGAGCTAGCTGCCATTCATGACACCAACTATAAATTTTGTCTAAGTCATTTTGTATCCTCTTGTAGTCACTCAACTTCGACACCTTACCGTACACCACAACATCATCAGCAAATAATCACAGGTCCTATAACGTAATAAGACGTTGAGCCACTCACATATCTGTGAACCTGTTCCATATGCTCGCACCTTCTTTAGCAGCCTGCAACGGGGCACCGTGTCAAACAATACAGTGAAATTAACAATTTACACCCAAAAACTCACTTTCCACTAGAAATAAAATCAGACAACGCACCAATTTTTTTTGGATCTCGCCGTACAAAAAGTAAACAACAATCATTACTTCACAATATTTAGGACACTAGCAACTACGAACACCACCATTCACAATCTGTCGAACCACGCATTCACACACAAGCAAGCAAGCATCAGATTCATGCTCCACAGATTACACAGAACACCCTTAAGGAAACACAGCTACACACGGTAACTAAACACAATAAAACAAATAGCAGTGGAAAGGGGAATGATACCCATATGATTGGGAAACTAGACGAACAGATATATACACGGCAATGGAGTGAACAGGCCCTGTACATACAAGACATTAACACAGAAGAACACACCAGTCCCGGCGGAGGTTCGAGTCCTCCCTCGGGCATGAATGTGTGTGTTTGTCCTTCAGGTTAAGTAGTGTGTAAGCTTAGGGGCTGATAACCTTAGCAGTTAAGCCCCATGAGATTTCACACACATTTGAACATTTTGAAGAACATAACACGCACACAGTGAACATATGCAAGACACAAATCAGCAACAACATACACACAAAACTAAGTGGCTCATACTCACCTACAATAATAAAATTGTTCAGAGAATAGACAACATATTAAAGAAACAACGATTTCGGATAGGATACAAGACAGACAACATAACACAGAAAATTCTCAGAATACGGGAAACACCGACAGATCAGGCATAATATTAGCTCACATACAACGTTTGTCAGTCAGTATACATAGGACAAACATGCAGATATTCAGAATACGTCAGAGTTCTAAAAAGTAACAGCGCCCATAGCACGTTTCCTAGCCACCTAACAGCCCAAAACTACAGTGGTGGAAATCAGTATAAAGGCATGGATATTTGTAAGAAAATTAACACTGTCGGCTGAATAGTTGTGCACAGTATATATGCAATAGTATGTGATCCAGTATGCTGGCCTATGCAGTGAAATGGTACACTATGTGATCAAAAGTATTCCGATACCTGGCTGAAAAAGTCTTGCAAGTTCGTCGCGACATCTATCGGTAATTCTGGAACTCAATATGGTGTTGGCCCATCCTTAGCCTTGATGACAGCTTCCACTCAGGTGATGGAATGTTTCTTGGGGATTGGCACCCCATCATTCACGGAGTGCTGCGCTGAGTAGAATTATCGATGTCGGTCGGTAAGGCCCGGCACGAAGTCGGCGTTCCAAAACAACGCAAAGGTGTTCTATAGGGTTCAGGTCAGAACTCTGTGCAGACCAGTCCATTACAGGGATGTTATTGTCGTGTAACCACACCGCCACAGGCCGTGCATTATGAATACGTGCAGTCGCAATCCCCGAATTGCTCTTCAACAGTGGGAAGCAACATGGTGCTTAAAACATCAGTATAGGCCTGAGCTGTGATAGTGCCACGCAAAACAACAAAGGGTGCAAACCCTCTCCATAAAAATCACGACCACACCATGACACTACTGCCTCCGAATTGTACTGTTGGCACTATACACGCTGCAGATGACGTTCACTGGGCATTCGCCATACTCGTACTCTGCCATCGAATCGCCACACTATGTACCGTGATTCGTGACTCCACTCAACGTTTATCCAATCGTCCAATGTTTACGCCCCTTACACGAAGCGAGGTGTCGTTTGGCATTTACCGGCGTGATGTATGGCTTATGAGCAGCCGCTCGACCATGAAATCCAAGTTTTCTCACCTCCCGCCTGACTGTGATAGTACTTGCAGTGGATCCTGATGCAGTTTCGAATTCCTGTGTGATGGTCTGTAAAGATGTCTGCCTATTACACATTACGACCCTCTACAACTGTCGGTCGTCTCTGTCAGTCAACAGACGAGGTCGGCTTGTACGCTTTTGTGCTGTACGTGTCCCTTCACGTTTCCACTGCATTATCACATCGGAAACAATGGACCTAGGGAGGTTTACGGGGTGGAAATCTCGCGTACGGACGTATGACACAAGTGACACCCAATCACCCGACCACATTCGAAATTCGTGAGTTCCGCAGAGCGCCCCAATCTGCTCACTCACGATGTCTAATGACTACTGAGGTCGCTGATATGGAATAACTGGCTGTAGGTGACAGCACAATGCACCTAATATGAAAATCGTACGTTTTTGGGGATGTCCGGATACTTTTGACTGCATAGTGTATCTCATTTTATGCCAGTAGTACAGTACACATTAAGACATCAACGATTCAGGTGGTAGAGGGTTAAAATCAGTATAAAGACAGTCGGCTCTGTGTGGTGTTAGTGCGTGCGTATGTGCCATTAGAGCAGATAGAAAACAGACACCATTAGTGACAGTGCGTGACGTGGACATATACCACGATTGCGACAACGACACGCGGATGATAATTAGCATAAGAAAAAAGCAAAAATTGGTGCTTACTTGGAAATAGGATACTCTAATCATTAAATCACCAAGAAGTTGAACCATTCAAGTAAGGTGACTGATTATTCGTTAGTCTGGGTGCGCGATTTCGACAGAGCGTAAAATATGAGGTAACTGGAAAATTATTTGAGGTACTGTAAAGGTTCCTTTTGCGCAAAGCAAGGGCCACATACCGTTATTATAGTGACAACGCAAAAGTAAAAGGATATGCCAAAGCTAAACATAAGGAACAGCGAATATATGCGCGGAATGTCTTGGCACAACAAAATTACGTTTAAACATAAAGTGATGTGTTAACCCTTTAATCAAATTCACATTAACATCGTTTAGTTGCAGTGATAGTTTGCAGATGATGATGTACAAATGGTCCTGCATAAGCGTATAATGTAAAATTAAGGTAATTACAAAAACAAACAAAATTGTTCTAAAAGGTCTAATTTTCGTAGATTAGTTACCACTTAAAATATGTTCACATTTCATAGATTCGCATAGAGAAAACTCACCGATGATGGCACAGAGGTGCTGAAACGTGTCTGAGTCACATGGAAAACAGTGTTTTGTGTAACAGGCGGACCTTACATCCAATAATATTAATATACACGATAAGTAAATGTCTCGCTAATTTCCATAACTCCTCTTAATGGCGGAGGGTTTACCATCCGAAATGCATGGAACAATGAAAATATAGTAAATTGTGACTGGTTTTAGTACTTTATTGTTTCATTTGAAATTCGTAACAGTCACCGCAAAGCCTAACCTAAAGTGTTCGCATTTAAAGAAAATCACGAAAATAAAGTTCCAAATCTAAAATTTCTCTCGAAATTTAGAATATATTTCAGTTGTGCGATATGCATTTGTCATTTCGGTATGGTAAAATTAAGGACATTGCGTACTATAATAACTCCAGGCATTTACGTACAAAAATGTGTGCTGTTTCCCGTATGATGCATACGACTTCCATAGAAAATGATTTCATTTTCTAATTGTCTGTCGGAATTGCAAGGAGTTTGCAACACAGAAACTGAGATGGACACTCCATATGCTGATACATTTTCTATTCTAATGTTACTCCAACTGAAATTCTGGCTAAAATACTTCTAATTACGAGAGATTAATCGTAGTATGAGAGTGATATAGTTTTTGCAGTGGAATGCTTAACTTTGAACCGTCGAATCTACTCCACCAGTAACGTCCATTAAAGGATATATATTGCAGATTTGCCTGGATTTGTGACGTGATGAAAATTTGGATGTAAAAATGATATTTTTGAACCCACTGATGAATCCTTTTAACAGCAGATGTATTTTCCGTTAGCATTTACAAAGACGTTCACACATATGACTGACAAAATCGCAACTGTAACAGATTTAGCGTCATTACATTGGCCATACTGCGACTGACTTCAAATGTTTTGCACCGCTCAATGTAAACTCTATCTTAACAATGTACGTTCTTTGGCCTGTTGTCAAAAACAATTACATTTCTGATTTATAATGAAAACTTGATGATTTACAACAAACTGTTAATACGGTTTTAAAGACAATAAATGATGATTCATTCTTAATACGCTTCTAAATATTGTTCTTTTGACTTTTATGTGAAAATGTTGTTATCAAGTTACAATAACAATACCTATCGTAAAATCTTTAATTACATGTTGATTTCACGTTGGATTTTATTCATCACTTTAACTGCGCTACAGTACAAAATGCCAAAACCGAATTTCATGTTGCCGGCCGAAGTGGCCGTGCGGTTCTGGGCGCTGCAGTCTGGAACCGCGAGACCGCTACGGTCGCAGGTTCGAATCCTGCCTCGGGCATGGATGTGTGTGATGTCCTTAGGTTAGTTAGGTTTAACTAGTTCTAAGTTCTAGGGGACTAATGACCTCAGAAGTTGAGTCCCATAGTGCTCAGAGCCATTTGAACCATTTTTTTGAATTTCATGTTAAAGTTCTGTATGATAATTCCGTAGTATCCACATGACTGAAAATCAATTGTGTCCACATCAGAATGTTCGAGAATCGTTAGTGAAAATGTTAACTACGACTGATCTTACTTGTTTTTCGTCACTGATACGGTACATAAAGTGCGCAAGTCACGTTAAATACATCAGATGACTGATAAATGTTCCGAAAGTCTGTTTTTAGGTAAGGAGGTACTTACAAATTTTGCTAATTAATTATTGGTTCAATTGCAACTTAGATATTTCTCCTAACATTTCTATGGGAGTGTAATAATGCAATCACGAGAATGAAATTATAAATTTTGCTGAAATTTACGGCAGTATGTTAGTTAATTCACAACACCAGCTTTTCTAACTAATCATAACTTTCTGTCAATTATAGTTAGGTGGTCTGGAATAGTGTTAATGATGTTGATTCGGTGTATAAATGAACCATACAGCTTAATTTGCTGATAGAAACGAAAACCATGCTTTATAACTCTTCTCCATAATATATTGAAGGCTAATATACAATCTGATAAGCTTTTAGTGGTATCGAAGCATTCATTATCTACCCTATAATCAGTCTATTACACTATCCAGATATTCGTCCAATATTAAGAACGTGACTGTACAGGCCTGTGGAGTCGTAGCTTCGCATGGAAGGGTATCGACGTCAGTGCGTGTGTCTTAAGTCACACCACTGTACAAACAGGTACTCCCTAGTCCGAAGACATCCCTATCACGGATGTTTGACGGATGGTAACGGGTTCCGGCTTCTCTCCAAATCAAAACACGTCTTCTGTCACTTTGCAAGCTAAACCAGGACTCATCCGTGAAGAGAATGGTCTGTCACTGATCTGCATTCCAGTGTACGTGTTGGCGTGCCCGCTACCAACACTCCCTCTTGTGATGATATGTGTGTGGTACACACATGGTTGCTGGCCTCGCAATACATGGCATCTCCGTGAAGCCTTCTGCGCACAGTACTGTATGATACCACCATTGTGGTGCTTGCAACAAAGGAACGCCGTAGCTGAACTGGGGTCGTGATCCTATTCCATCTTTTCTTTATTTTAACATTAATGCGTTCTTTCACTTTAGGAATTATCGTCGTGTTGCAAAGACAAATCGTGCATTACTCACTATAGAACATGAACTTGGGGAAGTTGGAATTAACAGTTAATTGATTTTCTAGCAGCTATAGGAACATCAGAACGAAATATAAAACAAAATTTAAGAGTATTTAAGAAATAAGACATTATAGACTATCATAGTGTCAAGGTGCATTTACATCTAAATCTACATGAATACTCTACAATTCATAATTAAGTGCCTGGCAGAGGGTTCATCGAACCATCTTTTAACCTACTTTTCTACCGTTCCACTCTCTAACAGAGCACGTAAAAAAGAACACTTACGTCATTCAGTGCGAGCTCTGATTTCTCTTATTTTATTGTAATGATCATTTCTCTCTGTGTAAATGGTCGCCAACAAAATATTTTCACACGCTGAGAAGAAAATTTGTGACTGAAATTACATGAGAAGGTCCTGCCGCAGTGAGAAACGTCTATGTTTCAATGATTGTTATCTCAATTTGTGTATCATATTCGTGGCATTCTTTCCCTTATTTCGCGATAATACAGTACGAGCTGCCCTTCTTTGAACTTTTTCGATATTCTCAGTCAGTCCTATCTGATGTGGATCCCATACCGCACAGCGGTACTCCGGAAGAGGGAGGACAAGCGTAGTGTAAACAGTCTCTTTCGCAGACCTGTTGCGTTTTCTGTGTTCTGCCAACAAATGTCAGCCTTTGGTTTGTTTTTCCCGAAGTATTATCTATGTTAACGTCCAATTTCGGTTATTCGTAACTGTAATCGCTAAGTACTCGTATCTGTTTGAATTTTCAACCTTTAGGTTTGTGTGATTTATCGTGTAACTGAAATTTAGGGGACTCCTTTTAGTACTCATGTGGATGACTTTTCACTTTTGATTATTTAGAGTCAATTGCCACTTTTTGCACCACACAGATATCTTGTCTAAATCGTCTATCAATTCGTTTTGATCATCTTATGACTTTAAAAGACGATAAATGACAACATTATCGGCAAACAATCCGAGAGGGCTGCTCAGATTTTCTCCTAAATCGTTTGTGTGGATCAGGAACAACATAAGGCTTTTAACACCTCCTTGGGGAACGCCAGATATTACTTCTGTTTTAGTCAAGAACTTTCGGTCAGTTTTTACGAACTGTGACAGGAAATCACGTATCTTCTCACACATCTGCGACGATCCTCCATATGCATACAATTTAATGAGAAGTCGCATGGGAGGAACGGTGTCAAAAGCCTTCTGGAAATCTAAAAATATGGTATCAGTTTGATACCCCCTGTCGACAGTATTCATTTTTTCGTGAGAACAAAGAGCTAGTCGTATTTCACAAGAACGATTTTCATTGACTACACTGTAATGTACGTTTGCTGCTTCTTCCGATTATTTTCGTATTTATCAGTAATAGGATAACTACAGCAATGCGTTTGACAAGAATGAATCGTCCATACTATACTATGTTAGTACATTCCATTGCAGTTCTCCGTTCCTGTGTCTTGCCAACGATCCTCTTCATTCCACATCATCGATGGTCTGCCTTATACACTCATTTCAATGTTTGCCTCTGCAAAGCTTTCCTTCCACCATCCCTTAATTGGAGTTTTCAACGACGACTTCATGTCGTAAGGTGTGCCCAAAAATAACGTTTGCCCAGTCAAAAACGTTTCAGACCGAAGCCGTATCTGCAGACGCCCCTGACAGCGGTAGGATACCAACCTGGTAGTCGCCCGCCATACGGCCTAGCAACCAGGAGTAATTACCTGGGGAGACAATTATTTCCATAGTTGGATTTCCGGGAATCCTTTGTTTATCAACTGCGTCACTCTCACAGCACAGCGACATGTCGGTGATATTCTACGCCCGTACTGTTACCCTTTGTGTTTAAACCATGCTGAGCTTACATTCCAGCCAGATAATGCCTACCCGCAAACGGCGAGAGTCTCTATTGCTTGTCTAAGCTCTTCACATCAGAGCCGTCCAACGCTGTCCACTTCATTCATACCCTGGCATTCCCGACGACTTGTTCACTCTCACACCCAGGTTAATTAATTTGTTGAAAAAACACGGACTTGAAGGTTTAATCGTGTCTTATATGTATATTATATAAAATCACTTGCCTTGTATCAACTGTATATTGTATAAAATCACCATACGATTAAATAAATAAATAAACATCAGAGTCCGAACTATAGTCCTTTTCACAAATATGGAATTGTTTGTTACGTACAAATAGCGCAAAAAAGCGTCATTAGTTTCTGTGTGATATTGTTCTGCAGCACTAATGTCAGAATATAATACTCAGCGTACCCTTTAATTGCGTTCATTCTCCAGAGTTATTGCTCTTTGTGTGAAACCTCACTGGTTTAGGGAAACTAGCTATTCCTGTGGGTCACAATCCAACTCGAGGAAATCGGTTTTCCTTACAGTTTCTTCGTACACAAGTGGTGTCCTCATATGTGGCACTAGAAACTACGGAGAACTTCTTTCTGATATACCGTAAGTGTCTTTCCGGCAGTGTAAGTACATGTTATTTCGTTTCAGTACCGACGGTGTTAGATAAGAGAACCACACTTATTCAAATATCCCCTCCTATTATGCTGTGATGGAATTAATTTCTTAAAGTAACGTTGAGTTTCTTCCCCAAGTGCAGAGAACATCTTCAAGGGTGTCTGTAGCTTCTGTGAGTGTCCGATTCACACCCTGGGACGCCACTGTCTGCAGTAAATGTTTCTCTCTGCGTTCTGTCGCAAAGAGACGTCACTTCATATGTTTTTAAAACTTGAGTGCATTGGGCCGTTGTTGTTTGCCTCATCCGTTGTTGCTATTGTCCAACGATGGAAACCTGGTACACATCTTTTTTAGCACCGGCAGCCAGATGCCATTCCATCACGCAACCTCCTTCATCCACATAAAATTATTGGCGTGTTTAATAATGTCTATCACTTCTCCGTGTAGCGTACTGTAACACCTGTTCTTGGGAGCAGGCGAATCATGAACAACGTTTGCCCTCGTCCCGGATAAAGACGCGTGACCGGTAGCGCTTGGGAATTGTCGAACGAAACAGCGAGTCAGTGCTAGCTGCCGAAAAGGCTATGCTTAGCTCCAAATGTTCCAGAGAACCAGGGTTGCCCAAGTACTATTGTCTACGTCATATCACTATCGACAGTAGTATCCTTCGCAGCTGATGACGAAAATTTCTTCAAATGGCTCTAAACACTATGAGACTTAACATCTGAGGTCATCAGTCCCCTAGACTTAGAACTACTTGAACCTAACTAACCTAAGGACACCACACACATCCATGCCCGAGACAGGATTCGAACCTTTGACCGTAGCAGTAGTGCGGTTCCGTATTGAAGCGCCTAGAACCGCTCGGTCACAACGGCCAGCGAAAATTTCTTCCATAAGCAGAATTCGCATCTGTTATCTCAGAGTGAACTAAATGTGTTATCGATATCCGTTGCAGAGGTGAGTCTAGAGCAGGGATGGCGAATCTTTGTACATCTACGAGCCATTTTTTTTCCAAAGAAACATTTAATACGGTCATGGCGTGCCATCGAACTAATCGAAGAACTGAATGTTAATACCGTGTATTACTTCTCTTTTCTTGCTTCTTTTGTGCATGTTTATGCGCATTATGGTGTATAATTGCACGCATATTTTAAGATTTGATAGTGCATACATATTTGGGCTTTACTGATTAATGTAAAAGAAGTAAATACTTTCATATATATGCTTCTCATTTTCAACCAGTATTAGGCCTTACAGCAATTACAAAATAAACAATTTTTAGTTTTTCTTAATGAAAGAAAAATTAATGTGATTTCTGCTGTTGCAAATTCGATCGTACGTATTTTGTATTAGTTGCATATTTTGTAAATTTTAACAGAATTTAAGCTGAACTCGATTCATCTGACAAACCGTTTCTTAGCGACTGTTTAAAATTATTCATTTCAGAAAGTAATGACTCACAGGCACATGTACGCAGATGAAGATATTGTCAAGACAACAAGCACCAGCCTCTTTAGACAGTTATGTGCAGGAAACATAATTCCACGTTTCTGCGATTTTAATGTCGGCATTTTTGCCCATATTGACTGATCGCCTTACTAATTTGTTTTCTTCCAGTTCTTTTCTTGTTTCATTAAATTTTTGAGTCCATACTGAACTAGCCGGGAAACTAACCAGCTGCATTTCAATTCCTTCAATTTTCATCTAATCAAATTTAGACAAATTCAGTTGATCCAAAGAAGTAACATATGGATGCATACCAAATTTAAATGTTTCCGACAATTCTTTGAACAGTGAAAATCTCGATGAAAATCCTTCGATTGAAGATCTATTACCGCAGAAAATTCCTCAGTGATATTTTCCTGGGCTGGCTTTTCGTTTAAGTCCATATCGTTGGGAATTTTTTTCAAATTCGGGGAACACTTGTAGTTTTCAGCAACACTGACGTTATTAAAAACTTGCTATTTATCATCAAAAGCTAGTTTGCAAACAATATCTTCATTAGAAATCAGCAGTTTAGTCTCAAGAGCGCCAATATCTATCATAAAAATAACTGTTTTGATTGTGTCTTGAAGCTTCACGTTCAGATAATTGAAATGCTGACACATGACTGTAAAAAACATCAGTTTGTAAGCCACATAATAAATTTTAACTATGAATATTGCATAGTTTTTCTCTCATTTTGTACCACTAGCCTGATTTCTTCCAAACAATCCACAAATCTTAGAAACACGTTGCCTCTGCTCAACCAGCGAACATTGTTATACATCAGTAAGACATTGTACATGGAGATGACTCCATCTAACAACGTTTCGAACTTTCTTTTATTAGAACCTTGTGACGATATAAGGTTCACCATTTCTGTGACAACGGCCATTATATTATCTAGGGAACCGAAACCACACTTTGTACACAAGGCTTGTAGGTATATGATGCAGTGGAATTGAAGAATAAATGTCCAATGTAAGCTTGTAATAAACTAATAAGACCATTTTTCTCGCCGTATTGGGAGGACCGACATTCATTATGGAAACAGTTTTGCTTTATATCTATTTCTCTTTCAGTAAGCGAATTTTTAATAGTCGTACATATATCTTTGATGTGATCAACTGTCTTAACTTTATTTTCAAACTCTTCAAAAGGTGATGAAGCACAGGCTAACCGGGCTTTCTTCAAACATTTCCCGTTGCCTAAAGGTTTGCCATGCCACGCAATGACGTTTGCAGCCGAGAAACTTGCGGCACCGGTATGACAATCCTTGCCAGCATACTTAATCACAGATGTCGAGTGCCTATTTCCATATTAAATGGTACATGCAATGAATTCATCTTGCTCTGGTTCATTCTTTTGACAAAGACGTTCGTGATTTCTTTCATACTGCTGTTTTAAAGACGGTGTTTTACATTCCACTGTCACGCAACATAAAACACACACCACTTTATTGCCTTTATTAATCATGCCATCACTCAGTCCACCAAGTTTAAACTTTACTTGAACTTTTTGTTTCTTTGCCAGATTAGTCATGTTGAATAATATTCACAAGTTTTAAAATGGTACTAACTATGTGTAATTGCGGCACCCAAAATAAGCGCACAACAAACAAAATTAAACAGGTGAACAGTGTTTCACAGCAACAATTTGGCAGTACTGAACTGGTTGGTAGAGGTCGGAAGTCATCGTTGTTGGAACAGCTGCCAACCTATGCGATCTACCATTCGATGACGGTGTATCATTACTAATGTATATGAGTACACTGTGACACAAAATGAGTGAGAATGAAGAAACATATGTCATCTACAACTTCTATGAAGCCCGTTAATAATTATCTCTGGTACTATGACTTCAAATGCAGGTGAATAAATAATTTTTTTCGGTTAGGTGTGCCTACCTAAATTCCTTATTTAATACCGTGCCCAAATTATTTGTTCGCGTGCTATTAATGACATCCCTGGTCCAGAGAAACCATATTTTCTCTTTATGCGTATTACTAATAACAGAAAAGAAGTCACAGTAATCTGGATCAAAGGCCACATCGGCATCGGCAGCAACAATCAGAGCGATCAACTGGCTAAACAAGGTGAAGCTTCAGGAACCGAATGCCAGTCAAAGGCACCGTGCACAGGCTTTTATACGACGACTTAAAAGGACGATGCGAATAATGTGGGACGAGGAATGGAGAACAAGAACCAACATAAAGGCTCAAATGGCTCTAAGCACTATGGGACTTAATATCTGAGGTCATCAGTCCACTGGACTTAGAACTACTTAAACCTAACTAACCTAAGAACATCACACACATCCATGCCCGAGGCAGCAGCGCGGTTCCAGACTGAAGCGCCTAGAACCGCCCGGCCACAGCGGCCGACCAACGTAAAGGAAAACATAACAGAATGATATAGCCTGTGATCCCAGAAACTCGTTACTATATGAAGCACATAGTTACATTACCACTGCATGATTGAAATGATTGTTTTAAAAAATACTTCCACCTCCTATTTGTACTTGTGGAGTAGACGAAGACATGTACCATGTAATATTAGTACCAACAGTACAACATCACCTGAAGCGCCCTGCCTCTCCTGGGCTCCTAACCATATCGGTTGGACCCTATATCACTCGAAAAACATGACCTGGTCACTTGAGTCCCGATTTCAGTTGGTAAGAGCAGATGGTATGGTTCGAGTGTAAAGTAGCCCACACGAAACCATGGACACAAGTTGTCAACAAGACAGTATGCAATTTGGTAGTGGCTCCACAATGGTGTGGGCGGTGTTTAACGGATTGGACTGGGTCCTCTGGTCCAACTGAAGCGATCGTTGACTGGAAGTGATTATGTTCGGCTACTTGGAGACCATCTGTAGCCATTCATGGACTTTATGTTATGGACGACAATGCGCCATGTCAGCGGGCCACAGTTGTTCGCGAATGGTTTGAAGAACATTCTGAACAATTCGAGCAGATGATTTGGCCACCCAGATCTCCCGACATGAATTCCATCAAACATTTATGGGACATTATCGAGGGGTCAATTCGTGCACAAACTCCTTCACCAGTAACACTTCCGCAATTATGAACGGCTATATAGGCAGCATGGCTCAATATTTCTTCAGGGGACGTACACCGACTTGCTGAGTCTATGTCACATCGAGTTGCTGCACTACGCAGGTCAAAAGAAGGTCCGATACGAAATTAGAAGGTACCCCCTAACTTTCGTCATCTCAGTGTATAAACTCGCATACACAGCTGTCAGGCAGTTAGAAGTGTCTATATTATAAGGTTTTTTTTCGAGGGGATACAGAGCCGAAAGAAAGAATCTCATTGCCTGAAGGATGGGTTCCAATTACCTAATAGGTCAGAAGACAATCTGCCACAAAGTGTAGCGCATATGTACAAGGTTTTTTAGTTCGAAAGAATACTTCTGACATTGTGGCTGAATTTAATCAAATTTTTTACATAGATAAAGGAGGTACCGCATCACAGCTGATACCTCATGACGGAACCACAAGTAAGGATAGTCGCTGCCTGAAGCAGCGACGAGTGAGAGATGCCGGCGTAGACACGACGTCAAGAAATTCCGTACGCCGCCGCTGCTATTGGAAGATTTCTTACTTCAGAGCGCAGCGCCGCTCAGCCCACTTTGCAATCATCTCTTACGACGACAACATCGTTTTAGCCACATCCAGCTCCGCGAGTTGTATTAGAACTCAGAACTGCATCAAAGTTAATAGTCAACTGTCCATTGAGAAAAGAGACTATCCTTCTGAACTTTATAAGTGATACAGCGACAGTATCAAATACATGGCCATTCCTGTGGACATGGACTGTTTCCAAGTTAAGTATTTCAGATTGTTCAAGTTTTAATAAAGCGATCTAATATTTTGTGTGTGTTAAGTATCCACTGGACTTCTTTCAGAAGCAAATCTAGGCTAGGCTAGAACCCAGTACAGTGTAGGGATGGGAAAAACCGACCGGTTGAAAACCGATACCGGTTTTTAGTTCTGAATAATCTGTATTGTTCGGCGTAATAGGTGTTTTTATTTTTTTCTAATAATCCCCGATTACAACATGATTTTTGTGCAGTGTTTCAAGAAGTTGAAATCACTAGGAGAAAACTGGTGATTTCTTTGTAGTAGACGACTACTTAGCAGCGAACGGTTGACGGACTAAGTTTTCTTTTATTTGCCTATTCAATCTAATATATTGATTCTATGTATCTTGAAATGGAGGGAGTCAATTTGTTTTTCAATTTTTGTTCTAGTTCTACGTTTCTTACAGAAAACAATAGGTATAAAAAACCGAAGATCGGTTTTTCCAGAAACTGGTTATATTGAGCAGTTTTAACAGTCCAGTCGAACTGGCGTTGAAGAAAATCTACATGGCCGAAAATCGGTTGCTTCAGCGATAACCGCCATCCTTACTACAGTGCCATCGTGAATGTTTCAAGTATTTTTTCGCCCGAGGCAACATTTATAAAAATTATACCAGTTTTACTATTAATGGATTTAAATGTTGATCTGCTGGAATTATATTTTCCTTGTGACGTATGAGTCTCAACCTTATCTTTTATAATGATGGAAGCTAAAGAAGTGAATTAAAATTTGTGCCACTGTCACGATTTAAACCCAGGACTCCTGCTTACAAGACAGATGTGCTAATCTTTACACCTCTATAGCAGTATGGCTAGTACAGCAATGCCGACTACCGTAGTTAAATTCCCTTGTGGCCGAGCGATTCTAGACGCTTCAGTCCGGAACCGTGCTTCTGCTACGGTCGCAGGTTCGAATCCTGCCTCGAGCATGGATGTGTGTGATGTCAGGCTAGTTAGGTTTAAGTAGTTCTAAGTCTAGGGGACTGATGACCTCAGATGTTAAGTCCTGTAGTGCTTAGAGCCATTTGAACCATTTTCCAGTTCCCTACCTTCTTCTAACGATTTACGAAGGGGAAAAAGGACTGAAAGCCTGAATTGAAGTTTGTATTAGGGATGAAATTGGGGTAGAGTAACCCGTGAAAGTGTATTAGCCATGCTTCTACAGTGTTGTAATAGTTAGCACCGCTGTGCACTATGCAGGAGCCCTCGGTTCAAGTCCAGCTATTTGTACAAATTTTAATTCATTTCTTCAGCTTACATCATTATCAGAGGATTTAAATGTTGTACGTAGATGTTGCACACAGATGTTGTTACCAGTATACTAGTATGCATAAATTATGGTTGGCTGATAGTCATGAAAACAAAAGCCAATAAAGAAATACTAATAATATGATCCATGGTTTCGCTTTTTGCTAATCAGACTTCTACGTGTGGACGCACATGTAATTATCAAGACATCGGATGTCGCGGAAATGTTATCAGCAAGCCGGCAGTTGCATCGGCAGTGGCCGGCGGGGTGCTGGCCGAGATAAGCGCGGCTGGCGCCTGCAGGCGCGTCCCAGCCTTGGCCGTGTCGCGGCCGCCGCCGTAGCCGGCTGTGTTTACAAACACTGGTGTACGTGTTTGGCGATATGCTGGCTGCGGCGCTTGGCGCAGCTCCCCGCCTCTCATCTCCCGATATTTCTCTCTATTGCCCATTGATGTCGTGCCAGGGGTGCTGGACGTAGTGTTCTGTTGGCACTGAAGTGTTCTGGCATGCGACTTATTGAATGGCCCCGCTCTCCGTGCACCTCGCCAACGGAATCGCTGCCACCTCACGCATTCCTCCCTCTTCAGACAGAAGCAGTGCGTTGCCAGTGCCCGTCCTGGGGACTTACCTGACAGGCGAAGACGATTGTTTGTTCACGAAATCACCTAATTCTATACTTGGCTCGTCTAAATGCAGTGTTGCCTATTTATCGCGTACGGGAATCTACTTGAATAGCGGTTGGATAATCTCCTACTTCACATGGTAATGCTGCTAGAGAAGTAGACCAACAAAGTCTGATACACCAAACGTATTCGCAGTTGCGAATATGGACAAACATCAGCTGTAGAATGGAACGACGACAATGAAAATTTGAGCCGCCCAGGGACTCGAACCCGTATTTCCCGTTTATCACGAGCGGTCGCCTTACCATTTAGCTATCCGTGCATCCAAACTTCCATATGTTGTCAACCACGTGTCGATAACCTGTACTTCGACACCCATTATGTATATTCCCGTATAGGCGAGGCATTTTACTTGAAAGCCACTTGGGCGGTATAGGCGGAGAAATATGATACTGCAGTGCCTATAATATCTTGTAGCCGGCCGCTGATGGCCGAGCGGTTCTGGCGCTACAGTCTGGAACCGCGCGACCGCTCCGGTCGCAGGTTCGAATCCTGCCTTGGACATGGATGTGTGTGTTGTCCTTAGGTTAGTTAGGTTTAAGTAGTTCTAAGTTCTAGGGGACTTATGACCTCAGCAGTTGAGTCCCATAGTGCTCAGAGCCATTTGAACCATTTTTATAATATCTTGTATAACAGAGTCTGAGTGCTGGTTTCCTATAAAACATGTAACGGCACGCTAGTGACCGAACTCTTCATATCTCGTATCGAAACACAATTTTGTATAAATTCATTGCGATTATTAGCCCTTATGTCCGCCCCCGATAGCTGAGTTATCAACGCGACTGAATGACAATCCTAAGGGCCCGAGTTCGATTCCCAGCTGGGTCGGAGATTTTCTCCGCTCAGGGTTCAAATGGTTCAAATGGCTCTGAGCACTATGGGACTTAACTTCTGAGGTCGTCAGTCCCCTAGAACTTAAAACTACTTAAACCTAACTAACCTGAGGACATCACACACATCCATGCCCGAGGCAGGATTCGATCCTGCGACCGTAGCAGTCGCACGGCTCCAGACTGTAGCGCCTAGAACAGCTCGGCCACTCCGGCCGGCTCCGTTCAGGGACTGCGTGTTGTGTTGTCCTAATCAACATCATTTCATTCTCAGCGACGCACAAGACGCCGAAGTGTCGTCAAATTGAAAGACTTGCACCCGACGAATGGTCTACACGACGAGAGGGCCTAGCCACACGACATTTACATTTGTTTTATTTAGCACGTATTAAAAGCAAGAATTGAAGCAGTAACAGAATATTATACAGGGTGAACCTCAATAAAACCGACAAGCTGAAGGGACGGATTCCTGGCTGGAAATGGTGAAAAAAAGGTCTATTAACATATGTCCTGCCCGCATCTCGTGGTCGTGCAGTAGCGTTCTCGCTTCCCACGCCCGGGTTCCCGGGTTCGATTTCCGGCGGGGTCAGGGATTTTCTCTGCCTCGTGATGGCTGGGTGTTGTGTGCTGTCCTTAGGTTAGTTAGGTTTAAGTAGTTCTAAGTTCTAGGGGACTTATGACCACAGCAGTTGAGTCCCATAGTGGTCAGAGCCATTTGAACCATTTTGAACATATGTCCGGAAATGGGCGATGTGCGTGCAAAGACAACAAATCGCCAGGAACACAGTACAGAATTGCATCGATCAACGTCACAACAGGTGGTCAAACTAGTCTCCACAGGACTGCAGGTGACTGGGATGCTAGCGGTTGTCAGCCAGGATACACATAACCGTACTTTGGTTTACACCATGTTGGCGTGCTACTTGCCTGGAACTTATACTAGGTTTCGTCTCAATATCCTGCCGAACCCGGTCCTCCAAATCTGGTGTACCCACAGTCCGCCGCCTCCCTGCATGTTCATCCGTCTGAAAGGATCCATGATCAAACAAACAGCCAAAAACGGTTTGAAAAGTTGTTTGATACAGTTGTTGTCTCTGCTTGTTCTCGACATGAATACCGGACCATTCAGCTGCTTATAGCACGCTGCGTCTAGCACACAACCTGCAGCACATGGTCTGAGGAACTGTCAGTGCCTACTACAGTGGCAACGGTATATTTCCGGACATATGTTCATAGGGCCTTTTTTCTCTGTTTCCAGTCAGGAATCCGTCACTACAGTTTGTCGGTTTTATTAACATTCATCCTGTGTAAATAGTAAGTACACAAATTTGTAGTAAATTATTTTAGTATAGTTATTTATTTATTGATAATATGTTCAACACAGACTGAAAAACCCATTCGCATTCGGGAGGACGACGGTTCACTCCCGCGCCCGGCCATCCTGATTTAGGTTTTCCGTGATTTCCCTAAATCGCTCAAGGCAAATGCCGGGATGGTTCCTTCGAAAGGGCACGGCTGACTTCCTTCCCCGTCCTTCCCTAATACGATGAGACCGATGACTTCGCTGTTTGGTCTCTTCCCCCAAACAACCCAACCCAACCCATAGAACTCACAATACGGATAAAAATTATAGTAAGATGTAGAGAAACAAACAAGGTGTAATAAAACCTTCGGCTTTCTGTATAGCTTAATCGGATGCGGTATGAATGTGGTCAGCATTTCGCTCCCCCGGTCGTTGCCTGGTTTTTGAAACAAGGTACAAAGGCATGCCAAATTAAACTTTCTCGCAAATATCCCACCAAACACTGCTCTTAATATCAGCCAACGAGTGTTCAACGGATTAATGAAGATTTTCTTATGTGCGAGGGGTGTTCAATAAGTAATACAACACATTTTTTCTCGACCCCTTTAGGTTGAAAAAATTCAGAATTTGTCGTGGGACATCGTGGAATATTCCCGCATCAGCCCCTATAGTTTCATGAAGTTCTGATAGGTGGTGGCGCTATAGGCAGCCTTCAAAATGGCATCTGTAGCGGAGGAGCGTTCCAAGCAGAGAGATGTAACTGAGCGTCACAGATATTCATATGTGCTTGCAGAATGTCTGTGGAGACCTGGAAGTGAATAAAAGCGCGGTGAGTCGTTGGGCGAGGCGTATGTCATCATGGCAACAAGGTCGTGCAGATCTGTCCCATGTTCCGCGTGCCGACTGGCCGCATGCTGCCACAGCATATTGAAGAAACGATTTCAGCATGTTTGTCGCCACAAGAATGCAAACGAACTTCTCATTATCCATGACGAATCAAGGTCTCAAAGAAGTCTACCCAATCGAGATGCGTTCACTAAACTTCATTGGACTGTTCTTCCTCATCTACACTACAGTCCGGATTTGGCAGCTTCTGATTTCCATCTGTTTGGCCCAATGAAGGATGCTCTCTGCCGAAAGCAGTACGTGGATGATGGGGAAGTTATTGATGCAGCAGGACATTGGCTGCGACGTCGGTCATCAGTATGGTACCATACGGGCATGGCGCAAGGCCGTCGCATTGAACGGAGATTGTGTTGAAACATAGGGATTTGTAGCCAAAAGAGTGGGGAATAATATAGTGTATTGGAATACTAAATAAAATCAAACTGCTCGCAGAAAAAAAATTATGTTGCATTACTTACTGAACACCCCTCGTATAATGGCGCGTGGTTTGTGGCATTAGGTACCTCTACAGGTTGAACGAGGCCTCATCCAGAGATGTGATAAAGTGAGAATCCGAACGCCAGATACCACTTCATTCAATAAATACCGACAGTACGGCTAACCGTAGACTACTCTGAAAGTTTTAACACAAGCACAACATAAAATTTGTAAGGAGAAAGGTCAAGGTCCTATTTTATAATTTACTGACATGACGAGCTTTTAATTCCCGCTTGTACAACCAATCATCACTCCATTTTTGTCAGAAAGTCTGCAGGAACAGCAGGCTATGCTCTTAGAGGCCACTCATTAGTAATATGTTTGGTGGCCTGCTTCACTGCAGAATGGTCGAACTGTGCTGAAGAGAGTTTCTCCCATTTATGCAACATTTCTCCGCAATTCCCAGGTACAGTTACTATACAGTTCAAATGGAACTAGCAAACAGCTGGCAGTGGTACACGGCATGTTCTGACAGTGAGAGTGGTAGTCAAGTCCCCATCGATCGTTGTCCGCAGCTCGTGGTCGTGCGGTAGCGTTCTCGTTTTCCACGCCCGGGTTCCCGGGTTCGATTCCCGGCGGGGTCAAGGATTTTCTCTGCCTCGTGACGACTGGGTGTTGTGTGCTGTCCTTAGGTTAGTTAGGTTTAAGGAGTTCTAAGTTCTAGGGGACTGATGACCACAGATGTTAAGTCCCATAGTGCTCAGAGCCATTTGAACCCATCGATCGTTGCAGGTATCTACAAGGATTTAATTCTGTCCCTGCAGATGTGCAGCTGTTGAATGGGCGTCTTTGCCGATATAAGTTATCCTGGTAATCTTTGATGCCTTGGTGAACAGGGAGGTCTTTACTGTCGGCCATTTTTGTGTATTCTAGCAAAAGTCGGGTAGGAACAGCGTAAGGTTTGATCTGACAGTTTCAGTAATAGTTCGCATTGATTATGTGTAATGTCTGTCACCTATGTTGTGCGTATGCAAGGCCACATCGTTGATTTCTGCACGACGCCGTCGTAGCAAGTTTCCGTAATTCGTTTAATGGCGCCGAGACGACAGTTAGCAAGCGACTGCCACATATTCATTTTTGATATCCTGGCTCTAAAGTATTACAAGTAACAAATCAAAAGTATTGCGTTCACTGGCCACAAGTGGGTGGTGTTACAGGGTGTGCAAAACCAGGATGTAGCTTTATGATCACAGTAACATATAAATAGCGTTGAGTTCTGAGTGGGGTCGCGGACGACCTGAAAATGTACTCAAGAGTGTACTTGACAAGACGCTGAAATTAAGGGTATCTAACTAGTTTACACAAAGTGTTTGAAGCCGGCCGGTGTGGCCGTGCGGTTAAAGGCGCTTCAGTCTGGAACCGCGAGACCGCTACGGTCGCAGGTTCGAATCCTGCCTCGGGCATGGATGTGTGTGATGTCCTTAGGTTAGTTAGGGTTAAGTAGTTCTAAGTTCTAGGGGACTGATGACCACAGATGTTAAGTCCCATAGTGCTCAGAGCCATTTGAACCATTTTTGAAAGTGTTTGAAATTATTTAATGAGCGTATGATCACACCTTTTGTAAGTAAATTCCCTAGGTATGGTACATAAGGTGTTTATTTTTAGACGTTGTCAATTAAATGCTTGTAATTTATTTATAGAACTCATAATGTATGTAGTTACTTCTTGACTCTATATGGCACCTGTTCATGAAGTACACTGACAGAAAAAAATTCGTAACACGAAGAAGGAGTTGTGCGACATAAACGAAAGTCGGTAGGCGTGCTTCTGCGTCTGAAAGATGTATATTTTAAGCGGAGATAAAGCAATTGTTTATTACCATTTCGCAATCTCCATTTTTGCATTTTCTGTACGAAATAAACTCACCCAAGTTTGATATTTACGCTCTACTTCTTTGTTGAACACTGATTCGTCCCTGTGCAGATTTCAAAAAGAACTATGTTTTTGGAAATATTTTTTAAAGGAAGTATATTCCTATAACGAACTGTGGGAGCGGCTGACTTATAAGAAGACCACAGCAATCGGATTTTCGTACTTTTTATATTTATGGCACGTGAAGTTCAAAACTCAAATATCAGTCTTCCAAAGTAGTTACATGTAACTCTCAAAAATTCTTGAGAAAATCAATTTTCAGGTTTTCCGAGCTTCCGTAATATCCTACAGCAAGGTCGTTTTGCTTATGGGCTACGTGGCTCTGTGATAGAATGCTAATATGCAACGTCTGTGGTCTGTGTTCGATTCCCAACTACCGCGAAATTTTGAACAAAGGTCCATATTCCATGAACTTTTTAGTGAACCGTAACATAGATAAGAATGAAAAAAATTCATTTCTAATGTTTTTTAAATGTTAATAATATTTTATAAAACATCGGTAATTAAGAATTTATATTTGCAATTAACACTGTATATTTTCGAAATTAGAATTATATACAGGGTGAGTCACCTAACGTTACCGCTGGATATATTTCGTAAGCCAAATCAAATACTGACGAACCGATTCCACAGACCGAACGTGAGGAGAGGGGCTAGTGTAATTGTTTAATAAAAACCATACAAAAATGCACGGAAGTATGTTTTTTAACACAAACCTACGTTTTTTTAAATGGAACCCCGTCCGTTAGTTATGTTAGCACATCTGAACATATAAACAAATACGTAATCAGTGCCGTTTGTTGCATTGTAAAATGTTAATTATATCCGGAGATACTGTAACCTAAAGTTGACGCTTGAGTACCACTCCTCCGCTGTTCGATCGTGTGTATCGGAGAGCGCCGAATTACGTAGGGATCCAAAGGGAACGGTGATGGACCTTAGGTACAGAAGAGACAGGAACAGCACATTACGTCCACATGCTAACATCTTTTTATTGGTCTTTTTCACTGACGCACATGTACATTACCATGAGGGGTTAGGTACACGTACACACGTGGTTTCCGTTTTCAATTACGGAGTGGAATAGAGTGTGTCCCGACATGTGAGGCCAATAGATGTTCAATGTGGTGGCCATCATTTGCTGCACACAATTGCAATCTCTGGCGTAATGAATGTCGTACACGCCGCAGAACATCTGGTGTAATGTCGCCGCAGGCTGCCACAATACGTTGTTTCATATCCTCTGGGGTTGTAGGCACATCACGGTACACATTCTCCTTTAACGTACCCCACATTGAACATCTATTGGCCTGACATATCGGGACACACTCTATTCCACTCCGTAATTGAAAACGGAAACCACGTGTGTACGTGTACCTCACCCCTCATGGTAATGTACATGTGCGTCAGTGAAAAAGACCAATAAAAAGGTGTTAGCATGTGGACGTAATGTCCTGTTCCAGTCTCTTCTGTACCTAAGGTCCATCACCGTTCCCTTTGGATCCCTACGTAATTCGGCGCTCTCCGATACACACGATCGAACAGCGGAGGAGTGGTACTCAAGCGTCAACTTTAGGTTACAATATGTCCGGATGTAATTAACATTTTACAATGCAACAAACGGCACTGATTACGTATTTGTTTATATGTTCTGATGTACTAACAAAACTAACGGGGTTCCATTTAAAGAAACGTAGGTTTGTGTTATAAAACATACTTCCGTGCATTTTTTTATGGTTTGTATTAACCAATTATACTAGCCCGTCTCCTCACGTTCGGTCTGTGGAATCGATTCGTCAGTATTTGATGTGGTTTACGAAATATATCCAGCGGTAATGTTAGGTGACTCACCCTGTATATTAATACCTTAAGCTGCTGAAGGGCGTTGATATATATCAACGGGGACAGGTGAAAATGTGTGCCCCGACCGGGACTCGAACCCGGGATCTCCTGTTTACACGGCAGACGCTCTACCCATCTTTTTTTTTCATTTTGTTCTATATAGTTCGTTGCGTTCGGTCTAGGTGGACATCACAAGACATCCGTTCAAGTAGATCGTTGATTCCTTGTCTCAGTTTTTTTTATTGTAGAGAGCTCTCTGACCGAACACGCTGAGCTACCGTGCCGGCGAGCCATCTGAGCCACCGAAGGCACAGAGTATAGTGTGACTGCAGGGACTATCTCGCGCACGCCTCCCGCGAGACCCACATTCTCACCTTATATGTCCACACACTTCGGACATGTCCGAAATAATAGACACCATATCCATATAAGTATACTGTATATTTTCGTACGATGTGTAATTAGAAATAAGAAGACGTGCATTTTTTATAAAAACGACAGATATCTGCTAATTAGCATACATAATATGTTTCTTATACTGAAACGACATAAGTATTTGAACTGAAGACGAAAAAGATGACTGAAACGAGATTCAAATAAGCGATTATCAGACTTCATTTTCTTCCATCTTTATGTATTTTACGCTTCAGGATGTGCATACTGTAGCCTTCAGGATGTGCTGAAGAAAAGATCCCTGTCAATAAGTTTTAAGATCAGTTTGTACCAAAGTATGATTATGCCAGTGGTTATGTACGGTTTAGGAAAACAGATGAAGAGAAACTACTTGTTTTCGAACGAAAAATCCTCCGAAAAATATGTGGTCCAGTGATACATTCACAAAGAGGGTAATTAAGAATTCGAAAAAACCAAGAATTAAAAGCTTTACGCACAGTCTGACATTATAAAAAGAATAAGAAGAAGAAGGTTGACCTGGGCTGGACATGTAGCAAGGATGAATGAAGGGAGGATACCCCATGATGTGTTTCTACGAGCTGTAGCTGGAAGGAGGTACCGGGGACGACCGCGGACAAGATGGAAGGACAATATTGACAAGGACATCGAGGATATGGGACTAGGAGCGGGCGAGTGGTGGCAGGAGGCTCGCAACCGGGAACGACGGAGGAGGAATGTGGAACAGGCATATGGTCACTGAGGCCCAAGCCACGGATAAGTAAGTAAGTAAGGATGTGCTGGTAGAAAATGCACAACTGTTTGAAAATTGCTTCATCTGTGAACCGGATATAAGACACCTACGTGACAAGCGAGCTTACTACCACAAAACTAAGCCGCCTTATCTTTCTTGAGAATTTTTGAGAGTTCCATGGAAGGGCTTTGGTTAATTGACATTTGAGTTCTGAACTTCACGTACTATAATTATGGTAGGTTGTTGTGGAAACTGATTTCGAAAAGGTCAATATCACTCGCCCCATCTCTACCTGTAATGGAGTAGGAAACGCGATTATCGCTGTAACAGCCGGTTTTTGGTCATATGGTTTTTTTCCATGGCGGTTTGTCTACTAAGACCTGTAAAAATGACCGGTTTCTGAAATAGTCGATTTTCAGTTTTTTATTCCTATTATTTCCTGTAATAAAGGTATAAACTAAACAAAGACTTAAAAATGTAAACTCTCTTACTTTCAAGATACGTAGAATCGAAACACTAAATTAAGTAGGCAAATAAAAAAAAATTTGTCTGTCCATCGTTCGCTGCTTTTCTTGAAAAGTTATAAGTCGTTGAATACTACAAAAAATCACCGGTATTCTTGTATTGACAGTAATTTTTCCAACTCTGCTAAAAATTATGCTGTAACCGGGGATCAGACCATCAATCATCTTTGGCACAATTGAAGAACTATACAAATAAGACCCACACCAAAAGTACTCATGAAAAAAAAGAAACACCCATTCTCTCTCTCTCTCTCTCTCTCGCTCTCTCTCTCTGTTTCTCCCCTCCCTCCATCCCTCCCTCCGCCATAGTCCTGAACACACGCGCACACACACACACACACAAACCTCTCTCTCTCTCTCTCTCTCTCTCTCTCTCTCTCTCTCCCTCTCTCCCTCCCTCCCTCCCTCCTTCCCTCCCTCCATCCCTCCCTCCGCCCTGGTCCTGAACACACACGCACACACGCACACGCACACACACACACACACACACACACACACACACACACATACACACACAAACCATGCACCGCAAACGCCAAATACACTTCAAACTTATGTGAAATACATACTACACAGCTACAACAACACATAATGCTGGCGAAAACTTTGCCCATGTTTGAAAATTCGTAGAAAGTGCGTTGTCAAACGACCTTAAGTTACAAAAATCAGCGTATTCACCTCGCCAAAACATACGAGAAAACACTACAACACCGAAGCCGTAAGTTACACACAAGAAACGTGATAATACTCGTTTCCGTTCGTAAATACGTAATAAACATAAAAACAAAAAATTACGTTTTGCTGTTGCAGATGGCAAGTTGTACATTGTGTAGCAGACTAGCCACCAACATAAATACCCATTAGCTCCATGTAATGTTAGACATAATTTAATAAACAGCATAGAGTGCATCAGGTCGTTTATACATATCTCAACTTTGAACTGCAAACGAATTATGTATATTATTTTGCAACAATGATTCATTCACAATTGTAATTATTTTGTACCAAACGTTTCTCTAAATTTTAGTACATAACAACAATTTTACAGCAAGAAAATAAAATAACTCACTGAAGATAGCGCAAAAAGTGCTGAAACATGTCCTGGGTAAAACGAAACTGAAAAGGTGTCTTGCATAAGGCACAAGTCCTCGTCCTATGATCATACCATTATTTGGGCATTACGAATAGTCAGTGCAGAAGGGTGGAAATTGAGGTTAAAGATCTCTGTTTTTTGTGCCAGTCTGTCCCTTTTCGAGATCTGCAAGCAGATAAATGCATATTATGTAAACACAGGCAGGAGATCAGCTACATTCTATTTTTATTGTATACTATGAATGAATTGTTGTCAAGCTTAAAATTTATTTCTATTACCGTAAATTCCTCCCTCGTTTATTATTTCATAGAAATGGTAGACAAGTTTTTTAATATTTTAAGGCAAATGAAGCATTGTACTTCATATCCACGTCATTTCTTAAAAATATTTATAGACTAGGGTTGGGCCATTCTGCAATACAAAGGAAGTTTGTTTCTATAATAACGCAATATTTCAACCCGATGCAAATTTTACGAATGAAATTACTACTTTTTAAAAGAAATCTATTTAAAAACGAAAAATGTTATCATGTTGCTATGGCTAACTGATATTTAGATTTTTTAACTCGATTAGTAATAAAAAATGAAAAATACACCTATTATAACTGAGAACAAATAAATACCGAAAAATTCAGAACTAAAATACCGGTGTCAGTTGTAACCGGACAGTTTTTCCCATCCCTAATATGGAGCCGCTATGTTTGCGTCTTATGCACCAAGATTTACTTTTTGTCACTAATATTTACTTAAAGATGATGTCGACAGTACATATTTGTCACGTTGAAGTTAGGTGAAGCTGTACCCAGGAGGAAATAATGATTATTCTGTTCTATACTAGTACTAGTGCCAATATGCCGTTTCCTGTAATAGATAGGATGCGAGATGGATGCCGCATGGTTGAGTTACAGGAACGTGAGGCAGTGAGGAAAGCGGAGTGGAGACGAATGAGGAATCATGCCAGCGAATATACGGGCCGCAAATAGGAAAATCCACTGACATAGGAGCCTTTGATAAAGGGGAGGTTATTACAGACCAGCATCTGGGAACGATGATCTCGGAAAGGGCGAAGCTGAGCGTCTGTTCGCTTGTTACTGTCGTGGGTATCTATGGGAAATTGTTGGACGGCTACGAGGTGTTGAACGTCAGCGCCTCACCACAGAACATGCTTGCCCGCTCTTTACGACAGCAGATCTGGCGTCAGAGTACAGTGCTGGTAGTAGCGCAAGTGCATCGGAGCATACCATTCAGCGTATCTTGTTGAACATGGAACTCAAAAAATGTTCAAATGTATGTGAAATCTTATAGGACTTAGCTGCTAAGGTCATCAGTCTCTAAGATTACACACTACTTAACCTAAATTATCCTATGGACATACACACATACCCATGCCCGAGGAAGGACTCGAACCTCCGCCGGGATCAGCCGCACAGTCCATGATTGCAGCGCCTTAGACCGCTCAGCTGAACATGGAACTCTGAAGCAGATTACCCTTAAGGGGGAACGACAGGGTGACGGACGAAAATTTGCTCCAATGAATAAAGCATGCGTTGAAGTTTTTATTGATATTTTTATTGAAAAATATTAATAACTGCTCTGTGTAGTTGGGATTTTCCCGAGGCAGCTCTGAAAGGAGGTTGATGCTACAGTCGTCGCTGTTAACTCCGGTTGTGGTTGCCTGAAACACATGAAATTAACAGATCACCCTGATGCTTACAAATATAATGGTTTAATGGTTTTAATGGCTCTGAGCACTATGGGACTTAACTTCTGAGGTCATCAGTCCCCTAGAACTTAGAACTACCTGAACCTAACTTACCTAAGGACATCACACACATCCATGCCCGAGGCAGGATTCGAGCCTGCGACCGTAGTGATCGCGCGGTTCCAGACTGTAGCGTCTAGAACCGCTCAGCCACTCCGGCCGGCTTACAAATATAATTTTATTTCATCGTAGGGATTTAAAAAAAAATTGGCGAAATTATATAACAACCATGTCTAAAAACATGGTTTTGAGAAAAGCATATTTGACAAATATTTATCATATAAAAAAATGGACAAAGCTTGAAACTTACGGAATATCATCGATGCCTGGTCCATAATAACTATCGTCCCGGCTAGTGGAGAGCCGCTTTCTGCTACCTTGACCTGATAAGTATTACAGGGTAAAGTGAAGCGCTGGCACGCCAGTCGGGAACGACAGGGAAGAGGAGGCTGTGAGAAGCAGCCAATCGCACGCTGACCGGACCTCCCTCCAAGACGACAACGCGGCAGCAGCCGCCCCTATGTGGAGAAGACCAGCGCTGCGACCGACTGGTGACGGGCCAGTTCAATAGCAGTTTCAAGATTAGCGACATTGATAACAGCGTCAACGCTAGTCGTTTCGCTTGTACTCTCTATGTAGCACAAACTTGGGATTGTCTATACTGAAGAAGATTGAATTATTTTGTATGTTGCCCATTGCTTGCGACACATCTGTGTAATTATGCCCATTATAATTATCCGGGCTGTTATGCCGTGGTCGGTTGATGAATTATCTGTCAGTTCCCAACGTTTCGGTTCCGACTGCTGGAGACATCTTCAAGGGGTTCCGTAGCTCGATGAAAGGTCCAACACACCCACTGGCTCGCTACTGACTGCCGCTAAATTCCGTGTCCGCACGCTCCCGCACCGCGGCGTGACGTCACGTTTTTTGAAAACGTCATTGCAATTGGCCGCTGTCCGTCGTCGTACGGACCCCCTTGAAGATGTGTCCCGCAGTCAGAGACGAAACATTGGGAATTGACACAGAATTCATCAACCGACCACGGCGTAACAGCCCGGATAATTATAATTGACATGATATTTCCGGCCGTGAAAGTCTACATTTTAGTATCTGTGTAATTGCCAAAGTTAGGTATTGTATCTTTTCTTATAGTAATAAAACTCATCAATACGACCTGTTTGATTGTTTGTCTAGCGAACCGAGTATGCAGGCTTCCTAGACACTACAGGATTGACGGCGAGGCTGGACGAGACATTAAGCCTTCATTTTCGTCCTCAAAACCCTATCTTCACAGAATAGGCGAATTTCATTGCCGATTTTGATTTTGACACTTGCCACGTGCACTGATGCAGTATGGCCTACATTGAATAGACGTAAGACCAAATTTCAAGCAATATTGACAATTTAGCTTCGGCTGGATGTTATTTTTGGAGCGTATCTCCAAATGAGATTATTGAAACTTTCGTTCGTATTTTGAGTAACACCGCCCAAACAACGCTCCAGCAAATCAGGTTTCCTCATATCGGTATACATAGGGAGCGTGAGTACGGAACCGGTTCTCTAACGCCGAGGTGTGCCCTGCACGCTCGGCTTCAAACGCGCACGGAATCGCTACATTATGGAGTTCGCGCAGAATATTTTGGTAAATAATTCTTGAATGTATGTACATTCGAATTCCGTAATAAAAAATTTGCGCGTTTTCGACCGTCACCCTGCCATTCCCCCTTAAATGTTCCTATATTGACCCATTGACATCGTCAATTGCATTCGTTGTGGCACGAGGCCAACGAGACTGGACCGAGGATTAGTGAAAACATGCCACCTAGACGGATGTATCACGTGTGTTGTTACACCACGTCGATGATCGTGTGTGGATACGTCGTAATTCAGGCGAACGGCAGGCCGTTGTGACCGAGCGGTTCTAGGCGCTTCATTCCGGAACCGCGCTGCTGCTACGGTCGCAGGTTCGAATCCTGCCTCGGGCATGGATGTGTGTGATGTCCTTATGTTTGTTAGGTTTAAGTAGTTCTATGTCTAGGGGACTCATGACCTCAGATGTTAAGTCCCATAGTGCTCAGAGCCATTTGAACCATTTTTTCAGGCGAACAGCTGCTCGAACCATTCATCGCACCACGGACTCAGGTGAGTGGGAGCAGTATTATGCTATGAGTGACATACAACTGGGCATTCATGGGATCTGTGGTAGTAATCGAAGGGTCCATGAGAGCCGTGGAATACGTGAATATTATTGCGGATCACCTGCATCCCTTCATGCTTGATATCTTCCCCGACGGCGGTGGCATTCTTAAGCAGGATAAACGTCCTTGTCGCAATGCCAAAATCGTGCCACTGTGCTTTAAAAAGCATTACAGTGAGCTCACGTTGATATCTTGGCCACCAGATACATGTTATGCAGGGTGTCCCTGCTATCTTGTCCACCCAAAATATCTCTGGAACAATAACAGCTATTGGAAAACGACTTTCACCGGTATCAATGTAGGGCTGGGCCCCATGAATGTACATATTTGGAAACATTCTAAAACGAAAGCATATGTGTTTTTTAACACAAACTTATGTTTTTTTTTAAATGGACGTCCTATATTTTTTCTTCAGCAATCCATAGCATGACAAAGCACATACACAATGGCGTTGATTGCATCGCAATATTCCCATTACATCCCGAAATATTGAGTCGCGAAGTTGACGCTTGAAACACCCGACATGCGCTGCTAGCGCACGTCCTGAGGCTCAGGCGTGAACCCCATGCTGCCCGTAATCGCGATGTGATTGACATGTGTAATCACACCTCCATACTTATCAAGAGGTCCGAAACAACGGTAAACCTTTTAGTCCACTTGCTCGTTTCACTAAAACCATCAACATGAATTTTACTATTACGAGTGAATGATTAACTGTCACTTGCGCTAGATCTACAGTAAAGTAAAGTTTTAACGTTGAACGGCATTACCTTTTTAGTAACGGATTAACGATAAGCGAAGTTAACTTCGTGACTAACGTTGCGGTACACAGATATGTTACAGAACCGCATCACCCTTAGCCTAAGGGATAAATACCTGCTGGAATGTACGACGTTAATGCAGGATGGCAGCAGACCGTATTATTTGTTTCGGACCTCTTGATAAGTATGGAAGTGTGATTACGCATGTCAATCACATCGCGATTACGGGAAGCATGGGGTTCACGCCTGAGCCTCAGGACGTGCGCTAGCAGCGCATGTCGGGTGTTTACAGCGTCAACTTCGAGTCTTAATATCTCGGGATGTAATGGGAATATTGCGATGCAATCAACGCCATTGTGTATGTGCTTTGTCATGCTATGGATTTCTGAAGAAAAAATATAGGAGATCCATTTAAAAAATCAAAAGTTTGTGTTAAAAAGCACATATGCTTTCGTTTTAGAATGTTTCCAAATATGTACATTCATGGGCCCCAGCCCTACATTGATACCGGTGAAAGTCGTTTTCCAATAGCTGTTATTGTTCCAGAGATATTTTGGGTGGACAAGATAGCTGGGACACCCTGTATATGGAATATGTCTGGAATGCTATCCGGTACCAGATCCGCGCTTGCAATCCACAGTCGCGCAGTTCACGGGAATTTCGTGACCTATTCGTAGACACCTGCCACATACCTCCGGAAATCCATCAACGACTTGTTGAATCCATGCCACGTAACATCACTACTGTATTGGGTTCAAAGGTGACCAACACGTTATTAAGTAGCTCGCCGTAATATTTGGGCTCATAAGTGTATCTCTCTAGCTGTTGCCCAAACACAGAGATACCGGCAGAGATTTTCTTCTCGATCACTACAAATTTTTTGTTCTATAGCTGTGTCTCCTCAAGCTATGAGAATTATATTAGACCATGATAATGATTTAATGCGTTTCTTTCGTCAGCAACAACAAATGAGATTCGTTTCATGTACAGTAAATTTGCTTAGGTATCTTTAGTATGTCAGGTTCTAGTGATGTAACGTAAGAAATGTGATTGTAATCCTACACGCTGTAGGAAGAGGAATCTTTAATTTATACCACCTGATGTTTGCGTAAAACTAGCGATAGTAAGTCCAAATGATTAGAACGGTAATCTGTACAAGCCCTCCGAACCCTCTATGACTCGACAAGGTTGCACCAGCATGCTCTTTATGTAGTGTTCTTCCAAGAAACAATATCCGATCCTCCCTGAGGATCGTTGTTGTTATGCGTTTGAACACCAACGTACGTATTGCTTGTGTCATTGTATGCAAAACAGCTGCTGTAGCTGAGACCGTATGAATAGTAAAGAGGAGTGACAGAAGCCACGACACGTTCATCTTTTTGGAGAGCATTTGCATCCTTCTAAGGATTGCAATGCCAGGTGCAAGAGATGCTCATAGGTGTCTCTGAGTAATTTTAAAATTCATTAAGGCTAATTTCATAATTTGTCATCCTAGATGTATGTTTTGGTTTCTTGTATTTAACCTGTCACCGACATCGAGTTGACTGGAAATCAATAACTAACTTGGTTCGGTTAACTCAGAAGAATCAGTACTGTTCTCGGTGTAGGAAACATCCTTAGATGTACCAAACGCGATTTTGTGCAATTTCTAGTTAAAAATATCTAGATCAGGAACTGAATAGGTTATCTCCAGAATACCGAGAAAGGAAGCAAGATTACGGGTTGACGCCAAAAATCGACGGCGTGATCACTGAACAGAGGTTTATATTGGGCGAGAATATCGTAGGAAATTGACCGTAGACGTGTCACTGTACGATATCTTTGTTCACCTAAAATAATTTTGACACACCATGGATAGTCTAAATCAAGATGGCAGATCTGGGATCTTACACCCGCTCTTCTAGCTTCCTTTGTGACTCAACCACCTAACTAGAAAAGTACAGCTCTGCAGATGTTTCAGCCACTGAGATCTGTAATAAACTGTATTCGGGATGGTTTTTCTACGCAAATGCGGTAAGTTATTCCAGGTACTCACAGTAGCTATACTCGACAAATTTCATAAGGTCATCAGAGCCTAAACCGGGGAAGTTCAGTGCAAACCAAGTGTTAATTCTCTTGGACTCGATAGTTAAAACGTTAGCTCGTTGCGACACGGATGTCTTGCGGTCAATCGCTTTCAGTATTTCTTGTCTCGTTTGCATGTAATTCACACAAATTATAAATATGGATGTACGTATATATGTATGTATGTTGCACATCTCGTCCTAAACCACTGGACCGATGTTAACCAAGCTTGATATACATATCACTTACTGTGTGTAAAGAATCACTGTGCGAGTAAGAGCCACCCACCTTTGCAAGGGGCGGAGGTGGGAGTGAAAAATCAGTGTAGCTCTCGACGCGTGGAAACCCATGCTTTAATCATCCAGTTCTTGAGAGTGGGAGCACTGAGAGACTTGCAACATAACTACACACATAATTTTAAACGTTTAAGAAACTTTTGTTGGCTGGCGACCACCAGATAATGATGAAAAGAAAAAAGTATATTGATTACTACATTTTCGCTGTTAATGCAGTAAAACTGCCGCATGAGGCATCCCGTTTTAGTTTGTGACTTTTTTACTATTAACCTATTCGAGACACATTTTTCAGACCGTATTCACCACTGAATGTACCAGAAAATATACATCATTGTACGTCACGTAACGCAGAAGGTACGACGTTAAATACTGAGGTGCGTGAAAAACTGTCGCATCATGTTTCGTTGCTACTAGGTCTATTCACAACACATTTCGCAGACAGTAGCCACATATAACACTTGATGCACCTACAAAATTAGGTCATTGTACGGCACACTGCTCAGGAGAAACGACGTCATAAACATTGACCTGTGTGAAAATGAAACTGCTGGGTGAAATTCGATAGACATACAGGTGAAGTATGTATACAAATGCGTGTAAAATTTGTTAAATACATGTGAAATATATTTGACACGTGTGTATGCGGGCAAATCCACCGGTACAATGCTCATCCATACTCCTGGATCGATTTCAGCAGAATGTGGTACACATATTAGTTACAGTTTGGAAAAAAATACTGTAGGGGTAAGAACCACCAGGTTTCTATTGGTGTGAGCGTGATAACGTGGAGCGAGACTGGAGAGGGGGAGAGGGACAGAGAAAGGAAATAGGAGGTGGACGGAGCAGAGCAGGAAGAGAGAGGCAAAGAGAGGGAGCAGGAGGGGATGAACAGAGAGGGGGGTATAAGGAGATGTAGTAATAGAGGACTGGAATAAATACGTGTCTGGGCAACGCCAACTACTCAGATAATTACTAAATAATTTATTCGACGATGTTTAAAAATGAGATTCATCCGAATCAAGATTCAGTCACTACGGTGGAAATGACAATCTTAATCGACGAATGTTCTTTCTTGCTTGGGGGAACACAGTCATATACAATTTTTAAAGAAATTTCCGCCATTTAATTGTTCGTTCATTTTACACAATCATGATTTCGGATTTGTAGCCATTCTCAAGTGCATGTTGGACTGAAAATTAATAAAAAGTACGTCTCAGACGGTGCAGCGCGTGGGAACAAATCCGAAAACGTTACTTACCTCTTGAAATATGTCCGACCTGTCTGTGACATGTCATCCCTGAAAAAACATATTTCTGGTATTATAAACAAGTTGTCGTGTTACGGGATACAAATACATATCAAAGATATGTAATATTACTGACACTCTGCACAATGAGAGACCAATAATGCACAGTATGTCGTGTTTAAAAGCTAATATGTTCCTGTAACCTGCTTTCATCATTTCTGTTCATCAACTGAAGCTGAAATATGTCGGAACAGTAGCAGAGATCGTAACAAAGCGACACCACTGTGTGAACTACATAATCTTTGCCTTACTAAAGGTATTACCAGGAACCGGAAGAGAAGATCTACTTAGCTAACTGCTTAATATGCCTTTGTAATACACGTTCATAACAGCTTCTTACAGGTATACATTGTAATAATCCATACTCGGAGTGTAAATGTTATCATTTCAGATGCACAATAAAATTTTGATCTCACAACGATCGTGTGGATGTCGTACTAGAAAATTGTAATTCACTGATTCGTGAAGACTTACGTAAAAGGAGGAGGATATTGGTGTTTAACGTCCCGTCGACAACGAGGTCATTAGAGACGGAGCACAAGCTCGGATTAGGGAAGGATGGGGAAGGAAGGCGGCCGTGCCCTTTCAAAGGAACCATTCCGGCATTTGCCTGGAGTGATCTAGGGAAATCACGGAAAACCTAAATCAGGATGGCCGGAGGCGGGATTGAACCGTCGTCCTCCCGAATCTTACGTAAAAGACGTCACACTTGTGCAGTAACTTGCACGACCCATGTCAAGTGGTAGGACTGCTACAAGACTCAGAAAATGAAAGATCCTGAGCCACAACTGCTCTTTGACATTCTCCTCACATCCCTAAAATACGAAAGTAACCGCAAGAGAACACGATAGTTGGGTAGAGGGAAAATGAAGGGATGGGGTGTGAGGCCAACAGGGTATCAGGGTTGTGGGGGGAAGGAGAAGGGAAAAGTTGATGGCGACTGGGAGATGTTGGGGTGACTGCGAGATGGAACATATTTGGAAGTGTGTGTGTGTGTGGGGGGGGGGGGGGGGGGGGTTGACAGGCAGAGCATGATATTTCGGTGACCTATATTAGATGACTGCCCAAAAACTTCAGTATTACATAAAAACCCGTGAAATTCATATTGATGCACTCCCACCACTTGTTGTATATGAAGACCTGAACTTAATGTAATGGGTTCCATATACATTTCCAAGCTGGTATATCAATGTGCTACACTATGTACACAAACTGTACACTGCAATATTACATGAATAGTAGTAATTATATATTGATGTAGCCTTACTAATTAAAGTATGGGAAGATTTGAACCAAATGCAATGGATTCTATACATATTTTCAAGGTGACATACATACACATTCCTTTTACAGGTAATGAAATATGGAGTCCAACAAGTCTTATAAGGGGTTATTAAAATTGTAAAATTTCCATTTGCTGTTGAAAAATCACATAAGGCATACATGGTGGAAGTAGTACATTAAAACTGACTTAAGGTGTGCGGTTCAGCTAAAGACAGTTACAGTTCAATGGTGTCTTATCACCCAATATGATCCTGAAATTACCATGTTTATGGAACAAATTATGTATGCCTCAGAGTTTCACATGTTAGCATTATTAAGACCTCATCATTGGAAAATTCGATACTAATGGTTATGTATGTAATATTATAATATATTATCATTCACACAGTGTAGTAAACCAATATGTCATTTAGTTTACTGAAGAAACTGTGTGTGCTTCAGCTCTCCTCTTGTTGGAAGTATTAAGACCCCATCAATATGAAAATGAATGGATGTTAATGTAATATTACAATGTGGGCTCAAGCACTACTTTATTATGACCATAATTCATGGCTTAAAGGACCTGTTAATATTTTCTTATTTACGTTTTATTAATTCACTAATAATTTTAATACCTTTGCTATTTAGCATTTGTAAAATTAGTATATTCACATGTAATTCCAAGACATTAAAATGTTTATAGAACAAATTATGTATACCTCAGAATCATTAGGACTTCATCAATCGAAAATTGAATACTAATGATTATCTATGTAATACTACAATATATGATCATGTGCACAGTGTAGTATAACAATATGTAATGTAGTTTGCAGAACAAACTGTGTGCCTTAGATCTCCTCTTGATGGAAGTACTAAGACCACATCAATAGGAAAATGAAGAGATATATATGTAATACTGCAATGTGTGCTCAAGTACATAGGCCAGTATACCAATGTATTATATCCCCCTGCCCACACTGCCTTCTCTTCCAAGTACCTGGTCCTATCTCTAAAACCCCAACGTTCTTTCTTGGGCAACTGGAGTATTGAGATCACTTAGTTGTATTTTTAAGACTATATTGCCTGATAGTGACACTACTGAACTGTGATTGTCTTTAGCTGAACTACATAGCTTAAGTTAGTGTACTACCTCCACCATGTATGTCTTATATTACATTTCAACAATAAATGGTTATTTTAAAATTTTAGTAACTCCTAATAAGTTTGATGGACCCCATATTTTATTATCTGTGAAAGGAAGATATATGTCTGTATGTCACTTGAAAATGTGTATAGAATCCGTTGTATTTGGTGCAGATCTTCACATACTTCAAGTAGTAAGACTATGTTAATATGTAATTACTAATATTCATGTAATATTGCAGTGTATAGTTTAGGTACATAATATAGCTTACTGATGTACCTTCTTGAAAATATATATAGAACCTATCACGTTCAGTTCAGGTCTTCATATGCAATAAGTGGTGGGAGTACATCAAACTGAATTTAATGGACAGTCATGTAATACTAATAATTTTTGGTCAGGCATCTAATATAGCTAACAGAAATACCATTCTCTACCTCCCACCCCCATCCCTCCATGCACTCTCCCAAATATGTTCCACGTTTCAGCCACCCCAACACCTCCGAGTCGCCCTCAACTGTTCTCTTCTCCCTCCCTCCCCACAAATCTGACACCGTGTCACTCACTTCCCATCCCCTTCCCTTTCGTTTTCCCTCTAACCAACAGTTTTCTTCTATTGTGGGGGCTGTAATATTTTAAGAATATGTAGAGAATGTCACTGAGCAATTATGGCTCAGAATCTTTCGTTTCCTGAGTCTTATGGCAGTACCACCATTTCGAATGGGTCGTACAAGTTGTTTAACAGGTGTGACGTCTTTTATGTCAGTCTCCGCGAATCAGTGAACTACGATTTTATAATAATACAGCCACGTGATCTCTCGAATACTGATCGAACGAGTTTCGCAACAGGTTCTGACACAAAGTGTTCTTTTAATTATTGATTTACATAAACGTCCAATATTATTTATAATTGTCATACATGTAAACTCCGTCGATAGGCCAAGGCAGTGCCACCATTACCGACCGACAGCGGTGTAACTCTCTGCCAATGGCGTCATGGGATGCGGTATGGAAGGGCGTGTGGTGAGCACACTGCTTTCCCAGCATTTGTCAGTTTCCGTTACTTGGAGCCGCTACTACTCGGTCAGGTAGCTTCTCGTTGGCGTAATCAGGCAGAGTGCAGCAAAAAAAAAAAAAAAAAAAAAAAAATCCACAGCAGTAATGGGAATCGCACCATGTCCACCACATGTCTGTCAGGCGTGCTTACCAGTTATCTAGGCAGGTAGACGATACAATTTACAACAGTAGGTAATTTCAGAGTTGAAAATTTTGATTTAGTTGTAGCATAGTTTCAACCTAAGAGAAAATTCGTCGTATCTGCACATTTTCATCTCACTTTCTCTTCTCCATTTTCTTTTATTCACTGTCCATTTTTAACGTTTCCTGCTGACTCTTGGCAACACTTCACATATAACTTTTATTTTATGACGTTTTGCCTCATGTGAATCAATTTTAATCTCTTCTACGAAGCTATTAACCACCTGCTTCGTATCAATGACGAAGTTAGTAATCCCCTGCCCATTACTGCACGATTATTTTGGTAGCTTCTACAACAAAATATAAACAGATATGACGAGGTCGTGCAGAGCGCTAAATGCTTACATCTGTACCTGAGGTAATGAGCCACATGAAGATACAATCAGTAAGCGAAATTAACGATCAGTATTTTGGCGCAAGCTTCAGGAAGTGCTGTTTGGGTCGTTCTTCATAGCAGTTAAATTCACGCCGAAGAGGTTCAGATGAAACCGAGACAGATGCAAAAAAGTAAGTGAACTGGCTATTCTTTCAAAAGTAATCTCGACAACTGTTAATACATTTATCCCACTGTGAGACAAGACGGTCAGTGCATTCATGGAAAGATGTTTGCGATTCCGTAAGGAACCATAATTGTATCCAGGCGTGCACTTCTTCGTCTGAACCAAATCGAAGGCCACGAAAGTCTTTCTTCAGAACTCTAAAAATATCGAAATCGGTCGGGACTGTGTGGAGGATGTGTAAGGGCTTCCGAGCGAAATTTCTGCAGGGTAGTATTAAAAACCTTAGCAATATGTAATAAAACACCCTAGCTACTGGAGAAGAATATCACTGAAGTTCCTCACAATGTGTTTATTTATTATGGAAATGCTCTGTGTTGGTTCCATATAGTTATAATTTCGTAGTAGTTCTCAGTGGTGTTGTTAAATCTTTCAGGCAGACATATTTTCATATTCGATCTGTAGTGTAATATTCCCCCGAAATGTAGAACACGAAAAACATAAACCATACTGTCGATCTGACCTTCAATTTACATTAATATTAAAGTTTGTACATCATCCATTATTATAGCTTTTGGTATAGCCTATCACCATTAGCAAGCAGTATTCACGGCTAATTTAATAGAAAATTAATGGGAATTTTTATATTTGTATTTAAACAACTGAAATACTTTTTTATAGATTCGGAATGTAGCCATAGAAGTTCATGTATCAAGAAGATCAATTGCTTAAGAGATGAATTCACTAAAATTCTGTCGAACGGCATATTTACAGTACAATCCATTCTTTTTGCACTCAATTTAATCCACATATTCAACAATCAGGAATATATAAACTTGAATGTCAAAGTTGTGATGCAGTATACATAGGCATGACATGCAGGAACTTTGAAACACGATACAAAGAACATATCAGATGTTGGAAGTATGAAACAAACAATTCCACATTTGCAGAACATTTAAAACACCATAACCGTCATCCAACAAACATGGAACAAGAAATGAAAATAATGAGAATAACCAACCATGACAAACATCTTATACAAACGCAAGAAAACTTCCATATCCAGAAAGCCATAGCAGAAAACAAACATGTGATAAATGAACAAACACACATCAGCACAGGCTCCTTACTACACTTAATAAAGGAAATGATAAGATAAAACAAAGAACTCATCCTCCTTCACCTTCTGAACACACACACACACACACACACACAGCCCACAAAAAAATGAAATAAAATAAAATAAAAACTGTATCACACACACAAATGCATACACGAAGAAATCACAGATACTTCAATAATTACACTCGAAAGTTTGGCAATAACTTTCGATCTTTGACAAAAACATTTGACAGTCGGCAACAGAAACCAAAACATTGCATTGAAACAAGCGTTCAGTTCATAGTGCTGTGGAATGTGGGAAAAACCGCAAATTGGCATTCATAAGAAGAACAACGACGTCAAAAATGCAACAGGAGCGTAATATGTAAGAAATTGTCCACTCAACCTGTAAGTACGGTTCAAAACATTACTACTTAATAGGAAATACCAACCACCAGAACTGTTTATAACCTATAGGCACAGTGACAAAAATGTAAATTAAATAGCAACCATATGTACATATTCCAGGCCACTGATGATGCCTTGTAGAAAATAAAGGCGAAACGCGTATGGCACTAAAATTGTGTTTTATTCAGTTGCTGTCTGACGGTCCATAAGTAAAAATTATCAATATACCGTAATCCACATATTTTTCGTACGGTTTTTGTTTGAAGAAAACATTCATATGCTGCGCAGTTTATTTCTTAATGATTACTGCATCGAAAGAAAAGTTTATGACTCGTAAAATCAAATGTGGGGAATATGTTATAGCAATAAGTAGAATAGAGTAGCCAGTTACGGATGATATATCTGACTACTACGATGTACGCATGTAACAGTTTTTGCAAATAAGAGTAACTTCAGTACAGGAAACATATTCCACATATTGAAAGATATTTTGAATATAGCTTTTAGAATTGGTACTTCACTAATATTCAAACTGGAAATTATTTTGTCAGTTGAAATGTAATTAATGTTAATGACATGATCCTTATAAAGATGCAGAATAGATTGCTGAATCTTACGACCTCTTAAGTAAGTTTATGATGCTTGCGCATCACGTACGCACCTGCGTGACCTCCATAACGAATTAGTGAACTTCACGAGGATGCAGATATGACGAATACCACAAGCTTCTCAGACCGAGATTCGCGAAGAAGGATATAGCACTACTAACTAGAGTCTAATCAGGCAAAAATGTCAAAATACAAAATGGCATAATGTCACTGATATATTCTTATTTTTATTAAGTAAAGTTTGCCTCAAAATCGATAAACTTGGAGATCTCTTAGACTTTTAATAAAGCAGTATCTGCTTTATGTTTATTAGCGAAAGATATTTAGGAAAGTATCTGTTTGCTCGAGGAAAATGACTGCGTGTTGCCAAGGCTGCATGCTTCGTCAGCATTACACTGAGAGATAATAATAAACCGTTCGTCAGCTTTGAGAAAAGGAAATATACGAATCCGTTTGTTAATCCAATTAGTGACAGACATTTTTGCTGAAAATCAGATCCTGAGGAGGTCGAATAGAACCATATAATGGTATATTATTTATCTATAAAACTTGGGAAAATAGTTGATACTGATACCACTGCCATAGAACCAAACAATAAACCACCATAAGTGGTTATTCGTGTGTTATATTCCAAAGACGTTTGTGTACATTTCTGAGAAAGATACACTAAACGTACATGGCCACACTAAAGCGAAATTGTGGAAAAAAAACTAGAACACAATAGTCAAATACAAGCGTGTTGACTCCAAATGCACCTTGTGGAGACGGTCGTAAAGTAATTGAAAGCGGCATGGATATTCACTGTGAAAAGGCATACATACCGATTTAGTGCATATTTCCGCAATCCGTACGAATGCAACCAAATATACGATAGAGTTTGATTACAGGGTCGCAGCTCTTTCATTGCACTCAACCATACCCGTCAAGTATCTGCGAATATCTAATAGTATCTACCGGGAGTGATTTAATGTGGAACGACCGTATAAACCTAGTCCTGGTGAGATCAGGTATTTTACCAGACTGAAATACATCGCAAGAATCCTATGGCAGGCACGGGGGAAATAAGTCTCAAAAACAAGTTAGTGTGGACTGGTAGGAAAAACATACCTGTAATGTTCGGACACAGCGTTAGTAGTGTCCTGCTTGACACAGTCACGTAGTTTAAATATCTGGGCAGAACGTTGAATAGCGATATGAAATTGATCTACCATGTGAACATCGTGGTAGGGAAGGCAAGTGGTCGACTTCGGTTTATTGGGAGGATTCTGGGACAGCGTAAATCATCTGTAATGGAGACCGCATATAGGGCGCTAGTGTGACCTATTCTTGAGTACTGCTCGAGTGTTTTGGATCAGTACGAGGTCGAATTAAAGGAAGATGTCGAAGCAGTTCAGAGGTGGGCTGCTAGATTTGTTACCAGCAGCATCGAACAACATGCAAGTGCAACGTACATGCTTCGGGAACTCAAATGGGAATCCGTGGAGTGAAGGTGACATTCTTTTCGAGAAATACTATTGAGAAAATTTAGAGAACCGGTATTCGTAGCTGACTGCAGTACGATGCTGCTGCCTCCAACATACATTGCGACTAGGGACCACGAAGAGAAGATGAGAGAAATTAAGGCTCATACGGAGATATAGAAACAGTCGTTCTACCTTTTTTCTGTTCGTGCGTGGAATGGTAAAGGAAATGAGTAGTAGTAGTAGTACGGGGTACCGTCCGCCACGCGCCTTACGGTAGATTGTGGAATATCGACGTAGATGTAGAACTTTTTGGGGCCAATTCTTGATTATTGTCGTCGTCTAGTAACTTTACCAAGTAAAATCGACGTATTAGTTAAAGAATCAAAGAAGAGCTACGCAATACTTCTGAGGCTTGTCTAGTCAATACAGGAGCGTCACAGGAATGTATCAGATCCTCCACTCGAGATAATGCAAGGCAGGCGTTACAGAGCGTTACTTCCTCGGGTTTCGTGATTCCATTAGGAAGCCATTCATCGAAGTCACATCTCGTTTCAATGACACAAAGGTAAAATTTAAGAAATGTCGGTGATAGAAAGGGTGTACGACAAACTTTATACTCACGTGCCATCAGTGAATGAAATATGGTGGCAAAAAGGGTTTGGGGGGTTGGGGATTGATTCTGGTGCATTATTTAATGTATCTTCCGTCTCACTCCGTACGCTGGTTTGTAGAAGAAAGGTGTAGATAAGTAGTAGCTACTAAGGGCTATCATATATTCACAGATTCTCGAAGCCGCTAGATCTCACCGCAAGGCCGAAGCGGATCGGTGAGCTCCGCATTAACGGAAATACGTGTGTTGCAGATCCCACTTACTTTGAGAAAAATTATTATAACGCGGATGGCGAAAATATATCTGAAGTAGTACTAACAATCCAACAACCGGAATATGTGCTCAGTTTTAGTAGAGAAAACTAGGCAAAACACTAGTTGCAATAACTGAATAGGCCTAAATGGATCTGAACCTAACTTCAAGCGAAGAGGTTTCGCAAGTTAATCAACGGCAACGCATTTCGCTTTTATTTACGGATATGCGGTTGGTTAAGGATACGTAGAGCTGATATGGCTGCCAAAATATTCAGCTGATAGCGTGTGTCTCCAAAATTGCAAATCAAATGACTCGTTCAACGTTCAGTTATTGCACCATCTACATCTGTGAATAGCAAGCTTGTGAAATAAAACTTTTTCTCGGTTATTTTCTTGACAGTTAGTTGCTTTCTATCTTTCTCGGTACGAAACGTTTATCTCAGCAGATGTTGTACACGTGTTATGTAAGATGGCTTCGTTGCTGCCTACGGAAGTCGTCGGTGCGAAGGTAAGAAAAACGATCACTAGTACTTGCTGGCGCAGGCCGTAAACAGGGCAGTAAAAGTGTGGCAGTTGCAGTTCTCAGATTAAGAGTAGGTTTTCCGGTTTGTGCTGTATACGCTCAAACGCAGTGATGGATACTTTATACGGCGTCGCGTATGCAAATATGCGTGAAAGGCCAGCAGGATGTATATGATGCATAGCTTGCAGCTGATGACATTTTAGATATACAATAATTGGGTTATACACGATAATTTACACTTTATTTTCTTCAGAATATTAGTCTGGCCACATTTTATGCAGTTCCTTTAGTTGTATTACCTCTCAATATCCAGTGTTATGCCGATTTTCTGCTGTTGGTGATCTTTAATGTTTACAATATTTACGTGGATATTAAATCAGTTCGTCTGCAGAAACGAGGCCGAAATAAATTTTGAGTACTTGCTTACACCGAAAAATAAAACTTTGTGCTACCCAGACATTTGCATTCCCTATTGCGAAATGAAACCTGATGTCATCATGTTATCGTTAAATATCTAGAAAACATTTCATGTTGATCATCCAATGTCGAAGTTTCTGTCAGTTAAGTGTACACGTCTGACGCAGCTGCATTTTAAGGGAGCAGAAAACCCCGTAGTTATCTTTTCTGATAAGAGGTCTAGCAATTCTGTAGAATTTTCTGCCTCGTACAGTACTGAACACCGATAGCCGCTCACTCTCGTTGATTTTTTTTTTACTGTCTATTTCTAGTCTAATTGGGAAAATGATATCGAGATACTCCCCCTTCCCCCTCTACCGCCTCCATCCCCCCTACTCCTCCCCCCACCCACATACGCTTAAAACAATACAGTGTTGACTGAAAAGACAACGAATAATCGATAAAGTAGCGGCTGATGCGGAAATTTGTAGATAGATAACAAAGAATTACGGGTCATGATTGTGAAAAACAAACAGAAATCTTTGAAATTTGAGGTATGTTACTTAACGGAATTAACAGTTAGATAGATACGTTTTCCATAGATAAAATTCACGCTAAACGTTATGATGTGGAACGTGTCAACTGAACAAACATGGAACAAATATAGTTAGAAATTGGCCATTTACAAGTGTTTTCTGTACGAATGGCTAATTATTTCTATTTAAGAATTACACTAGGGATTAGATGGAGATGTTAAAGAGTAACATATATAATCTACATCGGAAAATATTTCTGCCATGTGTCAGACATTTTAATTCTGTGTGTGCATTGTCAAAGAGTCTTATAGCTCTCTGTTCCAAAAATAGATTCTTTAAAGGGTAAAGTAGGTGCTTTTACCTTCTAGTGCTGTACTTTGAATATCCCTGTTACTCTCAAACTCAAATGTGTTGTCGATAAGAAATTTCATAAGTGAATAAATGTAACACGAGGCTGTGGTTAATATTCCTGGCTGCTTAAACAGATGCCCGTAAGATGTATGTATGTGAACTCCACACACAATTCTCATTACTTTTATTTGTGTAATGAATATTTTTGGTCTAAGGGAGGAGTTACCCCTGAATATTATTCCATAAGACATCAGTGACGATGTTAACTTACAGACACCTATATCCCTAAAGTCCGCAAATATTCTTACGACAAAAATAACCGAAGCTAAGGGTTTCAAGAGGTCTACGATATGATTTTTGCAGTTTACACTTTCATAAATATGCACACCTGAGAATTTGCAACTTTACATCCTTTTTATTACTGTTAGGAAACTAGGTTACTAGAAGACGAGATACTTTTGATATTACAAACCTGTATGACTTATATCTTTTGTTTCCAAAGCTTAAAGGTCGCTCATTTGAGCAAAACCAGTCAGTAACTTTCATAAACAATATCATTTATTATTTTCTGTTTTGATGCGTCTTTGCTCAGCTCCACAACCGTGCTTGTGTCATCTGCAAACAGGACTAACTGAAGCTACTGTTTCAAATAAACTGGTAAATCATTAACATAAAGTAAGAAGAGTAGTGGATCAATGACCCTAACCTGTGGGGTCCCAGTTGTAATTTTATCCCCAGGGATGTACTGATTTACATATTTTAAAAAAATGTAACTTCTGTAACATAATGTACTCATCGAGACAAGAAAATCCTTCGATAAGTGAAGGAAGATCCCAGATATTTATAATTTATCATTTAAAGATTTTACTGTGTGCCCAATAAATTTATAGACACCTATTTCATTAGAGTGATTCTCTTGACCCAAACTGTGACAGGATAAGTATCCTATTACTACAGCGCCGGGTGACAACCCTGAAATACACCACCTTCTCAAAAATGTTTAAAATATTATTTAAGGAGTGACAACGAGCGGTAGTTAGCGACGTCTGTTGATACCTTTCTTACAGAGGCCTACCAATGGCATATTTTAATCTATGAAAATGTCCTAAATTAATAATACCTTACATAAATGACTAACAACATTACATATTATAGGACCACAAATTTTAAAGCCTTGTTAGAGATATTATCCAACCTATACGAACTTCTACTTTTAGAGTCGTGATAGTCTTTATTATTTCAGATGGGCGTACTTTTACAGTCATTGGTTCAGAATTAAATGCAGAAATCAGGTACAGTCGTCAGCATTAGGCTCATTGTAACCTTCACACCAGAGAACACTTTTAAGTACAGTCGTCAGCATTAGGCTCATTGTAAGCTTCACACCAGAGAACACTTTTAAACTTTCATTAAATTCGTAAGTTGTTTTGTCACTATTCAACCTCACTGGTTTCCGTAAGTGATTCTGAAATGTACATGTAATGTGACGAACTGCGCAGCTTACAATTCCTTTATCACAGGATACGCATGCGTCTGTTTAACATCCACTTGTCGTATGAATACATTACCACAGAGGCATTACTATCTTGAACAACTCGGGTACGGAAACTAAGTTTAAGTCTGATACTAAATTATAAGTGACTAACAGCATTTCTGTATCACTTTTCGTGTCATATTCCTTCACGAATTTACATTAACGTCAACACTAATTAATAGTCCGTTCTTTTCGTTTCACAGACATATTTATCATGAACATTTCCATTTACCCCCAGAGGACCTGCATGGAGTAACAATCGCAAGTACGACATTTCCCAATATTGTCTCACAAGCACATGCTCCTATATCCTGATCTATGCGGAATTTACTTACTTTACATTCCTTTTTTATGAATGTGGCAACTCCATGATAAGGCGAGACATTAAATAAGGGATCAAGTGGAATGAAATAGTATTGCCAGTATGGGGTAAGTTTACAGACTTTGGTTTGGAATAAATAACTGAAATCAAGTATAGTCAGCCACATAAGGGAACAGAGTGTATCTGCCTAGTGTGCTGAGAGAAACATCAGGAAAAATGTGAATATCATACGACTGTGGTTAACACTTATAATGAATGACATGGGTAAATTTGCAAGAGGCATGGAAGTGAGTAGACAGACTAGAGTTAGCTAAATGCTTAACATGCCCTTGTCATACACGCTCATAATACCCTCACACATTGTAATAATCTTGTCCAACTACCCGGGTTTAGGTTTTTCGCGAGTTTCCAGGATAACTTTAAAGGGAAGTCAGGATGCTTCCTTAGATAAGGTCACAACTGAGATCTTTCTTCAGGTTCCAGATGAGTTAGCGCTCCTTCTCTGATGACCTCTGCGTCGATGAAAGTTTAAATTATATTACACTTCCCTTCCTTTTTAATCAACACGTGTTCTATTCTGTCTGTATTGATACCATAAACTGAAACTTTTTGTTTCATCGACGCACGTTATTTAACTTTCCTTGAAGAAAGAACGTGTGAATCTGAACTTGGTTACGAGTGTTTCCAGAGCATACACGTACAGTTGATCACATAACCATCAGCTTGTTTTTTCTAGACATTAATATCACGCTTTAAGACGTTTTCTGGAATAATTTCCGCCCGTTTCATTTCGGTAACCAACAACCAGGCTTGGTGGTGTTTCACCAGCCGATAGAAGAGATTTCCTTGTTAGACTTATTTCCTATGAACAAATGTGAGACGCCGTTTTTCGGCAGTTTCATAAAATATCAAACTTCTTAAGCCAGCAGGGAAACGGTTATTTATGATAACAGCAATCTTAAATAATGGAAAAAATCTAATGATAGTCATTGTCTCCAAGACAATAATTCTGAGAATGCAAAGAACAATTATAAATCTCCAAACATCAAGATAATATCTATACGAGGTGTCAAAACGTTTGCACCTCATTACTCGCTGAGAATACTAAAAACTAAGTGGGAGAATTGCGGAATTAAAAAGAAAGTATCTTACAGCCTGACGTCTGCAACAATATCTCTAGCCTTACAAACCACCGTGTATGTCTGATAAGTTATTCACATGATCATGACGTCACTTCCAGTCACGTCTCCTAAAAAATTCGAAAATGTATTGATACTACAGATAAAATTTGCATCTAAAATTTGCATCTCAAAATACGTTGAGGTATGAGATTTGCTCATCACCCTAAAACTCTTACCAAGTTGGATTAATAGATACGATAGCGTAGTGTATAACCATCATGCAACCTATGTTAAACGCATATTCGTTAAAAATTATACAACAGAGTGTGAACTATAAGAGGAAATTATCATATGCAAGGATCAAAGACACGTTCCAAACGAAGTGCTGCGTTTACTACCTTACTAGAGAATGAAAAAAAAAAAAAAAAAAAAAAAAAAAGATTTGCGCAGAGACATACAGGAAATATACTGTCTACAAACATCGCTCCGCAGCATCAAGCACTGAACTAGACTCTTATATTAGATGATTCGTGTTTTCTGTTCAAAGACACATCCAAAGTTGGGACATTGTCGGAGCTATTACTGCTGCAACGAAACATGAGAAACATGAGAGGAGGATTCATAATAAATCTTAATGTCCAATGCTTTAAAACAGATGATTTTATGCTATGCTATGTTACCCTGCGGAAGCAAGCAGACGAAATGAGTTGTTGCCCGTTAACGAGAGGGACACAGATCGGTGATTTTCCATTTATCACGTCTTGGATAGGACGTTTTTCCACCAGTTAGCATCAATTTATGCATATGTGTGTCCCCACGCTCAGAACATGGTGGTTCTTTTCCCAGCTAGATGGTTAACGTTCACATGAGTTGGGCTTCTCTCATAGGCAAGAGTGACTGTGACTGACTGAGAGTGCACCGTTGTGGCCGCACATGTTCTCAATAATTTACCACATGCGAGACAGCTGCGGGATGTGATGCTGTTGCACTTTTGCACCAACACTTGATGTGCAGCATTAGTTTTATTTATTGCAGTGTGTTTTAGCTGTTCAGCAAAGTACTTACTTACAACTTCTTGGAACAGTGGGAGATAGTGTGTCAGAATATGTTTTTAAATAGCGATAGGTGTTTGTACACTGTATTTTTTGCCACTGTTGTTTAACGCTATGACATCACATCTTAGTAGCACAGGGATAATGTAGGGTTGGTACTTAGCAAATGTGTATTACTTGCTGGCGTTAAATAAAGCATAGCGTCATTTATTAAACATTCAAGTGTCTCTTATGTGTTAGGGAATGGCGCCTGAGGTCATGCATTGGAGTGCATTCAGAAAATGTTGTGGCATCATTATATTGCTGTATTTCTGCATATACAACACCTCACACATTTTAATATGCACTATAATATCACACACACATTAATAATATAGGAGTGATGTAGATTTGGTACGTACCAAGAGTATATGTGTTTAAGTATCGTGTTGTGGTAGATAAACAATTCGTAAACAAAAGCCAGCTTACTCTTTCAATTCTGCCACAGAGCTGGCTGATGCCTGCTGTTGCAAATGTTTCTTTATAATTCCCTCATTGTGTTGTCCCACACATTTGCTCCAGTAATAAAAGTGGGATGGGCGAGGAGAGGAGCTTGATTCTTATTGATCCACTGAGAAATGTGCGGGAGGTGAGTTTCAATGGGCAGTAGAGACTTGACAGTCTTTAATTTCACGGAAGTCTCTCGTCAGCCATCCAGGAGACTGGTAAAGAGAAGTTAAGGGTGTGGTGATTTGTCAGCGAATTTTCAGAAAGTACGAGCAGGGATGTATTTTTCTTTAAATTCTATCCATTATACCAGTGCTGCTGAGGTATTGTCCACGTGTAGGAAAATATGGTAGTTTCGTCTCTGGAATCGCTTTGCACTACTTCTGTCACGTTTGGTTGAAACTGCTTCGCGTTTCCTAGAGGCTAACCACACTGAGGTGATGGGTGCACACAGTTCGCCCAATGGAGTAGATAGACTAACATTTACTGGCATTTCGCAAAAGCATCTAATAACCCACAAACATCAAGAATATAAACAATGTCATGCTTTGTAATGAATATGTTTGATTCTTCCACCTTACCGAATAAAGTTTTCCATCCTTTTGCGTAATTTATCGTGAGGTCATTAATTTAAACTGGCAGTGAATTTTCAAAGCGTCTTGTACCACAAATTACGTCAGTGTTGGCAGCCGTTTTGTATAATATGCCATGATGTCATCAATTTATAATGTCAAGTAATATTTACCAACATTTTGCTTAGAGCATCATGACAGTGACGAGACATGACAGTCATGTGACATAATTGTAAATGTAATAATAATAAATTTAATGTATTATTTATAACAAATATCCAGTCCCTAATTCTAATCCATTACAGTATACAGATCTCTGGCAACGAAATTCGTATAATTCATGTAATGAGATAAGTGGTTTATTATTTGTAACAAATACCCACTCTGGTCCTGTCACTACCGCTCCCAGCCCTAAAAAGAAGCTTGCATAATTGGAATGATAATAAAATTAATTTATTATTATTGATTATTATAAATAAATGCTCCAAACAAACCTGATTCTGTCCCTACATCTCACAGGAAGAGACTGATGTCACCACCCTGTTATTCTAGTTATAAAGAATTGAGGAGAGGAAGGAGAGGTCTGGAACTGATTGGTCTTGAATGGAGGGAATGGGAGAATGATGCGTTGGTAGGACAGGCATCCGCTGGGTGCCCTTGCACAATTTTCCTCTGGTGTGTGGACTGGATGTGGGTATCCCTGGCGGAAATTAATGTGGCGTGACCTTGCCCAATTGTGTCAGTTCTAACCTGATGCCCCAGACCTTGAAATAAGATTGTTATCACGGCCAGAATCAAGCCTTGACAACTACTCGCAGCATCTCCACGGCCTTCACAGTGATCACTCTACATCTGACTTTGTTTACCCCTCTTATATATCTTACCAGGACTAGTAACAACGCTAAGCATGAACATCACTAACGCACTCTGGTGGCCACACTAATTGTCACAGAGAATCAAGACTGCAATCATTTATAAACCCGCCGATGGCGTGTACGTGTACGAATTTACATTGACATCCCACCATGTCGCCTGGGTGCTTCGCTTTCTTTGTCAGGCAATGTATATCGATTAGGATGTGTAAAGAGGCATACAAACTCGCTCAACACGCAAATGGAACAGGAAATAAAAGTGATAATATTATGACATTGTACTCTCCGCGATGCACTGTATAGTGGCCTACAGAGTGTTTATGTAGATGTAGATGTAAAATGTACGCTACGGTGGAGTGTTGATCTAGAGAAGGTAGAAGCCGACTCGGGCCGAACATTCACTGCAGCCATTTTAAAGCTGCCACTGGAAAATATATTTAGTTTGAGAAAGGTTTTTGTGCTGCGGAGCGCGTGGAAACTGTGGGCCGTGGGCAGAGCAGGCGTGTCGGAGACGAATGAGCCGCAGCCACCGCCGCCGCTAATGAATATTTCATTCACACCGCCGGCTGTCGTCAAATTAGCGAACTGCGCTCTTCAGAATGTTAACGCCGGTCAAAGGCCGCAAACCTGTAAAGAAACTCTTTGAGAGTTCCACGGTGAAGCCATTTCACTGTCTTCCTAAGTGAAGGTAGCCGTCACCTGGGAAACGAGTGCCTCCATCTCCGTATACGTGCGCATTTGACCAAACTCACTTGAAACTCCATTCGGAATTAGTTCATAGAATCATCTTTGTAGCACTATCTGACATATTCCTTGCACAGATTTTCCCTTTTACCAGGATTTAGGGTGTTGTAATATGCCCCCGTATTTGCATACGAAATCATAGATAGCGAAATCTCCTTCGTAATATGAAACCAGTTATTCATAGATGGCTGCAAATTTCTTTACATAAAGAAATCGGTGTAGGCCAGAGTTTGCCAGATCTAATAAATATGCTCAATGTTCGAACAACTTATACATCTAATACCTCAGATACATAATTGATATGCCACCTTTGGTGGGAGATGATGTCCTTTTTTTCAGTCTAAATCTCTTCCAAAGTATTGTTTCACCCAGATAACATGTACTGGACAGCTATCGTTTTCCCCTTCGCAGGGTAAACAACAATACTATCTTTTTTTGCTCTTATAAAACACTGGCGTTTACCCCTCTGACAGATGAAAACGATTTGATTTGTTTTTTTCTGGCCCATGTTTTCCCCTAAGGACATTCAGGTCTTTCCCACTGTAACAATTGACCCACAAAATCAACCGGTCTGTTTTTAAAATATTATTGAGTATTTCGTTTCTGGAGTTGATTTCATTCAGTATTTGTCAAATGCGACAGCCATCTGGCACAAAGCTTTCTTATAAGTAATTGTTCATGTGAAATGTTCCACAATCATTCTTCTGACATACCTGTGGCTACATCTATTTCGCCTCTCGTGACAGTGTAATTTACCTGTAGGTTTTCTTCTGTTGTTGCGACTTTGAGACCATGTTTAGGTGCATATATTTCAAGAGAAGTAAGGTCGTAATGTAATGAAGTTACCCATTTCCTAACTGTTGAAAATAAAGGAGCAGACGCCGGCCACGGTGGCCGAGCGGTTCTAGGCGCTTCAGTCCGGAACCGCGCGACTGCTACGGTTGCAGGTTCGAATCCTGCCTCGGGCATGGATGTGTGTGATGTCCTTAGGTTAGTTAGGTTTAAGTAGTTCTAAGTTCTAGGGGACTGATGACCTCAGATGTTAAGTCCCATAGTGCTCAGAGCCATTTGAAGGAGCAGACTCCTCTTGTCGGAACGATATATGTGCACGTCGTCTGGTCTACACAAAGCCGTACATGTCGGAGGTATAACTTTCAAAGTACAGGTTGGCTTGTTTTAATCTTCCGAATAGTAAAACAATTTGTCGTATAAACTGGTATTTATTCGTTCGCTCTATAATTCAGTATAAACAAGAAACATTCGTTTCTCGCAATCGGTGATCCATCGTAAAGAATTTCTCATTTTTCGTTGCCTGTAATTTGCCAGACTTGGTGCGTACCACATATACAGGGTGATTATAATTAAAGTTAAACTTTAAACCGCTGTAGAAATAACACCACTGGTCAGAATGCCGTCCAATTGCAACGGAATATTATCGGAGAAGGGGAAAAACGTATAGCAGAATAAAAATAAATAGTTCCGAAATGTAGCAATAGATGGCGCTGTAAGCATCATAATTTAATAGTAGTCGGCTACAAATGACAAATGAATCGTACAACAATGTCTAAGGTGTACGTCTGACGTTAAACAACTTGTACTGCTCAGTGTGCATGGGTGTACAGGTGCGATACTGTTAGTTACGTAAGCCCATCCGCCACGGCAAGGTCATATCACATCGGATGGTAAAAATCAGTTTTTAATTGTCCTGAGGCCAAAAACCACGTAAAAAGCATCATTCAAATTGGTTTTTACTTGTCCTGAGGCCAAAAACCGCATAAAAAGCGTCAATCAAAGTCATATCGGGTTATTAATTTCCGTGTGAGTGGTGCAAAACATGTTCAATGAGCAGTCCACCGTTTCCTGAAACAAGTTGAAATCGGGAAACAGCATGTTCCACAACTGATCGAAGTGTTTCCGGGGTTGAACACAACATCTTTCAGATAGACTACAGCCAGAAGTCCCACGGATTAAGATCAGGTGATCGGGACGGCCGGACTGTAGGGAAATGGCGGCTGATAATTCTAGAATTTCCGAAATAGCGCTTCAGCAGCTGTTTAACTGGATTTGCAATGTGTGGAGGTGCGCCATCTTCCATAAAAATGATCCCATCCACACATCCACGCTGTTGAAGAGCTGGAATGGCATGGTTGCGCGAAAGATGCTCATAGTGCTTACCAGTGACGGTACTGGTAACAGAACAGGAAGCACCTGTCTCTTTGAAAAAATATAACCCTATGATAAATGATGCCGTAAACCCAACTACACAGTGACCTTTTCAGAATGAAGTGGGACTGGTTGATTTGCGTGTGGATTTTCCGTTGCCCACATTCGACAATCCTGTGTATTGACATATCCTGTCAGATAGAAGTCTGTCCGCAAAATTTTCCACAGCCACTCATTGTCCACTTGCATGCGACATGAAATTCTAAAGCAAAGGTCTCTCTTGCTGGCAGCTCAACAGAAAGCAACTAGTGCACATGGATAACTTTGAATGGATAGCAAACAAGGATGTTTCGTAGGATTTTACGCACCGTGCTCACGGGTATGTCCAATGCTCGGGCAATTCTTTGTGCACTACACATTTTCACACCACCACTCGTCTCCTCCTGCATTGCTGTGGCCACTGCTTCCACTGACGTCGAATCAATTCGTTTCCTCCCTCTATCAGCTTGCACACCAAAAGAACCCGTCCTTTCGAATTTCCGAATCAGTTTCTTCAGACCCACAGCAGTCTTCGGTCCAACTCCCTTTTTAAAACCGTTCAGTGTACGGAATTTCTGCAGAGTGGCGTGTGCACCGTCATCATTCTTGTAATACAGCTTTACAAGCAGAGTGTGATCCTGTATGAATAGTTTAGAAGCTGATACCATCGATACAGTGAAGAGACTTGTCAGTTAATAAAGGCAAGTCTTCCGGACCAGACAGTACACAATCTGGATTCCTTTCGGAGTATACTAATGAAAAAGATACAATTTTTGCTCGCTCGACGAAAAATCCATACCTAAGGACTGGAAAGTTTCACAGATCACACAAATACACAAGAAAAGAAACAGAAGTAATTCGCTGGAGTACAGGCCAATATCATCGACATTGACTTACTCTAGGATTATGGAACGTTTGCTATATGTGCCGACGTTGTGAAATAACTCGAAGAAAGCAAACCAGCACAGATTCGGAACATATCGTCCTTTTGTAATACAACTGGCTCTTTATTCACATGACTTGGGGTGCTATCGATAGGTTATCTCAAGTTGATTCCGTATTTCTATATTTCCAGAAGACTCTTGATATCGTTGCTCATTAGCAGTAATCAAAGTGAAATATCGTCTTACTTGCACGACTGTATTCTTGATTCTCCATCAGAAAGAACACAGTTCATTGTAATTGACGAAAAAGTCAGCTGATGTGACCGAAATGATATCTGGGTTTCCCTAAAGAAGTTTTGTGGCCCTCTGCTCTTCTTATTTATTTATTTATCAGATTCCATGGGAACGTGCGAGCCAACGTCACATTGTCATGGAACGAGTAAGTATACAGTCTACAAAATACTTATTAGAAAATTTTTAAACAAAAAATTAATGAACTCTGGTTAATGCTCTGGTGGTGATAGCCACTAGTAAAACGTTCTGTGGTTTCAAACCGTGTCAAGTGGTTAGTTGTCCACGAGCTTTCGGCAGAGATCTCCTCTGATTTTGTCAAGTGGTTGACTGCCATGTGAATGTCACTGCCGTGCTTATATAGGCCGGCCGCTGTGGCCGAGCGGTTCTAGGCACTTCACTCTGGAACCGCGCGACCGCTCAGAGCCATTTGAACCATTTTTTGCTTATATAGGCGCACCGCCACCAGTGACGTCAGTGGTGCCCAGTCATGCATCATATGTGGCAATGTTTTGGTAGTACGACCGTCGCACCCGCTTCGACTCCCCAATAGCAGGATCCCAGGCCATACTCAGCTGCAATCCACCGTGTTTGTTGAGGGTGTTGTACGGTATTTTGATCTCTATTGCTTCATTTATTACGCTATGCCAGAGGCCGTTGGTCCGTTTGATAATAGAAGTGTCGTCAAATGCATAACGGTGTCGTTTTCCAGTGCCTGCTCTGCTACAAATGATTTTTTCGGGATAGCATAGGCAGAAACACCTTTTATGTTCTATGCAGCAGTGTTCAATAGTGTGGACAGTGTGACCGGCATAAAATTGCCCATAGCCATGCGGTGTTTTGTATATTCCAGGAGTTCTGAGGCCTGCATCGTCTTTCACAGGTTTCATTAGTTGTCAGATCTTTGCTGGGGCTCTGAAGACTGTGTCGACTTTATGTTTCTTCTGGAGCCGACTAATCTTGCTTGTTATTGAGCCACAAAACCGTATAAAGGTAACCTTCTTCATGTCTTCTTCGGAGGCATGCTTTCGCGGCTTATATGCATCTAAGATCTCCGCCGATAGCTCGTGTGCAGTTAACCACTTGAAATGGCTTGAAACCCGCAAATATTTTATTAAGCAATTAAAGAATTAATATAACGCGAAAAATTGACTATGCGAATAAATACATACCAGAGAAAATTTTTCCACTACTGTGAGGAACGTCTGTACTACATAGGAGTGTGCCATAAGGAAACCTTTCAACTTGCATTCGAATACTCAGTGTTTTGTCATTACTATTTTCAGTTCTGGTGGAAGCCCATTGAAAATGAAACCCGTTGAATAGTGCAAACCATTCAGAACATTGCTTCAGGAAGTGTTATCCAAGAGCATATCGTTTCTCCACCTAGCATTCTCTGAACGAATGTTGCAGTTTCTTCTGAATGAATCAGTATTGCTAGCAACAAATCCTAAAATGAAATAGATGGCAGCGTACGAATTCCAGGATGTCTGAACAACGGCCCACATAATGTTCCCGAACTGACACCACACATCAGACTGACTGACCTTTTCTGAGCCAAGAGTATTCTTCGTGAGTGCACAGAGCTATTCCAAAATATAACCACATAATACAAAATTGAGTTAAAACAGGGAAAGTAGCAAGCCTTCGAGTTTCAGATTCTGATGCAGTGCAGATTATTCTTATAGTGAAGATAGCAGCATTGAGTTTCTGCAAAAAGTCTTGAAAGCGATAATACTAAGCGATCGTTCCATCTAATCTCAATCCTAATAATTTAAAACGGTCGACTTCACCGACTGTTTGACCACCTAGGGACAATAAAATTTCATTTTCACTAGAGTTCCATGTCTCAAATAGTATTCATTGCGTTTTGCAACAGTTAAGCATTAATCTTTTTTCTAAAACCCTCATGCTCACATTACTATTTACCCTGTTAGCTACATTGTTGATATTACGTTTCAGGTCGTTTACAGTAATACTTGTGTCATCTGCAAACAGAACAATTTTGTGTCATCTGTCAGGAACAGACATACTGTATATCGAGAAAAATTATTGGACCCAAAACAGAACCCCGTGGCACCTCCAATGACCCATTCACATTCAGACTTCTTCCTTGTTTGTTGACGCGTTTTAGGAGACAGTATGAGAAGGTCTCTTAGCTTGTTTGCAGATGATGATCCCGTCTTCTATCTGGTGAAGAAGATCAAAATGAATTGTAAAGTTATTTAGACAAAGTAAGGTGTCAATTAACCCTAAACAATAAAATGTATGATGAACTCGACATTGGTACGAAAAAAAAATTCGTTAAATTTCGGTTATACCAGAAATAACCCAAACTGAAAGGTTGTAGATTCAACTAAATCCCAGGAGCTACACTTACAAACATCTTAAATTGGAACCATCATATAGAAAATGTTATGAGGAAACCCAACCAAAGAATGCATTTCATTGACACAACACTTAGAAGATGCAGCAAAGAGACTGCCTCACTACGCTTGTCTGTCCTCTTCTGGAGTAATGCTACGCGATATGGTATCCTCACCAGTTGGGACCGACGGACAACACCGAAAAAGCTTAAAGAGGGGCAGCATGTTTTGAATTATCTCGAAACAAGGAAGAGAGTGTCACGGATATGATAGGAGAGTTGGGATGTTAACTATTAAAGGAAAGGCGTTTTTCGGAATGGTGAGATATTTTCATGATATTTCAGTCATCTTTTCGCCTGTGAATGCCAAAATACAGGGTGTTTCAAAATGAATAAACGAATTACAAAGTATTATTTTGTCCAAACTACCAATCGCTGCGCCTCGGCTCGGCAATTGGAGAAACAAAAACATAGTCTAGTTTATATTAATAGTCGCTAGATGTCAGTTGTCTTCTGTTTTGCTTGGGAACCGTCATATGTTTAAAATGGCTATTCCGCAGCGGAAATCATTTTGTGTTCTCTAGTTTGCGAAGTTCAATTCCGTGATTACAGTGCAAAGACGCCCGTCCCCGGTAGCTGAGTGGTAGCCGGCACGGTAGTTCAGCGTGTTCGGTCAGAGGGTTATCTGCCCTCTGTAATAAAAAAAACTGAGTTAATCGATCAACAACGAACTGAAACGGATGTCTTGCGACGTCCGCCCCTAGCAGATACAACGACAGAAAAAGAACAAAATGAGATTAAAAAAAAAAGTGGTCAGTGCGACAGAATGTCAATCCTAAGGGCCCGGGTTCGATTCCCGGCTGGGTCGGAGATTTTCTCCGCTCAGGGACTGGGCGTTCTGTTGTCCTAATCATCATCATTTATCCCCATCGACGCGCAAGTCGCCGAAGTGGCGTCACATCGATACACTTGCACCCGGCGAACGGTCTTCCCGACGGGAGATCCTAGTCACATGACGTATACATTTATTTAGCGCAAAGACGATTCAGGCTGAGGTACCAAATTGATCCTCCGAATGGGTGGAACATTCGCAGATGGTATCGACAGTTTCTAGATACAGGTTGTGTATGTAAAGGAAAGAGTCCTGGCCGCCCTCATGTCCCTGAAGAAAATGTTGCACGAATTCAAACTGCTTTCCAACGTATCTCGCTATGTTAAAAAAACTGGTTGTTTCCGAGGCTGGACGAAGACAACTTCATTTTTCCACACGACGAGGCACCCCCTCACTGGAGTCGCCATGTGCGTGAATATCTGAATGAAACTCTACCGAATCGTTAGATTGGTCGTCAAGGAGTTGGCGACTTAGCATATCTCAGCTGGGCTCCACGGTCACCGGATTTGACACCCTCTGACTTCTTCCTGTGGGGTTTCTTTAAAGACAACGTTTATTTACCACCACTCCCACAGAACCTGGAAGAATTGAAGAACCGGATCCGTACTGCCATAACATCAGTGACAAAGGACATGCTTGTCGGAGTATGGGAGGAATTTGAGTATCGATGTGATATTGTTCCTGTCGCTGATGGAGGACATAATGAACATATGTAATCTGAACTTGAGAGGTTCGTAAATATGTGTGTAAAGTTTCATATTCGTATGCCTTAAAGCTTAATAAATATATCCATTCAAAATACGTATATTCTTTTCGAAACACCCTGTATTTTCTTGACTACCGCCTACATAGGCAGAAATCATCATCGTAATAAAATAAGAAAAATCAGTTTTCGTACGGAAAGATTTAGTTCTTCATTCTTGCCACGCGCACTTCGAGAGTGAAACGGGCGAGAAATAGTGAAAAAATGGTTGGATGAAGCCTCTGTCAATCATTTAAATAAGAATTGCGTTGTAAACGTGGAGATGTAGACGTAAATTTGCTATAGTATAAATGATAATTTGATTCATAAGACAGTTCGTGATGCTGACGTAGGTCACAGTAGAAGGAGCTGTCTCTAATGAAGATAAGGTGTGGGGGCAGTTCTGGATAGTTTTCAGTGGGTTAGGGCGTTTACAAGCAGAATGACGGCAGCAACCTGTGATGGGTTGGACTGAGAGCTTTAGATGCTACTGCGCGTCTTCGATTCTGATAGGCAGTCTGGTGGCAACACTGTCGATGGCCATATTGAAGTGCAGCAATATGTTTTTATTTTGTACTGAATAATAATAAACAAACATGACCTGGCCATTTTGGTATTACTCATCCGGTTCAAATCACTTTATACATGTGAAGCCGTACACCGCAATCCTGTACAAAAAGATAGATATGCCTATGGGAGTTGCGAATTTGAGATGGTACTGAATAGCGCCTCGAGTTTGCGCCTAGAACTAAACATAGATAAATCTCAAGTGTTTCTTGTAGTTTTCGACTAAATTTATCTCTGCCATTAGCGTATACCACGACTCAAGTCCAGACTACGGTTTTCCATGCTTCAAGCGTCCAAGGGACATGCGGTGAGTTGAGTCAAATGTATGTTCTGTCATGTCATTCTGGATGGAACGGTTATTTATAGGTTGTTTTTGTTCAGCACTGAAGTGACAAGTGATTTGTTCCACTGTAGCGCTTCTTTCCACCATGCATGGGGGCTTAATTAAAATAAATGCAAATAATTTTAATTTTTTGATTTAGTTTTAGTAGCTGTCTGTTCGATTACGAAGTCTCGTAAACGGTTGGCCCTGACTAGTATTTGTACGCAATCTGACTGCATAGAACAACAACAAAGAATGAAATGGAAAATCTCCGTTAACACAATTAATTAATTAAGTCCCCAGCAACTATAAAACCTACGAGACCAAAGCACAAGTGTCACTGTTCTGTGTGTGGAAGTGTAACTCAACGTACGCATCTGGCACGGTTCCTCTTCAATAACACAAGAAATTTTAAATATCATTTATACTGAATTAATTAAAGAAAATAAAAATACCATAATTACTCAAGAGAACCAGAATTATACTCTAATCCAAGAACACAAGCCAGATGCTTTGTTGACTGAACCTGTAATGACGCATTATTTAAGACACTGAAATAATGAAAAAAAGACACGGAATATTTTACCTTCATATATATTGACGAAAAGCACTCTGATCATTACAGTATTTCCATTCGAATCATCTGCTGTCTAGCCCATCAACAACTGCATAAAACATGGAACAACATGTCGACAAACACTGCCCACTAGCACATCTCAACACACACTGACTACTACGAGTCCTCGACAAGCACTGCCCACTACGACATCTCAATAATCACTGCCAGTGGAGGCGGCGGAACAATACTCTCTAGCGCGATCTCTGGCGCTGTGGCTCAGTGTAGCCACCTTTCATATGCCCTTCCTCCATGGGTTAGAATTTGATGGTATTTTTGCCAGCATTGGTGGTGAAAATACCACCAAATTCGTCAAAAAAAAAATACAGACAAAAATAAAAGATAATATTAATACGTAAATATCACATACTAGATAAAATTTTGGCTTTGCACTGACCTTTCAATAACCTAATATATAAAATACAGTAAGCAATACAAATTCTTTCATACATGTGACTTTACATAACAGTTTACACAAGTATTATGTGGTTAAACAGTTCAATCAATAGCGTCAGCAATGACGAATATGTGCAGGTAAGAGTCTCATAACTTTTCACAAACAGTAATACACAAAAAATCAGTTTATACAAATATTCACATAAACGCTTTCCATAGCCCAAGAAACAAGTAGTTGACAGTTCCAGCAGTAGCACCCAGCAATGGTGAACAGGTGCAAAAACCAACAAGTGACATTTTTTCAGTAGAAACAGTCCATCAGTGGCACCCAGTAATGTTGAATAGGTGCAGACACCAACAAGTAACACCATTTCAGTATAAGCAGTTCCATTAGTGGCACCAGCAATGTTGAGCAGGTGCACACAGCAACAGGTGACATCTTTTCAGTAGAAGCAGTCCATCAGTGGCACCCAGCAATGTTGAGCAGGTGCCGACACCAACAAGTGACATCATTTCGGTAGAAGCAGTCCATCAGTGGCACCCAGTAATGTTGAATAGGTGCAGACACCAACAAGTAACACCATTTCAGTATAAGCAGTTCCATTAGTGGCACCAGCAATGTTGAACAGGTGCAGACACCCACAAGTAACATCTTTTCAGTAGAAGCAGTCCATCAGTGGCACCCAGCAATGTTGAGCAGGTGCTGACCGCAGTCCATAATATTCACTTTCACTAATCACACTGTTCATCAGCAGAAATTAAACATGTTCTAGTGGCACCAATCATGTAGAAAAAGTGCAAATAACAGTCCATAATATTCCCTATCACTAATCACACAGTTACTCAAAGTTCATTAGCACAAATTAAACATTTCCAAGTGGCACCCATTATGTTGAACAAGTGCAGGTAACAGTCCATAATCTTCACTATCACTAATGAGACAGTTCAGTCATGAACAATAGTTTAAGTGCACACACAATTAACAAAATTATTATCAATGCTCTTACACTAAACATACAAATCATAATAAACGCACAAATAATATCAGGTAGTTGTCATATTAACTATTACAGTACACAAATAACAGTAAACCTATAATATTTATGGGTGTCAGTGCAAGCCACTACAAACAAGTAAAATAATATTTAGGAGATAGGTTGGGATCACTTCTCTGGGATTATAAAAGGAAAACACACAAAACACACTCACTCATCTTTCATCCACATTTAGTGCTACTGTGTAGTTGAATAGTGTTAACTGTGTAAATGCAATTCTGTCAAAATTTTATGTTCATCATGTGTATCAAGTAGTAGTGGCAACAATGTATAACAGTCAATAATAGTTAGTCAACGTCATAGTCATCATGTCAAGACCAATGTTTGCCAAGCCAGATCAAAATGTACGGTTGCTGAACAACTGTCAGTGAGCCAAGATATGCAATTACTTCCTCTCTCCAAAAAAAAAAAAATATATATATATATACTGCTTAGTGATTTAACAAAGTGTGTGTGTAGACAATCTTCCTTCTACTTGAGTGTTCTAGTCTGCCATCTTCATCCTCCTTGTTCCATATAAACCAACAAAAAAAAAAAATGCTCCTCACTTACTTTACCTCTTATCCACCAAAACTCCAATAATCATCAGCATCACATAATCTCAATACTTCAATAATACCTTTTACATCTGCATATAAACCTTATCATCAATATCATCAATAATACATCTTCAATACGTCGATACATATAAACCTCACTTACCTTACCTCTTGTCCACGAAAACTCCAATAATCATCAACTTCACACAATCTCAACTTCACACAATCTCAATACCCCAATAATACCACTTCAATACGTCGACACATATAAACCTTATCGCCAATATCATTTCACTTCCATAACAACTCTTTCCTCTAGTCAGTCTCCTCTAACAAGTACAGACAAAATCCTAGTGCAAACTTCAATTCAGCATCCCATACAATCTGAAGACACAGTGTCCACACACAACCTCTGTGTAATCCATCTGACCCAAATCTTCTACTCATTATGAATCATAAAATATATTTTGCTTACTTTGTCCATCATTAAATAAAAGAAATGCATACATGACTTCTAACAGCCTTTAGTTCGAACAACTCTCAGTAATTAAGTACGATTACGAAGTGTGAATGATCATAATATTTCACAGTGTGTACACCACTTCAAGAATCATGGCCGAAACAAACATGTGGAGTATTTCTTGTGTCAAGTGTCACTTCCTATTTCAATTACTCACGAAAAATGCAGTGTAATAACTGTCAATGGTCTAACCTAGTGTTGGTATGTCATGTCGTTAGCTTCCTTCCTATTAGCATAAATTTATACAGCTTCCATAAAACCTCCAGCTCATGTGACTTCTATGAAGTTTCTTGTACTAATGTCGTTCGTAGCATTATAGTAGTTCATTTTCTTATCTTAAGAATATATGGCACTGAGCGTAAGCAAAACATGCATTAGCGAGTAAATATACCAGTAGAGAACAGAATGTCAACAAGTGGATGCAGCACAGCTCCTACAACGAGGCTCTGCCAAGCAAACAATCTGTAATTAATACCATGATGTGACCCAAACTCCATGTTCGTACACCGTATATCAGCAATTCTATATACGAAATTAAAGAGTAGTTATGACAACAAAACAGAAATGTGTAAATATGCAATCCATACGCAAAGCAGCAAATATATATCTCACATAATAAACAGGTCATTATCATCATATCAGCATAAGCAAATAAATGTTCATACGTAATCTTAATAAGTAAACATGAAGGCGCAAGCAGATAAATCACAAAGTATAACTTACATACATAACCACAGTCAGCACAATTAATCAGTTGACAATTACAATTTAAATAAATAAGCACAGCAGGCACATAATAAAAAAATATGACATCAGTGAAAAGGCATAGCAGCCAAGCGATGCATAATATACATAAGTAACAACACTGTTCATTAATCAATCATTGTCAAAATCAGTAAATGTACACAAGCACGTCGCTTCACAAGTAAATTCATAGAACATGAAATTTAGCACAAAGTATGAATCACGTAATAGCGAGCAGCAAATTACGTCTAAAGTACGTACCTAGGTGGAATTATGTTACCTGAAAAATAAACTCAATTAACAGTTACCTTTTTTAGTTTATTACTTTTTTCTTCGAAATTACATTCTTCCTGAAATTTTCTCCATAGCAAGTCGTCTTAACGTCGGACATGCACAGAATTTACCTGAAGGTCTTAAATATTTTATACAACCGTATCCTGAAAAATACTGAACGTTAATAACATAATTTATAAAGTCACCATAGCTTTATACAGAATTTAGTCGAAGAAATTAGACTGTGTATTTGTTTACGTCTGTCAGTGCATTCGCACTGAGCGCTCGATCAGCTGTAGGCGCGTGATGTAGGAAGTGATTGTTTGCGGTCCACGACTGCCTTGTGCGCCGCGCAGACTTGACTGTTGCTTTGAGTCTGTGCCGCCGCCGGAACACGGCGCGGTATCCTTGTACTTTCTGCATGTCTACATGTAGCTGTTAGTTTCTCACAAGTATGTCATTCCACAAAAATTTTAACGTTTGATATATGATGTATTCCCTTAGAGCGTCGAGATTTAAGAGTTTCTAATTCAACAGTGTTATCATGAATAATTTTGCGAACTCTATATGGACCGTTATAAAGCAGAAAAAATTTGCGACACAAGCCTTTTCCTTTGTGAGATAAACGATGGGACTTAATTAATACCTTTTGACCAACTGACAAAGTTTTTAAACGACCAGGACGTTTAGCTGATTTCTCTCTTTTAGTAGCCGCAGATGCAATATTTCGTAGAGCCAGGTTGACAACTTCGGAATGCCGCAGTTTCCGTGTAGGCGGAAAAGGAACAATTTCAGAAATGCGATTTGTCGGTGCTTTATTTTTTAATATCAATAGAGGCGGTAAAGAAGTTGAATCATTAGGAAGTTCATTCAGAATGTTTTGAAAAATATGAAGGTACTGATCTCAAGTTCTGTGATTCTGATGACAATAGAGACGACACAATTTATTAATTTCTTTCATCCATCTTTCTGAAGCGTTAGACTGAGGGTGAAAAAGTGAAATAAAAATTGGTTTAATCTTACGACGCCGTAGAGTACGAAGCCAAATTTTAGAGCGAAACTGTGATCCATTATCTGATATAACCTTATCAACATGACCAACTTCTTTAAGAAAATGTTTGATGAAAGCATTAGATACTGAACGAGCTGTTGCTTTGCGTAAAGGTGTAAAACACACATATTTGATGTTAATTCCACTGCTACGAAAATGTACGCAAAACCATTAGTAGAACGAACCACTGGACCGAACAAATCGACTGCAGCCATGTCCTTTAATTTCGCTGGAATGATAGGAAACAACGGTGCTCTGTGAGAAACAGTTGGCGGCTTAGCCTTTTGACATAATTTGAATTTGGCAAGAACAGATCGAATACGTTTTTCCATATTACTGAAGTAACAATTTTCTCGTAATTTATGAAAGCATTTTCTGGGAGCAAAATGTGCATAACTGAAATGTGTAAACGAGGTGTGGCCAAATCATCCAATCTAACAAAGCGTCTAAGAAAATTACAGACACCAAGGAAACTACGAACATCACGTTTTATGGTAGGAACAGCATAATTACGAATAGCGTCTAATTTCTCTGGATCAGGAAGAATACCTTCTGTAGAAATAATGTGATCGAGAAATTTCACCTGACAACGACCAAATTCAGATTTTTCTAAGTTCACTGTAATGCCAACTCTTGCAAAAATACGTAATAATGAATCCAAAATTTTGTTATGCTCACTCCAAGAACGTTTAGCAATAAGAATGTCGTCAACATATGAAGTAATATTGTCACGAAGATAAACAGGTAATATTTCGTTTAAACTACGAGTGAATGCTGCAGAAAATATAGTAAGTCCAAACGGTAATTTCCAAAGTCACTTTTGGGTAAAACAGTCAAATCCGGTTATTCTTTACCTACTGTCTAGATAGATGGATAGTAGAAGAATTGTTTTTATAGATGCAAAGAATAGTATAAGAGTAGGCAGCGGTGCAGAAAACTAAAAGGGAAATAGCACCACTACAGCTCGGGGCCCTGTGAGCGCTACGGCACATATTCACTTAGTGTAGTGAATCCCCTGAGGACTTTAATAGCTGCACATAAATTTCAGTTTGTGACTTAGTGGCAAATTTGGTGGGAGTGCATACATAAATTGATCTAACCATGCACATGGATGTATGTCATTCTTAGAATTGCGGAAGATCTTAAATTTCCGAACAGTCAAAAAGTGTTTATAGTCAAAGTTTTCGCCTCGTGGCGACAAAGACCTACCGCGTCTGTCCCAGTTTGAATGTCGATTATTGTCAAGTTCGCGCGCCTGGAGCTCTCTTGTTGCATCCCGTAAATGAAACAAATTATTTTCTTCAAACCCCTCTGCTATCTGTGATTCCAAATTTCTTTTGCTGTCTTTTCCTACAATTTTCCCTTCAATTTGTTTGACTTGCTTTCGTAATGCCTCAACTTCCCTTTTAACACGTTCATTAAATTTTCCCTGATTTTCAACATGCTTACTTATGTTCTGGTACTCTTCGGTTTCTGCAAATAGCAATGGTGCTGTATCATCTGAATCTCTGTCCCCATATAAACTAAGATTTGTCAATTGATCTGAAATCTCCTCAACTCTTTCCGATAAGTTTACGTCTTCCGTAAGTGTCGCAACTCGGGTTTCGGTATTGTCACATTTAGTAGTTGACTGTTCACACTGTTGCGTTAAGTCATTTGGTACGGATTCCTCGATTCTTTCAAATACTTATTCCTTATCGTGTGTGCGTTGTAAATTTAATTCTGAAAATTTTTGTACTATCACGCGATCTTTTTCTTCCCGTTCTCTGTCCTGTTCCTCTTGTCTGATTTCTGTTGAAATTAAACTATTATTGTGAGCATTCAAAATCGATTGTTCTTCTTCTCTAATTTCTTTCTTTGATTCATCTTTCGTATTTTTGAAACATGTCCCTATTCGTGAGCATAACTGTGTTGTCATTGCTTTTAATTCAGATCCTAACTGTGATCCCAGTGAGTCTAACCGTGTTTCCATTGTTTCCCTATTAGTTTCTAATCGTGTTGCCAAAGTTCCCATCTGTGATCCCAGTGATTCCATTGTTCCCTTTTGTGAGTCTAACCGTGTTACCACTGTTTTTAATTCAGATCCCAAATTTAATATTGCACTCATCAACTGCTGCATTTCTTCTGTCGTTAACCACGTAATCTGAGAATTTTTCGATTGTGAAAAATTTTGAACTGTTTCCGGACTATTTTCCCGACTTATTATATTGTTTTCCACTTCATTATTCATCATCCTGTTCTCCTGTGTTGGCGAGTTCGCCATGTCAACAATTTCGTTATTCTAACTATTCATCATTTTTGCCTGTTTCATCGATCGCGTAATCAATTACAAAACATACAAAACTCGTCACTATATGAAAATTACACACAATGAGACTTTGTCTCTAACAATACCATTCACACGAAATGTTTCCCTCAAACACGATTAATCGAACAATTGAAATAATTGCACTAAATTATCAAACCCGTAGACAAGACAACAAAAAAAATAAATTTTGCAAAATACCATTAGAAGAATGCCAATTACCAAATCTACACATGCAATATAGACTACAATTACTAAACTACAAATTACTACAACAATACTACTGTCTACTATTTTTACAATCAGAAGAATTCCAAGGGACGATCCGAAGCAGCGGTCGCCACGTGCATGGGGGCTTAATTAAAATAAATGCAAATAATTTTAATTTTTTGATTTAGTTTTAGTAGCTGTCTGTTCGATTACGAAGTCTCGTAAACGGTTGGCCCTGACTAGTATTTGTACGCAATCTGACTGCATAGAACAACAACAAAGAATGAAATGGAAAATCTCCGTTAACACAATTAATTAATTAAGTCCCCAGCAACTATAAAACCTACGAGACCAAAGCACAAGTGTCACTGTTCTGTGTGTGGAAGTGTAACTCAACGTACGCATCTGGCACGGTTCCTCTTCAATAACACAAGAAATTTTAAATATCATTTATACTGAATTAATTAAAGAAAATAAAAATACCATAATTACTCAAGAGAACCAGAATTATACTCTAATCCAAGAACACAAGCCAGATGCTTTGTTGACTGAACCTGTAATGACGCATTATTTAAGACACTGAAATAATGAAAAAAAGACACGGAATATTTTACCTTCATATATATTGACGAAAAGCACTCTGATCATTACAGTATTTCCATTCGAACCATCTGCTGTCTAGCCCATCAACAACTGCATAAAACATGGAACAACATCTCGACAAACACTGCCCACTAGCACATCTCAACACACACTGACTACTACGAGTCCTCGACAAGCACTGCCCACTACGACATCTCAATAATCACTGCCAGTGGAGGCGGCGGAACAATACTCTCTAGCGCGATCTCTGGCGCTGTGGCTCAGTGTAGCCACCTTTCAACCATTAAAATCCAAGATAGTAGATTGCGGCACCTGACATACACACGTTGTTGCCCATTGCAGTTTACTCTCGTGGTGGCTGTATTGAAGCGCTAATGATACACCCTCGATACATTGGCGTAATTTTCGGTATTCGCACAGCTGGGATTTTGTCACGCACTACAAAACCAGAAACAATTAAACCTTCATCAGCATTCTCGTTCGACAATACTATTTGCACACAGTCATTCTCACATGACTTTTTCACAGTTTAATGTTTGCGAATCCATATTACGTCCAAACCGAAGCACTGGCCGTTTGAATGCGGATGCTTCATTTTTCGTAAGAATGTAGTGTGCGTTTTTCGCTAGTGTGCATAATCTTCCACAAACTCTTATTTCTTTAATCCTTCACCTTTTAAACTCGATTCCTCTAGGCAGATTAATTTTTGTGGAAGATTCTTTGCTAACACATAATCCCAGCGCTTTAGAAGAAAGTTCTGAAGTTTCCGTAGTGTAAGTACTTCCTACAATCTGAATACGATTCCAGAAACTGATTCGTAACAGCGCATGTAGGACTATACGTATAATAAATCGAACAATGACACCTTACTTCCTCTTTGGAATGTCTTTCCTTCTATAATATGCACATCCTAGAAGGATGATGTGTCATCTTTCCCAACTTCACTGGCACAATTTCTTCATACTTATCGTTAACAAAGATAATGATATTAATAGCAAGTTGTTACGCCTCACCGCGAAGACACTCTCCGCGATCACCTTCCATGTTTACAAAGCGAGTTATTCGTGGGGATTGGGCTTCTAATCGTCCAGATATTCATTTACCGCAATTTCTCTGAAACACTTCAGGCTAATATCGGGATAACTGCTAGGAAATCCAAACATACGCTTTCTGTATTTTCTCAGAAACACTTTACCCTAATGTCACTGTGGTCCCTAAGGCATCCAAAGAAACATTTTCTGCAGTTTCACATAACACTTTAGGTGAACTCCGAAGTGCTTCCTACGTTATCCAAATATACATTTTATCTAGTTTCTCAGAAACACTCCAGGCTGATACCGTGGTGGTTCATACGTCGTCCAAATATACATTTTCTGTAGTTTTTCAGAAATACTTCAGGCTAAAACAAAGGTGGTTTCTAGGCCATCCAAAATATATTTCCGTTAGTTTCCCTCAATCACTTAAACTGAAAGCTGGGATGGTCCCTCTGAATAACACACCACCAATTTGCTTCTCCATCCTTGTATTATCAAGCTAATGCACGAGGGACGTTAAACTGTCACATTATTCTCTCAGTGAACGTTTAATATTATTAGCACAGTAAACGTAGTTCCCGTCACGCTTTCGTCGCCGCGATAGAGTGCTCAAGTCCAGTTGGAACAGCTTCTATTTGCCCCATAGTATCGGAAACGCCACTGCACTGTGCGTCTGATCTCAAAATTCCTACGTCACAATGACGGAGTGCCTACATTACGGAAACCGCATATTTTCCGTACGTACTCGACATGCTTTTGTTTCTTCCGTCATTTTTGAGCTGCTATTCGTCGAGGTTCCACATGGGAGCTCTTGCGTAATATGGCCCAATCCATTAACGGCGAATACATGACCCGTGAACGTCGAAAGGCGTAGAAAATCTTCCGTAACGTTGTGCTGTTTCGCGCTAGCGTGCTGAAATGTGTAAAAATAAGGCAATAAAAGCGTGGAATGGTTCCCCTGGAAGAGCTCCAAGAGCATCCTTAAGTCAACCACTGAAAGTATAACGGCCTGACTTGGAGCACGTGAGACTGTGGCATTCTTTTGTTTAAGTACGGGTGCCCTGCATTCATCGCATGAGTTATTCTCTAAATGTGAACATTGCAGTTTCAATTCAGTTATTTTTTACCCTGCACTCGGACTGTGTTTGCATAGAGGGAACGAGGAAGGGGCCTGATCGTCGTTTTTGCTGCAAGGACTAAAAAATTAGTTAAAGACAGTCAATGATGACAAGCTTCCTGCCCTGTATGTGAGCCTATTGCTGTACTTTCTTGACTAAAAAATCCTTCGTCATTAACGTCTTCTTTTCCAATATTGTCGTTTCACAATGTAATTGCTGAGATGTGATTCTAGGGGAACCTTGCCAAAACGATATTAGCAAAAAAGGTATTCGCCTACAATTTCTATGCTTTTAAAAAAGTATCATTAAAGAGAATATGGTTTGCGAATCCCACATGTCTATAAATTTTAGGAATTTTACTGCAATAGCCTTGAGTGTTGTCGTCCGTTTATTATGTGTACCTAAACAACATTTAAAGTAACAGACTGAACGGAGCCAACAGACAGAAGCGATGGAATGCCAAATAATGATCTCCGTTTCTAGGCTGCGTTCGCAGAGGGGGTTTATGAGGTGCCAGTTGACTCTGATTATATCAAGTTCGCTCGTTGACAAAATGCTAGGAAATTATACGTTGGAAGACAACTATTACTAATCCTGAGAATTAATTAATTTTCCACATAAATTACGATCATTTGATGTTTAAGTACGCACAGAGTTATTTACAATTTTTTCCCATTTATTGAGTAGTATTTGATACTGGGTTTATAATATTAGTTTATACTTGAACATAAATTTTGTGAGCTAAACATTCTTCAAGTCACGTGGATCATAGACAAGACAGTAGTTATCCCCTCTCTCCTCCACGTATCTTTTTCCCTCTCTCTGTGCGTTGTGTTAATTCTTTACCTTTTTCGTAAGAGTTGCTTTGCAAAATTACTTAGAATCTAACAATAGTTATTTTTCTAGAGTGGTTCCTAATCATTGTCAGGTCAGCTTAGTTTCTTTCTGTAATTAATTAATTAAGGAAATCAGTCTCAAAGTTCGCGTTCGAATTACTTACTAGGTAGTAACACGCCCAACACCACTACACGCCAGACACAACGTATAACCCCGATGAGCTCCACTGTCATTTTCAGTATCTTTCCTTTTTTGATTCTACGAGCCCATTGATTGCACATTCCTATACTAGAGTTTGGCTATTTATGATCCCAGAGAGCTTTCATTTTAAAAAAAATCACATTTTATGTCTTTTTCCTTTCTCATGTTTTGCCTTTATTGGCTGGAGATTCAGGGGACCATTGATAATTAATTAATAACGTATGAAGTTTCATTATTTGATTCAGTATTTATTTTTGATCTGTAGGAAAGAGTAATAAAATCTGATAAGACAGTAATTCTCGCTTATCATTCTACTGCCTACCTGACCTTTAACACCTATGTTGTTCACACTGAACTATCAGGGAAGCTCTGTAGTTAAGATTCTGAACTTGTTTGTCCATACAGAAGTAGATTTTCCGTTGTTCCCCAGATTATTTCGGACGAAAATAGCTCCTTTAAAACAGCCGTAGCTTTTTTAAATTTTTATTTCTTTTAGTAGCGTGCTTCGTTTCCAAGAGGTTTTGCAGAAACTATACAGTACTTTCTCTGAAATAAACAAAGCTGACAGGGTGTCAAGTCGTGTTATTCCTTTCGTCTCAGTGTCCGGTCATACCTTCAAGAAAAGTGACACATTCATCTTCAAGTTTAAGTGCCACATGTACAGTTTTAGGGCTGTAATGCATTTTGATGCCATCTGTTCGGATTTGCTTGTGGTGTAATCTTATTTTATTGTGGTGCATGAATGTGTTGTCTGTTTCTCAGCACTACCGGCAGTACCATTGGATCTTTTTAGTGTTCGTTAAAAAAAACTGTAATACTGACAGCAGAATTTTGAGCACATTCTAAAATGGTAAATCAGGATGGAAGCAGGTAAACAGTAATCTGCAAAACAGGGTGTCTGACGCAAGCTACAAAAAGGAGAATGGTCGAGAACAATGGTTCGAGAGCGCGATCCGCTCAGTTAACTTAGCGTGACACTGAGTAAATCACGACGACAAAGTTAGTCGGAGCTTCCTACGCAGCTAGCATACACAGAAACTGCAATAAATATAAATAAAATAAGATTAGCCCTAAGCCGATACAATCTAGTAGCTTATCTCGCGCAGACAAAGCGAACGTGAGTAAAGTCTACTACTCAATAAAATTGCGGAACATGTAGTAGGAGGATAAATAGCGAGCCATAATCACATGCCACTCAAGAAATTTCCCGAACGATCTAGGTTCAGTTACATACTTATAAGTTGCAAAGGCCGTCTTAAACTGATAATAGACTGACCGTGGAAAATGTATTTAAATCAGATTTTTATATAAAAAAAGAAACATTTATAGGTGGCCCAGAGAAATGTGTGTGTGTGTGTGTGTGTTCTTTTCGAGAACGTCTTTGTGTGAAGCAAAAATTTTGTGCGGGTTTGTGATTATCTATTGAAGGGAGGGAGATTGTAGTATAAGGTCCCATCGACTAATAAATCATTAGAGACGGAATCATCTGTTGAGATGCCTCATATCGCACAATGACTAACGAATTATTGCACATATGGTTTCTGTGAACTTTGAGATAGTAATAACATTAGTCTTTTCATCTATACGACTGTTAAGCCTTGCTACAGATCAAGTTACTACAAAGACGTATTCGTATGCTTCTGAAGGCCAAAACATGCCCATTCGCGGAGTAAGCTACCTGGTGATTATAGGCCATTACAGATTTTAATGACATGAAATCTTGCCCTTTAATACCTACCATCCGGAGCTTTATATAGCAATTACGATGCAAAGGTCCAAATCTACTGAACATTGCTGCTGCGTGACGTACACGTATAATTAGTTCAAGCTCTAAACTCTTATTTGTATAGTAATGATAGAGAGTCGTTGTTAACAAGATCTTGACGCAAGGGTGCAAAATAAGCACTGCTTATCCCACTTTCTCTCCTTATTGACACTTGTTCGCCGCTCGTAAATTTGACATAAGTGCCATACACTACTACTAAAGATCAGAACATGTGACGAAACAATCTTAAGTATTGTCAAACATGTTGGAATATCCGATTTTCCTTATAAATGCAATCCTTACACAACTACTCTCTCAGAAAACTACTGATTGAGTATGTAGTATGTGAGGATTTTCGAGCTCTGTGTCGTTCAACTAGCAAAGAGCTTATAGTTTTATGTGAAATCTGAGTCGGTAGAAAAAAGTTCGAGGCCACATGAGGAGTTTTTATATATTAACCATATACAATTATTTTCCTTTTCACTAAGTAAAAAAATAAAAAAATAACGTATTTCATACCTACCGATCGACCTGGCGTTATGGTTAAGAGAGAGGACTTCCGTTCGAGAGGAACCGAAGCACGAATTGTAATCCACAGAAGAAGGGAAGGAGAGAAATGAGCTGAATTGATCGATGGCATTGATGGTCGGGAGTCCCCGCCTGAGGACTAGTGCGTCGATGATGATGAAATGATGATGAGGACAACACAACACAAAGTCCCCGTGCGGAGAAAATCGTCGAGCCGCCCGGGAATCGAAACCGGGCCCGCTGCATAGCAGTTGGAATAAGTAAGAGAACCGGAAAAAGAGAGAGTAAGTGAGGGAGAGAAAATGTGTGTGTGTGTGTGTGTGTGTGTGTGTGTGTGTGTGTGTGTGTGTGTGTGTGTGTGTTTTTGTTTTCTGGGTCTCTAATGACAACGAAGTCGTTTACCGAAATTACACTGGGATGACAGACTTTCGGAGCATATTCTAAATCAGACTCTATCAGAAGCACCGTACTGGGATGCTCATCTTTGCTGACCATTGCTACTACATGTTATTTCTGCACTGAATCATACTTCTGATGCACAGTAACAAATATGGAACAAATTTTGGTCTTTGTTACGTATTTTTGAAACTAGAATGGTTATTCGTATCCTTGTATTTTTTTCACTATAGGTAAACTAGTTTTGACAGTACTGGAGCGAGACCAAAAACAGAGCTACACATACCAGAAGGTTGCATACCGACTCAAACTTCACCTGTAGAGATTCACTGTTATTATACAGTTGAGATTCTGAAGGTGACTGTTAAACCAGCTAACGATACCGAGGTTGTATGTTAAAACAGATTCTTTGCATTCAGCAGTATTTGGCATGTTTAGTCTGAATATCTTGTGATACTTTCAATATCTTCATTCCTACTGACTTTTGTTAGTTATGCTTGACTCATAACCTTTTATTTCGTTTGGCAGAAATTCTGAAGATAGATGAGCTGCACCTGAAACGCTTCTGTATAGTTTTTTTTCTGTTTCACTTAAGGGACCCATGTAGCAGTGAAATAAGGTGTGTACTCAGTTCTAAGGACTTCACATACTTGGATTTCGAAACCGCTTATTAATGTAGAAGATCTTCCTTTGTCCTTATACAAAATCTTTTAGAAACTATGAGCACACGTAACCCTTACCAACTTCTTCAATGGATTCGCATTTTGCGAATCTGAATTGACACCAGCTGCTTACGATAAATGAAAATTTGTGATGTACCGGGACTCCAACACAGATCTCCCGCTTATCATGAGCGGTCGCATTAACCACTTTTTTCCCTTGATCTCATTAAGTTCGTGATTGTTCGTTCTATGTGTTCGGGGCGAACGTCCCATGACGCTTGCTAGAGTTCATCGTCGTTCCATTAACTCAGTTTTTTTTATTATAGAGGGCGGCTAGCCCTCTGATCAAACACTCTAAGCTACCGTGCCGGCTACTTGGACCAACCGAGCACGTCACGTCTCCAGGGCAGATCCAGACTTCCATATGTCATGGAATGCAACATTACATTATGTGAAGATGCAGACACTGTATACACACAGACATAGTATCCATCTATGCATCGACAGGCTAAAATGACTGTGATACATTTGTTCCTCTCTCTGCGGCAATCGCTAAATGTGCGAGCATAAGGGTTGTGGACTGGATGACATGTAGAACTTTGGATCGGTCCTGCAGACGTGCACTGGTAGCCCAAGTGGTTCAGGCGACCGCTGGTGATAAGAGGGAAATCTGGGTTCGAGTCACAGTACAGCACAAATTTTCATGTGTAGCAAACAGCTGGCGACGATTCGCATTCGTAAAATTCGTATCCATTTCGTAGTATTTACCACACCTGTAATCATCAAACTAAGTCTGTTCCTTCACTCATGTATTCAGGTCTGAAGGAAATTGTGATATGAAGGTACACACACGATATAAACACAGACATTGTAACCAACAATGATCTTTCTAATTGGTACGTCTTTGGCTAGATAATCTGATCTAAAGGGAACAGATTATTACACTACTGGCCATTAAAATTGCTACACCAAGAAGGAATACAGATGATAAAAGGGTATTCATTGGACAAATATATTATACTAGAACTGACATGTGATTACATTTTGACGCAATTTGGATGCATAGATCCTGAGAAATCAGTACCCATAGCAACCACCTCTGGCCGCAAAAACGGCCTTGATACTCCTGGGCATTGAGTCAAACAGAGCTTGGATCGCGTGTACAGGTACAGCTCCCTATGCAGCTTCAACACAATACCACAGTTCATCAAGAGTAGTGACTAGCGTATTGTGACGAGCCAGTTGCTCGGCCACCATTGACCAGACGTTTTCAGTTGGTGAGAGATCTGGAGAATGTGCTTGCCAGGGCAGCGGTCGAACATTTTCTGTATCCAAGAAGGCCCGTACAGGACCTCCAACTTGCGGTCGTGCATTATCCTGCCGATGTGTAGGGTTTCGCAAGGATCAAAAATGTTCAAATGTGTGTGAAATCATATGGGACTTAACTCCTAAAGTCGTCAGTCGCTAACCTTACACACTACCTAACCTAAATTATCCTAAGGACAAACACACACACCCATGCCCGAGGGAGGACTCGAACCTCCGCCGGGACCAGCCGCACAGTCCATGACTATAGCGCCATAGACTGTCGCAGGGATCGAATGAAGTGTAGAGCCACGGGCCGTAACACATCCGAAATGTAATGTCCACTGTTCAAAGTCAATGCGAACAAGAGGTGACCGAGACGTGTAACCAATGGCACCCCATACCATCACACCCGGTGATACGCCAGTATGGCGATGACGAATACACGCTTCCAATGTACGTTCACCGCGATGTCGCCAAACACGGATGCGACCATCATGATGCTGTAAACAGAAACTGAATTCATCCGAAAAAATGACGTTTTGCCATTCTTGCACCCAGGTTCGTCGTTGAGTACACCATCGCAGGTGCTCCTGTTTGTGATGCAGCGTCAAGGGTAACCGCAGCCATGGTTTCCGAGCTGATAGTCCATGCTGCTGCAAACGTCGTCGAACTGTTCGTGCAGATTGTTGTTATCTCGCAAACGTCCCTATCTGTTGACTCGGGGATCGAGACGTGGCTGCACGATCCGTTACAGCCATGCGGATAAGATGCCTGTCATCTCGACTGCTAGTGATACGAGGCCGTTGCGATCCAGCACGGCGTTCCGTATTACCCTCCTGAACCCACCGATTCCATATTCTGCTAACAGTCATTGGATCTCGAGCAACGCGAGCAGCAATGTCGCGATACAATAAACCGGAAATCACGATAGGCTACAATCCGACCTTTATCAAAGTCGGAAACGTGATGCTACGCATTTCTCCTCCTTACACGAGGCATCACAACAACGTTTCACCAGGCAACGCCGGTCAACTGCTGTTTGTGTATGAGAAATCGGTGGGAAACTTTCCTCATGTCAGCACGTTGTAGGTGTCGCCATCTGCGCCAACCTTGTGTGAATGCTCTGAAAAGCTAATCATTTGCATATCACGACATCTTCTTCCTGTCGGTTAAATTTCGCGTCTGTAGCACGTCATCTTCGTGGTGTAGCAATTTTAATGGCCAGTAGTGTATAACCGTTTTACACGATTTCCTACAAAAACAAAAAAAAAAAAACAAAAAACAAAAAAGAAAGAAGCACGTAAAATATTTAAGAATCGTCGCGAACTGCCAGCGGGTTTCAAACTGCGACAGGCCGTTATGAAGTGGCGGTGCTATACTTGGACATATTTGTGAGCGACATATAATTTGAGCAGCTGATAAGGTGACAGGCGCGCCTCATGGTAAATGTGGAGGCCACGGGGCCAAGCCATACATCAGCAAATGCCTGCCTGCCATCAGGAGGCCACCCCGCATCATTTATTCACGCCCGATAAACAGCTCGCGGCGCTACTCCCCCGCGACGGAAAAAACTGCGGCTCGCCGGCCTCCAACGCACCCACCAGCTGATGTGATGTCACGAGCCTCCCGCCGCAGTCAAGCAACTGCGAATCCGCAGTCCCGGCCCTCGTAGCCACCGTTACGGCTTCACTTACCCGCAATCTGTGGCTCCTCGTAAAATGTACAAAAAGAGTAAGCTGTAGTATTAAAACTTGAATTGTATCAATTAGGACCCACTAAATGTTTAAGGTGGTGGGTTGTTTATGTATCAATATATATTGGAGAATAAAGATTTTTTTTAAAAAAAGTGTGCAATTCAGCCTAAGGTACCGCAAATTATCTCTATACTGTGGCTCTGAGCACTATGGGACTCAACTTCTGAGGTCATTAGTCCCCTAGAACTTAGAACTAGTTAAACCTAACGAACCTAAGGACATCACAAACATCCATGCCCGAGGCAGGATTCGAACCTGCGACCGTAGCGGTCCTGCGGTTCCAGACTGCAGCGCCTTTAACCGCACGGCCACTTCGGCCGGCTATCTCTATACTGTCTCCCTTACAAAGTGTACTCGTGAAGTTTTGATTACCAGCTCCAAAAAACAAAGTGACGTGTTTGAATTTTGCTTCTTTTAATATCCCCATCTGCAGTCCCGGCATCTACATCTACATCCATACTCCGCAAGCCACCTGACGGTGTGTGGCGGAGGGTACCTTGAGTACCTCTATCGGTTTTACCTTCTATTCCAGTCTCGTATTGTTCGTGGAAAGAAGGATTGTTGGTATGCCTCTGTGTGGGCTCTAATCTCTCTGATTTTATCCTCGTAGTCTCTTCGTGAGATATACGTAGGAGGGAGCAATATACTGCTTGACTCCGCGGTGTAGGTATGTTCTCGAAACTTCAACAAAAACCCGTACCGAGCTACTGAGCGTCTCTCCTGCAGAGTCTTCCAGTGGAGTTTATCTATCATCTCCTTAACGCTTTCGCGATTACTAAATGATCCTGTAACGAAGCGCGCTGCTCTCCGTTGGAGCTTCTCTATCTCTTCTATCTGGTACGGATCCCACACTGCTGATAAGTATTCAAGCAGTGGGCGAACAAGTGTACTGTAACCTACTTCCTTTGTTTTCGGATTGCATTTCCTTAGGATTCTTCCAATGAATCTCAGTCTGGCATCAGCTTTAACGACGATCAACTTTATATGATCATTCCATTTTAAATCACTCCTCATGCGTACTCCCAGATAATTTATGGAATTAACTGCTTCCAGTTAGTGACCTGCTATATTGTAGCTAAATGATATGAGATCTTTCTTTCTATGTATTCGCAGCACATTACAATCATATTGAAATCGTCGCCACAGTACTGTAGCGAATCAGTTCGAAAGTGATAAAGTGGAATAGCGTCTAGCAGCGCTTTTTCTACATTTGAAAGAGAACAACGCAGCAACAATCCATTCTGAGACGGTCAAAGTGTTCAACAACAGTGCATCATAATACACACAATGGTTACGTGGAGCAGCCGCTTCGGCCAGCCGAAGTGGCCGAGCGGTTCTAGGCGCTACAGTCTGGAACTGCGCGACCACTACGGTCACAGGTTCGAATCCTGCCTCAGGCATGGATGTGTGTGATGTCCTTAAGTTAGTTAGGTTTAAATAGTTCTAAGGCGCTTCATTCCGGAACCGCGCTGCTGCTACGGTCGCAGGTTCGAATCTTGCCTCGGGCATGGATGTGTGTGATGTCCTTAGGTTAGTTAGGTTTAAGTAGTTCTAAGTCTAGGGGACTGATGACCTCAGATGTTAAGTCCCATAGTGCTTAGAGCCATTGAATTTGGTGATTTCTCTTTGTCAGTGAAGAACCGAGAATTGCAAAGTGGATACCCTAGTGCGCGAAGACCGCCGTACCTCAATCGAGACGATAGTGGAAAAAGTGAAAGTCAGTCACAGATCAGTTACCAACGTATTGTACGAAATTTGGAACACGAGAGGGGTCGCCGTCTGCTGGGTTACACGACTGCTCACACCCATTCAAAGATCCCGTCGAACCAAAATAGCAATGAAAATGCTGCAGCTGTGTTATGCCCAATTAGATGGCTTCGTTAACTGCCTAATCATCGTGGATGTGTGGTGAGTGTAATGCTATGACCCCGAAGCAGTGAAGCAAAGCTAGCAGTGGAAACACGCGGATTCACCAGCACCTAAAATGGTCAAGACCCAAACATCGTCGTGCAAAGTAATGGAAATGAAAATGCCGTGTGGCTAGGGCCTCCCGTCGGGTAGAACGTTGGCCTGGTGCAAGTCTTTCGAGTTGACGCCACTTCAGCGACTTGCGTGTCGATGGGATGAAATGATGACAAGGAAAACACAACCCAGTTCCTTAGCGGAGAAAATCTTCGACCCACCAGGGAATCGAAGCCAGGCCGTTAGGTATGACATTCCGTTGCGCTGACCACTCAGCTGCCAGGACAATCGTGCAAAGTGATGCTGATTGTTTGGTGGGATTGCCATGGTGTGGTGTTAAAGGGTTATGCAAACCGTCACAGGAGCATACTGCCAAACTCTCCTGACGAGGTTACGGAATGCTGTCAAGACTAAGCGTCGTGGGAAGCTGTCCAAGGAGATATTTTTGGTACACGACAACGCCTCAGCTGATTCTGCAAAGGACGCCGTCACACATGCTGCTTCTTTGAGCTATGGAATTTTGCTCACCTCCCATAATCTTCAAACACGACGCGCCGTGACCTATTCCTATTTCCTCGGATGAAAAAACATTTCCTGATAGGAATTTGCAGATTGATGACAAAGTGATTTTCGGGGTGGAACGGTTCATGAACCGCCAGAATGCAAACTTCTAAAACCATGGTCTGCGCCAGGTCGTCCACAGTTTGGAAAAAGCTAGTTGCATTGAATTTCCCGTGGTGTTTGGAAGGTCCTGACAATACTAATACTACTACTACTAATAATAATAGTAATAATAATACAGGGTCCGGCAAAAAAGGCCTCTCGTATTTGGTGAGGCCTTGTATTAGTTGGGGGGGGGGGGGGATACTGATGTGGAGGGGGTATTAATGGTTAGCGGTGTACGGGCCATTATCAGTAGGCGCACTGGTGTCTCTAGGTGAGAATGTTGTGTTTACTGTAGAGGAGTATATTAACAATGGTGGTTCTGTGATTCCTACTCAGAGAGCATTTTGCGTTCGGTTCGAACTTGACCGATATGATTCTGTGCCTGATAGAAAAAGTGTTCGAATTTGGATATCAGACTTCAGATCATCAGGTTCTGCACTGAAAAGAAAATCTATTGGCCGACTTCGGGCTGTAACAACACCGTAAAATGTGGTGTGTGTGGGATCTCCAAAGCGTTCAGTACTTAAACGTGCAGGTGGTCTGGGAATGTCTGATAGGTGCGTAAGAAGACTCCTGAGTAGAGATCTTCATCTCCACCCATACAAAATTCAGGTTACCCAAGAGTTAAATGAAAGAGATTCTGAAACTCGCAGAGCTCTGTGTGAAGGAATTCTCCATTACATTCATCTTGGCTCAGTTTCAATTCCTTCCGATGAGGCCCACTTCCACTTGTCAGGCACTGTAAATAAACAAAGTTCCCGGCACTGGACAGCTGAAAACCCTCAGGAACTTCGCCAATGACCACTTCACAACCATAGTGTGGCAGTTTGGTGCGCCGTTCCTGAATTTGGTATGTGTAGCACATACAGGGTGTTTCAAAAATGACCGGTATATTTGAAACGGCAATAAAAACTAAACGAGCAGCGATAGAAATACACCGTTTGTTGCAATATGTTTGGGACAACAGTACATTTTCAGGCGGACAAACTTTCGAAATTACAGTAGTTACAATTTTCAACAACAGATGGCGCTGCAAGTGATGTGAAAGATATAGAAGACAACGCAGTCTGTGGGTGCGCCATTCTGTACGTCGTCTTTCTGCTGTAAGCGTGTGCTGTTCACAACGTGCAAGTGTGCTGTAGACAACATGGTTTATTCCTTAGAACAGAGGATATTTCTGGTGTTGGAATTCCACCGCCTAGAACACAGTGTTGTTGCAACAAGACGAAGTTTTCAACGGAGGTTTAATGTAACCAAAGGACCGAAAAGCGATACAATAAAGGATCTGTTTGAAAAATTTCAACGGACTGGGAACGTGACGGATGAACGTGCTGGAAAGGTAGGGCGACCGCGTATGGCAACCACAGAGGGCAACGCGCAGCTAGTGCAGCAGGTGATCCAACAGCGGCCTCGGGTTTCCGTTCGCCGTGTTGCAGCTGCGGTCCAAATGACGCCAACGTCCACGTATCGTCTCATGCGCCAGAGTTTACACCTCTATCCATACAAAATTCAAACGCGGCAACCCGTCAGCGCCGCTACCATTGCTGCACGAGAGACATTCGCTAACGATATAGTGCACAGGATTGATGAAGGCGATAAGCATAATGGGCAGCATTTGGTTTACTGACGAAGCTTATTTTTACCTGGACGGCTTCGTCAATAAACAGAACTGGCGCATATGGGGAACCGAAAAGCCCCATGTTGCAGTCCCATCGTCCCTGCATCCTCAAAAAGTACTGGTCTGGGCCGCCATTTCTTCCAAAGGGATCATTGGCCCATTTTTCAGATCCGAAACGATTACTGCATCACGCTATCTGGACATTCTTCGTGAATTTGTGGCGGTACAAACTGCCTTAGACGACACTGCGAACACCTCGTGGTTTATGCAAGATGGTGCCCGGCCACATCGCACGGCCGACGTCTTTAATTTCCTGAATGAATATTTCGATGATCGTGTGTTTGCTTTGGGCTATCCGAAACATACAGGAGGCGGCGTGGATTGGCCTCCCTATTCGCCAGACATGAACCCCTGTGACTTCTTTCTGTGGGGACACTTGAAAGACCAGGTGTACCGCCAGAATCCAGAAACAATTGAACAGCTGAAGCAGTACATCTCATCTGCATGTGAAGCCATTCCGCCAGACACGTTGTCAAAGGTTTCGGGTAATTTCATTCAGAGACTACGCCATATTATTGCTACGCATGGTGGATATGTGGAAAATATCGTACTATAGAGTTTCCCAGACCGCAGCGCCATCTGTTGTTGAAAATTGTAACTACTGTAATTTCGAAAGTTTGTCTGCCTGAAAATGTACTGTTGTCCCAAGCATATTGCAACAAATGGTGTATTTCTATCGCTGCTCGTTTAGTTTTTATTGCCGTTTCAAATATACCGGTCGTTTTTGAAACACCCTGTATTTTTTCGAATAGGATGGCGTAATGGTAACGGTTAATTGAAATTAGTGTTGTCGCACGACAGACACTTTCCTCCGACATAAGTTAAACCACTTTGCTGGGGACTACGAAGAGGGAGAAGTCCGGTTCCAACAAGATGGAGCCACAGCTCACACTTCTCGGCGTTCTCTACAAATTTTGGGAGAATTATTTCTTGGACATTTTCTCTCGAGGCGGTATCACCTTGTCGTGAAGGATACACGATTTATCACATTTTAATTTTTTTTTCTTTAAGAACACTTAAAGACTCAAGTGTACAGACTTCGCCCCACAACCCTTCAGGCACTTATAGAGTCAGTCAGCCAGGAAGTTGTTGCCATGCCACGGAAATAACACGAGGAACTATGGACAACTTACTGGAATGGTTTCATGAGTGTGTCAACAATGGTGGACGCAGTTTACTGGATAACATTTTTAAAACCAACTACTACAAAATGGTACAGTATTTCTTGTTCACAAATAAAAGTACACTACTGGCCATTAAAATTGCTACACCAAGAAGGAATGCAGATGATAAACGGGTATTCATTGGACAAATATATTATACTAGAACTGACATGTGATTACATTTTCACGCAATTTGGGTGCATAGATCCTGAGAAATCAGTACCCAGAATAACCACCTCTGGCCGTATTAACGGCCTTGATACGCCTGGGCATTGAGTCAAACAGAGCTTGGATGGCGTGTACACATACAGCTGCCCATGCAGCTTCAACACGATACCACAGTTCATCTAAAGTAGTGACTGGCGTATACCAGTTGGCTCGGCCACCACCAACTGGTGAGAGATCTGAAGAATGTACTGCCCAAGGTAGCAGTCGAACATTTTCTGTATCCAGAAAGGTTCGTACAGGACCTGAAACATGCGGTCGTGCATTATCCTGCTGAAATGTAGGATTTCGCAGGGATAGAATGAAGGGTAGAGCCACGGGTCGTAACACATCTGAAATGTAACGTCCACTGTTCAAAGAGCCGTCAGTGCGAACAAGAGGTGACCCACACGTGTAACCAATGGCACCCCATACCATCACGCCGGGTGATACGCCAGTATGGCGATGACGAATACACGCTTCCAATGTGCGTTTACCGCGATGTCGCCAAACACGGATGCGACCATCATGATGCTGTAAACAGAACCTGGATTCATCCGAAAAAATGACGTTCTGCCATTCGTGCACCCAGGTTCGTCGTTGAGTACACCATCGCAGGCGCTCCTGTCTGTGATGCAGCGTCAAGGGTAACCGCAGCCATGGTTTCCGAGCTGATAGTCCATGCTGCTGCAAACGCCGTCGAACTGTTCGTGCAGATGGTTGTTGTCTTGCAAACGTCCCCATCTGTTTACTCAGGGGTCGAGACGTGGCTGCACGATCCGTTACAGCCATGCGGATAAGATGCCTGTCATCTCGACTGCTAGTGATACGAGGCCGTTTGGATCCATCACGGCGTTCGTTTTACCCTCCTGAACCCACCGATTCCATATTCTGCTAACAGTCATTGGATCTCGACCAACGCGAGCAGCAATGTCGCGATACGATAAACCACAATCGCGATAGGCTACAATCCGACCTTTATCAAAGTCGGAAACGTGATGGTACGCATTTCTCCTCCTTACACGAGGCATCACAACAACGTTTCACCAGGCAACGCCGGTCAACTGCTGTTTGTGTATGAGAAATCGGTTGGAAACTTTCCTCATGTCAGTACGTTGTAGGTGTCGCCACCGGCGGCAACCTTGTGTGAATGTTCTGAAAAGCTACTCATTTGCATATCACAGCATCTTCTTCCTGTCGATTAAATTTCGCGTCTGTAGCACGTCATCTTCCTGGTGTAGCAATTTTAATGGCCAGTAGTGTATTTTCTCTGTTTCCTTGTTTGTTTGTAACTACCTTTTGAAGTAAGGTGGACTTTTTGCCGGACTCTCTAGAATATAATAATAATAAAAATAATAATAATAACAATAATGTGACTTTTCCGTTGGGTACGTTCCTTATAAGGCCCCCTGGTCTGTCGATGGATCGCATTTTGAGAATCCCAGAATATTTCCTCGAGGCAACTTCTCGACATTGTCAGCATCCAGCTGCTTGTTACTACCGGTAAGTAGCAGAAGCAGCTGCTCGATATCGTTAGATAATGACTGTATGTGACTGCTGCCAAGTAGAAGACTATGTCGAGCTGTTGCCTCAAGGAATTATTATAACATTCATTAAAGATGATCCGTCAGTAGACCCGAGAGCCATATGTTGACTCATAATAATATTATACACCTCTCAATCGAAGCATTTCCCAATTTGCCTTCACAGAAAGTAAGAATAGAGTCGCTTGTCTTGAAACTGTCTGTTCAGCAAATTGATACCCGATTTTGTATTTTGCGTAGTTTAGAGTGTTTCTCACAACTATGTGAAAACTATTTGAGAACTACGTGAAGAAAAATTGCACATCTGTTGTGTACAGCCGGACGCGGTGGTCTAGCGGTTCTAGGCGCGCAGTCCGGAACCACGCGACTGCTACGGTCGCAGGTTCGAATCCTGCCTCGGGCATGGATGTGTGTGATGTCCTTGGGTTAGTTAGGTTTAAGTAGTTCTAAGTTCTAGGGGACTGCCATTTGAACCATTTTTTGTTGTGTACATAGTTCCGCGTAGTCAGCGCGTACACAACTTTCCCACTAGAGCACGCCCCGCTAAGCACAACAGCTCTCCGCTACGTGATGGTGCTGCCTAAGAGACGGACCAGATTCTGCTTCCGCTGATCCACGTATTAATATGTAACGCAGCCAATGAGGTTGCTGCTTACGTAGAACCTTTTCTCCTCGCGGATCACACTCACGCAGTGATACATGAATGCGCGAGGTATTATAACGAGTGTACAGACCTCCGACCGATTAGTCGGTCTGCATTAGTCTGCATTAGTCTGCATTTGTCTGTACCAGTCTATAGTCAAGTTTCAGTCTGCGCCTAATAAGATTACCATATTCCTGTACATAGCCATGAAGATAAATGACTAGACACTTTGTCAAGTATCAGAGATATGTGAGAATAAGATTAACGTACCAAGACCAAAGGAACCATTGTAAACAGCATCCAGAATCAAGTTACGTAATGCCTATGATTTTTATTATTTTAATAAATGTGTGTGAAAATTAATCAAGTTCTTGAAATCTTCTCGGGTGATCAGCCGAGTAAAGGCGTCGTCTTCTCGCAACGTTTCGAAGGGTTTCGTACCCATCATCTTCAAGCGAAGTGTCGAGATGCTGCTGCTGCTCACATCTATTACTTTCCCCTCTTTGGGGAAGTGTGAGGGGGAGTTTGTAGCCTTGCGGCTTTTACTCCCCTGTGTGCTTGTGTGTGTGATTATTTCTGTACTTTTTGGATGTCTGTGAGATTGTGATGTTTGTTCTGTGTGAGTCTGGTACTTGCCTGAGGTTTGGCGAGATAGTTGTAGTAATTGGGGTAGGAGCAGGATTTGGGGATGGGCATTGGGATTTTTCTCTTCGACTTAGTCGTCGAAGATCGTCATGGGGCGATTGTGTTTATCGCGGGACATGTCATACCGACCTAGGGAGTGGATGAGGGCGTTTCCCGACCTGGAAGTACCCTCATAGAAGGCCCTTGCCAGGTCTTGGAAACGCTCTTTCAGGAGTGGGATTTCCGCAGCGGCATGCAAATCGTCAATAGGGAATCCGGGGGGTAAACGCAGTGCCCTCCTGAGGGCGCGGTTCTGCAGCCTCTGGAGAGTGTCCAGGTGCTGCTTCGCCGCGTATCCCCAAACCGGACACGCGTATTCCATGACTGGCCGGATCAGGGCCTGGTATATGTTCACTCCTACTGAGCAGGAAAGGGAGCTGGATGAGTTGAGGATTGGGTACAGGATGGACATTCTGGCGCAGACCTTCCTATGGACCTCGTCTATGTGGGGTTTCCACGTAAGACGAGAGTCCAAGGTTACGCCAAGATACTTGGCGGTTCTGCGCCAGGGGAGTTGGGTTCCGTTTAGGTGAAGGTGGAGGGGGGGGGGGGGCGTTGAGGGGGATCGCGCCTTCCGAGCCTACGGGTAATCAGCATTGCCTGTGTCTTTTCAGAATTGATGGTGATTCGCCAGCGACGGGCCCAAGTTTCTGTGTCATCTAAAACCCTTTGTAGCCTACGAATGACCAGGTCCTTGTTCGCGTTTCTCGTGTAGAAGGCTGTATCGTCAGCGTACTGTGCAGTGTGCACCAGGGGGGCCGTTGGAGTGTCCGCAGTGTACAAACTGTACAATACAGGCCCCAGGACCGATCCCTGTGGCACCCCAGCACGAATACGCCTTCTGGTGGAGGTGGCAGTTTCCACTTTGACGGAGAAAGTCCTACTGGTGAGATAGCTCTTGATCAGCTGAACTATACTCCCGGGAAACCCTTGTGTGTACAACTTGTAGAGTAGCCCTCTATGCCATACTGAATCAAAGGCTTTGGCTACGTCTAGTAGCACTATCCCGCAGTAGCCTCTGTGGTTGAAGCCCTCTGTGGCCGCTTCAACCACTCTCATGATCTGTTGTGGGGCAGAGTGGTTCTGCCGGAATCCGAATTGGAAATCCGGCAGAATTTGCTCTCTGGTAATATGTTCTTGTATGGGTCTTAGCATGAGGCGCTCATAGATCTTGCTGAGAGTTGGCAAGAGGCTAATCGGCCTGTAGTGCTGCGGGAATAGTGGGTCTTTCCCTGGTTTGTGTATTGCGACCACTTCCGCGTGTTTCCAGCAAGCTGGGAACTCGCGGGTACGAGTAATCTCGTTGAAGACGTTCGCAAGGTGTTCGATCGCCGTGGGTGGGAGGTTTTTGACCAACTGGTTGGTGACTTTGTCATGTCCTGGCGCCCTTTTGGAGGGGAGGGACCTAATTACTTTTGCCACGTCTTCAGGGGCAAAAGCTGTGGGTTCGTCTTCTGGGTCCTCCTCAGCATTGAGGAAGACAGCCAGGTGACGACGGACCACTCTTTCGTGCTCATCATCCTGGGGTTCAGCCGCTTTGAACTGCTTCTCGAAAGTGTCGGCGAGGGCGTTGGCCTTTTCAGCATGGCTGTAGGCCATACCCCGCTCGCCGTGCAGTGGCGGCATTCTAGCGCGTCTTTTTGTGAATTGTTTGGTTGCTTGCCAAAGTGTGTGATCGTCTACTTTGAGGGTTGTGAGGCGGTTTTGCCATTGCTGGTTTCTGTGCTCATTGAGCGCTACCTTCAATTCTCTCTGTAGACGATTGAGCAGCCTCCTTGTGGCCTGGTTTCTGGTTATCTTCCACTCTTTTGCCACTCTGTTCTTATGTCGAATTTGAGCTAGCAAGTGTTCCGGGAGCTGTATTTGCGGCGGCGGGCCATCCCTTTGTGGGGGGGTGGCCTCTTCTGCTGCCTGCAGAATGGTACCTGTTAGGTCTTGTAGCGCTTGTTCTACTGTTTCGGCAGTAGGTGGCGGAGCGCGAGCGATATCAGAGGCGACAGTTTCTCGGTATCGCTCCCAGTTTGTACGTTTGTAAGACGTCTGGTACCGTGGGAGTGCTACCCATTCTCCCACGTCGACCTCTAGGATCACTGGGTTGTGGTCGGAGGACATTCTGTTGATCGTCCTCGCGGTCACAAACCCCGTAATCCTCCTAGTGAGAGCGATGTCTAACACGTCGGGCCTGCCTCCATTTTTTGGAAAATGTGTGGGCTCGACTGGACCCCATGTTTCGAAATGGTGGTTGCGCGCTAGTTGTTGCAATCTGGCGCCTGCTCTGGAGGTTACTCTAGAATTCCAATCAGGATGTTTGGCATTGAAGTCGCCCCCTATTATGAGTTTGCCTTCAATTTGCCCTAGAGTAGCTATGTCTTCCTCATCTATCTGGTCTTGTGGGGGTCGGTAGATTGCAACGATTGTTAGGGGTCCAGTGGCAGTGGCTACTTCCACTGCCACTGCTTCGATTTTATTGGTAGCTGGTAAGAATACCTGGTGGTGGGGGATCCCTCTTTTTATGTATATGGCCACTCCACCGCCATGGGTTGGCCTGTCTTTGCGATAGCTAACATAGTTGGGGACTGTCGCTTTTGTTCCCAGTTTTAAGTGGGTTTCCCCCATCATGCATATGTCGATGGAGAACTCCTTCATGAGTTCTCTGAACTCGACCGCTTGGTTAACAATGCCGTCTGCGTTAAAGACGCACATTGTCAGGCCTTGAATATTTGGTCGTCTATTCATGATGGGGTTTTGATACTACTGAGGAAGTCGCAGAGGGGAGCGACTGCCGGACTGTTGCCTGAAGGGCGACGAGGATCTGTGTGTTCTGCTTCTGGGCTTCCCTGAATTCCTTCATCATTTCCATGACGAGGTTCATGGTCTGCACAATTACGCCTAACAACTGATCCATGGGGGGGGGGGGGAGTGTGTGTGGGGTTCCCTAGATCTTCCTCCGTCATGGTGGACCTGGTCGTTGTTGCTGTGTATTTCCCGGTGTTGTTTTTGTGATTGTGTCTGTTGTTGTGGTGGTTGGGCAATGCTTTCATGGTTCCTCGGGGGAGAAACCACTTCCGCATACGTTGCCCTTGGTGTGTCCGGCCTTGGTTTTACCCAGGCCTTGTCTGTGTGTGTTGTCATGTTTTGGTTTCTTGTGTGTCTGGGTGGGTTCGTGGTGTTTTCTTTTCGTGTATGGGGGGCGGCCTTTGCGCCCTTTGCCTGCTGTGTGTGTCTTATATGGACCTCACAACCTTGGTAGCCCGCTGTGTGGTTTTTGCCACCTCACTGCCATTGAGCAGTGTGCCGCAATGTGGTTGAGGCCCTGACATCTGAAGCACTGCACCGTCTTGTTTTTGCGGCGCAGTGGTTCAGTGGTCACAGGGACCGCCAGGATCGTCTTAATGTCCCTTTTGTTCTGTGGCTCGTCCGGCAGTGTGACCTGATACAGGGGCCATTTGCTCCCTATGTTGCCCATCTGTTGGACCGCCTTGACGATGTACCCCTGGGCAGTCAGGTCTGTTTTGATTGCCTGGGGGGCCACTCGTCTCGGTAGGTCTCTGATGACTATGTTTTTATTTCGTGTTTTTGTTGTGGGGAAAGTGTAGTGGGGTATGTTTTTGCTGTTGAGTAGTGTTTTTATTGTGGTGTAGTGCTCGAGTGTCAGTAATGTTATTTTTATTTTGTCACCACCAGCAGGTTTTGCCTTGAAATTGCCTCCCCCGATTGCTGTTTTTAACATTTCGTGGAGTTCCTCGTAATTCCGAGTGAACTCCGCGACGATCGGAGGGAGGTGGTGGGTGACCTGATTTTGTGTTTGTGTTGTTGTGTCTTGTGGTGTCTCTGGCTCATCGGCCACCGCCTGGAACCTGTTCGGGGTGGGTTCCACTCCCCGGGCCGGCGGGAGCCTCGGCTGGCGAAAGGTTTTCCTCGCCAGCACAAAACCATCCGAATCCTGCCCGGTTACGTGGTTCCCTTCCAGTGCCAGTGTTTCCTGGTCCCCTCCCAGGACGACGACAGGTGCTGTCGGGGGCGCAGGCTCCTCAGAGAGTGTGGAAGTGGTTGGGGTGGGGGTGGTGGAGTGCTTTTTCCCCTTCGAGTGCTTCTCCCTCTTGTCCTTCCTTACACGCCGCTGCTTGGATGTGGTGGACTTGATTGGGGGGGATTTAAGGAACTGGGATCGGGTAGGGGGTTGGGTGGCAGTTGCGGGTTTGGGAAGGATTTTAGTCGGTTGACTGGGCTTCTGCTTGCCATTTAGGTTACGGATATGGTCAGCAAGGAGGCCACAGCTGTTGGCAAGCAGGAGAGGGCTGAGGAGAGGGGAGGGAGGGGCGGGATCGCAAATCCTGACGATGTATTTGTCTGTCTGCGTTTTGTGTAGTTTTGCCATGTCGGTAGCGGAAAGGGGGCTTGCTGCCAGGTTATTGTCAGTTGCCACTTTTGTTGTCACCGTTGGGTTTTCCGGTGGCATTGCTGACCCTAGTATAACGATGGCAGACGAGGAGTTCTGGACGGGGGCGGCGGAAACCATTTCTGTGGTTCCACGGCCCGCTTCCAGGTCCTGGCCTACTTTTTCCCTATTCTGAGTACAGCGTGGAATCCCGCAATAACTAAAATTAGAAGAGAACGCTCCGGCACGAAGACGGTAGCGGCCACAGACGTATTAGGAACCGGCAGGGACTCGACGCCCGGTCCGCGCCGCGAACCCCCCACCACTGGCGCGGCGGCCGATTCCGCAGGTACTTGATTGGTCGGCGCCCGGAATCAGTCACTGGTCCAGGAGCCTTTATAGGACCGCGCAACACAGCATCTCGACATTCGCTCGGTGCCAGTCGTACTGTGCGTTGATCGCGTGCGGAGCTGCAGGAGCGCGTACGATACTACACCGAGCCATAGGGACCTGCTTGCGGGTTACGTCTCGAGGGTGCGTAAAGCTTTGAAACTTACGCATACCAAGGACGCAGGAGCGGCCAACTGAGTTTTTGTCAAAACACAGTTTGGCGCTCAGTATCAACTGAGGTCTTAGCACGGACGGCACTGGGAAAAACATTTGCATGGCGTCGCCTGGCAAAGTTGTCGTGTCTTCTCGTCGTTGTGGTATGCCGAGCTTGGGTGGCGCCTTGGGGTCGCGGCGGTCTCTTTCCGCTGACGACACGAGGCGCGCTTTCTTGTTGCCGCGGGCCGCTCGACCGGCCGTCTCGAGCACCTCAGCTGCCGCAGAGTCAGTCTCTGCCCCCCCCCAAGGCTAGGGAAAATGTGGGCCAGGACCTGGGAGCCGGCCGCGGAACCGCAGAGAAGGTTTCCGCCGCCGCCGATCAGACCTCCGCGTCCACAAGGAGAATAGGGTCAGCAATGCAGCCGGGCCACCTAACGGTGTCAACGATGGCTGTAACTGGCACCCCCCTGGCAGCACCCCCCCTCTCCGTTCCGGACGTGGCAAATAACACAGCAAAAAATGCCACCCTACACAGAACACCAACATCGTCTTACATTGTCAGTACTTGCAATCCCACCCCTCCTAACCTCGTCCTACCCCCGCTCCTGCTTGCCCACGCCACCAACACACTACCTGAATTCCTTGAAACCATGAAAAATGGCAAGCAGACGACCCGCATGCCGACCAAAATCCTCCCCAAACCCACCCCCTCGTCTCAGTCCTCCACCCGTTCCAAATACCTTAAATCCCCCCCACACAAGTCTACCACATCAAAGCAGCGGCGTGACAAGAAGGACAGGAAGGAGAAGCACTCCAAGGGGAAGAAGCAATCCACCGCCCCCACCCTAACCACTCCCACATCCTCCGAGGAGCCTGCGCCCCCGACAGCACCTGTCGTCGCTCTGGGAGGGGACCAGGAAACACCAGCACTGGAAGGGAACCGCGTAACCGGGCAGGATTCGGATGGTTTCGTGCTGGCGAGGAAAACGTTTCGCCAGCCGAGGCTTCCGCCAGCCCGGGGAGTGGAACCCACCCCAAACAGATTCCAGGCGGTTGCTGAGGAGCCAGAGGCAACAGAAAACACAACAGAAACACAGAACCAAGTCTCCCACCACCTCCCCCCGATTGTCGCAGAGTTTCCTCAAAACTACGAGGAGCTCTTCGAGTTGCTCAAGACAGAAATCGGGGGAGGCAGTTTCCAGGCAAAACCTGCCGGTGGAGACAAAATAAAAGTCACGGTACACACGCTCGAACACTACAACACAGTCAAAACACTATTCAACACAAGAAACATACCTCACTACACTTTCCCAACAACAAAGACAAGAAACAGGAACATAGTTATCAGAGACCTTCCAAGACGAGTGTCCCCCCAGGCAATCAAAACAGACCTGACTGCCCGGGGGTACGTCGTCAAGGTGGTACAGCAAATGGGCAGCATTGACAGTAAGTGGCCGCTTTACCAGGTAACACTCCCTGACATACCCCAAAACAAGAGGGAGATTAAGATGGTCCTGGCAGTCCCTGTCACCACGGAGCCGCTGCGCCGTAAAAACAAGACGGTGCAGTGCTTCAGGTGTCAGGGCCTGAACCACATCGCTGCGCACTGCAACATGCCAGTGAGATGCAGGAAGTCCGCCGAGGCCCACGACACCAGGACATGCACACTCAAACACACGGACCCACAAATAAGGTGCGCGCTGTGTGGCAAAAACCACACAGCGGGTTACCAAGGTTGTGAGGTCCATAAAAGACACTCACAGCAGGCAAAGGGCGCAAAGGCCGCCCCCCACACACGCAAACAAAACACGACAAACCCAACCAGTCACACAAGAAGACAAAATACAACAACACACACAGACAAGGCCTGGGTTAAACCAAGGCCGGACACACCGAGGGCGACATATGCGGAAGTGGTTTCCCCCCCGAGGAACCATGAAAGCGTGGCCCAATCATCACAACACCAGACACTATCACGAGAACAACACCGGGAAACACACAGCATCAACGACCAGGTCCACCATGATGGAGGAAGCTCTAGGGAACCCCACACACACTCCCCCCCCATGGATCAGTTGTTAGGCGTAATGGTGCAGACCATGAACCTCGTCATGGAAATGATGAAGGAATTCAGGGAAGCCCAGAAGCAGAACACACAGATCCTCGTCGCCCTTCAGGCAACAGTCCAGCAGTCGCTCCCCTCTGCGACTTCCTCAGCAGTTTCAAAACCCCATCATGGATAGACGACCAAACATCCATGGCCTGACAATGTGCGTCTTTAACGCAGACGGCATTGTTAACCAAGAGGTCGAGTTCAGAGAACTCATGAAGGAGTTCTCCATCGACATATGCATGATGGGGGAAACCCACTTAAAACCGGGAACAAAAGCGACAGTCCCCAACTATGTTAGTTATCGCAAGGACAGGCCAACCCATGGCGGTGGAGTGGCCATATACATAAAAAGAGGGATCCCCCACCACCAGGTATTCTTACCAGCTACCAATAAAATCGAAGCAGTGGCAGTGGAAGTAGCCACTGCCACTGGACCCCTAACAATCGTTGCAATCTACCGACCCCCACAAGACCAGATAGATGAGGAAGACATAGCTACTCTAGGGCAAATTGAAGGCAAACTCATAATAGGGGGCGACTTCAATGCCAAACATCCTGATTGGAATTCTAGAGTAACCTCCAGAGCAGGCGCCAGATTGCAACAACTAGCGCGCAACCACCATTTCGAAACATGGGGTCCAGTCGAGCCCACACATTTTCCAAAAAATGGAGGCAGGCCCGACGTGTTAGACATAGCTCTCACTAGGAGGATTACGGGGTTTGTAACCGCGAGGACGATCAACAGAATGTCCTCCGACCACAACCCAGTGATCCTAGAAGTCGACGTGGGAGAATGGGTAGCACTCCCACGGTACCAGACGTCTTACAAACGTACAAACTGGGAGCGATACCGAGAAACTGTCGCCTCTGATATCGCTCGCGCTCCGCCACCTACTGCCGAAACAGTAGAACAAGCGCTACAAGACCTGACAGGTACCATTCTGCAGGCAGCAGAAGAGGCCACCCCCCCACAAAGGGATGGCCCGCCGCCGCAAATACAGCTCCCGGAACACTTGCTAGCTCAAATCCGACATAAGAACAGAGTGGCAAAAGAGTGGAAGATAACCAGAAACCAGGCCACAAGGAGGCTGCTCAATCGTCTACAGAGAGAATTGAAGGTAGCGCTCAATGAGCACAGAAACCAGCAATGGCAAAACCGCCTCACAACCCTCAAAGTAGACGATCACACACTTTGGCAAGCAACCAAACAACTCACAAAAAGACGCGCTAGAATGCCGCCATTGCACGGCGAGCGGGGTATGGCCCACAGCCATGCTGAAAAGGCCAACGCCCTCGCCGACACCTTCGAGAAGCAGTTTCAAGCGGCGGAACCCCAGGATGATGAGCATGAAAGAGTGGTCCGTCGTCAACTGGCTGTCTTCCTCAATGCTGAGGAGGACCCAGAAGACGAACCCACAATTTTTGCCCCTGAAGACGTGGCAAAAGTAATTAGGTCCCTCCCCTCCAAAAGGGCGCCAGGACATGACAAAGTCACCAACCAGTTGGTCAAAAACCTCCCACCCACGGCGATCGAACACCTCGCGAACGTCTTCAACGAGATTACTCGTACCCGCGAGTTCCCAGCTTGCTGTAAACACGCGGAATTGGTCGCAATACACAAACCAGGGAAAGACCCTCTATTCCCGCCGCACTACAGGCCGATTAGCCTCTTGCCAACTCTCAGCAAGATCTATGAGCGCCTCATGCTAAGACCCATACAAGAACATATTACCAGAGAGCAAATTCTGCCGGATTTCCAATTCGGATTCCGGCAGAACCACTCTGCCCCACAACAGATCATGAGAGTGGTTGAAGCGGCCACAGAGGGCTTCAACCACAGAGGCTACTGCGGGATAGTGCTACTAGACGTAGCCAAAGCCTTTGATTCAGTATGGCATAGAGGGCTACTCTACAAGTTGTACACACAAGGGTTTCCCGGGAGTATAGTTCAGCTGATAAAGAGCTACCTCACCAATAGGACTTTCTCCGTCAAAGTAGAAACTGCCACCTCCACCAGAAGGCGTATTCGTGCTGGGGTGCCACAGGGATCGGTCCTGGGGCCCGTATTGTACAGTTTGTACACTGCGGACACTCCAACGGCCCCCCTGGTGCACACCACGCAGTACGCTGACGATACAGCCTTCTACACGAGAAACGCGAACAAGGACCTGGTCATTCGTAGGCTACAAAGGGTTTTAGATGACACAGAAACTTGGGCCCGTCGCTGGCGAATCACCATCAATTCTGAAAAGACGCAGGCAATGCTGATTACCCGTAGGCTCGGAAGGCGCGAACCTCCTCAACGCCCCCCCCTCCGCCTTCACCTAAACGGAACCCAACTCCCCTGGCGCAGAACCGCCAAGTATCTTGGCGTAACCTTGGACTCTCGTCTTACGTGGAAACCCCACATAGACGAGGTCCATAGGAAGGTCTGCGCCAGAATGTCCATCCTGTACCCAATCCTCAACTCATCCAGCTCCCTATCCTGCTCAGTAGGAGTGAACGTATACCAGGCCCTGATCCGGCCAGTCATGGAATACGCGTGTCCTGTCTGGGGATACGCGGCGAAGCAGCACCTGGACACTCTCCAGAGGCTGCAGAACCGCGCCCTCAGGAGGGCACTGCGTTTACCCCTTGGATTCCCTATTGACGATTTGCATGCCGCTGCGGAAATCCCACTCCTGAGAGAGCGTTTCCAAGACCTGGCAAGGGCCTTCTATGAAGGTACTTCCAGGTCGGGAAACGCCCTCATCCATTCCCTAGGTCGGTATGACATGTCCCGCGATAAACACAATCGCCCCATGACGATCTTTGACGACTAAGTCGAAGAGAAAAATCCCAATACCCATTCCCAAATCCTGCTCCTACCCCAAATACTACAAATATCTCGCCAAACCTCAGGCAAGTACCAGAATCACACAGAATAAACATCACAATCTCACAGACATCCAAAAAGTACAGAAATAATCACACACACAAGCACACAGGGGAGTAAAAGCCGCAAGGCTACAAACTCCCCCTCACACTTCCCCAAAGAGGGGAAAGTAATAGATGTGAGCAGCAGCATCTCGACACTTCGCTTGAAGATGATGGGTACGAAACCCTTCGAAACGTTGCGAGAAGACGACGCCTTTACTCGGCTGATCACCCGAGAAGATTTCACGAATGGAATACGCCGAGAAAGTCTCAAATCACATTTAACATACCTCTACGGGGAGGATATCCATCGCAGCTACCAGATGCTACAGAAACTACGACTCAAGACGGGCAAGCTGCTTAGCAGACTGGCCTTCTTACAACGGTGTCGAGATAAAGAAGTGTTGCCGAAATTTGCCAACTTGCGACACCCTGTTAGCACAACAAGATCCAGACGCATACTACAACGAGCCGGTGCGGCCCTTGTGCGCGAACACATACGGGTCACCAGGCAGGAGTTAGATAAGAACGCAAGGATGCTGCTTACTCAACACCTTCGATTGGCATCCTATCTCCCACCACACACATGGGAGTGGATCGACGGAAACACATATGCAAGCAGTGAGATCCACAAGAGAAAAGCCACGGAAAAACAATGTGGCAAGTTCACCAGACTGTCTGGAGCCCGGCAACATGCCGACCACACAACCAATGCCAAGACTGTCATCAATCTGGCAGGCAAAGAACTGGACGAGACCACAATATCAGTGCTGTCGAGAGGACTTAACTTTGCTCCAGTACCCAGGACACTACCTAAGCGAGACATTATCAGCAGCATCGAGCAGGCCGTGCGCGGCCTCCCTACGGAGGCAGCTGAGGAAGTTAGGAGAGAGACGTGCAGGGTCCTGGAGAAGGCAAAAATGCCCAAGAACAACATAACGTCTGCTGAATGGAAGGCTCTTAAGGCCCTACGTGAGGATGAGGACACTGTCGTTCTAGCCGCTGACAAAGGCAATGCCACGGTGATACTGAGGAAAGAAGATTATTGGCAGAAGATAAACTCACTGCTACAAGATACTGCCTACAAGCAACTGGACAAGGACACGACAGCTTCCGTGACTCGCAAGACCATCGCCTTGCTCAATGACTCTGGACTGGAAAAGGACGTCATCAGGAAGCTGTACCCCAGAGCACCGGCACCACCACGGCTATATGGGCTCCCTAAGATCCACAAAGACGGAGTTCCATTGCGACCCATAGTGAGCACCATCAACTCACCGACATATGGTTTAGCCAAGTACCTAGCACAACTGCTCAAACCGATCGTGGGTCACTGTGAGCACCATGTCAAGAACTCGGCGGAGTTTGTGAAGGTACTACAAGGCTTTCGCCTGGATAAAGAAGATCTTCTTGTCAGCTTTGACGTCACCTCACTCTTCACACGAGTACCGCTGGAAGACTCCCTAGCGCTGCTCGAAACACGCTTTAGTGAGGACACAATAAAGCTGTTCCGGCATGTGTTAACAAACACCTACTTCAAGTGTGGAGGCAAATTTTATGAACAAGTGGATGGTGTAGCCATGGGGTCCCCCTTAGCTCCAGGCATCGCTAATCTTTACATGGAGCACTTTGAAGACATAGCCCTGGACACCGCCCCATTGAAACCTAAAGCCTTTTACAGATATGTGGATGACACTTTTGTCGTGTGGCCACATGGCAGAGAGAACCTGCAAGACTTCCTGCGACATCTCAACAGCATACACAGTAACATACAATTCACCATGGAGGTGGAAGAAAACGGAAGCTTGCCCTTCCTTGACATTCTAATCAAGAGGCACCCTGATGGCACCTTGGGTCACGCTGTGTATAGGAAGAAGACACATACGGATTTATACCTTCATGCACAGAGTTGCCACCACCCAGCACAACGCAACTCAGTGCTTAACACACTTGTGCACAGGGCCAAGTCTATCTGTGATGATGACAGCCTACCTGCAGAGTTACAACACCTAAGGAAGACCTTCCGCAGCAACGGTTATAATGAGACGCAAATCTCGCGCGCCCTACACAAGAGCAGGAAGGTAGACACACCAGAAGAAGAAGATGAGACCAGATACCTGGCATTTCTACCATACGCGGGACCGCCAACAGCCAAGATTGCCCGCATTCTGGAGAAACACAACATCAAGACAATTTTTCATGCCCCAAGTAAAATTAAGGACATACTTGGCTCAGTCAAAGACCACCTAGGACTGCAGACTCCGGGCGTATACAGTATTGAATGTGAATGTGGTACGAAATACATCGGACAAACGCAGCGCTGCATCACGCAGAGGCGCTCGGAACACATTAGAAATGTACGCCTTGGTCAGACAGAAAAATCGGCGGTAGCGGAACATAGCCTTAACGAAGGACACACCTTCCTCTTTGAGGGTACGAAGAAGCTGTGTGACGCTAAAGGATTTTGGGATTCAGTTTTCAAAGAGGCTGTAGAAATTCGGTTGAACAGCAACCTGATCAATCGAGACACTGGTTTCCAACTCAGTACAGCGTGGAATCCCGCAATAACTAAAATTAGAAGAGAACGCTCCAGCACGAAGACGGTAGCGGCCACAGACGTATTAGGAACCGGCAGGGACTCGACGCCCGGTCCGCGCCGCGAACCCCCCACCACTGGCGCGGCGGCCGATTCCGCAGGTACTTGATTGGTCGGCGCCCAGAATCAGTCACTGGTCCAGGAGCCTTTATAGGACCGCGCAACACAGCATCTCGACACTTCGCTTGAAGATGATGGGTACGAAACCCTTCGAAACGTTGCGAGAAGACGACGCCTTTACTCGGCTGATCACCCGAGAAGATTTCACGAATGGAATACGCCGAGAAAGTCTCAAATCACATTTAATCAAGTTCTGTTTAAAGTTGGTCACCGTCAGTCTGCTACTCTAAGCGTGCAAGTGGCATTTCTATCGTCTGACCTAATGGCAGAAGATAAACACGCCACGTTAAGACCACGAGACATATTGCTGACACTCGCCTACTTCGTTAGAGCGACAAGTCAAATAATCTGATGGTGTGTGTACCGAAGGTCTTACAGTACGCACAACACAACATCCATTTGTATACCAGAGAAAGTACTGAATTTTGATAAAAGAGTTGTTGTTACGACGAACCGACAGTTTCTCTTGCCAGCGTAAAGACGCATTTTTAATTACCATTCGGCCTGAAGATTATATAACTAGCTTGATCCTTCTTCCTTATTACACATCTCACATATTTTATTTGTAATCAGCGCACGTGTTTTAAAACCATGCATATGTGGAGTGCAGTCATAATAACGACACTTCTATAATCCAAACGGTGGCTTCATATCGTGCGTGTGCTTCACGAAACACCGACAGCTTTTGAGATCCACCCCAAGAAACGGTCACCCATAATTCGCGGAGTTTCCTCACATTTCGCTTGATGGCCTCCCAGATACGCTCTGTAAGACAGCAGGTAAGTGGCCTGGGCGCCATACACCCATCACCTTGTCCATGGAGTATTCCTCAAACCATTCTGACCCATTTTGGCAGTTGTAGGATATTGCTTTGACTTTATGAATTTACCCGGGCCTGTGTGGTGACGTACGTGAGTAAACACATGCCTTTGATTGGGCAGTAGGTTCCTGCATCGTTCGTTGGCGACAAACGATGGCAGATGTATCAGAGGTCCCATTTCATGCCGTGCAAATATTCCAAGTAAGAGAATACCTTCAGCACCTGCATAACCAATGCTCTGCTGGCAATGGGATGTTTCGCATAATTTGGGTTCCAACGTACTCTTAGCACTGTGTACCGCAACTCGACATTGCAGGTGACCTTTATCGATGTATTGAACGTTCAGCGTCAGTGTTCTTGCACCCATCCTAATAACCGTGCCACGTGACGTGGAGTAAGTAGAGATACAAGTTTGGTATGTTCACCCCATAGTGCTGATGTGTTTCTGGATGGTATACTTTCTTAATTTTTATGGTCCGTCACTGAACTGTTGAATGACTTGCTCTACTGTATCCCGTCCATCCATTGTTACAATCCGAGATTTTCAGGGGTTATCAACGTCATCAGTACGTTTCTGATCATGGCCACTCCGGAGGTGACCACTTTTCCAGTAACCATGTATTCAAGGAGAATATTTCATAGTGCTATATTCACAACGATCAGTTCTGGGGCGCACCCGGGTGAAGAGACTCAAAACAGCTACAGATCGAGGATAGTCAGGTGTGTCTGAGGCGTTTCAAAGCACTCTAGTGGGGTCATTATATGTGGGTCTCGGAATATATCTCATGAGGTACAATACGTCTGCACACTGGCTAATGAAAAGAAACTTAGAAAATGTCCAGGAGATAACTGTTTCCAGGATTACGAAAAGCTCCAGTTAAAGAAATGAAGCGTGGATTGCTGGCAGAATCTACGAGCCAACGCTCATGAATGTCGACGGGTTTCGTCTCTCTTCCCGAACGTCCGGGAAAAGTTGATAATACACTTCGTTAATCCCAATTGGGGTACGATGCATCTGTTGACAGGCCACAGTCCACATCCTACTTACATAACACGGCTTAAGCTCACATAAACCCGAGTGCAAGAGACTCACAAAAGTGGTGTGCAGTAACTCTTAACTAACTCAGTCCGAACAGGCCTCCTAAGGCTCAACGGTACCGAACGACCACCGTGTCATCCTCTGGTGACAGGCGTCACTGGATGCGGATATGGAGGAGCATGTGGTTAGCATTCCGCTCTCCCGGCCGCTGTCAGTTTTCGTGACAGAGCCGCTACTTCGCAATCAAGTAGCTTCTCAACTGGCCTCACAAGGGATGAGTGCAACCCGCCAGCAAACAGCGTTTAGCAGACCAGAACGGTCACCCATCTAAGTGCTAGCCAAGCCCAACAGCGCTTAACTTTGGTGATCTGACGGGAGCCGAAGTTACCACTGCAGCACGGCCGTTGGCGTGTACAGTAAACTCTCTAATAAAAAAATAAATAAAAAAAAACAACCTGTAACAGGCTGCTAGTTAAAAGCAAGAGAAGATAGTGCAGACTTCGCACAGTACCTCGGATGCTAAATAAGGACTAGGATCGAAGGAGTCGGCGCGAGTGAAGAGAGATCGAAGTGTAGTTAATGTGAACTGTTCAGTTAGGTTGTTCCTGTAGACACCATACCCTCATCGTAAGTGTGTACATCGTCGCCAGTACTCACACATACGATGCCACCTCGGCAGAAAAGAAAGGTTTTTCTCTCATCTGTCGCAGGCTAAATATATAAGCATAGACAACTACTTCCATTAGATTAGTGTTATAACAGTATCTACCGAATGTCTTCAGTGCCAAACACAACAACAGTTTTATACAGTCGCATAAGATGCTTCAGTCCGTACTAATAACGGCACTGTACGTGTTAGCAAAGTCTGTGTAGGGCGTCCCTGAAGGAATGGTCAGTTTTCAGGGATATGAAAGGAACGATCATTCGAAGCAAAAGCGTCTAGTAAACATGGGCTTTAACATGCTTACCTTGGGCTATGAGCACTAGTTAAGTAGAAGAGATGTGTTTCACAATATCGAAGATGAACAAATGCTCCTAGCTCTTAAGGTACGGACTTTAGGACCCATGTTTACCGGACTTTTTTCTTGTTTTAGTCCATACTGCCCCCCACCCCCCGCAAACTATGAAATGTAAAGAACTTGGAGTAGGAGAGATTGTTTCACAGTATCGAAGATGACGTGCTCATGGACCTTAAGGCACGTATTTTACATCCCTCGTTTACCAGACTATTTTGCTTCAAATGTTCGTCCCTGTTATATTTCTAAATACTCATCATTTCTCTTGGGCACCCTGTATACCGGGTTATCAAAAAGTCAGTATAAATTTGAAAACTTAATAAACCACGGAATAATGTAGATAGAGAGGTAAAAATTGACACACATGCTTGGAATGACATGGGGTTTTATTAGAACAAAAAAAAGTATTGTTGGACTCGTGGAAGATCTCTAGCGCGCGTCGTTTGGTGATGATAGTGTGCTCAGCCGCCACTTTCGTCATGCTTGGCCTCCCAGGTCCCCAGACCTCAGTCCGTGCGATTATTGGCTTTGGGGTTACGTGAAGTCGCAAGAGTATCGTGATCGATCGACATCTCTAGGGATGCTGAAAGACAACATCCGACGCCAATGCCTCACCATAGCTCCGGACATGCTTTACAGTGCTGTTCACAACATTATTCCTCGACTACAGCTATTGTTGAGGAATGATGGTGGACATATTGAGCATTTCCTGTAAAGAACTTTATCTTTGCTTTGTCTTACTTTGTTATGCTAATTATTGCTATTCTGATCAGATGAAGCGCCATCTGTCGGACATTTTTTGAACGCTCGTAATTTTTTTTTAATAAAACCAAATGTCATTCCAAGCATTTGTGTCAATTTGTATCTCTCTATCTACATTATTCCGTGATTTATTCAGTTTTCAAAATTATACTGACTTTTTGATCACCCAGTATATTCAAAGAGTGTGCCATATGTGCAAAATCACATAGAAGAGTAGGCGGCCTTAGAGTGTAAGCAACCAGTTGTTATCTGATCAAAAGTATCCAGACACCCTTATGTAATGTGGAGTTGACCACTAGATGTCTCGAGAGGCGAAACCGCCAGTATAAAAGGACACAGGGAGTATTGAATTGTCAGTAGAGAAGCACTAACAGCAGAGTGGGTGGGACAGGAGCGCTTAGTGACTTGGAATGTGGAGAAGTCACTGGATGTCAGCTCAGTAACATATCCATCAGGGACATTTCAACCAATCCAAAGTTGAATAAAACGTTCTCGGTTTTCCAGCTGCGTCAATTCGAATAAAATCCTCGAGCTTTCGATGGCCATCTCCGCCATCGTCGTCAGGAGTTTTGCAGAATTTAAAATGTGTTTTTGGAGAAATGGATACAGCAAAAGAGACATCGCAAACGCTTTCAAAGACCGCCGACGAAAGACACCTGGTTAATCAGTAGAAGAGGCCAAACGGACTGTATTCCTGTCATACTGTGGAGCAACTAGCAGTAAGTTAGGACGTCTGCTGCAGAAACATGGGCTAAGACCAGTGTTCCAGCCCGCCCCCAAGATACGAGATATGTTGCGCCCTTTTAGACATTGCTCTTCGAGTGTCCGGTGTGTATGGTGTACCCTGTGAATGTGGCAGCATGTACATTGGACAGACAATTCGCACGGTTGCGGAGCGTTGTATTGAGCACAAGAGCCATATAAAACAAAGGGAGCTTGACAAGTCGGCCATAGCGGAACATTGCCTAGAAAACGGACATAAAATACAGTTCTAAAATACAAAAGTGTTGGCTCATGCGTCTACATATTGGGACTCCGTTATAAAGGAAGCGGCAGAGATTCGCTTAAACAACAACAATTTCAACAGAGACCAGGGATACACACTCAGCAGGGCATGGGGACGGGCGTTGGACATCCAAAGAAAACAGAGACAGATGCGCGACGCGGGAGTGGCAATTTCAAACGTGGCGCCTGCACCTGGCGCCACCTGACGTCCCCGGTGCTGCCACGGGCAATAGCTCTGCTAGCTGCCCGGGTCGACTTACGAGCGCGTGCCACATTGGATCGATCTGATTGGCTGCTGATGATGTCATCATGCCTATATAAGCGGTTTCCGCCAGCACCGCCTCCATCCCGCTACCCATTGTGGCTTTCGGCCGTCCTTCTCTTCCAAGGACCTTCTCCTTCACCTCACTCATCTCTCTCCGAACAGCTTAATTCCCGTCGCTCCGCTATTTTCCTCTCCCTTGACCTTGAACGAGTCTATGACCACGTGTGGCATTCCGGTCTCCTCTTCAAGCTCCAAACCTTCGTCCTTCCTATTAACTACGTCTGTCTGATCGGCTCCTTTCTTTCCCACCATCCTTCCTACGTCACCATCCATAACACAGATTCCTACACCTTTTTCCCCTCCGCCAGTGTGCCCAAGGTTCTGTCCTCTCCCCTCTTCTGTACCTTTTGTATACGGCGGACATGCCGCCACCTTCACCCCTCATCCACCTTCTCCAGTACGCCGATGGCACCGGCTTCCTTGCCCTTGCCCCCACCCTGCAGCGCTCCCAACACCTTCTCCAATCCCATCTTGACCGGTTCATCACTTGGTGCAACCAGTGGTTGCTTAAGGTCAATCCTTCCAAAACCCAGGCGATCATTGTAGGCAAAACCACCCCTTCCTCCCGCCTCCTCGATTTCTGTATCACCATCTAAGGCCGTCCTGTCGCCCTAACCCCCACCCTTAAGTACCTTGGCGTCACCCTCGACCGTCGCCTCTCCTGGACCTCCCATCTCCAGACAATCCAAGCCAAGGCTCGGTCCCGGCTCCATCTCCTCAAGCTCCTTTCTGGCCGTACATGGCGTCTGCACCCCTCCACCATCCTCTACATCTATAAATCCCTCATACGCCCTATCCTCTGCTACGCCCATCCTGCCTGGATCTCCGCCCCTCCTACCTTTTACAAATCCCTTCAAATCCTTGAACGCCATGCTCTCTGCCTCGCCTATCATATCCATCTCCCCTCCCCCATGCGGATCCTGTATGATCTTATTCCGTTCCCCCACCTCCTCCTCTTCCTCAAATGGATACGGATCCTATACACCTCCCGTAACCTAGATCCCCCTCACCCGCTTGTCTCTCACATCCTCTCCCACCCCCGTCAGCTGTCGCGCCTGCATTTCCATGTCCCACCTGGTCTCCATCTCTCCACCCTCCTTACCCTCTCCCTAGGTGGCTTCCGCTAGTCCCCCTCCCTGCTGATGCCCTCCTCCCCTCCTTCTACCCCTCCTATCAACTTTGATCCTCCCCTCCCACTTCCTGTGTTTTTTCCTTAGGGAACCCTCTCTCCCTTCTTTCTCCTTTCCCTCCATCCTCCCTTCCTCCCCCCCTCCTCCCCCGGGCTTCCCCTACCCCCTCCTCCCTTCATTCCTCCCCCCATCCCCCCTGCCATTGGCATCCCTGTTCTCCCCTCCCCCGCCCCCACCACCTTCCTCCCCTCTTGGCAGGTCCCCGGACTCGCATACACTCAGTGGACATTCTCGCTCCGGAGATCATCGCCATCAGTTTAGTGTCTGTGCTGTCGTGATTGTGATTTAGTGTTTTTCGTCGCCACGCTCCTAGTTCACTTGTACCGTATCATTCGTCAGTGTGTGTGTGCAGTGCCAACAGTTTTTCATGTGTTTTCGTCGAGTGTGAACGGCTTCATGTATTTTATTTATTGTATCTCCTGTTTTTTAACCACCAATTTGTTACTTTTCTGTCTCCTTTTTCTCTATTATTGTAATGCTCGTGGCTGAAGGGTGGAGTAGATGTATCCGCTGCCAGCCCGCCTTTGTATAAGGTGAACAAATGACAATAAAGGAAAAAGAAAACAGCCCCAGCAGTCAGTGAACTCCTGATGGCGATGGCAGAGATGGCCATCAAAAGCTCGAGGATTTTATTCGAAATGACGCGGCTGGAAAACCGAGAACGTTTTATTCATGTATGCCATCGCGAAAGACTGAGGACACAATCCAAAGTTGCCCACAACAGCTGTTGGTGATGTGATTTTTAGTGGAAACGCGAAGGAATAACCACAGCTAAACAAAGAACAGGCAGACCTCATGTACTGTCAGGTAGGCATGGTCGAGTTTTGGGGAGAGCGGTTGTAAAACATTGCGTGATAACTGCTGAAGAAATCACTCTCGAGTTCCAAAGTACTGCCAGCAGTACAGCTAGCACAACGACTGTACGTAGGAAGTCTAAAAGCGTGGGGTACCATGGTTGAGCAGCTTCTCATTAACTACAGGGCTCTGTAGTCACTGTTAAGCGTCGCTTGAGATGGTGTGAAGAGCGACGTCACTAGACAGTGAATGACTGGAAGAGAGTGATTTGGAGTGATGATTGACGCCATACCCCGTGTTATCCCGACGGAAGCGTCTGGGTTTGGGTTTAGCGAATGCCATAGAAAGTAACCCATTATCATGTTTAGTGTTGACAGTGAAGTACAGGGGAGGTGGTGTTAAGGAATTGGAGTGTTTTGCGTGGTTAGAGTGTGGTCCCCTTAAAGGACTTAACAAAATGCTAACAGCTGAAGGATATGACCACATTTTGCAGCTTTGTGTACTGCGTATAGAGGAACAGTTTGGAGACAGTGACTGTATCAGCTTGATAATGTAAAGTAGCATCTTCGAGAAATGATTTGAGGACATTAACGTTTCTCAAATTGTCTGGCCTGCTAGACTTACGTTCTGAACCAAATAGGATGAGATGGAACGCCGACTTCGCTTCAGCTACCAAACATCACTCACTACCTTCTCTGGCTTTAGCTCTTGAAAAAGAATGGAATGCCATACCTCCACAGCCATTCTGGAGCATCATGAAAAGTGTCCCCAGCAAAGTTCAAGCCGTCATAAAGGCGGAGGGTGGACACATCCCATATTAATTCCACTAATAGGTGTCCAGATAGTTTTGTTCACTTACTGTACATCCAAAAACCCAACTGCTCCAATGAGACCTGACCTATATGTTCCGAGAAGCATTGCGCTTAATACCACAAAAACGCTTACTATCCAAAGTACGTTCATATGACTCGCCAAACGAAATTTTTAAGTGAGTCGTTGGTATCTTTCTAGTAGGCACAGCGTGTTATCTTGGATGGATAATCATTGACAGGGATAGAAATAACTTTAGATATTCCCAAGGAAATATTTTGAGATTCTTACTGCTCCTATTGTATAAAAGTGACCTGGAATACAATACTAATAGTAACTTCAGAGTTTTTTCCGATATCGTAGTCATATCTAATGAATTAGGGGAAAGTGCTGTATATAGCGGATAGTGCACCTAGGAATACGTGATGTTTTCTGGTCGGCACTTCAGTTAATGACTGATTTTAGAATAACATGAAGGAATGAGCACTAGAGACCACCATAGGCAGACCGCCATTCTCGACACTTTTTCTTGCTCTTAGATATGATGTGTTTTGTGCAGTAAAGACAGATCGCCATTCTCGACACTGTTTGTTGTTGTTAGATATGATGCTGTGTTTTGTGCAGTATTTATAAATATTTCACGCTCTACACATTGAAGTGTTCAATAATACGAGGGTCATCCACAAAGTAAGTTCCGTTTGGTTATATAAAACAAACATGTACAGATACAGAAAAAGTATTTATTGTACAAAAATCTACAACTGTTAAACTACTTTTCTACATAGCTTCCGAAATTTTGTAGGCACTTGTCATAGTGTGGCAGAAGTTTTTGTATGCCTTCTTCATAGAAGGTTGCCGCCTGTGTATTCAACCATATGGTAACATGTTCTTTCAATTTGTCGTCATCGTTGAAGTGTTGACCACCAAGGACAGATTTTAGGTGTAAGAAGAGATGAAAGTCGCTAGGAGCGAGGTCCGGGCTGTACGGAGGATAAACAAACGCGTCCCAGTGAAATTCCCGTAAGAGTTGTTTGGTCACATTCGTCGTGTGAGGTCGGCCATTATGGTGGAAAAACAACACCTTTCGACAGTAATCCTCGGCGCTTGTCCTGTATTGCGCGGCGCAATTTCTTAATGGTCTCGCAGTAACCATGTTCATTGATTGTTTGGCCTCGTGCTACGAAATCAATCAGCAAAATGCCTTTTCTGTCCCAAAAAAACGGTGCACACGACTTTTCGAGGTGTCATGATTTGCACACCTTCGTTGTGGATGAAGTGTGCCTCCTTTCCATTGATTGCCGTTTTGTTTCAGGGGTGTCGTACAATACCCAAGTTTCATCCACCGTGACTACCCGAGGTAGAAAACCATTGCCTTGTTCATTGTAGCGTGTCAATAACTGAAGTGCATTGCCCAACCGTTTTTTTCTGTATTTTTCAGTAAGAATTTTGGGTACCCAACGTGAGCAAAGTTTTCGAAATTTCAGTTTTTCAGTAACAATTTCATGAATTAGTGATCGTGAGATTTGCGGAACTTCCATAGCAAGGGCACTAAGTGTAAACTTACGGTTTTGCTTAATATTCTCTTCAATTGTGTGAACCAGTTCATCAGTAACCACAGATGGGCGTCCACTTCGTTCTTCATCGTGCACTTGATCACGTCCTTCATTGAACAGTCTGACCCATCTTCTAACCATGGAATCACTCACAACATTTTACCTGTAAACCTCGCAGATTATTCGATGAATTTCCTTTGGTTTAACGTTATTTGCATTTAGAAAACGAATCAGAGATCTGATTTCACACGCATTTTCAATTACGGCTGACATTATAAAGAAGCACTACAAAGCACACGTCGGCAGCAGCGATCTGAAAATGGCGTACATGTTCTCTCCTTGAGTCAGAGTAACTGCCGCGCATACTTGGAACTGCGATCGTAGCGCTGCCGCGGATAGAAATAGAAACGGAACTTACTTAGAGGACGACCATCGTATACAGGGTGAGTCACGAGGTTTTCCCACGGTTTCTGGAGGGTTTTCCTTAGGTTATTTGGAACAAAAAATGTAAATACAGTAATTGGATCAGATCCATAATTAAAGAGCTACAGTAACTGAAAGACTCAGGAAAACGGCAGAAAAAACTTTTATTGTAGGATTTAACTATCAAAAGGCACATAATAATTAATTTAAACAATTTTGTAGTAGTCTCTTGCATTCATAGTGGATACAAAAGTGTTCAAAATTTCCTCCCTGCATTTCAAGGCAAAGATTCGCACTGGAGTGAACCGCTCGAGTAGCATTTCGTATTTTCACATGCTCGTTCCTTACTGACGTTTGCGGCATCGAAAATGTGTTGTATCAATGCTTCTCGTCTTTCCACCTTAACTTCGTACACGATGTCATTCATCCACCCCCAGATGCATTAACCTAGGGGTGTTAAATCTGGTGATCTGGCAGGCCAGTTGTTAAGAGTCCCCGCGACCTATCCATCGATATGGGAATTGCTGATTAAGATAAGCTGTTACCACATGGTGGAAATATGCAGGTGCCCCGTCATGTTTGACATACATGTGGCGTCTTGTTTCCAGAGGAACATCTTCAAAAATATGCGTTTAATCTTCTCGTACAAAGTTACCGTACATATGACCATTTAAATTTCCCACGAGGATAAACGGCCCCAGTAACTGGTCACACACAACACCACACGAGACATTGACACTGAATTTACGTTGAAATTGAGATACTACCGTGGCATGGGGATTTTCGTCTGCCCAGACATGCATGTTACGCATGTAGTTGATGCCAGCCGCGTGGGATTAGCCGAGCGGTCTAAGCGCTGCAGTCATGGACTGAGCGGCTGATCCTGGCGGAGGTTCGAGTCCTCCCTCGGGCATGGGTGTGTGTGTGTGTTTGTCCTTAGGATAATTTAGGTTAAGTAGTGTGTAAGCTTAGGGACTGATGACCTTAGCAGTTAAGTCCCATAAGATTTCACACACATTTGAACATTTTTTTTTTTTTGTTGATGCCATCTGTTGTAAAGGTTGCCTCATTATTGAAAATTATGAAGCGATAGACCTGCCGATTTCCATTTAACCAGTCACAAAAGTGCAAACGGTTGGCACAATCATGTGGCTCTAAGTGGTGGACTTTCTGCACATGAAAAGGATACAGTCCATTCTCATGAAGAATCCTACATACCTTATATTGTGAAACGTTCACACGCGTAGCTAGGCGTCTTGTACTTGAACGAGGACTGCGCTCTACTGAATTAAGAATGTTTTCCTCTTCTTGAACGACACGATGTCTTTCGGAGTGAATACGAATATGGGAAGAGTACCAGTTTCTATCAATGTTCGGTGTGTTCCACTAAATGCTTTGGCACTCGGAATCCTACAATTAGGATACCGACGGTGATATTCGGCACCGGCAGCTTCCGCATTACCATCACAGAAGCCCAGAATGTACACCATCTCTCCATACTCCTGCGATGAAAACGTGTACGGCATCGCAAAGCGTAGTGTGCACAGGAGACAATAACAGTAAACAGTGACTGCAGTATCAACAACGTGGTTGTTATGCAAACGTACCATTAGCTGCACTTGTCTACCTAAGACTGATCGTGTCCTGTGAACAGAAGTTCAAATGGTTCAAATGGCTCTGAGCACTATGGGACTTAACATCTGAACAGAAGTGTAGCGCTCCATACACTGTGGCATGTTCCGGAACTCTGTTGTAGGTCTTTAATTATGGATCTGATTTTTTTTTCCTTTATTGGATTTCGATTCCCCTCCCCCCCCCCCCCCCCCGAGGGGTGAGCGGGCTGGTAGCAGCACAATACGCCGCTCTGCAACCCACAGAAAAGTTAAAAAACAGAATTAGGAGATATAACAAGAAAATCAGGCGATAAAACGGTGACTGTTAAAATCTGAGACAAGGCGAAAAAGTTGCGAAGAAAATATAAAAATAAAGGGTTGGTGGTGCTGATTAAAACACATAGTAAGTAGACAGGCACGATTAAAAACCATACTGACAGTCTGATGTCTCTAGAATGAAATTTTCATTCTACAGCGGAGTGTGCGTTGATATGAAACTCCCTGGCAGATTGAAACTGTGTGCCGAGCCGAGACTCGAACTCGGGACCTTGCCTTTCGCGGGCAATGCAAGGTCCCGAGTTATAGTCTCGGTCCGGCACACAGTTTTAATCTGCCAGAAAGTTTCAGTCTCACGTCTGTTCGCAACAGTTAAAAACACATCTAGCAACAGTATGGGGGCTGTTCACAACACTTAAAAGTGGCACGCACAACACTGAACACTCACGGAAAAAAATGGTTCAAATAGCTCTGAGCACTATGGGACTTAACAGCGGAGGTCATCAGTCCCCTAGAACTTAGAACTACTTAAACCTAACTGACCTAAGGACATCACACACATCCATGCCCAAGGCAGGATTCGAACCTGCGACGGTAGCGGTCGCGTGGTTCCAGACTGAACTGCCATGAACTGCTCGGCCACTCCAGCAGGCCAGTCACGGAAACACTGCATTTAAGAGTACGAAGGCATAAGGAGGGGGGGGGGGAGGATCCAGACAGATGGGGGGAAGGGGGAAGGAGACAAATGGCAAAAAAAGGGGGGAGCCGATGGAGGGACAGGACACAGAAAAGGAAAAGGCAGGGCGGACGCGAGACGGAGTGGGGAAGGCATTGGGGGTTGTAGGGGGGGGGGGGGGTTGGCAATCAAAAGGACTCGGGGCAGAGAAGGGAGTCAGAAAGAGGGTAGACAGGGAAAAAACAGGATCGAAGGGGGGGAAGAGGGAGCCTGGGAAAAGGACAGAGGGGGAGGTGAGGATCAGAGTTGATAGGACAGAGGACATCATTCAGGAGGGCAAGTTGATGAAAGCCACCTTGGGAAAGGAGATGAAGGGTGTAGAGGTAGGTGGTAGGAGGGACAACAGTGAAGGTACGGCAGAGGGCGGTGGTTGGAGAGGAGAGGAGGAACCAGGGGATGAGGGGGATCAAGTCAGTGGGAGGTGTAGAGGACTCAGATATGTTCGAGGAAAAGGAGCAGATGGGGGAATGGAATCAGGTCATAGAGGATTCGCATGGGGGACGGGAGGTGTACACGGAATGCAAGGCAGAGTGCACGGCGCTCGAGGATCTGGAGGGACTTACAGAATTTGGGAGGGGTGGGCGGATATCCAGGTGGGACTGGCATAACATAGGATGGGACGGATTAATGATTTGTAGGTGTGGAGGATGGTAGAGGGGTTCAACCCCCATGTCTGGCCAGAGAGGAGTTTAAGGAGTCGGAGGCGGTTGTGGGCTTTGGATTGGATAGAGTGGAGATGAAGGATCCAGGTGAGGAGATGGTCAGTAGTGAGCCCAAAGTAGGTGTGCGTGGGGGAGAGGCGGACAGGCCGGGCGCAGATGGTAAGGGAAAAATCAAGGAGCCGGAAGGAGCGAGTGGTACGACCTACTATGATTGCCTGGGTCTCAGAAGGATTGATTTTAAGGAACCACTGGTTACATCACGTGGCAAAAAGGTCAAGGTGATTATAGATCTGATCACATTACTGTATTTACATTTTTTGTTCCAAATAACCTAACGAATAACCTCCAACAACCGGGGGAAAACCTCGTAACTCACCCTGTATTAAAACTGTTTGGAATAAACTATTAATTCTTCTTGTACATGATTTTATGGTGCGTAAAATGCTATAACTTTCTAGAATTGTCTCTACATGGTGAACATCAATAAAACTGACACACTGCAGGGACGGATTGCAGACAGGAAATGGAGGAAGAAATAACCTATCAACATGTGCCTGGGAATGCATCATTGCCGCGGTAGATGGCGCTGACGAATGAAAGTTCCTGTCACCATGTGTCGTGTGTTCCTTGTGTGTTGCAGGCTGTGTGGTTGACGCAGCGTACTGCAAGCAGCAGTAGGTTTGGTACTGATGTCAGGAACAAGCCGAGATGGAGTTAGCGTACGGCCAAGCAGATGACGGAAACGGTCGCGAGGCAACACGGCAATACTAAAACAGTTACCCTCACAGACACCAACCACATCACACAACATTTAAAGCCCTTTCTGGCGGGGGAGGGGGAGTGGGTGGAATCATGGATCTTTCCAGAAAGACGAACGTGCAGGGAGGCGGCGGATGTGCGTTCACCAGGTTTCGAGCTTGTACTAGGGTTCGTGTCAATACTCTGTAGAACCCGGTCCTCCAAAGCTGGTGTACGTATAGTCTGCCGCCTGCCTGCACTTCCATCTGTGTGAAATGACCCACGACAACAAAAATGCCCAAAAAGAGCTTGAAACGTTGTGTGTTCTGGTTGGTGTCTGTAAGGGTACTTGTTTTGGTAAGCCGTGCTGCCTCTCGGCCGTTTCCATCTTCTTGGCCGTACACAAACACCATCTCGTCTTGTTTCCGACACGAATTTCGGCCCCTTCTGCTGCTTACAGTACGCTGCGTCAATAACACAGCCTACAATACACAAGGAACACGAGACATGCGGTCAGAGGAACTGACATTCGTCATCGCCGTCTACCGTGGCAACGATGCATTCCCGGACACATGTTCATGGGACTTTATTTCCTCTATTTCCCGTAAGCAACCCGTCTCTGCAGTTTGTCTGTTTTTTTAATGTTCACCCTTGATAAATGTGGAAAGTTAAACTAATTTGTCGGCGATGCACAATCTTGTACTTTAGAAGAGAAGGAGGTCTTTTACCATGGGATATGTGATACTTGGAGATGAAATGAGTTGCTTTAATGCCCTACCAGTTTTACTTGTCTTGAACATTGAAATTGGTTTTAGTCCCCAATAGCTTCTAATTCAAGACGTATTTAACTTCTGCCTGGCTTTTGTTAATATTTTTGCTGATTTCACTTACTGATCATTGGTGTATAGTAGATAATAATGTAACACGGCGAAGATGTAGATGTAGATATTTGTTCCTAACATTTATTCCTTCTTTTCCCTTCCATCTATTAGTTAAATGTCTGCAATTTTCCACAAACCTAATATTTTTCAAACTAAATATAATAACAGCCTGGGTAATATGTTAGTGCTAGGGCTGTTATTATTCAGATTATTATTGCACATACACATCGCGTTAAGCTAACAAATTGCTGTTGTAGGTCATGTTGTTTATTGCGTCTTCCTTTACAAAGAAGGAATTAACCCATCATTATAGAATTACGTTCCGCCGTTCGCAGCGTCTAGTGTGCTACAAATACAGCTGCAGAACGTACTATCAAAACTAAATAGCTTAAAAATCCTGTTACTTGACAGATGTCTCATGTTTATTTAAGCATTAAACTTGTGGAAGCTAACAGATATATGCATTCTCTGATTGTCGATGGATAACGCCAACCTTGAGGTATAAGACTTCCAGCATCATTTCCACACCTCGCTAGCATTAAATAACTCTTTTAAAAAAGCAAAATGCTATCAGCAAACACAATCATGATTTTCTCAACAAAAAGGCTTTGTATGAATACACATACGAGTTAAATGATAGGATGATGTAAAGCGTGTGCGAAACGCTGTGACGTCGACGAAAGAAAAGAAAACTATGAGCGATAATTAAAACCGAAAAAAGATCACGTGATGGTTCTTTAAGAGCAGCTGTTTGAGGTTCGTGAGCTAGGGTATTTAAGGACGAGCGGTATGTTGGCAAAATTATAGTTTTCGCCCTGTGCTACACTATTTAGCCTGGATTCGCGCCAAGTACTATTTCTAACGAAACGTTCCATGAAGAAGGTTTGGTCTCCCGGGAGTATTCTGAGCGACATCGTCGACGAATTTTAGGAATCCACTTGTTACAAATATCATTAATGACACGAACAGGTATCTCACCGCGAAGTCGAATTACATGTTGTCCTCTTTTATGTGCTAACAGTGATTATAACGTCCTTTAAGCATCTCTTGCGAATCTTTCTCCTTAAAACTATTTTCAGAATTTTTGTGTTAGTCGTAACTGACGAAACTAAGAGAATTTTGTGGTAAATCTAACGCGTTAGTATTTTGTGCCATATGCAAAACAATTTACATATACATTCAGGGTTATATATATTTTAGAGACTTGTTTGTTGTTCTAGATGATTAGTTCCCGAAATATACATTCCTGCAAATGAGATACTGAATAACTTGTCCAAAAGCAGATATATCTCGAATTTCGCGTTGTACTGAATCAGCTGTACATACCAACGCACACGACTAACAAGGTTCTGCTGTTGTCAGTTTTCCAAGTTCTGGAAATTTCAGTTGTTTATTAGTGAGAAATAGGCTCGTGTTTACTGCAATACGCTGGTATGAATTAGCATGACATGTGTATTTCTTTAGTCACTCCACGAAGACTATACAAATATTACGCGCGTCTCCCTTTTTGACAATCTCAAGTGTATTATGTAGTGTTACTTGTGTTCCTTCTCAGTTTTTCAACTTTATCTGCATCCTGTTGATAAAAACCAATAATAACGCAAATACTTTACTGGTATCTTTTAGGAATCTGCTAAAAGGTTATTATTAAAGCGAAAGCTGATATAGTATTCAACTAATAAAACTTGCGTGTGCCCTGATCCAACAGATACGCAGAAAGAAAATTAGGACTCCAGATTTGTACTTCTGAAGTAATTAATGACCCGCAGCTATCAACAGAAAAAGGGTTCAACATTGGTTTTCTATGTTCCCCATTTTAGTTGGATGCTACTCCTGCCCATCTTTTTCTGGGGGAATGGGGGGGGGGGGGGGGCTGGGAGTGGCATTTATTTTGTTGTGGAGAGTGACATTAAGCATAAAGAAACCGGTGTGAGTCTACGTCATGGGAGAATATTTCACAATGAGAATTTTTCGACAAACGGGGGATAAACATGGAGGTCTGGCCTATGAATCTTCATTTGCGGGCCGGCCGCTGGTGGCCGAGCGGTTCTAGGCGCTTCAGTCTGGAACCGCGCGACCGCTACGGTCGCAGGTTCGAAAGCTGCCTCGGGCATGGATGTGTGTGATGTACTTAGGTTAGTTAGGTTTAAGTAGTTCTAAGTTCTAGGGGACTGATGACCTCACATGTTGTCCCATAATGCTCAGAGCCGTTTGAACCATTTTTTTGCATTTGCGGATTACACGATAACGTCTTGGATTAAATTCCAATCCGTAGTTTACGTCAGCCGGTAAACTTCTTTCTGTTCTAGAGGAATCATTTTTTTCTAACTATCCATAAGAACGTAAAGGGAACACTGCATTTTACAGGTACAATCATCCATGCAGTATTTTGTAGAGGAATTGCAAAAAATATGGAAACACCAAAAACACAACACATTACCATGACTTATATGGTGTAGGAAAACGGTTGGCATTCAAAACAGCTTCCAGTCGTCTCGGAATGGATAAATACGGGTCGCATATGATTTTCAAGGGAATCGTATACCATTCTTCCTGCAATACAGTGGAAAATCCAGATAACAATGAACAAGGTGGATAGCGATCAAGTATCCTACTCTCCAAAGAAGACCACGAAGGCACAATAATATAGGTGATTGCGGTGGCCATGGGAAATGTGACAATTCATCCTCGTGCTCACAAAACCAGTGCTGGACGCTGCGAGCTGTGTGAACAGCGACGGTGTCGTTTTGGGACACAGCATCACCACTGGGGAACAATCATTATACCATGGGAAGGATCTGATCAACCGAAATGGTCACATAGTCCATGGCAGAAATGCGACCTTACAGAGTAACCATGGAATACCACGAGGTTGTTGTTGTTGATTTGGTCTTCAGTACAGAGACTGGTTCGATGCAGCTCGACATGCTACTCTATCCTGTGCAAGCTTCTTCGTCTCCGAGTAACTACTGAAACCTACGTCCTTCTGAATCTGCTTACAAGGGAACCTCCCCATCGCACCCCCCTCCGATTTAGTTATAGGTTGGCACAGTGGATAGGTCTTGAAAAACTGAACACAGATCAATCGAGAAAACAGGAAGAAGTTGTGTGAAATTATGAAAAAAATAAGCAAAATATACAAACTGAGTATCAAGGATAGCGCTCAGGAGCACCGTGGTCCCGTGGTTAGCCTGAGCAGTTGCTGAACGAGAGGTCCTTGGACTAAGTCTTCCCTCGAGTGAAAAGTTCAATTTTTTTATTTTCAGACAATTATCAAAGTTCAGGCACTCACACATAATCAACTTCGCTCTCCAAAATTCCAGGACATGTTCAGATTTGCTTGGACATATGCAGGATCTGATGGTCTACACACGGAAAAATTTGAAAACGTTAAAAACATATGTTTTGACAGAGCAAAGAGGCCGGAAAGAGTGGCCAAGCGGTTCTAGGGGCTTCAGTCTGGAACCGTGCGACCGCTACGGTCGCAGGTTCGAATCCTGCCTCGGGCAAGGATGTGTGTGATGTCCTTAGCTTAGTTAGGTTTAAGTAGTTCTAAGTTCTAGGGGACTGATGACCTCAGATGTTAAGTCCCATAGTGCTCAGAGCCATTTGAACCATATTTTTTTTTTTTTTTTTTTTTTTGACAGAGCACAGGGAAAACTGTGCGACTGTGAAACTGTTGCATTCATTTTTTGCAGTTTATGTGACAAACTCTTATGTTTTCATCACTTTTTGGGAGTGATTATCACATCCACAAGAAAACCTTAATCGGGCAAGGTAGAAGAATCTTTTTACCCAATCGCCAAGTGTACAAGTTAAGTGGGTCGACAACATATTCCTGTCATGTGACGCACATGCCGTCACCAGTGTCGTATAGAATATATCAGACGTGTTTTCCTGTGGAGGAATCGGTTGACCTATGAACTTGCGATCAAATGTTTTCGGTTCCTATTGGGAGGCACGTCCTTTCGTCTACTAATCGCACGGTTTTGCGGTGCGGTCACAAAACACAGACACTAAACTTATTACAGTGAACGGAGACGTCAATGAACGAACGGATGGATCATAACTTTGCGAAACTAAAGAAAGTAAACTTTTCACTCGAGGGAAGACTTGAACGAAGGAGCTCTCGTTCCGCAGCTGCTCACGCTAACCACGGGACCACAGCGCTCCTGAGCTGACACTATCCTTGATGTTGCCTATCTTGCGCATGGACTACTCAGTTTGTGTATTTTGCTTTTTTTTTCATAGTTCCACACAACTTCTTCCTGTTTTCTCGGTTCATCTGTGTTCAGTTTTTCAAGGCCTCTCCACTGTGCCAACCTATAACTAAATCGGAGGGGGGTCCGATGGGGAGGTTCCCTTGTTAGTGAATTCATCTCTTGGTCTTCCTCTTCGATTTTAGCCCCCCCCCCCTTCTTCCCTCCAATACTAAATTAATGATCCCTTCATGCCTCAGAACGTGTCCTACAAACCGATTCCTTCTTCTAGTCAAGTTGTGCCACAAATTCCTCTTCTCCCCAATTCTACTCAGTACCTCCGCATTTAGTTACACGCTCTACCCATCTAATCGTCAGCATTCTTCTGTAGCGCCACATTTCAAAAGCTTCTATTCTCTTCTTGTCTAAACTATTTATTGTCCATTTTCCACTTCCATGCATGTCCACACTCCATGCAAATACTTTCAGAAAGGACTTCCTGACACTTAAATCTATACCCGATGTTAACAAATTTCTCTTCTCCAGAAACGCTTACCTTGCCATCACCAGTCTCCATTTGATATCCTTTCTACCTCGTCCATCATCAGTTATTTTTCTCCCTAAATAGCAATATCATTTACTTCTCTAAGTGTCTTATTTCCTAATCTAATTATTTCAGTATTCTTTCTTTCTTTCGCTTACGCCATAGTCCCGCAGCAATCGCAGGGTCAGCGTGGTTACAACGGATTTGGCAATGTTACAATGTTAGTGTTAGGGATGTCCGGATGACCTTCCTGCCGCTACCCTGTACCACCCAGGACGGAATCAGTGTACCCCAACTGTATGTGTCTAGTGTATATCGTGGAATAGTGCGGACGTGTTTCAGATGTCTGCGACGCATGTAACTGTGGTGGAACGTGGGGACCAGCCCGGTATTCACCTAGTGGGATGTGGAAAACCGCCCAAAAGCCACATCCAGGCTGACCAGTACACCGGCCCTCGTCGTTAATCCGCCGGGCGGATTCGATCCGGAGCTGGCGCGCCTACCCGAGTCCAGGAAGCAGCGCGTTAGCGAACTCGGCTACCCTGGCGGGTCAATCTAATTACTCCAGTATCACCTCTTTTAATGCGACTACATTATATTATCCTCGGTTTGCTTTTGTTTTGTTCATTGAACCCTCTGCCAGGCACTTTATTAAGAACAGCAGAGTAATCACGAAGATGCAGATGTTGATATGGGTGCCTAAATCGACACCAAACCCACGCCATTTTAACTCTTGGGACCTAAACTCGACCAGAAGTTGGAAACAGTGTCAAACAAGACTCATACGTCCAAATTACACTCTCCCATTGTTTCACGGCCTAGGATTTATGGCTTCGGCGCCACGTTTTCCTTTTACGGGTATTTGGATCACTAACGAGTGGTATTGGAATTCCAGCTCTTCTTGCTTCGTCTTGTTTTTTGGCTGGTTGTTGTTGTTGTGGTCTTCAGTCCAGAGACTGGTTTGATGCAGCTCTACATGCTACTCTAACCTGTGCGAGGTTCTTCATCTCCCAGTACCTACTGCAACCTACATCCTTCTGAATCTGTTCAGTATATTCATCTCTTGGTCTCCCTCTGCGATTTTTACCCTCCACGCTGCCCACCAATACTAAATTGGTCATCCCTTGATGCCTCAGAATATGCCCTACCAATCGATGCCTTCTTCTAGTCAAGTTGTGCCACAAATTTCTCTTCTCTCCAATTCTATTCAATACCACCTCATTAGTTATGGCATCTACCCATCTAATTTTCAGCATTCTTCTGTAGCACCACATTTCGAAAGCTTCTATTCTATTGTTGTCTAAACTGTTTATCGTCCATGTTTCACTTCCATACATGGCTACACTCCATTTTGGCTGGTAGGATTGGCGAATGGGAAATTCAGTTCTGCAAAGACTTTAGCAGCTGTAATAAAAATCTTCTTCAATGACCGTCTGTCACGATCACTCGACACACACTTTCGTCCGCCTTGTGATTAAGCGGATGATATTTTCCCGCTTTCCCCATATGTGGTATAAATTTTCGATACGGTGTCTCTTGAAACATTAAACACTTCGGCTCCCTCGGGAGCACCCATCATATGAGCACCAAGAATTTGTCCGAGTTCGAATTTAGTTACCCTCGACTCCATGCACCCACAATTAAAAAAGAACACTGTTTCGACCACGACTGACATTTGTACCGTATTGAGGACATGGCACAGGTACCGTTCGTGGCCAAACGCAACAGCGCAGCATACAGGCTTGGCTAACATCTTCACTTATGTTCAAGTACGCATTTCTCGCGCTATTTCCATATTTTTGTCCAACTCGTGTATGTCGCCCACGATAAAATAAATACTGGAAGGAGGTAACTGCAAGTCACGTTCGCTGTAGCCTTTGCAAGGTACCAATACGACGTTTACATCTTGACGCTTACCTCAGTATCCAGTAACTTTACATCATACCGTCTCAAACAGCACTACTCGTATTTTTTTAGTTCATACACTTTTTGTCGTGATCATCAGCGATTTGTTAGTGCCACCTACACTTTATCGCCAGTTAAATCTAAGAGTACTGTATAGATAAACCCGATTTATCCAGCTCCATGTTTGCTTCAAATACTGGATTAGTATTATTTAAGTATAATTTAAAGTAAGGCAATTATGGGGACTACGTAAGAGAATGCAATCTCTGGATTGAGCTTATTTGGGCTAAATTTTTGTCATTTATATTCCTTATTTTCTGAATATTTCCGAAACACCTGCTAACTTTAAAAATGATGTTGTATTGAAACATCTGCGCACGTTGTTATTCTGAGATATTACGAAGTAGCCCTCGGAAGGAAAACGAAAGGGTACAGTTTAACTTCCCATCTACATCGATGTCGAATCATTGACTCGGTTTCGTCAAATAAGAGTGGAAAATTCGCCCATGGCCTCGTTTAGGCGTTCAAAATGGTTCAAATGGCTCTGAGCACTGTGGGACTTAACATCTGAGGTCATCAGTCCCCTAGAACTTAGAACTACTTAAACCTAACTAACCTAAGGACATCACACACATCCATGCCCGAGGCAGGATTCGAACCTGCGACCGTTGCGGTCGCACGGTTCCAGACTGAAGCGCCTAGAACTTCTCGGCCACATCGACCGGCTCGTTTAGGGGTTTGGAGCATTCAAGTGATTTGAAAAACAGCGGAAAACCGCTTTTTCTTAATTTTTAGTCCTCAGGAAAATGAATCGTGTTGTCAGTCCCATCGACTATTAGCTCGGTGACATCTTTCTCATAAAAGTATTGCGAATATGACACTGAAACAAAGTTACAGTTTACTGACAATATTTTTACTGCCTATTGCCAATGGAGCTTTATTCAGTGTTAGTGAAAGTGTACAAAGTGTCTTACCGTCCTTTTAAACCACTTGATAAATGGGTGGTGTATTTCTGCTGAGGGTGATCCATGATAATGACGTCCCAAAACTGCAGATACAAAGGAAAATGATGGGAAAGATTACAACATGTCATTAGACGAGGATATAATAGGTAACGTCATAGACATATCAAAATAAGAGTGCTGGTGACCCTGTACCAACGAAGAATAATTGTGAATGCTACGCAAGTCCTTCGAACCAAATGAATATAAAAATACACAAGAAGAGGTCCGAACTTCTTTCTTCAGAACAATGCACTTTCAGACTTTACTACGTTGGCGATGGGAAAAGCAAGGGGTTAAAAATATATTGTTTGAATATCCGCTTATTTCATTATATTCGGCACCCTCTGACTTCATCCTAAAGCGTTATGCCATATAATGTCTGACTGGAAACATTTTGATTCATCTGAAACTCTGTGTGAGCCGTAGATGGTTATTTCTCACGCCTTCCGGAATCCTACTTCATGGATGGAAGCTAATCACTGGAAAAGTTGTACATAGTGCTTTGACCTGCGAGGGGAGTTAATCACAAAAAAGCTCGTTTTTGACACACAGACGGGTGATTGACAACCAAGTCGTAAACCTTTTGTTTTATTGTCGCAGTTTTATTAGAGGCTGGTTTTCTGTATTTAAGAGTCTGGCTTCGCTATCTGCCTCATCCGTGGCTAAATTAAGTGTACCAGACAAAAATAAAATAGTCACCTCTAGAGAAATCATTACAAGTATCATTTAATAACGTGTAATTCCATCCTTGGACTTGATAACCGCCCGGATTCGCTTAGATAGAGAGTCCACATGGATTTGCATGTACGATGCATCCCGTTTAAGCCATGCGCTGAGGATTTGTTCGCGTTTCTCCACCAAACTGCTGGGTACTGATGTCGGCGTTTTATCCACTGTCCGAAAACCTCCCACAGTTTTTCTGTGGGGTTCAAGTCGAGCGATTTTGTGGGCCAATCAAGATTTAACGGGGTGGGGGAGAGTTCGGAAAACCAGTCGCATATTCTTCCAACCCGCTGAACTTCGTTATAGGCGCCTTTATGTGCCTGTGTAAGCAATGGCCTGTTGCAATATGACCGACTCCAAATGTTCATTGCATGCATCCTGCTCCTAATTTTTCTTTGGTTTCCATTACTGCTTGCTCAGTGTAAGTATTGAATGACATCGAGGATAAGCTACAACCCTGTGTCACTCCCTTGCCAACCACTGCTTACTTTTCATGCCCCTCGACTCTTACAACTGCCGCCTGGTTTCTGTACGAATTGAAAATATCCTTTTTCTCCCTGTATTTTACCTCTGCTACCTTCAGAATTTCAAAGAGGGTATTGCAGTCAACATTGTCAAAAGCTTTCTCTAGGTATACCAATTCTATAAACGTAGGTTTTCCTTTCCTTAAACAATCTTATAAGTCATAGGGTCGTACTGCCTGGCGTGTGACCACATGTCTTCATAATCCAAACTGTTGTCAGCTTCTACCACTATTTTCATTCTTCTGTAAGAAATTCGTGTTAGTATTTTGCAACCATAAGTTATTAAACCGATAGTTCAATAATGATAATAATAATAATAATAATAATTGCATGAAGTGCCTACTGCAATGTTCTCTAGTTAACTGATGAGGATGGACCTTCGTTCACTTCCTGCAGCAATTCTTGTCGGGTTTGGAAGCGATTTTGATTCACAAACGTGAAACGCGTCTCCGTTCCCTCTCAGTGGGGATCTTTTTGCAACCACAGTTGTGACATCATGTTTCGCAGCCACGTGTGTATCACCACTGCTTGTAGACATGTTGAACAGTTGGCAGTGAAACACCAACAAATCCAGCAACTCCATACACCGTATGGCCCTGGCCACGTCCAAACACGATTGCCCAATTTTGACAATATGACACATCCTTACATTTACCCATGTTTAGGTACAATGTCTGCTTGAAACATAAATGTCACACTGATCGCTATTGCGTCATGCTCACGTAGAGGTCGAACGGTTGAGCATGTGACACGACTGCCGCGCCATTGGTAAATGCTTAACGATTCATCTGTGCGTGCACGCAGGGGTGACTAATTTTTTTGTCCATTAAGCTTATGTACACTACTGGCCATTAAAAATTGCTACACCACGAAGATGACGTGCTACAGACGCGAAATTTAACCGACAGGAAGAAGATGCTGTGATATGCAAATGATTAGCTTTTCAGAGCATTCACACAGGCTTGGCGAAGGTGGCGACACCTAAAACGTGCTGACATGATGAATGTTTCCAAACGATTTCTCATACACAAACAGCAGTTCACCGGCGTTGCCTGGTGAAACGTTGTTGTGATGCCTCGTGTAAGGAGGAGAAATGCGTACCATCACGTTTCCGACTTTGATAAAGGTCGGATTGTAGCCTATCGCGATTGCGGTTCATCGTATCGCGGCATTGCTGCTCGCGTTGGTCGAGATCCAATGACTGTTAGCAGAATATGGAATCGGTGGGTTCAGGAGGGTAATACGGAACGCCGTGCTGGATGCCAACGGCCTCGTATCACTAGCAGTCGAGAAGACAGGCATCTTATCCGCATGGATGTAACGGATCGTGCAGCAGCCGGCCGAAGTGGCCGTGCGGTTAAAGGCGCTGCAGTCTGGAACCGCAAGACCGCTACGGTCGCAGGTTCGAATCCTGCCTCGGGCATGGATGTTTGTGATGTCCTTAGGTTAGTTAGGTTTAACTAGTTCTAAGTTCTAGGGGACTAATGACCTCAGCAGTTGAGTCCCATAGTGCTCAGAGCCATTTGAACCATTTTTTTTGATCGTGCAGCCACGTCTCGACCCCTGAGTCAACATATGGGGACGTTTGCAAGACAACAACCATCTGCACGAACAGTTCGACGGCGTTTGCAGCAGCATGGACTATCAGCTCGGAGACCATGGCTGCGGTTATCCTTGACGCTGCATCACAGACAGGAGCGCTTGCGATGGTGTACTCAACGACGAACCTGTGTGCACGAATGGCAAAACGTCATTTTCTCGGATGAATCCAGGTTCTGTTTACAGCATCATGATGGTTGCATCCGTGTTTGACGACATCCCGGTGAACGCACATTGGAAACGTGTATTCGTCATCGCCATACTGGCGTATCGTCCGGCGTGATGGTATGGGGTGCCATTGGTTACACGTCTCGGTCACCTGTTGTTCGCATCGACGGCACTTTGAACAGTGGACGTTACATTTCAGATGTGTTACGACCCGTGGCTCTACCCTTCATTCGATCCCTGCGAAACCCTACATTTCATCAGGATAATGCACAATCGAATGTTGCAGGTCCTGTACGGGCCTTTCTGGATTCACAAAATGTTCGACTGCTGCCCTGGCCAGCACGTTGTCCAGATCTCTCACCAACTGAAAACGTCTGGTCAATTGCGGCTGAGCGACTGGCTCTTCACAAGACCCCAGTCACTACTCTTGATGAACTGTGGTATCTTGTTGAAGCTGCATGGGCAGCTGTACCTGTACACGCCATCCAAGCTCTGTTTGACTCAATGCCCAGGAGTATCAAGGCCGTTATTACGACAAGAGGTGGTTGTTCTGGGTACTAATTTCTCAGGATCTGTGCACCCAAATTGCGTGAAAATGTAATCACATGTAGTATAATATATTTGTCCAATGAATACCCGTTTATCATGTATATTTCTTCTTGGTGTAGCAATTTTAATGGCCAGTAGTGTAGAATGTTATTTCAGAGATACATTTCATTCACAATAGCCGTTCCCATACTTTAGACGTCTTACCCTAACCCGTTGAGTATAATACTGGATGTGTGATGTAATACTGGATGTCTCGAGACGTCGATAATACCCTTTTTCCTTAAGATACGAGGGTTGGTCATAAAGTTTTAATTAATACCTGAAAAAAATAAAGTTAAATAATTATCTATCCGTATGTTTGCAGGTAGGTTTCTGCAGTCCTGTTAGACATCTCCACTGTATTAATGGACAACGCCATTGTACTAGGATTCCAGAAATGTACCTGCGAACAAGAAAAAAATGCAATTAAACAACTTTTTTTCGAGATATTACTTAAAACTGTACGACTAACCGTCGTAGTTTTTACATATTGGAGTGACGCTGTAAGCCGCATTCTTGTATTACCAGATCTGCTTCCTTCTGCCAGGTGCTGGGGGTGCAGCGCTGGTTTCCGAAGCAGAAGGCTTGCCCGAGGCGCGCACCAGTAACACAATCACGACCAGTGGCGATATCGCAGGGCGTGCCTCGTGTTTGGGCAAGCGTGTACGCACCCGCGAATCTTACGAAGCACCACATCTGTCCAGCGCGCCGCAAAATCCCTGCATGTTGAGGAGATTCCAAAGCAACGACCTGTCCATCCTGATACATATATCTACCTTATATCGTATTCCGCAGCAAATCGAGGTGTCTGCTCGTGACACGTAGCTTTGGAATACAGATTCTGCTGCCGTACAGTCGCTGCAAAGGCTACTAAAACAGTGCGCAGCCTTTGCTGGTAACGGTCGTGCAGCAGTCGCTAGTGACTGTGGCACACGTCTATAAATTACCTGCCTATAAGGAATTATATTTCACACTGTAGTACGTTAATGTACTCGTGCCGGTGTATTTTGAGAGCCGTTGCAATTACTAGAGAGACTTGATATGTAACTGGGCGTAATGCATGCTGGTTGCTGTTCCCAGCGCGCAGCTCGTGGTCGTGCGGTAGCGTTCTCGCTTCCCGCGCCCGGGTTCCCGGGTTCGATTCCCGGCGGGGTCAGGGATTTTCTCTGCCTCGTGATTGCTGGGTGTTGTGTGATGTCCTTAGGTTAGTTAGGTTTAAGTAGTTCTAAGTTCTAGGGGACTGATGACCGTAGATGTTAAGTCCCATAGTGCTCAGAGCCATTTGAACCATTTTTTGCTGTTCCCACACATTATATTTGCTTTGTAACAACAAGCAGCATCCTTCCGATAACTTCTACACTGACTTTCCACAGTGGTAGACTGCTATTTTTGACACTACTGAGGTAGCGCAGTGTTTCAAGACACTTGACTCCTCTTCTGTGGAGTTACGACCCTACACAGCCATAGTGTCATACGTTTCCCGTGGATTCCCTGAAACGTTGCAGGTGAATGTAACGCCACACCAAATTTTCTTCCCGTATCCTAATGAATTCTGTGTTCACAGTACACTCAACGTCGATCGTTTCCTATTTTCGGTGTCTCAGCTGTCTTATTATTATGTGACATCAGAGGAGGAAAGGAGAAAGCCAATAAAATACAACAGACTCCAAAAATATGTTTGGTCTTGTCGACATGAGTGTTCAGTTCAAAGCTTTTTCTTTCTTTCTTGCCGGCCGTTGTGACCGAGCGGTTCTAGGCGCTTCAGTCCGGAACCGCGCTGCTGCTACGGTCGCATTTTCGAATCCTGCCTCGGGCATGGATGTGTGTGATGTCCTTAGGTTAGTTAGGTTTAAGTAGTTTTAAGTCTAGGGGGCGGATGACCTCAGATGTTAAGTCCCATTGTGCTTAGAGACATTTTTTTGAACCTTCTTTCTTGTACATCCCTACTGAAGGTATTCTGGTAACCCTCAGAGTATCTACATGAAACATGAATAATATAGTCGTGTCATTCATATTCATCTCTCTCAGTTCCTTATCACATCAAAATTATGAAAGAAATTGTAAATACTTAAAGAAAAGATTTGCTCAACTAATTTCTTTTTCAGACCTTACAATGAAGGCATCGTACATAAGCTTGTGCGTTGAAAGCGTTTAATTCCTATAAAACAGAAGTCAGGATATTTTAGTCTCAGTTTTTGAAGTCTGTCGACAGAGAGACTATTAGAATTCTGGAGTTGTTGGACAGATTGTGGCCTTTATTAAAATCCATAAAAGAACTTCTAAATTATGTTCTGCATTATGATAAACCTAATAATGCATCGAAATACGCTTTACTAAAACTCGTATTCTGTTCTGTTCCTGAGGAATGGACTGTATGCACATCTGAACTGAGATTCTGCTCTTTAACAAAATACACGTATAAACAGTGTACGTATAATGGGTGTAAGTACAGATATTTCTATTGGTCACTGATAACACTGTACTGGGCAACATTACATTAGTATCTACGTCATCTGCAGACTATTAATTATAGCTAATATAAATGGTACGTTTTTAGGTTGGTTAGTACCTCCAAGTACATGTGGCAAGAGCAAGCCATTAACGCTTATAATCCCCAGTGCAGCAGTTCAGTTGTTGAAGTGTGGACGCGTGGACGCAAAAGGGTTAGTCTATACTAACAGGGGTAGTCCACATAGTGATGCAGTTATGACCGTGCAGAAAACATCATGTTGTAGAGTTTGCGACTTATTTGAGGGATGACTGTTCAGTGCACAGAAAACAACGAACTCACTGATGTATTTACATATTAAGGTATCACATATAGCAATGTTTGTATCTACGACTGTTACACTCTGTACAGTTTGTACTGTCTATAATAGTAGCAAGTTAGGAAAAACATCTATGTTTGGTTTTACCTGCTCACATCGTACATGCAGACCAGCTGCAAGTCTCTGGAACAACTGAAAGCAATGACCGTATAATGCGAAAGCATCTAAAACCAAATAAAATCATAAAAAATTATTGCTATAGTTTGACGTCTTTGACTGAAGATCTTCATGACACACACCAGTTGTACAGCGTATAACAGATGCTGGAAGTGTATCATGAAAATCGGCGTATATTTACATTCGTCTGATGGCAATCGGCAATCATAGTAGATACTGCCAGGTGGGTACTAACACCAACAATAAAGCCGCCTAAACTGTTGCAAGCCAGTGTCCAGGATCACTAAAACCAAGCTCCATGCGAACAGGCCTTGAAGGCCCAGCGTTACCGACCGGCCGCCGTGTCATCCTCAGCCCACAGGCGCCACTGGATGCGGATATGGAGGGGCATGTAGTCAGATCACCCATCTCCCCGCCCTATCTCAGTTTACGAGAACGACCCAGGATCACACTATGGCAATAAATATTTACTTCCACGTGTTCCATTTGAATATGAGCCTGAAAAGGTTCGAAATATAGTGTGTGGGAATAAACGACTCTTTCAGAAAAGTCACTGGTTGCAAGTTTCTGCATTTATATTCAACACAGAGTCTCGAGTTCTGAAACATGCGTAATGGATAAGCGTAACCATCAACACCCATCGTGATCTACGGCTGGCTGTTACTCATTATAGGGCATTACAAAAAGAAGTTCACATTAACTATATCGCAGCTAGTGGTTGTAGATATTTAAATTGAAATATTTTTTCACACATTCTAAAGCGGTGCCAACAGATTCTTCCAGAATTTCATTTGCTGGCGTAGCAAGCAGGATCCGGGTATCAGTGCATCAGACAGTGCAGAGAAAACTGAACTTGACCATTATGAGTGGCATTCACGAAAAAGTTGAAAACGTGACTAAAACAAATGATTATACTTTATATAAATACGACCTTTACGAAGCCATAAAAAGGCGTATGTACAGGGTGGTCAAAAGTAGTCTGAAAAGCTTGTAAGGGTGTTGCACGGGAGGTGGTGGTGAGAAATAAATTCGATACGTTGCACCATTTCCGAATTTCGTCTTAACAATTATTTCTCAGTACAATCTCCCCTGCTCACCCTTACAAGCTTTTCAGACTGTTTCTGACCACCCTGTGAAGTATGTAGCATCCAAAATAAATCGTCGTGCGTACTCCAGAGAAAGGTGCAGTCAGAAGCCCCTGCCGCTTTCCTCTCGCGTGGAACGCGCTGGCACAGCCGAGAAACTCTACACTCGCTTCTGAGAGTGCCGTGATTAGAATCACAATCACGCCGTGCCCATCTACCTTTCCCGTTGTTTGCTTAAATCACTCCAAACGAATACCGCAATGGCCCTAAGCTCGTGTTGATTACTTAAACGATTCTAAAAGCGAGTCAGATATAATCTTCGCCCTGTAGGCTACAAGTAAAACATTACATTAAATGTTTCAATTATGCACGAATTTAAAAAGCGTTGTAATTAAATTTGTGAGACATTATTTCTTGAAATAAAAAATGCGTTTGCAACCGCAATCTGAAACCATCAATTGCAACATTACGCTAGGTGCCCCAGGAGAAATAGTAAATAGTCAGTAGACAATGCTATGAAAATTATGAATGTCAGTAGACAGTGCTATGGAAATTACGTACAGTGGCCTAATTTTCAGAGCTTGTGGCAATAAAAATGCTATAAGTCTCTTACAGTTGTCATACAAGTAAGCACTCTTGAGTTTAAGATTTGATTCAAAGAAGACTACATTTCTAATAAGCTGATTATGTGTGGTAGCACAAACACTTAAGACACTGTATCTTATACAATAAAGTTCTGCAAATACAGTAGACCAATTAGAATTTAGCATTACGAACAGTCTGTCCTTATAAAAGTACCCCTAAAGAATTTACACTTAATGCTGTGAGTAAATCCGAAAAGTGTACTAAAATCGGAGGTGCGATATTTGCTGTAAATTGTATCTTACATATAAAATTATACATGTACCTTCCACCACAGAACTGTTCAGATCAATTATTTGTGCACTTGCGATCATTGTGAACTTTCTTTTACATATTACATTTAAGCCGCTGAACTCTACAGACAAAGGAAATTTTCCACGTGGCTACATGGCCATTTTTAATGTGAAACTGCTCGTACTACGGTCTACTGAAATATTTACTTCTTCAGGAAACACAAAGCACTTTGTGCCTTAATGCCACATTTCTTCTTATTTCTATAAGTGAAGCTGTGCTATTAATTAACATATTCGTATTTTTTGACACGGTCCAAATTCGCTTGTCTAACCAAGCGAGGTGGCGCGGTGGTTAGCACACTGGAATCGCCTTTAGAAACACAATGGTTCAAATCCCTGACGGCCAATCCAGAGTTATGTTTACCGTGATTTCCCTAAATCGGATAAGGGAAATACAGAGGCGGTTCAAAAAATGTTCAAATATGTGTGAAATCTTATGGAACTTGACTGCTAAGGTCATCAGTCCCTAAGCTTATACACTACTTAACCTAAATTATCCTAAGGACAAACACACACACCCATGTCTGAGGGAGGACTCGAACTTCCGCCGGGACCAGCCGCACAGTCCATGACTGCAGCGTCTTATTATATTTTTTTTTTCCCTCTACCGTCAAGGAATCAAGGAATCGAGGATGGGATGGTAAGGGGAAATCTTTTGTGAAAATTTTTATTTATTTATTTATTTATTGTTATTTACTGTTTTTAATATATTCTTAATTTGGGTTTACTTAATACCACAGCAAAAATAAATGTACCTAGCACCGCATCGTGCTCTGAGAAAACAAAACAATACCTCGGCACGTTCCTACACCGAGGTGATGTATATGGGGAAAACGAAAGAAAAAAGTGCTGCGTACATGATGCAGAAGGATGTGTCGTTACTCTCCTTACGCTTCATCATCCAGGTACGTCTTCACGTATGTCGTATGTTGTTCTACCGAGGATCGAACTTAGTCTTGTCAGCTCACTCAGTGGGTGTCTTCTCCTACCTGTTGATGATCCAGATGCGTGGAGGGTCGCGTAGGGCACTCCCTAAGTAATTGGAAAAATTCTGTCCGTATTTTGGGTTCCGTACGATCTTGTAATGACGTTCTTGTAGGTAGCTCCAAAAGTCGAATACATCTTTAGGTCCATCGTGAAATAAGTAGTGTACCGCATGCGCACGGATCCACGTGACTGCGTTGGTCTTGGTGAGCGGGAAATACTGTTGATCCGGAAATAGTAGAATCCGAGGTGTAATGTGTTCCGGAGTCACTCGTGTAAAATACGACTGAATTAGTCGCACCAAGCGCCATACTTATTCTGTCGCGCCACATGTGAGACGGTGTTCGTCCGTGTCTGGCATCCCGCAGTCTACACATCGAGGCGATTCCGCCATGTTTATCTTGTGGAGGCGTGAGCGGGTGATCTGTTTACCATTGACTGTGATGTACCATGTGGATCGGACGTCTGTGTCCGGTGTAACCGCGTGTGTCGTCCGCCACACCACCTTCCAATTAACCTGAGGGCTTTTGGTCTCCACGATGTATCCTTAGACCGCTCGGCTAATCCCGCGCAGCAGAGGCGCTTCCTTTGAAAACACACGGTCGATTTCCTCTCCTAACCTTCCCTAATCCGAGCTTGTGTTCCGCCTCTAATGACTTTGTTGTCTACAGGACGTTAAACTCTAACTTCCCTCCTTCCTTCCTTCCACATTCAGTTGCCAATAATTTGACGAATTTGTGGTAATGTCGCTTGAGGGCGAAAATTTCGGTGTGGATTTCCGCCAGACGCGTTTTATTTGCAACACCCTTACCAGCAGCCTGAAATTACAGGGACATGCTGAATGGTAATGCCACAGATTTTTTAAAATGTGAAAAGTCTTAAATATTATTAAATCATTAACAGTCTACATCTCTATTCGTCACGTTTACATGTTTGCAGCCCTCTGCCGCTAGAGGGCTTCGAATTTTAGCGTGTAACATGGTGGCGTGTAACGTAAATACGTCGTTGCGTGAGAAACCGCGTTCTGTTATCGAGTTCGAATTCGAAGAGCTCGTGTACACATGGAGCACCCTCTCTTTCAGCATGACAATACCAGACCGCACACGCGCACTACAACATCTGCAACAATCCGCCGCCATGGGTTTATTGTCAATGATCCTCCTCCATTCAGTCGTTCTGTAGCTCCTGGTCTAATGGCGCCGGCATGGTAGCTCAGCGTGTTCGGTCAGAGGGTTAGCTGTCATCTGTAATAAAGAAACTGAGTTAATGGAACAACGACGAACTGAAATGGATGTCTTGCGACGTCCGCCCTGAGCAGATACAACGAACGAAAATGAACAAAATGAGATTAAAAAAAAAAAAGTCAGAGGGCTGCGAACGTGGCTAGCGTTGCTGCCTCAGGATCACGGGGTCCCGGGTTCGATTCCCGGCCTGGTTGGAGATTTTACTCTACCCAGGAACTGGCTTTTGATGTTGTCCTCGCTATTTCTTTATCATCATTCGTAACAGTGGCTAGATTGAACTGTGTTAAAATGTGGACTTTGTATGGACGCTGATGACCGCGTAGTAGAGCGCCCAACAATCCCGACATCATCATCCTCATCCACAACGTCCCGAGTTGGCGCCATCCGATTTTCATCTGTTTTCAAAACTTAAAGGACACCTTCGAAAACTTGACTTTGATAGCGATGAAGCGGTGCAGGCATATGTGAGGTTGTGGTTACGTCAACAAAATCGCTCGACAATGACAGTATCAACTAAATGGTTTCTACTGGGAGAAATGCGTTCGTTACCACGGTGACTATGTTCGAAATAAATATGTGGACATGAATAATAAAGATGGAGGCGGCCGCGGTGGTCTAGCGGTTCTAGACGTTCAGTCCGGAACCGCGCGACTGCTACGGTCGCAGGTTCGAATCCTGCCTCGGGCATGGATGTTTGTGATGTCCTTAGGTTAGTTAGGTTTAAGTAGTTGTAAGTTCTAGGGGACTGATGACCACAGATGTTAAGTCCCATAGTGCTCAGAGCCATTTGAGCCAATAAAGATGGAGAATGTTAATAACGTTTGTTTTATTTAAAAAGTTTTCAGAATTTTCACGTGAAAAATTCGGATGCATTACATTCAGCGAGCCTTGCATTATTCTGCCTATAGTTATTTTACACAATCAGCTGTACAAGCTGACTTCTTAAAGCGGAAACATTTCGCAAGGCTTTTGTAAGTAAAAGTGAAACAAGGATGTGTACATCGCTAATGCAGTTTGCAGGTGCTCAAATGAGGATGCCCAGAACACAATAAATTACAAGTAATCTCCCAAGTGCTACCATGTTGGTCATCAGAGTAAGACGTAAATACCGACACATTATTCGAGGCTGCACCACGAGACTAATGGTCCTACATGCAGCACAAAGTTTTAAAAAATTATGTAAATGCACTACACTCACTCCAAATAAGCCACAACATCGTATTTCTCTAATGTAAACGTGTAATAGACACGTAAATGCGGCGAATATTCACTGAAAAATGGCTACACTACTAAATGTATGAGTATTAACCATAATCGCTCCGTTTACAGCACTTCTCTACTGGCATAGAATACATTGGTATTACGTAATAGTAAATAGATGGCCTTTGTAAGCGGACGTTATGCGACGTACGAGTTTATTCCGTGTCTATTTCGATAACCACTAAAGATTTAAATTTTGCCAAAATTACTGACATGGTTCGTTTTTGTCCTGTTCTACAGGTAACGCTCCTAATTTGTATGCAAACTGTCCAACCGGTGCGAAAGCACTTTTATGTTTTTGCTCTTCGCTGCTCTCAAGCAAAAGACAAACTGCTACTTGATCTCTCGCATTTCTGCCGCTCAGCGTTTTCAGTAACACGCAGTTGTGATGAGGGACATCACACAAACAAAATGGGTTGACAATTTATAATGATTTTAATACAGTTTCATTGCTAAGGGTTTCGTATGGCTGCAATGTTCACATAAATACGAAAAACGAAATGCAACACATACACATTACTTCTTACTGCTCGTATGTCCGCCCACGTATTGGTTCCCCCTCCACAGTCACATCCCCCAAAGATACTGTTGCAAGCTCTCGCCTCACTAGCTTGCACGAAACGAAACGAAATTATTTGTACAATATGTTACATCTGTGTACGGATGAGGAATAAAAAGTATTTTGAGTTGTACGTTAGAAGTAATTGTTCCAATTTTCTACTTGTCGCGATAGTGATAATTTAATTCCATTATTCTTTCAACCGCACATGTCTCAATCAAAATCTTTATGGCCATATTTCTGCGTAGGCTTTGTATGTCTGCGTATGTTTGTGTTCCTGTGCGATCGATGAACAGTACCTAAAATTTCGTTTCTGTAATACTTTAGTTTCTAACCCCAATAGTCCCCTCCTTTTACTTTGTTATTTGTGTTTGCGGCCTGTTACGAATATCTTCGACATTTTTCCTCCCTCTTCACCCGATCTCAGATTTGAATGTCTACCACAATAATAAATTCGTATACTTCCTCTCGTACTTTTCTGTTCCCGACCGTATCGCGCAAGATCTTATACATGCGAGTCTAGTTCCATCCGTGGAATTACATCGAAATACAAGCACATTATTGGAGCGGCTTCCCGCGAGGGGGCGATGTGTTAGACGGCTCCGCAATTTAGGATATGGTTCATCCGCAGTTCCTTGATATCGGCCGCAAATCTCAGCCCGCAAACTGTGTAGCGAGTTATTTTCGGAACGCGTATACACTTAACGTCGAGCGGCGGAGAACAGGCATGTGCCATCCGGGGAAATACATAGCCGAGGCGGGGCAAGTAAATCAGCGCTAAGTGGCCACGGCTCCAGTATTGACGGAAACGGAAAGCCTCCACCCCATTTTCTGAGGCTTTCTCATGGTTTCCACCACGGCCGTGCCTCACAAAACACGAGGGGGGAATTTATTTTTACAGCAGCTACCAGCATTACATGCACTTTATCAGCCTCCGTATTTTACATTCATGGTGCTGCGAACAAGAGACGTATTGTTGACGTTATCCGGCGTCTTAGCCGCATGTTGACAGGACAGCCCCGACTGTTAGAATTCCGATGTCCAATATTGAAAGAGCCGTGTTTTTCTGCAGTAATACCATTTTTTCGATATTGAGCGACGCCGATGCTCCCGGCACCTCACTTTATTTCCCTGCTCTCCGATTTCCTTACGGGCTGCAGATAAAAGTAAAGCATCTTGCTGCTGCGGAACTTACTTTCCTGCTTGGATTTATATCTCCAGTAATCGACAAACGACGGCGCTCTCCTAACGCGATGAGTAATGTGTCTGCTAAGAAAAGAAAGGAAACCGTTCTCATTACACAAATTATAAATTAGAAAGAAAGTTGACGCTTTAGTCGTGAAGAAAAATTGCGGAGTCCTGTAACTGGGACTTGTTTATGAGTTCAGGATTTCCTACAAGCCTGCATTCCATTAATTTTCCTCAATACCCGAGATTAATTTTGCTTGGGAAAAATTCGTAGAGGCTGTTACTGGAAACCGACGTCGGCGACCCACTTTGCTCCAAAGCCGAAAGTCATCAACTTATACTTTCTAACTGCCCAAGCTCCATAATGTGCGAAGGCACTTGCTACTGTCAAGAGGACTTATTTGCCCAGGACAAATATTCCTACTTGACACAGACACATCCAGAGGATTTCAGTGTACCGAGCCCGCAAATAATAATGATTTTTCTGTCAGTTGTAATATCGCAGACAAGAAGCACCTGTAAAATGATCTTCAGAACCCTTCTTTAAATAAGCTGCACACGACACATTCAACTTTGTTTGAGTTCTCGAGCATTATTACGACGCATCACTGCTATTCCAATAGTCAAATAATAATAATAATCATGTTGTTGTTGTTATATGGTTTCCAGTCCCAAGACTGGTCTGATGCAGCTGTTCATGCTACTCTATCCTGTGCAAGCCTCCTCCTCTCTGAATAAATACTGCTTACACCCGTCTGAATCTGCTTACTGTATTCATTTCTTGCTCTCTATCTATGATTTTTACCCCCCACGCTTCCGTCCAATACTAGATTTGTGATCCCTCGCTGTCTCCGAATGTGTCCTATCAACCGATCAATTCTTCTAGTCATGTTGTGCCACAAATTTCTCTTCTCCCCAGTTCTACTCAGTACCTCCTCATTAGTTATGTGATCTACCCACCTAATCTTCAGCAATTTTATATAGCACCAAATTTCATAAGCCTCTATTCTCTTCTTGTCTAAGCTGTTTATTGCCCATTTTTCACTTCCATACTACAATCCATATAAATACACACATCAAAAGAAGTTTTACATCACCTCGGTTCCGAGAGTTCCGGAACCTATAAGAAAATTGGAATAGAGATCTACATAAATATCATTTCCGCCCTTTTAATTGCTCATGAAGACCACGCATTGCATGTTGTACCACCATACAGCGAGAACTTCAGAGGTGGTGGTCCAGATTGCTGTAAACACTGGTGCCTGTAACACCCAGTAGCACGTCCTCTTACATTGATGCATGCCTGTATTCGTCGTGGCATACTATCCACAAGTTCTCAAGGCACTGTTCGTCCAAATTGTCCCACTCCTCAAAGGCGATTCGACGTAGATCCCCCAGCGTGGTTGGTGGGTCACGTCGCCCATAAACAGCCCCTTTCAATCTATCTCAGGCATGTTCGATAGGGTTAATGTCTGGATAACATGCTAGCCACTCTAGTCGAAGGAAGTCATTCACAAGATGCGCACAATGGGTGCGCGAATTGTCGTCTATAACGATGAATGCCTCGCCAATATGCTGTCGATACGGTTGCACTTCACGTATCGTACAGCCGTTACGGTGCCTTCCATGACCACCAGCGGCGTTGTCGGCCCCACATAATGCCAACCGAAAAAATCAGGGAACATCCACCTTGCAGCAGCCGGTGGACAGTGTGTCTAAGGCGTTCAGCCTGACCGGGCTGCCTCCAAACACGTCTCCGGCGATTGTCTGGTTGAAAGCATATGCGACTCTCATCGGTGAAGAGAACGTGTTGGCAATCCTGAGCGGTCCATTCGGCATGTTGCTGGGCCCATCTGTACCGCACTGCATGGTGTCGTGGTTGCAAAGATGGACCTCGCCATGGACGTCGGGAGTGAAGTTGCGCATCATGCAGCCGATTGAGCACAGTTTGAGTCGTAACACGACGTCTAGTAGCTGCACGAAAAGCATTATTCAACATGGTGGCTTTGCTGTCAGGGTTTCTCCAAGCCATAATCCGTAGATAGCGCTCACCCACTGCAGTAGTAGCCCTTGGGCGGCCTGAGCGAGGCATGTCATCGACAGTTCCTGTGTCTCTGTATCTCCTCCATGTCCGAACAACATCGCTTTGGTTCACTCCGAGACGCCTGGACACTTCTCTTGTTGAGAGCCCTTCCTGGCGGAAAGTAACAATGCGGAAACCGCGGTATTGACCGTCCAGTCATGGTTGAACTACAGACAACACCAGCCTTGTACCTCCTTCCTGGTGGAATAACTGGAACTGATCGGCTATCGGACGCCCTCCGTCTAATAGGCGCTGCTTAGGCATGGTTGTTTACATCTTTGGGCGGGTTTAGTGACACCTCTGAGCAGACCTAGGGACTGTGTCTGTGAAACAATATCCACAGTCAACGTCTATTTTCAGGAGTTCTGTTAACCTGGTTGATGCAGTGTGTAGTTACAGAAAAAGCTTCCTAACACTTAAATCTATATTCTATGTTAACAAATTTCTTTTCTTCAGGAACGCTTTGCTTGCCATTGCCAGCCTATACAGGGTTATTACAAATGATTGAAGCGATTTCACAGCTCTACAATAACTTTATTATTTGAGATATTTTCACAATGCTTTGCACACACATACAAAAACTGAAAAAGTATTTTTAGGCATTCACAAATGTTCGATATGTGCCCCTTTAGTGATTCGGCAGACATCAAGCCGATAATCAAGTTCCTCCCACACTCGGCGCAGCATGTCCCCGTCAATGAGTTCGAAAGCATCGTTGATGCGAGCTCGCAGTTCTGGCACGTTTCTTGGTAGAGGAGGTTTAAACACTGAATCTTTCACATAACCCCACAGAAAGAAATCGCATGGGGTTAAGTCGGGAGAGCGTGGAGGCCATGACATGAATTGCTGATCATGATCTCCACCACGACCGATGCCGAACATCGTGATGGAAGTGCGGTGGAGCACCATCCTGTTGAAAGATGAAGTCGGCGCTGTCGGTCTCCAGTTGTGGCATGAGCCAATTTTCCAGCATGTCCAGATACACGTGTCCTGTAACGTTTTTTTTGCAGAAGAAAAAGGGGCCGTAAACTTTAAACCGTGAGATTGCACAAAACACGTTAACTTTTGGTGAATTGCTAATTTTCTGCACGAATGCGTGAGGATTCTCTACCGCCTAGATTCGCACATTGTGTCTGTTCACTTCACCATTAAGAAAAAATGTTACTTCATCACTGAAAACAAGTTTCGCACTGAACGCATCCTCTTCCATGAGCTGTTGCAACCGCGCCGAAAATTCAAAGCGTTTGACTTTGTCATCGGGTGTCAGGGCTTGTAGCAATTGTAAACGGTAAGGCTTCTGCTTTAGCCTTTTCCGTAAGATTTTCCAAACCATCGGCTGTGGTACGTTTAGCTCCCTGCTTGCTTTATTCGTTGACTTCCGCGGGCTACGCGTGAAACTTGCCCGCACGCGTTCAACCGTTTCTTCGCTCACTGCAGGCCGACCTGTTGATTTCCCCTTTTACAGGAATCCAGAAGCTTTAAACTGCGCATACCATCGCCGAATGGAGTTAGCAGTTGGTGGATCTTTGTTGAACTTCGTCCTGAAGTGTCGTTGCATTGTTATGACTGACTGATGTGAGTGCATTTCAAGCACGACATACGCTTTCTCGGCTCCTGTCGCCATTTTGTCTCACTGCGCTCTCTAGCGCTCTGGCGGCAGAAACCTGAAGTGCGGCTTCAGCCGAACAAAACTTTATGAGTTTTTCTACGTATCTGTAGTGTGTCGTGACCATATGTCAATGAATGGAGCTACAGTGAATTTATGAAATCGCTTCAATCATTTGTAATAGCCCTGTACTTTTTATTCTCTCTACGTCGGCCTTCGTCAGTTATTTTATTGCCCATATGGCAAAATTCATCTGCTACTTTAAGTGTATCGTTTTCTAATTTAATTCTCTAAGCATCTTCAGAATAAATTCTACTACATTCCGTTATCCTTGTCCGCAGCTCGTGGTCGTGCGGTAGCGTTCTCGCTTCCCGCGCCCGGGTTCCCGGGTTCGATTCCCGGCGGGGTCAGGGATTTTCTCTGCCTCGTGGTGACTTGGTGTTGGGTGCTGTCCTTAGGTTAGTTAGGTTTAAGTAGTTCTAAGTTCTAGGGGACTGATGACCATAGATGTTAAGTCCCATAGTGCTCAGAGCCAGTTGAACAATCATCCTTGTTTTGCTTTTGTTCAAAAATGGTTCAAATGGCTCTGAGCACTATGGGACTTAACTTGTGGGGTCACCAGTCCCCTAGAAGTTAGAACTACTTAAACCTAACTAAGCTAAGGACAGCACACACATCCATGCCCGAGGCAGGATTCGGACCTGCGACCGTAGTAATCGCGCGGCTCCAGACTGTAGCCCCTAGAACCGCTCGGCCACTCCAGCCGGCTCCAAACTATTGTCGGCTTCTACTAGTTTTTCCAGTCTTCTATACAGAATTAGTGTTAGTATTTTGCAATCATATTTTGTTAAACTGTTAGTTCAATAATATTATTATTGTTATTATTATTCCTATTCTTAGAACACAGAAAAATGGTACTATTGGCGCCCCTGTAACAGACGACGTCGTCACCGCCCATGTAAAGGTGCAAACTTGTGTTGCTACAATGAGGCGAGAAACGAATTTCAATTAAGCACGCAGTATCTAGTCGTCATTTTGGCTGTTCCACTCTGTTGAACTCAAATACTACTGCATATGGACTTGATCACTTGTTACAATTTAGTCCCCCTTAAACATCCCAACAACCACCACCACCACTTGTTACAATAGACATAAGTAATCCACGACATGTTACCAGGTTTACTGAGATTACATGCAACCGGAAAAATTGTCGTCATGGAAACGAAGATGAAGTTGATAGCAACAAAAATTGTATAATCGTGCGGAATTGTTGTGATTCATTGGAAAAGGAGCTCGGAATTTATTTCTACAGAAAAATAAGACGTCTAAAGGAGACTACGAAATAAATAAGCAGTGAATGACACATATTTAACAACTTTATCGAAAAACTGCGTTGGTTTACAGTGCTTTCGCGTTGAAACAGATGAAATATTTACTTACGTTAAATGAAACCATGTTCTGGTATTAAACATTTCGTTGAAAATCCTACTGGTGATTTATGTATATAACATTATTACTGAAACTGATTTACGTCCTTTTGGGACTAGTTTATTTACAACGCATCCCGCAATGTAGAAAATTTCTACATTAATGTAATAAACTTGACTACATTTGTCAGACACACGTTAAACTTCTTGTAGTGAAACAATACTTATTTATATTTTTATTGGTGTTTTGAGTAACAGGACTTCAATTGATATGACTCTTGTTCGTTGAATCAGAACACTTCTATTACATGAGTGAGCCTTATTTCGAAAATGAAGATAGTAAATATGTTTCTACATTACTTGGCGTCATCAGATTTACTGAAACTTACGTCCATTTGACAGAACTTATCACAACGTGTTTAGATAAATCAGAGTTTCTTTGAGTATCACCGATGCACAGTAACAATTTGACTTACATTTCCCAGAGCAGGATTTCTTGGAAAACGATACTGAAGTCAGAGAATACGCTTGACGAAGTACGTGACAGTGAGGTGCCAATGTCCTATTGCAAGCCTAACTGTGGTCTCGGCACGGTTGGGGAAGACCTGCGACCTGGCGTGGAATTTGGAGCGCACTGCGGGCACGATGTACTTTACATTCGGGCAGCATACTTCACAGACCGCGGAGAAATCCGCACTGGCCGGGATTCGATCCCGAAGCATTCTGCGCCCGAGCCAGGCTACTTAACCTGAGACCCCGACGCACCACTTTTATAACGGAACTTCTTGCCACTTGTTTAGTGGAGCAGGCTTGTATTTCAAGGTCCTTAGAAATACGTAACTACTCGCTGGTTATCATTAATGAAGCTTAAGAGTAGATCAAACAGGGACTACAACTCGGAACCTTGCACTTCAAGGGCAGCGCTGTTGCCGATTGATCTATTTAGCAGACTCGCCATCACAGTATTGCTTCTGCCAGTCCGGCACATAGTTTTAATCTCACAGGAAGTTTCAAACAGCACAGATTCCACTATAGAGTGAAATATTAATTCTGGGGACTGTCACCTAGGCTGTGGCTAAGATACTGCTCTGCAATATCCGTTCTTCAGTGCATTCGTCCCTGGATAGCTCAGCCAGTAACAGCATTTCCCGCAAAGGGCAGGGTTCCGGGTTCGATTCCCGCTCCGGTATTCAGTTTTAATCTGCTAGGAGTTCCAGAACGGAGTACACTATGCTGAAGAGTGAAAGATTTGTTCTAGATTATTATTCATGTCGATGTGCACTCCAGAGTGTGTGAGTATGACACCACGTATATTGGATGCACTCGCGGTAGCAGGGGTGATACTGAGTCGATTTACATTGCCTGGAACCCCACACGCCACTGGAAGAAAGTTTTGCATCACCCCAGTTCCCAGAACTCCTGAAGACAGACGTTGACTGTGGATATTGTATCACAGACACTGTCCCTTTGACTGTTCAGAGATGTCACTAAAACTGCCCAAAGATGTAAACAACCATGCGTGAGCAGCACCTATTAGACGGAGGGGGTCCGACAGCCGATCAGTTCGTCGTTCCAAAAGGAACGAGGTACGAGGCTCGAGTTGCCTGTAGTTCAACCATGCCTGGATGGTCAATACCACTGTTCGATAGCGTCCACATTTTTACTTTCCACCAGGAAGGGCTCTCAACAAGGGAAGTGTCCAGGCATCTCGGAGTGAACCAAAGCGATGTTTTTCGGACATGGAGGAAATACAGAGAGACAGGCACTGTCGATGACATGTCTCGCTCAGGCCGCCCAAGGGCTACTACTGTAGTGGATGACCGTTACCTAAGGATTATGGCTCGGAGGAAGCCTGACAGCAACGCCACCATGTTGAATAATGCTTTTCGTGCAGCCACAGGACTTCGTGTTACGACTCAGACTGTGCGCAATAGGCTGCATGATGTGCAGCTTCACTCCCGGCGTCCATGGCGAGGTCCATCTTTGCAACCACGACACTATGCAATGCCGGTCATATGGGCCCAACAACATGCCGAATGTAGCTTCTCAGGATTGGCATCACGTTCTGCTCACCTATGAGTGTCGCATGTGCCTTCAACCAGATAGTCGTCGGAGACGCGTCTGTAGGCAACCCAGTCAGGCTAAACGCCTTAGACACACTGTCCAGCGAGTGCAGCAAGGAGGAGGTTCCCTGCTGTTTTGGGGTGGCATTATGTGGTCATGGAAGGCGCCGTAACGGCTGTACGATACGTGAAGTGCAACCATATCGGCAGCATATTGGCGAGGCACTTGTCTTCATACACGAAAATTCGCGCACCCGACGTGCACGTCTTGTGAACGACTTCCTTCAGGATAACGACGTCACTCGACTAGAGTGGCCAGCATGTTCTCCAGACATTAGCCCTATCTAACATGCCTGAGATAGATTGAAAAGGGCTGTTTATTGACGACGTGCCTCACCAACCACCTTGAGGGATCAGCGCCGAATCGCCGTTGAGGAGAGGGACCATCTGGACGAACAGCGCCTTGAGAACTTGTGGATAGTATGCTACGACGAATACAAGCTTTCATCAATGCAAGAGGACGTGCTACTGGGTATTAGAGGTACCGGTGTTACAGTAATCTGGACCAACACCGCCGGCCGGGGTGGCCGAGCGGTTCTAGGCGCTACAGTCTGGAACCGCGCGACCTCTACTGTCGCAGGTTCGAATCCTGCCTCGAGCGTGGGTGTGTGGGTGATGTCCTTAGGTTAGTTAGGTTTAAGTAGTTCTAAGTTCTAGGGGACTGATGACCTCAGAAGTTAAGTCCCATAGTGCTCAGAGCCATTTGAACCATTTGGACCACCACCCCTGAAGGTCTCGCTGTATGGTGGTACAACATGCAATGTGTGGTTTTCATGTGCAGTAAAAAGGGCGGAAATGAAAATTGATAAATTAAAATTTGAAATAGAGCCAAGTGTAACCTCCCAACAAACATAATGTTTAACAATAATGCAAAATGGAGCCAAGCGTAAACTCCCAGCAAAAATTGATAAATGAAAATTGACCATAAACTCACAATAATATAATTAAATAATGAACCATGAACGAAATGTAACCTCCTAACAGAAATAATAATATCTGGTAAATTTTATAAGGACAGCAGCGCTGACCTTCGGCCCTGTATTCTGAATAACAAAAGCAAAAATTCTTACCTCAATAAAAACTGCAACTGTATCTGCTCTTCAGAATGAGATTTTCACTCTGCAGCGGAGTGTGCGCTGATATGAAACTTCCTGGCAGATTAAAACTGTGTGCCCGACCGAGACTCGAACTCGGGACCTTTGCCTTTCGCGGGCAAGTGCTCTACCAACTGAGCTACCGAAGCACGACTCACGCCCGGTACTCACAGCTTTACTTCTGGCAGTACCTCGTCTCCTACCTTCCAAACTTTACAGAAGCTCTCCTGCGAGCTGCTAGGAGTGCTAGTTCGCAGGAGAGCTTCTGTAAAGTTTGGAAGGTAGGAGACGAGGTACTGCCAGAAGTAAAGCTGTGAGTACCGGGCGTGAGTCGTGCTTCGGTAGCTCAGTTGGTAGAGCACTTGCCCGCGAAAGGCAAAGGTCCCGAGTTCGAGTCTCGGTCGGGCACACAGTTTTAATCTGCCAGGAAGTTTCATATCTGCTCTTATTTATCGACACAGCTTCGTGCAATGCTGGCATATATATATTTTTTTTGATTCTTGGAAGCAATGATAATGCATTGGAAAAATTCTTTAAATTGAAATGAATGCTTTTTCTTCAAAAGAGTTACTTTATATTATAAAAATTATTATTGGGGCATTTTTTTGAACAAATTAGATTACAATTAACATACATTATTAAACATGCGCAATGCTGCTTCTTTACCTTCTACAACAATACTCATCCTCCAGAGTCCTGACCAGAGTCGCGACCAGAGCACACAGCCGACGCATGCCGACTCCCGCAGACTACTCCTGTCCACTCGCTACTAAAGCCGACCGACTACTACTGTATCCGACTCACTACTACTGTCGACTCGCGCAGACAAGCGCACACTCGCGACAAGCAACAACTAACAATAAACTACTCTCTGGTCAGAGATTCTGTCATGCCTCGCCCATCGCCGGCGAAGCATACATGTTACATAACCCTCCACTGGGGGGGGGGGGGGGGGCAAAAATTTGGCAGCGATGGTGAGCCAATTGGACTTGCCATGAGCAACAAATTTTTCATAGTTAATTAACTTTACAATCACAGAATATATACATATATATATATGTGCAGAACATGAAATAAAATATAGTGCACATGCACTGAGTACAGACATGTCAAGCAATGACAAAATATATACACAATGAGTACAAAACATATTAACAAATGGCAAAAATGCACATGTACTGCAAAACTCTTTAGCATTTTTGTACAACAAATAAACATAATGAGTACAAATCATATTGACGCATGACAAAAGTCCACACGCACTGTAGTTCAGAACATATCAGCAAATCACAAAATGTATATTCAATGAATACAAATCATGTTAACAAAATGACGAAAGTGCACACGCGCTGTAGTGTAGAACATTTCAGGAAATCACAAATGTATAGGCAACGAGTACAAATCATATTGAGAAATGACAAAAGTGCACACGCACTGTAGTTCAGAACATATCAGCAAATCACAAAATGTATAAGCAATGAATACAAACCATGTTAACAAAATGACGAAAGTGCACACGCACTGCAATACAGAACATATCTGGGAATCACAAAATGTATACGTAATGAGTACAAATCATATTAACAAATGGCATAGAGTGCACACGCACTGTAAAACTCTCTAGCATTTTTTTACAACAAATAAACATATCAAGGAGTAAAATAAAGTGCACATGCACTATAGAAGTCTTTAGTATTTTCAGGACAACTGATCTTATTAACAAATGAAAGGAAGTGCACACGCACAGTATATGTCTTTTTCATTTTACAAGAATAAGGAAAAGAATGGGAAGGATTGCGTCATGGTTGTAGCACTTTAGGTTGCACGCAGCTGCACTGAAAGTCCATATCTTTCTACAGAAGCACAACACCAAGTGAGACAATCTGAAGCTCTTTTCCTTGAAGTATTAATCAGTGTAGCCAAGACACTGAAATGTCGTAATAATATTCCATGCTATCATTTTGGTAGTACACTAGGTACACCAACCAGTGGGACCATAATAACATCTCCATCGCTCAAGGTGGTGGACAGCATGTCGTGTCAACACCATGTTCTTGTAAAGTAGACCAACGTAGAATTAGTGCAAAAACCAAATATAGTGCTCCATGATCATGAGGATAGACAGGCCAAATGGATATCGCAGTAATTTCTGGTAATTAGGTCAGAAGGTGAAGGACATTAAGTCACATAGTAGTCTTCATTGAGAATTACACTAGTCTAACAACTGATTTGAGTAATTGGTGGCATTCATCGCCCAGTTACTGAACATTTCTGTACCATGTATGTAGTATTACAGAATAATGTTCATAAAATTATCTGAATATAGTAATTATTGGCACTCATTGCCCAGTTACAAACCATCAGAAGTCATCGTTCAAAACAGAAGCTAATGAATGGCATAGTATTAACATAATTCACTTAATTATAGTAAGCATTGGCATCATAGGTAATCTTATTACAATAAACAGTGGCATTCATTGGCCAGCTACAACGCATTTTTTTTATTATTCAGAAGTCATTACTCAAAATGATTTAATTATTGGCATAGCATTTATACATAATTAATCTAATTATAGTAATCATTGGCATCATAGGTAATCTTATTACAATAAACAGTGGCATTCATTGGCCAGTTACAAAGCATTTTTTTTTTGTATTATTAAGCAGTCATTATTGAAGTGACATACTATTCAGAGCTGATCAGTATTATTCAGAACTCTCTTAAACTAGTAGCGTTATTTGTAACTGGTAATTACTTTGTTTGCTTTTGAGTTATTGCTGCAAATGAAGATGTGTAACGTCATTCGTCATGAGTCAGCTGTAGCAAGGTTATGAAACAAGTAGAGTATATGTGATCACATTCATAAACGACATAGGTTTAATAAACAACTATTTATACCACATCAATTTCATGAATAATTTCTCCTGCAAAATATACAAAATGGATTATGAAACTGAAATAAGAAACGCATATTATGCTGAAAAGTAGTGAACTTCGAATTAACAGGTAGTGAGATGTGTATAAAAATATACATGTTCTCTAGCTGTCCTTTCCAAAACCTTCAGTCATCATACCATGCGATATAAGACATACTGTCAAAACGAACTGCAACAAATACTTAAATAACTACATAGCATCTCTTAACTAACAGCAAATATACAAACTTCATCATTATTTTCATCTGCAAAGAAAAACTTCATTATCCATATCACCATAACTCCATTATTATCATCACCTGTAAAGAAAAACTTCATTATCCATAGTAGCATATTCTTCATCATTATTCATCACCATTCATTATCATCTGCAAAAGAGTCACTTCATTATTCATTATACAACTATTCCTTATTTCTATCATATTTCATCACTAAAACGAAGATGTGTAGTTCTGTCTGACAGCCTGCATCAATCGCCTCGTATTCTGAAAGAAAAAATTGGTTAAGACTGCTATTCTACGATGTGTATAGTATATTCTTGTTAATGCTTGTTAATTCTGATCCATTTACTCTTCATCACGAGGTATTGCATTCTCTTTCGTTCATTCCGAAGGTGCAATTCCCATTTCTGTTTAATTTGTTTCGTTTACACGTTATTTCTTTTTGAAAATGATGAACAAAGATTAATGTCTTGCATTTAATTCATATACCCATTAGATAAAAACTGGTTTATAGTAACATAATTGAGCATACAGCATAGCATGACAGAAAACGTAATATGTCAAAAACATTGACAGTGTTCAGAAGCAAAAATGTACACAGTATATCACAAGGTAGCAGCAAAAAAAAGTAAAGTACTCACGATGTTTAGCTATCATAAGGCAAAAATGTTAAAGTCAACTGGTGTTTGTTATATCTTAAATATTTCATAGTACATACAAACAAAACAGGAAAACAATCATACATACATAAAAAATGGAAAATATGCACGGTCTGATGTGTAACGACAACAAAAGCGACCTGCTAATCTTACCTTGCCGGGCACTTGCCAAGAAAAAATACGACAATCATCAGTAAGTAGTCACATAAAAACAATTGCATAAGTGGTCATAAAATGTATAAGTTCATCTGGAAAAATATGCACGGTCTGATGTGTAACGACAAGAAGAGCGACCTGCTAACCTTACCTTGCCGGGCACTTGCCAAGAAAAAAAATACATAATCATCAGTAAGTGTTCATGTGAAAATAATTGCATAAGTGGTCAAAAAAAATTAGGAAATGGCATTACAGTGTGATAAATCATAAAGTATCTTCATTCAATAAAAGGTTTAACGTTCGACACGTGGTGGTTCCCTTTGGTTTTTCTGGTTCTCAAAGTTTCGACGTGTACTACATTGGGGTGAGGAATGCTGCGAATCCGATATGGACCTGCGTATAGAAATTCAAATTTACTGCACCTACCTTTTCCTCTATTCGATAAATAGTGTGTACATACTAATATCTTCTGTCCAATGTGAAAGTCGCGGCTTATACAAACCTGTTTTTGCTGTCTTCTCCGGCGTTCTGCGGCACGTTTGATGTTGTTCAGCGCAATGTCAATTATTTGATGGTGTCGTAGTCGACGAGATGTAGGAAATGTTACTAATTCTTTAATTTTGTTAGGTGGTACAACATTTTTCAGTATAACAGACGGAGATAGCATAGTAGATTCATTCGGTATGGAATTAATTACATCTTGGAATGAGAGTATGTGTGTGTCCCAATCAATATGTTCTTTATGGCAGTAAATTCTACACAGTTTACCAATTTCTTTCATTATTCGTTCACAAGGGTTCGAAGAAGCATGGTACCTGGATATATATATCGGAGAAATGTTTCTAGCTCGTAACATACGTGTCCATATAGCAGATCGAAACTGTGGTCCATTGTCGGAAATTACTTTCATCACATGCCCTACATGAAATAAAAATGTTTTACAAATGCTTTCGATACAGTTTTAGCAGTAGCTTTGCGTAACGGAGTGAAGGTAACAAATTTTGAAGTGAGTTCAACAGCGACAAAGATGTAGCAAAAACCTCTATTAGTTCTGGGAATCGGACCAAAAATGTCTACAGCGGCCATATGTCTCAATTTAACAGGTACAATGGGATGTAATGGAGGAATATGTGAAGTCGTATCTGATTTAGCTTTCTGGCAGATTTTACATGACGTTAAAACTCGTCGTATACGTTTCTCCATGTTGGTAAAATAACAATTCTGTCTCAGTATAAGAAAACATTTTCTAGCTCCGTAATGTGCATAACTTAAATGAGTATACCAGATTAATTTGTTAACAAGTTCGTCAGGAATGCATAATAACCAATTGTTGCTGTCAGGATGAGAGCGGCGAAACAGAATGTCATTGCGTACAGTATAATGGTTTCTAATGGTAACATTATTCCTATCTTGCCAAAGGTGTTTAATCTCTTTCCATACGTTGTCTTTACTCTGTTCTTGTGCTATGTCTTGTAATGACGACGAAATGAAATTTTCAAATGCAACTTGTTGAATGTACATGACGCTGAAATTTGCTTTGCAGAAGTTGGTTGCGATGTCTTGCTGATTGTTGCTGAGAGAACGGGATAGTGCATCTGCTACAATATTTTGTGTGCTGGGAATGTCAACAATTGTAAAATTAAATTCCTGTAAATAAAGTTTCCATCTGCTTAATCTGTCGTGTGTAAATTTAGCCGAAAGTAAAAACTGTATCGCTCTGTGGTCTGTGTAAACTGTAGTGTGTCTTCCATAAAGAAAATGCCTAAATCTGGTAAAAGCCCATACATCACATAATGTTTCAAGTTCTGTAACAGAATAATTTCGTTCAGCAGGTGACAGAATGCGACTTGCAAAAGCGATGTTTTTAATTACTGTACAACCATCTTCTTCAATTTCCTGAAAAGTATGTACGTCTAAAGCGGTGTTAGAACTGTCGGTGGCAATGGAAAAATTTCTAGTAAGATCTGGGTGCGATAAAAGTGGTGCATTCAACAAAGCATGTTTCAAGTAACATTCTCATGGACAAGATTCTGCGTGTCAAAAGTATTGCTTGCGTTACTGGAAGATCCAACCTGTACTGTATCTGGTCAAATTCTATCTGACGTGTTATTATTTTCGGGAGGATGCTATGGCATTTCCACTATTTGTACTGTTCTGTTTTTTCTTCCTGACGTCTTACGTTCTGGATGATACCTGCTGTCTGGTTCATTCATGATAATATGTTGTTGCTGATGTTCTTGCTGCTGATAAGATAGACTGTTATTAAATGTACGCTGAAAATTGTGCTCATTATTTTTACTTCTGTCGTGATAGTCATTTCTATACGGTGCATTGCGATAGGAAATGAAATAGTGTGTTTTCTGTACGTACTGATTCCCCTGTTGCTGTGCGTTACTGTTTGTTGGAGCTGATGCTATACGTGCACGCGGCGAAACATTAAAGCTTGGTTGACCTTGTACATTACATTGTTGGTTAGGTATGCTAACCGGTTGGTTTTGTTGCTGTTGCGGTGAAAAACGTCTATTATTACTAAAAATGTGGTTCCTATTGCTGATAATTTTACACATACTGATGATTATAATTTTATCTGTTATTAATGTTACGGCGATAGTTGTCATTTCGGGAGTGTTTAAACAGAACTGTCACTTTCGGTAAAATTTGTCATATCGTGTTTTCTTTGCTCATTCTTAATCCTAGATAGAGCAATAGTTAAAGAGCTGTTTTGATAGATATAAAGGATATTAGAAGAGAAGGCAGCAGTACAGAAAACTAAAGATGAAACAGCACTACTACGGCTCGGGGCCCTGTGCACGCCACGGCACATACTCATTAAAGCGTAATGAATCCCCTGAGGTCTATTACGCGCTGCAAATACATTTTAGCTTTTACGTTACAGGCAATGCCGGTGAAAATTCAAAAATAAATTGCTGTATCCATGCTAATTGTAGTTTCTGCATTACAGGTAATGGCGGTGAAAGTACAAAAATAAATCGACGTATCCAGTTCAATGCGTGTACCTGTGCTCTGTCATTTTCAAATACCTTAGATTTTTTTACACATACAAATTGCTTATAATCAACGTTCTCGTCACTGAATGTGTGAACAGATTCACGATTGCATAAGAATCTGTTTGTCTGTGTCACTTCGGATTTTAAGTCGCGTAGTCTCTGTAAATTACTTAAGTTACACTGGCTGTGTGAGTGTGACAAATGTTCGGAATGTGCCGTATGCTGTGATGTATTAAACGCTGAAACATTTTTCATCTCTGTTACCTCTTGCTGTAAAATTGACAATTTTCTACGTAATGTATTATTAGACGAATCTATCTCACTGATCGTCTGCTGTAAATTTTGGAATTCAGGTGTTTGATTAAACGAAATCGGCGAAGTATCGTCTGATTTGCTGTCATTATTACTTTCAATAACGTCAATACGACTGGCCAATTCATCACATTTTTGAGTCAGTATTTTTACCTGATCATCGTTTTTAGTGTCAGAAGCATTAATTTGTTTTTGTATTTTACGTGTGGTTTCGTTCAATTTTTTGACGTCAGCTTTGATGACATCGGAATCCTGTGTTAGTTCTAATTGTTCGAGTCTGTCGGTCACTGTTTGAAAATCTACTGTGTGTGTATCTGTTTTTGATTTAAGGTCGGAAATTTCATCACGCAATTCGGTGTTCAACTGTTTGATGGTATTAATTTCGTCCGATACTGTAGCAATATTGCTGTCTACGTATGTTTTTGCTTTCGCAAACAATTTACGTTTATCTTCCTGTCTCTGTGCAGTAATTGTTTCCATGACTTGTCGTTTTACTTTATTTTGTTCCTGTATAAATTTACGGAAACGCGTTTCACTGTTTTGTAGGTGGTGATTAAAACGTTCGTCAATTTGACTGTTCTGTTGGTCGAATTTCGCGTCTACTTTTGCATCCAGTGTGCGCGAAAGTTCTGCTGTCATTAATTTAAACTCGTCGCGTAACTGTGTTGCTTTTTCAGAGCATTGTTTACCGACTGCACTAATTTCGTCTCTAAGTGATTCTGTTGCAGCTGTTTGCATATCCCTTAATTCTTGCGCAACAGATCTAATTTCTTCGCTACTTTTCCTAGCATAAGCCTCAATTTCCTCACGTAATTGTTCTTTAGTATCATGACACTGCGCGGCAACAGCTGCAATCTGTTCACTAAGCTGTGTGGAATTGTTGACTAATTTTTCATTAAGTTGTTTATTCTGTTCACTAAGTTGTTTGAAGTTGTCGTCTTGTTCTTTCTTCGACTGTTTGAAATTTTCATTAAGGTTGTCTTGTTTTTCACTCTGTTGTAGCAATATTGCCATAATTTGATCCAAGCCAATATTACCTACTCTATTCTCTTTGCTGTTTGATGGCATACCTGCAATTGTCACGTTTTCTGTAACGATTTGGTCATTCTGTAATTTTTGAAAAGGTTTGCCAATCGAATGTGCACTGTTGGTCACTAAATCGGAATCAAATAAATCTGTCGTACTCTGACTACACTGTTCATTTTCATTAGAAAAATTTGTCTGTTCGTTACGTAAATTTTGCAAACCTGGTGTGTCAAGCTGGGCAGCGTTCATTGTAACAGAACGTCCCGCGTCATCAATTGTCGTTAAATTAACAAAGGACACAATTAAATTTGTTTGCTCATCATTAGCATTAAAATCATTACTAGTGGTCGGTACGCACTGATTGTCTGTAAATGGAGGATTGTCATCATTACACTGCATGTCGCAAGTACTACCGGTCAAATTATTCGTGTCTGTTATTTCACTCATTACACATCGCGATGTACTGTTAACAGTTTTTCGCGGCATATTTACACAAATCAAGGTTATTCACTAATGAAACAAACACAATGCAAAATGCAACAAACACAAATACAACAAAGAGCAAAAAAAATTGCCGATGATCTGTGAAAGAAAGAGTGACAAATTAGTAAATGCGTTGAGACAGATGCAAACTACGTTTAAGTAATTAAGAGCAGATATATGACTACCTCTCAGAAGATTCACAAAGAAATACGATCCTGGCCGGATGTCGCTAAGTGTAACCTCTCCGCAGAAAATTGATAAATTAAAATTTGAAATAGAGCCAAGTGTAAACTCCCAACAAAAATAATGTTTAATAATAATGCAAAATGGAGCCAAGCGTAAACTCCCCGCAAAAAACTGATAAATGAAAATTGACCATAAACTCACAATAATATTAATTAAATAATGAACCATGAACGAAATGTAACCTCCTAACAGAAATAATAATATCTGGTAAATTTTATAAGGACAGCAGCGCTGACCTTCGGCCCTGTATTCTGAATAACAAAAGCAAAAATTCTTAACTCAATAAAAACTGCAACTATATCTGCTCTTATTTATCGACACAGCTTCGTGCAATGCTGGCATATATATATTTTTTTTGATTCTTGGAAGCAATGATAATGCATTGGAAAAATTCTTTAAATTGAAATGAATGCTTTTTCTTCAAAAGAGTTTCTTTATATTATAAAAATTATTATTGGGGCATTTTTTGAACAAATTAGATTACAATTAACATACATTATTAAATATGCGCAATGCTGCTTCTTTACCTTCTACAACAATACTCATCCTCCAGAGTCCTGACCAGAGTCGTGACCAGAGCACACAGCCGACGCATGCCGACTCCCGCAGACTACTCCTGTCCACTCGCTACTAAAGCCGACCGACTACTATTGTATCCGACTCACTACTACTGTCGACTCGCGCAGACAAGCGCACACTCGCGACAAGCAACAACTAACAATAAACTACTCTCTGGTCAGAGATTCTGTCATGCCTCGCCCATCGCCGGCGAAGCATACATGTTACAGCTTTTTCTATATCATATCGTCGTTAAATTTTGATGAGTAGGGTATTTAATTATTATTTATTTTACTTTTGGTATTGGTCTGAATAAAGACTGAAACTAATGTTGAACATGGTACCGAATTGCCTCTATACAGTTGTTTTGTGTTACCATCAGTTGACGAATACACAACCTTTTTACTATTCTAGATGTGCGATTAATTATTCTATTTGTTCGTACTATGTAGTCCCCTCTGTCGGCGTCCAGATGATGTAGGTGTAGATTTAAAGCTTCAGGATCACAAGGCAACGTATTACAACCGATTATTTTACTCTTGAAATCCCTCATTTCTCTCTGCCCTATACTGTCCGCCCCCCTTTATTATTCCAATGTTGGGCCTCGACGTTGAGTTATGGGGCCAACCTGTGACCTTCCGTGTCTAACCAGTAGTGACTTTCGACAGTAATTATGTCTTCTTTTAGTGAGGGAGCATCAGTTAAAATATTTAAAATATCGAAATCGTCTATTAGTACTGAAGAAAAATATTTTTTTGTTTATTATTTATTTATTTGCCTCTATGCGGCCAGTTTCTCTCAAATAACAGAAAGGGTGCATCCTGTCTTTAGGTCTTCATTCGACTAATAATCATCATCAACATTGTTACGAGTCCTCGGTCCATAAGGCTTTATGGAGAGGTTTGGGAATTTACGTGTTCACGATTTCGTTGAAGAAACTGTGCTGGAATTCACGTCAACTGATTAAAGTAGGCCATTGTAAACCAATGGGGGCTGACGGACGAAGATCGAAATCGCTCTCTTAGATTTTTACTAACAGTTACGCAGTATCAAAATAACCCTCGATTTATAATGGTTCACTATGGGACTCAACTGCTGAGGTCATTAGTCCCCTAGAACTTAGAACTAGTGAAACCTAACTAACCTAAGGACATCACAAACATCCATGCCCGAGGCAGGATTCGAACCTGCAACCGTAGCGGTCTTGCGGTTCCAGACTGCAGCGCCTTTAACCGCACGGCCACTTCGGCCCTCTTCGATTTATAGAATTTGTTATGCTAGAGTGATGCTTTAATTTATTTTTAGTAATTTAATGAATTACTATTCGCCTCTATCGACAATTTATTGTACAATATTACTCCTTCGTTATAAATATAAGTTGTTGGATGATCATGAACAGAGCTGTTAGTGCAATGCCTTAACCCGTGTGTACCTTGTCCTACTGTAGTACTAAGTCTGTTACTTGCACTGTTACTGGCTTGTCATATACAAATGATCGAATGCGCTTTACGATCGCGTACTATCGTACTAAAAGATTAGTCAGTGATTTTTGCTCCAGAATTCAGAAAATTGCAGGAAATGTGTTAATTATTTTTAAGTTTTGAATGTATTCTGATTATTGTTCCTCCTAAACAATTAAGGATATTGGCGACTGTAACTACTGCTTCAGAGACAAGCGTGCACGTCTTTTGCCAACCGCTCTATTTGTATAACGGTGCCAAGTTAGCACTCCGCATTCGAAACAGGCCTCTGTATGTTCCTCACGAACGCAGCTTGGCATCGGTACGAGGCGTCCTAAAGCAACGAATTCCCTATAAAACTGCTGGCCATTACTTCCGACTCTTCTCACCACGCTTTTGTGATGACATTGGATCAAAATATTGTCAGACTGAATTTGTATGGCCTTTTATGGCCTTTGTGACATCGTTGTGGATCTCTGCGTAAATAGTACTATATCCTCATCAGTTTCTCAAAATAAATAAAGAGTGTACAGGATGTATCGAAATTAACAACGAAAAATGATACGGGTGTAAGTATATGATAACAGAAGAAAAGACATTCCAGCAAACGAGGATCTTCAAACGATCCGTTTGCAATATAATTCTCAGTTTTTGGTTATGAGCCACCACTGGCTTCAGTAACAAATATTATCCTACTTAGTATCAATGTACTCGATATGTATTCTTCTTGATTGAACTTCATATAATTGGGCTCAGATTGCACGGATGGGCAGTCGATGGGGAATGTGGTGCATGCTCGATGGGAGCAGGCACCTTTCGCTGCTAGTGTAATACGAAGTCTTACACGACAATTCGGCCTCAGATGGATCGGTCGAGAAGGACATCTGTCTTGGCCCCCAAGATTCTAATTGGTGGATACTCTTGACTGTTCCTCGGAAGGGTAATCAACTTTTCTCTACTACTATATAAAGACAAGCCGTTGTTTAATGTTGTTACCAAAAATCTCGAAAAGCGCTTGACACGTTTACTTCAAATTTTTAAACGATACTTTAATGAAAATTCGGTCGGACATAGGCTATATATATATTTAATACATCTCTAATACAGAAAGGGGAAACGTTGTTACCAAAAATTTCGAGTAGTACTAGAACGATTTATTTTACATTTTTACAGTATACTCTAATAAACATCCATACGGACATAGAATATACATTTTTTTAAACAGCAATGTACAGGTTTTCTTTTAAAATCGACTGTGAGGCAGAAAATGCTGTGTTGTGCTCTGCTGTGAATTGTGTGGTTTTGTTTTATTTCTTGCAGACAGTTTTAGCTACGATAGTAGGGCATTTAAACAATTAAAAGAATTGTTTCTACTATACATATTCATTCTCGTTATATATTTTTAAACAAAAACTGTATACACAGTTTAGTGCTGTTTTGCTTTCTTCCTCGAAGTCGGTTTTCACAGTAAAGAGGAATGATGTATTCATGGCTTATCAGATTATAATTAGAATACTACTACGGGATCTGAATTCGCAATAACAATAAACAAGGCCCAGGTCAGAGAGAGGTGGAGGAGTAGATGGACAGAGAGTGGTGGAGGGTATGAACATAGAGAGGGAAAAGGAGGATATGGATAGAGGGAGGAAACGAGGAGATGGAGAGAGAGAGATAAAGAGAGAGAGAGAGACAGAGAGAGAGGAGGAGGAGCAGGAGATGAATAGGTTGAGGGGAGAGGAGACGATGGGCAGAGAGTGTTCGGAGATAACATGGACAAAGATACGGGGAAGAAGGAGATTTGGAAGTACGTCTAAATCTCGTACCTACTTGGCAGATGTCGGGTTCGCTTGTGTTCAATAAAATTCGTTACCAGTCAAAATGGAAAGTGGTTTATTTAAGTAATGACCGTTTTTCAAAAAAATGGTTCAAACGGCTCTGAGCACTATGGGACTTAACATCTGAGGTCATCAGTCTCCTAGAACGTAGAACTACTTAAACCTAACTAACCCTAAGGAAATCACACACATCCATGCCCGAGACAGGATTCGAACCTGCGACCGTAGTGGTCGCGCGGTTCCAGACTGTAGCGCCTAGAACCGCTCGGCTACACCGGCCGGCCTGACCGTTTTTGAGTTTATGTCTATCTTTGGTGGTGATTACACATTCGGTTTCGTGCTTCCACATTCAATCACCTGTGAAGGGGCTTAAGTCCGGGTTCAAATAAACCGTCTTCAGTTGTGAGTGGTAACGGATTTTATTCAACATTACCATTTCACTCAGTGGCAATTCGTAACCATACATTGGACCCATGTTAACTACAAAAGTTTATACTTCAACTATCGTATGATACTCCCACTATATTAATTCCCTTTTACATAATTAATTTCTATTTCTGACTTAACAGTTTTATAACAAAAATTTCTCTTCTGGCCAGCAGTTATTCTTAAAATTAATACCAAGGATCTAACTGCTTGTAATTCCAATATGATAGTACGTCAGTATGCTTTCACGCAAAACTCATCATAGAAATATGCAGCCAATATCAAAGAAAGGTCAGATTCAATGAACTTCCCCTCTCTCTTCTCTCTCTCTCTTTCTATTATTTTTCGTGGAGTGTTTAGCGTAACTTCGACAATAGCCCTCTTGGAATAAACAACTCCACCCAGAAGCAGCCAATTGTCCATTCATCTGAATTTCTGGACATCACATGCTGAGACTCAATTCTTAGACCGGAAATTGTGGCATCATAACGTGTATTTTTTTCTAAGTTACTCCAGGAGGTACGTATAGGTAATTGCTTGAAGAATTCCAGCGTGTCTCCTTTGGCCATTATCGCGAGTCGTCGTGCAGTGGTAAAAGCAATGGACTCTTCGCCAGGAAGAGCGAGCTTCGGATTCCTGTATGGCCGTCCAGATTTATGTTTTCCGAGGTTGTGTTCTTCCTTTAACAAACTCATCATCGTTCGGACTTTAAACCCTAATTTCCTACCTTTTTCCTTTCTTTTGCCGGTGCCTCCTTAAATTGTACTAGTACTACGTCATTAACAACTCTGCTCAACATACGTTAAAGTAAAGCCCTAGACAATACTATTACGACTTTTTAATAGTTATTTATTACTTACTTCAATATAACTTCAAAAATGTCCAATGCATTCAGGGGCGTAACACTAATTACTGTACTATACTGGTCTGTACTAAGTGCTTGACTATTATTCAGAGTGACACTCGGTCTATTCTCCGTTATTCCGCATTCTCTCAAGTGGCTCAATCAACTGCGCGTTGCGTGAAACTGCGTGCATTAAAAATATTTGTTAGTTATGTAATTTCTCGAACTTTTAACCACCATACCGTGTAGTGTTTCTATAGATGATTTTCATTTTCCTGTTGAGAGTTCGCGTCGACTACGATTTTTTCCGAAAATACTGTTTCTGAGCGCTATATCACCACTGCTCTTGTAACAAATGTTAACCGTTTACATGTGTGTTAGGTAGTTCAGTACTGAAAATGTAGGAAAAAATGGACAGTCTGCAAAATAAAGCCAAAGTAAGAAGTGTCTGCTGAGACAAAGAATTAAAGTGATTTATTGCACTGCATGCTAATAAAATGTAGTTATTAAATTTCCGTAAGAACGTTAAGGAAAGCATTAGTAATTATTACACTAAGATCTCTATCCATGATAGTCTAACACGCTGTGGAATTAACTTACATTTACTAAGCAACGCAGAATAAAAAATCTAAATAGTAGTTTCTACAGGGAATAAAATTGTACAGTAAACTGACGAAGGGGACATATTGATTCAATTCTGGATTCCTGTTTATGCATTGCATTTATATAAACTAAAGTCAGAATGACTTGTGTACTGGAAAATGGGTTTACAACCCGAAACTAAGAGCGTACTAAAACAATATTTTGTGAAACAAGGGAGAAAAGTGTTTTGTTTCGTTTGTAGGGTATACATTATTATTCCTAAAAAACTAAAAACTTAACTAAATCATTCCTATAAAAATTATATACCACAAAGTCACGGGTTATTTTGTCACTGTAGAGTAATTGTTGGTAAGAATTTAATATAAATTAATGCTAAAATACGTTGGGCATTTTACAATATACAGTATAATTTGTCTAACGCACCTTACTAGACAGTCTTAGACCGAAGATCTGACATGACTGGTAATAATTCCAGTCATCGTTCTGAGCTCTTTATGGATGAATTCTAAGTTTCCAGATCATCAGCTAACGTGCTTGGAATTACAAATAGCTAAATGCACACTGTATACAACTTTCAAATACTTGTCATACTAGACGTGGAAGTAATTATATTTCAGTATATATGAATTATCTATTTGTAATTAAATTTTATCTTTGTCTTAATCTATCATGTCGAACACCATATCAGCGCACACTCCGCTGCAGAGTGAAAATCTCATTCTGGAACCATCGTAATTGTTATCTGTGCGTGAATAAACATGGTGAACCGTAACTCCACCGAAAAACTTTCAAAAGTGGTAGTATTGACCCAAATAAGAAAAAATGAGCAACAAAAATGGTTCAAATGGCTCTGAGCACTATGGGACTTAACATCTGAGGTCATCAGTCCCCTAGAACTTAGAACTACTTAAACCTAACTAACCTAAGGACATCACACACATCCATGCCCGAGGCAGGATTCGAACCTGCGACCGTAGCGGTAACGCGGTTTCAGACTGAAGCGCCTAGAACCACTCGGCCACACCGGCCGGCAATGAGCAACAAACATGGGCTCAAAAGTGCATACATTAAGAACTATGAACACATGTTCGTCTTCGCTACTGTGTTACATATCTCTTCCACTGAACGAGTGCGCATGGCTCTTAAGGCAAACTTTTTAGAGCCTGTGTTTACTCGACTGTTTTTCTTATTTTGGTCCATACTACCACCTCTGAACGTTTGTCGATGGAGTTTTTGTTCACCATGTACATAAGTAACTACTAAATGGTCACACGAGAATTTTGTAAAAACGTACTGTTTGAGAACAGCAGTAGATATTTTTAACCTTAATCGTAATTATGATGTTCTACTGTACCAAGTAAGTAATGAATACACACTCCCATCTGCCAACGACGTTCTGAAATTGCTGAATACTGTGCAATATCCAATAGGAAGTAAGAAATTTAAGCCAGTTACTTTGTGATCACAACAAAATGAATGAATCAGTTAGTTTTTTAAAAAAAATGACGTTTTTTGCCCTTTAGTTCTGGTTGCAACCTTCAACAGACATATATTTAAGATTTTTTCATTACTGGAAATACAGTAGATTTAAAAAATTAGAGACCCATATTTTACGGCAGTGTCATAATCGCCCTGTAATTGCAAGAAATCGTGTACCGTCCTTCCAAATTTATCTCCAATACACAGTTCACCTTCCTAATTCACTCCCCTCTCGAGTACATTTTCCAGCATTCCGACGACGTAGCCTTCCTCGACGTCCATCCCGCCCTCCACTCATTTCAACAGTCCCTTCAAATACACTTCAATTACTTCATCTCGTGATGATGCTAGTATTACCCTTCACATCAGCAATGAGGAAACCAAGAGAATGAGCATGGCAAAATACAATCGGGTTATCCGTCTTAGAAACCTCTGTCAAACAGCCCGAAGATGTCCATGACAGTAGAATACGTTGGAGTAACACTCGATCAAATGTAACTTGCTACCCCCCATATATTACATATCCAAAAGAAAACCGACATAACACGGAGATTAAATGCAACTACCACAATCTTCATTTACGAAACCATCGTCTGCCCCATTCTCCTAAATTTTACCACTCCCTCCACGTCCTTGAACCACTTGCATTCTAACTCACTTCCTAACCCCGCCTACTACCCAGCATTTATACACTGTACTATATCACAGAGTTCCCACACACCATCAAACAGACAGAAAAAATCGATAAACTTGGATTTTAATCGCCTTTCCATCGCGTACCTTGAAATCGTCCGTTAGATCTGCCGTCCCTTTCAGCCCATCGCATAGCATTCGAAATGAAGGCTCCAATCCAGACTTTTCTGCCTAGCTGCAAATGCTATGCATCAAATAAACATTTAGACTTATTATTTAGTTTATGCTCATGTATTCACTGAAATTTATTCCTTTACAGAATATCCTCTTCAGTACCAAACAAAACACTAATTACATACCTAAAAAGTGTTACCAGTAACACTCACCACCATATGAAAACTGCAGACATCTTAAACACTTCATTATGCATTATGTGGAAATCATAGTTTTATTTTATGCTTCTTTTACGAAGCCCAGGTGGAAAAATTGAGACATGACACACACACACACACACACACACACACACACACACACACACACACACACACAGACACACACACACATAGCCACACACTTTATGTAGCATAAGACGAACAAAAACGAAAACCCACACTGAGTGGCTAAAACAACAATTGTCTGTGAACTTTTTAACACCAATCATCCGGTATTTGTAGTTTATGAGAAGTCTTCTCCTTCGTTTTCGACATTAAGGAAATAGGCGGTCCCATTCAAACGTGACCATATATCCCTCGAGAATGAGAACGTGGACGATATTCCAAAACTGTACCTCTGATGAAATCATTGAGTCAATTCAAAATGTCGTATTCTGCGCTCAGCGATAAAAGGTACATGAAATACGTGTGTCAGAAGACAGGTTGCAATATATCCACATATACTATTAACTGTGAGAAAAATTCTGTAGTCGATGACCAAGAGCAAATGCCAAAACGAATTTCTCAACAGTATTTGGACCGTTTCAGACGAATCCAGCATATTTTGTTCTAGAGTTTGATACCACTGACGTGCGTCAACCAGTTAGCCCATATTGGCTGCATATTTCTACGAAGAGTTTTGCGTGAAAGCATACTGACGTACTATCATATTGGAATTACAAGCAGTTAGATCCTTAATCAATAGTTCTAGCTTGGTATTAATTTTAAGAATAACTGCTGGCCAGAAGAGAAATTTTTGTTATAAAACTGTTAAGTCAGAAATAGAAATTAATTATGTAAAAGGGAATTAATATAGTGGGAGCATCATACGATAGTTGAAATATAAACGTTTGTAATTAACATGGGTCCAATGTATGGTTACGAATTGCCACTGAGTGAAATGGTAATGTTGAACAAAATCCGTTACCACTCACAACTGAAGACGGTTTATTTGAACCCGGACTTAAGCCCCTTTACAGGTGATTGAATGTGGAAGCACGAAACCGAATGTGTAATCACCACCAACGATAGACATAAACTCAAAAACGGTCAGGCCGGCCGGTGTGACCGAGCGGTTCTAGGCGCTACAGTCTGGAACCGCGCGACCGCTACGGTCGCAGGTTCGAATCCTGTCTCGGGCATGGATGTGTGTGATTTCCTTAGGGTTAGTTAGGTTTAAGTAGTTCTACGTTCTAGGAGACTGATGACCTCAGATGTTAAGTCCCATAGTGCTCAGAGCCATTTGAACCATTTTTTTGAAAAACGGTCATTACTTAAATAAACCACTTTCCATTTTGACTGGTAACGAATTTTATTGAACACAAGCGAACCCGACATCTGCCAAGTAGGTACGAGATTTAGACGTACTTCCAAATCTCCTTCTTCCCCCTATCTTTGTCCATGTTATCTCCGAACACTCTCTGCCCATCGTCTCCTCTCCCCTCAACCTATTCATCTCCTGCTCCTCCTCCTCCTCTCTCTCTCTCTCTCTCTCACTCTTTATCTCTCTCTCTCCATCTCCTCGTTTCCTCCCTCTATCCATATCCTCCTTTTCCCTCTCTATGTTCATACCCTCCACCACTCTCTGTCCATCTACTCCTCCACCTCTCTCTGACCTGGGCCTTGTTTATTGTTATTGCGAATTCAGATCCCGTAGTAGTATTCTAATTATAATCTGATAAGCCATGAATACAGCAACAAAAGCAATAGGTGGAAACAGGTGGCCCTACACGAAGAAAAATCAAAGTCGAATACATCTGCCAGTGTTTTCTGAGATGTAAAGGAATTGCCTTCACTTATTGCCTTTAAAAATAAACTACTAACTGGAGAATACTACTCAAGTCTTCTATATCATGTGGACAATCAAAATATTTGAGGAAGGATCAGATCTGAGTAAAAAAAAGCCTAGGAGATTCGGCATCAAGGGAACTAAAGGATTTAAAATACGAACTGATGAAAAATCCACTCTGTTCACAAGATTTGTACGCCCAAAAAAAGTGTAGCTGTATGCCTTTATGAGTACAACGGCGAAGTCATGCCAACTATAGATAAGTACTCTGCAAACCTTACAAAATCACATTTCAGCAATGAAATCTATTTAACGACAAAGCGTTTGGCAACGTGCATTGACTTCAGTGGCGATTAGTTTCTATATAAATGCAGTATCCACGTAAAACCAAGATAATGCAGTACAGAACCTGGAAAATTTCACCCCCCCCACCCCCCAACCCCAAGTTATTTCCTCATCATTGTCACTTCCCTTCAAGGACTAGGTTGATGCCTGTTCCGAACTCACAAACAAAATACAATTATTTCTTACTTCAAATATGTAAGGGTGGATCCATGGCCACTACCAGTCCGCCCCCTGCAGCTGGTACTGCAAACTTACAATTAAAAACAGATCTTACGAAAAAGAACGAAGATTATTGTTTCACACCTCGTCGCCAACGTGGTCATTAGAGGCGGAGAACAATGTGAAATTAGGAATGGATGAGGAACGAAATCAGCCATGGCCTTTCGAAGGAACCATCTTGGTATTTACGTTAAGCGATTTAGGAAATCATGGAATACCTAAAACTGGATGGTCGGTCGGGGATCTGAACCGTCGTCCTCACGAATGCGTCGTCCTCACGAATGTGTCGTCCTCACGAATGCGTCATCTCGCTCGATAAGCTATTTTAAGCGAATCATTTATTTGTTGTAGCTAGACGTGGTTTGGAGCTATTTTAAATTTAAACATCATGTTGCGTGGTGTTTTGTAGGAATAGTGTTTGGAAGTTAGGGGAGCGGGACGGCGCGGATAGCTGTCGCGTCTTTAGACAGTCGGCGCGCGTTCGGCCGGGCATTCCACAGACCAGCTCACGCCCACCATAAATACCCCTCCACCCGCGCAAACACCGTTACTGCTAGCCCAGTGCATTTACCAGATTAAGCACACTGCTGGGGCGCCCAGTGTTCCATGGCTTAATACCTGATTCTCAACTGGAAAATCTTCCGCGTTACATCCCGTGGATCGTGTTACGAAGGCTTTTTTCCGAAATTTTGCTTTTATTACATACAAATCGGAAAATTATATTATGCGTCTATACTTGTGTAATAATGCTGGTAATATCTTACTGAAATATAGATCGTAACCAGCACTATTATTTACACTGTTTATCTTAAGAAAATAGAGTCGCCACTGGTATTATCAGACGGCAGTACACTGTAGTGTTGTTAGTGAATTATAATTCTGATTGGTATACCGACTCAGGCAACATAGAAATCTACATATTTTATCTCTCACAGTACGCAACGTGTTTGGCAAATACCAAACTGACTCTTTACACTAAAAGTAGTTCGATGTATTGTAATTATTATTATTTTAAATTATTCCCTTCATGAGAGCGTGTGAACGTGAGCCAATCAAAGCTCCACTTCCTTGTCTTCCTTCTTTTCCTGCCAAAGCCTCTTTAATAATTCACTGTTTTTTCTTCCTTTCGACTGTCCATTTTCCCTATTGTTCCTGTTCTTGAGACTTGTTCAATTTTCTTGTTTCTGGTTTTACTTCTGAATTGTTTTCTCTCCTTAATTTCTTTTTCTGAAATTTTCAGTCTTTCCAGGTCTCCTTGTGCTTCTTTCAACCAATTGGACATTCATCTCTTTTTACTAACGATTTAAAAAAGAAAATCCTTAGTGCATCTGATTTCATCTATCCTACATAGGTGACGGTAGAAGGTTAGGAGTCTTTTAATAAATTTACCTGTGCTGTTCTATGTTCCTTTGCAGGTCGTCTGACTCGAGTTCCGTTCTTGTTTCTCGATGTCACGAATTATTTTCATCCCTTTTATTACTGCTTTTTCTGCTGCAGACGAGACATCTGGTAAAATAACAGTGTTGTAGAGTCGTAATTTAGCATTACGGAAGAGACTCCTGTTAAAAAAAAACTGAGTCAAGGAATCAACGATCAACTTGAACGGACGTCTTGTGACGTCCGCCCAGACCAAACGTAACGAACTATATCGAAAAGTGGTCAGTACGACAGAATGTCAATCCCAAGGGCCCAGGTTCGATTCCCGACTGGATCGGAAGTTTTCTCCCCTCAGGGGTTGGGTGTTATGTTGTCCTAATCATCATCATCATCTCATCCCCATCGACGCCCAAGTCGCCGAAGTGGCGACAAATCGAAAGACTTTCACCCAGCGAACGGTCTACGCGACGGGAGGCCCTAGTCACACAACATTTATTGCCGTATGAAATTCTTCCGTACTGCGTTTTCAGTGGCAGTTTTTCTGTTGATTTTGTGTTCATACACTGTCTTTTTTCATAGGAAATTTCTAAGTCCGGTTCTACAGGAGACTTGACGCTGTTTATCTAGTACTAGTTTGTGTTCATCTTTGTTGTTCGTTATTTTAGCCAGGTCATCTGCAAAGACCCAAGCATACTACAGTGACGCTTTTTCATTTCCCTTTTTCTTATTTGTATATCTACGACAAGCTTTAACCATTTTCTGATTACTTATTCTTGTAAGATGCTGAACTAGAGTGATGAAGAGCCATCTCCTTCACAGACCTCTGTGTGAGTTTAGAATGAATTTGAGATATCTCTCATGAATTCAACTTTTGCGGTGGTTCCCGACAATGTTTCCTGGATTATGGATCTGGTCTTCCTATCTACTCATAATTCTTCTACGCTATTAAACAGCGTTTGTCTGTCAACAAAATTGTAAACCTCTTTGAAATCCAGAAATGTGAATAGTATTCCGGCACCGTCTAATGTGTAATATGCTTTTGAGGTTTCAGATCTGTTCAGTATAGGACCTCCCGTTCCTGAATCACGCCGGTTACTGGCCGATCTTTGGATCTGCTTGCAGCTGGTATCGGTTCAGCTAAGTTAGAGAGAGAGAGAGCGAGAGAGAGAGAATTTTATTTATTACTCGAAGAAACGAGATTCCTCTATAATTGTTCAGATTTGTTTCGTCCACTTTCTTATAGTGTGACTGTACCAAGCCGCTCTTCCATTGTATAGGGATTTTCTCTGGTTTTCGGACGGCTGATATTATTAGGTGAATTTTTTATGCTATGGTTTTGCGGTCAAATTTCTATAATAATAGAATAGTGCCATTTTCGCCAGATACTCTACTGTTTTTCAATGAGTAGATTATGTTCACCATTTCTTCGTATGAGTATGGAAGAGAATCAAGATTTGGTGCTGGTTTTGCAAATCGGAGTAGTTCAGATGGCACTTCGCAGTTGAGGAGTGTAATGAAATATTTGGCTAGAATTTCACAATTAATTTTTTGTGTTGGTTTCCAGGGATCTATCTGTTGTTGGAAGCACAGGTTATGAGATCGGTAACAGGCTAAATTTTCTTTGAAATTATTGTAAAAATTTCGGTTGTTGTTCTTGGTAAAGTGGTCTTGTATTTCTTTCATCTCTTATTGTTGATACCGAGTGAGGTGGCGCAGTGGTTAACACACTGGACTCGTATTCTGGAAGACGACGGTTCAATCCCGCGTCCGGCCATCCTGATTTAGTTTTCCGTGATTTCCCTAAATCGCTTCAAGCAAATGCCGGGACTGTTCTTTTGAAAGGGCACGGCTGATTTCCTTCCCCATCCTTCCGTAAGCCGATGGGACCGATGACCACGCTGTTTGCTCCCCTCCCCCAACTCAATCAATCTCACTGTAGCAACTGCGTTTTCCTCGTTGAATAATTTAACGAATATTTTTCCGTACCTCTATGAATTCTTTCTAATGTTTCGATGTTTTATGATTAGTGATTTTTTTTCCTATATTCTACTGCTCAATCGCATGTGATGTACCACCACCTATGGTTGCTCTTTATAGGGGTTTGACCTAACTTTATTGTTTGCTTGACTGTCTCTGCGGGTGCAGACTTGTTCGTGGTATTCACCCAACGGATTTTCTTCTTGTTGAGTTCTAGGTATGCGGGATCAGTCCGAAAAATATAAGTTAGTATTGTCCGTTTTCCATTGGGCTGAAATTTTACCTTGGTTTGTAGTGAGTGGTGGTCCGACTCGAAAAATCCTCTCCTGGTTCCTACACTGAGAACTTTTTTGGCGTTCCTCATGGAGATAGCAATATGATCATTTGAATTCTTCAAGTGTTTTATTGGAGAATTTCAGTGTCCTTAGGTACTGTGTGCGTTTCTGGAATTGTGCTTTTACCATTTTATTGGTATTGTTGTGAACGACGTACGGCTCTGTGATTCTCCTGTGTGTCCTTTGTTTTCCTGATTGCTCATCGAAGTTGTGATGTTTGACAGTTTTGTTTGTGATTTCTTCCTTTAGTTCGCAGAATTCTTCTATCGCCCGTGGGTCCTTTCTGTTGTAGTCACTTGTTGGTGTGTGCACATTCTTCAGTGTGTATGTTCCTTACTGACAGCGTTCAGAGTCCTTTTGAAGCTGAGATAAAATCAGTGACTACATCTGTGACAGGCTTGTGAACCACAAAAACCTGTGCCAAATTGTTTCGGTCCTGTGTTGATCCGCACTGCAGGTTTTCCCGTATAGAACTTGTGATTGGTGGAGTCGGAGTAATCTTCATTTAGTTCGACCTATATATAACTTTTAATAAATATTAAGGTGAAAAGCACACCCACTGAAGAATCCTTCACTGCTTTTAATCAAAATCGCGCCAAATTACTCATTGTTGAGTAAAGAATTTTAAATTAATATTTCTATTGTATTAAATTCGTTTACATAATATACCTTCCAAACTAGCATTATCGTCTAATAACGGGAGGTAATAAGGCATTGTTAATAGGATGATTACATGAGATGGTTCATTTGACTGGTAATCGGTCGCTCCAAAATTGCACATCAGCAGTATTTTACTACTTCAAAATTTTAGTACTGTAGTACATAAATGTGTTTTAAGGTAAAGTTGTCACGAGCCCTTGCCTTCATCTGGGCTTTGAATTGATTTACCAAGCCAGATATCAGGCGACCGTGTAAAATGCCAGAGTAAAACTGGCTCTTGTCTCACTTACCACGTAGGTATGTAACGGGATATATTAACATGTTGAGTATGGTTTTAGCCAACTTGGTAAAAATTTCGATCTCCGAAGACTGATATGAGATAATTCTTAACAGAATTGCAGATAGTTAAATATTCTTGCAATTTTCTTAGTGTGTGAATGTTATTTCAAGTTTGGTAAACGTCCCTTTTAATGAGGCCAGTCAGCTGTTTATACTTACCGACCGAATACTTGGAAAAGACGCGTTTTCTGATTCAGCATGAGGTGCAGGTAGCATCTACGACAGTGGCTCCTGTTTACTCGAAGCTACAACTGCTGCTGCTGTTACTACTACTACTACTACTAACACCACTACTATCGTTTTCTTCCTTCTTACAACCTTTCCTCTCTCCTAATTTAAGCTGAAAGTTATGAAGTAACAATAGGTAGATACCTGATACCTCTTTTTGTTATTGTTTATGAGAGAGCAGTCAAGAGTATGTGAAAAATGTTTCTTCAAGTTTCTGGTGATGCCAAAATTAACAAATAAAATACTACAATAATGATCTTAAATTCCATTTGTTACGAACTTATAACTGTTTGATAAATATTTGCATACCGCTTGGGAATTAGTTAACCTGTTCTCTGACTTGCATTTGTCGTTAATTATTTGTTATTTTATAGAAGAAGATAGAACAAGTTGTACTTTTTCTTTCCTTTTTCGTTTCTTTGATAGGTCTGAGGTGTGGGTGATAGTATCGACATTTTAATGTCCCACTGTACATTAAATTTTGAGGAGTGACGATATTGTGAAAAATTCTCTGACGGTACTGAATGCCTAATCACTGCCATAGTAACGCTTCATGAAGGGCGTGCTGAAAAGTAATGTTTCCGAATTTTTTTGTGTGAAAACTTTTGAAGCTTTTTAAAAATAACAAACGTCATTAACATTCTACATCTTTATTCTTCATGTCTTCATATTTATTTCTGAACATAGTCACCCTGGCGACGAACACATTTCTCCCAACAAGAGACCACTTTGTTGATACTAACAGTGCAGAATATTTGACATTGTTGACGGAGCCACAACTTCACCTCTGCTTGCACCGTTTCATCACTATCAAAGTGAAGTCCTCAAAAGGGCTCTCCAAGTTTTGGAAACAGACGAAAATCAGATGGGGCCAAATCGGGACTGTGTGGAGGATGATCGATGACAGGAACCCAAGGCGTTGGACTGTTGCAGATGTCGCAGCGCTCGTGTGTTTTCTGGCTTTGTCATGTTGAAGAGGAGAGTGCTTCATGTGTGCATGAACCCTTCGAATTAGAAATTCGGTTGCAGCACGCTATTTCTCACGCGCCGACATAGTTCCGTTACACGCCGCAATGTTACGCGCTTAATTTGGAGTCCTCCAGCGGCAGAAGGCTTGCAAATACTCAGACATGAGTAATAAATATGTAGAATGATAATAACGTACGCTTTATTTAAAAAAAACTTTAGGCGTTTTCATATAAAAAATCTGATGGCACTGCTTTTCAGCACGCCATAGCACATTACTAACCAAAATAGAGAATTTGTATTTTCAGGGTACTTTTCGAAGTACACTTTACCTAGGGCACGGCACCTCTTCTTTTCATAATCGTTTACCCTGTATAGCACGGGCTACACTGTACTCAAGTTTTGATACACGTAACTTTGCTGTCGGACACCTTCCCTGTCGCCGAAGTCGTCATTTACCGATTGAAGGGAAGTCGTGTGCGCCACCTGTCTGTGAATTGTGTAAACTTTGTTCTGTGTGTGGTCGTATTGTAACCGTTTTTGTATCGTGTCTCCTGGAAAAGCACTTACTCGTTATCACCGATTTCGTCCACAAATATCCAGGAGCTGCCCAGATATAAAATTGACTGACGTAAGTGCTCCAAATGGCCAAGCGATTAGAAGAAAATAGTAATTTTTGTGCGAGTCATGTGCGGCATGAGCCATTGATTCGAGCGCAGTTTCCAGGCATCTTTCGGCGCAGCGGTAAGAGTATAGAACGGTAAACCTAGGGTCATGGGATTTTTTTTTAATTTACATATTATACGTTACTTACACTGCAAACAAACCGATATAATGCTCAATATATTGTATCTGATATGATAAAACTCTATGTGGAGGAGAAAAACTTTCTTCTATTAACTGACTCGTATGGAGGACAAACAAATCCATATTTATGCGACGAGCTTTGGGATTGCCATCGTGCAGTACTAAAATCATTCCTCCCAGACGTTCGAATGTAACAAAGTTTGCTTTGTGTAGAAACTTTAAAACAACAATGTAATTGTAAAATTGTGACATTTGTAACGTGTGCAGGATACCAAAAACTGCTGCTTGTCCTGTTTTTACGATAAATATTACCCCAGCACGTGTAAATCATCAACTGTAAAATAATAAAAGTATCTAATTTTATATGCGAAGTCTTGTGTATGCCTTACAACCTCCTCCTGGAAATTTATTTGCAGTCCCAAATTTTCATTTTCCTCTCCTTTCCATGCATTCGGTGAAGATATTAATAAATGCATTATATTGAACATTATTTCGGTTTATATACATTGTAAATAACGCAAAAATTAAAAATAGAAATTTGCATAGGAACTCGAAGACACAACCCTCAGATTACAGTTCCTTACTTTTTCAGCTGCACCAATCTTTGCATGTAAACAATGCAAACATAAGTGGCTCATGCGTCATCCAGCCCCTAACATTCCAAACAAGTGCCAATCTGGAGTTCCAACTTCTGTCGTTTTCATGTCTGTCTAAGCCCTGTATGTACCATAAATTTGGACGAAACCGGTGATAACGAGTAGGCGCGGTCCCCTTGTGGGGAGCAGCCAAGCATTTGCCTAAACGAGTGTGCGAAACCGCCGATGAACAACAGTCAGGGTGGCCGGTGCTCAAGACAAATAAGTTAGGCGCCGCGCCGGTTCCAACCTGGTCTGGCTCCCCTTTCTATCTCGCTAGTTAGACCGCGGCGCCGTACGCTATACAAACAGCTTGTTGACCGCCTTACACGCTTCAAAACATCGCCAAAAACACTATTCGTAAGCTGTCTACGTATAATTTAAAGTGTGTTTGGTGTCCCAAAAATCTGAAAAAACTTGTGAATGGTCATATGTTGATTTTGAAGTAGTTGTGTGCCGTCTCGTACGAAGTTCACTCCAAAACGAAACTAGCTCATAGAGCAGAATTCCAGGTAACACAATGAAAAATATACAAAAGGATGAGGGTGAGAGAGGGGGGGGGGGGAGAGAAAGAGAGAGAGAGAGAGAGAGAGATACCATGTGAGAACACACGAGAAGAACCTGGTACACGCTCTGTCCCGATTTCCCAGAAACTTCACTCAGTGGAAGAGTGAGCAACATAAGCGAACACTTCTCTCGGCTTATCCGTAGATACTCGACCTTTTCTGAAAAAAAACGACGGTCAAAGTTTCGGAGAAAGTTTCGGAGGTATTTTCGAGGTACTGCATGTGCCCCTTTTACCAGGTATTGTCTTCAGATGAACTGGTGGCTCAGTGCTTAGCGTGTTCGAAACCCGATTATTACTTTTATTTTTGTTTCTCATTTATATATTCATGTCTGCAAACACTAATGTTTTCTAGTGTATATCGATATCACGCTGGCCATCTTCATCTACTAACTGTACGTCAGGTGAATGAATAAAAAATAAAACATGAGAAAATTATTTGAAATTGTTTTCGGTGAAATTCCTGTAGTGTATGCTGATTCATAACCAGCGACAGTTTTAGAAAAAGTGATCTTTATGCATGATTTGCCCCGAAATTATTGCCAACGTTCGGAATCTTCAGCAGTGTTAAAGACGTTTCTGTCCCGAGTGAGATTCATACAAAGAAATGTCACTGTGGCAAACCTGCTTACTCGCGATGTTCTTAGTGTTTGAAATATCTGTGTCTCGGATGTTTCTACGATTGTTATTATCCAAGACTATGCACCATATCTTCCTGAAGAATAAACACATGAATAAAATATAAGAATGAATACATGAATTGATAATAGAATGAAATATCAGGATACGAGAATTTAAAAAGATTGTAACTCCTCAATATGCCATACAACACATATGATATATAATAATACATGACATTTATCGTGAAATCAAGTTATCATTTTACATTAAATGTGAAGCCCATGCATCCCATAATTTTATAAGAAATATTTATGTAGTGCCTTTCTACGGATATGGGTACATAAATGAAAACGATAAAAATAAAATAAATTAAAATAAATGGAAAAAATAATTGGATTATGAACGAGGGGTGCAAAATTTATAAGCAGCGACGCTAATCACTGGGCCACCAGCCCCTTTGACAAACTCGTGCGATGAGTCACATAAAGGACCTTGAAAATACCTCGAAAACTTTCAGCATCCTATTTTTTTTTCCAGAAACGGCCGAATATCTGCGAGTAAGCCGTGACACGTGTTCGCTTATTTTGACTTCCCTTCCACTGAGCGTAATTCCTGGGAAATCGAATGATGTCACTGTCTTCGTTTTCCTCCTCAGTAGGAATTAACGTGACAGTGAGAAAATCAGAATAAACAATAAGAAATCGCTGAGGATTCGACGTGATAAGAGAAGGAATTTGATGCGTTGTTGGTGGTGTTCTTTTATTTGTCATATTCCATTACATTTATTCAGTCACATACTTATACATTATTCTTTAAAAATTTTCATTTGTGGTATTTATTTAATTTTAGACTTAAGAGGAGGACAACTATTTTATTATTGTGGTTTAAGAGTTCCTTCGCCTTTGCATAACTTGGAAGTTTTCTGTCGTAACATTAAAGCCCATTACTCGGGTTGATATAACTTATCCCGAGTTACATTGTATATGTGCATGGGCAATAATGACATACGAATACTGTCCTCGACATGCCCTGCGCCCATTACGGCACCAGGCCGAATTCAGTTTCGCGACGGGTAGTGATCATAATGGTTTGTTTATATTTAATAACAATTTTAATGCAGACTTTTTCAGAGGTAATCAGACACCTAAAATTAGAAGTATAAATGAATGACAATAACGGAATGAAATTGTCAGTTTTATTTCTTTCTGAATAACGCATAAGCACGCACCTCGTATTTAACGTATGGTGACGACTTCACATTCTTGGCGATGGAAAAGTCCTTTAAATGTTTGCAGGCGAATCCAAGCAGGTACACTTCTCGCGATTTGACTACGTAGAAATATATAAAATAACTTCAATCACCGTTCATTCCCCATTCAGTTGCGTATGCAGTTACTCTCTTTAAAATATAAGTGTAAGAGAAAATTATTCCAACATTGGCAAGCTATGCAACAAAAGAAGTGAAATAAAATTATAAAAAGAAAACGCTTATAAAAATCTGTACATTTGTCTGACTTTTAACTTTGGCTCTGAGCACTATGGGACTTCACATCTATGGTCATCAGTCCTTTTAACTTTGATTTGTTTTCATTATACAGGATGTAACTAAATTCCCTTTACAGACTTTGAGGACAGGTTCCTTATACTAAAACAATAAAAAAATTCTAGTAAACATAGGTTCTGAGATGAATACCTAAAGAGATATGAGCACTTGTTCATCTTCGGTGCTGTGAAAAACCTCTTCTACCGAACAAGTGCTCATAACTCATAATTTACACATTTTACAACCCATGTGTACTGGACAGTTTCTCCTTGTTTTGGTCCAATCACATATACAAGCTCGTTTCGTTAGTTATTCAAACAATTTTCATTTTAGAGCACAATCACTCATCCACAGGCAGTAAGCCTTCTCATTATCTCGGCTTTCTTTTGTAAATTTTATCTTCTCTTCAATGTCTAGCCTATATTACGAGGGGCGTTCAGAAAGTAAGCTCCGATCGGTCGCGAAATGGAAACGACTATGAAAATCCGATAAAGCTTTGCACAGATGTGTTGGGTAGTGTCTCTAGTATAACCCCAGTTAGCATCACGTCGCTCTTCTCATTTCTGAGCTCGCAGTGAGTGCGTAAAGATGTCTAGAAAATAGTGTCTGCCGCCAAGTACGAGGGCCTGGTGAGAAATTTCGCCTGAAGCTATGCAGCTAACATTACATAACTGTCGTGCTGTTTCTTCTTCAAGACAATTCCCAGCCGCATTCTGCAGGGGCAATGAAGATGCTCCTGCATCGTTTTCAAATGGAAATGTGAGATTACCCACAATACAGTCCGCAATTGTCTTCCCCTGAGTTTCATCTCTGGTCACATGAACCGCTGTCTTTGAAGACAACATTTTGACACAGACAACGAGGTGTAGGCCAGCGTGGAGAATTGGCGGAAAGCACTGGCGGCTGCCTTCTATGATGAGGCTATTGAAAAGTTGGTACAACGCTATGACAAAAGTCTAAGTCAGAACGGCGACTACGTAGAGAAGTAGCTGAAAGGTGTAGCTAATTGTTACAAGTAAAACATTTCTGATGTTCACTGTGGTTTCAATTTGGCAATCAATCGGAGCTTACTTTCTGAACAGGCCTCGTATTAATCGATTCTAAAATTTTTTTAGTTCCCTAGGCAAACACTTCATTCTCAATTGTTATATAATTTCCTTGTTGCAGTAGATCTTTTGAAAATATACTTTCTAGACGCAGCTCTTTCACTTAATTACGAAGCAATAATGTATAATTTCAAAACTAGCAGGACCACCTAGTGAGTATAGAACGTTTTGAGGGTCAAATGCAGATCACATATGATCACACAGTGTCCACATTTCTGTCAGTATATTACAATGCCGCATCACCAGTGAAGTCATAAAATGAATCGTAACGATCAATGGGCTGGAATATCGTCATTTGTGGCTACGGTGCTCAAGCTGTCTTTAAAATTCATTCAGGCGAATGAAATTCTCGATCTCTCGTTAATCATCAAATACGTATTTCCGAAAGTTATGAGAGTAGGGCGTTCAACGACCTTATGCCTAAGATAGAACAAATTCATTTTTAGGTGGGTCAGTTGTCATGCCGGAAGAACTGGAGAGTGATAATAGGTCCAAGTAAGAACTAAAGTCGATAGTATGAGGAAATACTGGAAAATGAGACAGCAACCTAGTTTGGAAACGATATACTTCATAATTTGTGGTCATAACAAGATCTATGATTCATAAGAATATTTGCGGAAAGTATACGAAATCCAAAATAGTAGTCTGATGAAAATGAAATCATTTCATTCTTTGATGCTTTGCTCCAATTCCCACAAGCTGGAAACCACTTTAAACAGAATACGGAAGTCAGCCGCCAGCCAATTCTTTATTTGTCTTTAACGTGCAGTACAGTTTACTTATTTTTTCTTTTTTTTTTGCGGTGAGATTCTGTTATTCTAGGTAGAAGACTACTTATAATATAATTGCTGCAACGTACGTGCACATGTTTTCTTTAGACACGGCAAGAAACTCGTTCAGCAACAGTTACATAACGTACAATTTTTCTATCCACAGGTTGCGTTTAAAATATTCAGTAATCGTGGTGGTAATCTTGATAGACTTAAAAACACAGTTTTTTCTGAATAAATTTTAAAAAGTCGTAAGATAAAATACCTTCACGTCCGTAAGCAAGCCCACAGTTACTATTCACGCTGTAAATTACTGTGTCGTGCACGGCAGAGGCGTTGTGTCTTTGCAACTAATTATCTGATTTTCCTTTCAGTTTGAAGCGACATTAAATGGTTTCAGGTAATCTAAGCTTGTCCTAACTTCAGAATATCGTTTAGACTTGCATTAATGTACTACATATACATCTACATACATACTCTGCGAGCCACTGTACGGTACATGACGGAGGGTGCCACGCACGACTACTAGTCATTTCCTTTCCTGTTCCACTCGCTAACAGAGCGAGGGAAAAACCAATGTCTAACAGCCTTTGTACGAACACTAATTTCTCGCACCTTATCTTCGTGGTCCTTACGCATAATGTACGTTGGCGGCAGTAGAATCGTTCTGCAGTCGGCCTCAATGCCGGTTCTCTAAATTTCCGGAATAGTGCCGTCTTCCCTCCAAGGATTCCCATTTGAGTTCACGAGGCATGTCCGTAATTCCGTAATACTTGAGTGCTGAACGAACCTACCGGCAACAAAGCTAGCAGCACGCTTCTGAATTGCCTCGATCTCTTCTTTTTACCCGACATGGTGGGGATCCCAAACGCACGAACACTGCTCAAGAATGGGTCGCAGTAGCGTTTTATACGCCATCTCCTTTGTGGCTGAGCTACACTATCTGAAAACTCTTCCAATAAGACGAAGTCGAGTATTCGCCTTCCTTGTTACCAACATGGCGTTCTCAATCCATTCCATATCGCGTTGCAACGTTACGTCTAGACATTTGATCGATGTGACCTTGTCAAGCAGCACCCTGTTAATGTTTTATTCGAACGTGACAGGATTACTTTTTCTGTTCATCCGCATTAACCTGCATTTTTCTATATTTAGATCAATCTGCCATTCGGTACACCAAATAGAAATTCTTTCTAAGTCAGCTTGTATACTCCTGCAGTTACCCAACGACCACGTCTTCCCTCATCAGCAAACAGCCGTAAATTGTTGCTCAGCCTGTCCGTTAGATCATTTATGTATATAATGGGCAAGAGCGGTCCTAACGCAACTCCCTGGGGGCACTCCTGACAATGCCCTTGTCTCTGATTAATATTCGCCGTCGAAGACAACTTACTGGGATCTATTACTTAAAAATTTTCGAGTCACTCACATATCTGGGAACCTAAACCGTATTCCGGATCTTCGTCAACAGTTGTGCAGTGGTGCACCATGTCAACGCTTTTCGCAAATCTAGGAATATGGAATTGCCTTTTGCCCTCCATCCACGGTTTGCGCGATAACATGTGAGAAAAGGGTAAGCGGAGTTTCACACGAGCGACGCTTTCTAAAACCGTGCTGATTTTTGGACAGAAGCTTTTATGTTTCAAGAAAATTTACTATATTCGAACGTAGAATACTTACAAGAATTCTGCACCAATCCGATTTTAAGGATATTGGTCTGTAACTACGCGAGTCCATTCTTTTACGTTTCTTATATACAAGAGTCACTTGAGCTTCTTCTTTACAATCGCTTGGGACTTCACGTTGGGCGAGAGATTCGCGATAATTGCAAGCTAAATAAGGGGCCGATGCAGCAGAGTACTCTCTGTAAAATCTGACTGGGATTCCGTCTGGACCTGACGTCTTATTTGTTTCCAACTCTTTCAGTTGCTTCTCTACGCCACGGACGCCTATTTCTATGTCCTGCATGTGGAAGGTTGCAGGGCAGTGAACCGACGGTGTTTATACGACCCTCCTACGCGAATGATTTGTTGAACGTGAAATTAAGACTTCGGTTTTCCTTTTGCTGTCTTCTATTGCCACCTCAGATTGGTCAACGAGTCACTGGGTAGAAGTCTTCGACGCGCTTAATGATTTTACGGATGACCACAATTTTCTAGGGTTCTCGGCAATATCTTTCGCTACGGTATAACGCTGTACGTTGTTATATGGTACACGCATTTATCTTCCTACGGACGCACGAATTTCTACTAACTTTTGCCTGTCAACATGTGCACGTTCATTTTTGAACTGAGATAGCAATTATCTCTTACGAGAGATTAGTTTACGGCCACCGCTTGTCTCTACACCTTCATTATCACATTACAATGTAACACATTGAATGGTAGTAAGGTCAAACCCCAGTATAAGTTGCACATGTATTTCGTGAGCGGTCGTCTTGACTGACAAGCTGCGATCTCCGTAGGAACCTACTTCTTCGCCGTTCTTCTCTCTAGTGTTTCCCAGAAACATACTATCCACTGCCATTAACGGAGCGGATCATTAATATTATAACTAAAATTATTACATTTCAATATTTATTAGAGCGTAGTCGCCTCGCGGAGTGGCCACGCGGTTTGAGGCGCCATGAACCGGATTGTGCGGCTCCTCCCGCCGGAGGTTCGAGATCTCCCTCGGGCATGGGTGTGTGTGTTGTTCTTAGCTTAAGTTACTTTAAGTAGTGTGTAAGTCTCGGGACCGATGACCTCAGCAGTTTGGTCCCTTAGGAATTCACACACATCTGAACATTTTAGAGCGTAGTGTTAACATATTTAGAGCCACCTGGCAAGTCTGAGATCATGTTTCTGTCATAAATTATTTGCATATATCCCATAAGCAAACCACTGAATATTTTAAATAAACTGCCACTATTGAAACTAAAGTGGTTAAACAATTATAATTACATTTAAGCCCCTGGTTAATATTACAACAGTATCGTCTATTTTGCGGAACGGTGTTAACAGTTTTGATCTAAATTGAAAGGTTCAGCTATCAGACCAAGCTAGATGGCGCAGTGTTAGCACACTGGACTCGCATTTGGGCGGACGGCCGTTCAAATCCGCGTCCAGCTATCCTGATTCCGTGATCCGCGATTCCCCAAAATGCTTCAGGCAAATGCCAGGGTGATTCCTTTGAAAGGGCACGGCCGATTTCCATCCCCATCCTTCCCTAATTCGAGCTTGTACTCCGTCTGTAATGATTTCATTGCCGACGGGACGTTTAATCTCTTTCTCTTCCTCCTCCTCCTCAGCTATCAGACTCAACATATTTAACACTATCACCCAGGATTGCTGTGAACAGTTGTTTCTGCGATAGCTGTTACGTGATGTTTTTCATTCAGTTTAACTTAACACTGTCTTTATTACTTCGTCGACCCAGTACAGAAAATAAACTACCATAGTGATAATCGTATTGCTATATCCAGCGAAGAGTAATAATATTAAACGTGGAATATAAAGGAATTTAATCAGCAATCAAAGGACAAGTGTACCAAAATTGTGTCACAACAAAATAAAGCACTCTCGAATCAAAACTGGGGGAGGGAGTAAACAGGAACGTAGGAAGATTAGGTTTTAATGTCCCATGGGCGAGGAGGTCACTACAGACGTACAGGGATGGGAAAAGGTATCGGTCTTTTCTTTTTTCCAAGGAACCCATCTGTTACTTGACTTAAGCGATTTCAGGAAATCACGTAAACACCTGAATCTGAATGACCGGAAGGGAACTTAATCTCGATCACCCAGACTGCATGTCCAGTTCGTCAGTGCATCAGCTCGCTCGGTGTAATTTGGCAAGGGACGTGTAGTCAGGTAAAAATGTTTTAGAAAAGAATTATTGTTGAGTCGCATGTTTTAGAATTTACTGACTCGCATAAACGTGAGCAGTTATCACTATGTAGTCGTTAGATTTTCATTCGATGCAGTAGTGAGGGATAGCTCTAACAAAATATGTAGGACCTTTCACAACACCTTGCTACTTCTACAATTTATTTTACAACCTTTTTGAGTTGCGCTAGACACTGAGACATGGTTGGGCCCCTATGGTTAGGTAGAAAAAATTATGCAAACCGCTGCAGTAAAACAACACGGACACATAGGCCAAGGACGATAACTTTCTACTCGCCGAACTGGACACAGCTAAGTTTATAATACTTCTAATATGCCTTCTAACTGTTGTCTATGACAAATTCACTATTTAATTTCAATGGTGAAATTGTCAGCTGCGAACGTCAATACATCTCAAACTCTGTACTGCCAAACGGTGGTGATCCCAGCTTCACATTCCTGCAAAGAATCAGAAGACGAACCTTCAACAAGCTAGGGGATTACAAGTGGATATCGTTAAAAAATACACTACACCTTTGTATAGCGCAGGGTGACGCAAAATTGCCGAGAAAATATGAAATTCAGTAATTCAAAAAGTTTTTATAGGCCAATTTGAGGTAGTTTCCCGAGCTGATAGACCACAAGTGTCCCATATCAAACTGTTTGTCTCAACTTGCTACCTCAGTATGCTACCTCAAATTGGCCTACAAAAACTACGTAAGCTACGGCGCATGGGCGTTGAGCGAGTTTTTCAACGTTCTCGCGCTCTCTCCGCACAAACCATTAGTTCTAGAGAAAAAACTGAATAGGACCTTTTTTGCAGGAAACTTAATATAGTTTAATTTTATACTGCCACACGTTTTCGTTGGAGGGTACGATTTCGAGTTATTCAAGGAAAACGTACAAAAGGGATATTAAATGTGTTCTATCTCAGTAACCATTCGGAATAGGGCTTGAATCCCTGTGAAGATTTTTGTTCAGAATCAATAATACTATCGCCTCTCAAAGCATGTACTTTTCCTCCTAATTGGGTGTATAAGGAAACGCTCGTATTCGCATGCAACGTTGTGTCAAAATTTCGAGTCAATCGACAGACTACTTTTCGAGTTTTGCGAGCTCTAAGATTCAACACACAGGTGGGTAATATCAATGCATGCTCAGAGAATTACGATTTCAGAGGAGAAGTGTCCACTTGAAAGACGCACCGCCGGCAAATTAGCACGTGTTGAAGTGCGGGGGAGAGCGAGTGGTGGTGGAAGACGCTGTGGCGGTCCCAGGAAAGCCTTGCCCTGCCCGGCTACCGGAACCGTTGCCAGCAAGAAATGTTATCGGGTATTTTATGTGGTGGGCGCGATCCATCTTGTCATGATAGGTGATGTGCCGGGTGTTAATCTCCCCCGGCCGCCCCCTCACCGCCTAAGTACCCCCGGCGGGTTCTCAGTCTTTTTAATGTCTCCGAAGGGAGAGGGAATCTTGTCGCCAATAGAACGCCATTGCGGCTATAACTTAGCAATATGCAATGCGTCCTTTCTGTGTGGGCTCCCTCGCGTGCACGAGGGCTCTGGCAAACGCCTTTTAACCTGCGAGAATGCCTAAAGCTGCACACACGTTTATGTACATCGCAATTTACGAAAGGCGTTATATTCCTTCTAACTGCACGAACTACTTTCCTTCGGTTTTCGTTGTTCGACCACGGACACCGTGTCGCCACGATTGCAGATTATCTTGAAACGACGAAAGAAATTATATATTCATTTAAAAAATTATAAATTTCAGATGTTAACATCAGTTTTTAGCAAAAAATTGAATAAGTGTTGCCTAGCTCAAAATATCATTCGAAATAGCGTTGATATTAAAAGCAACAGCGGCACAGCAGCAGTCAAAAATTCAACTGCACACCAGAAAATTCTTAAATGTAGTCCGAAATTTAACAACGCTACAGAAAGAAGGAAACGTATTTTATATCACAGAACCATATCACAAGTGTATACTGCTGAACAATCATGCGTGTTTCATCACGTAGAAACATCGGTACCAAACATATATAAGAGTTTTAAAAATTAAACATGCGTAAGTTTTGTAATTGATACCGGCCCTATAAGAAACTTATTTATTTATTCAATTTCAAAGAGTTGCTCATTTCTATCGTCGTTATCATTATTATTGCTATTAGCTTTATTTGCAATAATAATTGGCATCTTCCGCCTCATGAAATATTTTTAAAGGACAGATCATATTCCGTATGCGTCCGGTATCATCTGCCACATGATGTATGAGATATCATCAGTCTTTATTATTATTATTATTATTTTCTAGTAGTTTTACACCACATTACGTATACTGTTCTTTTTTATTCAGCTTTAATACTAGACCAGCAGTTTTGAATTATCTTTTAGTGAACTTTGATATTTTCTCTCTAGTTTAATTTTTTCCCGTATTCGAAAACAAATACGCCATTCACGCTTTATCAAGAAATACATTAAAGTACTCTTCCAAATAGGGTTGTGCGATACAGATCAATGTTTTCAAATTCATTTCAAGATCTCGTTCATTAACAATTTTAAGATCACAGCTATAACCATTTTATTATTTCTCACTTTCACTAGAAATAAGTTATTACTTATGAATCTTGACCGAAGATTGTTTCGCCATTTATTTGGCGAGGTCAAAATTTATTTAACACGAAGGTCCTTTGCATTTGCTGAGTCGCAGAAGAATATGAGATTTCATTATTATTCGACGAAGAATAACGAATCAGTGTGTGATAAAGAAGTTGTAGCTACTTGTAATCATAAGTACAGGTTGTATTCAACTTAATACATATGTACATGAAACATAGGAATGTATGTTGTACTACACGTTACTAGGTGTTCATGCTAGCTCTGGCTTGGAAACTGATCTAGTTTACTCTTAGCATACTAAAGTTAGCTAGGAAAGTAGTGTTAAAAAGTACCTGCGCTCTAAGTTGCATTGTAAATGTGATGTATTATTCTTTTCCTTACTAACTTAGCTCTTAAAATTGGATCAGACACTTTGACAAAAATAACTTTATTGGCGACGCGTCGGGATGCCCATTAGTCTTTGTAGGGCTTCACGTCAGAGGTTTAAGTTTCAAATATTGGCAATAAAATACCCTTAGAAGTAAAATTTATTTAAACATAATGTGTGGTCAATTGCAACATGGGTCAGTTTTGCTGTCTCTATCCTACAAACACAGGTCATTTGATACAATGTACTCTGAGTATGCTAACATCTACAAAAACACCAAAGTATTTAAATAATGCTGAGACGTAGATATAAGCTGTATCAGCTAATATCTGCTTAGGACGATATATCAGCTTATTGTCACCACTTCTGACAGTGACTTTCTGACTTACTTCTCACACAGAGATATTCTAATCACTAATTCCAGAAGCTAGGCTTTAGGAATTATATTTTTACAGTAAGTTATTAATCTAGTTCCTTCTCCGTAAGTCTGTCTTACGTTACACAAAAAATGGTTCAAATGGCTCTGAGCACTATGGGACTTAACATCTATGGTCATCAGTCCCCTAGAACTTAGAGCTACTTAAACCTAACTAACCTAAGGACATCACACAACACCCAGTCATCACGAGTACGTTACACAAAACGATGGGATAATAGGATATATTATAAAGTTACCACTACTGCTTAAGGCTACAAAAACTTCTACCATTATGACTATTGCAGCACGAGGAGTCCGTGAGGACATTCCAATTTTTGCAAAATGATATATCAGTATGGAAAATTACATGTCAAATGCTACTTTACTTTAGCTCGTTGATAATTGTGTTGCTTAGTATACTGTTGATTTTCTGTCTACCAATAACGACAGAGTTGTGCAGTTATCACTTATCCAATACTGTTTCTCAATTTTGCTTTGAAATAAAGACATCACCTATGTTTAAAAAATGCTATATGAACAATTTATTATACTCTTCCCTTGAAATACGGGCAACTTATGCTACTGTTTCTTTTGTTTTTCAGGTGAGTACCTGTAACATCATGCGCCACTTACAGAACAAACAAAGGTAACCAACACATTTAAACACTGAGATTTAAGGAAGGAATCTGCGTACCGCATGATCATTATTAGTCGCACAAAGAAGGCATTGGGAGAGTCCGTAGGAAATGTAGTCCGTCAACAAAGGAGATGGCTTGCAAAACACTTGTTCGTAATTTTACGCGTAGCATTGCACTTGAGTAAAAGCTGTAACTCACTGTTTCACAGCCTGTGTTTACTTCCGTAGTTATACTGAGGTACTTCCGTGGCCGGTAAGAACTGTGGATCTGTTCCCTATAGGACACATGTGAGACAGCTTGGACGTCATCTCTGTCCCAGTTCTAGTATCTAGGATATCAAGGACCAGTTCCAATAGTGGTGCGCCAGCTTGCCTCAAGAGGGGATACAACGCATGTATTACACCCTTCCCAACCAAAACCCGGCCGCTGTGGTCGATCGCTTCTAGGCGCTTCAGTCCGGAACCGCGCTGCTGCTACAGTCGCAAGTTCTTATCCTGCCTCGGGCATGCATGTGTGTCACGTCCTTAGGTTAGCTAGGTTTAAGTAGTTCTAAGTCTAGGAGACTGATGGCCTCAGATGTTAAGTTCCATAGTGCTCAGAGCCATTTGAACCCAACCGAAAGAGTGGACGCATCCAGGCCAGAGTTGGTGCATCATCATACTGTTAAGTGGGCTCATACTGCAAATATTGCAATCAATTACATCACAACATATACGTTCTCAAACTGTGAAGTTTTATTTTGCTCCCTTTTTCTCTTCTGGGTGCTTCATTGTCTTTTGTCAGGCAGTGTATGTTAAGTATAGATGTTTGTGCTGAGAGCGTGTGTAGCGTGTGTAGCGGCCGGCTACTGAGAACAGATTTGGAATTTAATCCGGTACCTTGGCTCAAAGTTTTAAGATCAGGAGCTTTTCACCGCCGGGTTTCCTCGCCTTGCTGGCGTAATACTGATGGCAAATATTTGTTTTAACGCCAGAATACGAACCGGCTATCTCAAAGTCGAGCGCCACGGCGAAAGTGTGCGCTAGCAACTCCGCTACGTAGCTTGGAAAATCAGTTAGTCGATGCTTGAAAATACTTTTTCCCACCAAAAGCCGGCTGGTAATATGAATAAACTGAGAAAGTGTGTTCACAACTTTGAACTAATCCATTAAAAATACTTTGTTATTATTGAAACACATGTGTTTAACTCATATGTAGTTCACAGAAATATGTGACCAGCTGCTCTAATAAATAACGCCACTGCTGTCTCACCATCAAACTGTGCTACGAATGTGCAGAAATACAACACCTTTTTTACCATTTATTTATTTTCTCTCGAGTGAGAAACATGCAAAGACGCAGACTGACAAATAAATAAATAATTTTTCCAAAAACTGAGGCTGTAAATTTACACGACATCTTTGCTTGTTGTCTATACGACAACGGTAGTATATTTAGAAAGTCAGTAGCTTTCTTCATCTTAACATTAATAACAAAAATATAGAAACAAATAAAACAAAAGACGTAATAATACACAAATATGCCTCAGATATAACGTATGTATATATCTTCGTCAGTTTTCAAATTAGTTCTAAACGTAAAATCTAGAACCCTCCGATTCTTCACTGTCTTCTGTAATACTAGGGTCATAGCACTCTCTATATTTTTATTGGAATTTCTGAGTACTAAACGAAGCCCAATGGTACTACGTGGATTTTCAGTTTCTTAATGTTATGATAGGCAGTCTTCTTCTTTTTCTCGTACCTTTGTCGTGCATCTACATGGGGTCAGTATAGTTACTATTGGATTTTACATTGTTAATTCGAGGGGTGGCCGGATGCACCGCTCTACCACTGCACCAACATCCTTTGCCGATGGTCGCATGCCAATATCAGTCGTAGTTACCGATGTTCTGGTGTTAATATCGGCATGTTAACATTGGCACATGCAAGGGTCGTCGGCTGCGGAGGCCCATCAGAATCTTCGGTGCACTGTGTGTTGAGACGCACTTGTACTCTGCCCAGCATTAAACTCTGGTGTTATTTTACCACACTTTTCCGGCTGTCCAGTTTTACCAGTCTGCCCAGCCTATGACGTCCAGCATCTGTAATGAAGGGTGGCCGCCCAACCCTACGACGTCTGGACGTGATTTCATCTTGATTGCGTCACGTATTGAAGATATTCACCACAGCAGTCCTCGAACAGCCGACAGGTCATGCAATTTCCGAAATACTCGTGCCGAGCATCCGGACCATCACAATCTGCCGTCGATCAAACTCAGATATATAGCGCGCCTTCCCCATTCTACACACGGACAGCACCCTCACAGACACTACGTGCACCGTGCGTGTTTCTGACTAGAAGTCATTCCTCGCCAGGTGACGCTGCTATCGCCTGGTCGGGTTTATATCGATAGTAGGCCGGTGGTTATATTTTCTGGCTAATCAGTGTATACAGGGCGGTTAGGCAATCAGGCCATTGTGCACGCAAATTCAAACGGCCCGTCAGATATGGTGTCGCCAAACGTGTTCTTCGTTTGGTTTCCTAAACAAGAGAGCAATACAAAAATTGGACGTTTGACGCTAGTAAGAATCAAACCCGAACCCAAGGCTGAGCAGTGTCGTGCGCTATCATCTTCGCTAAGAGAACAAGTGACACTAATTTTATTTGACGGGCCTCTTGAATTCGCGGGCACAACAGTTTGATTGGCTAACTTCAATGTTATTTAAATCGGAAACGGCGCTATGTATCCAATGTTTTTCTGAATAGTTACTTCTCACCACAACCTATCCTGAAATCACTTTACAAGCTTTTCAGGTTGTTTCTGACCACCACGTATTTAACATATTTCACCTGTATTTCTAGCGAATTCCTCCCTGCAGTTTCGTTCAAATGGTTCAAATGGCTCTGAGCACTATGGGACTTAACATCTTAGGTCATCAGTCCCCTAGAACTTAGAACTACTTAAACCTAACTAACCTAAGGACATCACACAACACCCAGCCATCACGAGGCAGAGAAAATTCCTGACCCCGCCGGGAATCGAACCCGGGAACCCGGGCGTGGGAAGCGAGAACGCTACCGCACGACCACGAGATGCGGGCACAGTTTCGTATTCACGTAACTCAACGTTTGTAACGTCATATCTTCTGAACTATGTATCGTACAATGTCATAATTTTTCAGATACACCCAGTGGTATATGTGGACACTGCCCGCGAAATGTGTTTCGAATAGTTAGTACTGAAGTTGTAATAAATTAGAACTTCATATTAGACGCGACCATTTTTCACGTATCACTATGTTTATGATATCGTATCTCCTGAACTGTGTGTCGTACAATCAGTGATGTATGTGAATACTTATAATTTTGTGGAGGGTGTCAGCAAGAAAACATCACATAAATGTTTGAAATTACGTGTGAAGTTTGTTGCAAGTCACACATTCTTAAATACTGGACGAATAACACCTGGATATTTGGGGGTTGTGAGCTATGTTTCCTTTTCACCTCTACCCCCATCCCTTTGAGAGATAAATGGTTCTTACCCACACAGTGGCTCTATCCAGAGAGTAGGTGATTGTGTAGCAAGTATGGCTGAAATCGATCCAGTGCTTTAGCAGAAGATAAGGAACATGCATGTACACATACATACGTACACTTTTATGATATGTATGGATTTACTCTCGAGTAATCTGTCTCTCCATCTCAGTATACCCTTTCCCCAGCCAATAAAATGCAGCGCTGTATCTGACGATTGTATTGGGGGGATGCATTCACAAAACTACTAATGACTTGTACTGCTTGTTAATTTTGAAATCTCGCTGCATAAGCCTGAGGTGTGCTTATGCACGTTTTTAGCGCAGCACGCTTCCAGTGAACTATCATTCTGCGTGGTGTCTGTTTGTTCTAAGTCGTGTCTCCCTACCACTTTCGCGCAACGACGCTCTGAGCGTGTTTTTTTAGGGAATTGACTAGTTTGAACCTGGGACCTGTTGCTGGTAAGGAGACGTCAGACCACACATGACATGTAGAGTTCAGAAGAGTTCAGTGAGACTAGCGATGATATAACCAAATACTTAATGGTTTCAGCGTTAGCTCCACTGCACTCCCTGTAAAAGAATCTTAATACTAACTAAATTTAGTGGAAGGGGTTCAAGGCTTTCCTATTTTTAGTTAGCTGGTAAAATAACGTCGAAAAAGGAGTTAAGTTTACCATTGGAAATTTTATTCTACTCACAAAACATTGTTTATAAATTGCACTGTTGATAAAAGGAAATATTTTGATACAGGATGATAAAAACCAACTGCGTTCAACAAAAATGTGAACGATTATTCCCTGAGTGAGTTTCCAAGTTCTACAATGGATCGAAGGATGACCTATGCCATATCACATCTATAATCTAGGTTTTAATTAAGTTTCACAAAAGACCAAACTATCAAAATGGTCTGCAGTGACCCTCAATTATCATTAATTACTTATCTAACTTGTCGTAAATTACAGTGGCTGATGTGGCTTCTCAATAATTATATAACAGAAAAATCATCGCGTTTCAGATTTTAACTTACGTAGCAAATGTGAATACCATGAGCTTCAATTGACGATCGACGCTAGTATTACGTAAAAAGGGGATGTAACAGATGTGACTTCTGCAGTTCTGAGTGAAGCCTTATGCGCTCAAAAATGCGGCATCGCGTGCGTTCATTACCTTGTCGGTGTCCGTCAGGGGGCTGCGGGAGGCACAGCTCCACGCACCTCGCCGTCTCGGAAGCAACTCTGTCCTAACTTCTCCTTACTACAATTTACCGAAGATGGTTTAAAAAAATCTATCTGGCTGTGTTTTCATCTGACCAATCAGGGTCTCAATGTTAACCTTAAGCTCCGCCTACAACAATTCTGTCTATCCAATGAGAAACGTTATACTTTTCGTGGTGGGGCAATGTTTTTTAACGTTTGCAACGTAACAGAGGCGCGAAGAAGTCTCACGCTAAAACTTGCAGCTGGTGTGGCCCTTTTAGTGTTATCGTAAGATGTATGCTGTTCTTCTGGAGGGCTCTATCTTTAAACATGGGCTGGGGGGTGGTCCTGGTGGTTGGCTGGTGACGTGGGTGTCCGTCCCTTATCGTAGTGCCTTCTAGCTTAACACGGTTCTGCTCTCGGCTTCTGTTCTCGTTTCTTCCCTCGGAACTGCGTCTGTTTCAAGGTGGGAAGGTATGACATGCATTTAGGCGCTCTTGTGTTAGTCTGTGGTATTCCATTTGCTGACTCGTTGATCGTATTACTTTGGTTAATTTAAAGTCAGACACCTTACAACCCACACAGTGGCTCTATCCAGAGAGTAGGTGATTGTGTAGCAAGTTTGGCTGAAATCGATCCAGTGCTTTAGCAGAAGATAAGGAACATGCATGCACACATACATACGTACACTTTTATCATATGTATGGTTTTACTCTCGAGTAATCTGTCTCTCCATCTCAGTATACCCTTTCCCCAGCCAATAAAATGCAGCGCTGTATCTGACGATTGTATTCGCAATTGTCTCCCCCTGAGTTTCATCTCTGGTCACATGAACCGCTGTCTTTGAAGACAACATTTTGACACAGACAACGAGGTGCAGGCCAGCGTGGAGAATTGGCGGAAAGCATTGGCGGCTGCCTTCTATGATGAGGCTATTGAAAAGTTGGTACAACGCTATGACAAAAGTCTAAGTCAGAACGGCGACTACGTAGAGAAGTAGCTGAAAGGTGTAGCTAATTGTTACAAGTAAAACATTTCTGATGTTCACTGTGGTTTCAATTTGGCAATCAATCGGAGCTTACTTTCTGAACAGGCCTCGTATTTTCATGATATGGCAATAGAAGTGCAGCTATTACATGAGCTAGCAGATACAGATCGACACGTTTGGGATTAAGTAGTTGACGCGGAAGTTTGTTTAGTTCATTCAGCATGTGGAATACCTAAGTCAAATGGGGTAATACTGTGGCACTAATAATGAGATTTTGGTTTACAGTCCAACCATGGATTTCCTACATGGCTGACATGTTCGTCAGCGTAACATCAATATTGGCTGCTGCACCTGTTCTGAGCTAATGTGTATCCGGTTAACCAACTTTTTTCGTAACATGTAAGTTTATTTTTCCTAAAACGTCATACAGTCCATACGTCACACAGCTGTGCCAAAGAACAGGTTTTATACTGCATCTGATACTAACATAAGGCAAATACCAACTGCGCAGTGCATAGCTGCTCTCAGTTTATCTAAACACGTTCCCGTTCTTCTTAAGAACTGCACGTAAATACATATGATTGCCCATCTACCAACTGCGTCTGTAACATTATGGTAACCATATATTCGTCACATAAATGGACTACTGTTCAACTAATTCTATGTTGAGACCTAAAATTACCGCCTGAGGTTCACCCTCTCCCTGGATCATTGACTATGTTGCCTGGAAGTAAGATATAATTCCTCAGGTGAAGCTCTTTGATACACAGCACGTCCACCGTCGGCTCCTCTAACTGTTTCCTCAGTTCCACCAACACTATCACCCTTCTTCTCGTGACGCACATGATTAAATCTACGTATTTTGAATGATAGATTTAGATCAGGGCTACGAGAATTCAAATTATGTACGACCATGCACCTTAACAAAGTCTTTGCAGATTCTTTCGATGTCCAGAAAATTCTTCCTCTGGGCGTTCTCCTGTTTTAACAAATGGCACAGGTCTTTTAAATGAGTCGGTAGATCGTAGCATCGAAGAAATTGTAATCTAAATCTCCAAACAAGGGAATATTTACTTTGTTATCTTTAGGGTGAGCTAGACTTATAGAAAGGCCCATTTCTACACTAAATAGAGCAAAATCTTACGGCCTAAACTCTAGGCATTTCCTGTGTCCTGTGTGAATGAATTAACGCTTCGTAAATATCAGATGTAGACTGATACACACCTGAGACTCAGTACTTCCATACTTTTATGACGTAGGTCTTTTTGTTTTGTCCTTAGTTTCATAAATTTCCAAAAACAGCTGCCTCGTGGTTGACATCGAAAGTACATCTGTCCCAGTAGCAGAGGTCGTTTCAGATTACGAGGTTGCTCTTCCTTATACAATGTCCCCGTTAGCAATGTGAAGAGACCCAATGACGGATTCTCCTTTGGTGGAGTATTTTGACATCTTATGACTCACATGTATGTTAATCTCAAGTATGGTTTAGTTCGTCGTTTTTCATATCCGCACGTTCTGGATGCGTTGATATACGAACCGGCTTCATCCAAGTTTTCTCCTTTGACATCATCCTCCATGTTCAAGTGATCGAGCACAGTTTGCCCAGTCAGTCAGCTGACACCGAAGGCGTTCCCCGTGGAATGTTCGTTGCGTAATTCCACGAGGTGCACATGGTGACATTTGTTGTTTAGAACACTCTCATGTACATAATCCAGTAGTCCATTAAAGTTTGTCTCGACCAAGCCTGTGCATTTTAATGATACAATTAATTCATCAGTTGCTACGGTGTTTTCGTGGTTCATAGGGTGAACTGTTCACAACACGCAGCTGCGCGATGGCATGTCCTCAATCTAAAACAAAACAGCTTCTTCTTACGCTTTTTCGAACCTTCTGTGGAACAGACGCATTCAGTAATTTTTGTTTATCCATGCACTGCTGGGACATTATGGAGAATATAGATATAATATTCAATTCGTGCATTCTCCCTTTCGAGGTGTAAATTACACCCTGCATAGTCCTTAAAAGACACGTCGAGAAAGTGGTGGTAGTGGTAAGATCCTATGGGAGCCAACTACTGAGGTCATCGGCCCATAGGCTACCACACTATTTAATCTAACATAAACTACCTTACGCTAAGGGCAACACACACCCACGCCCGAGGGAGGACTCGAACCGCCGACGCGAAGCCGCGCGAACCGTGGCAAGGCCCGTCGAGAAGGCCATTCCTTTTTTCTAACTTGTTGATACCATTACGGGAGACAAAATCCTTATTCAGGGAGACTTTTTAAGGGAGGAAGCATCATCAGCTTTTCTGAAGAAACCATCCAGCCATTCATGTTCAATGATTTTACAGATCCATCTGAAATCTTTAATAATACGACAGCGTCGACTGTTATACTCGCCTACCTAAATAGAATCTTAACTACTGTGACATCCACTTACGGATAGTGCTGTTCTCTAGTTGCTTTCATCTGCCTTTTTCTACCTAAAAAGTCGATCGAATCATCACCTCCCATTTTAGTGTTATTCAGCTTCTCGTACATATTTTATCAATTAGTGTGATTGTTCTAACAAAGATGGAGGAATGAACCACATTAATTCATGTATGGCTTCGCTATGACTACTTCAAGAGGGGTAGTCAGAGGATGTCACCGTTAGTGGCTATGACAGAGTGAAGTGTCTCATTGGCCAAGATACAGAACTTGTATTGGGGAGGAGTGCAAGTCGAATGACGAGTGAACGATCCAAATTCAGGTGTTTCCTTTTTTTCTACATCATCTGATGAAAATAGAAGGTAATTCGTTAAATAAGGCTACTTCCGTTTCCTTCCCGTTACGTGTTCAGTCGAGCTTACCTCCATTAATCTCTGATCAACTTTTTTCAACCTTCTTTCTGTTTATGATTCTATTGATCTACAATTGCACCACTTCCTTCACTCGGTAATTACCGCACTGCCGAAGGCTGCTTATACGTAAGATTATGGAAATTTAAAGAAGTAAATGGAATATAAAATGTGGCATTTATCATCAGATACATACTTTTCATCGAGTATCTTGCGAAACAGCCTGTACTAGTTGCGACTTACCTAACGGCACTTCATACGTTGCACGATCTATAATATGTCTTCAAGCGAAATATCCGTCCTGAGAAACCGAAGCGCTGACTTAATGTACTCGTAGTAAACCAACGTCGTGATCGTAGAAATAACTGTTAATTATGAGTTACAATTTAGAAATATAGGCACAGAAAAGGCGCCACGTAAAAGTCAGTAGGAATTATTACGTCTATGCAATATGTAATCAATATCCATAAGCAAAGAACTTTCCGAAAATATTAGAAAATTCTGATCCTACTTAAAATCATTATGCAGTTCGAAATATTTTACTCAGACCAGACTGGTGGCGCAAAAAGAATCAGCAATAGGAAAGCTGAAGTCTTAAAACTCGTACTAAAAGATAATTCAACCATGTAAATCGTACAGAGTTACCATTTTTCGATCACTGCAAAATAAAAATAACGATCCCTGGTTCTGAAAACTGAACTTCTTGGAAACGAATAAGCCGGCAGGACGTGATGGAATTCAAATTCGGTTTCATATACACTGATGAGCAAAAACATTACGACTAATGCCACTGAAAGACTGAATGCCGTCTGGTGGTTTTGCGGGTGCGTGACGCGATAAGGAAAGTTAATACGCCAAGCAGAGACTAATGGGGAATCATTCAAGCGACGATAGGGGCTGCAAATGGGGATATGTACTGACATCAGTGAGTTTGGCAAAGTACAGATTGCTTTGGCCGGCGCATGTGAACAAGCATTTCTGAAACGGCGAAACCAGTCGGCTGTTCGCGTATTAATATCGTGGACATATATGGAGACAAGTTGAAGGACGGTGGAAACCACGGGCTGGTAAAAAGGTGTTCAACGTCCACGCGTCATCACAAAACGTAGAGATAGAAGGCTTGCGCACTCTGCGAAGTAGGATAAACACCGTTCCACGGCAGATCTGACGAAAGGTACAATGCTGGTGAAGGCACAACTGTTTCGGAACGCATCGTTCAGCGCACATTGTTAAACGTGGGACTCAGCAGACGACCCCTACGTGTTCTCGTGTTGATCCAACGACATCGTAAATTACGGTTTGTAATATGCCTCCTCAATGCTGCATATTCAATGAATTGTCCTCAGATAGGACATTAGTCATTATTTTGCATAATTAGTCATTATATTGCATCGAATGGCATACTAAAGCTTTTACTTAGCTGATGCTCCTGATGTTGGCTTTGTTGTCTTCTGTAGAGGCATGACACCATCCGCAGACTGGCCTACTACGTAAAAAAATTTACAGACGAAAGCCATGTGAAAACCTAGTAATTATCAAATTACGAAATGAAATATATTTAAACGTTTGTGTTTTGGAACTTTTCGTACATTGTAATGACACAATTTGAACAAACAATTCGATCCATACGTCTGCTTTCCGCAGTCTCCCACGAAAGCTTGACCACCATTCAACACAACTTCCCACCAAGTCTGTAGACATTTAAGAATAGAGATACTATACAAAGTAAAGAGTTTACATGTTTTTCCGAGGTACTCGCAGGTATATATTTAGCAAAACTCAGTAAGAGTGAATTTACAAAGTTTTATCTTCAAATTTCAAGATTGTTTTGAATACATGGAATATAGGTATTCAGGCGTGAAATAATTAATTTTAATGGACATAGTTTTATATGAGCTTTTCTTTTTGTAAACGAAGATATCGATACCTCCTCGTATCGAAGGATTTCGAATGTGTCATAGCCTTTATCCCATTACAGGTTGTAGTGGGCATGGGATCAGTGAGATCTGACAGTGGATCAATGGAAATTTAGCGCCTGCTCGGTTGAATCGCGTTTTGTGTTACACCAGGCCTATGATCGTTACTGGTATGCCGTTATCCAGGCCAGCGGCTGCATGTAACACGCACCGCGCCAGAGGCAGAGGCCGGTGGGGCAGTGTTATGATATCCAGTCCGTTTACATGGGCTTGCATGGGTCCTGTGGCAGTAATCAGAGGCATCATGACAGCTGTAGACGATGCGAACATTATTGTAAACCACCTGCAACCCTTGAAGTTTAATGTCTTCCCCGACGGTGACGGCACCTCCCAGCAGGAGAATGATTGTTCAACAATGTTTTAAAGAGCATGACATTGAAATCATGGTGACTTCTCGGCCACTAAATTCGCTTGATGTTAACCCAAATGAACGCATCAGGGACACTGTCGGGCGTCACGAGAAAGAACTAATATTGGGTGGTGGCCGGCCCCTACCGCTCGACTCGCCGTAACACCAATTGCAAAGTTTATTTTAAACGAAACACAGCGGATGCGCATCGTATCATCAGGTTTCCTTTGCAGATGGTTTGTGGACAACAAATTGGTGTTATGCTCTAACAATATCGTGTTTCAGAATTATTCAAATTTTCCTAATTCCACCTTTCTCTGTTATTTTCTTGTATCCCTCTCATCGATATATTATACGTAAAGATAGTATCATTCACTTGTATCTATCGTTATTTCAGGTAATCTCAAATAATGAAACTGCTGTCCTCATAATGACAAAAGAAAATTACCAAATATAACTTACTTGGTATGAGGGAACAGCTAATACTTCATATCTCCAACTGGTGCTTCTCCGAGTAAATCTGTTAGTTGTGGTTAAACCTTATTACACCTACGAACAAATTGGGAATGCCATGATAAATATTTGCTCCAGTTCTAAAACAGCATTGCTTTAATTGGTATGCTTTCTTGGTTTCAGAGTTACGTCATCTGATAGGGTGCATCTCAAATTAGGAGACCTTCCCCCAGCGAAATATCACCATTTGTAAACACTCACTCCAAAGAGGTCAGATTCGTGAGTCACCTACAACCAGAAAATCATGAATAAGGTTTTCTCGTATATCTTCGTAAAGTTACTTATTGGCATACACACTTAAATCATCGTGGCTGGACGATTAACGTGGATGAACAAGCAATTTAGTTTCCTTTTCTTCATATTTTAATCGGGTACTAAATAAGAATAAGTTTTAATATGTCACCCTGTGTGTTATTATTTGTTTATGTGTGTGCCTTTAATCCAGTAACGTAGTCATCCTGAAAATTACGGCCCTAGTTGACTGAGTATCATTTCATACCAGCGTGTGAAATTGTTCCAATCGTGCTAAAGTACTATGCCAATCCATCAATAAACATTTTGCTTTTTAACATTTTTCTAAGACATCCTGGATACATTGTGTACATTGGATAAATTGAACACTGTTGCTCTTTGACCGACAGGCCAAAGTAATCACATGTGCATATTAGCACTGCGAGGCGTTAAGCCTACGGTTGGTCAGTGTAAAAGCCATGTTTGCTGCCGGAAGGGTGGGCTAGTGACATGCACCGGTGCCTATATTTTCGACGATCTGTAGCGTCATTATATGACGATTCCGGACACGGGTTCCTACTGCTATTTGCTCCTCAAGATACTCTCTACAATCCCTCGAAGTGTCACAAAATTTCTGGGGCACCCTTTAAATTACTTTCAATAGAAAGAAATAAAATTTACGTAATAGAATCAGGATAAGATCTTACTTGGCAGTAAGTTGCTGGTGGTAGTGTCAGTCTATCATAGCGACTTTTTAAATTACTAGCGAGTGTTTAGTACACGTTGTTTCTAACAGACTAGTTGAATAATAGTGCAATGACGCTCTTCATGAGATAGGTCGCCGAATGCAGGTTACGGCTATATCCAGCATGCTTCCAGTTCTTACACTTTTTATGACACGGATAGAGCGGAGCAAATTCATTTCACGTATGCTGCCAGATTCAGCACAGACAATCATTTTCGTAAGTTAATCGTACTTTGTTAAGGATGGCTACATTTGCATCAGCTGTTGTTTGGTTACGAGTTTCTTTCCAGTAAACAGAAAAGCGCTCGTAGAGCATACACTGGTGAGCCGAAATATGAAGACTACTGCCTACCGCGAGAATGAGTGCCACTCGCTGGTGTTGTAGGGACGTGGGCATAGCAGAGACGAATGAGGAATCATTGAAGTGACGATACGGGCAGAAAATGCGGAAATCCGCTGAAATAAGTGACTTTTACAACGGGCGGATCGTTATGGCCTGGCGCCTGAGAATGAAACTCTCGGAAATGGCGAAGCTGGTCTGAGGTTTGCCCGCTCTATAAAGCAGGATAGGGGCGATCTATGGCAGATCTAACGACAGAGTACAATACTGTGCAGGGTAAGTGGTTTGGAAAAAAATGTTCAAATGTGTGTGAAATCTTATGGGACCTAACTGCTAAGGTCATCAGTCCCTAAGCTTACACACTACTTATCCTAAATTATCCTAAGGACAAACACACACACATTTTTGCCCGTGAGAGGACTCGAACCTCCGCCGGGACCAGCCGCACAGTCCATGACTGCAGCGCCTGAGACCGCTCGGCTAATCCCGCGAGGCAAGTGCTTTGGAGCACACCCTTCAGCGCACATTATTGAACACCACGCGGCGGTGTAGATCCCTCGTTCACCGAGCGACATCGTCAGTTACGATTGCAGAGGGTGTGGGATTAGCAAGGTTGGACCGTGGATGAATAAAAACATGTAGTTTGATCGGAAGAATCACGTTTCTTGTTACAGTAGGTTGATGGTAGAATCCGGATACTCCGTCATACAGGTGAACAGTTGCTAGAAACACACACAGTACACAGGAAACCGGCCAATCGGGCAAATGTTATGCCATGGGGTTATTCACCTCGGCGTCCATCAGACATGTGGTAGTAATCGAAAGGACTACGTGAACAGTAATGTGGACCACATTCACCCATTCATGTTCTTGTCTCCCCGACGGCGATGGCATCTTACCGCATGGTAACTGTCCGTCTACGAAGGTCAGAATCGTGCCACTGTGGTTTAAGGGACATGATAATGAACTCACGTGGATATCTTCGTCACCAAATTCTCCTGATCTGAACTGGATGGAACACATTTGGGACGCTATCTGGTGCCATTTCTGCATCCACAAGCTGTCCACAAACCGTCCCTCAATTTAAGATATTTGCATCTCCTGAGCGTATTTTGTGCCACACATGTTTGGAAACGTAACAAGGACTTTTCGAATCCATGTCACCCAGGATTCTGTATTGCGCTCAAAAAATGGACCAAGACGCCACTAACCAGGTTGTCAAATGTCTTGGCTCATTAGCGTATTATTTGTGATTGTATGAGAGCATCCAGCTATAATGACGTTTAATAATGTTATAGTGATTTATGTTTTTTCAGTGTAATGTTTTTTATCAATCTTTATATGAGAAAACTCAGTATAATTCTAACTACACTACGAACGACAAAACATTCTTCATTGATAATATATGGAGGCACCGTACTACAAAAGAAACTACTACATTTATTTAGTATTGCCTGGATAAAGGGAGTTATTCCAGAAGCACGGTCACAAGCAAAGGTGATGCCACTACTTAAGAAAAGAGACCGCAATAGCTGCGAGAGCTATAGAGGAACAGCTTACTTGACACCGCATACAAAGTTTATGCAAGAATTGTGAACAATAGGTTAAAGGTTATAGCTGAGAGTTTATTAGGTGAAGATCAAATTAGATTTGGGAGGGTGGGGTTGGGGATGCAGTACACATGAACAACAGTCACAGTATTTATAATATAACAAATAATCGAAAACAGAGAGAATATAACAGAGAATAGCGTTCATTGATTTTATTAAGGCATTCGACAATGCTAATAGAAATAAACTGTGGAAAATTATGAGGCAAACAAGGTATCCACAACACAAACGTTTTAAGAAGACTATACGAACACATGACTGAGGCTTTAGATATAAATGGCACTCCAATATGCCTATAGCCACAAACAAAGTATATAATCAAGGGTGCAACATTTCACCCATCCTTTTTAACATTTATTTAGATGAGGCAAATCGGAAATGGAAGCAGATTTTTAATGGACAAATTAATATTAACAGTAATTCCCGCTTGAATTGTCTTTTATATGCTGGAGGATAATGAAGATGACCTACAAAGGGCAATACATTTATTAGGTAAGATTTTTGAAGAGTACCATTTGGCGATAGAAAAGAAGACAAAGGGAAATATCCTGTAGGACAATAATTTTGATCAAGAATAGAACAGTAGAACAGGTCAAATATTTTAACTATTTAAGATGTGACGCCGCATAAGAGTATGATGAAGACATAGAGAAGAAATTAGCAAAGTTTGGGAATGTATGTGGAACAACAAACAGACGTCTAAAATATAAAACAAGGAAAGAGACAACACTAAATTTTATAAGGCTCTGGTAGTTCCAGTGCTTGTTTATGAAAGTGAATCGTGGGTTGTAAGCAAACGTCGAGAAAGCTGAGAAAGCTGCGTACAAGCAACAGAGATGAGGTTTCTAAAATCAGTAAAGGGATGCACAGGAGCCGATAGATTTCGAAATTCGGAGATTAGGGTAGAACTGAATATATTTAACTTCATCACTAAAATACAAAAATTAGGAGAAATTGGAATAAAGCATCTCGAAAGAATGAGCGGAGAAAGATTTCCTCTCCTGATAGGGAGATTTAAGCAAGTTGGAAGAAGAAGTCAGGGAAGCCCGAGGAAGCGATGGATACTGTAAATAAAATAAAAAATATAAAAAATCTAATGCTTGAGGTGACGATGATGATGATTGATGAAGTGGGTTAGCGTCGACAGGAAATCATTCTAAGGATATTCAAAACTCTGTTCCGTAAATGTTACTTATAAACCTTCGGTATTTATTTCCTTTATGAAACTGTCAAGATCAAGATTTAATGCCTATTATACTATTGTAAATAGTTATTCTGCACCGGAGTGACCGTCCTTGTGCATCTAAAGGTATTTAGTCAAATGACATCGTAGGCTGAAATATACTAACTACTCGTATGTAAAATTAATTTCACTGTTATGAAAACGCGGTCAGGTTCTGTAGAGAGATAAGAGTGAATCTGCGTCCGTTAATGTGTTGAGAGCTAGAGACTGTTGAAGGTCAAGTAACTAGACGTGATTCACTTTTGACATTTACCTTGAGAGCTTGTTCTGCTTATTGCAATTAACAGTCACGACATCAGGTCTCGTGCTTCAGTTAATACTAGTACTTCTCCTTCATCTCTTTATAATGAAGTATGTTTGTTTGAATTTAGGTAAACAATAAAAAAGGATGCACAGTCTGAGTGATTACGGTCGATACACTTAAAGGAATCAGAAAAAGAAATTAAGATCAATATGGTTTGAAGCGTTTATAAGACAGACAGGAGCATTACAGTACGAGAACATACGGTTTTAGAGTTCAGGTACCAACGCGGTTATTCAGCAGGCAAAGTAAGAAATAGAAAATCAAACGAAATATAATGCAATATTACGTAGTTTGCCTTGCATCTACGTGCGCAACTGTAATGTAAAAGCGACTGCTGATCAGTCAAATTGATTTTATCAGAGTGTAGAATATGTGGTGATCACCTGACTAACGAACAATCGGAAATACATTAATATAAAAGTTTCTTCTATGAGATTCTAGGTTGATGCTTGTTGCTTGTTAATTCCGAGTTCCCTAGTGAATTTTTCGATACTGCTGGCTAAATCCCCTTAGGTTAGGCTAACCGTCGAATTGCTATGTTGTTCTGCCTATAGCACCTCAAATATGTTCTGTCGTCGGGATGTAAGTAATGTGACTTCAGTATAATTGTATAGGCGAGTGAAATGATGAGAGCATACAGTATGAAGTCTCATGTCGTACACAGTGTGGTCAGAAACAGTCAGGATAGCTTTTAAGTGTGTTTCAGGGGAGGTTGTGCTGAGAAATAATTGTTAAGAAAAAAATTCGAAACGTTACGAGTTATGTAGCATTGAAGTTAACCGATCAGGTCATTGTGTGCGCAAATTAAAGTACTTGCACTCTCTAAAATGTGGTAATGCACAGACATCTGTGGGTCCGTGGGCTACCACTTGTCCAAATGCCTGCTATTTAAAATGTGCCTTTTTCAGAAGTGATAATTTCTCCTTGGTGGACAAAAGCTATGTTTGTACGGTTTGAGGAAGCCAAACGAAGAACAACTTTGACGAGACTGTCTCTCGCAGGCTGCTTGAATATGGGCGCGATACGACGTGATTCGCTGACTTCGATAACTCGAAAGCAGAATAACGTACCAAAGTTTTTTTAAACAGTTATTGCTTCGTACAACCTCCCCTGCAACAACGTTACAATTTTTAGACTGTTTCTGACAACCCTGTAAGAGTTGTTGACCACTGAAGCAGAAGAAGGAAATTGGTGAAATCTGGTATGCGCAAGAAGGCTACAATTATACAAAAGCAACGAAAACTCGCTATACATTAAAAAAGTGTAAGTGTTTCGATTGCAGTACAGCGTGTGAAGGGCTAATAAACACAGGATCGTAGCGACCTGTCGCACGATCACTTAATGTTCACAAAAAATGTTTGTGTAATCTTATGGGACTTAACTGCTAAGGTCATCAGTCCCTAAACTTACACACTACTTAACCTAAATTATTCTAAGGACAAATACACACACCCATGCCCGAGGGAGGACTCGAACCTCCGCCGGGACCAGCCGCACAGTCCATGACTGCAGCGCCTAGAGCGCTTGGCTAATCCCGCACGGCATTTAAATGTTCTGTATTACACGAGGAGACTTCAAAAAGTAAGCTACACATATTGACCCAAGCTAACACCATTGAGCATAAAGAGTGCCTCATTGTCAGAAGAGAGTAAATATTCTGGGTTTCCTTCAGATACAGTTCTGCCGCAGTACGGATAACAGATGCATCACAGTGTGGTAGTGATATGACGGGGAAAATGGAATCGTACCTCAAAGTTGAAGTAAGTGAGACAGTATGATTCTCGTGATCAAAATTCACTGAAGAGCCAAAGCACCTGGTACACCTGCCTAATATCGTATAGGGCCCTCGCGAGAAAGCAGAAGTGCCGCAACATGACGTGGCATGGACTCGACTAATGTCTGAAATAGTGCTGGAGGGAACTGACACCGTGAATCGTGGAGGGCTGTCCATAAATCAGTAAGAGTACGAGGGGGTGGAGATCTCTTCTGAACATCACGTTGCCAGACATCCTGGATATGCTCAATAATGTTCACGTCTGCGGAATCTGGCGGCCAGCGGAGGTGTTTAAACTCAGAAGAATGTTCCTGGAGCCACTCTGTAGCCATTCTAGACGTGTGGGGTGGCGCATTGTCCTGCTGGAATTGCCCAAGTCCGCCGGAATGCACAATGGACATGAATGTATGCAGGTGATCAGACATGATGCTTACGTACGTGTCACCTATCGGAGTCATATCTAGACGCATCAGGGTCCCATATCACTCCAACTGCACACGCCCCACACCATTACAGAGCCTCCTCCAGCTTCAACAGTCCCCTGCTGATATGCAGGGTCCATGGACTCAGGAGGTTGTCTCCATACCCGTGCACGTCCTACCGCTCGATACAATTTGAAACAACACTCGTCCGAGCAGGCAACATGTTTCCAGTCATCAACAGTCCAATGTCGGTGTTGACGGGCCCAGGCGAGGCGTAAAGCTTTGTGTCGTGCAGTCGTCAAGGGTACACCAGTGGGGCTTCGATTCCGAAAGCCCATACCTACGATGTTTCGTTGAATGGTTCGCACGCTGACATTTGTTGATGACCCAGCATTGAAATCTGCAGCAGTTTGCGGAAGGGTTGCACTTCTGTCACGTTGAACGAGTCTATTTAGTCGTCGTTGGTTCCGTTCTTGCAGGATCTTCTTCCGGCCGAAGCGATTTCGGAGATTTGGTATTTTACCGGATTGCTGATATTCAAGCTGCACTTGCAAAATGGTCGTACGGGAAAGTCCTCACTTCATCGCTACCTCGGAGATGCTGTGTCGCTTCGCTCGTGCGGCGACTATAACACCACCTTCAGACTCACTTACATCTTGATAACCTGCCATTGTAGCAGCAGTAACCGATCTAACAACTGACTGCGCCAGACACTTATTGTCTTATACAGGAGTTGCCAACCGCAGCGTCGTATTCTGCCTGTTTACGTAGCTCTGTATTTGAATACGTGTACCTATACCAATTTCTTTTGCGCTTCAGTGTTTCTAAATTGCACTCAGGTTCACCGGGAAATTCTGGCGATATATGGACCAAATGCAGTGGAAAGTAGAGTCAAATATGTGTGGGTCACTTTGATGTGTAGCGCAGCAATCAATAACAATAACAATAATATAGAAGTTACTGTTTGAAGACCCACTTACGTTTGTTGCAGAACTTCCAATCAAATGTAGAATTTTAGCCTATAGATGAATTTTTAAGAAACTCACTATAATAAAGTACAGCTCTAAAAGAGTGGAAAGGTGTTATTAACTTCCAAGGAATGAACTCAGATCTCGATGGTAACATCGTTTTCATCTGATCAATCCATGTTGTCTAGAATTCCAAAATCGACTGTCCTGAGAGAAAGGAAAATGTGAACGTATTTATATCCATCCATATTCAGCAAGTCACAGAGCACGTATATTGCTTAAAAAATGGTAGTGCGGGGTCTAAGACTCTTCATCGCATACTTTTCAGGTGTAGTTGAGATGCTTTTTCTGTTTGCCTTCTTCGAAAAGAGGAAGGGTTTGGGAACAATTTACCGTCAAGTCTCATCCTGTGAAATAAGATTATCGGCCACAAGTATCTGTTCTCCCAGATATGGACATGCCACCCAGCCTATTATGGCGTCTGGTCCGTTTTCGATATCCATGGCGACTTCTTATCATATGAACTTTTCTACATATGGATAATATCACTTGCAACATAACAAGTATAAACATACCAAGGGCACTAATTGCTATCGGTTAAAACGCTAAATACTTTGAACCCTTAATGTTACCTGAAAGCCAGGGGCTGGAGGTTAAGGAAAGCTTGACACATGAACCTCAGTTAAACACACAAGTTCACTACGTTATGGTTGAGTTGCAAAATGATTTATTTAATGCGTTCCTTAGCGATATATCCCCTATAAAAGCGGGAAATGTTTCGCAGAACAGTGGAGGGTTCTCCCCTTATCAGTAATTCTGCCTCTCATTCAAATACTAAGATTGTACTTGCGTTTCGACATATCGGGAAATCTTCCTGTAGCATTAGACTAAGAAGTAGATGAACCGGCAGGTCAACGTGTAGCAATTTAGCTTTTTAACATATTGAGATACCATACCCTCATGTGCTTGGTTCTATCGGTAGTGATGATAATATATAAAGCTCTATTTCTGTGGAGTTAAATAAGTTGCCTCTTGGCAGCACTAGTTAAAAGCAGGCCAGCATTTTGGTCTCAGCGTTCTTATCGCCCAATACTACAATCCTCGGTTGTGACGTTCAGACATGGTCGACTGGAAACTTGACAATGAGTGTGCCAGCCCTCACTTACCTGCTCGGTCCATCAGACCACTGTCATCAGAGTCTGGGTATGGCGCTACACGACCAGAGACCCATGATGAGGAGTCCTTCTAATTCTATTAGGTGCTGATGACTCATGTCGCACTAGTCTCTCTGTCCTTCAACGTACTCATTCACACCTCATGCTGTTCACGCCCTTTATACACCCCTACCAAACCTAGTAATAGCCGGCAGGAGTGGCCGTGTGGTTCTAGGCGCTGCAGTCTGGAGCCGAGCGACCGCTACGGTCGCAGGTTCGAATCCTGCCTCGGGCATGGATGTGTGTGATGTCCTTAGGTTAGTTCGGTTTAATTAGTTCTATGTTCTAGGCGACTGATGACCTCACAAGTTAAGTCGCATAGTACTCAGAGCCATTTGAACCATTTTGAACCTAGTAATAACACTACACATGGACAACACTAATGCACTCTTGCGGGCGTTCTACCTGTATCAGTGAATTGCAGTTCTAATCATTTACACATCCGCTGATGGTGTACACGTGTACGAAGTTTCATTGATATACGGCTGCAGCACTTCTTTTATCAGGCAGAGTGGGTATATATTCTGACACGTCGTAACTACTGACTTTACCAAGTCGCAAACCGCCTAACAGCACTCTCCATTCGGCATCTCGTACATAATCCTGAACATGCGTAATGCGCGTCTCACTTGCGTTCGTTCGCCGAAACGGTCCATACGCTCGTATGTGTGGTACATCTTCATAGGGGATGTACTACAGTGCCAGGTTAATTAGAGTCGTGACGCGTGTTCAGCTGTTTTACATATATACGTCTGTTGGTTCGCACCATACGTTAAAGCTGGTACTTCACTTGTATATCAACCTTTCGTCGCCTTCAATTTGTTCTGATGGCCCACACTTTCCCGTGTTACTTTTTTATGAACTGCAATGACTCAACTATATGAGACTCCAAGTGTGTCCTTTATGAACCACCTTAACTACGCTTTCTATAGATCCCGCTAAACCGCCACCGTAGTTGAGTAGACAGCGCGCCAACATGTCATGTCGGGGGGCCCGGGTTCGATTCCCGACTGGAGTGGAGATTTTCTCCGCTCAGGGACTGAGTGTTTGTGTCGTCTTCATCATCATCATTCCATCCCCATCGACGCGCAAGTCGCCGAGTGGCGTCCCCTAAAAACACTTGCACCAGTCGATCGGGTCTATCCACCGGGAGGCACACGCCTCGCGCCATTTCTCTGCTCGTATACTCTATGAGAGCGTCACATAGAAAGTAAGAAGAGTTCAAGTTCCTGTCGACATCGATGTCATTAGAACTGGAACTCTAACTCCGTTGGAGACGGTAGTCTGTTGAGGCAACATCCCCGTATTCGTCTCAACTGATATAAGAATACGGTGGACAGCCAAAATCAGTATGGTTGAGTTACGGTTTGATCTCGCTATTATCCAGTTTGAGACCACTTTTTTTACTATTATGATCGTCAGTGAACAAAGTTTTCAAAGATTCCACAATAGCGGAAAAATTCGAATAGCTGTGTGCAACAACGCACAATATTCAGAGACGTCTCCTCTGTTCTTATTGCGTCTATTGTCCCTTAGGTATTAATGGCATTGACTATGAAAGTCCATCTCAAATTATTCAGAGCTGTGGTAGACGAATCTACCGTAAAGTAGCCAGAGGCAGTCTTCCAGCATTAGTCCTATTTACAGAGAGAAACATACATCGTTGTAATCGTAGTGGCATCTGAATCTCAGTACGAGTCAATGTTTCCGTCACTGCCCACTTTCCTCGATACTAGTTACTTGACTTTTCATTCATTTACGTGTGGCCAATATATGGGAACACTCATACCTGCTGAAGCTTAAGTTTTTAGTTCTTATTTAGTTAGAACAAGTGGTATGTCGAAGATTTAATGCTATATTTTATTAATATTAATTCGTCTATTTAATCTTAGGACTCATTAACTTGCATTTTGCTGTTTTATACAACTACTACGAATACCATGTGGGAAGACAACACAACATTTTCTCCTCGAAATTTATATTACATCTTGCCATAATTAATAGTAAGAGGAACATGCAGTAACCCATGCTCATTGTAACAAGCTTTTAATACCATCCATGTCACTAGGAATTACACAGAGCAAGCCTGGCCTTGACAGAAGAAGGAATGAAACTGTTCGCATTTCTAAGGTTTTATTTGTTAGGGCGAATTATTGAGCAATTTCTCGTCAAATTTCATTCGCTTGCTCCAGAACGCCCACTAATTAGAATTTTCAAACTATTCATCAGATAACAGATAATAGTAACATTTATCATAGACACTATTTTTAAATTTTAATCCTGAAGCGTGTAAGTATTGAGTAGTTTACTTAAACTTAAGCTTTGTTGATTAAAAGAAAGAAAGGTAGTGTAAGCAACAAAAATAAAATGTCTATTGCGGATTAAATTTTTACTTGAAGGGAATAAATTATCATGAAGAGGAAACACTTAAACTCTGTATAGTCGTTCACCGGACAAATCCTCATGTCTTCTTTAGTAAAAATCGAGCGTTTCAGCGTCCAGTGAGGAAATCCGCCACGGTATTCAGATTTCTTTTTCTTTCATTTTCACAATAACATATCGCATTTGTAATTGCACAACTTACAGTGCTATTTTGTGCATAAGAAGCGCTGCTCTATTTGCAAAATCCAAAGGACTAATCCGGCATTCCCTGTTCTAAACACGAGTGATCATTTCTTGCCAACCTTACACTGGCAATACGGTAACTTTCACCTCCAACGCAGCAGCACCAAGGTCATTCGTTGCTACGATGACGGCAATACTTCTTCTCATGTAAAAGTTTTTCAGTTACAAACTGCTCTCTGTGGCCCTAGAGCTGCAAGCGCCCACGTGATAGTGTGTTCGCCCACATGTTGTCTTTATGATAGATTATATCCTTCATTTGGACTCGCATTCGGTAGGACGACGGTTCAAACTCACCTCCGCCCACGCTGACTTAGGTTTTCCATGATTCCCTTAAATTGCTTCAAGCAAATGCGGAGATGGTTCCTTTGAAAGGGCACGGCCGATTTCCCTCCCCATCTATCCCTAATTCGAGTTTGTGCTCCGTTTCTAATGACCTGGTTGTCGACGGAACGTTAAGTACTAATCTCTTCCTCCTCCTCCGATATTCTTCATGTCCTGGATTACGCGAGGAATCTGAAGGAACTTCAAGAAGCGTGGAAGCATAGAAATTGAGGCACTGCTCTCTTCTTAGGACAGAATGCCGCTCAAATCCATATCAGGTGAATATGATTTAATCTTCCCGTGGTTTCATCAGATTACATCAGGCGGTCACCAGGATAGTTCCTTCAAAGGATCAAACAGTAATTTCCTTTCCCATTGTTGTTCATTCCGGTCTCCTGTCACGCTTCTAATGACCTCGACGTCAACGGCCCGTTACACTCTAATATTCCTTTCCTATTTGAAACAGTGTACTGATTTTGATAATATAACCTACCTCCACTCCCTTCACACTCGTAATCCATCAAAACATTCCTTTCCCCTCACCCCCTAACCCTCCCACAACAAGTAAAGGGCATATTTCAGAAACAGAGAGAACACTAAATCAAATTAACAGATTGCTAATGTATGAACGACAATGTAAACAAATGAAAGCTAATTAGAAAAATATATAAATATCAACACAAATAACATGAATTTCTGACTGTCAGAAAGTTGCGCAATATATACAACTGTGTAAAAATACTTGGAAATGTGTTGTTTTTGAAATAAAAAGAAACATTAACTGGCAGGGAAATCAGCGCGGACGACGAAAATGGGAATGAAATATGCACCTATATGTGACGTAAGCGTGGGCCATTTTTGCATTTCCTAATACAAAGGAAAAATCGTAAAGGATACATAGATTTCAGATTAATGGCAATTTTTTTATAAGATGGTACTCATATGGCAAAGAAGAAACAGACCTTAGTAGTTAAAGATATAGTATCAGCATGAATAAATTAACCATGGTTAGTTTTCTGCAGCTTTGAGTATTAAAATTAACGTGATTAATGTACCATGCTGCCTAGTGTGTCATTCCGTATCTATAGAATTAAACAGAAAGCCGCAAAAATCAGATGCATGAAACGCAAGAACAAAGTACAAGGTTTAATTATTATCCTGGGAAATAAGAGAATCATCAGGACGACAGTAATGTTGTCGTGTGCATCGTTCGTGCTAGGAGGCGAGGGTAGAACTGCACAGCGCAGAAGGGTGTCAAATATTCCGTGAGATCAAGTTCTTGTCATGTGAGCACATTATCCGTCTATTGATCACCGCAGTGAATTTGTAAGTTTGTCATTGCACAAGACAATTAATATTTTTGCCTCTTTACTCTTAGCTATGAACTTCAATAAAATATTGGATGCATCGAAGTAAAAATGCTCCAGTTTCTCATGCACTCCAGTTCTCGTGTACACTAGTATGCAGGACTGAAGGAAGAAAGTAACTTTCCAGTGATTTGTCATTGCCAAGTAACACATTTCGATGAAACTGGAACCATACATAGAAAAAATGCTGCATTATAGTACTGCAAAAGGTAACTGAAAGAAATACGCAGTGAGACGAACAGAAATGATACTTTTACCAAAGACAATAATTACACTGAAATCAGCGCGATTTATGATGGTCCCCTGGCCATTACAAAATGCGTGACTTTGTTCCTCAAATGTTCAAATGTGTGTGAATTCCTAAGCGACCAAACTGCTGAGGTCATCGGTCCCTAGACTTACACACTACCTAAACTAACTTACGTTAAGAACACACACACACACACACACACACACACACATGCCAGAGGGAGGAATCTAACTTCCGGCGGGAGGGGCCACGCAATCCGTGACATAGCGCCTCAAACGGCTAGGCCACTCCGCGTGGCACTTCGTTCTTAATAGGGTGCGTGATTACCTCGGGCGACAGTGCATGCTCTGTAACGTGCTTCCACGTTGGCCACAATACTGGTACGGAGTTCTTGTGGTAGGACGTTCCATTCCTCCACCAGCGGGTTCACAGCTGCTGGATGGTCGCTGATGCAATACGTCTGCTTGATGAGATTTAAGTCAGGAGTACGGACAGGCCAGTCAATTCGCCAAACATCCTCCCGTTCCAAGAACTCCACCCATGCTGTTCCATAAGGTTGCGCACTGTCAATCATAAACGTGAATTCAGGGTTGAATGCACCTCTGAAAGGACACGCATTGGGAAGACGTACAGTGTCACAAAAACATTGACTGCTGAGTGCATCGTTTTCAAAAATATGGAGGTCAGTACTCCTATACAACACTATGTCTCCCCATACCATAACACCTAGACTACCAAAACAATCATGTTCGAAAATGTTCCCGGGTAAATTACTTTAACCCCCTTCTCGCCATATGGGGGTACGTTCAGAATCACTGAATCAGCACTCATCCGGGAAAGGCACGCGACCACACTCCTCGTTGTACAGTCCTTATGCTCTTGGCAACATCGTAGTGCCTTCGATGTAGCCGGCCGCTGTGGCCGAGCGGTTCTAGGCGCTTCAGTCCGGAACCGCGCTGCTGCTACGGTCGCAGGTTCGAATCCTGCCTCGGGCATGGATGTGTGTGATGTCCTTAGGTTAGTTAGGTTTAAGTAGTTCTATGTCTAGGGTACTGATGACCTCAGATGTTAAGTCCCATAGTGCTCAGAGCCATTTGAACCATTTGAACACACGCACACACACCAACCCCCCTCCCCACCCCCAGCCCACACACACATACGTACGTTCCATCAACTGCCTTATGTTCCGGTTCCAACGACATTTGGCGCTACAATCACGCTGACCTTAAGCCATGTGACGTCAGATTTTATGTGCACGACTGGAAGACAATCATTTACACCGAGTTGATAATATGTTAATTTATTTAGTGTGTCCTCAAGTTTTGTGGAGGAATGTAGTTTATGTATCAGCTATGAGTTTTTACAGCCTCGGCTATGGGTGTACCTCAAGCGGGAAAGCATGCCACGACTTTAACCAAACGCTGTCTCATCAGTCGTCCCTAGGAGCATACATTCAAGTCCTACTTGGAACACTATCACTATCATTGAACATCTCCCCAGTACGCACCACATGTTTTGATTCTAGCTATCTGAACTTCCCAAATTGCTGTGTTATGGGACCTGCAGGATATATTATGTCACAGTAGGACATTATGCAGAGAATTAGTAGACAATATGCTTGTTGATATTTTATTTTGGCATATAAGCTTATTGCCTTCATCAGTACATGTCCTGAGGTTGCGGATGGACATACACTGATCAGCCAGAACATTATGACCACCGGCCTACTATCGATATAAACCCGTCTAGGCGATAGCAGCCTCACCTGGCGAGGAATCATTGCTAGTCAGACGCGCGCACGGTTCATGTAGGGTCTGTGAGCGTGCTGTCCGTGTGTAGAATGGGAAAGGCGCGCTATCTATCTCAGTTTGATCGATGGCAGATTGTGATGGCCCGGAGGCTCGGCACGAACATTTCGGAAACTGCACTTGTCGGCTGTTCGAGGTGTGCTGTGGTAAGTGTCTTCAACACGGGGCGAAACAGCCGGCCGAAGTGGCCGTGCGGTTAAAGGCGCTGCAGTCTGGAACCGCAAGACCGCTACGGTCGCAGGTTCGAATCCTGCCTCGGGCATGGATGTTTGTGATGTCCTTAGGTTAGTTAGGTTTAACTAGTTCTAAGTTCTAGGGGACTAATGACCTCAGCAGTTGAGTCCCATAGTGCTCAGAGCCATTTGAACCATTTGAACGGGGCGAAACCAAGGTGAAACCACGTCCAGACGTCGTGGGGTTGGGCGGCCACCCCTCATTGTAGTCGAACGTCGTAGGCTGGGCAGACTGGTAAAACAAGTCATGCGGCGAACTGTGGCGGAACTAATATCAGACTTTAGTGCTGGGCAGAGTACAAGTGTGTCTCAACACACAGTGCACCGAATACTCCTGAAGATGGTCCTCCACAACCAATGACCCATGCAGATACCATTGTTAAAGCCACGACATCGGCAACTATGACTGAAAGGAGAACATGACCATCGGCACTGGATGTTAGCGCAATGGCAGAGCGTTGCATGATGTGATGAATCCTGATACCTTCTTCACCATGCCGATGGGAGAGCGCGAATCCGTCGTCTTCCAGGGGAACATCTCCTTGACACCTGTACGGTGGGACGGAGACAAGCTAGTGGCGGCTCCATTATGCTCTGGGAAACTTTCACGTTGGCATCCATGGATCCAGTGGAGCTCGTGCTAGGCACAATGACGGCCAAGGAGTATCGTACACTGGTTGTAGACCACGTACACCTCTTCATGACGATCATATTTCCCGACGGCAGTGACATTTTTTAACAGGATAATGTGCCATGTCACAATGTCAGGAGTGTGATGGAGTGATTCGAGGAACACAATGGCAAGTTTCAACTGATGTGCTGGCCCCCAACTCACTAGATCTGAACCCGATCGGACACATCATGTACGTGATCGAACGTGGCGTCAGAGCTCATGGATCCCCTCCCCGGAATTTACGGGAAATGGGTGACATGTGTGTGCAGATGTGCCAGCTTCCTCCAGCGATTTACATTGGTCTTCCATGCCACGACGCGTCGCCGCTATTATCAGCGCCAAAGGTCGATATACCGGCTATTGGGTGGGTGGTCATAATGTTCTGACTGATCATTGTTTGTCAACTTTGAGTAAACTACTCAAGTTTGACAGCTAGTTGGTTACTCGGAGGTAATTATCTTTGAGTAAACTTGAATTTCTACGACTGCCAAACAAATACAAAATGTATTGTAATATTCGTACAACATCAAATCATTGTACAACTTTGAAACGTTACTGAAAAAGATATTACATCCAACAACTACGGACAGCAGTAATAGTTTACTCTTAGTTGGCCTGTGTCCATCTACAACGTCAGGACACGTACTGATGAGGGCAATAGAGCCTAAAAAGCTTATGTACTAAAATAAAAAGCATGACGGTGTGGCCGAGAGGTTCTAGGCACTTCAGTCTGCAACCGCGCGACCGCTACGGTCGCAGGTTCAAATCCTGCCTTGGGTGTGGACGTGTGTGATGTCCTTAGGTTAGTGAGGTTTAAGTAGTTCTAAATTCTAGGGGACTGATGACCTCAGATGTTAAAATCCTCTGCTTATTTTCCAAATTACATCAGTTCCAGAAACGGAGGGCCGGGTAGACGTCGAAGATTAGTGAGACAGACCACAAGCTCCATTGTTCAAGGATAGGGAAGAACTTCCTCCAGTAATCATTTTAAGTGATTTACGGCGAATCTAAACCCAGACCAGAAGTGTAGGTGGATAAGGACAGTGAACAACTTTTACAGCACAATTTTCAGTGATTTACCGTAAATCTAAATCAAGATGATCGAATTTGGATTTGGAACCTATTCCTGCCCTCCACTGTCTCAGTGACTGCGCTGTTTGGTTTAGACCCCGTCAGATCCTTTCGTTATCTGTTTTTCTCCGTCCGTGACATCGTACTGTTTATCTGCATCTTACATCGGCAAGCAACACCCTCATTACAAATATGCTGTCGATTAGTATCTTATTCTGCCACAGCGTTGCCCCGTAATATTAAAATAGGTATTAAAATAACGTAACCTCCAGATAATCAACTCATACCCTCTTCGTTCTACCGTACTGCTGCAGTTCATCATCTTTTAGATATATACAGTTCGTTCATTGCTTTCAGAGTATTTTTCGTCATGATCTTACAGATCCGTCAGTAATGAGTAGCAACGGATTATCTACTCTATAAACGACGTTGTGATAATCCGCGTGTTCGCAACCACGCGTAAACGGTGCTATCACTGCAAAATCGGAATGACGTCCTCGTTAGGGAACAATTTCAGTACAGTATCAGCCGCTTGGTTCCTTAGAATTCCCACATGATCACTGGACATAATTTATCCTTGCAGAGTAAAAATTTGAAACAGTGGCTCACACAGTTCCCACCTTTTCATAAACGTCGCAATGGTTTTCCGCTGTACACAACACACACACACAAACAAGCAAACACACACGTCCAGTTTGAAACGAGAAGTATGACTTTTTTTATCGTATCACACTACATTCTTCGAATTAGCGTTCATCATGTTGCATAGACTCGTCACCATTAGCGTAGCGCTGCAGTGGTGTTGATTTTGATCTGAGGTCAGAAATTTCCAAACGTTTGTCAATGTTCAGTCTTCGCTGCTCGAAGCTATGGCTTCAGTGGCCACAGCAACAGGTTATCAGAGATACTGATTGGTTCCTGAGGTCACTTCACCCACACTACATGTGCGACTTTTTGTGGCATATTTACGTAGCATAGGGTCTCAGTCGCCGACAGTTGATTTTCGTCCATTAATACTTTTATTCCCCATTCCGTAGACGAGGTCGCTAACACACCAAGCTGCAGTGACGTTCGACGTTAAAGTAAGTTATTCCAATCTTCACAGTAGAAGAAAATCGTCTGTATTTAGTCGGCAAGAGGTGGTAGTGAGAACTTCATAACATCAGGCAGCCCTCCAAATTTGAAACTGATACATAGTATATTATGGAACAACGACATGTGACGCGGTCGATAATGATCCGCCCTGTGGATGGGAACGTTAAGCTGCCTGCCCCTCAACGCTCTTGAAGAGGAACAGACTTTGTTCGGCTGCAGGCAGTACCCAACGGTTACACAATCACAACAGTAATTGCGCTACACAGATAACACTCGACGCATCACATCATATCGTTGGTATGCTACGACATATCTGCTTCACGCGAACCCTGGTCAACGACAGTTTTCCTCTGTTCCTACATTCTTCCGAACATTCGTTGCCTGAGTATAAGACACTTCACGTATGATTGCCTATCTCTCAGTAACGTGTTGTGACGACTCGCATATTCCCTCATTATCATGGGCACTATTACTGTCGATAAATGTAACAAATTGTCATTCTTCTATACCACTTCTCCAGTTAACAGCGCTACAGCTGAGCAGCTTCGTTGAAAGTCAGGAAGGTCTTTCATTTCGCCTCACCAACGACTGGCTTTTCCATAGGTGACTACGTAATACGTCGCCTAGCGTACTGCATACTAACTTGCGACACTGCAATAACAAACGACGGACGCAGCGCACGGGTGAAGTGATGTGTGTTTCCGTCTGAAAGAGCTGCTGTGTTCTGCAGCATATGACGACTCATCATTTCGATTAACAACTGAGTTATCGCAGTGACTATGAGTCTGGTAGTATTCAATTTGGTGTCTGTACTTTATCTAGAATTACGTAACTACTCTGCAGTTCCCAGTTAAGTGCTTGGCAGGGGATTCATAGGCCCACTTTCATAGTATTTCTCGATCTGTCCACTCTCAAATAGAACGTGGGAAAAATTAACACCTAAATCTTTCCGTGCGAGCTCCAATTTCTCCTAGTTTATTACGATGGTCATTTCTCCATACGTAGGTGGGCGACACTAAAATATTTTCACATTCGGAGGAGAAAGCTGGCTACTGAAATTTTGTGAAAATATCTCATTCAAACGAGATAGGCCTTTGTGTTAAGGACTGCCATCCCTAAAAATGGCTCGGAGCACTATGGGTTCAAATGGTTCAAATGGCTCTGAGCACTATGGGACTCAACTGCTGAGGTCATAAGTCCCCTAGAACTTAGAACTACTTAAACCTAACTAACCTAAGGACAACACACACATCCATGCCCGAGGCAGGATTCGAACCTGCGACCGTAGCGGTCGCGCGGTTCCAGACTGTAGTGCCAGAACCGCTCGGCCACCAGCGGCCGGCGAGCACTATGGGACTTAACTTCTGAGGTCATCAGTCCCCTAGAACTTAGAACTACTTAAACCTAGCTAACCTGAGGACATCACACACATCCATGCCCGAGGCAGGATTCGAACCTGCGACCATAGCGGTCACGCGGTTCCAGACTGTAGCGCCTAGAACCGCTCGGCCATGCCATCCCAGCTCGCTTCTCATATTCGTGGCACTCTCTCCCCTGTTTCACGATAATACAGGGTGGGCTGCCCATCTTTGAACTTTTTCGATATCGTCCGTCAATCCCATCTGATGGGGTTCCTGCACTGCGCAGCTGTGCACCTGAAAAGAACGGGCAAGTGTAGTATTGATAACCTCTTTAGTAAATTCAGTGCATCTCCTAAATGCTCTGCTAATTGTTGTGTTGGCTGACACCGTGTTACTAGAGGAGGCCGAAATGCACGCGTTTTAGCTCACGCAGGCTGGCGTGAGGAGGGAAGGACTCTACTGACGTGAGGTCTGGAAAATGACAAGGAATTAGAATTCAGAAAGCGGACGTAGCTAGTTGATACTTAACTTTAATCCATTAATGATGAACGCCGCTCTTGACGGTACATGATTCACAATATTATCTGTTCAGAAGACATATAGTAACTGAATATGGCGCCTTGCTAGGTCGTGCAAATGACGTAGCTGAAGGCTATGCTAAACTGTCGTCTCTGCAAATGAGAGCGTATGTAGACAGTGAACCATCGCTAGCAAAGTCGGCTGTACAACTGGAGCGAGTGCTAGGGAGTCTCTCTAGACTAGACCTGCCGTGTGGCGGCGCTCGGTCTGCAATCACTGATAGTGGCGACACGCGAGTCCGGCCTATACTAACGGACCGCGGCCGATTTAAAGGCTACCACCTAGCAAGTGTGGTGTCTGGCAGTGACACCACACTAATAAAACGCAGTCTTTAGTTTGCCTTCCCATCAACATTTTCTACACGATGTTTCCAATTTAAGGTGTTCTTACTTTAATCCCTAGGTATTTAGCTGAATCGACAACGTTTAAATCTCTGTGATCTACCGTGTAACCTACTTACTCCCTGGAGGTAGTTAAGAAACATTTTCCAACTTCTCACAATTCGTCTGTCTCTTTGCAGCTAATATGATCTCAAGAGAAACAGACTGTAAAGGGATTAAGAAAGCATTTTAAATAAAATATCCCGATTAGAAGAAGAACAGCGGACAGAAGAAAATACTAAAAATGTTTCGCGTACACCTTCTCCCTGCTTCTAACACTCCAGGATCAAGTCCTGTGAATGTAGTTGCATTACCAATGAAGAAACGCCAAAGGTTTCAGACATACTGTCAGTACTCAGGAAGCGTCGAACTAGCTATCTGGACGTTTTCCATAGACCAAACACTCGTTAAGTTAATGCCGTGCAAAGGAAGCCTGGCTCTATGTCCCATTGACATAATCTAACCATTCTGTGGCTTTTGTGGTTATTTATTTCTTCTTGTCGCAATTCTGAATATTCTAAACCTTTCGTCATGCTTCCTACGTCACCATCAACATAACATGCTTCCAACTTCACCATCAACATGAAATTGGTTTTTTTAAGCTGAGATTCGTTTCATTTGCAGGCTACGGCTGTGAAATTGACTCAAGAAACATGTATGTTAATGAATACGAGAATTGTCTAAATCTTGAGCATTACCAAACGACCAGCGTTGCGTCCTTGCACACCATTACAATAAACGTAACGTTACTACCTGGTGCAAAATATTTTCGGATCCAGAGTAATAAAGACATGCAAAAGCTTTTTGAGGGTGTAAATCCAAGTACGTACCCATTAATTTGCGAATAAAACAGATTAAACTGAAGTCCAAGACCAAATAAACAATTACCAAAAAATAATAGCAGCTTAAAAAACTCACTTTACAGTATTGGTTAATTTCATCTAAATATCCTGTCGTATGAATGCATGAAACCTTCCGCAGCGCCACTGAGCTTTACGCGTACTTACTTATAAATTCGACTTTTAAGGGATCTCGCTGAATTATGCATCACGGTACTATAGTGTAAGTCTACCTAGATATTTTAAAAGCCTAATTTCAAGTACTGGTACTGTGTAATGAGTGATTAATTTTCTTGGCTTGCTGTTCTGTCTCATCGTTCTGGAACAGTTGAACTTAATATGATTTCTTTATGTAGTAGTCTCAATTGCTTCACTGTTGTTTCTACCATCAAGTTCACGTCACTTCCCTCTATAGTAGTGGTGTACCATCATTGTGCTTAGACATTACAGCCACCAGTATTTCCACAACCAGTCTTAGATGCAGTGTTGTGATGCGGATGTAGAACACTCTGTAATACGATCAGCTTCTGAGTCTAACTTAGGTGCAGAGAAATACTTTTCCCTAGAGCGTTCATGCTTTCGCAACCATATCATCATATGTGAAGGTAATTGTCAGAGTGACACATTAAACGACCATTTATATTGCAGTGCTCTACGTTAGCCCTGCACTAGTTTCATTCACGGTTCCTATTCCTTCACTTCCACAACTATACGTCGCAGCAGTTGCGTTCCAGAGATATTACTGGTGGTGTCAAAACTTTCTGTTTGTATTTGTGTGCTTACACAGATAAATTCACTTGATTAATGCAATTTGCAACGTATTCTCCGTAGGTTTCGATATTGGTTCAAATGGCTCTGAGCACTATGGGACTTAACTGCTGAGGTCATCAGCCCCTAGAACTTAGAACTACTTAAACCTAACTAACCTAAGGACATCACACACATCCATGCCCGAGGCAGGGTTCGAACCTGCGACTGTAGCGCCTAGAACCGCTCGGCCACTCCGGCCGGCAGGTTTCGATATTCTCAAAATGCAGTCTCTAATTGATTTATCCATTTTCGTTTTGACACAGTTGATAATCTCTCTTATATTTATTTTCGCAGGTGTATTTGGACAATCCGAGAGAAACGTTGTCGTCCCATATGTTCTAGAATGGCCACTTACAAAAATAAATACAGCGTGAGATAGTCGGTACTACATACCTATGAGTAATACCACACAGCAAAGGAATCTAAGCTACCTCAATGAACATGTGAACACAATAAAAAGGCAATGCCAGTCGGAATCCTTTCAACTTAGAAGCTCCAGCCATCCTTCAAAGTCACTAAATTTATTCCTTCGTCTTTGTAAGTGATACGAAGTCGCAAGAAGCCAGATGTAGAGAACAGATTGTATGAGATGATAATTGGACTTGGTTTTCCAGTAAGTTAAGGTAAATACAGTGATATTTCTTCTGAAAAGAACACGGTCAGGTTTTCCCTCATGCTTCGCCAATCCGAGCTTGTGCCGCGCCACCAATGATCTCGTCGTCAACCGGGCGTTAGGCACATATCTTCGTTATTTCTTTCGCTTAATATCCATGATTTAGTGAAGTATTATTCACGATTGTTCTGTGCTGTGGTGTTCTGATGCTTAATTTAATATCACGACTCCTATTTTTTTTCTATATTAACAGTGCGTTGTGCTAACCTTAATAGGAATCTAACACATTTAATACGCCCCTCGTATCAATGCAACACTGTAACGCTTGAAGCAAGTAATCTGCAAGTTTAAATTGTCTTTGTTTACTAGTCGCATAACGCGTTATTTTGTTTAATAAAACGCAAGCGGAAATTATTCGCTACTGGATCTCCCGTGTAACGTGAAAATCCACAATGTCTCATAAATTGCTCAGGATAATGGTTCAAATGGCTCTGAGCACTATGGGACTTAACTTCTGAGATCATCAGGCCGCTAGAACTTAGAACTACTTAAACCTAACTAACCTAAGGACATCACACACATCCATGCCCGAGGTAGGATTCGAACCTGCGACCGTAGCGGGTGCGCAGTTCCTGACTGTAGCGCCTAGAGCCGCTCGGCCACTCCGGCCGGCGCTCAAGATAATGAAACAAGGTTTTAGGTAACTGTTATTACGCATGAAGTCGTCTATTTCACTGCAGACTGTATGTTTGTGTATTAAAGGAATTGAAGGAATAATACATACATATGCGAGAGCCATTCAGGAATGCCATGATATAATGATTGTAGATGTTTCAAGTTCAACTCGTCGTAGTACATAGTCGGTAAATATAAAAATGTTAAGCACAATGCTAAAGAAACAGCTAAGTTTCAACTAAGTAATGTGTAACGCTGCTTGGAATTGATGGAAACGGTCCTTCGTTGTTACCGTTTAAGTAATATCCAGATATTTCTTTATCGAAGCGTTAATAGCAAACTTTTACACGACATGAATCAGTACAATCCATTTATCCAAGATCTATGTAATAACTTTAAAAATTTATATTTTTTAATTTTGAAAACCATGTTTGTTGATATGAGCAATACTGTAGTAAATGCTCTGACCTCATTACACCTTTATCTATGATCTGTGCAGTGTACTGCCTACGATAGGTTGTACCGCTATTAGCAACTCCCTATCCTATTCCATTTGCGTTAGAAGGGAGAGAAAAATCACTGCTGGTATGCGTTCGTACCTGCCCTAATTTCCATTCTGTTACTGTCTGCCAAAGATTCACATTTGTGTTCCATGAGCTTTCTTGAACACTATCGCGTGAGCTGTAGTCGAACCGACAATTTACGATCCTAGCAGCGCGACACCAAATAAGTTCGACGATTGCTGTGATTTCTACTTGGTAAGAACTCCAAATGATGGAGCATCACTCTAGAATCAGTCGCAGTAACACCTTTTATGTGGTAACACCTATTATGTCGTTTCTACAGTATGTCTGAGAATCAGCCTTTCACTTCCGCAATTACTAATTTCACATGTTCGTTCCATTTCATATACCCTCGAAGTACTATCCCAACGTTCATATACGACAAACAGAATTCATGAGATTAACGCAAATCCGTTAATAGGGCACTTAATTGATCTTTGTCTTGTCTTAGACATTATACTGCAGTTCTTCAAATTCAGTTGATATACTGTGTTAGTCGTTCTGCATGTCGTTATCGTCACCCAGCAACAACACTTTTCCTGTAGACCACAGACAATCTGATAGTACTGCTTACACTATCTGTATGTCGAGAACTTTAGCGGTCATAGTACGTTTGCTAGTGACACACACACGCAGTGTTCCTTAGTTTCTGTTGAACACTCGTCGCCTTCTGTAACATATTCGTTTCTGTTAGTCAATAAAGCCTAGTCAGTCAAATATTTGAGAAAAAAATCCTAAGGGTGGTATTTTGGTTATCAGTTAGCAACGTGGTATAGTAATGAATGCCTTCCGGTTATTGGAGAGGAGGCGCTCACCTGCCTCTCTACTAGCAAAACGTTCAGAAAGTAGGCTAACTGTGTTTCTTTAGCAGATTCTTCTGAATGATTTGAGAGAAGATTCTTTCCCCCAAGGAAGGTAATTATTCTATAGGATACTACATCTGACGGACGTTAGGGATACCGATCTACAGTGCTGTACACCCATTTCTTCACGCTCTTCCGAAGATCTCTGACCCTTTGCAGTCACGCCAATTGTACGCTTTGCGAACGATTCCCGATGTGTATGAGCTCGGAAAGGGGTAATCACCGAAGAGCATTCAACTTAAATTCTAACTGTAATTCCATTGGGTGCTGGTACTGTGTTCCTCTTGAATAGTCTCAATTGTTTCTCAGTACCGGGAATACGAGGGCGTGTCGAAAAGCAATGCCTCCGATTTCTTTTTGTAAAAACTCATTAAGCTTTTTAAATAAAACGAACGTTATTAACATTCTACATCTCTATTCTTCATGTCTATGTATTTGCAACCCTCTGCCGCTAGAGGGCTCCGAACTGCAGCGTGTAAGCGATGTATGACGTAACTAGGCCGGTGCTTGAGAAACAACGTGCTGGAATCGAGTTTCGAATTCGAAGAGTTCTTCCACACATAGAGCACCCTCTCCTTCAGCATAACAATGCCGGAACACACACGAGCGCTGCGACACTTGCCACAATTCCACCACACCTTGGCTTCACAGTCAGCGATCATCCTACATGTAGTCGCGACTTGACACCATCCGATTTTCCTCTGTTCCATAAATTTAAAAACACCTTCGAGGTCTTCACTTTGGTAGTGGTGAAGCGGTACTACCAGAGGTGTGGCTATGGGGCTATGGCTCCGTAAAAAAAGTAAAACATTCTACAGTGACAGTATCAACGAACTTGTCTTTCGTTGGTAGAAATGTGTTCGTCGCCAGGTGACTATGTCGAGAAATATATATGTAGACGTGAAGAAAAAGATGTAGAGTTTCTTTTATTTAAAAAGCTTCTCAAGAGTTTTCACATAAAAAATTCGGAGACAATACTTTTCAGCACGCCTTCGTAGATACATCGACATCATGTACATTTGTGAGTTCGACGTATGGGAGTAAATGATAGATCAGTAGCACCATCCATATGCAGTAACTTTTTTTTTTTAATGTACACTTTCAAATTTCGGCTTTCTGTGTGATCTCGCCAACACCACATCTACCGTCGCTCCATCCCTGACAATAAAATTCGAGTAGATATTTATCCCTCCTATCAACTATAGCTCTGATACCTCTATCCCATTACACATGGCCTTCATTTCATAGATTCGCCCCAATGGATACCTATTTTTATACCCACGCCCTTCAACCTTACCGAAAATCAAACTGTTCAACTCCCCAAAACGATCTGTTCCCTAGCGCTGGCGCTACAACTTTTTAGTGAAGATGCAGTGCTACTTTTTAATGTTTTCTGTAGATACCTTCAAAAATCCATCTTTTTATAGGTTTTAAAAACATTTATAAAATTGTTCACCTTATAATCGTATTTGTTTCTTTCTTTTTTAATGCTTTCGGTTGGAGAGTAGAATGTTTTACCACTGGCTCCACTTGTGTGGGGCGAGAGAAAAGAAACAACTATAAAGAGAAAAAGGAAAAAAGTAGACCAATGAGGCAACGTAGTTGATTATCAGATATTAAATCAGTGTGACTGATCTGAACTCGAACTCGCAATCCTCTGTTCATCGTCATTATCATCATCATCATTAGCCAGTTCGGTCACTTGTTGATGTGGCAGCTTTGAGTGGGCGTGCAACATAAGATCCCTGCAGGTTTTTCTGTTTCTGCCGAGCTTTAACTTCCCGGTACCAATTCAACCCGGCTGCTTTTCTTAATTCTCTCTCCCGTGGCCTTCCACTTGGTTTTTTTGGTAAATTGGGCTCCAATCTAGTATTTGTTTTGACCACTTGCCATCTTTTTTTCGAGCGAGATGACCAGCCCACTGCCATTCCAAGATATGCAGTCTTTCCATTATATCCCTGACCTTTGTTGTCTGTCTAATATCAACTGCTTGTTCTTGTCTTTCTGTGTAGCCCAACTTTGATTTTTCCATTCCTCTTTAGGCTACTATTAGTTTTCTAGCAATGAATTCATTTAATGTCCATGTCTCACAGCCACAAGTTATTACTGACAGTATACGCTGGTCAAGAATTTTCTTTCGCTCGGTCGACATCTTAGACTTCAAAACTGAAGAGTATCATCTATAAGATTCCCAGGCTAATTTAATACATCGAAATATTCCCGGTTTTAGGTCTCCTTTCATCTTTAGCAGTTGATCCACATATATGCATTCTGTGACCCTTACAGTTACGTACTTCCAACGGAAATATTTCTCTCCGATTCCATTCACTCTTCATAGTCTTGGTTTTAGCACAGTTCATTTTTAGGCAAATTCAAAGCAGACTAACGCAAAGTGACTAACCCATATTTGAATTTCTTCTATACTATTTGCAAATATAACAATATCACCAGCGAACCTCACCTCATTTAAACTGTTTCCCAGAATTTAAATTCACTTTGTTTTCCAACCCAATTTAGACATTGCTTTTTCGGAGAGTGCTGCAAATATTTTTGTTTAACACCCTTTTCGATGGGAAATTCATTGGTTTATTCAGTTACATACAGGGTGTTCCACAATTCATGTTGCACCCTTCTAGAGGTTATAGATGGGACTTATTAGATCAAGTGTTACATGGGAACTCATGTCCGGAAACGCATACAATGACCCTACAGGGTGCCGGCGCTTGTAAATGTATGCATATACAGGGTGATTTTGTGATGATGTTACCCACTTTCAGTGATGATGGATAAGGATAAATGTATGATTGGGGTAAGGGTCCTGTACCGGAAGCGAACGAGCCGAAAGTTATAAGCGAAAACCGTTCTGACCGACAGTGGAATACATGTACTGGTACTCTTTCTGCTAACATTGTAGGGTCGGCAATTTTCAGAGGTGGTAGTATGGACCAAAACATGGAAACACGTCCAGTAAACATGGGCTCTAAAATGCATACCTTAAGAGCTATCAGCACTTGTTCAGTAGAAGAGATGTGTTTCACAGTAGCGAAGATGAACAACTGCTAGTCGCTTCTCAGGTATACATTTTAGAGCCCATCTTTACTAAACATTTCTTCCTTGATTTGGTTCATACTACTCCCTCTGAAAACTGTCTATTCCACAATCTATTAACAACAGTACCATTACATGTATTCCACTGGTAGGAGTATTATAACGAAGCCGGTCGTTGTGGTCGAGCGGTTCTAGGCGCTACGGTCCGGAACCGCGCTGCTGCTACGGTCGCAGGTTCGAATCCTGCCTCGGGCACGGATGTGTGTGAAGCCCTTAGGTTAGTAAGGTTTAAGTAGTTCTAAGTCTAGGGGACTGATGACCTCAGCAGTTAAGTCCTATAGTGCTCAGAGCCATTTGAACCATTTTTTTTTATCATAACGGTTTTCGCTTATAACTTTCGATTCGTTAGTTTCCAGTACAGGGGACCCTTATCTCCAATTGATACATTTATCCTTCTGCACCGTCCTAGAAAGTTTGTAACGTCATCATGGAATAACCTTGTATACAGGGTGTTACAAAAAGGTACGGCCAAACTTTCAGGAAACATTCCTCACACACAAAGAAAGAAAATATGTTATGTGGACATGTGTCCGGAAACGCTTACTTTCCATGTTAGAGCTCATTTTATTACTTCTCTTCAAATCACATTAATTATGGAATGGAAACACACAGCAACAGAACGTACCAGCGTGACTTCAAACACTTTGTTACAGGAAATGTTCAAAATGTCCTCTGTTAGCGAGGATACATGCATCCACCCTCCGTCGCATGGAATCCTTGATGCGCTGATGCAGCCCTGGAGAATGGCGTATTGTATCACAGCCGTCCACAATACGAGCACACCGGCCGGAGCGGCCGTGCGGTTCTAGGCGCTGCAGACTGGAACCGAGCGACCGCTCCGGTCGCAGGTTCGAATCCTGCCTCGGGCATGGATGTGTGTGATGTCCTTAGGTTAGTTAGGTTTAATTAGTTCTAAGTTCTAGGCGACTGATGACCTTAGACGTTAAGTCGCATAGTGCTCAGAGCCATTTGAACCATTTGAATACGAGCACGAAGAGTCTCTACATTTGGTACCGGGGTTGCGTAGACAAGAGCTTTCAAATGCCCCATAAATGAATGTCAAGAGGGTTGAGGTCAGGAGAGCGTGGAGGCCATGGAATTGGTCCGCCTCTACCAATCCATCGGTCACCGAATCTGTTGCTGAGAAGCGTACGAACACTTCGACTGAAATGTGCAGGAGCTCCATCGTGCATGAACCACATGTTGTGTCGTACTTGTAAAGGCACATGTTCTAGCAGCACAGGTAGAGTATCCCGTATGAAATCATGATAACGTGCTCCATTGAGCGTAGGTGGAAGAACATGGGGCCCAAACTAAAATGACCTCTAACATGGAAATTAAGCGTTTCCGGACACATGTCCACATAACATCTTTTCTTTATTTGTGTGTGAGGAATGTTTCCTGAAAGTTTGGCCGTACCTTTTTGTAACACCCTGTATACATACGCCTCTAACGTTGACGCTCTGTAGCGTCGTTGAATGACGTTTCCGGACATTGTTCCTATGCAAAACTTGATCTGTAGTTGAATGGTGTTTCGGGAAATGGGTTCCTAGGCAGAACTTGATCTACTAAGTCCCCTGTACAACCTCTAGAGGTGTGTAACATGAATTGTGAAACGCCTGTATAATAAAGGAGTGGTTTCTTCAATAGGATTGACTGAAGCAACCAATCCTCTATTATAGGTGAATATTTGGCATCACAGAATTTTAGTGCGAAACGGCTACTTGAAAATGACCGAAGGCAGAGATTGTCTAAGAGTGCTTAAATAGACTAAAATGTAATAGATGAAGGCAGTATGGAGTCATTTTACTTTAAGAGCAGAAAGCAGAAGGTAATCCTCCGCAATATTGTGAGTGGTAGTGATGTTCAGTCCCACTGGGGCACTGTTAAGTGGGGCGTTCCCCAAGGGACGGTGCTGGGGCCACTGCTGTTTCTTATTTATATAAATGATATGCCTTCTAATATTACAGGTGATTAAAAAATATTTCTGTTTGCTGATGACACCAGCTTGGTAGTGAAGGATCTTGTGTGTAATATTGAAACAGTATCAAATAATGAAGTTCATGAAATAAGTTCGTGGCTTGTGGAAAATAATTTGATGCTAAATCACAGTAAGACTCAGTTTTTACAGTTTCTAACTCACAATTCAACAAGAACCGATATTTTGATCAGACAGAATGGGCATATTATGAGCGAGACGGAACAGTTCAAGTTTCTAGGCGTTCGGATAGATAGTAAGCTGTCGTGGAAAGCCCACGTCCAGGATCTTGTTCAGAAACTAAATGCTGCTTTATTTACCATTAGAACAGTATCTGAAATAAGTGGCAGTTCAACACGAAAAGTAGTCTACTTCGCATATTTTCATACATTTATGTCGTATGGTATTATTTTTTGGGTAATTCTTCTGATTGAAAAAGGGTATTTTTGGCTCAAAAACGGGCTGTTCGAGCTATATGTGGTGTAAGTTCGAGAACCTCTTGTCGACCCCTATTCAATAGTGTGGGAATTCTGACATTGCCCTCACAGTATGTATTTTCTTTAATGTCGTTTGTTGTTAGCAATATTAGTCTATTCCCAAGAGTTAGCAGCTTTCACTCAGTTAATATTAGGCAGAAACCAAATCTGCATTTGGAATGCACTTCCTTGACTCTTGTGCAGAAAGGAGTGCAGTATTCTGCTGCATCCAATTTCAATAAGCTACCACAAGAACTCAAAAATCTTAGCAGTAGCCCAAACTCTTTTAAGTCTAAACTGAAGAGTTTCCTCATGGCTCACTCCTTCTATTCTGTCGTGGAGCTCCTGGAAGAGCTACAAAACTAAGCAAATTCCAGTGTTACATTGTTGATTTTCTTTATTTAAACTTAAGACTTATCGCCTGAATATGTTTTTTATATTTCATTTTATCTGTTTCTACTATCGTGTTACAATTCCATGTATTGACTCGTTCCACGACCATGGAGACTTCTCCTTCATTTGGTCCCACGGAACAATAAATAAATGTTGTTGTTGTTGTTGTGGTCTTCAGTCCTGAGACTGGTTTGATGCAGCTCTCCATGCTACTCTGTCCTGTGCAAGCTTCTTCATCTCCCAGTACCTACTGCAACCTACATCCTTCGGAATCTGCTTGGTGTATTCATCTCTTGGTCTCCCACTACGATTTTTCCCCTCTATACTGTCCTCCAATACTAAATTGGTGATCCCTTGATGCCTCAGAACATGTCCTACCAACCGATCCCTTCTTCTAGCCATGTTGTGCCATAAACTTCTCGTCTCTCCAATCCTATTCAACACCTCCTCATTAGTTATGTGATCTACCCATCTAATCTTCATCATTCTTCTGTTGCACCACATTTCGAAAGCTTCTATTCTCTTCTTGTCTAAACTATTTATCGTCCACGTTTCACTTCCATACATGACTACACTCCATACAAATACTTTCAGAAACGACTTCCTGACACTTAAATCTATATTCGATGTTAACAAATTTCTCTTCTTCAGAAACGCCTTCCGTGCAATTGCCAGTCTACATTTTATATCCTATCTACTTCGACCATCATCAGTTGTTTTGCTCCCCAAATAGCAAAACTCCTTTACTACTTTAAGTGTCTCATTTCCTAATCTAATTCCCTCAGTATCACCCGACTTAATTCGACTACATTCCATTATCCTCGTTTTGCTTTTGTTGATGTTCATCTTATATCCTCCTTTCAAGACACTATCCATTCCGTTCAACTGGTCTTCCAAGTCGTTTGCTGTCTCTGACAGAATTACAATGTCGTCGGCGAACCTCAAAGTTTTTATTTCTTCTCCATCGATTTTAATACCTACTCCGAATTTTTCTTTCGTTTCCTTCACTGCTTGCTCAATATACTGATTGAATAACATCGGGGAGAGGCTACAACCCTGTCTCACTCCCTTCCCAACCACTGCTTCCCTTTCATGCCCCTCGACTCTTATAACTGCCATTTGGTTACTATACAAATTGTAAACAGCCTTTCGCTCCCTGTATTTTACCCCTGCCACCTTCAGAATTTGAAAGAGAGTATTCCAGTCAACATTGTCAAAAGCTTTCTCTAAGTCTACAAATGCTAGAAACGTAGGTTTGCCTTTCCTTAATCTAGCTTCTAAGATAAGTCGTAGGGTCAGTATTGCCTCACGTGTTCCAATATTTCTACGGAATCCAAACTGATCTTCCCCTAGGTCGGCTTCTACTAGTTTTTCCATTCGTCTATAAAGAATTCGCGTTAATATTTTGCAGCCGTGACTTATTAAACTGATAGTTCGGTAATTTTCACATCTGTCAACACCTGCTTTCTTTGGGATTGGGATTATTATATTCTTCTTATAAATTTTGATCCCGGTGATAAGAGGGGAATATTCAGAACGTTTTGCGAATTGACAAAAGAGGGAATGCGTTTCTAAAAAGCACAGTTCGTAGAGATAGACAGCGTATGGAAATGAGCGCAGAGAGGAGCGCGCGGTGCGGGTTGTGGCTGCGGCAGCCGCGCTTTTTGCGGCTGGGCTCTGCGTTGCGCGGAGCGCACGTGGTCGCCGCGGCGGTGCTGGGCCGCGGGGGGCGCGGGGGGCAGCGGGGCGGCGCCGGGCCGGCCCACCCGGGAGGGGGGCGAGGGCCCGCCCCCGCGGGGCGTACCGGCCTCCGCCGCCGCCGCTGCCGCCGCCGCCGCCAGACTGCCGGGCCGGCAGTACTCGCGCCGCCGCCGACGTGCTCGCACCATGTTCATCCCCGACACGCTGCGGAGCTGCATGGTGGAGCCCGACGTCTCGACATACCTGCAGGCGCCCTCGTCTGGACAGGTGTGCTACTCGCCCTCGCTTCTCTTCTCGTTACATTCTTGTCGCTCCCGCTGTTTTGTTATCTGGTTTGCACCTCCACCCTCCCGTTGTGGACCGACTGTGCGTGTTATCTGTCGCCGGGATTCGCACCGGCTCCGAGCCGCTCGGCAGCTGTGTAGTGCCGTACGGCGCGCGTCGCCGGAGGAGGTGTCGGCCGCCGCGGGGAACAGCTGTTTGTTATTGTTGTCGGCGTAGGCGTGAAGCTCGTGTGAAAATGATAAGGGGCGGAGTGCGGCGCGACGGCGGTCACGTGACTGGTTGCCAGGGGGCCCGTAGGCGGGGCCTGGCCGCACTGAGTGACAGCGCGGGGTGCACGTGGCCGCGCCATCCCTTCGCGCCTTTTCGGCCGCACCGCTCCACTGCGCGAACGTCATGTCGCCCGCTAGCAAGTCCTTCGTGTGTGGAGCCATCCCCCGCTCTTACTGTCTCAGTGATGTGGTTCGGCAAAACGTCTGCATCTAACACCTTTGTTATTGTTTTCTTCTGACCGGATGGGTTTGCGGTTCCTGTCAAAGCATCGTCAGTGTGTTATTGTACGTAGTTTTGCTGGGTGACACTGTACTCCACAATGACAGTGGGCGGTCGATTTTGCACCTATCGTCATTTCTGCTGTGAATGCTGTTACAGTAACTCTTGTACGTCACAAGAATGACGAGAAGTGCTAAAATCGATCACAGAGTTGTAACTGTCTATACTAAAACTGAAACACGCTCGAGACAGCAAAACGGTAGCAAGCAAATCTGTAACTCCACTGACGATGTTAAGAAACTAAACGCAAAACGGGTGCACTGACACTAAAATTGCTATTGAGCAGCTGTATGCAGGCGGTTTGACCAACCTCGTTACACTACTAACTCGTTTTTTCTTCTTTTGGTTGCTAGGAAATTTCGTCTCAAATATACCGATAAACAAACATCAAAAACAAATTGTTGGAAATCGCTATGTGGTGTCTACATAGTAACGATGTATATATTTTCGTAATATCGAGATGATTTCAGTGAAGGTCCTCCTTTGTTTGATAACACCGGTATGTTCGCGTGAATGTCGTACTATGTTAAGTACTGGTCACTTCCTGGCACACATGCCAGACTAAAATGTTCACAACTTATAACATATTTTAGTAAGGGCAAAAATCTCCCAGAATTTTTTTATAAATATCTAATGTCTACACTGCCAGCGATGTGTGTGCCCTATTTATCCTCTAAGCAGTGTAGCATACTCTTAGAAAACGTGATCGGCATTGAAGTTATTGTTTTCCTCGGTGGTTTATACAGAAGTAGCTGGAGATATGGTGATATACCGGTGGGATGATATCAGTATAGGACAGCAGCTCTGTGCCTGAGTCACTTAAGTAGCTTTCAGATAGCGTAACTGTACCCCAAATATGTCTCGGTTTACACGCCCTGCTGGTCTTTCTCGCAACTAAGGCGATAACGACACGTACATGTTTGTACGGCAGTCCAGGTCAAAAGTCAACATGTTTTGTCATTCTGGGTGAACACTGCACCCCAGAGTAAGCCGGTGGCTTGGAATGTTCATGTGCCATCCACTGTAGCCGGTTATATAGCCTATAAAGCATTAACGAATTTATAGTCTCATAAAGGCCATTAACTGCGGCTGAAGTATTGTTACTGTTTAGCTAGACTTAAATATAACAATTCAGAAAGTTTTCCGCCCTGCATAGTGGAGATGTTGTATGGGAATGTTATGCTTTCCGGTTGCACGAGAAGAAGTAAAACCTTACCCTTATACTCCCTCTAAAAATCTGTAGGAAATGTAGATCAGCTGCTTGGCTGAGTAGTGTTTAGTTTCTTGCCGTTAAGTACTGTTCGCCTTGGGACGTATGACATCTGTGCAGGAACGCCTTGCGGGCGAACAGCTTCAACAGGACACTTTCCACTTGGACCTGGTGAGCGTAGTGTAACAGACCAACTGCGTCCGCTTTGCCTTACAGAAAAAGACCACTGCTGTCAGTAACAGCAGCTCTAGTTGTGAAGTCTTTTGTTTAAAAAACACGACAGGATTCGACTTCCTAAAGGTCGATGATTGATCGTGTTCTTCAAACAGAAAATCTTACACCAGGAGCAGCGGCAATTATCTACAGCTGTGGTATTCACCGCTCTTCTCATGGAGAAATTAATAATTAAAAAAAGGTAAGAAGCTGTAACGAGCTCTATTTGTGACACTTTAGCCGTTTGCCGATTATCGCGATTAATTTGTAGGCACTAGACGGTGCAGAACAACTGGTGTCCAAAAATCTGAGCTAAATACGATTTTTAAATGCTACCGATCTTATCGAAATTGTTGCGAAGATAAAAAATTATTCGCTTTTTTGTGTCAATTTGAATTTCATTGCAGTTTTTGTTTCTCTTCATTTAATTTCGTAGACCTTTCAATATTTCCATTGTTGCAGCGGTGTTAGTGAGCTAAAAGAAGCCTGTCGAACCCAAATTATTTTTCCCCCTCTTTGTAATTTTAGCGCTCCACGCAGAATAGTTCAAAGGCATTTCTTAACAAGAAATTTAGTTTAGCGTTTCCTCTCCAACGTACACGCGTGAGTGACGTCTTACGGGTGTAGGACCTTGTGCTCCGCCTAATTTTAGAGACAATGGCTAGGAAACTGCGACCACGCTTGGAGATCTTAAGAGTGTCCGAAGTAGACGAGACGACTGAAATACAGTGTAAGACACCCTGAGTGTTTCCGCCGCTTGACAAAATAACTGTTCTTATTTAAAATGATAGCTAGATTCATTTGTTGTAAGTGTCTGAGGAATTTTAAAGAATCGTTCTATTTTTATTTTATGAACTTTGGCATCTACAGATTTTATCCATTTTTCCTAAAGAATACACTGAAGTAGTTTTACTATGCGTTGTCACGAATACCATGTATAACAGTCAGTAAAATTAATCAATGTCTCAAATACTTTGCTGGTAATGATTCCACGTGATGAGTTCCGCAGTTCAGTTGAGAAAAGTTCCCACACCGTGATTAGCGAGCTTGAAGCGGCTTGGGGACGAATCCAGAACTGTAGATCAGTAATCTACGCCCTGATATGACGTACAGCCTGCACCGTTGTGGCTCCGTATCTCACTCAGTCCTTTGGCTCGCAAGTATGCGACAAATAAAGTGCCCACAAACCTATTTTTAAAAAAACTCAGATTTGTCAGCTCTGGTTAACGGGACCGGTCGTAATCTGGTTCGCACGGCCGCTCAGCTTCTACGTCCTGGGATCCGCTCATACTTGTCCTAGCAATCAGTTGTAGTGCTCCCTTTTGGCTGTGTTTTCATTCAGTGGGCAGCACGCCTCAGAGTGTCGGCATCTCTTGTTTGGCCTTGCTTCTCCGACGCCTTACCGCACCCCCGCAGACTCGCCCGTCAAACGGAATCCGCCACTCCTTAATAAATACTTCCATTTCACTTGATTTGATACTCGTCTTGAATGAGCGAGTACAGCCGAGGGATACTTTCGGCCAAGTAACGATACAGAACTTTAAACTTGTTGGTGGGATAAGCAGTGAGACTTATTTGTGTCCTCTCGGCAGATACAGTATCTTAGCTAACAAGCCTATCCGTGTCGTCTCGTTACACAATCGAACATAGTGTCACGTGGCATTGAAATATCGCAAGGTAAAACTTTCCCCGGTTGGACTGTTATTCATTCGTGAAATAATTTTCTGGTAACCACATCGGAAATAACTGTAAAATATTAATTGTACAGCTCTACTAAAATACAGCATTTATCTAGTCCGCTAAGATCTTACAGAAGAAATCGAAATAATTCTGTCGTGCGAGTCTTATTTTCTGAAGCACAAAGTAATGTGTGACTCTTGTACATTTGTTGATTTGTTTCTATTGTACGTGTTTTAGAATTGGAATGTTACTTTTAAAACTATATTTCTTGTCTTATCTTGACAGCAGTCACTTTACATTTCCTGTTTGTAATACGGACCTAAAAACTATCTCTTTGAATTATCTCTTATATCGTACAACTTGTTTTGCATATCACTACTTTTTCCCCTTTATTTCTGTTCCTATTTATTTTCCACAAATTATTTTTTATTTCGAGCATAAATAGGGAAAGTGGTTTAACTTCACAAATTTATTGCAGATGTTCCTAAGTAAGTGGGGAAAACATAAACTCGAATCGTGGTCTTGAAACACTGTAACACTTTCCTTAGACATGTAAGTACTGGAAACGAAAACCACCTGAAACAGACAACTGTGGGATGACCTCTAGTTTAACATCGAATCCAATGCACAATCTTTCTGTCTTCAAGAAAGCTCTGCTAAGGGTGAAAAATCATTGAATTAGAAAATTTTAGTGCTTGCCTTTATTTATATTCTGAACAATTCTTGAGCATTTTTCTGACTGAACAGAATCAGATATAATCTTGTCACACTCTTCCTCTTGAATATCATCGTTTGTCAATATGGCTCAATACATCCGCTTTCTTTTTTTTTTTTTTTTTTTTACATTGCCTGTGTCTACACGTTTTGACATCTGTTTAACAGACAGAAAACGAAATCCAATTCTGTTTCTATTTTATTATATTTTTATTGCAGTCTAGGCGTACTTCATTTACGTTCATTTAAAACAAGACTTCTGCACTTTCATTAACCCGAACTGCCCATTTCACTTTTTCCCCACGTATCACCGCCATCACCACTATATACTCATGATCCGGAAGCAAATCTAATAAATTCTGCTGTCAAATCTAGCGCTGTTCCTCCACTCTTCTCCTGGGAATATTCACTTTTCGTGGAGCCGGTGCGAAATGAAAGCAGGTGGAATATTTTGGCTTATTAGAACGTGAAATACTTTGTTTGATCAGCAATGTCCATTTCGTTATTTTAAAGTTCCGTATGTTTTTAAATCATATGTTCCTTCGTTTTCACTATTAAAATGATAGCAGTTCTTCAGTTATTAAGCTGCAACAGTATGCTTTTATTGGGTCTCACTTTAATTACCGTCAGTGGTTAAACAATTACATAGATACAACAATTGCGCTGTGAGAACAGCCACTTCTGCTTGTTTAGAATTGCAGTGGCAGGAAGCTAATGGAAATTTTTATCAGTGAACTGCTCATGGCAGTTTCCAGGTGTTGTCTGAAGCGTTTATTTATTTATTTATTTTTCGCACTGAGTCCCCTGGTTCTTCAGAATACCTCGAGACATGCGGCTAAATAGCTGTTCTTTATAAGACGCGATAGGTATGATGAGTGATATTTCTGTTAAGCAGACTCACGGAGCAATGCGAGCCGTAGAAGTCGCATGCGTGATACATTCTAACGTAACCTATTTTATTCTCAAAATGTTACAGCCAAACCTGTCGTGCTACCTGTCACAAGCTAAACCAATGATATTCTGTTTTTGCATTCTGGACGGATTCCTGGTCTATTAGAGGTATTTGGTAGATCACAGTATCTTTCTAGTGTATTACGTTATCAAATTAAGGCTGAATTTCTTTATAAGGCATGTACCAGCAAATTACATGTCAGTACGTCACGTAGGTTCACTGAACTATTTAGAAATCGAAGAAAGTTGAACGTTCTTTTACTGCTGTAAAGTATTACTCGGAATCAGCCATGAGCTTTTATATGTGCACACTTGGCTCATGCTTCTACTTTTATTTCCAATTTTTATATCTCTAACATTTATTTTGCAAAAAACCTTTTACTTATTGACACGAACCTGGTGCTCTTCGGAATTTGAGGTAGTCAGGTTATAGCGGTGTTAACAGATTTCTATTTCCATATACTGCTTTTTCAGTGTTTGTGGTGATATGTATGTATTTTCCAATAATACGCAGCAGAGAGTTACATTAAACGTATTTTTTGCGAGGGTGACAAATCCCACCCTATAAAAAATAAATGGAACCTCCGTTTACTGAGTGCAAGACTACTTCGTTCAGACGGAGTAGGTTCAGGGAAACCAAAAATATTGGGAAATATCATCGTTACATACTTATTACACCATTTGTGTTTCAGCATCCATACTTATTAATATGAAAAAATACATAACATAGTGGTAATTTGTATTCTGTAGACCAAAAAAGACATCTTTACAGACCGAGTGAGGTGGCGCAGTGGTTAGCACACTGGACTCGCATTCGGGAGGACGACGGTTCAATCCCGTCCCTGGCCATCCTGATTTAGGTTTTCCGTGATTTCCCTAAATCGTTTCAGGCAAATGCCGGGATGGTTCCTTTGAAAGGGCACGGCCGATTTCCTTCCCAATCCTTCCATAACCCGAGCTTGCGCTCCGTCTCTAATGACCTCGTTGTCGACGGGACGTTAAACACTAACCACCACCACATCTTTACAGTTAAAATTTAAATTTATCGTTGTTATAAGTATTCGTTCTGGTCTGCGACTGACTAACGAAATTCTTTTAAAATGCATTTCCTGCTCCAGTCTCTCTTTATTACTAAAAAGCTTTATTACGACACCTTTCGGGAGCATTGCAAATTTTGGAAATTATAAATAAATCGGTAAAAGTTCACTGTTAACGTTAACACAGACCCAAACATACATTTTCAGAGTTGGATATACATTTGTGAATACAGGTATTTACTGTCAAGATAGTGAACTATTATCCAACCATCAAAGATGATTTTTAGAAAGTCACTTCCGATGATTCTGAACCTTCGTCATGACAAAAGTAAATTATATTATTTTGACACTAAATAAATGAACAACTTCCACTCATTATTATTTGCATTTTGGATTGATTTCAGAGAAAATTGCTCTAACTTCATGTGATTGGCATCAGTTTCCTGTTTTTCTAATTTCATTAATTCCCTCTAAAAAGCCATAATATATATACTGGAGCTTTTCCATCGTAAGAAAGCTAACTGAAGAGAACTTTTATAATATCTTCAGGACTATTTAGAGGGTACGCTCCATCTTCAGGTACCAATGGATCCTTTGCATATCTACGTTGGTGTGGTTGTATCAAGAATAATTTAATAGAGTTCAAAAGGGTTCAGAAATGGCTCTAAGCACTACGGTACTTAACATCTGATGTCATAAATCCCCTAGACTTAGAACTACTTAAACCTAACTAACCTAATGACATCACACACATCCATGCCCGAGGCAGGATTTGAACTTGCGACTGTAGCAGCAGCGCGGTTCCGGACTGAAGCGCCTAGAACCGCTCGGTCACAGCGGCCGGCTAATAGAGTTCATGTGCATAATGTGTAGTCAACATCGTGTACGTACTTACTTAATTTGCACCAAACTAGAGCGTCATTAATTTTTATTTATTCGTTTTCATTGCGAGCTGTTCCTTAATAGCTACACTACATGACATGACGCGTCAAATTACAGCAACGTACAACTTAAGTCTGTGCAACAGTTGCTACACCTTGCTACTTAAATGCGCGGGTCATATGGAAGAGATTTTAGCTTCGAAACGCACTGTGCCAAATAAATATTGTGAATACAGCATAACAATCGACTATAATACAGTCAAATTACGAGTATGTGCTGTTGAAAACTGAGGTAGTCAGGCAAGAGAATCTAGAGCCACGCCCTCGACGACGCAGTAATTGACTCGTAATCTCATCGCAATATTTGCGTAAGATGAAATAGTGACGAAAAATAGTGGCCTCTAGGTTTCTAATGAGACCGCAGTGATGTTACGTAACAGCTGACACACCGCGTTATCTATAGAGAATGTCAACAGCTTGCGATTCGAAGACTTCAGCAAATTTGCTGCACGACTTCTGTGTGACGTATAAGTTTGTTCTTTCTGCTCCCGCGCTCAGTTTGTTTCATGTTCTTCCAACGATTATTTGCAAAGTTTGCCATGTTCCCAGATGGAGTGGATATGCTCCTTGTTTCGGTGTTCCCCGCCGAGCTGTTATCTGCGCAGTAGACATCCGAGCGGCTACGCGACTTCCCTGACACTGTATGCTACCGTTCCCATACGTCTATCCCGGAAGGACTCCGAAGTCGGAAAGCAACGCGTAGCGCGCCGAAAGACCGGACTAGGTGAAACGAATTCCCAGTAATCTCCACACTCTGCTCCAGCTGACTTGACTGAAGGATGTGAGATAAGCGTAATCTTAGGCTGTCACTGCCGAAATAACACATATTTTCGTATCACCGCAAGCTTCTATAGATAACGAGACGAACTAGTGTCTGGTATGTGGTTTCCTTAAGAAACGCACCGTATTTTTCTAGAACTGTTAACACAAATCTAAGTCTTCCATTTGCCTTCTCTACTACTGATTTCACGAAGGTGCTCAAATTTTAGGAATCCAATCTCCCATTTGAAGATAGCGTCCACACGTTGGCTGTACAAGGTATTTCATCTATTTTTTTTAAATAAGATTAGTAATCAGTATCACCCCGATATTGACAGTAAGACAAGGGTGTCCAACCCGCGGGCCTCATGCCGCCGAATGCGGCCCAAGAAGTGAGAAACTATCACACGATCCGTTAAAAAAAAAAAAAAAAAAAAAAAAAAAATCTGTGAAATTCCGTTTATGTTAAGTTATGATAAATTGAAAGTATTCGGTTTGAAAAGCACGGAACACGATATCTTTCTCTCATTGGTCCATCCATACCTAGCTCTCCAATTTATTTTTTTCAGTGGTTATAGTTAGTGTTTAGTAGATTATGCGAGGCTCAAAAATACTCGCTTTCGTAAGCTGAAAGGTTCGATATCACTGCTCTGAGATATGAAACCATTGTTGAAAAAAGAAATGTGAAAGAGAAACTCGTACAAGATCTCTTCGAAAGCACAATCTCGGTATTCCTCAGAGAACACTGAAAATTTAATTTTAGGTGACTGAATGGGGACCTGAAGGCGGTTTTCGCGGATACGAATAAATTGTCGTAAGCCCATGTTCAAAATATGTACTGAAGCTGTGTACTGAGGAATAGACGTCCGATGGTGCAACGCATCACATTAATTTTGACAATTTCCGTGAGAGAATAATGAAACTCGTTCTGGAGTTGCAATTTCTTACGCAGTTCAAATATACAAAGTAAGAGGATCAGTAGGCTGAAACTGCTGTCTTTGTTTCTCTCTGCTTGTCTTTCGAGTGATTCTCTTTGAAGTGATTTCTCTTCTGCAGCCTAAATTACATTTCGCAAAGTCAGTTGCCTCGGAACTCCACAGCCAGAATATGTTACCACTAAGCACGGTGAGTGCCTGTTTTCTTCAGTTCCTCGTAGATACACCCCTTAAGCGGTGATGAGGTCTCCCAGTTGGATTTGTGCTCTCAAGAAAGTCGTGGCCTCAGGTAGTCTCAGATGATCCTTTTGTCTCATATGGTCCAGCCCATAAAACAGTCGGTGACTGAGCAAACTATACGTACCAGTGATACATATTCACTGTATAACATCAATGTTTGTATTTTTATGGCTTCAACAAATCTGGAAGATCATCCAGAAAGAGCGGGGACAAAGCTGTTCTACCACCGCTCTTATCTAGGAAGGGCAGTCCGAGCGCCGCTGAGAGGTAGAGTACAGCTGGCTACTGGTAGCTGCTTTATATGGCACTTAAACTAGACACTGGGCACAGAATTTACACATGAGGTGTATTAACCAGCTGATAGTTAGTTAAATGTCCAAATGCTCGTGGTTCGAATACTTAACTATATTACGAAACTGCTGTCCCGAAGCTTGGTACCAGTTAGTGGTTGCGTATCTAATGACTTCCAGACTCAATAAAAATTTAATTTTCAGTATTTCGAGTGGTTATTGCCCAATTTAAAGATTTTAAAAGCCACCCATTAAAAGGTATAGTCTCACGTTAAAAGTTTAACACAACGGGGGCAAGTATTATTGATGGAAACTGTGTGTTGGTCTTAAGGCGGCGGAACTGACGGCGTGCAAAAAGCCAGATTTTATTCATCCAGTATTTGAGAATGAGAGTGCTTACCGACTTACAACAAAATTTACACATAATTTCAAACCTTTAAGAACCTTTTTCTAGCTGAGACTCCCACAAGCTAATGAAAGTAATAAAGATCTTTGTTTACTACATTCTCGCTGTTCATGCATCCATACTTCAGCATCAGGAATGACGTTTTGATTTCTTACTTCCTTACAAACGAGTCTATTCACAACGCAGTTTGCTGACAGTATTCGCATATATCGCTGAATGTACCTGAAAAATTATATCATTATACGACATATAGCACAGGAGATATAACGTCATAAACATTGAAGTGCGTGAAAAACTCGCTTCTGCTTGAAATGGAGCGCAAATTACCCTGACTGTACTATCTAGTGTTTCATAATGAGAGCACTTAGCAACGTCCAACAAAATTCATGTATAATTTCAAACATTTTCTCGCTTACACATTTGCGTGCAAATATTTAACACATTAATTGATTTGTAGAGTACGAGGGTCGATCAGTAACTAATGCCTCACATTTTTGCTCTCAGAACATATTTATTGTTAAGAGTTAGAATCTGGTGACAATATACATCTACATGTCTCGTCCATGTCCTATTTTTCAACTTAGTCTCCATCACGGTCTATGGCCGTACGCCAACGTTGTGGAAGAGCATATATTCCCTGCTGGTAAAACCTCTTGTCCTGTAGGCATAGCCATGTTTTCGCTGCAAGACTGACACTCTTGTCGTCTTCAAAGTGCGTTCCCTGTGGAGAATCTTTAAGCGGCCCAAAGAGATGGAAGTCCGCGGGTGCCAGGTCTGGACAGTATGCTGTCTGTGACAAGACGTCCCGAGCCTGGCTGATCATGGAGCTCAGTTTCTGTGTTTCCTGAGGCTGTAATATTCTTTACCTATCTTCAAACTGTACTCCTATCAACTGCAGAATCGCCATACACTGCACACAAACATGTATGGATGTTCACCACGGTTTCTTTTTCTGCACACAAGAATTCAATAACAGCACGCTGCTTGTAGTGTGAGTCGTACGTAGACGCCACTTTGACGCTTTATTGTGGCTCTGCCATCTGCCAGAACGGTTCGAAACTTCACCGGCGTACAGAAAATACATCAAAAGTAAAGCACCAACAACGTTAAAATGGTTCAAATGGCTCTGAGCACTATGGGACTTAACTTCTGAGGTCATTAGTCCCCTAGAACTACTTAAACCTAACTAACCTAAGGACATCACACACATCCAAGCCCAAGGCAGGATTCGAACCTGCGACCGTAGCGGTCGCGCGGTTCCAGACTGTAGCGCCTAGAACCGCTCGGCCACTCCCACCAACAAGGACGTTTGTCTATGTATATTAATGGCTTTTTAAAAAAATGTGGGTCATTACTTATTGAACGGCCCACTTAATTAGACGTTTGATGCTGTGGAGTCTGAGTCCTTAGAGAATCGGGAGTTTGCTATTGCTACCTGAAGCAATATCTTTTGAGGCATCTCTTGTACTTCCTAGGCTCCTTTCTGCTGAACATATGCATTCACTGGACGATTCGCAATCACGTAGTGCCAGTGTCATTTACTATTCTGAAACTGTTTAGTTACGAAAAGGCAATGGCAAGTCGTCTCCTGTAGGGTCCTTCCAAAAACTCGACAAGGCTAGAGTTATAACTACGCTGCCGGAACGATCCTCGAATCTCAGTACACAGAGACTGTTTCCGTCGTACGGTGGACTCCTCAGCAAAGGAAAGGCACGGTCGGATTGGGGATCGAAACCGGTTCTATCGAAAGAGTTGTCGGCACGTTGGACGCTGCAGGAAAATATCTGCGAGTGCATTTGTACGACTTGGCGGTAGCATGGTGAGCAGAGTGTTGGTGACTTAAGTGTGCGGCCCGACACGTTCGCACAGTGCTACTGGCATCGCCGACTCAGGGAGTGGCCGACACCGCTGCGATTTATTGGCGCCACGAGGAATTGGCGTGGGCTCGCGGGAAACACTTCTCGCCTATCTCGTATACTTGACGGACAGTCCTAGAGACAAGGCGCCACGCAGAGACACACACATCCTGTCTACTTTGCTGCGGCCGCCTCGAGAGGCTCAATAAAACCAGGTAGCCAAATACATAAAAAATTGGTTTCCTCGAAATTATGTGGCTCTAATAGTGATGGCTCACGTTACAGAGGTGGACACTGGGAAGCGAAGGTGCTGACAGCCGAATAATTCTCAGACTTAACCTTACTGCGCGAGATCCAGTACAATAGTAACAATGACGAAGCGTTATAACTTTCGCAGCAAAACAATAATAATAATAAAACTATTTCTGAGTACACTGTTCGCTGTTCGGGGCCGGCCGTTGTGGGGGAGTGGTTCGGTCTGGAACCGCGCGACCGCTACGGTCGCAGGTTCGAATCCTGCCTCGAGCATGTATGTGTCTGATGTTCTTAGGTTAGTTAGGTTTAAGTAGTTCTAAGTTCTAGGGAACTGATGACCTCCGATGTTAAGTCCCATAGTGCTCACAGCCATTTGAATCATTTGAACACTGTTCGTGTCTGCGCAGTAGATTTTTCGTGAAAACGTCGAGCTAAAATTGTAACTAGTGTTTCGTATTAACTATCTAGCTCTTTAATACAATGAGTACGCAGAGTAGTATATTGGTTACAGAATAGGTAAGTCACAAGTTACTACTGTTGCTGGCAGCGTATGCCCGATGGGCCAGCTACGTAGTCGCTTTGCACCGTTTCTTCATTTCCTTTTCGACGCTGCCGTAGCTCTCACATTCGCTTGCCTCAGGGCTTTTTAGGCTTTTTGGAATCCTTTCGACGCGCTCTCTCCTCTGACTTGCGTTTTCTATCATTCCGAGCGTATTTACGAGTCAAATGAGACGCCATCTTTCATTACTTTGTAAATTTCAAGTTAGTAGCGATTTTCATTTATATTCAGGCGAATATTTTTAGTGTCTTACTGTGGGTCATAGAAGTGCTCCGTAAGCTTTGCACAACGACACCCGAATTAATGTACAAGCTAAACGCATTTCCACTCTCCACCAATTTATATCTTTAAACAAAGCTAATTCCCAACGTCACTCGCATGTGCCTTTAATGGTACGATGACATCACAGGCAAAACAAATACTGCATGAGAAAGGCATACAAAAAAAAAAAAAATGGCTCTGAGCACTATGGGACTTAACATCTGAGGTCATCAGTCCCCTAGAAGTTAGAACTACTTAAACCTAACTAACCTAAGGACATCACACACATCCATGCCTGAGGCAGGATTCGAACCTGCGACCGTAGCGGTCGCGCGGTTCCAGACTGAAGCGCCTAGAACCGCTCGGCCACACCGGCCGGCTAAACGCATACAGAAATGACCATTGTTTACTCATTATTGCATTATTAGTGTCGTAACTATTAGCGATAGTGTAGTATGTCACACAAGAAAGATCTACCGACGAGCGAATAGACGTTTTCATGTCAAAAAATAAAAATGTAGAAAAACGGCACTCGATAACACTCCAGTCGCTGTACCACTGCTAAAGGTTGACTCAAGAGCTTTGCTTTGAATTCATTGGACTGAATATGTCACATAGATAATCATTTTGTCTCAAGCAGTTCGTGTTACAAGACGCGGCGTTTGGGAGGTACGTACCCGGTCGGAAGCGCTCAGGAAGAATAGATGTAGTCTTTCCCAAGACTCAGTCAGTATACTCCCACCTTACTTACGTTGTATACGATAAATCTGGTGACTCAGATTTAGTACCAAAGTACTGTGTTGTGGAATTAAGGATCCTTTCTTCTCGTACAATTGGTACCGTTCCATCTCGAAGCTTTAGTTTGGTGCGATAACAGCATCTGTTTAATGTGATGAGTTTCTAGTATTGACGATGATGGGACAGAGAGAAGGGAGAGGGAAATCCTTGTATATCCTGACGAAAATATCGAGCAGTAGTCGAACTTGACGTTCTCAATCGATGGACGGACAAACAGTGTTATGTGATTTTACTCTATGAAACGCTTTACTGATGTTAGCGATTGAATCCTGGACGTTGACGTACAGAAATTCTAGGCAACCACATTTTATCCCCTTGGAAGCCAAAAATTCTCTGGATATTTCTTCCACTATCAGGACTAATTAAATAACTGGCATTAGTAACGTCGGCTTAAGGGGAGATGTTTCTTCTGTAATGTTCATGATGTACTTGACGAGTCATACACTCAATTACAATAAACGTAATATCTCTTCAAGAAATGACTCTTACTGAGCAACCAAGATCCTTCTAGGACCAATTTCCAGACCGCGTTTGTAAGAACGGTATCGTATACAGTGGAAAATTCACTTGAGACGTACTGTTCTGTCTCCACCCCTTTTAAAAACTGAATACAACGGATTGCTCGGCTATTCATTACATTTTAGTAAAATCAGCGTACTCCTCAAAGTTTGGAAGGACTCCCACAGCCACTGCTATGACGGGACACTGAACGTAGTGAGATTCGCAGTTGGAATATCTCCCGCAAACGGTCCGCAAGACTAGTTTGAGCCTGAAGACGCAATTTCTGTCATTTCGTTGTACCAAGTTAAAGCCGTCTTCTGTTCGCCTTTGAGTAATTTTATTAAACGTCATGTCAGTCATCGTGTGTCGTCTGACACAAGTAATCCTTGGTCGAACCTCGCGAACGTAAATAAGTATGTCAGAAGTGTAGTGGCAGTGTACACCTCTGTCTTAATCTAATATGGACTAAGATATCTTGTAACATGTGCTCCGTATGTTCAGAGCGACACATCAGAAGATGGGTGTGTTTTCACAAAAGACAGGTTACCACCCGATAAAAATGGCATGTAAAAAGAGGTCCTCACTCACCTTGTACGTTACCTTCATTTCAAAATATTAATATCATTTTGAATAAAGTTAGAAAAATTGAAGGCACACGTCGTCTTGTGGACACATAGCTATAAGCGTTTTGTAATCCAAGGTTTGTGCAGGATTTACTTTACACACTGACATTTCGAAAAGACAATCATAAAATAGGAGTTATTGAAAAAGTTCATTCCAAAGAAATGTTATTTTCTATTATAATCATTATGATTGCGAAAAGTTAGGCTTACTGGCAGCCTGTGAAAGTTGAAGTAATAGATTCTTACTTGTGCTTCTCGCGTCACGCAGTTTTCCGCAGTTGCAAATACTAAAAGTAATAGATTCTTCCCATGGTCCTTGCGTTACCTGTTTTACTGCAAGTGCAATGCCAATCGCCAGGATAAGAATGTGACAAGCCCGTGTTTTTTGCATACTACAAGACGTGCCACTCTAAAATTAAAAAGGTACAGCGAGCTAACAAAAAAAGTAAATTGCTCTTTCTGTTTTTTCATATCTGTTTTTAGTCAAAATCTGCACATATCAGTTTTCTAGCGCTATCCTAGATTTGCGGTCCCTCATTTCTGCAGCCGCTGACGTATCATAAACGTTCCGAACGTTAATAAACAGAGACTGAAAGAGACGGTGCAAGGAATTACTTAATTCTATACGTGCCTTTGTACTATGAAGTAAATTGTGAACGTATTGGTTTCCGTTGAACGAACTGGTATTGGTTACTGCAAATATGACGCTCTCTACATAAGGAGCTTGAATTGCACAAACCAACGAGGGATCATTTAAATAATCAAATAATCAGTGTGCTACATTTACTAATAAAATAACTTTGCAGGTTCCACTCACTTACACTAAATTCAGTTAAGTTGTTTGGTTACTAAGGACTTCAATGGCAACAGCATGACAATCTCTAGCCTTCCTTTTTTCATGATACTCGATCTGCTTCTGAGGTTGACAGGATGGGTTAGCGCTTCTTTAAATGACAGAACACAGTTTTTTAACTACTGAATGCATTTCAGGATTAAAAAACACGACAAAGTCAACCTGCGAAAGTAATCGAAAGGTGGCTGTCTCTTTTCAGGATAGTTCAGCGGGCATCATAAATTTAAGATGAAAACTGTGATTCTGCCGAGTTTATTCCATTACTGTGATTTTCACAAAGAATTAATGTATTTCATGTTTCACCTTCAGAGAAGTAATTTTCTGTATGATTATAATCGTTTTTCTATCGCAGACTTTTGACTAAAGACCTCCAGTGAAGTTGCACAGCATTACAGGAACGCTGTTGTGAAATATTGCCTAATACCTTAACGTTACCCATTAGATGAAATTTGTTTCTTCTGTATGAAACCGTTTTCTTAGAATCGTCGCTGCACTTAGGCCGAGCAGTATATGTGTCCTATTTTTGTCCGTAGCGGCGTGGTACTATACATGCAAATTACTCATAAATAAGAACGCAACTCCAAAGCCATCAAGATCTTTGTGAACCAAAAATTGTTATCTTAAAGAGTAAATTGCAATCGACGAATAAACGTTTTCTTCTGTAGCAAAAAAGTAGGAATAGTTTATGTAAATTGAGAAATTTCAAGGCCCAAGTTGAGTCTATATTCCGGATCAAACAACATTAAATAAAAATAATGTATGATCTGAACAGATAGTACTCATATGGTGTATCTCCCCATCACGCACCAATAGCGTGATTTCTCCAGTGTGCAAGTACATAGAGGAACGTGTTGAAAATATACACATCGGATAACAAGTTTGAGATAACATTTTACTTTGCATGGCGGGCGAGTGTCTTTGGCATCTCTCTTTGCCTTTTCTGAAAACACCATCAAATCATATTCGTGCTATAACATTTCCTCTTCCTGTCGTTCCACTATGTGACGATTACTGCTGTGGTACAGGGTTTTAGTTCTGACTTCGTACCAAGAAAAGATTTATTTAAATTTTTAGTCCCATAGTTGTTTGTTGGCGGGCATATCTAACAGACTAAAGGTTAATTAATTATCTAGAGGCTAGACACCGAGGTTGCAACGATAACGTAGGCAGGAGACACCTAATGAATGAGTAAATAATTATTTAATAGATTCAAAATCTGATTTCCTGCACTACCGATTTTGTTCTGGAGTCGTCATTGAAAACATACAATTCCTCATTAGGAGTTCCACAAATTTTATTTAAAACCCAACGAAAAATATTAATCTTTTATTCTATTTTCTGAGATTTCCAAAAATAAGCATTTAAAATATATATATTACAAGATAAATTGCTATATTCCCACTTATAACTGCAGAATCAAATAGTCCTCCAGCTTCTTGTAGTGTTCTTATACTCAGCTGATCTTGCTATATTTCTCTGCGCTGAGCATTAGTTTATACAGAGATGAGGGTATAATTGTTTGCAATTCGTCAAAGACGATTTTCCGTCATAACTAACAATTACGGCACCAAATCCTAAGGCCTACTTTTATTGTTGCCTGTAGAGGCTTCGGACTGTTCACAGCCAACGTTTACTCTCTGTGGCTTGTCAACGAAGAATGCACGACACCAGAAATTAGATGGCGTGTGTATTGAGGAATTACTTCACGTTTTCTAGCACTTGTAAGAACAGTTACTGGGATCGATCTTACCGGTACGGGGTAGCGAAGAATTATGCAGAAACACAACCGCTTGGATGGTCTAACATTTAAAGATGGAAGCGATTGGTTGAATACAGAAGCTGATACTCTTCTGACTTTTCCTTAGTGTTATCGTGATTAAATCAATCATTTGTGAGTTTGTAGTCATAATCCAGGTTTATTTCTTGGTGTTACTGATTATAAAAAGAAATTAAGTAAGCGTCGACTCATTTTCGTGGCAGTAAATGCTTATGAGTTTATCAACACTTCACATTTGTGGTTACCTAAGTATTGAACTCGTATTTTTTTCTAGATAATGGTGGCTTAAATAATCACATGATCCGGTGTGATGTGAATACTTTTGGCGCAGTTACAATTATGTGGTCATTAATGACCCATTTGCTGTACATCTTCAGCACAAACCATCAATAGAATGGTATTACCATGCCATTATTTATTTATAATCTATGTTAGAGCATATGGATAAATATTCATCAGATAGCTGTACGAGCTCCATTGGAGAAGTCAGTGAAAGTAACGGATTGAATTTAGGTATTTCGAGCTTTTCTGACTCACGTTGAGTTCCGAAATCGTTGACTGTATAAGAATTCTAATACTTGTTTGTTTAACAGCCTGAATCGCATTGTTGTAATCCTGCGGTGACATTCGAAACTCCATGGTACGCGGAACTGTGTTGATGCTCTTGGTCAAAGATAAATGTTTCTCCTTCTGAGCAAATGCCACGCGTCGTAATAATAGAAATGCCAAGTGAGTATTCTTAAAGAATGTAAGCTCTTCACTACAGTTTATAATACGATTGACCTGCAATGCGGCGGCATTTTGCTACCTGTGTCTAAACATACATACGGCCTTGACATTTCAGCGAGCTTACACACCGCCGGCCTGTATCAGCCAGTCTTGCCAACATACACACTAACGCGCGTATTATGTGTTGCTTAGTAGAACCTCTGATTTATTTTCTTTCTCGTAACGCATCTTCTTTCTTAATTTATACAAGCCATTTATGACTGCACATAACTCATAATGAAACATTCACTTATCATTTTTTTTCGTCCTGTCGTTTATTGAAACCGCCGAGTAACGTAACAAGCATTTACGGAATATCGTGTATCGTTGTATCCCCGTAGGATTACAAGTGTGCACAAAATGAAATTTGTACAACAGGAAAAACAATCAAATATATGTGGATATTGTGTCACCATAGACACAAACAGTTAATGAAGCTCTTTTGTGTTTAAGAAACCAGACATTATCTCAAAATGGCCCAGCGTTATGTTTTCAGTTGCTTCGTTTAATGAAAATCAGAAATCACGTGTTGTCCGAGATATAACTGGCCAATAATTTTCGTACAAAACACCACTCTTAAAAGTAGGTGTTTAATATACAAATAAGTATTTTCTAACGTAAAATCGCACATGTTCTGTGAGTTCACATACCCAAATTTTCTCAGTTAGGCCTTACCTGAAGAAATGAAAATCTGTAGGAATACTGGAATGGAATAAAGAACGATATGTCCCGATATCAGTTAGTTCATAAGCAACCGGTAGAACTCAACACACGAAAGCTAGTCTGTTAGCTTCATCTCACGCACAGCAGCAAATTTGTGAGGGTAAAGATGCAGGTCCTTTTGACAATGTTCAGGCACGACAATCGTTCTTTTCCGATCTGCGCAACCGAGCTGTGTTTAGATTTGGCGGACTTAACTTCACTTGCGCACTGTTTTGTAGCGTTCGGACTCATTTGAGCTGTTCTAATGATCTCTTTGTTGTCTCGATTACATTCCCACGTAATGCTGGAAAATTTTTGAGCCAGTTTTATTTTTTCTGGCTTGTATATTAACTGTAGCATTTCTCTCAAAACTTCCGTAGCCGTTCATTTGAAACATACTCGATAGCACCCAGATCCCCTTTCGTATCGTTGTTTTATTCTCTGTTGGTATTCGAATGAAACACAGGGTTAGTTGGACGAAGATGGTTGGAGGACTCCACTGTAGCCTTATTAAAGGGACCATCCTAACTTTTGGCTGTATTGATGTAAGGAAACGGAAAATCTAAAGCACGCACTCTCGATTGAGATTTCTATATGACTCAGAAAAATACAAATACAGGGACCTAACAGCTGCATTGTATCCCGCGAAACGACTTCGTCTGATTTCTACAGTCGTGAAGGTAATTTAAAGAGGAAGACGTTACTTTTCATACCGTTTTATCTAATAATCTATCTCCTGTGATGTGTACGACTAGAGATCATTGTTAGAATACACAAATCATATGGTTCCCGTAAATAAAAAAGGAGAAGTTATTATTCTATGCACCATCCGAATTCTAGGTGAAAGCAATAAGAGTGAACGAAGCACTTTTACGAAAGTGAATGGAAGGTGAAATATTTCCTGTTAAAGCGATGGGTGAGCAAATTTCACGTATTGTGTCTAAAATTCTCGCAGTAGACGTTAACAGATTCCGTTACTTTATACAGTACGATCTCGTACAATATTATTGCGTACCGTTGCGATAACGTAGGTGCTTCTTTTGGCAAAGAGTCGGAATAGGGGTGGTAGTAGGTTTTATTCTTAAAGGTGGCAGCTGTGTTACTGACCATATACCGATCATTACGAGTGGTAGTGCTCTGAACGGTAAATAAGGAAGGGAGATTGGTGTTAAACGTTCCACCGATGACGGTGTCAACACAAACTCTGATCGGAAAGGAGGGGAAGGAAATCGGCCGTGCACTTCCAAGGGAACCATCCTGGCACTCACCTTAAACGCTTTAGAGAAAGATAGATAAAAAGCACATCCTCTCATTCACCAGGCTGATTGAGCCGTTTCAAGAATTCCACCTGTGTCACAGCCAAAATTTTACTTCATACACCTCATGTTTTTCTTTGTCCAGTTCGTCAAAAATTGCAGACTTTTGTGTTTGTGGCTGCCCTTAAAAGTAACTTCACTTTTAAATGAACAGAACCGTCTCAGTCATCTAACGGTATGTCCTCTAGAGGAACGCATTCACACCGATTTATTTTTCTAAGCTACTACTGAGATGCACGTGACGTATAATCGATAACTAGAATACCACGAACGAAAACCATCAGTCGTTTCTGTAACTTATTTGGTGTATTACTTTTCATTTTTTAGTCAGCAGCTACCGCACCAGATAGTACTGTTTCCTGATACCGACCTTGGACTTTAACGTCTCCAAACCAATTACAATCTTATGTTTTATCTTTACATTACCCAATAATATAATTGTTTCTCGGAAAGAAATTAAATTAAATATAATGTAAACTAACCACTTTAGCATATCAGACATTTAAAATACGCTACACTGAAGGGTAAAATACAATCATGTAACAATAATTGTTTTTGTCTGAATCAGTACAGCGATCCACTTAGCAAACATTCATACTCTTTCAAATCAATGATTCGTCTATTTTTGACATGGAACATCACCGCCCCTCGCCTGCCACCTTTGTCACAGCTCCAGCGTTTCTTTCTTTCAGTAGATACACGCCTACTGTTGGCAAATTATTCTGTGTTTTACAGCATCTGTTCCAGTTCCTTCCGATGCACGGTATTTAAGATTTCGTAGCCCGTTGGCATACTGGTGAGGTCAGATAAACGTTAGTATTCGCCGTCACATCAACCCATATAAGTGGCGCATTTGTCGATAGTTAGTGTTTTTAAATCTCATACAAGCCATAAATTAGTTCCTGTGACAGCCGGGTGCTGGAATATATCGTATCTGCTACCCATCTCCGATGTTACAGCACTGAGTTGTAAGTAGCTCACTTATCGACACGTACTGAATCTACAAGCCTGTATTTGCTTCCTTTGATAAAGGCCATATTGTCACAATAGTCATGTGGTCGCTACGGAAGAGTAGATACTTTCTCCAAATGAGAGCTTGAGAATTGCCACTAAACTCTTTTTAACGTACGCTACGTGATGCTTACAATATAACTGGTGTTGTCCTTCACTTCTATCGCTTTAGTATCATTAACGATGTTTCGTTCAAACGTTATGACGTTGACGTATAAGTTTTTGGTCATTTTAATGTTGTGGAATTATTTACTGAGGCGAGGTCGTCGCTAAACGCACATTCCGTTACCCAGCAGAGTGCAAGATTAATAAGTTTACCGTTTCCAGACGCCGTGTAAGTCAGTGAGGTATGTATCGCGGTCTTCTCTCTTGCTCTCCTTTAACTGAAATGAATAAGAACTCAGTGCATAACTTAGAAAACTAATTAATATTGTTGGCTGCTGTTTATTGTACTCTTTACTTAATCGACGCGATAATGATCTGGTAACAGTCGGAATCCCAAAGCCCTGGATACAGTGAAAACGCCAGCTAGCTAAACCGAAAGGATCAGCAAATCGATTTTTTTCACGGCTTGTGAAACAAGGCAACAAACGTTTGTTTCTTTTCGCCCTGACTTGGAACCACAAACTTGGGCTAGCAGCTGCCGTTGTTCTTCAGGGGACTCGCGGAAACCAATTCACAAGATATATCGCCTTATTGATCAGATATTGCGATAAGCGTGTCGTAGTTTCTATTGTAAATCCTGCCTGTTTCATTAGTGAACCCATTAACATGGAAGTTGAGATTGGAAGCCATTTAGGGGCGCTGGAAATAATACACCAACAGCTTTATGGTTCTTGCCGAAATAACTTTTGTACAATCTTCCTTAACTCGACAGTTGTCACTGTAGCAAGGAGAAAGCTCGCGCTGTCTGACTTGTTTGTGTGCGCATAAAGTTTTGTCTCCTGCAAGAGTAACACTCTTTTCCTCAAACGTTGTCGCACTGCAGTGTGCTAGTTCATTTAAAAAAATAAATGTCTGTGGAACAGCACGCTACGTAACGCGCAAGTTCCAAACAATTAGTTTCTTTTTCGTACGCTGCCAAGGACTCTCTACGGTGAAGACACAATAATTTTACAAAACAATAGTTTCTGCGCAAGAAAATAACATCGAATTGATATGAATTTTTCATTCATACAGTGATGTACATATGAAAGTACAGAGGAAGGAGGGCAACGGCTAAACACCAGATCCACCTTCACGAGGAGCATGGTGTAAATTCCGTTTCACCGCACATAGTTAGGTTTTCTAAGGTATTCCCAAATGGAATTCCTGTATTGTTCCCGTGGAAATGGACATGGCTGTTTTATTTCCCTGTTCCTATACAAGGCGACCTAATGCACGTTCTGAAATTATTGCGTCCTTGACAGAGCTACGAACTTCTTTTTTTTTCCTTTTTATTTTCAAAGGTTTTGCAATATCAATTAGATGGAAAATTTCCCGCCGTTACACGTAAACATTTCAATTTACTCTGCTTGTCACCATGCCACTAGAAATGTTCTGGACAAAATAACTATGCGTTTTTCTTGGCAGGGCAGAGCTTACAGCTTAGATTTGTTCTACGCAAATTAGCTCTAGTTTAAAGACGAAACTGTCGTCGTGGTGAACATCATTGCAAGCCAACTTCATTGCCGAGCAACATACAGAAATGGCAAAACATAGCTAAATATTCAGAAAAAAGATCACGTCTTCAGTAAATCAGCGCTGATAAATGCAGTCATAGTTTTTCCGAGATGGCTGTGCTTGATTCATTTCATAAGATGCACTAAATCTGAATTATGCCCCATTCTTGATGATTTAGTAGTACGCTAGAGGTCACAGTTTAGAGTAGTATAAACAATTGTAAGATACGTAAATCGAAGTTGTGAGTCTGTCATATACCAATTAAGAAAAATTCATCTTTCTCCCCATATTAGTCAATACCATTATCTTTGATGGACCAGTTCACTTCAGCAAGTGGCATACAATATCCGCAATATTTGCATTGCTCTTTGATTGTAGACTGTATTTTACTTTTCAGTGGATGCTTGGCGCTTGTACGACTGAGTGCTACAGTATTACCCTCGAGGTACCTGTTTAATCCCAGGATTTTTCTAGCACCTACTGTCACCACAGTTCACCCCAGGAAATCAAGTTGCACTGTTGTTCAGGCTGCACGTTAAACTTTTGGTCCTTCTATATCTAGCAGGGCGAGCCAGTTCAAAACGCGGGGATGGGAAAGACATCCTAGTTCTATTAGGACTGGTGAAGAATTGTGGTATCCAAACAATAATTCAGCTTCAATTAATGCTGTATCACATAAGGACTAGATAAGAACTAAAGCTTCCAGATGGTACCTGATGCTGATTATATCACATTTTTCACAACAAATAATAATGACACTAGTTTAGGTCAAGAATAATTTCGAATTGCTGTAGTGCGTGCCTTCAGTTAAGATAAATTGTAGCGTCCTACTTGGCCCTATTTCGCCTACATGAAAGCCTGAGTATACACGTGTACTACGTATTGAAAACTGCATTATGATCCTGCTGCAGAAACCACATTATGAACCTATTTATTCTCTTGGATACACCTGAGAGAGAGAAAAATGGAGCTAAAGAACTATAGTTCTTTGTCGCTGCTGTCCGCACATTTACAAGACGTCCAATTTTTGGACATATGCTCATCTTGTATTTGCCATTTTTATTTTTGGGCTATACGTTCATCCGGACGCCAAAACATACCAACAAACCACTCCGATTGAAAGCAATATGCACTGTATCTCTGTAATTCGTTTAATCTCTACTCAGCGAGTTGTAATATTTCAACTGTTTGCATACGGAGTTTGTAAAATGTAACTGGAACAACTATTTACCAATCGCATCTATTGCAAACAAACAATGATATACGAATAAATATACCTTCAGCAACGTCTAATTTTCAAATAATCAAGGTTAAATTCTAAAAAAATGAAAAAACGACACAGACTCTCTCTAATCGCATCGATGCGCTAAAATATAATACACAAGCTGTACATACCTGAAAGGCCAACTATTTTAATTGCAGTATTATCAAGATGTGATAATTTTCTACTACAAGCTGAATCGATAAAATAGGTAAAGATTGCAAACAGGTAGAGCGTGACTGCAAAATTACATACATGAAATACATAAAATAAAAATATCATACGAGGCTGCCGTAGAATTGAGATCCAGATTAAATGATAATTCTACATTTATAAAGACAGTGAAGATAGGAAAACATCCTCCGGATTAATGTTTCCTGTGCTTCTCCTTAGTGCCATACTCGAATGCTGTCGGTTTCGTGAATTATTCTAGGCTAAGAATTTAAACGTTGATTTCCTAAAAGGAATTCTGAAAGACTGACATACACCATCTCAGTTACGAATACTGACATTTAGCGCGAGTGCCGATATCAACAAACTGGTTCAAATGGTTCAAATGGCTCTGAGCACTATGGGACTCAACTGCTGTGGTCATCAGTCCCCTAGAACTTAGAACTACTTAAACCTAACTAACTTAAGGACATCACACACATCCATGCCCGAGGCAGGATTCGAACCTGCGACCGTAGCAGTCGCACGGTTCCGGACTGCGCGCCTAGAACCGCGAGACCACCGCGGCCGGTAACAAACTATAATTCCGCGTTAACTAGCCAAGAACATTAAGATCTTTTACATCTATATATACATTCGTACTCTGCAAGCCACCGTATGCTACATAGCGAAGGGTACCTTGTACCAACATAGTCATTCTCTTTCCTATTCCAATCGCAAACAAAGCAAGGAAAAAACGATTTGCTATACGCTTCCGTACGAGCCCTAATGTATCTTACCTTGTCTTCGTGGTCCTTATGAGAAATATATGTTGGCAGCAGTAGAATCGTTCTGCAGTCAGCTGAAAATGTCGGTTCTCTAAATTTTGTCAATAGTTTTTCGCGAAAAGATCGTCATCCTCCCTCCACGGATTCCCATTTGAGTTCACGAAAGATCTCCGTAATACTCACGTCTTGGTCGAACCTGCCGGTAACAAATCTAGCATCACGCCTCTGAATTGCTTCGATGTCTTTCTTTAATCCGGCCTTGTGGGGATCCCAAACACTTGAGCAGTACTCAAGAATGGGTGGCACTGGTATTGTACACGCGGTCTTCTTTGTAGTTGAGCTACACTTTCCTATAATTCTCCCAAAGGACCAAATTCGACCATTCGCCTTCCCTGCTACCGTCCCTAGCGTGCTCGTTTCATTCCATATCGCTGTGAAATGTTAGGTCTAGATATATAATCGACGTGGCTGTACCAAGCAGAATACCACTAACACTGTGTTCAAACGTTACAGGATTGTTTTTCGTACTCATCTGCATTAACTTACGTTTTTCTACATTTAGAGCGAGCTGCCATTCACCACACCAAATATAAATTGTACGTCATCCTATATCCTTCTACAGTCGCTCAACGACGATACTTTCCAGTGTACTATAGCGTCATTAGCGAACAGTCGCAGATTGCTTCTCATTCTCTCCATCAAATTATTTATGTATATAGCGAACACGAGCGATCCTACCACACTTCCATGAGGCACTCCTTGTACACTTCTCTTTGCCTCTGATGATAATTCACCGTCGAGGGGTTCTCATTTAAGAAGTGTTCGAACCACTCATGTGTATGGGCACCTATTCCGTATGTTCTGGCCTTTGTTTACCGTTTCCAGTGGGCAACTGTGTGAAATGTTTTCCGAAAATCTAAGAATATGGAATCTGCCCTCTGCCCTTCTTCAGTGGTTCGCCGGATATCACGGGAGAAATGGCCACGCTGAGTTTCGGTCGAGCGATGCTTTCTAAATCCGCGCTGATTTCTGGACAGAAGCTTTTTTGTCTCAAAAAATTTATTATATTCCAACTTCGAATATGTTCAAGAATTTTGCAGCAAACTGATGTTAAGGATATTCGCCTGTGATTTCGCGGGTCCGTCCTTTTACCCTTCTTATAAACAGGGGTCACATACGCTTTATTCTCGTCGCTTTGGACTTTGCTCTGGGCGATAAACGCAAGTATAGTACCGATCCGGCATTCCATCCGGACTAGGCGACTTTTTTGGTTTTAATTCTTTCAGCTGGTGCCTATGTCCTCCATATGGGAGCATGTGCGAAGGACAAACAACAATATATCTCCAGAATGAGATTTTCACTCTGCAGCGGAGAGTGCGCTGATATGAAACTTCCTGGCAGATTAAAACTGTGTGCCCGACCGAGACTCGAACTCGGGACCTTTGCCTTTCGCGGGCAAGTGCTCTACCAACTGAGCTACCGAAGCACGACTCACGCCCGGTACTCACAGCTTTACTTCTGCCAGTACCTCGTCTCCTACCTTCCAAACTTTACAGAAGCTCTCCTGCGAACCTTGCAGAACTAGCACTCCTGAAAGAAAGGATATTGCGGAGACATGGCTTAGCCACAGCCTGGGGGATGTTTCCAGAATGAGATTTTCACTCTGCAGCGGAGTGTGCGCTGATATGAAACTTCCTGGCAGGAGAGCTTCTGTAAAGTTTGGAAGGTAGGAGACGAGGTACTGGCAGAAGTAAAGCTGTGAGTACCGGGCGTGAGTCGTGCTTCGGTAGCTCAGTTGGTACAGCACTTGCCCGCGAAAGGCAAAGGTCCCGAGTTCGAGTCTCGGTCGGGCACACAGTTTTAATCTGCCAGGAAGTTTCTTAACAATATATCTGTCCGAACCTGTTGCGTGAATGATTTCTTTAAAGCGAAATTTAAAACTTCAATTTTCCTTTTGCTTTCTTCTACTCTCACATCTGTTTGGTCGATGAGAGACTGGATAGCAGCCTTCAGTCTCCCTAGTGATTTTACGTATGACCAGAATTTTCTAGGGTCCTCGGCAAGATCTTTCATTAATATATTACGATGGAAGTTATAGTATGAATGTCTCATAAATCTTTTCATAGAAAAGAAGAAGTGTTACGGAGACGCTTCGTTAACTGAAATGGGAATCCCTGAATAGAAGGCAACGTTGTTTCCAAAGAAGACTATTGAGAAAATTTAGAGAACAAGCATTTGAAGTTGACTGCCGAATGATTCTGCTGCCGCTAACGTATATTGCGCGTAAGGGCCGCGAAGATACGAGAAATTAGGGGTAATATGGAGGCATATAGACAGTTGTTTTTCTCTCGCTCTATTTTCGAGTGGAACAGGAACGCAAATGACTAGTATTGGTACAGAGCACCCTCCGCCACGCACTCTACGGTGGCTCACGGAGTATCTTTGTAGATGCAGATTAGGATTCAAAGGTCCATCGACGAGGTGGTTATTAAAGACGGAGAACAAATTCAGGTAAGACAAGTCTAGGGACAGAAATGGGCCGCGTACTTTTCGAAGTAAACATCCTGGCGTTTGTATCAATCGATTTATGGAAACCATGGAAAATCTAAATCTGCATGGTCGGACGTAGTTTTGAACGTATCTCCGGAATACCAGTCGATTTCCTTAGCTATTGCGTCACCTACCTTGTCGGAAAATAAGGCGTCGCATGGTTTTCTTACAACTGACTCTAGAGTACAAGAACTGTTTTTGTCGTACGATAAGATGTTTTAGAACAGAAAATACAGCAGAAACGTTTGTTACATTGTGTCTCTGAGTTTAGTGGGATCAAATGCGCAACACTCTGCAGTCCATCTCTTCGTGAAGATAGAAGAAACGCAACAGCATAACTCAGCATCTTGCTCTTATTGATATAACGTATCATCACTCTTTAGAGAGTAAAATTACATTGGTACACACGATAAAATAATGAGACCATTCTCGAAGAATTTTTTTTTTTAATTTGAAAATTTTGTGCGAGTATAATATGGCTCTGAGCACTATGGGACTTAACATCGGAGGTCATCAGTCCCCTAGAACTTAGAACTACTTAAACCTAACTAACCTAAGGACGTCACACACATCCATGCCCGAGGCAGGATTCGAACCTGCAGCCGTAGCGGTCACGCAGGTACAGATTGAAACGCCTAGAACCGCTCGGCCACTGCGGCCGGCAAAAATCTGGTTCCTGAAGGGTCGGTGCTACACGATGAATAATTGAGTAGGTGATGGACTATGGCACAGTTAGAAAGCCCTCTTGACGCGTATTATGATAACTCAGCAAAAGTGTCATCGAGCTTGCTGACAAAGTTATATGACAGGTATGGTATCCAGCTGAGTTGGTGATTCACTAAGTCATTCGTCGTCTGTATCACGTGCTTCAACTTGTTCATATTTGAGAGGAAACCGGCGGCATATAATCTCTAGATGGACTATTTCTACCGATATGTGGCGGGGTTCGAAGTACCTCTTAATTTACGTTACTTAATACACGGCTGTGGCGTAATGTAGTAGGTAAGAGAATGGCGTCCGCAGTTCGTGGTCTAGTGTTTTCACCGTCGCTGCCTTAGATAGCGCCGGCCGCGGTGGTCGAGCGATTCTAGGCCCTTCAGTCCGGAACCGCGGGACTGCTACGGTCGCAGGTTCGAATCCTGCCTCGGGCATGGATATGTGTGATGTCCTTAGGTTAGTTAGGTTTAAGTAGTTCTAAGTTCTAGGGGACTGATGACCTCAGATGTTAAGTCCCATAGTGCTCAGAGCCATTTGAACCATAGATAGCGGGGTCTCGGGTTCAATTCCCGGCCGGGTCGGACACAGGGTGTTTGCGTTGTCCTAGTCATTTCATCCCGTCCGCATTGACGCGCAAGTCGCCAAACTGGCGTCGGGGTCTCCCGCCTAATAACGCCACACGCTCATGTCAGTGGGTGGCGGCGGCGAGGCGAGCTGGTTGTGCACGCAGTACGTGGCGGGCGATGTTTGGGAGGTCCGCTCACGTGAAGGAGTAGCGGCGTGAGGACGCAGCGACGCGACCTTAGGCTGTGGGCCGCACAATGCTGTGTGGAATGCTGTGGGCGCCGCCGCACTGGAACGCGCTCGCCTCGCTCCCCGCACGCTTACACTACATCCAGCACCAGCACCAGCACCAGCACCAGCACCTCACACTCCCCTCTGACAGTGGGGGGGGGGGGGAGGGGGAGGGACTAGACAGCTTTACTTTTAGTGACAAGTGAGCTATGTCGAGAACGCACCTTGTCCCTACAATATTAAGTCCTGTAAGTCCAATTACCATTGACTACACGTTTCAGAATCCATTGCGAGAGAGAGAGCCACTTCATACAAATACCTCTGAATTATTTTTTTATGGAGGGGGGGGGGAGGGGGAAGAGACCAAACAGCGAGGTCATCGGTCTCATCAGATTAGGGAAGGACGGGGAAGGAAGTCGGCCGTGCCCTTTCAAAGGAACCATCCCGGCATTTGCCTGGAGCGATTTAGGGAAATCACGGAAAACCTAAATTAGGATGGCAGGACGCGGAATTGAACCGTCGTCCTCCCGAATGCGAGTCCAGTGTGCTAACCACTGCGCCACCTCGCTCGGTCCGAGTTATTAGGTTGGTGCATAAGTTCATAGTGTTTTTGTTTTTCATGTTGGTATTCCAGTTGGTACTGGTTTTTTTATCGACTGTATTTTGATTTGCAGTTAACTGTTGCTATTTGAGTTAACATACTGTCGCCGGCCGGAGTGGCCGTGCGGTTCTAGGCGCTTCAGTCCGCAACCGCGCGACTGCTACAGTCGCAGGTTCGAATCCTGCCTTGGTTCAAAATGGTTCAAATGGCTCTGAGCACTATGGGACTTAACTGCTGAGGTCATCAGTCCCCTAGAACTTAGAACTACTTAAACCTAACTAACCTAAGGACATCACACACATCCATGCCCGAGGCAGGATTCGAACTTGCGACCGTAGCGGTCGCGCGGTTCCAGATTGTAGCGCCTAGAATCGCTCAGCCACTTCGGCCGGCAAAATACTGCCTTGGGCATGGATGTGTGTGATGTCCTTAGGTTAGTTGAGTTTAAGTAGTTCTAAGTTCTAGGGGGATTGATGACCTCCGATGTTAAGTCCCATAGTGCTCAGAGCCATATTATACCCGCACAAAATTTTAAAATTAAAAAATAAAAAGTTCTTCGAGAATGGTCTCATTACTATATCGTGTGCACCAATGTAATTTTACTCTCTAAAGAGTGATGATACATTATATCAATAAGAGCAAGATGCTGAGTTATGCTGTTGCGTTTCTTTTATCTCCACGAAGACATGGACTGCAGAGTGTTGCGCATTTGATCCCGAAACAATTTTCAGAACTAACTTATTTCTTTAATAAAGCAGCTGTTCAACTTAGAAGCTCTGCGCGCCTACCAAAAATGTTGCGACACTGCGTGTTCTGGTAATCAGTCGCTATACAGCCCTGAAGTACACTTAGGTAAAATATTGTTGCTACCACGCTGAGGAGTTCGATATGTCGTGTCAAAAGTCACCGACCGAACCTTTTCTAGTTCCAGACGTTATCCACAGCAGCACTAGGAACTCAACCCGAATTCATGTATGACTTCCTTGTAACAACTAACCGACGTAGTTTGTAACAACTAACGAGCAGTTTATTGAGCAAGAATTGGTTTTAAAAGGTGTTGTGAACGCTGCCATACATTTTCCATTCGTTTTATGAACAGATTTAGTTCACGTGATAGATCTGGACAGCTTCTGCATCGTAGTTCTGTAGTACTTCAGCTGTCTAGTAAGGATCTGCAAGAGATTTCTTTTCAGTTCATTTATGTTCTGCTTCATACGCAGAGTTTGTGACCACATCTGAGTAATGTAAATCGTTGTTTCTATCTTGTGGGCGGACAGTTCCACACCGGTTCATTAGGGTACAATGCCTGTTCTGGCCTTACGGCTCAGCTGACAGTCTCTCTCTCTCTCTCTCTCTCTCTCTCTCTCTCTCTCCCTCTCTCCCGTCGTCTCGCCGTCTGTCTGTCTGTCTCTCTCTCACCCTCTCTCGGATTACCGTGACAATAGTGTTACAACAAGCGACAGTCTCACTCCTGAATATCTGATTCTCTGTATTGCCAGCACTCGTATATTATAACAGAGCGAGGTAGTGCAGTGGTTACGGCATTCGATTCGCATTCGTGAAGAGAGCGGCTCAGATCCTCTTCCTGTCCCCGTATCTTTCGTGCTTTGCCATAATTGCTTCAGGCCTTTTCTGTTATGGTTTCTTTTAAAAAGCCACTTTCAAACCCTAACCCATCCCTATCCAGGACCAGTCTGCGCAACGTGTCTTGTAGTCTCGTCGTGGCAGATTGTTTATTTTTCCACCCTTTCTTTATTCTGCGTTCTCATCATTTCATAAATACGTCTGAGGTCATGAATGACAAAGACTAAATTTTCCAAATTGAAATTAAAACCATATTGTACTGTTTCTCATTTGAAAAAACATTCTCACAGACTGTTAAACAGCTCTTGGCACGCCTTGTGCCATAACGATGTAGGTTCTGTGGCATCGCACTGGCTCCTGCAGTTGCTACTGAACGCTATTTAATTGTTAATCTCCATTACATCAGCAATGCGCACTTATAACTCATTCCAAATTACCCTGCATTACGTAGATTTTAGCTAGGCCTTTTCTTCGCGTCATTCCAAACTTCAGTTTTAACAGAGAATTTATTCACAATACATTATGGTCCTGACAGTGAGTAAGTACTCTGTTAAGACTGAGGACTGGTCACTGGTTTCTCCAAGACATGATGCCTTCTTGTATAAAATAATAAACTTAAGTTTCAATAACTATCTATATTTCCATATTGGGGTCTGTCCTCGGAAAACGTAGTACGTGTGCCATATGTACTCCTCCTTACATTTGCTCTCGTTGCTTTTATCATTCGGCCATTAAATATTTTTTTAGCTATATAGCGTCTCTCGCTCTAACGGGTTTTGATCATTCACTTCATTATAAATTACCAACATCTATCATTATCGTCAGCTTTTCTTCTGGACAGACTTTAACTTGCCTTTAAACACAGATTAAACGGGATCAGCATTCCCTATGTTCTGTTTATTTATCAAGTCGAATCGAATCGTGATGTGAATCCTATAGCCTTATCAAATGGAGGGGAACACATCTTTCCACTATAGCTGGATTATGATAGAATTTGAAACACTTCAAAGAATAAGTCAACTAATAGTTTTCAGCATATTGCAAACTGTTATGTGATACGCCTTTTCATTCTCTATCTACCATGCTTCATCTTTCAAAATGATAAAACCTTTTCTCCTCTTGGATTTGTCTGAAATTATTATTTCATTCATCTCCTTTGGTATCCTCTTCTGCCTACTTTCTTCCCCTGTTCATAATTAGTAAGTCTTGGTTTCTTTGTTTTGATCTAAAAATGTCGTTATTCTTTCTAAAAGTACGCTATCAAAACTCAGAAATGTTTATTCACTTTAGAGTCGTAGCTTGTAACTACACAGGCCGCAGTCAATATATTCGTAAATTACTCTTCTTGTAAACAATTACCTCACTGAATGTTTATCGCAAAACTTTTAAATTCACTGAGGGCATGAGTGATGTATATGATTAGCACCTCATCTAATACTGTGCATAAGAAACTAAAATAAACATGATAGCCACCCTCAGTTACTTAGAAACGCTGATCTTTTATCCATAATTCAGAGCACCAAAACTTAGTTCGTAGTACAATAAAAGGTATCCTTTGCCATCATTTCAGAGTAATCCGCAGGGTATAAGTACAGAAATCTTGAATATGTGTATATACCCTCCTGGGTTTTGCAGCATTCATATTTTTTCTGTGCAGTTTTTCAAGACTTCACGTGCCTCTAAAATCACTGATGAACACAAACTGTAATTTTACAATGGCTCTTCAGGTCATGCAACAGAGGATCGTAGTCTGTAATTTCAGTGTATCGTCAAACAAAATTTATGACTCCTTTGTAGAAGCTCACTGATTCATGCCGTATTTCTTTGTTACTGCTGTGCCATTAATTTTATGTCTTTTGTAATTATGCAGATTGAGCAGTATTCCACGTATTGCAGTTTCAGGATCGCCTTGCATGCCACCTACTCAATTGTGCTAAATGCAAATAAATACATTCTTCTCCCACATCCATACTCAACTGTAATTATATACAGCGCGATATAACTAGAAAGTAACCCCACGGAAAATAAACTAGATAAGTTCGTAAGCTCTAATTTCACGACCAGTGTCAAAGGGAATTCTAGTTGTGGCAGGTATTTTAAAACGTTATAATGCTATAATCATTTGCTAATGCTTCTCTGCTATAATATTCTCTATAATGAGCATTGTTTCCTGAAGTAGTATATTGCGGAGACTACGCCTTGTTGTAAAATATGCACTCACCCTGCAATCATGCGAGCTTCATTTTGAAATACATCAAACTTTCACAGTCAAACCTTGGGAAATTGCTGTAAATAGCAAGCTAATACTTTAATGATTCTGGTCTTGAGGCAAACCGACGGGAACGTCAATTAATTTCTGAGCTATAAGGAGGTATCCGATTTCATAAAATGATTAAGCATGTAAATTCATCTACGTTCTGAAATACTGAACGTAGTGGCAAGGCGGTAGCAAGCACAGTTCGCCTATAGAAGTGTTCTAATGAGAGTTAGCCACCACTTTACTCTGACATATCGTGAGTGGTGTATCAAATAAATGATTACAGAGTATGGGAAACTAGCGACTGTTCAGGAAGCCAAGTCTTTCGTTTTCATGGAATGGCATGGAAATTGGAAGCTTCAACTGGGTGACGCAAAATAGCTCGTACATCAGGAAGGAGGACCTAGCCAAAAGAGGTGACGCAGTGGTTAATGCATTAGGGTCGCATTCTGGAGGAGCAGGTTTCATATAACAGTCCTGCAATGCAGATTTAGTTTTCATGTTGTTTCTCAAAAACAGTTTCAGACAAAATCCGAATTAATCATTTTAAAATGTTGACCCATCCTTGTCCAATATGCGCTTCCCTCTATCGCTAATCACATCGTCGTCAATAGGGTGATAAAGCCTCGTTTTCCTGCCTTCCTTCTAAGAGTACCAACAGGAACACTGGGTTTAAGGTCTAGTTGCAGTGGTCGGATCATCACGAATAATGCACAGTGCCGTCATAGCATGAGCAATTTTTTTGAAATTTTGAATTTCCTGCAAGATGGTGGCGATTTAGAGCTGTGATACGCCAAATACCCTACCCATTAAGGATAACTTTTCACTATGAAATTGTCTCCCACCGTTTGAGGATCCGAGCCCTCCACCTATGGGACAAAACCTACTACGTTATAGGCATTTATCGAAATCGACCAAGGAATTCGATACAGAAATGACACTTTATGTTCTAAAATAGTTTCTTTAATGCCTGCTTATGCCACAATCTTTAATCTATGCGTTATGTGTAGAAGTATTTCATAATATGTAAAATGCGTTGCATGTCGTACTGAATTCGTCATAATACAGTGGATAGTTGTTGTGTCACGATTCTCTGTAACATACAGCTTTCGCAATAATCGTAGATAACGAGAAAGTTAAAAGACAATAAAGAAACGCTTAAATATGGTACCTTGCTGAATTCGGTACCTTAGTAAACTCAAAACATTTCAGAAGTACTTTTTACCTGAAATTTATTTGTAACTAGTGGAACAATCACGTTGTTACGTCAACTGGAACTGGAGCGACTAAAAATGAAAAAATAATTTTGAAACATGTTGAGGCAGGTTGTTAATACTGAACAGCTGACTGATATCTAATGTACGACACCACAACATCACGTGGTGGCTTATTCGAATCCGGTCACAAAACGTAAATAAAAAAAATCGACTTGAAACACTTTGATTTTTTTCATCTTGTTAAGCTCAATCAGGTGCAACATTCAAATTTTCAGTTGGAATAAACTGATGCTATTTTATTTTATTTTGAATTTAGCAATACCGAAAAACAAAGAGAGGACGTTGGAGAAGTGTGGGCTGAAACCTGAGACCCATGATACGCGCATATTAGACGACTGCTTTTAATAATTGCATTACAGCAGTCTTATCATAACAGACGAATGTTTCATGTGTAAGCACTAAACCTGCGAACACATGGGCAGAAATGAAATAGATTGCAATTTGCAAATTCTACCTTATTTGTAGCCAATAGTATATATGAAGAAACGTTTACTTTTGATTATTTGTTCTTGAACTTGAAGTTAAGAGAACTTTGATAAATTTGTCAACTCTTAATGATGAATAATACAGTGGGACAACTACAGTTTACACTATGGTTTTAATAGACTGAATATTAAATCTGTTACACAAGATTGAGGCAAAGAATGAAACCTGTTCTGCTGAGGACATCATCATGACATTCGAACGAAATTATTTAGGGAAAGGACGGTAATACTGAAACCAAAGATTTCTCGCAGGGAATTTCACCATTTTAACTGTCTAAGGTTACGAAAATATCAATAGCATATTTCCGAAAGTTACGTAAAGATTGGCTAGGGATTAGAATAGTCTGGATTGTTTGAATATATCGCAACATTATTTGATGCTAAGGAAAAGGTACATAATACGGCGTTTTCATCAGGCATCATCTCTTCCAACAGTGGCGACGTTACTGCTGAAGGAGTAGATAGTGAAAGTCGGAGCGCCATAACGACTTGTTTTGAACACAACGTCTATGTAGTGTGGTAATGGCTTTCCTTCTCGTTTTACGATGGAACAAACTATGGAACGCAAATGCGCGCTTCATACTCGTTCGGGCGGGTATGCTATCAGGCTGGCAGTGGCACATAAATCCTCGGCAGCTGATGTAATGACCCTCGCACGCGCTCGTCTGGCAGTGTTGGTCTGGACGCGTGCTCTGCCGGGGCGACCCTCTGAAGGATGCCGGCACTATCAGCGCGAAAGGTCGCTCGCAATAAAAACTGATGCGTGTGTCCCAAATGCAGGCTACACGCAAGGCCAAGGTCGCCTTCATCCATTTTTTCCTTTCTTAGTTGCTCTACCACAGTTTTTGTAGTTTCCCCCAAAAAATTCTGAAATGTAAAAACACTGCCAAATTATGTTCCGTTACGTAATTTTACACCGATCATACCTGCTTATGCGAGTGGCTATATCTCGTTTGCATAATGAGAGAGGACAACGAGCTTTTAAACGTCATTTTCGGTATAAAGCCGAATGTTATCATGAGACCCTTCATTCCTAGTTGGTACGTCCAAGTCACTCGGTGTATAACCATTCTATCCTGTCACTATATTACCTTACTTTTAATCATATTCCACGGGTCATACGGAGAGCGGTCCCTGGGATGAGGAAAGGAATCATATATGTACAGCTTAAGCCTGCCGGGGTGGCCGAGCGGTTCTAGGTGCTACAGTCTGGAACCGCGCGATCGCTACGGTCGCAGGTTCGAATCCTGCCTCAGGCGTGGATGTGTGTGATGTCCTTAGGTTAGTTAGGTTTAAGTAGTTCTAAGTTCAAGGGGACTGATGACCTCCGAAGTTAAGTCCATAGTGCTCAGAGCCATTTTTTTGTACAGCTTAATTTAAGTGCAAAAGAGTGAAATGATATTACATTACTGAATTACAGTGCTAATTTTAATTATACAATCAGTTAAAACATTAACAGTTTCTATGAAAATACTCTTTAATGTAGTAGAAGGAGTTGACTATTAAAAATTTCTGTAACTCAAATTCCGCCACATTATCTATATAATATTTAATGAGTAGTTTGTTCAGTGCATTTTGCACCAAATTGTCTGACTCGTTTCTGTTCGTATGTTAACCCCCTAACGTCTTTGCAGAGGTTTTTGTTGCTACCAGCATTATACTGAAGCTTTTCACTATTTTTGTGAAAAGGGAACTGTTGATAGTGTCAAAGGACATTAATGGGTATTTGTATTGTGAAGTAGTTGACAAAATACCCAGCTTTATGAAGAGATATTTGCAGGATGTTCTTCAGTTAACATCAGATGTAATCTTTATAACACGCGTCTGTATTCTCAAAAAATACTATTCCTGTTACTTGAATTTCCTCAGAAAATGATTTCATAACCCATTAGTGAACAGAAATATACGGAGTAAACTAGTTTCATTTTTGAATGGCCTATACCGTACCGTAAACATAGCTAAACTAAGGCGCTTCATTAATTCTAGGCAGAGAGTTTCTCGATAAAGCTGGTGACCTGTCTGTTGTCATAAAAACTTAATGCCTTCTATTTCTTGTATTTCACTGTTCGTGGAACTTATGTTTCTACCGTTTGGAACTGAAATCTAAATGAGCAGCGTTTCCAAGGAATATGCTGCAGTTTGATCGCTGCCACCTAAGTTTTAGTCATTAACTGTATCAAAACTGAGAAGTATATGCCGGAATCCGTTCGAAGTGAGTATTCACTGTCTTCAGTTTCATAAGCCTTAAATAAGAAAAAAATTTTGGACGAACCTTTCAGCTGGTGGCTACTGTTGTAAAATTTTAACAGATGTAACATTAGTGAGCTTGTAACCCGAAGTGATCTGAGAAATCGAAAAGCAATAAAATCGACTGAATTTTGGTAGAGATAAAAAGGATAGAGATTGAACTTATAGTTTATTCTTATTTTATGTCACATACAGTAACAACGTTATTTATATTGCACTGAAAAGCAATAACTGTATATTTTTTGTATATTTTTTAACTAAGCATTGGTATACTCCGCCCTGTTTCAAACGAGAGTGATGTGTGAAAGCAGTGGATTCATGGTGACTAAAAGTTCTCCTGCAGTTGTTTCGGAATGACGCATAAAGTGTGGTCAGCTGCAGCGTGTGCTACTGTTGTGGTACGTTCACTTCACCCGTCTGCTCCATCTGCATACTCGCGCTCCTTGCAACAACGCTGTCACGGTACCATTGTCTTGTAGCTACCGACAGACGTCTAACGTTTCAACATCTGAGCATTCATTAATGTCTCCAAAAACGTGTAAGAGACCATCATCAGTCACTTGAAACTAACTTCGGCTTCTTCTGTGGGAATGCAGTAGGAATTAGTTTTTGTAAAGTTCTCTAAAGGGTATTAACAGTGATATTAACCCAGGCGTTAGCCACCATATAAAAATATGTCTAAGGATGGTCTATTTCAATGACATTTCCTCTTCTTCTCCAACGATTGTGGTGAGTGTCACCATCCTGTCAGCCTCTGCCCTCTCGGTCATTACGGCTAAAGTGAAATAAATGCACTTAAGGCTTAATACATTACTGTAATGCCTATTCTGTAAACTGAAACAAACCAATAGCTGTTTAACATAATAAAAGATATGCATTCGATACCGAATGTTAAAGTCATTTCATGTCAAAATGCAAGTAAAACAATAATTAAAAAGATCAAGGACTGAAACCAATAATCTGAAGATGTCTATTAATGGGGATAATTAAAAGTAATTTTATTGTAATCACCATTGGGTCTTGCATTGTTATTAACTATTACTAACAGTATCTGATTACTCAGTACAGGATCGAACACGTCGGTCGGTCATTGGAATATCGTGGTTTCGAGCTTGCATGTCGTGGCTGTTGGCGAGTGAACGCCGTCCGGTTAAGATGCGTGAATGTTAACCTCATGCAAAATTGCTATTACATCAAATTATTGCACGTAGTGAATCAATGTTGGAATTCTATGATATAACAAACAAAACTGTAGTGTCATTTTATAAAAAAAAAATTCGACGAAGTCGGTTTCAAACATCACTTTCTGGTGCAATATTTTCTGATCTCGTAAAGGGTCAGCACAAAACTCATCGGGAATTTTTCTGTAGTTAAACGTCGTATAGTGCGGATAGTGAGTTCACAGCAGTTTCAATTTACTCCTACTGAAGTACCTGTGAACAGCTTGAGACGGAATGACTCCTAATAAACAAATAACCTAGAGAGAGGCACAGTGAATAAAAAAATGGACCCATCTTTGCTAGTAGTAGTTATGCAATGCAAATCTTGTAATACTGAGGTATGCTTTCTGTGGTTTCCTGCAGCAGCTTTGGGTGATGGCTAGGATAGTTTCTTCAACTGTGCTACAATCATTCGACACATAGACTTATTACCAAAATGTCACAGTTTATATCGACGACTCTTTCCTGTTATTTCATTGTATGCACCTAAACGAAACTAAGATTAACGAATATTTTTCTTTGCCGCGCGTGATTAGCCGAGCGGTCTAAGGCGCTGCAGTCATGGACTGTGCGGCTGGTCACGGCGGAGGTTCGAGTCCTCCCTCGGGCATGGGTGTGTGTGTTTGTCCTTAGGATACCTTAGTTTAAGTAGTGTGTAAGCTTAGGGACTGATGACCTTAGCAGTTAAGTCCCATAAGATTTCACACACATTTGAACATTTTTTTTTCTTTCATTATAGCAGAAATTCATGATAGAGAACTAGCCGATATGTTCACATATTGGACGTCCACCGTGACTTACCACATATCTGTATATCAGAATTATATCGTGCAACGCAAGAACATTTTGAAAAACAGAAGAGTACTTAATGATATAGCCTCACAAATTTCGCAATTATGAACTCATCATTGATAGATACTGATAGCACTTGGCAGGCAAACGGCCAAGCAAAGTGGCGTGTTAGTCAAGCACGAGACTGATGGTCTAGCTGGATTCATATCTCCGTCCTCTCATTGTCATTAAAGTCACTGCACATTTTAAGAATAGTAAGAAGGAGAATAATGTGATTCTTTCTTGAAAACAAGATTATAAATTAAGCGTGTCTGATCCCTTCCATTTTCTCGTTCAACTGATCTATCTCTAAGCCACTGATGTCATTGTCGTCCAAATAAAGTATAGAAAATCCATAACGCTTATGCCAAAATTGATACTATTAAGAAACGTGGGAGGTTAAAGTTCCACGTCTTGTCTGTAGGAGACGGAGTGCTGGCTCTTTTGGGGAAACTTAAAGACAGGAATTCGACTTTGTTTTCGTCAAGAATCATTCGGACAATCGCCTGAGAATTATTTAGGAAAATTACAGAACTCAGTTTCGTCCTGGTATGTGGTCTCATTCTTCCGGAATACAAGGCTACTGAAATTTTATGGAGATATTATTCTCATGTGTTACGGCCATAAATGCTGCTAAAACACTCGTAAAGGATTAACTAAAGTAAATATAACCAAAATAAATCCTTGGCGTGAAATCTATTGTCAGGTGACACCCCGTTGTAAGCTGCAAGAGTTAGTTCAGTATAGACCATTCGAGAATCTCATATTTCGATATAGACTCATGAGCAGGACGTCTCATGTTACTTGTACCAACCTTAAATTTTATAAAGTGTTAAGGATATCAAGACGATATTTTCAGTTTCAGTAAGCTAAAAAAATGGTTCAAATGGCTCTGAGCACTATGGGACTTAACATCGATGGTCATCAGTCCCCTAGAACTTAGAACTACTTAAACCTAACTAACCTAAGGACATCAGTAGGCTAAGAGCAAATATTTTCTGTGTTGTTAATACTCCTAATTTTCATCTACACTTAACTAAAACATTACATTAACGTCATTCGTTTTAAAACAGCAATGCGGCGAATAACGCTTGGTAACGTCTGACCCACTGCGCAATAGTTACGTATTCGCATATATGAGTCTGTGCTATGCTACCAGCTTTCCTTTCAGCTTTAGTACATTACCCGGCTATTTTCGCGAAAAGTTTTTTACTGAATAATGGCGGTCGCTATACACAATCTTCAACGTTGCATTTAAAAAAACCGTATTGCAAAACATGCCTCTTTGCGTAGTGTCGTAAGCTTAAAACCTTTCCTCAGTATCCACGGCCGTGTCCACGGTTAGCTTCATACTGCTCAGGCAGACTTACTCTAAACATCACGATACGAGAGAGAAGCTGTCGTCATCATTACCTGATAGCTAATCTAGCCACAGCAAAGGCATTCTCCTTCCAGTCAGGTCTTAGGAAAATACAGTGATTTCTGCTCCACTGAAGTATTGCAATACTGACTTATGGCTGTAGTTCTGGCCGCGCCTGCACCATTTCCTTCCCCCCAATAAATCGTGCCGAATCTTACGCCTTTACAAAAGAACTCTTTCACCCTTCCCCGCAACTGCCTTCTGCAGACTGGAAGGAGGCCAGAGTTTCCAGAGCGGAAGATTCAGGCACGCGTATTCCCTACTTAGAAACACACTAGAATTTTAATTAACAGTCCACAGAAGAGCGGGGGTAGAGAAAGAGAGAGAGGGGGTTCCAGGGAGAGAAAGTAATAGCAGAAACAGTAAGTGGTACGATAAGTCATAAGAAGCGAAATGGCGTTGACACGCTCGCTGCGAGGATAATGCAAATCGCAGGAATAAATGTGTGAGTATGGGAGAGGAAAGGAAGGGGCGAGCGCTGCTTAGCGAGTTTTATTTTAAAGCCGGCGGCCCATCCCCGCGCGCGGCTGATTTATCGGTGTTCGAGTAGTGGCGCTGGCGGGGCCACTGTGGCGTAAATTTTTGGTGCACGCCGGAACAGCGCGCTACAGTAGTGAGCCTAGTGCCGCACCACGCACTGCCAATATTTCGACAGCGGCGCCGCCGGCGTCGGCGTCGGCGTCGGCGCGCGGCTGGGGGGTGGGGGGCGCTGAACAATCAGCTGGGACGTCGTAAAGTGAGCGCTGGGCGCCTCCCTTCCAATGTCCGGCCAAGAGCGGGCCCAGCCCTTCTGCTGCTCGGCCGGCATTCATCTCCCGCCGTCCGCCCCGGACACTGCAGGTACCGCTGACCCGCCTTCCCGCCGCTCGCTCGCTTTATTACCCCGCTTCCACTATTTGTTAATCGGGCGAAAACGAAATTTTCGGTCGCCTCCGGGAACCCTGTTCCGACCGCAGCCGCAACCGACGGGACGTGATACTTGCCGACCGCGTCGCCGCACGCTTCCACCTCGCCGGCATTGCCTTGCACAGCCGGCCACTGCCTCAAGGCACCGCAGTCGCTCTGCTAGGGGCACTTCGTAGGCAGCCCGCCACACAAGCGTGTGCACCAAAATGAGACGTAGCTCACAAGGGAACCTCCCCATCGCACCCCCCTCAGATTTAGTTATAAGTTGGCACAGTGGATAGGCCTTGAAAAACTGAACACAGATAAATCGAGAAAACAGGAAGAAGTTGAGTGGAACTATGAAAAAATATGCAAAATATACAAACTGAGTAGTCCATGCGAACATAGGCAACATCAAGGATAATCTGAGTTCAGGAGCGTCGTGGTCCCGTGGTTAGCGTGAGCAGCTGCAGAACGAGAGGTCCTAGCTTCAAGTCTCCCCTCGTGCGAAAAGTTTTTCTTTATTTTCGCAAAGTTATGATCTGTCCATTCGTTCATTGACGTCTCCTTTCACTGTAATAAGTTAAGTGTCTGTGTTTTGCGACCGCACCGCAAAACCGTGCGATTAGTAGACGAAAGGACGTGCCTCTCCAATGGGAACCGAAAACATTTGATCGCAAGGTCATAGGTCAACCGATTCCTCCACAGGAAAACACGTCTGATATATTCTATACGACACTGGTGACGGCATGTGCGTCACGTGACAGGAATATGTTGTCGACCCACCTAACTTGTACACTTCGCGAATGGGTAAAAAGAGTCTTCTACGTTGCCCAATTTGGGTTTTCTTGTGGATGTGATAATTACTCCCAAAAAAGTGATGAAAACATAAGTGTTTGTCACATAAACTGCAACAAATGAATCCAACAGTTTCACAGTCGCACACTTTTCCCTGTGCTCTGTCAAAACATATGTTTTTAACGTTTTCAAATTTTTCCATCTGTAGACCGTCAAATCATGCATATGTCCAAGCAAATCTGAACATGTCCTGGAATTTTGGAGAGCGAAGTTGATTATGTGTGAGTGCCTGAATTTTGATAATTGACTGAAAATAAAAATTAAACTTTTCGCTCGAAGGAAGACTTGAACCAAGAACCTCTTGTACCGCAGCTGCTCACGCTACCCACGGGACCACGGCGCTCATGAGTTCAGTCTACCCTTGATGTTGCCTATCTTGCGCATGGACTACTCAGTTTGCAAATTTTGCTTATTTTTTCATAGTTCCACACAACTTCTTCCTGTTTTCTCGATTGTTCAGTTTTTCAAGGTCTATCCACTGTGCAACTTATAACTAAATCTGAGGGGGGTGCGATGGGGATGTTCCCTTGCCAGAAAATTTCAGGTACTCGCCTTGTTGGCGACAGCCTTCGTGGCTGTCCGTTCTGAAGGAACTGCCTGTGCTCGTCCTCCTGATTGGTGCACTTACACCCATGTAAGCTCACCAGACACAAAAATAGTCATCCCAGTGCCCACGCAGAGACGAATCGTTAATCCTCCCAATAGCAAAAGAGGGGAGGGGGGTACTTTATGCTCATCTTTTGAAAAGATTGTAATCTAGTCAGTTACTTTATATTTAAAAATTTTTTAAAATATTGTTTTTAATTAATTTTCCACCAGATTCCACATACGATTTAATTTTTCTGTTAAACTTAAACCAAAACTTTAAGCCTCGGTAACAGATGTCACTTTACCACTATTTAGAGGTTCAGGGGCTTGCTTACATATCAATAACTTCTTGTAGAAATAATTTTGACTGACGCCTTTCGGCAGTATTTTAACGTACCTCTGCCACAACATGTAACACACTTATCAATATTTCCTTCTGAAGAGAGAAGACATTTTTATAAACGCTGAAACCACTGTAAATAGGTTTAAGTAAACCTTCCATTTTGCAACTAATTGGCTGTTTATTATTTCTACAAGAATATTTTATCCTACAGTTGCTGCTCCAGCTACGTACAAAATTCTAGAAACATCAGTTTCTCTCTAAAAAGTACGTCGAGAGTAACAATAAAAAATAATGAACTTAATTCACATTTTTTAAATTTTTGGCGGTACTACACGTTATTGAAAATGCGTTGGTACTGCTAAGAGGTTGCTAAAAGTTATTTTCACGTTTTGGACCATACTTACACGTCAGTTCCTCTTTAAAAATTATGTTGTTAATATAATTCAAAAACTATTAAAGAGTTTGTTTTTATTTATTTTTTATTTTTTGGGTAGACCCCTTGGTAATGCGCGTTATGGAAAATGCCTTGGTATTGCTAGGGTTAAGCCTTTATATATGGGGCAGCGATCCACTCACGTGCTCAACCGCGTAAGCCCTTCCTCTACGTGAGCATAATGCGGTAGCGATTAGTAAGACATATATGTTCCCAGAGTACATTGGGCATAAACATGCGTAAATGTAAGGGCGTGACAGAGTGACAAAAACGGGCAAACTTGTATTTGAAGTTGCTGAATTTACGGGTGTTTCGCAGCAGACTGTTCAACCTGCCTACAAGTAGTGGTGTAACACAATTGGCTATGAACCACGACGTCAGAAATGTGGTCGTCAAAAGATTTTGACTGAGAGGGACCGGAGACGCGTTTCACAGCTTGTGAATCAAAATCGCTTCCAAAGCCGACAGGGATTGCTGCAGCCGGAGAATGAAGAAGGCCCATCTCAACCTGTTAGCGAGAGAATATTGCGACTGGAACTGCGTGCAGTGAACATTTGGAGCCGGTCACCTCGCAAGATGCCATTGCTCACACAGCCACATAAAAACAGTAACAGCAAACTTCATCGGACTGGAAGAATATGTGACCCGTTTTCTAAGCACTCACCCTACATCTCGATTGGAATGCTTAGTGGTGGTGGTTAGTGTTTAACGTCCCGTCGACAACGAGGTCATTAGAGACGGAGCGCAAGCTCGGGTTAGCGAAGGATTGGGAAGGAAATCGGCCGTGCCCTTTCAAAGGAACCATCCTGACATTTGCCTGAAACGATTTAGGGAAATCACGGAAAACCTAAATCAGGATGGCCGGATACGTGATTGAACCGTCGTCCTCCCGAATGCGAGTCCAGTGTGCTAACCACTGCGCCACCTCGCTCGGTGAGGGGTGGATGCACCAGTAACTGGAAAGTGTCCTGAACGCATGCGCAACCCTAGTAGCGAAGTTCAAGCGGCAAACATCAGCCGTCTCATTGCGTGAGTGCAAAGTGGGGCAATGTTGGTAGTTCAGGGTGTAGTGTTGTAGCCAGCTGACATGCTTAGAAGCTTTTGGGACGTCTGGTGCGGGAATAGCTCCACAGCCCGAAAGCAAGAAGCGCACACACGTGTCGGGTGTCGCACTGTCTGTTTACACTTGTTAAAACATTCCGGGCTTTTACCCCGGGCTCGAACAAATTTCTTGGACAAAACCAAACGTTTCGTCCCCATCTGCAGAGGACATATTGAAGGAGAGCCCCTTGATGATATCCTCCGCAGACTGGGACGAAACGTAAGTCTTCTCTAAGAAATCCATTCTAGAACGGCATAAGAGCCAGAAATACTTTAATAAGTGTCACATCTGGTGCCATTAAAGTTTTCTGCCTGCTTAGTAACCGGTAGGCTTACACTAGTCAGAGTTCAGAAAGGTCTGATCGTGGAAGCGGATATCTTAAACGAGACACTGAAAAGACGAACGCTGTGCACAGCTCAGTTCACTCACGTAGTCCTAGGAGCTGCCCATAACCATCATCAACCAGTACGAATTTCCTCATTATATCTCCATCGTAGGCCATCTCGTGGATGAGACATGTACGACGCGTGCAGTCTGCACACGATAACATGAACATCCACCTAATTCGGTGTAAAGCCATTTCTGTGCATACAAAAGAGCCTGACTCGTCCGAGTTGTCTCTAATAACCTCGTAACTTACTGTACGTAAAACACTAATGGTGTTCATTATCTTTCATTTCTTCCTTCTTACATTTTTCATCCTCTTGTCCTGGTTTTCGCCATACACGATGAAGCCTCGCTCTGCGGAAAAGTAGGCCTATAAACGTTCACCCGTTCGCTCATATTAGACACTACCTGACAGAAAAGGTGAAGCACCCAGAAGACATGATGTTAATGTAACTTCGTACGCATACATTGCATCGGTGGTTATGCAAATGATTAGAGTTGCAAATCTCTGTGACAAGTAGAACAGTCACCAGAGAGCATTAGTGTTGCTCGTGTTGTTACCTGATCTGGTAGGATATAAAGAGCGTGAACAACTTCAGCTGTTGAATGATCGCTGTGAAGGACAGGGAGAAGCCGCGTACTCGTGTGAGACAGCGTTATCAGCACCCGACAGAGTTTTCATTCGGATCTGACAATGGCCTGATGTTGGACTGTATCAGAATGTGAGAGCAGGCATACTCGTCTTCAAGTCTCCGGTCGACCACGTCTGACGACGACAAAGGAGGACCACCATATTGTACATCAAGTACATCGTAACCCTTTCACATGTAAGCCTGCGGTCCGAGAACAAGTCATGGACTCCCTGCAACATTCTGTGTTATCCCGCCCCACTGGTCTGAGACTAACAGCAGCCGGCCTAGGCAATTACCGTCCATGCGTAGGTTACCGTTAACACCACTCCACCACAAACGGCTGCCTTTTGAGCGATGCCCTGAGTGGAAAGCATGGACTGCATGGCACCTACCCTGGAAGGCGTCCCATTTCTCCAGTGTTTTTTAGACACACAGCGGTGTTACTACTGGCATCATGGTGAGAGGAACCATTGGATATGACTCTAGGTCACTGCTGGGAGTGATTGAGGGAACTATGACTGACCAACAGTACGCCACGGACATCCTGCGTTCTCATGTGTTGCCTGTCATTCGACCGTATCGTGGTGTCATTTTTCAACAGGACAATTCCCGTCCATCCATGGTACGTGTCTCTATGATCTGTCTGCGTTATGATAAAGTCCCCTCGTGGCCTGCAATATCCCCAGATCTGTCTGCAAGAGAACGTGTGTGGGATCAGCTCAGACGTCAGTTCCTTCCGAATGCCAGTATCCTGGATATATAGGAGTAGCTACAACAGTTGTGGGCCAGAATGCCCCAGAACAGGACGCAACTGCTTTACGACACCCTTCCCAACTGAATCAATGAATGCATCCAGGAAAGACGGAGTGCATCGTCAAAGTAATAAGTAGGCTCATACACCAAAGTTCTTAATAAATTTGACTCGATTTTGTAATCACTGAAATGACATACATTGTCAACCAATTAAGTTTCATTTCGTTTCGTCCTCCTCTTCTGGGCGCATCGCTTTTTTTGTCAGGTAGTGGATGTTTCCATTTGTCGGTAGTCCAGATTTTGTGATTTTTGCTCCGCTGAAGCTATTTCTTTGCGTTTTCCTGATTTGCAAATAAATTGTCAATAACAATTATACTACATATATTTGGTTATGGGATTACAGTCGAGTTGTATTCGCTACAGACATACCATATTTAACTAAGCAGCTAGTTTTGTTCGGCAGTCGTTAAAAGTGACTATCCTCGTTAATCTAAAATAGCTCTGAGCACTATGGGACTTAACTGCTGTGGTCATCAGTCCCCTAGAACTTAGAACTACTTAAACCTAACTAACCTAATGACATCACACACATCCATGCCCGAGGCAGGATTCGAACCTGCGACCGTAGCGGTCGCGCGGTTCCAGACTGTAGCGCCTAGAACCGCTCGGCCACTCCGGCCGGCCTCGTTAATCTCCTCCTGTTTCTTCGATTGTTATGTCTAGCGAAGTTTTCCCATGAACTCTATGCGCTACGATGATGCTAGATACAGTGAAACTTTCTGTCATGGGTATATCAAAACGGGGCCACTGGCAGTTTGAACTTACTGCAGTCTGTACGGTATTGTAAATACAGGGATTACTGGAACCTAGAGCACTTCTAGATATGTTATAGCATGTGTAGAAAACAAAAAACACAGTCAATTCGAATACAAGCTCGAGTAAATAGATTTTATACCACAACGTTCATATAATTTTGTTCAAACTCTGTATCATAAAATGTACAGTTTCTATGAAATTAAATGAGATAATTCACAAGCTGAATGAAGACTGCATGCATTTCGTTCACAGCTATCATGGATACGGAGAGGACTTTACCGCGATGCTTAACTGAGGGTGCAGTGTTCCAGAACCCACGAATTTTGCGAACCGTTAATGCGCCGTTGTGGTGAGAGAGACTTGTAGGAAGGCTAACCGTATTGTGAACAACCCCTGTCGTGCGCCAAGGTAGTAGCCTTAATTTTTTTGCGCTTCTCATCGTGGTCGTTACGTTTCTTGGTTCGTGCTCGAATTTAGGAGTAAACCTTATTGCGTTTTCTGTCCACCCCTGACACCAAAACGTAAATCGTAAAGAGTCCTCTTCAGCTACGCATCCTACGTCTACCAACAGTGAAAACCGGTTAACCTAAACACAAAGCAGGATTATTGTAGGCTTAGAGATATGAAGATTGTCTGTACATTTCGCACAGCATGCTTTCCGGCTTATATACAGTTTAGTGGTAGCGCCCATGTGACAGGCGTGACCCTCCTCCAGCGAATGGCTGTGGCGACTTCCCGCTAGAGACCTGCAGCATCTCTGAGAAGCCGCTGATATCGATACCCATGGAGGCGGCGATATTAAATCTAAAGACACAGTATCTTTCCTACAGCGACTCCATATGAAGATTTTTCGGCACTTGTAGAGCTAACTAATCATTTTTATCATGAATCACCAAGCTGTGTTCAGACTATTTTCTACTGTTTCCGTTAATTCAGTCTTGTAAAATTCCCTGACTACCCATCAGCCCTTTGTAACAAACCGAATGTGAAGTTTGTAAACGTAACTACCTTCACTTAAATAGCTCTAAATGGATATCCACAGTTATTCGACAATTTTTGCTGATGTAATCAAATGAAATTTGCCCTCATGACACGACATGTTCTTACTCTGATGTAGGAATATATAATAAAGTTTATTCTTAAGCATAATTATTATTTTATGTGTCTCTTAAGATGAAAATCCATGTCTCATTCGGACTGTTGTATCTCTAAAAAATTAAACAATAGATAACATTTTCCCTGGTGACGTTTCCAACCAACCACCTTTCCGTAGCAGCGCTTCCCTCCAAACGTTACGCTATAGCCGCTCTTACACTAAGTTATAAATTTTCATAGTAAAGTAATGAACCCCTCACAATCCGGAATGTTCAGATGAAATGTCCAATCGCAGAAAATACTGTCGTCGATTTTCCATTTGCGTCTGAACCGAGGCGCCATAACAGGCAAAATGTCAATTAAGTAACCACTGTACTTTTCTGGCCACATGTATAAGAATGGAATGAAAGCTATTCTCTAAAAAATCCCTTTGAGAAATACGTTTGCATATACTACCATGTGAGTTCTTGGGATGCTAAGAGAATCCCTCTACGTCTACCGATACTCGCGAATATAGTAGAATTGAAGGGCGCTATTTTCAATTTTGGTAGCAATTTTGAGAAGACAGATATTTCTTTGAAGTAATATGCTATCGTAATAGTTTCACCTGTATGTTGCTTCTACTGAAGGCCTGCCTACAGCAAACACAGCTTTATCCTTGTGTGCACCGTACGGACTCATTATCAGTAGTTGCCACAGGGCTGTCGGAATAGAGTGGGAGGGAGTTACAGTGTACAGCTGCTTGGCCTAAGAGTTATAGTTAGATATAAATGACACGGTTCACGAATAATTGAGCAAATGTAAATAAATATCCTTCCCAGTAATTATAGCTGCAGAGCCTGTAACACTTGTCTGGAAGAGTCAGTGTGAATTACGTCTACTGATGAAACCATGTGCAACCACACTGTTGTTCAGTACACAAATATTCATTGTGAAACAGGAAATATCAATAATTTAAGAGACTGAAGTGCACCTGCTCTTGTATTTGTTCTGTTCGAAGTAACTTCATGCACATTACCCACAAAAAGATGCGACGGAAGGAAGACCTATGGAATAGGAAGACGAATCCTGTGAAATAGGAGTGTAAGCTAGCGCAGGATTCATCTCAGACTTTTTCATTATAATGCCCCATTTCCCCGATGTCGCTCTTACAAGATACACGTATAAGAAAAGGATACACGCTCGAAAATACTCCACTAGTTCATGTATCCCTCTTTTTAATAGAATCATTGTAGAAACGTTCTAAGAATATTTACTACATTTTTTTTGCAACCGAAGGCAGCCACTGTCATTTTATGAAGGTACTGCGAACTTTCAAGAAAGCCGCGCGGGAGCTTCTGAGCGCAGATATAAATAAATTTAGATCAACATTAGCCGAGTCGCAGATGCGTGGTGCGTGGTCAAAACGGGATTGCGAAACTCAGCATTATATTTTGTGATGCGCCAATTAATCGGTGTTCGGTTCCGAAATTTGTGCTATTTCCTTTCACATTTCGATAGCCGATAAAGAAAGAACATCGTAAATTTTTATGATCAAATGCCAGAGCATGAGAGATCTATTCATTCCACCTTTGAATTTCATTGCATTAATTCGATAGGCACCTGCTGCGATTGTTTCTCTTCGGAAACATGTTTCGATCAATTCAGACAAAATGCTCGCCAGCGCTACGCTTTTCTCCGCATTTCTATGCCTTTCTTTTGCACGGTACCTACGTATACAGGGTGAATAATTTTCGAATCGTACGACAATTTCGTACATAAAGAAGAATGAAGATTAGGGTTTAACATTTCATCGACGACAGCGTCATCACAAACGAAGCACAACCTTGAATAGGACTCAGCGGAGGGAGACAAGTGGGCCGTGTCCTTTTAGAACACGCCACCCACGCATGAGTAATAGTAGATTTCTAGAAAAAAACGAAAACTTCAGTCTGGATGGCCAAACAGAGGTTAGACTCCCACGCCTTACGAATGCGGATCCTGAACCTTAGCAACTGCATCGCCTCGCGCCGTAATTTATTGCTGTATAACTGCAGTCGAAGCTCAGATATGAATGAAATACCCATAATATTGTGATATACTCGACACAAAATCTTTAAAACATGTTTATGAGAGAAATATCTTGAACAGTTTTGCAGGAATAAATTATATAAATGCATATTATGCAAAGGAAACTAATTTCCTGAACTTGTGCAAAAAGTACAAATACGATTAGATGCACAGCAGTGTTGACATAGTAGTTGGACAAACGTTGAGTTGGCACATTGCCTATCTGAAGCTGGTTGAAGCTGGATTTCCACGTGGATTTATTCGATTTTAGCAGTGGTTGTAAACGTACGTTTCAAATGCACTGACTACAAAAAACGCCAAGGTCGCTCAGCACCTACAAATATTCACATTACCGGTTACAGCACAATATTGTCAACCTCAAATGTCATAAGAACTCCATAAACAGTTTCGTCATGGTGTCTCTGCCTGGATAGTGGAGAGCGATACAGTGCTCGCTTCCGGAGCACGGATAGGCGAGCTAAGCCCCGAAGCCCAAAAGCGGTGCGTTAACGCGATCGGGTGGGTCTCGCATCTCCATTTGAGAATACGTAACTTCTTAAAGAAACCTAGTTTCATTTGTGGCTGCGACTTACAAGGAACTCACAACAGGCCTGACAACCCTGCAATGTCTAGTACATCAACGAAACGAGTTGCCAAAGAAAGTGGACTTATCTAACACACTATATACAGCAAATGAAAAAAGTGATAATCAGTGTCTATTTTCTCATTCCTTTCGCCATTCGACTGCGCATTTTACTGTTGAGTTCTTCTTTTCTTGGCACCAGTAAACGCCAATACTATTAGGGACGTTCAGTAAGTAATGCAACACATTTTTCTTCTGAAAGCAGATTGGTTTTAGTCTTGATTCCAACGCACCATATTGTTCCCCACTCTTTTGGTCACAAAACCCTATTTTTCAACATAGTCTCCGTCCAATGCGACGGCCTTGTACCTCCTTACTGGGAGGGTCCGTGTTCCCGCATGGCACCAATCTACTTGTCGACATCGGAACCAGCTTCTTGTTGCATCCATAACCTCACCATCATCCACTTACTGCTTCCCGCAGAGTGCATCTTCATTGAGCCAGACAGAGGGAAGTCGAAATGTGCGAGATCCGGACTGTATAGTGGTCGAGGAAGAACAGACCACCGAAGTTCTGTGAGCTCCTCTCGGGTGCGCACATTTGTGTGAGGCCTTGCGTTGTCACGGAGAAGGAGAAGTTCGTTTGCATTTTTGTGGCGACGAACATGCTGAAGTCGTTTCTTCAATTTACTGTGGGTAACACAATAAGCTCCAGAGTTGATCATTGCACCATGAGGGAGGACATTAAACAGAGAATCCCAGAAGACGATAGCCATAACTTCACCGGCTGAGGGTGCGCCTTTGAACTTTTCCTTCGAGGAAGGGGTTGTGTGGCGCCACTCAATGGATTTCTGTTTTGTTTCTGGTTTGAAGCTATGAACACAAGTCTGATAGGGTGGCCGAGTGGTTCTAGGCGCTACAGACTGGAACTGCGCGACTGCTGCGGTCGCAAGTTCAAATCCTGCCTCGGGCATGGATGTGTGTGATGTCCTTAGGTTAGTTAGGTTTAAGTAGTTCTAAGTTCTAGGGGACTGATGACCTCAGAAGTTAAGCCCCATAGTGCTCAGAGCCATTTGAACCATTTTTTGATGAATCCACGTTTCATTGCCTGTGACGATGTTTGACAAAAATTGCCACAAGCAGCGCCTTAATGCACAAACAGTTCCTCAGAGATGGTCCTTTGTTGCTCTTTATGGTCTTCTGTTAAGCTAGAAACCGAGCGGGCACACGCCTTTGACTACCCAGCTGGCGGACGGGCATGTCCGCACTACCAAAAGAGACGCGCAGTTGGGCATCGGGGGATTTCATTATAATCCTTTGATCAGCTCGAATGAGAGTGTCCGCACGTTCCAGAATTGCAGGAGTCGCAGCTGTGTGCGGCCGGCCCGGCAGACTGGAGATCGGACATATTTGCGTGCCCTTGTTGCGAAGATGGCAGACACCTCGCCCAACTGTTCACTTTGCTTTTGTTCACTGACAGGTCTCAGTAGACATTCTGCAAGCTCCTATGAATATGTGAGATGCTCTAGTTTTCCACCAGACGAAACGCAATGACAGCTCTCTGCTTACAAGGGAACCTCCCCATCGCACCCCCGTCAGATTTAGTTATAAGTTGGCATAGTGGATAGGCCTTGAAAAACGGAACACAGATAAATCGAGAAAACAGGAAGAAGTTGTGTGGAACTATGAAAAAAATAACCAAAATATACAAAATGAGTAGTCCATGTGCATGATAGGCAACAACAAGGAGAATGTGAGCTATGGAGCGCCGTGGTCCCGTAGTTAGCGTGAGCGGTTGCGGAACGAGAGGTCCTTGGTTCAAGTCCTCCCTCGAGTGGAAAGTTTACTTTTTTTATCTTCGCAAAGTTATGATCTGTCCGTTCGTTCATTGACGTCTCTATTCACTGTAATAAGTTTAGTGTCTGTGTTTTGCGACCGCACCGCAAAACCGTGCTATTAGTAGACGAAGGGACGTGCCTCTCCAATGGGAACTGAAAACATTTGATCGCAAAGTCATAGGTCAACCGATTCCTCCACAGGAAAACACGTCTGATATATTCTTCTATACGACACTGGTGACGGAATGTGCGTCACATGACAGGAATATGTTGTTGACCCACCTAACTTGTACACTTCGCGAATGGGTAAAAAGATTCTTCTACCTTGCCCGATTTAGGTTTTCTTGTGGATGTGATAATCACTCCCAAAAAAGTGATGAAAACATAACGGACGGACAGATAATAATTGTCTGAAAATAAAAAATTAAACTTTTCACTCGAGGGAAGACTTGAACCAAGGACCTCGCGTTCCGCAACCGCTCAGGCTAACCACGGGACCACGGCGCTCCATAGCTCACACTCTCCTTGAATTTGCCTATCTTGCACATGGACTACTCATTTTGTATATTTTGGTTATTTTTTTCATAGTTCCACACAACTTCTTCCTGTTTTCTCGATTGATCTGTGTTCCGTTTTTCAAGGCCTATCCACTGTGCCTACTTATAACTAAATCTGAGGGGGGTGCGATGGGGAGGTTCCCTTGTTAGAACGCACCTCCGTTACACACACCATTTTGAAGGATACGTGCGGCGCCGCCACCTATCGGAACTTCGTGAAACTAAAGGGGACGAAGGGGGAATATCCCACAATGTCACACAACAAATTCCGCATTTATTCAACCGAAAATGGACGTGGAAAAAAATGTGTCGCATTGCTTATTCAGCGCCCTCGTAATTCAATACAATGCTCCAGGCACTAGCCAACAAAAAACTTGGTCGCTAATAGGAGTGCAGGCGCTACGTAGAGGAACACTTTCAGAGAGATTAATAAAACGAGATAGGGAATAATAAGTAAAGTACCATTCATATTTTGCTTCGAAGTAGCGTTTTAGAATCATCAGATTCGCCTGATGCTTTGCTGTAGCTCTAGTAAGGCGACTGGAAACAAAGACTGTACTGCAGAAAAGCACTGACCCGGTGCAGCTTGGTGTGACGCAAACCGAGCAGATGGCGTAGCCTAGGATGCTGAACCTACCCCAACAGTTGCGTCCCTCTCATATCGCGCGCCAGCTCCCGCTGGTTCCCGAAAATACGGACGGTCGCCAAGAGGCGTGAAGCGAGAGCTGCCAGCGGGCAGCTGGCGACTGGCGCCTGCCGGCCACGTACCGACACCGCACGTCATCCATTGTTGTACTCGCGTGCGTGCGGCCGGCTGGCCGCGACACCGCCCGAGTCTCGGCTACGGCTCAAGCAATTTGCTTCTTCGTATCATTTCCATATGTTGTTGTTGTTGTGGTATTCAGTCCGAAGTTTGGTTTGCTGCAGCTTGTATGTATTGTATTGTATGTTAACCGGGGGCCTAGAAACGACGGAGAGTCTCCGTCCCCGCCGCAGCCTCAGTGGTCCGCAACCCCACGACGACTACCGCAGCACATTTCACCCCACCGCCGCCCCACACCGAACCACTCTTTCAGGGTTATTGTGCGGTTCGGTGCCCGGTGGACCCCCCCCCCCTCCCCAGGGGACGAGTGTAGCCCCTTTGTTTTCGTGGTAGAGTAATGGTGGTGTACGCTTACGTGGAGAACTTGATTGCGTAGCAATTGCCGACATAGTGTAGCTGAGGCGGAATAAAGGGAGCCAGCCCACATTCGCCGAGGCAGATGGAAAACCGCCTAAAAACCATCCACAGACTGGCCGGCTCACCGGACCTCGACACAAATCCGTCGGGCGGATTCGTGCCGGAGACCAGGTGCTCCTTCTCACTCCGGAAAGCCGTGCGTTAGATCGAACGGCTAACCGGGCGGGCTTGAGGCAGCTTTCCCCACTGGTCTATCCCGAGCAAGCTTCTTCATATCTGCACAGCTATTACAACATACATCCTATTCGGGGATTCGTGCCGGGGACCAGCTGCTCCTTCCCACTCCGGAAAGCCGTGCGTTAGACCGCACGGCTAACCGGGCGGCCTTGATGCAGCTTTCCACACTGGTCTATCCCGTGCAAGCTTCTTCATATATGTACAGCTATCATAGCCTACATCCAATTCGGTGTGCTTGTTATAGTCAAGCTTCGCTCTCCCTCTACAGTCTACTTGCACATGCTTCCCTCTATTACCGATTTAGCTATTCTCGATACCTCGGGATGTACCCTATCAACCGACCTAGAGTTGTAAAACTACCGCAAGCTGTCGTAAGTAGGAGCAGACTACGGCAGTTTCCCTAGTAGCTTTGGTCGGTTAAGATCATAACCGCGCTAGCCGTACGCCAGGTGTGTTTCATACCTATCGGGCGTTACCTCAAATGGTTCAAATGGCTCTGAGCACTATGGGACTCAACTTCTGAGGTCATCAGTCCCCTAGAACTTAGAACTACTTAAACCTAACTAACTTAAGGACATCACACACATCCACGCTCGAGGAAGGATTCGAACCTGCGACCGTAGTGGTCGCGCAGTTCCAGACTGTAGCGCCTAGAACCGCTCGGCCACTTTGGCCGGCGCGTTAACTCATTTTGATCGCTTTGTTTGCATATGCGATCAGTGTCTTACTAGGTTCCGCTAGAGACCGGAAGTGGTAAACAGTCTAGAAACTCATATGGATATATAAAGGGCCACATAACCTAGGGAACATTTTTGTTCTACATAGTTATCCTCCTGTCTGTTACTTAAAAATAAACAATATATATGGAAAAATAGAAATTGTTGTAGTTTAATTCAGGTTTTATTCGAAAACTGTTGATTTCCAACTTAAAACAGATATAAAAGTAAAAACCACTACATCTTTATCATATATCGCTAGAAAGCGCAGTTTCCTCAAAAAAAGGTAAAATTCATATCAAACTTCGCTTCTGTACTTCGTCGAGCTTATATAAAACATGTTTTTTTACTACTAAACAATTTTCGCACTTATCAATTATAACAAACTCTTGACTTTGATCATGATGAAGAACGCTCTACTGAGTACAAAATAGCAACAATAATTATAGATATTTTTGTGTTTGTGCATGTAAACTGTACTTGCATCAGAAGTAATTATTTCGGTTACATAAAAGCGCAGAAATTAAGAAAGCAGCTTTTATTTTACTTATAAAATACAATGGACTAACACTGAATGATGTGCGGTTCTAAACATGTGCAAAACAAACAAAAAATAGTTCCTCCCTCACACAGTCATTTATGTTTCTTTCCCTACCAATGCTACCAATACTATCGTACTACCGGTAATTCTACCATTTACTGCGTCATTAATATACTATGCTAAAACTATCGAACCGTAGTTTTGGTAGAGCGCGACTCTAAACCGACTATTTCCTATAGTCAAGTTGTGCCATAGAATTCTTTTTCCACTGTTTGATTCAATACCGTCTCACTAGTTATCCTATCTACCCATATAATCATCAGAATTCTACTGTAGCACACTTCAAAAACTCCCATTCTGTTCATGTCTGAACTGTTCATCGTCCATGTTCCATTGCAGTATATGGCTACACTTCAAACAAATACCTTTAAAAAAGACTTCCGAAGATTTAAATTTATATTCGATGATAAATTTCTCCTTTTCGGAAATGCATTTCTTGCTGCTGCGTGTCTGCATTTTCCATGCACTCCATGTTCGCCCTCCTTAGTTATTTACTGCCCAGATACCGTAGTCAGACCCATCTACAACTTTTAATATCTCATTTCTTCATCTTATTCCCCCAGCATCCCCTGGTTTAATCCTATTGCATTGCACTACCAATGTTTTATAGTTGTTAATATTCATCTCAGAACCTCTTTTCAAGAAATTAGTCGTTTACTTCAACTGACCGTCGAAGTCCTCTGCCATCTCTGGCAGAATTAAGATATCACCAGCAAACATCAGAGTTTTTATTTCTTCTCCTTTAACGTGACTTACATATCCAAATTTCTCCTTGGTTCGCTTCATAGCGTACTCGATATACAGACTCCATAACATCGGGAAAAGGCTACACACCGTTCCACTCTCTCTTCAACTACTGCAGCCCTTTCATGTCCTTTGGCAGTTAAAACTTCAGTTTGGTTTAAGTACATGTTAGAGACAACCTTTCACTCTCCATATTTTATCATTGCTACCTTAGAAATTCCGATATATCTTCTTTTTTAATTTGTTACGAAACAAGTTATCAGGTGCTGAAATGTAATGGACCATGAGGGTACCGCTAAAGAAGTATACCGACGGAGATGGGGTTGCGATCAAAGCGATAGAAATTTTTTTGTGACACTCCTAAAATAACTTAAATGAATGACTGGATTGTTCCTTCCACGAAGCTGCGGCCGATTTTGTCCTGCATCCTAGTTCAGTAGTTTGTAATGACTTAGACGTCCACAGGACGTTAAACACTATCTTACTTAGGAAGAAATATGAAGAATTAAACCCGACTCAGTCTTGACAATCGCTATATAGCCGTGCTACTCATCAGCTAAATGAATTAACTCAGGCGTACGAATTTAGCGATCGTTTCCCCATGTGCAGGCTTATATCAAAATATTGTGCATAACAGTCTGTAGTATGAATACATGGACGTTGTCAACGGTAATTGATCACGCTTTACACACATTACCATAATTTACACTTAACTTACGCACATCAAGAAACGTATAAAGATGGTATCTGTTCTTTCGGACATGTCGTTTACTTATGTCCGAAAGAACAGTTACCATCGGAGATCATGCAGCTCTCTTAGAATGAAATGATAATTAAATCAAGACCCTAAGCTGTCGACAGGCGTTGATATATATCAACGGAGACAGTCGAAAATGTGTGCCTGACCGGGACTCGAAGTCGGCTCTCCTGCTTACATGGCAGGCACTCTATCCATCTGTGCCACCGAGGGCACAGAGGATAGTGCGACTGCAGGGATTTATCCCTTGCCCGCTCGTCGTGAGACCCACATTCCCAACTTAATGTCCACACACTACATTCGCAGTGCCCCTGCCCATTACACCCATTACTCGCGGCTGATATTCTTACTAGTCCTGTAAGAGTTCAGGCAATGCGTGTGCATCCAGCACAGAAGAGGAAGGTCAATGGCCGGTTAGTCTTAGCTATATGAAGATAGTATCTGTTCTTTCGGACATGCCGATCCCGGGTTCGAGTACCGGTCGGGGCACACATTTTCAACTGTCCCCGTTGATGTATATCAACGCCTGTCGACAGCTTAGAGTCTTGATTTAATTATTATTTCATATCAAGAAAGTCGCTGAACTATCTTTGACATAGCCATCGATCCAAATGGATTACACTTTTTTTAAAGCCTTGTCGTTTTATCTTCCATATTATCGACATAACGGAGAATGCTTTACAGAAAAGAACAGTGATCTAATTCATGCACTTCCGAAATAAATATCAGATTTAAACATTTTGTATTTGAGATACATATCTCTTTATTACAGGTGTAGAATCCTGAGGTTTTCTGTTGCAGAGGTAGAACTATATCAATCTTTTATCGGAGGTGCCCGTAATTATCTTTTTTCCTTTGGTTCTGACATTTCTCTAATGCTTTAGCAATTACGCCGCACCTCAGGATCGTGAAAAGCATATTATGTAAATTACAGTTAGTTACTTCTCTCACTCCACAATTTCCCTATCCTCCCCTGGTTTTCTGCACCTGCTATCCGTAGACCGCAATGACAAATTACATCCATGCCGCGTGTGTCACGAAGTCGCAATATTTACCACATATACGCGGACAGTGTATTTTAGCGTTAAATTCACACTATCTGGCAAGTGAATGTGAACCAGATAAGCCTTATTCTATGCTAAGAGGCGTATTGGCAACGATACTCAATTCCTGCTCGAGAGTAACCAGGTCACACCCCATGTGGCCATGTTTCAGTTATTTTCACAATTTATTTTCACAGTTTATTTCACAATTTATCAGTTAGTTAATTTCGCCCCCTTTTACATGATCAAACTACATTACAGCAAAAATTATTATGTGTAGAGCATGATATATTCCACACATCCGTGTGGGACAAGCAGCATGTAATGGATTCCCTAACAGGAGTTTCACAAAACCATAGTAGGTACGGGCACAATTATCTGAGATGTGAAGTCCATGTGTAAAATGAAGAAAGTGCAACTCTTATGCCGGCCGGAGTGGCCGAGCGGTTCTAGGCGTTACAGTCTGGAACCGCGCGCCGCTACGGTCGCAGGTTCGTATACTGCCTCGAGCATGGATGTGTGTGATGTCCTTAGGTTAGTTAGTTTTAAGTAGTTCTAAGTTCTAGGGGACTGATGACCTCAGAAGTTAAGTCCCATAGTGCTCAGAGCCATTTGAACCATTTTTGCAACTCTTATCCTCCTGCATCCTGAAGGCACATATAATCACCTATTTTAACTTGTCTATTTCTGAGTTACTACATGCATAAATTAGCACAAAATATTTCTTTTATTTTTATTTTTAGTAAAATTTTACATTTGCTATTACATAATATACGTCAAAGAAATTAAAACACCTTATGTTCTTACTTTACAAATTTAAGTTTCAACTTCAGCTAGTATAGTTTTTTGATTACACACTGTGAAACTTCCAGAAACACTTGCATTCACTTGTGATGCACAAAAATACCTTGCATTCTTTACAACGAATGAAGATGAGACCGTCACAACATGTGAACCGACATTTGGATCTGCATCTCTGCTGAGAATTTCTCATCTCTGGCAAGTGTAAAGCGTTTGATGACCTAAATTGTGTTGATGTTACGACCTGAGGTACTCTCGGACGTTTGGACTCCTGCTGTCCATCATTCTTTTCTGAACTGCTCTCATTTTATTCAGTAAGCCTCTTGTAGTAGATCATATTTTGAGCAATATCAAGTGTAAATGCATAATACTGTATTATAGCCCTTCTTGACGATTTATTTCGGATAGCATCCTGTCAGCGTTCAAGCCATGCAGCAGAAATAACAAGGTCACAACCTGATGTATTATTTTTATTGTCCACTTTTCTGTTCTCTCTGTCATTCCATCTTCCCTACAACCCGGTCAAATCTATCTACTCCACCCATTAAAGACTTGTACTAGGTAATAGCGTTTGGTCTTCGGATGCTCACATGTTTTGTATCCTACTTTCATTTTCAACAAGCCTGGAGGCAATTGTAGTATGAATGTAACCTCAATCACGCACTTTCCAGACGCCAGAAAACAGATTGTTTTAAAATTAAATGTCATAGGCTTGATATTTAAGCGTAAAGAGTTCTGTGTAGACTTATAAATTGAGACAGTTAACACATGTAGTTGTAGTAATAGATTCCCGGGGTATCATGGGTGATACTATGCAGAAAACTGCTCGTTGATAATGGTAATGTCACTTTCAAGCACTGGATTTGTGTCATGTTGGTTCCAAGACAGTTTAAAAGATATAAAAACATCCTAAAGTAATAACAATTGACAAAGTTTTTTAAATTACCTTTGTTGTTTCACATTTCGTTGCAGTACAAAATCCACTACTGCGGAAACAGGTTATCACCTCTGGGATTGTGGAGAATGTGAAATAAGTGACAGACGGCAAGCACGTAATCTATAGCATACGATGCCAGCGCCCAACTCGCGAGTGCCAATGCACGACGGACTAAAAAATAAAAATCTGCGGTCTCATATATGATACCAAAGCACACAGGAGATTATACGGGGTTTGTCACCGTGACAGTATAAAACACATTGAAGTAAGTTAGTGCAAATATTTTTTAAAGCGAAAATAAATATGGTGTGACCAGCGTCTTAAACTCAAGTATTGCCCCCGTAAATCTGAAACTTCCTGGAAGTGACTCATTCCTTTCTCGGTACAGTACAACTTCTATGATAATTCAATACAGGACGTTTTTCCGCCTGTACTTTTCTTATCTGTCCATCCATGCAACTTCCACAAATACTCAAAAACGAGGATACCTCATTAGTTTTGTAGAGGTATCACATTTAAATTAGAATATCGTATACGCATTTTAGGAATGACTTCCCAGATGTTTTCTCTATAGTCATCTACCAGTGTTGTATGTTTAGTGGCCAAGCGTGTACTTTGAAACACTCCACAGATATTCATACGGGGAGGGTTCAGTGGTCTTCGTCAGTATTCAAGCGTTAGAAGTTGAGTTTACTTTTTCAATAACATATGACGTCACGTTGTTCCGGTTCAGTCCATATATTTCGCCTTACGGCTGTCAGCGGCTCATGAAATAACTACGACATGTACTATAGCCTACTGCACACGCAAACGCTAATTCCCGCTGATTTATGGGTGTGACCTTTTCGTAGGAATCACTCAAGAGTGCAAGAGTTCACATACATGTTACGAAAATTACTTCGAAGTGCTCGGCAGAAATAGCTGTTTTGCATCACTGCTGTTACATGCCCTGCCTCCTAAATTCATGGATATTGCGTTTTCAGAATGTCTCCATAACATGCACATAAGTCGATGTAAACCACTTAGATTCCTTAGATTCCGTATAAATGGTTGCATACACTCTATTAATAACATTCCACTTGGCAGTTGACAACTGGTTTCAATTTCTTTACGTGCTTCGATGATTCACTTCTTCAGAGGAATCCTAATAAGCCGGCGATTAGCTGCTTTGCCCTTCTCTACACTCTACTGATTCACCTTTTTTGCTTGCGATTTCCCTCTGAAAAAAAATACAAGGTGTCCTCACTGGAATGTCCTTCAGTACTCTCGACTGTCGAAGACATCACGCCCGTTGATTTACTTACCTTAAGTGTTCCTTACATGTGTCAAGCCACCGTTTCCTGTGACGTGCATCTCTTGGGTTGTCATGGTAAGCCAGCCGCCTTTGGCGTCGACTCTCTGCGACTTTCCCCACCTCGGCAGTAATTGATGCCACGGTCATCCGCTTTCCTTCCGCTATTTCTGAAATGCTCACACTTTGCAAGTACCAGAGACAAAACGCAGCATCCACATTTCCATTGTGTTAAGACATCTCTAACGTTTCTTTCACATAAATCAGCACTCAGCACGGAGTTCTTAGTAGCGGGATGTAACTCTTAATTGTAGGATGTGTTAATTGTATGTCTGCGTATATGTAAATCCCTGAATGTGAGAGATTATTTCCGAAACGTGTTGCGTTGAGAACTATAATGTAAGTGTTCATTCCGAAGCTTTCGCTGAAAATTCAGCGAGAAGATAAAGAGATCCCTCGGGAAGGCGAAAGGAAATACGTCAGCAAATTGGGTTAATTCCCGTCCCTTATTTGAGCGTAACGATGTAAAACAAAGTTGTTAGAAACGCTGACGAAGAACATAACATGACATCAGAAATTCTATTGTTGTCGCATTTGGTGGCGAGTAGAGTTTTATATTTATTTTTCTTGACATTGTGCTATTTTATCAGCTATCATGCTCGAAATCGCGAATTTTTCCAGTCGTAGGTGAACCTGTCACCTGTGAAGAAGCCTGTGAGGAAAGCAGTACGACATTTCGGTGGAGCAGCACCTAGATCCACAGCTCTAGTCATTTGGTGGACGTGCGCGCGCACGTGCTGCTTGCTTTTATTTCGGTAACGGGTAGGCGAGCGTGCTCTTTTGTATTTGTGAGCTCGTCCGGCGCGTACTACTGCGGGACGCTTGCCTTGTTTTTTATGTCTGTTCGCAGCACGCGCCAAGTCCCCCCTCCCCTCTCGGTCGCCCCGCTTTCCCCGCCACTATACGGCCATCTGTCTGTTTGTCGCTTTCCGTGTTCCTCCGTCTCGCCATCTCCTTCGAGCCGGCTCTTTGGAAACCAGAATATTCCTCGGTTTGTCCCCTCCCAGCTCCCCGGCCCCGGCACTGATTTTCCCCCCGTATTTTGCGGCGTCGTCCCAGCTTTTCTTGGCGCGCGCGCTATTTCTGTCTGCCGACATCTGCTGTCAGTTTCTGGCGTGCTCCGCTGGAGGGCACAGGTGTCGCGCTGGCTTATGTCACAGGTGAAGCCCTGCTCCCCCGTAGCGCGATCTGCTGCTCTTTCTCAGATTATCTCCCGCTGTCCTTCGCGATAATACTTCAGTTAGTGAAACGGCAGTACGAGCCAGCAGGAAACTACGAGCACTGCAGTTTCACTGTCATTATGTTGCTTATCTGCAAAACTGTTACAATGAGAGAGGCACTTTCTAATCTCCAGTTTACTTGTTGCGTATTAATTACGTGTGCTGCTGTCTGGCAGAAAGAATTTTTCTCATGTCGCCAGCGAGGAATAGCTTTCGTTACTGCTTGCTGAATCACGTCTACGTCATGATACTGTGTCAGAAAAGTCTTCGTAATCGGAAACAGCTGGCCTGTTAGGAATTTTCACAGCGTAATAGCAGCTAGCAGGCAGTTTTGCGCCCGTGAATTCCATGACTATTGAAAACAGTTTTAATGTAAGCACTTTACTGCAGTGTGTACCAAAGCAAATCTGGCAGAATTATCTAATACAGCTGGATATTTCCAACTTCTCAGCTGAGCAGACAGAGACATGGAGACGCTACAAGAAGAGGAATTCGTATTCGTTTGTATCTACACCGCCCCTCTCCTGACATATCGAATATTTCATACTGCATTACAATCAGGTTCCCAAAGGTTCTACAACTGATAATTTAGGCACACGTGTTGTTAATTTGTGTTTCATATAAATGAACCTTGGTCCTGTGCAACGACCTGGTCGATCCCATTTCGTTGCGTTAAGTTACCATTTGCCCCAAAAGAACATCGTTAGCTAACACTTTAACACCTAACATACGCCGGCCTTTGTGGCCGAGCGGTTCTAGGCACTTCAGTCTGGTACCGCGCGACCGGTACGGTCGCGGTTTCGAATCCTGCCTCGGGCATGGATGTGTGTGATGTCCTTAGGTTAGTTAGGCTTAAGTAGTTCTAAGTTCTATGGGTCTGATGACCTCAGATGTTAAGTCCCATAGTGCTCAGAGTCATTTGAACCATTTTGAACCTAACATACATTATCCGATCAAAAATATCTTTACCTAACTATGTAATACAGAACCGATCATTAGATGTTTCGAAAGGTGGATCCGCAAGTATAAGAGAAGGTGTGGATTATTGTGTCGTCAGTAGAGAAGCTGTAACAGCAGAAGGGTCTACCAGCAGAGCTCAATGACTTCGAAAGTGGACTAACCATGAGATGTGAACTGAGTAACAGATCCATCAGCGATCTTTCAACACATCTAAAGTTGCCCAGATCGACTGTTGGTGTGTGATTGGAAAGTGGAAACGTGAAGGAATAACTACAGCTAAACGAAGACCATGCAGATCTCTTACGTTAGCGGACAGAGACGGTCGAGCATTGTGGAGGGTGGTTTAAAAAATTGCATGAAATCTACGGAAGGAGACAATCGTCAGTTCCAAAGTTCTATCTGCAGTCCAGCTAGGACAATGACTGTGTGTAGGGAGTTAAAAAGAATGGGGTAAAATAGTCGAGCAGCACCTAATAAGTCACACATTTCTTTAGTCAGTGCTAAGCGACGCCTGAGATTGTGTAATGAGTTACGCCATTGGACAGTGGAGGATTGGGAAAGAGCGATTTGTTCTAATGAATCACACTATACCCCGGGGTAAAGCGACGGAAGGGTTTGTGTTTCGTGAATCCTTCAATGACGTTACCTGCCTTCTTGTGTAATACAACCGTGAAGTACCGAGGAGGTGGTGTTAGGGTATGAAGGAGTCTTTCGTGGTTAGAACGTGGACCACTTACCGCGCTTAAGGAAATGCTAAATTCTGACGGATATGAACGCATTTGTACTGTGTACAGCAGAGGAGCAGTTCGGAGACAGTGATTGTTGCATCAGCAACGATGCAGCCTGTTGTAAAGTAGCATCTGTGAGGTAATGGCTTGTGGACAATAACATTTCTCATATGGACTGTCCCGCCTGAGTCCCGACCTGACCCCAGTGGCACACCTCTAGGCTGCGCTATAACGTCGACTTCATTCCAGGACCAAGCATCCAACATTGTTACACTCTATGGTTTCGGCTCTTGTGCAAAATATGCTGCCATTTCTCCACGACGTTCGTGCTCGTCATTGAAAGTGTACTAGGCAGAGTTCAAGCCCTCATAAAGACGAAGGGTGGACGCATCCCATATTGTCCACTAATAGGTTGATTTAGGGGAGGGGAGCAAACAGCGAAGTCATCGGTCCCATCGGATGAGGGAAGGATGGGGAGGGAAATCGGCCGTGTCCTTTCAAAGGAACCATCCCAGAATTTGCCTGAAGCGATTTAGGGAAATCGTGGAAAACCTAAATCAGGATGGCTGGACGCGGGTTTGAACCGTCGTCCTCCCAAATGCGAGACCAGCGCGCTAACCACTGCGCCACCTCGCACGGTCACTAATAGTTGGCCGAATACTTTTGATCTGATAGTGTACATTGCACAAGTCGCAAAAAGCATATACCAGGGTATGCTAATAGAGGTTAAATTGCCATTTTTTCGGACTGGATTCTACAAGAGTCGCCATAACAGGTCTTCCAAGCCTGTCCTACTAAGGAATGAGACACGAGTTGTCAGTAGCGTCTTTCCGTCGCGGTTCGGTGGGACTAATATCTTAAAAGAGAATGTTGAGTTTACATTTTATGTCAATGGATATCACACTTACTGGAGACTCTTCAACTTAATTAGTACCTCTTTTTCTAGCTTACAAGAAGAGAGGGTCCATTTAGCGAAATGCGTGAGCATCCTTAAAATGTAATACCTGTTGTTCGAGATGCTATATAAGTGCAGGAAACGGCTCAAAACTGCGGTTCATTCTGTTGGAAGCGTTTGTAATGGCCGGTTGACCTTACTCGTGAAATGCCACGTACGTTATAGTAGCACAAAGCACACATCATCAGAAGTAACCCAGGGGATTTACAAAAGTTACTATCAGGCTAAATTACGTAATAGTATGATGAGAAGCAGGACAAAAAGAAGTGATTTGTGTAAGAATACGAAAATTGTGTTACAGCTAGACTCTTCCGTCCAAAATATAAGACAAACTTTGTTCAATAACGAACCACTTTAACGTATATATACTGGAGCAATATGTACTAATCTAGTTGTGACACTAGAATTGCGAGGCGTAGTATTCGCCATATCATTGAACTGTTTCATAAATATATAGGCTTTACTCTAGTCACACAACGACAGCGTTAAAAGATCCATATGAAAAAAATTAGTCGTTTGGCAATGTTTCCTCAGTTTTCATACTTCGTTACTGACTTAAAATTTTTTAAAAAGGAACTGGCAGATGACTTGGACTTCATGTGTTTACAGTTGTATGAAACTTTTCTTGACACTTGACACTCTCTGCATAGCACGCTGGTCTTCATTAGGAGGCTGTGAGTTCCTTTATAATTTAGCGACAAACTACGAGAGACATATCTCTGGCGCCCATGTAGTTCGTGTAGGTAACCCCACTTACTCAGGCAAGATACCACTGTGCCATCAGAGACGTGATCTGAAACATTCTCGCTATACCAGATATTAATTTAACACTTTCAGCCACCACGCAGCAGTTGAGATACTGCATTCATATTTGGTAGCAGCAGGGCCGAACAGCCGTTCGGCCATCCTGTTTTTTAGTGCTCCGTGGTTTCGCTAAATCAGTTCAGCGCCAGGATGAGGCCACACCCATCAAGGCCACAGCCTATTTGCTCCGTGTTTCTGTCTTAACTGACCTAATGTTCCGTCTTTAATGGCTTAGAATTCAACGGGACAGTAAAATCTTAGATTCTTTTCGTATTCCTTTCGAACTCCTTCAACTAACCCTGGTGACCACTAGATGCCCATCTGAAAGAGGTGACCGTACAGATTTTTGTGATCGAAGTATCCAGAATATAACCTTGTCTTGCGAGATCTTTGTTTCTATAACTTCAAAATCTTCGAACATTGTTCTGCTTGAGCTATGACTGTCTCATCTGGAAACCAGAATATAATTACTTGACCTGGTATTATAGGTGTATGAGAAAACATAGAAGTAACTGAGAGAAACGGTAAATTCCACGAAAGCAGACCAAAAACTGACTGCAATATGTTTGGTACTTTGGTACATCAAAGAGAGGTATTTCTAAACGTAGTGAATTAAAATGCATGGAAAAAATACTTGAAATAAATGGAACTGCTTTTGGCACTGTTAAAATAGTAGCAGTACTTTGTCTATAGACTTTGAGTATTGTGCTACTGTGAGGCAATGAGATAGTGCACAACGCTCGTTTGTTCAAAAATTGTGGCACCCTAAACGCAAGTAAGACATTTTATAGTTTTTGTGTATGATTAAAAATTGGCTACGTTAGTTGACGAGGATTCCTTTGAGGATCTTTCTATGGAATAACATTGGTGGTTGAAACCACACGGAAAAATGTGATGTTGTTTTAGTACTTTGAAAATGGCAACTAATGTCAATCACGACTATTCCATCTGCTGGAAACAGCCACAGCACGAATTTCCAGGATAGTGTCATAATACCATATAGCAAGGAAAGAGTTTCTTAAATTGGTACAGTACGCGAAAATAACCAATGTCAAATTTCATTTAAAAATATAATTTTGTTCAGTGCTGAGTAGAACTGAGATACAGCTATGAGCCAGCATTTATTTGAAAAATATGTCTAAGAAACCCGATCACGAAAACTGACAACGGCCGGGAGACCGGTGCGGTGACCAGATGCTCCTGTGGTCTGAGGATGACACGACGACCGGTCGGTACCGTTGGGCTTTCATTGCCTGTTCTGGCGTAGTTTAGCTTTTATGTCTAATAAACAATTAGCCAATGAAGTACAATGACTGAATGTTTCCTTAACATTTGACTGATCCAGTACCAAACGGAGAAGTTTCAATAAATAAATAGTGTACTTCATAAAAATGAGAAATGGCCTGCATTCCTGATAGGAAATTTTAATATTTCATAGTTACTGACAGGAAAGTAATTGTTTACTTTCTTCCGGAATAATGAGTTGCAACGAAGAAGGAAGGTCTTGGATTTTAATTGTTTTCTTCGCACCAATAAGTAAATTTAAGTTCATTTTATTCTGTAGCAGAGAAATGGAGAAGTACTCAGATTTTAAATCACGAGGGCAGGAAAACTGAAAACCGTCAGGGGGTGAGAAATGGATGTGAGCTAATTTCCAATAAGTAGCCAGATCTTTAAATATGATGTTGATGCTACGGAAACGGACAAACTTTCCATAGCCGAAAACTGAACTTAAACTCCGAATAACTTCCAGAGAAAATCGTGTTATATATTCGGTTATTCGCTTCTTTCACGATTCGCATGAATGAATTACTTAATGAGTTATTCAGAAGACCAGCGCGTCCGTGGAATATATTTTCCGGAGCACTCGCAAAAGATTTCGTCATAAGCCGGCACGTGGAATCCTTGTGCTGCTGCCCATGTCCATGTCCATATGAACAACAAAACAAGGACTTCCTATACGCAGAAAACAAACACGAACAGAAAACATAGGGAAAAAAGCATCAATCGAAACGTTGCAAGGAAATGGACTGCATTTCGTGTCCTCACTTCTGACTGGAACTTCGTGTGTGTTTCTTTCGGTGAGCAAACACAGCTTGATAACCAGCGGCAACTATACGAACCTATTCTTTATCGCGTTGCTTGCAGAGTAAACTCTGACCTACGGACTAATTAATATTGCGTCTTACGAGCCAGTATCACACCAGTCCTTTTGGTATTCGTCTTTGAGAGAGTTCAATGTTACGTCGGCGATTACGTGAACATCTTAGTCGATGAACTTCATAATCGGCGTCTGCATCTGTAGTTGTAACCCCATGCAACCTGGCACTGTTTGGCGCGTGGCGTCTGGCATCTGACGCCAGCATCGCTGCAGCTCATTTCTGCGCCATTCGCACGAACTCGTCAATGAAATAGTTGTTTGCATTTTACAGCACGCATTGCTATATCGTTTACCTGAAGGATACGTGATACGTGATACTAATATCAAGTCCTCAAAGAAAACCAGCTTCCACAAATTTATCGATATGCACTGTATTCAATAAAACGGCGGAAAATGTCATAAACTGCCATTAGTTGGAAAACATAAAGCAATTAACACGGAAGTTCAGTTTGTAATAACGCAGTCACGCTGGCCTTAACGATAGCATGCAACCTAGCGGTGTTACAGTCAGCTTGTCCCATCTGTACGAAGCAGACAACTTGTTATTTGTCACTAGGACGGCAACTGAACGTGAGACCACTGGGACAGCCAAATTTGCTCGAACTAAGACAGATTGGAGATAACTCTGGAGTAGGTAGCAAACTTAGTCCTTCTGTCGTTCATAGATGTTAACAACAGTTTATAGCGCAGATTCGACATACAGGTCTTCCCAAGGACGGCCTGTTCCTACGGCGCTCGCCGATGACCATTATTTGCTGTAAATAACACTAAGTATTAAGAGAGCAACCCCGCCGCAACATCGTCATAGGGCCAGCCAGATTTAGGGTCTCCACAAACAAGATGGTCACAAACAGTCTGAAAAGTTTGTTTGGGTGTTGCTGGGGAGGGGGGGGGGGGAGGGGGGGTGTTGTGCTGAGAAATAACTTTTAAGAATAAAATTCGATAATTCGCGCCGTTTCCGAGTTATTTATCATTGAAGTTAACCAATCACATCGTTTTGCACGTAAATTCAAGCACTTGCAGGAGCTAAAATGCAGTAATGCACAGACATCTGTGGATTCGTCAGTTAGTACTTGTTCGGATGCTCATTACCAATTAAAATGTGTCTTTTCGGAAGTTATAAATTTAAGTTGGGAGAGCAAAAGCTACGTTTGTACGGTTTGAGGAAACCAAACGAAGAACAAATCTGGCAACACCGTCTTTGGCAGGCTGCTTGAATTTGCCCGGACAAAGATCTGATTGGCTAACTTCAACGCTAAATATCTCGGAAACCGCGAAACGCACAGATTTTCCTTCTTAAAAAGTATTTCTCAGCGCAGCGCCCGTTGCAACACCCTTACAAGCTTTTCACTGTTTCTGACCTCCTTGTATAACTTATATGAGAATGGCCCTTTTGAACAGGACGTGGACGAATTCTTTCCACGCTCTTCTCCAATCCGAGGGCATAAACTGTGTCTGATGACCTCGAGATCGACAGGGCATTGAACCCTAATATTCCCGCCTCAACAACACTGCCCTTGTTGAATAAGCAGTAGGCTTCATCAAGGTGGTATGTATGCGAGGCAGACAGTCACATGCTGCTGTCGTCGCACGAGGCGTTTGTTATGGACAGACGACGTAGCTTCTGCTTTGCGATTTTAGATGAGGTAGTGACTATTTCGTTTCTGCCCTTCCACTGTCACGTATTTGTGGGTAATATGAGTTCCGCAAACTCAACAAGCAGGCTAAACCATTTTTTTAAATACGTTAGAGAAGGATAATTCTCTTGTGGAGTTTTGTGCACTGTACAACTCCTGTCTTTTCTTTTTAATGTTATTTCACAACAATGGACTCGGCTTTAATCAGCAGGAACAATGCGAAAAGACGACAAGGTCTTGATCGAATAATTAAAGAAAGAAATGACTGTAGCTTCGACCGCATAGTCTATCGGATTCCTCGATCCATTGCAACTTAATTGCAATTATCCTTGATGCAGCGACAGTAAATTCGATATCAGCCAAGAATGTTCACTATAAAGCCCGTGAAGATGGCCTCAATAGAGTATGAGCAGGGCCGAGGTAAGCCCCAAGCAACACAAGCCGCCGCTTGGGGCATCAAACTGAGGGGGGCACCAACGCACCAGCACTGTAAGATTTCTAAACAGAACATATCACAATTATTAGCGGCCGCTTAGGGCTCCAAGGTGTGAGGGATACCAAGTACAAGCCTAATGACACAGTGCGTGTCACAATTAGTAACAAAAATTAACTCGAGAAAAAGTGGATGATGGAAAGATGGGGGGGGGGGGGGGGACGCCAGATGATAATTCGCTTGTGCGGAAAAATGTTATCTAATTGAGTCTGAGTAGGACCTTATGTTTACACCATTGGCAACATGACACTGGTCGGAGGAACTTTGTGGAAAGTAATGTACCGATTGGAACTGTGTTTTGTTCTCGACGTGTCGTGATCTAGTGCAGAGCCTGAGATGCGGCGATTTACAATTGGGAGAGACAAAGGAACGTAACACTACCACGTATTTGTGCGCGAAAAGCCTCACGGTACGCAGACTGTTTGAATAGAGTCGGAATTGCTGGATATGCTTACATCCAAGTCATACGAAAGAGCTCTTTCAAGTCTCGACAATATGAAGGCGAAGTTGTCCGCGCTTATGTTCTTCTCTAGCTGAAACCCTAGGCGATTCTTCTCTGTTCATGGACGACGAAACTCATCCCCGCAGAACTCACTTTGCTGTCGACATACAATAAGGTGAAATTATCACTCGAATACTGTGATCTTTAATACTGCTTCTGCTTCTACTTCTGGGATTCTGTTCTGGAACGTAATGAAGTTAGACAAGCGACGATTATGAAGTGTAGTAGACGACGAAAATTTTTATTACTCTCCCAGTATCTACGCTGTACTACTGATGCATTAATTGTCCTCTCATATCGTTATTCATAAATACAAGAATAACGGAGAATGTAGGTCAGTATATACCAGGCCTACATCATAGTGTACACTTTTATTACAGACTTGTTCACACAATATGATAACAATAAAAAATGGTTCAAATGGCTCTGAGCACTATGGGACTTAACTTCTGAGGTCATCAGTTCCCTAGAGCTTAGAACTACTTAAACCTAACTAACCTAAGGACATCACACACATCCGTGCCCAAGGCAGGATTCGAACCTGCGACCGTAGCGGTCGCGCGGTTCCAGACTGTAGCGCCTAGAACCGCTCGGCCACCCCAACCGGCTAATAACAGACATGTATGGGCAATCTCCAGATAATACTACAGAAAAATAAAAAAGTCTACATTAAAATCTTTCACATTTCTGGAGGTTCTATTTGCAACAAAAGAAAAGTAAAAATCAAAATACATACAATTCATACATATATGTCATTAGCGGCATTTGGCGAACAAAGTGTTCGCGGTCTGAATTTCGATACTAACCTTGTCACTCTTCTCCATAAAGAGAACATTTTTTCCAACGTCATGCTGTGTCTGAAAGTGTACCAACCTCCTCAGGAACTCACAGTAGATTAAACGCTTATCTTTAGTAGTGAGTAGTATTTAGTCTGACTCCCTCATTTGTTTTACCAGTGGACTTCAAGTGGTTACTCTTATTTATTTGATCATTGTGGTCGATTCGTATTGCTTATCGTCCACGAAGTGATACTAGGTACTTGGACGTTTCTAGATTGCCCACCAGGTAGCGGCAGTCTAAGTCATCTCCATTGAAATCTATCCGTGCGGTTGAATGGATGTATGTCAGTTTCAGATATTAACTGTCACTGTTAACAGTGATGTTGTTTACTGTTAGTAAATGCCTCCGAGAGGTTAACTATAATGAGCATAGTGGGGGGTATCTTCCGCAATACAATTATCTCCATTGTTGAGGCACTATCTGTACGGCGTGGTCGCTTCTTCTGCACTCTGGTAGGAACTAGTTCTCTGTGGCGGTAACCAGTTGGTGACGGTGGCCGAGCGGTTCTAGGCGTTACAGTCTGGAACCGCGCGACCGCTACGGTCGCAGGTTCGTATACTGCCTCGAGCATGGATGTGTGTGATGTCCTTAGGTTAGTTAGGTTTAATTAGTTCTAAGTTCTAGGGGACTGATGACCTTAGAAGTTAAGTCCCATAGTGCTCAGAGCCATTTGAGCCAGTTGGTGACAGTTTCATTCCGTTATCGTTATAGAAGCGTAAATGTTGTCCAAGTGAGACGTCACTTCTTTCTAATTTCTAGGTCGTAATCTCTGAACTAGCTAGCAAATTTACTTAGTAGATGAAAAACGTCCGCATCCGTACTTTTTCTTCCGAAGTCCAATCGAAATTAACGGAAATTATGCCGTGTTGCTGCTCAAGCTAATTATGAAGGCATACACATACGGAATTGTGAAACATTAGGTTATGTTAATCTTACTTTTTAGACTTCGTTTACTATTTGGCGCAGTCTTATCATGCTTTTAGCTTTTATTTGTTTTTGTGGCCTCTGCTTTCTCATGACAGTCAATTGGCTGGTTAATCACTGAAATTTACGAATTTGGCTTTTCTGATGGCGTACTCCCGGATACTGAATTCATCATGTAATCCACTTCTATGCAGCGCTCAGCGATTCACCTTTCAGCGACCTTCGCAATCGACAGCGGATCACTATCAAATGGAGTATGATTCCCGTTAACCCAAACCCCGTGACTTGACTTGTGCGTAGTTTTAGTCTGGAAGAAGCAAACGTCCTCACTTCTGTCTGACTTAAGTGCAGATCTCTCTGTCGTCTACACATTAGAGGTGGAAAGGAAAGCTACATCCAACCTGCTAGATTTAATAGACTGAACTTCAAAGTAAGGTGAGGCTTTATTTAAATGGAAGCCAGAAGTCAAACATCGTATTCTTGAGTGCCACCTCTTTTCGTTGCGTTGCAGTACCATTCAGAAGATGCTGTAGTCGACGTTTTACAATTCCAAAGAGATAGCTGCTCACTACATAGTGTGCTGCTTCGCCTCTTTCTTTTCCCCTAAAGTAAATCAGCCGATCCGGGCGCAAAAAGATCAGGTAAACGCTAATCCATATTTGCTTTCTTTAGTTTTAAAATCAAAGGAAACAGTATCAAATTTTCCATTCAAAGCTTCCAACTGGAACTGAAGACACTGTAGAGAGTTGATTCAATTGTGGATTATCCCGAGATAACCGCTTGCTCCGCTGTTCATGGTTGAAATACACTCACGTCCTCAATATTTTGAAAAATCATGATTTGTACAATAGCTGTATACCACGTTATTAAAAACAATGAGTTTCGATTGGAGAACAGAGCATCTTCAGGTATCTATATGCAGAGTGATCTCAGAGTCCCATTACCCCCTATCGCGGATCCACATATTCATAGATTATCGCATTGTATTAATGTGGGGTCATGTCAGAGGACACTTTGAGGTAGTGTGACTGTTCTTAATTATTTCTTACAGAGTGTGTGTGTACACCAGAGTTTTCATAACAGAGTATGATTCTGCTCCATATACGATGTGAAATTTTTCCCAACAGCAGAAAATGCACTTCGAACAGAATTCTTAAGTTCGTGAACTGTCTCGTAACGTGTGGCAGCAACCTTCCGTTTAATGAACCCCTGTAATGCATCGCCGCAAAATTTCAGATGAGGACCACAACAAAGATGCAGGAAAATGGATAGAACCACGTTCAATCCATTTATCAGGAAATACCTCACTGAGATATTCCCTAACGGCAGCAGCATAACGGGATGGTGGTCCATCCTGCTGGATCCATACACCGAGAAGTCCTCGATCTTGCAGGTACTGAATAAATCAATCACGTAATGCGATTCGCAGCACCGTCAAAGCAATATGGACCTACCAAGTGGGTTTCAGACATCGAAACCCAGATCATGACGTATGATGAGTTGTGTTCAAGTTCTTCACAAAAAAATGTGTTTTTTCTTAACTTCATAAGTAAATCTTTCTCGCTTTAGCATTGCGATATATTGCAGAATAGTCCGATAATAACACTTTCCCCCCTTGAAGGAAGAACTGTAAAAATATAGAGTATTCACCGACAAGCCTGATGACGTTTTTGCGTATCATTACCAGTCAGTTCGTTTACAAACGAAGGTTTAAATGCCTTTAAAGTGAAAGCATTCTTCACACAGTTTTATAATTCGAGTACCGAACTTCCAATATTCCTGTGGCCGCTTGTTAATGGACATTTTTGGCGAACGTTCGACAGACGCTACAGCCTCCGCAAACGTTTGCAGTTGTGTTAGTGGTCGTCCCGAGCGGGGCTTATCTTTTATGCAGCCAGTTGAAAAGAGTTTTTTCTCTCAAAGTAAAGTTGTTGGTTTCCGTGTAGAAGGTTTCTGAAACCTTAGAGAAAATCTCTGTCATTCATTTTTCTGTATGGGGTCGTTCGTGAGCCCAAGTGCTCATTACGATCAGTTTCTCCATGGTGCAGATGAACTCATCAGCCATGGTTTGGATGTATAACCTCCTCTGCAACAGTAAGAAACAACAGTTCTACATCTACATCTACACGGATACTTTGGAAATCACATATAAGTGGCTGGCAGAGGATTCATCGAATCATCTTCACAATAATTCTCTATTATTCCAATCTCGAACAGCGCGCTGAAAAAACCAACGCCTATATGTTTCCGTGCGAGCTCCAATTTCCTATATTTTATTATGTTGCATTGTTCTCCCCTATATATGTCGACGTCAATAAAATATTTTCGCATTTGAAAGAGAAATTTGGTGGCTGAAATATCGTGAGAAGATACTGCCGCAACGAAAAACGCTTTTTTTTTAGTGGTGTCCATCCCAAATCCTGTATTATGTCCTTGACACTCTCTTTCCTATTTCTCGATAATACAAAACGTACTGCTCTTCTTTGAACTTCCTCAATATACTCCATTATTCTTATCTGGTAAGGATCCCAGACCGCGCAGCGTACTCCAAAATAGGACGGACAAGCGTAGTGTAGGCAGTCACTTTAGCAGGTCTGTTGCATCTTCTAAGTGTTCTGCCTATGAATTGCAGGCTATGGTTTACCTTCCCCACAACGCTTTCTTTGTGTTCTTTCCAATTTAAGTTGTTCGTAATTGTAATTCCTAGGTATTTAGCTGAATTTACGTCTTTTACATTTGATTGATTTATCGTGTAACCGAAGTTTAACGAATTCCTTTTAGCACTCGTGTGGGTGACCTCACACTTTTCATTATTTAGGGTCAACTGCCAGTTTTCACATCATACAGATATTTTTTCTAAATCGTTTTGCAATTTGATTTGATTATCTGATGACTCCACTAGACGATAAAAGACAGCATCATCTGCAAACAACCTGCGGCTGCTCAGATTGTCTTCTAAATCGTTCATATAGATAATCAGCAGCAGAGGGCCTATAACACTACTTTGAAGAACACCAGAAATCACTTTCGTTTTACGCGATGACTTTCCGTCAATTACTACGAACTGTGACGTCTCTGACAGGAAAGCACGAATCCAGTCGCATAACTGAGACGATATTCCATAAGCACGCAGTCTGATTACAAGCTGTTTGTTAGGTACAGTGTCAAAAGCCTTCTGGAAACAAAAAATAAGGAGTCGATTTGAAATCCCTTGTCAAGAGCACTCAACAATTCATGTGAGTAAAGAGCTAGTTGTGTTTCACAAGAACGATGTTTTCTAAATCAGTGTTGACTGTGTGTCAATAGACGGTTCTCTTCGAGATAATGCATAATGTTGGAACACAAAGTATTTTCCAAAATCCTGCCGTATATCGACGTTAATGATATGGACTTGTAATTTAGTGGATTACTCCTACTACCTTTCTTGAATATTGGCGTGACCTGTGCACCTTTCCACTCTCTGGATACGGATCTTTCGTCGAGCGAGCGGCCGTATATGATTGTTAAATATGGAGCTATTGTGCCGGCCGAAGTGGCCGTGCGGTTAAAGGCGCTGCAGTCTGGAACCGCAAGACCGCTACGGTCGCAGGTTCGAATCCTGCCTCGGGCATGGATGTTTGTGATGTCCTTAGGTTAGTTAGGTTTAACTAGTTCTAAGTTCTAGGGGACTAATGACCTCAGCAGTTGAGTCCCATAGTGCTCAGAGCCATTTGAACCATGGAGCTATTGCATCCGCATACACTGAAAGGAATCTAATTGGTATAGAGTCTGGACCGGAGGACTTACTTTTATTAAGTGATTTAAGTTGTTTCATTACTCCGAGGATGTCTGCTTCTAAGCTATTCAAGTTGACAGCTGTTCTTGATTCGAGTTCTGTAATATTTACTTCGTCGTCTTTAGTGAAGCAGTTTCGGAAGGCTGCGATTAGTAACTCTGCTTTAAGAGAACTGTCGTCGATAGCATTTCCGTTGCTATCGCGCGGAAAATGCATTGTCGCTAGCACACGTTACATACGACCAGAATCTCTTTGGATTTTCTGCGAGGTTTCGAGACAAAGTTTCGTTGTGTCTACTCTAAATTTTGAGCTCTTTAGCTCGTTAAAGTCTATGTGATACGTAGAAGGTAATGGGACTTTGTGATTACTCTGTACAATGAAACAGGCCAGAATGTATGATAGCGATCAATAACAAAAACAATCATCATACATCATAAAAACATTCATCACATAATGTATACTAAGAAAACGACATTGGTTACAAAATATCGAAATCAGTGCTACAGTATATGTTAATGAATCGAAGCACGTATCCAGACTGAGGTGGCTGATTCTCATCTCTTACAAAGTGTCAAATGTTATAGAATCAATTCCAGAGACGTTTTCTGTGTAAACGACTAATGATTCAAAGTGTATCTCTGGCGCCAACGGAAGGTTCGACATCCACCAAACAACGTGAGGTACGGTAATATCGTGTATGCTAAAACGTTCGTTGAAACACGTGACGCAGTGGTACGGGTGCAAACTATACTGGAAACTCAGTATTGATTGTGGACGGAATTCGACAGCCATGGTGTGCATCTGTCACTGGCATACACAACTCCATTACAGGTTGGAATGTCTTCGCTTGGCCATACTGAGTGCACAACTGCTCTTCGCCCTGTGGACTTGACCAGGATGGTTTGCGGTGACGCCTTCTGATGAACAACTGCCATCTGGAGGTTATCAATAGCCCTTGGCAGCAGTGTTTAGGCTGTACTCCTTCAGCCTAGAGTATCACACGCCAGTTCAATCGGACTTAAGCGCAGGGAGCCAACTGACAATTCTAGGCGCCTGTCCCAGATGTTGCAGATGCCAATCCACTAATGCGGCTCTGTGTAGTCGAGCATTATCGTCATTCATAAGGAACCGAGGAACTCCGGACAGTTTGCGCCACAAAAAAAGGGCTCACGCAGTTAGGACGTCACTCCTATATACTGCAGCCATCAATGTACCCACAGTAAATACGCTCATTGACACACATGCTCCTAGTTTGATGCTCAGGCGCAAACACAGGCACTACTGAGCCGTTACATTATTGGGTTCAAAAAAATGGCTCTGAGCACTATGGGGCTTAACAACTGAGGTCATCAGTCCCCTAGACTTAGAACTACTTAAAGCTAACTAACCTAATGACATCACACACATCCATGCCCGAAGCACGATTCGAACCTGCGGCCGTAGCAGCAGCGCGGTTCCTGACTGAAGTGCCTAGAACCGCTCGGTCACATCGGCTGGCGGCTGGGTACCGACATGTCCCAGGAACCATCAGATAAGCAGACAGCGAGCTTCAATATTCTTGAATAAGACACTACTTCGCCGCTTCTCGACTTACTCTCAGTGGGTAGTACAACACATTCGCCGAGTGTAGTTCCTCTGTGCAAGAAGAACGCATGCAGTGGGCTGTCGGGCAGACAGGTCAGGCTCGCGAAGCCGAAGGCGAGAGATGTGTGACGCATAGGCTACCCCGACTAGAATCTCCTCCACAGACGTGAAATGTCGCTACGGGCAACATTCGCCACCTCGTGCTGTCTGTGGCCAGCATCAAGATTCGCTATGATCTGGCCACGCCGACTATCATTCACTGTGCCATATTTCTCTCCAGCGGCTCGGAAACTAAGTGCTAAAGGCACGTAACAGTAGTAAGAAGCACTGTGTCCAGGACTGCGTCCACACGAACTGCTGCAGGCACACGAAATGGTCTTGTACTCCTGTACCAGGTACTCCACACGTTTTGTTGCCCGTTCCCTGTTGATCTCCAAAATCCCGTAACTTACAGGAAACACTGTTCTCTCAAATTTAATCGAGATAGAAGTCGAGATTCATATATTATCTTCCTGACTGGGACCTCGCTTCGTTAGCACCCTCAGTGAGTCTTCGATTCGGGATTATTTTCTACAGTTTCAACAGTTTCGTAGCTCACGATGCTACTATATATTTTCATTACATAATACGCTTCTGTTAGCCACGTACCTTTCCCTTCAGAGCGTTGGATGAAGTGTCCTCATCTGTTGAACAAAGATCAGGTGAGCCAAGCGGTTAAAGGCGCTACATTCTGGAACCGCGCGACCGCTACGGTCGCAGCTTCGAATCCTGCCTCGGGCATGGATGTGTGTCATGTCCTTAGGTTAGTTAGGTTTAAGTAGTTCTAGGGGACTGATGACCTTAGAAGTTAAGTCCCATAGTGCTCAGAGCCATTTGAATTTGAAAGATCAGTTGACCATAGAGCCAATTTTGCTTTAATTCGTTTTAAAATGACGTAAACGGTAGTAGATCTTCCATAATACGGTTCGAAACTGTTTCTGTGGTATGAGACTCGGTATATACATTGAGGAAGTTAGAGAGCATTGATTACGTCGAGGATTTTCCCAAACCTACCAGCTGCTACATCGGTCACGTGAAATATATGAGATCACCCGTGTGCCTACCCTTCTCTTTCAAGCTTTTCCTAAAAGGTGAAACAGAAGCCTATATATAGAGTAGTATGTATGCCACATTCAAACGTTCGCTCTGTAGTGAAAAGTACGTCGACGTGAACCTTCGTGGCAGAAGACTTTACCAACTACTATTCGCCAAAGGCAAAAATCAGGGGTCGAGGCCTGTTCCTAAGACGTCCGTGAAGTAAAGCAACACTCGTCCTTCCTGAACCTACTCTACTCGTCTTTTGTGGCTCAGTACGATGGCTTTTTTAATAATGCCCAAAAAACAAAATAAATTATAATGTCAATATTTGGAACATGTGTATGTCACACATGTGTCTTCTCTCCGGCTTGTTACAGTCTTGTGTTATGAAAACCTGCCTTGCTTCCACCTCTTCCCTCCCCCCGTTTCTAACCTCTCTCTTCTTCTTTCTCTATGTCTGTAAGTTATCTCCATTGCAGCAGTAATTACAGAGATCGAGAAACGTTGAGCAGTAGTACCATCTGTGCCGTTACATGTTTACCTTGCGGAGAATAATTTACTACCAGACCGACAATTCACTTTTCTTTCTCTGATAGCTCACCATAACGTCATAACTAACTTCTTTCCATTTGTTGCATGTCCTTATGCTTCTATGACCCCCTAAAATTATTTACTGTATAAGACCGTTTAGTTATAACTAGCGACTTGTCGCGGCTTCGCACGGGTAGCACCATAAATCTACAGCCGGATGACTTGACTGGCGTAGACGTAATAAATTATATACATAAACCTTCCTCGTGATCAGTCTATCTATTAGTGAAAGCAGTGAAAAAATCCCTATAGCTGTTCCTGAGATTAACTTTCACTTACGGACAGAAAAACCGAGGGTGGGGAATTTAATGCATTAGAGTTCAGCCAATTTGCACGAATTATTCCTCGTGAATCAGTGTGTCTGTTACTGAAAACCGTATCAAAATCCTACTAGCTGCTGATATTAGTTTTCACAAGCAGATAGAAAAACGCGGCAACGGACTTTAATTTAATAATATGAACAGATGTATGGATAATGGTTCAAATGGCTCTGAGCACTATGGGACTCAACTGCTGTGGTCATAAGTCCCCTAGAACTTAGAACTACTTAAACCTAACTAACCTAAGGACAGCACACAACACCCAGCCATCACGGGGCAGAGAAAATCCCTGACCCCGTCGGGAATCGAACCCGGGAACCCGGGCGTGGGAAGCGAGAACGCTACCGCACGACCACGAGATGCGGGCGATGTATGGATAATTACGGGTATCTGACATTCCGAATGAATCTAACTAACGATGTAAAATAAGCGTTTTAAGCTTAAAAGCACTCCAGCTACGGTCATTAAGCTCACGACTACGTCGTACACTGATTTTAATATTTCATTTGGCTGTCACTTGCTGCAGATCATCTAATTGTTAAGTCTTCGTCACTATCAGACTACATTTTTGAGAAGGCCGCAATCTGAGCTACTCTACAGTTTTGAAGGGATAGAAATGTCGAAATGACTGCACATTAGGACATATAGCGCTTGGCTCCTGTTCAGAGCGTTTGAAGTTTGCCTCGTGATAATAAATGAATGTGTCACTAATCCAAATAGTGGCCTAGGTATAACAGTTCTCTTCTAGTTGCGTCAATATATGACGTACTGCAATCTCCCTTTAAAACGAACATCTTTTTCAATGGAAAATACTCCAAACGACAATCTGGTGCTGCTCGTAGTCTAAATCCAGATGACCAGATTGGGATTTGAATAGCTGTCGTCCCGAACATGAGGCCAGTGTCTGTCTGCAGAGAAACCTAGATCAACAGAGTAGGTTCGAAAACTGGTATTGGAAGAAGTTTAACCCGCAGTATCCAGCTGACAATTTCATGATCTCCAGACCTTACAATATTTTTTTTTGTATTGAATTCCAAACCGCAGATGTTGTGAAGGCATCTGACACTGACGGTGTCCCATGTTGGTGCAGTTCCACTGTAGAGTATAAGCCAGCGTCGGGTTTACTCTCTCCTGTCTCTCTGCTTGTCATTAACAATACAAACACGTTTCACAAACCCACCACGTACTAATCATACTCACCTTCGCTCTACACATACACTTACGGGACAACGCCCATATCTGACTAAGGAAAAACACTAACGTGTGTGCAGAAAGAAAACCTTTGTAATTAGACGGCTTAACCTGTCCTTCAGAGTCTCTCAGCCAAAAATGTCGTACGAATCACTGTCTAGAAACTTGTCTCCTAAAATTTCTTCTTCAGGCTTGTCACTTTGTATAAACTAGAAAGGTGTAGCAAGCGTAAGTCTAGTAACGTTATCTCCCGAGCTTTGCTAGTGTGACACGTAGTAGACACCAGTTGCATTCTGGATAACGCGCAACATAAACATGGTTCAAATTGCTCTGAGCACTATGGTACTTAACATCTGTGGTCATCAGTCCCCTAGAACTTAGAACTACTTAAACCTAACTAACCTAAGGACATCACACACATCCATGCTCGAGGCAGGATTCGAACCTGCAACCGTAGCGGCCACGCGGTTCCAGACTGAAGCTCCTAGAACCGCAAGGCCACACCGGCCGGCACGCGCAACATAGAACAACGATTACAGCATCTGTCGAAATATTGGCCGGACTAAATAATAAGGTAGCGGCTTCGTGCTTTTTAATTTGTAGCTTTTATTGTCAGTAACTTCATATTGTTATATGGCATTATCCATATTATTATTCTTCCTATAGTTTGGATGGCACTATTGGGAGATAATTACAATGAATTTCATGCGCGTGACATGCCATGCTTCCTCCATTTGTTAGCGTCCAGTCAGAAAGCGGGCAGCGCCTCAACCCGCATGCCACGTCTTTCCAAGTATAACGACCTTGGACTTGGGGTCACGTAGTAGCTGATAATTCCATTTCAATAGACACACTGCGAGATACTGGGGCAAGGTCGATGTTCTCGCCTCTTGCGGCCTCTCATCATTGCACTTCTCATCCGTGTAATACCGTCCGCGACAACACCATATCATTTGTCAGCCGTGCATAACGTTTCACATTTTAAACGTACACGCCGTTTCGAAATGAACTTAGTACCACTATGGCTCCTCATGACTAGCCTATTCTACGTGTCTGAATAAATCTGACGCATTTTCAAACGTTTAGTGCAGCTCAGTGTTCTGGCCCTCCAGTTTCGATAATTTATAAATTTAGATTTCTAGTTACGGAATTATTGATTCCTTTTGCAGTGACGGGCAAATATTCGTAACTAGAATAAAGAGTTTTGTTTAAACAACGAAACTTTCAATCATTTTCTTTTCCAGAACAATTTGTTCATTTCTGTGTATTTTCTGCCCCTGTCATCATAAGTTATTTGTATCATTCACGGCAAACTTTCTCATATAACTTTTACCTTCTACGATCCGTTGTGTCACGATTTCATAGTTGTGAAATGTGTTCAAATGGTTCAAATGGCTCTGAGCACTATGGGACTCAACTTCTGAGGTCATTAGTCCCCTAGAACTTAGAACTAGTTAAACCTAACTACCCTAAGGACATCACTAACATCCATGCCCGAGGCAGGATTCGAACCTGTGACCGTAGCGGTCTTGCGGTTCCAGACTGCAGCGCCTTTAACCGCACGGCCACTTCGGCCGGCTGTGAAATGTGTGTGAAATCTTATGGGACTTAACTGATGAGGTTCGGTCCCTAAGCTTACACACTACTTAACCTAAATTATCCTAAGGACAAACACATACACCCATGCTCGAGGGAGGGCTCGAACCTCCGCCGGGACCAGCCGCAGATTTCGTAGTACTGTATGGCACAGGGCGTATTCCATCAACTTATCACGTCTTTCTTTTTCACCGGTCCAGGTGCTGCGGTAATGAAGGTACTAGACTCATATTCGGCAGGAGCGACAAATAAATGCCCCTTAGACCATCTTGGTTTTAGGCTTTCTGTGGTCACGTCAGAGCAATCACCCCTTCCAGACCTGAATTTTTTCAGGAGGAAGCAAATTTTCCTTTATGCTGTAATGCTCTTCGGTAATTTTTTTTAATGGTTTGAGATGCAAGACAAAAATATGTACCCGTTTTCAAAATATACCTTGTACACTTCTTTTTGTGGTCTAAAATAACTAATTTTTAAATATTCGCTGTTTTAATAGATCAACTGGTCATTCAACAGTTACGATGCAATATAACAATAATAATAACCATTCATTTACACTGTGTAATATAACTAACCAACCACTTCCGTGTATTCTGGCGATCACAAGCTGCTGCGCACTGCTACACTGACTAGTTGATTTTTTTACGATGAAGCCCAGCAGTTACAGCACTTTTACATGATAAATAGACTGAACATTTAAAAATGTATGCATGAGGTTTCCACTGGGGATTGTTCCATCTTAATGCGACCAGTGGGTTAAGGTGAATGTCGAGATGTTTACTTAAACTAAACCACGGCCGGACACCTCCTCGACTTTCATCAAATCAGAGTCGGTGGTCCGTTTATAATGTCGTTGACGTCGAAAATTCCTGTCTTCCTTCTTTTTTCTTACTGTCTCTGTGTCTCTCGTTTAACCATTCTCTCAGACATTGCTTACCCCATACAAACCATCCTATCATATCCTACGTGAAATGACTTCACTTATTATTTCACATCAAGCTCCCATAAGGTAATGTGCTGCAGATATATTGCCTGGATGACATGGCACAACTCTTTCTACAGTTCTGTGAGATGTTTGGACAACCGTAGCTGCTAGTCAAGTGTTCTACGTGCTCGGCTACTTACATGCGTGTCATATCCAAGCTATTTTCATGATTTTGTTTGCTTTTTTATTTCAAAAATATAAATACGCACATTCAATTCTATCTATATTTGCCAGCACTAAATCTTATCACGTAGTTACTATCGCTTAGGAGGATTAGGTTGTGTTTTCGGTCAGTTTAATGCGTATTTGGACTCCCCATTCTGCAACGTCTCACACAAATACTGCTTCAAAACGATTCACATGTGAATCAAGTAATTTATAAACATAAACGAAAAGCAACGCCATTTTCAATCGTAGGAAATTTAGGACTGTCAACGAATCCGACGAGGTTGTTTGAGAACTATGGTACTAAGCAACTGAACTCAGTCTTCAAGATCGAGAAGCTGGCAGGAAAACGAAACGCAGTAAATTCACATAACTACCCCCTTAAACTTGTTAAATTGACTACAACAGTAAAATTATTTGGCACAGATAAATGTAACTTACTTCAGAAAATTGTTGCTCTAAAAGAGTTGAAATTGAATTTTATCTTCTTGTGCAATAACTGGCAGCTTTAAAAGTCCAAAACAAAGCTTTTAACATAATCATTTGGAACCAAATTTCCATTAAAATTGTGTAAAATTAATTAATTAGTTCGGATAATAGGAGAAAAGAATCTCCAGTAATATGTAAAGTAGATCGATAAGACGGAATAACAAGTCATCATGAATGATATGATGTCATGCGCTAGCCATTTCTGGTTGTTTAGATGCTTAATGTTATTGTTCTCTCTATAGAAGTGTGTTTCTTCGCCCTACATCACGTGCAGGAATCGTTGTTTTGGAACAGTTTATGACGAAATGCTTTTATAGCTACAAGGACGCCGTCACTTATTCCGTTACTAAGTGGAAAGATTTGGAAGGCGTGGTGTCTATACTCAGTCGTAATGAATCTTCTGCTCCAAAACTGTAATACGCTGTCCGAAAAATAAATTAGTAAACGATGAAGAAATCATAGCAGAAACGTAAAATTTACGTGGCATGTAGCTACTAATAGTGCAGGTAAATCTATAAAGTGATAGACATAATCAAATTACCTTCGCAGTATCATTACTTTGTAAACCTACAGAGAGAAAAGGTAAGGTTTTTTATAAGCTAGTATAGCCCAGAGGAACCTGATGTGTTTCTAGGCTTTCAACCTGATTCAATCCGAGTCGGTAGTGCGCGTGCGTATAAAAACGACCAGACATTGAATAGTCGTGTCCTCCTGTTTTGTAACCCACTCAGTAGTATTGATGGAATCTACAGACGACAATAGTTCATCAATTGACTTAATAAGAATTGAGTGTATCCATCTTACCAATAGCGCTTGACAGACCCGAACGGTCACCCATCCAAGTGGTAGCCAAGCTCGATAGCGCTTAACTTCAGAGAGTTGTTGGGAACTGGTGTTACCACAGCAGAAAGTCGGTTGGCGCCGATAATACACAGGTGTACAATACTTAAAGACGAAATGAACTTTCACTTGTATCACTGCCATGTAAGGTAGCTCGATAAACTTGCGCTGTAGACAGAAAGAGCTGCTGCACTACAGTACTTAAGTTAACAGAAAAAAATACGCAATGGGACGAGCAAAAACGACACTTTTATTCAAAGATAATGATTACGCTGAAATGACCGCTATTTATGATGATCCCTTGAAGATTACGCTACGGTCGCAGGTTCGAATCCTGCCTCGGGCATGGATGTGTGTGATGTCCTTAGGTTGGTTAGGTTTAAGTAGTTCTAAGTTCTAGGGGACTGATGACCACAGATGTTAAGTCCCATAGTGCTCAGAGCCATTTTTTTGAAGATTACAAAAAAGCGGCACATTGTTCTTAACAGGGTATGTTATCACCACGGACGACCCTGCGGAGGTTCGATTCCTCCCTCGGGCATGGGTGTGTGTGTTTGTCCTTAGGATAATTTAGGTTAAGTAGAGTGTAAACTTAGGGACTGATGACCTTAGCAGTTAAGTCCCATAAGATTTCACACACATTTGAACATCACCATGGACGGCATGCATTCTCTGCAACATACTCCCATGCTGTCCACAAATTGAAGAAAGTAGAATCACACAGCAATAAGTCCTAATGCCATTAGTTCTTATTACTCTCGCAAATCTAGATTTCAGCTGTAAGTAGCCATCTTCAGTGCATTTGAGCCACAATCCAGCAAAGTCGAGGCAATACATGTCACCATACGATCTTACTGGTCTATGGGCAGTTTCCTTCTGCCTATACACCAGTAAGTTAGTATGGTGACATGTGCTGCCGCGAGTTTGTTGGATTGTATTTATAGCCAAAATCTAGATATGCAAGAGTAATAAAAACTAACGGGGTTGTGACTGATCGCTGTGTGCCTCTCCTTATAGTCTACGATCTCTATTCACAATAGTTCCTCGTGTAATCAAAGTTAGCCACAGATTTGGTAAGTAGTCCTTGTGGTAGGGCTTTCATTTCCTCTACCAGTGCAGTTGACAACTGTGTTAGTGCACGTGGACATGCTGTAAATACGTATCCTCGACGCAGTGCTCGATGGGATTTACGTCGGTGAACGGACAAGCCAGTCCATTCGCAGAATATACTCTCATTCCAAGAGATGCTCCACCATCGCAGTTCGATGCAGTCGCGCGTTGTCATCCATAAAAGTGAAGTCAGGGCCAAATGCACCCCTGAAAAGACGAACATGGAGAAGCAGTACAGTGTCACTATAACGTTGCCTGGTGACTGTACCGTGCTCAAAGATTCGTGATGACGGCCATGCAACATTGTGCCTCCCCACACCATAATATCTGGACCACCATAACGATGATTTTGGACGCTGTTCCTGGGTACATTGCGCACTCTCATACGGCGTGAGGTGGGAAGACATAATGCACTCAGGAATACTGTCCAAATGACCGTTTCGGTGCCCCGGGTGTTACAGTGTGGGGACGCCAAATCTTTGAACACGGTACACTCACTGGGCAAGGTTACCGTTACACTGTATTCCTTCCTCATCTGCATCTTTTCTGGGGTGCATTCAACCCTGAGTTCATTTTAACGGTTGACAATGTGCGACAGCATCAAACTGCGCAGGGGCAGGAGCACTTAACTGGAGGATTTTCGGCGAATGGACTAGCCTGCTCGTTCCCCCGACTTAAATCCCATCGAGCGCGTGTAGGATGCGCTGGGAACACTTACGGCAGCACGTCGACAGCCACCAGTGACTATCCAACAGTTGTCAACCGCGCTGGTATGCGAATGGAACACTTCATCGCAAGATACCTTTACCAACTTTGTGGTCCGTTACAAGACCATGTGCAGCTGTCCGTGGGACCACAGATCATTTTATAACTACAACCATGTCTCGCCCTTTGTAATGTCCTGGTGACCACCATAAATCGCTGAGACTTCAGTGTAATTACTGTCTTTTAATGAAAGTGCAGTTTCTGCTCGTCGCATTGCGTATTTTTTTCAATTACCTTCTGTACTATACTGCAGCAATTGTTTCTATACAGGGTGAACGTTAATACAACCGACAAACTGCAGGGACGGATTCCTGACTTGAAATGGAGGAAGAAAGGACCTATGAACATGTGTCCGGAAATGCATCGTTGCCACGGAAGGTGGCACTGACGAATGAAAGTTGCCCTGACCACGTGCCATTTGTTCCTTTGTGTTGCAGGCTGTGTGATAAACGCAGCGTACTGTAAGCAGCAGACTGGTCCGGTATTCATCTCTGGAACAAACCGATTTGCTCTTTGGGTATGGCCAAGCAGATGGAAACAGTCGAAAGGCAGCACGGCTATGCCAAAGCAAGTGTCCTTACAGACACCAACGACATCACACAACACTTCTAGCCATTTTATGGCGTTTGTGTGATCATAGGTCCTTTCAGACAGACGAACGTGCGGGGAGGCGGCAAACCGTGCTGGAGGCCCGGGTTCAACAGGACATTGAGACGAACCATTATAAAAGCTCCAGGCAAATGGCCCGCCAACATGGTGTAAGCCAAAGTACTATTATGTGTATCCTGTATTTCAGGCATGTGTGAACGCGAGTCTAGCATCCTACGAAGGCCGCACTGAACGTCTGTTGTGACGTGGATGCGATGCAGCTCTGTACTGTGTCCCGAGACGATCTATTGCCCTGGCACGCACATCGTCCATCAAATGACCACAGGACCTTTCTTTCTCCATTTCCAGTCAGTAATCCGTCCCTGCAGTCTGTTGGTTTTATTAATGTTCATTCTGTATAGGCCCCATAGCTCAAGGTTCATCGAGGTAATAACTTGGCAACGAAACACCATGCGAAAATTATCTTTGTTCTTAAGTATTGCACACCAGAATGTACTGTAAGAAGGATATGACTGTTGTGTGTATAACATCACTGAAGTACTGTTTATTGTGATGAATAATCGTATTTTATGTTAGTCACCATTTTCAGATATAGATCATATTGAGATTTTCACTCTGCAGCGGAGTGTGCGCTGATATGAAACTTCCTGGCAGATTAAAACTGTGTGCCGGACCGAGACTCGAACTCGAGACCTTTGCCTTTCGCGGGCAAGTGCTCTACCAACTGAGCTACACAAGCACGACTCACGCCCCCTCCTCAAGCTTTACTTCTGCCAGTAACTCGTCTCCTACCTTCCAAACTTTACAGAAGCTCTCCTGCGAACCTTGCAGAACTAGCACTCCTGAAAGAAAGGATATTGCGGAGACATGGCGTAGCCACAGCCTGGGGGATGTTTCCAGAATGAGATTTTCACTCTGCAGCGGAGTGTGCGCTGATATGAAACTGTGGCTAAGCCATGGAGATGTCGCGAAGTAATGTAACACAGATTGGCAGAAAGGCAGTAGTAGATTGTTCTTCACCGGAGTAGTAGCAATAAACTATACTTTCTTTAAAAATGGGTCATTTACATGACATTCGTGCAGTTCACTTTTGGTACCAACTTAAATTGCTACCATTCGAGAATAGATTAAACGTGCAAGCAAGGCAAGTGTAAAGCAGCTAATTGTTGTTCGTAATATATTACTTGACCCGTTTGAGAGCTTCATGAAATGCTTTTAACTATCTGAAAAGGCAGTCTCTGTTTAATAATATCTGATAAACTCTCAAAAACTTGCTAAAAGATCGCAAATATCTACGCTTCACTTCGCACTACCACTAGTTGCTTCTCTAGAACGTCTAAGAACCTGTCATGCAAAACGTGCGAAGAGTTGAGAAAACATTTAAATAATTCGGAAAAAGTGCTCTCCTTTGTGTCCCCCCCCCCCCCGACATTCGCGAATAAGATAATAATATGAGTGTGGAATAAATGGTTCAAATGGCTCTAAGCACTATGAGACTTAATTGTTCATTCTGATGTGATAGGTGAAGTGTTCTGGTGGACAAAGTGAGAACTCTTGACTTTTGGCAGTTCCTGCACCACATTAAATGTCAAGGAAACCTCTGGCAGCAGTACACGTCTAACAACAATGTGGCAGGCTGTAAATAATATCATCAGTTTCATGTTGAGGCAACAACGCCCATACTTCCTGCAGAGTTGCTCGCAAGTCTTTGAGAGTGGTTGATGGATGCTAACGTGATACAACCCGTATCCCTATTGTATCTCAGACTTGATCCAAGGGATTCAAATCGGGAGAGCGAGCAGGCCAAGCCATGCGTGCAAATTTTTCCGTTTCCAAGAAAATATCAACCACCCGTGCTCTATGAGTTCGAGTGTTATCGTGCATCAGTACGAAATCAGGGCCCAGAGCACCTCGCAATAACCCCACATAAGACCCCAAGATCTTGTCACGATACCTGACGGCAGTTAAACCTTGCCTATTCAACCGTACAGGTTCATGAAGAGGTTTTTGATACCATTAGGGACCCTCCTCGATATCGGTCTCTTTCCACAATGTTTGGGTACCAAAATCGTGTTCCACGTTCTCTCCAGATGCGAATGTGTCGAGAATCACTCTTCAGATCTAATCAGGACTCACCTGTGGAAAGAACATTGGCCCACTGTTCGACCGTCCAGGTGGCATGTTGGCGACTCCACTCTGCACGTTCCCTTCTGTAAAGACGCGCCAGAGGTACACATACAGCAGGCCTCCAATAATAAAGGCCACTCTGCAGAAGCCTTCTGTACACCATTTGCCTTGATACAACAGTGAAATCAATGAACCAGTGTATCTTCGATAATGGTAAGGGCTTACATGGAGAATATTTTTGAAGAATCTACAAATCATGACAATAGCCAGTTACTACGTGACAGTTTTAATACATAAAATACCTTCAAAAAATCAGAATACAACACAAATAACAAAATACACTATAAACGCCAATGTCACCACTCAAATATGTAGTTGGAGATTTACACCAAAAAAGAAAGCCATTAAACTTGTACTGTAGCAACTGACTTAGTGATGCTAAGTGAACGCATGTTTTGAACAAAAGGACTGATTGTATAAAGTTAACATTTGTTTTGGCAACTGAACTATGCATACATTCAATGAAGGTTGCGAAAAATGTTCTGTGTTTGTAACGCAAATTCGATATACCGCATTCTATGAAATAAATTATATAAAATGCAAAAAATAGAGATATCTGGAAATGTCTAGTCTCTGTCCCAGAATTTATACATATCTTATATGTCAGAAATATTTTAAATTTCTTTCTCCTTGCTGACTGACACAACTTACCGTATCGAAATCTGACATAAATCGCTGTATACGCAAATTCCTGTAAACCATTAGCGCCTCAGCCATACGGCTGACACCCTTTTCGAGCTAAGTACATGTTTATCGCGTACAGTATTTTCTTAAGTGACTGTTATCAAGTTCACATTGAAAGATGTAACGATAGAGCCCATACAACAGGGACAATGTGAGCTTCAAAGATTCTGAAGTCTTTCTAACAGCCCTAAAGTCGATGGAGTCAGCGGAGGAACTTAGCCAGCGAGTGATATGCGACGTCATATTTAAGTGGCTCATTAAAACAGAGTGCCTTAACGGCCTAGCTCTGCTCAGCAAGCCACTACTTGAGCACAACGTGTGGGATTCTGTGTCGTCGCCATCATCCGGTCTTCTAGTAAAGTGGCTTGCCGAACTGAACTGTTATAAACTGCAAGAGAACCACGGATGTTGCTTGAACCAGAAACGTAACGACCACGTGCCCGCAGCAGTGGCTGGTTTTCAATGTAATTTGTGGTTTTTGTACAGCTGTCTGCCACATATGAAATGAGTTTAGGCTAAGGTTAATAATACGAATAAAAACTACGTGAAGTTCTAAATCTGCTGATTAAAAAACCAAAATGGTCGTTGCCGTCCGTGTTACTCACATTCTTGATGTTCAACGGCTATGGTTCCCGGAGGGGAAATAAATCAGCGATGTTACAAATATATGGAAACGCCTCTCTAGGGTCAACATTTCAGATGCCGCACACATGCCTAGATATTAAATGGTAACTAACGTGCCGGGAGCCTTTTGTAGTTTCTAATAGAGTTTCAATACTTCAGATAGGCTACAGTGTCTTTTCAAATTTCTATGAGATATCTAAGACATTAATGAAGCGCCTAGACAGTGTTCGTAGGAATATCTCCACGAAAGTCATTATGTGTAGTTTTGAAGGATTTCTGCTCATGTTTTACCGTCTTTCTTCGTCAACGGCGGAAACGTAGTTGCGAAATTATAACTGAGCTATTCATTTCACATTCCTATGTTCAGAAGCTAAGATAAAATCCAATTTACGAGTATTACTTATCTTCTTTGCATTGTAATCACTTTCGGATGACGTACTTTTGTCTTGCATCACAGCGAGAGCGCATATGCCCCTACAAACGATTAAATTTACACTTGGTACATATCGGTTGAAACTCAATAACACACAAGAAATAACCACCTGTTACCAAAAACAGAACTTGACTGGTAGAACCATAGCCAATAACCTTCGCAGTGTCTCAGTGGTGCAGACTATGTCATAGCTTTTGCTGGTACGGAGAATCTTAGTGTCAGGACGACAAAAATTCAAGCTCTACATACAAGTCTTCTTCCCGAGGAGGAAATGCAAACGCGCATAATAGTTTTGCTTCCTTCAAGGATTACAAGAGGCAGTAAAATATTACACGTTTTCGTAACTGAATTCCTATGGTCATGTGATAGTTGGACATTAACATTAGCACGTACTGAGATTTAAGTAGCCACATCAACACGAAATCTACAGTAGTTTTACTGATAGTAAATAAACGTCTGTATTATTACTATGTTTGTTGGAAAACAACCGAGCTGATATGGAAGTTGCATAATTTTAATCTGAAACCTATATTTTCCGCGTAGCACAGGATATGAACCCAAAATGAGATTATCCGACTGAAACCATAACTTGTACCCACATGATGGATATAAGGGAAGCATTAATGGTCTATTGATGGAATCCTTATATTTTGAATCTTCAGCCACTATATACACACCTAAAATATTATAGTAGCGCCACAGCTCAGTCCACAGATGGCACTGATGAGTTCTTATATGGCGTAACACATGATGACAAGCCACAGTCCAAAGGAGAAATGAAATCTATTTCAGCGAAGAAATTGGCAATGACGTTATAATTCACTTATTTTCCAACGAACAGTTTCTGAGCTATCTTACCATATCGCTGTGGTTGAACAAACAGAAACTTGTAAAAAGTAACGATTTTGCTATGACTCGGAATTTTTAATTATTTAACCTTCCATAGCGCAATATTTGGTGGCTTCTTCCGCTTAAATTAAGTTCAGTGTACAGGTAGGATAATAAAGAGCTGCAAAAAACTACTTATTCTAATTATTTAAGACTCTTCGTTGAGATAACTTTTTTGATATGCCGTTAACGTCTTGAAAGTTAGCATGAATTTTGTTTAAGAGATATCACCATCATGTCTTGCAAAGATATATTTTGTCTGAAGATCTATTGTAAAAAATTCTAGACTTTTGTTACATAATCTCTATGTGGCTAGATTAAATTTACTAATTATATTTCCTTTCTGTTTATTTTCAGGATGAATTTCATCCTTTCATCGAGGCACTGTTGCCTTTCGTCAAGTCTTTCTCCTACACGTGGTTCAACCTGCAGGCAGCGAAACGCAAATACTTCAAGAAACACGAGAAACGTATGTCCTTAGAGGAAGAAAGGCGGTGCAAGGAAGAACTCCAGGTTAGTTTCATCGATATACATATACGTAAAATCAACAGCGTACAAAACAATTATAACCGTTTTTTTTTTTCTTCGAGTCCTAACTCTGTATGCATATCGTTGGAATGGTAGCTCCTCTGGCACTGAATACAATGGTTAACACGCGACGCTTTCGAAAACGTCAACTGACAGGCATTTCACATTAATACTTCAGCCGAAACAGTCTTGAAATTGTGGATGATATTATTTTCAGATACAGTTTATAGCCGTTCCTCATTTGTACCAGAACATGTCACAAATTAATTTTCTTCGTGTCAAGAGTTAAAAGACTGGATGTTTCATGAGTTTTTACAATAATGATTTAGGCAATTCCTTCCTGGAGTAATTTTATAGAAGGTTGAATTACCTTGAGTAACTTCTGTCATATTCTCTTTTAACATCCTGCAGACTATATTTCGTATAAATTTAATAATAAGGCTGAAGTTTCTAACATTCGCTGAAAATACGCTGACTTAACGCTTGGTTCTAGTTTAAAAACATACTTTTCATTGTTTTTCTGCCATAAGAAAATTTCTCATGAATTATGAAATAAGAAATCAACAGTTCTACCATTTTCTTTTCATTTCTCATTGAACATCACCATGTCTAGCGATGGCTGAAATGTAAAATCGTTTTAGTTTTGGAAATATTATGTAGCAACCTGTCTGACAAAGTCATTTTCCTACAAACAGTAGAGCCAATATCTTTGTAGTGCCTACCAATTACTACACGAAATACGATCTCCAGTACTGAGTCAGGAAGGCAAGCACTCGAGGCCAGTTGACTGAGCTGTACTGACGAATATATAGATGAAGACATCAGAGGTTCATGTTACAGCTATTTCTTTATGACTAGAACAATAGCTCAATACGGAGCACAGTGCATATATGGAGAGAAGAAAATGCAGATCTATAACAAGACTATCTTATAGTTACTATTCGGGACAGATAGACATTGATCAACAAATATATTGTAGAATGCGTGGAATAGAGTGCTGGTACATCTCTAGGATGAAACATAGCCGCAACTCTTAGTGTGACCTACACAATAAGTCGCTGGAAGTGATTTGAGGTATCTCTCAGAAGACTTCCTCACACAGTGCCTGTGACTTACCAGAATGTGGCTTGTACGTTCTGAGTTGGTAGTGGATTAAGCTCAATATGTTCTCGAGAGTCATGATCCTCTTAGAATTTTCGGAAAGAGATATCGATTAAAATTTATCGAACTGTTCATCAGTCCATTCTGTACTGTTGTGAGTATGTGTAGACTATTTTACTATAACGCTATGCCGCTTTTGGTAGGGGAAAGATTAACTACATGGGGTTTAATCCTCAATATTGACTCATCGCATATGTACATGCCTTCTGTACAAACTTAAGTGCCGTGAAATCGCCAAAGGATGTGCCCTTAGTAACACTCCTTGCACAGCATTCTGCTACCATTTGTGCCACAGAGTGCCGTCTCTACAGATCGGGAAGGCGTCCAACGCTCACTTTCTTGGCTGCTTGAGCGAATAGTAACGGCTCCACGGTCTGGAAAGTCTGAAAAACGGGCGGGAGAGCGTTGTACTAACCACATGCCCCCCTCCCCACCACACATCCCCATACTGCATCCGCATGACGCCGCAAGGCAGAGGACAACACGGCGGCCGCTAGACATCCCTTGGGCCTTCAGGGCCTGGACGAGAAACTCGTTTTTTAATAAAAGAATTAAGAACAATTCGATGAGCATCGCCGCTTCAATGATAGCTGCTGTCTCAGTTGCTGTGTTATCACAGTCGCTCCATTGTCAGACTCACTGAAAGTCGCCACTGCCCCGTTCTCTGCACACAGTGTCATCTCAATGACCCCTCTGTGTCGCCCACACAAGCTTTACAAATATGTCCTATAAGAACGCGGCCAGTTTTCTTATTCAATCTCAAGGTAACGAACAGTCCATAATATGCTCGCAGATTTCTGTGTATTAAGTTTCACCTCCCTGAATTGATTATTGTGATCTCATTCTGGAAAGTAGTCCATTTCTGACATGTTGTGAACCTGTTATTAGGTTTCATACGCGTATCTTCAGTATAGCACCATCTATACATTAACATTATCAGTAACTGGCATAGCCTACACAGCGAATTATAAAAACTTTACAGAACTATTCCCATGCAAGCTATCTCTGAATAATTGTTTTCGTTTCAGTGATTCATTCTGTCAGAGCGTTACGCTATGCATTCGTCTCTCTCAGTTTCATCAAATACGGATAAACTATATCGCTACAAATTTAAGAAACAGGAATTTTGGATCACGGTCATGCCTTATTTCTTGCCGAATCTATTGTGGACATCTAACTGATTAGGCAATGTCACTGAAACAGATTAACAGCTTATTATTACGAATTCCTGGAAACAAAGAAGATCGGAGGCCATTTGCACAATAATTTCATATCTCCTTCTCAGTCATACAGGGTCAAACGTTTTAGAGACATATCATTCATTGCATCCACTTTGTTTCGAAACATCTACTAATGAAACCGCAAGTAAAATGAAAAGCATGATCTTCTCAGTTACTCTTCAGGGCTAATATTGCTTGCTCCGTAGCTGGTAAAGTATTTGTTAGCAAAAATTTAAATGGATGACTTCTGAACACATTTTCTGTTCCTTGTGTGTACGTGACGTAGTTCATAACCATTATTACTACGTTATTGTCATTTTATGAGTATTTGACAACAAGATTGTACCAGATTGTTAAAATTAAATACCAGCTACTCACTGAGGTCCAGAGTAGGCTGTAATTATCGTACGACTGTGAAGATCGGTAGATACGCAAATGCATTAATGCGGAATCAATTTACGCTGGAAAAAATTGGTTCCAACTGAGGCCACCAGGTGCAAATATGGCGTGCACACTGTTTGTATGACGGTATGACATCGACGCGGTCATTTGAAAAGCCATACCGTCACTGAACAGTATGGCTATGCGAAGAGAGACCGTGCACTGTTAGTGAAGCTGTTTCATGTAAACGGCAGTAATTACAGTGCTGCATTGAGAGAGTATCGCCGACTTAAAAGTTCCATGAGAGGTCCAGTGTCATTAATTGGTTTAAAGAAGATGATAATGAAATATGAAAACACCGGTGAGCTTGGTGTGACGCATCCCATGATCAACACTACGGAAAGTTTTCGGTCCATGTCACACTGGTACCCGTACAGGACCCAGGGGGTGCAGCAACTGGAACCTCATGATCAGCAGCAACATTCTGAAGTTGCTCTTCGATATTTGACTCGGATCGATGTTGATGGCACGTGGCCGGGCAATATTCTATGGAGTGACGAGGCACATTTTACACTACAGGGCGCAGTGAATACACAGAACTGCCGAATTTGGGGTACTGTTAAACTGCGTGTTGTGCACGGAGAACTATTGCTAACACCGTATGTGACTGTGTGCTGTGGATTCAAACACCTTTATTCTCTGTCCGTTCTTCTTTGACGAAAATACACCCAGATGGCCTGTCAGGTGTACCGTGACGTCTGCACGTTATCGACACTTCATTGTAAAGCATGTGATTCGTGCTTTGGAAGAGTGCAGCTGTGTGGAAACCTCCATTTTCACACAAAATGGGGCAACACCTCTTGTCGCTCGCCCAGTGAAAAATCTGATTAATTAAACCGCCCACGAACGTGTTGTCTCTAGAGGTTTTCCAAATGCATAGCCTGCAAGATCACCTGATCTGAATCCATGTGACTTTTGACTCTGGGGATATCTAAACGAACGCGTATAACAGTGAAACGTTCGGTCTGTAGCTTACCTGAAGCTCAGTATACAGTAACAAGTTGCTCAGATTCCACAGGGTCTGCTGTGAGCAACTGTAGATTATGTCGCTTTACGGATGCAGCATTTCGTTGACATCTCCGGTGCTCACGCTGAACAAACTGTATAACTAGTGGTTAATAAAAAAATCAACATAGTGACTCTCTCATTTGTTTGATGTTTTCTGCCTGCGTCCCGTTGTTAATTCATTACATATGGAAACATTTCTGTCAAGTCGGGAATCTACCTCAAATTGGCCTTCAAAAAAACTGCCTCAGCAACAGCGCGCGGGTCGCGCGAGATTTTCAATATTCTCGCGCAGACTGGTAATGCTGGAGAGAAAAGGAATAGGACCTTTTCTGTAGGCAAATTAATTTAGTTCAATTTTTTACTGTGACAAGTTTTCGCTGAATGGAGCGACTTTCGTGTTATTCAAGAAAAAAGTACACAAGTGATTAAATGTGTTCTATTTCGGAAACTATTCGGAATAGGGCAAATATCCAACAGATTTTTTTGTTCCGAGTCACTAATACTGTAACCCCTCAAAGCATGTACCTTTCCTCCATGACACATGCTGTATACAGAAAGATATACTAATCTTTATGTTTGTTTTTAACACAGTGATCGTCGGTTTACTAGGAGATAAACTCAACCCGAGGCTTTTTGTAACAAAATGGAAACACGTTTTCACGATATCAGTTTTATTTCACACTTTAACTTGTCGCAATAGTAAAAACACACCATTCAGCTTTTTCCTCACGGCTGTATGAAACTAATGCACATACTGACTGCCAACTACTGACTGATCATTTGGTGGGTATTCAATTCTAAGACGTTGATGTAAGAATAGCATTCAGTATTTATTTTGCTCATACCACTGGCTATACAAGCATACCGTACTCTTTTCAATAAAACAAAATAAAATGTTGAAACTTTTGAGAGAAGGACGGTTATATGAAATTAATTGAAGTAAACTGCATAGAACGTGTGCACTTCACAGAGGGTGTTTATCAAAAACTCCATCTTATTTCTTGTCCATCTTACTTCTGTCCATACTCGTACTGTTTCTAGCAAATGCTTTCAGTCTCCATTCGCAAGACAGCGTAAAAAACGTTCTGTTTTTCAGCACTGCAGGAAAATTTTGAGTCGTGCCACCCCTCGCAGATCCATCGCATTTCTGTTTCGTCAATCAATGGACAACGTCCTTATGAAATGGAAGAGTTGGGTTTTGCTTTAAGAAAGAGTCGTCTAGTCACTTGCATAACTTTGATTCGGTCCTTACGAAGGGGAAACCATAAGTAATTAATTCCTATCGTTGTTCACGACAATTCAAGCGAATTTATCGTATGTTTCCTACTCCATAGAGGCGCGGCTCTGTTTGCTGTTGCCATGAGTTTACATGCGTTGTGTACACAGTGTTTGGGCACTTCTCTGCATTCGCTTACGTGAATACTAATCTGGTGCCCATTAAGAACGATATATATAAACTAAGTTCCTGCATGACCATCTGCGTAAATGGCAAACGAATCTCACACTATGAAATGATGAAACACCCATAGAAATAATTATATCACCAGTGACAGTTTTTCATGACATCCTGGAGCTCTTACACTGCCTCCTGTTTCTCTTCATTTCTCCCATTTCTTTCCATAGAAACACTGAGATTCGGATTAAACGAAGATTCCTTTTTTAATTACATACTTGCGTCTGCTAGCGCGGTGACACCCTCTCCAGTATGGCTGAGTGTGCATCTGCGGTGTTACTACGGCAGATTTGGTTGCTGCATGATATCCGCTGTGGCCTGTATCGTATACTTACAGCTTACAGGACACCAGCGACTTCACAGCCGATTGCATATCGATCCTCCTACATTATCTGGGACGAGGACAACTTCGACAAACTCAGGCTTACAGCGCTGTGCTCCTTAATAGCTTCGTAACTCCCACTGGTTTACTTCCTAATTCTGTCCATGGATACACAGCGGTTGAATATATAGTCTCAAATCTCACACAGAGTGAGCGATTCAAATAATTTTGACTTTCTGTCGCTCTTATTGCTCATAAGGGACACTGTGTGAAGGTAGACGTGTACATGCATCCTCTTGAAGCCAACTGATAGAGTTAAACAGTATGTAAGTATTTTTTTAAAAAGTTAGGAAATGCTGAGGTACTGTTTGCTAATACAAGGAACTTGCGAAAACGTACCTTTAAGACTGAAGAAGTTAGGCGTTAGTATTCCCAGATATTAGACTCAATCTGCATTTAGTACGATATTCAGAGGTCACTTGGGGTGGCCTATTGCCTGTTCTAATACGATGTACAAGGGTTGGCAAAAATATGGGAACGTCGCAAGAAATGCACGCTCGAAAATAAATGCAGATTACAAGCCAAGCCCGCAGGATGCGCTGTTATATCTGACCACGAACGGCACCTATGCAATGTCCTCAATATGTTGAAAGTGTCTGTTGTGTTTCTGTGTAGTTTTGAGTGCATTACGTCGGAGCCACGTGAATTCGAACGTCGGCAAATTTTTGTTGATCGTATGGTGGGTGCTTCCGTACATCTACATCTACATTTATACTCCGCAAGCCACCCAACGGTGTGTGGCGGAGGGCACTTTACGTGCCACTGTCATTACCTCCCTTTCCTGTTCCAGTCGCGTGTGGTTCGCGGGAAGAACGACTGCCGGAAAGCCTCCGTGCGCGTTCGAATCTCTTTAATTTTACATTCGTAATCTCCTCGGGAGGTATAAGTAGGGGGAAGCAATATATTCGATACCTCATCCAGAAACGCACCCTCTCGAAACCTGGACAGCAAGCTACACCGCGATGCAGAGCGCCCCTCTTGCAGAGTCTGCCACTTGAGTTTGCTAAACATCTCCGTAACGCTATCACGCTTACCAAATAACCCTGTGACGAAACGCGCCGCTCTTCTTTGGATCTTCTCTGTTTCCTCTGTCAACCCGACCTGGTACGGATCCCACACTGATGAGCAATACTCAAGTATAGGTCGAACGAGTGTTTTGTAAGCCCTCTCCTTTGTTGATGACAACAGTTTCTAAGGACTCTCCCAATGAATCTCAAGCTGGCACCCGCCTTACCAACAATTAATTTTATATGATCATTCCACTTCAAATCGTTCCGCACGCATACTCCCAGATATTTTACAGAAGTAACTGTTACCAGTGTTTGTTCCGCTATCATATAATCATTCAATAAAGGATCCTTCTTTATATGTATTCGCAATCCATTACATTTGTCTATGTTAAGGGTCAGTTGCCACTCCCTGCACCAAGTGCCTATCCGCTGCAGATCTTCCTGCATTTCGCTGCAATTTTCTAATGCTGCAACTTCTCTGTATACTACAGCATCATCCGCAAAAAGCCGCATGGAACTTCCGACACTACCTACAGGTCATTTATATATATTGTGAAAACAAAGGTAGCCGAAGTGTTTGATGTTTCAAAGTAGACTGTATCGAAGATTTATTCCGCGTACAAGGAAGTCGGAAAAACGTTATCCGTTACGCCGCAACGCGGACGAAAGTGTGGGTTGAGTGACCGTCACAGACTCTCATTGATGGGAACTGTGACAAAACATAAGAGGTCGACAGCTGGAAAAGTCAGTGGGGAAATGAATGTTCACTCGCGAATCTGTCAGCACAAAGCCAACACGAAGCGAGCTCCATAAGGATGGAATTGCAGTGTGAGTTGGAATACCAAAACAATACGTAGCTGTTGCAAATGCCCGTAACAGGAAAACGTGATGCCAAAGCCATAAAATCTAGACTATGAAGCAATGGAAGAATGACATTTGGCCGGATGGGTCTTGTTTCACACTGTTTCCAACTCCTGGCCGAATTTTTGTTCTAACTGTGAAATACGACGGATGTTGTTCAAATGTGTGTGAAATCTTATGGGACTGAACTGCCAAGGTCATCAGTCCCTAAGCTTACACATTACTTAACCTAAATTATCCTAAGCACAGACACACACACCCATGCCCGAGGGAGGACTCGAACCTCCGCCGGGATCACGACGGGTGTTCGGTGAAGATTTGTACAGTCATATCGTGTTATTCCATGGGCCCCATGGTCACTCTGGAAAGTCGCATTACAGCGAAGGATTATGTGACCATCTTAGCTCATCAATTTCAACACACGGTACAATGTTTGTTCCTCAGTGCTGATGCTGTGTTCCAAGACAAGACCCCTCTTCACACAGCTCGCATTGTCCAGGACTGATCTTGAGAGTACGAGGACAATTTTTCGCATGTTCCATGGCCACTATTGTCACCTGAGCTCAATATTATTGAGTCTCAGCGATCTGCTTAAGAGAAAATGATCGCTACCCACCTCGTTCATCGTTACCTTTGCTTCCCACTATGCTGGTGAAAGAATGGTATAAGACTCCCTCAAAAACAATATAGGGTCTGTATTTAAACATTACGAAATGACTGGCAGCTGTTTTGAATGCCAGCTGGTTTCCTATACCTTATTAGGCATGGTAATGTGTAACGTTTTTGATGTTGCCATGTTTTTGTCCAGGCCCTGTACGATGAGTTGTAATAGTCACGTCGAATAACTAGAGTAATAATAATGACTTTCTCATATTCTTTCACAGGTAAAAGACCTGGATTTCTTGTGTTAGAGCTTTTACTTTTCCTCATTCACTTTTAGCCCCACCGTTTCTAAGTTTTCGTTGAACTAGGAACAAACAATATTCAGTTTGAATCAAAAATAATAGAATACGGAAACTGCCACCAGCGGTGTGTTTAGGCAGTGTTCAACTATCTATGATTAACCTTAGTGTCAATTGACAAACTACAGAGTCTGCTCACTGGTTTAAGCACTGTGCAGTGGTGCTAACTGAAGCTTGTCGTCTGTAGACGGCAATAAAAAGTATATGGACTGAGATGTATGCAGTATAGGTTTTATTTGTATTTTCGGGTCGTGGTCTACAGATACCAAATTGCCTGCTTCCTGCATTATGTTGAAGTACACGCCGTTTAAGCCCACTGTGTCTCTGAGGGAACAGACCTATGAGTTACAGAATATCGAAGACCACGTTGTATCTTATGCTATCGTATACCTAATCCGCGGATGGGATTAATACAGCAGTAAAATTTATACATAGCGTACCATTCTTTTATTTACCTTATAAACAAAAGTAGTAACCTATTTTATCTTCCAACCATGTCCAAATGGAACTTTTGTAGAAGGTAAAGTGCTCAAATCCAAATCAAAACCAATAAGTTCGTCGTCGACAGGATGTTAAACTCTCGTCTTTCTTCCATTTTGCACAATATCTCCCAACAGCATCATGAATTTACATACATAAACCCATTTCTCAACACTACGACAAGGCACCTCTCTGTACCGTACTCCCATACATGAAGGCCCTCCCCATCAGTCACTTTTCCTTCCAGAATTCTCTACCAAGCTTCTCCGTAGCATTCTTCAAGTCAACCATGCCACTTCACCTAAAGTATAGACGCGAAATCCGTGTCACTATTTTTAGATATGCTGCTTTACATCTTGTGTTCAGACAGTACCTAACCTCTTCCTTTGCCAGTCCAACCAGTCCGACCTCATGTTATCCATATCCCAAAGTGTCCTTTTCTATATAGAAATCATGCAATCACTGACTGACTCACGTCAGCCTCAGACGCCAGCACCACCATCGATAAACATTCGTTTATCTGCAGAATCTTCTCAGATGTCCTTAAGGTAAAGTTAAGCTTTACGCCCCACTCCATTACTTACATACTTCTTCTTTTCTCCTTTTTAAATTTGCGTTATTCAGGTCGATCACATAGCCAGTTCACTACTTATACAGAAGTCCCAGTCATTTTTTAAGGCGTGCTTTTCGTCTAACATTATATTTTATTACAGATTACCTCAGCTAGTGAGTGGAAGTTATCTTCTATAAACAGTGTTAAGTCTAATCTTTTTAGTTTCATTGCCGGCCGCCGTGGCCGAGCGGTTCTAGGCGCTTCAGTTCGGAACTGCGCGACTGCTACGGTCGCAGGTTTGAATTCTGCCTCGGGCATGAATGTGTGTGATGTCCTTAGGTTAGTTAGGTTTAAGTAGTTCTAAGTTCTGGGGGACTGATGACCTCAGATGTTAAGTCCCGTAGTGCTCAGAGCCATTTGAGCCATTTAGTTTCATTACACTTTCTTTTGCCTGTGAATTATTATATTGTACTGTTGTACTATTGGTGGCCCACTTCGACAAATTTGAGGGATGACGAAGCGAAATAATAACAGAGGAAACCAGAACATTAATTTCAGAACTGGATACGTTGCATGAATACCTACCCTGCACAAGTGGCAAGTAGGATAATCATTAACTACTTATTTGAAAGGAATTTTTCGCCAAGTGCTATATTTTCTGCTGTTGCTATCACGTCCTGGTCGCGAGAAAATTACAAAATTTTTTTATCTGAGTCTGCCTATCCGTCTTGTGCTTTTGTTTGTAAATTACTGTTCTCGTCATTAAGTATGCATAAAGGGAAAACCCGAAATCTCATCGGTCGTTGGAACAGAGAAGCAGCTCTTGAACTAAATGTAAACATTTACATGGTAAACAGTATCAAACATCGACGAGTGACTGATCCGTCGGCGTCAGTCCACTCGAATACAAGTGTTTGACGATCTAAGAATTTTTATAGTTCGGGTGTGAAAACTGTACCCATCTTAATTCTTACACGACCAGTATCGCTAATGCTCAGTAATTGTAGATATACCTACATTATCACGCGTAGTACCTGTAGCAGTTACGGTGTACCGTTAATGTGGAAGTGCAGAGTCGATACGTTTGATTCAGTGATGGAATTACTACATTTCTGCAAGACATTGTAGTGTCAGCTACTGCGAAAAGCACGCCGGAAAGCAACAAAGCAGAATAATCGTAGCAGATGGCAATTCGAATTAGACGCTTGCGCAATTTTCGCGTCAAAGAATGCTGGTATGAGTGGGTGTGGTAAACTGTATAATGGAGGTGAACTGGTTTGAAAGCGTGCCCAAACTTCTGGACGACCTCGCGCAGTCACTCCGCTGGAACTGATCGGCTGCGAGGCTGATTGCTAATAAGATCCTGTATTTACATAATCATAGAATTTCAATTAAACTGAGATGCAGCAATGTATATATGTGCGAATGTGTGTGTGTGTGTGTGTGTGTGTGTGTGTGTGTGTGTGTGTGTGCGCGCCCCTAGACTCTTGTGCAGGAAACTTTCTTCTTTTAATACTACTATTTGTAGTATGAGCTCTTTCCGGTTTCTGGTGACATATATCCGTGTGATTAAATGCAGCAAATTTTTCCTTGTGGACGTTAATGGATACGGTACTTAACGAGAGAGTTTATGGCAGTCCGGAGCTTTTCCACTGCCGGAAATTACATAAGAAGAGTTGTTTCAGCCTTGTATTTTAATTCCAACCACTTAATAACATGACTTGGGGACACAGCCTGTGTCACATTTACTCGGACTTTGGAAACTGAAACTGTTTGGACTACTGGTAGACAAATGAAGTCTTTAACCATAATCTGGCGGTCTGCTTTAGGTTCCTACACTTTTGAAATCTGAATTTTTTTCTCAGGCAAATACATACAATCTAACACGTCTATATATGTATTCCATAAAACACAGTGCTGTGTGTGAGTACACAGAGTATCACTAGCATTTACCATTAGCGGGTGGTACGCGGGTTGAGAGACCGAAAGCACCCTTCTGCATGTGTCTGAAGTTCTCGAACTTTAAGTCATTGGTCTTTATGTGAGATATAAGTTACATGAAGTAACGCGTTTCATGACTCGCGCTGGAAAGTAATATCTCGAATTTTTCTAAGTATAGTTCTCTGCAATGCTCCTCTTGAAGCTTCTGTTACTGTAGTTCACTGATCCTTGAAGCCTTTAGCTCTTGCTCGAATCTCCACAAAATATTTCGTTAATCCAATTTGGTAAATATCTCAGACAGTCAAATGGTTCAAATGGCTCTGAGCACTATGGGACTCAACTTCTGAGGTCATTAGTCCCCTAGAACTTAGAACTAGTTAAACCTAACTAACCTACGGACATCACAAACATCCATGCCCGAGGCAGGATTCGAACCTGCGACCGTAGCGGTCTTGCGGTTCCAGACTGCAGCGCCTTTAACCGCACGGCCACTTCGGCCGGCTCAGACAGTCAAACAATACACAACAGTTAGTGGAGTGACGGTTTTGTAAGGGATCTCTTTCGTACGTGAGTTATATTTCCTTAACATTTTTGCAATATATTTGTCTGAGTTTCCTGACAGGTAGATTTATGTGGTCAATCAGCCTTAAATCAGTCGGGAAAGATACCCTCAGGTACTTGATGCTTGTACTTCATTCTAATGACTGATCGTCGACCGTGTAGTAGAAGGGGAGGAAGAAACTAAATAAAACTCCACGGGTTAGGAGCAAATATGAGGTTATTTCTGTGATCAGAAAACTGAATCAGATTTACAAAGATATTGTGAATATGAGCCCACTTGTCAACATGACGTTGCACTCTCTCTGGTCAGGATGCATGCACTGGTCGGCTGGGGACGGTGTCACAATGGCGTTCTATTCACTACAGAAGTAAGCTGGTCCATAATTATTGTAACTGGTCTTCGATAGCATGGATATTGGAATTAGGAGCACGTAGCCGTCAGAGCTGGTCCCATGCATGTTCTATTGGGGACAAATATAGAGATCATGTGAGCCATGGGAGAACCTCAACATTACTCAGACAGTTCACAGATTCATGTGTCATGTGTGGATGACCATTGACCTGTTCAAAATCCGGACCAGGATACTCTCACATGACAAGTAACACTTGAAGACGCGGCATGTCCGAAACATACCGTTGTATCGTCAGGGCTCCCTCAATCACAACAAACAATAACCTGAAGTCATACCTGAAGTCTTCCCACAACATGACGTGAGGAGTAAGACCGCTGTGACTTTCCAAATACTGGAGGAATGGGACTTCTTCCCAGGTCGCCACCATACTCGCTGACGATGGCCATCCGTGGTAGTGCAGAACCTTAACACATCACTGAACACAGTGTGATGTCATTCATGTTGCATTCTCATCGCCACTGTTACAAAGTACAAGTCCCGCTATAAACACTACACTCTCGTAGCGGGTGACATGAACTGACAGACGCCGACTGGAATAGTGACTGCGACTGAGACCACGACTGAGCCCTCCGTTCAGCGGCGGCGATCTAAATACTTGTGGTCGAGAGGGCGTTGGCGGAAAGTTGCTTGCAGGTCTGTCTTTGGACTCTCTCCTGATAGGCGCTCTTGATCCAGCGCCTACTATCGATCTTATTGCTACGTCTTTGTCGACTGGTGTGTTGGCGACAGCTTATGCCGGCATAATTCATTAGGAGTCTATGTTTCCCAGTCAAGGCACAACTCCAAACACAGACATTTATGTTGAGATATTAACGGTAGCCTATGCAAAGGACAGTAATTCCTATTTGGGCTGCTCCTAGTCTCCAACCAAGATGGCACAGAATGTTGCAGAGAGTCCATTACTTGTTTCCGATAGCACGCACAGATATGAAGGGATTCCAACGTGATTGATGCACAATAAGGTTATTCTCCCTTGTGATGATCAGGCATTGTCAACCGAAGCACTGACGACGAATATGTCTGCCCTACGTTCCAGTGCAGTCCAACATAGGGCCACTGTCATATTGAAATACCCCACAAATTTGAATATTGCATGATTCGACCAACTGGCCAAATCGAGATCCATAATGAGGCTCCTTTGAATTTCTGCCAGGCGCTGAAACGCTGTATCACGTAAGTACGCGGCATCTCCGTGTCATTCACAGTGATGACTCCACATCAAGGAGTCCACGCCCGTTATTTTCCCTACCAGGAGTGTAGAGAACACTGAACGCGAGGAAGAGTAATGAACTCCGGTGGCCTCTCTACCTATCACTCTACCTGCAACTCTAATCATTTACATATCCACCGATGGTATTTTCATGTACGAAGTTACAGTGACATCTGACTATCTATCCTGAGTGCTTAACTTTTTTGTTGAGGTTCAGCTGCCTATCTTTAGATCGGTTGCTGATAATTTGTAATTCTCTCTAGCATTTCGTAAGAAGTTTTTAACGGCATCACCTCCTTTAGCACGTCTACGTCGTCTGCAAACGGCCTCATAGCTACTGGCTACTAGCCATGACAGGGTGAGGCATACAAGACAGGCCACACAAATTCAAATGGCTCCGAGCACTATGGGACTTAACTTCTGAGGTCATCAGTCCCCTAGAACTTAGAACTACTTAAACCTAACTAACCTAAGGACATTACACACATCCATGCCCGTGGCAGGATTCGAACCTTCTACCGTAGCGGTCTCGCGGTTCCAGACTGTAGCGCCCAGAACCGCTCGGCCACGCCGGCGGCACACAAATACTCTTAAGCGCCAAAGATGCGTATTCGAATACAGAGAGATGTAAACAGGCAGAATACGGCAGTGCGGTCGGAAACGCCTATATAAGACAAGTGTCTGGCGCAGTCGTCAGATCGGTTACTGCTGCTATAATGGCAGGTTATCAAGATTTGAGTGAGTTTGAACGTGGTGTTATAGTTGGCGCACGAGCTATGGGACACAGCGTCTCAGAGGTAGCAATGATGTAGGGATTTTCCCGTACGACCATTTCATGAATGTACGGCGAATATCAGCAGTACGGTAAAACATCAAAACTCCGACATCGCTGTGGCCAGAAAAAGATCCAGCAAAACGGGGCCAACGACGATTGAAGAGAATCGTTCAACGTGACAGAAGACAGAAGTGCAATCCTTCCGCAAATTGTTGCAGATTTCAGTACTGGAACATCAACAAGTGTGAGCGCGCAAACCATTGAACGAAACATCATCGATATGGGCTTTCGTAGCCGAAGGCCGCTCTTTTACCCACGATGACTGCAAGACACAAAGCTTTACGCCTCGCCTGGACCCGTCAACACCGACACTGAACTGTTGATGACCGGAAACATGTTTCCCGGTCGGACGAGTATCATTTCAAATTGTATCGACAGGATGGGCGTGTACGGGTATAGAGACAACCTCATGAATCCGTGGACCCTGCATGACAGCAGGGGACTGTTCAAGCTGGTGGAGGTACGTTTGCAGTTGCAGTGATATGGGACCCCTGATACGTCTAGATTCGACTATGACAGGTGACACGTAAGTAAGAACCCTGTCTGATCACCTGCATCCATTCATGTCCATTGTTCATTCCGACGGACTTGGGCAATTCCACCAGGACAGTGCGAAACTCCACAAGTCCATAATTACTACAGAGTGACTCCAGGAACACTCTTCTGAGTTTAAACACTTCCGCTGGCCACCAGACTACCCAGACAGAAGAGATCTCCACTCCCTCGTACTCTTACGTATTTATGGACAGTCCTGCAGGATTCATGGTGTCAGTTCCCTCCAGCACTACTTCAGACGTTAGTCGAGACTATGTCACGTCGTGTTGCGGCACTTTTGCGTGCTCGCGGGAGCCCTACACGATATTAAGCTGGTGTACCAGTTTCTTTGGCTCTTCAGTGTAAATGCAGCTGAAGGACTCTTTCATATTCCATAAAACATAGTAGTTGGTGTTCCCTGGTCTATTGGAAGATGGATATACGGAGATACTGAATTTTGTTCTCAAGGATGTCTTCAGTTACATCTCACATCTGTTCGATTATTCCGCATACACTTTGTTTACTTAATAGATGACGGTGCGTAACCATACCGAGGGCTACTTGGAAGCCAAATGACACTGGATCAACCTGAACTCCGCTACGTGTTGTCCTTTGGAACTCATCAACGAGTAGTTTCACACGATCGGTGCTTGTAGAGACAATATTGATTCCAGCAGTGGAGTTATTCAGTCTCCAGTAAGGCGCCATACGCTAGAACAAAATAGGCTTCATATTTCATCAGGGTATTGACGTCTGATAGGTAAATAGTTCTGCGCCTGTGGCCTACATCAACCAGTCTCTTTTTTCAGTTACGAGGAACACTTCGTAGTTCCAGAGACATACGATAATTCTTTGCTGTAAGAGGACCTATTTCCTCCGCAAATATTATATGCATCCTGTGACGTAGAATGGTCTTTCCTCTATCAAATGACTTGAACCAATTTTCAACTACGCGCTCTCGTATTTGTATATGGGTAATTTTCGAATGTGTGTGACTGTTGAAAATTGGAACTAATTTGTCACAACATGTGAAGCCATTTTCGAAGACAAAATTTAGTAATTCTGCCTTCATTTCAACATCTTTCGATTTGGTGCAACCGTGATGAAGGAACATTTGGACAATTAGTTTCCTTCCCCCGACTGATTTTACGTAGGGCCAAAACATTTTAGAGTTGTTTGACAAGTCGTCAAATAAGAATTTTTTGAAGGGTTTCTTACATTATTTTTGAATTCGTTCAGCTGCAGTTTGCCAGTTACTATGTAGCTCTCTCAGCTTCTATAGTAGCTTTCTAATACTTTAGTTAAACACAGATGGGTTCTTCCCATACTCACTGTCATTCTTGGTACAATTTCTCTTGCACAGAGCCGTCTCTAATGACTTCGATGTTGAATCCTATACTCCCTACCTTCCTTCTTGCACATGGCCTGGAATGCGCCAGAATTGTGCCGGAGGTTCTCCGTACTCACCTCTCAAGAACTCAATTTTTGCGACTGGTATATGAGGTTGTTTCTTGTCATTTTCTTCTCACGTTTGTTAAGTAGAAGTATCTTAAAATCCTAGACAAAGGAGTGTTTAATAGCTCGTGGGCTTGGAAGCCTTTAAGAAATGTTGATCCCTATCAGTATGTACAGTTATACAGGAATCGTCAGGCGCATTATCTCTGTTGTTTCGACAGATGTTTGCATTCTCTATTTGTAATCGCTCTTGCAGGCCTGTTTCGTTTGACTGTATCCACTGTGGCAGTCTTTACAAGCGTAGTTTTTTGGTTTGCCTCTTGCATTGCGACACTTTGAAGAAGCTAGAAATGTCAGATTTCTGTTCAGCACAGCACCTTTTGATAACCTCTCACGATTCTATAGGTTCCATAGAATTGTTTTTCTCCTTTCCTGCTCGTACTAGAATGCAACACATACGTCGAAGAAGACATGTCGAATACTGTCGATATATGGGTTATTATGCTATACGACAAAAGAAACTGCTTGAAATGATTCATGGAGGTCAACTAGATGATAGGCAGACCATAATAATTTGAAGTGAATGCATAGTTGCGGAGTTCGTACAAATGGCACCTTCTTCAGTAAGTTCGGATACAGAGATACATGATAGGGCTGAGAGTCTCTAGATAACAGTCGATAAGGGAATTTAGCCACGTCGTTAACGTCAGTGAAACCACGCTTATGGTGGTCAGTCGTGAATCCTATTTCAGTGTACAATTAAGACTGGACAATGACTGAGTACAGATTTGACTTTTTCACGGCAATATAATGGTTTATCTAAACTATTAATCAGGAAATAAATCTCAAATTTACTCATCGAAAGAAGGCATGGCCTTACGTTCATATTCCAGGCCTTGAAATGCAACTACACAACCGGACGCGGTGCGTATCCCGGCCAACACATAAGTGCACAAGTCAGCTAGAAGAAGTGGAGCACTGTTACAGAGGGTAAGATTTCTGCAAACTGCTTGTTTTGCGCTTGCCCATCAGCAGATAAGAATCAACGGATTAATCCAGATGTAGAAGGTTGAGGACAGGGAACAGATGACGTGATTGGCGGACATCGTTAAGTTGAAACGCGAACCAGCACAAAAAATTCAAATTATCTTTTCAGAAAGACCAAAACAGTGTGTTGTGTGTGTGTGTGTGTGTGTGTGTGTGTGTGTGTGTGTGTGTGTGTAGGGCAGTAACTCATATCAGTGATGGAATTGTTCAGTAAACTGAATCTAGCTAGTGCTCTAAAAAGAACATATAAACTGAATCAAGTGTTCGCTTAAGACCCCAATGTTGAGCACACTAAACTTTTATCACTTGATATATGGCTGCCGGAGAAAACTGTTTTGGCGTTCCATTCTTAGCGAACCTCACCAGCCTTAAATAGAAATTTTTAAGCACTTTCCCCCACTGTTTAATATTACATTAGGTGATATAGTATCTCATTTCCTTTTCTGCACAGAGTTGATAAATCGTCGGTAAACCTTTGTTAACAGTGCAGACCTTGAGGACTCGGAGACCGCTCAACGGAAAATTATTCATTTTTTTCTTGCGTATGTCCGGAAAAAACAATCGTGAGTAAACTAAGAAGCTAATTAGAATAGGGTAACAGAGAAACAGTTCGTTTACTGTGATATGATAAAGCTATGAAAAATGAAAATCAAGATTATGACTACAATACTACTAGTTTAATCTCAGCTCACGATACTTATAAAGTTCGCAGCCGTGTTTTGTTGGTACATATCCGTTGAGAAGCTAAAAAATGGCAATGGTGACCACGAGTGTGGAACATGCAGTATTGCTATGTTGTATAGGCAGTTCTTTTTAATATACTGGTTTGGCCTACTAAAGGCCACATGAAATAACTTATTTTTCTTTCGTCTTTCCTTTCTTTCTTTCCAGCAGTTTTTCCTTCTTCCCCTATGTTTTTCTCTTCTTTCATGTGTCTATATTGCACCTATCTTTTTCTTTGTTTTCTCCTGGAAGCCCTTGAAGCTTTTTTACTTTTGCTTTTAACTTTTCTCTTTCTCCTATTTCTTCCATCGTTATTCCCATTTTCCTCAGGTCTTTTTTAAATACTTTTATCTACGTCACTGCTGTCTCTGGGTTTCTATCCAATTATTTAAAAATTATTTTTGTTATACTTTTTTGATCTAACCTTTCCAGGTGTCAATAGAATATAACTCTTCTCTTGGTCGTTGTGTCTAATATTCGCTCTATTTTATCATAAACTTATTTTATTACTTCTTTATTTCCCTTTCCCATTATGCAGTTCTTTTTATTTTATCGAACAGCTAAGCTAAAAAAGCCGTTGGTGACATCAAGTAGGCTCTTCGCACAAATTTTGGATAATATAAAAATATATATCTTAAAAAGATGAAAGTATAAAATATCTGTACGAAAGAAACCCGGAAGAGATGTCAGTCAGCCTCGTTGCGAGTTTATCCGGAAATTCTGGACAGGAGATAAATTTTAGCACAAATGCAGATGTATCACCAGTGGACTGCGGGCAGCGGCAACGAACCACAGCACCCTCGATGGCCGATCGCCGATCGCACACCGCATCAAGATGGTTAGTTAACCTGCTGCCCGCCAACCGCAGAGAGACCAGAAAACCTCCGGTAGCCATTAAATCGCGGAATTTCGACAGATGTCCAACTGAACTTTTCCCCCGCCGTGGTGTGTGAGCGGATAAATTTGTGGCACTATGAGAACCATTCCAAAATATTCCCGACGAGGTAGATCGACGAGCAGAATTTCTGAATATTGTTTCCTGGCAACGTAAACAGAAAAGTCAATCTCTTTTCACTATTTTCATGTCACGACACTTTTTCTCCAAATAATAAACTTATTCGAGAACACAAAAGAAATTAAGATGATCCAAAATTAAGTGAGAAATACAAACAATTCGAGTAGTACCTACACTTATGTAATCCTTTTATCGAAAAAAGTAGAATGTATGGTCTTGATGCAAAGTCACATTCGATCTCTGTTGCAGAAAACTGGACCTAATATTCAGTTTTATACATCAACAGTGTTACTTCGATAAACAGGATGCAAGGAAAATCTTAACTGCTGATTGCTGGAAACAGCTGTCAGTAATGTTAAATATGACGGTATCTCGATAAATTCGGCTTCTCAGCCAAAGTATATAAGAAATAAATAAAAAGTGGATTATTTACTGGCTTCATTTCAAGACGGAGATGCAGTTTCAAAAACTAGCATCTTTTTAATATGACTTACGGTGAGGTTACATCACCAACACCGCTCAAAATTCACGTATACAGAATTCCACGATTAAAAGCCACATATCCTCCCTTTGTACCCATAAGGACACCATATTTTATTGCCTCACACTATTTTATGCCTACTCCTAGGCTACCCCATCGTAGGGAATTCATAAATCGAATCACTCGGAAAATTTTAGGGCCCACAAAATTTCATAATCTAAAAACTACTGACGAATATAATATTCAGTAAACTCCACATTATGTAAATATCCTTTGACTGAAGCGTAGGCATATTTAAGAAAAATCGTAGCAGATGTAAACTCACTACGGTGCTGCAGTATGATGCTGCTGCTTTCCATTATCTTCTCATTACGATATACAAACCAAAAGGAGCTCACAAAATCATAAAGATTACAAAAAAACAATTAAACTGTTACAATAACAGGGGCATTAAAATTTATCGGAAACTTCAATAGACTTCGTTGATATTAAGATCACATCTTCATTTCCCTCTCTCTTTACCCATTTTTATATTTTTCTGTCTTTCTGATCGCTATTTTACGAGCTACGATCCCTGTTGACGAATATTCAACGACTTTCCTTTGTTTCCCAGTCGTAAAGTCGAAGTCAGACTCCAACTGCCGCAGTGAAGGTCAACAGGAACGTGCTTTGTAACTAGTATGGTAATTCCCTTGTTGTTAACAAACTTTATTTGACTGATGCCTAGAAAAGATATTTCTGACAAATCATATCTCACGCTAAGGCCATTATACCTTAACACTTTATCTTAAAAATAATGTAAGGAAACAGCGACAGACATCTCTAAAAGCATAAAGCATTAGTTTGTTGCATTTCCTGGCTGCAAATACACAACAGTAATCGATATTTACATTAGTAGCATTGTATGCACTGAAGCCCGATCTCTGGACGTGCATATGTCTCTTAATATGGTGCATCTGACTTTAAAGAGAATTAAATTTCACCGTTCGTTGTTTCTACTGACTGAATCAGTTACTACAGGTGTTTTACTCGCGTATATTGACAGAGAATGTTTATTTTTGTGTGACACACTGTACGATGTCAGTTCTACAGCAGCTTGTGAATGCTGTAAAATGTGTGTGTGGTATATATTGAGTTATGTGACATTGTTAATAAGTAAACGAAGAAACTTTTATGATACACGATCAATTGAGTGAAAACAGTGAAATGTTGAAATTTAATTAACAAAATTTTGCTGCAGAGCATCACGAATCGTGTTTGCTTGCGAGACAGAGAGATGAACTAAATAGGAACTGCAAGCACGCACTATATGGGAGACCTGGTGCACCGTCCAGCCTGATTTTGGTTTCTAAACGGTTTCAGTCACTTGCACAGGCCAATTTCTCTCTGTCTCTCTCTCTCGTAGACCCAGGAACACAATACTCAGTTGAAATTTGAAACCCACAGAACCAAATATACACGTGACTTTCCCTCCAGTCTCACGTTGAATCGACCAGATGATGATTGGAAAGGAGTCCATCCACTTCATAAAATAATGCTGAAAGGAAGATAATAAGTGGACTCAGTACGTGAAGGACATATAATAGCACAGAAGGTGATATTTGATGGCACTTTTGACTCAGAATCATACATTGCGAGTCACAGAAATTTTCAGACAACAGCAAGCAGCTCGACGCAGTGCTACGTACACAGGGTGGTCAGAAACAGTCTGAAAAGCTTGTAAGGGTATTGCAGGTTAGGTTTCGCTGAGAAATAGTTGTTGCACCGTTTCCGATTTAATTAGCATTGACGTTAGCCAATCACGTCGCTCAGGGCGCAGATTCAAACACTACTACGCGCTAAAATACGTTAGTGAAGGGACATTCGTAGGTCCTTGAGTTACCTTTGTGCAAATTCTCATTAATATTTAAAATGTGCCTTTTCCGTAAGTGGTAAATTTAAACTAAGTGAGCAAAAGCTGTGTTTATTGGTTTTGAGAAAACCAAACGAAGAACACTTTGGCGACACTGTCTCTGGCAGACTGCTTAAATTTGCGCGCGCAACGGTCTGCTTGGCTATCTTGAATGCTAATTAAGTCGTAAATTTTTTCTTAACATTTATTTCCCAGCACAACGTAACCTTCAACATCCTTACAAGCGTTTCCAGCTGTTTCTGACCACCTGTACACTTGATCTTGATATGAGACAATGAACAGTGATTGTTCGGAACCAGGAACGAAAAGATGCTAAAGTTACGAGATAACTAGCATCTATTTTCTTAGACTCAGAAGTTTATTCAGAGAGTTTTAAGAAAACTTTATTTAATTTTAAGTTCCACAGCGTCTCTCTGTAATTCATAGACTTCAGAAAAGGATAATGGAAGAAAATATAGGTTTAAAGTCTTGTCAAAGATTATGTCATTAGAGATAGTACAAACTCGCATTGAAAAAGGACGAGGAAGGAAATCGGCCGTGCCCTTTCCAGGGAATTATCTCAGTATCCATTTTATACTATTTACGGGATATCATAGGAAACGTAAATCAAGGTCGTTGGACAAGATTTGAACCGCCGTCCTCCCGATTACGAATACAGTGTCTTGTCACTGCGTCACTTCACTCGCGGCAAACTTTCGACGATGAAATTCCAATCATACATCTCTTGGCACCTTGAAGACGTATGCAACTCTGTTACATGGGTGTGGTCTTTCTTTTTATTTTCATTCTGATATGTACACTGATGAGCCAATTCATCATGGCCACCGCTCACGTGGTGGCGCTGATGGCCACGCCACGCGGTAAGGAAAGTACTTAAGCGGAGCAGAGACGAATGGGAATCATTCAAGGGACTCTACTGACCGCGAATGGGGATGCCCACTGACATATGCGACTTCGACAAAGGACAAATTGTTATGGCCTGGCGCCTGGGAACAAGCTTCTCGGAGACAGCGTAATTGATCGGCTCTTCGCTTGATATGAAACTGGCTAAGGATGGTGAAACCAGAGGAGCTGCCAACAAATTGGACGTCCACGCCTCACCAGAGAACGTGGAGATCGGTGGTTCGCCTTGTCTGTAAATCAAGACAGACGGCGATCTGTGGCAGGTCTGACGAGAGAGTACAGTTAGGGTGAAGACAAAAGTTTTTCGGAGCTCCCAGTTCAACGCACATTATTGAACATGGGGCTCCGCAGCAGACGACCCTTACGGTTTTCCCTTGTTGACCCACCGACGTCGTTAGTCATGATCGCATTGCTCACGGGATCATTTAGATTTGCCTGTGACTCAATGCAAATATGTAACTTTGTCTGATGAATCAAGTTTCTTGTTACAATAATGTCTGGATACTCCGCCATCCAGGCGAACGACTACTCGGAACATGCTCCGCACCACGAGCTGTGGTAGTAATCGAGCTGTGAACTACGTAAACATAATTATGGTCTACCTGCAATCTTTCCTTTTTTATGTCTTTCGCGAAGGCGATGGCTTCTTCCAACAGCATAACTGACCGTGTCACAAGGCCAGATTCGTGCTACAGTGGTCTGAGAAGCATAATAGTGAACTCACATTGATGTATTTACCACGAAAGTAACCTGATGGAACAAATCTGAGACGCTACCGCGTTTCATCTCTGCACCCACAAACCTGTGGCCTGCAGTTTACGAGAATTGCGTGACCTGTGCACAGACATTTGGTGTGTAGTGGACTGACAAGGCAGCCAGTCCACAGTGACGGGTAGCCGAAAGGGCACACGTACACACACGCCGACTGGCGCGAAGTCTGGAACAGGATTCGTAATGAATGTGATAAAGAAAAGAACGTAGCTACTAGAACACTTAACTTTTATATCGTCCTTTGGTATACAGCATTCTTGATGATACAAGTGAGACTATCTTGAGATACATGCAATGGTACAAATGGCGCCTTGCTAGGTCGTAGCCATTAACTTAGCTGAAGGCTATTCTAACTGTCTCTCGGCAAATGAGAGAAAGGCTTCGTCAGTGTAGTCGCTAGCAACGTCGTCGTACAACTGGGGCGAGTGCTAGTACGTCTCTCGAGACCTGCCTTGTGGTGGCGCTCGGTCTGCGATCCTGACAGTGGCGACACGCGGGTCCGACATGTACTAATGGACCGCGGCCGATTTAAGCTACCACCTAGCAAGTGTGGTGTCTAGCGGTGACACCACATGGTGCAGCATGCCTCTGGAAACCTACCAAGGTCTTATCGAGACCATGCCACGCAGAATCACTGCAGTATGTTACAGTGGTGAACCAACACACTATTAAGCGGGTTTCATGTTTCAATTTTTCACATTTCCCTACACTGTGAAACATCCCCTTACAAAAGTTTATGAATTACTGTGCTGATAAACCTCTTACGTTATTTGATTTGCAAGCAGCTGCGCAAAACTCAACGTACTCAGACAGTTTTCTCTCTACTTATTCTGATCATCACTAAACTGACACACAATATTTTTAGCGCAACGCAGTCTGACTTTCAATAATCCCTACGAAAGAATGGCCCTGATTAACAATAACCTATACCTTTCATGAATCACTTACCTCACAAAAATCTTCGTTACTCGAACTACTGCAATACAGCGAGCACCAATACTGCCAGCTAAATAGAAGATTCTAACTACTGAAGGCACTAACTACTGATAGGCATAGTTATCAAATGCAAGATTTTGATAGAGAACAAACAATGTATTTACCTTAATAGTGTTGAAAAATCATTATATATATCAGTTCGTGACATCCAGTCTTACAAATTTCGTTTTTCTGACGGACACACGTCCAGATCGTCCGCTCTCAAAACTCTGCCATCTCTCTTCCCACATCCACCACTGCTAGCGGCTCACCTCCAACTGCACAACGCTATGCGCTGTTCACATCCGGCTGCCCAACACTATAATAGGAAATATTCCAACAATGCCAACCAGCCACAGATTGCACACAGCAGTCAGTGATTTTCATACAGAGCGCTACGTGGCGTTACCAACATAAAAACCTAGACAGCCTACTTACAACTGGTGTGCAATACTTAGAAACGAAAGTAACTCTCACATGATGTGTGACTGCTAAGCAACATAGCTCTATGAAACTTGGACCATACATAGAAAGAACTGCTACAGTATAGTACAGAAGGTAGCTGAAAGAATTACACATAAGAACATAAATGACACTTTTATTCAAAGACAATAATTATGCGGAAGTCATCGCGATTAGTGATGGTCCTTTGGACATTAGAAAGGGTGGGAATTGGTTCTTAATAAACTGAGTGATCACCACGGACGGCAATGAATGCTCTGCAACGTGCTGCCATGCTGGCCACAAGGTTGGTAAGAAGTTGCCGTGGTAGGAGGTTTCCTTCCACCACCAGCGCAGATGACAGCTGCTGGGTGGTTGTTGGTGCAGTTGGACGCGCTGCAATACATCACCTCAACGCATCCCACGCGTGGTCGATGGGATTATGTCGTGGGAACGGGCAGGCTGGTCCATTCGCCGAATATTCTCTCATTCCAAGAGCTCCTTCAACAGCTCTGACGGTGCAGCCGTGCGTTGTCTCCCATAATAACCAAGTAAGGGTCGAATGCACCCCTGAAAATACGCACATGGGGAAGCAACTGGTGAGTGTATCGTGTTCAAAGATTCAGAGGCCAGTACGCCCATGCAACATTATGCCTACACCATAACACTTTGACCACCGAAACTATCATGTTCTTGGGTGCATTACGTGTTCCCACTTCTCGCGACACGGGAGTTCGTCCAGCACTGTCGACCATGGTCATTTTGATGGTCGTAGTGTTATGGTGTGAGGAGGCACAATGTTGCATGGTCGTGCTGGCCTCATAATCTTTGAATACGGAACGGACAACGGTCAATGTTATTATGTCACTGTACTCCTTCATCATGAGCTTCTTTCCAGGGCATCATTCGGCCCTGGCTTCATACTTATGGATGAAAATGCGCGACCGCATCGATCAGCGCAGGTGTAGGAACCTTGCAACGAGGGGATATTCGGCGAATAGACTTGGCCTGATCCCTAGCAGTTGTCAACTGCGCTGGGCAAGGAATAAAACGCCCTACCACACGAACTCCTTACCAGCCTTGCGACCAGCATTGGAGTACCATTGCCGTCCGTGGTGGTAACGCATTCTGTTGTTGTTGTTGTGGTCTTCAGTCCAGAGACTGGTTTGATGCAGCTCTCCATGCTACTCTATCCTGTGCAAGCTTCTTCATCTCCCAGTACCTACTGCAGCCTACATCCTTCTGAATCTGTTTAGTGTATTCATCTCTTAGTCTCCCTCTACGATTTTTACCCTCCACGCTGCCCTCCAATACTAAATTGGTGATCCCTTGATGCCTTAGAATATGCCCTACCAACCGCTCCCTCCTTCTAATCAAATTGTGCCACAAATTTCTCTCCAATTCTATTCAATATCTCCTCATTAGTAATGTGATCTACCCATCTAATCTTCAGCATTCTTCTGTAGCACCACATTTCGAAGGCTTCTATTCTCTTCTTGTCTAAACTATTTATCGTCCGCGTTTCACTTCCATACAAATACTTTCAGAAACAACTTCCTGACACTTAAATCTATACTCGATGTTAACAAATTTCTCTTCTTCAGAAACGTTTTCCTTGCCATCGTCAGTCTACATTTTATATCCTCTCTACTTCGACCATCATCAGTTATTTTGCTCCCCAAATAGCAAAACTCATTTACTACTTTAAGCGTCTCATTTTCTAATCTAATTCCTGCAGCATCACCCGATTTAATTCGACTAAATTCCATTATCCTCGTTTTGCTTGTGTTGATGTTCATCTAAGATCCTCCTTTCAAGACACAGTCCATTCCGTTCAACTGCTCTTCCATGTCCTTTGCTGTTTCTGGCAGAATTACAATGTCATCGGCGAACCTCAAAAGTTTTTATTTCTTCTCCATCGATTTTAATTCCTACTCCGAATTTTTCTTTTGTTTCCTTTACTGCTTGCTCAATATACAGATTGAATAACATCGGGGATAGACTACAACCCTGTCTCACTCCCTTCCCAACCACTGCTTCCCTTCCATGCCCCTCGGCTCTAATAACTGCCATCTGGTTTCTGTACAAATTGTAAATAGCCTTTCGTTCCCTATATTTTACCCCTGCCACCTTCAGAATTTGCACAAAACTCTTATTTAACCACGTCACTAAGGACAGACAGCTTATCGATACGCGAAGGATAGTTCACCTAAAAACACAGGTTATGGGATGTCAGGAAAATAACTACTACAGGCAAAGTGTATGAAAACTAACTTTTGTCTCAATTCGAAATTATATTGTAGTTGGGGACGCGAATAAGGAATATAAAGTTCAAAAATGGTTCAAATGGCTCTGAGCACTATGGGACGTAACTTCTGAGGTCATCAGTCCCCTAGAACAGGGGTCTCCAAACTACGGTCTGCGGGCCGAAACCGGCCCGCGACGGCCGGCAAACCGGCCCGCGTTAGATGGCCGGACATCCCCGGTATCCGGCCCGCCAAATATTTGAGGTGGTACCTATACTGCCAACAATTGAATTTCGAGGCCTATCGCGACCAATACACCGTGACATTGGCTCTGCTACTCGCTACAAGACTACATAACTAAACTTATTGTTGCGCCGCTTGAAATAACAATGCGTTGACATACTCTACCTCTGTTTCGTCTTGCAGTAATACTGTTTCTAACAATGATTTTGAGATTTCGTTAACTTTGCAGGACGCTTTCGTGAAGAATGTGCGGTGACATACTTTTTTGTCGGTGAAATTCGCCAGAATAAAATACGCCAGAATTTCGGTCAGGTACGCCCACCAACCAAAATTATGTAATTAAATAAAAATCGTAGTTTGTTTCAGTGCTAGTTATTCCCACAACCTTAGAATTTTTGCGATTTCATCTTTCTTTTAGCCTTACATTACGGTGATCGTGGAGTGCTAGGGTGCCTTAATCCCACTAGGTAGATCTCGGTCCTTATGACTTCGTGGAGGAGTCAATGTGGCCCACGGACTAAAACGTTTGGAGACCCCTGCCCTAGAACTTAGAACTACTTAAACCGAACTAACCTAAGGACATCACACACATCCATGCCCGAGGCAGGATTCGAACCTGCGACCGTAGTGGTCGCGGGTTTCCAGACTGTAGCGCCCAGAACCCCTCGGCCACCGGCGAAGTGAAAGTCATTAGTGTGGTTGAGCATTTGCGAAAACAGTATCGCTTGAAGGTATACGCAACAGGGAAAATTTTGTTTATTAATTATTTTTCTTCTAGGAGCTTCAGTCCGGAACCACGCGGCTGCTACGGTCGCAGGTTCGAATCCTGCCTCGGGCATAGATGTGTGTGATGTCCTTAGGTTAGTTAGGTTTACGTAGTTCTAAGTCTGTGGGACTGATGACCTCAGATGTTAAGTCCCATAGTGCTTAGAGCCATTTTGAATTATTTTTCATTGATCGAGAAAATAGGCAAACGAGGTACTTTCAGTAGTAAATTATATTAAGTTTTCTTGATGGTTAAATAATTTAGTGACGAAAGACACGCCCTTTGAAACAAATACATATGTGATTCGACGGATGGTAGCACTTACAGCATATAAGGGGGCTACGCGCTTTTCCTACTTAGAGGACGCCAACTGGGTCCGCTTCTAAACCGCTAGCCAAGGAAACGGAAGCCTGGCACGTTCCCAGGCGAGGCGGCGCTTCTGGGCGGATTCCCATAGCCGTGCAATGAGGTGCTAGTCCGCTGCTCGCTTCCCATGCAGGTGCGTAGTTAACATATATGTTAGATCGGAGGCGCCAGAACTACCTAGTCTGTACTTTGGGTAATTTTAGAACATATTGCAGGAAGTGAGGACTGCTAAGATATAATTCACAGAACCTGAAGTGCCCACCAAGGAAAGATGGAGCATCTAGTCCTAGAGGAATAATGGTATTTAGCAGAAACTGAAAACGTTCGAGAGAGATTAAGTCGAAATTAAGTGTCGTCTGAGACTGGCAGATACACAATTATTCTACGAGAAATAATCAATCATCGTTGAGATATGTGAACCATAGAGGTCGGGAGAAAGTGTGTGTGCTGGTGCATTGTGGATGGGGGAGAGGGGGGGAGGGGGTGCGGCATGGAATACTGATGACTGAAGCTTACCGGTGAAGAGGGTTTTGTAATGACCATGATCGTGAATGGGAAGTGGTACGATCCAGAACACTTGAAGTAATTTGTTTCTATTATTGTAAATACCGTCAAAATGTTTTGCTACGTTTTTATCGTTTTATTTAAGTCTTGAAATACACTCTCCTAGAGGTACATGGTGTGATACAGAAGTAATCTTTGAATACAAAGATCATAAAATTGAAATAGCCTTCATTTCTCTCTTTCTTCTCTTCTTGCATCTTAGCTTCCACTGTATGTATTACTTCGTGCTAGTTACCGCGAAGTTTAGTATCACATAGTAAAATTGTTCACGAATGTGAGTACGATGTTGTGGAAAGATAGATGGAACCCTTTATTCCAGGATTCGCACGTCGAACTTTATTAACGCTGCTCAGTGGAGTCAATCAATACTGCTTCGAAAATGTGCAGGAGGAGTATGTCTTATTACAATTTAGGAGTGTGCGTCTCCGACGAATAACATTAATAATCCTTACTCATCGTTTAAAATTTTAGAAAGCATTCTGTAACTGAAGCACAGCGATCGGTATAAAATGCAAAAAATCTAACAAAAACAGTCTGGATGGCGTATTCATATTTTTTATTTGTTGGCAGCCGGTTTCGGCCCTTTCCTCAGACAAACTTCAGTCTTTTTCCCGCTACAATACAGCAATAATTCATATTCATTATAGAGGGATGAGAATATGGCTAAACAAAGTCTAAAATATAGGCTCCAATAATTAAAAAGTACGATGTTATACACATTATGTCTGCTGGTAGAGGCAAACGGAGCGAGATGCCTAGAAATAAGGTTCTCACTCGTGAATAACGCAGCTTTGGTCGAGATTATGTAGTGTAAACCCCACCCATCGCCTACGGCATAACGTCATCGACAACCAGTTATGCGTGAGATATGCTACATTGATTGGTTTAGTCGAATTTATAAGAAAAATAGATACAGCAATAACTACATGAATTTCATACATACAATTTGACGCGTCTAATCCTATCATAACTGATTTAAGTGAAGTAACAAAATGACAGGTATGCTGTAATCGCTATTGTGTGCTGGTTGCCCCCTGTGAGCATTTGTATACACTCGCTGCAGCAGAGACAGCATTATTTGGTTGCTATAGCAATGGCCTGCCAGTATCGATGGTTGCACTCAAGCGAGGCCCACCACAGAGGCCGTGGCAAAGGACGCAACGTGAGGACCGAGCGGTGACCACTGGAGGCCATATCAGATATTCCGATTTAGGTTATGACTTGTTCGATATGCCTGCCATCATTGGTGATCATGTGGCGCAGACGAATAGCGAAATTCTGCATAATCCGCTGAAGTGTCGGAACATCGAGCCGGCCGGGGTGGCCGAGCGGTTCTAGGCGCTACAGTCTGGAACCGCGCGACCGCTACGGTCGCAGGTTCGAATCCTGCCTCGGGCATGGATGTGTGTGATGTCCTTAGGATAGTTAGTTTTAAGTAGTTCTAAGTTCTAGGGGACTGATGACCTCAGAAGTTAAGTCCCATAGTGCTCAGAGCCATTTGAACCATTTCGGAACATCGATACCGTCGATGACCTCCTGAATGGCTGTTTGCAGCTCAGTAATGGTTTTGGGGTTACACCCTGTACACCCTGTCTTTAATATAGCCCCACAAAAATGAGTCGCATGTGTTTGGATCCGGGGAATATGGCGGCCAATCGAGGCCCAAGCGCCGGCCGAAGTGGCCGTGCGGTTAAAGGCGCTGCAGCCTGGAACCGCAAGACCGCTACGGTCGCAGGTTCGAATCCTGCCTCGGGCATGGATGTTTGTGATGTCCTTAGGTTAGTTAGGTTTAACTAGTTCTTAGTTCTAGGGGACTAATGACCTCAGCAGTTGAGTCCCATAGTGCTCAGAGCCATTTGAACCATTTGACCTCAGCAGTTGAGTCCCATAGTGCTCAGAGCCATTTTTTGAACTCTCTTGCCTCGATGGAGTCGAGCTCCATCTTGCATTAGCCACATCTTGTCGAAATCAGGGTCACTTTGGATCATGGGGATGATATCATCTTCCAATACTTTCACGTACCGTTCGGTAGTCACCGTGCCATCAAGGGATATCGCACCGATTATTCCGTGACTGGACAACATTCCACACCACACAGTCACCCGTTGAGGGTGAAGAGACTTCTGGATAGCGAAATGCGGATTCTCAGTCCCCCAAATGCGCAAATTTTGCTTATTGACAAACCCATCCAAATGAAAGTGGGCTTCGTCGCTAAACCAAACCATGCTAATTCCCATCATGCCTCGCATCCAACCGTGCAATTTGAACGTCCTGACGCAAACCGTTCAAAAATTATGACTAATCTATTTAATATAGTTCAGTATTTGTCATCCTGTATGTATCTATTGCTGTATCTACAGTATTTTTCCTTTAAATTCGACTAAACCAATCAATGTAGCATATCTTACACATGATTGGTCATCAACGATATAATGCTGTAGGCGTTGGGCGAAGCTTGCAGTATATAATCCAGACCAAAGCTGCCTAATTTAGCAAACAGATCTCGCTCCGTCTACCACCACCACCACCACCAGCCATATTTGGTATAACATCGTACTTTTTAATTATTGTATCTTATATTTTAGATGTTTAGCTATATTTTCATCTCTCTATGATTAATATGTATTATTACTGTATTGCAGAGGGAAGAGCCTGAAGGTTGTCTGAGAAAAGGACCGAAACCAATTTCTAACAAATAAAAAAGTCTCAAAACGGGACCAAGACTGTTTTTATGTGATTTTAGCTTATTTATCGTGCCGGGGTATCAGTACATGTATTTTAAATTTGAGTAGCGTCATACGTAACAGCACAATGCATTTCTGCGGCTTGACATCGTGCTACCGTCGAGGCTCTTGACGTCATTTTAGCTGTGTGACAGACATTAGCATTTTATCTTATTGTATTATGGGTTGAGCCATTATTACTCCAGCTAAAAAGCGATGTAAATCTCTACTCGTGTCCCACTGCGACTCAAATGGCACGATACCGACGACAAGGTCTCAATTAATGCAGTTATCTACGCCAAGAAGAAAACATATAAGAAAGAAAATAAAGCATTAGACGCCACACAGGAAGAAAATTCGCTAAACACCAAACGCCTTCACAGACAAAATCTAACGAAAAAGTACTGCAACGCGTTTACAAGATAAGACTGTGTCGTTTTAGAATTACCCAAAGTGATCGGATGGGAACTGAATGTCTTAGAATAATTTTGACGCTGAAAATATAGCAACTTAATTTGTAGGCTGGCTAAAGAGAAAAGATTCGTTTGACACTTCCTGTGTTTTAGCAGTTCTAGCAAAAGATATTTAGAAATTAGTGTAATGGCCTGGTTTTCAGATCACTTCTTTATATTCAGTGTGCAACAATTTGGAGAATGCTTAGATGTCAGGACGGCGTGCTCAAGTTCTATTATTTGTTATACCTAATCCCTCTGTAATCTATAATCTACTTACATTGGTCGTAACAGTAATTTAAGTGTGGAAACCACTCTCGGATCGCAAAACACAAGAAATCAAATTCCCAACAAAGTAGAGCCTGTCAGGCGTATGGAGATATCTCCTGACTCCATATCTCCACGTTCAACAACGTTTTGCCGTTATTTTCTTCTTTGGTTTCATCTTTCCCTCAATTTTTCGATATCATGAGCACATCACTTGAAAAAAAAAGAAAAGAAAGAGCTTCTTGCGACATTGCGTAATGTAACACGCGCTGTATTTTCAAACAAATATTTTCGGAATTTCTGTAACTTATCACACGCTTAGACTCTGAATGATATTTTTGCATTCATAGTACTTCTTTCAGTCATCTGGTGAAAGCTCGTTTCTTATATCTCTACGCCAGGCTGCCTAAAAATATTAAAATAATCTCTTTCAGATACAATATGCACACTAAGGATCAGTATTTTCCAACTAAGAAAACAAAAAATTTCCGTTGATATCCCGAAATAACCATCGCCTAAATGAAAGCCAATAGCACCGTTGTATCATAAGAGCAGGCAATGTCCGAACTTTGCCTGCTTTTTTCCCTTTTCTTCCTTTTATCATGAAGTTGAATCTATACTTCGTCACGTTTCCCTTGCGATTTGAGTATAAGACTAAATTCCCGTGCCACCTCCGTCAATTTCAGTTTTCACTTTCCTGCGCTGCCCGCTTATTGAGGACTCGAAAGTCACTGGTGTATTCTTATTTCTTTTTACATTATTTTGAGGCTCTCTTTCCGATTCTGCTCATGTTTGCTCTCTTATGCCAACAAAATATTACACCTTTTTCTGGCGGATGTATGTTATCCATATACTATCCTGACTGTGCCATGTATTGTAAGTCCTGGGCCAATTGCCTCATCATTTATTTAGTTTTATTTTTTTTAGTTTCTTTTATTTAGTTTTAGTTGCGCTGTTTTCTTTTGCAAGCCGTCTTCTTATGCAGACTCATCTTGTAAGTTAAATTCTGTCACTAATGAATTTAACTGTCACTCCTAGTTTGCTTTCGGTTCCCTTCAGTATCATTGGCTGCTATATTATGGACATCAGCATCTATTAATCGACACCTCATACAAAATACAATATTTTGTTTGTGCAGTTATCTTTCCTCACATTCGACATCACGCCGCATTAACATAGGTTTCATATCTCCATGCATTTTAAGTTTCTGAGCTAGAGATTTCTCTACTAACGTCACGGAGTGATGCGATATATTTTTCTTAATCGGGAAAACTGTTAACGTTGCATGCCATTTATTGCATACATAATCTGAACATGAATTTGTACACGCAATATTCTCGGATCTTTATTTATAAGGACAGAACGTCTTTCTTCCTCTGATAGTGAAAACTGATTTCATTTTCATTTCGTAAATGGATGAGCGCTATTATCGTAACTTCGAAATGCCGCTTCCAGAAACCATCTTCGAGTAAAATTTAGTCAACTGCGACAGACACTGCGGTGTTCTGTAATTCCTCGTCTCGCTACAAATAAAGCAACATGTTCCAGCTTGTTATATGACGGAGTTCCTTAGGCCGTTTTCGGCAAGCGAGTCTGATATTGTTGTCGCAGCGAGATGGTTTGCCACTAATTTAAGTAACAAACTGGGTGGCTTCTGTATCGATGCATACAGATTAGGCAGCTGTTTTATTAAGTTCGTCGTCAGCCTGTGTAGTTTCGTTGCCGCTCGATAGAAAGAAGCTAACTTCTCTGTCTCGAAAAGAGAGAAAAGCGGTGCGTGAATCAAGGGGATATGCAATGGCAAAGACAGGCGTACAGCGTCGCTCATTGCTCAGACATCTGATACATGCTCCATGAATGATACATCTCGGCGAATTCCTTCTTTTCATCTTACAGTAACTCGATGAAGCTGCGGGAAAATATTGTCGATATATTAGTAAAAGCAATGAAAACAAAACGTGATGAAATTGTAAAATTTTCCAATATTCTGCCCTCAGCCAAAATTTAGTGATTGTTTTCTTAGGACAAATTGCATTTAGATCGGCAGATACCATTTTAAGTAATTGTACAATGCAATCTTGGCTAAGTTTCTCGTTAGTGTAGCGGACAAATGATTTCTTGAACTAAATACTGAGTTCAAAATATAAACGAACTTACTTCTTTAACAGATTCGTTGTTTAGAAGTCTGAACTTCCTATCTGATAAATCATTTGCTCATAGAAGATACAACAAACTCAGGGACGCAATCATTCTTCCTATAATTGTAAACAAGTACTACTACATGAATCTGAGCTGTCAGCGCTCTACTGGTGAAGAAGAAATCAAATGGTGATTGTTGATGACGGTGATAATGATTTGCTGTAGGGCGCTCGACGTCTTAATGACTGACGAGGGATTTTTACTTCACCTTGGCTGTGGAACGTAGTCCCATTTTTAATAGTGAGAAATTAATAAATTTCAGTGAAACACTAGTATTTTGCATTAACGGTTCGAAATGGGTTACGAAGGATTCATGGGATACGTGCATCTGCTGGTCTTGAAAAGTCGCTATTTCTCTCATAGAGCGAGGTGGCGTAGTGTTTAGCACACCGGACATGCATTCGGGAGGACGACGGTTCAAACCCGTGTCCGACCATCCTGATTTAGGTTTTCCGTGATTTCGCTAAATGGCTTCAGGCAAACGACGGGATGGTTCCTTTGAAAAGGCACTGCCGATTTCCTTCCCCATCCTTCCCTAATCCAATGAAACCGATGACCTTGCTGTTTGGTCCCCTCCCTCAAACCAAACAGCCAACCATTCCCTATTTGTCTCTAAAATTTCAGTGCCTGGGTACTGTTCCGTGCAGAATTTCTAACCACATATAAGGTGTATCGGTGGAAGTGGACTAGTAATGTGTAATTAAGTTAAACAGCATTTTTTATCTGCAGTAAGAAAGTAATGCAGGACGGTGTCAAATGCCTTACTGACATCAAGGAACACGGCGTCAACCTGAGCGCCGTTGTCCACTGCGCTGTGGATCTCATGGAGGAACAGAGCGAGCTGAGTTTCGCAGGATTTCTGTTCACGGAATCCATGTTGATTTTATAGAGGAGCTGTTCATTTTCCAAGAACTTCATAATTTTTTAGCATAAAACGTATTCAATAACTCTACAACAGATTCACGTCAACGATATAGGTCTATAATTGTGTAGATCTGTCTTACAGCCTTTCTTAAAACGGTAATGACCTGCGCTTTTTTCCAGTCGTTAGGTACCTTTCGTTGCTCAAGCGATCTACGATAATTTTCTGCTAGAAGGTAGCAAGTTCTTTCGCATAATCTGTATAGAATCTTATAGGTATCTCATCTGCTCCTGAAGCCTTTCCACTACTAAGCGATTGTAGCTGATTTTCAATTCCGCGATCGGTTATCTCAATATCTGCCATTTCCACATTCGCACGACGATTGAAAGGAGGGACAGTGTTACGATCTTCCGCGGTGAAAAAACTTCGGACGACCGAATTCAGTATTCCGGCCTTCTCTCTGTTGTCCTCCGTTTCGGTGCAGTGTAGCCACTGAGAGACCGAATAGACGATTTTGACCCACTTACTGATTTCACATATGACCAAAATCTCTTAGGGTTTTTACTCAGGTCGGTTGACAACGTCTTACTTTCGAAATCATTGAACGCTTCTCTCATTGCTCTCCTTACGCTCATTTTCACTTCGTTCAGATTCTGTCTGTCAGCTAGGTTTTTACTTCTCTTGAATCTGAAATGAGCCGGCCGGAGTGGCCGAGCGGTTCTAGGCGCTTCAGTCTGGAACCGCGCGACCGCTACGGTCGCAGGTTCGAATCCTGCCTCGGGCATGGATGTGTGTGATGCCCTTAGGTTAGTTAGGTTTAAGTAGTTCTAGGGGACTGATGACTTCAGATGTTAAGTCCCATAGTGCTCAGAGCCATTTGAACCAATCTGAAATGAGGTAGTGCTCTTTGTTTACGTAGCGCTTTTCTAACACGGGTATTAAACCGTGGTGGATCTTTCCCATCCCTTGAAACCTTAGCCGGAACATATTTGTCTAGGGCATATTGTACGATGCATTTGAATTTTTTCCATTTGTTCTTCACATCTTTGTCCTCATCACCGAATATTTGATGCTGACTGCTGAGATATTCTGAAATTTGTATCCTGTCACTCTTTCTGAGCAAATATATCTTCCTACCTTCCTCAACATTCCTTGTAGCACCCGTCGTCATAGATGCTGTCACAGCCTTATGATCACTGATACCTTCTTCTGCGGTAACAGATTCGATAAGTTCAAGTCTGTTTGTTGCCAGGAGGTCTAAGACGTTACCCTCACGAGTTGGTTCTCTAACTGTCTGCTCAAGGTAATTTTCGGAAAATACATTCAGAATAATGCCAAACGATTCCCTGTCTCTGGCACCAGTTTTGATGGCATAACACTCCTAATCTATATGTGGCAAGTTGAAGTCACCACCTATTACAACGGCATGATCAGGAAAATTACTAATTATATTCTGCAAGCTCTGTCTGAAGTGCTCTACAACTACGGATACTGACCCAAGTGGTCTATAAAATCATCCGATCACCATTTTTGACCGTCCTTTAATACTCAATTTCAGCCAGATAAATTCACATTCGGAATCCGCGATAACCTCGCTAGATTTTTATCGAATTTTGTACTTAAACACGCCGCAACCATTGGTGACTAACCTATCCTTACGATAAACATTCCAGCCTGAACTTAGGATTTCTTTGTCATTGACGTCTGGCTTCAACCTGATTTCTGTTCCCAATACTATCAGTGCATTGTAACCTTCAATAAGCGATACTAATTCTGGAACCTTTCCTTGGATACTCCTGCAGTTTACTAAAATCATATTAATCTTTTCTATCTCTGATCCGCGAGGACCAAGATTCTCTGAGGTCGTTGTGGCGGATTTAACAGGCAAATCGGGTTTACTCCTAAGGGTGGGGTCCTCTAACCTAAAAAAAAGCCCCATGTGTACGCCTAGTAGCCGCTTCCTGCGTGTAGTGCACGCCTGACCTATTAAGGTGAACCCCACAATTCTGCACCCGATAGCGGAGGTCGAGAAATTCGCATCCAGTATCGTCGCAGAGCCGTCTGAGCCTCTGGTTTAGACCTTCCACTCTGCTCCAAACCAGAGGACCGCGATCATCCCTGGGTACGATGCTACAAATAGACAGCTTAGCCTGCACCTCGCGTGCGTTGCTAGTTGCCTTCACCAAATCAGCCAGCCGCCGAAAGGAGCCGAGGATGGCCTCAGAACCCAAGCGGCAGACGTGATTCGTGCCGACATGTGCCACTATATGCAGCCGGTTGCACCCAATGCCTCGACAGCCGCCAGGGCCTCCACCGCATCACCGATGGGAGCTCCCGGCAAACATACCGAATGCACACTGAATTTTTTTCTCGCCTTGCCTGCTGTCTCCCTCAGGGACTTCATCACCTGCCTAACATTGGAGCTCCCAATGACTAGCATACCCACCCTCTGTACTTGTGGATTGGGCAGGAAAATCGATCGCTGGCCCAACAGGAGAGGCATCCCGTGCTGGCTCAGAGTTATCATCAACACTGGGAAGTACCTCGTACATGTTGCTAAGACGTAGGCAGCCAGCCGCAAGGCCTGCTCCCTCATATTAAACAGAAATAAATTTCTCTACACGGAAAATTTACACTAAGAAGCCGCCCTATACAACGATATTCACAAGACTTACGCAAAAACAAAAAACTACGATTAATTTTCTAAAGACTAGTCTACACAATAAAACACACACGTACAGTTCACTTCTTTGCAGAAGCACGTGAACAAAAAACAAAGACTAAATTAATTTACAGTTAATCACAAAAGTGCTACTGCTGCTGCTCTGCTGCGCGTCCTCTCGGCTCGGCAGCTGCCACTAATTGTGAATGTATGCGTTTCAATAGAATTTCTCCTATTTATGGAATAAATTAAATATTCCTGACATGAAACAATTCCTAAACCGGTATGGAAAACATGCGTTCGTTTATTTCAAAGTATTTTGAGGTGAATTTGGTTGGTGCAGAACTGTCACCCACTTATCCGATGACGGTTTCTCCGAAACTCATTAAATGATAATTGACTCAGACAGTCCTTGGTTTACAAGAAAAATCAGGATGTATTTAACAACCCCCCCCCCCCCTCAATAATTTTCTGATATACCTTCTGTATTTTCCCAGCATTTTATTTATATATTCCATGTTGACCACTGCCTTACTATCAGGGTTTTGTTGAAATTCACATATAACAGCGTTAATTTGTCTTGTAGTGTGGGGGTTACATCGTCATAAGAGGTGATGTAAGATTAGTCAGCAACCAGTGCCGTTTCACAAACAAAGCATGCCGCTCAAACATCTAGTCGTTTATATGAGTACAGCAGTGCAGTCACAGTGCTAAGGGATTTCTTGGGAATCATATTTCTAGGCATTCTTCTCTATATTTGCATATTAATCCTCCCGAGCCCCACGCACTGGAAGCTGCTGAAGGTTTTCCTTTTAGCCGAAGCTGAATGCTGCTACCGCACGATATTTTCTCGCTGTTTTTGAAGATTTATGTCATCTCATTTAAGGGGTTGCGCTCCGCAGGAACGCGCATATTACCTCCTCATACGTTTTTCACTCCAGCCGGACAAATACAAGGCTAATAGAGGAGCAGTGGCTTGAAACGACGCTGAAGGCTTCGACATTATTCCTTCGTTAGACACTTCTCTGCACATGAAATTCAAACTTTTTCCAGGAAGTATTTCTTAGAGTTTGAAGCTTCAGATGTTGTTACCACGTTCCACATTTGGCCACCTCAGCAATAAGAAAAGACAGTGTAAATATACCTTATGAGACGATACATCTCGTACGACTTCATCATTTTGTTTGATAGAGTATTTATAAGTCCACCGCGTAGCTATTTATACATTGTGTTAATTAAGGTGCCACACCAACTTGTGACCAAAATGAAATTGAAGAAGGCAAATTTTGTAACAGCAGCAAAGAGCGGTGTCATCACATGGATAGCATTCGTATTAGTAATTTCCCACACTGTGGCAGCCTATCAATGTCAAAGAGGCAGTCCTGTTTCTTTCTAATTAATATACTCTAATAAAGTCGTTTAAAGGTAGAATATTCTTACACTGAGCGGGAACTTGCTACTCCACCCACTATACGTCTGCAAATAAAGCAAAACGCCATATTTGTTATTGTTGATATATTGATTTTATTTGAAAACTATTACATATCTTTTCCTTAAGTTGCCATTTCCCAGTAATGAATATAAATGAATATACTGTGAGTCAACTATGAACTTTTACTGCAGACCACTGTCTTACAGTATGATTCATAAATTTGTTCATGGAGCTGTCTGAAAACACACTTCAGAAAAGCTATATCCGTTCGTGATTGATCACATCTTTCTCATTTATCTCTCTACACGAAAATTTCGGAACATTTTGTGTGAACACAAGCACATAAAATGTGCTACGATTTATCTCCATGTCTGATAGAGAAGAACTAGCTGAGATTGGACTATTGACACCCGCTAAGAATATTGGTTGTTTTGTGGGAAGCAGCTATCCACTGACAATGTGTTTACTACAGCGCTCCGCACATGTTTATATTTAGCATAACATTTAAACAGATTGTATTTAAAACTGGCTGATGCAACGTGCTCATTAAAGCCCCTTAATTCTGTTAATTATTTCCCAGTTCTCGCACTGGAAAACGTTTCTTGGACGTGAAGTCACAAACGATAATGCAGTGAGGTAGAAACTGCAAAACTTTATCAGTCGATTTGAATTCATGCTGGCTGTCACAGTCCGTGGCGTGATTTTGTAGGGTTGCATTACTTTTGATCTATGTACCAAAAGCTGTCACAGACTGCGTGCGTTTGTTATTCATGTTTAACCACAGACTTTCCTAAATTACATTACATTAATCGTACATATGGGTTTGGAGGAAAGATAGCTGTAGAATTTGGAAAGAAGTCAAGGTTGTACAGTTTATTTAATTACAGTACAGCTATATTACTCAATTTTTTTTAAATATTACAGTGGTAATAGAAACTACTCTATAGCCAAATACATTCATTTCAATAGTTTCAGTGAAAACACTATTCAGTGGAGTATAGGAGTATCCAACAGCCATTATTTTAGGGTAGGAATCTAAGATTCTCCCATACCACGACACATTTAGTTTTCTCACCTTCGTATCCCAGCTCTGTTGCTGATGGCCGACCGCGGTGGCCACGCGGTTCTAGGCACTGCAGTCCGGAACCGCGCGACTGCTACGGTCGCAGATTCGAATCCTGCCTCGGGCATGGATGTGTGTGATGTCCTTCGTTAGGTTTAAGTAGTTCTAAGTTCTAGGGGACTGATGACCTCCGATGTTAAGTCCCATAGTGCTCATAGCCATTTGAACTAGTTTTTTGTTGCTCATGCTAGTGCAGTGTCTCTGGACGCGGAGATTGTCGGCTCCAATACTGACCGTGCAAGCAGTTTTCATCCACTCTGTTTGGCCCGTATGGGAAGAAGAGCTGGTGGCTTATGATTGCTGATCACGAAACTATGCGCGACTATCCAGCATATACCTTTCTATACCTGGACGACAGTCCGCGTTCCGCTATCCGAGAGGAGTGGACAGTATCAATTGGTTTTTCCTACTCCTTCCTTTCGTGCCATACCACAAAATAGAGTGATTTTAAGCAACTGGGGCAAATTGCAGGAGACCATTTCCGAGATGTGAATTGAATTCCGTTCACAGGCCGTATGAACCGACCGACCGCCATGTCATCATCCTTCAGTGACGTCACTGGATGCAGTATGTAGGGGTGGGGGGTCAGCACACCACTAACCCAGCGTTCTCAGTTTTTGTGAGCTGGAGCCACTAGTATTCGGTCAAGTAGCTGCCCAGTTGGCATCACGAGGATAAGTACACCCTATTCAATTCTCCCACCGAGGAAAAATGCCTGGCAGTATCGGAATCGAACCCGCGTCCTCCGCATGCTAGACAGCCTACAGAGGCTGAGGAACAAATATGGTCTCATGAATGTATACAAAGTAGTGTCATAGATTCCACCGCTAGATGCCATTTCATTAATATCACGCAGCACATTCACGTCAGAATACAACAGTGACTTGGAGGATCGTCTAGTACCACTACGGGCACTTTTTTTTTTTTTTTTTTTTAGCAGAGGACACTTTGTAAACCGCAGGAAGCGCAGCTACCGCCTGTCAAGCGTCGTAAAAGACAACGATCCCAGAAAAGTATAGCAACAAATGAGGTCCAACAAACAGTCCCGCTATCAACGTGAGGCACGCAAACGCTATCTTGCGGGGAACAGCAGAGTGTTGTTCACTGAAATGTCCTGTTCGATGGACTTCATTGTATGAATGCAATGTTCTCCAACATGGAGAGAATGTATTTCTGCCTTACCTTGTAAAATATCTTCTGGTGCAATTAGTCCCCACTGTTCAGAATCAGCTTTTCTACACTCACCGTACTGTGCAACCATACCTCAAAATCATACACGAAGTACAGAGAGATATGAAGGGCGTTCAATATGTAATGCAACTCTTTTTTTTTCTCGGCCAATTTCGGTTAAAAATGTTGAGCTTGTCGTCGGTAGACTTACGCTCTACCATAACTACGGTTCGGTGGCTTAGGTACACTATACAAATGATGTAGTAAATGGTAGGATTTCCTGTGCAATATTGATAGTATTGGTAGGGAAAGAAACATTGATGACTGTATAATAGAGAAACTGGGAACAGACGACTTCTCTTTGTGTTTTGTTCGTTTTGCACTGTATTAGAAGTGCACACACATCATTCAGAGTTAGTCCAATGCATATTTTACATCCTTCCAGAATATAAATTTCGTTTTATAAGTAATAAAAATTAGTTGATCGGGCAGCTTCTACAATTAATTGTGATACAAGTACAGTTTACATGATATATATTGTTATTATTTTGTACTCGATAGAACGTTTTTCATCATGATCAAAGTTAAGAGTTTCCTGTTATTTTTGATAAATGAAAAAGTTGTTCATGAATAACAGAAACATGTTTTATATAAGTTCGAAGAAATATTGAAGCGATGTTCGATATATTGTTGTACCGCGCTTGTTTTTTATTTTACCTTTTTTTAGGAAATTGCGTTTTCTAGCGCTGTATGGTAAATCTGTGTTTTTCCTTTATTTTTACAGAAACATCCCTCTGTTTCACGTTACAAATCGAATAGAACCTGAATTAAACACTGGCCATTTCAATTTTGCTAAAAACACTGTGAATTTTTAAGTAACAGACAGGAGGAGAACTATATAGAAGAAAAACGCTATGTAGGTTCCCTGGACCTTTGTATGTCCTCACTCAGTTTCTAGACCGTTCACCGCTTCTGGTTTTGACGGGATCAAATACGTAAACAGAGAGATCGTTATGAGGCAATGACTGATAGAAATGCACACCAAACGTACAGATAACTCGGTACGACCTTAACTGACCAAAGTTATTAGGAAAACTACAGTAGTCTACACTTACGTTACAGTAGTTTCGCAACTGTAGTTTGAGACATTGTGGAATATTTCCGCTTCAGCCACTATAGTTTCATGAAGTTCCGATAGATGGTGTCGCTGTACGTAGCTTTCAAGATGGCGTCTGTCCAATCAGAGCTGTCATTGACTTCCTTGTACTGAAAAACCAGAGCACCGCAGATATTCATAGGCACGGTGAGTTCAAAATGGTTTAAATGGCTCTGAGCACTATGGGACTGTGGTCATCAGTCCCCTAGAACTTAGAACTACTTAAACCTAACTAACCTAAGGACATCACACACATCCATGCCCGAGGCAGGATTCGAACCTGCGACCGTAGCAGTCGCGCGGTTCCGGACTGCGCGCCTAGAACCGCTAGACCACCGCAGCCGGACACGGTGAGTCGCTGGGCGAGGCGTCTGTCATGTTCGCAACAACATTGGACTGTTCTTCCTCATCCACTCTAAAGCCCGGATCTTGCACCTTCCGACTTCCATATGTTTTGCCCATTGAAGGATGCGCTTTGTGGGAAGCAGTACGTGGATGATGGGGAGGTTATTGATCCGGAAATTTGTTGGCCCCGACACCGACCAGCGGAGTGGTACCATGCGGGCTCACAGGTTCTCCCAGTAAGGTGTCTTAAAGCCGTTGCATTGAACGGAGATTATTCCGAAAAACGGTGTTTTGTAGCTGAGAGTGGTGTATTGGAATCCTGAATAAAACCAACATGTTTCCAGAAAAAAACTGGTGCATTACGTACTGAACTCCCCTCGTACATATCCGATACTTTATAATAGGCTACGGGAAGACAACAGCAAATCACCTCAACTAAGGACATTACCCATAACAGTAATACCGTACTTTGGCATTTTGCGGAAATTAACTAACAGGAGAAAACGAATGCGTAATACGTGAGTGTGATGCCCACGCTGAAAGTAATAGAGAAAGAAACTAGCACTTACTGTAGTGTGAACAGAGCCTCGAGGTGATATATGGGCTTTCCAGGAAGAAGACCTACAAAAGAAGGCGACAACTGCGGAAGTGAGAAGGCGCCCGGATTGGCCGCCGAACTGAGTTCCGACTGAGTGGCTGCGGAAGACGACGGCCGAAAATTGTAGGAAAGCGATGGCCGGGTAGTTGGGCACTTAATTAGCGGTGGGATGCTTGGCTCTAATTAGTGCTCTCCTCCCGATGAGGGACGCGGCCGATTTACGGGGGATGGCGCCAAGCGCGCCCGAAAAAGGTGATCAGCCGGCGCACCAATCACGGCCCCTAACTGCAACACGCCTTCATCCCCCGTTACAGCGCACTCGCGGCATTACCCTCCACGGCGACAGTCGATTTCATTACAAACAAGATACGGTCGGAGTCGACCACGCTAACAAGGAACTGTTTGAGGCTTTCTCATTCAACACCCACCGCAACAGTCTTCATTTGCTCCGGCTACAATTGTAAAACTACGTAGGCTACAAAGAAGTAAGCGTTGACTACGGCAGTTTTCATAACAGCATTGGTCAGTTAAGATCGTAGCTGCACGTTAAAATGTGTTACATATCTATTGAGCTTTACCTAATTTCCAACGCTTTGTTTGCATATGCGATCAGCGTCTTACTAGATTCCCCTAGAAACCGGAGCGGTGGGGCCGTCCAGAAATTGTGTAAGAGTATATAAAGGGCAGAGTAACCCACGGATCATTTAGTTCAACATAGTTATCCTCCGGTCTATTACCTAAAAATAAACACTATTTATAGCAAAATTTTATATTGTCTATGTTTAAGTCAGATGTTATTCGAAAATTGTTGGATTGTAAGGTAAAACACAGGGAATATTATAGCAACAATAAAAAAACAATATACAGATATCATATAGCGCTAGAAAACTCAATTTCCTGAAAAAGACAAAAATTTAAAATTGCGAAACATAAACATGTCAAAGCTCACCTCAATACTTAGTGGAGCGTACATAAAACATGTTTCTATCATTCATAAACAACTTTCACTGCTGTCATTAATAACAGGAAACTCTTGCTTTTGACCATGACCAAGAATGTTCTATTGATTACAAAATAATAACAATAATTATATAGAGATTTTTATATTTCCACATGTAAATTGTACGTGTATCAGAAGTAATTCCTTTGGTTACATAAAAGCGCAGAAGTTATGCTATCAACTAACTTTTATTACTTATAAAATGCAATTTATATTTTGTAAGGGCATAAAATACACAATGGACACACTGAACGTTGTGCGGTTCTAACTATCGGCAAAAGAAATAAACAGAAAACAAAGAGAAGTCGTCAGCTCGCAGTTTCTCTCTCATAGATTCAGTCATGTTTCTTTCCCTGCCAATGCTACCACTACTACTGTTAATCCTGTCATTTACTACATCATTTATGTAGTGTACCAAAACTACCGAACTGTAGTTTAGGAGAGAGCAACTCTAAGAAATATTGTTGGTACATACTGTAGACAATTTAATCGGCTGAATAGTTTTGGTTATACGGCTTCTTCGGTTAGTCGAATTGTGTCTGTTTCGTTCAAATGGACAAAATGAAATATCGAATAAACTTAATTTTTGACAGTTTATCTACCAAGAAAAGTCATCTGCAGTTGGTGAAAACTTAAAAGAAGTCTGGTCTTTCCTTTTCAACAGTTAAGAAATGGGCAGCTCAATTCAAACGTAGACATATTTTTCTGAAGATGATCCAAGTTTAGGCCATTCCAAAACGTCAACTACGAATGAAAATGTCGCGAAATTGTCAGTCATGGTATTGAACGATCGGTGGTTAAACATGTATGATTTAACTTATGTCTCAGGTACACGAAGAAATAACTGTGAGAGAAAACTTTGTGCAAAATGAGCGTCACTGTGGTTGAATGCTGTTCGAAATAAAATTTTAAAACAAACGTCTTACTAATTTTTAGACCATTTTAGAAAAAATGTACATGACTTTTCGAGCCGATGTGTTACCGTGAATAAGATGTGAATCGACCACTTGACATCACTGGTGCAACATCAAAAATAAAAAGGTATCATAAATAAATCACAATTTTTTTATGTTTCTAGAAGAATTTCCTTGAAAACGTAAAATAATATCTGTGAGATACTGTTGAATAGACTAGATGTAAACATACATAACAAGAGCACGTGACTGTGAAATAAAATAGTGTGGAGTATGCGTCAGTCAGTGCATAGTCAGTGAGAAAACTGAGGAACATAAAATACTAGTTACTGGGATATCCACTCTATTCATCAAATTCGATATCCTCTGAGTTTATTTGTGGGCACAAAACATTATGCGTCCACAAAAGAGGCTATGATATACATAGATAAAGTTCTTGCAAACTTTTAAAAACGTGCCCTTAAAGGATGGAAAAAGTTTCATAACGTTATTCCATCTAAAAGTAAACTACATGTAAATGGGAGCACTTTTGACCAAAAAAAAGAAAGAAAATAAAACAGCAGCATTCGTCGCCTTGTCGGAAAAGGTTTCTGTTGCCCTTTTCATTTGTACGTTAACTAGTAATAGTACGAATAACTAATCTACTTTTTCTAACTTAAACAGAAAGGGCGAACGTATCAGAATCGAACACGGCACACAAAAGTCGCTCTGCAGAATGTCGAGACGCCTTCTGAAGAAACAGAAAAATGGATACCAAGTGAGGAAAAAAAAGAGAGCTGTTCCATTTAACGTTTTGTTTATGGTCACATGCTAACCAAATTAAATTTTATTGGTTATCTCGATGAGGAGTAGACAACATTATACTGGTTCTCGTCGAAACGTAATTGTTTACTTACAGACTACTAGTTTATCAACTATTCATGACAATAAAAGTATAACACAAACGTGTCAGAAAAGCGTCCGTTGGTTATAGTCCCTTCTGGAACTACAGATCTAAAAGTTAGGTCTTACATCGGTAAATGAAGTGTTCACTGTAGAAATAAAATCCATGACCACATTTACTTTGAATGATTCCGAATACTATAGAACTCCATCATCCCTAGGATTCAAGAAGTAGTTTTATCCTTCGTCACAAGTGGGGGGAGGTTTCAGTTTTAGCATCAAATGCTAGAAACTAGAAAACGAGCTGACTGCTGTTGAATGGTGAAAAATGTTTCTGGAAATTAAATACCTGACTCCTTGTTGAAAATACTACACCAATCAAGTTAAATTACTCACATTCGGTGGCCCAGTATTGCATTTTATAACTCTTACTGTATAAACGGTAACCAGAGAATTCTATACAGATACATCAAGGTTCAAATGAAATGGCCAGCATCCTGTAGCTACAGAAACACGAGTGAGAACACTACGTAGCGAAGACTCCTGTTTAATATTTGGTAGTACGGCTGTTCAAATCTTCGTCTATCCATTTAGAATTAGCCTCTCCGTGATTTCCCTAAATCTTTTAAGACGAATATCGGGATGATTCCTTTGAAGGGCACGGTCGATATCCTTCCCCATCCTTACCCAGTTCGAGCTTATGGTCCACCTCTAATGATCTCAAAATCGGCGAGATCTTAAACCCGTATCTTCCTTTTTGCTCCATTAAGCAATTATTTTGTTATTTTGCAGATCACTCACCAATAAAAGCCTTTCCACTTTAATTCCGTGAAATATTTCTTTTTCTTTGATTTTTTCGATGACTGCACGGCTTAAGAACCATAGAAGCGCTCAACAACCTCAAACTCACCTCCCTCTCTACTTTGGGTCTTGCATTGCAACTGGCAGAAAATGTAGGATACATTCTTTCATTGAGAAACGCCATCTCTGACTTAAGTGTTGCTATGTGTTTTGAAGCACTTGAAGAACTGAGGACTGTTTTCATTAAAAAGTCATTACGATAATAAAAGTAATGTTCATCACGTAGCGTTCTTCGTGTATTACCTAGCACTAATAGACTCTTGAGCACACGCGTGGAGATACTGGATTATCAAGTAGCTTCCGTTGCTCATTTATTTAAGTTCTGAGACGAAATATGTTGCTCTTTAAAAAGCAATATTCATGTTAACTCTGGGAATTTTCATCAAAAAGTAGATCCCACGTTTCAAAAGATATTTGATGCGTAAGTTTCACTTGCGGCGTGTATGAAAAAAGTGATTTACAGGGCGAAAAGTATTTAAACCGACAAACGCTGGGAGGTTGTAGGGAACATCAAAACAAATATTTTCCCCTAATGTCATTGTTTCCTATGAGGAGTATTTAAATCGGTAGAAGAAGATTTATCTGGCGGCAAATTAATTAAACCAACAAACACTTTTCCATTTTTTTTATGACCAAGAGGCAACACATTAACACAACCCAATTTCAATTACAGTAGATTTTCAAAAATGCCTCCATTGACACGTAAACAAAGGTTAAACTGTCGGATCATGTTCTGTCTGACACGGGCAAAAACCCCAGGAGTATCCTGAATTGTTCCTGCTGCTGCTACTATCCGGGCAACCAGATCCTCTTCTGATGCAGCAGGAGTTGGCTAAACAAGGTTGCGCATCTCTCCTCACACAAAAAAGTCCAGAGGGGACATATCTGGGGATCGAGCAGGCCATGATACAGGACCACCTCTGCCAATCTACGTTTCTGGGAACCGTCGGTCCAGGAATCGACGCACACGACGACTGAAATGTACCGGCGCCCTTTCATGTTGGAACCACATGTTTTGTCTTGTAGCGAGAAGGACGTCTTCCAGCAACTTCCTCAAATTGCAGCGTTCTTGCTGTGCGACGGCGTCCCTATCCAGGTAATCTGCTAAACGACCCGGTCTCACGCAGACGTTGGTACACAGCAGCAAAAGTCGTATGATGCGGGATACGGCGATTAGGATATTGTTGTTGATAAACCCGCTGTACAACTCGTCCGTTGTGGTGTGCTACGTAGTACTCACCAACGATATGAGTGTACTCACTCCAGTTGTATTGATCCATTAGTAAACAGAGACAATGCACTACTACTCTGGTGGACAGCAGTTGCCTACAACTGAAGATCGTAATACGCCCTCTAACAACCGTAATACTGCCTCTAACAACTGAAGAGCGTAATATGACCTCCACTGGTTTAAATAATCCTCATAGGAAAAAATGACATTAGGGAGAAATATTTGTTCTGATGTCCCCTACAACCTCCCAGAGTTTTTCGGTCTAAATACTTTTCACCCTGTATAGTTCGAACGTGTCATTAGCTGCAAGTGGCTGTTGCAGACATCCATTCTATGTGTCTGAATTCTACTCTTTGACGAACTTCACAATTTCTGTCGTTGATCATTATTCGATATATAGAACGCACAGTAATTTTATTTTGTCGTGGCCGCTTAAATAGACTTCATCCTGAAAGTCGTAAATAGAATATTCTAATGCAAGGCATTTAAGACCATCTATGTCGTTCACTTTGAAACATGAAAGTTTGGTTACTTAACTTATTTTTTTCTGTTATATTCCATGTTATCACATTCTAGAATAACTATCTCCGTTCTCAAAGTATATCCTCAGCCCAGAAATGTAGTTTGAGGCTTCAAGTAGGCACCTTCAGGTAGCCTGCTATTCAGTTACCTACAGTGCTGTCCCAGTATGTTTGTAATTGACCACATCTACTACCTCAAATAGAACTAAACCATTTACTCAGCGAACACTAGACAGAAAAACACTCTGCTCTTGCTAGACACTTTCTTAACCATCACAGAGAAAGTAGTTCGATTTCCCACAGTACTGGGAGTGGCTTATAATAAGTCATTACACAAAATACGGCTTCATTCAACATCAGTATCTGTTTCCACGTACTTAAGCAACAGAACTTCTTCTAAAAAGCTCCATAAACAAAACTAACAGGTTCACACTGTAAGTTACGTGACTCAAAATTGAGACAATAGCGCATATATAGTAGGCGAAATTACTAACTCTAGACGCCGCTTCTAAATAAGCTGTTTCGTGGCGTTACTTTTCATTCAGAGGCCAACAGCGAACGCGCTCCACGTTGTTGTGAAACAATGTCGTTCTCATCAGAGAAGTATCTGCAATGTTAGATCAGTGAGCTAGAGTATTGGTGAGGCCAGAGCGAGACTATTTTCGTCATGCCGTCGCTGCGGCCGTAAATAACACAGTGGACGACTGCGTCTTCTTGTTTCTGCGCACTTCGCATCCGTGCATGACACTTTCTTTAAAACAGTGCCTCTAGTGCTTCTCCCACTATCGTTCTTACTTTATGACGTACAGAACGCTATTCGCAATTTTGATCACAACAAATAGAGACCGACAAATTACTTTCCAATCGTCGCTCTAGAAGCTACGATACGATTCGTCATTTCAGTTCTCCTCTTTAGCGTAAGGCAAATCCGTTTAGAACAATGATAATAGCTCTTCGTCTTGTGTTCTCGATAGAGTGGAAATATGAAAAAGCTTGGCACCGTTCCACCTGCTTCTAACTGAAGGGCGCCCCCTGGCCGTCGAATTCTTTTCGAGGTTGCCACCACGTAAGCTCATTTACTTTTAACATCTGAGCTGGTCTTACGTTTCATCTATTTCCTCTTCGTTCAATACAAGGAAGACAATTTCTCTGGCTACCCAGAGACAAGTCACTTTGATACTTTCACTGGACGTCTCCGATATTTAAACTTTGTTTTTCTCCTCCGACTGATAGACCTGCCGTTGACACATTCAAGTTATGAGACTGTTATGTTTTATTCTTGTTCAGCAATCAGCTACTGCGTGACAGCGTTTATTCACAATCATTTTTTTCATTTGTAGCTTTGTGAACAAATCATCACACGATCTCTGGTTCGTCTATTCTTTTTGTTCTCACCTTTGTATGTCACACAGTGGCTCTGGCCGATCCTTACCTTTTAACACTTGATGAAATTAGCAACGAAGGCAACAAGCTACGACAAATAGGGACTGAATAGCAAGACACTGGTAACTAGTCGTTTCTGAACATTTTTCTGCCCTGCTGTTAATAACACAGAGACTTTCATTTGCATTTTATCAATTTAAAAAGTTGTAAAATGCACTGATATTTACCAAATGTAAATATTACCGTGAAATTTTTCCCGAAGAATATACTAAATAATTCAGTAATTCACGAATTACTACCTTCACCACTTTAAAACCAAAAAGTCTAGTAAATAATTCCTACAAAAAATGGTTTTTATTGTTTGTATCTGCTTATTTCTATTCCATCTGAGGAGAAACTAACATATAATATAAGTAACAGAAAACTTCAGTTGAAGCTAATTTTTTTCTGTTTATGCACAACACTGATAACAAGAAAAGCCATTACATATAAATATTCTGTTAACAGACGTTTAAATTATTTTTAAAAGTTTCAGGAAAAGTAGCTAATTCATTAAACTTCTTACAATGTTCCAGAAACTGCTAGACTTCATTCCTTTTTTCACAGAGTATTAAGAAGTTAGTTCACATGTATTAAGTTCTTTAAACTCTCTTTAGACTGCAAAGTTTTGTGTGTTGTGTTCTTATCTGACTGCCATCAAAATTTGATGGAAAACACGCGTTTCAGAAATGTTGTTCTGTGGAACTTTGAGATAGTTTCCGATGATAAATTGCGAAACTAAGATATTTCTGTCATCTTCGAACCCGCACTTGATATCTCTCCCTCGCCCTGAACAATGGTATTAGAGAACGACGTGATGCAGTGGTTAAGATTAAAGGTACTTGACTCACAATTGGGCGAACACAAATTTAAATCACAATCGGACCGTTCACGTTAAATTTTTCCGTAGGTTCTTTAAATCGGTTAAAGCAAATGCCAAGCCGGTTCCTTTCAAAAGCACATAGTTTCCTCGTCCATCCTTTTGCTATTTAAACCTGTGTTCCTTCTCTAGCGAAGTCACAGCAGATCTAATCCTAGGTGACCTGACTGGACTTTTGAAATCTGCTCCTCACTAATGCAAGTTCATTGCATAAGCACAGCGAGCACCCCTCCACCCCGCTCATTTCTTAAGACTAGTTACTCCTAAGGAGAGTTTGGTTGTTTCGGTAACAAATCAAATCAGATACCAGCTCCTTCATTGAGTCGACGCTTTAATTTTTCTTTTTTGCATTCTAATACGTAGTACAATCTTTTCTCCTCATTGTCAATCTTCGCACTGGTCTGTCGTTTCCTTTAGAAAACTGCAAGGAATACAGCAAACCTCCTACACACAAAAGTACAAGTTTCTTTGATCATAAAATTTGTAGAAAATCAATGTGTACTCTTCTTTTCGAAGCTATATCCACAGAAAAAAAGTAAAAAAGTAAAAAAGTAACTGTAAGCTATGCTCATATGGTATACTTTTCCCAAAATACAGCTGGAATGCTAATACAGGAAACGAAGGACAAAAAGGTTTAGACCCTCTCTCTCCTACACCACTGTTCAGATTTTATAAATGGTTATTATGGAGCTAACAAACCATAGTCGCATATAATATGTTGTCTTGTAAATGTTTGCGTCATTGAAGGCACATCGTTCACTGGCATACTGTTTCACCATGAAAAAGAAATTTCAGTTTGCGAAATGCCAAACATAAGCATAAGTTCCAGAGAAGTTACAAGCAATATCACTACGATTTCCATTCACCACATACTTGACTGCTAAATTCATATCTATTGCAGACAATTGACGCATCAGTTCCAGAGCTGAATTAGTCGTAATTACATACATAATGATTATCCCGCACACACAGCTTGTATAAGGTACTTCAAGAATTTAAAGTAGGAAGAGATTAAAAGAATACGTATAATTGGTTAGTTGTAATTACATACATAATGATTATCCCGCACACACAGCTTGTATAAGGTACTTCAAGAATTTAAAGTAGGAAGAGATTAAAAGAATACGTATAATTGGTAAGTTAGTGAAGAGTCGTACTTACGCGTGTCGCCAGAATCAAGCTCTTTAGCCACGAAGCTCTTTCTCACCTCGATAGAGAAGAAGCGCGTTGTAACCATACTGAATAAACCATCCTTGAATTTCTTCGGAATAATGTAGGGTACCACAGAAAACAGGAATCAGGATAGCAGGTCGGGAATTAGGACCCAGTAACCTCTGAATACCAGGCCACTGACTTATCCAATGCATTAAATCGCTCGGTTACAGATCACATTTTTCTGATTCCGTCCATCAGTGTTATGAACTAAATAAGATATTGTTAACTTGTTCGTACCACGAAATATAATTTTAAACTTCGCAGTTTATTCAGGCTTATATCTTGGTGTTCAACGTCTCGTCGCCATCGACGTACGGATCACTGGCTCAGTCAGACGTGGGTGATAAAAAGAATCGTGCATGGCTTTGTCAAGAATCATTCTGACTTCGCTTAAACGCCGTTAGAAAAATCACCTAAATTACGGTAGCTGGAGAAGTATTTAAACACAGTTTTTCCCCATTGCGAGCCCAATGCATTAATCGCTGCGCCATCTCCACCTCCAAAGAGATGCAATTAACAAGTCTTGCCTATCATCCTTACCGGTACAGAGCCCCGTCGCTCAATCACGTCCATTTAGTAGACTGTTCTCTCACGTGAGGTATCACCTCAGTCAGATCAGATGTACTGAATACCAGATATACGTGACTCGCTGTACTGATATCTTGTGTAACCGAATACACGTGCGATCTCCATTTTCTAAACCATATCTTCCAATTAGAGCCATGTACGATATCCTCTCACTCTTAAGATACGGAATAGTATATGTCTTTATTTCTGCTTACTGATCACAAAATATTTCCTGATCAGTAAATGGAAATAGAAGAGTAATTTATGTATTCTTGTAGCACTCTGACTCCTCCGCATCTCTGTCACGTCCAGTGATCTAGAATAATCTAGAATTTTAATTTCCTTCTAATACAACGAGATCGATGTCAATATGGAGTTAGGTCACACAAAAAGGGCTATGAAGAGAATTTATCTTCGCAGAAAACGGCATGGAAGATTTAAGATATTTTAAGACGTTAATCCCGTTCGAAGACTTGAATTGGCAAAGGAATGTGTAAAACAGTACAGATTCGTCCAGAGAAAGAAAATTTCCTAAGTATTTTCCACGTTGTGTCACACTAATGAGAGTAACTTAGTACGTCTGAACTTCCACCTTAGTCTTCCACCACTCACCTTTGTGTATGCTTGATGTCCACAGTTAATCAACTTATATGGAACCCAAACACCTTCGCAATATTACACTACGCCTTGTACAGGTGATTTTCAACCAAACTCTCTCACAGAAAGACTACAATTTTCCAACGTGCTAACAATGAATCGAAGTCTGTCATTTACGTTATCTGCAGTTGAAATCAGGAGGTCGCTCGAATACACGCGAAGTGTTCCTCTCAATTACTTATTTGACGTGACTGATTCCAGTAGTGAGACATGAATCATGTAATCACACAACTTTACACCTTTTTACATGAAGCACTGCGCGAAAGTCTTTGCTTGTATTTGGTGAAGATCTGCTTGGATATTACATCAATGTGTATAGATATCCGCGTCATCTACGAAATGTATTACGTTGCAGCTAATACTGCCAGCTAAGTAATTAATATAGCACGGGAACAATAACGGCCCTGTAGTATTTCCGTGGTGCGCAGCCGAGATTGCGTATGTATTTTTGGATGAATATTCATCCAGGATAATATGCTGCGTTCCGCCTGTCGTGGAGTTCTCAATCTTCTCGTAAATCCGTTTAGATATCCCTCAAGAATATATTTTCCTTCGTAGATTTAGGTACGGCACTGAATCAAAACCTTTTCGAAAGATTAGAAACACAGAACCCATCTGGTTACCTCCTTGGATAGCACAAATATGAAGCGTGTAACGTACAAAATTGTATTTCTCGTGATCGATGTTTTCGGAACCCTGTTAGTCGTCATTTATACCCTCATTTTGTTCCGGGAGGGTTATTACGCTACGTATGTACAAAAATTTGTTCAGGTTCGTGGTGAGTGCCATAGAACTGTACTTTTGCGAATTAGTAATGAAACTTCTTTTGTATATGAGTGTCATAACTTCTCTGTCCCAATATCTGTGGGATGTTCTACGGTTAAAGCATGGGCAGTAAATTATGATTAAAAGCAGTGCTAAATGGCTTGAAATTTATGTTCCTAATCTAACTGCGACTCTAATGGGCTCTGAGGCCTTGTTAGGCTGTGATGTAAACAGATGCTTTTTAACAATACTAGTGCTCATAGCTTTACTAAACATCTTTTAGCTGCGTATCATCTGAACCGTGAAATAAGATAGAACTTAGAAATCGATTGTTCTCCTTTTGATTTACTATTAACTGTTTTGGTACCCTGTCATGAACTTGTCTTGGTCCCAAAATTGTTGTCACTGATAACTCTAACGCACTATCAAAGTTTCTGAGGGTTTTGGAAGTTTTCTACGATTACATCTTGCTTTGTTAGGTATTGAAGGCTGCGCACGTTGTCCTCCTGATATTAAATTATGTTTTTATTAACGCCTACCTATCCATAGGCTGATATTTGCTTTATTTGTGGTGCTCAGCAGTCGCCATTGCTCTAAAAAGCTTCCCGATATTGTATGTATGCCACGGAAGTCTTTGTCATCTTTAAATATTTTTCTGCGTTTATATTTTACTATATGGTTCGATTATTCATTTTTTTTTACCACTTCGCCCCTGATATTCACCGCTTCTATTAAATGTTTCCAATTCTCGTCTGATAAATGAGACGACCTCTTTCTTATGCAATTTATGAACACAAATTTTTCTACATCTACATCAATACTCCGCAAGCCAACCACTAACTGATCCCCCCTCCCGTTTCCATTCGCGAGTGCCATGAGGGAAGAATGATTATCGGTAAACCTGTGTATTAGCTCTAATTTCTCGATTTTTTTTCGCTGTGGTCATTTCGTGAGACGTATGTGGGAGGAAGTAATATGTTGTGTAACTCTTCCTGGAAAGTGCTCTCTCGAAATTTTAATGATAAACCTCTTCGTGATGCACAACGCCTCCCCTGTAGCATCTGGCACTGGACTTTGTTTAGCAACTCTGTAACACTCTCGCAGCGACTAAACGATCCCGTGAAGAAACATGCCACTCTTCGTTGGATTTTCTCCATCTCTTCTGTCAGTTGTACCTGATAAGGGTCCCAGATTGATGAACGATACTCAAGAATCGGTCAAACAAGCTCCTTGTAATCCACTTCTTTAGTGGATGAATTACATTTCCTTAAGATTCCTCCCATGGATCTCAGTCTCGTTTCTGGTTTTTCTACAATTTGTTTTATGTGATCATTCCACTTTGTCGCTCTGGATAGATACTCCTAGATATTATACGGTGTTTATTGTTTACAGCAATTTGTCATGGAATAATTGTACAGTAGTGGATTTCTTCCTTACGTCACACAATATGCTACATTTATTTACGTTCTGGGTCAAGCCTTTTTGTATCCCTTCGTAACTTTCTTTTCATTATTGCTACAACTACGCTATGTTCATCGATACCATCTCTGCGTGAACGTTTCCACAATCGACAATACGTTGGCGCCAGCAAATTTATTTCCGTAGGTGCTAGTGAACTGAGGTTTCCCCCTGAAGTCTTTTGTCAGTTCTACAAGTGGGTCAAGCAGACAGTAAAGAGATACAGCTATAGTTTCCCGTTGATTTATTAATATTGCCTAAGTATTTCATGTGCAAACACAGTCTCTATTTAGCTGACGAAAGTTTCTTACCTACGACGACGAAAACTCCATCTGTTACACATTGCAACCTGTCTTTTCGATAATCACAGGTGTTTCAAATTTCTCGCTAATTTTCACCTCAATAGTCATGGCTGCTAACTCATGCTTGTGGTGAGGTACTCAACTCGAAAGTGTCCGGTTCGACTCGTGGATTTGAATAAAATTTCATCGCCATCATTTGGCCAATAATGGAATGATAGATGGTGGAAAGCGTCTCTGGACATCACACTTTACGCCAGTGTCTCAGCATAAATTTTAAATCACTCCACAGTTTGTCATGGAATGAGAACATGTGACACTGTTGATGGCGAACCGCAAGTCAGTCGGATGTGCCCAATAAATTCGGATCCCTGGCGCGCTTCGAAACGAATAGACCATATGTCGGCACCAGATCCCACCCTCTCGCAATCTTTCATTCGTAGCAACACAACCCTCAATGCTACACTTCACCAGCACCCATCCATATGATTCCTGACATTTCATAACAGGTCGCAGAAAGACAATGAAAAACCATCTCCACTAGCACCTTCCACAGTACGGCAAAATCTGTAGATCCGAATTTCATCCAGTTTTTGCAGTGTAGGACTAGCTTTGATTTTACTATCATTAGTTACTGATTTTAGGCCACTTGTGGTAGCGAAAATGTGGAAATGTGTAAATGTGAGCCCTATTGCTACTCAGAAGTTTCCGAAGTTATTTTTCGGACACTAAACTCATACATTCTGATGCCATATAATTTGTATGGTGTTTTATACCTCGAGTCTGGAAGGTTTTATCCTGCTGTATCAGTTGATGCATCGGATCTCATTAATTCACTTTCTGTCCTCACATCAGAGATGAGATGATTTCTCAACTCTACACCACTGTCAAGCTCAGGCCAATAAATTCGGATCCCTGGCGCGCTTCGAAACGAATAGACCATATGTCGGCACCAGATCCCACCCTCTCGCAATCTTTCATTCGTAGCAACACAACCCTCAATGCTACACTTCACCAGCACCCATCCATATGATTCCTGACATTTCATAACAGGTCGCAGAAAGACAATGAAAAACCATCTCCACTAGCACCTTCCACAGTACGGCAAAATCTGTAGATCCGAATTTCATCCAGTTTTTGCAGTGTAGGACTAGCTTTGATTTTACTATCATTAGTTACTGATTTTAGGCCACTTGTGGTAGCGAAAATGTGGAAATGTGTAAATGTGAGCCCTATTGCTACTCAGAAGTTTCCGAAGTTATTTTTCGGACACTAAACTCATACATTCTGATGCCATATAATTTGTATGGTGTTTTATACCTCGAGTCTGGAAGGTTTTATCCTGCTGTATCAGTTGATGCATCGGATCTCATTAATTCACTTTCTGTCCTCACATCAGAGATGAGATGATTTCTCAACTCTACACCACTGTCAAGCTCAGGCCCTTAAAACTTCTGGCGAGGGAGGTGGCGCAGTGGCTAAGATACTGCACTCGGGAGGAGCGTGGTTCAAACCTCCGTCCGGTCTTCCAGGTTCTCGTCGTCTCCATAAATTATTTAAATCGAACATGAGGATGGTTCCCTTGTAAGGGGCGCTCCCGATTTCCTTTCTTATCGTAGAACGGTCACAGTCTGTGCTCCACCTGTGGTGACTCCATTGTTGACGCGACGATAAACTTGTCATGCACATACTCAAATACACAAAGCCATTTTGGATTTGATACGAGTCACCAACGCGTGTTTATAAAATATGTTACATAACCACTCTTACCTCCATGGGTATGTGCAGCAATCATTGTCAAGTTTTTTTATATAATTTATTTTGTCTATAGATGGTATCAAACCGAGATTCTTCAGCCATGCACCGTCCGTCCGAAGAGTTCCTAGACTGATTTTATTCCGGGCGTACAAACGTTATCAGCCCAGTAGCTACGGTGGCAGCTGGAACTAACAGCTGTTAACAGCAGATGTGAGCGGGTAGTGTTAAGTAATGGACGTGCGGCCGCAGTGTGTCAACGTTATTGTGTCAATGGAGCAACGAAATGAACATCTCTAGCTAAGTGTGCAAGGCATTCTCCGGAATGTTTTCAGAAGTGTGTGCAAAGTTTGTTCCGCGCGCCTTGATTCCCGACCAAAAACAACGATGCATGGACGCCAGACGCGACTTGACTGAAATGCAAAACTGCAGTTAATTTTTGTCTGGAAAAAATCATCACAGCCGACGAGACTTGGCGTTATCAATACGAAACTACTACGAAACGATAAAGGCATTAGGGTCAACGCTTTGGCGTCATAAGCGACATTGAAGCCAATAAGCTGCGTAAGTTCAACAACATACCAAAGAAGGAGTTTTGTGACAGTTTCACATGGTGGTACTAACGTTCTATGTGTTGTGCTAAGGTGGTAAGAGACTATGTAGAACACCTTAAGCGTTAAAATCACCATCGTAACTTTTCTCTGTCTTTTATTAATTCAGTCTCTAAATATTTTGGAATGACGGGGCAAGTATTGCGCCTATATGGATACTGTAAAATAATTTTAAATCCTAGTTCAAATTCTTTGCATTGAGATTTCTTTGTACGTATGTTTTTATAGTCGCACCAAGCTGTTGGCAGTACGGTTCAATAAAACTAAGCCAAATATATATTTTTTAATCTTCCCTTTTTCATATTCTACTTTGGTTCACACACAGATATCCAATATTGTGATCCTCTGAAGAGTAAGTTCTCGTCAAAACTCCCTGGTGACAGTGTACATGATTTTCTATACCAGGAATATTTCATAGAGTCCTGTTCCAGCGCAACACTTGCAGGAAACTGGAGCTTTTCATGAACCAATAATTTACGTACGTATACGAAGCCGTGCTGAAAAGTAATGACTTCATTTTTTTTTAGAAAACTGTCAACCCTCTAATATAAAGCGAACGTTATTAACATTCGACGTCTTTATTCTTCGTTTCTGCATATTTTCTTCTCAGCATAGTCATCCTGGCGACGAACGCATTTTTCCCAACGAGAGACTAGTTTGTTAACACTATAACCGTAGAATGTTTGACTTCGTTGGCGAAGCCACAACCTCACCTCTTATTGCACCGCTTCATTATTATCAAAGTGAGGTCGTCAGAGGTGGCCTTTAAGTTTTGGAAACAGATGAAAATCGGATGGGGCAAGTAGAGACTCTATGGAGGATGATTCACGACGGTGAACCCAAACCGTGGGCTTGTTGCAGATATCGCAGCGCTCGTGTGTGGTCTGGAATTGTCATGCTGAAGGACAGGGTGCTCCATGTATGGACGAACTCTTAGAATTCCAACCTCGATTACAGCGCGATCTTTCTAATGCACCGACAGTTACGTTACACACCGCCATGTTACACGCTACAATTCGGATCCGGCTACCGGCAAAGGACTGCAAATATGTAGACATGAAGAATAAAGACGAAGAATATTAATAACGTTTGTTTTACTTAAAAGGGCTTAAGAGTTTTCTCCCAAAAAATTAGGAGGCAATATTTTTTCAGCAAGCTCTCATATATATGGAAGCAAAAGTGGGGCTTACAAGGGGCATGAGCTACAGCCATAGGGAATCCCGTGTTAGCTCACACACATGTGTCTCGAATATAACTGCAATGTAAGTTTGCACATTTCACTAAAATTTTGGTTCCGTTCTTTTCCCGCCTCTAGGCTACATTAGGGTTAATTGAATGCAAGTTTTCGTTGCCTTATTAGGTACAAGCATTGCATGGAGGCTGAATTAAATAGAATGCAAATAATTTTTAATTTTAGTCGCTGTATGTCCGGCTACGAAGTCTCGTAACCGGTTGGCCCTGACTAGTATTAGTACGCAATCTGACTGCATAGAATAACAACAAAGAATGAAAGGAAATTTCCGTTAGCACAATTAATTAATTAAGTCCCCAGCAACTATAAAAGCTACGAAACAAAAACTACGGAACAACAAAGCACAAGTGTAACTGTTCTGTGTGTGGAAGTGTGATTCAACGTACACATCTGGCACGGTTCTTCCTCAATAAGACAAGGTATTTTAAATACCATTTACGCTGAATTAATTAAATAAAAAAAACTGAATTGCACATAGAAACCCGAATTACAGTCTAATACATGAACACAAGCCAGATGCTTTGTTGACTGAACCTGTGACCAAGAGGCATTGTTAGTTAGGAAATTAAAAAAAAATTAAAAAAATGTTTTTTACCTTCATTTATATTGACTAAAAATACACTCTGATCATTACAACATCTCCATTCGAACAACATCTGCTGTCTAGCCCATCAAAACAACTGCACACGACATGGCCTCAAATAGTACAGATATCAACATCCTCTCAGCAAAGCACTAACCACCACAACTTCTGAACAAGCACTGCCAGTGGAGGCGGCGGAATAATACTCTTTGGCGCAATCCCTGGCGCTGTGACTCAGTGTAGCCACCTTTCATATGCCCCTCCTCCACGGGCTAGAATTTGATGGTATTTTTGCCAGCATTGGTGGTGAAAATACCACCAAATTCGTCAAAAAATACAGACAAAAATAAAAGATAATATTAATAAGTATATATCACATAACTAGATAAATTTAGGCTTTGCACTGACCCTTCAATAACCTAATATATAAAATACAGTAAGGAATAAAAATGCTTGCATACATGTGATTGTACATAACATAATAGTTTACACAAGTATCATGTGGTTAAACAATTCAATCAATAGCGTCAGCAATGACGAATATGTGCAGGTAAGAGTCTCATAACATTTCATAAACAGTAAATACACAAAAAATCAGTTTATACGAATATTCACATAAAATCCTTTCAATAGTTCAATAAACAAGTAGCACTCCTCAGAGTAGTTGACAGTTCCAACAGTAGCACCCAGCAATGGTCAACAGGTGCAAATAGCAGTCTCATAACATTTCAACAGCAGTAATTAAACAGCTCCAACAATGGCACCCAGAAATCGCGAGCAGGCGCAGACACCAAAACGTGACATCATTTCAGTAGAAGCAGTTCCATCAGTGGCACCCAGTAATGTTGACAGGTGCAGACACCAACAAGTGACATCATCTCAGTAGAAGCAGTTCCATCAGTGGCACCCAGTAATGTTGACAGGTGCAGGTAACAGTCCATAATATTCACTATCACTAATTAGACAGTTCATCAGAGTTCATCAGCAGAAATTAAACATCTCCTAGTGGCACCCATCATGTTGAACAAGTGCAGGCAACAGTCCATAATATTCACTATCACTAATTAGACAGTTCATCAGAGTTCATTAGCATAAATTAAACATTTCTAAGTGGCACCCATCAGTGTTGAACAGGTGCAGACAGCAACAAGTAACATTATCTCAGTAGAAGCAGTCCCATCAGTGGCACCCAGCAATGTTGAACAGGTGCAAACACCAACAAGTGACACCATTTCAGTAAAAGCAGTTCCAACAGTGGCACCCAGAAATGTTGAGCATGTGCAGACACCAACAAGTGACATCATTTCAGTAGAAGCAGTTCCATTAGTGACACCCAGCAATGTTGAGCAGGTGCAGACACCAACAAGTGACATTATGTCAGTAGAAACAGTTCCATCAGTGGCACCCAGCAATGTTGAACAAGTGCAGGTACCAGTCCATAATATTCACTATCACTAATTAGACAGTTCATCAGAGTTTATCAGCAGAAATTAAACATTTCCAAGTGGCACCCATCATGTTGAACAAGTGCACGTAAAAGTCCATAATATTCACTATCACTAATTAGACAGTTAATCAGAGTTCATTAGCAGAAATTAAACATTTCCAAGTGACATCCATCAATGTTGAACAGGTGCAAGTACGAACAACAGTTTGAAGGCACACACAATTGCTTTTACAAAATTATCATCAATGCTCTTACACTAAACATACAAATAACAATAAACACACAAATGATATCAGATAATTGTCATATTAAATATTACAAATACACAAATATCAGTAAACCTATAATATTTATGGGTGTCAGTGCAAGCCACAACAAACAAGTAAAATAATATTTAGGGAATAGATCGGTACCAATTATTTGGGATTAGGAAAGGAAAACACACAAAACACACTCACTCATCTTTCATCCACATTAAGTACTACTGTGTAATTGAATAGTGTTAACTGTGTAAATGCAATTCTGTCAAAGATTTGATGATCGACATGTGTATCAAGTAGTAGTGGCAGCAGTGTATAACAGTCAATAATAGTTAGTCAACGTCATAGTCATCATGTCAAGACCAATGTTTGCCAAGCCAAATCAAAATGTACGGTTTCTGAACAACTGTCAGTGTGCCAAGATATGCAAATACTTCCTCTCTCCAAAAAAAGTATATACTGCTTATTGATGTAACAAAGTGTGTGTGTAGACAATCTTCCTTCCACTTGAGTGTTCTAGACTGCCATCTTCATCCTCCTTGTTCCATATAAACCAACAAAAAATATGCTCCTTACTTTCTTTACCTCTTATCCACCAAAACTCCAATAATCATCAGCATCAGATAATCATAATACTTCAATAATACCTCTTACGTCGATACATATAAACCTTATCATCAATATCATTTACCTTACCTCTTGTCCACCAAAACTCCAATAATCATCAACTTCACACAATCTCAATACCTCAATAATACCTCTTCAATACGTCGACACATATAAACCTTATCGCCAATATCATTTCACTTCCATAACAACTCTTTCCTGTAGTCAGTCTCCTCGAACAAGTACAGATAAAATTCTAGTGCAAACTTCAATTCATCATCCCATACAATACGAAGACACAATGTCCACACACAACCTCTGTGTAATCCATCTGACCCAAATCTTCTACTCATTATGAATTATAAAATACATTTTGGTTACCTTGTCCATCATTAAATAAAAGAAATGCATACATGATCTCTAACAGCCTTTAGTTTGAATAACTTTCAGTAAGTAAGTACGAGTACGGAGTGTGAATGATCGTAATATTTCACAGTGTGTACACTACTTTAAGAATCTTGGCAAAACAGAAGCAAACATGTGTAGTATTTCTTGTGTCAAGTGTCACTTTCTATTTCAATTGCTCACGAAGAATGCAGTGTAATAACTGTCAATGGTCTAAACCTAGTGTTGGTATGTCATGTCGTTAGCTTCCTTCCTATTAGCATAAATTTATACAGCTTCCATAAAACCTCCAGCTCATGTGACTTCTATGAAGTTTTTTGTACTAATGTCGTTCGTCGAATTATAGCAGTTCATTTTCTTATCTTAAAAATATAAGGCACTGAGCGTAAGCAAAACATGCAATAGCGAGTAAATATACCAGCAGAGAACAGAATGTCAACAAATGGATGTAGCACAATCCCTACAACGAGGTTCTGCCAAGCGAACAATCTATAATTAATACCATAGTGTGACCTAAACTCCATGTTCGTACACCGCATATCAGCATTCCTATATACCAAATTAAAGAGTAGTTATGACAACAAACAGAAATGTATAAATATGCAATCCATACGCAAAGCAGCAAATATGAATCTTACATAATAAACAGGTCATTAGCATCATATCAACATAAGCAAATAAATGTTCATATGTAATCTTAATAAGTAAACATGAAGGCGCAAGCAGATAAATCACAAAGTGTAACCTACATACATAACCACAGTCAGCACAACTAATCAGGTGACAATTATAATTTAAATAAATAAGCACAACAGGCACATAATGGAAAAATATGACATCAGTGAAAAAGCAGTGCAGCCAAGCGATGCATAATATACACAAGTAACAACCCTGTTCATTAATAAATCATTGTCAAAATCAGTTAACGTACGCAAGCACGTCGCTTCACAAGTAAATTCATAGAACATGAAATTTAGCACAAAGTATGAATCACGTAATCGCGAGCAGCAAATTACGTCTAAAGTACGTATCTAAGTGGAAATATGTTACCTGAAAAATAAACTCAATTAATAGTTGCCTTTTTAGTTTATTACTTTCTTCTTCGAAATTACATTCTTCCTGAAATTTTCTCGATAGCAAGTCCTCTTAACGTCGGACACACACAGAATTTACCTGAAGTTCTTAAATATTTTATACAACTGTATCCTGAAAAAATCTGAACGTTAATAACATAATTTATCAAGTCACTATAGCTTTATACTGAATTTATTCGGAGAAATTAGACTGTGTATTTGTTTACGGCTGTCAGTGCATTCGCACTGAGCGTTCGATCAGCTGTAGGTACGCGTGACGTAGGAAGTAATTGTTTGCGTTCAACGACTGCCTTGTGTGCCGTGCAGACTTGACTGTTGCTTTGAGTATGTACCGCCGCCGGAACACGGCACGGTATCCTTGTATTCTCTGTGTGTTTACGTATAACTGTTAGTTTCTCAAAAGTATGTCATTCCACAAAAATTTTAACGTTCGATATATGATGTACTCCCTTAGAGCGTCGAGATTTAAGAGTTTCTACTTCGACAGTGTTATCATGAATACTTTTGCGAACTCTATATGGAACGTTATAAAGCAGAAAAAATTTGCGACACAAGCCTTTTCCTTTATGAGACAAACGGTGAGACTTAATTAACACCTTTTGACCAACTGACAAGGTTTTTAAACGACCAGGACGTTTAGCTGATTTCTCTCTTCTAGCAGCCGCAGATGCAATACTTCGTAGAGCCAGGTTGACAACTTCAGAATGCCGCAGTTTCCGTGTAGGCGGAAAAGGAACGATTTCAGAAATGCGATTTGTCGGTGCTTTGTTTTTTAATATCAATATAGGCGGTAAAGAAGTTGAATCATTAGGGAGTTCATTCAGAATGTTTTGAAAAATATGAAGATACTGATCCCAAGTTCTGTGATTCTGATGACAATAAAGTCGACACAGTTTATTGATTTCCTTCATCCAGCTCTCTGAAGCGTTAGATTGAGGGTGAAAAAGTGAAATGAAAATTGGTTTAATCTTACGACGCCGTAGAGTACGAAGCCAAATTTTAGAGCGAAACTGTGATCCATTATCTGATATAACCTTATCAACATGACCCACTTCTTTAAGAAAATGTTTGATGAAAGCATTAGATACTGAACGAGCTGTTGCTTTGCGTAAAGGTGTAAAACACACATATTTTGATGTCAATTCCACTACCACCAAAATGTACGCAAAACCGTTAGTAGAACGAACCACTGGACCGAACAAATCGACTGCAGCCATGTCCTTTAATTTCGCTGGAATGATAGGAAACAACGGTGCTCTGTGAGAAATAGTTGGCGGCTTAGCCTTTTGACATAATTTGCATTTGGCAAGAACAGATCGAATACGTTTTTCCATATTACTGAAGTAGCAATTTTCTCGTAATTTATGAAAGCATTTTCTGGGACCAAAGTGTGCATAACTGAAATGTGTATACCAAATCAATTTATTAACCCACTCATCAGGAATGCAAACTAACCAAACAGAGTTGTCGACCGATTTTCGTTTAAAAAGAATATCATTGCGAACTAAATAATACTGTCTGATCGCTACGCTTTCCTTCCTCCTCCACTTCTCCTTAATGTCCTTCCAGATTGGATCCTTGTTTTGCTCCTTAGCGATGTCCTGGAACGAAGAAGAAATAAAATTTTCAAACGCAACACCTTGAATATACATCAAACAATAATTGTTTTCTTTGCAGTCCTCCTCAGCACTTTGTTTCAAACCCATAGGTGCACGTGATAAAGCATCAGCAATAATATTTGAAGAACCCTGTATGTAAACAATACTAAAATCAAATTCCTGCAGATACAGCGCCCATCGTGACAATCTTCCATGTGTTAATTTTGTTGACATAAGAAATTCCAGAGCTGGATGATCGGTGTAAACCTTAGTATGTCTGCCAAACAAAAATGTCCGAAATTTTGTGAAAGCCCAAACAACAGCCAAGGCTTCAAGTTCCGTAATCGAATAATTCTTTTCTGATTTAGAGAGAACACGACTTCCAAATGCAATAGTTATCTGTACTACAACGCCGTTTTCTTCTATCTCTTGAAATAAATGTGCACCTAGGCCTTTGTATGATGAGTCCGTCGCCAAACATAAATCTTTAGATAAATCCGGATGTGATAGAAGTGGAGCAGCAACTAAAGCATCACGAAGTTGTTCAAATTCTGATTGAGCTTCCTCATCCCAACTCCAATTAGAATTCTTTCCAGATAGTTCACATAAACGAGGTGTGGCCAAATCGTCCAATCTAACAAAGCGTCTAAGAAAATTACAGACACCAAGGAAACTATGAACAACATGTTTTGTAGTAGGAACAGCATAATTACGAATAGCATCTAGTTTCTCTGGATCAGGAAGAATACCTTCTGTAGAAATAATATGACCAAGAAATTTCACCTGAGGACGACCAAATTCAGATTTTTCCAAGTTCGCTGTAATGCCACCTCTTGCAAAAATACGTAATAATGAATCCAAAATTTTGTTATGCTCACTCCAAGAACGTTTAGCAATAAGAATATCGTCAACATATGAAGTAATATTGGCACGAAGATAAACAGGTAAAATTTCGTTTAAACCACGAATGAATGCTGCTGAAGATACAGTAAGTCCAAACTGTAATTTCCGAAATCACTTTTGGGTAAGATAGTCATATCCGGTTATTCTTTACCGACTCTCTAGATAGATTGATAGTTGAAGAATTGTTTTGATAGATACAAAGAATAGTAAAAGAGTAGGCAGCGGTGCAGAAAGCTAAAAGGGAAATAGCACCACTACAACAGCTCGGGGCCCTGTGCACGCTACGGCACATATTCACTTAGTATAGTGAATCCCCTGAGGACATTTACATCTTCCGGCTAAAGCAATTTGTCTTATCGATTGTGGCAGCTTAGTTAAACAAATGCGAATTAATTCAGTCGGGCTATAAGGACTGGAAAGGAACTGATTCTTTCGAATCATGTCTGCAAAGTATTCTGCTGGCGTGCGGAACTCAGACTGTTTAAAATTACGCTGCATTATAAGACCATGTTTGACTCTGTCTTGCGTGTTTTCGGACCAATATGCCGATAGGAATGCATGATAAAAATCATTTAAATTATTACAATCTCTAATAAGTGCGCGCATCCGCGTCGCCGGTTCGTTTTCTAAATATCCACACATAAATTCCAGTTTGTGACTTAGTGGCCAATTTGGTGGAAGTGCGTACATAAATTGATCTAACCATGAACATGGATGTATGTCATTCTTAGAATTGCGAAAGATCTTAAATTTCCGAACAGTTAAAAAGTGTTTATAGTCAAAGTTTTCGCCTCGTGGCGACAAAGACCTACCGCGTCTGTCCCAGTCCGAATGTCGATTATTGTCAAGTTCGCGCGCTTCGTGCTCTCTTCTTGCATCTCGAAAATGAAATAAATTATTTTCTTCAAAGCCCTCTGCTATCTGTGATTCTAAATTTCTTCTGCTGTCTTTTCCTACGATTTCGCCTTCAATTTGTTTGACTTGCTTTTGTAATGCCTCAAATTCCCTTTTAACGCGAACATTAAATTTTCCCTTATTTTCAACATGTTTATTTATGTTCTGGTACTCTTCGGTTTCTACAAATGGCAATGGAGCTGTATCATCTGAATCTCTGTCCCCATGTAAACTAAGATTTGTCAATTTATCTGAAATCTCCTCAACCCTTTCCGATAAGTCACCTATTTGTTCCTTCTGTTTATTTACGTAAGTGTCGCGACTCGGGTTTCAGTATTGACACATTTAGTAGTTAACTGTTCATATTGTTGTGTTAGGTTATTTATTCTGTCATTTGGTACGGATTCCTCGATTCTCTCAAATATTTCTTCCTTATCGTGTGCACGTTGTAAATTTAACTCTGAAAATTTTTGTACTATCACGCGATCTCTTTCTTCCTATTCTCTATCCTGTTCCTTTTGTTTGATTTCTATTGAAATTAATCTATTATTGTGAGCATTCAAAATCGGTTGTACTTCTTCTCTACTTTCTTTCTTTAATTCATCTTTCATGTTTTTAAAACATGTCCCTATTCGTGATTCTAACCGTGTTTCCATTGTTCCCATATCAGTTTTAATTGTTCCTATTTGTGATCCCAGTGAGTCTAACCGCGTTTCCATTGTTCCCATACCAGTTTTAATTTCAGATCGTAACTGTGATCCCACTGTTTTTAATTCAGAACCCAAATTAAATATTGCACTCATCAACTGCTCCATATTAACTGGTTCGAAATTCTTTTCACCCCTAACATTTCCCGCAGAACCAACTTCTTCCGTCAAAGCTGTAAAGCTATCTGTGTTCGATACTATTCCAGAATCTTCTGTCGTTAATCTCGTATTCTGAAAACTCTTTAATTGTGACAAGTTTTGAACTGGTTCTGGACTATTTTCCCTGCTTATAAATTTGTTTTCTACTTCATTATTCATCATACTGTTCTCCTGTGTTGGCGAGTTCGCCATGTTAACATTTTCGTCATTCTCCCTATCCATCATTTTTGCCTTTTTCATCGATCGCGTAATCATTTACAAAACATACAAAACTCGTCACTATGCGAAAATTACACACAATATGACACTTTATCACCAACAATACCATTCACACGAAATGCTTCCCTCAAACACGATTAACGAACAATTTAAATCTTCATAATTGCACAAAATTGTCAAACGAGTATACAAGACATCAAAAATTAAATTCTGCAAAAATATCATTAGAAGAAAGACAAGACAACTACAAATGTTCATTACCAAATCTACACATGCAACATAGACTACAATTACTAAACTACAAATTACTACAACAATACTACTGTCTGCTATTTTTACTATCAAAAGAATTCAAAGGGACGATCCGAAGCAGCGGTCTCCACGTGCATGGGGGCTTAATTAAATAGAATGCAAATAATTTTTTATTTTTAGTAGCTGTCTGTCCGGTTACGCAGTCTCGTAACCGGTTGGCCCTGACTAGTATTCGTACGCAATCTGACTGCATAGAATAACAACAAAGAATGAAAGGAAATTTCCGTTAACACAATTAATTAATTAAGTCCCCAGCAACTATAAAAGCTACGAAACAAAAACTACGAAACAACAAAGCACAAGTGTAACTGTTCTGTGTGTGGAAGTGTGATTCAACGTACACATCTGGCACAGTTCTTCCTCAATAAGACAAGGTATTTTAAATACCATTTACGCTGAATTAATTAAATAAAAAAAACTGAATTGCACATAGAAACCCGAATTACAGTCTAATACATGAACACAAGCCAGATGCTTTGTTGACTGAACCTGTGACCAAGAGGCATTGTTAGTTAGGAAATTTTTAAAAAAATAAAAAAATGTTTTTTACCTTCATTTATATTGACTAAAAATACACTCTGATCATTACAACATCTCCATTCGAACAACATCTGCTGTCTAGCCCATCAAAACAACTGCACACGACATGGCCTCAAATAGTACAGCTATCAACATCCTCTCAGCAAAGCACTAACCACCACAACTTCTGAACAAGCACTGCCAGTGGAGGCGGCGGAATAATACTCTTTGGCGCAATCTCTGGCGCTGTGACTCAGTGTAGCCACCTTTCAGCATCCAAAGCTTAAATTTGTATCTGTATAGCATGACACAGTTAAACAAGGATCATTTTCTAACACAGTGGGAAGAAGACACAGTTAACACAATAGCACTTATAACTTGAGCGAAAAGTCATACATCTTCTCGAATTATGCTAAACGGTCTCTTCCGTGAGATATGTGTCAGTCTTTGAGACTCATGGTATAAGTGCTATTCTGTTTTTGTCCTTGGTTTTAAATTTCCGCGTTCCTTCAGCACCAGGTTTATTTGCTAGCGTACAGCGTGAGTTTGAAACCATCGTTTCGCTCTTAAGATTGACTTAGGGAATAAGTAGTGGATTAAAACGAATTGGCTGAATCGTTATTCGAATCACGCTTGTCCCAGTAAGCAAAGAACGACTTATGTTGGTGGTGTTGGCACAGCAACCAGTCACAAATTTATTTTAAATTCCTTTATTCAAAAGGTACCGTTACCGGTTTCGAATCACTACAGTTCGTCATCAGTCGGCTTTCATACTTTCATTAGAACATGTGGTGCGTTTTTTATTGATTAGTTGTCGTGAAATGTCGGTCTGGAGTATACGCTACCTATCTAGATATCTATCAAAACGTGCGATGTATGTTAGAAATCTATGCTGTGACAGATCTTAAGTTCTCAATGATACAAATTTAAGTGTGCAACGATAAGAATAAATTTAAAGTGCTGAGTGATACAAATTTAAGTGTGCAACGACAAGAATGTGGCGAAAACTACTAACACCATTTGTTCGACGAAAACTATGAAAACAAATGCTCCAGACCGAAATTTCACGACAACTAATTAATAAAAAACGCACCACATGTACTAATGAAAGCATTAAAGCCTTCTGATGATGAATTGTAATGAATCGAAACCGGTAACGGTACCTTTTGAATAAAGTAACATAACATAAGTTTGAGGCTGGTTGCTGTCTCAACACCATCAACATTTGTCATCAAATAACAGCCACGGTCTCCAACCATGTCATCATATGACAAAATTGCAGGAAGAAGGATTTTACTAGACGAACAGATATCCTCCCATACCAGCGATGCCAAAGTCGCGTGGGGATACCGCGACTGTTATTTAGATCTGGCAAAGAGCTCACCATCTCCACAAAATCTGACCGTAAGAGACGAGCAACGCCTCAGATTTGATAGTGATGAAAGAATAAATTGACTGCGGTGTTCTTGAATCATCCTGGCATTTTCCACGAGTGATTAGTATGACAGGAGCCGGGATTTGAATCAGGTTCTCCCCTTACAGGATTCCAATGTATAGTCGCATTGCGGCACTGCTAATTCAAGTTCCACCTGAGCTTTCAACGTAGATACGTGACGCTATTTAAATTTCAATGAAGCTTCCACGTAGACTATCGGATGACGCAACAGTCGCTTGTCTGCAAGTTAGAAACATGCAAGCGTGTCTCTAATCAGATAGCTCTCGGCGGTCAGTTGAGTCATGTGCTGAGAAAGGCATATAACATTGTCTGACGTTTGAAATCGCTTCAACTAAAAATATATTTAAAGACTTCAAGAAAATTACGTCTTTGATAAATGAGTGTTTCATTTTCTTTAGACGTTCCTGTCAGTCATTCACACTACGGTGAGGTGTCGCATGTTTGAATCCTGCCTCACTCATGTCGGCGGTTGCAGTTCGTATAATACGTAACGCTGTCTCCATTGCCAAAGCGACTCACGCCAAGAAAGGACGTGAAGTGCTTGCAATAATCGACTCGCATTAGGGAGGAGCGTGATTAAGACCCCGCACGGTCATCCAGATTATGCTATTGGGTTAGTTTCCCTAAATTCCGAGGTGGGCCCTTTCAAAAGCACACCTCTGATTTACTCCCCCCATCCTTGTGCCATACTAGATTGTGCTCCATATCTGTTAGCCTCTTCGACGACTATAGATTAAATTCTTCACATCCTTCCTTGCTTTTCCTGACATCCGCTTATTATAGCTATTTAGACGTATTGCAGTTCTTTTAATTTGGCTGAAAGTCAGCTGACACCGTTTTTGCTACAAGCTCATCATCTGTAACTGTGTCGTTTCGTAATAATTACACTGTCTGGCAAAGAAAGTGAGGTACGCAGAAGGGTAGGAGGAGACAAAATAAATCTTCACTGGTTGAGCGGTTAACTGGTGTTACACTATGTGATCAAAAGTATCCGGACATCTCCAAAAACATACGTTTTTCATATTAGATGCATTGTACTGTCACCTACTCCCAGGTACTCCATATCAGCGACCTCAGTAGTCATTAGACATCGTGAGAAAGCAGAATGGGGCGCGCCGCGGAACTCACGGAGTCCGAACGTGGTCAAGTGATAGGGTGTCACTTGTGTCATACGTCTGTACGCGGGATTTCCACACTCCTAAGCATCCCTGGGTCCACTGTTTCCGATGTGATAGTGAATTGGAAACCTGAAGGGAGACGTACAGCACACAAGCGTTCAGGCCGACTTTGTCTGTTGAGACCGCCGACAGTTGAAGAGCGTTGTAATGTGTATTGGGCAGACATCTATCCACACCATCACACACAAATTCCAAACCGCATCATTATCCACTGCAAGTACTATGACAGTTAGGCGGGATGTGAGAAAACTTCAGTTTCATGGTCGAGCGGCTGCTCGTAAGTCACACATGCCGGTAAATGCCAAACGACGCCTCGCTTGGTGTAAGCAGCGTAAACATTGGACGATTGAACAGTGGAAAAATGTTGTGTGGGGTGACGAATCACAGTACACAATGTGGCGATCCGATTGCAGGGTGTGGGTATGGCGAATTCCCGGTGAACGTCATCTGCCAGCGTGTGTAGTGCGAACAGTGAAATTCGGAGGCGGTGTTGTTACGGTGTGGTCGTGTTTTTCATGGAGGGGCCTTGCACCCCTAGTTGTTTTGCGTGTCACTATCACAGCACAGGCCTACATTGATGTTTTAAGCACCTTCTTGCTTCCCACTGTTGAAGAGCAACTCGGGGATGGCGATTGCATCTTTCTACACGATCGAGCACCTGTTCATAATGCACGGCCTGTGGCGGAGTGATTACACGACAATAACATCCCTGTAATGGACTGACCTGCACAGAGTCCTGACCTGAATCCTATACAACAGCTTTGGAATGTTTTGGAAAGCCGACTTCGTGCCAGGCCTCACCGACCGACATCGATACCTCTCCTCAGTGCAGCACTCCGTAAAGAATGGGCTGCTTTCCCCAAGAAACCTTCCAGAACTTGATCGAGCGTATGCTTGCGAGAGCAGAAGCTGTCATCAAGGCTAAGGGTGGGCCAACGCCATGTTGAATTCCATCATTACCGATGGAGGGCGCCACGAACTTTTAAGTTATTTTAACCCAGGTGTCTTGATACTTTTGATCACATAGCGTATTTCGGTAATTACAATATCGAGTCAAATTTATAAAATACTTGGCAGCATGAGCGCACTTACTTACATTACGTTGCACCCCTCTGGCCTGGACGTACGTGCTAATTCGGTTGGGAAGGGAGTCTTAAAGCTATTGTATTCTCTCCTGAGGCAAGCTGATTCACGACTGTTGTAACTGGTCATTGATATCCTGGATACTATCACTGGTACGGAATTGACGTACGAGCTGGCCCCACGCGTGTTCTATCGGTACGGATCCGGGGATCTTGCTGGCCACAAGAGTTCCACAATATCATGCAGAAAGTTAACATAGTCACCTGTATCTGTGGACGTGTATTGTCCTGTTGAAAAATGTCACAACGATATTGTCACATGAGAGATAAAAAATGAGAGCGCAGGATGTCCGTCAAGTTGCGTTGTGCCGTTCGAGTTCGCTCAGTTACTACCAGCTATGAAACGAAAGCGTACTGACTGGCTCGCCACAGCATGGCGCCAGAAGTAACAACGCTGTGTCTCTCCAAATCATTGGAAGAATGGGACGTCTCTCCTCGTAGCCAGCATACTCGCCGACGATTGTTACCCAGGATAGTGCAGAACTGCGATTCACCGCTGAACACAATGTGGCGCCATTCATCGGCGGTCAATGCTTTCCGGTCATAGCCCGCATCTCGTGGTCGTGTGGTAGCGTTCTCGCTTCCCACGCCCGGGTTCCCGGGTTCGATTCCCGGCGGGGTCAGGGATTTTCTCTGCCTCGTGATGGCTGGGTGTTGTGTGCTGTCCTTAGGTTAGTTAGGTTTAAGTAGTTCTAAGTTCTAGGGGACTTATGACCACAGCAGTTGAGTCCCATAGTGCTCAGAGCCTTTCCGGTCATAGGTGACGCTAATTTCCTATTCCCGCTGTTGCTAGTCTCCGACCAGTGGTGTGGGCTGACACGGTATGTTTCAGGGAGTCCATTGCAGGCGCAGATGTGATAGGGTTACGATGCGCTTGGTGCACAACACACGATCCTTCCTTGCGGTTGTCAGACGTTATCGATCGTAACCTTGATGGCGAGTACACCTGCCCTACGTTCCGGGGCAATGTCGCATTCGAATGCCCCACAAATTAGGATATTGCGCGATTCAACCAGCTGGCCAAATCGAGATCCATCATGAATCTTCTTTCAATTACTGTTAGGTGCTGATAACGCTGGCTCGTACGTGTACGCGGCATGTGTGTGTCCTGCACAGTGGTCATTCAACATCTGATACTGTTCACGCCTCTTATATAGAGCGTGCAAAAATGTAACAGCACATAAAGAATGCTCCACTGAACAGTTTTAGGTAGGGAACCTGGGGTCGGAGAAGTCAGCTTAAGGAGATATGGAAGTAAACGTGTCTATCGCTTTGTCTACAGTACTGTTTTTTTACAACTAACTGCCGTACAAGTTTACACGTACTGTGCTGTTTATTTGCATCTACATTTTTTATTTCCTGTAAGGAAATAAGGAAGACGAGACTGATTACCAGGAAGTCATGATACAGGTTTTGTTTAATTTACTTGTCCATAAGTCGTTCTGTTGTATTTACATTCTCCCACGACAGAACACGCTATGAATCAACGACAGATCCATTCATTAGTCAGTGCTATTCAGAGACGTAGATTACAATACTATGGAGCAGTACGGGTACAGTATTTTCTGGTTGGTGGAAAGTCCTATTCCATGTCCTCACCCGAATCCCCCTGATTATTTCATGTGAGGATATCTGAAGTCACTTGTGCATGAGATCCCAATGAATACGGGGATGGAATTCATTGCCAGAATTATAGCTGCCTGTGATGTGATTCGAAACACACCAGGGATTTTTGTCAGGATGCGTCAGAATCTTGTTCGCCGATGTCATGCTTGCGTTGAAGTTAATGGCCGTCAGTTTCAGCACATTTTGTAAGATACAGAACAAATAGTACGTTCATTCTGTCGATTATGGTATTTGCAACTAACTAATGTAGATATAGAAATACACAGTGATGTGATTTTATTCCTGCTATCTCCTTAAGCTGGCTTCTCCGACCCCAGGTTCCCTACTTCAAATTGTTCAGTGGAGCGTCCTCTATGTTCTGTTAAATTTTTGCACGCTCTTACGGAAGCACCCTGTATACAGTACAAGGCCTAGTAACAACGCTAAACACGAACAAAGCTAGAACAGTCTGGTGGCTGTTCCACCTGTCAGAAAATTTGAGACTTGTAATCATTTACATACCCGACGTTGGTGTGTACACTTCCGAAGCTCTTCTGGATGGTTCACTTTTTGGTCATGCAGTATATCTAACGACTTCATGTTCTTAAGTATAACTGCTTCGTCTGCGAACAGCCTTAAAGGGCTGCAGACGTTACACGCCAAGTCGTTTACTCACAGCAGATGCCCTGTCACACTACCTTGAAGTGCACCGGACGCTACTTTTGTTTTCGCGCGACGTGCTGACGTCTGTTTGTTGGGAAATCTTCAGTTAAATCGCACACCTGTTAGAATATCCGATAAACACATAATCTGTTTACTAGATGCCTCCTGGAAATTGTGTCTAAGGTTTTCCAGGACTCAAGAAACGCACTTTTAACTTTTGCTGTATTATCTAGGCCCTTCTCCTTTGGGCTCGCACACAGATAAAGGAAGCTGGGCTTCACTCTATTGATGCTTATGGAATCTGTGTTTCTGTCTTGATTGCTACGACTGCGAATAGGATACAGGAAGACTACAATTTTCTTAAAGGCGCTTCAGTCTGGAACCGCGTGACCACTACGGTCGCAGGTTCGAATCCTGCTTCGGGCGTGGATGTGTGTGATGTCCTTAGGTTAGTTAGGTTTAATTAGTTCTAAGTTCTAGGCGACTGATGACCTCAGAAGTTAAGTCGCATAGTGCTCAGAGCCATTTGAACCATTTGAACTACAATTTTCTACAAAAGAGATTTCATATAAAGCACTTGTACGAACTACGCATTAATTTTAGGAGACCCATACAATAGAACCTATTGAGCATATACAATCTCTTAAGTAATAGGCTCGTCGGAATTAAACACAGATGGTAAAACATATCGCCTTAGTTCTTTCACAATCCAACAGAGGCAACTTTTGTCCATCATTCAATGTCTATAAATCATTAGTTCACTTTTAATTCTTGAGTGAGATGCACAAGAAGAGACATGAGTGCAGCTTACACGTCGCGGTTATCAAAGATGTTTGATGCCGACTGCCAAACGTTGGTTCATATACAAAAATGAAGATTGGCTGCTGCAGGAAGGCAATGAACCGAAGCAGTGTAGCAGTCTTTGCAGTGACTGGAAAAAGGTGAAAGATGTGCAGATACTAGATTGGCTCTAATTGACGCTGATCCTATTGAAAATGTGTGTTGTTACATCAAAAAGAAGTTGCAAGGAAAAAAGATCTTCACTGTGAAACACCTTTCAACGCAGATGCTACTCATTTGGACGTTTCTTCCACGTGAATATGAGGAAAACCTGCTTTCAATGATGCCTCGGAGATTCCAAGCAATTATCGACGCTGCGGGTGACTGGACGTATTATGAACTGTAATTGCAATTTTCTTTTGTTCATGTATGATGTATGACACATTTATTTTTTTGTCAAATATATTTTTCTATTGATTAAGCCGACCACGATCTCACTCATCAGACTATACAAAGAAGGGTGATGTGAATAGTTACAAATTGCTTGAATGCCGAGAGAGTGTAACAGAAATGTTGGTAAACTGTAACTGGGAGATCCTCGAAGAAAGAGGCCACACTACTCGAGAGAACCTGCTAAGCGAATTTCAAGAACTGTCTTTCAGGGCAGAACCTGAGGATATTCTTCAGCCCCTTATGCATCTCTTATATCTACAGATACAAGCTGACAAATAATAGGTCGCATAGGACGTGTAAGCAGCTACTCTTCTCACACTCAACCTGTGAATGGGACGGGAACACGGTGTAATAAAAAGAACGGTTTAGCTCTCGATTAAGATGTAGAGAGTTGCTTGACCTTCAGAATTTGTTGTTTCTTCGTTGTCAAGTTTACCTGCGCTAACACATTCAGCGTTTTGCAGAAATTGCTTGCAGCGTTCTGCTAGTGCCTTGAGCTGATATCCGCCCCTTTGTAAGCGAAGTTCATAATCGAGACCTCGGTAACCCATATTTCGAGGACTTTGTTTCGGTGAAATACTGTGCCAGTTGATGCATTCTCACTGACCTTTGTAAAATTAACCGAGATTCAAATTAGAAAGGACATTTCGGCAAATTGAGAGGGGCTTCCCGAAGATGTATACGATGTGAGGTGATAAAACGGTGGAGAAAAAAAAGGAGGAGAAAGAAAGATGAAGACAAGAGGGAGGAGTGGCGATATTTCAGGGACAGGGCTGTGGGACGTGCATCATTTGGCAGGCGTGGCGTGGAGAGTTTCCTTTGAGGAAAGCGCAGGCTGACTTTCGTCGCCGATATTAGGCAATTGTGATGCAGCGTCCGCTTGCAGTGGCGTGACCTACTGAGCTGGCACCTGGCAGCGCCGACGCATTCGCCGCTAACGACACTTAAAAAAAAAAGCCACAAATTGCATTTTAATTACAGATTTAATGCTGTCATTCTTCTTCCTACCTCTGTTCCTCCTTTTTTATCTTACACGAATACTTTTTCCCGTTCACGGAGGGTGGGGCTTTACGGACGATTCGCCGTGCGTGCGCGCTCGGAGCCCGCTGGGTGTGTGTTTTGTACGCTTCCTGACGCTCTTTCTTATGCCTTTCAAATTTGAATGCAAATGGCTGAAGAAGCCATTTCATTTCAGCTCTATTAAATTCATGCACCATTTTTCTTTTGTGGATGGAGGAGGAACGTCGCAGCAGGCCTGTCGCGCAATCTTTATAGCTTCCAGACACTTCATTTCTGCAGAAACTGCCTTTGACAGGGATAAAAAAAAAAGAACCAAGTGGCGGAGGGAGCGGCGCCGGTACACAAACCGCTGGTATTCGAGGGATTCGTATATATTTATCATTTAATCCTCGGCCTTCCCTGCTTTAAATATTAATGGTTCCGGCCTTCCAATACGGTCGTCGCGGACCTGTAGTGAATGCGCTCGCACAGACATCATTGCGAAATCGAGTTTGCTTCGCATTAACAAGTTATCGTCAACTCCATTAATACGGCAACTGCCGTTCTCCCCATACTTACGGTTACTGCCGTCTGCACTCGTAAATTCGGCCTCCCCGAAGTCAAGAACTCACGATGACGGCATGGGACATTTACAATGCGCGTTCTCCTCACAGGTTACTGTACATAAGCTATAGGGAAAGGAAATGGTGGGGGGGCTGATTCCAAGTTGCTTTCATTTAGATTGTTTTCTAACATATCAACACGCAATTGTGAGCATCGACGCAACGCTGAACGAAACGTAGTTACTTATAATTGCTAATTTTATTTTGTGGGTAAGACCATAGGCTGTATTCCGGAAAAAAGATCCATTAAGAACTGCAGATAGGTACCTAATATTTGGCCGGCCGCGGTGGTCTAGCGGTTCTAGGCGCTCAGTCCGGAGCCGCGCGACCGCTACGGTCGCAGGTTCGAATCCTGCCTCGGACATGGATGTGTGTGATGTCCTTAGGTTAGTTAGGTTTAAGTGGTTCTAAGTTCTAGGGGACTAATAACCACAGATGTTAAGTCCCATAGTGCTCAGAGCCATTTTTGAACCTAATATTTGGAACCTACAGCTACGTCGGAAAATACTCCTTCATTAATACGTTTTTATGTCCAAAATATTTCAAATGCGAACTTTCATAATATTGTGTTTAAACTTAACCAAACGGCGATCTAATATATAGACAAAGTAAAACAATAATCTGCATAGAGTTAATTTTATCTTCTTCCAAGACGCATTTCAAGAGCTTATCCCCTCATTTTTAGGAAGGTCACTTGTAATCGCTCTCTTGCATGTAGCCAATTGTCTGCCTCATGTTTCATTTCTCTATAAATTAGCTATTAAAGGAAAAGAAAGATTAGGGTTTTACGTCCCATCGAAAATTAGTTATTATGTGTCACTTGTTATCAAAGTATAGTAATGTAGTGCATTCTAAACATAGTAAAGAAACTTACATAATATTCCAGCAAAAAGCACATTGCAATTCGTTATACAGACACATTTGTATTACTGAATATCACATATAAACACAAAATAAAAACAAAAACAGTCAAGGCCGGCTGGAGTTGCCGAGCGGTTCTAGGCGCTTCAGTCTGGAACCGCGCGACCGCTACGGTCGCAGGTTCGAATCCTGCCTCGGGCATAGATGTGTGTGATCTCCTTAATTTAGTTAGGTTTAAGTAGTTCTATGTTCTAGGGGACTGATGACCTCAGAAGTTAAGTCCCATAGTGCTCAGAGCCAAAAACAGTCAAGAGATCGCACCTGTAGAGAAATACAGTGCTTCCAAGTCAAAGAACAAGCTTGCACTGAGAATCAAAGAAACAGACAGCATGCATATAAGCGTTTACATGTTTCGTACTTTCCTTCATAAACATAGCCTTTTAAGAAAAATGTATGTAGATACACAATTTTTTATAATGAAACGTGGTTTCTCTACTCCCAAACGTCAGTGAACAGTATAAAATAATACAGATTCCTGATCTTTCATTGCTTGAACAAGTATTCGAATGTCGACCAGCTCTATGATTAACGTTTTCTGTGGTTTTCGTCATTACTACTGTTAATACCTGTAGTCATTGTCCTCTGTTTATTTCTGTATATACTACAAGCTCGTTTTCTTTAATTTTATCTGTAGTAGTTGGCTGATAAAACCTAAGACTTTTCGCTTAATTTATACTACGCTTATAAAGATCACAATCAAACATTTAGAACACATGCCTGTATTTTTACCTTTATTTGGCTCGTTATGGCTGCTCATAGGTAGTCCTACTATTGGCTCTGAAAGCGTTTGTTACTGTTACCTTCACTATGCGAAAATCTTGCGGGTGACGGCTCTATTCACATGTTAGACAACCTGCAGTAATGCTTACAGAGAAATCACGTGACTAACTGATACAACATATGAAATAACTGAAAAAAGATTTCTTTGTAGTAATTAAAATATTTTTTGAAGTCGACTACTTAAATGACAAAATTTCATTTGTTTTAAGAACGTATTACACGTAAAATAAGTTGCAAAAGGCGGACTTGAGGCAACGCTCAGAAAAAAAGCATTTCGTAGATCAGTGATCTAAACATAAAGACAGTGCTGCGTCTAGGATAAAGTAACGTTTTCGCTGCATTGTTGTTGTTGTTGTGGTCTTCAGTCCTGAGACTGGTTTGATGCAGCTCTCCATGCTACTCTATCCTGTGCAAGTTTCTTCATCTCCCAGTACCTACCACAACCTACATCCTTCTCAATTTGCTTAGTGTATTCATCTCTTGGTCTCCCTCGACGATTTATACCCTCCACGCTGCCCTCCAATGCTAAATTTGTGATCCCTTGATGCCTCAGAACATGTCCTATTAACCGGTCCCTTCTTTTTGTCAAGTTGTGCCACATACTCCTCTTCTCCCCACTTCTATTCAATACTTCATCATTAGTTATGTGATCTACCCATCTAATCTTCAACATTCTTCTGTAGCATCACATTTCGAAAGCTTCTATTCTCTTCTTGTCCAAACTATTTATCGTCCATGTTTCACTTCCATACATGGCTACCCTCCATACAAATACTTTCAGAAACGACTTCCTGACACTTAAATCTATACTCGATGTTAACAAATTTCTCTTCTTCAGAAACGCTTTCCTTGCCATCGCCAGTCTACATTTAATATCCTCTCTACTTCGACCATCATCAGTTATTTTGCTCCCCAAATAGAAAAACTCCTTTACTACTTTAAGTGTCTCATTTCCTAATCTAATTCCCTCAGCATCATCCGACTTAATTCGACTACATTCCATTATCCTCGTTTTGTTTTTGTTGATGTTCATGTTATATCCTCCTTTCAACACACTCTCCATTCCGTTCAACTGCTCTTCCAAGTCCTTTGCTGTCTCTGAGAGAATGACAATGTCATCGGCGAACCTCAAAGTTTTTATTTAATCTCCATGGATTTTAATACCTACTCCGAATTTTTCTTTTCTTTCCTTTACTGCTTGCTCAATATACAGATTGAATAACATCGGGGAGAGGCTACAACCCTGTCTCACTCCCTTCCCAACCACTGCTTCCCTTTCATGCCCCTCGACTCTTATAACTGCCATCTGGTTTCTGTACAAATTGTAAATAGCCTTTCGCTCCCTGTATTTTATCCCTGCCACCTTTAGAATTTGAAACAGGGTATTCCAGTCAACATTGTCAAAAGCTTTCTCTAAGTCTACAAATGCTAGAAACGTAGGTTTGCCTTTCCTTAATCTTTCTTCTAAGATAAGTCGTAAGGTCAGTATTGCCTCACGTGTTCCAATATTTCTACGGAATCCAAACTGATCTTCCCCGAGGTCGGCTTCTACCAGTTTTTCCATTCGTCTGTAAAGAATTCGCGTTAGTATTTTGCAGCTGTGACTTATTAAACTGATAGTTCGGTAATTTTCACATCTGTCAACACCTGCTTTCTTTGGGATTGGAATTATTATATTCTTCTTGCAGTCTGAGGGTAGTTCGCCTGTCTCATACAGCTTGCTCACCAGATGGTAGAGTTTTGTCATGACTGGCTCTCCCAAGGCCATCAGTAGTTCTAATGGAATGTTGTCTACTCCTGGGGCCTTGTTTCGACTCAGGTCTTTCAGTGCTCTTTCAAACTCTTCACGCAGTATCGTATCTCCCATTTCATCTTCATCTACATCCTCTTCCATTTCCATAATATTGTCCTCAAGTACATCGCCCTTGTATAGACCCTCTATATACTCCTTCCACCTTTCTGCTTTCCTTTCGTTGCTTAGAACTGGGTTCCCATCTGACTTCTTGATATTCATACAAGTGGATCTCTTTTCTCCAAAGGTCTCTTTAATTTTCCTGTAGGCAGTATCTATCTTAACCCTAGTGAGATAAGCCTCTACATCCTTACATTTGTCCTCTAGCCATCCCTGCTTAGCCATTTTGCACTTCCTGTCGATCTCATTTTTGAGACGTCTGTATTTCTTTTTGCCTGCTTCATTTACTGCATTTTTATATTTTCTCCTTTCATCAATTAAGTTCAATATTTCTTCTGTTACCCAAGTATTTCTACTAGCCCTCGTCTTTTTACCTACTTGATCCTCTGCTGCCTTCACTACTTCATCCCTCAGAGCTACCCATTCTTCTTCTACTGTACTTCTTTCCCCCATTCCTGTCAATTGTTCCCTTATGCTCTCCCTGAAACTCTGTACAACCTCTGGTTTAGTCAGTTTATCCAGGTCCCATCTCCTTAAATTCCCACCTTTCTGCAGTTTCTTCAGTTTTAATCTACAGTTCATAACCAATAGATTGTGGTCAGTGTCCACATCTGCCCCTGGAAATGTCTTACAATTTAAAACCTGATTCCTAAATCTCTGTCTTACCATTATATAATCTATCTGATACCTTCTAGTATCTCCAGGATTCTTCCATGTATACAACCTTCTTTCATGATTCTTGAACCAAGTGTTAGCTATGATTAAGTTATGCTCTGTGCAAAACTCTACCAGGCGGCTTCCTCTTTCATTTCTTAGCCCCAATCCATATTCACCTACTACGTTTCCTTCTCTCCCTTTTCCTACACTCGAATTCCAATCACCCATGACTATTAAATTTTCGTCTCCCTTCACTACCTGAATAGTTTCTTTTATCTCATCATACATTTCTTCAATTTCTTCATCATCTGCAGAGCTAGTTGGCATATAAACTTGTACTACTGTAGTAGGCATGGGCTTCGTGGCTATCTTGGCCACAATAATGCGTTCACTATGCTGATTGTAGTAGCTTACCCGCACTCCTATTTTTTTATTCATTATTAAACCTACTCCTGCATTACCCCTATTTGATTTTGTGTTTACAACCCTGTATTCACCTGACCAAAAGTCTTGTTCCTCCTGCCACCGAACTTCACTAATTCCCACTATATCTAACTTTAACCTATCCATTTCCCTTTTTAAATTTTCTAATCTACCTGCCCGGTTAAGGGGTCTGACATTCCACGCTCCGATCCTTAGAACGCCAGTTTTCTTTTTCCTGATAACGACGTCCTCTTGAGTAGTCCCCGCCCGGAGATCCGAATGGGGGACTATTTTACCTCCGGAATATTTTACCCAAGAGGACGCCATCATCATTTATCCATACAGTAAAGCTGCATGCCCTCGGGAAAAATTACGGCCGTAGATTCCCCTTGCTTTCAGCCGTTCGCAGTACCAGCACAGCAAGGCCGATTTGGTTAATGTTGCAAGGCCAGGTCAGTCAATCATCCAGACTGCTACCCCTGCAGCTACTGAAAAGGCTGCTGCCCCTCTTCAGGAACCACACGTTTGTCTGGCCTCTCAACAGATACCCCTCCGTTGTGGTTGCACCTACGGTACGGCCATCTGTATCGCTGAGGCACGCAAGCCTCCCCACCAACGGCAAGGTCCATGGTTCATGGGGAAGTTCGCTGCATTATGCATCTTTAATACAAATCCACTGTACCTTCTCTTTGTATAAGGGGTAGTTAACTGAAAAGGAGACAGATTGAAAGAAATAAGTAAACTGTTTATTATTTCAAAGCAATTTTCGTAACTGTTAATACATTTATCCCACTGCGAGACGAGACGGTCAATTCTTTCATGGAAAAATATGGGCAGGCCAACATGTTGCCAAGGTTGTTTCGATTACGCTTCAGAAGTTTCGCTGGAACGCCCTTACACATCCTCCACACAGGCCCGCTCTTGTCCTTACGACATCCATATTTTTGGAGCCCTGAAGAAAGATATTTGTGGACGCCGATTTTCTTCGGATGAAGAGGTGTACGCCTGGGTACAAACGTGGTTTCGTAGGAAACCGCAAACAATTTTCGATGAGGGCATTGACCGTCTTCTCACACTGTGAGTTAAATATGTTAACGGCTACTGCGATTGCTTTTGAAATAACAAACAGTTTACTTACTTTTTTCCATCTGTCTCGTTTTCATTTAACTCCCCTTATAGTAACATGTACAAATAAAGTCCTCTTCCATACTTTGGCGTTTTCTGTTTCTTTTGTTTTTCCTTGCGTGGATAATTAGAACTCAGCGACACTGTTGTGCTTTTGTGCTGAAATTAAATAACCTTGGTCTAGCACTTTGTCTGTTTCTCAATACAGCTAAAGAGTGACAGAAGATTATTTTCGTGGTCTGTACAGAAACACTCATTTGGTCACCATACCCATGAGTGCTTCTAAGTGTGACTCACCATATTGTTATAACAAGCGTAGGCAACTATCTGAACCTTGTCTCATTGATTACAAGAAGTCAAAAAGCCAACTATACTCCACTAGATAGGGTCAGTCGCGTGTAACGAGCAATCAGTGTGAGCTGATCCGATTACTTGTCATTCCTTACTGACATTTTGTAAACAGCGATTACAAAAGTTTTCCTTCCGCTTGTTACTAGGTGATGACTATACAGTGTCACACTCCAGTTGAATACGACATCTGAAAAATTTGAAATTTCTCTGAGAAGTTGTTTAGCATCGCTAACCTACATTCTTTCTTCTTTCTTTCTTTGTCTGAGCCTTGTCACACAGTTAAGCAGGATCGAACACGGTTAATCGGATGTGGCATGGTAAGTTCAAGGGGTGGCCGGATGCCCTTTCTGCCGCCACCCCGTACCCCCCGGGAAGGAATTAGTGTACCCCGGCTGTCTGTGTCTAATGGAAGCCATGGAATAGTGCGAATGTGTTGCAAATGTCTGCGAGTCTTGTAGCTGAGGCGGAACGTGGGGACCAGCCCGGTATTCACCTAGGGGGATGTGGAAAACCGCCTAGAAACCACATCCAAACTGGCCGGCACACCGGCCCTACGTCGTTAATCTGCCGGGCGGATTCGATCCAGGGCCGGCGCGCCTACCCGAGTCCAGGAAGCAGCGCGTTAGCGCTCTCGGCTACCCTGGCGGCTAATCGCTAATCTACATTATCTGATCAAAAGTATCCGGACATCCTCATGCAATAAGTAACTGGCGACTATATGTCACAAGAGGCGTATCTGCCAGTATAAAAAGAGACGGGGAGTGTTGAGTTGACAGTAGAGAAGCAGTAACATCAGAATGGGTCGGTCATGGCATCTCAGTGACTTCGATGGTGGACCCGTCAATGGATGTCACCTGACTGCCAAACCATTAGGGACATTTCAACCCTTCTGTTGGAACTGTGATCGTGAAGTGGAAACGGGAAGGAATAATCACAGCTAAACAGGTAGACCCCATGTACTGACGAACAGGATGAATCTATTGTGGACGGCGGTTGCAAAACTCTCATGAAATCAGCGGAAGGGATCTTTGGAATTCGCTAAAGTCCTACTAGTAGTCCAACTAGCACAATGACTGTGCGTAGGGAATTAAAAAGAACGGGGTACAATAGGCGAGCAGCTCTTTATAAGGCACCCATTTATACAGAGTGTTTCCGTAAGAGCGTGCAAAAATTTAACAGGACATAGAGGACGCTCCACTGAACAGTTTGAGGTAGGGAACCTGGGTTCGGAGAAGCCCGCTTAAGGAGATAACAGGAATAAAATCACACTACTCTGTACTTCTGCATTTACAATTTTTAGTTGCAAATACCATCATTGCCACAATAAATGTACCATTTGTTCTATATCTTATAAAATGTGCAGAAGCTGACGGCCATCCACCTCAATACAGACATGACTGCGGCGAACAAGATTCTGACGCATCTCTGTGTTTCAAATCACATCACTGGCAGCTACAATTCTGACAACTAATTCCATCTCCGTATTCACTGGGATCTCACAGTCAAGTGACTTTAGATATCCCCATAGGAAATAATCAAGTTGATTCAGATCAGGTGACCTCTCTGGCCGTCGAATAGTGCCTTCCTTTGCAATCCAGCGACCGGGAAATACTGTACCGGTACTGCTCTGTCGTCTGAATAATGAGTGGGTCTGTCGTTGATTCATAGCACATTCTGACATGGGACAGTGTAAATACAATACCACAGTGCCACCTTATGGACAAGTAAATTAAACAAAACCTGCATCATGACTTCCTAGTAATTAGGTCGTCCTCCATGTCTCCTTGTAGGAAATAAAGAATGTACAGGTAAATAAACAGCACGGTACGTGTAAACTTGTACGCATGTTAGTTGTAAATAAGCTGGAAAATAGTAATACTGGACAAAGCGTTAGACAAGTTTACTTCCATATCTCCTTAAGCTGCCTTCTCCGACCCCACATACCCTATCTAAAATTGTTCAGTGGAGCAATTTCTATGTCCTGTTACATTTTTGCACGCTCTTACGGAAACACTTTGTATATTCAATGCTAAGCGACGCTTGAGGCGGTGTAAACAGCAACGCCGCTGAACATTGGCTGAATGGAAACGAGTAATTCTGAATGATGATCGCGCTGGAACCTTATAGCAGTCCGATGCCTTTGGGTTGGTGAATCCTGCAGAAAGTTACCTTCCATCACGTGTACCGCCAGCAGCGATGTACGGAGGACATGGTGCTAAGGTGTGGGTATGTTTATCGTGGTTAGCGTGTAGTCCCCTCATTGCTCTTAACAAAACGCTGAATGCGGAAGGATATGAATACATTGTACAGCATTGTATATTGCAGACAGTAGAGGAACATTTCGGAGAAGATGGCTGTATCAGCGTGACAGTGCACCCTGCCATAATACGGCGCATGTGACGCAGTGGTTTGCGGACAACATTTCTGAAATGGATTGAACTGGCTAGAGTCCCGACATGAACCAAATGGAGCACTTCTGGAATGAGTTAGAACCTCGAAATCGCTCCAGACACCTTAAACGCATACGAGTGTAAAGCGAATTACAACATACGATAGCGTGCTGGAAGTTAGTGCCTCCGAATTTATGTGAAAACTCTGAAAGCTCTTCAAATAAAACAAATGTTATCAACATTCTGTACCTTTATTCTTCGTGTGTACATATTTATTTCCCAACGTAGCCACCCTAGTGATGTCCACATTTCTCCCAACGAGAGACCACTTTATTGATACCGTCACTGTAGAATGTCTGACTTTATTGATGGACTCATAACCTCACTTCTGACTGCACCACTTCATCACTATCTAAGTGAAGTCGTCGAAGGTAGTGTAAGTTTTGGAAACAGTTCAAAATCGGATGGGGTCAAGTCGAAGCTGTATGGAGGATGATTCGCGACGGTGAACTCAAAGCGTGGGATTACTACAGATGTCTCTGCGCTCGCGTGTGGTCCGTTATTGTCATGCTGAAGGAGATGGTGTTCCATATACGGACGAATTCTTCGAATTCGAAACTCGATTACAAAACGCTGTTTCTCATCCGCCAACATAGTTAGATTGCACACCGCCACATTACAGCAACAATTAAGAGCCATCTAGCCATCTAGAGGCAACAGCCCGATCGAGGTGCTCCCTCAGATTCTCGATTGTGCTAAAATCCGGAGGGTTTGGTGGCCGAGAGAGCACGGTAAAGTCATCCTTGTGCTCTTCGAACCACGCACGTACACTGCGAACTGTGTGACACGATGCCTTGTCTTGCTGGTAGATGCCATCGTGTCGAGGAGAAAAGCTGGACATAGGCGTGGAAATGGTCCCCGATTGTAGATGCATGCTTATGTTGAATCATTGTGCCTTCTAGATTGACGAGATCACCCAGGGAATGCCACGGAAATATTGCCCAGACCATAACGGTTCCTCTTTCGACGATTGTTACAGCGCCGTACACGCCAAGGGCCATCTGTCCAATAGAGCACAAAACGTGATTCGTGTGAAAGGGCCACCTGTTGTCACCCACTGGACGTCCAGTTGCGCTATTGGCGTGAAAATTCCAACTTTCATCGTTAATCAACAGCAGTCACCATGGGTGCATGAACCAGGTGCATGTTGCACAGGTCCATACACAGAAATGTTCGCTTTAATGGTCTTCCGGTGCTCGCTTTTTCCAAGTCCGTATAGATCTTAGTGCTGAGTTTTCACTCAGATGGCGCTTTGGCGCTAGGCGGTTGTTTCCGTGTGTGATCGCTGGCCGGGGCTTAGCTGGAGGCGGGTGAAGAGGTAAGAGGTGCCTGCCTTGGCGTGAAGACAGTTCGACTCAGCTGGGGTTGTCTGCGTCTGGACGCCGAGTGGGTTCAAAAATGGTTCAAATGGCTCTGAGCACTATGGGACTTAACATCTGAGGTCATCAGTCCCCTAGAACTTAGAACTACTTAAACCTAACTAATCTAAGGACATCACACCCATCCATGCTCGAGGCAGGATTCGAACCTGCGACCGTAGCAATCGCGCGGTTTCGGACTGAAGCGCCTAGAACCGCTCGGCCACCGCGGCCGGCCGCCGAGTGGGGCCCGATGGGAAGACCGGCCCGATGGGAAGACCGGACCGTGATTTTACGGTTAATAGTGTGGACAGCAGCGTGGTGTGCCGTTTAACTTGATTCGCAAGGGGAGCAAAATCTCGCCTGTTGTAGTTTGTTGAGCCTGAGTTTGAAATACCTTCTATGTGCAGTGGGATGTCATTTCGTCCTCCTGTCTCTCCGTCGCTGGGATTGCTATCCTCATTTACCGTCCCATGGATGTATATCGATGGGCTACGCTGCTCTCCGTACTCTACTAGACGCTGGTGATGGAAGTGCGTCGCTCAGCCGCACGTTAGTCTGGGTGCTTTATGTTTGATCTTCAAGTGCGTAGTCTTCGAGTGGCACTCCTTAGAGTTTGCCTTGCGCAGTTAGATTGGAGTTTATTTTGTCTTGTGGTGCTTCCGCTTTCCGTTAACGAAGGTTAAGCTTGATTCGGCACTCCGTACGACGCTTGGCACCCCAGCATGCGGGTCGGAACCACCTTCGCGACTAAACGGAAGCCTTTGGACTGGGAGGTCTTGTGTTTTGCATATTGTTCATAAATTGTTGGTTTGGTATTAAGTTGGCTGAGATTTCTTATGGATTTCCCGGCATTTGGTCTGTTGTCCGGCCCGGGCTAGGTCTCGTTATTTTAAAAGTCGGTCCTTGTTTTGCCTTAGTACGATTTTGGTTTACTAAATGGCTCTGAGCACTATGGGACTCAACATCTGTGGTCATAAGTCCCCTACAACTTAGAACTACTTAAACCTAACTAACCTAAAGACATCACATACATCCATGCCCGAGGCAGGATTCGAACCTGCGACCGTAGCAGTCGCGCTGTTCCTGACTGAGCGCCTAGAACCGCTAGACCACCGCGGCCGGCTTTTGGTTTACTGCCTGGTGGTTCTGGTAGCACCTGGGTCGCTGTGGTTGTGTTGCATTTTGTATGAGGCTGTGTGCTCGGAGCCGTGGAGTACTATTTGTGTGAACTGCTTCACTGGGGAATACTGATCGGGCCATTCTTGGTCCACTTTTGGAAAGTAACATTATCACTTAAATGATGTGGTGCACCACAGTTGCCCTGGCATCAGTTCTGGATAACGCCATTTTGCCATGCACGGTATACTGTAACCACAACGAAACGCAAACAGAATACAAACATAGCTGTTTCGGAAAAGCTTCCACCCTTGTTCCAAAAGTCAATGATCATGGTCTTTTTGAAGTCAGATAAATCGCTCCTTTTGCGCATTACATCGGCTGCACTGTTTTCCACGTCCTCCCGATACACGCTTTATATACAGGGTGTTACAAAACGGTACGGCCAAACTTTCAGGAAACATTCCTCACACACAAATAAAGAAAAGATGTTATGTGGACATGTGTCCAGAAACGCTTAATTTCCATGTTAGAGGCCATTTTAGTTTCGTCAGTATGTACTGTACCTCCTCGATTCACCGCCAGTTGGCCCAATTGAAGGAAGGTAATGTTGACTTCGGTGCTTGTGTTGACATGCGACTCGTTGCTCTACAGTACTAGCATCAAGCACATCAGTACGTAGCATCAACAGGTTAGTGTTCATCACGAACGTGATTTTGCAGTCAGTGCAATGTTTACAAATGCGGAGTTGGCAGATGCCCATTTGATGTATGGATTAGCACAGGGCAATAGCCGTGGCGCGGTACGTTTGTATCGAGACAGATTTCCAGAAGGAAGGTGCCCCGACAGGAAGACGTTCGAAGCAATTGATCGGCGTCTAAGGGAGCACGGAACCTTCCAGCCTATGACTCGCGACTGGGGAAGACCTAGAACGACGAGGACACCTGCAATGGACGAGGCAATTCTTCGTGCAGTTGACGATAACCCTAATTTCAGCGTCAGAGAAGTTGCTGCTGTACAAGGTAACGTTGACCACGTCACTGTATGGAGAGTGCTACGAGAGAACCAGTTGTTTCCGTACCATGTACAGCGTGTGCAGGCACTATAAACACTTCTGTGAATGGTTCATCCAACAATGTATCAATCCTCATTTCAGTGCAAATGTTCTCTTTACGGATGAGGCTTCATTCCAACGTGATCAAATTGTAAATTTTCACAATCAACATGTGTGGGCTGACGAGATTCCGCACGCAGTTGTGCAACCACGTCATTAACACAGATTTTCTGTGAACGTTTGGGCAGGCATTGTTGGCGATGTCTTGATTGGGCCCCATGTTCTTCCACCTACGCTCAATGGAGCACGTTATCATGGTTTCATACGGGATACTCCACCTGTGCTGCTAGAACTTGTGCCTTTACATGTACGACACAACATGTGGTTCACGCACGATGGAGCTCCTGCACATTTCCGTCGAAGTGTTAGTACGCTTCTCAACAACAGAGGCGGACCAATTCCATGGCCTCCACGCTCTCCTGACCTCAACCCTCTTGACTTTCATTTATGGGGGCATTTGAAAGCTCTTGTCTACGCAACCCAGGTACCAAATGTAGAGACTCTTCGTGCTCGTATTGTGGACGGCTGTGATACAATACGCCATTCTCCAGGGCTTCATCAGGGATTCCCTACGACGGACGGTGGATGCGTGTATCCTCGCTAACGGAGGACATTTTGAACTTTTCCTGTAACAAAGTGTTTGAAGTCACGCTGGTACGTTCTGTTGCTGTGTGTTTCCATTCCGTGATTAATGTGATTTGAAGAGAAGTAATAAAATGAGCTCTAACATGGAAAGTAAGCGTTTCCGGTCACATGTCCACATAACATATTTTCTTTCTTTTCTTTCTTTGAGTGTGAGGAATGCTTCCTGAAAGTTTGGTCGTACCTTTTTGTAACACCGTGCATAACCCCCCCGCCCCACTGCTAGTGCTGCCACCTGCCGGCTGGTTATTGCACGTCGACGTAGAACACAGGCGGTGGTCACATTAATGTGACTGTACCGCGCGTATTGCCATACGATGGCATCACGTACCGTACAGATAATCTGTATGCCACCGACAGAGGCACACTGCACATGGTCAGTGGCAGAACATAGTTGGTATTCCAGCACACTCCGTACTTGAATCACTGTTTCACGTGCCACAGTGCTGCCAAGGCACACAGTCTCCGTGTCTCACGCTATTTCGTGGATGTCGAGGAACCTCTAACATGTAGACATGAGTGTGCTTGCCCATCTTTGGAGAATTTCACCTACACGTCTTATGTTAATAGAAATCTTAATTCATCGTGCCCTGAAGAGTGTCATAAGTGTTGATGATTGTAAACAAAACTGCTATCATTTCAGTCCTCCGAAGACGAAAGTAGCGAAAAATTCTTCTAAAAATGAAAAAAATACACATTATAAAAGGCACATGAAATCTTATTATCGACTTTGAGGCTATATAAAAAGAGAAGAAACATTACTGTACAGTGCCCAGTAGAAGACGAGATCGTGAGATGAAGAGTAAGTTCGAAGTGGACAACGGTGGGTAAGGGAATCAAAGGTGTCCACAAAGAAACCACACTGATTTTTCTCGTAACTGATTTTGGAAATCCACTGATAACAAAAATCTGGATGGTGAACAGTGCTCTCAGTCCAGATCCTCTCGAAGACGCGTCCAGTGTCTTAACCCTGCGTTGCTTCTGTATTTGTTTGTACCACCGTTGCTACGAGGGGTCTCACAGACCAGACCTGCGCATAAGTCTGATTTGTTAAGGATAGGGAGAACAAAAGGGCTTCACATTCCCTACGTTGTCTAGATGAAGTAAACAGACACGTTTTGCATTGGGTTTGAGTAAATTGTTGTCCTTTATTACTACGTAAGCAAATTAGACAGTGATTCTAACATTTACATACAGTACAGGACAAAAATGGTTACACAATGTGACTGTCGTGTGTCATAGCACACTAAGTAGAACAATGAAAGCTACGAAAACCAAACTCAGGTATGAACAGATGAGTAGTGTTACCACACCAGGCCACTACATGCAGTCTTTACAAATTAAACTTGAGTTTTTGAGACACACAAACTTAGAGCATTTGTAAGAAATATATTGCGTTTTGCTATCTTCACACCCGTAGCACCGTCCTCTCTTAGGCACCGTAGTCTGTTTCACAGTCCCATCGTCTTGCTGTTCGCCCCCCGCCAGTCTGTTGACAGATCTTTTGAGAGTTCGGTTGATATGCCTACTGCCAGTCCTGTGTAGTAATTGGCCTCTGACAAGAGCCTTCGCAAGTGATTTCAGAAAGTCTCTCCTCGTAGTCTCCACCTGGTTGTTAGCTCTGAAAATGACGAGACTATTTATGCCTGCTACATTCAGTAAGTAAAAGAATAAGGCCAACGGTCACCTTCTAGTTGTTCTTGCTACATCACAGGTGGAACACATCTGATCTACTAAATCTACCCCACCCTTAGTAGCATTATACAGAGTTATCATCCCCGGCTTCATTTCTTCTCCAGTTGTTGCATCTATTTTGTTGTCATGGTGCATAGTACTCATTAGAAGTAGGCACCTTTTTTTCTTTGGTGCATAACTCAGTAATGCGCACGTCTTCTGAAAGCCAAAGATAACATGTATACCTCTTGTGATCACGAATTCTGGGAGAGTTTCCGTCTTGTTCGTCCTTACTGTTTCGAAAAGTGTTAATTTATGGTCTTTCAGAAGTGGCAGGGCCAGTTCATAGCTCGTAAATCAGTTATCCATTATTATGTTCCTTGATATTTTGGAAATATGATTACACAACCTTTTGACATCAGTTGCACGAGTACTCAACTTATACGGTCCATTTGGCTGCTCACCTAAATAAACTTCCAAATTTGACGTGTAAGCAGCTTATTTATCGTCATATTTGTGTTTGTTGCATTAAAACCAACAATTTACCTCATATATCAACAGAGAAGCATAGGATTTTAAGAAGGAAGACTAAGGAACGCTCGTCTTGGGTAGAACCAGCGTGGATCTGATATGACTAAAATTTGGTGGAATTCCTTAAGTGAAAATGTAGGGGATCAGTGTTAACATGATTTACGAGGACAATTATCATTGACACCATACATTTATCTTGCAAGTCACTAATAACCAGTTATTTGTACCTTGTATTGCCACATTTGTAGGCCCAGTAACACGTAAAATGGAAATAGGTATACGTTGTACAAGTTTGCAGTTGTATGTATCTTTTTTATATTTTGACATCCCTTAAGCGAACTGTCGAAACTGACTGCACCAAATGAAAAAAACTGTTGCTTTCCATGAATCAGGATTTAGCGGAAAATCACCTCGTAAGATTAAATCCGCTTCCGTTGCCTAAATCGCCAAAAGACGCCTGTGAGATGGTTGACTCGGAGATAGCCAGTTCGAATTCCGATGGCGCGAGAAATTTCCGCCTGTAGTATTTGGCCGGCAAAGAAAGGAGTGGTGGAGGTCTAATGTTTCTCATCAACAGACTTTGCACCAATGTTCTGGATTAAGTTCCAAATCTCGCCTATGTCCCAGGAAGTGAGGGCATGTGACATTGTTATTGGTGATCGCACATCGGAGGAGTACGTTAAGTCCGACCGCCCTCTTCGAGAGAAGTAGGCAATGTTCGGACACCAGGTTTCACCCTTTGCCTTCCCTCATAGTCATACAACACAAACATGACCTCACGCTACGGAAACACTTGCTGTAGGTACCTACATCGAATAGATACACTTAACACAAAATTCTTATACATAAGCCATTGTGCGCCGAGGATGAAATCCCATCCGATTAACTTGCTGAACAAATCTGTTGGGTCTCCCAGCCAACAATGCCATGTGCTTCTTTTTTATTTTAGGAACTTAAGCAATTATATTTCAGCGATGGTTAATGTGGTGCGGTTGAGAGTCTGACTAGATCGTTTGCAAGTGTCAACAGTACAAAAATAGACTATCTGATCAAAAGTATCCGATCAACCCTTAATTGACATTAATAAGAGTTGTGTCCACCCTTCGCTTTTATGGTGGCTTGAACTCTGCTGGTGACACTTTCAATGACATGCCCGAATTGCTGTGGAGGAATTCTTCATTAAGACCGAAACCAGCGAATGGACAGCGATGGGATACCAACCTGACTGTCGCCCGCCATGCGGCACGACAACTAGGAGTGATGGGTTGGGTTGCCATTTCCTTTCATAGCAGGACCCCTTTGTTTATTATTCGCCGCAGCCCTAACAGCACAGCGGCATGTCGACGATATTCGACGTCCCGTTTTGTTGTCCTTCATGGCCAGCCATCCTGGGCTTACATTTCAGCAGGATAACGCCCGCCCGCGCACGGTAAGGGATTCTACTGCTTGTCCTCATGCTTTTTGCCAAACCGTTTCTTGGTCAACAAGGTCGCCGGGCATCTATCCTGCTGAGAACGTTTGGAGCATTATGGACTGGGCCACCCAATCAGCTCGGAATTCTGGCGATCTAACTCGCCTGTTAGTATTTGGCACGATATCTCACAGGAGGACATCCAACATGTGGTGTCACCGCCACACACCACACTTGCTAGGTGGTAGCCTTTAAATCGGCCGCGGTCCGTTAGTATACGTCGGACCCGCGTGTCGCCACTATCAGTGATTGCAGACCGGGCGCCGCCATACGGCAGGTCTAGTCTAGAGAGACTCCCTAGCACTCGCCCCAGTTGTACAGCCGACTTTGCTAGCGATGGTTCACTGTCTACATACGCTCTCATTTGCAGAGACGACAGTAGCCTTCAGCTACGTCATTTGCTACGACCTAGCAAGACGCCATATTCAGTTGCTATAATTCATATCTTCAAGAATGTATTCTGAACAGATAATATTGTGAATCATGTACCGTCAAGAGCGACGTTCATCATTAATGGATTAAAGTTAAGTATCAAACTAATTACGTCCGCTTTCTGAATTCTCATTCCTTGTCATGTTCCAGATCTCACGTCAGTATAGTTCTTCCCTCCTCACGCCAGCCTGCGTGAACTAAAACGCGTGCATTTCGGCCTCCACTAGTAACACGGTGTTGGCTCTTCTGCTAACACAAAACAACAACTCTATAAATCAATGTCAAGTCGAGTAACTGCTTGCAGAGGGGCCAGAGGTGGACCAACGCTTCACTGACTTGCTCAGTTTGGGAAGGTCTTTCTGTGAATTAATCATCCAATTTTTCTGAAACTGCAATCATTTCGTTGTCTGTACATGTATCAGAGTTTTTGCGGACCCATGTTCACTGTGGAACGTCATTACTTCTGTTGTCGTATACTTCGGACCGTGTCAGTTTTCGCTGTTAATAATGTCACACCCTGTACGTCACGTGTTACCGTGTCGACCTTCCGCAGTCGATTCTGCATACTGTTGTCATTAGGCAACTCCTTTCTGCCGCGGTTCTCGAAGATCGACGAAGTTGCGGACGTGCGAGCAGATTCATCGAGAGCGCGAATGGGGAGGACAATGAAGCGAGTTTGGAAGCATTCCGCGAGCAGGGCGCTTTTTCCTACGAAACGTGGTGTGCGCGGCACGGCGGAGCAGCGGGACGTGCTGAGGCCGCGTTCCCACGCGGGCGAGCATCCGTCGTGTCCCCATTGTCCGGCGGCGAATACATTACACACGCGCGCTGGCCGTTGGGAGGCGCGGCGCGTCGCGTCGCAGCCCGCCGCCTGGCGCGCATCGCAAGCGCCTTCCTGGACGCCCGGCCGCCGCCGCCGCCGTCGCCGCCGCCCACCGCTTATCTGCATACGCGGACAGCCCGACTCTTTCGCGACGCGGAAGTCCGAGCGCCTCACACCAACGAGCACGCGCCGACAGTGACTTACGGGTCAGCGACGAGACAGCTCGCACAAGGACGCTCCAGGATTCCCACGATTCTGCGAAACCGAACTTCGGGAGGTATTTATCACTAACGTCTCATTCTTCTATAGGGAAACTGTACTCGAAGTCACCAGTCGCGTTTGCAAAAGCGGACATTAGCTACATCTAGCTGGTCTAGCACCGAGACAGCATTTTCTGGTTGGGGAATAAACACTATAGGTATAGCGCATGGATTGATATTGAATCCGTTCTTTTTCTTCTTATATACAGGGTGTAACAAAAAGGAACGGCCAAACTTTCAGGAAACATTCCTCACACACAAATAAAGAAAAGATGTTATGTGGACATGTGTCTGAAAACGCTTAATTTCCATGTTAGAGGCCATTTTAGTTTCGTCAGTATGTACTGTACATCCCCGATTCACCGCCAGTTGGCCCAATTGAAGGAAGGTAATGTTGACTTCGGTGCTTGTGTTGACATCCGACTCATTGCTCTACAGTACTAGCATCAAGCACATCAGTACGTAGCGTCAACAGTTTAGTGTTCATCACGAACGCGGTTTTGCAGTCAGTGCAATGTTTACAAATGCGGAGTTGGCAGATGCCCATTTGATGTATGGATTAACACGGGGCAATAGCCGTGGCGCGGTACGTTTGTATCGAGACAGATTTCCAGAACGAAGGTGTCCCGACAAGAAGACGTTCGAAGCAATTGATCGGCGTCTTAGGGAGCACGGAACATTCCAGCCTATGACTCGCGTCTGGGGAAGACCTAGAACGACGAGGACACCTGCAATGGACGAGGCAATTCTTCGTGCAGTTTACGATAACTCTAATGTCAGCGTCAGAGAAGTTGCTGCTGTACAAGGTAACGTTGACCACATCACTGTATGGAGAGTGCTACGGGAGAACCAGTTGTTTCCGTACCATGTACAGCGTGTGCAGGCACTATCAGCAGCTGATTGGGCTCCACGGGTACACTTCTGCGAATGGTTCATCCAACAATGTGTCAATCCTCATTTCAGTGCGAATGTTCTCTTTACGGATGAGGCTTCATTCCAACGTGATCAAATTGTAAATTTTCACAATCAACATGTGTGGGCTGACAAGAATCCGCACGCAATTGTGCAATCACGTCATCAACACTGATTTTCTGTGAACGTTTGGGCAGGCATTGTTGGTGATGTCTTGATTGCGCCCCGTGTTCTTCCACCTACGCTCAATGGAGCACGTTATCGTGATTTCATACGGGATACTCTACCTGTACCGCTAGAACATGTGCCTTTACAAGTACGACACAACATGTGGTTCATCCACGATGGAGCTCCTGCACATTTTCGTCGAAGTATTTGTACGCTTCTCAAGAACAGATTCGGTTACCGATGGATTGGTAGAGGCGGACCAATTCCATGGCCTCCACGCTCTCCTGACCTCAACCCTCTTGACTTTCATTTATGGGGGCATTTGAAAGCTCTTGTCTACGCAACCCAGGTACCAAATGTAGAGACTCTTCGTGCTCGTATTGTGGACGGCTGTGATACAATACGCCATTCTCCAGGGCTGCATCAGGGATTCCCTACGACGGACGGTGGATGCGTGTATCCTCGCTAACGGAGGACATTTTGAACATTTCCTGTAACAAAGTGTTCGAAGTCACGCTGGTACGTTCTGTTGCTGTGTGTTTCCATTCCATGATTAATGTGATTTGAAGAGAAGTAATAAAATGAGCTCTAACATGGGAAGTAAGCGTTTCCGGACACATGTCCACGTAACATATTTTCTTTCTTTGTGTGTGAGTAATGTTTCCTGAAAGTTTCGCCGTACCTTTTTGTGTAAATGATCTTCCATCAAACATAGACGAAGTAGGACTACAGGATGACCCAAGAGTCCATTTTTTGTGTTAGCAGAAGAGCCAACACCGTGTTACGAGTGGAGGCCGAAATGCACGCGTTTCAGCTCACGCAGGCTGGCGTGAGGAGGGAAGAACTGTACTGACGTGAGGTCTGGAACATGACAAGGAATGAGAATTCAGAAAGCGGACGTAATTAGTTTGATACTTAACTTTAATCCATTAATGATGAACGTCGCTCTTGACGGTACATGATTCACAATATTATCTGTCCAGAATACATTCTTGAAGATATGAATTATAGTAACTGAATATGGCGTCTTGCTAGGTCGTAGCAAATGACGTAGCTGAAGGCTATGCTAAACTGTCGTCTCTGCAAATGAGAGCGTATGTAGACAGTGAACCATCGCTAACAAAGTCGGCTGTACGACTGGGGCGAGTGCTAGGGAGTCTCTCTAGACTAGACCTGCCGTATGGCGGCGCTCAGTCTGCAATCACTGATAGTGGCGACACGCGGGTCCGACGTATACTAAAGGACCACGGCTTATTTAAAGGCTACCACCTAGCAAGTGTGGTGTCTGGCGGTGACAGCACACCATTAACATTTGAAAATGCACTAATTCACTGAATAAAGTAGCTACAGGGTAAAAGTTGACACACATGCCTGAAATAACACGGTGTTCTATTTAAACCAAAAATTAATGCAAAACTGGTCAATAGCTAGCGCTGGACAGCAACATGTCAGTGACGCTGCATGAGAATCGTGTATAAATGAGCTGTAGTGAGAGATGAAGTCTACTCACCTACACAGAACACATCCACATCTCCTGTACTATCCGAAAACTAGATTCCAGTAACTCCATTGTCTCCCCTCTGATCACCAACGCTCTTCTTCACAAGCACATCCTTCCATCCCTACACCTATACGCACTCCATATGCTATCTCAATGCAACTTCAACTCTCTCCCCAGACAATGAGATCCGCCCCAATATTTATCCCTCCTTCGAACTTTTACTCTTCCCTACCTATTCCACTCCACATCAGGGCCCCTCTCTCCTTGTCCCTCTGCACCCAACCCTATCTCTTTTCTCTTGTAAGCACTACCACATCCACACACCACACTACACCTCACACACTGTCTTTCCCACTGTATTTCCACTATCCGCCTCACCTCCTACCTACCATCTCCATAGTTTCCCTAACTAGCAGCTCTTAACCCTACTGAACATATTCTCTCCTCCGACAATAGTTCCAACTTAGTGCGCGTCCTACAAGCTAAGTGAAAGTGCGTTGCTTCAGTGCTTTTTATCAGAAGAATTTCACCTTTCTGTGATGTGTTTTTAGAATGTAAATATTTTCGTTTCTTTAGCTGTCTTTGATTTTTAATTTGAAATAGAAAACAGCACCAAATTTTGTTTCTCGTTTTATATTTTTTCGATTCGCTTGGCTGAAAGGCAGAATATTGTACTGCTAGCTGCCCATCCCCTCCCATATGGGGAAAATGGGGTGAAATAACAATAAATTAAAGAAAAGAGGGAGTCGAACCACCCCTAGCGTGGCTGATAAACACATGCAGTGAGGTACGACTTACACAGAATGCCTCTCCACTCCATATTGCTACACATGTGAAGGATCGCGTGCTGAGCCGTCACGTCCGTCCTACTTGGCCTTCCAGGTCCTTAGACCTCAATCCGTCTGATTACTGGTTATGGGGTTAACTGAAGTCGCAAGTCTACTGCGGTCGTCCGATCTTATTAGGGATGCGAAAAGACGACATTCGATGGCATTTTCCCACCATATCTACTGATACCCTGTACAGAACTGTTCACAACATTAGAGGTTAGTTAAGTATGTTAAATTTCTCTCTCCTTCTCTTAAAAATGCACACACACACACACCATAGTACTACAAATTCAGAAATTATTCTATGGGACAGAAGGAGTCGTCAAGCAGATTTGATTTCAATTTTATTTGAAGCTAACTTCGTTATAAATTAAATTTTTTACATCACTAGGTAGGTGGTCAAATACCTCACCACTTTCTATGCCAGACTATGGCTGAGTGATGGGCAACCCCCACTTAAGGGGGTTCCAAGGGGTTGCCTGTCCTCAGACGCTAAAGAAGCCACGAGGCACCACTTAGTTGAATGGGAGTCGAACTCTCTCGTAGGTAAATTTTTAACGTGCTCGTCAAAGGAATGTGTGGCATCGAGGATGTTACCGAACTGGAGGGTCTTAGAGTGACCCTTTGACGTATCATTCACACCTATGTCAGCGTTGCACCCCTTACGATTACGTCACAGAAGGGCGCGAAACAGGAGGGCTGAAGGAGTATGAACACCATCTGCTGCTTAAGAACATGTTTAATTTTTATGGAATGATTTTGAAGAGTCCCAAGTTGATCACCTTGTATACCGGAGCAAAAACTGGGGTCGTACTAAAAACACTTCAAAGGGGTCAGATCACGTACAGTGGGGTTACAGCCCCACGATGTCTTTAAAGTAGGGTTGAATCGTCCGGGGGGTGTCAGCAGTGTCCGACATTTTCCTGTTGTTCATCGCAGTGCAAACTGTCGTTCTCGTCCTCGAGATGTGTGGGAATCAGCGCTCCGACGGAAGAAATGGTTCCATTGACCCCCTTTATGCCACATCCGGAGGGCTTTTCGTGTCTGTTCGGAGCGGCGGTGTGGCTGAGAAATACTTTCCTCGACCACCCACTAGATAACCGCGTGACTTCGACGTTGGGTGCGGCGGTTCTGGCCTGCATCCCAGAAGCGTAAAAAGAAGCGGTACATACTCTCTCTTACCAAGAGAGAGTATCTACATCTACATGGATACTCTGCAAATCACATTTAAGTGCCTGGCAGAGGGTTCATCGAACCACCTTCACAATAGCTCTCTATTATTCCTCTCTCGAAAAGCGCGCAGAACACCTATATCTTTCCGTACAAACTCTGATCTTCCTTATTTTATTATGATGATCGTTTCTTTCTATGTAAGTCGGCGTCAATAAAATACTTTCGCATTCGGAGGAGAAACTTGGTGTTGAAATTTCGTGAGAAGATTGCGCCGCAACGAAAAACGGCTTTGTTTTATTGGTGTCCATCCCAAATCCTGTGTCATGTCAATGACACTCGCTCCCCTATTTCGCGATAGTAAAAAAATGTGCTGCTCTTCTTTGAAGTTTATCGATGTACCCCGTTGAACCTATCTAGTAACGATCTCACACCGCGCAGCAGTATTCCAAAAGAGGACGGGCAAACGTAGTGTAGGCAGTCTCTTTAGTAGATCTGTCACATTTTCTAAGTGTTCTGTCAACAACACAGTCTTTGATTTGCCTTCCTCACGACATTTTCTATATGTTTTGTGCAATTTAAATTGTTCGTAATTGTAATTCCTAGTATGTATCTGAATTTACGGTCCTTATATTGGACTGATTTATCGTGTAACCGCAGTTTAACGCATTCCTTTGAGCACTCATGTGGATGACCTCACACTTTTCATTATTTAGCGTCAATTGCCAATCTTCGCACCATACAGATATCTTTTCTAAACCGTTTTGCAATTTTTTTATCTTCTGATACGTTTACTAGACGATAAACGACGGCATCATCTCCAAACAACCCACGATGGCTGCTCAAATTGTCTCCTAAATCACTTGAATAGATAAGGAACAACAGAGGGCCTATAACATTACCTTGGGGACCGCCAGAAACCACTTCTGTTTCACTCGATGACTTTCCGTCAGTTACTACGAACTGTGACCTCTGATAGGAAATCATGAATCCAGTCACATAACTGAGACGACGTCACCACCGTTTGACAATACCGCCCTGGCGTTGGGCGGATTTGTGGTGAAATTTGGTGCCAATTTGACATAATTAACCCAAATTACATCTGACATGAACGTCTGACCTGCGGTCTATTTTTCGCTTGTGTCGACACCTCTCTGTTAGAAGCGTTGCCGAGCCGAGGATGCGTCACGGGGCGCCACCCTTTGCACTACTGCATAGGAAGGTTGTAGGCATCTTTAAAACAAATTTCAAAATTACGGGTGGCAGTGAGGGACTACAACGGGTGGGAGGAGAGAGAGAGAGAGAGAGAGAGAGAGAGAGAGAGAGAAATATGAGTGGTTGTTGTCAACAAACTTGATAAGGGAGCGTATGTACTGCGAGATTATTTATAGAGCAGTCTGCAAGAAGCGTTTGAGTGGACATCACATATTATCCTTATTACACGCTTCTTTGCAAAAACTTGTTACCCAAAAATTAGACACCATAAGACATTAGCTAATGAAAATAGGAAAATTAGGTCAACTTTTTGACATTTTGATCCCCAAAATTTATGTAACTTAAAAGTTGTAGAGCATAGATGTTTAAGAAGATCTGTAACATGTGACGTCTAACTCAGATTCTTATCAAAATGGAACCTCATAATTTTGAATATTCTGTCTCTTTTAATGGTCTGTCCTCACGCATTATTGCTAAAGGTGTGATCAGGCCTTGTGCAGTGTGCTATATACCATGTATTGAGTTTTACCTAAATAAGGTGACAGTTCGTTTGTGGAGGGCCAGTTATTAACTTTCAACAAAATAATATTTACATTTTCAAGAACCGAAGTTACTCCACTAAGCATAATTAAAATACATGCATCTGAATCAATGATAACTATGGTGTGACACGAAAGTCCGTTAACATTTGAAAACTCAATACGTCGATGAATAAAGTAGGCAGAAAGGTAAAAATTGAAACACAAGCTTGAAATGATACAGGGTTTTATTGAAACCAAAAAAGTACACAAAACAACCAACAGAAGGCGCTTCACATGATACAAAGCGATAATTAGCGTAACAACTGATTTTTAGGAAAGACGATGTTATTTATTACAAATGCTCAATATGTCTGCCGTCATTTATCAGCAATACCTGTAGTCGAGGGACAATGTTGTGAACAGTACTGTACAGGATATCTAATACAGGGAAAAAGAGATTTAACGTAGTTAGCTAAGTCACTGTACGCATGTGGGAAGGGGGTGAGCAGGGTGAAATACATTAAGAAATCATGTCAATGCTTAGTATGCTGCAATACTTTTCGCTGAGAAATCGTACTGTAATTGTAAAAGTAAATTCTTCCACCTCATAGCGAGTGGTCACAATTATAATCCACGTAACTTCCAAAAAACTAGGTAACTAATTTGTACAACTGAAGGATTAGCCATCGCAGACAAGATGCAGTCAATCCACTGTTGTGTCATCTTACACCAACGGCTTCTTTGGAAATCAGTACGGAAGAAGTATGTCCCCAGTTTTGCCTCGCAAACGTGAGCAGCTTGGAACGATCAGACCTGCTGAGCACCCAGTTACATAAGTGTACTCCAGCAGAACTAATATGTCCATATTTATTCCATATGTAGTGTCTGTACAATAAGCAGAACGGCACGGAATCAGCAATAGTGAGAAAAACTTTTTGGTAGGTTGAGGTTTTTAGCCGGACAGTGAAGTATGCTAGAATGGCTCTGTCTGTGAGAGCGTTTTCCACGAAGAGAAAAGGTTAGCGTTTTAGTCCCGTTCCCACGCACAGTTAAAATCTGTCTGGTTGTTCCACGGACTTTAATGTTTTTCTTATCATCCATCACCATTCACTTACGTTAGCGGAAAACACAGCAGCGGTACATCAGCTACATATAGCACAGTCAGTCAAAAGTGAAATCGGAGTTGGGCAGCCCAGCGACATAGAGATAGTGGTGAATGGGGCAATGGGTGCGTTGGAAAAGGAAGGGAGACGACCGCAGTGAATGAACTATCACATTATTCGCGTAAAGTGATTGAGGAGAACCGCGGAAAATCGTATTCGAGATAACCGGAGGGGGTGGTAGTATGAACTTTACCCTCCCACACAAAAGTTCATTCTCTTAAGCAGTCTCTTCATTTTTGACAAGTCACAGTCTAGTTGGTGGAATAGAAGGGTATTGTTCCACTGCTATGGTGTTTTAGTGTTGTCAAAGAATAGTAAGAGTTGAATACAGAATAATCTCGAGAACAGTTTTTCAGTTTCTAGTGTAGAAAGTGTATGTGAGAACTCGATCGTTAGGTAAATTATTACTAGGTACAGTTCTGATAATTAATTATGTATTTTTCCATATGAGTAACTTTCTGTCGAATTGTCTATAACATTCTCTTAATACAAGCAAAAAAAGTATAATATGCTTGGCCGGTTCTTTAAGGCTGCGTGACTGTTGAAAGATACCGTCGAAAGTTATCCGTAACATTTAACGTTATCTCCTCAGGCCAACAAATGAAGGACGTTGACGACAAATATTTGAAAACTTTGAGAAATGGAATAGATTTACTATTTCAGTTACTACTTTGTCCCGCCGACAGTAAAATTACTTTTCGCTTTTTAGCATCACACTGTCTTAGCTCGGTATCTGCTGTGAATCATATTCTGTTTTGAAGATCAGTCATTAAGTTCAAGTAGCTCGGTTTCTGATATCAGAGGAATCTGACTCGGAACAACATAATGAATGTGACATTGTATTCAGTGGAAGCACAAGATAAGAACATTCCCTCTGCCTCAGAACTCATGAAGGCATCCGTTAGGGTTACAAATTGTATTAAAGAGCTATAATTGACCTGAAGTTAAAATGAATGGAGTTAATAGTGTTCCAGTTTCTGTCTTTCCCGGCAAGTCTCTTTACTCGTTTTTTATTTAATCACGATAATGTACAAAAGAATAGGAGACCAGTTGATGAGAGAGATTTTACTTATAGGTTCATTTCATCACGCAAAAACATGTCATAAATCTCCGCCTCTTTAAGATAAATGGTACATTCTTATGTACTAAGAAGATCGCCGACGTTTCGAAATGAAAGCATTTCTGGTGCGTGTGTGTGTGTGTGTGTGTGTGTGTGTGTGTGTGTGTGTGTGTGTGTGTGTGTATGTGTGTGTGTGTGTGTGCGCGCGCGCGCGCGTTTTGACTTTACGGGCGCTCAACGGCGAGGTTATCAGCACCGAAAGCATTTCTATCAAGGAACTGTTCATGCTATTGCAGTACGCGATCAGACAGCGTGGATTTCTTTCAGTACAAACTCACATAGGCCAGTGAACTAGAGATAGGGTTCGTGTGAGTTTGCCCACATGAGAGCAGATCGTGAGTAGTCACATGCTGCAGGTGTTTAGAATGAGGACGCACGGGTGTCGTGGAAAGCTATTGGCAAAGGCGCACGACGCCGTCTTCACCTAGAATACTGAAAATGCTGTGCCATTAGCAACGTGTCTTTAGCGAATCTCTTACCTGATCGCCTATGGAAACTTGTCATAAAGACCTTGCCTGGTAAAACAAACGTATCCATAACAGTGCTCCGCGAATTTATCATGCCTTACATTCCTTTCAGTTAGGCTATCACTTAATATTTCTTTCAAGGTGATGATAATTAATCTCGCCATTTCTGTCGAGATGGTACGTAATATTTATTATTTTCCTAATAAATCCTTGGAGCAAGTTGGTTTCCGGAGAGAAAGAGAGAGAGAGAGAGAGAGAGGGAGAGAGAGAGAGAGAGAGAGAGAGAGAGAGAGAGGGAGAGAGGTGAGTGGAGGTTTCATTGTGCTCCATATCAGCGTCAAGTTTATCCTCTAACCGAAGTGAGAGACGCAGATGACTTAAGTGCGGGAATGCTTAGGCTGAGCTCAGGCGCGACCATGTCGGAAGTGTTTGCCGCAGCTCTATTTGCATTCTGCTCGTCCCCGGAACTCCGAATTGGGAGCGTACCACTGTCTGCCTAAGCGCGCGTTTGCATGTCGTAACCTTACTGCTACACGAGAGCTCAACCTTGGAGGGACCTCCTTCTACCAAGATGCTGACATTTATCAACATTTATCAACTGCTTGCCAAGAGGCTTCTTCGATACAGTGAGATTTAGACTTTTTAATTCTAAGAATATTATTTTTGCTTGAATTCGTGGCTCCCTGTGTGTGTCAGACTACAAATCCAGTTGTACAGAATTCGATTCACAGTTCATCTAGGGAATTTTCCTGACGATTAGTGTGACTTCGCCCATATTTATTCATACTCAAAGTGAGGAATTTAAAATTTTACAATATTTGGAATTCCATGTTAGACTATAAGTCCCCAGTAAACGGCTGAGTAAGCTCTAGGTTGTAAGAAGTCATGGCTACATCATTTCAAGTGCAGCCATGCCTAGTGTCTAAAACAGCTTTAGAGTTAATGAATGCGTCACATTAATTTACTACATTTTTAATGATTTATTATGCTTTCATGTAGCCAAATGTAGTCAGATAAATTACTTTGTTGAAATAATGTTCTATACACTCTGGAAAGCCAAAATCTTCTGACGCAAGGCCGGCCGCTGTGGTCGAGCGGTTCTAGGCGCTTCAGTCCGGAACCACGCAGCTGCTACTGTCGCAGGTTCGAATCCTGCCTCGGGCATGGATGTGTGTGCTGTCCTTAGGTTGGTTAGGTTTAACTAGTTCTAAGTCTAGGGACTGGTCACCTCAGCTGTTAAGTCCCATAGTGCTTAGAGCCATTTGAACCATTTTTCTGACAAAAGAAATATGCAGAATATACGAAATGGATGCGCAAATGTAGAAAATAATATTAGTGTGAAGAAAGAAAATGGCCAATACAACGGTAGATACCGCAGTGCGATGCATTCCAAAAAACAGTGGTTCAGATATCGAGCCGGTCATCATGTTCCAGGTTTTACGTGGTTTCCATAGTTTTCTCTTAGAGAATGCCGGGTTACTCTTCTTTTACCCGGGACCCGATTTCTTCTTTTTCTGCACAGTTCAACACAACTATTTTCAGCATGTTGCTAACGTACTTTGGGTGCCTTAGTGTCGGGCCGTGAAAGCCTGCATAGGATAGCGCGGGAGAAGAGAGAGTAGGCGAGTGTACCACTGTGTGATCACTGACACAGCGCGTAAACCAAACAAATGCTCGAAACCAGAGACCACAACTAATATCCATTCAAGTGTCGTGGCGGAAGTATCACTGTCTGCGGCTCAAAAATGACAGCCGCAAAAAAAAAACGAATAATTTATTTAGAGAGCAGTTTTTGAAATGATGAAGCTTGACGAAAATTCATAACTTACTTATAAGTATTGAGAAACGAGCAAAAGGCCAAACTGGATTAGCACGATTTTTTTAATATTTACTCTAAGTTAACGTCTAGATCATTAGGTATGAACGGATAATTCGTTTCGAAAAGGATTCGAAGGAAGAATCTCGTGTGATGACGATGCCGAGACTTCCGGGTAGTGAAAGATTTTTGTTTATGGGAGATGATTATATTTGTGAACAGAACACGTGGGATAGGAGCTGTCGATGAACAAAGCATTTATCGTAATGAGTGCGTTATTCTGCCTAATGTCCTATCCATAGATTGTCTGTTTAGTGTCTCCACCAAAGTAGGAGGATACATTGAACACTGGCTGTTTCAACTGCAGAATTCGATAGACATCAAAACCTTTCATAGAGCAGGCGAAGAAACTGTGACAAAAGGCAATCCTGTGGCACTCTATTGACATACTTGTCAACAGTGTGAGGGTTAAGACAACTTTCGCTCCCTACTGAAATCAGAATTCAGTAATGATTACCCAAACGGACAGAAATATCGAGGCACGCATCAGGTGTGGCTGGGAGTTGTCTTTTTTTTATATATATCGTACATCTGCATGGTGTCGTTCGCCGTTTTTCCGTAGCATCAAGTCAGAATTAATTGCGCGGTTAATTCCATGCCTCAAAATTACTATACGAGTACGATGGTCATGATCGTAAAGGTTACTGGCAAAACTAGCGCAACTGTAGAGCTAATAAACAACAAGGGGCTGCCCGGAAGATGATTTATGCGATGAATAATGTAGGAACGAGACTTATTCGCAATATTTCTCTAGCTTATCCTATAACAGTAATGCCACCAACATGCTAAACACTCTTAATCGGAGAATCTTGAAGCATACGATGAATGTTGTCTCTGAGACCAATGTTGGCAAAATTCCCACAACTGTGCTTCGTTGACATTGAGAAAACAAATCGCTGTCACACGTGGGAACTTCGTGGACGGCTCTTTATAGCAAGAGAAAATTGTAAGAATCGTGTACACATTATTCTTCTCTCGAATGAAAGCTCCTACTATCAACAAGAAGAAGGAAGGATTTGGGTTTAACGTCCCGTCGACATCGAGCTAATTAGAGACGGAGCACAAGTTCGGATTGTGTTAATGATGGGGAAGGAAATCGGCCGTGCCCTTTCAAAGGAACCATCTCGGCTTTCGCCTGGAACGATTTAGGGAAATCACTGATAACATAAATCCTAATATCCTAAAGCCGGTTTGAACCGTCATCCTCTCGAATGCGAGTTCTACTATCAGGGAAGTATTTAGTGTGTTGAGCAATCGTAACAAATGGCAGTTTTATGCCGGCCTGAATTTCGAGACAAGTCAATAGCTTTTCTTTGGTATTACTCGTAAAATACACTCCTGGAAATTGAAATAAGAACACCGTGAATTCATTGTCCCAGGAAGGGGAAACTTTATTGACACATTCCTGGGGTCAGATACATCACATGATCACACTGACAGAACCACAGGCACATAGACACAGGCAACAGAGCATGCACAATGTCGGCACTAGTACAGTGTATATCCACCTTTCGCAGCAATGCAGGCTGCTATTCTCCCATGGAGACGATCGTAGAGATGCTGGATGTAGTCCTGTGGAACGGCTTGCCATGCCATTTCCACCTGGCGCCTCAGTTGGACCAGCGTTCGTGCTGGACGTGCAGACCGCGTGAGACGACGCTTCATCCAGTCCCAAACATGCTCAATGGGGGACAGATCCGGAGATCTTGCTGGCCAGGGTAGTTGACTTACACCTTCTAGAGCACGTTGGGTGGCACGGGATACATGCGGACGTGCATTGTCCTGTTGGAACAGCAAGTTCCCTTGCCGGTCTAGGAATGGTAGAACGATGGGTTCGATGACGGTTTGGATGTACCGTGCACTATTCAGTGTCCCCTCGACGATCACCAGTGGTGTACGGCCAGTGTAGGAGATCGCTCCCCACACCATGATGCCGGGTGTTGGCCCTGTGTGCCTCGGTCGTATGCAGTCCTGATTGTGGCGCTCACCTGCACGGCGCCAAACACGCATACGACCATCATTGGCACCAAGGCAGAAGCGACTCTCATCGCTGAAGACGACACGTCTCCATTCGTCCCTCCATTCACGCCTGTCGCGACACCACTGGAGGCGGGCTGCACGATGTTGGGGCGTGAGCGGAAGACGGCCTAACGGTGTGCGGGACCGTAGCCCAGCTTCATGGAGACGGTTGCGAATGGTCCTCGCCGATACCCCAGGAGCAACAGTGTCCCTAATTTGCTGGGAAGTGGCGGTGCGGTCCCCTACGGCACTGCGTAGGATCCTACGGTCTTGGCGTGCATCCGTGCGTCGCTGCGGTCCGGTCCCAGGTCGACGGGCACGTGCACCTTCCGCCGACCACTGGCGACAACATCGATGTACTGTGGAGACCTCACGCCCCACGTGTTGAGCAATTCGGCGGTACGTCCACCCGGCCTCCCGCATGCCCACTATACGCCCTCGCTCAAAGTCCGTCAACTGCACATACGGTTCACGTCCACGCTGTCGCGGCATGCTACCAGTGTTAAAGACTGCGATGGAGCTCCGTATGCCACGGCAAACTGGCTGACACTGACGGCGGCGGTGCACAAATGCTGCGCAGCTAGCGCCATTCGACGGTCAACACCGCGGCAACTGTGCCGTGCGTGTGATCATTGCTTGTACAGCCCTCTCGCAGTGTCCGGAGCAAGTATGGTGGGTCTGACACACCGGTGTCAATGTGTTCTTTTTTCCATTTCCAGGAGTGTAGTTACGTGAGAACTTCTCGTTGACTCTTTAATAAGCTTCAGTTTGCCAATTCTTCTGACTTCCTTCAGCAGACCGAGGTAGGAGGTGGAGTGGTTAAGATATTGCTCTCGTAAAGGGGTGGAATGCAGCTAATTTTTCTGTCTGGCTGTCTGATTTAACTTTCCCCTAATTACAATGAAATGAACACCCTTAGCTGCTTACAGGCGTTGACATACGTCAACGGGGACAGATGAAAATTTGTGCCCCGACCGGGACTCGAACCCGGGATCTCCTGCTTACATGGCAGACGCTCTATCCATCTGAGCCACCGAGGACACAGAGGATAGCGCGACTGCAGGGATTTATCTCTAGCACGCCTCCCGCGAAACCCGCATTCTCAACGTATTGTCCCGCACTACATTCATAGTGCCTCCGCCCATTATATCCATTACTCGCGGCGCGTTGCCGATTCCCGTAAGAGTTCGGGCTCTGTTTGTGCATTCGCACAGAAGAAGAAGATGGTCAAGTGGCCTGTGAGCCTTAACTATACATATACTAAGATGGTATCTGTCCTTTCGGACATGTCCGAAAGAACACATATCATCGGTGACCATGCAGCTAGTTAGAATGAAATTACAATGAAATGAACACCCTTAGCTGCTTACAGGCGTTGACATAAGTCAATGGGGACAGACGAAAATGTGTGCCCCGACCGGGACTCGAACCCGGGATCTCCTGCTTACATTACCATATTAGTATATATATTTCCCCTAATTTACACGGTTTCCTTGCTTTTAAAGCAAATGGTTTACGAAACGAATGTGTTCAATCTGCTACCTCATCTTTGTCCTGTGCTAGCTTGTAGTCGTCTCTAATAATCTCGTCGTTCGGATGTTACACTGTCCCTTGTATCATCCTTCCCTCTCTCTTCCAAACTCCTCAGCGATTCTCCTCCTGATACTGAAGATTCAGCTCTCCTGCGACGCAAAGAAAAGTGGAGTGACTGACTTAAACAAAACACCGGAGTTTTTACAGGAAATAAATCTTTTATTGTCATAAGAATATCCGTTGCTCGAACAACCTACAACTCTCTCCGTCACTCGTCCGAAGGAAGGAGTGTCAGCAGAAGTTGGTTCAAATGGCTCTGAGCACTATGGGACTTAACTTCTCAGGTCATCAGTCCCCTAGAACTTAGAACTACTTAAACCTAACTAACTTAAGAACATCACACACATCCATGCCCGAGGCAGAATTCGAACCTGCGACCGTAGCGGTCGCGCAGTTCCAGACTGTAGCGCCTAGAACCGGTCGGCCAGCAGCAGAAGTGCTTAGTTGTACCGTTCCCTCCTAGAGTATGTAAGTCTACGTTCCGAAAACCACTGTGAAGTGTCTTACTCGGGATCATTGGTGTCTGTCTACATCAAGTGATGCCCGTCTTTGCATACGTGCAACATCCCCTGTTTGTCCTGTGTAGAATGGTTCCCACACACTTGAGAAATACCCGAGCAATATGCTTCAGTACACGTACGAACACGACTTGAAAGCCGGCAGGAGGATTCGAGAGATGGGAGTAGAAGCGGAGAGCGACGTTGGAGATAGTAGTAGCGCGACAAGCCACATACGGAAGCGTGGCGTATGAGGCGCGGCGCGGCGCATGGCCGCAGGTACCGTTGCGTCGGCCTTGCCAAATTCCTGGTCACGCGCTAGCGCTAGCACAGACGTTGACCTGCCCTCCGAGCTGCTCCCTGCCTCTTCGGGCAATCGCGCCGGCGCACTCGTCCAGTTTCGGACGACCGAGCGAAAAGAGCCGAGAGGAATGCGCTGTAGGATCCGTGTGCGACACGACTGGTATTCACAAGCAGGACCGTAGACGATATCGTTAGCCAGGCGGCGAGCTGTGCCTGCTGTCGAGGTGCTGCCTCAGGCGGACTACCAAGTAGTCGTCTTGTAGGGCACTGAACAGCTGAATCATCATCTCCAGATCATATTTGGAGAAAGCTGTAATGAGGTTTTGGACAAGAAGGAAAGCTATTGGAAGCGACCTCTGAGTGGAACGAGGAATAGACGGAAATAATGGGTTAGTTTCTCTCGTCGGCGTCAGTGTTGTTATGCAGGTAGCAGGTAGGGTTGAGACGTTACACTGTCACTTGTACACAACTGGCCATTACAATTGCTACACCACGAAGATGTGCTACAGACACGAAATTTAACCGACGCGAAGAAGCTGCTGTGATATGCAAATGATTAGCTTTTCAGAACTTTCACACAAGGCTGGCGCCGGTGGCGACACCTACCACTTGCTGACATGAGGAAAGTTTACAACCGACTTCTCATGCACAAACAGCAGTTGACCGGCGTTGCCTGGTGAAACGTTGTTGTGATGCCTCGTGTAAGGAGGGGAAATGCGTACCATCACGTTGACTTTGATAAAGGTCGGATTGTAGCCTATCGCGATTGCGGTTTATCGCATCGCGTCATTTCTGTTCGCGTTGGTCGAGATCCAATGACTGTTAGCAGAATATGGAATCGGTGGGTTCAGGAGGGTAATACGGAACGCCGTGTTGGTTCCCAACGGCCTCGTATCACTAGCAGTCGAGATGACAGGTATCTTAATCCGCATGGCTGTAACGGATCGTGCAGCCACGTCTCGATCCCTGAGTCAACAGATGGGGACGTTTGTAAGACAACAACCATCGGCACGAACAGTTCGACGACGTTTGCAGCAGCATTGACTGTCAGCTCAGATACCATGGCTGCGGTTACCCTTGACGCCGAATCACAGACAGGAGCGTCTGCGATGGTGTACTCAACGACGTAACTGGGTACACGAATGGCTAAACGTCATATTTTCGGATGAATCCAGGTTCTGTTTGCACCATCATGATGGTCACATCCGTGTTTGGCGACATCGCGGTGAACGCACATTGGAAGCGTGTATTCGTCATCGCCATACTGCCGTATCACCCGGCGTGACGGTATGGGGTACCATTGGTTACACGTCTCGGGCACTTCTTGTTCGCATTGACGGCACTTTGAACAGTGGACGTTACATTTCAGATGTGTTACGACCCGTGGCTCTACCCTTCATTCGATCCCTGCAAAACCCTACATTTCAGCAGGATAATGCACAATCGAATGTTGCAGGTCCTGTACGGGCCTTTCTGGATACAAAAAATGTTCGACTGCTGCCCTGGCCAGCACATTCTCTAGCTCTCTCACCAATTGAAAACGTCTGGTCAATGGTGGCTGAGCAACTGGCTCGTCACAATACGCCAGTCACTACTCTTGATGAACTGTGGTATCGTGTTGAAGCTGCATGGGCAGCTGTACCTGTACACGCAATCCAAGCTCTGTTTGACTCAATGCCCAGGCGTATCAAGGCCGTTATTACGGCCAGAGGTGGTTGTTCTGGGTACTGATTTCTCAGGATCTATGCACCCAAATTGGGTGAAAATGTAATCACATGTCAGTTCTAGTATAAAATATTTGTCCAATGAATACCCGTTTATCATTTGCATTTCTTCTTAGTGTAGCAATTTTAATGGCCATTAGTGTATTATTCTTCCTTTTCTCTTCCAAATTCCTCAGCAATTCTTCCTGATACTGAAGGTTCAGCTCTCCTGTGAGGCAGAGAAAAGTGGAGTGTCTCACTTAAACAAGACACCGGGGTTTATAGAGGAAATAAATCTTTTATTGTCATAAGAATGTACTGTTTAGCTTCAGCACACCTACAAACACGACCTGAAAGTCGGCAAGAGGATTCGAGAGATGGGAGTAGAAGCGGAGAGCGACGTTGGAGATGGTAGTCTCTCTCGCAGAAGCCAACACAGGAAATGTGGGGTAATGGTAGCGGTACCAGCGGTAACACTGGGTATGGCTGATAAGCTACGCACGTACTATGCCTTCGTGACTGTCGTCAGTTACAACATTCCAGTAAACACACTAAAGTGGCTAGAACACTGGACTCGCATTCGGGAGGACGACGGTTCAATCCCGCGTCCGGCCATCCTGATTTAGGTTTCCCGTGATTTCCCTAAATCGCTCCAGGCAAATGCCGGTATGGTTCCTTTGAAACGGCATGGCCGACTTCCTTTCGCGTACTTCCCTAATCCTTTGAGACCGATGACCTCGCTGTCTGGTCTCCTTCCCCAAACAACCAACCCAACCCAACCTAACCTAACACACTAATCATCGAAGTTTCGACTTCATAACTGGTACAATCATCAAGATAATGGCTATGCTCTAAATAGAGTTGAGTATACGTTCTACAGGGTTCGCAAAATAAAACTGACTCGGATAATACACTGACAGAAAAAAATCTAAACACCAAGAAGGGGTTGTGCGACATAAACGAAAGTTGGTAGGCGTATTTCTACATCTGAATGACGTCTAGTCAAATTTCGACCCTGTCCGCAGCTCGTGGCCGTGCGGTAGCGTTCTCGCTTCCCACGCCCGGGTTCCCGGGTTCGATTCCCGGCGGGGTCAGGGATTTTCTCTGCCTCGTGATGACTGGGTATTGTGTGCTGTCCTTAGGTTAGTTAGGTTTAAGTAGTTCTAAGTTCTAGGGGACTGATGACCACAGATGTTAAGTCCCATAGTGCTCAGAGCCATTAGCCAAATTTCGACCCATTCGCAGACGTGTGGCCCTACTAACGCTACTATGAGGATGCAAATCAGGTTTGCTTTAAATACACGCTGTAAACTGTGGTGTCACCGCCAGACACCACACTTGCTAGGTGGTAGCTTTTAAATCGGCTGCGGTCCGTTAGTATACGTCGGACCCGCGTGTCGCCACTATCAGTGATTGCAGACCGAGCGCCGACACACGGCAGGTCTAGTCTAGAGAGACCCCCTAGCACTCGCCCCAGTTGTACAGCCGACTTTGCTAGTGATGGTTCACTGTCTACATACGCTCTCATTTGCAGAGACGACAGTTGAGCATAGCCTTCAGCTACGCCATTTGCTACGACCTAGCAAGGCGCCATATTCAGATACTAGAAGTCATATCTTGAAGAATGTATTCTGAACAGATAATATTGTGAATCATGTACCGTCAAGAGCGACGTTCATCATTAATGGATTAAAGTTAAGTATCAAACTAATTACGTCCGCTTTCTGAATCCTCATTCCTTGTCATGTTCCAGACCTCACGTCAGTACAGTTCTTCCCTCCTCACGCCAGTCTGCGTGAGCTAAGATGCGTGCATTTCGGCCTCCTCTCGTAACACGGTGTTGGCTCTTCTGCCGACACAACATAAACGTCGTGAGCGTTATTTACCTTTAAGATTGGACGTGGTGAGTTGATGTTGCTCAAGAATACCTTTAAGGCTATAAAGACGCCACTATCACCATCTCACTGACTTTGAACGAGGGCGTTTAATAGAGATAAGAGAAGCTGGATGTTCCTTATGCGGGACTAAAGAAAGACATTGTAGGAATGTAACCGCTGTACATGACTGCTGGCAGCAGAGGCCACCAGAATGTACAGTCACAAGAAAACCAGGCTTCGGACGGCCACGTGGCACTACCGAGAGGGAAGACCACCGTGTCCGGCGTATGGTTCTGGCGTAACGTACAGCGTCTGCAGCCGCAACTTGAGCAGCAGTTGGCACCACAGTGATACAACGAACTGTTATAAATCGGTTACTTCAAGGACAGCTCCGAACCACACGCCCTGCAGCGTGCATTCTACCGACCCCGAACCACCACTGTTTGCAGCTTGAGTGGTGTCAAGCGGGAGCTTATTGGAGGGCAGGGTGGAGGTCTTTTGTGTTTTCTGGCGAAAGCTGGATCTGCCACTGTGTCAGTGATGGCCGTGTGTTGGTTGGGATGCCAGTTGAGGACCTGCAACCAGCTTGTCTCCTTGCTAGATACACTGGACCTACACCCGGAATTATAGCCTTTCGTATGGCAGCAGGACCACTCTTGTGACTATCCCACGCACCCTGACTACAAAACTGTACATCAATCTAGTGATTCGACCTGTTGTGTTGCCATTCGTGAAGAGTATTCCAGGGGGTATTTTCCAACAGGATTACTCTTGCCCACATGCCGGTGTTGTAGCCCAACGTGCTCTATCGAGTGTCAACATGTTGTCTTGGCCTGTTCGATCACCAGATCTGTCTCCAATCGAGTAGCTATGGGACATCATCGGACGACAACTTTAGCGTCATTCACAAACGGCATTAACCGTCCTTGTATTGACCGAGCAATGCAACATACATTGAACTCCAGCCCACAAGCTTAAACCCCGCACCTGTACAACACAATGGATGCACGTTTGTACCGGTTATTAATTTACCAGCATTTCACATTTGCAATGGATTATCTCATTTCACATTAACTTACGATCTTGCAATGTTAATAATTTAAATATGTTACCTAGACGAATGCCATCCCGAAATTTCATTACTCTACATTAACTATTAACTTTTAGTGTTGCGATTTGTTTTTTCGTCAGTGTATTTCACACACAATAAGATAGGCAACCCGACTTACATCTTCCATTCCCATGGCAGACGATGTAATTTGCGTTGCCTGTCTTAAAGTGAGTAAAATATTTTCTAGGTCAGTTTCATTTTTCCCACTACGTATACTAGCCGCAGGTTTTTGATTGATGCTAACATTATATTCGGTTCTATTTTAAAATTACAGGGTCGTTATAGGCTAATTAAACTTTCGCTGTTTGAGAGGGGTCCATGAATGACAGCAGGACAAGCAAACATTATGGAAACGTTTTTGTTAGGAGGTACGGAATAGAAATAACGATTAAACCATTTAAGTAAAACGAATTTTAATTTCCAGAGTAACATATGTTAATTGCGTACCTGGTTTGCGTTTCATGTTACGAACCTTGCCCATTGTGACGACCATCTGCATCCACGACAGCCTGGTACCGCACTAGAGATTGCTCTGCTGCTGTCCGAAACATCTCAAGTGGGAATGGGATGTTCAGCTGTCGTCACACAGCTCGTGCGCTGGTTGAAGATTGCACAGTGACTGCTGCATTCTCAGTAACTTCTTCCACAATTTGTGGTGCTCTCCCAGGAGCAATTTCCAAATCACCAGTTAATTCGAATTTCCGAATCATGTTCTTCAACCCCGCAGCGGAAAGAGGATCTTTCCATATTCCTTTAGTGCGTCGATACACACGAAGAACAGCAGCATCTTGTTTTGATAAAACAGCTTTACGAGTAAACTCCCGCTCACCTTGTACAGACCCATGTGGACTGTCTGCGACTGTAATGCACACTTATGCTCCTTCCAACGCTACGTCGACGTACCGGTACCGGAGGCTAATGGCGAGTCATGACAAGAACGAATAGTACTAACCACGCATATCGCGCAACGCACAGCCTAAACTTCATTCCTATTAAGCAGGGTACCGATACGGCAAATAGTTCTCCGTCGTCAATGGCTCAAGTAGCGGAAGATTAGTTATACCTAACCTGCACATGAGGAAAGACCAAATGTGACTGCTCATTAACAGGTTCATCTAATTCTAGTTACTCATCGTGAACAACGTACCAGAATTATCAGAAATTTAAACATTATCGACAGTAGTTTAGTAAGATTGGCGTGATCTGTTGGGTGGTTTATGGTGACGAAATACTGTTCAAATGTTCAAATGTGTGTGAAATCTTATGGGACTTAACTGCTAAGGTCATCAGTCCCTAAGCTTACACAATACTTAACCTAAGTTATCCTAAGGACAAACACACACACCCATGCCCGAGGGAGGACTCAAACCTCCGCCGGGACCAGCCGCACACTCCATGACTGCAGCGCCTTAGACCGCTCGGACGAAATACTATGCGAGGTTTTTAACAGTGAGAGTAGCCACTGGAGGCGATTACTGGGAGAACAGGGAACGAAAAGTTCTAATGAACGTACACTACTCAGCAAAACTGAAGGTCGAGGTAGACAAACTAACATAACATATTAACTACTCGGAGGAAATGAATGAAACTGCGGGAGCATGTCTCCATAGGTTTTCCAGTCGTGCACAGAAAGTTGAACGCCAAATGACGTGAGGTCAGCGTGACTGTACCGCCAAATGTGGTTGATGGTGCAACACGAGGCAGTTGAAGGAACGGGAAAAGGCAGTGTGTATCAATCAACGAGCAGGTACGGTACAGCGTGGTAGTGGCCTTTATTACAAGATGGCACTGAGACAACATCTTGATGATTCACACGGTGAATAATCACCAGGAAACTGGAAGAATTACGTAGTGTGACGAGTATAGCCCACGAGTTTGGTATTGCACGCAGCATTGTTTCACGTGATTGGGCAGCGTTCCCAACAACAGGCATTGCTGCCCGAAGGAGCAGTGTTCGATCACAGGCAACTACATCTGCAAATGACCGCTACACTATTCAACAAGCAGGAAGCGACCAACGTCAGACAGCAATTGTAGCCACACCAACAGGACTGCAAGGCACGCAATCACAAGCTCCACAGTGGCACGGCGACTGCGTGGGCGTGGTCACTTTGCCCGACGACCAACACGTTGTGTCCCATTGACGTCGGTGGCAATCGTTTGCAACGGTGCCAAGAGTATAGGTCTTGTGCTAAAGAGAACTGGAATCGTGTTCACTTCTTAGATGAGAGCATATTCAGTCTGAGTGGTGATTCTGGACGGATCCTCATATGGCGAGAGATGAGAAAGCACCCAGGAGTATTATTGAACATGAATATTTTGGTGTTTCGCTTGTAACAGTGTGGGGGTGGTTGATGTGCGTCTTTTCGGGAGTGCATTCGGCCCTGACTTCATTTTTATGGACGACAATGCGTGACCTCATCGAGCAGCGCAGGTGGAGGAAGTGTTGGAACGAGTGGGTATTCCGTGCATGGATTGGCCTGTCTGTCCCTCGACTTAAATTCCATCTGCGCGTGTGGGATGCGTTGGGGAGACGTATTACAGAACGTCCACACGCATCATCGACCATCCAACGTGGCTGGTCGGTTCTATGCGCTTCAGTCAAGAGCCGCGCTGCTGCTATGGTCGCAGATTCGAATCCTGCCTCGGGCATGGATGTGTGTGATGTCCTTAGGTTAGTTAGGTTTACGTAGTTCTAAGTCTAGGGGACTGATGACCTCAGATGTTATGTCCCATAGTGCTTAGAGCCATTTAAATCATTTTTTGACTATCCAACAGTTGTCAACAGCGCTCGTTGTGGTATGGACCGCCCTACCGCAAAAATTCATTACCAACTTTGTGGCTAGCATGCACTTTACGGAGCATGCACTGGTGTCCGTGATGGTGATACACTGCATGTAGAACCATGTCCTGTCTTTTTTAATGTCCAGGAGAGCATCATAAATCGTGGTGACTTCGGTGTAATTACTATCTTTGAATTAAAGTGTAATTTCTGTTCGTCTCATTGCGTATTTCTTTCAGGTATCTTCTCTACTATACTGTGACAGTTCTATCTATGTATGATCGAAGCTTCAGCGAGCTATGTTACTTGGAAGTGGCATATCTTGCGAAAGTTACTTTCATCCTTAAGTATGTCAGGAAATGCGTATCTACGAAAGATTTTTTTGAAGCCATAATGCACATGTTCAGTACGTTCCCCGGCAGACGTGGATGCTGTTCCCTATGACGCAAGCCGTACTGCTGTTTGGACTTACGGATCGTGGTCCTACCTCGACACGTCATAGGTTGGGCGTATCTGTGATTCCTACGGGACGCGCTACCTCCAGTGTTGGAAGAAGTGCGATACGCTGGGTCATATGACTGGTACATGCTCGCACTCGAACACACTTCACCTTTTGGTGGGGAACGGCAGCGTGTCATCTAGAAGAATTTTCTCGTTTTTACCTCCAATAAAATCGCCTCTAGCACCGAAACTATATATTTCGGGATAAATGTCAATTACACGTGGTTCTTTACCCTTACAGCAATCGACTCCCGCAGTTTGTCCTCGTTGTACAAAATATGTCAGTTCAGAGACTGGTGCGAGGAATTTGTTTTTGTTCACTGCTTTTGAACTCTTCTGTCCTCAGTGGTGTATGGGTCTATCTGAATGTGGACTGAAGGGGACGACCTAAAGGCAGAAATCACGGGTTAGAGTTTCCTGCCGTTGGCGTCGATGTTATTACTGGTGGAACAACAACTAAGTTGGACTACAGGGTGATAAGGAGTCGTCTTTGGAAAACGACATATTTTCAGTGGAGACGTGTGATTAATTGAGTATCGTCTTCTGTTTCCTTACTACAGAGTCGCAATGCGTAATCTGTTCTGACCAGCCAGTGGTCAGTATAAAACTAAAAGAACGTGCTGGAAACGGCAACGTTGCTTTGCTAATATAAGTATTAACTGGACCAAAGTCGACAAAGAAGCGAGACGTCACATCCTCAGCTACTAGCAGGTTGTTTTAGTCTGATACTAATCACTGGCTGGTCACGCGCTGTGAAATGCTTTTGTTATTTTGTCGCAAGGACATCATAGAAGAGCCGGACGGAGTGGCCGTGCGTTTCTAGGCGCTACAGTCTGGAACCGCGTGACCGCTACGGTCGCAGGTTCGAATCCTGCCTCGGGCATGGATGTGTGTGATGTCCTTAGGATAGTTAAGTTTAAGTAGTTCTAAGTTCTAGGGGACTGATAACCACAGCAGTTAAGTCCCATAGTGCTCAGAGCCATTTGAACCATTTGAACCATCATAGAAGATCTGTTACCTTGGACATGGCAACAGCTCAGCATTCGCATGAAACTGTGTAGGAGAAACACGACTGAATGTTCCCAGAATGAGATTTTCACGCTGCAGCGGAGTGTGTGCTGATATGAAACTTCCTGGCAGATTAAAACTGTGTGCCGGACCGAGACTCGAATTCGTGACCATTGCCTTTCGCGGGCAAGTGCTCTACAACGTCTGTCTCCTTGTTGCCGTTCACTGCTGGTTATAAAAATTCCTTCCACCAACCATGTTTGAAGCATCAATACCTAGCTCGAACGCCATCCCACTAGCTTCCTTTGGCAGTTTATCCTGCGGAGTTTAATTGGCAGTAATGCTAATAGACTAAATTTTGGAATGAGCGTAAAGCACTTATTTAACATACATTGGACATCAGGTTTCAGTTGTAAGACAGACACTATAGATAAATATATTCCAGGAGCTCCGTATCACAATTCGGAGAAATGTGACACAGCAGAGCACACAAAATATGAAAACTATTTTAAAAATAAATTCTACACGGCATGGCAGGAAAAGAACGTCGTATACCAAGAAACGAAGAAGGAAAAACAGAAAGCAGGTGGATTAGGAGTAAAGTGACTCCAAGATTACATGACGAACGGCGCAATTAAAGATGAAGATGACTTGGAGGGTCTAAAAGACTGTCGCTGGACCATAATGGCTTTTAGTGCCAACCAGAAAATGTAAAAAAGAAAGAACTCAGTGACATAGACGACCGGCAGACTGCTCAGAGCAGTTCAGACAGCGAACTGCAGAAGTTATCTGTTGTTGCGCACTTGGCACTTTTCCCCCGCAAGATGATGTTAATATGTCGTAAGTATATCTTTTCAGAGATGGTGGCCATGAGCAGTGCTCTACACAGAATATAGTGTTGTGTCTGTAGTACTGATGATGGAGACAGGAGTCGATAGGTAACCTACTCATGTGCTAATAGCAAATGATGGTGCCAGAATTGACGTCATTCACTGTATCAGATTCTGTACTATCTGTTCATAAGACACGAGAGGTTTAGGACTTAAACAAAGACAATGATGCACATTTTAGTGCTTTGAAATTGTACACCGGCGGGTCGTCTCCAGCCATAGTTATTTTCATAAACTGTGAGGTAATATTGTGCAATGGGTTGCCACGTTGCATAGCAACGAGTACCTCACTAGCGATTCTGAGGGCTATGTGGTTCATGTCACGCTGTGGTAGGCAGAGGAAAGGAAGGACGCTCAGAGTTTGAAGTCCCGCTGAGACTGAACACAAGCTCGGAATGGGGAAGGAAATCGGTTGTGTCCTTTTCAAAGGAACCAACGAGGCATTTGTCCTAGTAGAGTTAGGGTAACCAGAGAAAACATAAATCTGGACGGATTTGAACAGTTGTCGTCCCGAATGCCCTTCCAGTGTGCTAAACTGGTTCAATTGGTAGCCTGTGGAACGAGACTTCCGTTACCAGCGTAATAAGGCAAGATTATTCTGTATCGTTTGGACGGTTTTGTTCCGTGGGTATATTTGCATTATGCTCTGAAGGTCACTTGGGGCACCCAAGCGGATGAAAAATTTGTTGTCTCCGCTGCGTTTCACCCGATCTAGTAATTTCGGAAATGGATAGAGCTCTGCGTCGAACACAGTGAATTCTTTTGATGGACACATAATATGATAATATCAAGGAATTCACCCAACCAGCCGCATGAATGTGCTTGCTTGCGTAAGTTAGTATAAGAGACAAACATTTTTTTGTCCATCTCAAAGGTGTCCATGAAAGAAATTGCAACATACACGTTGAGCAGTCATGTACAGTAACAAGTTATGCCCATCTGAAGCAAACGCTCTTTCATCATGTTCATAGTCTCCCAGAAACTGGTAGGAATGTTTCTGGAATTAATACTCACGTTGCAAGTTGGAGTTTTTCTTCGCATTGTCTCGGAAAGTTCTGGGGGGGCGTTGCACTTAGAAGCAAAATAATCAACGCTCTGGTATACGTTAGGTTTACAGATATCTAGAGAATTAGCTGACGTTGATCCGTTAATATGGAAATTAAGATTCAAAACAATAAATTTCGTCCTGTCTTCTGCAAACGACTCTGCCGTTGAATCAGAAATTGTGCTATACGAAACGGCGTCTTGCTACAAAGAAATATTTCTTCCTTATTTTTCTTTATAACTGTCTTAGCGGCATGGTCTTGACATGTGAAACAGTTCTCTAAGTACACAGGTGGAAATAAGTAATGACCTTGTGCGTTAAAGTATAGACTTTTAAACCAAGATGTCTAAGAAAACATCTCCAGTTTGCGATGACTGTGACTATCTCATTTCCAGAACTTCATTACTGTAGCATATATGGTTGTGAATATCACGGTCTACACAGCACCCACGTAAGACTTCTTTCTAAATATTTGTCCTTAAAAAGTATTGTTTGTTACATGGCACTGGCATTGCCAGAATGGATCCAGCATATTATATATTATGTAGCTTAATACCGCTTGGTTCTTTTATACATATGTAATGGTTATTTACTCATTAACGTTAAAAGTGTTCAGCACCGACTCCACCGTATCTGACATTAATTCTCTCACCAAAACGACAACCATTCACCGCTTTTATGGATATTATGAATGGGCAGACATTTGTCTCAATGTATATCTAATCACTTTCTTAAAACAACCGTTGACCTCGTGTCTTCGTCCGTGCTTTGGAGCCACACTTCTCTTCGAGTGATCGCGACAAAGGCCCTCCAGAGTTAGTTCCAAATGAATTACGTAACGCGCCCGGCTCGCGGTGTGACTTCCGAGCGCAACATCTGGTCGCTGAAACAATTTGACGCCTCCTACAGCGAACATCGGTGCTATATTTACCACAATGGTTTCTCAGAGACATGGCTCCGTCGTTCGGGAACTACCACAGGCCAATATCCGACCTTGCCTTTTACAAAAACATGGATGCAACCTTTGTCGTGCATGTAGTAAAATGTATATTTCCACAAACAGATTTTGTGCAAGACTATGTAGTGATTTACAGCGTTATCCTAACGTTTTTAGGAAGTGTACGCACATCCTGATCTACATATGAAGTACTAAATGCAGTAAAACTGTTCAGCCGAAATTAGAGCTGATTGCTGGAAAATACCATTAGTTGGCAGTTAAATTACAGCAGTTCGTTCTCCCATAGACAAACAGCACAGATGCCATAATATTTACTGTCACAAAATACCCAACATACAGGATGGTGAACTGTTATGTTCTACCACAACTTTGACCCTTGTGTGTCACGTAAAAGCCATGACACTGCAATAATTTTGTTTTCTTATAATATATAAATAATGGACAGAGAGGATATCACTGCTAATACTTGGTGACCATGATTGGTAATAAATTTTTGTTTTGAATTGTTTATGTTCTCCCTTCAGCTATAAATCGCACTCTTATTTAACAAACTGCGCAAAGCACATATTCAACTATTTGATGTAGTTTAAGAGACTTCCATTTCCCTGTCAACAGCGAATAAGAGAAGTATCACTGGCACTAGTACAATATTAACAGAAAAGGATGTTCTGTCATTCATCCGCTTTTTAACTAGAAATAGGTGTTGCGGAGATTTACGTACTTGCATCTGCTGTTGGTTTCCTCTGACTCAATTAACAGATCAAGTTTTAACTACAATCTGTTAAGCTAAGGTAGCGTATTCACTACAGAAGGCAGAGAAAGAAGTATTCAGCAGGTAAGACAACGGCGCAGGTTTTTCCGAGTATGCGTAGGCGCGTCGTGACCAGCTCGTATAGCTTAACACGCTATGTGCTTCCATCTCAGACAAGAAGTAAGCAAGTCAAGAGTCTTGTAACAGCACTAGATTAATAGCTAATACTGGAACGCGCCAGCTGTGTGGTGTGATTTGTGGAGAATTTTCTGCGTACGTAAAAGATAGTGGCTAACTTAGTTCACTATTTGGACATCGAATACTAACAGCGGTACAACTTAGAGGTGCTTCCTGAACTATTCTTAAGCAGATTTCTCACGCGGTATACGCCCGGGGAGGTTGAATACCTCAAGATACTGTACAGCCCGAAAGGTGCATGAAAACAAGCTGAGAGCTAGTAGCGAATGGTAATAGGGATTAGTTTTCAATAGGCCAAGCAGCGACACTTTGTAAGGTAATCAATAAAGCGCCGACTGAAAACGTGAAGCACAGGAAGGGATATTCCCGGCGTCCCGTACCCCACTGTAGGCTAACGTATATCTTTACAGCAGAATAAATAATAGAACTCCACAGTGTCAAATTACATTAGCAGACTTACGGAACGACCGAGCGAGAGGACTCATATTCACTGTGCCAGGAGTCCAAATTTCCTTCGGACCTTCCAGATTTACGATGTTCGTGGTTCTTCTAAAGCGCTAAGGCAAATGCCATGATAGTTCCTCTCAAAATGGCACGAGCGATTTCTTAACGCATCCTGCCTCAATTCGAGCTTATGCTTCGTCTTAAACGATGTCGACGACACGGTAAACGTTGATATTTACCATTACGAAGCAACATGGAATGGAACGAGCAAGTGAAGTTGATAGTTAGAGAGGCGATGGAAGATTTAGAGTTATTGGATTCTGGGAAAATGTTGTGCATTTGTAATGGAGAGCACATATACGACGATATGCCACCTATTGAAGAGTACTGTTACATTTTTCGAGTCAAAAAGGTAAGCCTTACAGTACGTAAAGAAAGAATCCAGTGGCGGGCAGCTAGGATTGTAGAAAATTATTGCTGCCCATACGGAAGTGTAGCAGAGCTGAAAGGAACACTTGACCGAAAATCGTTGAAAGATATGCGACATTCTCTCGCGAAACCCTTTTAGGTAATTATGAAATAAAATCCAGATTGCTGCTATAGCAGTTTAATGATGTATTTATTGTGAATGATCCATTTCGGCTAGATTTCCATCTTCAGGCCGTCTGCAAACGTTACATATTATTTTTTATTTTTATTATAATGTCGGTTAACCATATTTTCGGGTATACAAATTTGGTACTTATGTCCAGTGGTCGCTGTCAGTCAGTATAGTATTACAACGTCGTGTAGGTTTAGGACTCTTGTGCTGTAACCCATTTTATGGTTTATCCCTGTTGTTACTGGTCATTTCTAGTAATTTTTATAATTTTACATTTTATCGTCAGATTTGACATACTGACAGCTGTGAAAGTCGGTTACAGTTGCTGTGACGTGTTGATGTTATCATTTCGGGCTATATGTATGATCTCTGTAATGGATGTGTCTGTGGGTAGTCATTTATGTTTATCCGTTATCTTTGGTTAGGAGTTCAATAAAATTTTGTGTGCAATGTTTACGTTTTAAATCCGTTATTTCATTTATAATGGTGCCAGGGGGCAGTATTGTGGGTATGTAATATTTCTGTCTCTTCAAGTACGTTTATTGTTAAAACTTTGGGTAATATGTGTAAAATCTTCATTATTAATTCCATTTTTTATGCATTGTGGTTATCATTCTTTAAATGGTTGAAGGATGTAGATGAATTAATTAGAAAAACAATAGCTGTGGTAGAATGAAATGTGCAGTGGCCTGTTGAGTATATAAGTAAGTGGATGTATAGAAATTGGTGTCACGAGACCTAAAATTAAGGTATGTACTGGGTTCGACACTGCTTTTCATTCTGACTTATCCGAACAGGACTCATTGTTCGACAGAAAGTTCCCATCGCAACTTTCTCGTTCTTCCTGTACACTTAGTCGTCCTGTAGACCCAATACCGTAGCAAACATAACACAGCGGGGAATGTGCTAGACGGTGCCTTTTGTTAGTTTTAGAATTATCTTGACAAGTCGACGGATTATTCAGGATACATAAGTGTCGACCATTTTGATCTTTATTCGAAGATTTTCCGTTTTAGGAATGATCTACCTTATGTGGTCTTCACTTCCCATTCCACCAACTCCACTCGTGCAAAAAATACGAACTTTTCGAAACAGTTAACGTATTTCAGTGAAAAATAGTGAGATGCATTGTCCGATTACATCTATCGAAGAGACGATAACATTTTTAAGAGATCTGCCTTCAAATTGAAGGTTTCTTTCCCGTCACGCTTTGTTAATTGTGAATGCATCGCAAAGGCACCTAAAGCACTTTACAGCATTCACTGACAGTTAATTCACCATTAGTAAACTATTCTTCATCGTGCGTAGAGTTATTCATATCAAGAAAGCGACTAATTGCCAATCGCTAGTGGAGAGACTGATCCTGCTTCGTGTTTGATTACTGTTAGACTACCAATAGAGTTTTCAGATGAAAACCTTAAAATTTTCTCTGATTCTAGAGGATACTTTTATTTTACACAATATCACTCATCGCTACGAGTAGTACATGTGTAGACCTAACGAAACTGGAAATGTTTTTGGCAGGGCTACAAACACCAATATACATTATATGACCAAAAGTATCGGGAAACCTCTTAGTGGATATTAATATTAATGTGTCCATCCTTCGGTTTTATGGCTCTGAGCACTATGGGACTTAACATCTATGGTCATCAGTCCCCTAGAACTTAGAACTACGTAAACCTAACTAACCTAAGGACATCACACAACACCCAGCCATCACGAGGCAGAGAAAATCCCTGACCCCGCCGGGAATCGAACCCGGGAACCCGGGCGTGGGAAGCGAGAACGCTACCGCACGACCACGAGATGCGGGCCTTCGGTTTTATGACGCGACACTTTCATTGAGGTGTCTGAATGTCTGGAGAAGAATGGCAGCCAATTCTGTCTCAAGAGCCGAAAACAGAGAAGGAGTGAGGTTCGACCCTGGAGTCTTCAACGAATTCGACATTCTAACTTACCCCAAAGGTGTTCACTTGGATTCAGATCGGGACGCTGGGCAGGCCAGCCCATTTGAGGAACATTATTGTCCAAAGACCACTCCCTCACGGCCGCTGCCTTATGACAGAGTTCATTATTACACTGATACAAATATCACCTCCGGACTGTTCCTCTACTTCACACAGTCGTGCTGTAGCACAACATCCTCTGTACTTCATGGTTGGCACTACACACAACGACAGTAACGTTATCCAGATTTTCGCTAAACCCAAACCCTTACATCGGTTTGCGATGGGTATAGCGTGATTCATCACTCCAAATCAGTCGTTTCCAGTCATCCACTGTCGAATTACGTCGTTCTTTACACCACCTCAAGGACCGCTTAACAGTGACTAAAGAAATGTGTGGCTTATGAGGAACTGCTCGGCCGTTGTTTAAAACTCCGTAAGCCCTGTCATTGTGCTAGAAGGATTGCTGGTAGCACTTTGGAACTCACGAGTGATTTCTTCCGCTGATTCGATGCAATTTTGTACAACCACCCTCCGCAGTGCTGGTTAACTCACGTCCGTCAGTACATGAGGTGTGCCTACTTTTGGTTTACCTGTGGTTGTTCCTCGACATTCCCACGGTTGCTTCCTTCGATTTACAAGGACTGAACTGTCTCTGATGGGTTTGTTATTCGAGTGATATCCTATGATCAGTTCAAGTTCGGAGTCACTGAGCTCTACTGCCCGACCCATTCCGCTGTTATTTTTCTTGTCTAATGACGTCACAATACTCCCAGTCTCCTTTTATAGCGGTAAACATCTTGAGGTCCATACCGCATTACGTAAGAGGAATCCGGCTAGTCTGATCAGATAGTGTACAGACTAAAAATTATGTAGACCGTCGCATGTGTATCTTTAGTTTAGGGGAGAAACGTTTCAATTAAAATTTTTCCTTTATTACGTGATCTGCCAGGTGTTTACATCAGTTGGTAATTTTTTTTATAATGAAATGGCAGTCCTTGTCATTTTCTACACGTTTCTTCACGAACAAGTATTTATGTCCCTTTTTCAAACAAACAAAAAGTTTTCTACTCACAAGCAGGATATCTCAGATACCATGAAGAAACCAAGACTAAGGTTAGAAACTATTTATTTCTTCCATTAGTAGTTAGTCATCAAAAGCGACTTATCTGGGACTAGTAAAAGTACATACATGTGTCGTATTAATCATAGTAACCCTAGACAAGCGCGTTTTGGCTTCGTAAAATTGTGTAAACGTGCAACTCAAAATTACGGTTCTGCAACCCAGTAAGGATGTTTTAAGATTTTTGTAACTGTAAAAGTGTTGAAAATCCTGCGATAATCGTTTCCGTTGAGTATACGTACACTTCTTGACTAGAATGCTACTGCAACGTTGCGACTAGGGCGAGGGAAGTGAAGCTTGCAAGGAAAGGAGTGTCAGTGCGAAGGCCAACTAGAGCATGTTGCTTCCAAAGAGAACGGAGAGCAGTCCCCGGCGTTGGAATCCAATCCCGCTATTTAGTGCCAACAGATCGTGTATAGTCAGAAACCTGCAGAACCGCTGTCAACTCCACAACGAAATGACAGTCCAACTCAATGAAACACGCTGCTCAACGTCTTATATTTGTTTTACCCTTTAACGTACTGTTGACAGTGAGGTCCCAACTTTTTCAAATGAAGGTCTGTTTTTTAACGCACGTTATGTAGTTATCTTGAATAATGATGACAAAACTAGCACCCTATTTGAATCTAACGTCACTTATTCTTTTTAAAACATGCTACCAGTTTCGACATCGTATGGTGTCATCTTCAGGCCCTGAACGAAACCTACCATCCACAAACTTTCTCACGTGCACTTAACAGAATCATGTGCACCGGACAAAAATTAACTGGATTCCGTATCTTTCGTGGCAGTTACAAGCCCAGCATGGAGCCCCAATTTAAATCTGTGGTCCATCTCTGATGCCCTGTTCATCGACGCATTGTTTAACCCTGTCGTCTGACCATGCTTGGCTTGTTATTGCCAGGGAAGGTACGGAATTCAGTTAAATTTGGACCGCTGCATACGATTCTGTTCATTGCACATGAAAACGGTTGTGGATGGTAGGTTACGTTCCGGGCCTGAAAAATGGCTCTGAGCACTATGGGACTCAACTGCTGTGGTCATCAGTCCCCTAGAAGATAGAACTACTTAAACCTAACTAACCTAAGGACATCACACACATCTATGCCCGAGGCAGGATTCGAACCTGCGACCGTAGCAGTCGCACGGTTCCGGACTGCGCGCCTAGAACCGCGAGACCACCGCGGCCGGTTCCGGACCTGAAGATCACACCACGTGGTGTCGAAACTGGTAGCATGTTTTAAAAAGAATAAACGGCGTTAGATTCAAATACAACCGCTGGTTTTGTCATCATTATTAAAGTGCTACGTCTCCGGCTGCAGTCCCACTTGATGAATTACCAGAGACAGTTAAGTTGAATGAACTAGAAGGGTTGAATAAAAATGGGGATAATCCGACGAGATGAGGCATTAGCCATGTAGTATAGCCTCGGACAGCCACTGGCAGCAAGAACCGCCTTCGTTTGCTTAGGAACCAATACAAAAAAGCCCCAGATGCTGGATCATGAACTTTTAACAACACTCTTAATGCAAAATTTGCTAAGATGACAAATGAAATCAGGTAAATAAGTACTATTCTCTGTTACAGATATTACATGTGTTGTTATGTGGAAATTTTGTGATTGTGCTTCAGCAACAGTAATTCCACGAATTAAATTTTATACTTCTGACATAAACGATGGCAATGGCAAGGTTCTTGTCATCCAAAATGTCCGTATAATCGTCGCGCATAACCGGATCTGCCATGTGTTGATGAGACCGTAGAATCCCACACCATAGCTGAAGATAACAAGCCGGTGAATCCTGTCCGTGTTTCACAGCACTCTATAACGGAAACCTGGGACGGTGATCTATGTGCGAACATAAGCTCTTGCTTGGGAGGTGGTGCAGTGGATAAGACACGGGACTCGTGCCTGTGAAGAGCAGGACTCAAATAACTCCTCTGGCTCTTTAGATTAAAGTTTCATATGGTTACTCTAAGTCACTTATAACGAACACTGTTACGGTTTCTTTGCAAAGATCTCCATATCCCTTTCCAGTTTATATCCGCTGGTCATCGACGCGTTGTTTAACCCTAATCTGGTTTTTATTTTTCCTTGTTGAAAATGGCCTGAAGTGCGATTCATTGTAGAGTGAGCATTACGCTGTTTGTGGGTGTTACTCGACAGCTGACTCTATAGTGATTTCGTAAGCACATCTCGTCCACGAATATCTGGTTGTGTGGTTTGCTTCTTCCTTCTTTCACTCAACTGGAAGCTGAAATTATTTTATTGGCCTGGAAACTATCTCTGTCAGTATTTTCTTCTTATTCATGATCACGACTCATATCGACGCTCTGTTTGTATCTGATGTAGGTCTAGATGTAGATGGTCGCTGCGCTTAAGAAAACACTACATGCGGAAGGATATTAACATATTTTACAACACTGTGTGCTGTGTACAGTAGAAGAACAGTTCTCAGACGATGATTGTATCAGCATGACAATGAACCACCTCAATAAAGCAACATCTGTAAGGTAGTGGTTTGCGGACAATAACATTCCTGACGTGGGCTGGCCTTTCTAGTTTCCTAACATGAACCCAGTGAAACACCTTTTGGATGTGGCTCTTGAGGCTCAGCTATTCCTCCACAGACACTGAAACTCATTGAAAGTCTCCACAACAGGGTGGTTCGATGAACCCTCTGTCAAGCAGATTAGTCAGTTGGATCTAGATATCAGTTTACGCATTCAACAAAATTAATAAATGTGACCAAAGACTTTGATCCAGTACTTCGTGAAATCTGTAATAAACTGGTCACGTCAATCGTAGACACACTAGCTGCTTGAGTTTCAATAACTTGCCATTTCCGAATATCCGTAAATTCTCAAACGACTGAATTTACTGTGTAGTGGACGTAATCTGCACATGCAAAGTGAATTGTTACTGCTCCTGTTCGATGCTTGCCATATCGAAATAACAAATATTGTCGTAGAACATCCAATATGAACAATTTGAGGCCCAATTGACTGTTAGTGTGGAGTGTAAAACTGGTGAATTTTACCACCGTGAGAGAGCACTGTTCTCTTTATATTATTCGATATAATTATCGATGGTCATCTTCAGGGCTGAAACCAACAATCTTTCAAAACTAGAAGCCTATACTCTGTCCCTCACAGATTATGCTAGGGTTTCCGTGCACGTTTCGTAGAGCCACTAAGTGCCGTCTTCTTTTCCAAACGATTCGCATATGTTAATTTCCTAGTGTATCTATTAGTGTGGGTTACTCTGAACAACAGCTAATTAAACAGCCTATTGCCATTTCAAACGGCAAATAGAAAGAACAGCGTGAAAAATGGAACAAAAACACAACATGTAGAACATTATCCACGGAACCTGTAAGTAGAAATTATAATATTACTGCGCCATAGAAAAGCCAACCTCCAAAAGTTTTTATAATATATATAACCCCAAACGTAAATTAAATTGTAAAAATATGTGCATATTCCAGGCCACTGAAGAGGTCTTGAAAGAATAAAGACGAAACGCGTATGGCAGGAAAATTGTTGCATTCAGTTGTAGTTGGACGACCCAAAAGAAAAGTTACCAACATACCGTAATCGACAAGATTGTACACTACTGGCCATTAAAATTGCTACACCAAAAAGAGATGCAGATGGTAAACGGGTATTCATTGGACAAATATATTATACTAGAACTGACATGTGATTTCGTTTTCACGCAATTTGGGTGCATAGATCCTGAGAAATCAGTACCCAGAACAAACAGCTTGGCCGTAATAACGGCCTTCATACGCCTGGGCATTGAGTCAAACAGAGCTTGGATGGCGTGTACAGGTACAGCTGCCCATGCAGCTTCAACACGATACCACAGTTCATCAAGAGTAGTGACTGGCGTATTGTGACGAGCCAGTTGCTCGGCCACCATTGACCAGACGTATTCAATTGGTGAGAGATCTGGAGAATGTGCCGGTCAGGGCAGCAGTCGAACATTTTCTGTATCCAGAAAGGTCCGTACAGGACCTGCAACATGTGGTCGTGCATTATCCTGCTGAAATGTAGAGTTTCGCAGGGATCGAATGAAGGGTAGAGCCACGGGTCGTAACACATCTCAAATGTAACGTCCACTGTGTTCAAAGTGCCGTCAGTGCGAACAAGAGGTGACCGAGACGTGTAACCAATGGCACCCCATATCATCACGCCGGGTGATACGCCAGTATGGCGATGACGAATACACGCTTCCACTGTGCGTTCACCGCGATGTCGCCAAACACGGATGCGACCATCATGATGCTGCAAACAGAACTTGGATTCATGCGAAAAAATGACGTTTAGCCATTCGTGCACCCAGGTTCGTCGTTGAGTACACCATCGCAGGCGCTCCTGTCTGTGATTCAGCGTCAAGGGTAACCGCAGACATGGTCTCCGAGCTGATACTCCATGCTGCTGCAAACGTCGTCGAACTGTTCGTGCAGATGGTTGTCTTGCAAACGTCCCCATCTGTTGACTCAGCGCTCGAGACGTGGCTGCGCGATCCGTTACAGCCATGCGGATAAAATGCCTGTCATCTCGACTGCTAGTGATACGAGGCCGTTGGAATCCAGAACGGCGTTCCGTATTACTCTCCTTAACCCACCGATTCCATATTCTGCAAACAATCATTGAATCTCGACCAACGCGAGGAGCAATGTCGCGATACGATAAACCGCAATCGCGATAGGCTACAATCCGACCTTTATCAAAGTCGGATACGTGATTGTACGCATTTCCCCTCCTTACACGAGGCATCACAATAACATTTTACCAGGCAACGCCGGTCAACTGGTGTTTGTGTATGAGAAATCGGTTGGAAACTTTCCTCATATCGGCACGTTCTAGGTATCACCACCGGCGCCAATCTTGTGTGAATGCTCTGAAAAACTAATCATTTGCATATCACAGCATCTGCTTCCTGTCGGTTAAATTTCGCGTCTGAAGAACGTCTTCAGAAAGTAAGTCACATATTATTCTCTGGCAAGTGACTTTCATCGAATGCTACACTACACTTTAAAGTGACACGTACATGACACTATTTTTGGAGATAGTCACAAATTCTCTGCGAACAACGGTCGAGACAATATACCAATTGTTCAGTTCCTGGACAGTAAAAATCCGCTCATTGGCCACGGAGCCACGGGAGAACCGCTATGTGAACGTTGTCATCGTTGGAAAATCTCGTTCCCCTCAGATCTCGCTTCAACTTGCCGAAACAATGGAAACCGCATGTGCAAGATCTGGATTTCCCGATCAGCATCATCCACATCTGTGTGGCCTTGGTCAATTTGTTGGCGCCATTTCACTACCACTGGACGCGACATTGCATTTCATCCATACACCGCCAGAATTTCACCGTGAATTTGTGTAAAATTTAGACTGTTTTATAGCCATTTACAATTTCAGCTTTTTTATTATTTCGAAGCATGAGATTTGATGTTATATTATTACATACAAACAGGTTAATAATAACGTACTTGTAGGATGGTTATATCGTCAAAGGTTGTTTTCAATGGCATGAGTAGATTTGTTATTTACGTTCAGGTAACTCAAATTTTATGCTTGAAAATGACCTACAGCTAAAAGCGAACATGACGTCTTTTAAAATCATTATACAGGCCATTGGTCCGTATTACACATACTTTCGAACTGAATACTGATGGGTATATGTCCCGTCGTTGGAATGATATTTTCGAGAATTACAGTAGTATAAATTATGACGTCAATTTTTCCTTGAGAGCCACTGGTTTATTGACCTACGTCTCTCCCACTGATACTCGGAAAATGTATTTCCGCAATTGCAATAGACTTTATTCCATGAAGTCAACTAGAAGGAATAAATGTAGCTGTAGGAAGAAAGGAACTGGTTTCACGATTGCGGATATTATATACTTGTGACAGAATTATGTTGGTTAGCAGAACATCAGACCTCTTATGAGACGCATGTCATTTTGACGCCACGAAGAACCACGAGTGACGAGTGGGCTGTCGTAGCAGGCAGCTACACGTAGCCAGGGTTTTTGACGGACGTCCTTATTAGACGAAAAGGCGAGGAAGTAGGCCGAGCAAGTAGCTGGTGGGCGTATCTTAAGCGCTCGCTCTGCCATTGCTGCTCACAGGCGGCTTCCCTGACTGACACTCGCCACAGCTTGTGTGTCTTTAGATAGCTCCAATATATGAAGCACTCAGTATGATACACAGGTACCAAGTCATTGACCGTGACATAAAGATGCGCAAAGAAAAGCAGGTAGGTGTACGAGTAGCGTAGCTTCACTGTGGGATACAACGCAGTGATCAAACCGATGGACTTGCATTCCGGAGGATGGGACTACAAAACCTTCCCATCCATCTCGATTCGGGCCGTAACTCATTTGCGTAAGTCAACACAGGTGAAGGCTAGCAAAATCAAATGGTTCAAATGGCTCTGAGCACTATGGGGCTTAACACCTGAGGTCATCAGTCCCCTAGAACTTAGAACTACTTAAACCTAACTAACCTAAGGACATCACACACATCCATGCCCGAGGCAGGATTCGAACCTGCGACCGTAGCGGTCGCTCGGTTCCAGACTGAAGCGCCTAGAACCGTGCAATAGTGATGACTTGAAGTTCGTGTCCATAGCACAGATTAACGACTTCGCTTCGTCAAATTGACTGGTGTCTTTAAATTGCCCTCTGTACACGTCTGTTATCGGTTTCTGACCCTGTGTGGTGACCTGCATTGCAACTAGCATTCCAGGCTTTTTTATACTTTTTGTTTACTGTTGCTTCACGTACAATATTTCGTTCTCCATGTTCTCAGGTACGACTGAAAATGCATGCATGACATACTGATTTATCAGAGTGTGACGATCGTTTCTGAGTGTAAAAAAAGAGTTCTACTCTCCGGTGTAAAGAGTGGCTTGTACAGCTTCTCTGGGAAAGTTTTCCAGAAGTTTATTGTTAGTACGCAGGTTTTCCGAATCGAGTACGATGCAATCTTAAAGTTCGGATATAGAAAACGTTACAGACTTCCATTTCGAGTGTTTGGTTAATTGCATATCGTATTTCCTACCCGATAGAAAAGTTTATTGTGTTATTCGCTCCATGATCCCTTAATGCAAACTGTATCACAAACACCACAGCATTGACAGCAAGTTGCCCTAGGAAATAATATTTCTGTAAATGCCACTGTACAATCCAAATTTTATACTCCATATTGCAGTACGTAACTAAGATATCTTATCGACGTATTGCACCAATGCGAAAATATATCCTTTTCACTCTCTTTTCATTTCGATGGCGTAAGTAGAGGTTGAACAACCAATTTCATGGAGAGTTGACCTACCGTCTTTGAGGGTACTAAAACCGAATGTAGGAACCGTTATCACATAGGAAAAAGTAACCTAACGCAGAGCAGCTGACATAACGACAGCTAAAGGATTCCACTGCACACCCAATGACGGATTTAACACAACAACAACACTGAGTAGCGTCATAACGTTAACCTAATCTTAAAGTATTTTCCTTTTCTTGGGTTTCAACTGCTGATGGATTGTCCCATACATATTTTTAGTTCGTACTCGCCTTTCTGTTGTAAGACACTTTCGTAAATAAACTTAGACCTCCCCTTCCTTAACTGCCATCATAGACAGATTTTAATTATCAGTAGTTTGTATTCTTCTCCGGCTGTCTATGTTAGCCATGTACCCTGCGAACGTGAGGCTTCGTCTTGACTGTTAGTCACTCTCATTAAGACAATGCTGCCTATGGTCTGCCTGTGTTGATACTAGGCCTCCGATCAAAATTTCTATGATTATTTATGTACTTTTATTCTTAAGACAGACTTTTCTAAACCATATGTATACAGTGGACTATTATTGATTCAGTGTTACGCCTGACGTGACAAGAAATCGGAGATATAGCTGCGTCGACATATTGCTTTGAACCGCCACTGAAGATTCGTATCACCACTTTTAATGAAATACTGCCGGCCGCGGTGGCCGTGCGGTTCTAAGCGCTACAGTCCGGAACCGCGGGACTGCTACGGTCGCAGGTTCGAATCCTGCCTCGGGCATGGGTGTGTGTGATGTCCTTAGGTTAGTTAGGTTTAAGTAGTTCTAAGTTCTAGGGGACTGATGACCTAAGATGTTAAGTCCCATAGTGCTCAGAGCCATTTGAACCATTTTTTTAATGAAATACTCCTTTGAGCAAAGATAGGAATAGTGTTGCTCTCTTACGATATGCATTACAATGCTTGTCGTAAAATAAAACGTGTGATAAATGCTGGCTAATCTATCACCGGAGTGCGCACTAGTTGTTTTGAACAGATTAGATGAGGTATGTTCAGTAACGTATTTTGCTCGTTAATACTATGGCGGCCACTTATTTCCTAAGTAAAACTTATTATTTTACACAGAGCATCAATAAGTAAACTTGGAGCTTCGACTGTCACTCATTTTCTCCTCTGTCTTTATTGAATGTGTATACGTAACGCACAGATTCCAACAGAAGTTACAAAAGACATTAGGATAATGCGGTAGCCGTAACGTATTAGTTGGTAGAAATTTTTCACATTATGTTAATAAAAACACGAAGCTAATCATCTTCCAGACTGATAACGACTCGCTACGCTTTTCCAGCATAATTGGTTCTATTCTGAGTTTACACGTCATGTACATCTTTGTATGCGCTGCCGTCTGTAATTAGGATTCACACTTGTTAAAATACTGACTTTCAATAACGCCTTCATCATCTTTGGGTCTGCCTCCATAGCTGAGTGGCCAGCGTCGAGGGTTGCCGTGTGAAGAACCCGGGTTCGATTCCCAGAACTGCCAAGACCATCGATAAATACAGGCCTGAGCACACGTCGGTGTGACGTCAGCAATGTAGTCTTCGTGGCCAACTATAAATACTTACCAAATCCGTTTGGTACAATCATCGACAGTTTAGCAGGGAAGCTTTTAGCGAAGATCTTTGACAAAAAGTCAGAGCAAGGGGCTAGCCGCTGTGGCCGAGCGGTTCTAGGCGCTTCAGTCCGTAACCGCGCTGCTGCTACGGTCGCAGGTTCGAATCTTGCCTCGGTAATGGATGTGTGTGATGTCCTTAGGGTAGTTAGGTTGAAGTAGTTCTAAGTCTAGGGGACTGATGACCTCAAGAGTCTCATAGTGCTTAGAGCCATTTGAACAGAGCAAGGGCCATTGTTTACATGTCACTTCGCTTGCTTTGGTGCATGTAAGCCATAAAATGACGAAGTATATTTGGTGCTTGCCTACCATCAGTGGGCTACAGTGAGAGCACATAAAGAACAACGAAAATTATTTGAGAATGGGCGAACAAACATTTCCGTTTGCCCTCATGAAAGTGGACCTTCATAGTTGCATACACGATGACATTTCTTAATTTCATTCATCATCATCGATGTTTTCGGAAAGCCTACAGATGTGCCATTCATGATTTAAATTATGAAATATTACACTAGTTACGTATATTCCCATGTTTAGTGTGACGCATTTGGAGAATTTATTCTCATTGTCAAAAGGAAATGTTCACATCGGAATTTTATGTGGTGTTTATACGCTTGTTTTTCTGCCTCTCTTGTCCTGCAATTGTGTTTTTTATGGTTTTCTGCAACTGGACAGGCTTCTTTTGTCCGATTTTTCGAAACATAGCATAAAGTACATATGTAAATATTTGTACTTGATCATGACAATCAATTCTCAGAAAGCATCGAGCAAATCGTGAAAAATACGCAACTAGTGCAATGTTTCATTATTTAAATCATGAATGATATTTCTGCTTTATGGACGGCAGGAGTGGCCGTGCGGTTCTAGGCGCTACAGTCTGGAGCCGAGCGACCGCTACGGTCGCAGGTACGAATCCTGCCTCGGGCATGGATGTTTGTGATGTCCTTAGGTTAGTTAGGTTTAAGTAGTTCTAAGTTCTAGGGGACTGAGGACCTGAGATGTTAAGTCACATAGTGCTCAGAGCCATTTGAACCATTTTTTTCTGCTTTAGATTGTTTTTTGGCTACGGTACGATTTTTGGCAACAGGAGAAATATATTTTAGCTTGCAATATAGTACTTAAACCTCTGAGTCTACCATTTTATGTATTATTCGATTAACATTTGAACCAATACATAAATCACCTAATGTGGTGTTTATGAAGGTTAAGTTGATCTTTAAGAGTACAAATACACTTATTTCACCTACGTATACTTTGAACACACTTGGCTTTTCACATCTACATCTCCTTCTACATCCTTAGATATATATATATATATATATATATATATATATATATATATAATTAATGTGTGAGTGTTAGCTTAACTCATCCACAGTGCAACAACCCCGAATCCATCTGATTGCTGCAGCTATTTCTTTGTAAGAGTCAAACAGCTTATTACGGTTTTTGTAGTCAGTGAGCTTTGTGTTATGGAGAATTGCGTATTCTTCATACTTTGCAATGATCACTGGGTTGGTAGGCAGGCATCAAATATACTTCGTCGGTTTATAGCTTACGTTCACAAAAGCAAGCAAAGCAACATTTAAACAATGGCCCTCGCTCTAAATTTTATCAAAGATCTACTTTAAAGTTTTCTCTGCTACACCGTCAAAGATCTGACCAAACAGCTTTGAAAAGTATTTGTCGTTGGCCACAAACACTACATTGCTGACGTCACAAAGACGTGCGCTCAGGCCTGTATTTGTCGATGGCCACGCCTTGGTGGGAGGATTGGCTCGGGGTGTACTTAACCTCGTGATGCCAATTGAGGAGCTACTTGACCACCTAGTAGCGGCTCCACGGTCTGGAAAGTCTGCAAAAATGGCCGGTAGGGCGGTGTACTGATCACATGCCCCTCCGTACCGTTTCCGCATGACTCCGCACGGCAGAGGATGAGATGGCGGCCGGTAGACATCCCTTGGGTCCTCACTGCCTGGACGACGAGCTCGTTCGTTATTTCTAGAAAATATGGTAACGCAGCAAATCTCGGCATATATGACTGAAGAAAACACATCGGGAGGGCGAAGATGACGGGTAGGAAACTTCGTGACTGCAAGCGACCCTCTCGCTCGGCTGATATCGCGAGAATGTTTCATGATCTCTAGCAAAATTCGACTGATTTTCCCGCTGGAACTATTTCAAGATATTTCTCTTTATTATTTTCTACGTCACACATTCCTCCTTGTGTGGCATTTTTAACATTTCTTTTTCGCTATAGTGGACTGTAATTCACGGGATACTGTTGTCAGAGTCGGCGTCACATTTCAAAGATCATAGAAATGAAATGAAAAGAAGATAATTTATTACATAGAAAACAGAAATATCGTTGATCGTTTACGGAGTTCATGATTGATGCTCAACGAAGTACGTCTTCGTTTGTAACAAAATTATATCATCATATAAATATTTTTTTAGGGCGAGGGGGGGGGGGGGAGGGGGCAACTCTGTATTTCATTGGTGGTACGCGTGATGTTTTGATATATGTTCGACACCAAAAATTTGTGGGAAATTTTCAGTCAGATTAGCTGATAGTGTTACAACACAATATTGAGAGAGAGATTTGGCTACTGTGTAATGTATTGTACTTTTAGAGCGACACACAGTCGCCTCAAGTAGATAGGACACTGACTCGCGAGGACAGAAACCTCGGAGTGCAGTACCGATGCCACAGCCGCACAGGGTGCAGGTGAGTAATTTGGGGCTTCCCAGACTTGACGGCTCTTTTATGGCGTCGTTTGCTGCGAATCCTTAAACAAAATGGGAGGGTGAGGAAAAAGGTGAAGAGGGTTTAGGGAGAGCAAAGTCGTTAACAGCTGCGAGGTGGGCGTGTCGGCGGTCACCTCTTACTTAGCATGAAAGAGGGCCGGATCGGCCCCCGCCCTCACAGGCCCCTCCGCAACGCCGGATCTTTTTGGCAGTCAGAAAATATATTCAGCATTTTTTACGGTCGAGTTGTTGGAACGTGTGAGGCGAGGGCAGGGCGAGTGTTTGCATGTGTGCGCGCGGGGTCTATTATCGCAGTGCGGTCCGCTGCCAAAAAATTGCCCCAAAGGAGGAGGCGGATAAGGTCGGCACCACCTATTAACATTGATCTGGCCGGCTGTGTACGCTTGGCAGGCTCCTGTGAACTGTGTCCACGTCCGGCTTAAATCACTGCCTGCGGCCCTCGTCACCACTCTTGCGGCGAACGCCATTTTTTTCTTTTTAATTCTTCGCGCTATAGGCGTCGGACACACTGTGACCGTTAGCTGTTCGCCTATATTATTTCCGCTCTCACACGTCTGAGCGTGGCTCCTGTAAAGGGACATTCGGTCGTTCGCTCCAGGAGGCGAACTCTACAGTGTCTTTGGGAGACTAGCCAGCACAGATCCGTGGAACCAATACTATTTGCGCCCTCTGAAACTTTCCGGCCTGATAGCCACGATGTTTATCCTTTCTTGTAATCTTTACAGTGGAACTACACCTATATCTGCACTCCGACAGCCAGCTTAAGGAACCGGCCGTGGTGGCCGAGCGGTTCTAGGCGCTTCAGTCTGGAACCTCGCGACCGCTACGGTCGCAGGTTCGAATCCTGCCTCAGGCATGGATGTGTGTGATGTCCTTAGGTTAGTTAGGTTTAAATAGTTCTAAGTTCTAGGGGACTGATGACCTCAGATGTTAAGTTCCATAGTGCTCAGAGCCATTTGAACCAGCTTAAGGTAGCGGATAATACTTTGTTTACCACTCTCAATTTCCCCCTTTCCTGTTCCAATCGGGAATGGTGGCCGGGAAGCTTCCGTGCTTCATGGCCTTTTCCCGAAGTATTCGAAGGAGGAAGAAATATATTAGTTGGCTCTTTTAGTAACTTACGCTCTCGGATTTGTAATAGCAAGACCATGTCGTGAAGTTTCCGCGCTTACTAGGCTAACGAAATGCCCTGCTCTTCTTTGTAGTTTCTCATTTTCCTCTAACACACATGTCTAGTAAGAATCTCACACCAACGAACAAAGCATCGTACAAAAGATGGTTTTGTAAGATACCTTCTTCATGGGTGGACTACATTTCTTGAGAAACCTTCCAAGATACTTTCAGCTAAAGAAAAGTTCATTTACGCACCTACACTTTAGTACATATTCATCGTGTAGTGGAGACAGTCTAACACAAAACACGCAATAAAGATGAAACAAGTACATCTCACATCGCGAGTTAGCAGAACTGCATTCTCTAGTGGATTTTTGTCAGGTCTTATCAGTCTGAACAGTCTGTAAAAATCCCGCCTGGTTTCCGTTTATTTTTCTTCAGAGCAACCGCGGCTTGTATCATTGTTACCAAAAACTTCCAGCGTCCGTGCTAATCAGTTTTATTTGAAGCTTAAGAATCTGGATGATTCTTACTTGAATGCAAACACAAATTTATATTAGCCATATCGATTTAACAGCCAATGAAATTCAACTGTAATCATCTTTTGACAAAATGAAGCGTAGACAATATTGTGAGCCATACTAAGATTAATTCACACCCTAGATGAGCTTTAATCAGGTTCATTAACGCGAGAGTGCTACTAACTGTTTACTAACTAGGCAGCAACCGCACTCACTCTCTGCCTGTTGACTTGCTGCGGCCCATACCGAGAGCAGCAAGTATTATTGTACTCTAAAATAGGACCTATTTTTCAGCACTTACGAATTTCGCTTGCGCGTTGGTATTGCGTAATATTATGTCTATAGTAGCAAAGAAATAAAGAAAGCAATAAGTAAATATTATTGTGGGCGCAGTAGCGAATTTGGTTTTTTTTTTTTTTCGCCATTTGTATTAGGTACTGATTTTGTCTGCTTGTCGAACATTTTCCGTTATGACCCCACTCACGGGTGTTTCTCTGGTACCAGTAGCTGTTAGTCGTGAGATTACATTTTACGTCGCTCCCACCGCACTCGAAATAATGGTGGCACTGTGACTCGACTCGAATTGGCTGACTACCCTTAGTCGATACAATGGCACAAATGACACCTTAAAACAATCTTCCAATTTGTTTATTTACTATACTCAGCACTGTTGTACTACAGTTCATTACTTCGGCCCTCGACAGTCTTCTGGTTCCAACGGAGGTGACGTACGGGGTGGCACATTGGACACACATTCAGAAGGCAGCAGAGCCCATACCCACGTCTAAACATTGTGATTTATCATTCCCGTGGTTTCGCTGAATGTGATTAAGACGAAGGTCAAAATGGTTCCTTTGAAAAGAACGTCGCCAGTTTCTGTCCCTAGCCTTCCCTTGTACTTGCTGTGCTCTTTGGCTAATGACCTCGCCGTCGACGGGAGGTTCCTTCAGTGTCGTGCAAGCACAGTCTACAACCAGACTGCAGCAGATTCTTGCTTATTACTCAGACTGAATAACGCTGTTGGAATACCGCTAGAACATACTGCCCGTTTTTACCCTCAATCCCCAACTCCATGCAGATACATTTTGTAATGTAAGAAGGGTTGCGGAGAATGCTTTTTCCCAGATATTTTCAAGCAGCATATTACACGAAAATTTTCACACAACACGTCACCTATCGATGTATCTGGTATCAACATAATCCCTCATATTTTAATCAATTCTTCAACGCTGAGTACGAGACACAATTGCTCTAAAGATTCTCTAATTCATTTCTTGTCCTATGTGCGCGTAGAAGGTGATCTCTTGTTGCCCCGTGAAGACAGTTATTCGGAATTTTAAAAGAACAGTTTTAAGCGAACGGCGATGCTTTGCTTGTAGCGCCTGTGATTCTAAAGTTTACGTACTGAGCAAACGTATGCACTATAGCTCATGTTGCTTTCCTCTGAGCCGTTGCAACCTAAAGAGATTTCTCGACTTGATTGGGATCCCAGACAGGTGGGAAACAGTCGAGGTTTGTTCTCACATTTGCGTAGCACCCTGAACCTTTCACACATTTGAAAATAAACCTCACTCACTCTAACTCCATTTTTCCAGCCATCTTATAACACTTAAAGCGTGCATATAGGGATAATAGGTGAATCTTGAACACTCCTTGTTTTGTGCCATGTTAGGAGACACGCATGCAGCAGTAGTGTGATTTTAATTCCCATTCAGCGAATGTTATTTTATTTTTCTGTAATTTATATAAAAAATCTTCACGTAAACGGCTTTAACAAGAGTGCGACCAATTTACTGCTCCATCTTGCCCAACATAGCTAGCGCTCCGTCTCTGCTGACCTCAGTGTTGACAAGAGTCTAACCTCTAATCTTCCTTTCTTCTAGTAATTTATTCCGGATGCTGTACTTCAACGAAAAAAAAGGTTTGTCTTCCTGCACACATTGCGCTGCATCTCTTTAGATTTAGTCAGTAGTTGGTCAGTTCACTTTTATGCAAGTCTTCCTAAAGGTCACTTCTATTCTCAACCTTCCCATCCGATCGGCGAATCGGTGCTGTCTGCAAATTTGCGTTCGCTCTTTCCTTTCCTTTCTTTATATTTTTATTCTTTGGCAATTACGTCGTTGTTAAGATTGAAGCTGAAGTTCGAGCAACAGCCCAGCTGACTGGCGAAATAATACGAGGCTATTCGGAAAGTAAAGGCTGATCGGGTGCGAAATGGAAACCATAGTGAAAATCCAATGCAGTTTTGCACAGTCGTGTTGGACAGTGTCTCTAGTATGCCCGTCGATCACGTCACGTCGCTCTTTTCAGTTCTGAGCGTACAACGAGCACGTAAATATGCCTAGAAAATAGTGTCTCCCGCCAAGTATAAAGACCTGGTGAGAGATGTCGCCAGGTGTCATGCAGCCCACACATCATAACTTTCATACCTTTCCTTCTTGATGACAATTCTCGGCGCACTCTGCAGGAGCAATGAAAATGCTCCTGCAGCGTTTTCAGTGTGTTATCACCCACAATACAGCCCGTAATTGGCTCCCCTGCTCGCATTAACCAATGGCTATGAAGACAATTTTTTGGCACAGACAGCGAGCTCTAGACCAGTGCAGAGAATTGGCGGAAAGCACTGGAGGCTGCCTTTATAAAGAGGGTATATATTGTACAGTGCTGCGACAAATGTCTAAATCAGAGTGGTGACAATGTGGAGAAGTAGTTGGAAGGTGTATAACTGTTGAAAATAAAACATTTTTGATTTTCACAGAGGTTACCATTTCGCGACGGATCGGACCTTACTTTCCGAATAGCCCTCGTATGTTGTGGCCATTTTTGGTTATCTCGTCTGGCATTTGTTTCCAGTGGTTTAAGTCAACTACGATTACCTAAATCTCTTTACCCAGACCCGAATCTATAACGCATTCATCTCTATACGAATCAATATTCTTGGCCACAGACCCATCCAACTAACTTCTCTATTCATTGATAAGTATAGCTCACCGAACATAGCCACGAGACCACAGTTATTATAGTGGCAATGCGATCAAGAGTTCTTATATTTTTCTTTTCCTGTGGTGCAGATAAAGAACTAAACACATTAGAAGTGTCTCAGACTTTTTTTTCCTTTTGTCGAGTGTTCCGTATCTCGTAGCCTGCGCACGAAATGGACGTATAAATAGTGGCGTTTTAGCGCATCTGCAGTTTATGGAGTGGCCGGCTATTGTATTCACGGGCGGCGAGATGAGCTGCAGCGGGCGCGGAGAAACGCTCATAACGCGACGTAATACTGCTGCCTGTGAGCTTTTAAATGGGTCAATCCGTTGCAGAGCGGGTCGCACCACAGCGCTACAATGGCACATCCTACACTCTGGTAACTCGTGCTTCAAATTATAAATTATCGCGCCACGACACAAGCAGCAGCTTGCCTTCGAATTGCCTTTTCGAGTCTGCAGGAACGGGGACCGCTGCCAACGGCAAATGAGAATACAGAGGCCACGAAGTCGGCTCCCACATCTTGTTATTAGATTGAACCAGTGGGAGATTCTGTATCTGCCTGCCTGTCTCTTGCGTGTATGACACTGAATGAATGTCGAAGCATTGTCGCCAGTGTCTCATATGAAGATAAAAATATTTTAATCGTCCTTTGTTTAGGAACTTTCTAAGCAGATCGAGCGAGATTACGTAAGAAATTAATCGATCCTATATTTGAATGAGGTGACAAGGAGACGGTAAAGAAATGGATACCAGATAAGACTTATAAAATATAAATCACAATAAATGAAACGGCGTGAGCGACGACGCAGGCAGCTTTTCGTCCCCATAGTCTAAACCAACATAATATTTGTTTTTGGAGGGAGTCTGCCTTGAGCAAAATATAATTTTATTTCTTCTTTAATTTCGCAGGCATGTTTCCCTGAAGTTTCAGCATCATCACTGCGCTTTTATTTTCTTGCTGTTAAACAGGAAAAATGCTCTTTACTGCTTGTACACACATAAATTTGAGTTTTTAAGACAGTATTTACAAATTTGAAGAGAAAACAAAGTTTCGTATCTATGCCTTGTTACCACATCGAGCGGTTATCCTGGATTTTTTATATTTTTACTGCATCTGTCTTCTTTCACAGTCTGTCATCTGCAACCATATAGAACTTACCGTAGAAAAGTTATTTACTTCGAAATTTTACGACTGGGACTATTATCGTTAGGCCTGACATTATGTGATTCTGCGTGGAAGATTGTGTGTGTGTGTGTGTGTGTGTGTGTGTGTGTGTGTGTGTGTGTGTTCAGTACGTTTCACCTACTTTTTCTGGTTTCCCCACAGGTGTTAAAAGCATGTATTAGTGTTGTATATACCTGCTTTGGGCTGATTTTTCCAGATGTGATGTGTTTGTACGATAATGTGCTGCATTCCTACAAAACGTTAATTTTGTATCATTTGTATCATGTTAAGCAAATGTGTAGAGCTGTGTATTTGTCCTCGTAGCCCGTCCAGTTAGCCGTGTTCTAACGCACTGCTTTCCGGGCGGGAAGGTGTGCCGGTTCCCGGCACGAATCCGCCCGACGGATTAGTGTCGAGGTCCGGTGTGCCGGTCAGTCTGTGGATGGTTTTTGAGCCGGTTTTTCATCTGCCTCGGCGAATACGGGCTGGTTCCCCTTATTCCGCCTCAGTTACACTATGTCAGCGATTGCTGCGCATACACTTCCTCCCCGTACACCATAATTACTCTACCACGCCAACATTGGGGCTACACTCGTCTGTTGTGATACGTTCTCGGGGGATCCGCTGTCGAATCATCAGTTGGCTACCAAGATGACTTGTTCATACGATAACATACGGGTATGAGTCGCTGTAGAAAATATATATATTACCTAAAAGGTTCTGGCACTGCAGTCCGGAACCGCGGGACTGCTGCGGTCGCAGGTTCGAATTCTGCCTCGGGCATGGGTGTGTGTGATGTCCTTAGGTTAGTTAGGTTTAAGTAGTTCTAAGTTATAGGGGACTTATGACCTAAGATGTTGAGTCCCATAGTGCTCAGAGCCATTTGAACCATTTTCATTACCTAAAATTTTTCAATCTGTTCAACCATTTACTCGGAAGTGGTTGTGTAACACCTAGACAACGTAACAGAAGGAAACAAGTGACGACAGAAGAGGGGGAAATTAATGTTCTTACTGCTTCCGCTGTTCAAAAAAATGGCTCTGAGCACTATGGAACTCAACTTCTGAGGTCATTAGTCCCCTAGAACTTAGAACTAGTTAAACCTAACTAACCTAAGGACATCACAAACATCCATGCCCGAGGCAGGATTCGAACCTGCGACCGTAGCGGTCTTGCGGTTACAGACTGCAGCGCCTTTAACCGCACGGCCACTTCGGCCGGCGCTTCCGCTGTTGATGACCACTTTAGCTCCAGCGCAATCGCACGTGGAAGTGGCATGAGTTAGTTAAGTGTCCTAGGCATTCTCCAGCGACATAGGTTCCATCCCTATCACATCACTCTCCATCAACAGCATGGAAAGGTTTATTAGACACGCGTTAACATCTGTACATCTTCAAGATGTATCATATATCTTGTTTAGTGATGAAGTCACATTTACCAATAATGGCCAGTTAAACCACCGAAACATGTTCTTTTGGTCTCTTGGCAATCCCCGTTGGCTTCTTCAGGTGGTACTTCAGCGTCCATGGGGTGTAAACGTGTGGTTTGGGAGAGTGAACCACTAGCTCATAAGCCCGGATTTCATAGACGGAATATTGAACATGCATAAGTATAGCAGGCTCCTAACAGACCATCTTCTCGGATGCTATAAAACGTTCCTGTGCAGACTAGGAGAAACCTGTGGCACCAATATAATGGCTGTCCAGACTGTAGTGCAGGAAATACTACAGAATGTCTTCACGAGTTGCTTCCAGATCGTTGGATTGGATGCAAAGGACCTGTACGTTGGCCGGCCAATTCACCCGATTTGACGCCAGTAGACTTTTTTCTGTGGGGAAAGATGAAAGACGATGTCTTCAAGGACATACTAACTACAGCCGATGATATGCAACAACGTATTACCGCAGCCTGCTCAGACATCTCAGCTGAAATCTAACACGTGCGCAACAGACCTTCCATAACAGACTGGAAGCGTGTATTACCGCTGCCGGTGATCATTTTGAAAACAACTTGTGATGGTCAATTGTTTCATTACTGGTCAGAATGCACATAACTAATGTATGCACTTGCGTTCATATTTAGCGTGTGCTACCACGGGTATTGTACAAGTGTCGCTGTGGGAACGTTTTAAAATAAGATACCTCGTAAACGACTCGTACTAGAAACCTTCCATAAACACCAATGGCACTGTAATTTACCCTACTTTTAGTTTGCTAATGTCAACCGTTATTGTTCCATTTAAAAAAGTGTATCTTTCCACAGAAAATACACTTTCTAAGTATTATTGCAATCTGTTTATTGGCTAACAATACGAGCCCCTGACTACCAATCCATTATGTGAAAACCGCACATCAATAACACTTTCCACTTCCGCAATATTTTCGGTGCAAATTTTACTTGATACGCCCTGTATAATAGTAATGTCACACAACATGCAGTCGTACTGACGAAGACTGCCTGCAACATTAATTGGAACTTTGATCTACAGTTTACGTGGTTAGAGTCTAACACGTCCCGCTTTAATTATGTCGAATCTAACTGTCATATAGGTTAACGGTCGACTGCTTTGCAAGTAGCAGCATTACTGACTTAGAAGATAGTGTTTTATTATTTTCTTCTACACTTTAGTGGAAAATACGTGGACAGACTCAGCTGAAACGCATATGACACTTCTTTCTCTAGAAGCTCGAGGAACGACGCGTTTAATATGCAAGTACAGGCCGCGGTAATCGAAAACTCTATTACTCAACTCTGCGTAACATCAATCTAAATGTGAATCAAGTGAGGTGACGGAGTAGGTACGAAACTGGACTCTGATTCAAGAGGACCCTAGTTCAAATCTCCTTACGGGCAACATTAAATAGGTTTTTTGTGGTATGGTAAATCACTTGACGCACAGGCAGGTTCCATCTACAGACAATAGCCGATTTGCTTCCACATCTTCACGTAAATTAGCTACTACTCCGTCTCTGAAGAATATTACGTCATCTTGACATAGCTGTGCAACCTCCAATGTTCCCGTAAAAGTAGCACTTTGTGGATTCTGAATGTCAGTATAATGCACTTAGGAATCTCTTAGTATGAATCAAAAAGAAAGAATTCGAATTAAAAAAATTATTTTATTTAGAAGTAAAAACAACTGATGTAACAAAGACTTTACATTCTAGATCTGTGCCGTGCCATTAACGAGAAAGTCACTCGAAAGGACAGGTACTAGGACTTCTGAACAGATTTATTCAAAAGATCAGAAATTGTTTCGCAAGTTTTATAAACATCTACGAGTTGTGTAGCTGAAAGAATCATTAACAGCCACACTTAATTTACTTAAATAAGGTCTGGTACTGTTATTTTCACATTTTCCGTTGTTTCACATTTGCACTCAACTATAACTTAGCATTTCTGCTCCCCGATGACGGACGCAGTACTGTAATAGTGAGAAAGCTATATTCCTAAACAGCTAAAATGGAGCACGGTCTCAATTCTAAGTTACCGACATAATGATTTCTAGGGACAACAACAATTTGATTTTCAATATTGCACATTATTAGTGACTGGATTGAAAAATTTAAAATGCAATTACAGTCTACTCGTTAATATATTACGTTAAAGGCTTAACACAATAAGCCAAATATTAAAGATAGAAACTATATATACACTACTGGTCATTAAAATTGCTACACCACGAAGATGACGTGCTACAGACGCGAAATTTAACCGACAGGAAGAAGATGCTGTGATATGCAAATTATTAGCTTTTCAGAGCATTCACACAAGGTTGGAGCTGGTGGCGACACCTACAACGTGCTGACGAAAGTTTCCAACCGATTTCTCATACACAAACAGCACTTGACCGGCGTTGCCTGGTGAAACGTTGTTGTGATGCCTCGTGTAAGGAGGAGAAATGCGGGGGGTTGGGGTTGGGTTGTTTGGGGCGAGGAGACCAGACAGCGAGGTCATCGGTGTCATCGGATTAGGGAAGGACGGGGGAGGAAGTCGGCCGTGCCGTTTCAAAGGAACTATCCAGGCATTTGCCTAGAGCGATTTAGGGAAATCACGGAAAACCTAAAACAGGATGGCCGGACGCGGGATTGAACCGTCGTCCTCGGAGATATGCGTACCATCACGTTTCCGACTTTGATAAAGGTCGGATTGTAGCCTATCGCGATTGCGGTTTATCGTAACGCGTCGTTGCTGCTCGCGTTGGTCGAGATCCAATGACTGTTTGCAGAATATGGAATCGGTGGCTTCAGGAGGGTAATACGGAACGCCTTGCTGGATCCCAACGGCCTCGTATCACTAGCAGTCGAGATGACAGGCATCTTATCCGTATGGCTGTAACGGATCGTGCAGCCACGTCTCGATCGCAGAGTCAGCAGATGGGGACGTTTGCAAGACAACAACCATCTGCACGAACAGTTCGACGACGTTTGCAGTAACATGGACTATCAGCTCGGAGTCCATGGCTGCGGTTACCCTTGACGCTGCATCACAGACAGGAGCGCCTGCGATGGTGTACTCAACGACGAACCTGGGTGCACGAATGGCAAAACGTAATTTCTTCGGATGTATCCAGGTTCTGTTTACAGCATCACGATGGTCGCATCCGTGTTTGGCGACACTGCGGTGAACGCACATTGGAAGCGTGTATTCGTCATCGCCATACTGGCGTATCACCCGGCGTGATGGTATGGGGTACCATTGGTTACACGTCTCGGTCACCTCTTGTTCGCATTGACGGCACTTTGAACACAGTGGACGCTACATTTCAGATGTGTTACGACCCGTGGTTCTACTCTTCATTCGAGCCCTGCAAAACCCTACATTTCAGCAGGATAATGCACGACCGCATGTTGCAGGTCCTGTACGGGTCTTTCTGGATACAGAAAATGTTCGACTGCTGCCCTGGCCAGCACATTCTCCAGATCTCTCACCAATTGAAAACGTCTAGTCAATGGTGGCCGAGCAACTGGCTCGTCACAATATGCCAGTCACTACTCTTGATGAACTGTGGTATCGTGTTGAAGCTGCATGGGCAGCTGTACCTGTACGCGCCATCCAAGCTCTGTTTGACTAAATGCTCAGGCGTATCAAGGCTGTTATTACTGCCAGAGGTGGTTGTTCTGGGTACTGATTTCTCAGGATCTATGCACCCAAATTGCGTGAAAATGTAATGACATGTCAGTCCTAGTATAATATATTTGTCCAATGAATACCCGTTTATCATCTGCATTTCTTCTTGGTGTAGCAATTTTAACGGCCAGTAGTGTATATTACTAAACAGCTAAAATGGAGCACGGTCTCAATTGCAGTTTTCCTACCTAACGACTTCTAGGGGCAACAAGAATTTGATTTTCAATATTTCATATTATTATTGACTGAATTTAAAAATTTAAAATGCAATCAGAATCTACTCGTTAATAGGTATAATCTTACGTTAAAGGCTTAACACAATAAGTCAAATATTAATATATATAGTATGTCTTGAGGGAGCGTAACTCACTGCATGGAAATTACCCAGATTATATTGATCCAGTATTGAGAATGAGAGCACTGGGAGATTTCCAACAAGCCTTATACAGAATCTCAAACCGTTTCCAAATTTTTCACCCTGACACCCTCGCAAAATAAAGAAAGGAAAAAGTTTATCGCTTACTACATTTTCTCTGTTCATGTAGTAAAACTTCATCTTCAGGAATCAAGTTTTATTTTATTACTTCTTTACTACTAACACCATTGGCGACATTTTGCAGACAGTATCCACATATACAGCTGAATATACTTACAAAATTATATCATTTACGACACATAGTTCAAGAGATACGGCGTCATATAAACATTGAGATGCGTGGAAAACTAGCATTTCTTAAAACGGAGAGCGAACTACCAAGATTATACTCAACCAGTGTTTCATAATGTGAGAACTAAGAGAGTTGCAACAAACTTTATACATGCTGTCTAAACATGGGAGTTCGATTCTTTAAGGAATCGGTGTTGGGCACACAGAGTAAATATACCTATGTCGCAGTTACGTGACGACGAAGTACATTCTTGGTTGTGATCTTTCGGGGATAACGATGATGATGATGATGATGATGTTTGGTTTGTGGGTCACTCAACTGCGCGGTCATCAGCGCCTGTACAAAGTCCCAATTATTACGCAGTCCAAATTTTTTACACAATCCAATCTAGCCACTGTCACAAATGATGATGATTATGATGACGAAATGATGAGGATAACACAAACACCCAGTCCCCGGGCAGAGAAAATCCCCAACCCGGCCGGGAATCGAATCCAGGACCCCGTTCAAAAAAATGGTTCAAATGGCTCTGAGCACTATGGGACTCAACTGCTGTGGTCATAAGTCCCCTAGAACTTAGAACTACTTAAACCTAACTAACCTAATGACATCACACACATCCATGCCCGATACAGGATTCGAACCTGCGACCGTAGCGGTCGCGCGGTTCCAGACTGTATCGCCTAGAACCGCTCAGCCATCTCGGCCGTCCAACGTAATAAATGCATGCGCTGATTAGCTCTCAGGTGCGTTAAAGCAGTTTCGGCGCATAATAAGAACGTGAATGAAATGGTCAGCCGTGAAAGCCTCAAAATCAGGCAACATCACAGAGAAAACTGGAATCTGACGTACTAGACGGCAAGAGTCCCCTTTGTAACCGATTTTTTACGCCCCTCTAGACGAAACCTGGAATTGCTCCAAGTTGCTCCTCGTGTACTCTGCGCACAAACACATGTAAAACAGTTTACGTTCGACAAAATTTACGGGTACAGCACGTGTAGCAACAGCGCAACTGTCCTCTGCTTAATAAGACTGAGTTAATCCGTTTCTACTGGTCTGCCTGCCGACACGCCGCTAAAGCCCGAGGAAAAGAGAACGGGTGCCGACATGCCGCTAAAGCACAAGTAAAAGAGAATGGTTATGATCTGTGTCAGTTATTTAAATGTTTTTCTTCACTGACACCATTGTGAAATACACAGCCTGAAAAAAAATGTGAAGCACGCAGAAGACATGGCAAGATGCTAATGTAACTTAGTACCCGTGCGTAACAACGGTGGATATGTCAATGATTGGAGTTGCGATTTTGTACATATTCTGTCACATGTAGAACGGCCATCAGAATGTTGATCGTAGTTAGAGTTCTCACAGGCTTGGCAGGGTATATAAAGGGCACGAGCAGCGTCAGATGTTGAATGATCACTGTGAACGTCGCGGAGATGACGCGTACTCGTGTGAGACAGCGTTATCAACACCTGAAAGGTGAAACGGGCCTCATTGAACTCCATTTGGCCAACTGGTCGAATCGTGTAGTACCCATATCTGTGGGCCATTCATACGTGGTAGAGACTCGGTGGTGGACTGCGTCAGAATGTAAGGCCAGGCATACTCGTCGCCACGGTTCCGATCATCCACGGTTGACCACCACAAGGGAGGATTGCCGTATTGTGCACCAAGCACGTTATAAACCCTTCATATCTGCACATGCCCTCCGAGAACAAGTAATGGACGCCCTGCGACATACTCTCAGTCCGCACCAGTTTTTTAAGGAAGTGCCGCCCTACGCGTATGTTGCCGTCAACACAACACAAAATATGGCTGCGTTTGGAACGATGCCGTAACCAGAAAACGAGGACTGCTTATAATGGCGTCGCATGATGTTCAGTGATGAACCACAGTTCTACACTACCTCGGGTGACCATTGTCGGCGGATATGGCGGCTACCTGGGAGAAACCCCATTCTTCCAATGTTGTGGAGAGGCACAGCGGAGTTACCCCTGCAGTCATGGTATCGGGAGCTATCGGGTATAGCTTCAGGACACCGCTGGTAGTGATTGAAGGATCTCTGACCGCACATCGGTCAGTCACAGACATCCCGCGCCCTCACGTGTTACCTGTGGTGCGACAGTATCGTAGTGCCGCTTTTCAATAGGAAAAGGCACATCCACACACGTCACGAGTCTCTGTGAACAGATTGCGTGATGTTGTCGTTTTCCAGTGCCTCACATCTGTCCCCGATAGAACGTGTTGGAGCAACTCGGACGTTAAAACAGTTGTGGGCCAGCGTGCCTCAGTAGGGCATACTACGGTCTTATGAGACCCATCCCAATCAAATCAGAGTATGCATCCACGCCAGAGGGAGTACAACGTCATACTGATAAGTGGGCTCATACTACCAAATTCTTTGTAAATATGACTTGGTTTTTCGTAATCACTGAAATAACATCACTTTTCCTCTCAACCCCTGACGTTTCATTCATTTCCTCCTCCCTTTCTGAGTGCTTCACTTGTTTGTCAGCCTGTGTAAAATATACTACACATTAAAAACGTGATTTTAATTTGATGATGATGATGTGGTCTCATACTCCGAGGAGCGTAGGGGACGATGCGGGAGACCCGCACCGCTGTACTAGGCAAGGTCCTAGTGGAGGTGGTTTGCCATCGCCTTCCTCCAACCGTAATGGGGATGAATGATGATGATGATGAAGACGACACAACAACACCCAGACATCACGAGGCGGGAAAAATCCCTGACCCTGCCGGGAATCGCACCCGGGTCCCCGTGCGCGCGAAGTGAGAACGCTACCGCAAGACCACGAGCTGCGGACGATTTTAATTTAAAGGGAATAAAAACAATTATACAGTGTGATTTTTTTTCACCGTGTAAAAACTCTAGAGACTGATCGATGAGAGGATACGAAACAAAAAAGGTCAAATAAACTTATGTCCGGAAATGCTTGGTTTCCACGCTGGAGACCATTCAATGTTTGCAACAGTGTCTCGCCGTTTGTCTGAGACAGGGACCTTTCAGGAAGCAGGAAATCATCAAGGACGTACTCGAAATGTTCGGACACCAGACTTGGAGGAAAATGTGATTAACACTGTGGAAGACGACCGCCGTGTCAGTATCAGGCAGTTGGCCCACCAGTTCACGGTAAGCCAGAGGACCGTGTGGCACATTCTCCATGGCAATTGTTACTGCCCTTATCACTTACAGCGTGTAGAGGGCTTACTAGCGACATACTTTCCACATCGAGAGCAGTTTTGTCACTGGTTTCTTCACCAGGCAACCACGATTCCGGGATTTGTGTCATGTCACGAGCAGCCCACCCTCCAGTACAAAAGGAGACATGGAGTTTTGTGTGCTGGCCGGGGTGGCCGATCGGTCCTAGGCGCTACAGTCTGGAACCGGGCGACCGCTACGGTCGCAGGTTCGAATCCTGCCTCGGGCATTGATGTTTGTGATGTCCTTAGGTTAGTTAGGTTTAATTAGTTCTAAGTTCTAGGGGACTGATGACCTCAGAAGTTAAGTCCCATAGTGCTCAGAGCCATTTGAACCATTTGAGTTTTGTGCTGTCAGCAGAGATGCAGTAACAACAGAATGGGTCGGTCAGGAGAGCTTATTAACTTTCAACCATTCTAAAGCTACCAAATCGACCGTTGGTGATGGGACTGTAAAATGGAAACGCGAAGGAAGAACCACAACTAAACCAAGATAAGGCAGACCTCATGTACTGACGGACAGGGAGCGCCAAGCATTGCTAGGATGGTTGTAAAAGCACATGAAATCAGCGGAAGGAATCACTCTTTAGTTTAGAAGTTCTACGAGCAGTCCAGCTAGCACAATGAGTGTGCTTAGGGACTAAAAAGAATGGCGTACAATGCTCAAATAGCCTCTTCATAAGCCACGCATTTCTGCAGTCAATGTTAAGCGATGCCTGAGGCTATGTAAAGAGTGACGCCGCGGACAGTGGATGAGTGGAAATAAGTAATGTGAAGTGATGAATCACACTACGTCCTGTGGTAATACAATGGAAGGGTTTGTGTTCGGCGAATTTTTGAATAACATTGCTTGCTATCATGTTTACTGCCAACAGAGGAGGTTATTTTACGGTATGGGTGTGGTTTTCGTGGTTATCGTGTGGTCCCCTTATTGTGTGATATAACGCTAAATCCGGAAAGATACGAACACATTTTACAGTATTGTGCACTTCATACAGCAAAGGAACAGTTCGGGGACGATGAGTGCTTGTATCAGCATGACAATGCTTCCTGTCGTAAAGCAGCATCTGTGACGCAATGGTGTGTAGACAACAGCATTACTTAATGGACTGGCTCGTGCAGAGTCCCGACCTGAAGCCTGTGGAACACCTTTGAGGAGAGTTAGAAAGTCGACTTCGCTCCGGACCGCAGCGTCTAACATCGCTATCTTCTTTCTGACCAAGGGTAATACACTATCCGTTTCGGTACATATCCCTGCTTCGTACTGAAAATACGACAACGCACCACAGTCACTTGTGAACGTGGAGCAATTGGCACCCTAGACCACATCGTCTGGGACTGTGCCATTATACATGTTACAGACCAGGATAGGAACGTCTTTGGCAATAAAACAGTCTATAACATTATAATTAATGAAGAGCTATGGCACAAGGTGAACTCGCTGACAGCCGAAATATCAGATTATGAGCGGCAAACCTACATGGCCGACAGACATCCTAGGAGAGGTCAGACATCGTGGGAAAGAGACGCAGCACGGCAGAACAACTAACTGCAAAACCATTCCCAAAGCAGCGAGGAGATGAAGTGGTGGAGTATCAGAAACGGTTTCCTGAGACTCTGACAGCCATCTCCCAATCCTTACACCTCGGGTGGAACAGCAGCGCACTCCCGTGAAACCTGACTTGTGCCTCAGCGCGCCAGGGGCTAACTATCAAGACAAATTAAAAAAGTTTCCTTCGTACTGATACTAAGTACTACATTACTGTAGTGTAGTGCGGTATGCAGTAGTGTTGTACAGAAGTGTGGTCCAAAATTACAAACTGCAAAATTGCTAATGTAGCAACGAAGCATAGTACAGTAGACCAGTAGCATGTACCTTATGGATTCCGGGTGAACTTTTATCTTTGCGTCTTATTGTCAAAGGATAGCACGTAGATTTTTAATTATTATTTTTTATGTAGGTGTTTTGTGCAGACTTTCCCCCTTAATGGTTAGGTTAGGTTAGTGTTGTTTAACGTCCCGTCGACAACGAGGTCATTAGAGACGGAGAACACCGAGCGAGGTGGCGCAGTGGTTAGACACTGGACTCGCATTCGGGAGGACGACGGTTCAATCCCGCGTCCGGCCATCCTGATTTAGGTTTTCCGTGATTTCCCTGAATCACTCCAGGCAAATGCCGGGATGGTTCCTCTGAAAGGGCACGGCCGACTTCCCTCCCCATCCTTCCCTAATCCGATGAGACCGATGACCACGCTGTCTGGTCTCCTTCCCCAAACCATCCAGCCAAGAGACGGAGCACAAGCTCGGGTTAGGGAAGGATGGGGAAGGAAATCGGCCGTGCCCTTTCAAAGGAACCATCCCGGTATTTGCCTGAAACGATTTAGGGAAATCACGGAAAACCTAAATCAGGATGGCTGGAGACGGGATTGAACCGTCGTCCTCCCGAATGCGAGTCCAGTGTGCTAACCACTGCGCCACCTCGCTCGGTTTTCCCCCTTAATGCATAGTTACAATGCTTAGTTAAAAGCATAATGCTTAGTTATACTATCCCATTTGAAATTGTGTTAAAATATTACGTACTGTTTTCAAGCAAATTCATGTGCAACATTTGGATTGTCCTTGTACCTAGATAACCTTCTCTGATTTATGGTCTTGAGGAAAAATGGGCTGCCGTTCCACTACATACATTTAGAGACCTCACCTAAAGCGTTCCCAGCTGAATTAAAACTGTGAGACAGGCGAATGGTTGACACATCCCATATTAATGTCTACTAATCGATGTCCAGATAGTTTTGATGAGACGTATTGCATCTTCTGACTGTTAACAGATGTCACCTAAACATGCTCACATTTTTCTATTTGTCAATTTTCAGAACGAGAAAGTGGAGGTAAAGCAGAAGTGGGCGTCCCGGCTGCTGGGCAAGCTGCGAAAGGACATCACGCAGGAGTGTCGGGAAGACTTCGTGCTCAGCATCACGGGCAAAAAGCCCGCCATGTGCGTCCTGTCCAACCCTGACCAGAAAGGCAAAATGCGCCGCATCGACTGCCTGCGACAGGCTGATAAGGTAACTCACTCCTCCTATGTAATAAAACTGTCAAGTCACTTTTCCAGCAAAAGATAATTCCAAGTTATTTCTCGAACTTCGAGACAGAAAACTCTTTGCTGTCATACACCATAAAAAACTCTTGTCATTCTACCATTCGGATTCCAATGAGAGACAAACTGCTAAGCTCAGATCTAATGATAGAATCCTTTCAGGTGACACAAAGTGAAAATCGGACCAGTAAGGATACGGCGGTTGTTCCTCGGACGGGCAGTGAAGTACTGTTATTTTGGGCAAAAATACACTTACTTTTCGACGTAAACTTCATTTAGATGAAAAGACTTTTAGGCCTCTTTCAAAGTTAGTACATTCCATCACAAAATTGCTATTCTGGATTGCTTACAAAATCTTTCAACTTGTGACACAACCTCTTCAGTACAATCATACAATAATTCTTTACATATGGGAGGAGCTGGGCGTCAAGAGGGATTAAAAATTTCATGACCAGGATGATCGTTGCAACAATTATCCCAACTTACTTTCCCAATCCGTTTATCCAAAAGACTTGTGTGGTTTTCACTACATTCTTATTTACCTACACAAGGTATTCGACATATTAAATCACCCTTGCACCACATAATAGACCTATTATAACGAAGCCTTCAGATGGAACCGATTTCGCCCTGTTACGTTGCCGGCTTATCGGCTTCAAATATTGATTTGATTGCTATTTCCATCCTGGTATTCACAGAGACAAATCAGTGCACAAGTAAGGTAGGCTCTTTTTACAACGATCCATACATTTCTTATTCGAATTTGATTTTTTCAACACTCAACAGTTGGGGCTCCCGTTGTCCACAGATCGTCTTCAATAATTAATTCTTCTACAGTACAGTCAATTTCGCAGTGCCTATGTCATTGTGCACTTGATAGATATTTGCTTCTGTGGTTGCACCGAGCATTTGGAAGGTCTGCTATTAAAATCCCCGTCCAGACAACCAGATTTAGATTTTCGGTACTTTCCCTAAATCGCTTGTTTTAAAAGGACATCGACGGGAAGTTAAACCCGAATCTTCCTTCTTTCATGTGTGGTCGGATCATCTTCAACAGAAGTATGGCCACATCTATATGGATGTCAGTTTCTTAACTCTCAAAATGAAGAAGCGTGCTGCATGTAAACGTTCACTCATTTGGATGAATTTCCTTTGGCGAATCGCCCAAAAATATGTTTGATGGTCAGACATTACAGTTTATTCGTCTGAAAGGGACTCATTCGACACTACGAATTCGAGAGGCTGTATGAACAAAACTAAGTTAACTCTTGAGTCACATTACTACGCAACATGTACCAACACAACAAAAACCAAAATTTCATATCAGGGCCATCCTGTACACAGACCGATAACGCTTCACCTTGATCTGGTGCGTAAAGAAGACTCTCTTCTCGGATGCGTAGTACTTTGTTGCGTGAAGGACAAAATATTATCTAGGTGTAAAGTGGCTATGCTACTAGTTTGTTGTTGTAACAGTTTCCAAAAACCGAGTAGGTATTAGTTCCAAATAATGCCAGCATTGACTAGTGATTCATCCTTCGCAAAATGCACTCAACTTCCTTGATGAGTTAGGACTAAACTCGAATCACAGTCCGTTAACATATAATACGAGCCTATACCAATAACTTTCCTTCACCGTAATAATATTCTTTCCTGTAAAGCAGCGATCGTGGTCTTAGGGTCTAATACTCTGTCAACAATTAAGACAGCCAAAACTGTAGCACTGAGGCTTATGCAGAGTGTTTGAATAACAGGTACAAACGAAATACGCCAGTAGAAGTCAATGCATTTTAAGCGGTTACCATGGCTCTCACACATTTTCGAATGAAGAAATGGCGGGTATCCAGTTCATGTACGGGTGTGCTAAGGGCATTACACGGGAGGCAGCACAATTATATTATGCAGTGTATACCCAGAGACGACAGGCAGTCAGCAGTGTGTTCATTAGGTTCCATAAATGCCAGCACCACATCGATACATTTAAACCTAACATGCACTATGCAGTTAGACCAGGAACAGTGTCGACATCACGAATGGAGGAGGGCATATAACAACAACTGGACGCAGTGCCGGTCGCAAGTACCAGACGGATTGCTGTATCAGAACGCTTCTCGCCCTCCACGATTCGGCAGTTGCTACGTGAGGGACAGTTCTTCGCATATAATGTACAAAGTGTGCAAGCCTTGCTCATTCCTGACTTTCCAGCTCAGGTTGCCTTCTGAAAATGAATCCTTGTACATTGTGGGAATGATTCATAGTTCCTCATTACAGTCAAAGCATGCTTTACCCGAGACGGTAATAACAACATCTAAAACACACGTTTAGGCTTATGAGAACCCATATGTTATCATTAAGAAGGCACATCAGCGGTGATTTTCCAGTAACGTCAGGGTAAGCATCGTTGGTGATGGGTTGATAGCGCCACATTTCCTTCCTACTCGACTTCCTAATCGTGTTTACCTTCATTTCCTGCAACACAAGCTAATCATCTATTTGGATGATGTTTCTTATGATTAATTCTTCTACTGTACAGTTATTTTCGCAGTGCCTATATCATTGTGCACTTGATCGATATTTCCTTCTGTGGTTGCACCGAGCATTCGGGAGAACTGCGATTCAAATCCCCGTCCAGACAATCAGATTTAAATTTTCAGTATTTTCCCTAAATCGCTTAAAGCAACTGCTGCGGCGTATGTGGTACCTGCACGATGGTGCACCGGTGCACTTTCATGTGGCTGTTCGGAAATACGAAGTACGAATCTTCGACAAAGCAGATAGGTCGTAGCTCGCTAATACCATTTTGAGTGGTTTCAGTACATTTGGAGCATGCATGGGAATTTTGAACTTTTACTGGCATCGATGAGCAGATGTGCTGAAGTCTGGCTTCACATGAACGGTGACTATGAGTAACACTTGTAATGTGTTTGTCCTCAAGTACATATCCGCAGTCTGGATCCTTGGGCACTCTGTTCTAAGGTGTTCCTGTACTCAGTCGTACGAGGAGCGTTCAATAAGTAATGCAACACATTTTTTTCTGGGCCATTTTCAGTTGAATAAATGCGGAACTTGTTGTGGGAGATCGTAGAATATTCCCGCTTCAACCCCTATGGTCACACGTAGCCTTCAAAACTGCGTCTGCAACGGAGGTGCGTTCCAAGCAGATAGCAGTCATAGGGTTTCTTTTGGTGGAAAACCAGAGCATCGCAGATGTTCATAGGCGCTTGCAGAATGTCTACGGAGATGTCAGTGCACAAAAGCACGGTGAGTCGTTGGGCGAGGCGACTGTGATCAGCACAACAATGTCGTGTAAACCTTTCTTATCTCCCGCTTGCCGGCCGGCCGCACACAGCTGTGACTCCTACAATGTTGGTACGTGTGGATACTCTCATTCGAGATGATCGACGGATCACAAACAAACACTTCGCTGCTCAGCTGGACGTCGCTGTTGGCAGTGCTAACACACTCGTCCACCAGTTGGGGTACTCACAGGTATGTACCCGCTGGATTCCTCGCCACCTAACAGAATACCATAAAGAGCAACCATTTGCGCGGATCTGCTTACGCATTACAGTCCGGACCACGTACGTTCCGACTTTCATCTGTTTGGTCCAATGAAGGATGCACTCCGCGAGAAGCAGTGCATGGATGTTGGGGAGGTCATTGATGCAGAACGACGTTGGCGCCGACGTCGACCAGTGGAGTGGTACCATGAGGGGATACAGGCGCTCCCAGTAATGTGGCGAATGGCCATCACATTGAACGTGGATTATATTGAAAAATAAGGTTTTTAGGGCAAAAGTGTGGGGAATAATAAGAGGTTTTGGAATCCTCAATAAAGCCAACCTGCTTTCAGGAAAAAATGTGTTGTATTTCTTATTGAATGCCCCACGTAATACATCGTATCAGAAATTATAATTAATTGCTTCTCTCACTGTCTTCTATTCATCCCTTTCTGTATAGGTGAACATCGCATCATTCGGCTTGAACGATTCAGTTAAGCCACAGAATCCTTCATTACTGTAACTAGTTCGGATGCGGGGTCACAAGTATTCCGACTGTCTTACGTCGCTACTCCACTTCTCTCGTTTTTATCAAAGTTACTCCGCTTCTCTTTAGTACATACCGTAACCTGTTCGTAGATTCAGCTATTTTGTCACATCGCCTTGATTTCATACAGTGTACTACGTACAGATGGCTTGTCATCTCTATCATTTGTGTATCGCTTTTACAGTGGCCGAAGCGCAAATTCTGAAGAATTACAGGTTAGAGACATTCACATAAAAATTTTCAGGGCACTGCGACTGACAGTGATTGACTTAGATATAACATGACTACACCGGAGAAAAATGTAAGGTATTTAAATTTTCTTACAACATAACTTTATATATGCGTGTGACTTATCATTCGCCTAGAGATTTAGGTTTCATTCAAGAGGCAAATGCTATACGTTGCGTTCCTCCGTTAACAAAAATTATTCCTCAAACTATTCATCGGTGGGACATAGTAATTTCGCTTACAGAAATTTCAGCGCTTTCTTGAAGACATTCTATTTTTTGGATTCAAGACGAAAGTAGGTCACTAAGGAAAGTTGTCATGTAAAACACTTCTCAGTCGTCGTATAAATGTGATAATAAAAGACACGAATATGGTCACACCATATATTACTTCTGAATTCGAAAAACTTGTGTCATAAGCTGAAGTTATAATATTCACGTAAAGTAATTCATCACACAATTATAGTCTACAATCTGGAATGAAATGAGAAAAGCACACTAAGAACGCTGGGCGACAGTTACAGACATTCGTACGTCGTACCTTCTGTGTAACTAAAACACGGGCGGTTCTTCATATAACAGAAACGCATTTTGTTGTAATACTTACTTAAAAATTCTTATTTGTGCCGAGAGAAAAATGTAAGTGAAATAAGAGATAATTAAATAAATTATATTATTAAACAGGCTCATCTTGGTCTTCATCATGTTACACTTATTCTCGTGCAGCGTTTAACAGAGCGGTACATGAAGTACATTCATATAGGTTACACCTCTTTTTCAGCTTCTTTCTCGATAAAGATGTATCTTATGCAGAAGTCTTATTCCAGATTACGAAGGTGAATATAGACTTCGAATTCCAAATGTAACTAAATTGATATATTTTAAATGTCTGTATACTGCAAACTTCGACCCGTTATTGCTGAGAACAGAATGATTTTAGTATATAACTACTGCAGGAAACATATTTTCCTGTTCTATTCCACACACAACGTCTCAAATTAGCGAAGAGCGTACTGTTGGATAAATTAAAGAAGACTTAATATTGCATCTAGGCTTTATTTTACAAAATTTAGCCGCTGGAATTTGATTAATACATTATTACCAATGGATTTCACTGCAAAGTTAAGCTCTGTAACAAGGCATTGCTTTGCAGTTGAAAGTTTAGGTGTATAATAACAATCATGATCTACAGCAGTCATGATTATTTTACGATTGCTCGCAGAGATTAATACAACTGTTCTACTTCGTCAGTTTCCCATTCCCAGTTATTTCTCGACAAGAATTAGTTTGATTTCTTCGCGTTTGCGTCCGATACGGAATATTCAGATGTTAGTGGTTCACAGATTGCTGCGATGTTATAACTAGACGGCGAAGGGGCAGGCTGATATTTCGGGTGAACTTTGTAAATGCTGTTACAGTGCTGACCTATAAGCTCAAGCTCCACGCAGCGTAAGCCGTCTTTCCATTTAAGGTGAGCACAATTGCTCGTCCATGCTTTGTCTACAGTGCTATGCACTACACGTAACTTGCTTTGGGTTGAACAAGAATTTCCATGTAGTGTGGTTGTATTTTCAAATTCGTAATTGAAGCACAGCGTACTATTCGCTATAAAATATAATGTTCTAAAGTTTTGGAAACGTTTATGGCGTCCACTTACAACCTGTCATCATGAAGTACTACGCTTCAACAGTAATCTGACTACATCGCTATTTACACTGAACAATTAGCTTATGATCCTCTTTATCACAGCACCTAAACGTATCATTTAAAAGATGGCAATTTATCAAACGTCTCTCCAGAAGAAAAATAGGAAAATGGATTTAAGAAACAAATATTCCTAAATAAGTTGCTAAATTATCGGAAAATTACACACCGGTGTATGTGATTATTGCATTGTGCTTTTATTTTAACTACGAGCAATTATTTCACAATCCGACAAAATGTCAGGAGTCACTTTCCTCATTGAAATACTTTCTTGGCTTTCAGATTAATCTGTATGTGAGTAAGAAGTTGTAATTATATTCTAAATTACAAATTTCTGAGTATTATTTTTAATAACAGAGTCGTCTGTTCGTATTTTCGGTACACTGTAACCATACGTTATTCTTCATATAGGCCGAAATGGTTTTAACGAATGTTATTTCATAATAGTTACCTACAAGAGGAACCATGTATGTTTCTGCGTCTATTGCAAAGAATTTCTAGATGTCATAAATGGTCACTTATGTTTTGAGAATAACTTTGTACTGAATTCTGTAGTTCTCAACATTGTACTCGAAAGCAACCATTAAATAAGTTCAACTTTACATCCCAAGAATAACCAGCGGACACGCACCTGTAAAATAATCTGCGATAGAGTGACATTATAAATACAGGTGACAACGTAACGGCCAATACTGAGCGTGGCCGTTAGGTGGGTTTCATATTCACTTCTCTAAATATCGAATTGGTCAAACGTAACCAGCTGTAGCCGTTGCTACAATTTTTTTTCTGCCATTTAACGTGGCCTTCACTTCCGGCAAAGTTTTCTTTCTGTGGTGAATGCCAAGTTGCAACGTGCTGGGGTCGTTCAGTAAAAGTGAGCTTCATGCACTCGCGTGTAAGAAGACACAGCTTCTCCTTCAGCTTATAGCTTCCATTCAGATATATCAGATATATCTCATGATGGTAACATTTCAGTAAATCACCATAGAATATTAATTTTGTAATTTAAATTAAGTGCATTTAGAAGCATATTCTTCAATATCACAAGTCGTAATTTCTTTGGAAAGCCAACCAGCAGCCCTTGAAATAGTGACATGAGGACCTGCATGGTGATCGCACCATTGTTAACAGCTGGTGACATAACAACTGATAAAAGCTATTAAAGTCATCAAGAAATTTTTGGATGTCTTTGTTTACTGTCTTCAGTTTTGGGGGTTTGTCATGCGTAGTATAGTGGGTCAGTTAGCTGTGGAGTTCCGACTAAGATGAAATGAATCCTGTTGAAATTCATGCCGTTGCTACAATTTTTTTCTGCCATTTGATGTGGCCTTCACTTCTGGCAAAGTTTTCTTTCTGTGGTGAATGCCAAGTTGCAACGTGCTGGGGTCGTTCAGTAAAAGTGAGCTGGCAAAGGGAACTGCCCAAGTGGCAAACAGAGGTGAAAGGAAAACGCACATCACTATCATTATTACTTTACGGTGTATATCACTGTGCAATTCAAACAGGTGTTACAGTTGTGGAGTGCTGTACTTTTTTCAGGACGAATAATAAATGCGGATCTGTGAAGGACTAGTAGATTTACTTTTATAATGTTTTGCCGTTAGCATTTCTGGAACCAGAGAACTCCGATGACGGAACCCAACCTCTCAAAAAGCACAAGGAAGTGAGCAACCAAAACCGACCTGTGGTCTGCAAGGAAATTTAGTATTTGCTGTTTATGATCGTTCATTTTCAACTGTTACTGCCTTATTCGAAGAGAGAACAGTACAGCTTTTATTTCTGTGTAGCCTTTATGTTTTTCCACATTTCATTTCCTACCATAATGAAAGGGAAGACCCCTATAGGTCTATCGACTTCTTTTGGAAGTGGCTCGAGTGGGACCCATTTGGGATTTTTCTAAGGGTATTTTCAGTTCCAGTATATACCTTATTACCATCAGGAACCTGTCAAAACCTCAGTTCAGAACCAAAGGATTTGACTTACATTTTTTCAGCGTCTCATGGGCTGATTCGCCTTATTACCAGAGAACAGTCACTGCGCATTTTTAATTCGCTTCTTGAGCTTGCAGAAGGGGAGTTCATAGTCCGAATAATTAATATACTGGGAGGCGAAACAGAATGAATGTTACTTTGTTTTTAATGCTGAACAGCTATACGATACCTACAAACGCTTTTCTTATTACCAGCGTTAGGCATGTAATTTTATTTCAAAAACCATGTTTCGCAGCCATATAAGAAGGAAAATGTGCGACGTGTGAAGATTACGCAAGGCGATTTCTAAAGAGCAGCGCCACCTTGTAACCTTTACGCACACGCGCGCATTCTCGGAGACGAACTGCAGAGAAAATTTGTGACAGCCACTTTCGCCGTGGCGTCACCCCGCGATAGCGAGAAGGCCTTATTGCCTACTGCTGCTGCAGCGTGCCTCTTCACGCTTCTTAATTGTGGGGAATACGTTTTATTACTGACCCAGCCTTATGTTGCGAGCCGAGCCTCCTCGTAGGGGACGCCGCCCGGTTCTGTTGACACACTTTCTGGTACAACACATGTACCTATCACGCGCGTCTCCTGTCCCTACGTAATGGGTCATACATCACTCGTGATGCTGAGCACCAAGAAAATGGCGATTCAATAATCGGATAATTTACTTTTCGATTTATGGCACGCTTAAGCTCATTTCCTTCTTCTCAGCGTAATATTGAGGATTGTGTGTTAGTATTTGCCTACGCTGTCACTTCACATAATTACGACCATCTGTTAATGTACAGAGCTCACACAAGAGCTAGATGATCTGGACGTGACGTAGTCACGTGCTCATAGGCCTCCACGTGTGTTCCGATCAAGGTCGTGCGCGATGTTTTCAAACCTTTCGAGGAGTGCAATGCGGGGGATTCATACTGCATATACTAAGATCGAGACCATCTCAGCGATGTTCAGCTGTGTTGATTCCAGATTATTTGAGGCTAACTAGACTCTTCAAAGCATCAGTCCCCGTCTATGCACGTAAACAAAATACACAGAGCACGGCGATGTAAAAATGCATTATAAACAAAACTATTCCACAGATGAAGTTGACACTTGCCTTACATTATTACATAACGTGTGCCAACAAAACAAAAACAAAATTTCATTGATAGTGACGTCAACTCCGTGCCAAGCAGAGAACTTTTTACATTTATCTCGTAGTGTTGTAACAGACCCGTTTAGTCAAAATGACAGTGGAAGAAAGTCGTTATTTTTCTCGTGAAACGATGTTGAATGAATTCATGCGATACTAACTGTACAATAAGCCTCCATTTTCTGTCTTATATTTTGTACACGACAATCTGAATAGATAAGGGATATTAGAGTGTACGCAGAGGCGTCAGGTGAACTATTTTCCCGCTCTTTATTCGCGAATGTCATATGAAGGAGATCTATGAACTGCATATAATATCTATGTGCTGTAGATACATAGAATGGTCCTGCGTTTGTTGAAAAGCTGTAAGAGCAATTTCATACTTAGTTTTTCAGTCATACGTTGAAATGAACCCTACCTTGTACTGTGCCTTGATTCCATAAAACACTGTGCACACCCTAAGGACAGAATGGCGATTAATAGTAAGTTTTACACTGCTTGTCACGTAAAACTGTTGAAACCGTCTTCTGAGAACACAATATCACTTTGCAATAGTCAAGCACCATCCATCGGCTACAGAATACCCTGCGTATCATTACACAGCTTCTAAAATGATTATTATCATAAAAGAAAGACGCTAAAACAGTTCCGACTGCCGAGACATTATTCACTTGATAATTTAGTAATTTCCCTGGATAACGACTGACTGTGACTAATTGAGAACCTCGTCCTTGCACATGACTTGATGACACGTTTTTTATACTGTCCAGTCTATTCACGTGGTGTAACAACGTCATAATTTCACGTTCGAGACATACACAAACTCAATAAAAACCGCGAATCATCCTTCATATGATCAGGGACAACCTCTTAACATGGTGTGTGTGTGTGTATGTGGCTTACACCGACAATATGTGGCAAGGCACAGACTGTCGTTCGGGAAAGTAATACACATTACAGAGTATTTGATGAAATACACAAACGTAGTGAGGGTTCCGGGAGAGATCAAGACAGGCAGACGTCGTCGGAAACTAACTAAAGGCAGATTGACGTCGGCTGGAGGCAGACAAGTGTTTTTGGATCGTTTTTAATCACGGTACATAGAAGTGGTTTAGTGTATAATGATAGCATATTTCTTAGACTGTGTGCATACAGTTCTCTTATTTGCATAATGAATTGTATAATTAGAAAACTATATCGTAATCCGAGAGGACTTACAGGAAAATCAGTACAAGTTTCGGCGACTAGCAGCTAAACCAAAATGTTAACTCTTGAATGTCTGTTATGATGTTTGTGTCCGGAGTTGATACTACGTGGCGTAGAACACCACAGATATTGAATAAATGAATTAAACATCAATATATTTATTTATATTAAGTTCATAGTAAAATATGTTATATATAACTTACATTTCTCGATTGTCCGTTACACACTGATTCTCATATATCAATCACTGATTTTTCTGCACGGTAATGTTGATCACTTGCTAGCGGGTTCAGTCATTGAATATCAAAAGCGTCGTGCTAGTACATAGTTATCTCACAGCAAGTCTTCCGAGATCTGGGGGCAAAACGGTGTCCGGCGTCTTGAAACTATGCAAGGACGGATAAATTTTCATGCAGTACATAGGGCGAAGACGACGTCCTAGCGCCACCCACAGGAATACGGCGAGCCCTGGAGAGGGTGTGGTTCTCGCTAGCGGCCTGTTTAAATGGATCTTCTTCGGTGAACGCGCGGTGCACCATGTACTGTTCACAAAAACACTGTCGATACTGCAAATTACCAAAACAAAACAAAAAATCAGAATCTTCGAACTCTTCAATATTGACTCACGTTGCTCAGATATCCAAATGCAAGAAATATTAACTGTGATAGTAGATGAAGGAACCATGTCATTTTTACTGTATGTAAGACAAATTCCAAGGTACTGTACATTTGGAGAATTCTGAAGAGTAGTACACTGCATAACACTTACGGAAAAGCTTTCGACCATGAAGCAGAGTATTATCAACATTTCTTGAGATTATTGTCAGATTGCAGTTACTGAAACAAAAGGATAAAGAGAAAAATGTTCAAAGATAAGTTACGTCATTCTTGATGGGTTTGTTTTGAATAGTACTACAGCGCTATAGAAATAATGAGTAAACTCTAAAAGTGCAGTTTGAGTTTCCTCTACAAAGGCAAAGCGCCTTTCGGAGTGGGCTATTCTCCAAGAATATGTGTAGATAGCCTGACGGTGTGGCCAAGCGGTTCTAGGCGCTTCAGTCTGGAACCGTGCGACCGCTACGCTCGCAGGATCGAATCCTGCCTCGGGCATGGATGTGTGTGATGTCCTTAGGTTAGTTAGGTTTAAGTAGTTCTAAGTTCTAGGGGACTGATGACCACAGATGTTAAGTCCCATAGTGCTCAGAGCCATTTGAACCATTTTTTTATGTGAAGATATCCTCAAAGTATAGGACCTGATAATTACGTTCCGCAAACCCATATTAGATGGATTAGGATTATAAAAGAAGAACTTACTAGTATAGATTAATGTTCCGACCCTAATACGTGAGACAAAGAGGGAAATTAGAGTTTAACGTCTTATCGACTTCAAGATCATTAAAGACGGAGAAATAACTTAGCTGGAGGAGGATGGAGGAAGGAATCAGTCGGTTCTTTTCCAAAGGAACAATCCTATTATTTACCTCAAGCATTTTAAGAAACCTGCAGAAAGCTTGTAAGACACATAGGTGAAGTATAACACGGGAGATGCACGCGACGACTTAGCAACCGACGGTCTGATGCTCCGATCAGACTGAACAAGGTGTCTCACATTAGCCTACGTAAATTGTGGTTGGTTACCAAACTCTACCTCAGGAATGCAATACGCAAGTAGTTAAAACACGAAAACAAAAAATTTACGTTGTTGTCAACAGGTAAAATATGCTACTCGCCTCTACAGTACGTTTGTGTGTTTTATGGAGTATTAAAATATTGTGTTACTAATTTCGTCTTTGCATATAGGATGTGAAACACTCTAAGATGAGAGATACTTCTAAGTAGTAAGTATGCGTTTTACATCGTTACGTTCGAAAGTCGCCACGGAAGGCTGAAATGATCCTTTGTAAAACGCAGGTTTTCAGTTTGTGAACATACACCTGAGCATTGTACAGAATAAAAGGGCAGAAAATTTTCGAGGCGAGGAAACAAAATAGAAAAGAGTCATCTTCTATTAGTACACATTGCTGCAGTGGTTTCTATAGCACACCAGAAGCACCAAAAAGAATACAGAATTTTAAATGCACATATACGATCGCGCGCTGAAAAGCAATGCCTCCGAATTTGTGTGAAAACTCTTAAGGATTTTTAAATAAAACAAACTTTGTTAATATTCTATATTTTCATTCTTCACGTCTACAAATTTATTCCTCAACAGTCACCCTGGCGACGAACACATTTCTGCCAACGAGAGACCGATATTCCACAGAATGTTTGGCTTTGTTGACGGAGCCACAAACTCAGCTCTGCTTGCATCGCTTCATCACTATCAAAGTGAAGCCGTCGAAGGTGTTCTTTAATTTTTGGAAACAGATGAAAATCGGATGGGACCAAGTCGGTACTGTATGGAGGATTTGTCGTGATGAAGCAGAGGGTGCTCCATGTGTGGACGAACTCTTCAAGTTGGTGCTTTCAGTTTTCTGAGGGATTACAGCACGCTGTTCCTCACGCACCAACATAGTTACGTTACGCTCCGCCATGTTATACGTGGCAATTTCGAGCACTCTAGCGGCAGAGGGTTGCAACTTGCCTCAGTTAAGCGGCAAAGTCGACCAAGTAATTCAAGACATCCAATATCTCAACCGATGTTGAGGACAGAATAAAAGTTTGGAGGCATTACTTTTCAGTGCGCCCTCGTAGTCGTGCGTAATGCACATATGGGCCGAATTCGCATAATTTTAAGCTCTAGTCGCACTGTTGGGGGGCAATTTGTCTACAGAAATTCGGACGGGGCACATAGCAAAAATGAAGAAATAAAACTGAGTAGGATCGACGGGCAATGCTTATATATTCAGCAACGTCTAACTACTTCGATTTGCTCACTTAACAGAGTAGACAAATGAAGAATTTTGAAGAGTAGTTAGATTTCATTGTGGAGTAGAACAGATACGTGTCAATTATAAGTTGTTGAATGTATGTGTTGTGGACCAACGAAGACAGAATTTACAGTTGCGTGCTGAGTAAATAACAACATTCCATTTTTGTGAAACAAAAAATGTAGCCGAGATCGCTAACGCACTTTTATACGATGGCGGAGCCTCAGAGATGACCGATTCGATTCAGGTGTTGGAAGAAAATTCCGTTCTTAATTATTTTCCCGGTAAGGGTACGAGAAGTGGTGACGGATAGTTACTGATCACAAGATTTTCCTGCATTGCATTCCAAAGCTTTCAGCAGGAGCACATGGAGTGCACTGTTGATGGAGATCCGCCCGTCTGATGAGGACGTTAAGCTCGGCGGCTCGCTTGTTGCTATTCCAGAGGCAAGAGATTCTACATCAGTAGTGTGAAGATAGTTGAGAATTTCGGTCTGATGGGAGGCGTGCTAAGTTAGTCCGTGCAGTTGAGCTGACAACGGTGGCCGGGTAGCGCAGTGGTCAGCGCATCTGCCTCGTAAGCGAGAGTTTAGAGTTCGAGTCTCAGTTCACTACAAATTTTTAACATTCCCCATTGATTTAAATCAATGCCCACTGGCAGATAATATCATTAATTCATTTTTGTCTTGATTCACGCTGCACGATCCAAATGGTGTATATTTTTTCGGACATCTCCGATAGAACACCCACCACATATTTCATTGAAGTAAAAAAAGTGAAACAGTCATCAATCCGGAGACTGTTTTGAACACCAAAGTGCTTTAGTAGGAACGGTCCTGTTGGAGGTGGTATGACGTTGCCCCACTCAGACGTCTGAGCTGACTTAACTCAGCCGGTTATAGGGGGTCCTACAGTTCAAAGTGTAGTCCGAACCGCGGTTGAAATCACCATTTTCCCCATCAACAATCTTTAACAGGGGTGAAAGAGGTGGTGACATATAAAAATCCTAAGACTGACCAGCGGTCGCCACCGAGCCCTTTTGATTTGTAGTCTCGCACTTTACCACTTTTCTTTATTTTTCTTGCTTTCGATAAGTCTCTTCGTCCTCTTTTCGTCAACGATTCTGTGCAGAAGTCGCGTGACATCTTTCAGATTCCATCTACGAGAACTTCACTTAGCATTCTTTTTTTCCAGAGGTTATCTGTTTCCCTGGCCGAACACGTTTAGATACTGTGCCAGCCCACGGCACTACACTACACCACTACACACGTTCATCCATTATATTCAGACTCCACATTTACAATGGCATCCCACCGTTTCCGAAATGACCCATCTGGACCTCCCAACCAAACAGAAAAAACGACTTTCCTTTTCTGTCATACAGTAGTTACCGTTTCGCCTTAGATTAGAATAACGACGTGATGACAGGAAAGACAGCCGGTCACTGGAAATCAATTACGCTAATTCCAGTATAGGCTAGTGATTATAACATGTGGACCCTCAAAAACGGGGATTATGTCAGGAAAGTGGGTAAAAGGGCGATAAATTTACAGTTACTAGAGCATATACTAAATTTTACAGTCAATATCTGCGCTGCGTGCCTGTTGCGAGATGAGATGAGGTGAGGTGAAAAATGGCTCTGAGCACTATGGGACTTAACTTCTGAGGTCATCAGTCCCCTAGAACTTAGAACTACTCAAACCTAACTAACCTAAGGACATCACACACATCCATGCCCGAGGCAGGATTCGAACCTGCGACCGTAGCGGTCACGCTGTTCCAGACTGTAGCGCCTAGAACCGCTCGGCCACTCCGGCCGGCTGAGGTGAGGTGAGGTAAAAAAATCGGCTACTGGATATCCACATACAGCACAGTGGTTTGCACAGTTACAACACAGATGTAGATGTGTACGTGTCACAGATCGCTTCGGTGCCCAAGACTGTGGTAGAGTAGCACGACCGGCTACGCGTCCCGTTAGAGAAGCAAGAGTCGGTTTGGCCTGTGGTGCAGTGAGGCGCGCGACCTCCGCCGCCACCACGCCCTGCAAGGTGAAGGCTGCTGCTGCCGCCTCCTGCTCCTCACGGCCACCCGCCTCACACAGCACACACGCGCTCATTTGCTTACACACTGTCGCCACCGCCGCCTCGCTGAGCCTCACAACCACCTACGGGGCCTACACCTCCACACGAGATACTTGTGTGGACCAGCTGAAAATATCGACGACTTATTTTGAAGGGCATTTTTTAGATTGACGTGCACCCACATTCTCACCTAATCGCATTTTATATCAGTATGTAGGGCTAGTTCACATAAGTTCGTAGCGTTTTTCCATACGTTTAGTGAACACAACAACACACATAATAGAGACTTTAGTCATTAGTAATATACAGGGTGTCCGAAAAGTCTTTCCCTGACTACATAAATTGATAACTCAGGCTATAAGTAAGATACAAATATGAAACTGGTGTCTAATTGTTGACAAACTATCAAAGTTTTTTTCACACATCAGAAAATTGCCACTTCCATTGTTGCCCAATGACAGTACGCATCGATATGACTTTGCGGTCGAAATGCTTTCACCTATTGAGGACGATGATGGTTATCTCAGACGAATTGCCTTTTCCGGCGAAGCGACCTTTTTTGTCAGTGGAGTAGTGAATCGCCATAATGTGCGCATTTGTGGTTCACAACCCCTTGGCGAGGTCATGGAGTGGACAAGAGGCAGTCCAAAGGTGAATGTTTGGTGCGCGCTATTGAACGATCGAATTATCGGGCCATTCTTCTTCGCTGAAGCTACTATCACATCTGCAGTGTATCTGGACATGTTGCAACTGTATGCTGTTCCTCAGCTGCTTCAGTATCACTCCGATGTCTTGTTTCAGCAAGACGGTGCACCGCCTCATTGGGGTTTCGACGCCCGTGCCTATCTCGATATGACCTTTCCTGGGCGATGGATTGGTCGTGATGGGCCAACGGTTTGCCCTCCACGCTCTCCTGACATAACCCCATTAGACTTCTTTATCTGGGATTATGTCAAGGACGAGGTCTACCGAACACGTGTACCAGGTCTTGAAACCCTGCGGCAACGGATAACCACAGTCGTTGAATCGATCCCTCAAGTGATGTTGGCTAATGTGTGGACGGAAACTGAATATCGCCTAGATATGCTACGTGCTACCAAGGGCACTCATGTGGAAGTTTACTGATGTGTGAAAAAACTTTGATAGTTTTTAAACAATTAGACACCAGTTCCATATTTGTATCTTACTTCTAGCCTGAGTTATCAATTTATGTAATCAGGGAAAGATTCATCGTACACCCTGTATTCTCCTACATTACTTACAACAGTCTGCCAACGCTGGCTAACTTTTCGATTCCGTGACTGTAGACATCAAGTCCTTTGGAGGCGAAGAACTTGTCGAGCCATGGTCGGAGCGCATTTTCATCCGGGAAGGAAGATTGTACGATAGAGAGCGGAAAAGGAGAAAATCTGAAGGCGCATGATCAGCTGAATAAGGTGTGTGCGGGATGACTTCCCAACCCAACTCCAGTAGAGCGTTATTAGTCAATACAGCAGAATGCGGGTGGGCGTTATCGTGGAGTAACATCACTTCTTGCAGTCTTCCTGGTAGTTGTTCTCGGGCTGCGTTTACAAGACGTCTCAGCTGTTCACAATAAATGTCAGCAGTGATGGTTACACCTCGGGGTACCAGTTCGTAGTACACCACACCGTCGCTGTTGCACCATATTCACAACATTATCTTTCGTGAATGTGCGAAGTTCTTTGGACTAGGAATTGCTGCTTTTTTGGGCTCAACCATTCCTTATGTTAGCAAAAAGACACCATTTCTCGTCACTAGTAACGATACAGGATAGGAATGTTCGGTGTTATTCACGAGCCTGTTGATGACGAACAAGTAGAAATGCACATATAGCCACACGCTGACTTTTGCGATTTTGGCTTAGAGCATGCGGTACACATACACCCGCTTTTTTAACCTTCCCTATTGCCTGTAAATGCTGCACATTTGCCTTCTCTCGAGTATACCGACGTCCGATAATTGTGGATTGATGCGTTTAACCGATCGTCACCAAACCCCGAAGGTCTTCCTGAAGGTGGAGAGTCACAAATGTCAAAACGATCCTCCTGAAAACGAGAAAACCATTTTCGTGCAGTGCTCTGTCCAGTGGCATTATCCCCATACACGACGCAAAGGCCGCCGGTGTGGCCGTGCGGTTCTAGGCGCTACAGTCTGGAACCGCGCGACCGCTACGGTCGCAGGTTCGAATCCTGCCTCGGGCATGGACGTGTGTGATGTCCTTAGGTTAGTTAGGTTTAAGTAGTTCTAAGTTCTAGGTGACTGATGACCTCAGAAGTTAAGTCCCATAGTGCTCAGAGCCATTTGAACAATTTGAACCACGACGCAAATGTTTCTGGCTGCCTCGCTTGTTCCGATTTCTCCGCTTAGCACTACATTTTCTAGCGTCCGCAGCTCCACTCATTATCTCCAAATGACAACATGAAAATATGTCAACTCAAATAGCAACCGTGAGCAACAAATAAAAAACGACTGTCGATAAATAAACCTATAGCAGCCGGAATACCAACATGCAAAAAAAAAAAAAAAAAAAAAAAACGCTACGAACTCGTGTACCAGTCCAATACTTTAAATAACATTTTCGCACTGTTTCGTTTCAAATCCCGAAGGACGATTTGGTGAGAAAAATTCACACCTTATATAACACCTTATTTGTTTTTAAAACAAGAGAATGCTACGAATTTCTTAAGAAGTGACAAAATGTGGAAATCTGTGGGTGCTAATTCTGTTCAGTAGGGTGGGTGCTCCAACAATTCGTACTCCTAACCCCACATTTTCGCATCGCCAAAACACGTTTGTCGCGAACGAATGCTTTTCTCCCTTCTCAAATCCCGGCCTCTTTTCGTGTGTTTTGTCACCAAATTTGTCCTGAACAGTTGCCCGTATTCACCTTTTACTATTTTATTCTTTTCGAGAAAATCAGAAAGAGGAATACTTTTTGCATCCCAGGAAACGCCGGCTATAACCTGTCGTGTAGATGCAACAGACTTCACTATTATTGATGCAAGTCCACCGGGTTTCAGCCACTGCTTTGACTGTTGTTTCGTTTCTGGAGTGAAGCTGTGGCCGTACAACATATCCATAGCCGTTGCATTGATTTTAAAACGATTCAAACATAGCTGGAAACTTTTTTTCACATTCGATTTTGGTGAAAATACAACAAATGCGATACCCATCTTGCACAAAGCTTCTTAACAATTTCTTATTTGTTAAAATTCAGCGTTAAATTTGTTTTCCTGAAGTCGTTTCTTTCAAACTACTTAAGTCGACAACCGACCAATACCATATTATGCAATTTTCTGAAGTTTTCATTTGCCGCTGGAATTTTTGGAGTGTCTTTCACATGCGTAATCTTCAGGAGAAGCACAGCATACTTCAATCCAGTCAGTGTTTTCTTAACTGATGAACATAACAGGCCACATGTCTTATTATCTTTCATAAAATTTAAATGAAAATTTCTTTGGCGATAATACGTCCAAAACTAAGAATTTAATGAAGGCACTGCTTTCAAGTTTACCAAATTGAGCGAAACACACAAAACAGTATTTTAAGAAGCAGTGTAAACAACAATATTCCGCTGATTGAATTGACACTTGATTTTCATTTTTGCGCAATATGTACAAACTTAACAAAAACAATTTTTTTATTGAAATAATCGCCATCTGTAGTGGAAGCTAATACATTTCGCGCGTTGTGCCATTGTACTGCGACCTCAGGGATATCTTTGGTACTTCATATCGCTGATACATTGCTTTCGAAAACGACAGGAACCAGCTACATGGAAGCCACAGATTGCTACCATTCAAAAGAAAATTGACAGAAAAGTCATTATTTGGTATCCATCGATTCGAAGCCATTCACAACAGAAATATCGCAATTCTAACATACACTATCTGATCAAAAGTATCCGGACACTGCTATGTAATACGGAATTCACCGCTAGTTGTCACGACCCGCGGATCTGCCAGTGTAAAAGGATTACAGAAAATGTACTCGCTGTTTCGAATATGAACTACAGTATATTTGGCTGTATAATAGAATAACGACAATGAAAATTTGGGCCGGACCGAACTCGAACCCGAATTTTCTGTTTTACTCGTGGGGTCGGCTATCCGTGCACGAAACACGGCCAGACCTAAACTTCCATATGTTGTCGCCATTGTGTCACAACCTGATTTCGTACGTTACGTATATTTCCGTCCAGGAAGGGAGCCGAAGTAGTACTTCCTGTGTTATTAAAAAACGTGATGCAATGTAACTTCGGATACTTGAAATGTTTTAAAGAGCGACGCCACTGGAAAATGGATGACTGGAAGCGCGAGATTTGAAGTGATGAATCACGCTATGCCCTGTGGCAATCCTTCGGAAGGGTCTGGATTTGGGGAATGGCTACGTAACATTACCTGCCATCATTTGTAGGGCCAATAGTGAATTGCGGAGGACATGGTGTTGCGCTAGAGGTGTATCTTTCGTAGTTAGGGTGTGATTTCCCTATTACGCTTAAGAAAACACTAACTATATAAGGATCATTGTGTACGGCGTACGGTAGAGGAACAGTTCGGAGACGATGACTGTAACTATCAGCATGACAATGCAGCCGGCACGGTAGTTCAGCGTGTTTGGTCAGAGAACTGGTTGTTCCCTGTAGAAAAAAACTGAGTGAAAGGATCAACAACGAACTTCAACGGATGTCATGTGACGTCCGCAACGATCAGCCACGAAAACAAACAGAAGTGTGGTCAGCACGACAGAATGTGAACCCTAAGGGCCAGGGTTCGATCCCCATCTGGTTCGGAGATTTTCTCCGCTCAGGGACTGGGTGTTGTCCTAATCATCATCATTTCATCCCCAACAACGCGCAAATCGCAGAAGTGGCGTCAAATCGAGAGACTTGCACCCGGCGAACGGTCTAGTCACACGACATTTACAATTTTGCATCCTTTCATAAATCAGCATCTGTGAGACAATGTTTTGTGAACAATAACGTTATGAAATGAACTGGCCTGTCCACAGTCCCGACCTAAACCCAGTGGAATACCCCTGAGATGAGTCAGAACGTAGACATCGCTCCAGACACCAGTGTCGAACATCACATCAAGCCGTCATAAAGGCTAAGGTTGCACACACTCCATATTAATGTCCACTAATAGCTGTCATGATGCTTTGATCACACAGAGTATGTAGAGCCCTATAGGTCTGTAAGTGCTAGGTCGTTCCAATATCTGATTTAATTCCAAACCAAGTTGTATGCCTATGCTCTGTTACGGTAGCTCTCCTTTCGAGTGGTTTTGAAGCTTTCGTCAGCACACTGCTAGTAAATGGATTTAGCTAGGTAGCAATAAAGTCTTATTAACTCTACCTACGTAAGGCTGCCATCGTAAAACCTTGCATTCTTCCGTAAGTTTAGGAAAGAAGTTAATTGGAAACAGAGCTTTACCTGAGTTGGTTCTAGTGGGTTAAATCTATAGAGAATCTGTCGTGCCATAACTGGAGCAGTTATCACGTCATTGGCTTGAAGTGATTCACGATAACAACACAAAAACTAAATCGTAGTCGCCGGACAGGAATTTTAACCCGTTTGTTTCAGAATATCATTGTAACCATGTCCTCCTGAAGATCAGACCATTGCCTTAAACGCTACGCAAACTCATTCAGGATTCAACCAAAGGAAAACGGCTACTTTGCGGAAACAACCACCCTACTTTGTTTTTCATAAGCGACTTTATAAAGTATCTCTGTGGAAGTCTCCCTCCGTCTTGTTGCCCCTCTGACCTGGGGTAACGCAACTTACCAGCCCTTCAGCGTAACGACTCCAGCAGTTGACATATAGCAAAACATAACATTGGTAGACAGTGAACGCAGAGGGATACACTCCGATATGATAATTTGACATCAAAACAGAAACATACTCCATACTTGTAACTGAAGTGCAAATTCTGTCGTTAGTTGCCAGTACACAGCAACACTGACATCTTCAACCCTGCTCATGCATTGAACTAAATGCTTAACCTCTTTGAAATGGAAGTGTTTCCTTTCAAAAACACTCCTACACTCTTCTGGGCAGGACAAATGTCGTGTCAAGAATATACAGATAACATTTCTTAGAGTTGTTAAAAGAAGTAAATTAGTTTTGCGATTGTTTCTTACGTTGAAGTCTAACTAGACTGCTGAAAATTACAGCAGCACCTCCGAACATAAAAAAGACGTTGCAGTGAAACTTCTGTAGATTTCTTGTTTCCCCAAGCAAACAATTTAGGTTTACGTGGCTTTCATTCTGTCCTATACGCACTGCTGCTTTACCTGCAACATATATTTTCCTAACTGCACCCTCACTCCATATACGTGATCCCCGGATCTAGATTCACTGATATGAAACTCTCATAATTTTACTCTCCAGTTTGGAGCTTTGATTGTGTTGTGAAAACAGTCTACACAACTGATCGGGAAGCTTTCCCATCAGGTAAATTTCACTGTTTTACCGTCGTCAAGAACTTGAGTCACAGCAAGTGACGTGCAAGGAAATGTAAAAACTATCGTTTACAAACTCAATAAATGATTTCTCAAACAATGAACATACTTTATATGATTCTGTAGAAGTTTTTGAAGCGTTATCAGAAGAACGCCTAAGTGGAAATATTCTCAGAAAATACAGTGTGCGACAGTAATTTACTGGTAAAATTCTTCGAAGCAGTGCTTCTCGACAGAGACTGCACGGAAGAGGCTCGCGCGAGCCGTCATTGTGAATTGTCGCAGTGCAGATTGGCTGAATGGGCGTTAAGAAAAGCGGCCCTCTTCGTGACTAGACTCTGGCATCGCCTCAATGATCCACAGCTCCCTGTTTACTGCTTCTTTCCTCATCTTCGCGCGACTTGATATTTTCTTCTCACTGTTTCGAATAATTTTCACGCTAGTTCTTAACTGAGCCCTTATTTGGCTCTGTTCTGATTGTTCCAGCGGACGTCTTCACATAGTTATTCTTTAATTTAGCACTGCTACTATTCTCAGCTAGATTGACTCCGTAATTTTTTCGCTTGCATTATGTTGTGGACCAGAAGTTTGCAATTTCTTTTTCTGTTCACTGATGCGAGAAAAGACAATTCCTGGTTAACCATAGTTCAGAGGAAAGTATAGGAAATAGCTTTATGCTTATTTCACAGAGTGGAAATTAATTATTATAAAACTTCTAAGATACTTCGAGAGAAGTGGTACTGATGCATTTTCATCGTGTTACCAGTGCCCATGAACGAACAGGTGTTCTAAGACTAATGTTTCACATGTGTGCGTCTAAGGGAAGACGGTAGTGGCATATTAGTGCAGAGATAACAAACACTTCTTGGGTCTGGAGCGGAATCGCAGAAACCAGATGTTCCACAAAACTCACGATCCGTCCGTAAGGTTCACAATATCGACGAGAGGTCAAGACCTAACACAAGAAGGACATAATTACGTCAAAACTGTCATTTTTATTCTGCCTTCGTATTCTTTCCATTATGGCATGTGCTTATAATCGTCACTTATCTTAGAAATTTCCGATTACATTTTTTCATTTGTTTCCTCACGTTGTAATATATGTCACCATCTTGTTCACTACATTAAAAATTTACTTCATCACTTCATCACTTTTTATCGCTGAGGCACAAACGGATCATTAGAGATGGCGCATTGGTTCACTTTATTAAGACGGAGAAGGGATCCATTAGTCCAAGAAATATTGCCAATGTAGAGTTGTTCAAGAAAACCACAGCAAAACCGAATAATAACGTCTGGACTGGGATTTGAATGAAGGTCTTCGATGTTACGCGGCAGGCTGTGGCACCTCTAATATGGACACCGGCTCTCATATATTGGGGTGTGTAAGTTCGTAGCGTTTTACCATAAGTTTAATAAACACAATAGATACACATAGCAGAGAGTTTAGTCTTCAATAATATATCCTCCTTCACTATTTACAACAGTGTGCCAACGGTGGGGTAAGTTTTCGATACCGAGACTGTAGAAATCACGTGGTTTTGAGGCGAGAACTCGTCGAGCCATGTTCGGAGGGCATTTTCATCCGGAAAGGATGGAGCATGTTATTTGATAGGGAGCGGAAAAGTTGAACATCTGAGGGCGCAAGATCAGGTAAATAAGGTGGATGCGGAATGACTTCCCATCCCAACTCCTGTATAGCGTTTTTTGTCAGCCTAGCAGAATGCGGGTGGGAGTTTTTGTGGAGTAGCATCACTTCATGCAACCTCCTGGTCGTTGTACACCACACCGTTGCTGTTCGACCAGATTCATAATATTATCTTCGTGGATGCGTACATGTCTTTGTACTGGGAGTTGCTGCTTTGTTTGAGCTGAACCATCCCTCTCTTTCCCTTATCTTATCATAAAGACACCATTTCTCGTTACCAGTAACGATACAGTATAAGAATGTTCAGTGTTGTTCACGAGCCAATTGACGATGAGCAAGTAGAGATGCTCATATGGCCACCTCCTGTTTTTTGGCGATTTTGGCTTAGAGCATGCTGTATCCACATACCCGATTTTTAACCATCCCAATTGCATGCAAATGTCGCACGATTTCGGAATGATCACAGTTCATCACATCTGCCCTTTCTCGAGTACACTGACGTGGATCATAGTCGATTAATGCATATAAACGATGTTCATCAAACCCTGAAGGCCTTCCTAAACGTGGAGAATCACTAATGTCAAAACGATCCTCCGTAGAACGAGAAAACCATTTTCTGACCGTGCTGTGTCCCGTGGCATTATCCCCATACACGGCGCACATTTTCCTGTCTGCCTCGCTTGCGTCACCTCTCTACTGAACTCAAACACAAGAATACGTCGGAAATGTTCCGATGTCTCCACTTGACACTCCATTTTCTCGCGTCCACATCCCTACTCTCTATCTCCAGATGACAAAATGACAATATGCAAACTTATACAACAACAGTGAATTACAAATACAAAATGAAAATTCATAATAAACCCATATTACCGTAATACTAACATTCAAAACAAAAACTCTACGGACTTATGTACCAACCTAATACACTGCAGCGGAGCGGCACTTGTTCTGCTTTGTGTCATTCTGTTATTTCTGAAAGTTTTCTTGCTGTAGTTTCAACGGGTAAAATAAAGCGCACCCCGTTAAGAGCACACTAGTCGATTTAGAGCGGTGTACATGATGTAGAACTGGTACCAGATGGGCATGTGACCCACTAGTGCTAGCAGTGACGTGGGACGTAATGACGTATTTTCAAAATGGATCAACGTGTTGACGTGAAAGAAAGGTGCAACTGTATTTGTATGTGCCCATGACGACACCGCAGGTGAAGTTGCCAGATTTGTCGGGGGGTCAACGGAACTGTCCGACATGTCTGTAAGTAGTGGTGTACCACTTGCAGCTATGTCGACCTGCGTAAGAACAGTGCTCATAAAACTATCCTAACAGACGGGAACCGGAGTCGAGTATCACGTCTCGTCAGGGACAATCGGTTTCAGATCCGACAGGAATTGCTGCGGTCAGTGAATGCACGTACACTTTGTTCAAATGGTTCAAATGGCTCTGAGCACTATGGGACTTAATTTCTGAGGTCATCAGCCCCCTAGAACTTAGAACTACTTAAACCTAACTAACCTAAGGACTTCACACACATCCATGCCCGAGGCTGGATTCGAACCTGCGACCATAGCGGTCACGCGGATCCAGACTGAAGCGCCTAGAACCGCTCCGCCACTCCGACCGGCCCGTACACTCTGTGATCAGAAGTATCCGGACACCCCCAAAAACATACGATTTTCATACTAGGTAAATTATGCTGCCACCTACTGCCAGGTATTCCATATCAGCCACCTCAGAAGTCATTAGACATCGTGAGAGAGCAGAATGGGGCGCTCAGCGGAACTCACTGACTTCCAACGTGGTCAGGTGATTGGATGTCACTTGTGTTATACATCTGTACGCGAGATTTCCACGCTCCTAAGCATCCACTGTTTCCGATGTGATGATGAAGTGGAAATGTGAAGGGACACATACAGCACAAAAGCGTACAGGTCGACCTCGTCTGTTGACTGACAGAGACCGCCGATAGTTGAAGAGGGTCGTAATGGGTAATAGGCAGACATCTATCCAGACTATCACACAGGAATTCCAAACTGCATCAGGATCCACTGCAAGTACTTTGACAGTTAGGTGGGATGTGAAAAAACTTGGATTTCATGGTCGAGCGGCAGCTCATAAGCCACACATCACGCCAGTAAATACCAAACGACGCCTCGCTTGGTGTAAGGAGCGTAAACTTTGGACGATTGAACAGTTGAAAAACGTTGGGTGGAGTGACGAATCACGGTACACAATGAGGCGGTCCGATTGCATGGTGCATGTATGGCGAATGCTCGGTGAACATCATCTGCCAGCGTGTGCAGTGCCAACATAAAATTCGGAGGCGGTTGTGTTATGGTGTGGTCGTGTTTTTCATGGAGGGGCTTGCACCCCTAGTTGTTTTGCGTAGCACTATCACAGCACAGGCCTACATTGATGTTTTAAGCACCTTCTTGCTTCCCACTGTTGAAGAGCAATTCGGGGATGGCGATCTTTCAACACGATCGAGCACTTGATCATAATGCACGGCCTTTGGCGGAGTGGTTACACGACAATAACATTCCTGTAATGGACTGGCCTGGGTAGAACCATGACCTGAATCCTCTAGAACACCTTTGGGATGTTTTGGAACGCCTACTTCGTGCCAGGTCTCACCGATCGACATCAATACCTCTCCTCAGTGCAGCAATCCGTGTAGAATGGGCTGCCATTCCCCAAGAAACCTTCGAGCACCTGACTTAACGTAAGCCTGCGAGAGTGGAAGCTGCTATCAAGGCTAAGGGTGGGCCAACACCATATTGAATTCCAGCATCACCGATGGTGGGCGCCACGAACTTGTCCGGATACTTCTGAACACATAGTGTAACTCTCAAGCAGTCTTAGAGAGAACATTGCGTAGAGAACTGCATGCAATGGACTTACAGAGTCTGGTCCCTCGAAGAAGGCCATTCACCACCGCGACACTTTAAAGTTGCACGTCTTCAATGAACCAAACAACACATAAAGTGGACCGCAGCTGACTAAAGGCTTGTAATGCTGTCCGACAAATTGTGAGTTGGCACATTTTCAAATGATCCAAGGCGTCCAGTGCACCGACAGTCCAATGAGGCTCTTAGCACGCAGTGTGTGTAGTTCAGGCCGGAACAGGTCCTGTGATATTTTGGGGGTGTTGTTAGTAGCATGACTTTGGTCCACTCGTTCAGGTAGCTGTGAAGATGAACCACGTTGTTTATTTCAACACTCTCGGCAACAAAGTGTTGCCCTTTCTTCTACGTCTTCATGATGAGCGTGTTGTGGACACTTCCGCTTTCCAAGATGACAACAGCCGTTTCCCCAAGGGCCGCATGCATACGTTCCTGGTTTGACGGACACTCAGGTAGTCAGTCGCACCCAGTCGCACCTCAGCTGGACTAGTGATCGATTTTATTTCCGTAGAAAACGTCTCCAAGAATTTGGAAAACAAGGCAAAAGCTGTCAACACACCACAGTTTGGAAGCTCTACTGAATCTTATGATGACCGAGTGACTTCATCTGGATACGTCACACCGAAGATGTTTGTGTATGTCTTACTCCCCGAACTATGGTCATTATCAAGGCTGGAAAGGGGTGGGGAACGGGGGGGGGGGGCGTGTTACGCGGCATTAGCGTGGTGGCTCCTACGGGTCATTAGTCTTTTGTCCAGTGCACTTATAATGTGGTGGGTAGTACAAGACGTGCTGAAAACTAATTCCTCCGAAATTTTTATGTGAAAACTCTTGAAGGTCTTTTTTTTTAAAAAAAAAAAACCTTATTAACGTTCTACATGTTTGTTCTTCATGTTTATATATTCATTTCTCAGCATAGACACCATGGTGACGAACACATTCATCCAAGCGAGAGACCGTTTCTTGATACTGTCGCTGTGGAACGTTTGACTTTGTTAACGGAGTAACAACGTCACCTCTGCTTTCATGGCTTCATCACTATCAAAATGAAATCGTCTAAGACGCTCTTTAAGTTTTCGAAGCAGACGGGTGGGACCAAGTCGGGACTGTGTGAAGGATGATCGGTGACAGTGAAACCAAGGCGTCGGATTGTTACAGATGTCGCAGCGCTAGTGAGTGGTCTGGCATTGTCGTGCTGAATGAGAGGCTGCTTCATGTATGGACGAACACTTAGAATTAGAAACTCGATTACAGCACTGCTTCTCATGCAACGACAGTTACATTACACACTGCCTCGTTACACGCTACAATTCGGAGCCCTCTAGCGGCAGACGGCTGCAAATATTTAGATACGAAGAATAAAGATGTAGAATGTTAATAACGTTTGTTTCATTCAAAACGCTTTGAGTTTTCACATAAAGAATTTGGAGGCATTACTATTCTGCATTCTCACGCATATTCGAGAGGAGGGTCACACGAAACTCCATCCGGTTGCCTTAGTCTAGATTTTCAGACACAGTTTTCAGTAGTGTAAGGAAAGGAGTAGTTTGCGAATTCGCTGTTCACAGCATCGACACTAATTTTCATGAAAAAATGACGCAGAAATCACTCCAAACTTTCGTGACTGAAAGATTAGGATGTTCAAGGTGCACAGTAAATTTTGAACTACAAAATGCCATGGAAATATCTAGTAAAAATACTGTATTTATTCTCAAAAAATTTGGAGGTGGACCTATTAGAATCATTCGCGTGTGACAAAAAGTATTAAATCTTGCCATGTTGTTACAACTAAATGCAGTTGCATGTATCGATACAGTTAACAGTTTAAACTATCTATGATTATTAAGAGCATTAACGACATCCACAAGTTATAAAGTTAGTCCAAAGAAATTTGGAATACAGTTATTTACACATTTTTTCAACATACACTCCTGGAAATGGAAAAAAGAACACATTGACACCGGTGTGTCAGACCCACCATACTTGCTCCGGACACTGCGAGAGGGCTGTACAAGCAATGATCACACGCACGGCACAGCGGACACACCAGGAACCGCGGTGTTGGCCGTCGAATGGCGCTAGCTGCGCAGCATTTGTGCACCGCCGCCGTCAGTGTCAGCCAGTTTGCCGTGGCATACGGAGCTCCATCGCAGTCTTTAACACTGGTAGCATGCCGCGACAGCATGTACGTGAACCGTATGTGCAGTTGACGGACTTTGAGCGAGGGCATATAGTGGGCATGCGGGAGGCCGGGTGGACGTACCGCCGAATTGCTCAACACGTGGGGCGTGAGGTCTCCACAGTACATCGATGTTGTCGCCAGTGGTCGGCGGAAGGTGCACGTGCCCGTCGACCTGGGACCGGACCGCAGCGACGCACGGATGCACGCCAAGACCGTAGGATCCTACGCAGTGCCGCAGGGGACCGCACCGCCACTTCCCAGCAAATTAGGGACGCTGTTGCTCCTGGGGTATCGGCGAGGACCATTCGCAACCGTCTCCATGAAGCTGGGCTACGGTCCCGCACACCGTTAGGCCGTCTTCCGCTCACGCCCCAACATCGTGCAGCCCGCCTCCAGTGGTGTCGCGACAGGCGTGAATGGAGGGACGAATGGAGACGTGTCGTCTTCAGCGATGAGAGTCGCTTCTGCCTTGGTGCCAATGATGGTCGTATGCGTGTTTGGCGCCGTGCAAGTGAGTGCCACAATCAGGACTGCATACGACCAAGGCACACAGGGCCAACACCCGGCATCATGGTGTGGGGAGCGATCTCCTACACTGGCCGTACACCACTGGTGATCGTCGAGGGGACACTGAATAGTGCACGGTACATCCAAACCGTCATCGAACCCATCGTTCTACCATTCCTAGACCGGCAAGGGAACTTGCTGTTCCAACAGGACAATGCACGTCCGCATGTATCCCGTGCCACCCAACGTGCTCTAGAAGGTGTAAGTCAACTACCCTGGCCAGCAAGATCTCCGGATCTGTCCCCCATTGAGCATGTTTGGGACTGGATGAAGCGTCGTCTCACGCGGTCTGCACGTCCAGCACGAACGCTGGTCCAACTGAGGTGCCAGGTGGAAATGGCATGGCAAGCCGTTCCACAGGACTACATCCAGCATCTCTACGATCGTCTCCATGGGAGAACAGCAGCCTGCATTGCTGCGAAAGGTGGATATACACTGTACTAGTGCCGACATTGTGCATGCTCTGTTGCCTGTGTCTATGTGCCTGTGGTTCTGTCAGTGTGATCATGTGATGTATCTGACCCCAGGAATGTGTCAATAAAGTTTCCCCTTCCTGGGACAATGAATTCACGGTGTTCTTATTTCAATTTCCAGGAGTGTAGATTCTCAGTAAACGTCTAGTATGACGTAACCGGTTATAAGTTAACTCTGTCCTTTGACGTAGTAAAAGATGGACATATACTGCCTGTAAATTTGGATTCCTCTGTGGATTCACCTGGATATATTTTCAGAACCGTATACATCCTAACCATATGGTGACAACTGCATGAAATTTAAATTTCTCATCGAGCGAGGTGGTGCAGTGGTAAAACAACGCTGCACCTGTGTTTGATAGGCCGGTGGTTAAAATTTCCGTTTCGCAACCAGATTTTGGTTCTCCGTGCTTCCCCTAAATCGGTTATGGTACGTGCCGGAATGGTTTCTTTGAAAGGGTACGTCCGGTTTCGCTCCCCGTCGTCACCCACTCAGAGCTTAAACTCTATTTCTAAAGACCCGATTGCCGACAAGACGTTAAACTCTAATCTTCCTCTCCATTATAAAATTTTCGACACGATGGACTGATCGCGACGAGCACATTCGTTACTGTCAAAGATCTCTGGAGTATATTCCACCTTTTAACTAAGGGAGAATTTAATTTCACAGGCTTAAAATAATTTTTGAGACGGTGTGAGCACGGATATTGTCAATTTAAGTAGCCTCGATATATTTTCAGAACCGTATACATCCTAACCATATGGTGACAACTGCATGAAATTTAAAAGTCTCATCGAGCGAGGTGGCGCAGTGGTAAAACAACGCTGCACCTGTGTTTGATAGGCCGCTAAGATAATCTAACACTCGTGCTCTTACGACAATTTTTTTCATGTCTGTTGACATTAGAGACAGATATTTCGGCAATACAGTACAACAGAAACTAAGGAAATACGGAAGCGTCCGATCCCGCCCGTCTGCTTTGACCCATGACGTCACAAATATGGCGGAAACAAAAACAAACACACACACTTTCCACAAGAAGCCTAATGACACTAACGGGACAAGCGCGGGAAATGGGTTGTTTTGGGTGGGGGGCAAACTAAATATAAACAAATTTAGACGCCTTGCGTAGCTACAACGTGTAAGTGAAGACAGCCATGCATGAATACCCACCCACCTCCCCAGGGGTAGTAACCCCTGCAACCCATAGAAGATAAAGATGCTTCAGTAGCTGATTAGTGTTTTTTGTCTTTTTAAAAAAAATCTCACGGGATAGAACGAACAGATCAGAAAGATAAATATAATAAACTAAAACAGAAATTGGAGGAAACAGATAATTAAAATAAGTAATAAGTGTTTTTAAATTTAAAAAAAAAAATCTCACGAGATAGAACGAACAGATCAGAAAAGTAAATAAAATAAGATAAAACAGAACTGGAGACAGCCACACTCAAACCAAACTCCACGCCGTCATGACGTCACACAAGACAACACCCTTACGTCACGGGTCAAAGCCGACGCGTGGGATCGGACGCTTCTGTCGACCCGAAACTAAATCCAATTTCTCGATTCCTTTTTAACCAAAAACGGATGAATAATAATCTGTTTTGTCGTCATCACTTCTGTTAGGTTTATTTTACAGACAACTGCAAGCTGCTGTGACTCCGTACTTACCGAAAAGGGGACATCACTTGAAACCAATATAAATGAAACAAATGCCTTTATCCTAGGGAAGCTACGTATAATTCGTGATAAAATTTCTGAAGCATCTACAATGTCTTACAGACGTATTCTTCTGCGAATGTAGAATTTTTTAGGACCGAATTACTCCCAGATTTGTAGCTGCAGAGAAGAGCACATATTTCCCAGATAAACAGGAAAGGGCTAAGACCAGGTGGGACGTGTCACTGTAGAGGAGCATCTGTATTGTGTTCTCGTCTATTCTCGGTCTCGCTCTAGGGTTTCGCAGCGCTGGGTGACAGAAAGAGGGCTCCTGCGCTATCCTAGTTTACGACCTGCTTGGACTAAATCACTTCAGACGAACGCCGGAATAGTCCCAGAACGAAGGCCAAGGTCTACACTTGCTACGTCGTGTGGAACACATTATCCGTCACTTGAAACGTTTGCATTCATATGGCGTGTATTACCACATTCATCTTTCCTCAGTTGTTAAAGGACTTCATGATACAATTTTTAAAAGCTGAGGAAATAGTGTGTTATGACAGCGCAGTATTTATAGCATGAACACAGAGAATTACGCGACCGGAACTAAAATTTCACAGTGTAATAAGCTTCCTTTTAGTGCTGGAAGCGAATGGAGAGACGTTGGCAGTGCACTCGGAAAAATTGCAGGTACTTCCAGTAAAGATTGTGCTCATTCATTAGATCGAAATCGAAGGTCGAGACACAGCTTCATTGATGTTCAGGCGACACATTAAATAAACAGATTTGGCCCCTCTCGTTTCTTCAGTATGGTGTGTCACGTACGTATCTTGCCAAATGTGGAATTTTATTTTTTGTTGTTATTGGTTCCCACGGAAATGAGGGTAGAAATGAGGAAACCGTACATATTAAAGTCGTTATCCGTTAGAAGGCTCATAATTAACAATGCCACATGCAATCCCTTCCCTTGCCATCAAATTTCTAATGGATAAGATTTATTCTAATACCACAATTCAATCCGCCTACGATTGACATGAGATATTACTAGAAAACAACAGTTTCAGCATTGCGATGTTTTTTTTTTCCCCCCTTGCTGCTACAAAGATTTAGCCTGCTGACTGCATACTATAGCGTATGATTAACATTTGGACATTGCGACATGTATTAACGTCTTAACACTAGTTACAGTATCAATCTTCGATAATTATGTAATGCCAATCCTACATGACAATAACTTCTCAGGTTACAGCCCCTATGAAACTGTACAGTATTTCATTCCAGATGTCAGATGGAAAACATAGTATTTCATTATAGCGAGATCTTGGTAATCTAATGTGGAATATCTTCGACATTGGCTCTTTTTAAGCTAACATTTTGTGTCTGGCTTCATACGCTAAACATGATGTCCTGCGATAAATAGGACATTTCGTATGGATATTTCTACAGGCACTAGATTAAAAGTCTGTATGTTTAAATTTATCCAACCTGCATCCTAACATGAACGTTCTCTTTCTTTCGAGACCAATATAGGAAAATAGCCTCAAAATTCTTCCGTCGTGTTCTAACACTTTCCTTTTTTCTGATAAGATAAAAGATAACTTTTTAACAGTTTGTCCGCATGGACATGAGAAGAAGGTGATACAGGTTTAGCTACCAAACCGAAAAGTACGGCAAGAGCTAGGGACAGAGACTATAAGTGGGCGGCGAACGTGTCCAGGATTAATGGCCTATTAAGAGCTTTGCTAGGGGCTGCGGTGTGCGGGAAGACGAAGGAGTCGCGTCGAACGCAGAGTCAGCACCAGCGTGGTGGGGTGCAGAGAAATCTTGGCTTCCAACCGTACCAGCAGGTGCTTAACAGATCCACGGGCGACGAAAAAAGACTAAAGCGCAAACAGTAAAATTGGTGTATATTTCATACAGGTAGGCCTACCTCGAAATATTTTCAAGACAAAAGCCTTACCCACAAATCTTATAATTGGTTATGTTTCCGAACGACACTTACTTTGGTACGAATCGGCCAACAGCGGTCACGATTTTTTTCTCCGTCTAGCTCAAAATGCTACGGATATTCGAGAATTTCTGCGTTTCATCCAAAGCAGCTAACCCAAAGTACAACAAATTCTGGACCAGATACCGAGGTATATAAATTTTACTTCTGTATTAACCTGTGCGACCACATGTGCTTTGGGTTTCAATCAGTAAGAGTGTCACCGTAATGATGGAGTCATTATTTCATTTCGAGCATCTGGAAATGAAATTTTTCACCCACGTCAAAAATAACAAACATGTCCCAAGTCAGAATTGTCAAGAGTATTATACACTACTGATATTTTTCAGTATAACGCGAAGCATTCTTACCCCAGTGTTTAGAGTTGTCATTACATGCAGCATAGACACAAGGAATTTAAGCATAGGGAAAACTTATGAATTATTTGCATTTTTCCCTTTGGTCCTAGTTGTGTTTTCCAGTAAAAAAGGACAGTGGATATTTTTGCCGTTACACGTTTTTGGATTAGATAGGAATACTACCTCATGTGAAGCATTGACAGTGACATATAAAATATGAATCACATTCACATTATTTTTAGTGCAATGAAGTGATGCTCTTGAAAATCTCCACCGGGGGCCGAACCGCACAATAACCCTGGGTTCGGTGTGGGGCGGCGGAGGGGTGAAGTGGACTGCGGTAGTCGTCGTGGGGTTGTGGACCACTGCGGCTGCGGCGGGGACGGAGCCTCTCCGTCGTTTCTAGGTCCCCGGTTAACATACAACATACAAGCTGTATTTATGTGTTCACTCTGAGTTATAGTGCTTAAATTTTTACTGACTCTGAGCACTATGGGACTTAACTTCTCAGGTCATAAGTCCCCTAGAACTTAGAACTACTTAAACCTAACTAACCTAAGGACATCACACACATCCATGCCCGATGCAGGATTCGAACCTGCGACCGTAGCGGTCGCGCAGTTCCAGACTGTAGCGCCTAGAACCGCTCGGCCACTCCGGCCGGCTAAATTTTTACTCCCTACAGTATTTAACATAAAAGTCTTTAAGCGAAAATGGTCCCATTTTAGTCGTAAGGAGTCCGCATTCATAAATAATTAGTGAAATGTGAGCAGTCAAATTTCATTCAAGTGGATTATTACGGATTTTTTACTTTTTAGCTTAGTCCTTTTATACTCTCGGACCAAGTTGAAAGTAATGTTTCCTGTGGAATATTGTCCTCGCTCCTTTATAAGTGATCGTGCAATTTATGTTGATAGGTAACTGTTACTAAGTTTGCCCGCATCTCGTGGTCGTGCGGTAGCGTTCTCGCTTCCCACGCCCGGGTTCCCGGGTTCGATTCCCGGCGGGGTCAGGGATTTTCTCTGCCTCGTGATGGCTGGGTGTTGTGTGCTGTCCTTAGGTTAGTTAGGTTTAACAAGTTCTAGGGGACTTATGACCGCAGCAGTTGAGTCCCATAGTGCTCAGAGCCATTTGAACCATTTTTGTTACTAAGTTTTAGTAACAACATTTCCAATCTCATAATATTTTGAGCTATTCAGTATAATAGTTGTGGTTTAAGTTTACAAAAACACAGCGACATTTTTAAGACAAAATGAATGTCCGGTACACATAGGTACTCATCCGGATCGATCATAGTTTCTTTGAGGATGTAGGTTTAAGTAGTCGAAGGAAGATAACGGCAAACGAACTTAGTTGCTGTCTTTCCCAGAGCTACAATCTGGTGCTCTTATAGTGTTCCTTTCTGTCTGGGAGCGTTGTTCACTCTCACAGAAAATAAGTATCACGTTTCTTTCCATGGAATGAATATAAACTAGTCCCTTCTGTACACACGTCACAGCATTTGCTATAAAAATCAATTCCGACATCTCATCCACAATGGTGATTATGGGCATGCCTTGATGGTCTTCTCCACAGTGGAATCTGGTACTAAAGTCTAGACAAGAACAGTTTCATTGGTAGGAAACACCCATCTGCCTGCTGTTTAGCGGACTCACTTGCTATCTTTTACGTCTGATTTGAGTCCTCTCCACAGAGTGGCCTATTTTTAACTCTCTTTCCACTCTACATCCACGTTCCGCAAACAACCTTACTGTGTGGGAAGGAGGGTACTTTTGATAACAATATCTTTTTGTTTTTGCCCCTTTCCTATTCCATTCGCGAATGGCACGTGGAAAGTGATCGTCAAACCTTCTATGAGCTCTATTTCCTGTGATTTTCTGGTCGTGATCACTTCGCGAGACGTTTGTGTGAGGAAGTAATATGTTGTTCGACTATTTCCAGAATGCACTCACAAGGAATTTCAATAGTTAGTAAACCTCTAATTGAAACTTCCTGGCAGATTAAAACTGTGCGCCCGACCGAGACTCGAACTCGGGACCATTGCCTTTCGCGGACAAGCGCTCTACCAACTGAGCAACCGAAGCACGACTCAGGCCCGGTACTCACAGCTTTACTTCAGCCAGTATCTCGTCTCCTACCTTCCAAGGTTCTGCAAGGTTCGCAGGAGAGCTTCTGTAAAGTTTGGAAGGTAGGAGACGAGATACTGGCAGAAGTAAAGCTGTGAGTACCGGGCGTGAGTCGTGCTTCGGTAGCTCAGTTGGCCGCCGGCACGGTAGCTCAGCGTGTTCGGTCAGAGGGTTAGCAGCCCTCTGTAATAAAAAAACTGAGCTAATCGATCAACAACGAACTTCAACGGATGTCTTACGACATCCGCAACGACCAATCACAACGATCAATAAAAAAAAAAAAAAAGTTGGTAGAGTACTTGCCCGCGAAAGGCAAAGGTCCCGAGTTCGAGTCTCGGTCGGGCGCACAGTTTTAATCTGCCAGGAAGTTTCATATCAGCGCACACTCCGCTGCAGAGTGAAAATCTCATTCTGGAAACCTCTAATTGATGCCAACCCTCTCCCCTCTCCTCCCCCTCCTCTTGTAGTGGCTGCCATTGAGTTTGTTGAGCTCCTCAGTAACGCTCTCGCTCCGAGTGAATGATTTCCACACCCCTCCCCCCGCCGAAGCCCCACCCCTTTCTGCACCTTCATATCCTATCACTAATTCACCAGGTTTCCTCGCTTCCATTTCTCAATCCTCATACTTAATCGGTATTCGGTAGTTTATTTTGTAAATCAATCAGTTAGTATTTCTGTCAACGCATCAACAATTTCTATAATTACTTAGTAGTTTTAATTGCTAGTAACCCTTACATTAACATACAGGGTGATTCCGTGATGATACATATTTTCAGGGATGACAGGGAAAGGTAAATGTATCAAACTGAGGTAAGGAACCCTGGTCCGGAAACGACCGAGTCGAAAGTTATAAGCGAAAATCGCTCTGATACCTCCGATAGTGGAATACATGTACAGGTACAGTCCTTGCTAAGATTGTACGACAACAACGCCGACGAGCACATAGGTGTAGAGGTTGGGATAATAACTCAACTAACCCAATGCAGATGGCGTACTGCGTACTGACATGAGCCAGTGTGCAATGTCTGTACTGTAGTAAACTGCTGTATGTGTTTACAAGTTAAAGTACTAACGTCGATCATCCGTAACGAAATGAAGTTGACGGAACTTGCAGACATGATTTTAGTGTATGGGCAAACAAATGTAAGCAGCACGGAAGCGAAAAGGTTGTACAGGACCAAATATCTGCTGGGAAGAAATTACACCATGTTTCTATGACTATTCCAACGATTAACTGGTACCACAGTACGACGACCGCGGCGGACGACGAACTACACCGACTCCCGACGTAGAAGATGCAGTGCTTGCTCGAGTCAATGAGGAGCCTACAAACAGCACTCAATGAGATGCACGTGAAGTGAATCTGTATGGCCAGTATTACGGGAAATGCAGCCGCATCCCTACCATCCACAGAAACTGCATGCTTTGACTCCTGCCGACTTCGGACCTCGTGTCGTTCTCAGCCAAGGGTTCTTGAGGCGCCTTACAGTCGATTCTCACTTACCTGTGTATGTACTTTTCACGGAGAAGCAAAGTTTCACCAGAGACGGAATGCTAAATACTTGCAATAATCGTATTCAGACCGATGATAATTCCCACGCTACAGTTCTGAAGAGCCATCAACACAGATTATCAGTCAATGTGTGGGCAGGCACAGTCAATGAATATATACTAGGACCTTTTCTTCTTCCTCCCCACTGAAATGCACCAGTGCACACAATGTTAATCACAGACATACTAACCAGGTTCCTGGGACATATCCCACTTATTGTCGACGGATGTGTCTCCAATGTGCTGGAGCACTACCCGCCTTTGGATTGAAGTTTCGTGAATGCCTGGATCATACATTCCCTGGAAACCTAATAGGCAGAGCAGGTTCTGTTTCGTGGTCAGCACGTTTACCTGATTTCACCTCACCTGACTTCTTCTTGTGCGTCCATGTGAAAAAATCTTTTGGATTAGACACCTATTGAGGCAGATGTGGATCTACTGGTAAAATTTCTCGCTGCCTGCGACACTGTTTAAACGACACCGTAGATGTTAGAAAGGGTACAACAAAACTCCTTGCGACGATGTCATGCTTGCATTGACGCTAAGGGACGCCATTTTGAACAGCTGTTGTAAATGTAGCAGCTTGTGACATTCGTGCAGGTAAACAGAATTCATTATTACTGTACTGTAGACTAAGGATTACATAGTAAGTTACTTGCGCTGTTAAAATTCCATCAACAGGATAATTATCTGATGGTATTAGGAAGTGTTCAGCGGATAATTCTGTACTCCATGATCAGGGTTCGGAAGTTGGGAACCTTATTTTGAGTGGATACATCATCATTATCATTATAATCATCAGCATCTTCTACAAGTCCGCGTAATTGCCACTTCCATTTATGTCGTCTATCGTCTTGTATCTCGTCCTTCCTCTCAATCTCCTCCCACGAACTAGACGTTCTGTCTCAACGAATATCCCGTCCAGTTCTTCCTTTCTCTTGTAATCTGCTGCAGTCATTTCCTCTCATCAACCCTTTCCAACACTCTTCCGTTACTCACTCCTTCCATCCAGCCTATCCTTTCCATTCTGATCCACATCCATATCTCAAATGCTTTTGGTCTTTTCTCATCCTGTCGTCTCAGTGTCCATGTTTATGCCCCACACAATGCCGCACTCCAGACTGAACTCTTGCCATGTCTTTTCGTCAGACCTTTATCTACTTGGCCAAACACACAGCGAAAGTGATTTGCCTGGTAATAAAGCTTATTTAAGGTAAAAATTAAAGCTAAGCAATTAATATATTACAGGGGCTTTTTCCAAATCGTTAAGTAAAGCAGTGTGATATGCATGTTGGTGGCTAGAATACAGAGCATAGTTGTGTTTCCGACCTTTCGCTGATCTAACAATCGGCCCAGCTAGCCGATTATGTGAGCTCTGCGAAATACGTGAAACACAACCCACTCTGTAACTTGAGTTATTTGGCGCACAAAAATTATTCCCGGAAGGACAACTTACACTGGCGGACAGAAATCCCAAGCCAACCTAATAAGCAATATATCTGACACAGAATCAGCAGGACAGGGTAGCTACAATTCGAATGATTATCATCTCTGTAAAACGCTATTAAGAAATAATTCGTCGCCAACTTAGCCCTCTGCACGCTAAAGAAGAGACGACTGTATGCCCACGTACGTATGCATAAAGTTATTTTTAATTGCAGTTAACAGAATAAAATTTTTGTCTTGTGTGTTGTGTACCTCTGCAAAACAGTACAAGAAACAAATTTAAAAGAATTAAATATACTAGTTTTAAAATAAATTTTCAATCTATTGACCTATACTTACGGACTTATTGGAATACTGTGTGATTAGATGTTTAAAAGAACTTATCGATTGAAAAGTCATAATATTTAGAATACAATAGGCATTTGATGGTGAATGCAACGACAATATGTCGTAACCCACAAAATCCTGATTTTACAGGAGGCCGGATGTTCCAGTCACCATCAAAACGAAGCTTATACGATTTCGCACCGGCAGGTGAATGCATGGGAGACCCCAACACCACAGTCTTCCCCATTCTCTCGCCACTTAACCAAAAACCACTCTCTTAACTTACTCAACAACAAAAATAATGTTTGGGTTAGAGTGAAATTTCCACCTTTTTTGTTAAAACTGTAGCTTGGTTTATGTTGTCAGAAAACTGTCCAGAAAAACAGACGATACAAAACAATGAACTCACTTTTAGAAATGTGTGGGTTACGCCATTTTGTCGTTGCTTTTATGGTTTCTTTGAAGTCCTGTTTCTAGGAGTGACTCACGAAACGGCGTGCTACTAAGTATTTCAGAAATACGGCATTCACTGCATTTCAGTCTTGCTATTACAATTTCAGTACTGCTAAAAAATATTTAGAGTTTTACACGCTATAAATAGTATTTGATTCGGGCAGCATTGTTCTACTGCCAGTCGAAGGAAGGAACATTCAGTGGCTGTAAAAAGCTTAAGCTGCAGTAAAGATAATCAGTTTTGGTCATCACAGTGGCAATATTAACGCATGTCTAGCTATCACAGCCTGAGTCACGTATTAGCTAACATTTCTGAGTAGCTAACCGTTCGTGAGTATCATATATGACAGTAACATTAACGTCCCCACGCATGTTTTGTGTTACCCCCAGACTTGTGACGGTGTCTCAATTCCAAGCAAAGGATTTTACGTCCCCTGTATGTATTGCATGCTTCCGAGTTTCGTTAGCCGTGCTTGCGCTTCATAACAGTTATGTTTTCAAATACATACCAATTTGTTCATCTGAAGCTTGTGTTCAGAAACCCTCTTTGCATGATTTGAACATGCATGTTAATTCATAGTTTATTTCGCAAGTAGTTTTTACGCCTATATTTATTTTTTTGAAAGGCTTTTGTTCTTATAATATATGTCGATGCTAATAACTATATGAGTGTTAGTTCGCGGAAACTGGCCAGTCTGTTAACTGCAAAATAACAGTAGGTGTATAGTTAGCTAGTTATTTTCGCGCTAACATTTCATTACTTTATTATTAACATGTTTAAAATCATTTGTTGTTTTGAGCGGAGCATTTTTCTCAGATCCATTCTATTGATACAGCAGGTGTAACATCTATACATAAAGGGAGTCAACCCTTTTATAAGTCAACACCAATGTCCGTTACAACACTTTTATCTCGAAATAACAACACTAATTTTCTAAATAGATCGCTTTCTAAGAGAATGGTCTATAAATAGTGATTAACCGCTAAAATAGCTGTACATATGAACAGCGTCTTCGTCGAAAATACTGATCTTGCTCCACGTGCTTCATGAGATGACCTCCGATTACATTAATCTTATCACTTAACATGGCGTACCTCTTGTTTCATACACTTGTAATGTATCTAATTAATATTTCAATGCTCGTAATACGTATCAAAGACCTCACCATACTGACGCAGGATTCTAGTCACATAGAAATTGTTTCACTTCTGGTGTAATTACAGAACATTCGCGTTTACTTTCTCCTCCCGATTTTCGCCTAAAGAATACCAACAGTGGAAAACAAATGATAAAAAGAACCTGAGAAAATACATTACCTACAATGAAGGTCTGCTGTTAGGCAATTAATGTATCAGTATGAAGCTCTCATCGAGTATGCCTGACAGCAAACGTAGACGGAAGTAAAAGACGCAATCCATGGATAACAAAAGGTCACTGCAGAACACAGAAAAGCGTTAAAGAGATTCTGGTGGAAGTCACATGTAAATATTTGAAGAGAGGTGACCTTTTGTTCATAAATATGTAGCCAGCGAATTAAGAAACCTGGTATTCTAATTAGACTGTGCAATAATTTTGCTTTTACCATCGTGTATGCCGTGTAGCGTTTAAGAGACTAAGATTAAAGATGAGAGTGCCTACGGAGGGACAAGGACAGCCATTTATCCTCCTCCCACACGCAAAAGGAATGAGACAATGCGTATCTGATACTGGTACGCAGTACCCTCGATCAGACACAGCACAGTGCCTTGAGGAATGCAGGGCTTATGACTAGATGTAGACTTCAGTAAAATACGATGCCTCTTCAAAAACTGAGTTACAATTACAATGACAGATCCAGTAAATTTTGCTGAATACTACACTGCACTTCAAAGTGACACAGATACACGACACTGTTTTCCAACATAGTCACCAAGTATCGAAAAACGAGGGTGAGAACGTTCGACCAATCGTTCAATTCCTCGACGATAGAAATCCGATCCTTGATCACGGAGCCTTTCGAGAACTGCTATATGAACGTTCTCACCGGTGGATAACCTCTCTCCTCCAGATGTTCTTTCAGCTTGCCGAAAAGATGATAATCGCATGGTACAAGATCTGGTCTTCCCGACCGGCATCATTCGTATCTGTGCGAGCTTGGTCAAATTGTTGGCAACATTTCACTTCTGCTGGGCCCGACATTGCATTTGGCCCGCATACCGCCAGAATTTCATGATGAATCTGTGGGGAATTTAGAGGTTTTGCCCTTAAGAGCTGTAGTGTTCCACGTACTTCAGCTTAGGAGTATGTTTCCAGTTGCCGCGTATTTCAATTGCACTCTGAGAAGCACCTGGTTTCTGTACTCCGTACGAATTTTTTCTGCAGAAAACCAGGAACATATTGTCTCCTCTGACAATACGTCACTCTTACTTCGCAATGGTTAGATCTTAGCGCCGTACGACGTGCGTAACTTACTGTCTCAAGACCCTACGTAGGAGAAGACCGAAAGGCATTCATTGGAAGAACTCTCGGAACATGCTAGTAGTTCCAGAGCAAAGAAAATTAATTTAGTGACCTACGCCTCAGGCTGTGCGAGATTTGGGATCCTCATCTGGGCAAATTGAAGGAGGATATCTAAGGAATCCAAAGCCGTGTTCCTAGATTTGTAACCACACAGTTCGGTCAATAACAGAGTGTCACGGAGGTGGTTAGGACCTGATTCGCACAGAAAGAAAATTTGTTGTGAAGTAGACCTTTCACGGCTGCGCTTTATCTAATTATATTTACTTCTCTTTCGATTTTTCCTACAAATTTCGTGATCACAGCCCCAATTTCTAGCAATCATTCCTGTCATCTGTCAAGTCGTCTGTTTTGGATCCGGTGTAGCGGCTTGCCACACTGGCAAGTTGGTAAGCCAAGTGCGTCTAAGTGCTGTGTTTTCCACGTTGGTATATAATGATTCGGCTTACAACTTAATTATAGAAAGCCGCTACGATCCCAGCGACTAGCTGCACGTGGTTTACTTTATGTTACGTGTCTGTATGTATCAACCATATGAAGATGAATCTTCAGTGGCTCAAAGCTAATTAATGAAAGAACGATTTTTTTAAACAAGGATAAAGCGACTGCTTGCATTATTAATTCAAAACAGCCGCTAGCTACTACCTGTTTGGGAAACGTCACTCGATATCACCGGTTTCAAAAACGTCGATTGTGAAAATATTCGAAATGTTTCCAGCCGATTTAAATTATGTAATACATTAATTAAAAATATATTTCAATTTATGTTTTGGGGCTGCTCCACCTTCGGGTAGGGATGAGAAAAACCGAACGGTTAAAACCGATACTGGTATTTTAGGTCTCAGTAACCGGTATTTTTCGATATTTGTTTGGTCTCGCTTATAGCAGGTTTTTTCGTTTTAGATAAATTTAAAAACAAAAAAAAAGAGTTTGGTTGGGCGCTGTGTGGCTTCTCAAAGATTGATAGTGTCTTTTAAAGCCGTCCTTGGTGGCCGTGCGGTTCTAGGCGCTCCAGTCCGGAGCCGCGCTGCTGCTACGGTCGCAGATTCGAATCCGGCCTCGGGCATGGGTGTGTGTGATGTCCTTAGGTTAGTTAGGTTTAAGTAGTTCTAAGTTCTAGGGGACTGATGACCACAGCAGTTGAGTCCCATAGTGCTTAGACCCCATTTGAACCATTTTTTGTCTTTTAAAAATATTGTTTCTGATGTTAGGAGTCATACTTACACATCAGCTCATTATATAACGGGTATTTATGAAGAGATTAGACAAAAGATATTGGGCAGCGAATTAATTCATTATTGAACTTTTAACTATAGTCATGTAACTGTTGCTGATAAATTTTATATTCTGTGCACTATCTAAATTATTCATCTAAATTTTTTAAAAGAGCGTTTTTGACTTTGCCAGCAAAAAAAGAATGTTATTCCCATTCCCGTTAAAAAGTAAACATATGTATTTGCCAAGAAAATATCTCTTTCGTTCGAAGCAGTTCAAGAAAAAGACCGCTACAAATTTTACAGAAAGGCTTATTATTTTTTGTCATTTATATGAAATAAAAAGAGAAAAGAAGTTACGGCAACAGTAATAAATTAAAAATTTAACAATTCATTCACAGTTTTTAATAAACAGAAATTAGCTGATGTGCTGCCTGTGTCTATATAATATGCCTTCAGCCACTTGTGCCTCTTAGAAACGCATAGCTTAGTTAACGTGAAAAATGGAGCACTCAGAGCTCAGATATCACCCTTTAGCACTGGAGTTTTTTGTAGTATTCAACCACTGATAACTTTTCGAGAGAAGCAGCGAACGGTGGATTGTCTAAATTTTCTTTTTATTTGCCTATTTTATTTGATATTTTGATTCTACGTGTCTTGACATGTGTACACGAATCTGAATGATCGACATCGGGTTCATTGGGAGAATTCCAGGAAAGTGTGGTTCGTCTGTAAAAGAAATCACATATAAGACGCTAGTGCTACATATTCTTGAGTACTGTTCGAGAGTTTGGTATTCATACCAGGTCCGATTAAAGGCAGACATCGAAGCAATTCAGAGGCGGGCTGCTAGATTAGTTGCCGGTAGATTCGAAAAACGCGCAAGTGTTGCGGAGATACTTCGGGAAGTCAAATGGGAATTCGCTGAAGGGAAAGCGACGTTCTTTTCGAGGAAAGCTATTGAGAAAATTTAGAGAACCGGCATTTGAAGCTGACTGCAGAACAATTCTGTTACCTCCGACATACATTGCGCGTAAGTACCACAAAAGGTAAGATACAAGAAATTAGGGCTCATACGGAGGAATATAAACAGTCGTTTTTCCCTCGCTGTATTTGAGAGTGGAACAGGAAATGGAATGACTATTAGTGGTACGGGATGCCGTACGCCACGTGCCGTAAGGTGGAATGTGGAGTATCGATCTAGATGTAGCCTGAGGGAGACGTAGAATTTTTCAATCTTTGTGTGATGTCTATGTTTATCGCTGGAAATAATAACGAGAAACCGAAAAGCGATTATCTGAGAAATCGCTTATTGTGAGCGGTTTTAACAGTTAGGTTAAACTGGAGATGAAAAGAAAACCGATTGTTTCGGTGATAAGCACCATCCGTACCTCGGAGCCGCTGACTGCGAGTCTCGGCTGACATATGCTACGGGACGTGTATGTCGTCGCAGGCTCGCGGTTGCCAGTTAGACAATGCGAGAGGACTGCAGCGGGATCTGCAGAGCCGTGGCGGCAGCCAAAGAGCCGGCAGATCGATGGCTGGGGCGCCGCGATCGCTGGATCGTCACGCTTGCCTCGCGCGCTTACTCCGCTTCCCGCTTCCGCCTTGCTGTTTACCCCACATGCTCGGGGGCGCTATGCTGTACGAGTGCTTCTCGCAAATAGCACCGAAAATCAACCACACAGTGAACACAGTAACTGCAGACGTCAGTACAATCTTGTGTGAATAACAATAACAACACTCAACACTCAATAACAATTCAAATTATCATAAAAATTATAACAGCTTAAAAGCCAAGAATAGTGCGTTGTTTCTAAAAGCCACATAGCTATATGAAGATGCTTCATTCGCAACTACCAGATCCACGTCAGTATAGACGTATCTTCAGGTTTATCTGTAAAAAAATACAAATCCCTGAGTGAAATGTTTGAAATGGAAGAAATGCAGAACCATAGTGTTGGCATTCAACAAAAACAATGAAAATTATATTTAAATACTGCAGATGTCCACGTTAAAGAGTCAAACCACATGGGTGGGTTGTCACAGTAAAATTGAGTACATCCAAAATATGCTTGTCAAAATTTACAAAGACTGACTGCTGAATGAGCCAGAGCTAGGAAAAAAACGGATGAAGAAACAAATAATTACTGAGACACTACTGTGAGTAGTGTACTATTTTTTGCACGCTATTTACCGAGCACTTAAGAGTTCTTTCCCTAGATTTCGTTTATTTTTATGCATTTTATCCCCGTTCGCAATAGTGTTCCATTCATTATTTGTTTTCCCCCGCTTTTTTCTAGGCGTGGCTCATTCACCAGTCATGGTTTGTATATTTTTACAAGTGTCTTTTGAGGGTAGCCCTACACAATTTTATTATGACAACCCACCAATGTGGTTTGACTCTTAACACGGATAACTTCAAATGGTTCAAATGGCTCGGAGTACTATGGGACTTAACGTCTATGGTCATCAGTCCCCTAGAACTTAGAACTACTTAAACCTAACTAACCTAAGGACAGCACACAACACCCAGTCATCACAAGGCAGAGAAAACGGATAACTTCCCGAAAGCTGGGACTCCGTATTTGTCCATCTACATTATGGAAATATAACCATTGTGAATACTTGTCACTATTTTTTGTTGAATTCCAACACTATGGTTCTGTATTTCTACCACTTCAAATATTTCAAATTATGGTTTGTGTTTTTTACAGATAAACCTGAAGATGCGTCTATACTGATGTACAACCGGTAGTTCCGAATAAAACACCTTCTTAGAGCTATGCTGCTTTTAGAAACACCTCATCATTCTTTAAATTTTTATGATAACTTGAATGGTTATTGAGTGTTGAGTGTTGTTATTGTTATTCACAATGTCTCTGAGCTGTGGTTGCCCTCCCCAGAAAGTTGCTTGTAACGAGCGAGGTGGCGCAGTGGTTAGCACACTGGACTCGCATTCGGGAGGACGACGGTTCAATCCCGCGTCCGGCCATCCTGATTTAGGTTTCCCGTGATTTCCCTAAATCGCTCCAGGCAAATGCTGGGATGGTTCCTTTGACAGGGCACGGCCGACTTCCTTCCGCGTCCTTCGCTAATCCGATGAGACCGTTGACCTCGCTGTTTGGTCTCTTCCCCCAAACAATCCAATCCAATCCAAACACACTCTTGATTGTGGAAATATTGCAAATTTGTGGTAAGGCCTTATGGGACCAAACTGCTGAGGTCATCGGTCCCTAAACCTACACACTACTTAATCTAACTTAAACTAACTTCCACTATGGACAAAACACACCCATGCCCGAGGGATGACTCAAACCTCCGTCGTGGGGGGGAGGGGGGAAGGGGGGGGGGGAGCCGCACGGACCGTGATAAGGCGCCCCAGACCGCGCGGCTCTTGGTTGTGTTCTGATTTGATGTAATGAGTTTAAATACTGAATGCCAGTTAACGAAGATTTTCTGTTCTTCTAATTGTTGTTGTGGTCTTTAGTCCGATGACTGGTTCGATGCATCTCTTCAGGCTAGTCTAACCTCTGAAAGCATCTTCAACTCTGCATAACTACCTAAACCTACATCTATTTGTACGTTCTTAATCTCGTCAAGCCTTGCTCTCAGACTACAGTTTTCACCCTCACACTTCCTTCCATTACAATATAGGCGAATTTTTTTGATGCCTCAGAATGTGACCTCTCAATCGATGCCGTATTTTAGTCAAGTTGTACCATAAATTCCTTTACTCCCCAATTCGATTCTGTACCTTCTCATTAATTACCCGCTGTACCCACCTGATCTTCAGTATTTAAAAAGCGTCTATTATCTTATTGTGTGAACCGTTTATCGAGGACGTTTCATTTCTGCAGAAGACGTCACTCTACTCAAATACCCTCAGAAAAGATTTCCTAACACTTAGATTTGTATTCGATATAAACAAATTCCTACTTTTCAGAAATTATCTTCTTGCTATTGCAAGTGTGCGTTTTATATACTCTTTGCTTCGGCCATCTCCAGTTATTTTGATGCCTGAACAGCAAAATTCATTTATTAATTTTAGTGTCATTTCGTAATGTAATTCCCTGAACATGACCAGATTTCATTCGACTGCATTCCATACATTCCATTACGCTTATTTAGCTTTATAGATGTTCATCTTATAAACTCTTTTCAAGAAGTAATCAGTTCCATTTAACTAATCTTTCAAATGCTCTGCCATCTCTGACAGAAGTACAGAGTTTGTTTATTCTCCCTCAGCTTAAATTCCCCTTCCAATTTTTTGCTTGGTTTCCTTTACTCTTTTTTCAGTGTACAAACTGAATAAAATCGGTTAGGTTACTACTCTTACTCCCTTCTCAACTACTGCTTCCTTTTCATATTCTAAGACTCGTATAGCTGCAATATTGTTTCTGTACAAACTGCAGATAACCTTTCTCTCCCTGTATTTTATCCTTGCTAGCTTCATAATTTCGGAGAATGTATTCTAATAAACATTTTCAAAAGTTTTCTCTGAATTTACAAATACTATAAATGTAGGTTTGCCTTTCTTCAGCCTGTCTTCGTACGGGAAGTATTGCCTTGCGTGTTGCTACATTCCTCTGGAACCCAGTCTTCCCCGAGCTCGGCTACTATCAGTTTTTCCATTATTTTGTAAACAATGCGTGCCAGTGCTTTACAAGCATGCCATATTAAACTGATGATTCGATAATATCCAAATCTGGTAACACCTACTTCAAACTACTCGAACGATTTTCGTCTACAGCACTAGTTGTGGAAATAAACCCATTCGACATAAAATTACTTCTTCTGATTAAATTTTTTTTAAAAAAGTCGCATTAGTAACTGCGTAGATTTACTCACTGACGTGAATTAATCTCTCTCGCTGTACTGACATTTTCATTCATGATCTATGTTCAGCGTTCTCGAAGCATACCTCTGAACGTAAGGAAGAAGGGCTAGAGTATAACATTCCGTCGACGTGGACGTCATTCGAGACGAGCACTAGCTCATATTGGGCAAGGATGCATACGGAATTCGCCGTGGCCTTGTTTGAGGAAACGTCCCGTCATTCTCCTCTTGTGCTTTAGGGAAACCGCTCCAGAACGTAGGTATAAGTAGCTTTCTGAAGTAGTAGCAAAGCAACTTTTGTACATTGTATTGCAACTACACGAATAATTTCATAAGTAGCATGATAGTAACATGCACTTAAGTTCTAGTTTACCCCCTTAATTGAGAGTGACATGAAGGGAAGTATTTATACCGGTCACGAAATACATTTTGTAGGGCAAAATCTACCAACATTTCTTTTTTTCGATTTAACACTTAAAATCTTGTTAAAACACAGCTCTCACGTCAGAGGATTAAGCTAGCATTGCTATATTTATCATACTCGTTGCTTTTGGTTATGTATACTTCACCAGTGGGTTGTTAGCATCGTTCCTTCTATCTGCTTTGTACCTGTGGTGAGTGTAAATAGTGAAATTGTTGTTCGCTCCAGAACTACTGACCTGTTGCTGGTAAGTCGTTAGACGTTACATTCCACGATGACTTTTAATGAAATGACCAAGTAAATCTAATAGGTGGGAAAGAAGACTCCAGGTCAAGATTCACTAGAAACATCCTTAGAAATATAGTTTATCTATGAAGGAGACTGCTTAAACAACTGTCGGTTTCACTCTTGAACATTGTTCTTATGCTTGCGTCCTTGGTTAGAATCGGTTAACAAATATGACAGAAAAGTTTCAAAGAAGAGCTTTCTAGTACGTGTAAAAACAGACACTTAAAAGACGTCAATGGGATACATTAAAACCGAGTCAAGATTTTAAACATGGCTGCAACAGCAACTGTTGAAATTCTTCACGATAAAGTAATGATGAAGTAATGGTGCTAAACTGTTCGCTTTGACCCTGTGCCCCTAGTCATGTTGTACTAATGGAGAAGATGTCTCAATTATGGACGACGCCTTTGGCACAATTGTTTTATTAATCTCCATTACATGATGTAATTTCAGATTTTTTACTTCTGATGAAGGTATATTTATATGTACAGAAACCTTGGTCAAGAAATTTTAATAAAAATTTTTTATCCTGCAACTGTTTATGGCTGTCATCCTTTATCGTGTAAAACCGAGTCGTTACGATGAAAACATTCGAAAACCACTTTCGAATGCGAAGGGGTGTACAAGTATTATTTCCTCTCACATACATATGGCTAACGTCATCGACGCTAAGATTACTGTATTTTGGACTCATTAATAGACGTATGCCGTCACTCACAAGTTATGGTGGTTACTGAACACGAATATGTATACACATTTAGATTACGAGAAAATTTTCTGTACGAAAATTTTAAAATGAAAAAGATTTTGTTTTCTACATGCGATAAAGGGCGCACTTTACTATGAAAATAAGGAATAAAGAGAGTCAGCATCCAATTGAAAGTTGAAAGGGAGAAATGCTGATTGGTGGGCTTCTGTCAACACTTCAATTATGTCAGAGAGGCTCTACGTCACTTCCAGAAACATGGAACCGTGATATTGAAAGCATCGTCTTAATTCACAGCTAGTGCTTGAAAGCTTGCTTACGATTCTTGCGGATGAATAGTGGTAACTTTAAATAGTACCATTCACCAAAGAGTTGAGTCATATCTGTCTCAAAATGAGACAAAAAATGACCTAAATTACCAAGTAAAATAACAGAGTACATGTGGAACGTAAATAATTGAAGTTTCAGTTGTGTGTTCGCCATTATCCATATAAAAAATTGATATAAGAGTTCAAGGTGTGGGATCAAGGCATCTGTCGCTCATGTCATATTAGCTCACACTTGTGAAACGATGTCGTGCGGAACGGGAAATATCCGATACTGCGTTCTGCAAATTCCTCTGTCGTATGCTCCACCTGTACCTCCCGCAGATCGCCAGTGTTTCTGAGTTGATAGCGACGAAGTTTTAAGCTACTTCGATAAAAAACCGCAACGTGCTGGTCTCACGTAATGAAAATACCGGCGATGGCCTAGAGAAACCAAAACATAGCTACCACCGGCTTGTAGCCAGCAAAAACTGAGATCGGATCTTTCACTACTAGTATCCCTTGAACAATACCAACAGTTCCGAAGAAACATCTACCTCAAACGCTATGATGTAGCAAAGGCAGACATATTCAGGATATATTCTTATTTGCAACATCCCATATTTTATGAAGAATATTACTAAATTACGTGTCTCACAGGGAGCGGGAAGGAACGTGGAATGGCCCTCAGTTCACATCCAAGGAAAGAGAGCATGTGTTAATAAAAAGATAATGAAAACAAGTGGACTGGATGTAAAGTGTCTGTAGTGCTGTAATTTGTTTCCAAAGCACAATCACTATATTGTAATTTTCACTACACTTGTTTCTTCTTTTCCGTTTTCAACAATCTGTACTTTTTTTAAGGTAGTTGGTTATATCTTCTCATTATCATTGTTAGATAATACAAATAGTAGTGTAGCTCTGTTTTGAAATAAGTTGTTTTCGTATCCATTGCAGGTGTGGAGGCTCGACTTGGTCATGGTGATACTTTTCAAAGCAATCCCTTTAGAAAGCACAGACGGCGAACGCCTCGAGAAATCCCCCGAGTGCACTCACCCGGGATTGTGCGTCAACCCGTACCACATTAATGTTTCCGTCCGAGAGTTAGACCTCTACTTGGCCAACTTCATCAACAGCCACGGTAAGTACCCGTCGCAGTCTACCTCGTCTACATGTCTGTTGATACTTTTACTAAGAACCCTTGACTGCTGACATCATCTAAGTTCTCAGAATTACCTGCAGTGAAGTGGATTAATAACCCTAAATAATTTGGCCTCCTAATCCGATGTCTTTGCCCAGTTATGTAGTAGGGGGTTGTTGGTAACGTCTTATTATGTCCATTGATTTTTTGCCTTCAAAAAATTTTGGGAAGTAAGTGATTTTGGAGGGGCCTTACAGTATTGGGCTATCGATCGAGGCACAGGGGGTGAAAAAATTACAGTGTTCATTTTTAATTCTGAATGACAGCAAAAGGATCCGTTCACTTGATAAGATAATGTGCGAGTCGCCTGGCGTTTACATAGGAAGTCCGTAAAAATCTGAAGAGACAGTAAATAAAATGGAACGTGTGCGGTGAGTAGGCTGCGCGTGACTGTTATGTTGTTTCCCATGTTTCCCAGAAGGTTTATAAGTCCACAGACGAAATACATCGGTTTGAAATTAGCGGATGAAGATGGCCCACTGTCCTACGCTCACAGACGAACCTGGTCTGCAGTAACTCTTACGGAATAGTTCAAATGGTTCAAATGGCTCTGAGCACTATGGGACTCAACTGCTGAGGTCATTAGTCCCCTAGAACTTAGAACTAGTTAAACCTAACTAACCTAAGGACATCACAAACATCCATGCCCGAGGCAGGATTCGAACCTGCGACCGTAGCGGTCTTGCGGTTCCAGACTGCAGCGCCTTTAACCGCACGGCCACTTCGGCCGGCCTTACGGAATAGTCTTTCGACTATCAACGCCACTCGTACCATGGTACTCTGCTGTATGACTTGTTAACTGACTTGTTCCGTTTATTGCAACACAAACCTTAATCAACAGCTACCAGAAACAGAAATACTATTGCGTATTTCTTTTTCTTTTCGCATTGCTTTTCAGTGGAGCACATATTTCTAGTGACAGCGAGATTAAAGCGAAGTGCTTCACCGTTAGTTTTGCGGTGTTTTCACCAACCTAATACTAGAGACAATAACGAAATAAAAGAATGCATTCGCAGTATTTGCAATGCATAGAGCAAGTCATTTAATAAGTGTCGCAGTAGCGTAGCACAGTACAAGTGTCATTGCTAGTCGAAAATACTGTGAGAGTTACTGTAGATCAGGCCTTGACTACCTTTTAACATGGTGTTAACGTTTGTCACAAATAGGTTGCATTTCTGTATGCTGTTAAAAATAAAAGTAAACAAAAGTATATTTATAACCATTCTACTCCAAAGTCATTTATCAATCACACGTTCTAAGGAATTTTTAAGAAGTTAAGCACCAGTCACACTTAACTGTGATTATTGTACTGGAATAGTGTACTTGTTCATTTTCGTTCCCAGTTTAGAAGAACCCCTTGTCTGTCACCGCACAAACTTCTTATAAGGTAGTCTTTTTAGCGCAGAGGGAATCTTCGTTGAATGGCGAAAAGCAGCCCATTCAAAGACCCTCTGACGATTGCAGGTACAAATGAAGAGTATCTAATAACACATCTCTTGAAGACTGCAGTCACGCACTATACCTCAAGAAACACAAAAAACCAGCATCCCTTCTTTGGTTTGATTTCGGAGGCGCAAAATTAGCGATGCTTAGAAACTAGCAATACGTATATACCCAAACTTAAGACGTGTAGGATGCGTTTCATAACATGCTTAGGTCATACTTAGGCGTTCATTTCTGGAAATCATGTTACTATGTTGTACTATCTAACTTTTTTTGTAATCATCTTTCTGTCTGAACTTGGATTTTATGCAGTTTGCCACAACATCTGAGCTACTACAGAGGTTTATTCTTGTTTCCCATCTACCCAATTCGAGTAACAAAACCGCAGCACACGCCGTTACATAAATGCTCATCTCTATCCCTGACAGACATTGTCACTTTACATATCATGGAAAGTGATTTCACTAATCGATACCAGACGAACTGTGACATGGTCTGGAAAAGCGGCGAATTATTACTCGTGGAAACAAACAATATGAGCACACAAGGAGAATGACGGAACAAAGAAACCGACGTCTAAAAACTGAACTATGAGGTAAACAAACATTAGTCAGGGAGTCATCAAGTAATATGATCTGCTTTCGATAGTCTGTAACAAACTTCATTTTACCTCATGTTAAGTACAGAACAACACCCTGCATCCTATCTCCAGGGGTATGGAAAACTATCATCCCATAAATTGTCGTTGTCTTGAAATCTTCATAACGAAATATCATTTTCTTCGTGAAACAACTCTAGCGTGCTCAGGATTATTGTATATTAAGCTACTTACGTTTGTTGTCAATATTGCCTTTCCTTAGGTAAAAAAGACCATTTCTTCTCATAGAGAGATCGACAGTCTAAGTTCAGTCAACGCACCAGCTGAATTGCTCTACCTGAAAAAAAAAATGTTAACAAGATTGAGAAAGAACAATGGCCACTATTTTATGAGCCTCTTTTATTATTCTTCTACGTGTAAACGGATAATCAATAACTTTTATACATCAAGAAGTATTATAACAGAAGGAATTTAAAAAAAGACATAGTCTGTACAAATGAGGAATACAGCATGGCTATTGTTTCTAGACTACTACGAAGAGCTCGTGTAGAGAATAAACGAAGGTTACCACAATAAAGCCTTTACACTTAAATATTCGTAAATATGAAATTTATTAGTCGCATTTTTTCATTTCCGTTGGAAGCATACCGAAATGGAACTTGCAGAATTGTACACACCTATATAACGTTTAAGGAATCGTTATCTTAAGCGCAGATTGTTTTCGTATGTAGCGCTCATCGCCTAACTACTGCAGTCCATGTGAATGATTCCATATTATTAGCAGTGCGTCTACTGTCCACTGTCCTTCATTCGACATGTTCATGTAAGTAACGAAAAGCGTGCGACTGAGTCACCCGCTCTCTCTCTCTCTCTCTTTCTCTCTCTCTCATCCGCCTCCTCCTCTTCCCTTGTCCCTCTGATGAGCGTGTGCTTGTCTGCAAGTGTGCGTGTTTGTGTGTATGTATATGTGAGTGCGTGCTTGCGTGTGTGTGTGTGTGTGTGTGTGTGTGTGTGTGTGTGTGTGTGAGGGAAACAGAGCATTTGGCTGGCTCCTCAGACTCGGCGAGCGACAAATATTTCTGCAGTATGTCGCACTTGCGCAGCTTCCTTTTCACGTGACATAACATAGGGGCCGGCACCCTCCAACCCTCGCACTGGCGCCATAAAACGACGACGGAGACTACGCGCAAGCAAACTGGCGAGGGGCCGTTATTTACTGCGGCTAGCGGCATGGCGCGGCGCGGATTTCGTGATTATCAATTGAGACGCCTGGATTCATCCGCTATGAATCGCCTCTGCGTGTATCAACGGCTGCAAAGTCAAGCCCACCTCTGCCGCCAGCTCCAGAGCTTTACGCGTGTCTTATCACAACTCGGAAAGTGGGTCTCTCCCCTCGATCATACGCACTGGTATTTGTAGCACGTGGATCGTCGTGTTAGTTGCCATGCGCACAACACCATGAAAGTTTTGTTATAAACAACCTCGAAATGAACATTCTCGATGCGGAAAAAGGAGAGGTTTCATTAGTCTATCACAAGACCAGCATTTGCCCCTGATACTGTCTGATCCACGCAGAGCTGATTGCCTCGGGTAAAGATCCTTTGCAGCCACCTTTCGCTTCGGGCTAGACTGATCCGTGATTACCATTTTATGTAGCGTTTCCCGCTCCTGTAACCAGACGGCTTGTGTTTATCCTTGAACTTCAGCGATGTCGTAACTGCAGACTGCTTACGCTCTACCTATATCGCCTCGAGTACAGCAAACAACTGCGCACAAGCCTCAAAGCTGACGCTACGATCGCCCTTGACTACTGAATTGTTTAAGATACACAAGCAAGCCTATGTGGTCATACACACATTCTACCTATAAACAATTACACCTATGCGAAAATAATATTTAAATTTACTTCCTCCATCTCGCTAATCGTGTCTATCTGAGCTGAAAACATCATCGTCTTATTTGTAAGGACGTCCCCTTTCCATTCGCGATTTCGGGCAGTTGAATGTCGCGGAATTCGTGTAGACGTCAGTGATCGTTCAGATTGCTTTCGACATCTCCTTGCCGTGGCTGCTTGCTTTATGGTGAATTCAAATACTTTAAAAGTAAGTTTTAGGAAGGCTACCTTTGTAGACTGTCTCGAGCATTATGGCCATCAAACTTAGAAACGTGACCTTTATTCTCCAATTTGGTTGTTAATTCGTAAATGACGGTTGCCAAGAGCTCAGAAGAATTGGGCAGGTGAAGTGCAGTTGTCTGACTGCCACCAGATTTTTAGTGAAAAGTAGTGGCCCCGCATCACATATCACATGTGACGGGTATTTGCACAGAATTAAGGAGGAAAATCTGGATATAGTGATGGTTTACCGCCTCGAAAAACCATCTTTCTTGATCGCCTTGTTTCCAGATCTTTGGAGCTACAACTGGTACATACATCGTCTGACATTGATGCTATAAAGTTGAGACGTCTTCTAGTTAGTATTTTATTCGACCTGCAAAACTTACTCTGCTCAAATTGTGAGATGAGGAACCGATCCGAATTGACACACCAGCAATAAAATCGAGATTTCATTGAAGTGTATGTAAGATTAATATAATCCGATTTTTGTTTAGATATAGCTACTAACATAGAACCCGTCCCGACACATGAACATTGTCTGTGAGAAGTCCTGTGTCTGGCATGAAACGCATTTGTAGCTTGTGGGATGCTTCGAGAAATCTTTCTCCATATTTTCTAGAGATTTAGCAGCATTAAACAGTCCTGCGAATGAGACAGACTCACAAATAACAACATGAAAACATTAGAAAGTCACAATGGTTAATGAGAATATATTACACCCAGAACTATTAACAGGTACATCCAAACAACGTTTGGACTCCAGCCCCTAGATCACCGCACAGAGTTTATTGTCAACGTTTCTATGAAGCTTTAATATATGAAATTCGTCGTATCAGTGGGGCAAATCCAAGTGTATACAATCATTTTATGGGCCTCCCTAACACCTGATATATTTCGTGTACATTTAAAAATTTATCACATTCAAGGTGGTAGGATATCATGGTAACTTCAAATTAGCTTGAAATTAATCTGAGAAATACGGAATACACATCATCTACAGGCAAGGTGAAAATTTATGGGTCTGGCAGTGCAAGATTCTTTTTATAGTCAATCGTTAATTTGTGTTTATACGTAGGCCATGTGATCAAGAGTATCCGGATACCTCTGTGTAATGAGGAACTGATCACTATACGTCACAAGAGACAGTATAAAAGGAAGTGGCGAGTACTGTATTGTCAGTAGGGAAGCAGTAAATGAAGAATACGTCGATCAGGAGAGCTCAGTGACTTGGAACGTGAACTATTCATTGGATGTCAACCACAGTAACAAGTACATCGTGGACATTTCAAGCTTCTAAAGCTGTCCAAGTCGACTGTTGGTGACATGGCTGTGAAGCGGGAACGCGAAGTAACAACCACAGCTAACCCAAGACCAGGCAAAATCCTGTATTCTAACGAACGCGGACACTCGACCATTGAGGAAGTTGGTGGTAAAAGATCGCTTGAAATCAGGGGAAGGAAACACCCGTGAGCTCTGAAGTGCTACCGACAACCCAGCTAGCAAAATAACAGTGCGTAGGAAGTTAAAAGAATGGGGTACAATGATCGAGCACCTTCTCATAAACCATGCATTTCTGTAGTCAGTGCTAAGCGACGCTCGAATTGATGTAAAAAACGACACCATTAGACAGTGGATTGGAAAAACGTGTGATAGGAGTGATGAATAACGCTATACCATGTGACACTCTGTTGGAAAGGCTTGGGTTTAGCGAATGATTGGATAACATTGACTACCATCATGTGTAGCACCAAAAGTGGGGTACAGAGGAGATAGATGGTTGGTTGGTTGGTTGGTTTGGGGGAGGGGAGGGGACGAAACAGCGAGGTCATCTGTCCCAGTGAATTAGGGGAAGATGGGTAAGGAAGTCGGCCGTTTCCTTTCAAAGGAACCATCCTGGTATTTGCCTGAAGCGATTTAGGGGAATCACGGATAACCTACATCAGGATGGCTGGACGCGGGTTTGAACCGTTGTCCTCTCGAAGGCGAGTCCAGTGTGCCAACCACTGCGCCACCTTTCAGTCAGAGGAGATAGTTTTACGGTGTGGGAGTGATTGTAGTGGTTGTGGTGCAGTCTCCCTATTGGGCTTAACAAGACGCTAAATGAGGATTATGAACACATTTTACAGCATCGGTAATGCGTGCAGAAGAGGAACTCTTTGGATGCAGTGATTGTTTACATCAGTACGACACTGCGCCCTATCATAAAGCAACATTTGTGAGCCAATGGTTTGGGAACAACAACGTCCTGAAATGAACTAGCCTACCCAGAGTCCCGACGTGAACCCAATGGAAAACTCCTGGGATAAGTTAGAACGCCGACTTCGCTCCAGTCCCAGCGTCGAACATCTCTGTTTTCTCTGGTTTCGGCTCTTGAGAAGGTATGAGCTGCCATCTGCCATACCTCGGTAGACATTTAGACGCTTCATGGAAAGTGTCCTCAGCAGAGTTCAAGCCGTCATAAAGGCAAAGCGTTGACACATCCCAAATTAATGTCACTGATGTGTGTCCGGATACTTCTGATCAGAGAGTGTAGCTTTCTTTTTCGTCAATAAATTTTGTCCAACATTTTTCCAGTGATTAGATTTCATTCCAGAGGTGCGATCCTACAACATCTTCACAATTCCCATCTACAGATGACGTAACCACTCCACTGGACTCAAAATGTTTCCTGTTCACAAATGTCCTCGGCTCAGGGAAATCGTCTTAGTCAGAGGGAACCAAATATGAAGAATAATGTGTTTTTCCAACAATTCGTCCGCCAATTCGCTGTGCTTTCTGATTGCTCAACATTTTAATGGACAGGCTTACCTTTTTTTATTTCACTGTGTAGGCCTCTTCTCACAAATTATCCTCCAGTTATCCCAGAAGGCTTGCCTAGTACTAATAAGTTATTATTTTGATTATTGTAACGTAATCAGTAAGAAGACTGCGTTTTGCATCACAGCACACCTCTTTTCCGTAGATAAAAGCGAAGTCGCCTTAACTGATGCAGAACCACCGCCTCCCACACGCTGGCTTGATTAGTTTCCCTTCTGCCGTGAACCCACATCTCAGCCACGGCAACAAATCGGTGCATATAATCAGTTGAATTCTTTTCACAATGTTCCAGATATTCAAAAGAAACTGGTTTTCGAATTTGCTTTCTGTGAACATTTAACAAATCCGGCATCCATCTTGCACTGTTTTCCTCATAGTTAATTCTTCCTACGATATGTACAGAATACTTACCTCCGACACGCTTCTGACGTCAGTTCCTTCATACAATTTTAATTCCCTATTGGCGATTTCATTGTGCAGTTACGCAATGTTTTCATCCCTGGTTGAGATATCGGTACATCTTTCACAGGTATCTTTTTGGAGTGAAGCTAAAGAACATTTTAATTCAGTTACCTTTGCCTTAATTTTTGACAATAGAAAAGCATACGTCATATAAACTGTCATAATTGGATGAGTATCCGTTGGTGGTAAATTGTCGAAAACAATAAATAATTCTTTGGCTGCGTGTTATTCTGTTTACCTATTTAAGCGAAAGACGATTGCTTTAAAAGACCTTATAAACATAACTAATCGGCAGACCATGTTAATATTTGACTTGCTTCATTGTGCAAAATTTATAAACCAAACCTCATTCATAGTATTTCTGTGCTAGGTCGTCAGTTGTTTCCATTTCCTCGTACTTTAACTACGTAGGTTTATCACCGGAGTGTTACTTTGAACAAAAAGCACTATGTTACCTGGTCTTATTGGACTTGGAGCAGCGTTGCCTTCCTTTGATTTGGCAACCTGTTCACTCGGCTCTACAGTTGAACGTAGATTCCAATTCACATTTTTCATATGTGTCACAAAGCACTGCCGGATGTATGCGTAAAGTTACGCAATACCAAAACTCCTAGTGGCAAACGTGGATCAAACTATGTGAATCACGGAATACGTTGCAGGTCGCAAATTAGCATTTGTTTCACCGAGGCTGCGTGGAACGGGTGAATTTAGAAAAAAAATGCAACAAAAACCTACGATATAAACAAGGTCTACCAGAATTTTGAACTCCTGCAGGTGAATCCACTGCGTAATCATTATGGCCCTTTCAGCCTCTAATGGTGAAATCATAAGGCGCCAAAGTAACGGCCATTTACTACCCTCCACCTTCAGTTAGCGTGCACGCCATAGTATCGAAAGCGTTTGTCCTTCTCTTTGTTCCTCTAAATGATTATGAACCCATGCGCCACTACGGATTTTCCGGCCATTTTCTGTGTAACTGGTGTCGCACAAGCTCGTATGCTATATTGATTGGAGTCCCGGACCCTCATTATCGGAACAAAGAGATCGGACGAACTGGGGCGGTCTTCCGCAGTATGCAGCTGGCCGCCGTTCCCGCTGCTGACCACTCTGTATCGCCTTCAGCCCGTCTCTGCCACTTCCAAGCCCCCGTCCGTCTGTCAATAGATAAGTCTGACAGTGAAAGGCAGAAAATTTTGCAAGCGCTGTCTCACGAACTTCCGACGAAGCGCCATCAGTTTGGGCACGTTTGACTGCAGACGAACTGACTTTGTTCCAATCTTTACAAAAATTGCCATACGCCTGCTTTAATTTATCTTTTTCTCTGTCCTCGTACCGGTTTATGTATAAACTATTTTGTGTATATAACACCGTCCGTATCTCTATTATCCTTCCACTTCCTGGAGTCCTTTCTGTGCTTCAGAGACATCAGACGCCTCGAAATACTTTCAACATTTTCTATAATGTTCTTCGCACTTCGAAATACTCTTGTATTCAACCTCATGATACATCATAATCATCATCATCTTCATAAGAGAAATACGACAACGAAAAAGAGGTCATCAGATATGAAGCAACTGTTATACCGTCCAGCGTGGTGTCAAGTGAAATAAAGGCTTTATAAAGTACCCAAATAATTGAACACAGTACGTCCCACTGGATGGTAAATGTTCCACAGCGACGAAAGTAATGTTGCGTATGCCTCAGATAAACGTGATAGGACCTCTATTTGAAACGTCCCCTTAGAAAAATTATGAATTACTGTGCTGGTAAACCTCTTACGTTATTTGATTTACAAACAGCTGAGCAAAACTCAACGTACTCAAACAGTTTTCTCTTTACTTATTCTGATCATCACTAAGCTGACACACAATATTTTTAGCGCAACGCAATCTGGCTCTCAATAACCCCTACAAAAGAATGGCCCTGACTAACAATAACCTATACCATTCATGAATCACTTACCTCACAAAAATCTTCGTTACTCGAACTACTGCAATACAGCGAGCGCCAATACCGCCAGCTAAATAAAAGATTCTAACTACTGAAGGCACTAACTACTTATAGGCATAGTTAGCAAATGAAAGATTTTGATAGAAAACAAACAATGTATTTACCTTAATAATGTTCAAAAGCCATCAATATTTCCTTTTTCCGGCGGACACACGTCTAGATCATCCGCTTATAGTGACCTCTCAAAACTCTGGCATCTCTCTCTCCACATCCACCACTGCTGGCGGCTCACTTCCAACTGCACAACACTACGCGCTGTTCCCATCCAACTGCCCATCACTACACAAGCGAATATTCCAACAATGAGTCCAACCAGCCACAGACTGCACACAGCAGTCAGTGAATTTCATATAGAGCGCTACGTGGTGTTACCAACATAAAAACCTAAACAGCTTACTTACATATTATTTTCAGTATCCATGAAGATCAGCAGCACTGTAAGACTGTTCGCTGACGATGCAGTTGTGTGCAGGAAAATCTCGTCGTTGGATGATCACAAGAAATTGTAGATACACTTGGACAATATTTCCCTTGTCTATACGGAATGGCGGCTCTCTTTAAATGTAGATAAATGTATTACAATTCCTACAGTAAAGAGAATACCTATATACATTGAGGTGGCAAAAGTCATGCCATAGCGATGGACACATACAGGACGTTTTAACAGGACATAGAGAATGCTGCACTGAACAGTTTGAGTTAGGGAACCTGGCGTCGGAGAAGCCAGCTTAAGAAGGTACGGAAGTAAACTTGTCTACCACCTTGTATAGTATTACTGTTTTCAAGCTCTTTTTACCACTACCATGTGTACAAGTTTACACGTACTGTGCTGTTTATTTACATGTACATTCTTTATTCCCTGCAAGGAAACAAGGAGGACACGCTTCATTTCTAAGTAGTCATGATGGAGGATTTCTTTACTTTACTTACCCATAAGGTGGTTCTGTTGTACTGTATTTACATTTTCCAAAGACAGAAAGTGCTATGAATCAACGACAGACACATTCGTTATTCAGTGCTATTCAGAGACTCACAGTACAATACGATGGAGCAGTACCGGTACTGTTCCACAGAACTCACTGATATGCACCTTGTGTATGGAGAAGTAAGTTGCAATGCTTTCGCTGCTTGAAGGCTGTACAGGGAACGATTTCTTAACGGGCATCATCCGTAACGACGAGTGTTTTTTTCTCTCGATCGACGAATGCCAGAGTTGTAGCTGCTTGTGATGTGATTCGAAACACACCCGAAATATTTGTCAGGGTGCGTCAGATTCTTGTTCGCCGATGTCATGCTTGCATTGAGGTTGATGGCCGTCAGTTTCAGCACATTTTGTAAGAGACACTACAAATGGTACATTACCCGCCAGGGTAGCCGAGAGCACTAAAGCGCTGCTTCCTGGACTCGGATAGGCGCGCCAGCCCCGGATCGAATCCGCCCGGGCGATTAACGACGAGGGCCGGTGTGCCGGCCGGCCAGCCTGGATGCGGTTTTTAGGCGGTTTTCCACATGCCGCTAGGTGAATTCCTGGCTGGTTCCCACGTTCCGCCTCGGTTACTCGCGTCGGCAGACATTTGAAATACGTCCGCACAATTTCACGATTTACACTCGCCGCAGATAGCTGGGGTACACTGATTGCGTCCTGGGGGGTACGGGATGGCGGCAGGAAGGGCATCCGGCAATCCCTAAAATTAACATTGCCAAATCCGGTGTAACCACGCCGACCCTGCGATCGCTGTGGGACTATGGCGTCAGCGAAGTAGACTGCAAATGGTACATTCACTGTGTCAGTGATGATATTTGCAGTTAACTGTAAATAATTTAAACAAAAAAGTACACAGTAATGTGATTTTATTCCTATTATCTACTTAAGCTGGCTTCTCTGATCCCAGGTTCCCTACCTCAAATTGTTCAGTGGGCATCCTCTACGTCCTGTTAAATTTTTGCACGCTCTTACTGAAACGCCCTGTATATATATGGCGATAGTATCACATACACAGGGTATAAAAGAGCAGTGGATTGACGGAGCTATCGTTCGTGCTCTGGTGATTCATGACAACAGGTTTCCAGGTTTCCGACGTGATTATGGGCGCACTACGGGAATTAACAGTCTTTGAATGTGGAGTGGTAGCTGGAGATAGAGGCATGGGACATTCCATTTCGGAAATCGTTTTGGAATTCAATAGTCCGAGATCCACAGTGTCTAGAGTGTTCCGAGGATAATAAATTTCAGATATTACCTCTCACCACGGACAACGCAGGGGCCGACAGCCTTCACTTAAAGACAGAGAGCAGCGCGTTTGCATAGAGTTGTCAGTGGTAACAGACAAGCAACACTGCCTGAAACAATCGCAGAAATCAATGAGTGACGTACGACGAACGTATCCGTTAGGTCAGTGCTGCAAAATCTGGCGTTAATGGGCTACGGCAGCAGACGACCGACGTCAGTGCCTTTGCAATCAGCATGACAACTTCTGCAGCGCCTTTCCTGGGCTGGTGACCATATCGGTTGGACCCTAGACGACTGGAAAACTATGACCTGCTCAGAGATCAGTCCCGATTTCAGTTAGCAAGAGCCGATAGTAGGGTTCGAATGTGGTGCATACCCCACAAAGCCATGGATCCAAGTTGCCAACAAGGCAACGTGCATAACGGTGTGGGCTGTGTTTATACGGAACAACTTCTTACATTATTCACATTTTACGAACATGATTTTATTCTTAAATTAAAACGGATTTTCTAAAGAACGACGTTAATTAATGCTATCAGAAACTCAATATCAAACAACAGTTGTATACAGATTAACAATTTATCAGACAATACATTCAAGCGTGCATAATATTTCGTTCACCCTACCAGCAAGTGCAAGACAAGACTTCATGATGATTTCTTTATTCAACAGATACCGCAGTTACAATGCCTCATGAATGGTAAAATAATCCCGAAATAACACATAAGCAATAAGCTTGGTAATCCATTTCGTGTTTTTCAAGAGAACTAGGTTGAATTTCATCTCTTATCATCTTCTTCCTTCTATCACTGCCATACTGTCTTTAACATCACAGACTTAACACCAAACATCTCGCCGCAGCTCGTGGTCGTGTGGTAGCGTTCTCGCTTCCCGCGCCCGGGTTCCCGGGTTCGATTCCCGGCGGGGTCAGGGATTTTCTCTGCCTCGTGATGACTGGGAGTTGTGTGATGTCCTTAGGTTAGTTAGGTTTAAGTAGTTCTAAGTTCTAGGGGACTGATGACCGTAGATGTTAAGTCCCATAGTGCTCAGAGCCATTTGAAGCAAACATCTCGTTTCCTAACGTTATTCTGATACTTGTGCAGGGTGGACTATTTTTTAAATTCCGGATCCATCATTTATGTTATCTCTGTGTACATCCTATTAACTCATACTTATCTTACATGAACTGGAAATAAAAGTTGTGTGCGTTATCTTTTTGTTAGTCTTCTATTTTCCCTGTATGATTTTGTGTTGAATTGTTTGTTTGTGTATTGTGTATCTGACACGAAAGTGGGAAACTTGTACGTCATTTCTATAAGGGAAAAGTGGGGTGGGGAGTGGGAGCGGTGCCTGAAATCTGTATCTCCAGTGGCCGCGGGGAAACAGACTAGTGGTCGTTACTCCGGAGTGCCCCTGTATACGCTCATCGTAGTTAGATACACTAATAGGTCTCATCACTAAATTTTACAGAAACTTTTTTTAATCAAGTAATGGAAACTCCTGATTGGAATCTCAACAATTAAGGAGAAGATATATTGCTACTCACGGCAAAGATGTACGTTAGGCAGTAGACAGGCACAACGAAAACACACTTTCACATTAGCTTTCGGCCAAAGCCTTCTTCTGAAAAGTAAACACACATACCTTCATTCACACAAGCAAGCACACCTCACGCACACATGACTGCCATCTTCGGCAGCTCGGTAATGTGTGCGTGAGGTGTTCTCGCTTGTGTGAATGAACGTGTACGTGTTTCCTTTTCAGAAAAAGTCTTTGGCCGAAAGCTAATGTGTAAGGCCTTTCCGCTGTGCGTGTCTGCAATTCAACGTGTTATCTTTGCTGTGGGTAGCAATCTACCTTTTCCTGGTATTGCTGTTTTTATAATCAAATTCATTCTACGAAAAAAATGGCACATTTACACACATACAAGCTGGAGGAAGCTGATAGCACACCGTATCGTATAGGATGCCACTACGATAGAAGTGTATGAGGTTCTATAACGTCCCTTACATGATAAACGCAGGCCGGTGTGGCCGTGCGGTTCTAGGCGCTTCAGTCTGGAACCGCGTGACCGCTACGGTCGCAGGTTCGAATCCTGCCTCGGGCATGGATGTGTGTGCTTTCCTTAGGTTAGTTAGGTTTAAGTAGTTCTAAGTTCTAGGGGACTGATGACCACAGATGCTAAGTCCCATAGTGCTCTGAGTCATTTGAACCATTTTTATTTGAACATGATAAACGGGATGATATTTTGATTACTGTTGTATCTTATGTAAGTGAGAATAGAGCAGAATTACTGGAAACAGGGAACAAGTGAAGGACGACACCACTAAGGCACAAAAACTTTAAAAGCAAGATCTCAATTGGGAATTGCGGTCAATCTTCTTTTTCGAACTATGAACTCTGACTCTTCGATACTGTTCGTCAAAGAATCGAGAAAAACAGGACGTACAGTAACCACAACCACACGTTAGGATGAAATACTTATCGAGTCCATTCTTCCTTAAGAAGGCAAGAGTCTTCTACCAAACACAAGCTTACAAAAGTATCATAACAGTCTACGAATAAATTATTCTTATCGATCTGAAGAGCTCTCGAAAACTTTTCCACCTCTATTGATTTTACTGTCGACGCGACCTTAAACCTTATTTTCCTTTTCTTATTTCTTCTAAAACCTATTTTTTTTAACACTTGGCAATCGAACAAGTGGTAGCCTCTACGTAGGTTGCACTTTCCACCAAACAGATAAACATAAACACAAATAAAATGCAGTCACTTCCTAACACCATATTAACATTTTTACAGAGGTCAATGTTTGATATGAAACTTTCTTACTTCATTCTGTCACTTTCACGAATATTCCTTCGAATCTACTACAGACGCGAAAGGAACCGGATGTAATGGAGAAATAATGTGATACACTTGCTGAAATTTATTTTCTCCCGCGATTGCCGTGACTCTGTCTGATCTCAAAATATCGTGGCCAAGAAGTCGTATCAAACAGAGCACTATTGTTATACGACGCGAGAGTAGAGCAGACGCCCTCTTTACGACTGTTTTGAGAGAAAATGGACACAGCTAGGATGCTGGGGGCTGGCTGTTTGTATATTCTCCGGCGGCACGAAGGCGTCGCTGCGAATGCCGTTGTTGCTCGTACCCACTCTCAAGGACATCCGGCCCAACCTAGGTATGCCACCAGGCTCCTCGACACCGGCCCCAACAAGGACTCGCACGCCTTTAAAATCTGTATCGGCAAACGTGGTTCCCACTGCGATCAATCAGGCGTAGCCCGTATCCGAGACGGAATGTTAATTCGTTTATACAGTTAACTCATACAACTCACGTCACTACTCTTTGTAATCATATGCATAGTTCGCGAAGCATCCTGAAAAGTCTTCATAATTGTAGTGTTAACAAAAAACCAAAGACTACGTTCCCTTTTTGCTCTTTAGCAAAAAATCATTACACTGAATTCCTATCACCTTCCAATTTCTTCTGTCCTCCTCAGTCTGTTTTTAATTCTCATGTGTGTCCACACCAGGCTTGCCGGTTGCTTTCCCTTGTCGTAAGTAATTAATGAGTCCTGACATCCTATTTTACCTTATAGTAATTGTTTTTACAACTTCATTCACACCTTGTCTTCTAATGTTCTTCCTTTTGTTTTTGCTTGTCACATTTCCGTAGCAAGTCGTTTCATACATTACCGCATATGTCTCAGACCCATCGCTGTGGCGCAATGTTTAAGAGAGTGGACTCGCTTTCAGGATGAGCGCGTTTAACACCAGCGTCCAACCATCCAGGTTTAGCCTGGAGTTTCCGTTGTGTTCCTAAATTGACATAAGGCAATATTCTTCCTCATTCTTGTCCTACCAGGGCTTGTTCCCAGTATCTCTTGACTTCGTCGTAAATGGGACATTAACCTTTATTCTTCCTCCCTGCTTTCCTTCGTTCCTTCATTCTTTCCTTCTTTTATGTTTATGAGAGACTTTTCCCTTTTGCTCCTTTCCTCTACCAGTAGTTCACTTAAAACTACCGCAACCAATGCTTACAAATGTCGTGCTGTTTTCACAGAATGAAAGGGCAAACTATGACTCACAAAGTTAACCCATACAGTGATTCCAACAGCTATGTAAAACAAGATTAACAGAATCGTGTGTATATTCATACACCAAAGCCTATATTACTGTGAAATTTGTAGATGAATTGGTATTAATCTTAACAGAGTCTGTTCCAAAGCTACAGTGCAAGTAGTCCATGAGATGCTGCCGTTGCAGTGTCCAAGTTTTCTCCTACCCATTAGTATCACTGGTGGAGCTGTGTCTGTGTTTGCCGGCCGAAGTGGCCGTGCGGTTAAAGGCGCTGCAGTCTGGAACCGCAAGACCGCTACGGTCGCAGGTTCGAATCCTGCCTCGGGCATGGATATTTGTGATGTCCTTAGGTTAGTTAGGTTTAACTAGTTCTAAGTTCTAGGGGACTAATGGTTCAAAATGGCTCTGAGCACTATGGGACTCAACTGCTGAGGTCATTAGTCCCCTAGAACTTAGAATTAGTTAAACCTAACTAACCTAAGGACATCACACACATCCATGCCCGAGGCAGGATTCGAACCTGCGACCGTAGCGGTCTCGCGGCTCCAGACTGCAGCGCCAGAACCGCGCGGCCACTTCGGCCGGCAGGGGACTAATGACCCCAGCAGTTGAGTCCCATAGTGCTCAGAGCCATTTGAACCATTTGTCTGTGTTTGTTTGCCGGATATGTTCAACAGAATGTCCGTCAGCTACATTACATTTTTCAAGCAACGATCTTTGAATAGCCGGCCGGTGTGGCCGAGCGGTTCTAGGTGCTTCAGTCTGGAACTGCGCGACCGCTACGGTCGCAGGTTCGAATCCTGCCTCGGGCATGGATGTGTGTGATGTCCTTAGGTTAGTTAGGTTTAAGTAGTTCTAACTTCTAGGGGACTGATGACCTCAGATGTTAAGTCCCATAGTCCTCAGAGCCATTTGAACCATTTTTTTGATCTTTGGATACTGCGTGGTATTTGAGACTTATTTAATGTTCATAAAACCTGTTGTAACCCATTCCAGGTGACCCTGATTCATTCTTCCCGTGGTTTCCCTAAATCACTAGAAGCAAATACCACCATAATTCCATCCCCTACATTTCCATAAATGCTCTAGTGCTCCGTCTCTGCAGGTTTGGTGGGCTACAGGAATTTGAACTATTACTTTTACCCTTTCTTTAGCAGTTAACTAAAAAGGTCTGGAAACTTGCTCCAGAATCGTATCATGCCTCTGAAGCGTGCCAGATGTCGCCGTTAAGTCAACTAGACGACTCGAAATGAGTGTCCTTGAGCGGACTAACTGCCCTGTGGAAAGTCTGACAGGAAAGTCTACACACTTTATCAATCTATTGATTTGGCACTGCTGCGTCCATAATAAGCTGCTATGTAGGAAGACTGCAGTGGGTGCTAAGACACGTAGTATTATTGTAATTGGTCGTTAGAGTTCTCTTATTAGCTAACTCGTCATGTTAAAGAACCGGATGGTTCTAATTAAAGTGCAGCTAGCTACTCACGGAGGTCCAGGGTGGGCTGTAATTATTGCACGGCAGCGAAACTTGTTAGATATACTAATGCGTTAGTGCGAAACCGATTTAAACTGGAAAAAGTGTACTTCTAATTTTGGCCACCAGATGCAGACCTGTACACTGTTTGTATGACAGAATGATAGGCACACTGTCATTTGTCAAGCCATAACGTAAGTGAACAGTATGGCTATCGAGAAGAGAGAGTGCGCTGTTAGTGAAACTGTTTTATATGAACGACAGCAATTTCAGTGCTGTACTGAGAGAGTATCGCCGACTGAAATGACTGACGAGATGTACGATGTCATTAAATGGTTCAAAGAAGATGGTAATGAAATTCGAAAACACGGGTGAGCTTGGTGCGGCACCTGGGAGAGGAAGGCGTCCCATCCCCATGGAAGTTACTGACGAGGTTTCTGTTGCTGTAACTGACCCTGCAGCACGTGCCCCGGCTAGTGCTAATGCTAGTGTCACGAGACTTCTACATCTTATGGTCAACAGTTTTGCGGTCTATTTTTCACTAAAATAAATGTCGTGTGACTAGGGCCTCCCATCGGGTAGACCGTTCGCCAGGTGCAAGTCCTTCAATTTCATGCCACTTCGGCAACTTGCGCGTCGATGGGGATGAAATTATGATGATTAGGACAACACAACACCCAATCCCTAAGCGAATAAAATCTCCGACTCCGCCGGGAATCGAATCCGGGCCCTTGGGATTGATATTCTGTCGCGCTGACCACTCAGCTACCGGGGGCGGATTATTTTTCACTGCTTCCCTACAAGATCCAGAAGGTACAGCAATTAAAACTTCATGATTCGCAGCAACGTTCTGAATTCGCTCCTCGGTGTCTGGCACGGATAGAAATTGATGATATGTGACCAAAACATATTCTATGGAGAGATGAAGCACATTTTACTCTACGGGATGGAGTGAATATACAGAATTGCCAAATTTGGGGTATTGTTAAACGCTGTTGTGCACGAAGAGCCATCGCCCTCGCCGTATGTGACTGTGTGGTGTGGATTCACAAGCATCTTTATTCTCGGTTCGTTCTTGTTTGAAGAGAATGTATCCCAGAGGAGCTCTCAGGTGTACCGTGACGTCTGCACGTTATCGAGACCTCCTTGTACAGCACGCGATGTCGCTCGCCCAGTGAAAAATCTGCTTAACGCAACTTTTACGATTATGTTATCCGCAGTGGTTTTACCGATGCTTGGACTGCAAGATCACCTAATCTGAATCCATGTCTCTTTTGGCTCTGGGGATTCCTAAAAGAGCGCATTTACCAGGTACACGTTCAGTCTCCACGTGAGCACAAGGCCAACAGGAACATGTTGCTGCGATCAACTGTTGAACACGTTATTTCACAGATGCAGCATCTGGTCGACGTCCCATGTTGAACAAACTCTGTAAGCTGCGGTTAATAATAAAATCAACATTATGCCTTTCTCACTGCTTTGACGTTCCTAATCAATTACATAAGGAAACATTTCTCTAAGTCTTTCTTGCATTCACAGCTCCAGATTTGCACCTGGTGGCCAAAATTGGAACTAATTTTTCCATTGTAAATAGGTTCTGCATTAACGTATTAGAATATCTTCAAAGCTTCGCTGCCATACGATAATTACAGCCCACACTGGATCTCAGTCAGTAACTGCACTTTAATTACAACCCCTCGGCACTCGCCGAGAGAGGACCAGTGACATGCCGATGACCACAAGAACACCCCTGAGACTTAGATTTCAACTAAGAATATCTTTATTTACTTACTTTCTATACAGCATAGCACCCCTAGTTACAACTACACAAAATAAGTGTTGATATGTTATTTCCTCGGCTAATTATTTCGCTGTCTCATTCGGCTGTTTCTCTCCACACTTGCATTTCTTACTCTCCCATGTTAAGAAGGTTTTCGCTCCATTTAATTTTGGCTTATTAGACAGTCCTCTACAATATGCGACAACGTCTGGGTCTTTCCACATTCGTTTAGTACGTCTTCTCTTAGCCGTTATAGGATGGTCATCAACTGTGACGCATGCGCTGTTGGAGCATTGATGCGTGGGAACGCGTAGACGCTTGTGAGCATTAGCAATTCCAGTCGCACCTCTTGGCTTTTTGCATCTAAAGGAAGCAATAAAATTCACTCGAGGGGAGAGAAAGCAAACGTTCAGTGAGTACCAACAGAAAATCGTCGACACGTTGAATAAATCAGTAACTGGGCCAGTCCCTTCTCACCATTGTGAAAGTTAAAACGATGTCTCACAGATGTACCTATTTTTAAAAAAAATATTTTAATTGGAAACGAATAAAAATCGAGTTAAAATTTTGGAACACTGAAGGTACGAAATAAGTAAGAGAATCAAACGTGTCGCTGTGAATGTCGAATTGCAAATTAAGAGATACCGAACAAGTAGACAGCCACCTCATATGACATTTGAGCTGAGAGATCCATAAAAACTGTGATAAATTACACATGTGTAACGCGATAGATAGGTGTTTAAACGGCAATACAGAAACTTCATTAATAGAAAGTCATAACTACAGCAAACGTCTTGCACGGTTTTTTTGACGAAACGGCGGCATAAATTCTCGCACACTGTACTAGTATCCCAGTGTCATACCCATCTGACAAAATTTATCTTCCGATTTTCTCACATGATTAACTGATTTCTCAGTATGGCAATGTAAATTGCATGGAGAAACAAATATAGAAAGGTAGATGTTCAAAAATACAATTTTTTACGTGGCATCTGAATCTTCGGAAGACGTTACACATGGTTATTTTTACTGAAACATCGTATCTGAACTAACGTCTATAATCAGACAAATCCGATAGCGATGCTATGCTATGCATGTTATGACTCACTATGAAGACTGTTAAATCTGGCTCCAACATGGAAACTTTCAATCGGAAAAGACAAAACACAAGCGCCTGAACACTACTAACAACGTTTTTGGCAATAGTGCTGGCGAAAAGCAGTTTGCTGAAGCGAAAGTGCGTGCTCAAAATGGAGAACGACGAAGGAATTATGGGTGATCAGAGAGTATTTTGCACTCAACACGAGGAGAATTATGGAGCGAAAATTATCAGTAGATTTTAAAGTTTTATCCTCATCATTTTCAAGAAGTCTTTCGTGGCGTAATAGACGTAATTTTTGTAGTGTTTACAGTATCCACATTAGCGTAGAGGCAGCAGGGCTACTTCGTGAGCGTGAGAAGTGGCTCTGTAAGTTCTTAATCACGAAAACAAAAGTATTTTTCCCGTACGCTGTGTGACAGGAGAACGGCGAGGAATCTGTTAATAACTGATGCAGATATGGCTAGCAAAATCACACGAAATAATAAAATTAGCTTTGCCGAAAATATGATCCATATACAAATTATTGAATTAATTTCTGAAGGAAAATAGAAGTGCGTATATATCAGCAGGGATTCGATCAGTCTTTGAAAGTGCCGCTGGGAGCATTGTCGTTAAGGTTATTGCTGTCTGTCTCTCAAAGTCAGCTTGCGACGTCTTTCCAAGATGAGATAGTTTAATTTCACTTCCCATTCAAGTAAACAATTTGTAAATAAACGAAATATTGTAAGACACATAGATATAAGTGTTCTACGTGAACTATTACCTTTAAAGATATGGTGAGAGAATACGACAAACTAGTAACGTGATATAGCCACACAGGAAATATCAGAACCGCAATACCGTAAAACCGTACGTTGTCGGCAGTATAAATATATTACGGAATTCACTTTTGGACGTGAAATGAGGAGTGGTACCAGTTTTCAAGGCAGACTAGTGCTTCATTAACAAGTCTGATAATTTTGGCCATTCCACACCGTGCGCTGCACTAGAATAACTGGCTTTTTAAGGTTCCATAAGATGTCTCGCTAGAATCAAGTCACCATGTGATCAAATTCATTATCGCGCACAGCAATAAAAACTTCGTCGCAGGATTAAGTCCTAACAACGGCAGCGAAATGAATTAGTAGCAGTTATGTAGAGATTACTGAGCGCAGAGCAGATTCCACTGGTAGCCAATAATTTAAACAGTGTTTCCACCATAATCCACACATCTCAATTTTCTTCTCTGCACCTGTAATGAAACATACCAAGTTTGTCCCTATCCCCGTGAGACCTATTAACGAAAATGAATCATATCTGACGGACAATTATTTTCAAGATATGGTAAAAATCAAATGGCTAGAGATCTAACGGCTGTGAATGAAAGCAACGATTTCCTACTGGTAAATTGGTTGCGTAGACGCGGCAGTCAGACTCGAAATTTGTCCAGGGTCGCCCACCTAAGCTCCCCCAACTCACCGCCGTCAGGCTGTGAATTACACATACGAACACACTTCGATCCCTCCACATTAAAAAGATTCTAAAGGTTTTCATTTACTGCAGAAAGGAAAGTCAATTTCACGTTATCCCATTACGAGTTCAGATATCGACGTACGTTTCCCATGTAGGTTCTCTACAATTTTATAATCCAATTCATTCAAGTAGCATAATGGTCCATTCCACTATAGCGCCCAGTTTAGTTCCTCTTTCTTTTCTAACTAAACAAATTCTCCATTTCAAAAACTTCTGCTGGCGAAATGTCAAAACTGCGGCTGAGATTTTCGTTAAAAATTCAGAAAATTCACTGTAATTGAATTTCCTATGCTCAAAATTGGAAACAGTAAACAAAATAATTGTTGGAGTAATTAGATGTTATAAGAATGTCGTACATGTGTCATACCCAGAAGGAAAAAGCCGTTGTGGACATTCGACAACGGTGGATGACCTAAAATTCAAAACTCTCGTGTACAGAGTTTCAGATATTCACTGGTTATAAGAGCCCCAACCGCTACAGTGGTAAAGAGGACATAATAACATTAAACATCCCCACAACAGCGATAGCATTAGAGCCAGACAACTAGCAAGATCGGAGACGGATAGGGGATTGCAGCGGCAAGTGAAGTCACAGAAAACATGTATCAGGATGGCTGAAGGAGAATTAGAAGCTCGCTCCTCCTGGATGCGACTCCGGTACCTTCACAATTGCTCTACCCCTCTCGGCGGCAGGCTGCAACTAATTGATAGCGTTCTGAAATGGACAGTTAGTCGGTGACAGAGATGTGGTGCAGAAAGCTTGTTCGACCGATACTAGTATATCACTCGAGTGTTAGGAAATCACGCAAGATGTGATTAATGGAGAATGTCTTTTATATAGAAGAGCAGCGTGAATGATGTAGATTATCTGACTCTAGGGAAATTTTTGTACAATATCTGGAAAAATTTAACTGGGAGGCGCTGAATAGGGCGTTTATCATCTCACAAAAAAATTTCAATTAGATTTTCAAATCCTACATCCTACTATCTCCTACACCTCTCTCGTAGACATTAGGAATGTTAATGTACATTAATTATAGCTCTCACTGAATCATATGTGGGAATAGCACAGCAATGTGTGTTTTCTAAATGCAACAAACAAAATTATGAAATGTGACATTCCTTTATTTTTCCTGACGTTCGAAACAAATATGTGCTGTTCAAAGCTGCATTTTTTTTTTCAAGTAGAAAATTCGAACTCAACTTGTGAAGTTCTAAAAATTTTCAAGATATCGAACACAGACTTAAACCTAACTACTGTGCTGCTGATTTCCTGATTTCTCAAAGACTGAAACAGGAGTAATCAGGGAAACATCTGCCTTGTCAAAAGTTTACCTATGTTCATTTCATCGGGAGCTGGCTAGGCAACGATGTTTCAGGAAGGGGGAATTAAACTGTAGCAAGTGGCAGTGGATCAGTTCTGAGCCTGTAGCGATGTATCTGAATGTTAGACAGCTGAAAGTTTTGTTGAATGTCAGAGATGGAATTCCTGTATCACCGATGTAGAACACTGGCAACGTTGGAGTCCCACAGGGCTCTGTGCTTGGTCTCAGACTTCCCTCGTGCAGTCCCTGAATGAAACGGGATAACATCTTAATACACTGCACAATAAAAAAGTAACCTCTGCTGCCAACATGACAATGATCTTTAAAGTACAACTGCAGAAGAATATCAAGACGCCGAAAGAAAGTGTCGTTAATTTTTAATAAGACTTTATCGTATTGTTAAAAAACGTACAAAATGAGAAACGAAAAGAATGAAGATTTCGTATGCCGGCTAGTTACTTTTAAATTCCCTGCATCTGTCAGGGAATAATAAAATGGCCGACTCAACAAGCAGCTTCCATTACGGATAGCAGCGGTTACATGTTTTCCGTTGTGTGACGATCTGCTATCCGCAAGCTTTCTAAATGAGTCCGCGGCCTAGGATAGAACCTTAAGAGCTGACATAGCTCGCACGCGCCCCGTCTGCACACAGCGCGACAGTCGCAAGCTCTGCACGGAGCGAAGGCGGTGACAACCACGGTCTGAAATAGACCGCTCCCAAGATACATTCCTAGACACTCTCCTTGAGGACGGGGCTCTACTTGGCTTGCGCTGAGCCTCTCTTACTATCGCAGAATGCGTCTGACGTATGCATGGAAGACAGTCTGCCCCAAACAGATACGTTGCTTCGCATAACTGAGAATGGATGCGATATCACCACTCATTTTCTGTACATGTGAAAGTATTCAAATTAAGCTAGAAGTATCACACAGATTAATATGTACGACGTATCCACTTGTTTTCACTGCCGGAACTACGGCAGTTTTCTTTACTTTTCCCATCTGTTCTACGATAAACATTCTTCGAGTTTCTTAGTAAATTTATCACTTACATAAACTTTCGACCATAACGTAGCAGTTGTTAGTGATTAGTCAGGTATTTTGATGATCGGCAGATCTTAAATACGTTGATGAAGTCTGGGCTGTTTTCAACACGGTTATCAGACGATGCCATTAGTATTAAATTCACTACTCAGCCAGTTTCACCTCTGTTCGTACGTGTGCAGTTAAAGAAGGTGAGAAGTTTAAGTATTACATGTCGACGATGTCACTGAAGTCAGAGCAAAGGCTGAATTACAGGAAGACAACGTGAGGACGTTCAAATGGCTCTGAGCACTATGGGACTTAACATCTGAGGTCATCAGTCCCCTAGAACTTAGACCTACTTAAACCTATCTAACCTAAGGACATCACACACATCCATGCCCGAGGCAGGATTCGAACCTGCTACCGTAGCAGTCGCGCGGTTCCGGACTGAAGCGCCTAGAACCACTCGGCCACAGAGGCCGGCAACGTGAGGACGTTTCAGTATCTTGTTGAGGGAAACATCCCACAATTTTCCTGCAGATATGCAGCGATAGTGCAGAAAGCCTGTTGACTGCGGGAGAAGGTTATTTAAACAAGGCACCTTCAGAATCCTAGTTCAGTGTCTTCGTCATTGCAACATCAGCCTCTGTGTGCATTTTTCTCATGGTACAGATAATTTGTTCACTTAGGACAGACCCTCTGTCCGTAGTGCAATACGAATGCGTATGTCTTCCGTCTCTAATGAGGTCAGTGATGATGGGACATTAAGACTTAACAAGCAAAATAGGATATGACTCATGCATTACATGGCTCTTTTCTTGATTCTGCGCACGCACCTTAGCTGGAATTCATCATTAAAATCTACTCCGAGCCTCCAAGTGTTACTTTCATTCACAACCAACACTGCTTGTCCGACGCCGCGTCGTGTTCATAATATGTTACGAAACCGACAGCGCCGGGGTTACCACGACATCACGTTTTAAATGCAACGGGTGACAGCATTTGGTGGCTCTCCTGTGCAACAAGAATAGGCTGCGTTTTCGTTCTGATTGCGATGTATGTGAGCAATTAGAGCGTTACAAATGTCGGAGAACGTATTGTTGGGCAAGTCTGTGTAATATACGGCAGGTCGTTACGTCTACAACTTTTCTGCTCGTTGCTCGGTCCGCGCCTTGAAAGTGCGTCTGAGCAACGCTGCGGAGGTATAAATTGCGCAGGTATAACTGTGTATGCGCCTAAGAGAGCTTCAAGGCCGTCTGCGCACGCTGCCATTTAATTATCCGTCTGGACGTAGGTGTCTCGGCGCACAGTCCACTCGTTCTTTCGGCTATGTATTGTCCTTTACAGGCTGTTCACCAAACTCAAATTGTACGTGCCTCTGGGTTGAGTTTACTTGTTAATAAATTCTTTTGTTGCTCTCACACTGGACATGAATCGAGTCGTATCTGATTAGAATCTCAGACTGGTGACCTTCCATCTCTGACAAGCATTACTCCACATATGAAATACGTAAGGAATCAAAGAAGGGACGTTTCTTGGGACCTTTGATCTACATTGTACATTTTGTCTCTGAAAAAGTCTGCACAACACCCTTACAAAAGAAATGAAACACTTTTTCTTGACTACACCATTGCGAATATTAAACTCAACCCGTATTTGACCGTTGTTCATAATTACTTATTAATAAATATTTTTGGCCACCGAGAAGTGAGTAGTGTAACTTCTGATTTATGTCCGGGCAGATATACTTTAGCGACCAATTTCACAGTCTACTTCATACGCAAAGATTTTTTTTTTTTAAATCGTGAATTTTTTAGTTCTATGAGCACATAGTTGCAAATTTCTTTCGTCGATTTTGCACCTTTCATCTCTGGGAAGGTCTCTTCTGTGTCTCACCGACGGTAAAAAACACGCAGTGATTTCATCTGCACTTCGAACAGCACGATGCTACACCGGAATATGTACCGAACTCAGTGCTATACTGGCCTCCAAGTCGTATTAATGCATTCAAAAACATTTTCCGGTGTTCTGGCACATGGGATGTGGATAGTACTGTCTGATTCGTGTCCTAGACAGGCGTGTGTACAGTGACCTACATGGCAGCTTACATATGTGGTAAAGACCGCTCCGTGCAGTTAGAGTTCACAAAGAATCGTGACTCACGTGGCTATATAGGTGATTGGAAACAGATATCTATCACTCATCTTTTAAATAATACAAAGTACCTCTCCACTAAACGGTGATTTCAGCTGTGCTCGAGACAGCTTACAAGGAAGGTGTTGCTATGGTGCCCAATGAGTTCAACCCTATTCATTGTGATTTCCTAGCCATCTACGAGATTCGTTTAAGTTTTTTGAGTTGATTTTTTCCTTGCACTTGTATACTGAGCCAAATATCAAAAGATGCAACAAGCAGAAATAGAATTTGAACGGATAATTTTGTTCCATACGATTTTGAACGGATTATGTGACATTTAACTACCTAATCCTCACCTAGAATAGTCCCAACTATATATTGCTGGTAATACTTAAACGAAAACTAACGAAATAGAGAATAGGAAACTAATCACTCTGCAGAGAAGAAACGTGTCACCAGCTAATATGCTCGACTAGAGCAGTAACGTACCATTTCATCAAAAAGATCACTAGAAGACAATAGTGCGTCACTTAATTTATTCTCTATATATATTTACTTTTTGTTTCCTACGTCTAGTTCCGCAGGAGCAAATTGAAGAGCAAGTCTCCATCCTGAAGGAACGAATCAATGAAATTAGCACCATAAAATTTAATAATAAAAAAATAAAATCTACACGAATCAATGCAGACGAGAAGTAGCTGAGTATATATTATCATAATCAACAAGATAACACAGGAATTTGCTAATTTTTTTTTTCAAGAACTCCCCGAAAGAATGGAAGAAATGAACAACAAGGAAATTCTTCAGTTTAGACTTCAAAGTGCGAGGATTACTGCCAAGACTTTTTATTCTTGTGCTAGCTTATTGATAATCGATGCTGCTAAATACGTTACAATGCGTTTTATGATCACCATGCACTCGTAGATAACCGGCTTAGATGTATCATTTCATAGCTATACAGTACCTTTTCTTTTATATGGTGGCGATCCCTCTTGATTTCTTGAGACATCGAAAGCATCGAAAAGTCATTCTGATATATGACAGCTTCGTCGACGCCCACAACATATGGAGATTGCTGATTCCAAACCACTTACTTCCCGTTCGATGGCACCTTAGATGTGCTCAATAAGATTGCAATCTTGTGGGGTGAAGGAGTTTCGGGGCGGGATCAAACCTTTTTGTCAGAATAAGTACAAGTCGACGGCGACAGTTGTCATTAAAAAAAAATTGTTGTCCACAACAGCTGACAAGCGACATACGTTTCCCTAGAATCGAAGTACTCTCGGTACACACTTGACATGGTAGCACTTGAAAGACCCAGAGCCTACACGATCCCGGAGATGGAATGTAACCATGATCTAGACTCGATCAAGTGCGCTGCTTTCGAGCGGCTTCCCATCCTGAGGCAGGTTGTCTTCGTACCGACGGTCCTTGCAAGGTCAGGCGACAAGCCATTAATGTGACACGCAGAACTACTCCATCCGCTGTAGCGAAAGATGTGCTTTCTTTCCCAAATACAATAGCGAACGCACTCTCTTACAGTAGAACATGGAACGTTATGGATATATATGTCAGACTTTTAGATAATCGTCCCCACGTGGAAACAGCACACTTGAACGGAATTTTCGAACAGTATATGAAAATCCCATAACATGCTGTCTAAAGTCAGTATCTAATCATTTCAACAGTGATAGAATAACTGGCTATAATTTTATAGGTCGATGAACAAATATAGCATTTTTTAAATCTTGTTAAGAGCTTTTTCAAACATAACAGCAACCCTCAGACAAATGGTGAAATTTGTCAGACTAAATGTGGATGCAAAGTCACCAAAGAATTTTCTAGCATGTCTTAAATCAATCAAGTCCTGGTCAATTAATTTGCTGTAAATTGCCTATTACTTAACCAGAGTAAGGAAAAAGTAAGGAACGCAAAGAAGTGTCTCCTAAAAATCTATCATCGTCTAAGGAGCGATATAAACCATAGTTGGCAACATTGTCGCTAGGACACGGAAGCGAAATTTTGCATCAGCTGCCTGTCAGCGACACAGCGAGAAAACTTAGAACCTGAAGTAATGGACTCGTCTTCAGAAAGAGGGAGATTCAATACCCGGCCGGCAGTGATTCAGATGTCTCACGGTTTCCCTGAACCCTTCCCGATAAATTTCAGGATGATTCCTTAAAGGAGCCCACAGCGTTACTTTTCCCATTTCTATCCATTGGAAAAACACGTCATTAACACTGAGTAAGCGAAAACACAAAAAACTTGACACCGAACAAGAGTTTCATCGGCACTGTGAGTGCCAGAGCTCATAAATTCGGGATTTGCCTCGGATAGGCTTCTCAGCAACGGAATATGCCCTAAAATACACGGAGAAAGTTGTACATAGTTGCAGTAAACGTAATTTTCTCCATATTATTTAACTTTTTCGAACGTAACGTAGTAAATTCAGCAGCTGGTGCACATTTTCATATCAAGATAAGAAATATTCCATAGCTATAATGTGAACTCCATGTAGTCAAACCAGCATAGGACGATGAATCCTCATCCTCTGCCATCCATTTTGCATTACTGGTGGACATATTTGCAGTTGAAGGGGGCGTTTACTTATAGCTATACCGTCTGACAGAACAAACGCTGAAAAAAAGGGATAGGAAATATCGCGTCCAGTAAATTAGACGACTAAGTCCATGGTTTGATATCGTGAAAAAAAGAACAACGATTTTCCTATGACTTTTAGCTAGCTAAAGCTGTATGTATATGTGGTGTCCGTTCGGACATGTCCAGAGGCACTACATCGGTAGTGTGTGCCTATGTTGAGAATTTGGTTCTATCAGGAGGAGGGCTAGGGTAGTCAGTGCGGATGGGGTGACCACTGCGTCTACACGGCGTAGTGGACAGCGTATCTGCCGAAAAAGCAGGAGTCCTGGGTTCGAATCCCAATCTGGAAAAAATTTTGAACTTCCCCATTGATACAAATCAATGCCCGCTGGCAAATAATGTCTTTAATTCCTTTGTGTCTTAAATCCGTATGTATTAAACAACATCTGTATTAAGGCTGAGGTGCTTCGCGTTCCTGTAGTCAAACAGTGCAGAAAAACAAAGATTTTGTGCCTTTCTGTTGCAAGAAGTGTAACATTCATTGAAATATTTTACATGTAAAGTACACATGAAACAAACAAAATTTGTTGTATTCATACGATTCCTTTATAAACTACACAAAACTGGAACTCCTGTCTTAGTCAACATTTTCATACAGTGAAGAGTCTCCTCAGAATAATATTACTTATTTGGTCTTAAGGGCAAGAATCACCAAATGATGGCGCAAACACATGAAGCGAAAATCGCTGCAACACCAAAAAACTTGACATCTATGTCAGAGGGGAATTTGGTGCTAAATAAATTATCTTGGTAAGGAATTGTCTATAGTGTTAAGTATGCTACGTCCTCATACGAAAAAATTCCCAATTTATGTTGTACCTCCTATAGATCAAATTTCTTAAAAATCAATGGCCCAAAAACACAGCAAAAGAAAGAGTGCTGGTCATAGAGGTACATCAAGTCAGATTTGCTCCATAATCAGAACCTCCCTAGAAGCTGATTAACCAGAAAAAATTGGACGTTGTTACGGAGATCACGCGAAGTTACCCACTACCTCATACGCTTCTGACCAAAACGCGAGTTGGGAAAAAAACAATGTCACCTCGTAATATCTCTTTTCCAAGTTTCAGAACTGATAGAGGAAATGAAACAATATGCATCTGTATCTGACGAAAACCTCATCGACATCTGGAGGAGGAGGTACAAAGTGATAAGTATTGCTTTGATATGAAGACCAAACTCCCTAACGTTGTAGTTACGTTCATATAGATATGTTGCTTAAACAACTTTCCATGCACATAAGTGCAGAAGTAATAGCACCGTGTCAGTGGATATCTAAATAGTTCAATGAGGAGAGGAGTTTCATGAATTATCGACATAACTTCATACAAGATGGTTAGATGAACTTCTTGTGTATAACGGGCGATTAATACGTTTCCGTTCAAAGGCCGTACAGTCCAGAATCGGTATGCCATGCAGGCAAAATCGCAGTGAGCGTTGAGGCAATAGTCCCACCGACGCACCAGATTGAAGATAACCCTTTGGTAAAACATTGTGTCCTGCAGCATGAACAAATCCGTAGCTGTCTACTGCACATCCTCGTCCGAACGTATCTTCGACCCTACAAGGTCTTTCTTTAGGGGCCAAAGCCGTGATAATCGCACAGGAAGAGATCAGGACTACAGGGCGGGTGCTCGAGTGTCTCCCATTTTTTGTTAACGAATGGGGCTGGCCTCCCAGACCGACTGTCGTTTTGTATTGAATCGACAGCACGGAACTTTGCGCACCATTCCACAACGGTGGTATTCAACAGACATGCTTCCCCATACATATTCTTCATTCTCCAATGGATATCTACCGGTATTTGTGCTATGGCGACCAAGAAACGAAAAGGAGCACACTGGTCCTATTTGGACGCATTAGTAAGAGGCCTACTCGGAAAGTAAGGTCCGATCGGTCGCGATGTGGACCCCACAGTGAAAATTAAAAATATTTTATTTGCAACAGTTAGCTCCACCTTCCAGCTACTTCTCGCAATAGTCGCCTCTCAGACTGCGACATATGTCGTAGCATTGTACCAATTTTTCGATGCCCTCGTCACAATCTGCCGATTCTCTACGCTGATCTGCAGCTTGTTGTCTGTGCCAGAATGTTATCTTCCATAGCTAGCGGTTCACGTGAGTAGAGACGAAAATCAGAGGGACCCAAGTCCGGACTGTATGGTGGGTGAGCAAACACTTCCCATAGGAAACATTGCAGAAGCGTCCTCATAGTCCCTGCAGTGTGCGGCCGAGAACTGTCATGAAGAAGGAAACGCACAAGAGTTATGTTGTGTGGGTTGCATGAAAGTAGGCGAATCTCTCTCAGGCACTCATACATGGAAGGAGACAGTATTTTCTAGGCACCTTTACGTTCTCACTGTGCGCTCAGGACTGAAAAAAGCGATGGGACGCTCGACGAGCATACTAGAGACACTGACCAACAGATGTATGGAAATATTCATCGGGATTTCACTGTGTTTCTATTTCGCGATCGATCGGACCTTATCTTCTGAATAGCCCTCGTAATAACGTCACGTTTCCGCATTTTCCTCACTCACGTTGCAAAGACACGAATATCACACTAATCCTATGCCTAGTTATATACCCGGGTCGCAGTCGCGCTACGTTGTATAAACACCGTATCAACGTCCTCAAACGGAAACTTTTTGATCACCCCTCATATTATGTGAGGGCATCTTGGTATCCATGACACTTATCCAATCACACCACTCCAATGGTTGTTGATTTAGAAAAATATCTTAAGGAGATCTAACGGGGAAGAGAAAAATCTCACAAATATTGATCTTTCATCAGCTGTAAAACATGAATGAACTTTTTTGATAACCTCTATAAATATAGTGCTTTGCTGCAGAAATGAGAACAATGTAAAGTGAATAAACAACAGATTATTTTATAGACAGCAACAGCATGGTATTCTTTTATCTAGAGAGCGAATCATATACACAGAAGAACAAAAATCGCAATATCAAGTAGGAGACGTGCGAGATAAACGAAACTAGACAGCAACAGCATGGTATTCTTTTATCTAGAGAGCGCAATCATATACATAGACGAACAAAAATCGCAATATCAACGAAACTTGGTAGGCGTGTTTCTATATTTGAAAGATGAAGTCTGTCCAAATTTTGCTCCAGACGCATAAGATTGGCACTAGGAGCGCAACTGTGAAGATGCAAATAAGGTTTTGCTTTAAATACGCGCTCTGACGCTCGTGGGTGTTAGTCGGGTCATAGAGAAGTCAAACAGGCAGAGAAGGACCACAACACACTTAACAAGAAACAGGAGGGAAAACTGCAAAGTGTCACATTAAGATTCCAAAAACCATTGGGAAAGAAGAAAATTGCATTGAAGATCCAGCGGCGTAAGCCTTTGAGATCGGACGTAGTGCGTTGATGCTGGTCAAGAATGAATTTAAGACGAACAAGACCCCATTATCAGCAGCTCACAGAGTTCGAACGAATTCGTGTAATCGGGCTACGAGAAGCTGGATGTTCCTGCTGTGATATTGTAGAAAGACTTGGCAGGAATACAGCCACTGTACATTAGTGTTGCCAGTGCTGATCGCGACAAGTTACGGTCGCAAGAAGACCGGGCTCCGGGCGGACATGTGGCACTACTGAGAGTGAAGGCCGTCGTGTTTGGCGTGTGGCTGTGGCGCATCGCACTGCATCTACAGCAGCAATTCGAGCAGCAGTTGCCACCACGGTGCACGACGAATTGTTACAAATCAGTTACTTCAAGGACAAATCCGAGCGAGACGCCCTGTAGCGTGCATTCTACTGACCCCAAACGACCGCCGTTTGCGACTTCATTAGTGTCACGTGAGAGCTCATTGGACGGCGAGGTAGAGCTGGTTCTGCCTCGGTGCCAGTAATGGCCGTGTGGTGGTTAGAAGGTGGTCAGACGAGCCCCTGCAAGCAACCTGTCTGCAGCCTAGACGTACTGGACCTACACCTGGAGTTATGGTCTGGGGTGCGAATTCGTATGACAGCAGGAGCACTCTCGCGGTTTTCCCACGCACCTTCAATCCAAATTTGTACGTCAGTCTGGTGATTCGACCTATTGTGCTGCCACTCACGAGCAGCATTACAGAGGGTGTTTTCCAATAGGATAACGCTCGCCCACACATCACTGTTGTAACGCAACATGTTCTACAGAATGTTTACATGTTTCCTTGGTCAGATGGATCACCAGATTTGTCTCCATTCGAGCATATATGAGACGTCATCGGACGACAACCCGAGAGTCATCCACAACCGGCATTAACCGCCCCGACATCGACAGAATGCTACAGGCATGGAACTCCATCCCACAAGCTGACATCAAGCACCTGTACAACACAATACATGCACATTTGCAGGCTTACATTCAAAATTCTGGCTGCTACACTGGTTATTCATGCACTAGCATTTCACATTTGCTATGGTTTTTCTCGCACTTACATTGTCCTGAAAACTTGCAACGCTAATCACTTAAATGTGTTACCTAGACAAATACTTTCCCAAAATCTAATTACTCCACATTCTTTATTTCTCGGTGTTGCGATTTTACTTTCCATTAGTGTACTTACGTCGTCACAGATAACATTTTTGAAACGAGATGCGCTGACGTAGAACTCTACTATTTCGTCAACTACAGCGATACTATTCGTATCTGAGAAGCAGAACAAATTACTTAAAATTGGTCTGGCCGTGCAAGTGGAACTAAATCAGAAATTAAGCAAAAGAGCGAGACATAGTGACACTTGCGAAAGCAAGGGGCCCGACGCATGGGCACGCAGTGCCGCTGTACCGGTTCTCTCAGCTGACTCTTAAGGAGGCTGCCTCAGCGAGCCACGTTTTATAGTTCCACGGTCCACAGGGCGTTTCACAACACGTGCAGTCGCGGTTCAGGGATGTTAAACAATCCCCTAAATAGGACTGACACTCTAACAAAGATTCGCTGATGAGCCAAACCACGATGGCCCTGTCCTCAGCGTGATATTGCATACGGCGAGGTTCCGCTACCGTCACCTGACACCCTAAGAAAAGTACACTGACGGAAAAAATCCCTACCCCAATAAATAATTAATGTAGAGTAATCAGTTTTCAGGACAACATTTGTCTAGGTAACATATTTAACTGATTTACGTTGCAAGATCACAGGTAATGTAAGTGTGAGTAGAAGACATTGCACACGTGAAATGCTAGTACATAAATAGCCGGTGTAACCGCCATAATGTTGAACAGTAGCATGAAAACGTGCATCCATTGTGTTGCACAGTTTGTGGAACGGAGTTCCATGCCTGTTGCACTTGATCGGTCAATACAGCGACGGTTAATGCTGGTTGTGGATGACGCTGTAGTTGTCGTCCGATGATGCCCCATACGTGCAAGATTGGAGACAGATCTGGTGATCGGCAGACCGAGGCAACATGTCGACACTGTGTAGAACGTGATGGGTTACAGCAGAGGTATACGGGATAGCGTTATCCTGTTGGAAGACACCCCCTGGAATACTATTAATGACTAGCAGCACAATAGGTCGTATCACCGACTGACGTATGAATTTGCAGCCAGGGTGCAAGGGATAACCGCGAGAGTGCTCCAGCTCTCATACGAAATCGCATCCCAGACCGAAACTCCAGCTATAGTTCCGCTTTGTCTAGACCGCAAACAGGTTGGTGGGCTCCTCCTTACAAGCAATCGGCCATTGCTGACACCGAGGCAGAACCAGCTTTCATCAAAAAACACAACATACCTCTACCCTGCCATCCAATGAGCTCCCACTTTACACTACTGAAGTCGCAAACGGCGATGGTTTGGGATCGGTGGAAAGCACACTACGGGGCGTCTGACTCGTAGCTGTCCATGAAGTAACCGATTTGTAGCGGTTCGTTGTGCACTGTGGTGCCAACTGCAGCTCGAATTGCTGCTGCAGACGCTGTACGATGGTCTACAGTCATAGGCCGAACACGGCGATCTTCCCTCTAGGTAGTGCCGCGTGGCCGTTCGGAACCTGGTCTTCCTGCGACCATATCTTCCTGTAACCGCCGCTGCCAGCAATCTTGTACACTGACTACATTTCTGCCAAGTCTTTCTGCAACATCGCAGAAGAAACATCCAGCTTCTCGTAGCCCTATTACATGACCTCGTTCAAACTCAGTGAGCTATAATAATGGCGTCTTTGTCATTTTAAAGTCATTCCTGACTAACATAGACTCACTACGTCCAGTCTCAAAGGATAACACTTTTGACCATTACAGCGCTTATTTAAAGCAAACTTGATTTGCATCGCGTAATTTGATTTGACGTCATCTTTCAGATGTAGAAACGCGCTTACCAACTGTTGCCTCACGTAACTCCTACTTGGTGTTGAGATTTTTTTCCTTCAGTGTATATAAGCCGAGGGGAGACGTATGAGGAATCTTTCTTACGGTGGTACTTGCCTCAAATGAGGAAAGTCACTGATACAAGCGACTTTGACAAAGGGAGGATTGTTATCGCCCGATCTTTGGAAACGTCCATCTCATAAACGCCGCAACTGCTCGGGTGTTCGTGTACTTCTGTCTTGAACATTTATGGAGAGCGGTTGAATAACGGTGAAACCACGAAAGGCGACAAGGTGTTGGACGTCGCGCCTGATCACAGAAGGCTTAGTTCCGGAGGCTTGACCGCTCTGTAAAGTACAATAGAGGCAGATCTGATGATACAGTACAGCAGTGGTGCAGGCGTGTTTGAGAGGACACCGTTCGCTGCATATTGTTGAAGATGAGGATCCCCGTCAGACGATCCCTATGTGTTCCCATGTTGACGTAACGTCATCGTCAATTACGACTGCAGTGGGCAAGCATTGGTCTCGCGGTTCTAGGCGCTCAGTCCGGAACCGCGCGACTGCTACGGTCGCAGGTTCGAATCCTGCCTCGGGCATGGATGTGTGTGATGTCCTTAGGTTAGTTAGGTTTAAGTAGTTCTAAGTTCTGGGGGACTGATGACCACAGATGTTAAGTCCCATAGTGCTCAGAGCCATTTGAACCATTTTTTTGCAGTGGGCAAGGAGTCATCGCGACTGGATCCTTGCTGAATGGAAAAGTGTCGCTTGGTCTGGTGAATAACGTTTTTTGTTACAACAGGTCGATGGGCGAGTCCGGATACGTCGCCATTTAGGCAAAGGGCTCCTCGAAACATGTACCGTTGCAAGAACGTAGTTTGGTTTGAGCAGAAGTATGCTCTGGGGGATTTTCACCTGGGCTCTCATGGAACCTGTGATAGTAATCGAAGGTACCATGAAAGTTGTGGACTACGTGAAAATTATATTTGACCACGGTGCCGGCATGCTCCAGCAAGATAACTGTCTGTGACTCAAGACCAGAATTCTGCTTGCTGGTTTGACGAGCATGATGTGAACTAAGTTTGATGTGTGGCCCAGCAAATTCGCCTGACCTGACCCTAATGGAAAATATCTAGAACGCTATCGCACGCCAGCCCCGTGCCCACAAACCACCGTCCCGTAATCCATGGAAACCGAGTGACCTTTGTGTAGACATCTAGTGCATATCTATGGAGTGAGCTAATCTACTGCGCATGGTCTCAAAATCAAACTGGGTAGTCACTTGATTTTGGGGCGACGCTGCTTGTCTACAATTTGCAGTTATAGCGAAACTTGAATATTACATGTATCAGCCTTGTTTTATATACGTTGCTGCACGTTTGGGTTTTAGTAACGGCTATGATTCAGTATTGTCGTTGCTGTAAGGAGAAGTATGTGAAAGCAGGACCAGTTACTTTTCATAGGTATGTACAAAAAATGTATAGCTGTACGTATCATATTGGTATGAGGAACTTCGTATGGTTTATACGATGAAAACTATCGAGACGCAGTTTTATAAAGACTTGCATTGTAGAGATAATTTCTACGATTTTATGGCCATGTGTTTACGAGACAAGTGCTGGATAAATTTGCAAGTATGTTTGAGTAAACTGCCAGTCAGTGTATATATATTGGTGCTATCTTCATATACAGATAAAATTTATACATGACAGTCTGATTAATTTCCTTAAGTTTATGCTGATTCTCAAACCACTCTGGTGAATAACTACTTCTGCATGAGACAGCTTCCCATACAGTGTTACTGTAACGTAATCAAGTAGAACAGATTCCACGATTTGATTCAGCGCAATAGAAAACCTAAAAAAAAAAGTTGGCTGTCACTTCTTTTATTACTAGAAGATTCCAGCATGGGTCTTCGAATTGACGCGGCTTGAAAACCGAGAACGTTTTAATCATGTCTTCGAACAACTTGAACGTTATTGAGCATTCATGATTGCTCTTGGAGCAAAGAAGCATAGATGATATTCCCTGTCATCGTCTCAAATGTAATGCTGCAATTGTACAAACTTCTTTCAAAAATACTTCTTTCACATGTACCGTTTCGCAACGAATCGTCGCTTCAAGACAAGCCGAAGATGTTCCAACACCATACTGACTGTGGTTACTCAGATGTTGTGTGGGAACCTTCACATATAGTGGAATTTGCGTAGATGCCAATGAGTCCTGACGGATTGACATCGCTCGCCATTTAGGAAACTACTCTGTCATCAAAATTTTGTATTACTGCCCTGTTCCCAAAAATAAATGAACACTTTCACACTCCCAGCACACAGCTGAAGCTTTCCTTTGAATCCCATTAAATCTATGTGGTATTTTCACTGTTCTAATATTGGACTGCATCACTGAAAGACAAAATATTCCTTACAGTCAAGCGATTAAAATCCTTATCATATCTAACAATCGAAGTGGGATTAAAACAACACTGAAATACAAATTTTTCTTTGTTTCATCATTCACCGTCAGAACTCTATAGCAAAACTGAAAACTTAGCATGTTATACCGGGTTCAAATGATATATTTTGCACCTTCATGAAAAAAAATTTTCAAGGGAAAGAGCCTCCAGAGTAACATTTTTATATTACTGTGAGCAACACATACACTATGTGATCAAAAGTATCCGGACACTCCCAAAAACATACGTTTTTCATATTAGGTGCATTGTGCTGCCACCTGCTGCCAGGTACTCCACATCAGCGACCTCAGTAGTCATTAGGCATTGTGAGAGAGCAGAATGGGGCGCTCCGCGGAACTCACGGACTTCGAACGTGGTCAGGTGATTGGGTGTCATTTGTGTCATACGTCTGTACGCGAGATTTACACACTCCTAAACCTCCCTAGGTCCATTGTTTCTGATGTGACAGTCAAGTGGAAACGTGAAGGGACATGAACAGCACAAAAGCGTACGGGCCGGCCTCGTCTGTTGACTGACAGAGACCGCCGACCGTTGAAGAGGTTTGTAATGTGTAATAGGCAGACATCTATCCAGAGCACCACAGAGGAATTCCAACCTCCATCAGGATCCACTGCAAGTACTATGACAGTTAGGCGGGAGGTGAGAAAACGGATTTCATGCTCACAAGCCACACATCACACCGGTAAATGCCAAACGACGCCTCGCTTGGTGTAAGGAGCGTAAACATTAGACTACTGAATAGTGGAAAAACGTTGTATGGAGTGACGAATCACGGTACACAATGTGGTGATCCGATGGCAGGGTGTGGGTATGGCGAATGCCCGGTGAACGTCATCTGCCAGCGTGTGTAGTGACAACAATTAAGTTCGGAGGCGATAGTGTTTTGGTGTTTTCGTGTTTTTCATGGAGGGGGCTTGCATTCCTTGTTGTTTTGCGTTCGACTATCACAGCACAGGCCTGCACTGATGTTTTAAGTACCTTCTTAATTCCCACTATTCAAGAGCAATTCGGGGATGGAGATTGCATCTTTCAACACGATCGAGCACCTCTTCATAATGCACGGCCTGTGGCGGAGTGGTTACACGACAATAACAACCCTGTAGTGGACTGGCCTGCATAGAGTCCTGACCTGAATCCTATAGAAGACCTTTGGGATGTTTGGAAAGCCGACTTCGTGCCAGGCCTCACCGACCGACATCAGTACCTCTCCTCAGTGCTGCATTCCGTGTAGAAGGGGCTGCCATTCCCCAAGAAACCTTCCAGCACCTGATTGAACGTATGCCTGCGAGAGTGGAAGCTGTCATCAAGGCTAAGGGTGGGCCAACACCATAGTAAATTCCAGCATTACCGATGGAGGGGGCCACGAACTTGTAAGTTATTTTCAGCCAGGTGTCCAGATACCTTCGATCACATAGTGTAAGTTTCTCATCACCTGAAGTTATAACAATTTCACGTCGTCACTTGCTAATAATTATTTTTAGTATCACTTGTTAATTATCTTGCAATTTTAGACAATTTTTTTCCATTACGATTTTGTATGTATTCATCATTTCGTAACAAGTCATAGGAGTGAAGGAACACTCTAACAAAGCATAGCTGCAGAACAGCTTTCGTGTCAAGCGGAGTTTGTACGTTCAGATGATAAACGTTGTTTGTAATGGCTTCAGCAAATTTTTACAAGACCACTCAGTTGGTGACATTTTTACAATGAGGTTGTTTCACATGTTTGAGGTCCGCCAACTGCTTGACATCTATAGGTGACGGATAGTCCATACTTAATTACAGAGCTTCTCCATATAACAGTCGAAGCATTGAAACTGCACTATGTAATCGCCTACTTTAGGTCTAGAATATATAAAGCATGTCATTCTACCTACATTTGTGGTTACTTTTAATTACGATCAAGTGTGACTAGCGTAAACTGCTCTATGAAATTTTCAGAGACTAAGAATTCGTATCAGATTGATATATACCATGTCAAACTTTACAGCTGAGAGGGTAACAACTGCGTAGGTAATTGTTCGAGTTCATTCAGCAGTGTTCCTTTGTAGGCTTTAACTTATAGTTAACTGCGAGGACATTTCAAATAGTACACCATCGGCACTAGCTTACGACGGAGGATACAGTCAAAATTATAATGAAGTTAATTGCATATACCGATGACCTACCGGAATCTACATGAAGTTGAACTTGGTGAATTGAGAAATGTTGCTTTTATGCGGGGCTAGAGGAAGGGAGACCCACTAAGGCCAACAAAGAATTCTGATGACTTAAGCACTCTTTCTGAAAAGTTTGGTGACTTTAACACTTGAAACAATAATGATCTCCCTCCAAGCGATACTGAATAGCTGAATTTAAATTTGGAAATTTATGGTAAGGTCTTATGGGACCAAAGTGCTGAGTTTATCGGTCCATAAGCTTACACATTTCTTAATCTAACTTAAACTAACTTACACTAAGGACAACACACACCCCCATGCCCGATTGAAGATTCGAATCTCCGACGGGGGGAGCCACGCGTACCGTGACAAGGCGTGGCTACCTCGCGCGGCTCTGAAATTAACATTTGGTATTTATTTTATATGTAAATTCTGGTTCCATGCTTTGTTTCATCTGGGGTTGGATTCATAGCTTCCTCCACTAATAATTTCCTACAAAAAGGCAGCTGGAAACTGGCTCGCGTTCTTTGGATTGGAATTGAGAAATTAGACAAAGTCTGCTTGACTGACCTTGCTTCAACAGCAACACATAGCAGATGGAGTGTGGATAATATTTTGTTCGCTGCATCAACAAGCAGTGTCAGCTTTAATTACATACAAATCTCGGCGTTTGGGATACAGATGATACTTCTGATGACCATCTCTAGGGCTAACTTATAATATTCCGTATACTTTCCAAAACACTAATACAATTTAGGATATCGCATGTAATAAATAAAAACAATGTGTCACAGAAGTAGGGAATGGTGGTTCCTAAAACGTTCGCGTGAGCACCAGAACTGCAGCATAAGTCAGTCATTTTATTTTTACGAAGAAACCTACTAGGAAATTTCGTCATTATGAACGTTTCAGTAGGGGCAACATTACCGAAGAAAGTAAACAGACGAATGTCATTAAAATCTTAGGTCTTAGAAATCAACACCACCTTCCTTAGATCAAAATGATAAATGGGTGCTTGTATTGAATGACTTGTGTACCACCGCTCATAGTTGAATAAAAAAATTTAAAGAACATGAATTCGTAAAGACAACACAATTACAAATAAGCTCTTTAAATAAAGAAAATAATGCTAGAATTAGATTGTTTCTTTCGAAAGACTGAAATGAAATAAGACACAACCCTCATTCAGCCCTGTACAGATTATTGGTTATTCTGCATGAATTAACAACGAACGTATTGCTCTGTTTGGCGAGGTGTATGCATGAATACTAACGTACAACATATTGTTGCGGAACTGAGTTATGAGATGAAAGTAAAATGGATTACCTGACCAACGCTTTATCAAAAAAAGGTCTGCAGTACAAGTCTCAGTTTGCACCTGTTTACATATGTTTCAAATGTCGACAGCAGACTCAGTTCACGATGGCAGTACGGAAAACAACATTCATCTGCTACACGCGTATCGTCGATCACTGCGCAGAGATAACAATTAGCATTCCGTCCCTGGTAGTTTCGACAGTTTTGTATTACACCCGTTGAAAGTTAGAATTTTCTTCATTTCTTCTCTGTGAATGTATGGTCCTTGTCTCGGTAGACGAGCTCGCTAACACACGTTAGTTTAATGGTGCCCGATATGCAGACGGCCGATTGTAGAAGATATGTTCATCATTTGACCGGCAGGGAGAAAAACGTGGTGCTGTGCCTGTCCTGATTTCTACTCTAATTTTCAAACCTCGTCGCAGTTTTTCATGAAGTGATGGCGTATGAAGTTGTTGATGGCAGTGCGATAGCCGGAAGGTAAAGTTAACTTCGGCGTCCTCCTCTGTGCTGTTTGAGTGGAGCAGGCTGCGTATCGCCACCCTGATTTCCAACTCCACTATTTATTTACTTCTATAGTCACACGTACCAAAACAAACGACACACTAGAACGTGCAAGCATCCACTACAGCCACCTGCGAGGCACAGATTCACACGTGAAGCACTACAATGAGAAAAGAAGAGAAACTCCACGAACACCAATGAAATTGGGGCATGACTATTGCCTTTAAATTATTGACTGGCTAAAAATGTGTGGTACCTTTTGCTTGACAATTTCTCAACAGGTTATGTTGCCTCATTAAACTCAGAGTTCCTACAAAAGGCTTCGACAATTAATGAAACTGGTTCCTTTGGCTACATGATTGGATATGTCCTTTCAGCCCAACGTAAACCACAGACATCATAAAGAGACAGACGAATCAAACTTATCAAATCCTCAAAGCTTGTTCTGTCGCAGGCATCGTATTCATTAGTCACCATTCTCTCCAGTTCGTATTCGGGCAGACTTATTTATGAAGGGATAAAATCTACAGAGCAAACATAAACAAAAGTGACTAATTGCTCGCTCGAACGTTAAATATTGCTTCTACCTTCAGAAAAGGACACACAGCCACACGTAGCATTGCGAAGTAATTTAAAAAATTCATTGGGGTTTGTGGTAAACAATCTGAAATTTTGCAGTTGAAGTTTTCCGGACTCTTTTTGAATCAATAAATGCATCGTAAAATCAATTTGTGTATCTAACCATTTCTCAAAAAAATTTTATGGGTATCATTTGTACAGCTGTTGCTCTGTACTTACCGACAAGACGAAACAGGTTTAGTGAACTTACTCGAGGAAAATTTTCCGTACAAACACATAATAAAATGTCTACTGTTCGTCTTCGAGCACCCTGTACAGCTTCATTATCTGTTATAAGCGCCAGTTGCCATATTATGGCAACCGTGAAGATAAACATCGCTTTAGTAAATGTAATCGCGGTGTGTTTTCCAAATCTTTTTGAAAATAATTACAGACGGCGATATAGGGAGCTACATAGTGGATCCATAACTCTGCTTCTCTCGTGCCGTGCACGGGCTGCAGAGGTTGGCGAGAGGAACGCGAGAATATAAAGGCCAGTTGTAGCTGAGACCAGGCGCGTGTCATTCTGAAGGATATCTGGTTGGGAGACTCGTTCTAAACGAAATGCGCATACATTACGTCTGTTAACTGATGCATAAATATTGTGTGCGTTTATTATTCGTTCTTAAAACTTTTATTAATGTTACTTTATTAATTTGATTGTAAATTACTAACAATGTTGGGCGGACAACGAATTATCAAAGGGGGATCGGAGTGCAATATACAGCCACACTAAAGCTGATCGCTGTTCGCGGATATTATTTCACGAAAATAATCTGCGCCGTTGTTTGACGTTTAATGCTTCGGGAACCGTACAAGTGTAATTAGGTGGTGCAGATAAGACAACTCTTTCTATGGCACAGGAGCACGATAAATCAGTCAGAGAAATTGACGTACGTTCCACATGGAAAGGAATGACTAACACTTTTGTTGTTAAATAATGTGACTACAGGTTGCCACCCGAAAAGAACAAACTACTTTGCCCTCACATCTTCAAAATGTAGTTTGTACTGTCTTGAGAGTACCTATACTGTGGCACATATATGTAGACTTCGCACTGATTACACGTCTGATGAAGGAAGGAGTATGTTTAAATTGTTTCTGCAGCAACGTTTTTCTTCCTTACACCTTTACCTACACAGGTTTCGACACCTTTCTGCCATCACCAACGGGCTCTTAGTTTATCTGATGTCTGAAAAATCAAACATAGAATTGAAAAATAGCAATTATTATGTGCTTAAAAAACATAACTGTCGTTTTTAAATTTGTTTTTAAATTTTTAGACATGAAACACTGTCATTATGAAATGTAAACTCAGAAAACACGTATAGGTGAATGTGTAATTTCCTATTATTGGAAAAACCATTGGCTTTCCCTCCAGTGATTAATTCTGCAAACATCAATGTTAGAGAACAACACAACTCAAAGGGGGATCATAGCTCACGGAGGCAGAGTTGAATTCGCTCATTTAATTGCAAGTTAAGGGTACTGCTCAGACACTTTTATTATGTACTGGAAATTCAGTTGCGAAGATAGGGTACTGCTTCAGTCTGACTGGCCATTGCCAGGGTTAAATGAGCTGCTCTGGCAATAGCCTAAAACTGTTAATGGAAACCATGAAATTTCTAAATCGGGATGGCACGTTACGACTTGAATGTGGCTCAGCCCGAGATGACTAATCACTGTTAGCACAAGCACTTTAGCCTAATAGAGAAAAGATTGATAATGTGTTTTTGTCGACTTACCATTGTAACAAGTGTTTGCAGGAATAGCTTTATTTTGTGATACTTGACAGACTGATACAGCGAGATCCATGCCTACTACACACCGTAGGCTTCTGTGATTTTTTCGTTTGTGTCTCAAATCGTTTCACACGAATGCTGGAATGGTTTCTTAAAATACCATGGACGGTTCATCCCTCTCGTCACTATCACTCCTACAGTCCTTTTAGAGCACAGACAGCGTTCTGTATCAAGTGACGCCATTGCTAATACGATGACGTCTCACCTTCCTTAAAATTACTTGATTCAAAAGTTCTTCCATTCCTTTCTCCTTCCTATTACGACCTGGTGCATTTACGAAAATTGAGCAGTGCATCGTCTGAAGAATCCTGACCAATGTTAGGTACCGATCTCCTTTCTTATTGTAACTATTACAATACGAAAAACTGGCAATGACAGTTGATTTCATCTTAGAAAACTAAACGTAAAACAGATCTTGGTGGGGCAGTGATAAACCATTATATTCCGGAAGACTGAGATTTAAATCCTTGTGCGACCGTACGATTTACTTTTCCCGTGGTATCCCTAAATTACTTCAAGTAAACCGAGTCCTTCCATACCTCCTTCCCATATTTTTTCAGAAACTTACCTCAAGCAGTTTAGAATGTTATTTCTCATGTGACTTCAAAAATTGTGAAGTAATGGTGCGTAATTCTTAATTAGTTTCAAAATCGTATGGTGAAAACACTGCCCTTAATAATGTGTAGAGGATAAGAACACACAGAGAAATTCAGATTAGAGCAGGCTACAGAATGACGAAATTTTCCTGATACATCCGAATGGACCGTTCGTCCTACAGAATGTCGCCCATGTCTTGAGTATAAACCGAGGAAAGCGTATACTATAGCAAATGTTATGCTTCAAGACTATTTACGTTAAGTTACATGTTCAACGAATCCAGTTTATTTGAGCATTCGGATGGCGTTTAGAACTTCTTGTCCTTTCCCTCAGCAGTTTCAGTCATGTGTCATTATGGCTCTTTCAGATTTTTTTTTAAATTCTGACTTTTAGCAGTCTCTAAAATTGTCAATAACTGGCTTAGGGTTTCTAACTGTTTTTTTTTACTACTAACCTATAACAAAATTGGGTCTCCATAATTACATGACATTTGACCGTTTTGGACAGCTCGGTGATTCGGACCACAATGACAGATTGCAATCTTGGACAAATTTCGACAGTCCACTAACCAAATGAACATATTAAACATAACTTCTCGTTAGCGTTTCTACTCCGATGAGATTCGAGCTCTGCCGGTGACTTTAATTTTTTGGTTCTTTAGCTGTCTGACGTCCTTTCTTATCCACCTGCAGTGGATACTCGCAGTGCCTCAGAGCCTGCTGACGTCTAGAGAGGTCTAGAAAAGCACAGGAGTAATTCAAGGCAAGCAACATGACTCCACTAATCCCCAGTCAAGAGAGGTGATGCAACTGATAAGGCACAGGAATAACATGCAGAAAGAAGGTGGTTCAAGCTCCGCTACGGTAATCACGATTTAGTTTCGCGAATGCTAGATGCTTCTTTAATGACGAGATGATCATGTACTTCGAAAAATATTTTATGTAAAACAAACATCAGTTCTCAGTTTTCAGGTTAAACAGATGCTAGATTAATTCTTCATGAATCACTCACTTCCTGTAATATCTGGGCAAGGACGATGAAGTCGTTAGAGGCGGAAGTATCTGAACAGAGGCTTCAGTTTAATGTTAAGTACTCAAACTACAGAAGCAACTTTGTGATTAATACTTTGCATTAAGAGCTACGTTAATAACAAGAAAAACATCTCAAAAATAACATAATTAATCTGTAGAAACAATAACAATTTCTTTGAAATCAGTACTATGACTATATTTTCAGTAAAATGCCACTGAACTTTGGATTACTCAAAAGGCAGGTTGATACAAGTTGTTGACATATTCTTCTCTAAAAACAAAGCTTGCGTCTTTGTAAATCAGCCGAATGCCCGTTTCAGATTTTCTTTATAAATTCATTTAGCTTCCGCCACTGTTAAAAAAACTTTATTTCAGTGGTTTTAAAAAAATCCTTATGTCCAGTAAGTTCTTCACTCATTCTGTCTCTTTAGTATTTGGTCCAATGCCTTCACTTGTTCTCTTCAAATTGCTCTGAGCACTATGGGACTTAACATCTATGGTCATCAGTCCCCTAGAACTTAGAAATACTTAAACCTAAGTAACCTTAGGACAGCACACAACACCGAGTCATCACGAGGCAGAGAAAATCCCTGACCCCGCCGGGAATCGAAACCGGGAACCCGGGCGCTCACTTATTCTGTCCCTTAAGTATTTGGTCCAATGCCTCGTCTTGGCCATGTGGAAAGGCAATTTAGATTTCAGAACAGTCCAATGCGGAAACACAAGAAATAAAAACATAATATAATCAATAAAGGAAGATGTGTAATAAATGTAGGAATATTTCAGAAGTCTTCTGTCATAAACAGAGCGTTGAAAGAAAAAAGACAGATGAGGATGAAAAAATGATTGTTCATTTTAAATAGTTTCAAACGGATGTGATTAGTAACAATGCCTGAAATATGTATTTTTACACTTACTGTCTGTAATTTGTCTTAGAAACAGAGCAAGCTGTTTCTGCATAACGGAGACGCAATCGGCTATTTCTTGGTTAGAGAATTTAATAATCTGATTCAAACTGAGATATTCTAAGACTGGCACGTACTACTAGATTTCAGTAGTTACTATAATTTTAAAATTATTATTCGGGTGTCAGATTCATGTCGTTCCATGATTTTCAAGATTTACGACCTCTCTTTGCCATGAGCGCTTTGAGCCAAGTTGTTGATAAGATCGTTGCGCTAGTTTTGATTCTAGCTCGCCATATGCGCCTGGCTCTGTGAGAATGACTCGTACCGCAGTAACACTAGTGCTGAATATAAAAATATATCATTTTAAAATACGACACCTTCAGCCACACCTTTCGTAAAATTTATACCTGGTCATGTTAACTGTACCACAAGCTTATTTCGTTATTAATTACAGAGTGACGCTACAGATTATACCTGCATGCACTGTTGTAGTACCCTGTGAAATGTTGCATGTAAGTACATAAATAAGCACGATTACAACAGAACGAAATCATACAAAGATATTCCTTCAGTCAGTATGTTCTTTTAATCACAGTTAATTTTACCAGGCAATAAGAATTTATCAGATAGACTAAAACGTTTTATATGTACATGCTCTTGAAATCGTAAAACAAAAACTGGAAGTGAGATACTAAAGCCTTGTTGCTAACATAAGGAAAATGAAAAATAAAAAACACGCTATTTTGGCTCTGGCTATAAAATTCGACAGCTATTAGTAATGTATATTGATCACGTTCAGAATGCCCCGAATCACCAAGTAAACTTGATTGTAAATAAGTCCTTTCCTCATAGGTACATTCCCATAAAGAAAGAGTTCCTCATTTCCTTACATGTATGTCTTGTCTTTCAGAAATCTTGAGTGGCTTATGCGATAACAATAATGACAAAGATGACGACAGAGGAATGAAAGGTAAGTTTCTAACTGTAGGTTTCTATTTTTATCGCATATTAAATCAAAAGAGCCGCTTTCAAATTTCTGCTAATAACATACTTACAAGTAATTTCCATGTAGTTACAGTGAAATGTATGTAGCAGTCATTTATAACAGTAACGATTTAGGTCACATTACTAAATTGACCATTATTTTATTTTAAAACCCCCTCATGGCAACTATAAGTACTAGAATTTTTCACTATAGTTTCCATTCGAAAGCAAGGACCATCGTATGCACATTCATATTCTATAAGTAAATAGTGTTTACTGCAATTTTAAGAGCTATGTTATATTCGCTGTAGCTATTCATAGGTCACCAAGGGACTGAAGAATGCGTCTTTGCAAACTTCATTAACAAAGTTTATCAGTATTTGAAATTGCCGAGAAATTGTGTTGCAGTTACGAATAGTCGGTCTTAATAAAGAATTATCTACCAGCAAAAATCGAGGTGCTTTATTTGCTCCAACCGACAAACCAGAAAGTCAGTTCATTCCCTGCATCGCAGTGTACCAAAGAGTTAATTCAGCAAAAAGCAAAATTTCTACTTTATTCCAAGAGCGGCAAGTATACAGACAACAGTTACAAATAAAATACGGATCGACTAAAAATACAGTAAACGTTAATCACTTAAATAAGTGCTCAAAACTATATATTTTAGTCTTAATTGCTTTTCGTCAGTGTAATAAATTATGTGCCTTTTCAAGGAAACAATGTTCGACGTAGTGATATGCATAGCAACAGCTTTCATTGCTACAAACCGCCTATAATTCCTCGCCACAACAAATTATGCAGTATCTTTCACTCGGTAAGGCGGCTGAAAGAAAAGTCTCTGCAGCAAAAGTTGTAATAATATCACTCGTATTTAATTTGCTACGCGAATATCTGCATGTCTTGTGTATCTACAGATAACTGCAATTGTTACTGTCACATTTGTGCTCAGAAGTAACACTCGAAAAGACCAACTGTGATACTATAGTCCAGTTATCTGTTCAGACACGTGACGAGTCACATCGGTAAGGAACTGGAAAAAACAGGAAAACGAGACTAACAGTAGTGAGCTGTTGTTACAACTGGGAGAGAAACGCAGTCCGTTTCCTCCATGTTAAATTTACTGTTTCCTTCTGCGGAATTAAAGTCACCATTGCACTAACCTCACCGCTAAGTTGTAAAGACACCGTTTCTATGCCGCAAAAATAATTAGAAATGTGTGTAAGCAACTACATACGTGTCCCCTCCTCACGTCATTTTTAGACAAGTTACAAATTCATAGTACTCAGAAATATAGAAGACGATAAGTCTGAAATTTCTCAGTAAAGAGCGCAGAATGCACTTACGGTTGTGAAAAATGCGACACGATGATGGATGTGTATGACTGTTCAAATGTTCAAATGCGTGTGAATTCCTAAGGGACCAAACTGCTGAGGTCATCGGTCCCTAGACTTACACACTACTTAAACTAATTTAAACTAGCTTATGCTAAGAACAACACACACACCCATGCCCGAGGGAGGACTCGAACCTCAGGCGTGAGTGTATGACTATCGAACTTTATTCCACGAATTAGTGTACACGGACATAGTGCCTTGGAATTTAGGAGGGCTCGGATATGTTTCTGTGGTATCTCCCTCCGTGTGGTTTAATGGGAGTCCACAAAACATCAGTATATGAAGTTGCTAGACGGATAGGCGCTATTTCTGGCCCAAAAGTGTGACCATTTGAGTTCAAATTACCAATGGAAAGCTCAGGGTGTATCCCATTGGCGGCCTCATCCAAGACGCTTGGCGTCGGGACTCCACATCGCTCGACAAGTTAAGCTGCCAGATTGCGATTACTTTAACAGTGTCTAGCATGATCGGTGTAGGACGGATTAAATACTACAGCTTACAACTCACCACCCCAGTTCATCACAGTCTGGCTCGTTTTTGGTTTCTGGGTAATGGGAAGCACAACCACAGCATAGGTACCACCAGTACGGCCCGACAATGCGGACAGATCTATACGCTCCAGGGTCGTAGCAACGTTGTGGACGATGCTGCACAAGCCGTCACGGACGTGTAGACAAGACAGCGGACATCACGTGGCTGTGGACACATTGTGTGCTCCGGTGCCTGCTCATCACAGAGTACGATTCTCGCCTGTCCACCGATTCTACACACACACCACTGTTGTACCATCACGCCCTCTGCCAGCTTAACCGTCACGGTATAACCAATCAGCTTTTCGAGGACCGAATATTTTACCCCTTTTTCATTCCCTTACACATTGCGTCGCTCCCTCTGATGTCTATGAGGCATGCCGTCACTTGACATATGTTTCCAGTTTGCTTTTTTACCTCCTCACTCGCTAAACTTGATATAACACTAAGCTCTCGATAAGAAAAGGGAGGAGACTACGTGTGGGTCATCTCTCTGCAGTGTTGTTTTTATTGCTGGTACACTAGCTTACACATCCTCCGATTCTCAATTTATTCGGACCACTGTTATCAAGTGTTGGAATTTTCACGACCGTTAGTATATAACATGCGACACATTGGCTCTGTAAAGAGAACTGGCTGGTAAAGAAGTAAGCTTAGCAAAGCATGAAGAAGTTTCATATAATGAATGTCACTTAAGTAACCTTTGCACTATTTCTATAATTTCGCGGCTATTTGCCAATCGCTTCTAATGGGATGTCTATTCCATACTTGTTTCCCAGACGGTACACATTGTTTTGCAACTTAGTCGGTGTTAAAAGTAGTTTATTTTAGTTATACTAATTTGACCATTTACGCTATTTTTCAATCCCTGGTAATTAAATAAAGGTATCTGGGAGGAGAGTTACTCTGAAGGTACAGTGGAGCACGATGAGATCTTTCGTCAGCTGCCTTTTTTAATCCTTAGGTTATAGAGGGTTACAGATTAATAATTTGTATCCTTAAGGATATTTCGTAACTGCTATACATCTACGAGTGTCTTCTTGTCATTGTGAACTGTAATGAAAGCTATAGATCTCATGGAATTAAATTTTCCTTGAGACATACGAGTCTGAACTTTATCTACGATAATGACACTAGCTGAAGAAACGAATTAAAATTTGTGTTACGGCCAGGACTTGAATCCGAGACTTCTGCTTACTATGCAGATGTTCCCTCCCTAACACGCTTTAAGAAGGGAAGAAAATAGGCTGAAAGCGTGAACTGAAGTTTCTGTTCGGGAGGGAACATCTGCCTAGTAAGCAGAAAACCCAGGTTTAAGCCCCGTCCGTGGCACAAATTTTAATTCATTTCTTCAGCTTCTATTAGTATCGCAAGGAAAGCATAATCAGAAAACACTAACTCGTTTCTGCCATTCACTTAGCATACTCATTACTGGAAGACGTGGAAGATATTCGTAAAATTTCAGGTGTTAAAAATAATACATTCCAGATTTCTTCATCGGTGCGACGCTGTACGTTAAATGCAGACCGTGCTTGCGATATTTAGAAAGCGTAACGTGGGGAACTTGTGATAACAGGGATGCGGAGCAGCCAGAATGGTGGTGCTAATTTATTATGGGCCGTGAGCGTTTGTCATGCAATTGCAGCAACGAGTTTTGACAGCTGGCGCTGGAAGACGCCTCTCACTCGCATAAATCCCAATTTCCTGTCAAAGCCGGGGCCTGCCCAGGGGCCTCGTCACTGCAGCCCACAAATAATGGCACTGTTGTCGCCGCTCGTTTCCCCCGCATACTAAATACTGACAAAGTTTCCTAACGCGTTACTCACGCCATTCAAAGATAAAGTGCTCAGCATTACAGTCAACAATTGTTCCGACGGAATTTCTCCTGTAATAATTTGTTACAACTTTCATTCGCTGGAGAAAATTTTCAAGATACTCAGACCTAACGCATTCCAATCGTCATAATAAGCTATAGACGATATTAAAAGTGTGATTTTTGTGTTAGTTGACACTATACGGGCTGAAAATTATTTAAACCGACAAACGCTGGGACGCTGAACGGGACACCAACACAAATATTTTTCTCTAACGTTATAATTACCTGTGAGTATTTTTTAATCCAGTAGAGGGCGCAATCGCTCTCAGCGCTCCTGCAATTGGCTTAACATGGGGAGAAATCCGACGAATGTAAGAAATGTTCCTCATGAGCAATCGCAGGGTGGAAATCAATATCGGCTTCAGTGCCAAAAACAATTTCTTTTTTTTAGTTAGACCCGAAAAACCGAGTTAAGTTCCGCTGCAAATAATGTGAAAGTCAGGATAAGCACTACGATCATTTCCAACAGCGCAGATAAGGCCCGAAAGACAGCATGAGCGATATGTGCCGGCCCATTTGTGAGGCTGGAAGAAGGTCAGAGTGTCAATACCTAAGGAGCTTGTAAAACTTACGGAGAATGCGATACCTAACAGTACATTTGTGGTTACTACGCTCCAGTCTGAAGACTTTATTATTTTATTAACAACGAAAATAAATATTTACAAATGTAGTTGGAATCAAGTGATAAAATTCCACGTGGTGTCGTCAAGACGAGAACATCGTTTAACAAGTTTGAAGACTGGAGCACCTACAAGGTTTTCAAGAAAGGAATTACCACTGACATAATAAAGAACTTTGGTTTACCGTCGCAGCAGTGTAAAAACAACTTGTCTGCTGAAAAGAAAAAAATCTGTAACAGATGCTGTCGTAATTGAAACTAGCTAATAGAACAATTTTCGAACAGTTAATCTAATAAAATTGCTTTGTGCCCTATAAAATTAAAAGAGGGTTTAAAAATAATTTCATCACGGGATCGTATATCTGTAAAATGTATCGCTAAAACGTTTATTATTAATAAAACCGATAAATGCTTGAGATTTCTTTCATTCGCACTTGACTCGTGTTTGCCGATACCTCTATGACATGATGAACGTCCTGTGCTTTTCAGAATAAAATGTTTATTTTCTTTGAATAAATGATGGGAGCTTTAAAAATTTGTAGTAGTTGTGTGGCTCTTACTGTAGATAATAAAAAAATAGTGTTAAGGTTTTCTCATTTAAATATTTGTATCAAAACAAAAAAAATTGAATACCTCGCAGTCAGTCTTTTGGCACTTAGGCCGTTATTGATTTCCACTCCACAATTCTTAATTCACTTCACTTACGGCGTGTGCACAGCCTGGAACCAGATGATTATCCACTCAGAGCACAGTTTTGGCAGTGGTACCTGGAACAGTGTCAAATGCATTCAGCGGTTCCGTCCCCTGTTCTGTTTACAGATGGAGCAACGTTCGGGTGTGAAGAGGCTGTAACATCCACAGTTCGTATGTTTTGGTTGATATTAATCCATATGCCACATTAACTCGCGCTCATCATTCCCGGTTCTATGTGAATGTGTGAGCAGAAATTGTTGAAGACTGTTTAATTGGGCCATATCTCCTACCCAGGCCATTAAATGACAGGCATTATTACAATTTCCTCACCGAGCATTGGCAGAATTGCAGGATGACGTGCCATTCGCTACAAGACAGCGCTTGTGGTTCCAGCATAGCGGGCGCCGGCACATTTCAGTCGTCCTCAGCACCGATTCTTGGACCGACAGTTTCCAGAAAAGAGGATTGGTCCTGTGCCATGGACTAATCGATTCCCTGATTTGACCGTCTGGACTTTGTGTGACGAGAGGTGTGCAACATTGTTTACAAAATCCTTCCGAAAACGTAACGAATCAGTAGCGTAATTCGTAAAATCTAAAAGTTAATCGCTTAACGTTTCGTCGACATAAAGGTGATTAGAGAGGTAAAAAGGCCTCGACTTCGACAAGTATGGAGAAAAGAATCAGCCATAGGTTTTTTTTTCTTTTAAGAAACTACTCAGGACTTTGGCTTCAGCGTTTTTCCTAAAAACACTGATAAACAAAAATCAGAATACCCGAGTGGGTATTTGAATCACGCTCCTCCTGGCAGACTAGCTTTTGGATGGAACAGAATAAAATTTTGAACCTTCGTTTGTATTCAGGTCACTTCATGTAAGACTCTTTGCCCATCTTATGGCAAGAACGTAATGTTGTGTTGATTCATGGTAATATTCCGGATGTTGAGAGAAAAATATAGTACTGATACTTCATTAATACTTTGGAGTAAAAGATGGACCTATTAGATAATTTCTTTCAGTTATTGTATTAGATACACCGCGAATGATGGACACATAAGAGACGCCTCGTTCCTCTCTAAAGTCTACTTAATGTTCATTCTTCGCCATAGTAAACCAGAATGATGTGGTCAGTGTTTTCGAGATACTTTGCAGAAAGTCGACATCTGCCTCTTATAGTCAATTTTGGTACACTTTGGCAGAATTGTGGTAAGGCTTAATGCTGCGCAGCCATTAGGCGTGCTTCTCGTTCTCTTCTCTCTTGTCCTCGTTTTAGCCACGTACTACAACAGATCCTTTCCAAAATTATTTTAATCTGCTTAAATACTTCTTTATAAACACTTGATCTTTTTGGTAGGTTTTTTCCTTTTCCTGCAGTTCCTGCGCCATCATTTGCCATCTCCTTTTGCATTGTTCGTTTCATTAAAGCGTCAGTTCCAACAATGACGTTATAATCTGAATACTCATTAGGATAAGTTCCTCTCTACTATTTTTCAAATTTTCACTCTCATCAAGAATCGATCTAATGGCTTCAGAACATCTAGTTGGCACGTAGACCCTGACCTGGCCTAATTAAATTATTCAGACACGAAAGCATAATAGCAAGTGAGGTGAGCATATTCGACAAAACACAATTTGAGAAGCGGTTTACTACTTTTTCAAAACCTTTCTGAAGTTTCTTCCCTCGTATGTGTTTACCATCATCTGATATGCATATTGCAATAAAAAAGGGTTATGGATTAACTTCCGGTCGGCATGAACGACAATAGAGATGCGATAAGCGGCATGTGTTGCTTGAAGGCTTCCAACCGTCATCAGGAGACTAGCGTGATTCGTGTTATTGACGTTTGAAATCACGTTGATGAACTTCTGATAATAAACGCTATGACTTTTACCCAGATGGCCGCGGTTCGAATCTCCCAAGTGATCACCCTGGGCCACTAATTCTTTTGGTCCAATACCCCGCCAGCGTCACTATAACTAGGATCGAGGCACTAACTAAAATTGGGCATTGCTGTGGAATGGACACCCGTCAGCGTATTCGTATGAAAATTTCTGCGGAATTTGTAGCAAATCTACCTCAGGTTTGGCCTGATATCAGTAACTACAAGTCCAAGGTACACTCCTGATTTATATTTATTGGAAGTTACTTCAATAGTTTCCCCCAACTTGTCAAAGCAAATACCTGTCTGGCGATTTGCGATATGTCGCGAGTGTGTCTTTCCCTAATCATTCTCGTTTGTTACTTATTCTCCACCTGTGACAAGCTCTTTTTCTAAGTGGCGACACACCCAGAAAGAAAAGTGGGAAAAGATGAAAATACGTTGATATAGTACTCCACTTTTCATACTTGCACGAATATGTGTTTACTTCAAAGCTGCCTCTCAAGTGTATACGTGAAGAACTTAAATTATCTATTTGAGACTGACTATCATGCTTACATAGCTTAAAACTTATCAGTAGTTTGTAACTGATCACAACTTCGAATACTGGTCATAGTACCTGCAGAAATCACGCTACACCACCCGCAAAGACACTAGATGTCTTAATTTCGCCAGTGCTGCTGGGGAAGTATTCTCTTCCTTTATTTGCCGCAAGAGACGTCAGGCATACTCGTGACATAGACAGTAGCCACGTCGATAAGACAAACTGCATCCGTCATTTCACAGACGACGCTGCACAATTTCATATTCTATGGCAGCGCGTGTCATCTATCTTACCAGTAGAGGGGGCCGTGATAGCAGGCGCTGCTGCCAGATTACATCTGGACCAGGGGAATGCAAGGACGTGTGCTGGCGGCCAGTGAGACCGGTTCTAGGACACGACCACACTCAACACCATTTACTACACGGCTCAGGCTGCCCTATTTTTTTCTCCTTTTCCATTTGACACGCCTTGAAGTGACAAAAGCGACCGTGTTGTGCTTAATCAGACGATTTTATTAGTAAAAAAACTCAACCCGCATGCTCTTGTTTTTCGGTCTTCAAGCAGCCATGGAATTCGTCGGTGACGATTATGTAGTACACTTACAACCACCTGGTGTCACTAATACAACAAAACTCCACAAAATATTTTCGAATTCGTGAATTTCCTATTGCGATGACAAAATCTGACCCAAAATCCACTGATTTGAAGGGAGCTATGAGGTGCGTCTCCATGGATAATACAACATCAATTCTGATATCGAAAAGGACTGTCAGGTTATCCCTAGCCAATCTGGAATACTTAGAACCAATGAAAAGATACAGCGAAACAAAGCATAAAAGGGTGCTTTCTCATAATTTCTCAACAAAGACAAATGAGACTCAAGTAGCTGAAAAGATATTATCGGGATAGTTGAGAATGCAAATTCAAAGTTATACAGCAAATGATACTTGACATTGAACTCGCATTTGAGATGAGCCGGGTAATAAACAGTTGCGACAATCTTAAATGAGGTTTTCGGTAGTTCCTCTAAATCACGTGATAGTGATGCCCAGCTGGATCCTTAAAAACGTCCGAGGCCAATTCCCTTCCCAAAAATTATTCAGTCCGAGTGTGTGTTCCGTCTTTAATGACACAGAGAGGTGAGTGGAACGTTCAACAACTATCTTCTTAATTCAGCACCTTGTCTTGTATGATTCACGACGTCACCATTAAGGTCAAGTTCTCATTTACATGACTACACCCTCCTTCCATCGCGCTGTTTCCTTCACAGTACGTAAACCATAGTCTGGTTTCCCTATTACAATGAAGAAATGAAACAACTTTTTTATAGGGTACCATGTTGTACAATAAAATAATTGGTGCTTATGCACGGCTTATGACCACAAACGATTTATAAATATGACAATTTTCCGTAAGGTAGAATTTCTGGCAGGAAGAAATCGGTAAAACGTATTGATGAAATAAATATTGTTGTCAGCCGTGCTATGACAGTGGGAAGGGCTAACAGGAATTCATTTTATTCATCCAAATAATACAAATATAGTACAATTATTAAATTATTCTAAAATAAGAAACAGTCGCAGTAAAATATAACATTGAGTAATGTCTGTGTCAAACTAATTCCGTTATATTTTGTAATCATAAAAAGTACAATAGGTATGCCTGTAAGAGGAGAAGTAAGCGCTCGTCTTACGACGTAGAATTTTTTCTCTTCTGAACAGACTGCAATCTTGTTATCGATTGCTTTGATAGATATTAACTAATTTATGCTATAAAATAATGTATTACTTCCCATTGCAGGTAAAAACTCTGTTCTTAAAGATCCGACATGCCGCATTGCCTTCTACACTCTTATAACAGACATGCTCTTTTCATTTGCGAACTATTCTCATCCTGAAACATCCGAAGTAAGTTATTAAAATAAGACAATTTCCCAGATTATCTTCGCTTCGGATATACCTGATATTGCAACTGCAACTGCGTTTTATATCATTCTGTGAGGGAATTTTAATTAATTTTGAACATATGAATGATTTAAGTTAGAAGACACTTCAGTTTCTGCCTCCCAGATAGTGAGATGCACAGCATGCGGGCGAAAATATAAACCTGATACGGGACAGATATTCTATTACACTTATAGTATCGTGTGGTTTTCAATGCCGTTTTTTTGCTTCGAACGAATATGATGTCAGTAGCTTTTCACAACATCCACTATTCCAAGATATTCGGTACGGTTTTGTAATGGCTGTAAATTTAGTCCCAGTGCGATTTAGGTAGCGGTAGAGGGAAATATTACACTGAAATGGTATTTACCGATCGCAGTGGCGCAGTCGTAGGACACAGGACTCTCTCATTCTGGAGGACGACAACTCTAATACTCGTCTCGCCTTCCAAATTTAGGTCTCCCTTGATTTCCGTAAACTGCTTCAGGTGTAATCCGGGGTGGCTCCTTTAAAAGGGAATGACTAATTTCCTTACCCAGTTACAGTGTGTGCTTCGTCTGCAATGACTTCAACGTAACGGGACATGAAACGAAATCTTCATTTGTTCCTTAAGTGGTGTTTTCAGTTTTCGTCAAATTAATTTGAATATTTTCTGTCACATACGTTTTGTAAAAATTCCTAGTAATAATAGGAACAGAACCATCATGATTGATAGCATATTCACAAATAAATTTTGACGTATAAAGAAAGACAATACTGAGTAAACAGTTTCGCATAAACCTATGGCATTTTTTTGTGGGAAATAACGCATTTTATGAATTTTAATACTTCGCTACAAAGATGCAAATTGAGATATGTACGGAAAATAAGGCATTGTGGTATAAAAGGTCCTATATGCAAAAAGGGCTATATCAAGCCATGTTTAATATTCCAGAATGAGATTTTCACTCTGCAGCGGAGTGTGCGCTGATATGAAACTTCCTGGCAGATTAAAACTGTGTGCGCCGACCGAGACTCGAACTCGGGACCTTTGCCTTTCGCGGGCAAGTGCTCTACCATCTGAGCTACCGAAGCACGACTCACGCCCAGTACTCACAGCTTTACTTCTGCCAGTATCTCGTCTCCTACCTTCCAAACTTTACAGAAGCTCTCCTGCGAACCATGCAGAAAGGCGAAAGGCAAAGGTCCCGAGTTCGAGTCTCGGTCGGCGCACACAGTTTTAATCTGCCAGGAAGTTTCATGTTTAATATTGTTACCTTGACAGCCTCCAGGAGTCGGTATGGCTAAGTTTCGTAACACGTCAAACAAAGATGTGATATGCGAGTATCCTTCACTTCTTTGTTGGTTTCCCTTACCATTTGGAGTTACGAGGGCAGTTCAATAAGTAATGCAACACATTTTTTTTCTGAAACAGGAGTTGTTTTATTCAGCATTGAAAGACACCAGGTTATTCTCCAATCTTTTAGCTACACAACACTATTTTTCAACGTAATCTCCATTCAATGCTACGGCCTTACGCTACCTTGAAATGAGGGCCTGTATGCCTGCACGGTACCATTCCACTGGTCGATGTCGGAGCCAACGTCGTACTGCATCAATAACTTCTTCATCATCCGCGTAGTGCCTCCCACGGATTGCGTCCTTCATTGGGCCAAACATATGGAAATCCGACGGTGCGAGATCGGGGCTGTAGGGTGCATGAGGAAGAACACTCCACTGAAGTTTTGTGAGCTCCTCTCGGGTGCGAAGACTTGTGTGAGGTCTTGCGTTGTCATGAAGAAGGAGAAGTCGTTTCTTCAATTTCTGAAGAGTAGCACAATACACTTCAGAGTTTATCGTTTGACCATGGGGAAGGACATCGAACAGAATAACCCCTTCAGCGTCCCAGAAGACTGTAACCATGACTTTACCGGCTGAGGGTATGGCTTTAAACTTTTTCTTGGTAGGGGAGTGGGTGTGGCGCCACTCCATTGATTGCCGTTTTGTTTCAGGTTCGAAGTGATGAACCCATGTTTCATCGCCTGTAACAATCTTTGACAAGAAATTGTCACCCTCAGCCACATGATGAGCAAGCAATTCCGCACAGATGGTTCTCCTTTGCTCTTTATGGTGTTCGATTAGACAACTAGGGACCCAGCGGGAACAAACCTTTGAATATCCCAACTGGTGAACAATTGTGACAGCACTACCAACAGAGATGTCAAGTTGAGCACTGAGTTGTTTGATGGTGATCCGTCGATCATCTCGAACGAGTGTGTTCGCACGCTCCGCCATTGCAGGAGTCACAGCTGTGCACGGCCGGCCCGCACGCGGGAGATCAGACAGTCTTGCTTGACCTTGCGCCGATAATGACACACGCTTTGCCCAACGACTCACCGTGCTTTTGTCCACTGCCAGATCACCGTAGACATTCTGCAAGCGCCTATGAATATCTGAGATGCCCTGGTTTTCCGCCAAAAGAAACTCGATCACTGCCCGTTGTTTGCAACGCACATCCGTTACAGACGCCATTGTAACAGCTCCGTACAGCGCTGCCACCTGTCGGAAGTCAATGAAACTATACGAGACGAAGCGGGAATGTTTGAAAATATTCCACAAGAAATTTTCGGTTTTTTCAACCAAAATTGGCCGAGAAAAAATATGTGTTGCATTACTTATTGAACTGCCCTCGTATAACTGTGGTGTGCGGAATTAGATGGAATTTATTTGTTACTATCTCATGACAAATAGGTTGTTCGAAATAATAGAGAAACGATTTCTTGTCAGTAAGCATAACTTTCTTCCTTGAGACTCTAACTTTGCCTTGATAGAAAGAAGAAATGGATTCGTGAAGGCAGTTATATTGATTGACCAATTTAATATCTAACACAGTCTAAGGCTGTTAAACCATTTAAAGTTAGTCACATGGATAACCAAATATTCTTCCTTATCCAGCTGCAGCTGACGACATTGTTGTTTAAAAAAATCTCAACATATCCAAAGCTGTCAGCATCACTCCTGATTTACCACATTCTGGCAGTTTAATAGCCAAATACTTCATCAGTGGGGTGTCGTCTGCACATAAGATAAGAGGTCTGAAGTATGTGAAACATCAGATTCGCACCAATGGAAGTTCGCTCCTTACTGAAGCCACTTCGAAACTTAAAATGATAACAAAAAAGGACTTCACGGCCTTGATTCCTTGCTTCCGCAAGAAGAAACACCTCTTAGGCATATGGTACGTAAGGTCTACACAAACCTATGATTATTTTGTGGGAAATGGCACCTTTCAAAGGTTTTAATATTTCACATTCCCTCGCAACTAATAATCTACCTCCCTATCTGAGTGGTAAGTGCGGCTGGCTACCATTTGGAGGGCCTGAATTCAATTCACGGTATTGCCACGGTTTTTTCCTTTGTCGGAGGACTAGAACGGGGTCTTCCCAGCGTCGCGATGGCATTTGAGGAGCTACTTAAAAGAAAAAGAGACATAGCGGCACCAGTGTCTGGAAAACCGACAACGAACGAAAGGGTGGCGTGCTAACCCCAGGCCACTCTATTACGGATCCGAATGACAGCGTGTGACATAGGATTACACGGCAACCTATCTCTATCGCATGGTCATCTGTGTTTCAGCTTCCAGTATCAAAACTATCGCCGATAAAGTGGCACCATAAATGTCGTAGTGTGCCTAGAATTTAGTTTTGGACAGTATAGTGATAAGTATCCAACCATTTTCTGCCCAACGCTGTTGCAACACAACATTACTTTTAGGTTCACGTGTCATCAGAACTCTGTTGACTGTTTCAATATACACAGCCGCTCGTATAAATTATTTAACATAAATCAGTAATTAAAATAGCGGGAGCTATTTTGCATTTGCCCACAAGCAACTCTGCTAATATAATTTCCCGCAACTGTAATGAAAAATGTATCTTTCTACTACTTATGAAATTCGAAAGAGTACTATATAAATGTAAATGTTATTCTCTCTGTAAAGCGTTAAGCGTGTTGTGCTAGGAGGCGCGGCGAGACTGCGGAGAGACGGGACGTGTTACCGAAGAGCTGGGTGTGGCGGGCAGACAACTTTCCACACGCAGACAGCCCTCACAAGTTTCCTGAAAAACATATAAACCTTCCACTACAAATCAACTCACGAAATATATCTGCGAAAGTGACACTATTAAGCAACAGACAGCCATACGTATCTCTACATTAAGTCCCTACTGTGTATCTACCAGTGGCTATGTCTTTCCCGTTCTATTTTAAACACTGGGCAAATACACTACGTCGCCAAACGCCGTCGAACACTCGACTGGATGCGTTCTGTATGACGTCAGAGTAAGTATTCGAGATTATGTATGTACAAGCTTCATGTGCCGGGATAATAAACAAGAGAATTTGCGGAACTGGATTAGTGCAATCGGTGCATTATTCCAGAGATCCTAAAACACACACATTCCACGAGGTAACATGTATAGAGCTTACATGTGAACTCTTCTACCAATCGCAATGTTTGTGTTAAATGGAATGATCCGCGATAGCCCTAAACTCAAACATCGCTCTAGTAGACACAAGAAATTTACTGATAGGGACCACCGAACACTAAAGCGTGTAGTACAAATCAGTCGTCAGAAATCCTTCTCAGCTATTGGAAAAAGGTTCGGAAGATAACACCATACTGATGTGACGTGAGGAAGTACAAGGGGCGTTCAGTGAGTAACGCAACACAGTTTTTTTCTGAAAGCAGGTCGGTTTTATTCAGGAGTCCAATACACCACATTATTCCCTGTTCTTTTGGCTACAGAAACCTATTTTCTAACGTAATCTCCATTCAATGCGACGACCTGACGCCACCTTTCTGGGAGGCCTGTGTGCCCGCATAGTACCAGCCGTCGGAGCCAACATCTTGCTGCATCAATAACCTCCCCATCATCCACGTAATGCTCCCCGCGGAGTGCATCCTTCATTGGGCCAGATCGATGGAAGTCGGAGATGGGAAATCCTGGCTGTCGGGTGGATGAGGAAGAACAATTGGTGGACAAGTGTGTCAGCACTGCCAACAGAGAAGTCCAGTTGAGCAGCGAGGAATTTGAGCGTGATCCGTCGATCACCTCGAATGAGAATGTCCGCACGTTCCAACATCGCTGGAGTCACAGCTCTGTGCAGCCGGCTGGTACGCGGTAGGTCGGACGGGTCCTCGCGACCTTGTTGCGATAATGACAGACCCCTAGCCCAACGACTCACCGTGCTTTTTCATTGCATGGTCTCCATAAACATTCTGCAAGCGCTTATAAATATCTTCGATTCTCTGGTTTTCCGTGAAAAGGAATTCATTGACAGCTCTCTGCTTGCAGCGCCTTCGTTACAGACGCCATTTTGAAAGCTACGTATAGCGCCCCAACCTATCGGAACTTCATGAAACTATACAAGCTAAAGCGACAACATTCCACGATGTCCCGCAACAAATTCTGCGTTTTCTCAACCGAATTTGGCTGAAAAAAGCTGTTGCATTACTTATTGAACGCCCCTCGTAAAAATCAGTTGTCATTGTAGTGCTGCTGCCTAGAAGGTACAGTTAAGAATGCGACGAAAACTTCCCTCAAAGTGATTCAAACGTTGCAGCCACCTTCAGTGGTCTGTGGAAGGGAGAGAGAAGAAGAGCATGATTCAACCTCATTAGAGACGAAATGCAAGCTCAGAGTGAACGAGAGTTGAAAAGGACACCTACAGAGACCTTTTCAAAGGAAAAAATCCAAAGATGGATGGCCACTCGGCAACTTGATCCCCACTTCTCCTAAATGCAGTGGGCCTACGGAGCAATGGATGAGGGATTTGTGGAGATATTAGACACACTTGACATTCAGCTGGGAATGTCAGGACGTGACGAACTCCGGTTAGTCGGCATTTACCGCTGTGTGTGTGGGAATGTGTATTTGTGTGTGTGTGTGTGTGTGTGTGTGTGAAGGTCTTGCGGGAACAGAGAATTCGGTAGAGGCGGGGCGATGTTATTTTTTATGGTCTCCGAATATTAATTTTGGCCAAAAGAAAGATGATCCGAGCGTTATGGCGCAGTGAGCACATTGGACTCACATTCGGAAAGAAGACGATACAATTCTTCGTTCATCCAGATTCAAGTTTTCCGTGATTTCCCTAAGTCGCTAAAGACCAATTTCCTTCCTCATCCTAATCTAACCCGAGCTAATAATCCGTCTATAATCACCTTGTCGTCGGCGGGCGTTAAACACTAACCTTCCTTCATTCGTTCCTTCCTTTCTTCGATAGCAAAATTAAAACAGGTGTTTATGAAAACATTCAGGCAATAGCACGCTACACACACTGGAAGTAATGTGGATTCGGGAATTTCCTACATCACATGATAACGCTACCGTCCACAAAGCAAAGACAGTTCCATCGTAATTCGAAGAAAATCAAACAGGTTTGAAGGAACTTCATTGTTTATAGTCCTGATCTAAATCTCATCAAACATTTTTTAAATGAACCAAGTATTGGCTGCGTGCTGAACCTCATAGCAGCTACTCGCCATGCTTGAAACGAATTGAACCGAATTTCCCTTTCACTGTATCACATCTTCCCAGGAAATTAAAATCTCTAACTGTAGTCTAAGAAACTGCGATTAATGTCGGAACGAATAGCAGTAAGTGTACGGATACGTTAAATTATACACGAGGCTTATTTCCACCATTTTAACATTTGATGAGCTCAATCCAGATTGTGACTGAAATGCGGCAATACTGTTATAGCCATGCGCCATGTCGTTAGAAAATTATTATGTAATGCGGAAAGACAAGATGAGCTTTAGCGCTTGTTACAAAAAAGACAATATCATATAATTATGCGATCAACGGCGAATCAGTGAAAGCAGTCACAATCGTTCACAGGTTTGCCTTCTCGGTGACGTAGACTTAAATCTATCCGTGAAGAAGGCTGATGCCAGACGGAATTATCGGAAGACTCGAATATGAGTCGTGTGTTGCCTCACGTGTTTGTTTAGTCAGTGCGAGAGCACAAATTCCAATGGAAGACACCACAAGAATGGCGCTAGTGAATCACGTAGAGCCTTACTCTAAAAATTCCTCGAGTCCAAGTTCTTAAAGAGTGATGGAACATACTTCTTCTTCCAGAATCTATCTTGCGTAAAGACTGCGAGGGCTGAATAGGGAAACTAGGTCCTATACAGACGGGTACCGGCAATCTTCCTTCCCGCCCAACATCCGCTGATGGAACAGGACGTTCACAGGGCAAGAATGGTTCAAATGGCTCTGAGCACTATGGGACTTAACTTCTGAGGTCATCAGTCCCCTAGAACTTAGAATTACTTAATCCTAACTAACCTAAGGACATCACACACATCCATGCCCGAGACAGGTTTCGAACCTGCGACCGTAGCGGTCGCGCGGCTCCAGACTGAAGCGCCTAGAACCGCTCGGCCACTCCGGCCGGTCGCAGGGCAAGATCATGCTCTGGATTGTAGCATACAGATTTAAATGCAGATTTCTCTCTATTCTCGGAGTCTTCGCCCCGATATCTTATGTAAAGTTTCCACGAACGTTGCAGAACATTTTCATCCTAAGACTGAAAGGCTGAAAATCTAGCACTTGTCCTTCCAACCAATGTCCTCATTATTTTATTTTTGTCCTTTTTGGTATTTTAGGTTACAAATTAAAGAGAAACGTTAATATACAAGATTACTTCTGGTTCAATGTTTTTTACGGCCATGTACTGTAGGTATCGATCCGCACTGTCGCCTGATAAACAAAGTAAGAGCCTACGGAATATCAGACCAGCTGTGTGGCTGGATTGAAGAGTTTTTAACAAACAGAACACAGCATGTTGTTCTCAATGGAGAGACGTCTACAGACGTTAAAGTAACCTCTGGCGTGCCACAGGGGAGTGTTATGGGACCATTGCTTTTCACAATATATATAAATGACCTAGTAGATAGTGTCGCAAGTTCCATGCGGCTTTTCGTGGATGATGCTGTAGTATGCAGAGAAGTTGTAGCATTAGAAAACTGCACCAAAATGCAGGAAGATCTGCAGCGGATAGGCACTTGGTGCAGGGAGTGGCAACTGACCCTTAACATAGACAAATGTAATGTATTGCGAATACATAGAAAGAAGGATCCTTTATTGTATGATTATATGATAGCGGAACAAACACTGGTAGCAGTTACTTCTGTAAAATATCTGGGAGTATGAGTACGGAACGTTTTGAAGTCGAATGATCATATAAAACAAATTGTTGGTAAGGCGGGAGCCAGGTTAAGATTCATTGGGAGAGTTCTTAGAAAATGTAGTCCATCAACAAAGGAGGTGGCTTACAAAACACTCGTTCAACCTATACTTGCGTATTGCTCATCAGTGTGGGATCCGTACCAGGTAGGGTTGACAGAGGAGATAAAGAAGATCTACATCTACATCTACATCTACATTTATACTCCGCAAACCAGCCAACGGTGTGTGGCGGAGGGCACTTTACTTGCCTCTGTCATTACCTCCCTTTTCTGTTCCAGTCGCATATGGTTCGCGGGAAGAACGACTGTCTGAAAGCCTCCGTGCGCGCTCGAATCCCTCTAATTTTACATTCGTGATCTCCTCGTGAGGTATAAGTAGGGGGAAGCAATATATTCGATACCTCATCCAGAAACGCACCCTCTCGAAACCTGGCGAGCAAGCTACACCGCGATGTAGAGCGCCTCTCTTGCAGAGTCTGCCACTTGAGTTTGCTAAACATCTCCGTAACGCTATCACGGTTACCAAATAACCCTGTGACGAAACGCGCCGCTCTTCTTTGGATCTTCTCTATCTCTTCCGTCAACCCGATCTGGTACAAAGAAGAGCGGCGCGTTTCGTCACAGGGTTATTTGGTAAGCGTGATAGCGTTACGGAGATGTTTAGCAAACTCAAGCGGCAGACTCTGCAAGAGAGGTGCTCTGCATCGCGGTGTAGCTTGCTGTCCAGGTTTCGAGGGTGCGTTTATGGATGAGGTATCGAATAATTGCTTCCCCTTACTTATACCTCCCGAGGAGATCACGAATGTAAAATTAGAGACTACACTCCAGGCAAATACCATGGGAAAAGGCTTCCTAACACTTAAATTTACTTTGAGAAGCGCTTTTCTTGCCGTTGCCAATCTTTATTTTATATCATCTCTGCTTCGGCCATCGTCGGTTATATCGCTACCCAAATAGAAACACATGTAGACCTACTGCTTTTAGTGTCTTATTTTTTAATCTAGTTCCCTCGCCATCCCCTGTTTTAATTCGAGTACACGCTATTATCCTTGTTTCACTTTTGTTGACGTCCATCTTGTAACCTCTTTCCAAGATTCTGTCCACTCCGTTCAACTGCAGTTCCAAGTCCTTCGCCGTCTCTGACGGAATTACAATGTCGTCGGCAGAACTCAAACTTGTTTCTTTTCACTGAACTTTAAATCCCTTTCTAGCATATAATACAACTGTGTCTCTCTCCCTTGTCAACTACTGCTACCCTTTATATCCTTCGATTCCTATAGATGTAGTCTGGCTCCTGTACAAGTTGTAGATAACCTTTCTTTCTTTATATTTTATCCCTGCTCCCTTCGGAATTTCAAGGAGAATATTCCAGTCTACATTGTCAAATGCTTTCCACAAATGCTATATCCGTAGTACTGGCACTTTATTCTTTGCGAAATTTCCTTACTCATTTTCCCCACGCCGGGAACACGTAATCATAGCGCTTTCGCTTAAACGTTTTTACACAGCACCATCATCATTACTACCATAAAATGTTTTGGTGGGGCTACAAACTATACAATTTCTGAAACAGTCACCTGTTTTAATAACGCTTCCGGCCGGTGTGGCCGAGCGGTTCTAGGCGCTTCAGTCTGGAACCGCGCGACCGCTACGGTCGCAGGTTCGAATCCTGCCTCGGTCATGGATGTGTGTGATGTCCTTAGGTTAATTAGGTTTAAGTAGTCATAAGTTCTAGGGGACTGATGACTTCAGATGTTAAGTCCCATAGTGCTCAGAACCATTTGAACCATTTTAATAACATGCTGTTTGGTCACTGGAGCATACATGAATTCGTCTCCCTCCAAAATATGAAGCACTGAAGATAACGTACTCATATAATTTTTGCGTTTAAGATGCTTGAATGTGTCCCTCTGGTATAGAAGATGACACTGATTACCAATTAGTTGTAAGTCATTCAATCACGCTGCAAAATGTGGTTACATATTTTCTACGTATGAACATAACTGTTATGGAGAATTTTTAGGTTCGCCTTTTACCCTTATAGCCCTTATAATACTTCCGCATACTTCATGAAAATGGCACATATGGTGTTCCCATCGTTTCCTTCGTATGCCATGGCTGAATTATTTCTACCAGACACGGTTGTAACGACCTCGAACTGTGTGAATTAGGAAGTCGTGGTCTCAGTATGCCCTCGGGAGTTCCTACCATTCTCGAAATCCCAAACTGATCCTCCCACAGCATAGGTGCATTCAGTGAGTAATGCAACACTTTTTTTTTTCTGAAACCAGGTTCTTTTTGTTAAAGATTCCAATACACCACATTATCCCCCCCCCCCCCCTTTTGGCTACAAAGCCCTATTTTTCAACATGACCTCCGTTCAATAATGCAGCCTTAAGCCACCTTACTGAGATGCCCGCAAGGTACCATTCTACTGGTCTACGTAAGAACCAACGTCCATCAATAACCTACTCATCACCTACGTAGCGCTTCCAGCCAATGCGTCCTTCACTGGGTCAAATAAGTTGCCCTTTACGGTCTTTTGTTAAACTTCAAATGGTTCAAATGGCTCTGAACACTATGGGACTTAACATCTGAGGTCATCAGTCCCCTAGAACTTAGAACTACTTAAACCTAACTAACATACGGACATCACACACATCTATGCCCGAGGCAGGATTCGAACCTGCGACCGTAGCAGTCACGCGGTTCCGGACTGAAGCGCCCAGAACCGCTCGGCCACCGTGGCCGGCTTTTGTTAAACTGGTGGTCGAATGTATCAGCACAACGAACAGACACGTCCAGTTGTGCAGACAGGTCTTTAACTGTGATCCGTAGATCACCTCGTGTCAGAGTTTCCGCACGTTCCGACTTTGCAGGAGTCACATCTGAGTGCAGCCGGCTGGCACGCTGGGGATCGGACAAGTTCCAAATGGTTCAAATGGCTCTGAGCACTAAGGGATTTAACTTCTGAGGTCATCAGTCTCCTAGAACGTAGAACTACTTAAACCCAACTGACCTAAGGACATCACACACATCCATGCCCGAGGCAGGATTCGAACCTGCGACCGTATCGGACAAGTTTGTGCGACCATGTTGCGATGATGACAGACGCCTCGCCCAACGACCCACCGTGCTTTTCTTCACTGCCTGGTCTCCGTAGACATTCTGCAAGCACTTACGAACATACGCGATGCTCTGTGACATCTCTCTGCTTGGAACGCACCTTCGTTGTAGACACAATTTTGAAGGCTACGTATGGCCCCGCCACCTATCGAAACTTCTTGAAATTATAGGATCTGAAGCGGGAATACTCAACGATGTCCCACAAATTCCGCATTTTTATCAATTGTATTTGACCAAGGTTCAAATGGTTCAAATGGCTCTGAGCACTAAGGGATTTAACTTCTGAGGTCATCAGTCCCCTAGAACTTAGAACTACTTAAACCTAACTAACCCAAGGACATCACACACGTCCATGCCGGAGGGAGGATTCGAACCTGCGACCGTAGCGGTCGCGCGGTTCCAGACTGTAGCGCCTAGAACCGCTCAGCCACTGCGGCCGCCATTTGACCAAGGAGAACATGTATGGTTCAAATGGCTCTGAGCACTATGGGACTTAACTTCTATGGTCATCAGTCCCCTAGAACTTAGAACTACTTAAACCTAACTAACCTAAGGACAGCACACAACACCCAGCCATCACGAGGCAGAGAAAATCCCTGACCCCGCCGGGAATCGAACCCGGGAACCCGGGCGTGGGAAGCGAGAACGCTACCGCACGACCACGAGATGCGGGCGAGAATATGTACTGCGTTACTTTTTGCACACTCCTTGTAGTATTTTTTACATTCTCCTGTATGTAATTCGAGTCTGCATTTTTGAACCAGGACTTGCGAAATCGGTATATCGGAAATATTCACACTTATTAGCGACTGCTTTCTTTGGGTTCGGGATTATTACATTTTTCTTGACGTCTGAGGGTACGTCACCTGTCTCATTACACCCAGGTCATTTACAGAGGAGGTCCAGGTCAATCCTTCTTCTATCATCCTTAGTATCGTTACCGAGGATGGGCGTGGTACGCAAAAGGGAGGAAAGACGCGCTCCCGTAGCCGAGTTGGCGCCGGCAGAGGATTGGCGGCTGGCAGTTCCAGGCAAAGGGCGCTGGCGTGGCGAGCGCTGGCCGCCAGCCGTCGCGTAGGTTAGTGCGTGTTTACAGCGCTCAGCTGATGCGGCTGGCGCGCCGGCCGGCGCTCATTCATGGCTCGTGGCCCGGTGAGCGCCTCTGGCTCCAGACGTCGAGTCCTTGGCAAGGCTGTGCGCGGCGCCTGCCAGCCGCTGGAGGAAGGTCGGCCGCTAACCTGGCCGGGCCCGCGACTTGTTGCATATTGACCTGAACAATGCCAGATCCGGCCCGCCTGCTCCTGACGTCACGCCACAGGGAGCACTACGTCATCTTGCCAAGTACTGACGGTAGCGTGCCAAGGCCCGCGGCGCATCAGCCGTGTGCCAGGTCAGCTCTGCGGAAGTGGGCCCCTCGCTTACAAACACCGGGCCGCGCAATCTCGCCGTAAACATCTGTGTAATGCAAGCCTTCCGAACTATTTACACACTTAATTTCTACACGTCATCACCGTACGTCTGTTGCACCTACGTCTGTCCTCTACAAGATGATACGAAGTGCGTGGCAGAGGATAAGCTGTACAATTAGGGATTGCTTCCATCCCTTTCGCGTCTGGAGAGCGGGAAGACTTAATATTCAAACGCCCCTTTGTGCTCTGTAATTAGTATAATAATTTTTTCGAATTCCCAACGTGATCGATCCGTAGGATGTTGAAGTATAGTCCTAGATATCTTTCTTAATCATAGATTACTACACCGTCCGGAAAGTCCACCTCGGTAGTTGCACGATCAGCGCTGCGGACTGCTGAGTAATGGGGCCCGGATTCGAGTCCTGGTCGGGATGGAGAGCTTTTTTCTCCGCTAGGGTTGTGGATATTGTGTTGTCCTTACTTTCGTGTCGTCATACCTGATATTCCACTGTTGAGCTGTATGAATAGGCATCCCCCAAAAGCCAGTAAACCGAAGAAAAATTTTGTAAAATTTACGATCGCTGAAGGGTATAAAACATGACATTCTGTATGTGTGTGAAATCTTATGGGACTTAACTGCTAAGGTCATCAGTCCCTAAGCTTACACACTAATTAACCTAAATTATCCTATGGACAAACAAATGGTTCAAATGGCTCGGAGCACTATGGGACTTAACATCTGAGGTCATCAGTCCCCCTAGAACTTAGAACTACTTAAACCTAACTAACCTAAGGACATCACACACATCCATGCCCGAGGCAGGATTCGAACCTGCGACCGTAGCAGACGCGCGGTTCCTAACTGAAGTGCCTAGAACCGCTCGGCCACACTGGCCGGCTATGGACAAACACACACACACCCATGCCCGAGGGAGGACTCGAACCTCCGCCGGGACCAGCCTCACAGTCCATGACTGCAGCGCCCAAGACCGCTCGGCTAAACCCGCCCGGCGATATTCTGTACTTAAATTGGTATGTAACATACCATTGCAGATCTAATAACTGTAATTAATTAATTAATCTATGCATAATATGCCATCAAACAATGAGATGCGTGAAAAACTGCTGCATTGTGGATGATATTTAAATTTATTACATCTGTTCTACAAACTCTGTTCACAATAAATTTCGCAGACAGTACTCAGATACGCCGCTAAATGCACCTACAAAATTATATCGTGTTACCCCATATAACTCAGGAGATATGACGTCATAAACACTGAGACATGTAAAACAAGCTGCTGCATCATACATGACGTTTAAATTTATTACTTCTCTGTTCGCAAGCCGGTCGTTGTGACCGAGCGGTTTTACGCGCTTCAGTCCTGCTACGGTCGCAGGTTCGAATCCTGCCTCGGGCATGAATGTGTGTGATGTCCTTAGGTTAGTTAGGTTTACGTAGTTCTAAGTCTAGGGGACAGATGACCTCAGATGTTAAGTCCCATAGTGCTTAGAGCCATTTGTACTGAGATGCGTGAAAAATTACCTCATCATGCATGAAGTTTTAATACGTTTATTCTTTGCTATTAAAACACTCCTACAGTCGAGGAAATCGCTGACACCTGGCAGCTCTTTTGACAGCTTTCAACTGCGAAGCACAAACAGATGTAGGCGAAAACAATCGCCGTCTGCAGAGCTACTGTGTGAAGAGGCTTTGCGATAGAGACGTTTACAAAATCCCGTTTTAGACACGCGAAGCACCTGCGTCTAGCGTGTCCAGGATGTTACATTACAAATACAGCTCATTTTTCTGTTTTCATTTCTAACAGAAAATTGGCAAAATGAATACCTGGGCAATGCCGGTTTTGTCAGTTAGAGACCTATAAATTACGACTTCGTTTGAACAGACGGGCGCTGGAGACCTTGCTGTCGTGCGCCCAAAAAAACCTTCTACTACTACTACTACTACTACTACTTTGAACAGAATTAGGCTAGTAAGATTTACGATGATTTAGTAGTAACCTTTTGTGTTCTATGGTTAAAACTGTTTCTAAGAACTTAGTTATTAGGCTTTTGCAGGATAATTTGCGTCTATCCTCAAGCGTCTGCAAGTTCAGTTTTTCAGCATTTCCTTGACGCTCTACCGTGGGTCAAAAAACCTGTGACAGTTCGTGCTGACCTTCTTTGTATATTTTAAATAACCCAGTTAGTTCTGTTTGTTACGCGTCCCTTGCACTTAAGGAATATTTTGAGATGGGTCGCACAAGTATTTTGCAAGCAATCTTATTTTTCGACTGGTTGCATTTTCATAGTATCCTCATATTCTTACACTCAGGTATTTGTATGAGATGACTGATTCCAGTTGAGACTCATTGATATTTTAACTATGAGACTCTATGGTTTTCCTTTTTATGAAGTGCGTAGTATTACATTTCTCACATTTAAAACAAATTGCCAGTCTTTGCATCATTTCGAAATCTTGTCAAGATCCGACAGTACTGATGCAGCTTTTTTCAGACGATACTTCATTGTAGGTAATAGCATCATCTGCGAAAAGTCTGAGGTTACAATTAACGTTGTATGCTGGGCCATTAATATAGAACACGAACCGCAAGGGACCAGATGCACTTCCCTGGCGCATGCCTGAACTTACTTCAAAATCTGTCGATCACTCTCCATGTTACAGTCTGACCTTTCCATTATTACTGCAAGACGTCGACTAATAATGCGAGGTGAAGAGTACATACTAGTGTCATATTCCTTGTTCTAAATCCTATCCAATCACCATTATCTTGTTTTACTTCAGCTTTTCGCCTTTCTCATTCTGTATCAGTGAACTTTGCGGCAATGACGCTGACAATATAGCTGTGTATACGAAATGCACAAGGACTTTGACAACTTTCCACGTGGTGTAACTAGTGTCAGATGGCCGGCCGCTGTGGCCGAGCGGTTATAGGCGTTTCAGTTCGGAACCGCGCGATTGCTACGGTCGCAGGTGCGAATCCTGCCTCGGGCATGGATGTGTGTGATGTCCTTAGGTCAGTTAGGTTTAAGTAGTTCTAAGTTCTAGGGGACTGATGACCTCAGATGTTGAGTCCCATAGTTGTCAGAGCCATTTGAACCATTTTTAGTGGCAGATGTCTTCAAATGAATATAAATGGAGGAACACGATCATTTCTGATCACAAGATTAGTGGTGAACATTTTGAGCCCCTCATATCGTATAAGTATTAATGATTAATATTAAGAAGCAATATGAAATAGGACCTTCATATAAAATCACTATTACAGAAAGCGAATAGAAGACCTAGGTCTGATAGAAAGGTTCTGGGAAAACGCAGTGCATCTTTAAAAGAAATTCCATACAAGACGCAGTTGGGTAAATTTGCAGAACCTGTATACGACGAAGGCTGTGCGACTATTAGGATGGCACAATCTTCTGTCTCACGTAGCGGAAATGGGTAATAATGGTCCTATGTACCCTCCTGGACAGTATATACTATGCAATGGCTGGCGGAGTATATGTGTAGATATTGAACTACTGTCGAGATTTTAGAGTTTTGCTATGAATCTCCATTTCAAGTTAAATCCAAAGATTTGTTTTTTCAGTTGTTGCAGCGTTAAAAAAGTATTTTCATGTACACTCCTGGAAATGGAAAAAAGAACACATTGACACCGGTGTGTCAGACCCACCATACTTGCTCCGGACACTGCGAGAGGGCTGTACAAGCAATGATCACACGCACGGCACAGCGGACACACCAGGAACCGCGGTGTTGGCCGTCGAATGGCGCTAGCTGCGCAGCATTTGTGCACCGCCGCCGTCAGTGTCAGCCAGTTTGCCGTGGCATACGGAGCTCCATCGCAGTCTTTAACACTGGTAGCATGCCGCGACAGCGTGGACGTGAACCGTATGTGCAGTTGACGGACTTTGAGCGAGGGCGTATAGTGGGCATGCGGGAGGCCGGGTGGACGTACCGCCGAATTGCTCAACACGTGGGGCGTGAGGTCTCCACAGTACATCGATGTTGTCGCCAGTGGTCGGCGGAAGGTGCACGTGCCCGTCGACCTGGGACCGGACCGCAGCGACGCACGGATGCACGCCAAGACCGTAGGATCCTACGCAGTGCCGTAGGGGACCGCACCGCCACTTCCCAGCAAATTAGGGACACTGTTGCTCCTGGGGTATCGGCGAGGACCATTCGCAACCGTTTCCATGAAGCTGGGCTACGGTCCCGCACACCGTTAGGCCGTCTTCCGCTCACGCCCCAACATCGTGCAGCCCGCCTCCAGTGGTGTCGCGACAGGCGTGAATGGAGGGACGAATGGAGACGTGTCGTCTTCAGCGATGAGAGTCGCTTCTGCCTTGGTGCCAATGATGGTCGTATGCGTGTTTGGCGCCGTGCAGGTGAGCGCCACAATCAGGACTGCATACGACCGAGGCACACAGGGCCAACACCCGGCATCATGGTGTGGGGAGCGATCTCCTACACTGGCCGTACACCACTGGTGATCGTCGAGGGGACACTGAATAGTGCACGGTACATCCAAACCGTCATCTAACCCATCGTTCTACCATTCCTAGACCGGCAAGGGAACTTGCTGTTCCAACAGGACAATGCACGTCCGCATGTATCCCGTGCCACCCAACGTGCTCTAGAAGGTGTAAGTCAACTACCCTGGCCAGCAAGATCTCCGGATCTGTCCCCCATTGAGCATGTTTGGGACTGGATGAAGCGTCGTCTCACGCGGTCTGCACGTCCAGCACGAACGCTGGTCCAACTGAGGCGCGAGGTGGAAATGGCATGGCAAGCCGTTCCACAGGACTACATCCAGCATCTCTACGATCGTCTCCATGGGAGAATAGCAGCCTGCATTGCTGCGAAAGGTGGATATACACTGTACTAGTGCCGACATTGTGCATGCTCTGTTGCCTGTGTCTATGTGCCTGTGGTTCTGTCAGTGTGATCATGTGATGTATCTGACCCCAGGAATGTGTCAATAAAGTTTCCCCTTCCTGGGACAATGAATTCACGGTGTTCTTATTTCAATTTCCAGGAGTGTATATCCGTTTTCCTACAAACTTTTTATTCCTTTCCTAGAATGTTGTTCGGACCATCACTATCAGAAAAATGGTTTTGTTGTGAACATACAAAAAATAAAACTTATCTACCATAAATGAACATTCAATTTTGTTAGCTCACCTTTATTGCAGCAATTTTATGCCATCTTTCCATTTCCTTCAGTTCACAGAAAATACCAGGCAGAGTGAGTTTTATCGTTAGTTTTATCCTGACTCATTTGCCTTAAGGATGTTATTCTTGGAAAAATTGTCCAATACCATCAACATATGGAGCAGCGTAAAAATGATTGTTTGTACGCCTCCATATACGCCTTAATCTAGCTTGCCTTTTTTGCATTGTCCTGCGCAAGGTACTTGATGGAGGCAGTAGAATTCTTGCCAGTTTACGCCGAAATACGGATATCTAAATATAGCCAACACGGTTTCACGAAAATAAAGTTGCCGTTCTTCCAAATATTTTTACATAGCTTTCGTCAGTAGTTCTGTAACACTTTCGCATGAGCCATACTGATCTATTAAGATCCTAGCATCGTGTCTCTAAATTCCATCGCGGATGTTATCAGGCTAACTGAATAAGGGCTCCCAACGCTGGACCGGTAATCTATAACAACGTTCTATATGCTATTTCCGTAATATATGGTGTGCATTTTCCCAGAATACTCCCAAAATTCTCTCTTCTGTTTATCTTCGTCATTATTGATTTCACGTGTTCGTTCTATTTCATTTCATTTAGTAAGAAAAGTATGTAAGAAGTTTACCACTAATCAAATATATGAAATTATGAAATTCTGTCTTTAGTTCATAGATATTACCTTGCATTTCTCCATATTCAAAGAGCCGTTCACCACTCGGTATTCAAAAGCAAAACTTTAAAGTCGTTTGGTGTTTCCTAAGAGTCATCCAGCAACGGTTCTTTCCTGTAGGCAATATCATCATGAGCGCACAATCCTTATAGGTGCAATTGCATGAGGCACTCATCCAATTTCTGTGGAAAAGTAGTGTGGACAGAGTCATCTATCAACTCATAGCGTAACGTATGTTCTATATAAGTGAAGTTCACTGTTTTCCGCAGCGTATGGCACTAACCACACACTACCGCAATAGTATTCCACCCCCGCCGGCCGCGGTGGTCTCGCGGTTCTAGGCGCTCAGTCCGGAACCGCGCGACTGCTACGGTCGCAGGTTCGAATCCTGCCTCGGGCATGGATGTGCGTGATGTCCTTAGGTTAGTTAGGTTTAAGTAGTTCTAAGTTCTAGGGGACTGATGACCACAGATGTTAAGTCCCATAGTGCTCAGAGCCATTTGAACCAGTATTCCACCCAGAGCCATCTGGTCCCAAATCCGGTGCTTAAAGAATTATATCATTGCGATTTATCACCAAGGGGAGGAGTAATAATGATGTCCACTTTCTGATTCCCACACTGCCCTCTTTGGTCCTGGCATAATTTCCGAACCCCTCCGTTGTTTCTAATGCAAGGTAACTAAATAACAGCTAAGGAGCTATTCCCTCCTCTGTTTCACTTCCTGTTTGTGCATTTGAGGAAATTTATCAAAAAAGCTCCAAAAAAGGGATTATACAGGTAGAAAAATTCGCCAGACGGTCCATTATTAAAGAGGCCGACCAGTTCGTTCCACTGAACGAGTTGGCGCTGCAGTTAAGACTGGCCATTACGAACGTTTTCCCGAAGGTTGTCCAATGGAACTAGTGTTTCATCTCTTTAAAGATTTTGATGTCGACGAAACGTTAACGCGAACTTCCTCCTGTACGTGGCCCCTCGGCTTGCAAGCTCTGTTTCTTTTGCTGTAATTTTCAGATTGTTCATCTAATATTGTAAGTCCCTTAGAAGATACGTCAATGCGTTAACTTCGATAGTGGCGAAATGTTAAGGGTCAACGAAACAGGATAACATTATCTGCAAGTATTTCCATGTTTGAATTTTACTGTGGACATATTGCCCTGTCGTTGCTGGACACGATCTTTTATTTTCACACAGCAGTTACGAAGGAACCGAAATTATTCACCCTGATAAGATAAGAATAGAATAATCAATATGTAACTTATTTATGAAACAACATAGCCAGCTTTCCTTAGTAATTAAACTAATAATGCGAAAAAAGGCACAAGAAATGAGTGAACGTGTACAGGGTAACAACTGAAAAACACTTTCTACAGATAACTTCACTTATTCTGTTGCTGTTGAATATAGAAGCACAGTTATAAAAATAAGGTATTCCCGCTCCCCCTCATAAAGAAGTAGTACTTAATATTTAATCTATTACGTTATATGTTCAAAATTCTCGCCACATGCACCACTGATCTTTCTAAAAACTACAACTGTTTAACACGTACCACGGTTTGGACTTCTTTTTGCTAATATTAAAGTATTTAATCAACTGTGAAGAATTCACTCTGAGTCCTGATGCACAGAACAATGAAATTGCTTCAATTTTTGCTAGAACAGCGTAGTGAGATATTCTAAATTGAAAAAGGAGTCAGCCGCGCGGGGTAGCCGCGATGTCTTTGGCACCTGGCCACGGTTCGCGCGGCTCCCGCCCCCCCCCCCCCCTCAGCAGTTTGGTCACATAGGAACTTACCACCACCATAAAGGAATCGGTCAAGGACATTCTATACCCTCTAAACTATTCTCAGCATTCCTCGAGAGATTTTTTTAGGTCTTTAAAATTGGAAATAGAAGGAGTACGGATTAATGGAACATATTGGCACTACCTTCGTTTCGCAGAGGCAACGGCCTTGTCGCAGTATATACACCGTTTCCCGTGAAATCACCGCAGTTAAGCGCTGTCGGGCGTGGTTGGCAATTGGATGGGTGACCATCCAGGCCGCCATGCGCTGTTGCCATTTTTCGGAGTGCACTCAGCCTCGTGATGCCAATTGAGGAGCTACTCGACGGAATAGTAGCGGCTTCGGCCAAGAATATTATCATAACGACCGGGAGAGCGGTGTGCTGACCCGATGCCCCTCCTATCCGCATCCTCCTCGGAGGATGACACGGCGGTCGGATGGTCCCAATGGGCCACTTGTGACCTGTAGACGGAGTGGTTTTATTTTTGTTTCACAGACGACAATATGTTGTTTAGCGCTGTAGCAAATAATCTTCAACAGTAAAAAGTAAACCTTAACAGAGCAAGTTTGAAACCAAGCCCAAAGATGGATTACAATAAGACTGCTATAATATACTTCAGAATGAAAGTTGAATTTTATTATGGCAGGCCAAGTAACTACTACTGAATGGTGTACTACACTTCAAAGTGACACTATTTTTCAACAGCCACCAAGTCTCTGTATACACCGGACGGCGTTTTCTACCAATCATTCAATTTCTCGTCGATAGAAATCCGCTCCTTGATTACGGACCAGATGTTCTTTCAGCTTGCCGAAAAGAACGAAATCGCAGGGTACAAGATTTGGACTTCTCAGTCAGCATTACCCACGTCCGTGCGGCCTTGATCAAATTGTTGGCTCCATTTTACTACGGCTGGACGCGACATTTTATTTGGTCCATATACCACCAGAATTTTAGGGTGAATCTGTGTGCATTTTAGACGTTTTCCCCATAAGAAAAGTACTGTCCCACGTATTTCAACACTGGAGTACGTTTCCCGTTGCTGCGCCATTTCAGTCGCGCACTGTGGTGCCCCTGTTATTACGTACTACTGCAGCAGAACTGTCTGCATGAAGCACGGAACCCGTACTCTCCACTGACAACGCACAGCACTTGTTGCGCAGTGGTCTTAGCGTGGAACTCAATGTAAAACTTACTTTCTGAAGTCCCTACATAGATCAAGAAAAGAGTAAAAAGGTCACGGAGTGCCTTTGGCAAACTATCTGTGTTCTCAAAACTGACCTCTGCATCTGTCTGAAAAGAAAAGCTTACAAACTTTGATCGTGCCAGTGCGACATGGAATTTAAATGCAAGAACCATTGATAACCTGAGGGCAGCTCGGTGACCAGTGGGAATATTCGTTGTTAAATGTTGGCAGAGACAGGAAACGAAAAGAAGAGGTAGTAGTGGAAGTATTTATGACTGTGATGAAAGGGAAAAGGGGTAAGCGGGGCGTGTAGGCAGGCGAACTGATTTTAGATCGGCTAAGGAAGTTCTTTGTGTCGTTCCAAGAGATAAGAAAAAACCAACATGTGTCCCAATGAACGGTGGGTGGCTGACATTAGGTTCAAATGGCTCTGAGCACTATGGGACTTAACTTCTGAGGTCATCAGTCCCCTAGAACTTAGAACTACTTATACCTAACTAACCTAAGGACATCACACACATCCATGCCCGAGGCAGGACTCGAACCTGCGACCGTAGCGGTCTCGCGGTTCCAGACTGTAGCGCCTAGAACCGCCCGGCCACCCCGGCCGGCCTAACATTAGGAGAAACATGGATGCACATAGCTGAAGATTGTATTTCATGGACAATTTGAGGAGTGGGTGACAAATGATTGATGATAGACAGAGACGGTGCCTTTTTTAGGAATCTGTCAAGCTATCGACGTCATACTTCGTCCCATCGAAGATCGATAATCTTCAGGTCGCTGTTTAACGTATGTCAGACTAGTAAAACCGACTGTTCTTCTATGAATTGCGATGGAATGGCTTGTGATTCGTGGACGACAGCATTATCATACTAAAAACGTACAGGGAACGTGTGATGCCATATTGTCAGTATAGTGTAAGACGCATGGTGTTACATAAATCGCTTTCATGAAGAGCTGCGTTCATTTCTCCATTGACGGAACTAATATTCAAAAGTCTGAACACGAAAAACAGCCCTGAAGCTTCACATTACCTCCACCGAATTAGATCGGCAACGCGCTCAGGTATTCACCGTTGTATACCGTTTTCCTGGTACCCTTCAGGCCTACGCACACGCCTATTTCAGCCTCTGTCAGTTAATCTCTTATGCCTACGCCTTCAAAACAAAAACAGCAATTAGATTCAGCTGAATCGAAAATTAGAAGGTATTACTTTCTTTTTCTGCTGTCATAACACAAAATGGAGCAAATAAAAGTGTCCCGGTGAACGGAGTTCCATGACACAAAGGAACACAGCATAGCAGATGTTGAAAGTGTCCACCATTCATCTCTTGACACTTTTGGGTTCAGGTCAGCAAGTTGCTGAAGGCGGAACGAGGCTGGACTGTTGGAATTGCTGCATCCTCATCCGAAACGTTCTGCTGCAGTTCTTGAAGACTGTGAAGGTTGTTGTGATACACAGACTTGAGGGTTGCCCACACAAAGTACTCGCACACTGACAGATCAGGTGATATGGGTGGCCATCTAGGACCGCGAACAGATTGACCTCTGCCAACAACTCCGTCATGTGTGTAGACTGTGTAAATTGCTCTAACTGTATTTATTGACTTAAGGCTCTAAAAACTACACACATCAAAAAAAGTTGTGCATCACCTCGGTTCCGAGAGTTCCGGAACCTGTACAGAAAATTGGAATAGAGATCAACATAAATGTCATTTCAGCCCTTTTTATTGCTCATGGAAACCACACGTTGCATGTTGTACCACCATACACCGAGACCTTCAGAGGTGGCGTCCAGATTGCTGTACACACCGGTACCTCTGTTCCCAGTAGCACGTCGTCTTGTATTGATGCATGCCTGTATTCGTCGTTGCATACTATACACAAGTTCGTCAAGGCACTGTTGGTCCAGATTGTCCCACTCCTCAACGGCCATTAGGCGTAGATCCCTCAGATTGGGCCGCGAGGAGTGGCCGCGCGGTTTGAGGCGGCATGTCACGGATTGCGCGACCCCTCCCGCCGGAGGTTCGAGTCCTCCCTCGAGATGAGATGCGTGGGTGTGTTGTTATTAGCATAAGTTAGTTTAAGTAGCGTGTAAGTCTATGGACCGATGACCTCAGCAGTTTGGTCCCTTAGGAATTCACACACACCTCAGAGTGGTTGGTGGGTCACGTCGTCCATAAATAGCCCTTTTCAATCTATCCCAGGCATGTTCGATAGGGTTCATGTCTGGAGAACATAATGGCTACTCTAGTCGAGCGACGTCGTTGTCCTGAAGGAAGTCATTCTCAAGATGTGCACGATGGGGGCGCGAATTGTCCATGGCGACGAATGTTCGCCAATATGCTGCCGATATGGTTGCACTATCGGTCGGAGGATGGCATTCACGTATCTTACAACCGTTACGGCGCCTTCCATGACCACCAGCGGCGTACGTCGGCCACACATGATGCCACCCCAAAACAGCAAGGAACCTCCTCCTTCCTGAACTCGCTGGACAGTGTGTCTAAGGCGTTCAGCCTGACCGGGTTGCCTCCAAACACGTCTCCGACGATTGCCTGGTTGAAGGCATATGCGAAACTCATCAGCGAAGAGAACTTGATGCCAATCCTGAGCGGTCCATTCGGCATGTTGCTGGGCTCATCTGTACCGCGCTGTATGGTGTCGTGGTTGCAAAGATGGACCTCGCCATGAACGTCGGGAGTGAAGTTGCGCATCATGCAGCCTATTGCGCACAGTTTCAGTCGTAACACGACGTCCTGTGGCTGCACGAAAAGCATTATTCAACATGGTGGCGTTGCTTCAAGTGTTCCTCCGAGGTATAATCCGTAAGTAGCGGTCATCCACTGCAGTAGTAGCCCTTGGGCGGCCTGAGCGAGGCATGTCATCGACTGTTCCTATCTGTATCTCCTCCATGTCCGAACAACATCGCTTTGGTTCACTCCGAGACGCCTGGACACTTCCCTTTTTGACAGCCCTTCCTGGCACAAAGTAACAATGCGGCCTCGATCGAACCGCGCTACTGACCATCTAGGCATGGTTGAACTACAGACAACACGAGCCATGTACCTGCTTCCTGGTGGAATGACTGGAACTGATCGGCTGTCGGACCCCCTCCGTCTAATAGGCGCTGGTCATGCATGGTTGTTTACATCTTTGGGCGGTTTCAGTGACATCTCTGAACAGTCAAAGGGGCTCTGTCTGTGATACAATATCCACAACGTCTATCTTCAGGAGTTCTGGGAACTGGGGTGATGCAAAACTTTTTTTGATGTGTGTATAAACCTTGCATTAATTGCAGTCTAAAGTAGACTTTGACTGAATTGCTTAATTATCGGAATTGGCTACAACTTTATGGAGAACATAGAGTTAAGTATCAGATTCGACATACTATGAGTCTCCATACGCAAATGCAAACTTACTGTTGCCGTACTGAACTTGTAGCGCTGTTTTAAATTTGTCATATCTTTCGCTATCATATTATACATCGGACCTAAACCAAACATTACTTCAACCGCAGAATACTTCTTTAAAGTTTTGTACCTAATGAACAAGCTATGCATATTACTTTTCAAGCAGATATATTTTAGAAATAATTTTGGAACACCTTTCTAGATATTTTCAGGATTCAGGTCACAAGCCACCATGAAACTCATTAATGTGGCTAAACCCAGTAGAAGATAAGCGTCATGATTTTAGGCACTCGAAAGACTCCTTTTGCCCTCACACACTAAAACTTAAGCAGAACAGTTTAGAAGCCTATACGCCGAAACAAACGTCCCAGGAATATTACTATCTTATAAGTGGTAAAAGGGACGTCACATATATTTCGATTTCCGTAACTGTAATAGATATTTGGAAGTTTAGAGGTTTAAAAAATTAAGGAAGAAAGGTAAGGAAAGAAGAGAGAAATTCTTAATGCCAGAGAAAGTAAAGGACAGTAATGTATTTTTGTTTTTCGTTTTCCAAGGAACCAAGTGTGTCAACAGCAAAAAATCGTAAGGAAAATAAAGTAATTAGTGAAAAAGTTGCACAGATGTCGCCTGAAGATCATGCGTCTGGTTAAATAACACAAAATCAATTTGTGAAATATAAATATTTACTGAATGTGGTTATTCGAACCAAAGAAATAGTTTGAAATCTTTCATCGCACTGAAAAGAAGAAAATACAGAATTTTATCATGCGACAAAGATGAAGATGTGGGAAACGAAAGCACAAGAATGGGAGGCTGGGGCTGTTTAAGTAGTTTCACGCATTTCAGCCAACAGTAAGTGGTGTAATTTTCAACAATGGGTCATCCATTCCAACTCGTTCTTCAACTGTGTCTCAATATTTCCTGTAGTTATTTCAATTTTAGTGAAAGTCTGGAAAGCTTGATTTAGAATCATTATCGAACGCTGACCTCAGAAACAACAAGCGCAGTATGTTACGCAGTTCTCATGCCGATCGGTAACTGCTAAATGGTGCAAATGGCTCTGAGCACTATGAGACTTAACTTCTAAGGTCATCAGTCCCCTAGAACTTAGAACTACTTAAACCTAACTAACATAAGGACATCACACACATCCATGCCCGAGGCAGGATTCGTACCTGCGACCGTAGCGGTCGCGCGGTTCCAGACTGTAGCGCCTAGAACCACTCGGCCACTCCGGCCGGCCGGTAACTGCTGTAAGCTAACATGAGAACAATAGGAGGCTGAACCTAACATTCTGGAAAAAATCAAGGGTTAATTTTAAAGCTGAAATCAGGGTTCCAAGACAACTGTGAATAGCAGCAACTCAGCTTCACTTAAGACTCTGGTATACATACAAACATTAACAATTGAAAACACTGAGGAACGAAGGCTACTGTTTGTAATGAGCGTTGTCCTACTATATTCTGCTGAGGGATTCAAATCTCGGCAAACTTTTCTCTTTTACAATTGAAGACAATGCTTTATAGTAATTGGTTTATTTGTTTGTGTATTCTCTGTTGCAATCTACAGTACTGGCCATTAAAATTGCTACACCAAGAAGAAATGCAGATGATAAACGGGTATTCATTGGACAAATATATTATACTAGAACTGACATGCGATTACATTTTCACGTAATTTGGGTGCATGGATCCTGAGAAATCAGTACCCAGAACAACCACCTCTGGCCGTAGTAACGGCCTTGATACTCCTGGGCATTGAGTCAAACAGAGCTTGAATGGCCTGTACAGGTACAGCTGCCCATGCAGCTTCAACACGATATCACAGTTCATCAAGAGTAGTGACTGGCGTATTATGAAGAGCCAGTTGCTCGGCCACCATTGACCAGACCTTTTCAGTTGATGAGAGATCTGGAGAATGTGCTGGCCATGGCAGCAGTCTAACATTTTCTGTATCCAGAAAGGCCCGTACAGGACCTGCAACAAGCGGTCGTGCATTATCCTGCTGAAATGTAGAGTTTCGCAGGGATCGAATGAAGGGTAGAGCCACGGGTCGTAACACATCTGAAATGTAACGTCCACTGTTCAAAGTGCCGTCAATGCGAACAATAGGTGACAGAGACCTGTAACCAATGGCACCCCATACCATCACGCCGGGTGATACACCAGTATGGCGATGACGAATACACGCTTCCCATGTGCATTCACCGCGATGTCGCCAAACACGGATGCGACCATCATGATGCTGTAAACAGAACGTAGATTCATCCGAAAAAATGACGTTTTGCCATTCGTGCACCCAGGTTCGTCGTTCAGCACACCATCGCAGGCGCTCCTGTCTGTGATGCAGCGTCAAGGGTAACCGCAGCCATGGTCTCCGAGCTGATAGTCCATGCTGCTGCAAACGTCGTCGAATTATTTGTGCAGATGGTAGTTGTCTTGCAAACGTCCCCATCTGTTGACCCAGGGATCGAGACGTGGCTCCACGATCCGTTACAGCCATGCGGATAAGATGCCTGTCATCTCGACTGATAGTGATACGAGGCCGTTGGGATCCAGGACGGCGTTCCGTATTAACCTCCTGAACCCACCGATTCCATATTCTGCTAACAGTCATTGGATCTCCACCAACGCGAGCAGCAATGTCGCGATACGATAAACCGCAATCGCGATAGGCTACAATCCGACCTTTATCAAAGTCGGAAACGTGATGGTACGCATTTCTCCTCCATACAGGAGGCATCACAACAACATTTCACCGGGAAACTGCTGTTTGTGTATGAGAAATCGGGTGGAAACTTTCCTCATGTCAGCACGTTCTAGGTGTCGCCACCGGCGCCAACCTTGTGTGAATGCTCTGAAAAGCTAATCATTTGCATATCACAGCATCTTCTTCCTGTAGGTTAAATTTCGCGTCTGTAGCACGTCATCTTCGTGGTGTAGCAATTTTAATGGCCAGTAGTGTATATCGTGGGAATATAGGTCTCAGTGCTTTAAGGTGAGAGGTTCAGAAAGTGAATTGAAATTTTCAAAAACGAACATACAAACCGATAATGGGTTCAATAATGAAAGAAGTTGCATGAAAGAAGAAAATCCCATTCACCTACTTTAAGATACCATCAAAACAGAAATAATCCTCCCGCCACCCTCCTGTAAAGATTTTTATTTTATCAAATTGTTTTCGATACGTACGTGCTGGAGGAAAAGAAAAATGTTGTTTTCAAGTTCAGACTTTTACTAAGGAGGAGAGTATGCGAGCGCTATAGTCCGTATGAAAGCAACTAAGTGTGTTACAGATCTGGAAGGAATATTGAGCGAGCAGTTAGCATTATGAGAAGGCGGCTGAGCTTGTGCAGACCTATTCGCATTCAGACACAAATGAGGCGCTGGTATTCAGGGCGAGCGAGTGGGCGCTAGGCCGCGTTTGGCCGGATGCCCCCGGCTAATCCTTTCATTCCGGAGCGCCTGCAGACGCTCGCAGCCTCATATCTGACTATGGTCACCGGAAACGTCGAAGCATTGTCACCAGCTGAGTTTCGCGTGTGACTGCGGCTCTCTACATACATCAGATAGGTCTAATTGCTTCCATTACAATTTAGCTCTCCTCTTTACTTTCGTCACTGTCGAAACACGGCTTGTGTGAACGAGATTGTGCAGAAAGTTTCTCTGCCTGGTAGTGAAAAACTTGAGCTTCTCGGATAAAAATGTTTTTGCTTTTCAACATATTTCCCTTTTATGAACTTATTTAGAGAACATAGGACATAACATTTCTGTCAGATGGAATCGACTTAGTTAATTGTTTATTCATCGACAGATCGTTTACAAAATCATATCACACATAAGGAAACAGCTTTTTTTTTAATTAAAAGCGAGCACACACACACACAGACACACACACACACACACACACACACACACACACACACACACACACACACAAACACACGCGGCTGGCATCATAGCTTCTACGATTCTTCTATCGTTCTATCGAATTCTTCATATTAGCCGTTGGCTCGTCTGAAAAATCAGTCAGTGAATGAGACGTTGAGCTCAAGATAATGGGAGAAGGTTCAAACTTTCCATCACAGGTCCTGGGAATAAGATTTTACAACAAGAATCATTAAACTATGACATTTTTGTGTAGAATGACAGTTGTTAATTATTAAATAATGTTAATTCCTTTCAATTTCCTTCTCTCTGTTATCTAAATAATCCTTGACTTTGCAGTATAAATTATTCAACGGGTATGCATTAACTGACTTAAAATATTTAGACTTTACTTCTATCTTTAATCTCTGTGGACAGTTTATTGTACAATTTTATTCCCTTGGACAAGATATTGGTTTGTGTTTTTTATTTGTTTACTCTTGGTAAGTGTAAGTTTAGTCTGGTTCGTGTTCCATGATCATGGATGCTACTGTTTGTGAGATTACTGCTGGTGTACTTCTTGATGTGCATAACAGAGTCATAGATGTGCTCTCATGGTGCAGTTAGAATACCCAGGTGCCTAAACAGATCTTTACAGAGAGCTCAATTACTGTTTTTAATTATTAATCTAATGGGCCATTGTATTCTTTTTACGTTTCGAATTTTCCCAGGAAATTTGTTTTTGCTTTTGCTTTTGATTGGCAACCAACATATATGTCAGACATCTTGCACAAGGCACAAGTTTTTCATAGAAAACGTGCCTTATTCTATCTTCCGAGATGCCGATGGCGTTAAGTATTTCATATATCTGTAATTATCTGTAGTCCAGTGCCGTATTGCTCACTTTCTTGTGGTTTTCAAATGTGCTTGCAGTGTTGGGACGTCTTCACGTGCATCACCTTCAAGAGAAGTACAGATACGTTCTAATTCAACCGAGCATTTCTTAGGTATTGAAAGTGAAGGATCAGACTTATTACAAACTTTCAACTTTTCGATGACTTTCCGTTAGCCGTAAAGCACCCGACATAAATAATGTTGTGTTCGATGGTCTTCTCGTTTATTCATTTAAACTAAAGTGACACAACACGGCTACTTTAAAACTATAAGCACAATTTATTTTACATCATTTTAACGAGACAGTGCTATAACGCTTCTAAATTTGTTTTCAAAGTCATGCTTTGCAGAATAATTGTATGTCACCTTATTACAAACAAGTAGTTAGGGTCAGACAACAGACCATCCTCCGAAATAAAATGACAACCATTACAGGACAACTGCTTTCCTACTTTCCATGGTTTTAATGCATCTCGTCTTTGGCATTGGTCTAGGTACAAGTCGTCATTATCCTGTAATGTATGTCGTTTTATACCGGAGGATAGTCTTTTGTTTGTCCGAAACACGTTGTTTGTATTGTTGTGATATATAGCTATTGTGCAAGTCACGATTTTAGAAAAATTGTTTATTTTTCTTGGTACGAAACCACGTTCCAGTTAGAACTGACGCAGCTCATACAAATACATAATTTCTATGGAACAAACATTCAAATCTTCCTAACATTTCTTGCTCAATACTGAAAAGCGTTCTAGCAGTTGATATGTCCAGGAAAAAAATTGAATAGCATGTTCTTCAAAAATGTCACATTTGTGTGCATCAGTGCACAGCACAAAGTAATGAGAGACTACGTGATTTGATACATACAACAGCAGTTAATCCCTTAATTTGAAAAGCTATTCGTACCGTATTTTAACACTGCGTAATGCACCTGTATTATTACAATAATTACAAATGACTGCTATTAGTTAGGCAGCTCGAGTTGTTTAAATCATTCCATTTATGGCTGTAGTGGGACACTATTGTCAAAACTTATATCGTAACATGATTCTGCATCATTCCTTGTTGCTATTTACACAGATCGAAACTCTTTGAATTAACTGTCTCACCGAAGCAGCTACAGGTATGAAAGAACTGCACGCTTCCGTGTTATCCAATACGCCTGAAAGCAAATTAGCGTGATTACTTCAATGAATTGTACCGATAAATAATAGCCCCGCATAAATTCGATGTGCTGTTGACCAACGAGGAACGTAAGATAAATTTAGCGAGCGGATCTGGCTACTGGCGTCAAGTTGTTTTAATTAGTTTCGTTCTGCTTCGTGCTTTAGTCACGCTGTGTCAGTTTAAATGGGCATTTGTGGAATAATGGAAAGTTGCAGTACTTGTAATTAGCTTCTAAAGCCATGTTGAAATTACAAATTTCAGGTGTTAAGTAAGGAAAAAATGCACGCACTTCCAACGTGCATAATTTACTTTAAACATGGAAAATACATCCCGCAAAGTTTAAATTAGTTCACTTTCTCATTATCACAATATTTCACTGATTATATATGCTAATCAAGGAAATTGTCGGCGTCATCAGATACCTACCTGAAAATGACAAAGTTAGGAGAGCGCCGCGTCCAAATTATCCCAAGGAGCTTATTGCGCACAGATTCCCGTTTTCCGCCTGTACGATTGATGTTGAACGTAAAAGCGCTATATTACTTTGACGGAAGCCGTTAATTAAAAGAACTTATACTTTTCTAACTGTCCGGGCACTTTAAGAGCATCATATACTACTAGCACGAGCCGAATTTTTAGTTACGTAATTGATTCCACAATCTGGATCTGGGATAAAATGTTTAGGGACTGAAACGCGAAAGAATTATCTGCATTCCGTTTTGGAACACGAGGCAGTCATTTGTCCTAGTCTCTCAGTCACTGACAGTTTCTACAGAATAACTCCAGACGACTCAGGATATTCGTCTGTGATAGTGACGATCTCATCCTCCATTTAATTTGATTTCGCAATAAATAAGCTTGATACCCACGCCATGATTTAATGATTCGAGGGATATGTCCTGTCTTCAGTATAATCTACGTCTTCACATTAACCCTGGGGCAACACATGAATGCAGCTCATTGTTCCATCCTTGTGCTCTTATGGTCGCTGGGATCGTATATGGTACCGTAGCAGAGATGTTTAAGAGACTTTTTCGTTTCTTACTTCGTCCTGCTGTTTCTAGTTATTCTAACCGGTGTAAGAACATTAGGAGGCCGGGAACAGGGGTTATAATGTGACAGGTATCAGGAATCTAATGTATCTGGCCTAAGACAATTTATCCCAAAGTTGACAGTTATAGCAAGGCGACTTACAAACAAATGCGTGCTGTAACGAGTGACTGAGCGAAGTTGAAACTGAGATAAACAGGAACACGTTTCAACTCCTTTGCAAGTATCTTCATTCAGACTGGCCGCCGATTCCTTAACTTTCTCAGACTACAGTAACAAATCGTCAATAGTTTCCAACAGATCCGATCTTCTATTTTTAACGAAATCGATATCAACATAAGGTTTGAGCTTACTACAAAACAGGCAAATTACCAGATCAAAATAATGCAGAACATGCAGCACAACACTGTAAGATTCGTTAAGTAACACTGAAATTTCTTTCCCTTTCCCCTGCTGGACAATAAATCAAACGTTTCCATAAAACGAGTAAAATATACGTTCTTAGTTGGAATTTCCATTGGGTATCAATGACTTTATGAACAAATACATCACGCAATATGCTTAGGTACGACGTAAAAAGCTAACTGAAGTATGTAAGAAATGTTATCTGTCTCAGAGGAAACAGTCTTTCTTCTGCTAAATATATGGCAGTCCGATGCACTATTTACATAACTGTCGTAATAGATGTTGCAGAATTTAGCAGTTTGTGTAACAGAACATTATAGCTTAAGCGACAAAAAGAGCTGCCTTTTATTAACAAATTTACCTGGCAGACGAAAAAATGTTACTTAAAAAAGAATGTTGTATATCGTTTTCATTTTGATGCAAAAGCAACAGTAAATACGGATGTTTTCGTAGGGAATCGAGTGTACTTATAGTATTAGTAGAGCTTTCTTCCTAAGTTTCAAATCTTTAACCATTGTGATGCAGTAACATTGCTCTTAGTAAATCTCTATTTAGTTTCGTGATGTTTACCCGCAAGGCACTGTTAGAATCAGTGAAACTACTAGTGATAATGCTATTTAAAGTAGATTAGTGAATGCGTCAGTTTGTGGTGAACTCTCTTACATAACAAATATGTCTCGGGATTAGACCGTCTTACAGAGGTCGTACCAATCTTCGTTTTCTATCATGGACGAAATCTAAACAAAGTGGACTTATTGTGTACCACAATAGGTGCACGCACTCAGCATTATTTTGTGGAATTTTTATCTAAAAAATCTCTAGTTCAAAATTCTAAAGCAAATGCCTCAACAAATTGGGTATTTATTGCCTACTTTTGTTCTCTTTTTAATAATCTGGACCACGCGTTTTTGGATTTTACGGTAGGGCATTAATAGAATATAAAAAACAATATCAATGAACTTAACTGCTACAAGCTGTCTTAAGTATCTCAGAAAGCTGATGAAATCAGTTTCTTCGACGTGAAATAAGTTCGTTAACTTCTATTTGCTCCAACTACGACGTAATAACAACCTCAGTGTCGCCGTTCTATGTACCAGTTTCTAAAGGACAATTCATTGAGGTTGAATTAAAAAGTTTCACAGACATAAGCCATTAATATCTTTCTTTCAAATATTGTTAAAACCTGCCAACGGTACCTTCAAATAAATCGAACATCTCAGTTCAAATTTGTGAATAAATCGTGCGAGGTAAGGAAACATCAAAATAACACAGACGTGAAATGGTATTTCATAGACAGAATACACCAACGTTTGAGAAAACTGCAGCAACAAGAAGGATTCATGTGAGTGAAAGGCACTTTGTGACAGATTAGGTACATTACAGCAAACAAATTCAGCATTCACCTAACAGAAACCATACGCTGCCTGGCTTGTTTGGCATGTCAAGTCTAAGCCCCGTTGAGAGAGTGAATTTTTTCGTTATAGAATTAGTTTCTATTTCCCCTGTACTTCCCTTGCAACGCATCAGATGTAAGGAACGTAGCATCCTCTGCCTCCATCTACGAATTTCCCCTGCGAGTGTCGTACATTGCTTTTTGTGAAATGCTTCTCTGAAGTGAAATCTAGGATCACTCAAGATATCTTCGCACAGGTTGTAGAAAATCTGTCATAGGTGAATCCCCTAGGAGTTTGGTTGCCTGGGGAGAGGATCAGTTCATCTAGCCACAGGTAATTAATACACCCGGTTCTCAAAGCAATTTTTCCAGGAAGATGCTTCTGAACAATTTTTACTGCCGCCATATTTAATAGGTAACGTAAGATGAATGGAGATATTTCTAGTGTGCTTCATTAAGGTACTAAGATATCTGTTACGAACACCTGATGTCTGTTGATGCGGCTATTGTTTACAGGGAAGAGTGGAGGAGAACTTCTGTGTAAAATGAAGTACTTGTTGGGAGATTCCCTAAAATAACAACTACTGTGTACTCAGTTAGAGGGCACGCTATCTGTACTTACTAAATGTCACTATCAAAGTAGATACTCCCGCACTGCAAGCATTTTGCTATCATATCTGTGGGACCACCAAAACCTTTGTTTAGTGCTGAGAAACTGAAGATCTTTATAGGAAGCCGCTGCTTGTCTCTCGGGAACCTATTGGCAGATTTCCAGCAGTTAGTCCGCGAAGAGAATGCCTAAAATTTTCCACTGGCAACGGGTGCTACTCAGGAGAGATCGTAATGATACAGACCAAAATTAGAAAAAAATATACGGAAGCGTGCCGATAAATTTTCTCTTTGTGTTTTATATTTTCTTATACTCTGTCGTCAGCTATACCATTTGTGACGGGTTTAAATACCATTTTATTTTATAATGTATGTTGGAATCACACTGCAAGTTACTGGAAGTAAACGTACAAAGATATAATGTCATGCACATCTCAAAAGTACATTAAGGTACGAAACAAAGAATAAACTAAAACAAAAAATTGTTTTTTTCGACATTATCGCAATATGTGACCAGCATTTTGTATATCTTCGCCGTGAAATATTATTCCATAATTGGTAACAAGATATCTGAAAACGTCAATTTCCTCTGCTCATCTCATCAAGTATTTCAGCCAACTGTACAGTCATTTTTCACGTTCGCCTCCTTCCCTTTACACCACCAAAATTATCACGTTGTGAACTTACATGTACTAACAGCTGCAAACCACTGTTTCAGTAATTAGCCTACATAGTCCCCATGAAAATCAGACAGATGTGACGGCAAACGACTTTTAGTACTTCTTTAATGGTAATCATTTTTTTCTGACACTTAACACGGACTCCTCTCTTGGAACACGTCAAGTATGTGAAAAAATGCTGTTTCACTGCTGCTTGGATATCACTTAAATCACCCAAAAACTGGCTACTTACGAGCCAGTTCACAAGTCGGATGAAGACGAAGGAATATCACCTTCAGTAGGACCGTGTGTATCAAAGCGCTGTAGTGTTCAATCAACTTTCGCACTGATGACAGTTGTACTGTTTTCCAGATACGTGTTTCCACGTAGGCAAGGCCATGGATTTTTAGTTATCCCACATGAAACTATTTTAGCGTATTGGACTCAAAAACGTGCCTGCGTAAGAAAAATTTCTGCGAAACTGGTGCGCCAGTTCTTTCTCACCGAAGTTTCGTCTGTATATCGATCGCCATGACTGGTAGACAAAGGACCCACGCTCGATCACCAGTTTTGCCTCGAGCAGATGGCTGGAACGAGGTCCACTGAGACTCACAAGGCCAACAGAGACCTTCGAAAAAGATGTGGCGGTTTCGGTATCAAAAATTGCCCTGAGAGTTGGGAGAGTAGTGTGATCGAACTAGAAGCCTCTTCGACAGTGCCTTCCAATGACACGATAGCTAGAGGATCAATCGGCAGTCGATTGAAATCTCGCGGTCTCACGAGAAGTTTGTTTTCGGTGTTAAGGTGGCACATCAGCTACTGGGACAGGAAAGCGGTCACCTGGGGCTACCTTGTCAGCGCCGAGGGTTCCAGCAGGGCTCGCAGTGTGGCGTTATCTTCAGCGGCCGGTTCGGGCCCAGAAATAGCGGCCTGTGCTTCTGACGGCGCCAGCTGGCTGCGACCTCACGGACGCGCGTTTCTCATATCATTTTTATTTCAGAGCTTATTTTCGCATAGGCTGACACGTGATTCTAAGGCGACCCAACCCTACTCTCCTAAACCGCTTGCGTCACCCATATAAAGAAAACGAACGCACTTCACTTCGCACCGCCGGGCAGCGAGCAAACGAAATTCAGACAATAGAACATTCCTACTGGGGAAGGAAACTGGCATTTCGACCCCATTTAGAAATGAAAATCTTGGATAAGTAACAGATTTGTCATTCAACACCGCTGCAGGCGTTAACGGCCTGTGTTTATTTCCTAAATGACATCTGTTTTTTGTGATTTAGACCGTGGCGTAAGTATACTGGTACGGCAGACAGTTATCATCGACAGTGGTTATAGGTGATTAGATGCTCCGGTGTTCCTCTCTCCTTCCTGGCATTTATCCTGCCGTAGGTATACGTGGTTCACTGTTTGTCATTATTTAGCTTTTTTTCGTTTTAACTTCGTGCTCGGGTGCTCTTCGTGTCATTTAACGTGAGGGAGTGAAGTCGTGTCAGCCATCTGTCTGTGGATCCTGTGTTCTGTGTGTTGTCGTATTGTAACTGTCTGTGTAACATGTTTTCTGAGGTGGGGATTTGGGATCGGCCTAGAATTTACCTGAAAGAGCGTGGAAAACAGCCTAAAAACCACATTCATGGTGGACAATGTACCAGAGCAATGCTCGTTAATCCGCTGCAGGGCTCCCATCCGAGAGAGGTCCACAACCCGGCCTCGCCAGTTAGCAAGCTGGTCATTAGAGTCTCCTATGTTTAATGTTTCAAAAAGAAAATCGTTTGAACATTTTTTTGGTGATACAGACACCTCTAAAGCTGTAACTGTCGTAGGATCTAATCACATCATCGCAGCGTCTCTTGATGTCTGCCCCCCCCCCCCCGCCCCCTCCCAGGTCCCACCTAATCCAAATCAAGAGATGAAACGTTAAGCAGCAATATCTGCCTTAGGCCATGAGTAAAATTTCAAAAGCCCAACGTCGACAAGGGAGATTTTTCACTTATTTTATTACATAATTATGTTAAATACACAACAATAACGTGTGAAGCTTTGTTTGAGAAGGTATTCCCTAAAAGTCAGTGAACACTCTATAGCACTACCGAGCCAGTGAAAAAAAATTGATCCCGCATCAGTTGTTGCCCGGCAACGGCCTTGCCGTAGTGGCTACAACGGTTCCCGTGAGAGCACCGAAGTTAAGCGCTGTCGGGCATGGTCGGCACTTGAATGGGTGACCATCCAGGCCGCCATGCGCTATTGCCATTTTTCGGGGAGCTACTCGACCGAATAGTAGCGGCTTCGGTCAAGAATACCATAATTACGACCGCGAGAGCGATGTGCTGACCCCACGCCCCTCCTATCCGCATCCTCCTCTGAGGATGACACGGCTGTCGGATGGTCCCGATGGGCCACTTGAGGCCTGTAGACGGAGTGGTTTTTTATTAGTTGTTGCCCAGCAGTATATTCGTGGGAGATGCAATTGACCTATCTGTTTTTGAAGTGGAAAGAACTGCTCTCAGTTCTGTTTGTTCTTATCGTAAATTGTTACTTGCAAATCGTTGATATTCTTTCTGAGAATACCTTCACACATCCTAAAAATGATTGCAGTGTCAAGACTATGTCATCAGCGTATATAATTTTTACGAAACTCGTTACAATACCGCGTTCACGTACTTATCGAGGATAAATATGTTGGTATGTACACAAATGAAAACTACTCTGTGATTCGCCGTTGGGAGTTGGACAACAGTAGCGTTTCCGCACAACGGATCATCACAAGTATGTACTTCTCCTTGGGGACCATATCCACCCCTACATGCGGTTTGTTTTTTATCGACACGATGGCATCTACCAGCAGGAAAATGCAAAGTTCAAATGGCTCTAAGCACTATGGGACTTAACATCTGAGGTCATCAGTCCCATAGACTTAGAAGTACTTAAACCTAACTAACCCAAGGACATCACACACATCCATGCCCGTGGCAGGATTCGAACCTGCGACAGTAGCGGTCGCGCGGTTCCAGACTGAAGCGCCTAGAACCGCTCGGCCACAGCGGCCGGCAGCCGACTCAGTGGCTTGGCTAAATTCTCCAATACACATGATTATTATACCGCTCCACATTGAGTAATTGTTCGAATTGTAGTGCTGAAAGACGTTTCCATGACAACATTTTGGCCTTCAAGGCGAGGAAAGATAGTAACATAACGATCATCACCACCAGACTCTGCGCCATTGCCCTGGACCAGATCCCAAATTTTTCCATAGTTCCATAAGGATTAAGGATAACACTCTTAATGCTAAATCGTCCGTCGGCTGGTGCTATTAAATCCAACTGCCATCTTGCTGCATTTAGAGACGTATAAGCTATGTATCCGCATCACATTTCTCTTCCTCTCTTCATTTATTCTATACTCATTGACAAAAGCACATATGTAGCATATCACCAGCATCGCCAATTAGTTTCCACTAGGATGTTACTTACAAAGCATTGTGGAGTTCCTGACGGTCGTTATAAGCCAGGCACTGCCAGAACTCTGACGTATTTCAATTATCCCTCAAAGTACTTGTTAACTTTGAAATTTTATAGTTCCAAAGATCAGCACTGCATTCTCTTGTGGTAATCATGGAAAGGAGAAGCGCTTTAAGATTTTAATGTTCGCTCGTGCTGTCATCATGGACACACCAGGAGCCAATAGAAGAGCGAGTCTTACAAAATAGCGATTATACAGTGTCCAGGTGAATAGGCTGTAAAAATCCGATTTCACTTTTTGCTAGGGTTTACTGTTGAAGAGATTATTTACGTGCTAATACTGACAATAACGATGTATGAGCAAGAATGACACGGTCTCGCTACTTCGACACCCACTGATGGCATCATGCGTGGTTATAACCAGATTTCTGTATGATTGTATCTTGCTAAGAAAGCTGATAATTTCTAATTTTATGTTTAAAACTTAGATAATTTCCATTCATACATCAACTTTTAGTATATTTTACTGTATAAGACATGGAAATTTAGAACGTAATTTAGCTTTGATACAAACACTATATATTCCAGTTTCATTCGAATAGTTTGTACTTGTGTTTTTCTCCTAGATTCATGTTCTTGTACTGTAAATTACCAACTTAAAAATTTCTTTCAAATGAACTGTTTTTCCCTTCTCGAATGGCGCAATGTATCACTGCATTAGCTGCTGAGAACGGCAGATAAGCCACACCCGCATCCAATCCTCACGCTTGACTAACGACCGCTAGTTCGGTGGTTTACAGGCGGCTTCCAACATCAGTTTAGACCGATTCCACGCTAGTTCCCAATCTCTGCCTCGGAAACACAACATATGCAAGCATAACACGTGCATTCATACAGTCCCCTAACTTGGCTTGAGATTGGGTCGTCAGGAAGTCAGCCAGCGATAGGAACAATCTACCATGAGCAAATGCATGTAGTACATAGTCCAAAATATGTTGGCTTAACCCTCGGAATACCAAGGGAGAGTGGGGGGGGGGGGGGGGCACTTTATGCCCACCTGTAGAAAATGTTGTAATTTACTCATGTATTTCAAACTTTAAAATTTTGAAAAAGAATATCTATTGTTTTTAATGATTTATTATAGCATATTTCGAATTGCTTTCAGCTTTTCCGTAAAACATAACCCAAAAATTTAAGTCTTAGTAGCAAATGTGACTTTTTGCAACAATTCACATTTACATTCATATTTTCGAGTTCTAGACTCTTCTTACACGTCTGTATACATTTAAAAAGTATGTTTTGAATAAAACTCAACAACAATTAACTAAATCTGTATTTTTTAATCTTTTTGTGGTGGTCGTAAGATAATCCTCCTCTCTGTGTACACATTACGGAAAATGGCCTGGTACTGCTAAAAGATATTTTCAGGTTCTGAACCCTACTTATACATCAGTACCTATTTAAAAACGATGTTGTTAATAAAAGCTAACAATAATAAACGCATTTTCTTTTTTCTTTTTTTTGTGGTAAAGTACACCCCCACTTTCTAATACGCATTATGGAAAATACTTTGGTATTGCTAGCGCTAACAACCATCACATTAGCCCGAAGACAGAGCCACCAGACCTGCTTTGCCTTGTATGTCGATTGCTCCACAATGTTTGAAGGTTGTGCATCAACAAAAATTATATAACAACTCTTTTTAAGCACAAATATCGAAGAAAACAGAGGTACGTAACAACATTTTTAATGGAAGTGCAGCTATTCACTGGAGATTAGACGAAGAGGGTCGTAAACCACCATTCTGAGTTACTAATACGTAGGTTCAAATGGTTCAAATGGCTCTGAGCACTATGCGACTTAACTTCTGAGGTCATCAGTCGCCTAGAACTTAGAACTAATTAAACCTAACTAACCTAAGGACATCACACACATCCATGCCCGAGGCAGGATTCGAACCTGCGACCGTAGCGGTCACGCGGTTCCAGACTGAAGCGCCTAGAACCGCACGGCCACACCGGCCGGCTCTAATACGTAGGACTGAGGGGCTTATCATCTAGTGAGTAGAGAAGTAGGTGTTACTGGAACAGATATCCATGAAAATTAGTGGCGTACAGTTACATGATTCACCGAAAAACTTCAAATTAATAAACGATCTTTTCGCTTGGGCCTGCCTTAGTGGCCGTGCTGTTCTAGGCACTACAGTCTGGAACCGCGTGACCGCTACGGTCGCAGGTTCGAATCCTGCCTCGGACAAGGATGTGTGTGATGTCCTTAGGTTAGTTAGGTTTAAGTAGTTCTAAGTTCTAGGGGACTGATGACCACAGCAGTTAAGTCCCATACTGCTCAGAGCCATTTGAGCAATTTTTTTCGCTTGGTTTCTGAAAGATTGAGGCAGTTTCTTTGTCAGAAATGAATCATCCATACACTCAGGTGTTGCTTAACATCGCGAGGGAAAAACTTCATATCATACTAGCCGTTTGTAGACCCAAGCCCAAGAGAAAGGGAGAAAGACCTATACCTTGCCATTTCATATCGTTACAAATGGAAATTTGGAGGGGCGGCGGTGGTAAAAGACGTCAGTATAGACGTTAGTAGATACGGAACATAAGCTCAGATTGAACAACAACGAGGAAGGAAATCTGGAATGTCCATTTCAAAGAAAATGTCTCGGTAATTGCTTGAAGAAATTTAGCTAAATTACGGAAAACCTAAATCTGTATAGCCAGCATCCAGCGCCATAGACACTCCACCAGAAGACTTGGTATTAATGAAACAATCGTGAAAGTGATGTCGTAAGTGTCGTGGTATCATTGGTTCCAAGATAGTGTTTCACTGCCAAAAAAGAGGATTTACGCTCTTGCCACTTTACATCAACAGTGGCAAAATATAACGTCGCCACTAGCAGTTTCTGTTGTAGCGGGAGTGTTTATAAATGGAATTTAAAATCAGAGCGAATGCTAATTGAGTGACTGTGATAGTTTCAGAGGCGGGAGATTACAGAGTTCTCACATATTCCCGCGTCTGATCTGCCGTTCGACAAGGCACGGCCGATGTGATATGTGACTCCCCAGCAAGCAAACGCGCGAACATAAAGTTTCACTCCCATACATCGCTCGCCTAGCGGCACCCATCCTTTTGTATCTTCCGACTGCGAAACGTGGGTTGCCGACAATGCTCGCGCCTGGATTAATGGTACAGAATAAATACGGAGGGGAAGACCCGCGGGCATGGGGAGTCAAAGTAAGTAGTGCAGCCGCTGAATCGAGCAACCTATGGCGACGCTTAAATCATTCCACCCTCAGCACTCCCCTCCCTGCGACGTGACCGCGGATGCAGACGCCGGCGGCGCCCTACTTGAGCTAACCTAGTCCAACCTAGTCCTTCTCCCCCCGCAAACACGTTCTAACGTCCACTGGATCAACAATCAGCACTTTCACCGTTTACTCTCAAGATTTGGGTGCCACCAAAGCGATTTAATTGTTCTGAATAACGGAAGTGCTTTCCAAACGAATCTCATATTTTGGTGCTTTCGTTAACAACTTAGATAAAAATCTTATTTCATCCTCTCTGCTGAAGCGTCCGATTGTTCCCGCAAAGCTTTAGAAACCAAATACAGCAAAACTACACAAACAACAGAGATGATTACCTACAAAACCATAGCACGACATATTCGATCACTGCCTTTTTTTAATTTTTTGCTACGCGTCTGTAGATTTACTAAATGAAGCCACTCAAGTTTAAGCATCATAAAGCCTGCGAACTACGAAGTTTTTTATCTTGAAGTACTGAAAAATAATTACAAACGTTATATTGGGAACTCTGACCTATCAGACCTACCAAGATATCCGACCGCTGTTGCCTTCCTATTCGCCCAAGAGGTAAATTCTTTCTGTTGACGAACTAGTCTAGCATACGTAACGTTACCATTTTTCTCCGCAGCTCTACATCCACACGTACCAAGATATTCGTTCGGTTCTTCTCTCCAATTATAGTTCTCTAAAGCTGTTCAAACTGACAACATTTTTCATTGTAGTTTCACTGGTGATGGAAGACTGTGGGAACGTCAGATAAAGTTCATGTCGGAAAACTAAAGATTTTTTTCCACACAGCTATATTTACTGATTTCAGATGTACAGTTTCAGAAACAAATGGTTCCACATTCGCGCACATTACAAGGATGCAGCAATCAATCTAAATCCGTTACATAGTGATAAGGAGCGTGACAAAACCGCTCTTCATCTACGAGAACCAACACAAACTCGAAGGCACCCCGATTTGCAACAAACTGTCACTCTTGTCGGTACTACCCACACTCATACTCACATTTGTGACAGGTTGCATGCAATACATGAAAAATAATTCTGTCAAAGTCTCTTGCGTGAAACAACACAGATTAAGGATTTATATTGATTGCTGCATTCTCGTAAAATTTCTGAAAGTGGATCCATTTGGTTCTGAATACGATAACATGTTAAATTGACACCAGTAAATACACCTGAATGGAAAAGTAATAACGCAAAGAATTAAATAATTTTTTTCCTCTTTAGATTTTTTCTTTACATATAAAAGATGCTAATAAATTCCTCTTACAGATTCCCAGTACATATAAAGGGTATAGGGTGAATACGGTCTGAATTATCACACGTCGTGAATTTAACTCTATAGTCCGATAGGTTCGATGCCTGTCACTGCTCTGTGTAAAATAAGAGCTTGTCTAGGCTGCAGACAAAAAATCCCCCCTCCCCCCCCCCCCGAACAAATATAGGAATTCGTTCCGCAGATGACCAGTTCGATGTAACCTAGATCAGTTGGTCAAGAATGTGGATGTCGGCTTCGTCCGCTTTGACGTAAGGCAAAATCTGCCTGAAATTATTTAGGGAAACCACAGTAAATCTTAGTTAGGACAGCTGTTCAAGTATTTGAATTCCCGCCCTCCCGAGTGTGAGTTTCTTTTCTTAACCCCTGAATCATTTTAGTGAATCTACACAAATAAACATTCTTAGATATCTTACGTATTTCGCCGAAGTGACAGATTTGTGCCGGCCAGGGTGGCCGAGCGGTTCTAGGCGCTAGTCTGGAACCGCGCGACCGCTACGGTCGCAGGTTCGAATCCTGCCTCGGGCATGGATGTGTGTGGTGTCCTTAGGTTAGTTAGGTTTAAGTAGTTCTAAGTTCTAGGGGACTGATGACCTCAGAAGTTAAATCCCATAGTGCTCAGAGCCATTTGAACCATTTGACAGATTTGTACAAGGTGGGAAAAATAAAAGGGGTCCGGACGGGTGGATACGATTGGATACGAATGTATGCGTATAACCACAGCAGTGACGCGTACACCACATGTACGCCCGCCATGTCGTCCACACCGGTTCAGAGTGGTGTGGACTGTGTCAGTGTGACTGGAGCAGCGCAAAGGGGACGATTGTACTCACCGTGGAGCATCGGGTATTCGTTGTGGAAAGTTACGTGACAACGAAGTTGTGGAAACGCTGTGGTCAGTTGTTTGCTGAGAAGTTCAATGATCATAAAGTGCTATCGAAGAGTGCCATGCAACGCTTAGTCTGAAAATGGCGTCAGACAGGATCTGTTTTGAACGAGTCAGAAAACATTCCGAAACGTGCCCTCACACCATAAAATGCGGTTGCAATTCACCAGAAAATGCTTCGAGTCCTACCAAGTCAACTCGACGCCTATCGCAAGATACCGGCATATCATATCGAGCGTGTACCCTGGAACTCTGTTCTCCGGGTCACTTTTATTTCTCCCATCCTGTAATACAAATCTGTCCTCGAACGCTGTACAACAACTCATCTGCACCAATCGAAGATTTGTTTTTCAGTTACTTCCTCTTTCTGATACTTGAATGTAAAATGAATACAGGTTTACGGATTTTGTTGGACTTTTACAATTTTGTCTTATACTGAGAAAGCATACCTGATTTATCACTGATCTTTAATGAAGAATGTCGTGTACAGTAACTTGCAACAATCGGTGTGGAAGTCATCATCGTTTATAGAGCAGTGGGTTTTCCATCATTGTGGAGAGCAGCGAAGAACTGGCGAGTCCCGTTCTTCATAAAAACACTCGTAGCTTTGTGGTTTCTATGAAGTCTGAACAACTCTGGAGAATGATCATTACTCCACTTGTTATCCCACGAACATTTCATTTTTACTTAATTAGCCTCAAATACACTGACACCATCCACAATAGTCAGAAACTCACCGATACTTTCATGGTCGAATTTTTACAACGCCTGATAAGACAAACGTCGTACTGAAGGAACGACACGCCAACAGAGTAGGGACTCCCTGAGACATGCAGGTTACTAAGTGGACTAATTGGACGACGCCGCCACCTGCCGACTACTTAGGATGGGTACATAGCAGACCAACAGTACAGAGTCACTCCTCTGAAGTAACCCGCCTGGTTGTTATCTTAATTGCAAACAAACCGGAAACAAACGGCCATTGTGGTAGAGAGAGAGCACTGAAGCACTGATCTTACAACCCTATTTTTATTTACAAAACATACACGGTGAACCACCTCACCGCAAGTAATGCGGAAATAGAAAGTGCTACTGCTGTGCGGTTTTCACAGATAGGATTGGTAGTCAGGGGTTCGTGTTGTTTGCCAATCAACCGGCTGTAATCATACATAGAAAGTATATTTTTGTGCAAATTTGCACTTTTAAAATGTAGCAATGTCTATTGGCATTAATAAACTAAAAGTAGGGTCAGTTAGAACGTCTCTGGTGTTCGTGGCAGGATTATAGTGCGAGTCGTTTGCGAAACATCGAATTTTGAAAAGTTGCCTCAGCGACACTGGTTCAACACCTGTGGTATCACACAGTAAAGACCAACACAAGTGCATACACTAGTTATGTGGATTCTGACTAGTAAAGAGACAGTTGACCATCACAGGTTGTATTCAAAACGACCACCGGCAGCGGCAGTACACGCTTCCAGTTTGGTATGGAACGACTGCTACACATGTGCTAGCGTTTCAGCAGGGATGTCCGAGCAGGGTGTCGTAATACGTCATTGCATGTCATCTGGTGTAGTTGGTATGTCCTCGTAGACAGCGTCTTTCAGTTTTCCTCGCAGAAAAAAGTCTATAGGCGTCAAATCCGTGGATGAGGTCGACCACGATACAGATCCTCTGCAACCAATCCAACGATTTGGCAACCATTCATAAAGACATGCTGTAGTACTTCGTGCTCAATGGGCCGGACAGCCATCACATTGGTACCACAGGTTTCTCCTAGTCTGCAGAGGAACGTGTTCTAGCATCCGTGGTAGATGGTCTGCTAGCAGGCTCCGATACTTGTGCGCGTTTGTTGTTTCGCGTATGAGAAACGGGCCTTTGAGCTGATGCTTCACTATCCCACACCGCACGTTTACATTCCAAGGACGCTGACGTTCCACCTGACCAAGCCAACTAGGATTGACAGCAGACCAATAGTGCATGTTTCAGCGGTTGACATGGCCATGATTGATAAATGTCGCTTCATCTCTAAACCAAATACATGACGCATCTTGAGTATCCTGTCTTAATGGCCATGTACAGACGTTAACACGATTGCCGGCCGCGGTGGCCGTGCGGTTCTGGCGCTGCAGTCCGGAACCGCGGGACTGCTACGGTCGCAGGTTCGAATACTGCCTCGGGCATGGGTGTGTGTGATGTCCTTAGGTTAGTTAGGTTTAAGTAGTTCTAAGTTCTAGGCGACTTATGACCTAAGATGTTGAGTCCCATAGTGCTCAGAGCCATTTGAACCATTTCGTTAACACGATTCTCATAATAGTTTCGATGCAGCTCTTGATGGAGAGAGATTTGATAGGGGTGGGACCTATGTAGCTGGAGAATACGTAGGACACTTGCCTGACTCATGCCACTTTCACGAGCAATTACACGGGAACTAAAGTGCTATCAACTACAACAGCATTAAAGACATTAACTTCCCCCTTCCCCTCTTCTTTCGTCACTTGTTTCCTTCTAGTACGTTGCCTAGGAATTACACTATTACTTCCACGTAACTCGTTGAAGAGGCTGATAAACAATTTCCGGGATGGTTGATGTCTATTGCGTTATCTTCCGCATACTCCCTACAAGAACGAATTGGATTTTTCCTACACTCTCCATGCACTATGAGCATGTCGGCTTTTTCTGCATTGGTAAATCCCATCGTCCACTGATAACGTACTGCTTGGACTATCACACACTAACTGACTAGCAAGTTGCAATGCACTCAAGGAACACAGAAGCACACTGTAAGCAAATATAACAACATCGCACCTACCAACTACGCAGGTTGAAAGGCACAAGCAAGTTTCGGTGTGAGAACTTTTAAAAAAACGATATCTCGTAAACGACTCGCACTATAATCCTGTAACAAACACCACAGACAATCTAATTTAACCTACTTCTAGTTTGTTAATGTCAATATGCATTGCTCCATTTAAAAAGTCTGTGTTTGTACAAAAAATATACTTTCTAAATATTACTACAATTTGTTTATTGGCAAACAATACGAGGCCCTGACTACCAATCAATCCCGTGAAAACGGCACGTCAGTAGCACTTTCTATTTCTGCAGTATTTGCGGTGCAGTTTTAGGTGAGTCACCCTGTATATGTTTAATACATCAGGTAACCATAGTTGATCATGGACAATATCAGTGCTTTGTTGTGTGGGCACCTGATATTTCTCCATATCTCTGTAATAACCCTTCCTACAGGTCGGTACCAAAGAACATTTTACGTGGCGTTAAGTTCGACTTTGCTTTAACGTCTGATGATGTTCATGGAGGACAAACTTTGGTTACATTTGCAGTTTTTCATGCTGGTAAGAATAATACGCAAGGAATTACAGCATCGGAAAACTTCCTTCCTCAAGATGTTGTCGCTTATAATACTTTAACGTTGTCTGAGACTGTGTAGTCATATTCTGCTTCCGCTAGTACATCTGTACCTGTTGATAAACCGTTGTGAATGCTCTCTGATGATATGTTGCGTATATGGATTAAAGGACGTGGACATATTGCTAAATTTACTGTCATAGATGATGTTACTGTGTATAAAACCTTTCTTGAGTGGAAACAAATAAAAATCGTTGAATGGTTCTGCTGGTTTTATATGATACGATTTCTGTGGGCGATACATACGATTAGATTCCGTAGTAGAAAGTAGCTGTGCAGCAAGTAACTACCACATAATATGAGCCCAATATCAACATCTATTAAAAATCCAACACGTGTCACCTTAGGGTGGGGCTCTTCCAGACATCGTACGTTTGGTTTCCCGTCGTTTCTCCAAATCGCTTAAGGAAAATATCGCGAAATTTCCTTTTAAGTAGGACACGGTCGATTTCGTTATCTACGTTTCCCCAGCCTGTTATTTTCTTCGTCTCTACTGACATCGTCGTCGATGGGACGTACGATCTTAATCATCTTTCCTTCTTTCTACAACTCATAAACTGCCTTTGACATTCCTTACCGAAAAATTTCTGTGTCCAATTAAGCAGAGCGTTATAAATATGTATTAAATGACATTAGCTGGAGTAAGTCATATTAGTGTAGCCAAAGCAATCCACTTCTGAACGTAACCCACTCTTCAGTTTTTCTGAACAGTAAGATTCTCCATATAAACTATGCTATAGCAAAATTTTTTGTGTCTCACGCAGTCTTAAAAATCACTTTGAATTGGTGTCTAAATGTGGTATTTGTAATATAGATAAATTAAAATACATTACAAACGAAATAAATTTTTTCTGAATATATACCTTACTCAACGTAAGTTCATCTGCCCTCTGAAAAACTGGTACCTGAACTGTGTAAAAAGAAACCATTATTGTCCAGGAGCTGTTGGTATCGCTAGTCCCAGCTCCCGAAGAACATCTCACTTATTCACAGAGAGCCTCAGACAAACTGTAGATGATCGACATCCTCTCTTTGGCACTGACGGCGAGTCTGGACGACTGAAATCCCGTAAAAAACTCTTAAACACGGCCATTCAAGAACCACCACCTGACTATCCACAAGCATAGGTACATCTACATCTACATTTATACTCCGCAAGCCACCCAACGGTGTGTGGCGGAGGGCACTTTACGTGCCACTGTCATTCCCTCCCTTTCCTGTTCCAGTCGCGTATGGTTCGCGGGAAGAACGACTGTCTGAAAGCCTCCGTGCGCGCTCTAATCTCTCTAATTTTACATTCGTGATCTCCTCGGGAGGTATAAGTAGGGGGAAGCAATATATTCGATACCTCATCCAGAAACGCACCCTCTCGAAACCTGGCGAGCAAACTACACCGCGATGCAGAGCGCCTCTCTTGCAGAGTCTGCCACTTGAGTTTGTTAAACATATCCGTAACGCTATCACGGTTACCAAATAACCCTGTGACGAAACGCGCCGCTCTTCTTTGGATCTTCTCTATCTCCTCCGTCAACACGATCTGGTACGGATCCCACACTGATGAGCAATACTCAAGTATAGGTCGAACGAGCGTTTTGTAAGCCACCTCCTTTGTTGATGGACTACATTTTCTAAGGACTCTCCCAATGAATCTCAACCTGGTACCCGCCTTACCAACAATTAATTTTATATGATCATTCCACTTCAAATCGTTCGGCACGCATACTCCCAGATATTTTACAGAAGTAACTACTACCAGTGTTTCTTCCGCTATCATATAATCATACAGTAAAGGATCCTTCTTTCTATGTATTCGCAATACATTACATTAGTCTATGTTAAGGGTCAGTTGCCACTCCCTGCACCAAATGCCTATCCACTGCAGATCTTCCTGCATTTCGCTACAATTTTCTAATGCTGCAACTTCTCTGTATACTACAGCATCATCTGCGAAAAGCCGCATTGAACTTCCGACACTATCTACTAGGTCATGTATATATATTGTGAAAAGCAATGGTCCCATAACACTCCCCTGTGGTACGCCAGAGGTTACTTTAACGTCTGTAGACGTCCCTCCATTGATAACAACATGTGTGTTCTGTTTGCTAAAAACTCTTCAATCCAGCCACACAGCTGGTCTGATATTCCGTAGGCTCTTACTTTGTTTATCAGGCGACAGTGCGGAACTGTATCGAACGCCTTCCGGAAGTCAAGAAAAATAGCATCTACCTGGGAGCCTGTATCTAATATTTTCTGGGTCTCATGAACAAATAAAGCGAGTTGGGTCTCACACCATCGATGTTTCCGGAATCCATGTTGATTCCTACGTGGTAGATTCTGAGTTTCCAAAACCGACATGATACTCGAGCAAAAAACAGATCGACGTCAGAGATATAGGTCTATAGTTTTGCGCATCTGTTCGACGACCCTTCTTGAAGACTGGGACTACCTGTGCTCTTTTCCAATCATTTGGAACCTTCCGTTCCTCTAGAGACTTGCGGTACACGGCTGTTAGAAGGGGGGCAAGTTCTTTCGTGTACTCTGTGTAGAATCTAATTGGTATCCCGTCAGGTCCAGTGGACTTTCCTCTGTTGAGTGATTCCAGTTGCTTATCTATTCCTTGGACACTTATTTCGATGTCAGCCACTTTTTCGTTTGTGCGAGGATTTAGAGAAGGAACTGCAGTGCGGTCTTCCTCTGTGAAACAGCTTTGGAAAAAGGTGTTTAGTATTTCAGCTCTACGCGTGTCATCCTCTGTTTCAATGCCATCATCATCCCGGAGTGTCTGGATATGCTGTTTCGAGCCACTTACTGATTTAACGTAAGACGAGAACTTCCGAGGATTTTCTGTCAAGTCGGTACATAGAATTTTACTTTCGAATTCACTGAACGCTTCACGCATAGCCCTCCTTACGCTAACTTTGACATCGTTTAGCTTCTGTTTGTCTGAGAGGTTTTGGCTGCGTTTAAACTTGGAGTGAAGCTCTCTTCGCTTTCGCAGTAGTTTCCTAACTTTGTTGTTGTACCACGGTGGGTTTTTCCCGTCCCTCACAGTTTTACTCGGCACGTACCTGTCTAAAACGCATTTTACGATTGCCTTGAACTTTTTCCATAAACACTCAACATTGTCAGTGTCGGAACAGAAATTTTCGTTTTGATCTGTTAGGTAGTCTGAAATCTGCCTTCTATTACTCTTGCTAAACAGATAAACCTTCCTCCCTTTTTTTATATTCCTATTAACTTCCATATTCAGGGATGCTGCAACGGCCTTATGATCACTGATTCCCTGTTCTGCACATACAGAGTCGAAAAGTTCGGGTCTGTTTGTTATCAATAGGTCCAAGATGTTATCTCCACGAGTCGGTTCTCTGTTTAATTGCTCGAGATAATTTTCGGATAGTGCACTCAGTATTATGTCACTCGATGCTCTGTCCCTACCACCCGTCCTAAACATCTGAGAGTCCCAGTCTATATCTGGCAAATTGAAATCTCCACCTAAGACTATAGGTAGTGCCTGGCCGCTCCACAACAACCTGGAAAACATGGAGAATCCTGAACCGCATAATAACAGGGGTGTCCTCGGTGAAAACAAACGTGATCAGATAGGGTCATGGTAACACGGATGACAAGTAGGATTCCGGTGCAGTGCAAGACATGGAACACCCCCTGGCCTGTCCAAACTGCTCCTACAGATGCGTCCTCGACGATTTGTGGCTGAACAAGAAAGAAGCCATAGACATGGCTCAATATTGGGCTTAAAAACTATGATTAATTTCCGGATACCAAAAAGTAAAGTAAAAGTAAGGATAATAAATCTGCAAAACTGTATACTTGTCTCTTTCTTTTTATTTCAGAACAACACTTCACTGCTCTTTTAATTTCACAACACTAATTTAACTGCCAAGCGACTGAAGTTTTATAAGAACTGAAAATAGTATCAGGATACAGAGCAATGGTGCTTTGACGTATCTTTTTTCTTAGATCTCATATTACTTTCGCAGCTTAAATATAACACGTACCGTACGTCATCTGCTAAGAGCCCCACGGCTGAACTACAAGTTTCTTCAAAAAAATGGTTCAAATGGCTCTGAGCACTATGGGGCTTAACTGCTGTGGTCATCAGTCCCCTAGAACTTAGAACTACTTAAACCTAACTAACCTAAGGACATCACACACATCCATGCCCGAGGCAGGATTCGAACCTGCGACCGTAGCGGCCGCGCGGTTCCAGACTGAAGCGCGTAGAAACGCTCGACCACTCTGGCCGGCAAGTTTCTTCATTTTATGTTAGTGGCTGTTACCTACCGTAAACATTACTCGTTTGGTATTACATTTTTACGACGCAGTTGAGACATGGCTCTCTCTTTTCAAATTAGTTTCCTCCTTTGCTAAAGACAGGGCTAAGCCCGTAAGACAGACAGCTAACAGATCGAGAATTTTTCTGGAGCCAATAATGTTGGAAATGAAGCTTCCTCGTTAAAAGTTTGAAGGTCAGAGGTACTGGACTGGTGCTTGCAGGCAATTAGGGAGACGATCTGTCATACCCGTCAGCCAGTGACAGAACGCGTTGGCCAACTCCTCCATTCTGTCATTGATCCTTCCACCAGTGCCAAACGGGTGACTGGCGAACATTCCCTAGTATTTGTTTTCTGATTTCTCTTGTTGCAGCTTTCCGAACTTACTTAATTTCTTTCTGGATTTCTAGTATGTCAAAATCCTCTGTACGTGTTCCATAACAAGATATTTGATAAATGGACGAATATGTCTCAGCTCGAGAAACATTGTGCAATAGTGATAACCAACTTCAGATACAACATGAAATACATCTTGTTTTTCCCAGTTATTTATTTCGATGCCATCATTACCTGTGTTTCTTTGGTAAATATCTGACAACAGAAACAGTCGGTGAGATGTCCATCAGAGTGTAGCCACTGAGCCTTAGAACTTTATGCTGATTAAGCCTTACCAAGAAACTAAAAACAAGCAGATGACGAAATAAGTTTATTCTTCTGTGAAAACAGTAAAGAATTAAGCTGATAAATCAGGATACTGCACTGAGGGAAACCACTGCACATTCTCTGGAGTAGCCTCAAGGTAGTCCATTGCACTCGCGTTTGTACTCTGTGTACGTTTACAGTGCCAGGTTCACGAGAATACAGATGTTTCTCTTACCCTATGTACGATGTTAAACTTAAAGAAGTACTAAAACTACAACTTCGTGTTCGAATAGAACCCAGTACAAAAGACGTGCCAGACATTCTAATTTATGTCTGTAGTTTTGTCTGAATAACTTCATGTGAATGGCTTTTTCGACACACAGATTTTATTTTCTTAAATATGTAGAAGTTAATTTTCCTTGTAACACATACTTTCTTTACTCTTTTTCTGTAGAATGGCCTTTTCGAAATATCAGATTTCATTTTCAAGTGCTGCTTTATAGTTCACCTACGCCTTTGTTGTTGTGAAAGGCATTGATTAATCTATAGGTGCACTTAAAAACTAAATTTGATATTTAGAAACCGGTCATCCTATAAAAAAGTAAACAAAGTAGAAGTTAGAAGGAATGTAAGTTCCCCCATATTCAAGATTTTTGCGGCACTCCATCTTCAGTGAGATGGAAGAGATTTGGTTGGTATTATATTTTAAATTAGCTTCACCCAGATTTCTCACAGAATGATTTGTTGATCTTGATCAACAATTCTTTAAAATATTTCGAATTTAAAATTAGCGTACCAATGAGTGGCAAAAGTTGAGAATTGTATGTCTACTCTCTTCTCTATTCTGCATTTATTCTCGTGGTGCCAGGACGTCTAATACTGCTACGTAATTTTCTCTTAAGCTGAAAGAGAGAAAATACAGTAGTTGACCGAATGTTTCTGTACGTACTGTTCCTTCCAAAGACGCCACCTACGCAACTAATAGTGGTTAAAATGGCTCTGAGCACTATGGGACTCAACTGCTGTCATTAGTCCTCTAGAACTTAGAACTAGTTAAACCTAACTAACCTAAGGACATCACAAACATCCATGCCCGAGGCAGGATTCGAACCTGCGACCGTAGCGGTCTTGCGGTTCCAGACTGCAGCGCCTTTAACCGCACGGCCACTTGGGCCGGCAACTAATAGCGTATAGGACCTCTTTTTAAATATATTGTAACGTTTACCCTTCAGGTAGACTTTCCATTGAGTTCTGATACATTGACGGTGTAGTCTGAATCTACCTTACCTCAAGTGGGATGACTAGTTCTTGCCGAGTTTTCGGTAAAATGATCTCGCAACTGGAAACTGTGGACGGGTGAAACCACTTGTAGTATGGGTCGTACTGAACGCTCTTGAGACGGATAAAACTTCTGATTTCATGTCATTCGCCTAGAATTATGTAATAATTTTACCAAATGAAGTACACCTTCATAAAATGTGGAGAGTTTTTTTATGAATTCAGTACAACCAAGCCAATTCGAGATTATAAAGTTACTAGAGTTTTTGAATGGAAATTATGCACAGTATTTCGTTCGTGGCTGTCGTAAGGAATTTGTAATTGAGAGCTGACAGCTTCGTTGATTTCTTACTTAACAATATACTAAACTTGGGGTTCCTTATTAGTGTAGTGTGTTAAGACTGAGTATTTGACCACACACTCAACAGTGCTTCAACTTATTGAGTGTAGAAAAAACCACCGAACTGAGTCAAGAGCATAGGACATTACCAATACGACATACAAATACAGGAAAGCTCGTTTGATTTCATTAGCTCGCATTTTTGACCAAGTACGTACCACATACATCATCCTGAGTTAATTGGTATGTTATTCGAAGGGCGAAATGTAACGATCTAAAAATTTCTCTTTTTTTAAGACCATTTGCTTTATACCTGTAATACCTGAACATCAACTCGTAAGGATACACACCTACTTATAATTCACAAGTTGTTACTGGAAATTCGTTCTACCGTCCTAATAACAACAATAGCTACATTATTGTTTTTATTCCCGAACTTCGCCTGAAAGAGAAATTAGTCCTCAAGAACAGGACTGAGCTAAGAAGGATAGAGTATCTAAGTCACAGTGAGAGGACGAAGAAACAAAACAGCAGAGTACTAAATTAATTCCCTTTTGACCGCGCAAGTTTTGCTCTGTAGTTATGGTGATCAGATGATTGGGAGATGAGATAAACGCGACAGCACGCCGCTAGTTTTTTTTTTTCTGCGGCGTGCCTTTTACTAACGGGTCCCGCATTCTATTGTCGACTCTACTTGGGTATGCAAATGGTTTGACCATTGAGTACAAGACAAGACGACAGCAGGGCCATTGGCGTGCTGGCCTCGTCGCTGGGGCGTGACAACACTCCAGACAAGCTGCTAGGTCAGCCGAGATGCTCCGCTGTTCTTCGCCTCACCTATGGTAGACAACGGTTTTCCAACATGTTTACTCTTAGAGCGCATTCCATGCAGTCAAACGTTTGGGGGAAAAATAGCACTGGGCGAGACTGTTGATATCATTAGCGAAACGTTTTTATCACCTCTCCGATCCCTTCTCTAATTTTTTCCATGTTCAAGTTCACATCGTTATAAGTTATTAGAAACGGATTGTTCTCATGTACCATAATGTCGATTTTACGCTAGTGCCGTCTCTACATCCCCTCTTGTGATCTTTTCTCCATTAGGGACTAGTAAAAGAATTCGATTTCTGGCTCCGTTTGTCAATAAGCTGGACAAGGATCCCAGAAACCTAAACTGGAGAACAGTCTCCCATTTGCTCAAAATTGAGTAGCACTCTAAGTTTCAGAAGTGCCGTTGGATATGTCCCAGCGTTTTCTGTGCCGGAAGCGAAGAATTTACAAGAAAGAATCAGAGTGTTAACACGCCGATGACATTATAATTCTGTCAGAGACAGCAAAGGACTTGGAAGAGCAGTTGAACGGAATGGACAATGTCTTGAAAGGAGGATATAAGATGAACATCAACAAAAGCAAAACGAGGATCATGGAATGTAGTCGAATTAATTCGGGTGATGCTGAGGGAATTAGATTAGGAAATGAGACACTTAAAGTAGTAAAGGAGTTTTGCTATTTGGGGAGCAAAATAACTGATGATGGTCGAAGTAGAGAGGATATAAAATGTAGACTGACAATGGCAAGGAAAGCGTTTCTGAAGAAGAGAAATTTGTTAACATCGAGTATAGATTTAAGTGTCAGGAAGTCGTTTCTGAAAGTATTTGTATGGAGTGTAGCCATGTATGGAAGTGAAACGTGGACGATAAATAGTTTGGACAAGAAGAGAATAGAAGCTTTTGAAATGTGGTGCTACAGAAGAATGCTGAAGATTAGATGGGTAGATCACATAACTAATGAGGAGGTACTGAATAGGGTTGGGGAGAAGAGGAGTTTGTGGCACAACTTGACTAGAAGAAGGGATCGGTTGGTAGGACATGTTCTGAGACATCAAGAGATCACCAATTTAGTATTGGAGGGCAGCTTGGAGGGTAAAAATCGTCGAGGGAGACCGAGAGATGAATACACTAAGCAGATTCAGAAGGATGGAGGCTGCAGTACGTACTGGGAGATGAAGAAGCTTGCACAGGATAGAGTAGTATGGAGAGCTGCATCAAACCAGTCTCAGGACTGAAGACCACAACAACAACAACAACAACAACAAAGAAACACGACTACGGGTACATGTCTTACACTTTTGATATGGATATTTCTCTACGTACTAGAACGCTAGCTTAACATGTCCACAACCAGGGTTTGCTTTTGAGTACGCCATTTTCATATCGTGCCACACGTTTTGCCGGCCGGAGTGGCCGAGCGGTTCTAGGCACTTCAGTCTGGAACCACGCGACCGCTACGGTCGCAGGTTCGAATCCTGCCTCGGGCATGGATGTGTGTGGTGTCCTTAGGTTAGTTAGGTTTTTGTAGTTCTAAGTTCTAGGGGACTCATGACCATAGCTGTTAAGTCCCATAGTGCTCAGAGCCATTTGAACCATTTTGAACCACACGTTTTCCCTGATAGTACCACTCCAAACAAACAAAAAAAAAAACATTCCTAGTGCCAAGAAACTGAGCTACGATCGGAAGACATTAATTAGAAAAAAGTCTGACGAATATACAAGGATGAGGCTAGACCTTGAATTCCCAGATGCACTTCTCCCTAAATGTACGAACTGGTAGAATTGAGAATACGCTGTCTGCTGCAAATAGCTTTTCTCTGCTATCGCTCTTCGTCATGTTGGCCATGTAACCTTGGTCGAACATGTGAATAATACTGACTGATGAATGATTGAATTTGTGAATAGTCCACCATGACGCCACTAACTGTTATTGCAGGATACAGTCACATTACTCAGCAGAAGAGTTTTACATTCACGTATTTATGGAGAGCCGATAGCAGTTTTCCACGGACAGTTAAATACTTCTACGTTTGAGTAAAAAACGTACAGGGTGATTCCGTGATGATGTTACAAGCTTTCAGGGGTGATGGAGAAGGTTAACTGTATCAGTCTGAGGTAAGAGACCCTGGTCCGAAAACGACCGAGTCGGAAGTTATAAGAGAAAATATTTCTGGTGCCTTTGACAGTGGAATACATGCACCGGTACTGTTGTTGCTTAGACTGCACGGTAGGCAACTTTGAGAGGTGGTAGTATGGAACAAAATAAGAATAAAAAGTCTAGTAAACAAGGACTGTAAAATGGATACCTTAACAGCTACGGGCATTTGTGCAGCATAAGAGATGTTTCACAGTAGTGAACATGCTCTAGTGCCCATAGCTCTTTAGGAATGCAGTCCAGAGCCCATGATTACTGGAGAGAGAGAGAAGTGTGGGGAGAAGAGGGGGCACCAGAAAAGGTGGAATGATAGGACGTGTAATACAGGTGTATGGAAATTGTTTTAATTACTCCTTGCGAGGCTGTTGTATTAAGGGACAGTCATTACCGATCACAAAAAATAATCTGTTGTATTCATTCTCTTTATTCAGCATGTCAGTGGGTTGGGAAGACAGTTTGTGAATACAGCAGATTACTTTCTGTATCCAGTAATAACTGTCTCTTAGTCCAATAGCCTCACACCAAGCAATGAACACAATTTCATCATCCCTTCCTCAAACGTAAATACGCCCAATCATCTCCATTTCAAACCATCCATCATAGTCGGTCTCTCTCTCTCTCTCTCTCTCTCTCTCTCTCTCTCTCTCTCTCCCTCTCTCTTTCTCTCCCCTTCCCTCCCTCCCTCCCTCTCTCCCTCTCTCCCTCCCTCCCTCCCTCCCTCTCTCCCTCATAAACCCTAGATCGTATTCACTGATATCTTGCGTTAGGTACTTTCATTATGATGTTACAATCACGACAAGAATAAATTACACACTTAGTTATAGGAGTATAAACTATAACGAATATTTTGAGTCACTCAGTATGTTAATAAGCAAATCTACTGTTAAACACGTAAGAACGAAAAACAGAACTTGTTTACTGTCTATCCTGTAACTATTTTTTTAATTTTTTTATTTCGTCTGTCGAAATAAATGGTAATAATATGAAATTGGATACTCCATCATATCACTAAAACATTAGTTAAATGGGCGTCACTGTGTGACATGTAGTACTGTCACAAGCATGTTAAATAGTTCAAAACGTAGGTGCGAATGTTTTCCGCCAATGCAGAAGACGTGAGTTTTGTGGCCAAACGCAGGTAAAATATTATAACACTTCATTTCTCTTGTTTACCGCCTGAGATAGATTTCTCGTAAAATGTGACAACTGTGTCGTTCTGTTGGTGTCAGGTGAAACCCTAAAGCAGATTTAAGGCCCACTTTGTTTATACAAACCTTGAAAACGGAGCTGTATCCCCAAAACGCGTTGAACAGTAATTGTAAAATAAAATATTGTGACTGAATACGGAATATTACTAATAAATATATCCCTAACCTAGAAGTTACATTCACAGAAAGCCCGCGAATTTTTTGCATATTAATAAGGTAATGTGTAAGAATTTCTAACTATCTCAATGAAAGACTAAATATTATTTATCACAATCTCAGCTGTATTTGCGTAAACGCATATGATAAACCTAAACACGTCGATTATCTAAATATGGAGACAAGAAGTGTAATCAGAAATTAGTGTAGTTTTAAATTATTTTCGTATAATCAATTAATAATGCATATCTTGAAGTACATCAGTAGTACATTATGTTGTAATTTACGTAACAACAGAGGTCGTGTTGTGAAATTGTGGTATCACTTTCTCGTTTATGCAGTAGTTAGCTCAGTTTGCCATAGACACTAGATTTTGAGCTGCCATTAGCGCCATCTATGAGCAGCCTTATACTGCTAAATGGATGTGCTGATATGGTTCCTTTAGAATGGTACTGGCCTAGGAATGTGGCACATTTAAATAGCAATTTATATTCCTGATATCGTGCCCCCTCTGAAATCAAACCTAAGATTTAATATTCTTTCTTCCCCTCCGAGAAATACTCATTGCAGCAATAAACAGCATCTCTTCTATGGTCCCTTCCAGTCTAATCGACATGTGCAGTATTTTACAGGTTTGATGCGGCGATTTCTATAAGCAGCTGCTGAAGCTACTACTAAAACTACGTCGTCACGTATTCCTTTGACAACGACGTGGTCAATTTACTTCCCATCCTTCTTTTATATGATCATGTGCTCCATCTCTAATGAGCTCGTCTTCTTTGGGAAATCAAACTTTAATCTTTCTTCCTCTGCTGTGCGTGTGCTCGACAATAGCAGGTATGGTCACTGTGAATGGAATTATGTGTGTTTTGTAATACAAAGTAGACTGACTTCATAACGGATGAGCTAATTGTATGGCCTGGAAGCCAAATACTAATAACGTTAAAAAAAATAACACACACACACTTACTAAGTATGTGAATAAATTGGCGGTCTCTGCTGAATAATTCTTCTGTCAGATTTGTTCGTGATTCGTAGGAACAGTGTAACAATTTGATTCCAGTGCTCGTATAGACCACATCTGTAAACCACATTTATGTTGAGGATAAGCAAGGGATCCATAGTCGGACCGTGTGTTATCGCCGAAACACAAAGTTTGAGACATGAAACTGTTAATGCGAATCAACAGTGCATTCATAGCTCCATTTAAAGTTTTTTAACAATTAATTGCAAATCTCCTCTTGTACTTAGCCTTTATCTTATTGCTGTAGCGCTATGTCCCTCTGTCATAATTTGTGGAGTATTGGTTGTTACTACAAAGTCAGAAGGCATAGTGTTTTTAGAGACCGAACACGTAATGAGCCGGATGATTCGAAACTAACATACACAGAAATCTTTTGATTCCCTCTGTTCGTAGGATTAGCAAGCTTATGCTATACATGTGTTTTATAGTATTGTACAAGATTATTAACTGTAAAGTAGCGGACAGTGTTGTACCCTGGTAAACATCTCAGACTTCCTCCTCTATCGTGCCCTGTAACGGAAGTTTAATATAATTTTTTATTCTATTTTTAAACGTTGACATTAACTTTTTATGTACTCCAGCCTTTTTCAGAAATTACAAAAATTACCGCGGAAAATGAAAGTTTTTCCCTAAATATACATCTGCATCTATACTCTGCAAACCACTGGGATTTGTGCATGGCAGAGGGTACGTCCCATTGTACCAGTTATTATGGTTTTTCTCCATTCAGTTCACGTATAGAGTACCGAAAGAATGGTTGTGTGAATGCCTCCGAGCGTGACGTAATTATTCTAATCTTACCCCCACAATCCTTATATCCCTATGTGAGCGATACGTGAGAGGTTGTAGTATATTCCTAGAGTCATCATTTAAACCCGATTACTGAAAGTTTGTTAACAGACTTTCTCGGGATAGTTTACGTCTATCTTCAAGAGTCTGCCAGTTTAGTTCCTTCAGTATCTCTGTGACACTCTCCGACGGATCAAACAAACCTGTGACCATTCGTGCTGCCCTTCGCTGTATCCATTCAATATCCCCTATTAATCCTATTGGGTATGGGTCCCACACACTTGAGCAAAATTCTAAACCAGTAGTAGGAGTGATTTGTAAACAATCTACTCTGTAGGTTGACTGCACTTCCCCAATATTCGACCAATACTATCTATTTTGCCCACGACTGAGCCTATGTAATCATTCCGTTTCATATCTCTACAAAGTGTTACACCCAGGTATTTGTATGAGTTGGCCGATTCCAACAGTGACTTGTTGATATTACAGTCATAGGACACTATATTTTTTCATTTTGTGAAGTTTACAGTTTTACGTTTTTGATACATAAAACAACCTGCCAATCTTTGTACCACTTCGAAATCCAACCAAGATCTGTCCTATGCAGCTTCTTTCAGACAGTAACCATTATAGATAACTGCATCATCTGTAAAAAGCCTCAGGTTACTATTAATATTGTCTGTAAAGTCATTAATATACAACATGAACAGCGAGAGTACCAACACACTTCCCTGGGGCACACCCGAAGTTACTTCTACATTTGTTGATGACTCTCGATACAAGATTACATGTTGCGTTCTCCCTTGCAAGAAATATTCAATCCAATAACAAATTTCAATTGATACCCCATACTATCGTACTTTTGATAATAAGCGTAGGTGTGGCACTGAGTCAAATGCTTTTCGGAAATCAAGAAATACTGCATCTACCTGCCAGCCTTGATCCAAAGCTTTCAGTACGTCATGTGAGAAAAGTGCGAGTTGTGTTTCACATGATCGATGTTTTCGGAATACGTATTGGTTGGCATTGAGGAGGTCATTCTGTTCAAGATACGTCATTATGCTTGTGCTCAGAGTATGTTCTAAGATTATAAAACAAATCGATGTAAAGGATATTGGGGATATTGGAAGGTAGTTTTGTGGATCACTTCTACTACCCTTCTTGTAGATGGGTGTGACCCGTGCTTTTTTCCAAGAACTGGGCACAGTTTCTTGTTTCAAGGATCTACGTTAGAGTATAGGCAGAAGAAGGGCTAACTCAGCCGCAAATTCAGTATAGAATCTGATAGGGATTTGTTCAGTGTTTACGATTTCAGCTGTTTCTCAACACCGCTGATACTAGTATTTATTTCACTCATCTTTTCAGTGGTGCATGGGTTAAATTGGGGCAATTTTCCTGGGTTTTCCTTTGCAAAGGAACATTTGAAAATGGAGTTAAGCACTTCAGCTTTTGCATTGTTATCCTCAGTCTCAGTTCCTGGGTCACTCGCTAGGGACTGGACACTAACTTCGTTGCCAATAACAACAATTACATACGAGTAGAATTTCTTTGGGGTTTGTGAAACATCATTTCACAAAATTCTACTATGGTAGTCACTGAACGCTTCTTTCATTGCTCCCTTGACAGCCAAATCTGTTTCATTCAGCATCTCTCTATCTATGGACCTATGCTTTGTTTTACATCTATTATGCAGTAATCCCTGTTCCTTTAAAAGTATGGAAACTTGTTCCCAGGTGATCATGTACCTAGGAACAAATATTTGATTGAAATTTAAAAAGCGTTGCAATCGAGGAAAATATTGTCAGTACTGTGTTTAATAGTGTATCAGTTACATTATTACTCTGCTACACACAAAGTAAGTGAAAACACATCAAGTAGAAGTATTGTCAAAAAACCAGTTGCTAGTTAAATTCACTTTGAAATAGAAGTTACTGAAAACTAACACAAATTTCCATTTTCCAGACAGGTAAACTTATTAAAACGTTAAAGAAATTCAGTTAATTTGCGAGTATTGCATGTTCTATGGTAAAAGATCTTCTGTTTCAAGGTACAAGATGGTGCACGACCAAGGACGCATGGCATAACTACTCACATGTCATATAAATGGTTCTAAAATATATAGCATTTGACTCGCCATAATATTCTGTACCTGAAGAATTAACAGTATATTCCAAACAGCTTTAATATATTATATAGCACTTCAATGTGTAGAACGCGAAATATTTACAAATGCTGCGCAAAACACAACCTCATGTCCAACAACAACAAAAACTGTATAGTACGGCGGAACCTATAGCCCGCATTCCTTCATGTGATTCTAAAATTAGTCACTAGCCGTAACTATAGGCCAAATAACAGTGTGTATTATTAGGTACACCATTCTCTACGTACAACACTCTCTACTATACTCGGCAAAAATCTGTTGCAGTTAACAGATGCGGCAGTAAACGTTCTCGTGTCCCAATTTTTGTCACAGAGTAACAGAAAAAGGTGAATTCTTTCGAGGCTCATATTCTCGCTTAGCATAGCTGCAACAGGAAAACTCTATAATATTTCCAATTGTTCCTGGATGATAGCGACTACCGCGTTTTCTTCATATTATATCAATATACGATCGTTCTACCACACTGTCCACTTTCAGCAGGTACATTTCACATACAACGTTAGTGTGTTGGTCTTTTCAGACGTGTATTGCATAAACAGTTAAGTACCACTCTTTGCATACCGTGCTCAAACGAATAAGGTTTCTAACTTAATAACACCTTCAGGTATTCTTGTAATATTGGCATATTGGACGTTACAAATAGATTTGCGCTAGAGCAATTGTTAATTGATGTATTGTGGAAAAAATGTAGCTTCTAGCCTCAGTACAAAATTAAGACTCAAACGTCATACACCACTCAAGCGAAACATTCATGATTCAGATCTACACAGCTACTAAATTCCAGAATTGTTTAGTATCTAACCAGCGCCCGTGCGCGGGCACGCACGCATATGTGTGTGTGTGTGTGTGTGTGTGTGTGTGTGTGTGTATTAACTACCTGTTAAGCACCATATTGCCCCCAGAGACCGCAAGCACGCTTTGCAAATAATGGCACCCATAATGACCCATAAAGACCAGGCGCTTATATTGATTTCCCGTCTCATTCCCTTTAACAGGTCTTTCATTGCTTATACGTGGCCCGTTATTGACAACGCCATATAGCAGTCTTTCTTGTAGGTCGGGTCCTCTCCTGTGCAGCGTTATTTATTGGTGTCGAAGGACGCCCGTAAGGGAATCGTGGTAAAAAACCGCATGCGTGCACTTTCAACGACACGGTATGGCGTGGATGAGATGACTAAGCCCACATCCTCCCATGATAAAGGGCTGCAAGGATCAACTCTTTTTTGAATTTATTTATATGCTCGATTATTAATTTACTGCATCTCACTTTTGTGATCAAAAGAGATTGCGGCTTACGTATTCAGTGAACCCCGGGGACAGTGTGAGTGGATCTGGGGTCACCACTGTAAGGCAGCATAGGCGTTCTTGCGTCAGATTTTTCATCTTTTTTCTTTGTAACTGCGATGTTCACCTTCTTCGGTAATAAACAATATACCGCTTTATTTCATTATATTACTGGAAATCGCAAAACTTTGTCCTCGCAGCTCATTCACGTTTACTTCTATGTATTGGCACTTTTACATTTTGTGAAAAAAAGTTCCTGTTTGTTAATTAATTTTGTGTTCTTCTCGATCATTTGTTAAATAAACCGAGAAATTTAGTACCTTATGAAGTTTTTATGCCTACCTCATCTTGTTCAAAACTGTTGTAAATGTGTTATTTTGTATACATAATAATATCAATTAATTTCTCTGATGACTAAGTTATTTGCTGTTTATATTCGTACAATATTTTGTCAGTTACACTGTTCCTCTTCTTAAGTTGCCGTCTCGTTTCGGACGTTGTCTGTCATCAAGCTAATCTTGTTTTTGACTTTGCGGATCCAAACAATTGTAGGGAAGTGCATACTAACCACTCTCTCAGATTCTGTAGCCACGATGCTCGTCTTCTTGCTACTAATTATTTCCCTACAACTTTTCCTTCCATTATGAGTTTTAGAATATTGTACGTTGCTCCTCTCATGATACAGCAAAAATATTCTAGTTTGCTGGTGTGACTGTGCTCCTCAATTCCATAATCTTATTAACTCGCCTTAGAATTTCTTCCTTGATAATTCTTAACACTCCTCGATATAGCAACATCTCGAGACCCTCAATCTTCTTCATTTTTGCGTTATTAAGCGTCCATGCCTCCATGCCATACAAGAGTAATGGAATTACATAACATTTAATCATTAGGAGTCTTAGATCTAAGATTAAATTACGTTGGTGAAACACGATCTCATCTTTAAAAAAGGCAACTCAAGCTTGTTCGATTATGCTACTGGTTTCCTGGGTCAGATCTAGTTTATTATTGACCCAGAAACCGAGATATTTACATATTGATACTCTTCCAGTGGGTGTGGTGTTAATAGTAATACATGAAGGAATCCTTGGATTTTTGCTAATAATTATGTATTTGGTTTCACTAGAATTCATTTTGAGGGCAAAATCGTTTCAGACTCTCTTAATTTCTACAATTAGTGTGTGTAGCTGTTACATTTTCTGCCAGTATGCTATACAGTGGGTCAATAAGTCGAAAACTAGGTCTACAAATAACAAGTGAAAAATAAGTGTTAATGTATTTTCCGTCTGCTTCTGAACATTCATATAAAATTTATGGCCTTTAATTTCGTTTTTTTAACACACATTCTTAGAGATTTTCATCTGTAAGGGAGGCAGAACTATAACTTATTGTGTCCATACCAGGTGGTAAGTGGAGGAGGACGTTATTTGGAATGACAGTCGTTTCAGAAAAGTGAGATGTATACCTTCTCAAAAATATTTGACTTTTGATGATCTAAGACATTGAATAAAATACCTGTACAGCTGCTGACGGTGTAAGCCCCGACAGCCTATAGCTACAAATAACAACAATCAACGCAAATAATAGTCATCTAGTAAAATATTTATTATCTCCGCTGTGTCGACATTTAACGGATACATGAATGTCGGTGCTTAACAGACTCCCAAATGAAGAGCGTGTATAGATGTGAACATTAACCCGCCTTACCGACTGTCGGCGCCATTCCATGAGGCTCTGGGATTAGACATCAGATCTTCGCTTGCATTCAACCATATTTTTGTATGTAACGCTCCACCTACACGCATCCGTATGGCATCCTAGAATGGATATAGACTACAGAGGTTTTCTGCGTTTATCGCTGGTGTAAGTCGTGTCAGCCAATAACATTTGTTCCCCTTATGGTCATGATTTGGCGTAACATGGTAGTTCAACAGAAACATAGCTAATGATGCATTGCGGAACCATGGATACTTTCCATGTTAAAACACAATCTTATTCCATTTTATGCACAAACACACACGCACGCACACACACACACACACACACACACACACACAGAGATATATATATATATATATATATATATATATATATATATATATATATATATATATTTTATTTTATTTTTTTTTGGGTGAAAAACTTAGGTAAAATCTACAACGTACAGCAATGTGTGTATGTCCATGCTCACAAAAACCAGGTATTATAACACAGTCATCAAACCTGAAGCCTTATACGTTAGTGAAACACCTACACTCCACAGAAAAGGTGATTTGGAAGATATCCTAATAGAAGAAGAAGTAATTTTAAGAAAGATAGTCGGCCCAAAAATCCCGTAAAACTATAGAATCTGGCTGCAGACTTCAGAAAAAGGTAACTGAAATTTTATGAGCATATCCACAGACTTCCAGTAATAAGACTCACAAAACTGCAACGTACATGGAACAATTCAGAACCATACACTGAATCCAGAAGGTCAAGAAGAGTTTAGAAAAGGCTCATATTAGTCCATCAGACAGTTTCAACAGAAACTTATACAGACAAAAAATTAGAAAACTGGAAGCACTGCCAGAGAATGAAGTCACCATCAGGCTAGGGGCACAGTGGACTGAAGACAAATAAGAATCCGCGGAGAAAAAATGAGAGCTACTTGGAATTTCCGAAGATTGAAACATAACAGCTTTGCATGATCCGATAGGGTCAAAGTGCACCTAATAATATACATACTGAAGAACCAAAGAAACTGGTACACCTCCCTAATATCGTGTAGGACCCCGCGAGCACGGAGAAGGGCAGCAACACGACGTGGCATGGACTCGACCAATGTCTGAAGTAGTGCTGGAGGGAACTGACACCATGAATACTTCAGGGCTGTCCATAAAACGGTAAGAGTACGAAGGGGTGAACGGCACGTTGCACGGCATCCCAGATATGCTCAAGCGGAAGTGTTTAAACTCAGAAGAGTGTTCCTGGTGCACTCTGTAGCTATTCTAGACGTGTAAGGTGTCGCATTGTCCTGCTGTAATTGCTCAAGTCCCTCCGAATGCACAGTGTACTTCAATTGATGCAGGTGAACAGACAGGATGCTTACGTACGTGTCACCTGTCAGAGTTGTATCTAGACGTATCAGGGGTCCCATATCACTCCAACTGCACACGCCCCACACATTTACAGAGCCTCCACCAGCTTGAACAGTCCCCTGCTGACATGCAGGGTCCATGGATTCATACGGTTGTTTGCATACCCGTATGCGTCCATCCGCTCAAAACAATTTGAAACGAGACTCGGCCGACCAGGCAACGTGTTTCCAGTTATCAACAGTTCAATGTCAGTGTTGACAGGCCCAGGTGAGGCGTAAAGCTTTCTTTCGTGCAGTCATCAAGGTACACGAGTTGGCCATCGGCTCCGAAAGCCCACATCGATGATGTTTCGTTGAACACTTGTTGATGGCCCAGCATTGAAATCTGCAGCAATTTGCGGAAGGGTTGCACTCGTGTCACGTTGAACGATTCTCTTCAGTCGTCGTTGGTCCCGTTCTTGCAGGATCTTTTTCCGGCCGCAGTAATGTTGGAGATTTGATGTATTACCGAATTCCTGATATTCACGGTACATTCTTGATATGATAGTACGGGAAAATCCCCACTTAATCGCTACCTCGGAGATGCCGTGTCCCATCGCTAGTGCACCGACTGTAACACCACGTTCAAACTCACTTAAGTCTTGATAACCTGCCATTGTAGGAGCAGTAACCGGTCTAACAACTGCGCCGGACACTTGTTGTGTTATATAGGCGCTGGGGATTGCAACGCCGTATTCTGCCTGTTTACACACCTCTGTATTTGAATACGCATGCCTACACCAGTTTCTTTGACGCGTCAGTGTATAGCGGGTAGGGCTCCCCGTAGGATGGGGACATCTAGTTAACATCTTCCTAAATCAATTGGTAAACAAAATTTTGAATAATACACAAAACACAACATAATTAGATCTCACTATACATAGGAATAACAAACATCACTTTACTATAAACAGGAAACCCACCATGGCCAGCACAGTCAATCACAAAAGATTGAACGACCCTATAACACACAAGCAATTCTGATCCGATTTATGTTACACACGAGTAAAATGCCAATAGGTGAAGACAACTATAAGAAGAAGTTCCAAACAATAAAACAAACAGAGATTTCAAATGTGTATGAAACGAACGCGCTAGACAATCTGAACGGCAAAATTAAAACAAAGATGAAGGGGCACCCATGACACAAAAAATAAATAGAATATCAGCAATATGAAAACGCAGGCACACAGAACACAAGCTCACGAACACACAGAATTCACCAAAACAAGAAACATTCACAACAAACAAACAAATTCTTCATATTCACCTACAGCAATAAAGCCACTCACGAGGTTGGCAACATGTCACACACAAGGACTGAAAATAGCTATCAGAACAGAGAACTCAGTACAAAAGAAACTGAGGACAAGAGACAATGACACAGACAAACATTATAGAGCTGATGTTTATTAGTTCACATGTCAAAATTGCAAGTCACATTAAATTGGACAGACATTTAGAAGTTTCAACATTTGGTACACAGCACATAGAGGTACTCAAATTTACACCTCAAAACTTGCTTTCAAGCCAAACTTAAAAATTCCCATGCAGAACGCAGAAAACAAGTTCAGTGTATTATAAACAGTGGAACATTTCGTCGTGAAAGTGGGATCCATAGAGTTTTCACGACGTGGAGACCGCAAGCACGAAAAACGGTAAGTTACAACAAATTACAAACAACTTCTTACGCTCTCAAATTTTACAAATTCCATCACTACTGACTTGCCTCCTAAACTAAGAAGAAAGCATATTTTTTCCAAACAGTTACAGTAACCGAGAAGACAAAACTGTTGGCAGTAAGAGAAACAAATAAATTATATCAGTAAGATAATAACATTAACATAGAGAAAATACTATAGACACACGAAGTTTTAATTTGAGCCTAAATTATTCGCTCCATGAAAGTACATTACTTTAGAGACATCGTCTTGAGTTGCAGATGACAAACTGTATTGGAATATTATTCGTACAGCAGAAAAGAGACAGTGACATGAAAAACGAAATGTGATGTTAAGGTATACATTTTTCTTAATTATTTTAATAGGATGTCCACAGTTCCAGTTTAAATTTATTCTCACTTAACCCATTGACTCTGGTGTAATATCACCGAAACGTGTATGGGTGAAGAGAGTTAAAAGAAGGAAATTGTGTTTTTCAAAAGCAAATCTTCCAAACATATTTACTGGATGTTTATGTTTACAAATTTGTTACGTCTGAGATCAAGGACATGCTATGTTTTGTTATTTGTATTGCAGCTCATTTTAATGCCATGCTAGCCAATTCCAAAGATATGCGAGAGGGTAAAAAAACCTGCCCTTCCACCGTGTATCCGTATAATTTTATTTTAGTTTTCTTCCTCTGTTTCTGTAATTTAAGATATTTTCTACTTTAATGCGTACTTGAATAATAAATTAAACTGTCATTTCAATCAGGCAGTACAATCATACTCACTCCAAATTATATGAAGTCTAACTGCAAATGCGTAATTTTTTTTTTTTTCAGAGGGCGAACATTTCGTGGCCATAAAGTGTCGTTCTTTTACTGCTAGCTGATATACTGAAACAGATGTGAAGCGAAAAAATTGTCAATGTTGTACTTGAAATTTATATTGTAACTCCGAAATACGTTGAACTTAAACAGAGAAACAAGATATTGTTAAGATGGCGTATTACCAGTAAAAAACGTTAGGAATTCATAAACTGTTAAAAACCAAATGCGTTGCCAGATCCGTAACGGAATGAAGAAATGACGGTTGTGACAGCTGAGTAATTTATCGTATCTATTAAACCGAAAATCAGAATACCAGTTACTTAAGTTAATGGTCCAAAAGCCGACCTGGAGCAAGAAAATAGATAATGGGTACGCACAGAAGTAAAGCAAAGCACAAAATTCAGATTGTAGTAGGTACAGCTTTAAGTAACAAAAATGAGATGGAAATTTTTAACTTCTAAGAAAATACTGTAAGTACGAATGCGATAAATTATGTGTCAGTAGAACTGAGAAATGGAACGGAAAACATCTTAATGCACTGGTCATCAGCATGTGTAATCCTTATTAAAGGTAGAAAGCGCCCTCAAATACAAAACGTTATTCATTTTCTAATATTCGCGCTTCATGAAGAAAGAAGAAGGCCATGGTGTAACGTCCCGTCGACGGCGACGACTTAAGAACTAACAGGGAAAGAATTCGGCAGTGTCTTTCTCAATATCATTCGGCATTTACCTCCTGTGATATAGGAAACAAGGGAAAACCAAAATCCGTTTGTCTAAACGGGGATGTAAACCACGCTCCCCCGGATTGTGAGTCTAATCAATCAACACTTCGCTCGGATCGTAATTCTTTACCGTCGCCTTGATCTGCAGTATCTAAGTGACACGCAATTATCGAAAATTCTCGAGAAAGTTTATTTTGAAGTTTTCCGGGGATCTTTAGTTCTCTAAAGCAAGGCTGACATTCCGACAGTCTATGTGGCTTTCCGGTAAAATGCTCACCTCTCACGTGGGTGGCTGAGGTTCCATTCCTGGCCCATGCAAAATCTTAATGGTAGATGTTCTACAAGTATTTCTGTGAAGTACAAAATAATTAAAAATTGAAAAAAAATCTGTATTGCTCGAGACTGGTAATAGCTAGCTCGCTGGTACGAGTGTGGTATCGGCCCTTTTTTTCCTTTATCTTTTCGTTCAGTTCGAATACCTACGTCATTTAAATGTAAAATGCATCAAATATATGTCATTTTATGAAAAATACCTGTCTTCTTGCTTCTAATTACACACTGCACACAAAAGTTCTTCATTACTATTCTTTAATAAAGTAGTGTTAATAAAGATTCTTTGAATTTAAAAAATTACGAATTATTGTTTTAACCTTTATGTATTTTATGCTTCATGGAAATGCTCGTAGAGCACGCATCTTCGTTTATAAAATGTACACCCATTGGGAATAGAATGACAGCCACCCACATGGAGCTGAGCATTCTAGCACAGAGCTAAGTGGTCCAGCGAAAAATCGGCCTTGTTTTAGGGTCTTAAACACACTCGAAAAATCTAAAAGTCTATTTGAGGTTTAAACTTCACGTACCGTCAGTATAAAAACCATACAAATATCCGATCGCCGTGCGGTCTCCTTCCAAGCTATAATTGGCAAGTGATACCCATATGAAGACGAATCTACCATTACGTGAAGAAACCATGCTGAAGAAAGTACCCTTCTTCTACCGACAATTTATCGTAGGTCAAAAAAATGGTTCAAATGGCTCTGAGCACTATGGGACTTAACATCTGTGGTCATCAGTCCCCTAGAACTTAGAATTACTTAAACCTAACTAACCTAAGGACATCACACACATCCATGCTCAAGGCAGGATTCGAATCTGCGACCGTAGCAGTCGCGCGGTTCCGGACTGAAGCGCCTAGAACCGCTCAGCCACCGCGGCCGGCTATCATAGGTCACAAGAACAAGCGAGGATCTCACGAAAACGAAAAAAAAGGAACATGCCGTTGAAGCCTATAAGACAGTTGGCAGATCAGATCTGCAGGACCTCAGAATTATTTTGTTAACGTCTGTTTGTTGTGAAAATAAGGACATTATTTAGTACTTGCGTATGATGAATTTTTTGGTTATAGCACAACGCCTATTCCTCATCCGCCGACGATTTGAAACCAAGTCCGCTCTGTTCGTTCACGAGATCCACAAGGCAGTAGATAGTGGTCCCAGGTCTATGTTGTGTGTTTTGACTGCCGAGAACCTTTCAATACTGTTGCGAACTGTAAAATGGTAAACAGTACGTGTTTACAAAACGTCCAAATAGATATGCAGTATATTCCTGAAATTGCAGCGTAGCTTATGTTGAAAAATATTTGTTAAGAAAAATCGATACTTTGTGCCGTTTCCCAGCTAATTATCGTTGAACTTAGCCAGTCAGGCCGTTGCGCGAGCAAATTCAAGCGGTGCGCCATATACAATTAGTGTCAGTTGCTCACGTAGCGCTCGAGACTGCTCATCCTTTGGCTCTGATTTGATCTCTGCTACTGTCCCACGGCCAATTTTTATATCGCTCTCTTGTTCGGTTCTATGAAACCAAATGAAGAAAACGGCTAGCGACACCGGCACTGGCGGGCCTAACTGAATGAGATTTTTCACTCTGCAGCGGAGTGTGCGCTGATATGAAACTTACTGGCCGGTTAAAACTGTTTGCCAGACCGAGACTCGAACTCGCAGGAGAGCTTCTGTGAAGTTTGGAAGGTAGGAGACGAGGTACTGGCAGATGTAAGGCTGTGAGAACTGCGCGTACCTGATGGGTAGGTCAGATGGGAAGCCGGCACCGTAGCACAGCGTGTTCGGTCAGAGGGTTAGCCGCCCTCTGTAATAAAAAAAGTTGAGTTAATGGATCGACGATGAGCTTAACTTGAACAAGCGTCATGGGACGTCCGCCCTGAACAAATAGAACGAACAATCACGAACAAAAATGAGATGAAGGGAAAAAAAAGATCGTAAAGCGCTTGCCCGCGAAAGGCAGGGTCCCGAGTCGAGCCTCGGTCCAGCACACATTTTTAATCTGCTAGGGAGTTTCATAACAGTGCACACTCCGCTGCAGAGTGAAAATCTCATTCTGGAAATATCCCCCAGGCTGTGGCTAAGCCATGTCTCCGCAGTTTCCTTTCTTCCAGGAGTGCTAGTTCCGCAAGGTTCGCAGGAGAGCTGTGTGAAGTTTGGAAGGTAGGAGACGAGGTACTGGCAGAAGTAAAGCTGTGAGGACGGGGCGTGAGTCGTGCTTGGGTAGTTCAATGGTACAGCGCTTGCCCGCGAAAGGCATAGGTCCCGAGTTGGAGTCTCGGTCCGGCACACAGTTTAAATGTGCCACGATGTTTCAACGGCCAAACTGTCCAACTTCAATGCTAATTAACTTGGAAACGGTGAACCGTATCGAATTTCTTTTTTCTTAGCAGATATTTTTCATCATACCCTACGCTGCAACACCCTTACAAGCTTTTCAGACTGTTTCTGACTACACTGTATAATCAGTCTGAAATCCACCAGTGTCTCCAGGTCTCTCCCACGTATGCAATCTTCTTTTCATGATTTTTACTAAGTGTTAGCGCTGGTTAAATCATGCTCTGCGTAAAATTCCACCAAGCGACTACCTCTTTCATTCCTCTCCTCGAGTCCATATTCTCCTACTATTTTTTCTTCTCATCCTACTATAGAATTTCAGTCCCCGTTGCAATTTAGTTTTCCTTTTCCTTCACTATCTGAATAGTTTCTTTTCTCACATCGTACATCCTTTCAATCTCTTCACAATCGGCGGTGCTAATTTGCGCATATATTTATGCTACTGCAGTGGATGTTCACTTCGTGTCTGTATTGGCTACGGTAACGCGTTCACTATGCTGTTCGTAGCAGCTTTGTTTCCTGTTCCTTCTGCCATCGAACATCACTAATTCCCGCTATATCTAATTTCAACCTGCTCGATAATTAGATCTAGCATTCCACGTTCCGGCCGTAGAATGCCCGTTCTGTTTTTCCTAATGACGACATCCTCCTGAGCAGTCCCCTCCCGGTGAACCGAATGGTGGACTATTTTGCCTACGGAATATTTAATCCAGGAGGATACCATCACCATTTAACCATGCAGAAGACCTAAATGTCAAATAAAATGGTTCAAATGGCTCTAAGCACTATGGGACTTAACATCTGAGGTCACCAGTCCCCTAGACTTGGAACTACGTAAACCTAACTAACCTAAGGACATCACACACGTCCATGCCTGAGGCAGGATTCGAACCTGCGACCGTAGCAGCCGCGTGGTTCCGGACTGAATCGCCTGAAATCTCTCGCCCATAGCGGCCGGCTACCTACATGTCCTCGGAAAAAATAACAGCTGCAGTTTCCTCTTCATTTCAGTCGTTCGCAGTACCAGCACAACAAGGTCATAATGCATCGTTGAGGCACTCAAACCACCCCACCGCGGCAGGTTCCATAGTTCGTGGGTGGGACCTTTGTTTTATCTCAACATGTTTTCGGCCTCTAACGACCCTTTCACTGACGGGACGTGGAGTTGTTACACTACATCTTTTCTTCCTTCCTTCCTTCTCCGTTAATGGTGGATCCTTTCAGGGAAAGCCAGTGTACATCATTTTACGAAACATTGTCGGTAAAACATCAGGCCAGTTACTGAATAAATAGCTACAGAATAAACTGTACGCATCCATTGTAAACATTTGTAACAATAGTTAGAGGAACTACATCTCCAAAATATCCGAACTACATCTCTTAAAATATTTGCTTTCCCTCTTTAATTACTTTGTTCTTACAATTTTCCGTTCTGTTATTAATGTTAGTTATACTCAATGAGTAATTGCGTGTTCCTGCAGTAAGCACATGTCGTTCTGTGTGAATTGTTTTTATTTTATACGGAACACTGCGTTCATGCTCTGCAAGGCATTCGGCATTCGGTGTTTCTGTTCTCTGTCTCGAACATGAGTGTTCTTCGTGGATTTACACTTTCTAGCCTTCTTTTGTTTATTTTGTGGGCATTGTGGTAGATGCCGACGCTGTTGCTGAGTTATTGTCGCCAGTATTGCTGATACTGAGTTCGGCGAAAAGAACTTTTGTAATAGCTTCAGTGTATTCAGTACCAAAACGATACGTTATAAAGTGTCATGCTCATTAGCATAAGACGTGCAGGGCTGAGATCTTTAAGGCGGCTGTTCTTAATTTCACAGCCAAGACCCGATATGCGCCAGCTGACCGGTTCCATGGAAACTTAATGGCGCGGAAGCGACCACTGTGTGCTCAAACTCCCCATGAAAGGAAATGCGGATATTTTAAATATCTGCTTTGAAAGTTTGTAGCCGATGTATATTCGTGATTTGTTCCGGAATAAGCAGAAGTGCAGTACCATAATTCAGCAAAAGGCATGAAGCTGAAGAATAGTATAACACAATTACAAAGTTTTCAAATTTATGTGTATGCCGTTTCGTACTCGCACAGAAAGCGGGGGAAAGTTCGTGGAAGACTCAATATTTCGCCACAGAGGTAGTAGGTTACTATTAAAATAAATCAAAGTAACTGTGACAATCTCAGCAAAACTTTTAACGCTTCATTCCATAAGATATAACAAAAATGTAGTCGGCAGACGTCTGTAATAACATGATTAACAATGAGCACTTGATGTTTTTGTAGTATTGCCTTCTGAGTGATGAGTTATTTCACATATAGCATCAGTACCACAACGAAACATAATTTCATCGGCTGGTGCACTGATTGCTAATACATTTTATATCACATATTTCATAAAATCCCAATCGTTTTATACGATAATGTACTAATTGTAATATATGCTTAGTGTTAAAGTGTACATATGAATATCTACAACCACAGATACAATAGAAAAAGTACAGTAAGGCATGCTGGGTGGCCCGTACAGATATTATTCGCTTCATGCTTTGTTCTGTTCGTGTAATGAGCAACGAGAAGAATTACTATCTGTAGGCCACGGTAAGCAACATATGTCTCTTATCTTATTATCTCTATGCGAGGTATACGATGAATGAAGTAGAGTTGTTATACTGTGTGTCTCTAATTCTGATTCTTTAAATTAACCAAATATGATTTCCGGAAAACAACGTCAAAAATCTTTCAACGATTCTCATAGATTTCCCTTTAAGCATCTATGTTACATTTTCGTATGGGCTATACAGACCTGTTACAATCTAAAAAGCCCGGTGCGAATTCCTTCGACGTCTTCTATAAGGCTTAGTTGGTGAGGACAACAAACGTGCGAACAAGATTCGGGAACAAATCTCATTAGAGTCTAGTATGCTGCTTCCTTAATAGAAGAGCTGCACTACTCTAGCATTGTCCCAACAGATACATGTTTTCTTTTTCGGCTTCTCTGTATCTGATCTCATATCGCTTCGTAATGTTACCCCTACGAATTCGACCAATGCGATGCGCTCCGAAGGTTTAACACTAACATCAATAAACAATATCAGAAATTGCACACGCTATACGACAAATTTTACACTTTTATTGGCTACGACAGCGGTTCTGTTACGCTTCTTTGAGACATCATCCGATTTTACTGCCCTTGTAGTTGAAAATTTTCCGTCCACTATAATGTACTGGGTCTATGATGCAAATTTTCTTCGTGACAGTCACATAGTTGAGAAGGTACTCCGTGTGATCCTAACTTCATTATTTAGTACTGCGCCGAACACCATGCGGCAACTATTTTTTTCCGCCCTGCAGTATTGAGAGCGACACGTGCGTGCGTCTGCTTTCTGCGAGAATGTTCTTCAAAGCATGGTGCAACAAATAAACCTGAAAGTCGCTAGAATTCGTATCTGAAGTGAAGTTTTATTTCGCCTTTGGTGTCAAAGTTCATAGTTGCTATTTCGGGAGGCCAGGCTGAGACCTAAAAATACTTGTCACGCTACTGAAGCGTGCAGGTGACATGCGGGAACGTCCTCTTGATACAGTAGTTCTCCACACTCACCTGAAATACAGAACTTCTCCGAGTGTACAATAATATGCGTGTGCATATTCTGTACTTGATGACTCAGTTACTGTACATAACACTTCCCTGTGCTTGAACAGAGCAAATCAGGAACAGCATCATATGTAATGATAGCCGGTAACAGATACAGTGGAAACGATACAAGGCATTCATCATAAAAAAATCCATAAATCTAACTGCAGAATTAAAGAAACATGTAAAACAATTTGAGAAACTTGCAGCTTTTAGAATGGGACAGAAGTCTTTCCCGTCATCAGAGCTCAGGTAAGAACGCAATTGCATACAGTGGTACCGAATTTGTTTATGAATACAAGTCAAGAAGAAATTGTTATCAGTCTAATTTTGGTGTTGCCAAAGACATTCAATCAAACATCAAATGAATAGAGTCAGCTGATGCTGTCAGGTACACATATTTTGTCAAACAGGATAATCTAAAGGGTTATGGAAGGAATCATGGAAGCCAATGTAAAAGAACGTTCCCGCGAAATGTTACCTGTCTAATTATAAATATAAATAACACATTTTGTTATCATTGATCAGAGGTGTGGAAAATTCTGTCACTCTTATAATTATGTTTCTTTTCTGTTCTTTACAACTCCAGAAACAATGCAACGGTTTTCATACCGGACAGCAAAAGACATCTTTTGCAATACTGTAACGTTTATCCACTTAAAAACGTTAGTATCACAAGCCAGTTGTCGAAATGGCAACTAACTTCACTGAACTCTACGCATATTTATCGTAAGACAATTAAGTGATATTAACTTATTTTTCATAGGCGTTTGTGAAACGAGGAACACTTTCACATTCTTTATTGAGTACCTTACAATTACTAACGACTTTTTTTACTCTGGAGCCAGGGTAGACGTGTGTTAAAACTTTTATTGCGCAAAGTACTGTAATATTCAGAGGTTTCTTGCGTTTCTGTCTTTTACAATGCCTCTATCTACCACGTTCCTTTCACGATCATCAGTAGCGAATATAAACGGGTTTTGCAAAAATATGGACACACCAAAAATACAAAACATTATCATGCCTAATATTGTGTAGGAAAACAATTAGCATTCAAAACAGCTCCTAGTGCCTCAGAATGGATAAATAGAGGTCCAGTATGTATCTCAAGTGAATCTTAGACCACTCTTCCCCCAAAACAGTGAAAAGTTCAGATAACGACGATGGAGATGGACAGTGATCACCGGCTGGTCCCAGCGGAGGTTCGAGTCCTCCCTCGGGCGTGGGTGTGTGTGTTTGTCGTTAGGATAATTTAGGTTAAGTAGTGTGTAAGCTTAGGGACTGATGACCTTAGCAGTTAAGTCCCATAAGATTTCACACACATTTGAACATTTGACAGTGATCACGCACCTTTCTCACGAAATTAGACCACAGAGGCCCAATAATACAATTATATTAATATCTGGTGACTGGTGGTCAGGGGAGATGTGACGATTCATCTTCGTCCTCAAAAAATCAGTCCTCGACGATGCTAGCCGTGCGGACAGGGACACTGTCGTCTCGGATCACCATTGAGGAACAGACATTGTGCCATGGGATTGACCTGATCAGCCAAACTGGTCAAATAATTCTTGGTTGTAATGCGATGTTGCAGAATACCCATGGAATACCACGATATGGCTGCTCAGATCATCACCGAACTCAGGCCACGTTTCACTGTTGGGACGCAAACTCGGCCATAAGTTGGAAACAGTGTGAAACAAGGCTTGTTCTCCCAAATGACTTTTATTCCATTGCTCCACAGTCCAGGTTTTTTGCAACGACGATTTCCTGTTACGGGCATTTGCATCACCGTTGTGTGTTTTTGAAATCAATGCTCGCTCGCAGTTCCCTGCTTATGGTGTTCCCGTCTTGTTGTTTTGGTGCTGACTAGGTTCGCTAGTGCAACATCCATTTCTGCGGCGATTTTTGCAGCTGTCGTCCTCTTGTTTCTCGTCACAGTCCTCGTCAACGTCGGTACGCCTCAGACCGCGCGGCTACCCCGCGCGCCGCATTTATGTTCAAGCATGAATTTCTCGCGGTGTTCCCATATTTTTGTCAAACCCTTGTACGTGCATACATCTGAACGTAGATGTTTGTACTTTCTTAAAGAACCACTAAGGGTGTGTACTAGTCATCTCCATGCGTTACTTTCATAGTTCGTGGCCGTAGCACATAAACTTTCAGTGCTATTGCTGTTTTTCATCGGAACATTTTCCTCTAGAACATCTGTGAGTATAAATATGCATCGTGTGACACACACAATCTTAAAAAAGTATTCCAAAAGAATGCATTTTCAAACACTATTCCTTGCAGCCATTGCATAAATTACTTTTTGTTTACATTTCACTGGGTACGTTCTGGAACAGCATCTTCAGTACTTCGTGAGGGTAGCGACGTTCGTGTTCTTTGTAAACATAAGTCCCTAATCTCACAAGGAAGGACTAGCCATCATCATTTCATTTTGTACATATTCACTCGTATAGACATAGATTATGTGATACATGAGACAGAGATAACGAATGGTGTGTGACGATGCGAAATGTCTGCCTCACGAGTAGAAAGCATGTGAATGCTAGCTCTTGCCATTGTAATAGGAAAGGAGGATTACAGTGGTACAGAAAGTACCCTCCGCCACGCACCGCAAGATGGCCTGCAGATTATAGATGTGGATGTAGAAAGAGAGCCCTTAAATCTTAAATATAAGATTAAAAACATTCACAAAATAAAATTGACTGGAACTGTTCGCGACTGGAACAGGAAAGGGATGAACTGACAAAAAAAATGGCTCTGAGCACTATGGGACTCAACTGCTGAGGTCATTAGTCCCCTAGAACTTAGAACTAGTTAAACCTAACTAACCTAAGGACATCACAAACATCCATGCCCGAGGCAGGATTCGAACCTGCGACCGTAGCGGTCTTGCGGTTCCAGACTGCAGCGCCTTTAACCGCACGGCCACTTCGGCCGGCGATGAACTGACAGTAGTACACAAAATACCCTCCGCTTCACACCGCAAGATAGCCTGCAGGTTATAGATCTGGATTTGGACAGATAGCCCTTAAATCTTAAACATGAGATTAAAAATATTCACAAAATAAAACTGACTGCTATAGAAAGGCTGAAGAAAGTGAAAACGAGTAGAAAATTGCTTAACTACTAGTGTAAATAAGGTGGACGTGCACTAGAAGCAGGGCTGATAGCGCCCGCGAGTAGAATACAATTAAGTACCGGCCGCACGTGACGATATGAGATAACTGTTAAATCAGTCCAGTAGTTCCCGAAATACTCATCTACGGCCGCCACAACCTCTTCGCTGGACTTAATGTTTTCCAGCCATTATTTTCTTTAGATGTAGCGCTAGTTGCAAGTCAGAGAGTATCCAGAGTGTATAGTACAAGATTCCATATGATCTGCCAGAGTAGCCGAGAGCGCTAATGCGCTGCTTCCTGGACGCGGGTAGGCGCGCCGGCCCCGGATCGAATCCGGTCGCCGGATTCACGACGAAGGCCAGTATGCCGGCCAGTCTGGATGTGGTTTTTAGGCGGTTTTCCACATTCCGCTAGGTGAATACCGGACTGGTCCCTAAGTTCCACCTCAGTTACACGACTCACAGACGTTTGAAAACGTTCGCACTGTTTCATGACTTACACTAGACGCAGACAGCTGGGGTACACTACTTCCGTCCCGGGGGGTTCGGGGTGGCGGCAGGAAGGGCATCCGGCCACCCTCTGAACGTAAAACTGCCAAATCCGTCTAACCAAGCCGACCCCGCGTTGGAGCGGGACAAAGGCCCGAGAAAGAAAGAAAGAATAGTACAACAATCCATATCCTAAATGCTTCAGTTTCCGATTACGAAATCATCTCTGTGGACACTTTCAATGTCTTGGTCAAAAATGTTTCTCTTATTTTTGCAGTTCAGACCTCTTCTCACACATTTTTCCTCCAGTCGGTCCAGAAGACATGTATAGTATTCGCCTTAGATTGTTCCACTCTTTACAAAGTAGTCGATTACGAGTACCCTCTTTGAAGCCAAAAGAAATGCTTGTCTTCTTCACTCATTCACCTTTTATGGTGCAGGGCTACCGTCCTCCATCCATTGGTTAGATTGCTATTTCGTTTCTAGCGTGAAGTGGTGCGTCCACCTCTCGTGGACACACGTCTCATTACGAGTAACAAATATGGATACAAAAAGCAGTTGGACTCTTTTTAAAATGTTTCAAACATTACTGAAAAATCTCTATTTGGATAAGCACCCACCCCCCATTTCTGCTGTAAGTAAAGGCACAGTTTCTATATAAAGCCTCACCTTCTTTGAATGAATTTCTTGGCGATAATTTCATGGCATCCCAGGCTACCAGGCTATCCATTTGAACGAAATACATGCATCATGAGTGCTTTAAACAGTCGTATAAACAAAATTAATCCGCAGATCCCGTTGACGCTTGACGTATTTGATTACGCAACATTTATCGACCTTATAATATCAAAATTTCATTGATATCACCGCGCTAAATTTTCTCATTTCCCTTTTGCACTAACAGGATACACAGAACGTACACTAGGAGGGACATAAAGAGTGATCACAGGTTTGGCGCTCATAGAAACACTAACAAAATGCTAGTAGCAGGTATTCGATGAGGAGTCCGGCAATATCGAACAACCAGCTGCATTTCATCTGCGTAGTTGCTTAAAGGAGAGATGACAATAATTACAACTCGCACAGAGGCATGTAGGTAGACGTTCTTTCCACGCTCCATTTGCGAGCGGAACGAGAGGAAATTGTAATATGTGAGAAATAAAAATTACGATCTAAAACACTTTGCTGTAATTTATGTAATACATATGCAGATGTAGGGTAGACGAAGTTAACGACAGTGTGCGATATGCTTGCTAGGATACTTTAAAACTACAGCCGAACAATGCAGCGTACCATTTGGGCAGCGTGCTTTCCACGTGTGGGGTGCTTTCTGCTTTGTATAGCTGTGGTGCGGCGGCGCACATTTAGATTGCACGGCGGACAGCGCCTGGTCAGTCGGCCGCCGGCGCTTCTGCCGTGCTAAGAATACCCTCAGACGGTCGCAGCTGGATACTAATTATTCAGAATCGTGTTTTGTTTCTTTTTTATTTTAGGTGTCTTCGTGCAGGTTTTGGAGGCCTCCTGAGGCCGCGGGCTGTAGACGCAGAACTGTTTTGTCACATACATCGACATCCCTGGCGCGAGTTTTAGGAGCCCTTGTCGAAACGAGGCGAATGGGAATGAAGAGCCAGTTTATTGTAGCACTGATATTCAGTTACGTTTCCTTTCAGTTAGTTACAGGTTCCGGTGCTTGTTGTTAACAGTAAAACTGTTCTGGAAACTTCCTTCACACTAGCTAAGATCAGTAAAATATAATCACTGAAGAGGTATTTTAAAAATTATTTAAATATTTGCAGTTCAATGTTCTTGCGCTGTTACATGCTTTTTAATGCACAAACGAGCAGTCGTGGGATATTTTACGCGTAGTTCCTGTAGAAGACTACGTTCTTCACGTGAGTCTCCATTCAAAACGATACCTACTCGGTCTCCACAAAATTCGTCAGAGTTTGCTAGGGCGTTTTAGAACCACCCTTTATGTTACAGAATCTGCCGAATGAAATAAACAGTACCATGAGCACAGAATATGGATTGAGAGCAAATCGAAGAAAGACGAAACTAATGAGAAGTAGCAGAAATAAGAACATCAATAAACTTATCAGAATTGGTGATCACGAAGTAGATGACGTTAAGGAATTCTGCTGCCCAAGCAGCAAAATAGCTCATGATGGACGCAGTAAGGAGGACATAAAAAGCAGGCTAGGACTGGCAAAAAGGGAATTCCTGACCAAGGGAAGTCTTCCAGTATCAAACATAGGCCTTAATTTGAGGAAGAAATCCCTGAGAATTTACTTTTTGAGCGCAGTATTGTATAATGGACTGTGGGGAAACCGGAACAGAAGGGAATCGAAGCATTGGAGATGTGGTGCTTCAGAAAAATGTTGAAAATTTGGTGGACTGATAATGTAAGAAATGAGGAGAGTCTCCGCAGAATCGGCAAGGAAAGGGATATATGGAAAACACAGACAAGAAGAAGGGACAGGATGATGGTACATCTGTTAAGACATGGTGGAATAACTTCCATGGTGCTACGCGGAGCTGTAGCGGGTAAAAACTGTAGAGGAAGATAGAGATTGGAATACATCCAGCAGATAATTGAGGACGTAGGGTGCAACTGCTACTGTGAGATGAAGAGGATAGCACAGGAGAGGAATTCGTGGAGGGCCGCATCAAACCAGTCAGAAGACGGCTGACAAAAAAATCTCAGACACAGTAGGCGTTTCAGGACTAGAGAAGGGCTGGGGATTGGCCTTGAGAGATTAAAAGAAAATAAATAAATCACTTATAATTCAGATTCATCGCTATACATAATTTTTCTCAAATCCGGGCAATGTGACTGGCTGTCCGAATTATTTTAGGTTTCTCAGTTATCACTATCGCGTCAGACCTTCCAAACCGTGATATTACTGAGCCAGTTATTTTCGTAGTGTAACATCACTAAACGTTGAGTATACCCCAAAAACCAAGGCAAAAGTACACGGAAATATTGAAAAACCACCCCTTGAGGTACTTCCGAATTTGTGTGTGTGTGTGTGTGTGTGTACTTTTTGATAACGGGTACGGTGGTGTGTTTTTATTAATATTAGTGCAGAGATGACTTGTACTTAAACCTCTCAACAGTCTTTTTCTATCAGAATATCGTACATGTTACGTAAGGCGTATCTGAGTATCGCAAAGCAGCAATCGTCAGGAGAAAGTACTTAGCTTCGATTTACACAGTTGGGCGGAAGTATGTAAACAGTGTTTCTTCAGTCGACTTGGATCCGTCACTATATATCGTGTTCACCTTCGGCTCAACTATCATAATGCACTGCATGGCGTTTAGTTCCCCTGCGGCAGAATAGCTCAAGAACCTTACTTGCCATTGTATTTGTGGTTTGTAATAGAGGATTTCATACTCAAGTCCGACCCGACTCTAACTGGCGGCTTAAAGCAGCATGCTCCCTAACACACCCCTCTTCCCCCTGCATCCCTCTCCTTCTCTCTCCCCCCCCCCCCCCCGCACTGAATTCTTCATCTCCGCGGTACAATCCTGGCGCTCATAAATTCATAGATCGCTCTCGTTTCGAGTGGATATGATGACACTACTGCTCAGAAAAGTATATCTCTTCAACGGCACGTGTCTGGCTTATACCAGCAGCACATACGCTACTTCGCCAAAACACTACGACAACCTACTTAATTGTGGGTTGGTCCACCTTTGCAACGCAAAGTGATTCGATAAGCCTTGGTATGTTACCAGACGTATGTAATGGCAGATGTTCTACACACAAGTCACGCAACATCTGTAAATCAAAGGCCAGTGGTTTGTGCGTGCCGAGCTGGCTCCCGATAACATCCCAGGTGCATTATCACGTGTTCAGATATGCGATTTTAGTGGCCAAGACATCGACGTGAGTTAGCTATCACGCTCCTCAAACCACTGTAGGGCGCTTCCGGCCTTGTGATACGGATAGTTACTGTGGTGTCACCGCTAGACACCACACTTGCTAGGTGGTAACTTAAATCGGCCGCGGTCCTGTAGTACATGTCGGACCCGCGTGTCGCCACTGTGTAATCGCAACCTAGCGCCACCACATGGCAGGTCACAAGACACGGAATAGACCTCGCCCCAGTTGTACGGACGACATTGCTTGCGACTAGACCTACCAAGTCTTCCTCTCATTTGCCGAGAGACAGATAGAATAGCCTTCAGCTTAGTCCATAGCTACGACCTAGCAAGGCGCCATTTGTATCAGTGCTTATAGCTTACTAATATTCAAGAGAGATGTATTCCAGCAAGAGAATAAAGTTAAGTATTATAAAACTACGTACTTTTCTTTAGTGCATTAATAAGTCTCCTGTTCCAGTACTTCAAGCCCGTCTGCGTTAGTTTAGCGTGCACCTAGCTACCTCATTGTGTCTATGCTGTATGAACTAGACACAACAGTTACCCTGGTGGAATATACCATCGCCGTTAGTGAAGGCATGAGGCATGAAGGGGTGCACGTTTTCCGGAATAATTGTCACGTTGTCTGTAGCTGTTTTTGGTGCCATCGATTACTTCCACATGTCCTATCGAAGCCCCAGCGAATGTCCCTCGTAGCATAATACACTGTCAATTGCCGGCCGGTGTGGCCGAGTGCTTCTAGGCGCTTCAGTCTGGAACCGCGCGACCGCTACGGTTGCAGGTTCGAATCCTGCCTCGGGCATCGATGTGTGTGACATCCTTAGGTTAGGTAGGTTTAAGTAGTTCTAAGTTCTGGGAGACTGATGACCTCAGATGTTAAGTCCCATAGTGCTCAGAGCTATTGAACCATTTTGAACACTGTCAATTCACGTTAATGTGTCACCTGTCTAAAGCCTGAATAACCGCCTTTTGCAGCGCAGACCACAGCGGAGACGTACAAGAATAGAGTCAGTGAGGTTCTGGAAGGTACAGACAGAGACGCAGAGCCATGCCGACTCTCATGCCGTGACCGGCTGCCCTAGATTTCTCGGTTGGGGATCCACGGCGCGTCCAGCGCGATCGAGGTGGTCCCGCATATTCTCGGTTGGGTTTAAATCCGGGGAGTTTGGTGGCCAGGGGAGTACAGTAAACTCATTTTGGTGCTCTTAAAACCACGGACGTACACCGAGAGCTGTGTGATACGTTGCAGTGTTCTGCTGGTAGATGCCATCGTGCCGAGGACAAACAAACTGCATGTAAGGATAGACATGATCCCAAAGGAGAAATGCATCCGTTCGATTGTGCCTTCCAGAATGACTAGATCACCCAGGGAATGCCACGCAAGTATTCTCCAGGCCATAACGCTCCCTTCTGGTTGCAGGATGTTTGCTTTCAGACATTTCATACCATACACGCCAACTACCATCTGTCCGATGGAGTATAAAACGAGATTCATCTGTTGCCGCTCATTGTACATCCAGCTGCAATACTGGCGTGCAAATTCCAATCTTCGTCGCCGATGAGCAGCAGTCAGCATGGGTGCATGAACAAGGCGCCTGCTGCGGAGACCCATACGCACCAACGTTCACTGAATTGTTTTTGAAGAGACGCTGCCTGGGCGGTCAGTTGTCCAACAGTTGCGCGTCTATTCGTCCGTACACATGTCTGCAGCCACTGTTTACCACTGTCATCAATGGCTCGTAGCGACCACAGTTGCCTAGGCGTGGGATTTGGATAGCGCCATTTTGCCATGCACGGTATCCTTAGCACAGCAGCACGCGAACATTTTAGAAACTTAGCGGCTTCAGAAATGCTTCCACCTCTGGCCCGAAAGCCAATGACGATGCCCTTTCAGAAGTCAGATAAATCACTCCTTTTCAGCATTACGACGACTACACTGTTTTCCGCGTCTCCCACCGCCCCCCTCCCGACACTGCTAGTGCTGCCAGCTGCTTCTGTGGGTGGTTATAGAACGTTGACAGCGAACATAGACGATCATCTCATTAACGTGACCGTGTACTACCCCACCGGCTTGCGTTCGTGGGAGTTGCACGTTTCGACCAGGCGTTCGACTGGATAACTGTGTATTCAGACATCACAATCGACTTGGTGTAACAAGAAACTTGATTAGTCCTACCAGGCAACGCAGTTCGCTTGATCCACGGTCCAGTCTCTCTGTTCCCGTGTGTGTGTGTGTGTGTGTGTGTGTGTGTGTGTGTGTGTATTTTTTGATAACGGGTACGGTGGTGTGTTTTTATTAATATTAGTGCAGAGATGATTTATACTTAAACCTCTCAACAATGACATATGTGGAACTACCTTCGTACATTCGCCGAGAGTGTGTTATAGTTCTAGTACTGTGGCGAGGGAGACCCGCGAATCTTTTTCTATCAGAATATCGTTTATGTTACGTAAGATGTATCTGAGTATCGCAAAGCAGCAATCGTCAGGAGAAAGTACTTAGCTTCGATTTACACAGTTGGGCGGAAGTATGCAAATAGTGTTTCTTCAGTCGACTTGGATCCGTCACTATATATCGTGATCACCTTCGGCCCAGCTACGGCCCAAGTTACAATCGTAACTGACTTTGTCATTTGGTCAACATATGAAAGCGGTCTCCATCAGAGCCGCGCGAATAGCCGACGGTGAAGAGCGGCGGGTACGGCAGTTTTGGTTTGAGGACGAGGTTAAGCAGTGTAATATTGTGTTGTTCGTTTGAGCTTGTCGAATTTAATCTCTCAAAATGTCTGCTGCTATGCCAATTAACCCCAAACCCTTCCTTAATAGCTTGACGGGAAAACCATTTATGGTAAAACAGAAATGGGGCCACGAATACAAAGGATATTTGGTTTCTGTGGACGGTTACATGAACATGCAGCTAGCAAATACTGAGGAACATATAGATGGCTCTCCTACAGGCAATTTGGTCGAAGTGCTTATCAGGTGCAACAATGTGCTGTACATTCGTGGAGTGGAATAGGAGGATGAAGAAGGTGAAATGAAAGACTGAATGAAAAACTTGATTGTGTTTGTGTACATTGACATAGTGCTTTAACTTAAGACTTTGCTTTTATACAGTATGTGTTTCTCCAGAAATTCCTATTTAAAAAAATAATAAAAAAATAAAAAAAGCGGTCTAAGGCGCTGCACTCATGGACTGTGAGGCTAGTCCCGGCGGAGGTTCGAATGCTCCCTCGGGCATGGGTGTGTGTGTTTGTCCTTAGGATAATTTAGGTTAAGTAGTGTGTAAGCTTAGGGACTGATGACCTTAGCAGTTAAGTCCCATAACATTTCACACACATTTGAACATTTTTTTTGTCTCCATCAGAGACGCTCAACGATAGTGGTGTGCTCGAAAACACATGTGCCTGCACCACCACTGCACTCTCTCGTTCAATCTGCCATAGATCGCCGCATATCCTCCTTTGAGTTTTGTGATAAGGCGTGGAGGCCCAACACCTTGTTGCCTACTCATGGTTTCACCGTCCATCGACCGGTTTCCACAAATTCTCACGAGAGTAGCTCGTGAACTGCTAGCTAGCTCCGCCATTTCTGAGATGCCCGTTCCCAGGTTCCGGGCCATAACAAGCTGCCCGTTGCTAAAGTCGCTTTTATCGGTAGATTTCCCAATTATCTGCCCTTGCCGTCGGTAGAATGATTCCTCATTCGTCTCTGCTCCGCTTGTGTACTTCCCTTACCGCATAACGTGTATTTAATGGCACCAATCGGTATTCGGTCTCGTGGTGACTCTTCAATGCACGTAAGGGCAGAATTTATATTGCCCAAACTAAACTAAGATAGCGCGCTACTGCGGGGTGTCAATTTATTTGAGGACTTCTTTTGAGTCACTGCCGTACAGGAGGCTGTTATAATCCGATATGATGTCACAAGGCATGGAGATTAATATCGTGACGTCAGCTTCCCACCTCAATCGAACGAGTGCAAGTAGTATATTCAGTCCCTGCCTAAACTTTCCTTTCGTACATTGCAACCGTCTGGTTAGTTCCATTGCCCTGTTCACGTAGACCTAATCATTTGGTTGAGCTTTTCACTGGAATTGTTTGTAACGCAAGGTGAAGTGACAGTGATGGATTCGATGGCGGCATTGGATGTATCATGGAGGCTCATGTGGCTGTATCATTGATGTCCCTTGGAGCCGCTGCTCTTCCAAGTAGCTCCCGAACTGGCCTCCATAGGCTAAATGTTCTCCCACAGAGAAAAAAGTTTCTGACAGGACCGGGAATCAAATCCAGGACCTTCGCGTGGCAGTCAGACACCTCGACCGCTCAGTTACGGAAGCAGGGGTGTAACTTCACGTTAAAGTCATAATGCGTTCGCCGGTGCAAACGACAACTGAACAAACTCAGCTCCTGTATGTGAATGCGATATGTTTCGTACACCAAATGTTATCGGTTGTATTTCCATATACTATAACTCCAGAGTAGATATACATATGTGCTCAGTAAGCGACGGTACGTTGTGTGACGGAGAGTATTTAGTGCAATAGAATCATTTTTCTTAAGGATTGTCTATGTTCCACTGCATAAGCTCGAAAATCTGGCTGGGGGAAGTTATATTTTCATTGACTTGAGGCACAATGGTATTTATTTATTGAGCATTTCACTGACGCTATGTCGATGAATAAACAAATAGTCGACGAATGGTTCAGGTAATCTTCAAACCTCCTCCATCAATTACTCTCAGACAATTTGAATAGGGTCCCAGACCCCGTAACAGTACTCAAGAATCGGTCTAACGAGAGTTTTGTTCACTATTTCTTCCGTGGATGAATTATAAAAATGGTTCAACTGGCTCTGAGCACTATGCGACGTAACTTGTGAAGTCATCACTCGCCTAGAACTTAGAACTAATTAAACCTAACTAACCTAAGGACATCACACACATCCATGCCCCAGGCAGGATTCGAACCTGCGACCGTAGCGGTCGCTCGGTTCCAGACTGTAGCGCCTAGAACCGCACGGCCTCTCCGGCCGGCGGATGAATTATACTTCATTAGGATTCTTACCTCATTTATTTGAGACAAAGGTCAGAAACTCTCGGTACAGCATTTCCACACAGTATTGTAGTTTTATCTGAAGCTGCCCTGCTACACTTGTTTTCATCTACATTTTACTTCGCACGCCAACTAGCTGTGTTTGGCAAAAGGTTCATAGTGAACGACTATCATTCCTCCTCTTCCATTTCTAAATTTTGAGCGAGGAGATCAGCTCCCAGTAAACTTATGTATAAATTCCAATTTTCTTATGATTTTTAACGTTGTGGTCACTTCATGTGTTAAATATGTGTGGAAGTACTACATTTTCTGACTGTTCTTGGAACAAACACTTCCTGAATTGTAACACGAATTATCTCCGTGATGCATAGCGCCTGTCCTGTAGCGCCTACCACTGAATTTGGATTAGCAGTTCCGTAAGACCCTCGCGTAGCCTAATAGTACTCGAGATAAAATTTGAAGTGATTATATGTACTTTTTTATCTCCTTTAGAATCCGTGAGTGACGTACAGTACTCAATCAAACGAGGTTTTAAGTACCTCCTGCGTAGCAGAATACGAGCCGTTAATAACATTCCAGTGAATCTCATTCTGACATCAGGGTTTCTTTTAATTAAAAATGGTTCAAATGGCTCTGAGCACTATGGGACTTAACATCTGAGGTCATCAGTCCGCTAGAACTTAGAATTACTTAAACCTAACTAACCTAAGGACATCACAAACATCCATGCCCGAGGTAGGATTCGAACCTGCGACCGTAGCAGCGCGGTTCCGGACTGAAGCGCCTTGAACCGCTCGTCCACAGCGGCCGGATTCCATCTATCGAATAGCGTTCATGATGCAGTCTTAGCGCCTTTAAAGTATGTTATGTAACTTTCCATAGCACTTCCCATGTACTTCGGCGCTGGAATATATTGCGATGGAGTAAATAAGTTTTATGTTGTGCCCTTCAGCGAAGAAGTGGAATTCACGTACCTGTAGTCATCTGATGTTATCGTTCCTATGGACAAAGCTTTACCCTTCCGTTGTAATAAGTACATTAACAACGAGCACGGACTGAGGACTCGAACTTGGCAACGAATGTGCTGCCCACTCTCTCAATACTGACTGCATTCAGTTCAATTGAGCGACGAGTTGCTGACTTTAAACGAACTTTGTCCAGCGGATACTCTACTTGTTCCAGATCTATGTGTGCACCACCTGCTTTAAAGTATGCTTTGTTCAAATGTGTGTGATCTCGCCATTGATTGTTAGAATTTCTAATAGTGAACTAATAATAATGCTAATGATTTTTGTTCTCTTCTACCCCGAAAAAACATACATTGTTATATTACCGAGAGTCAGTACGTGAGATTGATGTATGACGGCAATTAACTGAAAATTAAGGACTGGTTTACAAAACTAATTTATCGAGCAACACAAAACCGGGGAACTTTTCTGCATCAGGGGCTCATTCCAGTATCATAGGCAACGAAATAGTCGACCAGATGGTAAATATTAGAAGCAGATAAATTTCTTTAAATGTTTATCTTTTTTAAGGCTGTAAAATTTCTATAAAGAAGCGGAATTTGATTAATGGTACTGATTGTGAGAAACTTTTGAGATGGCGGGAAGACGACACTTTGCAAGGATTCAAATGTTCTTATGTAAAAGAGTTAAAACTAGCTCGACGTCATATAACAGCAATAACAAGAGTGCTATATGGGTATGGGTTTACCCTGCATATCTCCTCAGAATCAGAGTTTTAACCTCTTCATATTGTGAATATCATCCTTCAGAAGTGGCAGAACTCGGCTATTGCCGTTATGTCAGATGGTTATTCTCCATGAGGTAATGTCAAACAAGGAATTCCTTTACCCGTAAGTGCCGAAAATATGCATCCACACCGCAAGATAGTTACAAGAAATAGACATCCGTCTGCAAATTCCAAGACTGGTGTAGACTGAGAAATAGCAACCACATTGTTTATTGACTCTGATACAGGCCCGTACTGGTCAACTCATGCCATAAGAAAATAACATTCTGTATACAGTTATTCATTAATTGACTGTATGTATTTACAGTGTTAATCAAATGGTTCAAATGGCTCTGAGCACTGCTGAGGTCATCAGTCCCCTAGAACTTAGAACTACTTAAGCCTAACTAACCTAAGGATACCATACACATCCATGCCCGAGACAGGATTCGAACCTGCGATCGTAGCGGTCTCGCGGTTCCAGACTGTAGCGCCTAGAACCGCTACGCCACCCTGGCCGGCTACAGTGTTAATCCTCAGTCTCTGTTAGTTGCAGGGTGTTTCAGAAAGAATATACGTATTTCGAACGCTTGTATTTATTAAACTGTAAGAAATACAATTATGAAACTTGGGGCACATATTTAGAAATCTGTCAAGTTTAGATTACCGATGTTCGATATGTCCTCCACCAGCGAAACGGACAATATCACATCGATACTCGAATTCCTCTCATACTCGAGTAAACATGTCCATCGTCACTGATGTAATGGCAGTACGGATACGGTTGTACAGCTCTTCTAGATTCTGTGGCAGTATTGGTGCATAAACGTTGATCTTAATGAAACCCCACAGGAAGAAGTCACATGGCGTCAAATTTGGTGACCGTGGACGCCAGCTGTGAAATGCTAAGCCGGGCCGGCCAGAGTGGCCGAGCGGTTCTAGGCGCTACAGTCTGGAACCGCGCGACCGCTACGGTCGCAGGTTCGAATCCTGCCTCGCGCATGGATGTTTGTGATGTCCTTAGGGTAGTTAGGTTTAAGTAGTTCTAAGTTCTAGGGGACTGATGACCTCAGCAGTTAAGTCCCATAGTGCTCAGAGCCATTTTTTTGCTAAGCCGCCGATTGTTCGACGACCAATCCAACGGCTCGGTAGAGTTTCATTCAGATATTCAAGCACTTTACAACTCCAGTCCTGTTGAAAAATGAAGTTATCACCGTTAAGCCAAGGATGATGATGATGATGTTCGGTTTGTGGGACGCTCAACTGGGCAGTCATTTTTTCCCGTACAAATTCCCAATTTTTACACAGTCCCATTTTTTTCACGGTCCAATCTAGCCACTGTCACGTATGATGACGAAATAATGAGGACAACACAAACACAGTTCCCGGGCAGAGAAAATCCCCAGCCCGGCCGGGAATCGAACCCTGGAATACCGTGATCCAGAGGCGGCAACGCTAGCCATTAGACCACGAGCTGTGGACGTTAAGCCAAGGAAACAAGTTTTATAACATAGGTTCTGATGACCGTTCACCGTGTTTCCGTCAGAGAAGAATTGGGCGTAAACAGATGAGTGGGGTATCGCAAAAAAACACATTGACTTTGGGTGAATCTCTTACATGTAAAATGTAAACTTTCACGGCCGGAAATCACACATATAATAAAATTTTCCGTGTTATTATGCCGTGTTCGAATGGACCCAACGTTTTGTTCCCATCTACGGAGGACATTTTCAAGGGGATCGCAGCTACTTTGAATGTCCGATTCATACCCTAGCTCCCCCTTGAAAATGGGCACTCAGCAGCAGAAATCATTGTGTTCTTGAGTTTGCGAAGTGTAATTCCATGATTACAGTGCAAAGACGTTTCAGTCTGAGGTACCAAAGTAATCCTCAGAATGGATGGAATATTCGCAGATGCAATGTAAGACGGTAACCATGCAAATAGAAGACAACCGACAACTATCATCAATGAATATAACCATGGCGCAGCGGTCGATTGTTTGACAACATAATATTCTGTAATACGTAAGAAAGTTTGTATGTTTGTGTTATTAAGAGTGACATCATGTAAGCAAGAAAGAGAAGCCATAACATCGCACTCCAACCAAAATACTCGTACCAGTGGGCTGGACACAAATGAGAATTGTTAGGTACTAAACATTTTTCACTGGTTTCATTACATCCCCTTTTACATCGAAGCGAACAAAAACGAATGCGCATTAGCAAACAATGCGCAGCGGATTCGCTAGTGTACACCATCATTGACTTCTACTTGAGAATAAGCGTTTACATTGGAGCCAACGGAAGGTAACGCAAGGGAACGAACTTAGAAGCACACGTTGTGTATTGTTTTTTTTTTTTGCGTTACTTATATTCCGTATAGCGCATTATAGTCGCGACGAAGAAAAGAAACGTATAACTTGCCGTAGGAAAGGAATAATTTAATTTAAGTACTTCCGTTTGTTTGTACATGAACGTGAAATTCGTGAAGGTAGCACACTTAACACTGAATTGCAGCTCCAACTTTACTTAACATTAGTCCAAGACTTTCCACATGCGTCGGTTGACACTTTTCTCTGGATCCTCATTACAACTGAGGATGAAATTTAAAAGCACAACAATAATTGCCGACGACCAACATTAGCTGAAGAAAGGTTAGCATTTACATTCTGGTTGTTAGCAACCGTAGGCATATAATTGTTTCGCATTTCAATAGCTGCTTTATATCCTACAGTTTCTGATGACTTTCTGATGGGAAGCTCTTAAAGGATTTTATTAAAGTACGTAGAAGGAAGATAACGTCAATAAAATATGATTAAAGAAATATGAAATATACGTAAGACCTGTCACGTAGGCTACTTGATAAAAGCAGCTGTATACAGGGTGGGGCAAATAAAAATGGCCCGGACGAGTGGATACGATTGGGCGAGAATATAAGCATATAAACACACCCCGTGACTCGCACACCACATGCACGCCAGCTAAGTGATCCACACGGGTTCAGAGCGTAGTGCGGAATGTGTCAATGTGAGTGGAGCAGTTCAAAGGGGACGATGGTACTGACGGAGGGGCAGCGGGTGTTCGCTGTAGAAAGTCACATAACAACGAAAAAGTCGTAGAAACAGTGTGTTCAGTTGTTTGCTGAAAAGTTTAATGTTGTCAAAGTGCCAGAAAAGAGTGCAACGCTTTGTCCGAGAATGTCGTCAGACAAGATCTGTTTTGAACAAGTCAAAAAACATTCCGAAACGCATCCGCCCACCGGAAAATGTGGCTACAGTTCACTAGGAAGTGCTTCAGAGTCCTACCATATCAACCTGACGCCTGCCTCAAGACATCAGCATATCACGTCGATCATACGAACGAATACTCCACCTGGACGTGCACATGCATCCCTACCAAGTGTCTGTTGTTCATGCATTAAAACCAGCAGAGCGCTTCCAGTTTTGTAAGTGGCTCTTCACTGAGACGACAGCGAATGGCTTGGACATGAAACTGTTCTTTACATCTGATGAGGCCTGGTTTCACGTGAGTGGTTATGCCAACTCACAGAATCACAGGTTCTTGGCAGCGGAGTATCCGCGTAACTTCCACGAAACACATCATCAGAAGGTTGGAGTTTGGTGCGCAGTGTTTGCACGGAGCATCTTCTTTCATCAGACACTGACTTCGGCTCCTTACATTGCCGACATTTTGAAACCATTTGTGGCAGCATTAACGTAGGTAGAAAAGACCTACAGTTACTTCCAACAGGATGGAGCAACTGCCATACAGCTGGCCAAACCTTGCAGCACATTTACACAATATTCACGCCTAGCTGAGGTCTGTCTGGTCGCTGCCCTAGCTGGCCACCCAGGGCACCAGAGCTGTCAGTGTGCGCTTAGTCTAAGGTGTTTCGCGACCACCCTCATAGTTTCCAAGTATTTCTATTACAGTGACACGTAAAGTGCCCTCCGCCACACACCGTTGGGTGGCTTGCGGAGTATAAATGTAGATGTAGAACTACAGCAGAACATTTCGAATGAGACTGCACCAATTCCAGCAGTCCAGCTTCGATCCGCCTTTAGCAACTTGCTGACCAGGGACCAAAAGTGCCAATATACGAATGGTGATCACTTTAAACATCTGCTATAGTCAAGTTAGTACTGTATTTCCTTTCCTCTACTGTGTTCCTTTGTACCTAGGAACTTTGTTCTCCGGGCCACTTTTATTTGCCCCGTCCTGTACGAGTGAGTGCTGAAAAGCAATGATTCCGAATTTTTTATTCTGTTCTCAATTTCGGTTGCATATTACTCGGTCGGCTTTCACACTTCGCTAACGCAAGTCGTAACCCTCTGCCGCTAGAGGGCTCCGAACTGTAGCGTGTAACGTGGCAGTGTGTAACGGTAACTACGTCAATGCGTGAGAATTAGCGTGCTCTAATCAGCTTGGAATTCGAAAAATTCGTCCACGCATAAAGCACTCTCTCTTTAAGCATGACAATTCCACACTACAGACGAGCGCTGCGACATCTGAAACAATCCGACGCCTTGGGTACTCTGTCATCGATCATCCTCCATACAATCCCGACTTGGCCCCATCCGATTTCCGTCTGTTTCCAGAATTTAAAGACCACCTTCGAGGACTTCACTTTGATAGTGATGAAGCGGTGCAAAGAGGGGTGAGGTTGTGGCTCCGTCGACAAAGACAAACCTTCTACAGTGACGGTATCAACAAACTGCTCTATCGTTGGGATAAATGTGTTCTTCGACAGGGCGACTATGTTGAGAAATAAACACTCAGAAATGAAGAAGAATGATGTAGAGGGCAGATAGCTTGATCCTGGTAAACCATTTTTATTGACCGTCAGAAATCTCGGACATAACAGTGTACACCAGCCATGTAATTACAGATAACAAGAACGTAAGCAACGAGAATGACTAGGCGTTCCCTATATTTTTAATTTTAATCAACTTGACAGATGCATATTCGCATTTGTTTATATTGAAGGAAATTTATTGTGCTTTTTCTTTTTAATAAAAAGCATGCTTATTCACTCCGTTTTCGCCTGAATGAATTTATCATCTTTCTCAAGTCCCTCAGTTGGACTTTTGAGTGGTTCGACAATTTTCTATAAATAATATTTCTTTTCCTCTGACATTTGTGTTAAAGATTTCTTCGATTCCAGAAGCACGTACTATATCTAGGTTTTTCTATTACCAACATCACATTCTATTCAAACTACTTCAACTCTTACGCAATTCATGTTAACAACAACAGCAGCAGCAGCAAAAGTAGACAAAACAGCACCGAAGCGGAGAGGACGTAAACTTCCTTTGACTGTTCGCTAAAGAACAGACGACCAGCTGAATCCGAGCGAACAACTGCCACTGCGAACCAAGCAAAAACGAATGTCGTTTGCACACGCGCGCTTAGCGGTTATGGGAATTCTCTTTCGCTGTTGCACTTTCGCTTGTGTTCGCTTCGGTGAAAAGGGAACTTATGAAGAACCGTATATGCTTCCTTAAGAGATTTCATGACAATTATGAAAAAGAGCAAAGAAGTTCTTTCTGTATTCCCCTACCCTTCACAAACACTATGGTTGACAATAATTTGCATTTTTCGTATGGGTTCTAGTTCTTCACTGAAACCCCTCGGCTCTGCGTTTCTTGCGACAGATTGGCACTGGCTTATCTCTACGTCCGTGTCCAGAATGTTAGCGCACCACTGGGTATTTAGCATTATTCTGATCAACATAATAGCTATTTAACATCAGATTTGCAAATTTCCACGTTGCAAAAATTCTGTAGAGGAAAGGAAGGAAGGACAATTCGGGTTTAACGTTTGTTCGGCAGCTAGTGAAGGATATCTGCCGTGTACTTCACAAAGAAATCGTCCCGGTCTTTGCTTTAGTCGAGTTAGGGAAACCATGGAAAACGTGAATCTGGGTGACTTGAACCGCCGTTGTCTGGGTCACTTCGGTCGATTTGTAGTAACTACACTGCGGTAGGATGATCACAACAAAAGAAATTTGGTGATCTGGGAGGCCAGAGAATGTGGCCAATTCTGACGGCCCTTCATTTGATTACCTCCAGTCCGTGAAGCGCGAAGGAAGGCGTTGTGAGGTTGTCAGCAGTACTACAGAGTAAGTACAGAAAAGATTGCTACTTTCCGCAGTGAGGTTCATTGTGATCCACACTTACTTTTCGACAAAACTAAATCAGAAGACTTCGTGTGACGAAATATGCACACTACACAGTCACTTTGCAGCTTCAAAGAGGTGTTCGTGAATTACATTATACAAAATGGGCAAAATAATGAACAGGAGGACTGTCCATCAAAGAAAATGCTGGACACACGATTTCGACGCACCAGTCGGTTGGTGTCACATATCTAGGAATGCGCATCTCCCAAATGTCCCGTCCCGAGTAATTCGTTGTGTCTTTAAGTTCGAGTAAGTGAGAGAAGCAGACGTGTTTATTGACCAGATGAATGCAACACTGAATGGTGTTCGCGATAAAACAGCGCGTGTAAGTTGCCGAGTGTTATGCGAAGCGCAGTTCGTGGAAAACGTTTGCGAAACTGCGCAGGAGTTTAACGCTGGAAGTGTTCTGGTAAAACCTCCAGCAAAGTCTGCAGTGCAGATCATAGCAGCAAAATGGCGGGAAATGGCTTCTGCATCGAATAAAACCCGCGATTCGATTAACGAAGCTCGTTCCGGCATCAGCCTTACTCTAAATATCTTCCGTGTCAGTTTCATTTTCTCCACCCTGTATTTGTTGTCTGCATACTAGCAACAGTTGTACTTGTTCCAAAAAAAATTATAAATTAAAAAATGGCCCTCGTGTGACTTCGACAGTGTGTCCAAATATTCGTCGTCTTCGATTACATATGATTTCATTTCTTTGGCAGAATGCTAATCTCAGCCAATTGTCGTTCTTCTTTAGTTCTTAAACGAAACAATTTTTACGAATAAAAGCTTAAACTAACATGGAGTAATCTACGAACACCCTCCGAGCATAACTTGTCCGCAGTTCTTTAGGTGCACGCACTGCTTAAGACGAAAACATGCACGGATTCGCAATCAGGACGAAGAACGCGCACTTCTCCGTCATCATTTCTGCCAGAACAGTCTCTTCAAACCTTCAGATGTGTATTTTTATTGGCTATATAGTACATGTAACCAAGATGGAAACCATCCGGTGCACTTTCTAAACACTTTAAATAAGATCACATTGCTTCATCATTACAGCACGATCTAGAGAAGCGATTTGCCGGTGCAAGGGTGGCATGTTTTTAGACAAAGTGTTGCTGGAGGGAGCATAGTACTATAGTACTATTAACTGCACTGAAGAATTCGAACTATGTGCACGTTATAGAAACAGACTAAATGCAGCGCCGGTTCTGAGGATAACTCCCAGGGCATCGGAGGCAACTCAAATACTAGAAAAAAAATTATTTCCAGGGTGCAACGAAGATGTGAAACGATGAAAATGCTAACATCTTCAAAACATCTCTACACAAGACTATCATTCATGTTATAGTGAGAAAATAACTGCACAGGAACACGATCTGTAAAACCAGACACGACGGCCTTGAAGCTGAGGAACGACACTTACGAATTACATCTGCCATTAAAATAATGCTAATTTCAACAAAAAACAAGGTCATAAATTATATCCAAAGTGCGTAAGAGATACCAAAAACATTAAAATTTGAAAATAATAAAAAAAAGGCTCGAAGGCGCAGATGCTCTACCTACATACTTTCCGCTTCTGAAGTTGAAAGAAAGGATGTTCTGGAGAAACGACCGCTGAAGTTCCTCAAGCATGATCTTGTTTTTAAAACAAATATTGTTGTATATATCTTTTTGTCATATTGATCAGTACTTTATTTCAGCGCAATCTTTCGCGTTACTAAAACGTATGTTCCTTGTAAGATTGTATTTCTGCTGTGTGAAGGAGAATAACATCGATAATCATAGAATTTAGTTACTGCTTCATTTTTCCATTTGTACTGACCGCCTGGATAGCTCTCATTCTCACACTGAAAAGCAAAAATGCACAGTGCTATCTTCGTAATAGCTATTCTAAATGACAGGGCTGTCTGTAGTTCATGGTCCTTGTTATGCAGTACTACCACTTGTACATTACTGATAAAAAAGCACTTCAAAACTTCACTTGATTTGTACTACCCAGTACTAGGCACTTCTGTTGAGCGAGGTGCTGCAGACAAATCTTGAGCTGCAGGTAATCGTCAGCAGTAGCTCACGAAGACAGCTGAGAATGCTGCTATTGTTGTGGTCTTCAGTCCGAAGACTGCTTTCAAGCAGCTCCCCATGCTACTCTAACCTGTGCAAGCCTCTTCATCTCCGAGTAATTACTGCAACCTACATTATTCTGAATCTGCTTACTGTAGTATCTCTTTTTCTACGATTTTTAGCCCCAAGCTTCCCTCCTCCGGTACTAAACTGGTGACCCCTTGATGTCTCAGGATGTGTCCTACCAACCGATCCCTTCTTCTAGTCAGGTTGTGCCACAAACTTCTTTTCTCCTCAATTCTGTTCAGTACTTCCTCATTAGTTACGTGATCTACCCATCTAATCTTCAGCATTCTTCTATAGCACCAAATTTCAAAAGCTTCTATTTTCGTCTTGTCTAAACTATTTACAGTCCATGTTTCACTTCCATACATGGCTACACTCCATACAAATACTTTCAGAAAAGATTTCCTGACACTTAAATCTATACTTGGTGTTAAAAAATTTCTCTTCCTGGGAAACGCTTTTCTTGCCATTGCCAGTCTACATTTTATATCCACTCTACTTCGACCTTCATCAATTATTTTGCTGCCCAAATATCAAAACTCATCTACTACTTTAAGTGTCTCATTTCCTAATCGCCTGATTTAATTCGATTACATTCCATTATCCCTGTTTTCCTTTTGCTGATGTTAATCTCATATCCTACTTTCGAGACACTGTCCATTCCGTTCAACTGCCCATCCAAGTCCTTTGCTGTCATCGGCAAACTTCAAAGTTTTAATTTCTTCTCCCTGGACTTTAAATCCTACTACAAATTTTTCTTTGTTTGCCTTTACTGCTTATTCAGTGCATATATTGGATAACATCAGAGGTAGGCTACAGGCCTGTCTCACTCCCTTCTCAACCATTGCTTCCCTTTCATGCCCCTCGACTCATAACTGTCATCTGGTTTCTGTAAAAACTGTAAATAGCCTTTGACTCCCCGTGTTTCACCCCTGCTACCTTGAAAGAGAGTATTTCTGTTAACATTGTCAAAAGCTTTCTCTAAGTCTACAAACTTAGGTTTGCCTTTCCTTAACCTATTTCCTATGAGAAGTCGTAGGGTCAGTATTGCCTCGCGTGTTCCTACATTTCTTCGGAATCCAAACTGATCTTCCACGAGGTCGGCTTCTACCAGTTTTTCCATTCTTTTGTAAAGAATTCGTGTTAGTATTTTGTAACCGTGACTTGTTAAACTGACAGTTCGGTAATTTTCTCAATTGTCAACTGCTGCTTTCTTTGGAGTTAGAATTATTATATTCTTCTTGAAGTCTGAGGGCATTTCGCCTGTCTCATACGTCCTGCTCACCGGATAGAAGAGTTTTATCACGGCTGGCTCTCCCAAGGCTCTCCCGAGTAGTTCTAACAGAATGTTGTCTACTCCCGGGTCCTTATTTCGATTAAGGTCTTTCAGTGCTCTGTCAAATTCTTCACGCAGTATCTCATCTTCATATACGTCCTCTTCCATTTCCATAATACTGCCGTCAAGTATATCCCCTTTGTATAGACCCTCTATATACTCCTTCCACCTTTCTGCTTTCCCTTCTTTGGTTAGGACTGGTTTTCCATACGAGGTGTTGATATTCATACTGGTGGTCCTCTTCTCTCCATATGTCTCTCTCTAATTTTCGTGTAGGCGGCATCTATCTTTCCCTTGGTGATAAATGCTCCTAAATCCTTACATTTGTCCTCTAGCCATTCCTGCTTAGCCATTCTACACTTGCTGTCAGTCTCATGAGAATGCTATACATCTGGGACTGGGTAAGTAAGCAGTATCTCTGGCCTATCGCGGGCTTGGGAAAAACAACGGAGGCTCACATTGCGAATGTGGGAGGTTCTCCATAGGAAACGGTCTGTCTTAGGCTCTCTGTATAGATTTTTGCTGGATCCTCCTCGGGAAAGAACCGTGGTGCTCAGCGGACACTGCAGACGTCGTCAGTGAACTACGCTGGAGGCCAGTCGTCTCCATTCTGTGTTCGCTAGATACGCCGCTTAATTGTCTCGTCATGGACATCTCGCTACACATTTATGAAATTTCTCCGGAAGGACAGTGCAAAAACGAGATGTTGTTGTACAGGTACAGATATTGCAATGGTCGTCGGTCGTCTCCGTTGAGTTCTGTCATTGCTACACTTAACAGATGGATTTCGCTAGTCTGTCTGGTGGTTTAGCGTGCTCGTACATTGAATGAACTGTCTTAAAAAGGTACCCCTTTTATTTCGTGAACCGCTCAAGATATGGAAACTTGGGTTTTCGGTGATTGATAGTAAGCGAGGACCACGTAATTAATTTTGTTGCGTGCTCTTAGCGCTTGTCTGGACCAAGATATTGAAAATGGAAAAATGTGCTTTTTAACGCGCATTCGAAAGTTCTTGAAAGCACAGCTACTGTGATACAACGTTTGTTCGTGTTGGTGTTAAAACTTTTCACATAACTATCCTAGAACTGCTAAAACTGAAAGGGATGGTTGCCGGAATCGGCTCTTGTGGTCTAAACACCATCTAGAGGGAGTCTCATGCCAAGTACCACCATTGCATCAAGCCGTTTCCACGTACAACAGTTGTAGCTGTCCCTGCGTCTCTGCCGTATAAAGTATGCCTAAGAAGAAATACTCGTACGTCTTATTTTAGTAGCGTAGGCCTATGTTCTTCGCGCATCTAACGACGGAACCTGGCCATAGTGCACTACTTGGCACTGTTTACACAGCAATATCTGATGCCGGGCGCAATGTGTTTCAATTTTAGCTGTTTTTCTCAGATACTTCCGCGAAAACTTTCCACGCCAATATTACCAAGTTTGACATCAATGTGCTCGTATTTTCAAGAGCATTCAGATGCCTTTAAAAAAGTATATCGTTTCATTAAAAAAATGCTTACTTCAGTATCTCGGCTGATACAAGAGTTAAGATGGTTAAGGGAACAAAATTACGTGCCCTAAGGCATCACTCTCACATTCGTGTCATCTTCCCCACGTCTTCCTCAGTTGACATTTTGTGAATAGTACAGGTTACCCCGGTAATATCAGAGCTAGGCATATCTGAGTGTACATATCCAGATACTGACAATACCGTTGGTCGCCTTAGCTGCTCTGTGATTACTCCAATTAATATATCGACGTCGCTCGTATGTCTCCGGACTGAGGGTGCTAGTATACTGGGTGTCCAAAAAAAAAAAAACACCGACAAACTTTAAAGACAGGTCCCTTATAAGAAAAAAAAATAATAAGAAAAAGATGTCTATTAAACGAGATCTCTAAAATGCATATCTTAAGATGTCTTCGATACTATGAAACAGACCTCTTCTACTGCAAGGTCTTTGCTTTCCATATTTTGGGAGGAGGAAAAGTTGACCAAAACGAGAAATAAATATCCAGTAAACATGGGGTTTAAAATGCATACTTTAAGAGCTATGAACACTTGTTCATCTTCGCTCATGTGAAACACGTCTCTTCTACTGAACAAGTGCTCGTAGCTGTTAACATATGCCTTTTAGAGCGAATATTTACTAGAAATTTATTTCTCGTTTTGGTCCATACTACCTCCTCCAAAAACACGATAAGCAAAGAGCTTGCAATAGAAATGTTTCATACTATCGAAGATGAACAGGTGCTCATCTCTCTTAAGGTATGCGCTTTAGAGCCCTTGTTTACTAGACTTTTTTTTTTTTGTTCTGGCATTGGAAATTCGTCCCTAAAATTTGTCGGTGTATTTTGGGATGCCCTATTTACCTTCTTCCTACGATATGACGAGCACACTCGTGTCATCTGCCCCATTTGACTCTGTGGGTAGTGCGGTTGACACAGCAGGAAGGCATGGAAACTGGTCAAAAGTCTCAACAACGACCCAACAGAACCACAACCAAATTACAGTGAAGTTACACCTGATCAGATAGCTCACCAACTACTCATGAACGGAAAAACTAAAAGGAAGATCAGGAATGGCAAAATTAAAAGAAAATTGAACGAGGAGATTAGCTTCCTAGCTCGCCCGTTCTTCATTCAGGAGATACAAGATGCCATCAATGATTTGAAAAACAATAAGGCCTCTGGCCTCGACCCAACAGTCAATGACTCAGGATAAAACCTTTGAACAAGTGGAGGTGAATCTCACAGGAGCCTTAACAGAATTTGCTACCTATTACGACGGCAATAATCTCAAACCAAACCCTAGTAAATCTCAAGTATCCGCCTTCCATCTTAGGAACAAACAAGCCAAACGGAAACTCCGAGTCATGTGGCAAGGGGAAGAGCTGAAACATACAAACAGCCCAAAATACCTGGGAGTAACACTGGACAGAGCACTTACTTTTAAGCAGCACTGTCACAACACTAAAAAAAAGGTCTGTGCCAGGAATAACATACTGCGGAAGCTAACAGGTTCATCGTGGGGAGCTCAACCACATGTTCTGCGCACCACGGGTCTGGTGCTGAGTATCTCAGCAGCGGAATATGCGGCGCCAGTTTGGAGGAACTCTGCTCACACTAAGCAAGTTGACGTCGCCGTAAACGAAACTGTACGTATTGCCACAGGATGCCTCAAACCAACTCCCACAGACATCATTTATCCCATCATAGCCATAGCACCACCCACTATCCGCAGACAAGCAGCCACCGAGATCGAAAGATCAAAACAAAAGAATGAGCCTCGACACCCGATGCATATGCACCGAAAACAACGTGTCCGGCTGAAATCCCGCAGGAGTTTCATTGAAACTACTGAAGAGCTCGCCACCAAGCCCGTCGCAAGGCGGCTATCTCTTTGGGAAGAAATGGTGTCACGCTCCACAATGGAACTACTTGAGGAGGGATCTGCAGGATTTCAACTACCTTTTACAACTTGGAGGTCATTAAACCGGCTGCGCACTGGAGTAACTGGGTGCAAATCAAACCTATTTAAATGGGGTTACAGTGATAGCGATAGGTGTGAATGCGGAGCAATACAGGACTTGGACCACCTACTGATTTGCCCAGATATGTCTATAACATGCACTAAAGATGATATTTTGAAAGTCAATGACAAAGCAAACTACGTTGCTAAGTACTGGGAAGGGAAGATATAATTGGTGCATCCGGATACGGAAGAAGAAGAAGAACAGGGACTAGTCGTAGCTGTGCTGGATGAATCGTCATTACTCAGAGCTGTGCATGAAAAAGGGTCGAAGAGGAAGAAATGAGACATTCATGTGCGTATCCAGGTACTACAGCTCTTCGGTAGCCATCGTTCATTTCTGTCATTCCTTCTCTCAACAGATCGACGTTGCTCACCCGTCCGCTGGATGAGCAGACTCGTATATACTCCATCCCTACGGCAGGAGACGCACACCACTGTCATCTGCCCCATTTGACGCTTTGTTAATAGCGATGGTTACGGTGGCACTAGTCAGAGCTGTGCACGTCTGAGCGATGAAACGAGAAAATTGAGGAGACCCGACGAACACAACTACGCAGGGTGCTGCCAGCTGCCCGACTGACGAGACGTAAGCGCGTTGCGGCACGTCGCGACCTCAAGCCTAGCACATGGAGCTGGCACGGCGTCCCTTTTTTGAGCGAGACGCGGACGGCGCACACGTGCGACGACGAAGATGGAAGGCGAGGCGGCGTCGGCGTCGGCGTCCCGGGCTGGCCGCTGCGAGTATTTATGGAGGCTTCGCCCGGGCCAAGCAGGTGCCGCCGCCGGCGGCCGCGCCGAGCGCGCATCCTCATTACGCACTGCGCGAAACTTCCGTACTCACTCCTAGCACACCTGTCCTCTCCTATAAACCACACACCACATCGCACAGGCCGATCGTGAGTTACTACGAGGCCAAAAGTCTCCAGAGGTCCGTGCTATTCGTTTCGAAGTCCCTACGCTTGTAACAGTGTTGTGTAGAGCCTCGTCTTCTTACTGTTGGGAAATAAAGCAATGCACAGGTGGCAGCACTGCATAGCAAAGATGGTGGACTACAAGCAGAGTCATTATATAGTACCAGTGAACTACGTATTCTTTGAGGGGGAGACCTTCATAAAGTTGACCGAAAATGTCCCTTTTCATTTTTTTTTCTTTTTTTAGTTATTAGTAGAACTCATGGACAACAAGTTTCCATGATCAAATCGCATCCGAAATGCCTAAAAAATAAATGCCTGAAGCAACCGTCCTCCCACCCCCACTTTTAGAAGCAACACTTCAGCACTAGCTCAGTGAACAAGGACTCCTTTATTCACAAGTGGAGACTTCCAAATTGTATCCTGGATGTTCCAAAGCCCACTTATAGGTATATGGAGGATCCTGAAGTTCTAAAACAGTATGTTCATCGCAAAACTCAGATTTCAAATGAGTTCCTAATTTAACTCACATGGAGACGATATCCGAAAACCACATTTTGACCTGTTACCGTTGTCAGAATTGCAACTTACGATACAGTTCTTGTATTTAATGATTATAATGTAGGGATGATGAAGGTATTAGAGAGAATAGGCTTGAAGATAGGAAATTTCACTGAAGACCTCTTGAAAAAAATAGATTTACAGCGCCTCTCTGCAGTTGAAAAGTCAGATGAAGACCTACTAAAGCAAAGAAGGCAGAAAACGAGAAACCAGGAGAGAAACCTTCAAGGGAAGAGGCCACTCAGAACAAATCTAGGGTCTTCTGAAGAGACGACATAAGAAAAAACGTTAGGTAGAACATTAAACTGCATTTCCTGAAAATTATTTCTTTTAAATTTATGTACCTTTTTCTCAGAATCTATGAAGGTTACAATTTTGAAATTTTCTACATTTATTTCTATAAGCCCAGTAAATGTTCTCCCAAGAGTAAATTTCTAAGTTCTGACTGTAAGCTGACTTATGGGACAAACTGTTCGGAACGTGTGTGTGTGTGTGTGTGTGTGTGTTTAAACTCATTTGTTAATAATCAGACGTTTGAAGTTGTTTTATACAAGGAAGTTCGATTCTTTAAAGGGGACGTCCATGAAAAACACACAGTATTTAGAAGATACACCAAATCGACAATTTTGAAGATACAGCAGTGAAATTTTGTACAATGATTTACATGAAATTAACACACACACACATATTTATATATCGATTTGTCGATTTGGTGTATCTTCTAAACAGTGTGTGTTTTTCATGGACGTCCCCTTTAAAGAATCGAACTTCCTTGTATAAAACAACTTCAAAAGTCTGATTATTTTCAAATGAGTTTAAACAAACTCCGTCCTAACAGGCCTGAAAGGTCCAACGGTACCGACCGGCCGCCATGTCACCCACAGCCCTTAGGCGTTATCAGAGGGGAATATGGGGGGGCCATGTAGTCAGCACACCACTCTCCCAATCGTCTTCAGGTTACGTGACCAGTGCCGCTACATCTCAATCAAACAGTTCCTCAACTGCCCTCGCGAGGGCTGAGTGTACCCCACTTGCCAAAAGCACTCAGCAAACTCAGACGGTGACCCATCCAAGTGCTAGCCAAGCATGACAGCTCTTAACTTCGGCCGGCCGAGGTGGCCAAGCGGTTAAAGGCGCTACAGTCTGGAACCGCGCGACCGCTACGGTCGCAGGTTCGAATCCTGCCTCGGGCATGGATGTGTGTGATGTCCTTAGGTTAGTTAGGTTTAAGTAGTTCTAAGTTCTAGGGGACTGATGACCTTAGAAGTTAAGTCCCATAGTGCTCAGAGCCATTTGAACCAATCTTAACTTTGGTGATCTGATGGAAACCAGGTACCACTGCGGCAAGACCGTTGACTTACAAATGAATTAAGGTGTTAAATATTTACTTTAAGCATGTTGCAAGTTGCTAAGCGCTCACAGTCTCAAATACTGGATGAATATAGTCCTGGTACTTGCGCGCCGTCAATTTCGCTGTCTCAAGACGAATACATAGTTTCTAATTGTAATACTTGACTTACTGCATTAAACTTTTAACATAAGATTATCTCTTAATGAGCAGATTATGACAGCATTTTAAATTCGGTCACTAATTACGCGAAATAGTCAAAATAATTTTTTTGTTCCCTGGAAGCCGTTTGATAGGTAACCTGAAACTGATACCGGATTTCGGGATAGCGGTTTAGTAATGTAGATAACTCGACAAAGTGAAATCTGCGTCATCTGATGAGGGCAGCATTGCATTTTTACTTCTTAGGAGTGAAAGAACGAGAGATATCGGGGTTCTCAGCGCATATAGGGAATGAACAGCAGCTATAACCTATAATTATCGATGTCATTCTCCTTCACAAAAAAACCAATACAAATGTATAAGGAGCAAAGATGTTTCGGTAGTACTAAGGACCGCGTATAAGTTTCGATGTGAGGTTTCTGATAAGTTCTAGTGATGGAAGGTGGAATTTGTTTCACCGAGCGAGGTGGAGCAGTGGTTAGCACACTGGACTGGTATTCGGAGGACGACAGTTCAAACACGCGTCCGGCCATCCTGATTTAGGTTTTCCGTGATTCCCGTAAATCGCTTCAGGCAAATACTGGGATGGTTCGTTTGAAAGGGCACGGCCGATTTCCTTCCCCATCCTTCCCTCATTCGATGGGACCGATGACCTCGCTGTTTGGTTCCCTCCCCCAAGTCAACCAACGAACAGGGCGATCAGAAACAGTCTGAAAAGCTTGGAATGGTGTCGCAGGGTCGAGTTTGTTGAGAAATTATTGTTATGAAAAAATTCGATACGTTGCGCCGTTTCCGAGTTAATGAGCATTGAAGTTAGCCAGTCAGGCTGTTGCGCACACAAATTCAAGCGGCCGCCAAAGACGGTGTCACCAAATGAGTGCTTCGTTTGGTTTACTAAAACCGAACAAGAGGGCGATAGAAAAATTGGGCATGGGACGGTAGCAGGGATCGAATCCGAGCCAAAGGCTGAGCAGGCCCGTGCGCCACCATCTACAACTGTGCGAACAACTGACGCTAATTGAATCTTCAGGCCGTTTGTATTTGCTAGCGCAACAGCCTGTGTCACTAACTTCGATGCCAATTAACTCGGAAACGGTGCTATGTATGGAATTTTTTTCTTAACAATTATTTCTCAGCACAACCTACCATGCAACATACACTCCTGGAAATTGAAATAAGAACACCGTGTATTCATTGTCCCAGGAAGGGGAAACTTTATTGACACATTCCTGGGGTCAGATACATCACATGATCACACTGACAGAACCACAGGCACATAGACACAGGCAACAGAGCATGCACAATGTCGGCACTAGTACAGTGTATATCCACCTTTCGCACCAATGCAGGCTGCTATTCTCCCATGGAGACGATCGTAGAGATGCTGGATGTAGTCCTGTGGAACGGCTTGCCATGCCATTTCCACCTGGCGCCTCAGTTGGACCAGCGTTCGTGCTGGACGTGCAGACCGCGTGAGACGACGCTTCATCCAGTCCCAAACATGCTCAATGGGGGACAGATCCGGAGATCTTGCTGGCCAGGGTAGTTGACTTACACCTTCTAGAGCACGTTGGGTGGCACGGGATACATGCGGACGTGCATTGTCCTGTTGGAACAGCAAGTTCCCTTGCCGGTCTAGGAATGGTAGAACGATGGGTTCGATGACGGTTTGGATGTACCGTGCACTATTCAGTGTCCCCTCGATGATCACCAGTGGTGTACGGCCAGTGTAGGAGATCGCTCCCCACGCCATGATGCCGGGTGTTGGCCCTGTGTGCCTCGGTCGTATGCAGTCCTGATTGTGGCGCTCACCTGCACGGCGCCAAACACGCATACGACCATCATTGGCACCAAGGCAGAAGCGACTCTCATCGCTGAAGACGACACGTCTCCATTCGTCCCTCCATTCACGCCTGTCGCGACACCACTGGAGGCGGGCTGCACGATGTTGGGGCGTGAGCGGAAGACGGCCTAACGGTGTGCGGGACCGTAGCCCAGCTTCATGGAGACGGTTGCGAATGGTCCTCGCCGATACCCCAGGAGCAACAGTGTCCCTAATTTGCTGGGAAGTGGCGGTGCGGTCCCCTACGGCACTGCGTAGGATCCTACGGTCTTGGCGTGCATCCGTGCGTCGCTGCGGTCCGGTCCCAGGTCGACGGGCACGTGCACCTTCCGCCGACCACTGGCGACAACATCGATGTACTGTGGAGACCTCACGCCCCACGTGTTGAGCAATTCGGCGGTACGTCCACCCGGCCTCCCGCATGCCCACTATACGCCCTCGCTCAAAGTCTGTCAACTGCACATACGGTTCACGTCCACGCTGTCGCGGCATGCTACCAGTGTTAAAGACTGCGATGGAGCTCCGTATGCCACGGCAAACTGGCTGACACTGACGGCGGCGGTGCACAAATGCTGCGCAGCTAGCGCCATTCGACGGCCAACACCGCGGTTCCTGGTGTGTCCGCTGTGTCCTGCGTGTGATCATTGCTTGTACAGCCCTCTCGCAGTGTCCGGAGCAATTATGGTGGGTCTGACACACCGGTGTCAATGTGTTCTTTTTTCCATTTCCAGGAGTGTACTTTCAAGCTTTTCAGAGTGTTCCATATCACCCTGTGTATAATGACTACATTAGCACTTAATGTAAATGGTTATCAAGCATTAAAATAAAGATAACTAAATTAGACTGAATGAACAAAAGTGATGTGCTGTATTTTGTATGTGAGAAGTAATGTGAAACACTTTGTTTACAGTTACACTGGTAACACTGAGAATGGATACGTATAAACCCTCAGAAATCTCCCTGAAGAAATGGTCAAATTTGCGGATCCCTGTAACGATACCATCTTAGTTCCCTCCGTTAAATTATTCTTACAGAGTATATGTCTATGATGTTGCCATATTCTGTCGACGTTTGGCACCCTCGGGTACATTGTCTGGTCTCACAAAAAGAGAGTTCAGTTGAGTATCCAGAGACTTGTGTCCGCCTAGTATACATACGTGCCAGTAGTGAAACAGTTAAACTGCGGACCACTGCTGTTACTAGCCTAATGTAACTGCCATAACTGCATGTACGTCGGTCATTTGATGAGGTAGAAGAACAGTCTTATCTTGACAACATTTTCGCTGATCGTCAGGAATGGAACTCTTCTTCGTGACTAGCTGTCAGTTTACTTTTTACTCGACCCACAGATGACATTCTCAAATCATTGTGATGGAAGAAGTCGTTGTCTGATACCTCACGGCAGAATAGAAATATAAAAAGCGTTCTGGTCACTGAATTGTGCACCGATATCATAGATCACATTTTAAACCTCTCCGCAATAGCCTATGGCGGTTGGGCGTAGAAGGCTGTTTTGGTGATGAACGATCTGTGCAATGAACACATGAAGCTCCGAAGCTCCTTTGGTACATTTCAAAACGATTAGACTTTGGAGTAGCTGTGGCTGTCACCTTCTTCCTTTACACGGTTCCCCATTTGACACAAACCAGTCACTCTCATATTCCTCAATGGGCCCCCCTCACTGTTGCCCTGAGCAAAGCCGCTGACTTCCTTCGACTGTTGTGTCAAGAATACAGCTGTGCCAAATGGGTGATTATAAGAAGTGCTTCTGCAGTATGTAGTTGTTGACTATTAGTGGAAACCCCGGCGGAGGGGTTTTTCCGAGCATAACATTCCCGTCCGATAGACGGAACAATATTGACAAAATCACAAGCATTCACTATAACAGACGCTGGAGGGATGTTTGAGATCTAGCTAAGGACATTAGCGTATATTTTGTTGATCATGAAACTTATACTGTCACCTGATCTCCATAGGCCAACTCAGTGCTAATTATGAAAATTTCTTCCGGGCTATAAGAGATCGGGAAGTTACATTATAGCATGCATGAACGACGTCAGCTGTGGTGGTGAATGCATGACACGTTCAGGAAGAGTAAAATGTTACCGAGCATTCATTAATACGACTGTGTTTTCGTAAATTGGTATAGAAATGAAAAGAAAGAAGGGTATGTTATCCGATGTTGACAGGTTGCGTTTTTCATACACATCCTATCGATACATCACCATCAGCATTGCCTTAGACCGTCACAAAACAGGAAGGCACGTCTTAAGGAAAGTCGTCAAGTTTATTAGAGACGGCGTCTCTCCGAAGGACCCATCCCGACATTCTCCAGTGAGGATCTGTCTGAACGAAGAGATCGAGTAGAGGAGACTACAATGCAAAATGTTCTTGTGTTTCACGATAAGGCACCTGTGCTACTGTCGCAAATCGTCGAGAACTTGTAACTGTGGCTGCAGCTTCCACAAATATTGCAAGCAAATTGTTCTCTAGCCGTTTAGTCAATGAGTCTTACATTGGTAGCAGGTTTCTAGCTTTCATGGCGTGTCTTCCTCTAAGAATGTTACTATTTAGCTACTTCTATCTCAGAGTTGCAATGTACTAAGCAGTTTACTTTATAGGTCTGCACGCTCCGCTGACTCTGGGAAACTGTAGCATTACAAGCGCTACTGTATGTTTTTCAGTCTGGTGCTCAGCTGCTCCAGAATTTTGCATTAGCTGCGGTCGTTGTGAGCTGAATGCGAGCAGCTACAGTTGTTGCTGGAATGCGAAGTTTCGCAAGAGGCGCCACCGGGAAACCAGCTGATGCAGTGCAGTGCCACTTCTACTAGCAATCGTGCTGGTACTCCCGATGTTACTTATTTGTTCGTCGCTATCTACAGACGTATTGCCCATGCATATATAAGAGGTCAAGGTTGCAAGATGTTATTATGGTTCAAATGGCTCTGAGCACTATGGGACTCAACTGCTGAGGTCATTAGTCCCCTAGAACTTAGAACTAGTTAAACCTAACTAACCTAAGGACATCACAAACATCCATGCCCGAGGCAGGATTCGAACCTGCGACCGTAGCGGTCTCGCGGTTCCAGGCTGCAGCGCCTTTAACCGCACGGCCACTTCGGCCGGCGCAAGATGTTATTACATGTTACATAGTAGGTAGGTGGATAAAAAGTCAGTTTTTCCCAGTAAATGATTAATTGTAAAAACAGTATGTAAAAGTAGGTAATAACAAGTGAAAAATGAAAATTATTCGATTCCATAAAAAATTATTCCATTCCATTGTGGCAGGGTGGTACAGCAATCAGTTTCGAATGTATTTCAAAATAAAAACAGTCATGGTTGCAAAATTATTTAATGTCAATGCCGCATTTCACCCTTTTGCGGCATCATCAGAATGCCTACAAAAACAAGAAACCAATCAAATAATAACAGACAGAGGAAGGGGCATGGTCCTTTCTTGCATGACTACGCAGATAAAATGAACTTAAAGTAATAGAAACTTGCGTAAAAGTAGCTGGATATGAAACCCATTCGTCAAAACCATATAAAATGGGAAATGGACGCAACAGTAACTGGATATATTACCTATCTGTCATAAAAACACATAAAATGCACGGTGGATACAGTTAAAACAATTTTTTTTCCTTTATTGAATTTCGATTCCCCCCCTCCGAAGGCGGCGGGCAGGCAGCAGCTTAGTACGCTGCTCTTCAGCCTACAGAATTTTTAAAACGTAAGACAGACAAGTAACAATAAAAGCAGGCGATAAAACGGTGACTTAAATTGTAAAACGGCGGAAAATTGTGGAAAGTTAAAACATAAAACAAAGGGTTTGGCGATGCTAATAAAATACACAGGAAGTAGACAGGTAAAATAGTAGACAGACAATTAAAATACACGGCGACAATCTGGTTTCTGTTCGCAAGAGATATAAAAATCACACCCAGCGACAATATGACGTCCGTTCGCAACACTCCGGAAAAGACGCACAACATTTAACATTCACTGGAAACACTGCACTAAAAAGTCGGCACGAAGATGACACACAACAGCCAAGGGCGGATAGGGGGGGGGGGGGGTGGCAGGACAGATGAGGGAAAAAAAGGGGGGAAAGGGGGAGAGTTAAAAGAAAAGAAAACCGCTAGTATATCATCACGAAGGTACAGAAAGGTGGCGGACAAATTTCATACACATATCGCATGTTACCTTGAACACACCAGCTGACCCCACGATAGTACTACCAAATAGGGCCACGCTTGCAAAAAATAAGGACGATATGAGCCGCACGCAGCACAATGCCCTTTTGGCGTGCATACAAATACTACTGTGACAGAACGAGATGCAAACATCGAGTTTAGTGTAGCGAGAGGTGCCCAGGTGGCGTGCATGACCGGTGTAGGGCACATTTACGAAATATAAAAACTACGTAAATGTAGTAAATTAATATACATTTAAGCACACCTTGACGACCACAAGAAACCAAAAGTAAATTAAGGTACCCCTATAAAAAACAAAAAATTAATTAAAATGATGACCAAAAATAGCAAATCAAAATATTTTCTTAAAACTCTTATACAGAGTAAAATAGCTAAATTTTGGAGTGCTTGCACAGCATTTGCATATAAAACCAACAATCCAAACATCAAGACGTCAGGAACAGGGGCAGTCGTAAGCATTGCAAACTACTGACACAGACCTATTCCTAGTCATTAGAATAAAAATGTAAGTTGCACAATATAAAAAAAGGCAAAGTCACCTTCGATAAATAACGTCATTAATAAGTCCCCCTGCGAAGTATAACCTCCCCCCCCCCCCTCCGCTAACTTCATACGCAACAAAACAAGCAAGTTAAAAATTAGGCTGTCGACAAGATGAAAGGTATCACTGTGGCAACATTCCAAACTCTGGAAGCATTGTATCATAATATACTTGGTTTCTGCTAATCAGCTAATCGTTCAGCAACTTGTCTTTATCGACATAGAGATGTTTAACAATTTCCAACTCCTCGAGTAGATTCAACATTTTCCCCTTCTGAGCAAGGTGTAGTATTCTCACGTTTTCTAGTGTGGCAGACTGATGATTGCTTGATTTAAGATGTTCGTCAAATGCAGAATTCTGCTTAACCCAGCCTTTCTTCGTTAGCCCGTGCTCGCTGGACTTGGTCTTAAATTTCCAACGGTCTGGGCTATATACGACATTCCACAATCACTACACTCCAATTTATATACCCGACCCTGCATAGTTATCCTTTTAGGGGCTTCCATTGTGAATGTAATTATAGTGAAGCTTATTACCAGTAGTGAAAACAACACGCATATCATGGCTTTTAAAAAGCTTAGCCAAATCATAAGAGAGGTTCCCCATGAACGGGATCTTCACAAATTTGGACCTCGAAAACAGCGAGAGGGGGAGACCTCTGTGTTCAACCACTGACGTTTCTTCTTTATATACAAGTAAGTAGCTTATCAAAAATTGCAGGACTGTAGGCATTATTTGCAGCGATGAATTTCAAATTCGCTAACTCTTTATCTATGAAGGACTGGCTGAGCAGTGCACCACAGATTTGAAAAATCTCAACTTATACTGATGATGGCGGCAAGAGAAAGCATATATAATCGCTAGTCGTGCATTTACGGTAGATCCCAAAATATATTAAAATACGAAATGAAAGGAAAAAATAGAAAAGCAGAAGAAATGTGAGAAGGTCTCGCGCTCTGAGGGTACCGTACAAACTTAATTATGTATATGATATTTCATCTATAGGTTTTGACACGTGAGTTTGCAAATATCAAAATATGTGACATAAAGGGCCGTATCTTTTGACTACATAGACTTAGAAGTTTAATTTTTTTACATCGCCAAAGGACTGTATACCTTAGTATTTGGTATCATTTTCGGTTTGATACCTCTACCCGTACCTGAGAAAAGGGATCTTAACAGAAGGACAGAGAGGCGAATAACAAATGGCAAAACTTATTTTCGTGTGATATAATTACAAATTAACGATTTTCGAATTTTTTCCTTTACTTTTACTATGAAACGTTGATTTTTGCCAAATTTTATGATTCTGTCTCACTAGGAAGTACCCTATAGGTTTTCATGTGTGACTTTTCGAGTATCAAAATATATGACCTAAATGGCCATATATTTTCGTTGCAATTAGTTAGAATATCAATGTTTTTACACCGCCAAGGGACTGTAGATATTAGCATCTGACATAAATGTCAACTTGATATTTCTACCCTTTCCTGAGGAAAGGGGGTCTTAACAGACGGTCAACAAAATGATCTTATAAGGGTTCCGGTTTTACCGATAGAGGTACAGAAGCCTAAAAAGGGACGAACAATAAAAAATCAGGTTCTACTTTAAAATTGTGTTGTTGTATCAAAATAATTCATCTTGTCAACGTTGATCCCGTCTAGGACGACGTCCGCTGTACTTACGATCTGACATATTTATTTTTTTAACTATGTAGCCAGATGCCCTTCATATCGCCGCAGCCATCATTTCCTAAGGAAGCGGCGTCATGTGCACCACATGTGTGCGTATCGTGTGGACTTTGTTTTGGTGTGATCGTAATTTAACTGTCTGCGTATTGTATTTTCTGAGATGGAAATTGCAGACCAGCCCAGCATCTAGCTATACGATCGTCGGAAACCGCCTAAAACCCACAGTCAGTCTGGCCTGTGCGCCGATTCAATCTCCCTCCTGTCTCGTAAGCCGGCGCGCTTCGTATTACGCTACACGAGCGGGTCTCGTATCAAAGTACTTAACTGATTAAAACTGGTTAGGAACGATAAGGAAATACAAAGGAAAATTCGTCATCTGTCAGGGTCTATATACTCTGAAATGGTCTCAGAGCATGGCGCTGCTCCATCTCTACTCCACCCATCACCTACACTTAATACCTATCAACAGTCGTTTCAGTATCAGTAAATCTACAGTCCCCATTGCGCAGAACTTTCTCCTCTGTCTAGAAGGCCGACAGTGCCTCTAGATCTTCCTATCCTCGTCCACTAACCATTGTTACAGCTACAAACTAAAGGAAAACTGGTCAACCATTTCGCGAAAATTACGTCTCAACTTAGGTACGATCCGTTTCTAAATTCTGAGTCCTCTTGACAGCGCCTTGGGTTCTCTGCACGATAGCCGGCCGAAGTGGCCGTGCGGTTAAAGGCGCTGCAGTCTGGAACCGCAAGACCGCTACGGTCGCAGGTTCGAATCCTGCCTCGGGCATGGATGTTTGTGATGTCCTTAGGTTAGTTAGGTTTAACTAGTTCTAAGTTCTAGGGGACTAATGACCTCAGCAGTTGAGTCCCATAGTGCTCAGAGCCATTTGAACCATTTTTTCTCTGCACGATAGTGGTGGGGGATGGAGCACCCTCTAGAAGAGGCAGATAAGAGACAGATGGCATATTCGACCTCCAATACCACCAGACACGAATCAATATGCTCGATGGTTTCCACAATGGACTAATCCCCTAACGTGAAATGTGTTCGCAGCTGTAAATGTGGACAACCGTGAGCTGTACGATGGAATGACGACAGTGAAAATTTGTGCCGGACTGGGACTCGAACCCGGATTTCCCGCTTATAGTGAGCGGTCTCTTTACCATTAGGCTGTTCGAGTACGACTCGCGGTCAGACCCAAACTTCCGTATGTTGTCAACCATGTATCTACAACCCGCACTCGTACACTCTTTACGTATATTCCCTTACAGGGGAGGCATTTTCCATTATACAGCTCATAGTTGTCCATATTCGCAACTGCGAATACATTTCATGTATTTCAAAATGGCTGTAGTCGCCGCAGTGCCTGTTCCTGGGGCATGCATGCATATCCGAAGGAACATTACATCGTTCTTCTGAACAACACAGGCACCTCAATATCGTACCGTAATCCCGTTACACCTCACTACAAAAAATTAGTTCAATGTCCAGGGAAGAAACTTGTCCAACCTCTGTTGTTGACTCGTCAATGAACCTCACGCTTCCTGTTTTTCAGTCGACCTAATCTCTTCACTCGATCAGGCTATCATTTCAAAAGCTATTTTCCCCTTTACTGCTTGACGTCTGACGCACATAGAGGTAATTACAAACGGAGATTAATCCGAAATGGACAAGGACAAGAGATATAAAGAACCATTGTCTTCCTGAAGCAACCATCCCGGTATTTACTAGAGCGATATGGAGAAACCTATACCAAGATGGTTATGTTAACTTCTGTGACCCAGTACAGTGCACCATTCTCTCTTAGTACTGCTTTAGGTGAAGAGCAAGTATGCGTTGTGCGAGAGATGTAGCAGCATGATCCTCTGCAGTCTCCTCGCAACACCGCCAACGCAGGAGACGCATCTAAGCACTGACGAAAGACACCAGTCAGGGATGCTGGAATTGTCTAATCTTAACGATCTGTGACGGCAGGCAGAGTCTACTAGGAACAGTACTGGCATTGCTACCGACAATGACTAGACTAAGCATCAGAAAGGCCTACAGCCAGATGGCTCAACGAAACAAGTGATTATATGACTGCAAAAACACTCTCTTACTGAATATCTTGTCACACATTTTTGTTTCATTACTAAAATATCGCTGCTATATAATTCTTACAGAACAGGGGTACATGCTTTTCGAGTGTTACATCGAAACATGTTCTAGCTTAACACAAAAAAGAATTCTGGACGTGATGCCGTATTATATTGTAAAATAATTGCCACCGAATAAATCTGACAGTTCAGCCACGGTTGCAGAGGCCTTTCTATGCGTACTTTGTTGTCCAGAGTCCATTGTATTTCGTCATAACTCCTCTGACATTACTTCACAACTTTAGTGGTCTCCTTTGGTGGACCGAGCGGGGCTCTGCTGTTGTCTATTGCCTCTTACAGTATGTGCTATGACGTAATGTCATGCTCCATAGAGGAGGCATGACGAAACGTAATGGACCCTGGACAAAAATGGACACCAGTAGCTGTATAGAAAGTCCACTTTCAACCGCGGCCAAAACTTGGCTTTTATTCACTGACAGTTATTCTGCAATATGATACGACGCCATTCCTAGAAATCTTTTATGTTAACTTAATCTGGCCGCACGAGCCCACGCAATTATATTAGTGCTTCATTAATAGAGTATTTCTGCTATGCAATTCGTGCCAAAGAGAAATACAGGTTCGAGCTTTCGAGAATTTTGTCTTCGATTACTGGAGTATTTATTATGACAGCGAGAAATATTTTTTTATTGACTGCTTCCGCAAAACTTTCTGCTTCATGGTGATTAAGCGTTTGTTGCGGACCGCGTACGCCATCGACATCATTCAGACCTCCCGAAAAAATTTGACGCGGGAAGATTGAGCAGCTGTTCTTAGTGTAGTGAACTTTTTAGGATAGTTGTTCTAACATTAATTCACATCAGTGTATTGACAATCGGGGAAAGGAAACAGGATCCAGTTCGAAACGGATTTGGCAAATAATGCAGAAAGATCGTTAAGCTGATCCTTGGGCATCCCACCCAGTGCCATTAGCAGTGCTTACCGTCTTCAAAATAAATGGTTCAAATGGCTCTGAGCACTATGGGACTTAACAGCTATGGTCATCAGTCCCCTAGAACTTAGAACTACTTAAACCTAACTAACCTAAGGACATCACACAACACCCAGCCATCACGAGGCAGAGAAAATCCCTGACCCCGCCGGGAATAGAACCCGGGAACCCGGGCGTGGGAAGCGAGAACGCTACCGCATACCGTCTTCCGGAGTACCGGGCTTCACTAATGTTGGTTTCTACGGTTTCTTGTAATCACTTCAGGAGGATGTCGGGATGGTTCCTCGAAATCGCCACACCCCCTTTCTTGCCACATCGTCATCTATGAAACAGTTGATCTGACGAAACAGAAGAGACGTTAAGTCTGGCCTTCCCCAGTTGTACCTTATACGCCAATTAAAGTGGATTCGCACTGTTTAGTATGTATAGTAAAGTATAGACAATAGTTAGCCAAGAGTGTGAAAATGTTGTCAGCCAAAACCGATGTGGTGATTTATAAACATATATTCAGTTTTCAGCTGCTCGTCAAATAGTAATATAACACAATTAGTTCGTATTCTGTCTCTTTGTTAGCGTTTATCCCGTCGTACGGGTTGGCTGCTCTCACGAATTGGCAAAGTTTTTTCTACGAGTATTTTGATTTTGTGGCCGGATGCATTTCCCGTCGCCAACACTCAGTTCGTATTTAATGTAACTAAAGTCGATCGAAAGGCTTCAAATATACAGGGTACATACTATAACTGCTTGAAACGTACCACACTGTCGTAGCGGAAGTCGGAACGAACAATTTGAAGGCGAAAAATGTGATGTAACACATTTGTCTATAAGCCGGAAAACAACCTGAGATCGACTTTCAAGAACCATCTAACATACAGCGCATGCGCGCCGCGCAAGTTTTGAATATCGTGACGCCTTATTACGCCATCGGCTAAGCAGATGAGATTTTTAATTTTTGTATCTCCTTAACATTAGCAATTTAAACGTTCCCGTGAGGTTGATCAGGGGAAAAAAATTTTGTCAACAGTATGCAGAAACTAATTACGTTTGCCATTCGATCTAATCTTAACCCACACAAGCACAGCAGTATCGTAGTAAAAAGGCTAGAAAAATAATACGATTCAGTTGTTAATTTTACGCCGTTAAAATTCACAACATTTTGAGATAAAATTTACACAAAAAAGTCAGTTTTACAATTTGTAAGTGCAAGAACAAGATGTGTTTAATATCTGAGGACGATTTTAGCGAGAAAAAGAAAGGAGCTTTAAACAGTTTAGACCATATAAGCTGCTGACATAAGAGTGCTGTAAGATATTTAAAATCTCGCGCCTTTGTACACCAATTTTAGGCTGTTTCCCAATTTGACAGACCGCAAGTGTCCTGTATCAAACTGCTCGTCTCGACGTCCCCTACATTAGTTTGGTACGTTGTAATCTGTAGGGTGACGCAGCTAAGACAGGCCATAGCAAATATGTCCACAACGAATATATACTGGCTGATTCAGCTGCCCCTATCTACGGGTTTTGTGCAACCCGCAACGCCTTCAAATATCACGCGCACTATTTGCAGTCTTTCGCCTTCTATGTGCAAACTGTTGGTCCTACAGCAAGAATGTACAGGGACTTTTATAGGGAATTTAATGCAGTCGAATTATGTATTGGGATACGTTTTCGCTAGAGGCTGTAGCTTTCGAATTATTCAAGAAAAACGTACAAAAGTGACCTTCAAACAGTTTTTCTTGAGTAACTTGAAAACTGTGGCCTCCAGCGGTAACATATCCCAGTAAAAAATTCAGCTACATAAAATTTCCTATAAAAAGGCCCCGTTAATTTTTTCTGTAGGACTAATAGTTTGCATACAGTGAGCGAGAAAAGACGAAAATCTCGCTTGTGTTAGGGACAGCTGAATAATCCTGTATATTTAGCAACTGTTTTCACTAACAAAGCGACCGCACCTACTCGTAAACACCGATTTTGTCCAAGTTTATGACATATACAGGACTTTGTCATACATGAAAGTGACAGATGTGGAGTTTCAGATGTCAAAGCGTTCAGAAAAAATAGTATTTTTGGCGCGGGTCAGTCAAGTCATGGGTTATTTACATTAGCATAGCTCCCACGTAGCGGTTGGGTCAGCGGAAAGCGTGCAGAGCGGTAATACGAAGGTCGTAGGGTCGAGTCTGTAGACGCAGTTTTTATTTTCAATTTTTATTTTACTTATACTGTAAATAAACCGAAATAGTGCTCAGTGTATTGTGTTTATTAATATTTTCATAAAAGGCATTATTTGTAATTCCGCGTTTTTCTTTGCCTTTCCTTTTCATTTTGTGAAAATATTAATAAATACAATGTATTGAGCATTATTTCGGTTTATTTGCAGTGCAAGTAACGTAAAAATTGAAAATAAAATTTCCGCCTAGGAACTCGACTCCACGGCCTGTCGCATTATCGTTCTTCGTTTCCACGGCGCCAACCGCTGCCTGGAAATTACGCTAATATAGGTAGCTCATACCTCTCCCGACTCGCCAAAAATACTATCTCTTTTAAATCCCTTGGCCATCTGGAGTTCCCGCGTCTGCGACTTTCATACCTGTCCAAGCCCTGCGTACACCACAAATTTGGACGAAATCGGCGATGACGAGTTGTAAGTTATTGGGGACAACATGGGGAATTTTCTGATAGACGCAAGTAATTTTTCAAGTTTGTATCTGCTGAATTATGACACCGAATACCCTTTTTTATGGGACTATATTTTTTCTATAACTTTGGAAAGATACCTTCAAAAGTTATTTCAGTGACATAAAATGTGTGGAATTTGATCACATAGTAACAAGATAAAAGCACATCAAATCACTGTCCCACCTTCAGCAGAACAGACCTCTTAAACGACTACCCTGCTGTAAGTAAACATACACTGAAACACCAGAGAAACTGGTATAGGCATACTTATTCAAATACAGAGATATGTAAACAGGCAGGAAACGACGCTGCCGTCGGCAACGTCTATATAAGACAACAAGTGTCTGACGCAGTTGTTAGATTGGTTACTGCTGTTACAGGTCATCAAGATTTAAGTGTATTTGAACGTGGTGTTATAGTCGGCGCACGAGCGATAGGACACAGCATCTCCGAGGTAGCGATGAAGCGGGAATTTCCCCGTACGACCATTTCACGAGAGTACCGTGAATATCAGGAATCCGGTAAAACATCAAATCTCCAACACAGCTGCGGGCAGAAAAAGATCCAGCAAGAACGGGACCAACGACGACTGAAAAGAATCGTTCAACGTGACAGAAGTGCAACGCTCCCGCAAATTGCTGCAGATTTCAATGTTAGGCCATCAAAAAGTGCCAGCGTGTGAACCATTCAACGAAACATCGTCGATATGGGCTTTCGGAGCCGATGGCCACCTCGTGTACCCTTGGTGACTGCTTAACACAAAGCTTTACGCCTCGCCTGGGCCCGTCAGCATCAACATTGGACTGTTGATGATTGGAAACATGTTGCCTGGTTGGACGAGTCTCGTTTCAAATCGTATCGAGCGGATGGACATGTACGGTTATGGAGACAACCTCATGAATCCATGGACCCTGCATGTCAGCAGGGGACTGTTCGAGCTGGTGGAGGCTCTGTAATGCTGTGGGGAGTGTGCAGTTGGAGTGATATGGGACCTCTGACACGTCTAGGTAGGACTCTGACAAGTGACACGTACGTAAGCATACTGCCTGATCATCTCCATCCATTCATGTCCATTGTGCATTCCTATAGGCTTGGGAAATTCCAGCAGGACAATGCCGTGACACTCCACACGACCAGAATTGCTGCAGCGTAGCTCCAGGAACAATTTAAACACTTCCGCTAGCCACCAAACTCCACAGACATGAACATTTTGAGCATATCTGGAATGCCTTCCAACGTGCTGTTCAGAAGAGATCTCCAGCCCCTCGTACTCTTACAGATTTATGGACAGCCCTGCAGGATTCATGGTGTCAATTCCCTCCAGCACTACTTCAGACATTAGTCGAGTACATGCCACGTAGTGTTGCGGCACTTCTGCATGCTGCCGTGGGCCCTACACGATATTAGGCAGGTGTACCAGTTTCTTTGGCTGTTCAGTGTGTAACTCAGGTACGGTCCGTGAGTTTATCTGTCCGCTTGAAGCCAATAAGTCTGTCCTTACCGTTCTAACGATCAGACCATTAGCTCGTGATGCTATTGAGACTTTCGTATTACATACGACGGTCTAAAAAATCGGTATGGTTTACGTTTATAGTGAATGTCGTCAAACTGTTAGAGCAACAGTGTGGTTGTATCCTGATTGTATCAAGTAATTAATAATTTTATGTGACTCAATGGCTCCGTGCAGTTATTTCAGTTGGACGCTGCTCCGACGACTTGCGTGTACTTAATTGATCCCAGTAATCCAACTGCCAAAAGGCGACATAGTTTAACGTGGAATCCGAAACACGGCGGCTTCTCACGTCGTTGATAAGCGAATGATAGATTGAAAATGGAGAGAGAATTCTCGTCGTTCGAACGGGATTCGATACCCCAACCTCTCGCTTTACAGGCATGTGCTTTACTACCAGGCCATCAGCCTCGGCGCTGCCAAGGGAAACGTGGGACGATAAACAGTTCAGACAAGAAGAGAAGAGAAGCTTCTTAAATGCAGCGCTACAAAATAATGCTCAAGATTAAATGAGTGGATAGAATAAATAACGAGGAGGTAATAAATAGCATTAGAATGAAAAATAATTTATGGCACAACTTGACAAAAAGCGGATATCGGTTGACAGAAAACATCGTGATGTCTCAAGGAATGGTCAGTTTGGTGAGGGAGGTAAGTATGTGTGTGTGAGTATGAGGGGGACTAAAAATCGTTGAGGGAGACCAACGCTTGACTGCAATGAGCAACTTCATATTGTTGTGTGTTGCTGTAGTTATACAGATGTGAAGAGGCTTGCAAACAATAGAAAAACCTGTAGAATTACATCAGTTCAGTCTTCGAACTGAAGACCTCAACATCATTTGACCCAGGCGGAGAAATTTTCACCGTGCGTATGGTACGGTTCACCCGATTATCAGCTCAGAGTGCTATTCTACCGCAGTGCGAGAGAGGTGTACACGAGAAGAAAGTACACAATGAAACTTCGCGCCTGGGATGTGAATTACTTGAAGAGGTATTTGAATCGGAGCGTTCGCTAACAGCCAGCTTACTGTGCGGGGTTGGCCGTGTATATATTTAGACTGTGCACTACGACATCGTCAGTTGACCGCCACATGCTCCGACTCAGTTGTACGGAGAAACGCCACACTTCGCAATGCTGCCCCGCGGGTCTTTCACTGCGGACGGCTAAGTGTCGCTATCTCCTTTCTTTTCTCTCTGACAGCGCCAATTACATACAGCACGCACCCCCTGTCGTACCCTACTTCAGTATCTATTTTCCATCATCAACGTTATATTGTATGATGCCTACAGAATCCAGACGGAGAGGGCAGCCGGAGCAGATGTAATTAATATCTGCTAGCGAAGCTCACCTTTTTTTACGGTCTCTTAAATAACACGACAGTGTCGATCAAATTACGTCAGTAAATTCAATTTTTGTTCGCAGTACCTCTCATTGATAAACTCTATAATAATTACAGTCTTTAGCTGCAATCTACGATATGCCACATTAACACATTACCGTGCACCGAAATTAAGTTGAAATATATTTAGCACTGTGATTAAACAACTTCACCCGTTTAATAATAGCAAACAACAGTTGAGATGGAATGATAAATTTTTCGCAGGTTAAAAAATCCTTTTGTTAAAAGTTGCACATTAATTATTCTCGATCTTCCACAGCCCACCTTATTACCACTCATATTCATGTTCATCTGCTCGTTAGAGTTTAACATAAAATGGATTTTTTTGTTCTGTACGTCAATACATCATTTAGCTATCACATGTTTCAACGTAAATAATTGTATCATGCAACTTACACTTATTACACTTCTTGCGTTGCCATCTTTTTCTGTTCCTTTATAGCTACAAAAATACCTACCAAGAATGTAAGGCAGTGAATTCGTCTTTGCTGGCTCACTTAGGGTAAAGGCGACAGTCCTGCAACATTCGAAAATAATCTGGATTCTGAGAGTTTAGAAATTAATAGATAATAGAAAAGAGTCCTTTGGAGAAAAGAGAACGACCTATATGAATATCAAGATCTCAGATGGAAAACCAGTACCAAGCAAAGAAGGGAAAGCAGAAAATTTGAAGGAGTATAAAGGGATGTACTTGAGGGCAATATTATGGAAATGGAAGAGGACGTAGATGAAGATGAGATACTGCGTGAAGAATCTGACAGAGCATTGAAAGACCTTAATCGAAACAAGGACCCGGGAGTCGACAACATGCCGTTAGAAGTACTGATAGCCTCGAGAGAGCCAACCATGATAAAACTCTTTTATCTGGTGAGAAGGATGTATGAGACAGGCGAAATGCCCTCAGACTTCAAGAAGAATATAATAATTCTAACTCCAAAGAAAGCACGTGTTGTCTGCTGTGAAAATTACCGAACTGTCAATTTAATAAGTCACGGTTGCAAAATACTAACACAAATTCTTTACAAAAGAATTGAAAAACTGTTAGAAGCTGACCTCGGGGAAGATCACTTTAGTTCCAAAGAAATGCAGGAACACACGAGGCACTACTGACCCTAAGACTTCTCATAGATAATAGGTTAAGGAAAGGCAAACTTACGTTTATAGCGTTTGTAGACTTAGAGAAAGCTTTTGACAATGTTGACTGGAATACTCTCTTTCAAATTCTGAAGGTAGCAGGGGTAAAATACAGGAGCGAAAGGCTATTTACAATATGTACTGAAACCAAATGCAGTTACAAGAGTCTAGGGGCATGAAAGGTAAGCAGTAGTTGAGAAGGGAGTGAGACAGCGTTGTAACCTATACCCGATGTTATTCAATATATACACTAAAAAACCAGTAAAGGAAACCAATGAAAAATTTGTAGTAGGAATTAATGTTCAGGGAGAAGAAATAAGAACTTTGAGGTTTGCCGATGACATTGTCATTCTGTCAGTGGCGATGGTCGAAGTAGAGAAGATATAAAATGTAGACTGGCAATGGCAAGAACAGCATTTATGAAGAAAAGAAATTTGTTAACATCGAGTATAGATTATTTGTCAGGAATTCTTTTCTGAAAGTATTTGTATGGAGTTTAGCCATGTAGGGAAGTGTAGCATGGACGATAAACAGTTTAAACTAGAAGAGAATAGAAGCTTTTGAAATAAGGTGCTACAGAAGAATGCTGAAGATTAGATGAATAGATCACGTAACTAATAAAGAGGTCGTCAACAGAATTGGGGAGAAAAGAAATCTGTGTCACAACCTGACTAGAAGAAGGAGTCGGTTGGTAGGGCACATTGTGACACATCAAGGGATCACCAATTTAGTACTGGAGGAAAGCGTGTGGCGTAAAAATCGTAGAGGGAGACCAAGAGATGAATACAGTAATCAGATTCAGAAGGGTGTAGGTTGCAGCAGTTACTCGAAGATTAAGAGACTTGCACAGGATAGAGTAGCACCAGTCTTCGGACTGAAGACAACAACAATAACAACAGATATTTTTCTCAGTTTGAATTAGAAAAAGGTTGGTTGCTTCTACTATATAAATTCTATCTAATTAATTTTTTAAAAAAATTCCACACAGTGCATTCTTCATATTGCTCACTTTCGTAATTACACTTCAAGAATCTCATATTGCTCCATATTCCGACAAATAAATTAGTCTATCTAAATTCAGTTACGTTTATGCTCTCACACATATCTGCTGTAAACACACTCACTGATGCTGTATCTCTCTGAAATAAATTTCAATGAAGGAGACGTAATTCGTCCAATGTACATGAACTAAAATTAAGAACTTGAAGTAAAAAATTATTATGTTTCTTTCCATGGGCCAAAATTGTGGCTAAATTCCTCCTGTGATCGTTCGTAATAAACTGGCGTCCTTTTTTGTCCACAAAGACGTATCGTACATGTGAACAATGTCTCAAAATCATTCTAGTATGACATTCATCAAGAAAACTCATAAGAGCACTTTACCGGAGAATGGAAAGGAAAACTAAAAGGAGGTTAGCAGAAGACCAGTGTGGTGTTAGGTAAGCAGGGGGACTCGATAAGAAGTTGTAACCTTGTAGGTAATAACAGAGAACAGTTTTAGGAAACACAGGTAAACGTGCATTGCGTTCGTAGATTTAGAGAAGGCCTTTGATGTTGTGGGATGGAACAAACAGTTAGGTATTGTGATATCAATTATAGGGATAAAAGACATTGTCCTTATTCTTGAGTATTGTTCATCCATCTGGGATGCTTACCAGGTAGGACTGATAGAAGAGATGAGAAGATCTAATGAAGAGCGGCAGGTTTCGGCACAGAATCGTTGAGTCGATACGAGAGTGCTACAAAGATGCTCAAACAGCTACAGTGGCAGACGTTACAAGAGAGGCGCTGTGCATCACTGAGTGGTTTACAGTTGAAATTTCGAGGGAGCAGTTTCCAGGACGAGTTGGACAACATATTATTTCCTCCTACACTCATCTCACGAAATAATCACGACGAGAAAAATTGAGAAATTAGAGTTAATACAGAGGCTTGCCGACAATCAGTCTACCCACGCTCCATTCGCTAGTGGAACAGGAAAGGAGGATCAGTTAGTGATATCAAAAATACCGTCCGCCACATACCGTTAAGCGGCTTGCGGAGTATGATCTAGGAGTAGATGCGAAGCTGGCTAGAGGCGTCAGCACTAACTAAATTACAAAAGAGACAGAAACCAGTAAGGTGTAAGCAGGGTTGCTCATTGCAATCACTCGTTTAAATTGCACAATGAGGAAAGCAAAGTGCTATTTTCATGTGGGAGTGGTTTTTCGCGGACAGCATATCAGCATGAATTAACAATAGACGCTGAAAGCCAACAGTTATTGAGTCCGATACTTAATGTAACGGAGTTAGTGCTAGTTAATTGCTATAATACTGATTTTTTCTGTCTAGCAAGTGGGAAAGATGAGAAACAAATAGGCAAAAAGACATAGTAGAAATAATTGCACGAAACAGAATTGGTTTCTGTAAAGAGCAAAAACGGCTGCTATGACTCTTGGTACCAGAGGAAGAACCATCAAAAGTTGTATTTGGAGCACACTGTGAATGGGTGCGAAGCGTGTACGTTGGGGAAGAAAGAAATTAGATGATAGAAACCGTTGAAATTTGGTGTTATAGAAGTCGAGATAGGATGGTTTGGCACATATTACGTCGTGAGTTGTTAATGAAAACTTTGGTTAGGAAAGAATCGCAGATTCAGACATAGACATAAAGACACAGGTTGGTCAGAAGCTGTCTGAAAAGCTGGTAAATGAGTTGCTGGGTAGGTTGTGCTGATAAACAATTATTCAGAAAAAATTCGATACGTAGTACCGTTTCCGAGTTAATTAACATTGAAGGTAGCCAGTCAGACCGTTGAGCGAGCAAATTCAAGAGCCCCACCCAGAGACAGTGTCGCCTAACATGATCCCCGTTCGGTTTCCTAAAACCCAAAAGAGAATGATACAAAAGTTGGACATAGGATGGTGGTAAGTAACTGACCAGAGCCAAAGACTGAGCTGTCTCTTGAATTATCATCTACGCTATAAGAACAAATGACACTAATTTTATCTGGCAGGCCTATTGAATTTGTGCGCGCAACGGCCTGCTTGGCTAACTTTAATGCTAATTAACTCGGAAATGGCGAAACGTACCGAATTTTTTCTTAACAATTGTTTCTCACCACAACCTACCCTGAAACAACCTTACAAGCTTTTCAGACTGTTTTTGACCACCCTGTAGATGTACATCTGCGAGGAATTTGGATGCAGCAGTTATGTTGAGCGTCCGGCCATCCTGATTTAGGTTTTCCGTGATTTCCCTAAATCGCTCCAGGCAAATGCCGGGATTGTTCCTTTCAAAGGGCACGGCCGACGTCCTTCCCCGTCCTTCCCTAATCCGATGAGACCGATGACCTCGCTGTCTGGTCTCCTTCCCCAAAAACCACATCATTCAGTTATGTTGAAATGGAGATTATAGGTAACAAACGGCAGGAATGGATAACCCCTTAGGGCGAATGACCGAAACATCAACAGAAACACGTCACTACACTCCAGTAATCAGTTCTGAATTTCTTGTAAATTGGATGACTGATATGCCATTTCAAAGTATGTACTAACAACATCAGCTGGGTGTTAATATCCAAAATCAAACTCATACATGTTTTGTTTGCTGCATGACATATAATTTGTTAGCTGAGAACGCCTTGGGTATTTTTCAGGCCGCACGAGAATATCATTTACAGTTTGTAGCTTTGCCATGTCAGTATCAGTGACTACAAGATCCCGCGCAACCTGCAGTTGATAGACACTTATTGCAGTCACCGAGTGCAACTTCATAATCAGATACAGTTACGCATAATACAGAACTATTGAGCAGTGGTACTGATGACTCAGGCATAACCTTTGCTTCGGTTTCTCTTTCTAACATAAAGTAGTAATGCACTCGGTCTCTTGCAGTAGGACGCTGGTCGCGCACAGCAACTAGAGTAACACAAATCTGCATAGTATACACCTTAAAAAGCGATTAAGTTAACTATACATTTACAAATAATAAAACATTCAAGTTGTATGACAATATTCATTGATAGACCTCAATAAGTAAGCTAGGTTCAAAATTAGACAGGAATTTTTTGTCTGCTTTCCTTCGTCAAGTGTGAGCATACCCCTGTAACTATTTAGTGTAGATCACTGTGTGTAGAGTCTAGAGCTGCTGTTGATGCGGAGAGAGAACAGGGGAAGGGGGTTGAACAAAGCCTCAAGTAAAGGCGAAGAGTCTTGGAATTTGACTCAAAACGACGGCGCAGATCTGGCGATCAAGAATTGTACACCACTATATCTCATCTCCTTTCAGCCATATTCTGATCAAAAAATTCTTTCATCATCTGGGTTAGTACCCATCTCCTGAAATTCAATACCTGACCCCACGAGCGTCTGTTAGCAACAGTGGCTACCAAGTCGAATTTGGAAGGAGTTTTTGTTGTTGTAACCTTTATTTGTGTGGTTTTTTTTGTATTAATCCCTATTTTTCTAAGAATCCTTCAGCTGAACAACCGATGCTTATCGCCAGAAATTTATGGTGTAGATACACGGCTACAAACAGCCATTGAACACAGGTGTACTGATGGATGATTTCCTTCTTACTATTCACTACGTGATGTAGAATCACTTCCTGATGTTCACTACCACTGACACGCATATTCCATGGTGCCAGATAGTATTTCGCCTGACGATGCTTGGAGAGTATGGTGTCAATCCGTTGGAATTATACTCTTCGTTGTTTCTCTTTTTCATCATCTTAAGCTGTCCCTAGCTCAACCGGACCTGTTCGTAACAGTTCCTGCAATAGAAGCATCTGATGACTTGTCTGCATATTCTCATTAGAATTGGAAATTTCTGGATCATCCACAGTCCTCTCACACAAGGTGCCATTTACACGAATTCCTCATTCCTCTCAGCCACGACTGGAAAGTATAACGATTGCTGATGGTTTGTGGTTAGTTTACAGCGTCGAACGACTTATTTCCAAGCAGAAAAGTGTTGTTAGCGCTTATGTATTTGCCGACGCGGTCCCATCAACTATGAAGTCCCGTATGGCGCAAGGATTAAATAAGACCAAGTATCAATTTCAGATACCATTAAAACTCTCTCCGCAAGGTTTTTCCATTTCAAAAAGCTAGGCAAAAATTCAAATTCGACTGAACTACTTGAACAATGTTTCTGTATTTTATTCCCAAATATCCTAATTTATAATAAAATTTGAATCAAATAACTGTCCTAATTTATCGAACTGAGCCCTTTTAAACTAAAGACTTGCTTATTTAGTCATCACATCACATTAAGGCTGTATCTGGTGCATCAAATATGTCGTTTTATCCATCATATGAGAAAGAATACTGAAACATAAGTTTCTTTGTGCTATCGACGGCAGACCTGTCGTAGCACAGTAATTTTTATTTTGGTTACCATGTTATTTTGGAAAGTTCCTTGTCATTTGCAAAGCCAATAATTTTTGAATTTTTCTTTCTGTTTTCTTCCGGTGGCAGAAAAGAATCTGATCAATTATTTTAATCACTTTGTTCGCTTATAAGTAGAAACCATGGGCGAAGGCTTTTATTTTTAGTCAGGCTTGAAATTTTCATTTTTGCGAAGTCCATATTTTTATTGTGCTTTGCAGGCTACACTCACAACCCATACAACGGAGTCGTATGCAACGACACGATTTTAGCCACTGGAGTCTTCTCATCCAAAGAACTGTGGAGTCTTTCCAAAGGTATGTACCCACGAAGAGAATAGTAAGCCATACAGTGCGAATACCATAACTTCTCTTATTGTTGCACAATTAGGAGAATGTGCATGATCACCAATGTCACTTCACGACACTGAACTGGTTTAGCGGCAGTTGTAGAAAAAGGAAATTTTGTAGTGTCTATAGTTTAAAGAATGTTTTTTTTCTAATTCTAAATACAGACAATATTTCACCTTTAATGAGTTAGTCTACTTAGAACTCCACGCAGCGATGTTTACTCAATCTCTCAAAAACTAGAATTGAACGAAACGTGGAGACATTAAAAAAAAATTCTCCCCGGCTAGCACTGATGCACTTTACATCCGATCACGGTGATAAATCTTCCTTTCTTGCCCTACTGAATACCGAACGATTTTCAGTCATTACAGATTGACCATTCCGTTACTCTGTGACTGAATGCAGCTGAAATTCCATAAGTGACTCTTAAATCAATTACATTACTATCAACATCACGTGTACTACGAGAAACTCCACCTGTATAATCTGTGGTTACTACTGCTGATGGATTTGGTGGATTTATTAACAAATTTTAGAATTAATTAATGAGATTTTTAACCACATTTCTTTGGCGATATGTAAGCTTAAAGCGTTGCGCCCCAGCTTGCGAGAAAGCGAGAGGACCCAGACGCGGAACGAATCCACACCTCGGTAGCTGAGGAGGAGGAGGGGATTAATGTTTAACGTCTTGTCGACATCGAGGTCATTAGAGACGGAGCACAAGCTCGGATTAGGGAAGGATAGGGAACGAAATCGGCCGTGCCCTTTCGAAGGGACCATCCCAGTATTTTCCCGAAGCGATTTAGGGAAATCACGGAAAACCTGAATCAGGATGGCCGGACGCGGGTTTGAACCGTCGTCCTCCCGAATACCAGTCCAATGTGCTAACCATTGCGCCACCTCGCTCGGTTCCCGTAGCTGAGGCACTGTCTAGACAGAGTGTGGTAACCAGTTTCCCATACAAACCTCAGCCTCAGAAGCACAACACAAAAAATTGCACTACGAAAACGCAACGAAAAAAAATCTAAATCACTCGCAAACGCACAGCTGTCACTCTCATCTCAGAGTAAATAGTTGCGTAAACACAGGAATTGCAGCTACGTCTAGGACAGTAAGAATCATCTTTGCTCTGGTTAATGATTTATATTTCGTATTATCTTTCGTATGCTAACATTTCACATTCTGAAACGGAAATATAATGTCAGGAGAGTATCCTTCTTACTAACGTGTCACTCTTCTTAACGGATGCGGCCATAGGCACACTACCTAACAGGTTTCTTTCTGTGGGCATAAAACATCGTCACCACTGTTTATTCACACATTCACTTTCTTACTTTATAGAATTAGAAATCTATATTAACCAACAGTTTTCCTATGGTAATACTAACTCAAAAGACACACAGGAACATTTTGATCGTGTTACCCTTTGTATGAGAGCATTACATCGATCGTCCTTACATCTACTCAAAACCGAAAACGGAAAATTTCTTGGAACTATCGAATTGCATGACCTTGTCTATTCACCACTGAAATTATCTTCAGTCTGTTATCTCGAGTCTTGAAAGATTCACCATTGCGATGGCATAATGGGAGGTTTCTGTGATACGAGAAGTGTCTTAAGGTCCTCTTACTACTGAGCGCACATCTTTGCTGAGACTGGTAGAAATTTCTAATCCACGCTTTATGTTCGTATATCCTTAAATATGTGTGATTATTCAAATAAATATTTCAGGAGATATTCGAATCTTTACGTCGAAACCTGCAACGGCCTCCACTGCGTCTAGGTTTTCCTATACCAGATATATCTCCACATAGCATGACTTAATTCACTTAACATGAGGAAACAGTGACCGGCCATGTTTAGTTATCAATAACGATGTTAATACCTACGTAAAAATACCGCGGCACCTTTCTTCGCTATGAGGGAATTTGTAAGTTGTAGTAAATCTTTGAGTTTTTCGGTAAGCAGTCTTGTGTGGATCGCCGTATTCTTTTCATTTACGTTTTTTTAACTTAATTTAATTTGATTTTTTCTCAGACTCCACGCTGTCTGTCTTTTGGATGCATGGCTTACACGACTTTTTAACAATGTCAGATCGTTTTATAACTGTGTCCCATCCCTCGCACTAATCAGTAGTGAGCTTGCATGATTGTGAAGATTAATCTTATTTGCTTACCAACTTGTATTAATCGCGTAGATATCTTACTCTTGTGTACTGTTTTCTGGCTTACTGTGCGGAAACATTTCGATTTAGGAAGTAAACGAATGTCTAGTGACGTATTTGGTTGCTTCCAGTGTCTGATATTTTTACAGAGTTATATATTGGCGAAAATCGTAAGAGTGTATAGAATTTTAAATTTTAGTCCTTTTTACATTTTCAGTTTCATTCTATTTCTTACAACCATCCTTTTCTATTTTGTGTTAACCTGTGTTCTTCTCATACCTATGCAAACAACAGTTATAGGCGTTTTCTGACAGGTCATTGTAAAGGATAGGTGCAGATTTGTTCTAAGATGGTTTCAGAATGAATTCATTCGTAACAGCGAATATTCTGATTTTATTTATTTACTATGGTTGTCAACGTTGTACTAAAGAGCCATTACCACCCAACAACTGAGCATCGCTCTGGATAATGGTGGCATGCCGGAAACAAGCTCTGTTAGCCATAGGTATTAGAAAGTAAATGTTCATTTTTGGTATACTGCATAGGGTATAAATAATTTTTCATAGCTGAAGAGAAGACAGCATGGATATGCGCCGTATTAAATACAGGAGAAATTGACATATATCAGGAATCGGCTGGTTCAAGAATTACTGTATATAACTAGATATATAACAGTAGAACATCCACAGTGTTTTGTCTTTATTTCTTAAAATAATCTTTCTAAAAAGAGTAACTGAACAATCCATGACCATGTATTAAATTTGGTTTACATTAACAGATCCGAAATTATAAGGGGTGATATTAAGTAAAGTCGTCACCGTTTACTATTTTGACATTGTGCTGTTGTGAACTGTTGATTATCTGGAAATTATTTCTTGTGTCTTATTCCCGAACATATGTAATTTCACAGTTAGTTTCTCTTTTCCAGTTGGAAAATTTCTACATTATCAGATTTGCTTTTCAGTTGACGACACCGCCTCCATATACTTCGTACGCTACGAAAACATTCCAAATGAAGTTGCTGAGAGTACACGGAAATTTCACGGAAGTAAATAACGGGCATTCTTAAATAAAACGCCTACATCTCTTTCCAAATTTTCTTGTGTTTGTAGGCCATTAATCATTCTTTTCCAAGAACAGAGATAAAAGTGCATGATGCATACAAGCATCGGAAAATTTCCGCTAACACAGACACCTAAATCCAAAAGGTCTATAAAAGAATCGTTGTTTCACTAGATTTTTGTCGCAGTTAGTTCCACATAGTTGATTGTGATCTTAAATTAACTTTCGGTTAAGCGTATCTTACAGGAAAATATTGCGACCATGTGCGTTAAACATAATCGATAATACGAGTATTTAGGAGGTTTAACCTCAGTAAATAATGTAATTTTTTTTTTCTTTGCTTGAAATATACGTTGGTATTTTCCTGCTTAGTTGTACAGAAGTATAAGTTAATTAGCAAATTACACAATTTTGCACAATTGTGACGCTGATAGCTACGCTACCGAAACTGTATTTTCGATGGCTAAAATACTCTATCAGGTAAAGCAAGTAAACACATCTGGAGACGAGATCACTAACAAACACTAGTTTTGTTGCACTCGGCCCGGATGTAGCCGGTTTGATTCATGCAGCAGAAGGAACCATCACCAGCAAGGGATGAAAGGTTGTGGCATAAGTTTCCGTATCACCATACGAGGCCGGCCGGTGTGGCCGTGCATTTCTAGGCGCTTCAGTCTGGAACCGCGTGACCGCTACGGTCGCAGGTTCGAATCCTGCCTCGGGCATGGATGTGTGTGTATGTCCTTAGGTTAGTTAGGTTTAAGTAGTTCTAAGTTCTAGGGGACTGAAGACCACAGATGTTAAGTCCCATAGTGCTCAGAGCCATTTGAACCAATTTTTCACCGTACGATGTGATTATGTCATAAAACCTAGTATCTCATGGAGTGAGGCATATCACACTATTAATAGTGATCCGTGAGACCATTCCCTAGGAACGGCTACCGGCCTGTCTTGTCTCTAGCTCACATACACACACACACACACACACACACAGTCACCGATAACACAAACACTACAACAGTTATACACACAGTCATCTATATGACACGATTGCATACAAGGGGCAAAATACGCAATTCACAATGGAAGGTACGTAATCGGTGCGAATGAAGAAACCCTTTTCGATTCAGGCGACTGAACCCATACGTGACGCAGCAGCCAACAAGGTGCTACATTGACATTAACATTATCGAAAGTAAATCACAAACTAAACATCAACTTGTGTTCTGCGAAATTAACAATCGAAAAAAATATAACGAAAAACTGGGAAGTGAGCGCTAACGCTAAGGCAAGAGAAATTGAAAATTCCGTAAGTACCTAATAAAAGGAAATCCATCCATGTAATAACAAATATTACCTTTTATAACAGTAAATTAATTACAACATTAAGAAACAAGAGCACAATGCAGATATCTGAATGAAGACTTACTAAGCACATGTGAGTAACAGAAATGGTTGTCTCGGTTAAACAGAAACTTCAAAGTAAATCCTTTATACGTATCTATCCAAAAAAAAAAAAAAAAAAAAAAAGCTCTCTGTTAAACATGTTTTCATAGAAATTATTGTAGTACCTGAATTTACATCATCTTACTGTACCTCACTCCAATAATATGCAGAAATTACGCGCAAACGGATCTTGAAGTAACTTTTTTGTTCGTTGTGAATCATAAGCGGTCAGTCTGTGATGAGAACGTGATAACTAGTAATGAGATGTCACCACAGCCATGTATTCGACCACAAACTCAAAGAAGAACAGGCGTTTTATTTTAACAAGTCATTCCATGCGATGTTTCAGAACATATATTTTCAAGTAATATATCCGTCAAGTATTTCGAAAATGAAAAACACAGTTACGCGTTACTAGGAAAGACAGGCATCTGTTCATGTAAAACAGCGTCTGGAAGTGGATTATTCTTAATTTTTCTGAAACCACAAATATGGCATTTTACTGCTATGGCTTCATTGTACGGAATGCAGAAGAAAGTTAGGAGTTTAGTGTCTCGTCAACGTCGAGTTATTTATAGATGTAGTACTAGCTCGGGTTAAACAAGGATGGGGAAGAAATCTACAGTGATTTTATTGAAGGTATCATCCTTAAATTGTCCTGAACCGACTTATAGAAATCACGATAACCATGACTAAGTTGCCTGGGCATAGCTGGAACCTCGTTTCTCATTAACACTCCAGTTCATCAGCTATCACGCCACATCGTTCACTCTATCGACTGACGTGAGGGAGTATGGCAGTTGTCTACATTTCGGCATAGCGGTTCACCCTCTCCCTCCATCATGAACAACACAAATACAACATTAATACGCACAAGTAGGCATAAATGCGCACTAATCTCATTCGCCTCCACTAAAGGAATACGCGTAGGATTTCGAAGGGACAGATTTTTTTATCTAGTTTGGAGACTAAACAGTCCCTCCTGTTCCCGTCACCAACAATGCTGCCTGGATTTTTTATTGTTTAGTAGAGATTATATTGTATGTTTTAATAAACACTAAACAAATCCCAGCTTTCGTCATATGTTGGGTTTGACGACGAATGATTCTGGGCCGCCCTTTGTGGCCGAGCGGTTCTAGGCGCTACAGTTTGGAACCGCGCGATCGCTACGGTCGCAGGTTCGAATCCTGCCTCGGGCATGGATGTGTGTGATGTCCTTAGGTTAGTTAGGTTTAAGTAGTTCTAAGTTCTAGGGGACTGATGACCTCAGAAGTTAAGTCCCATAGTGCTCACAGTCATTTTTTGAATGATTCTGAGATACACGCAGTGTATATTCGTGTTCTCAATTGGGAAGAGACTCGGCGACGTTACTGGCCAAGGTAAGGTTTGGCAAGCACAAAGACAAGCAGTAGAAACTCTCGCCGTATCAGGGCGGGCATTATCTTGTTGAAATGTAAGCCCAGGATGACTTCCCGTAAGGGGCAACTAAACGGGGCGTAGAATATCGTCGACGTACCGCTGTGCTGTAAGGGTATAGCGTATGACAACGACAGGGGTCATACTATGAAAAGAAATGGCACCCCAAACCATCACTCCTGGTTGGCGGGTTGTATGGCGGGCGACAGTCGGGTTGGTATCCAACCGCTGCACGGGCGTCTCCACACTTCGCCAGCCATCGGGGCTTGATGGAAGCGGGACTCGTCAATGAAGACGTTTCTGCTTCAGTCAATGAGGCTCCAGATCGAGGGCGTGTCTGGAGACGCTCTGGAGCTACAGCGGGTCATACATATACAACGAAACAATACTCTTACGAAGAGCGATATACAGACAACAAGAGATAATTATTGTATTGTTAACACTGATTTTATGAAGGGTAGGTATATACAGACACACAAAGGGAACATCTTTAACCACTGGCATGTTTCATGTTGAAATCAGCGCCCACAGAGAACACATCTGTTATGTGCTGCCAGTACCAAAGCCATCGCCAACCATTAACTGCACCTTATCTTTCACAGCACATTCGATTATGAGAGTGATAGCTCAGTTAGTTGAATGTCACGCTGGTAACCGAGAGAGTTTTTATTGTCACCCGTCACCGCTATGAATTTTGCTGGCCGTTAACTGGGACATCTGCCATTGAGAATACCATATGTTTGTGAAAAATGCTGTCACATGTTAGATCAGGCCCCGTGCTGAAGTGTACCTACTCCTTAGGAATGGACCTACGAATTAAACAAAATTTAGGTTCAACGTCCCGAAGACAACAAAGTCAACAGAGACAAGCGTGTAATGGAAATCGGCAGTTGGTATGATAACCATCCGGTGCCATTTAGAGTAACTGCAAAAAAACTTTAACTGGAGAAGCTTAACATAATTCTTTAAGAAAATCATGCGTGAAGGTCGTAAAAACGAAGTTGCTATATGGTTACCTAGAGATGGATGTTGATTGTACAAACTTACAACTGCTTAAAAACATATAAATCTGTAAAATAATCACATCATTGAACAATTAAGATGTGTTTATGTACTATTTATTTAGTCCAGTCTCATCTAAGCAGTATAATTACAATGTATCACCAAATGAACTCGAAATTTATTCCCGTATTCGGAGAACAAATGGTGCAATCTTTGAGCCATTATATTGAAACGTGCATTATATTAAAATATTCTCGTCTAATAACGTTTTAAATTAAAGATTATTTTGAATCCTATAGTCAACCCACCTTTCAGTATTTTTTCACAAGGTGACTTTATTTTCCTCATTCCGAGTTTCATGCAGCAGTTCAGACGGAGCACCTTCCGTTAAAAAAAAAGTCTGTAACAGAAGTGTGACAGAAATATGAAAAGGAATGAAAAAATACAAGCGGTACTCTCCAGATGCTTCAGTTTTTTGGAGAATTTTCCATCACGCATGACAGCCTTCGATGTTTAGGCTACAACCATCTTACCACAGTCTGAATTATTTCCTTTTTTACCACCCATTGCAAAAAGTGCCAATATTTATCATTTTATAATTAGTGAAAGCTTACGGTTACCTAAAAGTATACTGGCTGCTGCAATCATATTATTCTAATGGGATATCACACATCATCTGAATAATCCACAGATAAATTCTGAAAAACCGTTTTGAAAAACGATTTCTCTGTCATAAGCGATATGGCTCTTTAAGTCATAAACTATTTGACGAATGAGTGACTAGGCTTCACAAGCAGTAAGTATGATGGATCAATTTCCATTTTCTATCAGATTTTCATATCAGTGCTTACGTAAAAGTATGAGTCAGAACATAACTCCTAATGCAAGATCTACGATAGGCTCTGATAGAAATCGTTCGTCTGTGGAGCAATTATGTGCAAACATAAGAAAGAAGACAACAGTTTTTTTTTCTTAATTGCTTGTGAGGGGACATCTAACAAACAGAGAAATTTCAAATTTCTGGCACCACTTACATTTCCCAGACTTTTTTCTTATTTTACTTACGCTTTGCGACATCCAAAAAGAACGCTTTACGCGTGACGTTAAGAGCTGCGACTATACAGGGTATCCGGAAAAAAGGTTCCATTATTTACAGAGGACGTAGTATACATCAAGGGAAGAAAAATGTTTTCCGTAAACATTGGATGTAAACCTCATATTTTTCAGAATTATGATCTGCTTCTGTACGAGGGGCATATATAGCACACCGAGGACTTTGGCATGGGAACAATAAGGGAATAGCGTACGTGCTATACGTTTATGCAGCATAACGTGTTTGCATTGATATCCAGCACGCACTCAACACAAGAACACGAACAGTAGCCACTGCGTGATACAATACGTAGTGTATCTGTCAGGTATGTTATTTTCATCTGGTGTACCCGTAGTGTTGGTATGGCGTATTGTTTGTTGTGACATAACAGTTCAATATTGTATTTGTTTCCCTATCTATCACTGGATGTACAGCTCCCGATGGAGACCTACCATTCGACACCGGAGATGGCAGATACGGCCTTCTGCTACGGGCAAGCGGATAGAAGCAGTCTACTGGCATGTAACCTGTGTGTTATCAAGTATCTACGACGCCTTACGCCATCTGCAAAGTGTTTAATACCTTGCTACAGTGAATTTTGCAAACGGGATCCTTTGCACCACGAACACGGGATCGCTGCAGACCTCGAACAACTCGCACACCTGCTATGCAGCAACAGGTGTAGAACATGTGGAGGACAACCATGGTACGACAGTCTGACAGCGGCGGCGCAAGGTGTTGCTAAGTCTGTTGTCTGGATAGTCCTCCATGAACAGTTGATTTATACCTGCATGTGTAGTGAGTTCACGCTCTAGTGCCGCACGATCGGCCCACCAGATTGCAATTCTGCCAATCGTTTCTCCAAACGTGTGCTCGTGAACTGCAGTTAACTGATAACGTGGTGTTCACGAGAGACGGTATCGTAAATTACCATGACAAGCCCGTATGGGCCGATGCCAACCCGCATACTCTTGAAGAGAGACGACACACATCTGGAATAAAGTTTTGGGCAAGTGTCCACAGGGACAGATTGCTAAGTCCCTACCTTCTACATAAAACGTTTAATGGTGGCAGGTACTCTCACTTCCTTTGAAACCTGTATTGCTGGAGAATATGCCATTACGTGAAACAGTTTCAAGTGTGGTACTTGCGTGACGGGGTACTGGCTCATTTTCAACTTCGGGTAACGCGACACGTAACATAAGTCTTTCAGGAGCGATGGATTGGTCGGCGAGGGCCAATTACTTGGCCTGCCTTTTCTCCTAACCTTCACCCCGCGGATTTCTGGCTTTTGGAACATGTAAAGACCTTGCTGTTTGCAGTCCCCATAAGTGATGCACATACACTACGAGAACATGTGTTCAATGCCTGCAACACAATCCGGCAACAACCAAGGGTGTTCCAACGACTGCGTGATTCAATTGCATTGCAATGGGTGGCGGTCACATCGAGCACAGTTTGTGAAGAGTAGCGCAGAGTCATCGTGATCACAGACAGTAGTGGTAGTAGAACATAACTCCAAAGATATAAGGTTTACGACCAATGTTTATCGGAACTTTTGGATACTGCATACTCTGTAAATACTGGAACCATTTTTTCCGGATACTCCGTGTAATCCAAGACATGGTTATTACCAGAATAAATTAATGACGAAAAATGCGTGTGAGCCCTAACAGGACTTGATTGTAGAGATTCACAATTATAGAACGTTCCTTCATAGAGCTTTCTGAGAAACTGTATGTAATAACGCTTTTAACTGTAGAAACGTCACTATCGCTCTGGGAGATATGAGAATTTGACTGGCAGGATTCGCAGCAGTTTTAAGTATAGTACACGAATCAGTCATCAGACGTCTTGTCGGCTGTTGCAAAGGTCTTCCTTTACACTTCACTTACCAAGGCCAGGGACAGTACAGTGGATCGACAAGCGACAACACATGGTTCTATAAGCTCGAACTGAACGCCACAGATCGTCTTTGGAATGACAGAGTGTAAAAATAGAGTTTTTGTCGTTAACGATTAGGTCATTAGAGACGGGAAACAAGCTCTGATTGCACAAAACTAGGAATAGAAATTGGCCGTGTCCTTTCAAAGAAACCATTTCGTCATTCACCAGGAAACCACAAATTCCTAAACGTCAATGGTTGGACGGCCATTTGAAGCCAAATCTTGACAAATATTAATCTTTAGAGGGTAGGTTGCCTATAACATTATTTTCCCTAGCGCCCAGTAAAATCTATTCACGTTATTTTAACAAAAGCGAAAACCAATTACATCTGCGTTGTATAAGTACTAAGAGGAGATCCTCTTTCAACACAAAAGGACACAGTAATAGTAACAAAAGGATGTCCAAACTCCAATTACTTCCAACGTTGGCGTATCTGGAACAAACAATATGGTTTCTGTTGATACATCACGGACTTGCAGTTGCAATCAGGTCTTCGAATGAAGCACTTGGGATAGGCTTTTACATTCACGACATCCAGGAATATATGGCACTCTATGACATCGTTTGTTTTTGAGAGATGCATATGGGGCCTGAAGATGGCGTAGTGGAATGCCGAAACCAGTAGTCAAAATAAAATAACACCTCAATTACACGACTGTTAGCGAATTTCATTGATGAGACATTATGGTTGGTTGGAGGCTATTCGCCACGTAATTTATGCGTTACCGGATTCGCAGAAACATATAAAAATATCCGACACTCATACAACATCATCCGGCTATCGTTACAAGGAATCTGAGAGCAAACCGGAAGCAGAAACGGTGTCACAGTTCTGAACTGTTTTTCGTTATTCTATGAACAGCAGAATCTGTTAACAAAGAATGCAGGAAATCCGTAGCGCGAAAACCAGACCTGCTCGCAAAACTCTGTTCATATCTGAAGTCCGTGTTATTCTTGAACTAAAATCCTTTAATGGCTCGGAGTGAAGCGGACGAGCGTTAATTTTCATAAACGAGGAAAGCTTGGTGCTCTCTCTGGGAAAAGTGGGGGGAGGGGGGGGGCGGAGTAGGGGGACGTTTCCTGTTGGCTTCCCGTCACGGCCCTTCAGTTTAATGGCAAGTAAGCGGAGCGACATTCATTATCCTTTTCCGCACAGGGCATTTACTGTCCGCACGCACGGAGCTCAGCTCACCCAAAGTGCGAAGAAGAAACTGACACTCCGCAGGTCGATACCCACACAAACGTGCTAAAGCGATTTCCGAGGAGCATTCCCCGCGAGAAGCGCTCTCGTTGACCTACACAGGACTGCAAGCTTGCTAGTAACAGTTTCAATGAGGCTCTGATTTTTGCGAATAATCTGTTCCGTAGTACGACAAGTAATCTGCTCCATCAAGACAAGATTATCGTGAATGATTACGGCTGTCACATAGCACGTTAATGGACACTAAGTGCTGAACGTCAATGAAATCCAATTATAATCACATGTTAATTGAAAGATATTAAATGAATGCGTTCTCCTGCATAGGCTTTTATTTTATTTTGAAGTAAACACTTTGCTTCATTATTTAGCAATTGTTATGCTTACAGCATGTTATAATCCGCTCCTCAATGAGGGAAAAAGCAAGTTGCGATGGCCTCCATAACAAGATTTTCCACAACCATAGTATGTACGGGCACAACTATCCCAGATGTGAAGTCCAGATGTAAATTGAAAAAAGTGCATGCCAAATGCGGATTTATTCATTATACCAGCTTGCATAACACGTAACAATACGTTTAAGGAAAATAATACAGGTCATGTAAGATAACGCATAGGCTTATAACTTTACTTCTACTTTAAATTAACATTGTTTTGCTACTTAAAATGTAAAGAGTTAGTGATTCTTAAAATAAATTATCTTCTTATTTCTAAATTGTAAAAAAATTAGTGCATTTTCCTGTTTCAGTTGGCAAAAATGTTAAAATGATTTCCGAATTCGGTGTATCATTTCAGTCTTCTATTCTATAACACTGTTGAGGTGTCGTGTCTTCGATTTCTTATTCTTGAAATAAAAACATTTTTTTTCAAAATTGTACTATAAGAAAATGTTTTTCTCATTACAACATTAAAAAGAAGTATTCAGTCACACGCATTATCATACAAAATATGTGTTTCTTTCCTTATTAGTTTCTCAATGTATATGTACGAGAAAGACTGTTTTGATTATACCATCGAATCGTTAGCAGATACTAGCAAATTTTTCAGACAAAAAGGTCTGATTTTAGGAACTCTATTCAATTTACCTTAAATTCTAGGCAATATGAGATTAACCATTTATTTTGGCTTCAATATTTCCTTGAAACGTGTTTGTCTCCTAAAAATACCTAACTTACCATTTTCGAGAGAAATCACTTTTAATGTAGACTGGTGATCACACATTTTAAACGACGTTAGAGATCTCGTAAAATGTGATAAACATGCCTATTAATAGCTGCAGCAAACATCTTTCCAAAAACAGCCCGGAAATTTTCTAAATAGGTTACCGCAACGTAAAGTTTCATCTCGATAGATACGTAAACTTCCCGTAATAGTATTGGAATTGGTAACTTTTATTTTTCACTTTATCAAAATGTATGATTGAAAACACTCAAGGTACTCTTAATTTCTAAACCATTCATACATCATACCAAAGCGCATCGTTCAATCTTCAAAAATAGCTACTTTTGCTTTTAAATTTGGAATAGTTACAAAGAGTTTCGAACACCACCGCAAACCTTGGATCAATGCATTAAACAGTTTTTAAGAAATACATACTTCTAAAAATGTTAGAGCTCAAGTTTCATAAAAATGAGGGTTGACCACAAAATACAGCAAACTTTTTTAATTTAATTTAATTACCTGTAAATATTTAAATATGTAAAAACATTGCAAAACGAAGTTTGTTTCTAGCTTTAGAGAAGTAGCACGCCAGTCTGTATGTATAAATAACGGCGACATATTTGAATAAGATATTTCACTACATTCCATACAATGTTTCAATTACAAAACATTTGCGTCTGTATGTGTCAAATGTTCCATAGGCAAAGTAGTGTTACATTAAATCACGAGTTTCATGTTCAGGATGACTATGGTGCTATTTCCGAGATTGGCCATTCTACATTATATCACACAGATATCGGGATAAAATTCTTTGCAATGATTAATTCTAGAAATTTTATAGAACCTGATCCTCATATTGTCTCCATCAATGGGATTTCAAATTCTAATGTCGACAAAAAGTGATATATAGAAAATTGCATTTGTAACCAATCTGCAGTGGCATCTTTACTTTATGAAATCAAGACGAAAAGCATCCCATTTGGCGAAAATATTGTTGTTGAGATTCGCTTCATGGAGTCGCTCTCCCCTCCTTCTCCCCATTGGCCTCTGAGTAAAAAGAGAGTTCCAGAAGTCAAGAATGAAGAACCATTTAACATGCTAAAACCTTTTGAAAAGGTTTGTGCTTCACTTGCTTAAAAGACGCGCAGCATAGACTCAAAATGTCTAATAGTTGAAACTCACGATATGCCAGAGAATACGACCATAAACCGTTGTATGCGGAGTAATTGCGATAAGAACAGCGTATGACCATTCATGTTACAGTGATCGTATTCATTATCAGAAGACTATCGTGGTTTCGAAACTGCTAGAAGACTAATAGACCATAAGAGGGGCTAGACTAACTGCTTCGCCTTTCTCTTTGTTGTTCACAAGATAGTGGAATCATACAGTTTTAATTTCGCGAAAGAGAAGTAAAATATTTATTAATAAGTACTGGGCGATAATTCTGAAGGAAATTCCTCATAAACGTTAAACAATACCCTAAACCGGTTTCTACAGCAGACCGTATTTCAATATTACACTGGTAACTAATAAAGAAACGTGGAAAGTGTACTAAAGGAGAAGAAGACTACGGCTTTCGAACTGTTTCACGTCCACCTCCTTCGCCACGTAAATATGGTCTAACAGGGTGATAACTATACTGAACTTGCAGACTTGGTCTTCCCGTGTCCTTTAGTGAAACGTTTTCTTCCAAACGTTAACATGCCATGTGACCATACTTATCTTTTCAATAGGTCTCGAGTTTGATATATGCATAAAACAGCCAACCAGTTGCAAAAAACTGATAAAAAGTTATGTTGCAACCAGTTGGCTTTTATACCTACCCTATTCTCGTACAGTTGCTGTCTCAAATTTGGAAATTTGTGGTAAGTTCTATGGGATCAAACTGCTTAGGTCACCGGTCTAGAGCCTTACACACTACTTACTCTAACTTAAACTAATCTACGCTACGGACAGCACACACAAACACACACACACACACACACACACACACACACACACACACACGTACACACACACTCATGCCCGACTGAGGACTCGAAACTCCGACGGAGGGAGCCGCGCGAACCGTGCTAACACGCCTTTGACCACGCGGCTACCCAGCGCGGCTGCTGTCTCATAGCCGTACTGAAAAAGATTTTTACCTGGAGATCTCGAGCTGTTTTAAAAAGTCTATTTTGTTCTGTTTACAAAGATATTTACATAACTGCATGTCGATAAATAAATAGTGATGAAGTCAAATTAGGTAGGAAAATACTCGATTCTTAACGTAATATCACTTGTCTAACATCTTGTCCAGATATTTGAAACCAGTGAAATATGGTAAATGTCAACTTTAGATGTGACATCCTATGTTAAATATTGGAACAGTTAGCATCCTTTACTAACATTCTTCTGCTTACCTAAAGTATAAATCTTGGAGAGTTTAAAAATATAGTCCGTCACGTCGAACACCATATGCTATAGTTTCTTATAGTCCTTCGTTGCTGTTGTTACACGAAATAATCACACATGTCATAACAAAACACAATGCACTGCGTTGCAGAGCGGAAACGCAGTTCTAAACTTAGTGCTGATGGGATGTTTGTCTGTGTGTTTCAGCTTCTATCATGCAGGGCCCGAATGGCATGCAGCCTCCAGTGAGTGCAATAAAGCTGGAGAACCCGAACTACTACTGCAACAGCTACACGCCGCCCGCCTCCGACCATACCTCCATGATGCCCACCGGCGCCTACAGTAAGTGCAGAAGCCTCCGGTTTCTCTCTCTCTCTCTCTCTCTCTCTCTCTCTCTCTCTCTCTCTCTATGTGTGTGTGTGTGTGTGTGTGTGTGTGTGTGTGTGTGTGTGTGTGTCAGCTATTTTAGTTTTATTTAAAGTTGTCGTTATTGTACACTACTGGCCATTAAAATTGCTACACCACGAAGACGCGAAATGTAACCGACAGGAAGAAGACGCTGTGATATGCAAATGATTAGCTTTTCAGAGCATTCACACAAGGTTGCCGCCGGTGGCGATACCTACAACGTGCTGACATGAGGAAAGTTTCCAACCGATTTCTCATACACAAACAGCAGTTGACCGGCGTTGCCTGGTGAAACGTTGTTGTCAAAAAAAAAAAAAAAAAAAAAATGGCTCTGAGCACTATGGGACTCAACTGCTGTGGTCATAAGTCCCCTAGAACTTAGAACTACTTAAACCTAACTAACCTAAGGACAGCACACAACACCCAGCCATCACGAGGCAGAGAAAATCCCTGACCCCGCCGGGAATCGAACCCGGGCGTGGGAAGCGAGAACGCTACCGCACGACCACGAGATGCGGGCCGTTGTTGTCATGCCTCGTGTAAGTAGGAGAAATGCGTACCATCACGTTTCCGACTTTGATAAAGGTCGGATTGCAGCCGATCGCGCTTCGGCTTATCGTATCTCGACATTGCTGCTCGAGTTGGTCGAGATCCAATGACTGTTAGCAGAATATGGAATCGGTGGGTTCAGGCGGGGAATACGGAACGCCGTGCTGGATCCCAACGGCCTCGTATCACTAACAGTCGAGATGACAGGCATCTTATCCGCATGGCTGTAATGGATCGTGCAGCCACGTCTCGATCTCTTAGTCAACAGATGGGGACGTTTGCAAGACAACAACCATCTGCACGAACAGTTCGACGACGTTTGCAGCAGTATGGACTATCAGCTCGGAGACCATGGTTGCGGTTACACTTGACGCTGCATCACAGACAGGAGCGCCTGCGATGGTGTACTCGACGACGAACTTGGGTGCACGAATGGCAAAACGTCATTTTTTTCGGATGAATCCAGGTTCTGTTTACAGCATCATGATGGTCGCATCCGTGTTTGGTGACATCGCGGTGAACGCACATTGGAAGCGTGTATTCGCCATTGCCATACTGGCGTATCACTCGGCGTGATGATAAGGGGAGCCATTGGTTACACATCTCGGTCATCTCTTGTTCGGATTGACGGCACTTTGAACAGTGGACATTACATTTCAGATGTGTTACGACCCGTGGCTCTACCCTTCATTCGATCCCTGCGAAACCCTACATTTCAGCGGGATAATGCACGACCGCATGTTGCAGGTCCTGTACGGGCCTTTCTGGATACAGAAAATGTTCGACTGCTGCCCTGGCCAGCACATTCTCCATATCTCTCACCAACTGAAAACGTCTGGTCAATGGTGGCCGAGCAACTGGCTTGTCACAATACGCCAGTCACTACTCTTGATGAACTGTGGTATCGTGTTGAAGCTGCATGGGCAGCTGTACCTGTACACGCCATCCAAGCTCTGTTTGACTCAATGCCCAGGTGTATCAAGGCCGTTATTACGGCCAGAGGTGGTTGTTCTGGGTACTGATTTCTCAGGATCTGTGCACCCAAATTGCGTGAAAATGTAATCGCATGTCGGTTTTAGTATAATATATTTGTCCAATGAATACCCGTTTATCATCTGCATTTCTTCTTGGTGTAGCAATTTTAATGGCCAGTAGTGTAGTTGTAGAAAGAATCTCATGAAGTTAGGGGATGGAATCACTCGTGATTTTCAAAGTGCTACCAGCAGTCCAGCAAGCACAATGACTGTGCATGGGGAGTTAAAAATAATGGGTACAATGGTCGAGCAGCTCCTCATAAGTCACAAATTCTTGTAATCAGTTCTAGGTGGCCCGTGAGGTGGTGCAAAGACCGACCTCACTGGACAGTGGATGACTGGAAACGGATGACACGGAGTGATGAATCGCTCTATTTCCTGTGGCAGTTCAATGGAAGGGTTTGGGTTTGGTGGGTGCCTGCAGAGCGTTATCTGCCATCATGTATGGCGCCAAAAGTGAAGTACGGAGGAGAAGGTGTTACGTATGTTATGGGTGTTTTTCGTATTTGGGTGTGGTCCCATACTGCACTTAAGAAAATGCTAAATGCGGAAGGATATGGACACATTTTACGGCATCGTGCACGGTGTATAGCAGAGTAACAGTTTGGAGACGGTGAGTGAATCAGCGTGACAAAGTACCCTGTCATAAAGAAGCATTTGTGCGGCAATGATTTGTGGACAATAACATTCCTGAAATGGACCGGCCTGCACAGAGTCGGAGACTACGGCTGGGTGCTCAGCATACTCCTATGATGCTAGTAAGACCCATAACTATTGACCAATCAGTAAACAATCGCCCTCCCACGAAGTTATTTGGGATTAATTAATGAAACGTTGCATAATGGAAACTACTGCAGTCTGGAGTAACAATAGGGACTGCCCTAAAAAACACGATGACATGAGCCTATAGCTCACACAGATATATTAAAGAACAGTTTCATCTAACTACAGACTGTAACTAAAGATCACACTTAAGTTAAATAAATTGTTAGTTAATAAACATGAATTGGATTCCCAGTCATCACAGAAAGCACAATGATCCAGTGACATTAAAAAAAAAAAAAGAATACGTCAAGACTTTGGCATGAGTGTGAGGAAATACGATTGCAAATAAATCACTTCATAAAGGCAAGGCCTCCGGTCCAGATGCTATACCAGACAGATTCCTCTCAAAGTATGCTGATAAAATAGCTCTATATTTAGCAATTATATGCAACCACTCGTTCACAGAAAGATCCGTACCTAAAGACTGGAAAATTGCTCAAGTCACACCAATACCCAAAAAGGGAAGTAGGAGTAATCCGCTGAATTACGGGCCTCTATCACTAACGTCGATTTGCAGTAGTGTTTTGGAACATATACTGTATTCGAACATTATGAAGCACCTCGAAGAAAACGATTTATTGACACATAGTCAGCAAGTTTTTAGAAAATATCGTTCTTGTCAAACACAACTAGTTCTTTATACTCATGAAGTAATAAGTGCTATCGACACGGGATGTTAGATTGATTCCATATTTTTAGTTTACAGAAGGCTTTCGACACCGTTCCTCACAAGCGCCTTCTAACCAAACTGCGTGCCTACGGAGTATCGCCTCAGTTGTGCCACTGGATTCGTGATTTCCTGTCAGTAAGGTCACAGTTCGTAGTAGTAGACGGAAAGTCATCGAGTAAAGCAGAAGTAATATCCGGCGTTCCCCAAGGAAGTGTTATACGCCCTCTATTGTTCCTGATCTATATTAACGACATAGGAGACAATCTGAGTAACCGTCTTAGATTGTTTGCACATGGTGCTGTCATTTACCGTCTTGTAAAGTCATCAAATGATCAAAACGACTTGCAAAATGATTTAGATAAGATATCTGTATGGTGCAAAAAGTGGCAATTGACCCTGAGTAGGGAAAAGTGTGAAGTTATTCACATGAGTACTAAAAGAAATCAGCTACATTTCGATTACGCGATAAGTCACACAAATCTGAAGGCTGTAAATTCAACTAAATACTTAGGGATTACAATTTCAAATAACCTAAATTGGAACGATCGCATAGATAATATTGTGGGTAGAGCAAACCAAAGGCTGCGAATCATTGGCAGAACACTTAGAAGGTGCAACAGGTCTACTAAAGAGACTGCTTACACCACGCTTGTCCGCCCTATTCTAGAGCATTACTGTGCGGTGTGGGATCCGCATCAGGTGGGACTGACGGATGACATCGAAAAAGTACGAAGAAGGGCAGCTCGTTTTGTACTATCGCGAAATAGAGGAGATAGTGTCACAGACGTGATACGTGAATTGCAGCGGCAATCATTAAAACAAAGGCATTTTTCGTTGCGATAGGATCTTCTCATGAAATTTCAATCACCAGTTTTCTCTTCCGATTGCGAAAACATTCTGTTGGCACCCACCTACATAGGGAGAAATGATAATCACGATAAAATAAGAGAAATTAGGGCTCGCACAGAAAAATTTAAGTGCTCGTTTTTCCCGCGTGCCGTTCGAGAGTGGAACAGTAAATAGACAGCTTGAAGGTGGTTCATTGAACCTTCTGACAGACATTTTATTGTGGATAGCAGAGTAATCACGTAGATCTAGATGTAGATTAAAAGTCCCCACATAAACGCCAGTGATTGCGAATGCAACTAATAGATGGAACAGAAGACCACACCAGAGATAACGGCCCCAGAAAGTTATATGCAAGTGCAGGATAAGGCAATTGAGCTGCCTGTGTGTATTCAGTTAAGCCAAACCAATCTCGAAATAGGGAAGTTCGCGGTCCCCTCGTCACGACTAGTGCAATTGCTGCACGTTCTCACCATGCTCAGTTATGCCGTAGCGATTGCCTGAAGTAGTGGCTCTGGACTCTTGAGTCCGGGCTCCGGCATCTGCACCCATCTTGCGACAGCCTAAACTCTGCAAGAGGGGGGTGAAGATGACTGCTGAGTTCTCGGTGGGCAACTAACATGACGCCGGCCGCGGTGGCCGAGCGGTTCTAGGCGCTTCAGTCCGGAACCGCACGACTGCTACGGTCGCAGGTTCGAATCCCGCCTCGGGCATGGATGTGTCTCATGTCCTTAGGTTAGTTAGGTTCAAATATTTCTAAGTTCTAGGGGACTGATGATCTCAGATGTTAAGTCCCATAGTGCTCAGAGCCATTTGAACCATTTTTTTGAACTATTGCAGAAATTGCTCTGGCTGTCTCAGCATTGGGAACTCTGTGGCCAATTACGGTCAGGATTGCGAGCACCAACAAATGAAAGATTCAGAAATATGTTACAAAAATCCCTTGATTGGTCAATGATGTTAATTGTCTCTAAAAGTGGGGGCTGAAGTTCGGAGTTCTGTCCCGCCGCGAGCGTGATTGTCTGTCCTGGTCAATAAGAGGGAAGGAACGTACACACAGGTAGCCATTCCTCCGGCTACCAAAATAATTTTCGTGAACCAATCAGAGTTCGTTTTACAAGTTTGATTAAGAACACCCAGCTACCTCCTCTCGCACTACGTGGTCGTTACTTGCTTTCAGTGCGTGTCTTGACTTTCCATGCCGTAGCTGTCTAAAAAGCATTCTTAAAGCTCCTCGTAGCCCTGAAGTTTTATAGCCTCCTAGCTGTGCCAGGCTGTCCCCTATTGTTAAGCAGTCTGGACGGTTCCGGTCTACTGCAGCCCCCAGCCAAGGTGACCGCCCCTTCGCTCAGGGCTTTCAAAAAGAAACCCATTTATGACCCTGTGTTGAGCCCCTGTGTGGAAATGTCCCATGACAGCTCGCCTAACTTGTTGGAAGAAAGAAAAGACTCCAGAGTCCAAAAAGGCAGAACAGAAACTAAAGGGATTATCAATCATTCTAATAACGCATATTTACGTGCATATTCAAGTGAACTATTCATATTATGACATTACGTGGTGCCCTACCTAAAATAAATGAATGTCAATTTGGTTCAGTGTCAGTTTGGCAAAAACTGCCATGTAACAATGTCGGGAATAAAATTGTGTAGGTAGCATATTTAATTATTAACATTGCAAGATCACAGGTTAATGTAAGCGCGGGGTAAGCCATTCCATGTGTGAAATGCTGCTACATTAATAACTGATGTAACTGCCAGAATGTTACATGCAAGCATGCAAACGTGAATGCAATGTGTTGTACAGGCGTCAGATATCAGTTTGTGGGATGGAGTTCCTTGTCGCCGGCCGGAGTGGCCGTGCGGTTCTAGGCGCTACAGTCTGGAACCGCGAGACCGCTACGGTCGCAGGTTCGAATCCTGCCTCGGGCATGGATGTATGTGATGTTCTTAGGTTAGTTAGGTTTAAGTAGTTCTAAGTTCTAGGGGACTGATGGCCTCAGAAGTTGAGTCCCATAGTGCTCAGAGCCAGTTCCTTGCCTGTTGCACTTAACTTAGTTGGTCAAACAGGGGCGGTTAATGTTGGTGTTGTGGATGACAATGGAGTTGTTGTCCGATAATGTCCCATATGTGCTCGATTGGAGACAGATCTGATGGTCGAGAAAGCTAAGGCAGCATGTCCACACTCTGTAGAGCATGTTGGATTACATCAGCAGTATGTGGGTGAGCGTTATCCTGCTGGGAATCAGCCCCTGGAATGCTGTTCATGAATGGCAGCACAACAGGTCGAATCACCAGACTCACGTATAAATTTGCAATCAGGATGCATGGGATAACCACGAGACTGATTCTGCTGTCACATAATATCGCACCGCTGACCAACTCCAGGTGTAAGACCAATGCTGACAAATTGGTTACCGCTCCTCAACTGGCCTCCTAACCAACACACGGCCATCACTGGCACTGAGGCAGCACCAGAAAACACAACGGATTTCTACTCTGCCCTCCAGTAATCTCTCGCTTGACACCACTGACGTCGCAAATGGCACTGGTTTGGGGCCAGTGGAATGAACGCTACAGAAAGTCTGTTTCGGAGCTCTCCTACGAAGCAACTGTTTCGTAACAGTTCGTTATGTCGGTGTGATGCCAACTGCTGACAAACTGCTGCCGCAGTTGCAGGACGATGCGCCAGAGCCATACCCCGAACACAGTGGTCTTCCCTCCCAGCAGTGCCACGTGGCTGTCCGAAGCCAGGCCTTCTTGCGACTGTACAGTCCCGTGACCACCACTGCCAGCAATCACGTTAGTGCCAAGTCTTTCTGTAGTATCGCAGAAGAAACATCCAGCTTCTCGTAGCCACATTACACGACCTCGTTCAACCTCAGTGAGCTGTTGATAATGGCGTCTTTGTCGCCTAAAAGACATTCTTGACTAACACAACTCACCACGTCCAATCTCATACGTAACTAACGCTCACGACCGTTACGGCATATATTTAAACCAAACCGGACCTGCGTTCTCATAGTGGCGCTGCTAGCGCCACTCATGCGACTGGCGTGAAATTTGAATAGATATCATCTTTCAGATGTTGAAACGTGCTTACCAACGTATGTCGCACATTTTAGTATTGTGATTTTTTCCGTCTGTGTATCTTGCACGACATTTTGAAAGTGACAAAGGTCGCCACCCGCTGGTTTCCGCGACTACTCACACAAAAAGCCCGTCAAACCGAGGCAGCTGTGGAAATCCTGTAACTGTGCCAATTCACACAGACGACTTCTTTAGCCTCATCTCCATGGACGAGGGTTATGTTTGTCACTGTGAGTCCGGAACAAAGGTACAAAGTAAGTAGGGCAAACATGTGAAGTTACTTCCTCCGAAAAAAACGTGAAGGCCCATCCATCGTCGGACAAGTTGTAGTTGCGAGTTTTTTTAGACCTCCATGGAATCGTGCTAACACGTTATGTTCATAAGAGACAAATCGTCCAGGAGAATACTACCGAAATCTCCCGACGGTGTTATTGGAGGTTGTCAAGACGAAGCGTTGCCGGAAGGTGCCCGAGGGAGTGGTTCTACTCGATGACAACACCCTAGCTCCTTCTTCTCATGACACAATCATACATGGGGTAACCTACAGTTCAGAAGACTTCGTGCAAACGTGACGTCATTTTGACGTCACACACGGTTATCGAAACCACAGGAACTGCTGTCGACTTCCGTTGGAATCGATGCGGGATGCTTGGGAGCCACCTTATTGAATTCCAGAGTGGATAGTTTCCGTATCGTAGCTTGCGTATTATGAAAGTATGCCATTTCAAAACAACGGCACGTTGAAGATTTATAATAACATGTCGTTCTTGGTACGATTTGTTATAATTAAATATCACACAATGACAGGTTGTCGATTAAGCCCTTTATGACATGTCAGTTACAGCAGAAAAGCTGGAATTTCGCCAGTTCGTCGTAATTGTGTGGTTAGAAGCGTAAAGTACCACAGTTTTCTACTTCAGTGGATGGTTCGTGGCCTACAAATTCCAAAAAAAAATTTTTCGCCTTCGTGCTTCTAAACAAGAATGCTGTCCCCCCCTCCCCCCACTCTCTCTCTCTCTCTCTCTCTCTCAGGAGTGAGTTGTCATTGTTAATGATTTACAAATTAAACATGAAACACGCAGATTCTAATAAATATTCAAATCACGTAAAGCAAACTACCACTCACAATATGAAGCATAGAAAAGACCGACTCATTTGCAAAAGAATTAAAAGGTAACTTACTCGGATCCATCTATAGGTAGAAAAGAAAATTTACGAGCTGGTTCTTTTACGACATTCTTTTCCAAACAAGAACGTCTTCAATTAAAGTAAATAGTTATCCATCAATATTACTTTTGTCATCATTTTATTACAACAAATTTTACCAATACCGACGCGTTTTCGAGAGGTCCTCAATGTGCTGGTGTTGTGAAACAGCATTTATTCATGGGACATAAGGTAAATGAGCTATTGCTTTAATTCGTGTGATAGAATCGCTACCCACCCTTTCTAATTAAAAACCAAATCTGAAACTAGTTTTCAGAGTTCGTAAACGTAAACATGTTTTTTGAGACACCTTAATGCACACTTGAATAAATACGATATTGGATTCAATGCTATCTTCAGCTGGTTTTATACTTGTAAATCTTCAAGTTGTCTCACTTTCGGGGTTCATTAAGGCATATTACGAAAAATAGTTAATGTAGTGCAACTTTATCAGTACTTAGTTTCGGACTTACTCTTGCAAACATTTTAATCTTTCCCTTATCCGTTGCCCATTCCACATGAGTGCAGAACTTCATACATCTATAAACAACATAACCTCGAAGTTAACGTACCCTGCAGTAAAGAAAAAGCATATCTCCAGTTTCCTCTACTTGGGGTGAATGTTATTGTTCCGAACATCATGTTCGCCTCGTGTATTACCGAGCGAAGTGGCGCAGTGGCTAGCACACTGGACTCGCATTCGGGAGGACGAAGGCTCAAACCCCCGTCCGGCCATCCTGATTTAGGTTTTCCGTGATTTCCTAAATCACTTGAGGCAAATGCCAGGATGGTTCCTTTGAAAGGGCGCGACTGGTTTCCTTCCCCATCCTTTCCTAATCCGCTGGGGTGTCGATAGACAGCTCTTTCGTCTTCTATAAAGCGCGTTGCATCAAATTGACGTCACGTTTGTACGAAGTCTTGTGAACTGCAGGTTACCCTCACACATGCTGCTTCTTCGGACTGCCCAATTATGCCTCACCGCTGTATCCTTCTGTCATTTCATCCAGTTAATTCTCCTTACGTGGAACAGCCAAAATGCAGACTTCTAGAGGTAAGGTCTCCATCAAATCAGCCTTGGGTGGGAAAAATGTGTCGTGTGGGAGAGTGACTATATAGAGGATTAGCGCCATCACCAAATTTCTCAGCTTCATTTTTTTCGAACTGATAATTACCGCTTTGACTAACCTAACGTGAATTGCGAACCGGCTAGAAGTCAAGATTATCTTATGCGATAAATATGGAGCCAGTTCCAATGCACTTGTTAAAAATTTCATCATCTTTATAGCTGTATTTCATTCTCATTTCGCTATTACAGGAAATCTGGTAACGTCGAATAAATTGTTTGATATGCATGGGTTGTTTAATCATTCGCCACTCATGTAAAATACTGGTATGTAATTAAAAATACTCATTAACTCTCGTATACAAAAAATCCAAATGTGTCAGAACGACACGGCCATTGACTTCGTAACTTTTACGAATTTTTTTTTCTGTTTGTGGACGATAAGACATTGATTTACGAATGTAAGTATTTGGAATGTCTTGAAAGCTTGCGGGAAGTTTCACGAGCTATCCTACACAATTTGCAGCTATAATTTGGATTACTTATTTTTAACTTCGCTCTTGCCTCAAATATATACCGTACATGGATACGACAGTCAGGTTACCAAGACTTCTAACGTAGTCTCCGTATGCATAGTTTAACATTCTCTTAGAATGAACATGTTTTATATATAAATTATTAGTCTTGTTCGATAAAAGAATTCCCACTATTTTTATTGTATGCGGTATGTACAGTTCAAATACAGTAGTGCACAAAATACACAAAAAATTGTTGACATATTATAGGAAGGTCGTTAGGGACAGAACAAAAGCTTGGATAGGACAAGGATGAGAAAGGAAATTAGCCGTTTGCGTTTCAATGCAACCATTTCTGCTTTTACATTTAACGATTTGTGGAAACCTCATAAGCACAGATCGGTAACCTCGCCCCACCCGGACAAGAGACCAGTGCTTTTACCACTGCTCCGACCCGCTCGCTGTTTGGAACAAATCAAAGTTGATTCACAATAAACTCAGCTCAGCTCTATTTATGGTAGATATTTTAAATACGTTCTTCGAATTTAAGTTCCTCATACACAGTAATTAGGCCATTAAAATGTGGTAAATGTTCAAAATGGCTCTGAGCACTATGGGACTCAACATCTTAGGTCATAAGTCCCCTAGAACTTAGAACTACTTAAACCTAACTAACCTAAGGACATCACACACACCCATGCCCGAGGCAGGATTCGAACGTGCGACCGTAGCAGTCCCGCGGTTCCGGACTGCAGCGCCAGAGCCGCTAGACCACCGCGGCCGGCCGTGGTAAATGTTACCTATCTTATTTCATCTGTAATTATGTCCATATGCCATCTATAGAATTTCTTGTTGTTGAACACAGGGTACAGAGACTTTTCAGTCTTGTGGTCAAATAATTAGATGACCTGCTTAATGGCGTCTACCTTAGGGCTTGGGCGCGCGGGCGATTTTTGTCACCGTGACGTTTCGTCTGTATTGTCCAGCCCGTGGCTGTATGCAGTACGTAGTAGACGCGCATGTTACGACGTGACAACCGTGTGACACTTTTGTCTGCCGAGCAGCGAACAAGTCCGTGACAAAACTGTCATTGCATCAGTAGGTTTTGATAGCCAGGCGTGCACGGGTGGCAAAATTGTCACTTTCCGTGCATTCTCCGCTCCCCATGTACTTTGTGATTATCGACACAGTGACACGCAAACATGGCATCAACGTCTCCGCACAACGTAACTGTGTGTGAAGAGGATATCGATAATGATATTCTTATAGAAGAAATAGAAAAAAGGCGAGCACTTTCCGGCAAAAAATTTGAAGGACTCTTCGGTCATAAATATGAAAATTAAAAAATGGGAAGTAATCAGTCGAATAATATTTTTAAATGCTTGGGACAAGTTGTGTTCAATTCGAAAGTATTGAAAACTTTCCTTTTGATGTTGTTTAAGTTTTATAACACATTATGTGTAACTTCCCACGTATTGGTGTGTGACTCCAAAGGGGGTACCCACTATTCTGTTTTGTATTTTCTTTTATGTCTCATGCGTTCGCAAATAATGACCGTCTTTTCAAAATCCGTATCGTTAAAGGACGCTTTGATTTCAAAAAAAGTTTAGTGACTGTCTACTTCGTCAGCACTTTTATGACGTGATGAGACAGTGACGGAAACTTTTTTGTCATGATGACAAAAATCACTCATACGCGCTAGCGCTAGATGTAGTAGCCCTTTTCTGATCGGTGAAAGTCGGCTTTCCCGTTCTGTTTGGATGTTTGAACTGAACCCTTGTAGAACAAGTTCTGCCCTCCGGCCACAAAAGAAGTGAAATTTACCCAATCTTCTATTTTCTCATTAGACACAGGAGATATTTTACGAAAATGATCATTTTTGTTTCTCTTGCTTTGTAGTATTTGTCGGTTTGTCTCTACATAGTTAGGTGACTTACAGTGCAGTGATTTGGTGGGCTTTCCACTACTGTTTTGATTCTCCACAGTTTTAAGTACCGGTATTGCTTCTCTGTTAAACTCCAGCTTGATCAACTAGACTAGTCTACAAAAGAAGATAACACAGCTGCCATCTTTAACAAACATTAATATCCTACATCTACTCATTATTGTAGATCCTGCTTATTTGCAGAGAGTTCTGTTTGTTAACAGCCACTATAGAGGGATGCTGAATGGTTCAATAAGCTATGTGGCAATAATAAAACAACATTACATCTAATTTTACAATTAATCTAAACTAGCTCTGAGTTGTTTGTTGATGAGAACATGTAATGCCAAATAATAATGATCATTTCATTAGTCATAGAGGATGACTAATACTGATGAAAGTCTGTGCAAATTTTTTGTCCAGTGCTCATTATTGTGATAAATTATTTGTGCTTACAGGCCCACTTTCCCTGCCACGTAGTTCTCACAGCCCTGGAGAGCCTAGGCACAAACGGCCACGAAGTCTCAGCTCAACAGAAGAGGACATGGATTTGGCGAATCGTGAGAAAGGCGATGTCTCGTACTATGGGCAGAGCCCGGCGTCCCTTTCCAGCCAAGCCAGCTGGCAGTCAGATGTTGATCATGGTGGGTTACTTACCTCTTTGCTCTTGTACAAAACTTAGGTTTGTACAGGGTGCAACTTCTGTATGGTTTTCTTATATTAACTCTATGTGTTGTTCCGTTTTTCTGAATTTAAATAATCGTAGGTTTTTTTTGCATTTGTCTGGATTAATGAACTTTGAATTAAACATTAACTTCTCCTTCAATTAAGAAACTATGTAAACAAATCAATATATCAGTATAAAGTTTCAGCAGTTTCAAAAACACATGAATTATTTCCGTATGTTACTAATTCACATAGAAGTTCCTTTCCAAATATATCTTCTGTTTGTGTGTATTGTTTTGGCACTACAGTATCAAAAACTTGTAATTTTTAGATTTCTTCCAAGTGTTTTCTAGACTTCATTGGTGTTGCAGTTCACAGTAATCAGTGGTCTGTAATTTTTACAATGTAGTTTGTAATAAATAACAATTTCCATTGTTGAAATAACAATGCCAATTATCCATTGAAGACATTAAGTTTGTAAACAAATCTGTGATCATGTTTGTCACTTTATTTATAAACATCCATCTTAATCATGTAAGTTATACAACTCACATTACTGATTTCAACCTACTACCATTATCAGATCTGTTCCAAATAGAAAAAAAAGTAATGTGACAATAAGGTTAAACATACAGGAGACCGAGGAATACATAAAAAGGTAACATGTAATACAGAGGTGAAATCACTGCATGAGAAAGGATCAAAGGAGGATACAGGAAATTACCGTCCTATCTCCATCCCCCATTGCTATCCAAAGTATTTGAAAAAGTAGCTGCAATCCAGATAACAGATGATGTTATTCTAAAAAACCAATAAGTGTTCCAAAAAGGGAAAAGCACCATGAATCCAGGTAATGAGTTCCTTGAAGAAATCAGCTCATCCCTGGACCAAAGGTATAAAGTGGCAGGTATCTTTGTGACCTTACGCAGGCATTCAATTCCAAGTCTTATCTGACAAATGAGAAGCAAAGGGTAATTGTAACATATAATACCATAAACTATGCATCTCACTGGGATAAAATTTCACAAGGATTCCCTCAAGGCTCATTCTTGGGACCAACCTTGTTTCTCTTTTACATACATGACTTGCCTCTCATTATCTGTGCCAATTAGTCATGTTTGCTGATGATACATCAGTACTTATTGAAAAAGAAAATGTATGGGAGTTCCAGGTGCTGTAATAAACACACTAAACAATCTAGATACATGGTTTCAACAAAATGGCCTTAAACTTAAACAATGGAAACTCCGGATTGGAATATCAACAACACAGGAAAAAATAGATTGGTACTTCTCATAGAGATGACATGTTAGGTTTCAGACAGGCACAATTAAAAGACACGTACACATCCACAGCATTCATCAGAAAAAGAAAGAGAAACACACACCATTCATTCATACAAGCAAGCAAGCAAGCACACCTCACCCATACATGACCGCCAACTCTGGCAGCTCGAACCAGAATGCAGCTATCATGTGGAATGGAAGCAGCAATCTGGAGAGGGCGTGGAAGGGGAGGTATAATAGTGTACAGGTGTGAAGAGAGAGGCTCATTGTCTGGCAGAGTGTTCAGGGACGAGACTGACAACAGGCACAGTGTCAGGGGCTGTGGAGCAGGGAAGTGGGGAAATGGAGAGGAGCGGGGAAAGATGGGCGGATGTGTTGGCAGAGGGTGGCACACAAAGACGGTGGGAGACAAGAATGGGAAAGAGCTGATAGCACAGAGGAGGTGGACACTGTTGGGTGGATTGTGTGGGGACAGTATGTTACCATAAGTTGAGGCCAGGGTAATTACAAGAGCAGAGAATGTGTTGTAAGGGTAACTCCCATCTGCACAGTTCAGAAAAGCTGGCTGTGGAGTAGAGGATCCAGATGGCTCAGGTAGTGATGCAATCATTGAAATGAAGCATGTTATGTTCAGCTGCATGTTGTGGCACAGGGTGGTCTACTTTGCTCTTGGCTGCAGTTTGTCAGTGGCCGTTCATCTTGTTGGACAGCTGGTTGCTAGTCATATCAATATAAAATGCTGTACAATGATTGCAGCAGAGCTAGTATATGACATGGCTGCTTTCAAATACAAGCTCTGCTGCAATCTTTGCACAGCTTTTTGTATTGGTATAACTACCAACCAGCTGTCCAACATGATGAATGGCCACCACCAAACTGTGGCCAAGAGCAAAGTAGATCACCCTGTCACTAATCCTCTTATTTTGAAAAAAAAATTGTTAGAAAAATGTGTGTTGCCCCTTCAAGAACATCTTGTCACCCACTATGCAAGAATCTAAAAATGTTACCTATCCCTGCAGTGTACATATTTGAGATTATCATCTTTTTATGCAGTAATCCTGATAACTGAGGAAAACCATTTCAAACATATGTACAATACCAGACACAAAGAAAGTTTCATACTTCCAACACAGCACTTAAAACTCTACGAACAGTCACCCAAGCACAGAGGAATGAAAGTCTACAATAAACTCAAGGGTTGAGATGTACTGACCATGGAGATAGGTTCACCAGAGCAAAGGAGCTCCTTGTGGGAAAAAGCTACTACTCAACTAATGAATTTATGAATGATAGACAGTTTAATGACTTAATATCGTAATGTTATGTATAATACTGTATTCATAAAGTAACATCTGGAAAATTTGGACACTAAGTACTAGAAGATCAATAGAAAAATAATTTAATAATATTACTGTGTTCAATGTAAACCTGTGCTGGTAAAATTAATGTTAAAAATTATGCAAGTGTGTATATTATAAGCCAAAAATTGATGTGTCACCTGTACGATATGATCACATGATCTGTTAAATGTATGTTATGAGATGAATAAAATGCAGTTACAAATATATACCAGCCATATGCCTCATCAAAAGTTTTTAGATACAAATATCATTGTACAGATTATTCAATGATATTTGTATCTGAATACCTTTAATAGTATGTGTGGATGGTACATATGGCTGCTAACCATTTTATGTATTCCTAGATTTTGTCACCTTACTGCTTTTTAATTTTTTTTTTTCTGTTTGGAACATGTCTGATGTTATCACAAAATCAAAACCGGTAATGTGAGGTATTAATAGGCGTGATCAAGACAGACATTTATAAATAAATAGCAAACTGGAGATCCTATGAATAGTTAAGCCTTTTTCCTCAAAATAATTATCAATATAGCTTTAAACAGCTTGTATAGATATTAGGTAAGCTTCAGTTCTAATTTCCAAATGATTCTTCATTTCCTTTTAATCTCCATAATGAAAGGAATAAATTCACAAAAATATTCTTGTAAGTTGTTAGTACTTATTTTTGTATACTCTGTTGCTATATTCTGTAATGTCATATTTTCTAACTTTTCTTGAAAGAACATCCTGTTATGTCTATTTATCATAGATTGTATAAACAACAATGTAGGAAAAGAGAGTGCTACTCACTGTAAAAAAGACACATCAAGTTGCAGACAGGCACAATTAAAATACACCTACATAAAGTTTTTGGGCACAGCCTTCATCAGTAAAAGAGAGTCACACACCATTCACACACGACCGCCAACTCCAGCATCTCAGGCTGGCCCGGCCATGTGTGCGTGAGGTGTGCTTGCTTTTGAGTGTGTGTGTGTGTGTGTGTGTGTGTGTGTGTGTGTGTGTGTGTGTGTCTTTCTCTTTTTCATGATGAAACCTGTGGCCAAAAGCTTTATGTAGGTGTATTTTAATTGTGCCTGTCTGCAACTTGACGTGTCTTCTTACAGTAAGTAGCAATCTGTCTTTTCCGACATTGTTGATATTCCTGCCTGAAATTTCTGTTGTTTTATTTAGATTGTATAATCATATTTTTCTACTTTTCTATTATGTGTAAAGGTCAAAATGATGGAAATTGTTGTCTTCTTTTTTGACAATAGCTGTGCTTATTTTCAAGCTGAATCAATGTAAATGTAGTTCAGTTGTGTTTATACCTGTCAACAGTTTCCCAGGGTCCTTTACCATGTTAAATAACAAGGCACAAAAATAATTTACACAGATATACATTTGCAAATATAGCTTCTGTTTATGTGCCAAAACTCAGTATTCTTGTTTTGACACTAACAAATCAAAAATCTGTGAGAAACTGATTTATTATCTTCATTCATTTTGTCTTGCAAAGATACAGAAATGATTGTAATGTTGTGACTGTTCTGTATTTCATCACCTTCCCAATTTCCACATTAGTGTGTACTACAAACCAGATAAAATTTTCAGCATGAATCTGTTTCCAATAACAAGAGTTTCGTAAATGATCAAAATAATATTCACTCCACTAACTGTGAAACAACTGATCATTTGAATTTCCCATTTCTTGTCTAACATTATTTCCCTTTACATTTAACATTTCTGGTTTACAGTGTTCTGTTTTTCTATATTAGCCCTGTGTCTGTAATGCTGAATCATATTCTCTTAAGGAACAGGAACTGTCATAAGTTCTCACATGTAACGAAAAGTTTAATCGCCACTTCTGAGACAGACTCTAAATCGGTGAACTTCAGAAAGAATTGCAGTGTATGGATCAAAATTGTAACTGCCATTAAAATTGCTTTAAAGCTTTTATGCATAAGGTGTGCATGCTGTATTCTGATATAGAATAATCATGACTATTATAGTATAACTATAGTATACATTAGTTAATACCATGAGTTTCCTAGTTAGTAATGAGATAACTGCAATAAAATTGAAGGCATAGATTATAGAACTAGTTTTCTTCTGATGTAGACACTCTAGATTAACGAACAAAGTACCTATCACTTTAGTTTCATTGATGTTATATTTTACTGAAGATGTGGAGGCAGAGGCCTTTGCCCCTTTTTATACATTATTGTTGCAGATTTTCCAGATGTTAAGTTCATATATTTAGTAACTATATCAAGGCATTTAATAATTAAAACAAAAATCTTGTTTTTCAGGGCAACTGAAGTGATAGATATTTGAAGCTTAACTATTTTGAGTGTAGTCAGTATTTAAGTAACATTATTCTAAGTTGACAGTTGTATGTATGGAATGGAACCCCAGTGCTTTATATGACGCTAATCCATGTGTTGTCCTTGACCTCCCCACTGGCTTAGCGTGGATTGCTTGCAGGTCAACCCCTGCACCTGGTGCATGCTGGAAAGGTCGCCAAGGCAGTACTCAGAGCATCCGACACTAACAAGGACCCCTCTTTGTGTAGTCACCTCCGCTCAGCTCAGGAAGGTAGGTGCGACTCCATATGCACCAGGTGTCTGGGTGAGGCCTTCCTATTTCCCATCCTTACCTGCCCCAATCTGAGGACAACTCAGAATGGTTCAATTCACTGTGTAGTAACAAATGTTAATCATTTTGTTTCAGTCTTCCCCTCCTCATTGCATGATGACAGGCTCATCTGTTAACATACAGGTACTTCTGTGGTTGGTTCACTGTTCTAAATGTGTGGTTCTGCGTAAACTCGTTGTCGGTGTGGTACAGTACATGTTCTTTCTTGTTTGTGGCCCAGGTTGTCTTAAATGGAAACTCGCAATTCTAGGCTGCAATCCTTCATCATCTTCTTTACATTCTAGATTTGAAATCCAGAATTTTGTTTATTTTCAAATTATATTTGATTTTCCTTTTCTTTCTTTATGTCTGCTGTTATAATTAAGGATTTGATGTTGCTACTGCATTTTAAGCCATGAACCCTAGATAAGTACTTAAACCAATCTATCCTGTATTACTTGGACTCCATTTTTCTCAAACACCAGCTCTTTCACAGGGTGACTCACAGGAACAGGTTGTAGTTAACACCTTTTCAAATGAAAAGGCTGTGCATATTGATTATTTATGTTTGGAAATCTGTGATGGTGGGGAACATAATGTCAAAAATATTATGCTGATGTGACATAGTAAGAAACTGAGATTATCAGTCTTATGCATTAAAATACAGCTTGACATGTTAACAGATTTATGACACACATGGAATTACATTATTGTACAAGTAATAATGATTACCTGATGGTTACTGTAGTGGGCCTGTGAACAGCCAGATAAGTAGATGAGTAATATACATTACACAGAGTTAGATAGCTACATGAGAGGAAATATGCATGTATGTTAGTGAATCCATGTACATTAATGTTACTAGTCCATTGTGAGCTAAATGGTTCAAATGGCTCTGAGCACTATGGGACTTAACATCTGTGGTCATCAGTCCCCTAGAACTTAGAACTACTTAAACCTAACTAACCTAAGGACATCACACACATCCATGCCCGAGGCAGGATTCGAACCTGCGACCGTAGCAGTCGCGCGGTTCCGGACTGCGCGCCTAGAACCGCTAGACCACTGCGGCTGGCTTGTGAGCTAAATATAATGGTAACAGATACAGAAAAAATATGTTAATGGAGCCTCTGCATTTTAAGTAATACAAGTTGGACTCAGACTTAAAACTTTCAACAGGACTAGTAGACATGAGGTATGATATTAGTGCTGATACTTGCCAAATTAATTACAACAAATTTTTGTGGAACTTGTGAAGATATAACATATTTTTTCATAAGCTATTAAGACAAAAAATGTATACTGAGTCAGATCCAGAAAGGACTGAAAATAACTACAACCGTCATAGGAACATATTAGGCAAAATTAACATAAGAATACATAATTAATCACTGAACTAAAGTGTGTAATAGTTTACAGGCACAAAATTGTTTTATATTTCCCCATCAGGCTTTATTAATAAATAATTTATCTTCTTACCTGCTAATTATTTCACTGCTAGTGTTCCCAAAAAATTCCTTCTTGATTTATGTGTACTAAGACATAGCTCACAAATCTTAAACCTCCTACATTGAAATTGCAGAACAAATACTACCACAAAGCTAAAGAATACAACTATACAAGAGAACAAGTAGTTTAAACAGATGTTAAACCACCTGGAACCCTTAATTGTTTACTTTGGGAGATCTACCAGGATATTGTTTCCATTTTATGCACAATATTTCAGCAACCAACCCAGCTGTCTCCTGGGTTTGTTATAAAAATTTCAGTTTCAATTTATTTTTCTGCTCATAACATGTCATTTCATGTGCACGGTCATTGTCAACAAAGTATAATTTATTTACAAATACGATTCTTTTTACAATGTGCTACAGTTATTCACAATGTGCTACAGTTATTTCTTAGATATGATTTTTTTTTTTTTTTTTTTTTTTTTTTTTTTTTTTTTTTTTTTTTTTTACATTATTGAATCATGAAAGAAGGTTGTGTACATGGAAGAATCCTGGAGATACTAAAAGGTATCAGATAGATTATATAATGGTAAGACAGAGATTTAGGAACCAGGTTTTAAATTGTAAGACATTTCCAGGGGCAGATGTGGACTCTGACCACAATCTATTGGTTATGACCTGTAGATTAAAACTGAAGAAACTGCAAAAAGGTGGGAATTTAAGGAGATGGGACCTGGATAAACTGAAAGAACCAGAGGTTGTACAGAGTTTCAGGGGGAGCATAAGGGAACAATTGACAGGAATGGGGGAAAGAAATACAGTAGAAGAAGAATGGGTAGCTTTGAGGGATGAAGTAGTAAAGGCAGCAGAGGATCAAATAGGTAAAAAGACGAGGGCTAGTAGAAATCCTTGGGTAACAGAAGAAATATTGAATTTAATTGATGAAAGGAGAAAATATAAAAATGCAGTAAATGAAGCAGGCAAAAAGGAATACAAACGTCTCAAAAATGAGATCGACAGGAAGTGCAAAATGGCTAAGCAGGGATGGCTAGAGGACAAATGTAAGGATGTAGAGGCTTATCTTACTAGGGGTAAGATAGATACTGCCTACAGGAAAATTAAAGAGACCTTTGGAGATAAGAGAACCACTTGTATGAGCATCAAGAGCTCAGATGGAAACCCAGTTCTAAGCAAAGAAGGGAAAGCAGAAAGGTGGAAGGAGTATATAGAGGGTCTATACAAGGGCGATGTACTTAAGGACAATATTATGGAAATGGAAGAGGATGTAGATGAAGATGAAATGGGAGATACGATACTGCGTGAAGAGTTTGACAGAGCACTGAAAGACCTGAATCGAAACAAGGCCCCTGGAGTAGACAACATTCCATTAGAACTACTGGCGGCCTTGGGAGAGCCAGTCCTGACAAAACTCTACCATCTGGTGAGCAAGATGTATGAAACAGGCGAAATACCCTCAGACTTCAAGAAGAATATAATAATTCCAATCCCAAAGAAAGCAGGTGTTGACAGATGTGAAAATTACCGAACTATCAGTTTAATAAGCCACGGCTGCAAAATACTAACGTGAATTCTTTACAGATGAATGGAAAAACTAGTAGAAGCCGACCTCGGGGAAGATCAGTTTGGATTCCGTAGAAATACTGCAACACGTGAGGCAATACCGACCTTACGACTTATCTTAGAAGAAAGATTAAGGAAAGGCAAACCTACATTTCTAGCATTTGTAGACTTAGAGAAAGCTTTTCACAATGTTAACTGGAATACTCTCTTTCAAATTCTGAAGGTGGCAGGGGTAAAATACAGGGAGCGAAAGGCTATTTACAATTTGTACAGAAACCAGATGGCAGTTATAAGAGTTGAGGGACATGAAAGGGAAGCAGTGGTTGGGAAGGGAGTAAGACAGGGTTGTAGCCTCTCCCCGATGTTATTCAATCTGTATATTGAGCAAGCAGTAAAGGAAACAAAAGAAAAATTCAGAGTAGGTATTAAAATCCATGGAGAAGAAATAAAAACTTTGAGGTTCGCCGATGACATTGTAATTCTGTCAGAGACAGCAAAGGACTTGGAAAAGCAGTTGAACGGAATGGATGGTGTCTTGAAGGGAGGATATAAGATGAACATCAACAAAAGCAAAACGAGGATAATGGAATGTAGTCGAATTAAGTCGGGTGATGTTGAGGGTATTAGATTAGGAAATGAGACACTTAAAGTAGTAAAGGAGTTTTGCTATTTGGGGAGCAAAATAACTGATGATGGTCGAAGTAGAGAGGATATAAAATGTAGACCGGCAATGGCAAGGAAAGCGTTTCTGAAGAAGAGAAATTTGTTAACATCGAGTATAGATTTAAGTGTCAGGAAGTCATTTCTGAAAGTATTTGTATGGAGTGTAGCCATGTATGGAAGTGAAACATGGACGGTAAATAGTTTGGACAAGAAGAGAATAGAAGCTTTCGAAATGTGGTGCTACAGAAGAATGCTGAAGATTAGATGGGTAGATCACATAACTAATGAGGAGGTACTGAATAGGATTGGGGAGAAGAGGAGTTTGTGGCACAACTTGACCAGAAGAAGGGATCGGTTGGTAGGACATGTTCTGAGGCATCAAGGGATCACCAGTTTAGTATTGGAGGGCAGCGTGGAGGGTAAAAATCGTAGGGGGAGACCAAGAGATGAATACACTAAGCAGATTCAGAAGGATGTAGGTTGCAGTAGGTACTGGGAGATGAAGAAGCTTGCACAGGATAGAGTAACATGGAGAGCTGCATCAAACCAGTCTCAGGACTGAAGACCACAACAACAATACATTCAACGAAGTATAATTTTTTTAATGATTAGATTCTTTTTACAGTGTGCTACAGTTACTTTACTTATTTCCTTGATACGATTGTTTCTTGCATTATTATTCGTGTTAAATCCAAGTTATACAGGCATCTTTCATAAGCCAGTGCTCAGGTCTCTTTTTAAAAGTATCCCCTGTCAACGTCTTAACTTCATTTGGTAACACATTATGAAAAACAGCTGCTTTGACATAGGAACTTTTTGGCACTAAAGTTAATTTTCTGTTAACAATATAAAAGTCTTTCTTATGACTTGTATTGTGGTAGTGAAATTTCATGTTCCTATTTCTGATTTAGCACATAAAATGGAAACAACAACTTGGCGGAACACCCAGAAGCAAACCATTAGCCAATTGTGCCAAAAAAACCTGAGAGATCACACCTGAAATCTCTTTCTTTTTCATGCAGTTCTATTACATTCTGTTTCAGCTTGTATATTCCTGCCACACTTATGCAGGAAGGCACACTTTCATTCTCAATTACCTCAGTGAAATACATACATTACAGTCTTACTGAATGTATATGGTGGGAAATAACCATATTACAATGGAATTCTTCTATAACCTTTGGATCTCAGTGATTCTCTTCTGTAGAATGTGTCTCTTTAGTTTTAACATCCATTATGGGAATAACCTAATACTTTATTGTGCTGTCTGTTGAACTGATTTTGATGGGAATCTCATGTTTCACACCTACTGCACTCTCAGTAATGATTTTTAATGGTATGGAAACATTCCATAGAAAGATCATTTTTAAATATACCACATTTCAGTGGTTTTTCCTCTTTAAAGGCAAGAGAATAGTGCTGTAGCTTACCTATCCATCATCCTCTGAGAATCCGCTTTAGATCTTTTTAGGAAATTCTGATTTTTAAGAATGAAAAACTCTGTCAGAAGTAAGTGACAGAAGAATTGCTGTTCACTTTGTAGTAGAAACATATAGTTATCAGTTTTTAATGAGAGAGTAAAACCTAAATTTAAAATAAAACTCTATGTATATGAATAGCTACTAACTATTCTTTTCTTACTTTGTTCATCTTTCTTTTTTCCTTTCTTTCATTTGTTCTGGTAAAGTGTCATTGTAACTGCTGTTTTTGTGTTATTTTCCTCTTACAAGCATGTAGTTTTAGGAGATGTAATACATTTTTTATTTGAATATCCAAAAAATTGAGGAAATCTTCGATGCTTCAGAGTAATAAAATAGTAATAAATAAAGTAATGGCTTTTGTAACATTACGTTCATAATGTCCAACATAAATTCATTTTTCCACTTCTGACCAAGGTGGATGCAGAAAGTCGAACTTAGAACACAAACAAAATACCCTGCTATATATTTTTAAAATGTGAAACAAATTAGTTCACAGAGCCACCACAAGAACCAAGGAAAAACTGTTGCATACTACATTCTTACAGTGTGTCTGTTGTCAGCAGACGGGTGTCAGTTTAGGATCACTATTTATTATGTTCAGAAACCATACCATATATTTTATGTGTAACAAGCTATGCTTCTTGCAAAACAGAGACTTTACTTGGCACATCTACTTAAAATGTTTGCTTTCAAGCATTAAGCAGTGTGTACTGATTTTTGTCATAAAATTACCTTGAAAGAGCAAAATATCTCACAATAACTCTCAATAAATATGGTTGCGATATTACCCCAAACAAAGTCCAGAGACCGAATACAAAGATTTCATATACAATAGCATTATATCACTGGCCCTTCTAAACCTGCAACTTATATTGACAAGTGAAATGGAATCTATGACTTCCATGCACTGGTAGCCACCTCACTTCAGTATGTGGAAATGATGTACCCAACAATTTAGCAAAGAACTTTGTAAGATTTGAATTTTGTCGCAGAAGCTGAACATATCACAGACCAAACATGAAAATAAACACACAATAAAAGTAAATGTGTGATTATAATATGCAAAACATATCCTAAAAATTCAAGGAGATCTGTTATACTGCTCCCTTTGATACCAAAGATCTTGCATTGTTGTTCAGCTTATGAAATGAGGTTCTCCACAATGAACAATTTCTTGCAGAGTTCATTCATTTGAGAATAGATCAGTGTTCCTGTGACTTGCCCTGTACTTGCAGTTACATGAGTTGGATACTTCAGTAGATCTCCACATCTTAGTTTGTCCACTTACTGTATGTTATGTAGTGTAAGAAGTATTCACTTGCTTCATTAGTTTATTTTTGTTTGTGACTCGCACACTGATATTGAATCCTATTTGCAGTTTCATGTGTCACATTAATGTGAGTCTTCTTCTCTTCTTACTGTTGAACATATAAAATTACTAATCCATATAAAATATATGGACACCTTCCTACTGTGTAAAACATTGTGATGTGCATATCTTTGCTATGATCATAGGGAATGGCTAAAAACAGATATATATTTAAAATAGCTTTAAAGTCAATGGTGGGTTGTAGCCTGTGAATGCTTTTTACACGTTATGAAGTTCACTGCAATTCTCTTTCTGGTTTGAATAGGGTTTGTTTGTGTGTAACATATTTGCTTTAAATGTGTGTTGATTCAGTTTAAACATCAAATATTTTAACTTGTTCTTTCCTCCTATTTTGTTCTCTTTTCCTTCAATTTTCTCTTATTTTGTTATTTGTCTCACACCCTTCCAAAATTGTTGGGTGAAATTTGTTCCAGTATTCTCAAGATAAAATACATTTGTATTAGCTAATTATGGTCAAGCTTTCACTTCACAAACAAATAAAAGCACTAATTGCTGATTTGTGCTGAAATTTCAGTATTGAGAAACTGTTTCATAATTCATGCATGCAGAGGGAAGAGCATTAATAAAGCATGTTCATACTATGAGAAACAGAATGTTTGTGTGGCTTCTGAAGCTTTGAGACAGTCTAAACATCATTCCTCCAATTTGTACATCAATCTGACCATTAATATCAGCTACACATCCAGTTATCATAAATGTTTAATATCTTTCAATGAAGATATCTTTCTGAAAGAGGAGAGCTGTAGCTTATTTAAAAAGTAATTCTCCCATAAAAGTTAAACACATAACAGATTCCTTCAATTTATGGCAAATGATAGAAACTCAATATGATTCTATATTTACCCCCACATAAATGCATTATTTCCATTAATCAAGCTTATGCCATTAATAACATCTTAACTTGCCTTAAATGATTAGAAATTCTTTATTTATTATAAATCAGAGATTTAATGTTAGTTTTAGTCATTAAAATTTGTTTCAACATAAAAGTTTAGTTTACAAACAAATAATCTGAATGCATCCTAAAACCTAGACACATCAGCACTACACCTACAGCTGTACATCATCCACTGCTCTGAGTGTCACATATGATAATGCACAGGTACTGATTTTGAGAAGAAAACAGTGAAAAGCCACTTCTGCCATTCATAATTTAAGTTCTTTGTGGTTCCCCTAGGTCATTTAAAGGAAATGTTGGTATGATTCATTAAATGGGCTACTATTACATCTATCCCTCTAAAGCTACAGAAAAGAATAATAAGGAACATGTGTACCACCCATCCAAGGAAATCATGTCGCCCACTATTTGAAAAACAACAGTTATTAACAGTTCCCTCTTTATACATCTATGATATTATCATCATTCTACATAGCAATTTAGAGTTATTCGAGAAAAACTGTTTCAATCACTCATATAACACAAGAAACAAAGACAATTTTATGCTTCCCACTCATCGGTTAAACCTATATGCCCAGTCTCCTCAGTATATGGCAATGAAAATTCATAACAAGCTAAAAGGAAAGAATGTTCTGAGTATGAACCTAGAGACACTGAAAACAAAGCTATATGATATACTTGTCAAACGCTGCTACTACACTGTTGAGGAGTTCATGAAGGATGAACTGAACATTTGAGCAGGATAAATTTACATATAGTCTTGTGTGTAAATGTAGCTGTCCTTCACAAAAGGGAGGAAAGAAAAATAAAAGTTTATATTAATGTTAAAATTCTTTGTACCAATTAGGCCTAAGTTGTGTTATCCATTTTTTGACGTGTCTCCTGTACACTAATCATATGATTAGAAATTGTATGTTATGAGATGAATAAAACACTATTCACTATTCAGTCAACTGTTGAACATTCATTGTCTATAATGACTCTGATGTAAATGAGACAAACTCTAGTCTCCTATTCCTTTTTTCCTAAACTCATCTGAGCTACCAAAGCTCTCTGCTGTAAAGTAAAGGTTTCATTCTGGAAACATCCCTGACTCAGGCTGTGGCAAAGCCATGTCCCCACAGTATCCTTTCTTCCAGGAGTGCTAGTTCTGTACGTTTGCAGGAGAGCTTCTGTGAAGTTTGGAAGGTAGGAGATGAGGTACTGGCAGAAGTAAAGCTGTGAGGATGGCTCATGAGTCGTGTTTGGGTAGCTCAGATGGTAAAGCACTTGCCCGTGAAAAGAAAAGGTCCCGAGTTCGAGTCTCGGTCTGGCACACAGTTTTAATCTGCCAAGAAGTTTAATTTGCTCCTATTTTTACATCTGTTTGTTTGTTTTTCATTCTTGTTCCTGTTAGTTTCCACTATTTCTTTGCTCTTTCACTCTCATTTTCTTTCACCACCTTCATAGCCATTAATTCCAGCATTTGTTAGAGGCTACTAAAACTTCACGAAAATCACTTCTTCAGGATGTGGTAGAATGATGTTATAGTATTGTAGTAAATATTCTTTCCCAGTGATAACTGCCCAATATGTAGCAACTGTAATGACGCATTACTGTTTAAGACTACATTACCTTTGATTGGATGTGAGTAATTTCATGTCATCCTGGAAATTGTACACCAGCTCATCAAAATAGTGTTTTACGTTTAGAATACAATCCAGCTCACACTTCTGTAAGCATTTCAAGATAATCATTAACTTTTACAATACTCTCGCCAATAAAATGTAAAGACATGACAAATAGCTGACCAATACAGTGAGAGAGAACCACTGGTGTACCATTTTACATGTGGTTATTATATTATGGAAAAAATAACTCATTTTTGTGTATGAAAAAAGTAATCTTATACTACCAATAATATTTCCTGTGCAAAATAGAGAAGCCTTCTATTATGTTTTGATTTGAATTGCAAATTCAACAAAGTTACCTGCCATCTACAGTGTTTAGGATTTTCTCTCACTTGCTCTTGTTCACTCTATCTGTCTGTTCATCTCTCTGTCTTTATCTGTGATTCTTATCGTCCTCTGTAGAATGATTGTTTGGACTAGAAACACATCCTTTTTTCCTCTTATAATTAACTTTACTATACAGACTTAATGGAATGGCCTGATTGCAATTTTTTTTCCAGAAATAGTGAAGTCAGTTCGCTTTTGATTAGGCAAAATATTCATAAATGAACAACTATGGTAACTTATTGTGAAAAAGAGACAGTCTTTTGTCAGTAAAGGATGATAAAGAAGTGTAGCCCATGATGCGTGAATACTCGGACTTTATTCATACAGTATTTGAGAATGAGAGCACTTTCTGACTTGAAATAAACTTTACACATAATTTAAAGCCCTTATGAAACTTTTTCTTGCTGACAACCCCCACAAAAAGATGAAAGGAAAAAATATTACTTACTACATTTTTGCTGTTCCTGCAGTAAAGCTGCCATATCAGTCATGATGTTTTACTTTATTTCTTCTTTTCTACTAACTGTATTCGCAACACATGTAGCTGTCCTTCACAAAAGGGAGGAAAGAAAAATAAAAGTATTCACATATACCACTAAATGTACCTGCAAAATTATATAATTGTATGACACATGGTTCAGGAGATATAAGATCATAAACATTGAGATAATGAAATTGCAGGGCTAAGTTTGTTAGAGATGCAGGTGAACTATATGTACAAATATACATGGAATATTTTTAATCTATGTGAAATGCATGTGACATGTGCATATGCGAGCAGATCTAAGGGTAGAAAACTCATCTTAAATCATTAGATTCATTTGGTACACATACAACTTACTATCTGGAAAGAAATACTGTGGGCATAAGAACCAGAAACCTGCTATAGGGGTAGGAGAGATAACATGGAAAAGAAGGGGGTAGGAGATGGACAGACATAGAGGGGAAAGGAGGAGATGGACGTAGATGAGTGAGGAGGAGATGGACAGACTGAGGATGAGGGGAACAGATAGGAAGGGAAAAGGAGAAGATGGATAGAGAGAGGGGAGAAGAGGAGATGGACAGAGAAAGGAAAGAGGAGGAGATGAACAGATTGCAGGAGGAGTAAGAAGTGAACAGGGAGAGGGAGGAGAGAGAGATTGAGGGAGAGAGAGGGAGGAAGAGAATGGCAGAAAGAGAGGGAAGAAGAGATTGGCAGAGAGTGAGGGGAGGAGGACATGGACAGAGAGAGGAGGAGGAGATGAGCAGAGAGGGGGAAGGAGGAGATGGACTAATAGAAGATTGGAATAAATACGCTCTAAGACAAAAAAGAAAAAAAAACACCACACCATGAAGGAATTATTCAAATGGAACAGAAATCAGTAGATGTGATTTACAAGTGTAGACAAACAAATGATTACAGTTGCAGAAAAATGGGATGATTTATTCAAGAGAAGGAGCTTCACAAATTGAACAAGTTCAAAAATTCATCGGTCCACTTCTGGTCTTTATGCTGGTAGTTATTCAGCTTGGCATTGATTGATAGAGTTGTTGGATGTTCTCCTGTGGTATGTCACAACAAATTCTAATTAGTGTGCTATATCATTAAAATCCAGAGATAGTTGAAGAGCCCTGCTCATAATGCTCCAAACATTCTCAGCAGATGAGAGATTCAGTGACCTCGCTGACCAAGGTATGGTTTGGCAAGCGTGAAGACAAGTGCTAGAATCTCTCGCCATGTGCAGCCAGGCATTATCTTGCTGAAATGTAAGCCCCAGATGGCATGCCATGAAGGGCAACAAAATGGGGCTTAGAATATTGTTCATGTACCTCTGTGCTGTTAGGCTGCCATAGATGATAACCAAAGAGGTCTAGCTATGAAAAGAAATGATACTGTAGATGATCACTCCTGGTTGTCTGGCCATATGGTAGGTGACAGTCACATTGATATCCCACCGCTGTCTGGTATATCTCCAGACAGGTCCTTGGCCTGGAATCTCATTGACTGGTGTAGAACTGCCTTCAGCGATGAGTCCTACTTCGAACTGAGTCCCAGTGACCAGCAAAGACGTGTCTGGAGATGCCCCGGACAATGGTGGGATACCTGCCTGACTGTTCCCTGCCGTACGGTCTGACAGCCAGGAGTGATGGTTTGGGGTGCCATTTCTTTTCATAGCAGGACCCCTTTGGTTGTCATTCAAATCTCCCTTTCACCACAGTGGCATGTTGATGATATTCTACACCCTGTTTTGTTGTTCTTTATGGGAAGCCATTCTGGGCTTACATTTCAGCATGACTGCACGTAGCGAGAGTTTCTATTGCTTGTCCTGATGCTTCCCAAACCATATCTTGGCCAGAAAGTTTTCCAGATCTCTCTCCAACTGAAAACATTTGGAGCATTATGAGCAGAGTCCTCCAACCAGCTCAGGATTTTGACAATCTAACGCACCCACTGGACAGAATTTGGCATGGTATCCCTCAGGAGGACATCCAACAATTCTATCAATCAGTGCTAAGCCAAAAAACTGCTTGCATAAGGGCAAGAGGTAGACCAACATGTTATTGACTTGCTCAATTTGTCAAGCTCTTTATCTAGAGTAAATCATGCAGTTTTTCAGAAATTGTAATCAATATATAATCTATATATTACATCACATCTACCAGTTTCTGTTCCATTCAAATAATTAGTCTGTGGTGCATAATTTTTTTGTATTAGAGTGTACATACCCAAGCAATACCTGGTGCTGAGCTAGTTCTTAACAAAACACAGTTCATAAGTGGGGTGCTCCTAGATTGTAGCTTTAATTTCAGGCAGTTTATGACATAAAATGAATCTTTTCACCTCTAATTCATCCCCATCATTTTCTCCTAATGAAACTAGCACTTTGTTACATAATACACTATTGATAAATATATCTTTTGTTTCATATGGAAGTCTGATGTGCTCTGTAGGCTACTGTTGACAGTTGTTTTTGAAATTCGAGTGAAATTAGTCTGTCCCAATTGTTTTCATCACTATTGCAAGTGTCCTGGGGTGGGGGGGGGGGGGGGGGGGAGGGGGGGGGCAATAATGGTGCATTTCATCTTCTGTATTGAGAACCAGAGTCTAATAAAAGTTACACCTTCATTTTTCTAATTTAATGTTTCCTCATGGGCTACCTTTCTCCACAATACATTACAGTACCCACTAGTGGCTACTAAGATCTGAGTGTTAACAAAAAGTATCTTGTCATTTATCGCAGAGGGTGTTCCACTCAACAGTTGACTTTATACTCTCCTACTTCTGTCTCTGTGGCTCTCTTCATAGAAGCACCTACAGCTACATGGTATTTTATGTATTTTTCTCTTTCTGAAGACTGCCATCCATTTTTGACATTCCATATAAATTTCTGCATCTTCCTTCTGGGTTGTGGTAATATTCTGTTGCAAGATTTTTCCTATGCAATCCACCTTTAATGAAACATAAAAAATCTTTTCATTTCCCAGCTATTTGAATCGCACTAGCTCCTCTTTGTGACATCTATAGTACCCTTATTATGCACTTCTGATCACAGGACTAATGAGATATTCTTTTCTTCTCAAAACGACTTTCCTCAACAATACAACAATAACTAGCTTTCCTCAACAATATAACAATGACTTCTGGTACTCATTCTAAGAAACGTATTGCATTACAAATCTGCATTATGCTAGTATCTTTCTATATTACCTCTGCCAGTCTTGCACTACTGTTGTTTCTGGGTTGACCTCTTTTCTTCCTTGCTGGAGGTCTTCATGCCTACTGTTTCTGAGGTATTCTATCATCATCCACACATCTCATATACATCTCATATGGCAATACCATTTTAGCTGTTTATCTTCTTTTCACTGCATTAACGTTGTATCTGTTTCCATCATGTCCATTGTTGTGCCTTTCCAACACATTCTCGAATACTTCATTTCTATTGTGTGGAGTGTTTCTTACATGTTCTTGGTCAGTGTCCACATTTATGTCTCATTTGACACAATGCTTTCCACAAAAGTCTTGAACAGTCATTTGTGTCTAGCTGTTTTGGTCATAGCTCCAGCTGAATCATTGTAACTGCTTAATCTACATGAAGTGTTGGACACAGTGTTTGACACTGAGCAGATTAATCCATATTTGTAACAGTGTGGCTCACAGGCATAAAACATATGTGCTCATCTCAACTATTAACCTCCAAATGTCCTTCACACTTGTGCAAAGGTTTTATTTCCTTTTCTGTATGTTAGCACCAAATTGGATACAGTGTAAATACAACAGCCATAAACATTTCACATTTTCACTAATGTATCAGGTTTTGGTATTCAATGAACCTATAGTTTTTCCTTCGCAAAACTTATACTTTCCCACACTCAGTAAATTGTTGCTGTCCTGACTGTCTCATTATGTTACACAATGATACATCATATGTATATTTCAGCCAAATAACTAAGTTTACTGAGGTAAACCTTAATTCCTTGACCACTGAGTGCTATTTTTACTGAATGAGATAGAGAAAAAAAGTTTCACTACCATATGGATAACAAATGAATGGTTACAGTGTGACACAGGGGCTAATAAATAACTATAAATAACTAATACTTCTTGCACCTGAATTATTGAAATGTTTGTTTTATCTAATATTGTCACCTTTAGTAATAAATGGGTTCCCACTTACCTCACTGAAGCTCAACATAAAAAGGCAGAAGCTTCTCAACCTCTTGTAAAATTATTATTAAGGTGGGAATTCAAAAGTACAAAAACGTTAGCACAGGTGTTCTTCAGTTTATATCTGACAACTGTTTGAACATCAAGAGTGATCAGTCTTGCATATTTTATTAAGAGTGTTTAACTAAATGAATAAATATTAGTGAAAAAGCAAATAAAACTATACAAGAGTGGCCGCATTTTGTTTGGAACTCATAGCGAGCAACACAATGTCCATATCAATTTTCTTATAATTACCAATGGTAACAGGGGACAAAGGTAATAAAAGAACTAAATGCTGCCATGGACGGAGGAGCACTTTTTAATGCTAAGTTTACCACTGGCCTAATTTCAAACTTGTCTGTTCCCGGCTGATGTCTCTGTCCATATTCAAAAATATTACAAGTTTGAGATAGTTCATTCTTTGTTTATTATACTAAATATTTGGTAGCACTGATGTCACACACATTCTGTATTCTATTGATATGCATATATGCATCTCTTGTACCTACCTATTTTATTGTAACAGAGAATTGGAAATCAGTAATAATTACAGAATGAATACATAGAAATTTTACTAGAGTCAACAGAAATTTCATTAAAAATATATTGTAAAATTTCCAAAAACATACATTACATCAGCAAGTACACGTTAAACAGTATGGTGATGAGGAAGCACTCTATTTTACAGACAGTGTTGTCATTCTGTATTTTCATTCCAATCTATTTACTTCATGTTTCTCTTATATTGATTTAATCCAAATATACATTTTTCTGAAATATAAGCAGCATAAAACATTGCCCTATCTTTCTTTCTTCCTGTCTGGTTACAAAACTTGACAATAATGTAATAAACTATCAAAATAGTATATCCCATAAAATGTTTCATTGTTTCACACAAGAAAAAACATACATTAGATGTCAATTACAATTTATTACAGTCACTGTTGAGTTCCTTGAACACTTATTTGACTCCTATATGCTGAGAGTAAAATATGTTTTACTCTTAATTTCTAGCATGGAGCTAAATGTGAGCAGAAAGCTACTTTTGTTTGTTTCTGGTTCATTATAGAACAGTTTTAATTTTATATATAATTTTCCTGTATATGGCGTAACAAATGAGAGAAGAATTTCTAATCGAGGTAATCACTTATATAGCATTGGTTTACACCTCTGGTACTCTTCCAAATATAAAATGATACATATTGTGCTGACAATATTACTGCACTGCTTACATTTCTCTATGACATTTGTTTAACTTTTTCTGTGTAAAGTGATTCAACGCATATATAATAGAGGTATCAAATCACTGAGATTTTTGTTAATTTTCCGTAATTTCCCCCTTAATGTACATTATTTTCCAGGGTAAATCAGATTGATTCAGTGTGTTATATTTACGCATGCCTATCTCTAAGCAAGCATGTTATGTGTGTATGTTGTGTGTCCATGTCGAAATTCAGATGTGGGTGTTTCTCTAAATGTGCTACACATGGCTGTTTCTATGCTGCACATGCCCACTTGCTATGCTCTGTGTTTCTCTGTTTACAGCTCTGTTTCTCTATCCTTTTTGCACAGATGTTATGTAAATGTGTAAGTGTACAGTAGTTTTAATGTGGTAAAGAGTAATTTATGTTAATGTATGCTATCTTCCCTTTTTGTGTTTGTTCCCTGCTGTGTGTAAGTAAGTTAGATGAAAATTGCAGAATTGTTAAAGATAAAATATAGCTGTAAGTTTCAATATACTCAGGTATTGCAGGAAGATCTGTTTAATGTAGCCATGCCATAAGGCTGTTGTTATTAGACGTGTCAAGAAAAGTTAGGTTTTCTTAATTTAACATGTCAGTCAACAAGTTTTGTCCTTCAAAGTCTGTTGTTTCTTGTATCTGATAAACTGTACATTATTCTTGTATTAGGTTACCACACAGTTCATATGTGTTGTGAAATATAATTTACTATGATAGCTTCGTGATGCACCAGAGGATTATTTTAGTTACTAAAATAATGGCAAATAGTTTCAGAAATAAATCTTGACAGCAAAAAATGTTCAAAAGTGATGACTTGTACATTCTTACAATGAAATTAGTACATAGTCTGTACAAACTGTGACAAAGTGACAATTAACATCATGTGGTAAACCCAAATAAAAAAAGCACATAGTGTGATTGCCCAGTAATTTACAAAACATTAAAACTAGAGAAAAATGTAAATTAAGTAAAGTGACCACTATTCCTGTACTCTGTAAGCTTGGGAGGGCTTGTACATCCAGTCACTGTTGCAATATTGATCATCTGCATCTCCTGAATTCACATACTCTTACACACAGAAGCCCTACATTTTCGTTTCCATTTTTACATTTGCATACCATTGAAAAATAGTTTAAGCTGGCTGTATGTATATTTATAATTTTGTTTACTGTGGACAGAAAAGATTTAAAAAATTACGTAATTCTAGTTTTCAAAAACTGCCCTTATATTCAACTCTTGTACTTACACTTCCCGTAAGATTCTCATAATCAAGTCTCTACCACTAACCTTCTTTCCAAGTGACCCCACAGTTGCCTGCTTAAAAACAGGATACAGAATTCAGCCATCTGAAGTTTTCTACAATTTCCCTTGTTATTCAGCCATTGATTAAGTTTTTTACATCACAAAATTTGAAAAATAAAATTCAATTTCCTAGTTACTGTGACTGAGGATCACAATGTAGAATTTGTCCTTCAAATTTATTGTCCTTTTCACACTAAGACATTTGTCACAGCAGATATTCAAGATAATTTTCAGTTATTCCATATGAGACCAGTCTTTCGGGGACATTGTCATGAAAGGTAAAATTTTCTGAGTTATGAGGCTATGTTGTGTTACTCTTCATACTTTTCCAAAACTTACCATTTTGACCCCTCTACTGGGATCTTCTTCAGGTGTCTCCAGATACCCAACCACTGTCAGAAATCACAGCTGTGGCTGCACATAAAAGGCTGTTTTTCCACACATTTTTGAAGAAGTGGAATTATGGGGAAAAATCTTTTGACTGTCATTGGTGGGTCATTGTTAGTTAGTAGGTACTGAAAGCAGTCATTAAAAGAAAGGGGAAATATTATCAAAATATTATTGCTGTTGTGTCACCAAGTTATTAATGTTCCGTGTGTACCATGGCTGGATTGTTATTTCTGTAATGGTAGGAAAACATGTAGCTGGAATCCTGTAGCCATCATCTGTATTGAAATTGCAGACTTTTCTTCTATAAACATTACTTTTGTTTATTTGTATTCATGTTTTATTAAAATCCACATCCTGCTCACATTGTTCCTGGTGTTCCACAACCCAGCAACAGTATGCAAGATATGTAAACAACCATCAGTAAGCCACCTTGGTGCAAAACAACTATAATATTTTCATAATATTTAAACCTCTCTTCCAATACTTACTATGAGTACCTGCCCAGTGACAATGGTCCAACAGTCATTAGCCTGAAGACCTTTACCCAAGAACTCTACACCTTCAAAGAAGTAGAAGCATTTTATAAATAGATGCAACATGATTTTCAACAGTGTTCATCCCCCAAGGAACACCAGAAGACTCCTGAAGAAGATCTAAACAGATGGGTCAAAACAATAAATTTTGGAGACATTTGATAAGGAATGGATGCAGTCTAACTACTCAAAAGATTTTAGTTTCAGTAATACTGTTCGACTTTGTTATGAAATACCAGATTATATCAATCTGTTTCTAGAATACATACATTCAGCCATTAAAAAGCATTCTGCAATTAAATTTGTATTTCTTAAATATTAATTCAGATGTGGTATACAGCAAGTATTATGTTTAGCTGTAGTTTCCATCAGAAATAATATGACTAAAAAATCAATGATGGAAACATCCCTTAGCACAGTAAACATAGACTTAGCATCCCTCCCCCCTTTCTTCTTCACCACACATATTTACACACACAAATTGACACATTGTTCTTGTAGGAACTCACAAGCCAAAAAAATCATACACCAATTCCAAGAGAGCATTGCTGTTAAATGTCAGATAAGTCAGGATATGCTTCTGGTTAGAATCAAATTAATGAGTAATCTGTATGTTTCACAACAAGATGAATGTAACAGTCAGTAAGCTGTACTCAATTTAGATAAATCCTTATATTGAAAAATGTTTAGTGAACATGCTATTTAGTTCCTGAGGGTGAGAAACTACCAACAGTCAACCGATTCAATGTCTTTTTAAAAATTCAAATTAGTGTCAGTACGAAAATATTAGAACATTAATTTTTTTTATATATTAATCATGCTTGTGTTTCAAAATTCGTTTTCCATCCTTGAAGCTCTTTATCTTATCTCGGTTCTGTGAATAATAATAAAAAAATAAAAACTGACATCTTTCTGGCAACAAAATCACCACAGAATGATACTGCTGACTGGGAAAGTTTCATCCAAAAAACACCAACAGTGATAATACTGGCCAAAGCCCCCACTAATTTCAGATCCACTTTTTACTGCATTAAATATGCCACCTCTTCAGCATAGCAGGCCATATTCCTACAATGAAAGAGCTGACTTTTTTTTAATTGCATTGTGCATTTATTGATTCAGCTTTATCACACAGCACAAAGTTTAAAGTGATATAGGACAGACCAGAAGAACATGACATGACCTTCAGTACAATCAAACAAAGAAGTTAGGCTGTCTACATATTCCTACTGTGTACATTTAGTATATCAGTCTAAATTTAAAAAACAGTTACTGTTTTTGCATATTCAGAAATTTGTTCACAGGATAGGAATGGCATTTTATTAAAATACCCTTAGTTTGGTCTAAAATACTGGCACTTGAGCATTCTTTATAGTGTGGTGCCATAATTAATTGCTTTTCTAGTATGATGATTTTCTGTAAAACTTATGTTGGTTATTGGACTATTTTTGGTGCACTAATTGTCTATACACTTCTTCATTTACTGAATCACTTTCATGAGGTAGTCCATAGTGAATATTATTGTTCCATGGACAAATAAACACATAGAACGTAGAAAACCAAGCTGAGTAAGTTCAAGAATTTTCTTCACTGTGCTTTTTAGCATTCAAAATATGTTTATACCATGAAGTGCATTTCCCAAAAATATAATTCCTTAGAACTGGATTAAATCTCCATGCCATAGATGGAGACAAATGGAGGTATTGATTGTTAGCTCCAAATCTGTTGGTTGCTACCTGTATGTGTCACCTCTCCAGTTAAGCTGTCTGTCCTCTTACAGGGTAACTGCTGGAACTCCAAGCATTTCAGGCCTTCTACTCTTTGTTAAGGATGTACACTCTTCCTCTATTATCTTTAATCAAACATTAACACTACAAATGTTATTTCAGTCTTAAATGGAAGCTATGTACTTATTATATACATACAGATTGTATAAGCCAGGAGAACTAATCTGTGGTACTAGATTAACTGAACAAAACATTAACAATATATGGAAAAGGATAGAATGCTACTCATGGTAAAGATGACATGTTGAGCTGGAGACAGGCATAACAAAAAACAGTCTTACACATTTAGCTTTTGGCCAAAGCTTTCTTCAGAAAAACAAACACGCCTATTCATTCACTCAAGCAAGCACATCTCATGCACACACGGCCACCATCTCCAGCAGCTCGAAACCAGTCCAAGCTGCCAGAAATGGCAGTTGTGTGTGTGAGGTGTGCTTGCTTGTGTGTGTGATTGTGTGTGTGTTTCTGTTACCTTTTCTGAAGAAGGCTTTTGCCTGTATAACACTCTTTTTGTTGCACCTGTCTGCAAGTCAAGGTGTCATATTTACAGTGATTAGTAATGTATCTTTTTACTTATGTTATTGGTATTCCAACATGGAGTTTCCATTGTTTCAACAAAATGTTAGCCACTTCCTTAAAAGACCACACTGGTCCCTGTCTAGCATTGTAAATTGCTTAGGGCTAGTACCAGGCAGTCATGTGACCCTCTACCACTGTAAGCCATGCCAGTGAAGTGTTGTGTATATGCCAGTCAGTTATATCAAATCAGCACAGTGAAATGGATTGAACATAAAGATATGACAGAAATGAACTATCATATTTGAGTATTCCCATGACCTCCCATGATTAGTTGATGTATCACCATTGACTGTATCTAGGATACCAATGTGTGATGAAATGACAGGTACTGGAGGTGAGTCTCATGTCGTCTCAGTGACATTTGGTTTAAAACCTGACACCAACTGCAGCTGCCAGTGAATTCAGAGCCATCTCAACCAGTTTCCAAGCAAACATTGTGAAGGTAACTGCATGAAATGAACATTTGGAGTTGCAAACCTTGCAAAAGGCCATTGCTCACAGCAGCTGATAAAGCTACATGTCTTGAGTGGGCCGTATAACAACAGAAGCTGGACAATAGCTGACTGGAGCTGCGTTCTAATCTCTGACAAGCTGCAATTTTGCGTTTCTTCACATGATGCAAGACATCAAGTGCACTAACAGCCAGATGAGGCATTTGACCCTTAGTGTGTGTAGGGTGTAGTTTAGGCTGGAGATAGTTTTCTGATGTGTCGGGGGAGGGGGGGGGGGATTTCTGGACCATAACTCTGCATACGCATTCAGGTTAGTATGAACTTGATTCAGGACACTCCCATCTTCCAATATGATGACAAACACATTCACAGGGATGCCTGCATACATTTCTGGCATGAGAAACACTCAGGCACCCTATCACATTTCAGCTGGCTCACTAAATCACCCTATCTTATTCGCACAGAAAATATCTGGGATTGTTCAGATCAGCAGGTGAAATGTAGCAATAAACATCCCCACAACTCTACAGCTCTGTGGGATCTAATCACCAATGAGTGACTTCAGCTGGATATAGCTTACCTGAAGAAACATTTGGACTCTCTTTCTAGTCAAACTGAGCCCATTATCAAGGCTAGAGTTGGTATTCCATGATATTAGCTTCATATCCCCTGCAGTTTACTAAATTTTTGTTTGGTGTGCTTTCTTAAAACATGTAGGTTTTCTCTGACTTTGCCTATAGCACATCATATGGCAGAAGGAATAAATTTTAAAACTGAATATTGAATGAATAAGTGCAAATAAGTCTTTCTGGTCAAAGATTGAAAATGCAGCTATAAGTCCACATCTGAGTTAGTCAGTTGTGGTTAACGCATACAAGAAAGCAGAAATAAGTTTTCTGTACTCTAAACAGAGATAGAAAATTTCTAGTGCATCTTGTACAGATATTGAACTTCTAAACTGTAATTTTAAGCAATTAATGCATAATGACATGACAGATGTCGTAGACATGAATGATGCAGTTGGTGTACAGAACAGAAAGAGATTGGAATACAAGGTGCTAGATTTATAATGAGGTGCTAGATTTATAATGATGTAAACAGTGTTGCTAAGACCAAAGGAGAAGAAAATTCTGTTTAAAAACATAGCCTAATGCATTTTTATTGCAGAACAACATCCACTGATAAGTTGGGAACATGTTCGTTTTCATTCTTCTTTCTTACATGCTGTTTCAAAATACTGTTTCCAAATGAGTTCAACCCAGTTCAGTACAAGTTTGTGAATGGTACTGCATAGACTACATTAGGCTTTCTAGTAACCCAAAAAGGAATTTTAAAAATTTTATGAAATATGTAAGTAGTGTAATTCCACATAAAATCTTGCGCCAATAGTTGGTGTTACATAAATAAAACATTTTTTTAAATTTCTTTATTGAGAAATTCTGGTAGTTTCCACAATGGTGAGTAAGGTGGTTATGAAACAACCAACATGAAAAAGATCATTTCATCACACCCACCATTGGTATCCTAGATAGCTCATTTTGCTTCAGACTGGCACAGTTGGCACCTGTTTCCCATGTAAAACTCACTCAGTTTTTGGCCTGACTTTGCACACACGTCTCTTGACAATCTTTTCATTCACATATGATCAAAGGGCTGCTAATTTGAAACTGGAGGGATTTAGAGCATGTGTTTATATATGGTTTTCTTCTCATTTTAGAGTCAAGAAAATACTTTCAGGTCTGAATCATAGTTTATTTGTCATAAATATCTTTTTCACAAGTAGCTGCACTTGAAAGAGGTGGAATCAATGCCCAGCCATCTGGATTTCTGTTCTCTGCATTTTCTCTAAATTTTACATAGAACACACTGGGTTAGTTCCTTTCAAAAGAATGCTACCCTTGTATAATCTGAGCTTTTGCTCCCTGTGCAATGACCTTGTAATCAACCGGTCATTAAACCTTAATCTACCTTTCTTTTCCTTTATAATCAATAGGGTTTTAGTGCAATATGTGGTTGCTCAAATAATGACAGATACACTCTTATGCTTCACCACTGGTATGAACTAGTTTCACATTGTTTGGTCATTCATGTCTGCTCAGAAATTGGATATGATGTTGAAAATGCTGTGAAGGGTAGATTTTCAGATCCAGTGACACTTTCCAGTGATTGGTATTCCTCAGTCTGAGAGTGTTACGCTCCTCTTTTCCTCTGCTTGCCTCAGTGGCTGTCTGATAATGTGAATTACAATTGTAGCTCATCCATAGACATTCTTAATGCAGTTGTTTCTTCATTGTTGATTGTTGATTTTTAAACACAAAAAGTTAGTTCTCCAGTCACATTTGAAGCACTTGTTTCCATTTTGACAATCATTTTAGCAGCCTTCTCTCTCTCTCTCTCTCTCTCTCTTTATCTGTCTCTCTCTCTCTCTCTCTCTCTCTCTCTCTTTCTCTCTCTCTTCCCCCTCCCTCCCTCGCTCCCTCCCTCCCTCCCTCACTCCCTCCCCCCTTTTCTCTCAGCTTCCACTTTCTTCCCAACATGTCATTGTTATAAGTTTATTCATGCGCTCATGATCGTGGGTACACTACCACAAAATACTCCTAATACAGTTACACAGTTTACCACAGGTTGATCAAATAAGTGAGCATTACCACCTTTTTAAACTCTTTATATGATTCATTGTTAGTTGAACAGGATGTCATCAGCAGACACAATTCATTAAGACTCTAATTACATGAAAAAATAATGTCACATTTTATCCAATACAAACTCAAGAATGGCACCAATTTTAATAACTCGTACACTGTAATGTTGATATAATAATCAAAAATCCTGGATGGAATACAGACAATGAAGAGAGTAACATAACTACTCAACATATAGCTAAGGTTTAAAGTGCTTCATGTGCATAAAGAAGATGTGAAACTTGTAGCTCTGATGGTTCCACATGTTTGTTCATCCCGTGTAACATATGTGTGAAATTTAATATATCTGATAGCAAAGTAGATTCAGCTGTCATATACATAATCCATCTTAATTTTAGTTTGTGCAGTGTTAACAATATTGAAAACTACTCAATTCTACCAAAAGTTTGGTTATGCACATCAGTTGCACAGCATTTCACTTTACAAATAACTTTACTGACATATTTGGATAAAATAAAGATAAAGTTCACTGTTTTTCTGATGCTTCACTGACTGTAATCCTGGAGCCTTGGACATACTAAAAGCATGGCCATAATTCTATAACTATGTGTATTATTTGTCTTGCTTTGCTTTTGAAATATGTAGTTGGAATTGTGCTTATAGATGTTCTGAGGTCGATCTGACATTTTAGTTTTTTGTAGCTAAATGTTTATATTCTAGATTAGCATCTACCTATCTCATCTCTTGATATGACTCAGTATGATACAATACAAATATTAACAGCTGCATATCTTATAGGTCTGCAGCAACACAGTTCTGTGACATCCATAGCTTCCTCAAGTCTTAGTGGAAGTGCATCTGCCAGTTTCTACCAACAAGCATCTGGCCCCAACCACACTCAACACAGTCCAACAAAATATCCTGAAAATGGGCATGACACACTGTCTGATTTTGTTACCTTTGTGTGTCAAGAAGCTGAAAATACGCAACAAGGGAGTCAGGTTGGTTTTTGCACTGCTAAATTTTTGGCTTAATAACTAAAATAGTATTTATCAGATTACCATATTTATTAAAAACTGTAGTAAATGATTCATAATGTTTTTATTGAATTACAAATCCGAATCGTAACAAAAAGGCTGGGTGTACATCTTCAGAGATAATATAGAAAATTAAATTTATACCAAAGAGCAGAATAACAAACATATATAAAGTTTGTAATTTATTAATTAAGGAAATCTTAATTAATATGTTACAAGTATAGTGAGTTGCTAGATTGATAGCAACACTACATTGGAGTAATGTATACAGAAAGTTGATTTACTATAGTGATATGAAAAAACAATGAAAGAGCTAAATTATCAAACAATAAAACAAAATTTGTGGAGTATGTCAAGAAATATTTTAGTTTGGTGTTGATATGATTCACTTATTGTTCAAAATTTTTAATTATTTGACTTGTTCATCATATGACAACTTGCTATGTTTTTTTTTTTTTTTTTTTTTTTCCGTGTATACCGTAAAGGCAAATAATGTTTTATATCCTAGTAATAAAGTATTCTCTGTTTCACAACTGTCTCTTCAATTTATGACAATATTCAATAGATGAGCTATTATTGAGAATAGTGGATAAAATCCAAAGCAGAGTCTCATTCTTAGTAAATGTTCATTATACATGTTTTCTCAATAATAACATACAATTTGAATTATCAAAAACATTGTGAAGTGTAGCCAGATTTTTCATTTGTGTGTGTGTGTGTGTGTGTGTGTGTGTGTGTGTGTGTGTGTGTGTGTGTGTATGTGTATGTGTGTGTGAAGAGAAAGAAAGGAAGAAAGAAAGAGAGAGAGAAAGATTGATTATATTCAATAAATACATTAAAATTAATAGTAGCTATGTTTGCTTAGGAAAAACAGCCTATAACTCATTAAATGCTAGGAAACACTTTCTATATTATTTATGGTCAAAATTTCCTCATTGGCAAAGAATTCTTATATTTCTCAAAATAATTCTGTGTAAATCCTTGAGGGGAGCTATTTGCTTGAAGACTAGGCAGTTACTTGTTTCAGAATACACAATAATATCAAATAAGCATGAGATATTCTGGCCATTTGTGGTGTAGTGGCATTATTCTTGTATCATATAATGACTCACCAACTTTGAAAGACACATAAACAGTCAAGATTATTTAGCTTCTCTGAATTCTCCACAAGTTCCACCACATAGTTACATTCAACTTAAATAGTCATCTAGAAGTTACTTGGTACTGTTAACCTATTATTCATTCAAAACTGACATAATATTCCAGAAGATTAACTGTGTACACCCTCTTTTGTGTATTGCAATCTATCTGATTTTATAATTGGGATGTTTGTTGCAGTCTCAGCCGGGTCCATCAAGGAGTCCATCAAAACTGTCTCAATACTACCCTAGCTCAATGCTGCCACCCCCACCTCCCCCACCCATGGCTCGACCTGTGGCAATCATTCGATCTACAGGTAAACTTTTATTTGGATTTTTTCTTCTTTGCCACAGCGGTACAATAGTTGTCATATTTTTCGTAGTGAAAAAATATTGAAACATTTTCTTCCTGTTGTGAGCTGTTACATCATTTTATTTACTATGATACTAAAGTTAACTTTCTTTCCCCAATCTCAAAAGTAGAGCATGAAATGGTGTTCATCTGTTAATTAAATTACTGTGAAAAGTTTCAAAAACATCTTTTTATTGTCCAGTTTTTTGGATCACAGAGTGGAGTAGCTGAAAACATGATCAGGCTTTAAATAAGAATATCATTACTGTGTTTTAATTTTCTTGACAATAAATAGTTGGTAAATGTTTCCATAGAAACAAAAACTTAAATTTATAAATCAAAAGCAGCAATAATTTATTTGTCCAAAACTGCTTTATGTAGGCACTGAATTTCCAACTTATAGTGTGAAAACAAGTAATATCATAACTGATAATCATTGAATATTTAATATTATATAGTGACTACAGTTATGTTTTATCTTTGAGACAGATGATGTTTTCTCATTGTTGTATTAATGTTCTCACAGAATGAGCTGTTCAAATGCAAGTTTATTGTAATGTGTGTGTGTGTGTGTGTGTGTGTGTATGTGTGTATGTGTGTGTGTGTGTGTGTGTGTGTGTGTGTGTGTGTGTGTGCGTGCGTGCGTGAGTGAGAGAGAGAGAGAGAGAGAGAGAGAGAGAGAGAGAGAGAGAGAATGAATTTGTTTTCAAGCACTGTGTTCACTGTTCAGGATCTTGGTTGATAGAATGTGCAATCATCTTTGAAGCCACTTGTATTCTGTATGATTTTTGTTTTCATGATTTCTGACACGATGCAAAGCATTTCACAGTTTATGAATGGGGAAAATTTGGCATTTGCAGGATACCTTGTAAAAATGTAGAAAGCTCATAGCATTTAGAGTCTGATACATACAGAAGAAGAAAAAACAATTTAAAAATGTAAACAGCCATCTTTTTAGGTCTAAGTTGTTTATACCATTGGGATTAAGAGAATAAGTCAAGTTTGCCTGTCAATCATATTCATCAAATTACAACAAAGTGTCAGTAAATATCCATACTCCTTCTTTTAACTGGTAATATTTCATATGGAAATTGCTAAAACTTCATATTATGCAGAATTTAAATTCAGCACTTCATGTAATCACATAGTTATCGTGAATGAAAATGAAATAAGTTAACATATTCCTCTCTTACAACAATTAAAAACTTTAGAATAAGTCAAATAGCTATAATTTCTATTTATCTGAAGCTAACTGTTCATGTTGCAATAATCTTCAAAGCAACCAAAGTTAATAAGGATGGTGGAGTATTTTATGTGAGGTTGTGTTGGTTGTGGAATTTCTGGAGAGAGAAATTTTTAAGACCCACAAAACATAAAATATCCAAAAGCATTATAATTTGAATATAGTAACTTGTATTGTTGTAACAACTGGAGCATAATGGCTGTTTCAAATAAGAAGTGTGTAGATGTGACTGTTATTAGAAATTACTGCCAGTTCAGATTCATAAATCCTCTATGTTCATATCTCCTACTACAAAACTAGAATTTCCCTCTCTCTCATCAGTACATTGTTTTTATTTTTAAACTCTCATCTATACCATCATGTCTTCTCTATCAGTTTCTGTAACAAATTTTTCATTTAATCCTATGATTGTTTTATTATAGTCTCCTGATTGTTCCTCTTTCAAATCATTTCTTTTCCTTGCCAAAGTTTGCTATTTTTATTTATACATCAATTCCTATTTATTATCTTTTGGCTCTCTTGTACATTCTTGTTGTTCATCAGCTACAGCCTGTACTCCTCCTTTTGTCCTACATTTTACTTTTAGTATTCTTTTTTTAAACTGGCTGATAGATTAGAGGTAAAGATCACATTTGTGTCTTTTTTTCATAAAACTATATTGAAGAAATATAGTAAGCCTTCAACTTCAATGAATTCATTAATTGTTCAAGACCTAGTTCACTTAGTAAACAATTTTGCCTTACAATTAGTTTCAGCTCATCTAATCATAATGTGAAATATACCTTATTTTTCTATTTCTCTGAAGCTAGAAACTTAGAAACAATTTATTTTTATTGTAAATGCATCCTGTACTTGTTGACTTTATGAATGAAATATTTCAAATGTATAGGGTGGAGCTGCAACCTATTTAAATTGTCACTGCAGAAAAAGTTGTGGAATGATACCTTATTTTTCAGGGTAATGACATGTATATAATATGCTTTATGGAAATATGGTCTGTATAATTATACAGTTGTCATTCTGGTTAGATATTTGTGTTCTCTCATGAGTTGTACAAATTTTATTTTGAAGCAACAAAACAGTTATGATTTGTTGCTGTACATTTACTTTCATTTTAGTCCATTACCTACCTATAAGCTTTATTCTAATGCATAAATCCTCTGAAAATCTCATTATGTTCATAGTAAGACAAATGTGGTATACAAATATATGAAATTGACAAGGCTGACACTGCTTCAATCCACATAGTCTAATAAATGTTTTGCTGCAATAGTATTTTTAAAAACACTTGACCTTTCTTGGCTATTTATTAGTTTCTGTCTTCTTAATCTTATGGTTTGTATATTTTCTGAAATGAGTAAAATGAACCAGTAGAGACTTCGCATACTACTCAGAGTAATTTTTTTTCTTAACTCATTAAATATTTTTATTAAGTCATATGTGGACATCATGCAGATTCTGTCAGATGAGAAAAGAATTCTCACCCATTGTATGAAAAAGTTATTCACAAAATTCTTGCCGTGAAGTTTCACTATAGTAGAATAGTACATATTTTCACAGACTGTAACAGTGTCCCAAGAGATTGTGCATTGTGTGTCATATATTTGTAAACTAATATATCAGGATAGAATAGCTCTAAACAGATTCAAGACACTCCATACCATGACCCATTTTTAGACAAGAGAACTGTAGAACAAGAATCGCTGATGCATTAAGTGAGAGATGCTGCAGTGATACATTGTCGGGGGGACTGAGTTCCCCACTTTAACTTAGACTTTTGTAAGTTCATACAAACTACTTTGAAGTCAAGTTAGGGTTTTTTTATCAGTCAGTTGATTTTGTACTTCTTCCATCTCTAATGATATTCCTTTAGGTTTCAGGATTGCAGCCAGATAATGTTGACTTCTTGCCACAATATTTTGGCTGGCAACCATTCAGCCATCTTCAGGTGAGTGTCTGCCACTGAATATTGCCAGTTCATGGTGTTGGCTTTATAGCAAAAATTGGCATGGAGACGTACGAACATTGGCGGCCATCACAGGAGCATCAGCTATCAAAATCCGCACCCTCTGCAAATAATGTTCCATACTTGACATGCAGGGGCATGTGTAAAGGTGAAACTACATGTCTGCCCTCTGTTGTAATGCACACTTGTGGCACTAAAAACAAATATCAGAAGTTGCTAAATGTATCACTATGAATAAAATGTTTCTCTCAGAAGGAATTAAAAAGATCAACAGGTCCCAAACCTTGTCCAGTTGAAAGCCACCATCACAATCTATAAGATCTTGTGCCAGATGGATTTCCACAGATTATTTAATTACTGGAGACCAAAAGAATCTCACCTGGGCCAAGATTTTTGTGGCAGAATTATCCATAGAGTATGCTGTGGTAATACCATGTTCAGCTACAGCCAACTCACTGGGCTGCGAAAGGCAATTGTGGCACTAATGTTCAACACACCTTTCATATATTGTGCATATTGTCTGACACATGTAAACTTTTCCACACTGGCAAGGAATTTTGTAAATTACAGCCTCCCACAGTAGTATGACTTGTAGTTTCACCTTTGCACATGGATCTGTGTGCCAGAGGGCATAAATTTCAATAGAGGACACTCTTGTGACATCTGCTAATGTGCATGTGTCCCCACACCAATTTTTGCTGTAAAGCTTACACCATGATCTAACAATCTCCTGTGGTGGACATTCACCTAAAGATGGCTGAACAGTTGCCAGCTGAAATATTGTGGCTAGAAGTCAGCAGCTGGAATCCCAAAACCTCATAGAATATTCAGTATTCTGGGAAAACTTCAAGAATCACATCTCTAATTATGTTACCGTAATACCGTTGATTACATCTAACAAACATTTTGTCTATTTTAGACTCTAATGCTTTTCAAAATTATTTAGTCCAATATTTTTCTTTGACCACAGAGCACTTGCAACTATCAGTAATATTTTTACCAAATCACAGCACAGTGTGTCTGGTGCACTTCAACTGAGTGAAGAGCACCTGCTCAGTTCTGAATATCTGAAAATTGTCTAAGGGTCAAAACTGGTCATGGATAAATTTTGGTGCAACTACTGCTGAGTTTCAATAGAAGGAAATTTTTTAATACTTGCAGCTGCGATTCTGCTTCATCTTTATTGTAATTTATGTGATACTTATACCAAATTACCCTTAAATTATTAAATGATTTTAGGATTGTAATCATTTCATTATGGAAGGGCTATACAAGAAACTCTGGTAGTGACTGTATAATGGTGAAAAACTATTCACTTCGGTATATATACATTGTCATCTCACAAATCTGACCCAATACATTTTCTCTAAAAACACAAATATCCCTTTTAACATGTCTGGTGCAGTTAACTTCATTTTTTGAAACAGAGATTGTCAATATTGTGTTGAGGTAAGTTCATGGACAGCAATGAAACAGTTACAAGGATTCGCAATAACTCTAACTGACTGATGAAAATAAATTTCCTTACAGTTTACTCTCAAAACATTTACATATAAATTTTGAGACTAAAGTTATAAGAGCACCAAATTAATTACAGTGAAAAATTTTTATCCTACCACATATTCTGGAATATCTTTGTAACAATAACAAAAAACTAATATGTTTCTTTAAAAAATAACAAATATGAAAAGAAAGAGAAAAGCCTATCAGTTACAGATTAGCTAGTATGATATTCCAATCTTATTTCTTTTTGACCTGTGTAAATAGACACTGCTATGTGTATAGTATACCATTGCATGCTTATGTTGCAATTTTTTAATACGAAAACCAATGAGGCTGAAAGGGAGAACTGTTAATTCAGTGGTGAAAAAGATGCAGGGTGAATGTTTAATTATGGGAATATGTGATTTCATAGCCAGCGAATTGAAAGATCCAGTTTTACACAAAGTAGGAGGAAGTATTCAACACATATCTCAACAAGACAATAATTACCGGAACACCAGAAAGGCTCAAGAAGTTACAGAAAATGCTCCAGTTGAAGAATTTCAGCAAGAATTGCCTGACACGGTAGAAGGAACAGGTGAATAACATACAATTTCTTTGTTAAAATTTAGGTGTGCTTCTTACTATGTTTGGCAATGGATATTCGACAGCATTTTGAATTGTGGATGGTTACATGGACATAATATAGGGAACAGCATCCATAATATAGAACTTAAAATTGTTATTAATAGAGATTTAGATTTGTGTTATACATTTTCTCTTGAAAGCATTTAGTAGACCATAGATTTTAAAGTATTTTGCTTTTATAAGATATTTTCATTTGATCATGTATGAACTATGAACCATGATTAAAATCAGATTACAACATTCTTCAGCTTAATGGCATTTATGTTTTTAGAGTGTTCTTCCTTTTGCATGTTTTGAGTGGTCTAAGTATTAATCTATGATGGGACTGGTATGAAAAACACTTAGATATATTGTACATCATCTTCTTATTTCCTCAAAATTAAGACTTATTGTGCACTGTTAACATATTTTTCTCCATTTGTTTTTAGGTGATATATCTTCTGATGAAAATGTGGATATAATAAGGCAGACTTCAGCTCAGAAAATGAGAGGTAAATAAAATTTTCACATATGTTTAATTCATCTAGATGAACATAGAGGCAGGAAAATCAAAAACTAGTTACTACAAAGTTTTATTTTCACCAAAGTGTGGGCAATAGATAGACATTGCTTCAAAATTTTAACAAGTAATCCATTATCAGCAGTCAAATTCCCCCCTTTTTTTATTTTCTAACTAGTTTTTCTGGCTCAAGAAACTAATTACCAAAAGTGGGATGCAATACAAAAATGTTAGTTAATTCCTGTGACTATATGAGTACATTTAATGAAAAATGGCACTCACTTTTAATGAGAACCTTACGTGGTTGGTAGAGCTGTATACTATGAGAAATCATTTGATCACTGGTGATTCATTTCAAACTTCCAAGGAAAGTATCATGTCAATATACTCATACAAAACTTTAATGGACCACACTGTGTACTGGTAAATTTACTTCAATAATTGATGCAAATCAGAACTGTTTAGTAACCACTATTCTGGCAAACCAGTAAGTCTCTTTTGCTTTTTGAATGCCTTTCCTTTGCTTTTGAGTTGAGAGGGTTTATTTTATGGCTCTGCTTTAAATGAGTATACACAACAAAAATACGTAACTACACTTAAGACTGTTTACACATAAATGATACATACAAATTGCCTGGTTATTATTACCAAATGTGGTGATGCAGCAGTTAGTGCACTGGACTCGCATTTGGGAAAACAGTGCTTCACATCCTCATCCTGCCATCAAGATTTATATTTTCTGTGATTTCCCTAAATTGCTCCAGGCAAATGCTGAGTCATACTTTTGAAAAGGGTGTGGCCTATGTCCTTTCCATCCTTTTATAACTAGAGCTTGTGCTCCATCTCTAATGACTGCACTGTCAATAAAATGTTAAACTCTAATCTTCCTTCAGTCCTTTCTTTGGTGTCTGTTGTTAAGACAGTGTAGCATTAAAATTGGCATTCAGTCACAGAAACTGCCTTCAAAGTTAATGGTACCAGTTGCTTTACTGGATAATAACAAGTAGAGATGTTCCAATATGGCAGAAACCACTAAATCAACTACATATCCAATAAAATCTTCTCAGTTTACAAGCTTTTGACAACTGTCTCCACCATTGTCATCAGGAGTTTATATTGATGTAATGTCAACATCTGGAATTTTCCAGAGAGGGCTGGAATGGTGCATGGCAAGTTTGGCAGCACCTAGTGGATCCATCCCGCTGCATGACTGAGTGACGTCACTTGGCGTGAGTGACCAGTGCCACATTTGAAACTGCCTCTCCCATGTCCCTACAAGTGTCAAGCCTATGTCTTTGCAAAGACATAGGCTTGATGCTTGCAGGTATGTGGGAGGGGCAGTTTCAAATGTGGCGTCAGCTGCTCACATCATGTGATGTCACTCGATCCCATTGCAGGATGGAACCACTAGGATCTGCCAAGTTCGTTTTATGTCCATGCACCACTCTAGCCCTCTCTGGAAGGTTCCATATGCTGTCATTAGATCTAAATAAGCAGACCAACCCTGCCAGCCCCTGCAGTCAGTGATTTCCACTCCTGATGACGATGATAGAGACAGCTGTGGAAAGCTTGAGTGTTTCATTCAAAATGACGTGGCTTATAAACCAAGAAGATTTTATTGAAGCACACCACCATGAAAAATTCAGAGGACACAACTCCATATTCATCCCAATTCATCACAATAATAATATTGTGATTGCTTCTCAGCTTTGGTTATTGATAACTTGATACCAGTGTCTGAGTTTAATTTGTACAGCACTGAAGATGATCACTATGTGGTCAAAAATCGATTCTGCTATCAATAAAACATCAATATTATGGCCAATGCTGACCTTCCTTTTAATTTGGATATGTTTTGTCTTTTTAAAATTAATGGTAAGACTATTTGCAGATACTTACCATTTCTTCTGTTGCTGTATGTATGCTTGGATTGATTACAATGTTAGTGCCATGTGCAAAAAGCTTCCTGCTTCTTGTATATTAGATGAAAGATCATTTACATATATGAGAGACAATAGCAGACATAAGCGTGAGCATTGGGGAACCCCATTTGTCATTTCTCCCCAATCAGAATAATGTCTCTTTAGTGCATTTGTTGAATTAGTAAGTACAACTTTGGTATATTCTTTTGGTTAGGTATGACATCATCCATTGGTTGGTTTTTCCATCAATCCCATAAACCTTCTGTTTGTCTAGTAGAATACTGTAATCCAAACAGTCAAATTCCTTAAATAGATCACAGAAAATACCAACCAGTGCTATTTTGTTGTTTAATGCTTGTAAAGCTTGGTGAGTGAACATGTAAATGGCATTCTCAGTAGAGCAATTCTAATGAAAACCAAACTGTGGTTTTCTGAGGATATTGTAGTTGCTCAGGTGAGGTACTGTTCTGGAATACATCCTCTTCTCAAAAATTTTGGAACATGATGTCAACAGTGAAACAAGTCAGTTGTTATTGAGATCTCTTCTATCACCTTTCTTAAACAGGGGTTTAACAATGGCATATTTCAGTTTCTCTGGACAAATTCCTTGAGTTACTGATGCATTACATATTTTATATAAGACAGTGATTCATCTGAGTAAAATGACACCAATGATAGACATATGTATTTAGTATTGTTTCACATTTATAAGTAGGTATTATTCCACTGAAGCTTATGTTCTTCCAAAGTTACATTTTGATCCTTTCAGATGTATTCATCTGTCATGAACTCAAATCTATTGTGTAGATTCCAACAGGGTAAGCATTGCTATTCCCAATTACCTCATATTTATTTAAAATTTACTTAAAATTAATTATATCGTGTAATCGCAATGTTGCTGCTCCTCCATGTTTCGAGCCATTGAGTCTGGCTTGTTACTATGATTCAAAATGTTTACATGACTTGTGTGTCAACATTCACTATGTGACCTGATGTTATAAGTTTGCTTCGTTTCCTTTACATATATGTGTGTGTGTGTGTGTGTGTGTGTGTGTGTGTGTGTGTGTGTGTGTGTGTGTGTGTGTGTGTCATGGTCACGATACCATATTTGTTCCTGTTTACCAGATTTACAATCACCATCCAATCTACCTACAGTGTTGAGGTATCAATGGCACAAATAATATTAGTTTTTCATGCAATTTTGTAATTAATTCATTTATCTGTCTATTTTTCCTAAGTCTAACTAATAGGCATTCCAAAAGAATTATTTTCTCTCGCTGGCATGCAATCAATGCTTCAAGTTCATGAGAACATTTTTCATTAAGAGTTTGGCTAGATCCAATGTAACTTAATGAATTACAATTGAAAACATGTCTTACACCATGTAGTTATGTTGGCAATGCAGATTCCATACTACTTACTAAATATATGTCACATTCACTTAACCCTCAACGTATAACTTTTGTGAAAATGCATCTAAAGAAATATTTGTCTTGAAGAAAAGTGTGCTAGATTTGCTTACCTGTTTTTGCTTTTTCATTTGGGTGCAACCTCTTTTTCATGTCATTGCTGTGAGGTCACAAACAAAGTCATTTCAATTGAAACAAGATAGCTTTGATGATGTAGGAATAAAACTTCCTACATTTAGCCTTCATTAGTTTCAAGAGCTGCCTCTGGACTGCAGTATCTTGAGAATCAGTCTGTTTCCTTGTGTATTTTCTGAGTTGTCTAGTATCACTGGACTAACTTCATTTTCCAGTACCCACCTCTAGAATAGTACTATGTCCCAATGACAGTAAATTCAGTCTCTGCAACTGTAGAGGAGTATTTGTGTAAGTTTATGACTTTTTTATGTGCAAAATGTAGACTAGTAATACATTAGACAAACAAATGAGAAGATCTGTATCATAACCAAACATACTTGAAAGATTCGTGCTCATGTTTGTAATAGGTTGTCCATATTGAGCATAGTTGTTGGCAGTTTTACTCACATATATAATTGTCATTCCGTTTCTGTCCTTCCTGCTTCAGGTATGTAATGTAAGAAATATAACTTAACAGATTAGCCCCAGTTAGACAGCACTTTTTCCACTCAAAACTTCTGTTAAGTCTTTAGGAACAATGAAAACGATACAAAAATGTAAGTGCCAAATCCAAAATAAGCAAGTTCCCCTGAAATAATACTAGTGAAAAGAAGGAGTGATAAGTACCTTCTCACTGTTTGGTATTCATAGGTAGAATTTTTTCACAAGTATAAAATGAGATTGTTTCTACATATGTTTTGGGGCTTGCATTCCCCTGTTGTACCATATGTTACCATACTTTCCGTAAATCCATCTCTTTCAGTTAAAAACTGTCACTGAGTCCTGTGAGAACTTAAGCCTAGTTCTTGTGAAAAAGTTAATTATAATTACTTTGCATGTTATACACTGAACACATTGTGTTTTGTCAATGTTAACAGATCACCTGTTTTTCTGTGAAACACATACTGTACTAACTGTATCTTCTATGCAGTGTACTAATTCTTCCCACTGACGTAACAAAAAAGGAAACTTTTGATTTTTTTGCCATAGCATATAGTGGTTCATTGATATGCATGAGAGAAAAATAAGACAGCTACTTAATTCTGAGAAGAATATTGTGTAGATATACTGAGGTATACAATGAGGTATCTCTGTTACAGCCTAAGAGATACCTACTGAGTAGAGGCTTTTAATTAATCCAAAATAGGATCTGACAGTGATTTAATTATTTAATTATACTGATGCTGTTTTAGGGAATTAACAGCATGATTTGATGTGTCAGTATATAAGTGCCAGACCACAAATACAAAAGTGTGGGATTCAATCTCAGTCAGTCATATGATTTTTTCCTATCACTTATTGCTTCTTCTATCTCTGGCAATAATTTGATAATGTGCGTAATACCAAGTTGCACTTTGGTTCAGAGTCCACATTCACAGTAAGTCCTGATCACATTAATCGCATTTTCAACAGATTTTTAGTTAGTTATTGCCTTAGCCATCCGCAAGGGGAGGCGAGAGGGTGCATTTGCCTTCCCTCGAATCTCGGTACAGGATTCTAACACAGGCTGTTCATAGGAAAATATGCCTATTATTTGACATGGTGGTGATTTTGGCATCATCTTGCATTCAAGGTGGCAATAAATATTTGCAGATCATTGCCAAAATAGTCCCCAAACTGTTCTGCGCTTTCCACATACAGTATTTGTTGGGATGTAGAAAGATACCACTCCAACATGCTGGTGTGAAAATTCCAGCTCCTATTCCCAGAATAAAGTTAACATGGCTGCAGTATACATACCCAGCATTCATCCTCAATTCCCACAAAGATGACCCCTTCTCTCACTGCACAACTTAATCACAAGTTTTTTACCATTCGCCTGTGGTTAAGGAACAGCCCCTGTGACATACTCATACCACATTCATTTATAAAATCATAGTGCACTTGTAGCAGACTCTGAACATCATGGTCTTTCTATCTGTTGCTGTGTTCATTTTCACGTCATCTATGGACCAAAATGCATCAATTGGAGAGGGAAAATACCATTTTCTCCACTACAAGAGAGGGGCAAAAGTGAGAAAAGTTAAAATAAAAAAGATCCTCAACATAAGAAATGGGACCTTGTCAACTTCCATATGGGTGGAACACAGCATAATAGATAGTCATACTTCTACCAAATCAATAGTCCAGTTGTTATTTAGCACAATGTGTCAACCTGGGGGACAAAGGTCATCTTGGTTGAATCCTAGGCTGTTAAGGGTTGATTGTACTAGTGAATTTATGACTGTTTTGGGAGATTTCTCATATTAATGTTGTTGAATGCTGGCCTGGGTCACACTTTACCCAAACAACCCAAAAATGCAGCTTTCAAAACGTTTTATTGAACATTAATTATACCAGTCAACTTCAAAAATTGGAAGGCATGAAAACAATTCAATAAATGCATTAATATGATCAGCTGTGAAATTTTGTAAGCAAAGGTTCCTAAAGTTAATAAGCATTTTTAATTTTTATTTCCTCTTGCTTAACTTTTAGAGATATTAATCATAGGCAGTCTTGCTGGTTATTTTTCTTAATAATCAACTGGAATTTCTCAAGTTTTCCAATATAAAAAAAATGGCGATTTTCGAATATTTCCCCTTCTTGGATAAATTTCTGTGGACACCGATGCTTACTGGCAGTCGTGACAATTTATGCATTTCCTCTTAAGTGGTCGTATGTTAACAGATGAACTTCTCCTTCACATAAGATACTTTGGTACATATTTGTGCTGAAATTATTGCTTTTCTTGTTTTTCACACTTTGTTTTGTGTGTTCTTTATGAGGTGTGTGTAATTTTTTTTTCAGTAATTTTTTTTTATTTTATGGGGTTTTACAGTATCTTGTATTATGTCTTTTGATGATATAAAGTCTTCTGCATTATGTATACTCTGACTACTAAATAAGTAACATACATATAATTTGTATGGAATAATTTATATTCTTTTCTTACAGCTCTAAATATCATTGTGGATTAGAAACTGACTTTTTTTTATTTTACTCAAATGTACTAGTCATTTTTTTATGACTTCATCTGCATCTATATTCCACAAGACACTTTATTTTGTGGCAGAGACAATGTACACAACTATAATTTTTTGCGTTTCCTGTGCTATTCTTGAATGGTGAGCAGGAAAAATGATTGTCAGTGAGTATCTCCACGAGCTCAAATTTCTCAATATTTTCCTCTCGTGGACATTTTGCAAGATATATGTTCAGAAAATAGTTATGTTCACTGACTCTTTTTGCATGATCCACAACAGCTCCCTTATAAGTTTGCCCCTGAATTTTGATGAGCTGCACTTGTTGCAGTAATGTGATGATATGTGGCTTTGTTTCTGTGATTCTTCTCTAAGTTATCCATTCAATCAACCTGATAAAGAGCCCCAGACTGATGAACAATACTTTAGATTTGACCAAACAACAGTTTTCTTAGCTCTCTCTTTCATAGAGGAATTACCTTTCTGTAGACTGTCCCAATGAATCGCAATCTGTCATCTGCACTTCCTACAACAAATTTTATTCAATTGTTATAATTTAGATTGGTATGGGGCATCTTCCTAGATATTTTTTAATTGTTACTGTTTCTGGTAACTGATCATCATTCAGTTAACCAAATAAAAGTGGGTCTTTTCTCTTATTTATGTACATGTTACATTCATTTATGTTTGGGCTCAATTGCCAGTCTCTTCACCAAATATCAGTCTTCCACAAGTCTTCCTTGTTGTGATTTTCATCTATACAAAATTATTATCTTCAGACATTTATGGGGATTTTGATATTATTCACTAAATCATTTACAAACATTATAAATAAGAATGACTCTATAATACCCCACTTGGCAATGATGAAAATTACTTTCACATCTGACAACTTCTTCATGCTAAAAATGACCTCTTGGGTTTGCTCTGCTAGGAAATCCTGAAACCTCTCACAAATCTGGTCCAGTAGTCTAAAAGCTTATATTTTGTTCACAAGTCAACAATGTGGAAATGTATCAAATGTGTTACAGAAATCAAGAAACATGGCATCAACCTGGGTTCTATTATCTGCTGTCTTATGAATCTCATAAATGTATAAAGGAAACTGAATTTCACCAGACTTCCCGTATGCCAAATCCATGTTGATTCCTAAAAAGAAAATATTTGATCCTCAAAATGGTCATAAATGTCCTAAATATTGTTATTGACTGTGTTTATAAAATGAATTATCTGTAGGCTTTCTGTGTGTTACCAAAGAAGATTATCTAGTTAGTGTATATTACTAACTGTCTGGAATGCAAGATAAGGGTTTCTGTTCGATTAGAGGTTTAGTATCTTGTGTGTCATTTGAGGTTCCAGAACCTTGTTCCTGTAATGGAATTTTTTAACACAGTCCTCTATTTTCTGTTCTGGACATAAACTATGGAGATTGTGGCAAAGAAAAGAAGGGAAGGGTAGCTGTACCAATAATATTAGAACACCCTAGTTTGAATTGCAAAATATTATGATCTTCACAAGCAAAGGTCTGGATGAGGTCACTGAAAGTGCCAATAGAGTAATTTGATATGTTTGTTTCTATATTTCGGTATAAATAAAGTCTATATTCAAGTAGATATCGAGCTTAGACTTCTTCTCTAACTGTTGTCCACAAATGTGTTGTGTAAGTGTAGATTTTAGGTGTTTCTAAAAAAAAAAAGAAACTATTATGCATAACAAACTGTTCTGTCTATTTCTGTCATTCAAACTTTGCTGGATAATGATCTTTGACCACAACCAGTTTCACATTAAAGAGTAATGTAAACAGCAGGGTATGGTTTGCTATAAAATATCATTTCTATAGTTCATAAAATGTGTTATGAATCAGTGACATATGGTGAGCCCATCACATATTGTCCCAGTTTTTTTTTATTATTATTTATTTTATGGCGTTCATTGGACCACTGTAGTCAAAAATACAAAGTTCTAAACAAGTTGTTACACATGGATACAATTTGGTTCAACAATAACTTAATATATTTAGGTAATATAATTATTAGAGGCTATTCTTATATGAAAGGTGTTTTGCTCTTCTGTCTGCCCAATATTTCTTCATTCTTTCAGATATTTTCTTTCTTTCTTCATCTGAGACAACTCTTCCTGTACTCCTTTTATTGATTTTCATTTGTAGTCTCGTTTGCGGGTCTTGCAGTATTCTGGTTTTCTCTGTCTTGTTTTTTAGGTCATCTACTGTAATTTGAAGTTCTTTTATATCTTCCTTAATTTCTGTGATCCATTTAATGTCGCTCTTGCTATTCCACAATTTTTGTATTATTTTTTTACTAATTCTGTTTTCTGGAGTTCTCATCAGATGTCCAAAGAATGAGATGCGTTTCTTCCTGATTGTGCTCATGACTGGTTCTATTTTCTTATATACTGTTTCATTTGATGCTATTCTCCAGTGTCCATTTATTTTATACTGTTTATTTATACATGTCCTGATTATTCTTCTTTCTACTTTTAGTATTCTGTCAATTTCTGCTGTATTAGTTGTTTTGAAGATAGTTTCAGCTGCATACGTTATTTCTGGTTGTGTAACTGTTTTATAGTGTTTTAATTTTGCATCTATAGATAGGCTTTTTTTGTTGTATGTAGTTTTGGTAATGTAATTTGCATAGTTCAGTTTTTTTATTCTATTTTGCCATGATGGCTTCTCATTTAGATTGTATGTTATTATTTCGCCTAAATATTTAAATTTATCAACAATTTTGATTTCCTGTTCTCCTATTGTAATTTTGTTTGCAAGTGGTGGATCAGTTAGCATAATCTCCGTTTTTTCAAATGATATTCTAAGGCCTACTTTCTCTGCTATTTCTTGTAGTGATTTCACTTGTTGACTGGCTTCTTGAACGGTGTTGGCTAGGAGAGCAAGATCATCAGCGAATCCCAAGCAGTTTAAGCTAATATCATCTTTTGCACTTCCAATTCTTATCCACTTTGGATTGTCCTTGTACCATTCTCTCATTATGTATTCCAGTGCACAGTTGAAAAGCAATGGTGATAGGCAGTCACCTTGTCCTAAGCCTGTTTTTATGAGGAATGGTTCCGAAATTTCTCCTCTAAACTTCACTTTTGATTTGGTGTTGGTTAGAGTGAGTTGTATTATTTTAATTAGTTTTGGATGGAGTCCTAGATTTCTTAAAATTTTTAATACTGAAGGTCTGTGGAGACAGTCATATGCCTTCTTAAAATCTACAAATGTTATTGCCAGAGGTTTGTTCCGTTTCTTGTAGTATGCCATAATCAATTTTATACTAATTATCTGCTCTGCACAGCTTCTCCATGGTCTGAAACCTCCCTGATATTCCCCTAACTCCTGTTCTAATTGCTCCTTGATTCTTTCATATAGGATCTTAGATAGAATTTTATATGTGCAATCTAGGAGAGAGATTCCTCTGTAGTTGTCTGGGTTGCTCGTATCTCCCTTTTTGTGTAGTGGGTGGATGATAGCTGTGGTCCAATGTTCTGGAAATTGTTCTGTTACCCAAATTTTTGTTAGAGCCATGTGTAAGGAGGTCTTGACTGTGTCACTTGCATATTTCCACATTTCAACAAAAACCTGATCTTCTCCACATGCCTTATAATTTTTTTGTTCTTTAAGAATTTCTTCTACTTCTTGGAAAGTTGGAGGGTGTAGTTTGTTAGGTTTGGTTTTTATTGGGGTATTTATGTTGATTTGTAAGGGTTCTTTGGGTTCCTCACAATTCAGAAGTTTGTAAAATGCTTTTGCCATGATTTCTGCATTTTCCTTGTTACTGTGTGTCATTCTTCCATCTTCATCTTTCAGTATTAGTGTAGGGGCCTCATACTGTTGTAGTTGTTTCCCAAAGATTTTGTAGTAGTTCCTGGAGTTGGTTTTATGATAATTACCTTCTATAGACTTTATAATATCTTTATGAAATCCTCTCTTGATTCTTCTAATATTTTGAGTGAATTTTTTTCTTTCATTTTTTGGGTTGATGGCATTTTCTTCAGTTTTATGTGCTTGAAACTTTAACCATGCTTGGTGTCTATCTTCATGGAATTTGTCACATTCTGATGTCCACCATGCATGTTTCCTTCATGGGTTCAAGGGAGCTAGATTCTCTGCTTCTTTTTTAAGATTAGGCATATTGTCCCAGTACTGTAATATATACAGTTTTGTGGCTAGAACAACTGCTGATTTTCAGTGATCTACAGATTTTTAGTGAATTTGTTGGTTGTACCTTTGATATTTTTATCCTATCATGATACATGCTACATCTGTCTGATAACTGTATTATTATTTTTATTTTCATTTCAGTCCTAGCTTTCTGACACTGTTAGTGTGAATTCACTAAAACAGTGAAAAAGCATTCATGTCTTTCACAGCAAGCTTTTAACACATTACTTTGGCTTTATTAATGGAGGGATAAACACACACACACACACACACACACACACACACACACACACAACTTCATAGGACTGATGCTCAGACTGTATGCTGTAGAACTTGAGTAGTCAGTAGTGTTAGTGTCATGACTTACCATTAGGCCCATGTACTGGTACAAAGACGTACGGTTGAAATGCAAGCATCTTTGGGCATTACAGTTGCAGTCAGTCAGCAAGGGTCTGGAAATGTGAACAGGACTTTACTTGTAAAGCTGTTTTGTCAAAACAACAGCAATAGTGCTGCTGCTTTTTGTGAGTATCAATCCATTGAAGGAATATGGAAAGGTCCTCTTTCTGCATCAGGTTTGAGAAACATGATTCAGAAGTTTGGATTAACTGACAATTTGGGAATTGCACGTGGGAGACACCAATGGCCAATTGTGCCACAAATTGTTGAAGAAGTTACTGTTGCCATGGCTGAGAATGGTGGACACAATGTGCGAACTTCAAGCATTGAGCGAGCTGTGTCATGACAGCTGAACATTCTGTGATCCACTGTTCAAAAGGTGCCACAAACAATTGTGAAATGGTATGTCTAGTGCATTTCCAATCTGTCATTGATGCAGATGGTCATTACATTGAGCAACGTTTGTAAGCTGGAACATAAACATGGTATGCAATTAACAAATGTTAACCTCTCATGTGGAAATTAAAATGTTTTTCTTTCGATGGTTTATTCATTACTTCTCTTCCACAAATGTTTTCACTAAGTTCCATTGTTGCATGATCACTCATTTTTTATTTGGGCCCTCTTAAGTAGCCAAAGTTTAATTATAACTACCCTGTATTATACACATAAGAGATAGCAGAGAGGAGCAGAAATCACAAATCAATTTTAGACCCAACATTACAATGGTACCTAAAGGAGTGACTAGACACAGGCAAACTGTTTGTTCAAGAAACATGCAATGTGCTCTACATAGTAGACTTCACAGGATAGAAGGGAAATAGTTTATAAAGCACAACAAGACCTGCCAAAGCTCCTCATGTTGCTATCAGCACTTTATGTCCAGTTGTTACTAAGTGAAACCTTTGTGTATGAAAATGATAATCAAATATTTCATTGCTGGCATTCCAACAATTAGTTTAAAGTACAAGTGACCAACACTGTGCATATCCTTCAGTGAAGAGTGATAAACTAAGTAGATAAAAGAAGTTGAATAATTTTTGTAGGTTCCAGTTAGCTCTACCACAAAGGTCAACATTTTTTTGATTGCTGTATGGGCAATTTTAATTTATGTAATTTTTTTTCATTTTTATTTTTGTATAGGAGATTTGCATATTTGTCATAACACATATTAAATTGTAACATAGATGATGTAATTAGAGGTTTGATCTGTTCACTGCTTAAATACTGTTATTGAGTAGTTCTGCCAGAATGCCAAATTTTTATTTAAATTTCACTGCATATAGGCTACTGAAGATGTACTGATGTATGTCTTTCACATTCACTCTGTGAAACAGATATTTTTAATAACTTAATATTCAGTGTAAATGAAGCAGACATTTATTTTGAATGCGTATTTCACTGTAACAAAACAAAGCTTTAAATGAATTCTAGCCTGCATTGCTTGGTAGAAACAATCCAAAAGCATACAGTAGGAGATGATTATGCCAGAGAATTTATGATGAACTGTGAAATTCACAGCCGCAATTCAAGAGGGCTAATTAATTTCCACATAGCCTATGTGTCTCTGTTTAGGGGTTAGAAACAACTTTTGTAGTCCAGTGCATTTGTTTTTAACATATTACTGACAAACATGAGGCACAATAATTAAGGCCTAAGATTCAGAATTATGAAGAATGGTGTTCAAAAGTAACTTATCTGTGGTTTTCCAAAACTGATTAAGGCAAATCCTGGAATGGTTTCTGGGAAAAGGATGCATCTACTTTCCTTTCCTATTCTGTCCAATCTGAGCTTGTGCTCCATGTATAATGATTTTCCAGTCAATGAGACAAACACAAATCTCCCTTTCTTCAATAAAAAAATATATTTGGAGTCTTATTTGCCTTATATGTGCACCTTCTGTAGCACACTTTCAGTAATAGACTTTTTGTGTATGTTTGTAATCAAATACCTATAAATTCATGATTTCATAATTCTTTAACTTTCACACACTTTTCATGTATGTCTCTTTAACTGATTGTAGCCAATTCATCATCAAGGAATTTTTCCTCATTACAGACTTTAATACTGCTTTCAGTTCAGCTGTAGACTTACAATACAGAAAATGAACCTTCAAGTGTGCAGAAGGTGTTAATTATTATAACAAAAGCAAGGGTCATTTTATTTGCACTACACTTATATTTTGTCATACTTCCTCACACACACACACACACACACACACACAGAGAGAGAGAGAGAGAGAGAGAGAGAGAGAGAGAGAGAGATTTGGATTATTTTAAATCAAAAATAATACATGAATATTATGAAGAAAAACACTGCTTTTTTAAAAGAAAAATTATACTTAGACCACTGGTATTAACTACAGTTATCAGTTAATAAGTGCTGTTTTGTAGTTCTTCAGTTTCCGATGCAGTAGTGAAATATATCATTAGGCATACGTTTTTCTCCAAAAGGTGTTTGATGATTAAAAGTATGAATTAGTTGCAGTCTAATTGTGTAAGAGTAGCAAATGATCATAGCTATCTCCAGGAATGCTGACAATATTTTTCTTCAAAAGAGCTGAATATTGAGACATGACAAGTAAAACAATTGGATAAAGGTTCAGACTGTTGGTTGAGTTTATGTACCATACAGCTGACCAAGAGATTGTGAAAATTGTGAAATGTCCATTATTTCTTTTCCTTTTTTGCTAATATTATGAAGATTTTAAAAAATAAAAACTTTAACATAAACAAAATGTTGTTTGATCCAGAATAACCTTTATTGGAAATTTTCAACTTAAAGCTCAAAACAATTTTGAGATGTGTTAAGAATAAATGTTGTTGTTGTTGTTGTTGTTGTTGTTGTTGTTGTCCTCAGTCCTGAGACTGGTTTGATGCAGCTCTCCATGCTACTCTATCCTGTGCAAGCTTCTTCATCTCCCAGTACCTACTGCAACTTACATCCTTCTGAATCTGCTTAGTGTATCGATCTCTTGGTCTCCCTCTACGATTTTTACCCTCCACGCTGCCCTCCAATGCTAAATTTGTGATCCCTTGATGCCTCAAAACATGTCCTACCAACCGATCCCTTCTTCTAGTCAAGTTGTGCCACAAACTTCTCTTCTCCCCAATCCTATTCAATACCTCCTCATTAGTTACATGATCTACCCACCTTATCTTCAGCATTCTTCTATAGCACCACATTTCGAAAGCTTCTATTCTCTTCTTGTCCAAACTGGTTATCGTCCATGTTTCACTTCCATACATGGCTACACTCCATACAAATACTTTCAGAAACGACTTCCTGACACTTAAATCTATACTCGATGTTAACAAATTTCTCTTCTTCAGAAAAGATTTCCTTGCCATTGCCAGTCTACATTTTATATCCTCTCTACTTCGACCATCATCAGTTATTTTACTCCCTAAATAGCAAAACTCTTTTACTACTTTAAGTGTCTCATTTCCTAATCTAATCACCTCAGCATCACCCAATTTAATTTGACTACATTCCATTATCCTCGTTTTGCTTTTGTTGATGTTCATCTTATATCCTCCTTTCAAGACACTGTCCATTCCGTTCAACTGCTCTTCCAAGTCCTTTGCTGTCTCTGACAGAATTACAATGTCATCGGCGAACCTCAAAGACAAGCCTCTACATCCTTACATTTGTCCTCTAGCCATCCCTGCTTAGCTATTTTGCACTTCCTGTCGATCTCATTTTTCAGATGTTTGTATTCCTTTTTGCCTGCTTCATTTACTGCATTTTTATATTTTCTCCTTTCATCAATTAAATTCAATATTTCTTCTGTTACCCAAGGATTTCTATATACCTACTCTATACCTACTCTGAATTTTTCTTTTGTTTCCTTTACTGCTTGCTCAATATACAGATTGAATAAAATCGGGGAGAGGATACAACCCTGTCTCACTCCTTTCCCAACCACTGATTCCCTTTCATGCCCCTCGACTCTTATAACTGCCATCTGGTTTCTGTACAAATTGTAAATACCCTTTCGCTCCTTGTATTTTACCCCTGCCACCTTCAGAATTTGAAAGAGAGTATTCCAGTTAACGTTGTCAAAAGCTTTCTCTAAGTCTACAAATGCTAGAAACGTAGGTTTGCCTTTCCTTAATCTTTCTTCTAAGATAAGTCGTAAGGTTAGTATTGCCTCACGTGTTCCAACATTTCTACGGAATCCAAACTGATCTTCCCGAGGTCCGCTTCTACCAGTTTTTCCATTCGTCTGTAAAGAATTCGTTTAGTATTTTGCAGCTGTGACTTATTAAACTGATAGTTCGGTAATTTTCACATCTGTCAACACCTGCTTTCTTTGGGATTGGAATTATTATATTCTTCTTGAAGTCTGTGGGTATTTCGCCTGTCTCATACATCTTGCTCACCAGATGGTAGAGTTTTGTCATGAATGGCTCTCCCAAGGCCATCAGTAGTTCTAATGGAATGTTGTCTACTCCCGGGGCCTTGTTTCGACTCAGGTCTTTCAGTGCCCTGTCAAACTCTTCACGCAGTATCTTATCTCCCATTTCATCTTCATCTACATCTTCTTCCATTTCCATAATATTGTCCTCAAGTACATCGCCCTTGTATAAACCCTCTATATACTCCTTCCACCTTTCTGTCTTCCCTTCTTTGCTTAGAACTGGGTTGCCATCTGAGCTCTTGATATTCATACAAGTGTCTTCTCTCCAAAGGTCTCTTTAATTTTCCTGTAGGCAGTATCTATCTTACCCCTAGTGAGACAAGCCTCTACATCCTTACATTTGTCCTCTAGCCATCCCTGCTTAGCCATTTTGCACTTCCTGTCGATCTCATTTTTGAGACGTTTGTATTCCTTTTTGCCTGCTTCATTTACTGCATTCTTATATTTTCTCCTTTCATCAATTAAATTCAATATTTCTTCTGTTACCCAAGGATTTCTATTAGCCCTCGTCTTTTTACCTACTTGATCCTCTGCTGCCTTCACTACTTCATCCCTCAGAGCTACCCATTCTTCTTCTACTGTATTTCTTTCCCCCATTCCTGTCAATTGTTCCCTTATGCTCTCCCTGAAACTCTCTACAACCTCTGGTTCTTTCAGTTTATCCAGGTCCCATCTCCTTAAATTCCCACCTTTTTGCAGTTTCTTCAGTTTCAATCTGCAGTTCATAACCAATAGATTGTGGTCAGAATCCACATCTGCCCCTGGAAATGTCTTACAATTTAAAACTTGGTTTCTAAATCTCTGTCTTACCATTATATAATCTATCTGATACCTTTTAGTATCTCCAGGATTCTTCCAGGTATACAACCTTCTTTTATGATTCTTGAACCAAGTGTTAGCTATGATTAAGTTATGCTCTGTGCAAAATTCTACAAGGTGGCTTCCTCTTTCATTTCTTCCCCCCAATCCATATTCACCTATTATGTTTCCTTCTCTCCCTTTCCCTACTGACGAATTCCAGTCACCCATGACTATTAAATTTTCGTCTCCCTTCGCTACCTGAATAATTTATTTTATCTCGTCATACATTTCATCAATTTCTTCATCATCTGCAGAATAAATGTAGTGAAAGTGAAAAAGCTTTGTTTTCTGTCTTGGAGTCCCACCTCGTTTTGTGCTTCATTAGTGTGAAGAATATTGTGGTAAAATACACTCCTGGAAATTGAAATAAGAACACCGTGAATTCATTGTCCCAGGAAGGGGAAACTTTATTGACACATTCCTGAGGTCAGATACATCACATGATCACACTGACAGAACCACAGGCACATAGACACAGGCAACAGAGCATGCACAATTACGGCACTAGTACAGTGTATATCTACCTTTCGCAGCAATGCAGGCTGCTATTCTCCCATGGAGACGATCGTAGAGATGCTGGATGTAGTCCTGTGGAACGGCTTGCCATGACATTTCCACCTGGCACCTCAGTTGGACCAGCGTTCGTGCTGGACGTGCAGACCGCGTGAGACGACGCTTCATCCAGTCCCAAACATGCTCAATGGGGGACAGATCCGGAGATCCTGCTGGCCAGGGTAGTTGACTTACACCGTCTAGAGCACGTTGGGTGGCACGGGATACATGCGGACGTGTATTGTCCTGTTGGAACAGCAAGTTCCCTTGCCGGTCTAGGAATGGTAGAACGATGGGTTCGATGACGGTTTGGATGTACCGTGCACTATTCAGTGACCCCTCGACGATCACCAGTGGTGTACGGCCAGTGTAGGAGATCGCTCCCCACACCATGATGCCGGGTGTTGGCCCTGTGTGCCTCGGTCGTATGCAGTCCTGATTGTGGCGCTCACCTGCACGGCGCCAAACACGCATACGATCATCATTGGCACCAAGGCAGAAGCGACTCTCATCGCTGAAGACGACACGTCTCCATTCGTCCCTCCATTCACGCCTGTCGCGACACCACTGGAGGCGGGCTGCACGATGTTGGGGCGTGAGCGGAAGACGGCCTAACGGTGTGCGGGACCGTAGCCCAGCTTCATGGAGACGGTTGCGAATGGTCCTCGCCGATACCCCAGGAGCAACAGTGTCCCTAATTTGCTGGGAAGTGGCGGTGCGGTCCCCTACGGCACTGCGTAGGATCCTACGGTCTTGGCGTGCATCCGTGCGTCGCTGCGGTGCGGTCCCAGGTCGACGGGCACGTGCACCTTCCGCCGACCACTGGCGACAACATCGATGCACTGTGGAGACCTCACGCCCCACGTGTTGAGCAATTCGGCGGTACGTCCACCCGGCCTCCCGCATGCCCGCTATACGCCCTCGCTCAAAGTCCGTCAACTGCACATACGGTTCACGTCCACGCTGTCGCGGCATGCTACCAGTGATAAAGACTGTGATGGAGCTCCGTATGCCACGGCAAACTGGCTGACACTGACGGCGGCGGTGCACAAATGCTGCGCAGCTAGCACCATTCGACGACCAACACCGCGGTTCCTGGTGTGTCCGCTATGCCGTGCGTGTGATCATTGCTTGTACAGCCCTCTCTCAGTGTCCGGAGCAAGTATGGTGGATCTGACACACCGGTGTCAATGTGTTCTTTTTTCCATTTCCAGGAGTGTATGAGTGGAAAGAGAAGATCCTATGTCTTGAACAGTCCAGCTACATAAACTGATTGAATTTGATTAATTATTGTGTGATCATTAAACATCTTTCTTTTACAATAAAGAGCTGGAGCCCTCAAAAAAATTTTTATGCTCTGGTATTGATGAATGACTTCTTGGAAATTTGGGAAAATACTACAGAGCTGGTAGTAATAGTTATGTGTGGTTGGTTAAAGCTAGTTGTCAACATATGAGAAATTGTTTATCACTTTAATGACTTCATCAGAATGTAAAAGTTATTAAATCCTTAAGAAATATTGTTCATTTAAATGTGCACCTCAACATATTTCTTTTAATCTTCATAAGTTCCAAATTATGTAGCTGTGTACTGGGTCCATTTCATGCTGTTAATAATCTGTCAGGATTCACAGCCTGGAACAATACCCATATCCAAAAATGCTTCCTGATTTTAAGATGTGGTATCAGTATAAAGTGAAGTAACATTTGCGAGAAAGATTAGTTTTGATCCTGGATCTATGAAAAAGTAAAAGTTCATTGTAATTCAACTCAGTTCAAACCAGTTTTTTTCAATATTTTAGAAGCTATATGTTATTAAAAAGTATAAGAGTAATGGAAATTTGTGGATGGAGTACTGCATAAACAAAGGAAAGGCAACCACTCAACCTATAGCAGGTCAATGCATGGAGCACAGAAACACATGATTCACACAGGCTTTGGAGCACTAGCTCTTGTTCTAACAACAGTACACACACAAACACACAGACACTGAAACACACACATCTGTGGCTCCCACAAGAGTCTTGCCATGGACGCTGGAGTGTTCGTTTGAGTATCTGTGTGGTTGTGTGCATGAATGTGTGTAGTGCTGCTAGGAAAAGAACTTGTGCTTGGTGTTTCTGTGCTCCATGCATCGACCTGCTGGAAGTGAGTAGTTGCCTTTCCTTAATTTTACATGTTATTAAAAAGTGTGTTTTCTACTTGGAAGTTATGAAATTCTTCGGTTTTATTTATTGTAACAGGCAAAGCATTAAAAAGTATTTTGGGTAGGTAAAGTACACTTTTTTGCTAAAAGTGTTTTGTGTATGTGTGTCTCTCTGAAAGTCATCTTTGTTTCTTGTTTGTTCAATGTTGAAAACTTTTGGTATGATTTCAGAAAGTGCGTGCATGCACGCGCTCGCGCGCCCGCCCACACACACACACACACACACACACACACACACACACACACACACACACACACACACACACACACACACAGTCTTACACGTATAAGCCCTGAAGTGTCATTATATTAAATTAGTCATCATATAAATTATTTAAAGATGTGCCTGCAGAAATTTTTCATGGGAAGGAGGGTATGGGCAAGACTGTAAAATTGCCATTTTTTATATAAATGAGTTGCTAAGTTTTCAGACATGTGCTACAGGAACAAAATATTATAGGTGACACAAAAAACCTACTATACCCCAGAGAACTGTAGGTTATCTTCTCAGATTCTATTATTCCAAACTTTAGAATAACATTTGACATGGTGCCCCACTGCAGGCTACTAACAAAGTTATGAGCATATGGAATAGGTTCCCAGATGTGTGAATGGCTCAAAGGCTTTTTAAGTAGCACAACCCAGTACATTGTCCTCATTGGCAAGTGTTCATCAGAGACAAGGATATTGTCAGGAGTGCTTGAGGGAAATGTGATAGGACCACTGTTATTATCTATATAGGTAAATGATGTGGTGTAGATGATGAGCAGCAATCTGCAGCTTTTTTCTGATGATTCTGTGGTATATGGGAAAGTGTCATCATTGACTGACTCTAGGAGTATTTAGACAAAATTTTTAGTTGGTACGAAGAATGGCAGCTAGGTATAAATGTACCTAAATATATTCAAATATAGCATTATTAGTCTGCTGCTTGACACAATTACATTGTTTAAATATCTGGGTGCAGTGGCGGCTGGTGCTCATGTACATTGGTGGGGCCTAGATAAAAAGTCAATAAGTTTTATAACAGAATTCCTCTGAATTGTTTGCTATATAACCTTCATTTATGTCATACAGCTTAAAACCGTAGAAAAATAGTAAATATGATAATTATACAGTATTAAATATAGGCCTAATCCACAAAATACTGAGCTAATAATAAAGTACATACAGAACTGAACCCAATTTTTGTGTGTGTCATGTTTGTAATACTGTAGTTGGTTGATGTGCACCTAACTGCTTGATTTCTAGCTTCTCTTCCATATTTATAAATTAAATGGCGTTTTCAACAAACAATCTACCTTATTAATTTTAAAATCATTGTAAGAATACTCGAGTTTCAATCACAGAACTCCAGAATATGGAACAGTACTGTGATGGACCTATTTGATGTTTGCAACATTTCCCATTGATGAATGATAATGGGGGGAATGGAGGACTGAAAGGACTGAACATGTGAGACTTGGGTTATGCGTCAACAGAGCACTTAATTCATACAGCAGCTACCTACAGATAGCTCATATTCAGCAATGTAGATTTTACTGGTACCTTTCCACTGGCTTGTAGGATCTCAAAGATTGGCCACAGGGTGTTGAAGCAAATAATATGCTGTTTGACCAAAGACTTCCTATTCATACCAAATTCTGCCAACTGACGACTGGAGTTGATCTGTTTAAGCTAGACTGCTTCAAGGATAGAATATTAAGAGAATGGGAAATAGATCTCATGTATAACACACCATTTCATCTCAATTAAATTACCTGCCAGGAAAGCATTAAATGAGAGCTACATATGTCATTTTGAAAAATATGTAGCAGATTTTGGTGCCAAATATAACAGAACTATTGATATAGCAGAGAGGGTATATAAAGTAGCTGCCTTCAAATTTCAGTAGCAAGAGCTGATGAAGAACAATGACACAGATTTCCATGTGGATATTTTGAATTTGTTTTCAATGTATGGATTATGAGATGCTTATCGATGCATTAAAATAGCTTTGAGGATGTTTATGACAATTTCAATACAGTTTTGGCAAATTAAATGTGATGATAAACTACTTACGGTAGAGTTTATGTTGTTCTCTATATACATAAACGATTTGGCAACAGGGTTGGCAGCAGTCTGTGGTTGTTTGCTGATGTTACTGTGGTGGAAGGTAAGGTGTCAAAGTTGAGTGACTGTAGAAAGATCCAAGACTGCTTAGACAAAATTTGTAGTTGGTGTGATGAATGGCAGCTAGCTCTAAATGTGGAAAAATCCAAGTTAATGTGATTGAGTAGGAAGAACAAACCTTTAATGTTTAGTTACAGTATTACTAATTTCCTGCTTGACACAGTCAAGTCATTTAAATATGTCTATGTAATGTTGCAAAGCGATATGAAATGGAATGAGAGTGTGAGAACTGTGGTATTAAAGGCAAATGGTCAACTTCGGTTCAGTGGGAGAATTTTAGGAAAGAATGGTTTACCTGTAAAGGAGACTGCATATAGGTCACTGGTGTGACCTATTCTTGAGTACTGCTGAAGAGTTTGGGATCCCTACTGGGTCAAATTGAAGGAAGACATTGGAGCAATTCAGAGGTGGGCAGCTAGATTTGCTACCAGTAGGTTTGAACAACATGGATGTATTACGGAGGTGCTTCAGGAATTCAAATGGGTATCCCTGAAGGGAATACAATGTTCTTTTGGAGAAACACTATTGAGAAAAATTGCAGAGCCAGCATTTGAAGCTGACTGCTGAACAATTCCATTGCTGCCAACATACATTGCACATAAGGACCACAAAGATAAGATTCGAGAAATTAGGGCTCATATGGAGGCATATAGAAGTCTTTTTTTCCTCGCTCTATTTGCAAGTGTAATTGGAAAGGAATTGACTCATAGTGGTACATTGTACACTCTGCCATGCACTGTACGGTGGCGTCCAGAGTATCTATGTAGATGAGGATGTAGATCTAGAGACAGACTGTCAAGTTCAGCTTTCTTGTTGATGGAATACAACACTGTCGCTAAATTGGACTTCAGTGACATATCAGTGCATTTGCTGTGCTCAAAGTGAGGAAACGGACAGTAAAATTACAGTAAGAACACAATTCCTGGAAATGAAGGTGTTCTCAACAGTTAAATATAGCCCTTTTTATGTTTTTTTAGTTCCTGTTAATGACTCATATGTTGTTAACAGTTTCGTTCTTCATTGTACATCATGATAAAATCACTGTACAGTAGCCGCCGCAAACAATAAACATAGATTTTGTTTTACTTTCAATCCTTTAGGAAATGTTGTAAAATTTGTATTTTATATCTACAGTGGTACATACAAGTTGTTGTTTGTATAATTTTTCATCCATATAGCTCATTCAAATAACATTTTTCAATAACACTTCATTTTTATGAAACCTACATTACAAAGTATGAAATTTCCTATATCTGTGTGGAAAAAAGATAGTTTTTCTGGGGCGGGGGTGAGGGGGGCAGCTTAGGCAGTTCTGCAAGGGGCATAGCATCTCCTTAATATGACTCTGGCTATGGGTCCAAGCCAGCGGCCCCTGAACATTGTGTAGATGAGCAGCCATGAGGGCAAGGAAGGGAGAGACAGCAGGGTTCACTGGGGGACAGGGGAGGAGGGGGGGGGGGGTTGTATGTGTGAAATACTCCAACCAATGGGCCCACCCAAGCTGGCCTTTTGCTATGATATGGCGAGGGCTGAAGTAGAGTATCGGAAATGGCTTTGTCACTTTTAAGTTTAAAAAAAACGTTTTGCTGTACCTTTGTTTCCACAGAAGATCACACCATATCTAAACAAGCTGTTCATATATGTGTAATAGGCTCACAACAAAGCTCAGTGCTACAACTGTCCCGTAGCATTCTTAGTACACATCATCATTTACATAGCTGTTTTATTCCAAAATTCTAGATGATTTTCTCATCTCAAGTGTTCATCCATCCAATTGCCAAAAAATTTGGCATGTGCAACTTGTGTAATATTGCAATTCTCTAACTGAACTCTCATGATGCTTGTAACTTAAACTCTGTTATTACTGAAATTCATCTATACCATTTTTACTTATTTACATCCAACGTATTATCTCCAAACCACTCTCTGGCCTCATTTACTGTCATAGAGACTTTCTGCTGACTGTCGTCCGTAGTGCGTCCTTCCATAAAAATACTGTTGTCATTGGCAAATAAAAATGCATTTGCTCTCATCAAGTGGCTTGATAAATCACTGATATATACCAGGAATAAAAGAGGACTTAACTCAGAACCCTGGGCACTCCCATATCTAAATTTTTGTACTTGTAAGGTATTCCGTGTCTTTGTATTCTCTGTTTCTAGGAGAGATAGGAGTAGAACAAATTGTAGGTTAATCCCCAGACCACATTTCAATGTAGTTTCATAAGCAGTAAGTTATGCCTGATTAGATCAAATACCTTGTATAAATATAAGAATTTGTATCCGACGCAGTTAGGACCACTCTCATGAAATGAAAGACTGCTGGTTCTGTTGATCTGTTCTTCCTAAAACCATTCTGATAATTAGTGATTATTTTATTTTTGTTCAGAAAATCAGCTCATCTTTCATACATTGCTCTTTTGATTACTTTATAAGAAAATGTGGCAATAGTGACATAGCAGAATATCAGTAGAACTGCACTGAATCCCTCTGAGAAATGTAGAAACAGCCCCTTTAACAAAAATTTTCTAACACTTTTTTTATCTATGTGGATTTCTTTACTGTAGAAACCATTAAAAATATTATAGTTTTGCAACAAGTTGCTTGCTGTTGGACAACATTTTCTCTGTAAAATAAATCCAGAATTGAAGACTACTTAGTTAAATTACCTACCTGAGAATACATTCTTATAACTTCTTTCATGCAGTGATATAATTTTGTTTTCATGCAGTGATACAATTTTGTCAGGTCATTAATCAGCTAAATTCATTTGTTGTACATTGTAGCTTTTCTGAAATCAGTTTTGCAGTTTTATACATTTGAAACCATTGTGCTGATTTATTCTGTGAAATATATCCAGTATTTCAGAAGTATCTTCTACCTAATACTTTTTTTCTGTATAAAATTTTAATGTACCCTGAGAGTTTAAGAGTCACTAATGTTTTGTTTATTATTTTATGCGTTATATTAAAGTTATGAAGAGAATCATTTTCTCTAGAATTTTAAAACATAATGTACCTATTAGAAATTTTTGCAAGAAATGTCATTTTAATTTTCTTTTACTCTTTCCATGAATTTTTCAGGTGGAATGAATTGACAAAACTTAGACACCTGTAATCAAGACATGAGGGATGTGATTTAAAGAAACCATGAGACAGACCTAAATGATATATTTTTTATCTGAGGCACCATTTCAAATGAAGTGACAGGGAAAGTTAATACTCATAGCGCACCAAGGACTAATGAATACCAAGAGCCCTCTGGTTTAGTGAAACAACTTGTGGGCAGACATTGTTGACAAATTTTCAAGTCAAAGAGCAATATTATATAAAAGCTGACTATAATGAATATATCATGTACATTTCATATATTCTGGAATCTCTCCACTATAAATCATAATCAACTTTACCAGCTAAAAGATTGGGACTTAATACTGTGAATAATGAGTCAACATGTTACTTAAATTCAGTTGAATAGTGTTCTACACACTACACATATGCCAGTTAATTTATTCTTTTCATTCATGTATACATATTCCTAAATGTGATTTCAGACTGCAAATATCAGTACTGGTGCAAAAGTAGTTACAGACTTTTGTGCAATTCTCCAGCATAAAACAACTAGGAAACAGCTTAGAGAAGTGTGAAACAACACATTTTTGATCAAGTTATAATCAAGGAATGTGCAGGACCCTTGCATGGAGTAATAATATATGTGATGGATGACATTTGCACCCCAGATTAGAAATAAATGGAATTACTGTATGTATGTATTTTGAATAGAAACCACACATTTCATGCACATGCAGTGAATAAAGGCCATAGAATTCCCATAGATTAAATAAATGAAGATGTGCTATTCAGAATATTTGCACCATAACCTAGCATCTGGATGCAACATATCTGTTTCATTTATTAACAGATAATGATTTTTTGGCTATTTCAGAACGAAGTTGTGAAAATGTATTTCAGTTCACTTATGGAATATTTATTTGCCCTGGTCTGGGCATCATTAGCAGTCCTACAATACTTCAATAATGGTTTTGGAAAACTGCAGAAAAAATCATAATTATATCATAAAAACATATAAAACAAGTATTGGGTCTTCTACCCATAAGCCCATTATACACTTGTACATTTGCTATCTTAAACAGTAAACAATCCACCATATCACAATCTTCTTAATATGTTTGTTACTTTAAACAATGAAACAAAATGTAGTGTTAATTGAGGGAATAACTCAGCTGCTGCTCTGTCACTGCCATTGTAAGCTTAATGCTACTCTGTGGGGACTTGATTGAACATAAATACACACTTTAAAGGCAATTTGCACCTCCTAGGTGTAATTCAGACAGGTCATAGATAGTAAACTATGATTACTTTTTACAACAGTTGCGTATAACTACAATTTAATAGTACCCAAAGTTCAAAAAATGTCTTGGATTTTTAATTCATAAGATGGGTCTGATTATACACAGTACATATAATCTTTCTCATTTGTTGTGTATTTAAGTGCTCCTCATTGTCTTTCTGATTAAAACTCTACTCTTGACTCACATTAGCAAACCATTACTGCCCATGTCATCAATCTCCCATGTCCACAGTTTTCCCGATATATTAGTATCTGTCAGTTTTTCTTCTGCTGTATTTACAGAGTCAAATTGAAAAAAACTGTGATATTTATTTACTTTCCAGAATGTGTATTCAATGTAGCTGTGTAGTATTTTGTTTTATTGGCAGTTTTTGTACTGTTATCAGGATTTGACCATATAAGTCATTGTTTCAGTTTTAATGAGTTCATTCATCTGTTGTTATTATGTTTTTGCTTTGTGCAAAAATCCTTGCATATTTTAAAATATTAATTCAATTAAAAGTTTAACTCAAAATAGATTTATTTAATTTGTTTTCCACCAAACTGTGGAGCTGTAGTATTTCATAAATTACTTTATTTTCCCCCCATGTACTCATGGTATCTAACTGTCCTCTTTACCATATTTTCAAACAAAAGTAATAGGGTCCACTTTTGCAGATGTATATACAATTTCCTCCAATTATATTGTATAATAGACTTTGTTGGTCTTGCAGATGTTCATTTTACAAACAAGAACTAGTATTATTATAAAACAAATGAACAATACTGTAATCAAGCCTATCAGAAATTACCGTATAATCCTCCAATATACCCAAACCTTCAACACATCCCCATACTCCTAAGTTTGACTAGGTTTATATATAATCTTAACATAACCATTATGGATAACTTATTACATATGGAAACCTTAAATGTGAAATATAACTATGAAACAGAAACAGAACTATGAAATATGAAATAGAAGAGATCAGTTAGGCTGTAATCAAACTTTTCACATATAATAATCCTCCATTACATCCAAACCTACAGCATGCACAGAGAAAATGATGGTCATTCCCCTAATGTTATGTCTGAGTAGGTCTATGCTCGAAATTAATATAGCCATTATAGGTAACTTGGAATGACTGATTTACTGAAGACATTAGCTTCCCAAGAAAATTATCACAGTAACATTAATAGAGAAATTTAATACAGACTACCCAGAAATGAAATAGAAAACAAACTTTTAAGATAACTGCTGACCTGAAGTTATCTACGTATTTACAACAACAATGGTAAAACGTACACTGTAAATAGGCCTTCATGAAATGGAAATATTGACAACAAACCTAATAGTAAATCATATGTTGAAATATGAACACAGTGAAAATTATAGAAGAAGCAGTGATACAGTTGTGAGTATTATATGTATGTTAATAAGAACCTCAAAACAGTGAATTTCAGCTGTATGGAAAGTAGCTGAAGACGAAAATTTTCATCTTAGTTCAAATGTTATCAGCAGTCTTGCAACAGTTTTAATGTGCAGTTTGTGATCATTGTGAAAGAATGATCCTGCTATGAAAATGTTTCTGAGCTGAAATATAAAGATTTTCATATTCAGTTACTGTGGTACTAACTAACTAACCAACTAACTGTATGTGATTTTGTACTCTATACATTTGTAGTACATTTTTGCACTGGATAATTATCTTAGTTCACCTTTAATGTATATGTATATCTATATGTTATGTAATGCTGTGTAAATTTTGTGATGAAATATATCCATATATTTAAAAATCATAGTTTTTTTTTTCCTTTATTAATCCAGTCTTGTTCCATGTTTCAAGGTTCTGTAGCCAGAAATCTGACAAATTCTGTTTGTGAGTCCCCTTCCCAAACCCATTTCATTCAGAATTAACACTTTTCTTATATAAAATCCTAATTTTTAATCATTTTATTATGAGCTTATTCAGTTTTTTTATTTTCTGCAGCACATAAATCCCCAGAAGTGGCACTGTATTGTTTAATATTAGGTGACAAACTAAATTAGATTAAAAATAGTACACTTAAATGACATGTTATGGAACAAATAAACAAAATAAATTGCTCAAATTATATTTTTAATAAATATTTAGCTACTAATAATGATTTTAAAATTATTTATGTCCCTGCATTTAACACATACCCAATAAAACACCATATGTAACCAAAAATTAAATGTAATGTATTTCATCAGGTTCATTCCACTTTTTAACATCTTTTTATATATGTATATACAAATTTTATAGTGAATGTGTTCAGTAGATTTACACTCTATACATCATACATCTTGCATTAAAGAGCATTGATCAGTTTCGTTTCATTGAGATTTGTGCATTCCATGATATGTTATAAATTTATATATATATATATATATTTCAAGTGGTACCATGATTATCAATATGGCTATTTCTTGATCCTACTTTCATTTCAATTGCAAAAAATATGTAGGACTTTCATCATTACTGTGATATCAATTAGTAGAACATTAGATGTAGGTGTATCAGCTGCTGTTTTTTTCTGCCACAAATATTACTGCTATAGCACAATTAACTGTTTTAACTGTGCATATTAGTAATGACTAATAACAGTGCATTATTTCTGCACTTTTTCTTGTAAGTTATGGTTACTGACATTTCCGTTAATCACATGTGTGTCATTAGTAACACATTTATTGAACAGCTGTAGCCTGTAACCAAGATAAGATGCTCCATCCTGGAAACTGTAAGTAAAGTGCTTCTAATGAGGAGACATGTTTTCAGCTCCTCCTGAATTATATATTTCAGTAGCTGTGCACTTTTTCAGTGCATAGTGCTTTTGGCGAAATATTCAACTTCCTTTAAAGGTATAGGTGCAGGTTAATAAGTCATTTCACTCTCTGCTGTTCATTTTTGATACTTTAATGTGAGGGAACCCTACCCCCTTTGCATTTGTAACTTTTCCACTTCTGTGTTTCCATTTTAATTGCTGGTGAACCTATTTTTATGCTAATAGGTACTGATGTTTTCTGTCTCAGTGTCTGTACTTTAGCTAGTTATTCCAAATAGTGACAACATAAAATTATTTTACTTTGATTTTCAACACTTACCTGTATTTAAAAATGTATTAATAAGTAGTCATTGACATGAAACAGAAAATTTAGTTTCTGCTTCTCCAATTTTGAAGTGCTTTCTGTATATTATAGATACTCTATGAATGCCATGAAGAAGGATAACTTTTGCGGCTATAGAATAAACGAAATTAATATTTTTCTGTGTCATATAGTGCTCTATCATTGTTTTGAAGATTGTATCCCTAATTGTAACTGTAACACTCTGTTTCTCTCTTTTGTGACCTCTTAGTGGTCATTTATATGGAAATATATGTAGCTTTCTTGAACCCTCAGTACTCAAACTTCTATTAGTGCTGATTTATAGAGCTGATGTTCTCAAGAACAAAATATGATGATATGAATCCAAACAACCACTGGCAAATAAACATGGTTTTATCTAATTATCAAATATTTTAACCAAAAAAGTTTTGCTGTAGACAATGTAATCTAAATCTTAGGCAACATCCATACTATACACTACTTCATACCTTTCCTTAATACAGTTATTTACCTAATTTTACAAAAACTGATTTTTCAATTTATCTAGGCTCTTTCCATCCTTACAGACACCGTCTTACTTGTGTCTGCAAATTCTTGTTAGAATATTTATCATCATAATATGCCACTTCTTTCTAATTTATGTGCACAACTCTGAATGGAATGTTGGTTATTTGAAACATATTTGTTTCTGGATTAGAGAAACCATCACATTCAGAACTGCAGACACCATTTCAAAGAGTAGAGGATGTTGGTTCATGAGAAAAATGTCATCAGGCTGTTCCATGCTGTTCACAAATGTTTTTAAATAAATATTTTTAGTGTCAGCATGTAGTTATCTGATGAGAGTGGTCTGCAGTGCACATTATAATTCAGGAAAGTCTGCATATATCAACAGCTGGAGTGACAAGGAAAATGTCAATGTTACATAGAATTTACAGATTGCAATAAAATGTGAAATATTTTAATTAGGAAGATGTACTAAAGAAATTTATAGCCTTTACAACATACAGTTTGTATTCTGAACTATTTATAAGTTCTTACAGGTAGTAAAATCTGTTATTGTGTAAATCTGTGATAAAGACTACAGCAAAATAGCTGCTATCATTGTACAACATTTCCCATTTATTTTGTAATTTCCTTTTATCAGCCACTGTGTTGTGTGTTGTATTGGCAAATGAGAAGGAAAAATATTAACTCTGGTATAAAGTGACTAATGAGGACTATTCATTGTGCTTAAATGAATTACATTTGTCTTATTTTTAAGCCCATTTGATTTAACTCAATACACACTTTGAAAAAGTGTAATGTTGGAGTTATCCTTAAGTCACCTATTATGATTTACTGAAGTATCGTTAGCCAGCAAATTTACATATTGGTAAATATCTCAGCCTAATTCAGTGCCAGGTTGTGGCACAATAAACTGCTCTTGCTCACTCATAACTATTATCCTTCAGATAAATATTATCTCTTCAGTACTTCTAAATTGAAATTTTTGATAATAACTGAATGCCTTCCAAAGATATTGCACTTGTGAGTAAGTGCTGCTACTAGCCTAACTATTAATATCCGAGCCATACAGGATTTGAAAGAGAAGACTAAATCATTGCTTGTCTATTTTTTCAAAATAAATTAAGGAAAGTCAAAAAAGAGGTTCATAGTATCTATTAGTGTTAGTGTAATAACACTTTCTTCAATACAATGGGTTTCTAAAAGAAGACCAGTCACGGTTCATTTTAAATTAATTCTCTTACTTTATCATCAAAATATATTGTCCGATAACATTTTTGAGTGTATGGAGATGTGATGCCTCCAGGTGAGCTGACAGTGACTTCAGCGAGCTCCCCACCATCGTCTGGGACCCCACCAATAGCAGAAGGTTCTCCAAGAGATGGCCGCACTCCAGTCCAGGGAAATGCACTGAGTCCATCACCTCCTGTCAGCTCAGCAGCAGTTGATGTGGTCCCCACAAGCCGCACTGTTGTCAGCAGTCCATTCTCAGTCAGCCGTGAATATGCATTCACTCACATTCACACCCAACCAGGACAGGTTAGTTACAGTTAAATTTCTACACCCAAAACAGTCTCTGAATTTAGTTGTATTTTTGCATATATCCATACTACTAGCAAATATGGTGTAGCATCATTAATGAGAATAAGCTCAGTATTTTATACAATATGTCATAAATTAAGTACTCAGATGAAAAGAAATATGAATGAAAAATTCCTCCAGTCAAGATGTGCTGCTTAGTTTATCATGAACATCAAAGTTTTAAACTACAAAAACACACTAATTTGCAAATTAGTAGTCTCTTGGAATCTATGTGATGGACAAAGTTGGCAGCTGAGGTGGCTATTGTGACCTTCAGTAAGTTTAGTCAGCATAGTGTTGCATGAACTGTTGACAACCTCTAGGTCTATGGCTGATAGGTGCTGGAAATGACAGTGGAGTGGATATTTCTCATGTCAGTACTGACAAGAGATATTCATAACCCTGATGGGGGAAGGTAATTCAAACCTACAATACTGGATGGTATTGTGTAATGAGCAGACACTCAGCTTTCAATGGAAAGAGTGTGGCTTCAGTTGCCAGACTGCAATCGTGTGTGTGTGTGTGTGTGTGTGTGTGTGTGTGTGTGTGTCTTTCAATGACTCAACACTTCTGTTATTATGTGAGCGGTCTTCTTTATTTGTAGATTATTCACATTCTACCAGAATTTTCCAGATAACATTTTTCATTTTGAAGAAATACTGAGGAATAAATGCAAACCCATGGTGAATATATGAAGGTAGCAGTCAGCAGTGCTCTATCTCATTTCTGTTTGGTCTAACAATAAGACATTAAATGAGGCAGTTCTAAGTTATTCCTTCACTCATTTCAGAAGGTTTTTGTAAGGGTCTGTTGTTATCATCTGGGTATTTGAAAGATAAATGAAGTGCTTTCAAGTTATAATGCCAGCAGCTTTGCCACAATGGTAACACTGGTTCCCATCAGATCACCAAAGTTAAGTGCTGTCGTGCTTGGCTAGCACTTGGATGGGTCACTGTGTGGGCCTGCCAAATGCTGGTGGCAAGTGGGATGCACTCAGCCCATGTGAGGCTAATTGAGGAGCTACTTGATGGACAAGTAGTGACATTGGCTACGAAGTTTGTTCAAGTTATAACACCTCTGATTTTTTTTCTCACAAACTAATCATGTGAAAAAGGTGAAACGTTTGTGACTTCTCGACATAATCTCCCTGCAGCTATATACATTTTTAACAACATCAATGCAATTTTTCCATGTGACTACAAACGCTTCCTTAGGAGTCTGGTTTGACCTCTGGAAAATCGCTGATGCAATAGGAGCATGGCTAGTGAATGTACAACCATAGAGAGTGTCTTTCATCATTTGAAACAGCCAAAAGTCACTAGGTGCCAGGCCAGGCGAGCAAGGAAAATGAGAAATCACTTCAAAGTTGTTGTTATGAAGAAACTGCACTATTACGTTGACTGGTGCCATATTTCCATGCTCTTTTATGTTCTTTATACCTTATTTCAAAAGTTCTGCAGGTCTGCTGATTGTAATAAGGTATTGGCATAAAAAACATAAAATAGCTTGAATATATGGCACCAGGCATTCAACATTTGCAGAACACATCTGACAAGAAAAACACCACCCCACCACAACAGCAAATAAAATGTCAAATCGAAACACCTTCATCTGTCTAAATTTTCTGTCTTACTTTATGTTTGTTTACATTTGTCACCAGTTTCAGAGTTACATTACGCTATCTTCAGACCCCCAGACCAATGTGTAGGAAGAATCCCACCTCTTTTATAATCAGAATAGAGGCCAGCATACAGTCACTAGTATCTGTAGACATCTTTTAACAATGCGATCCATTCAATCATCGCCTGCAGACTGCCCACTCTACATCACGCACCTGTACCATAGTGAAGCAATAATTTACAAAAACGAAGTTTGCACATTAGCTTGCCAGCAGATGATGATCGAAGGGATCACTTTGTTAAAAGAAATATATGGATACCACCAGCTGTATGCTGACCCCAATTTTAATTGTATAAAATGTAGGATTCTTCCTACACATTGGATAGGGAATCTGAAGATGGCATAATATAACGCTAAAACTGGTAGAAAAAGTGAAATAAAACTAGAAATTTAGACTGCTGAAATTTTTTCATTTGCCATTTTAGACAAGAAAATAGTCAGATACAGAAATAAGAAACATCTCCAAACTCAACAAGAGAACTTCCAAATCCAAAAAGGCAATAATAGAAAAGAAACATGTAATAAATGACAAAACAAACATCAGTAACCAAACGTTATTCAAAATAATAAAACATGTAGTAGATAAAGATTAACCTCCTAGTTACCACAAAACAGTATCATATAAACAAGGCTATATCCCCACCCTCTATCACACTGAGAGAAACAGCAGACACTTTTGTTACCACTAAAACGAAACAAAATACAAACGCATTCCAAACATCAAAACAAAGTGCACAAAATGGTGAGATGGCAGTGGTTCTTCACAGCACAAAAATGGGAATATATTTAGCGTTAGTGAAAAGTTCTGCGTGCTAAAATCGACCACATATATGCAGAAGACTATGAAGAATGGCATAAGAAACAAAACAAAAACATGAGTAATGATAATTATTAATACCGTTTATAGTAGTAAGCTATGGCATGAGAACTCTTCATGCTCCTAAAAAACCACAATTATAAGAAAAACTATATTGTTACAGTGACGACCGTAGAATCTTTAAAAGAAAAGTGAAATGCATTTTGTTAAAATTAGACTTCATTACACTTGCAGAAGATTGTATTTAACCTATATGACTTGTATGATGTGACTGCAGAAAAAAAGAGGCCAGGAAACAAAGAAGACAACATGTATTGCCTAGCAGCATGCCACATGCACAGCCTGGTGCCTGGTGATCATCCATCAGCGTCATGGTATCCACCTGTGGGGCTCTTTTCCCATTTTTAGGTCTTCATGCAATATTGTGTGCCCAGATTCCATAAAAATGACAACTTTGGAGGCTATGCATTCCACTTTCATATAGTGATCCTCCAAAACAACTTTTTCCACTCACTCTATCATGTTATCAGGCAGGCTGGTGCTAGACCGAGATCGTCTTGCTTTGTTATCCCACAATATTCTAGCTTCTTTTAGCTGTCACACCTATGAACACACATTAGACACAGCCATGCATGTATCACTCATCCAGAAATGAATTTCCTGTTGGTGTCACACCATGCAAATGCGGAAAATGAAAACATCACCATTTTACAGTAGTCAATCTTGCCACTGACAAGTTCTGTGTGCTGTACAGTGCTGCCATCTCTGTCACACATTCACAACAAGTTCACACATATTTTAAAACAAACCTCTTGTTTCTGTGTGCTTCCAGTCCTGAGGGGAAAAAAAGAGGTGTCATAATTTGAATGCACCTCGTAAGGTTGTTTTGTGTTATCATTGTCCTAAGAAACAAGTCATAAACTGGTGACTCCCAGTATATTGCAGGTATATGTTGCCAAAGATGTGTAATGGAACTAGCACATAAGGGCAGTAGTAGGAAATGTGAATGGCTGATTTGCTTTATTGGGAGAATTTTAGGAACATGAGCTTCGACTGTAAAGGAGACCTTGTATAGAACACTAGTGCAACCTAGTCTTGAGTACTGCTTGAGTGTCTGGGATCCCCACCAGGTCAAATTAATGGAAGGCACTGAAGCAGTTCAGAGGCAGGCTGCTAGATTTGTTACAGACACTATTGATCAAATTTAGAGAACCAGCATTTGAATCTGACTATAGAATGAGGAGGTATATATATAGTTGTTTTTGCCTCACTCCATTTGCAAGTGGTCCATGAAAAGAAATTACTAGTAGTGATACGAGGTACCATATGTAACACATCATATGGTAGCTTGTGGAGTATGTATGTAGATGTAGATGTAGATGTGAGTAATTCTCAAGTTGAAAGTCATATTGCAATAATAATCAATATTAATGGAATGTGTATTGTGTTGCAGAAAAAATGTAACACATTATAGATAGAAATCAGTGAACTGAAATATAATGAATTAAAATATTTATATGCAGGTTTATAATTTTTTATTAATAATTTCAACTACTGATGTAAAATCAACTTGCTACATTTTAGAATTATTTTCATTATAATTTGTTCTAAGAATATTGAGAATTAACTACACTGACCAATCACTGGAGGCAATTAATTTTAGTCTGTTGAAAACAGAGCAGCAACTTTAAGAAATTCCATAGTTTGTGATCTACTGCCAATATATGCAACCCTCATTTGCTAAAAGTACCTTCTCATGTGAATCAAAACTTCTGCAAACAGCAGTCTCTGATCATCATGCATTAATATGCTGTATGTACAAAATGGGGCTCTAAAACATAAGACAGGAGGGAAATCAGGACTGTCAGTCTATAAAATATGAACTTTTTGAAGTAACACTGAGGATAGAAGATTGGACTGAAACAATGCAAACACAAGGCACAAATTAGAAGTATGATGATTTCTTAACAAACTAATGCATCATTTTCATGCAGTCTTCCCCAAAACGACCTGTCAGAAAAAGCAGGGTCACCATATGCAATTTATTACCAAAGAAATAATTGAACTCAAGACTAGAGTGAAGGAACTCAGACAAACAGGAAAGATGGAGACATTTAAACAGTATCAGAAGAAGTACAGGAAATTTATAAGAGAAGCAATAAATAGAGACATAGCAAATTCAGATCATAAAAGTAAAACAGCATGGGGCCAAATCGACACTGATATATGTAGTCAAAAGTGTAAATAGGCACCAACAGAAATTTTACTAAACTGTTGATATTGAGAACACCAAAATTACAGATGGAACAAAAATTTCATATACACTCAATGACAGTTTGATAGATGCTGAATAAAATTTAGTGTGTGAAAGAAGCCATCATGGGTCATAGAGTCCTAGTTCACTTGGACAACCATCTGACTCAGTGTTCTGGAACCAGTGACAAAACTAGAACTCCTAAAAACAATTCAGAAACTAAAGTACAAGAAATCTGCAGGAGATGGTGCTATATCAAACTGACTATTAAAGTATCATTGAACCTTTTTTGTACATAGCAAACTGCTCACTCAGAGAAGTATATCCAGAAAAATTAAAAATAAGCAGTTACCAATAAACAAGAAAGGTGACAAATATGACACAAATAACTACAGACCACTATCTTTCTCAAAAGTACTAGAGATATTTATGCAAAGTAGGTTGATTTTATTTCTAGAAAAACATCCTGATTCCTGAACAACATGGTTTCCAAAAAGGGAATCTTTTACAGATGCATTAAACAAAAGAAACTTGGTAACTGCTATGCTTCTGGATTGTCTCAAGCATTTGACACAACCACCTACACAGCACTAATTAAAAAACTTGAAAGCAATGGTATGCATGGACAAACCATGCAATGGATAAAATTGTATGTTAGTAGCAGAAAGCAGTATGTTACTACATAAACTGGATGCAGATCTGAGGTCAAAGATATTATGTATGGTGTACATCAAGGATCTGTACTTAGTCCAATTTTGTTCAACTTATTTATGAATGGTATTGACGTCAGAGAGAAGAATCAAAAAATAATGTATGCTAGTGATATTACATTAGTCAGTGTAGAAGAAAATCTGGAAATGTTTGAAAAAGATGTTTTTATTTCGACAAATAACACAGTACTGTGCCCCATACAAAATGATTTAGCCTCATTATAAATTTAAAGAAGACAATGTTCATGACTAGAAAAGGAAGAACACATACATGTACTCATAGATGAAGCAATACTGGAAGAAGCTACCTCCATAAATTTTTTGGGGCACAACATTTGACAATAAGCTCTAATGAAGACAGCATAAAAACAATGTCTGCCATACACTGTAGTATTTATTATGGTAACAAACAAATTATGTGTGCAGTGTACCATGCTTGTTCTGAACTATGCTTACAGTATGGAATAAATGTTTGGAGAAACTACAGTAGCAATAATTTAAAAAGAATTTTTGTAGCACAGAGAAAGCCATTACAACCAGCTGGGTAAAACCTGACTCATTCAGAACCATCTTCCATTATCTAAAAATATTGACATTTTCATCCACATGCATATGAATAACAATAATTTTATTAATAAAAGAGAATGCTAGAAAAGAATGCAAGTCTTCATTCAGATGACATAAGAAAAAAAGTGAGCTGAGAAGTGTATCACACAGACTGAGAGCTGTTGAAAAAGGTCCTTGATACCCAAGTGTACAACCGGTAAAGCATCTTCCTAAGTGTCTGCAGGACAACATGAATGAAAATAAATTACAGAAGCTTCTAAAGGATTATTTACTGGAAAAAGACTTTTGTGCTGTAAAGGAGTATATGTGTAAATAATGAGAAACATTGTTTTACCTGTATTATGTACTACAATCACTTGAATATATTGTATAAATCATAAAATATTATGAAAAGGATAGCTGCTACTCACCATACAGCAGAGATGCTGAGTTGCATATAGGCACAACAAAAAGACTGTTAGAAAATGAGCTTTCAGCCATCAAGGCCTTTCATGAAAATAGACAAAACACACACACACAAGTGCAACTCAAACACACATGACCACAGTCTCTGGCAGCTGAAGCCAGTCTGGCTTCAGCTGCCACAGACTGTGGTCATATGTGTGAGTGTTGTTTGCATTAGTGTGGCTCCAAGACATGGACAATTATACAGCTGAAAGACGTCATTGCCATCAGGGAAGACATCAACCATGAAGGGACACAGGTGGTTTGCAGCTATCAGCGTGTCTTCAATTACTACCACAGGTCCCATGCAAGCACAGGAGAATGTCTCCCATAGCATAATATGACTCCCATCAGCCTGCATCTGTGACATGCTGCACATTTTGAGCTGCCTTTCACCTCTATGACAGCATTCACGGAGACAACCATTGATCTAATGTAGCAAAAATGTGCTTCACCCAAAGAGCTGACAAGTCTCCATTAATTGACAGTCGAATCCCAATAGTCCCATGACCACTGCAATCATAATTGACGATGTCACTGGGTCAGCATGTAAACACATAGGGGTGGGCTGCTGCAGAGCTCAATGTTCAACAACGTACAATGAATGTTGTGCTCCAAAACACTTGTACAGGCACCAGCATTGTGCTCTTTCAGCAGAAATGCCACAGATCACCACACATTCTACTTTACAAAGCAGACAAGCCTCTGAATCCCATGTTCTGTGACAAGTCGTGGTCTTCCATCCATTAAACACCTAGTGGTAGTTTCACTGTCCTTCTACCTCCTTCCATAGGTGCTAACAACAGTGGTATGTGAACATTCAAGCAGCTTCTTCATTTTTGAGATACTCATTCACAGGCTGTGCATAATAATAATTTGCCCTCTGTCAAAGTCACATATCTCAATGAATTTCCCCATCTGCAGCCCATGTCTTCATTAGGGTGATCCCCCGTTCATGTTTACTTCACTTACACACTTTTGTTACCATGCCATTGCCTTCAAAGCCACCAAAAGTGGCACGCAACATCATGGTGGACAGTGATCATAATGTTTTTGCTTATCAGTGTATGTTCCCTTTATGAATTAAATGAATGTGAACACTTCTGTTCAGTGCATTTCATTTGAAATCAAGACATAAGGCTACTGAATTTTTCAATGTGACACTTACCCCTGCTGTCTTAGAGTTCTTAATTACAAATAATTGATGGAGCTGTGGTAATTTCAGACCAGTCCAAAACGTTCCTGGAATATCAATATTTATTTATTTATGTACTCTTTGCCCTTAGACTCTAGCTGATAATTTTCAGCTGAGAGTGTAGGATGCATCATACAATTTTATACTGTATATATAATGTATGTACAGTAAAGAAAATGGGGTTACATTTTGTGGGTACATATGAGGTTATTACACATTTTCTGTTACAGTAAAACAGCTAATATTTAATCTGACATTTCATACTCACTCGTACTGTATATATATTTCTCCGTAAGATACACTTTAAAATAATTTTTAAATGAATTTAATTTATTTACTTGCTTAACTGATTTTGGAACCTTGTTGAAAAACGTTTTGCCTGCTTCAACAGGAGCATTCACTGTCAGTTTCAGAGTTCGCTGTCTCATGTAATAATTTTCCGTTCCTCTTGTGGTGTGTTCATGTATGCATGTATTTAGGAGGTTTTTATCGTTTATTCTCTCTGCTATAATATTCTGGTATATTACTTCAGCACAATGAGTCATCGCAATTTTAAAGTATAATTTTAAATTTTAAGTACACTAGACAAAATAACATTTTGTGTTATGGTTCTGGTTCCTTTCAGCTTTTCAGCTATTCAAGTATTAGTCCAGTTAGTGCCATGTCAGGAGTTATAAGTCCAACAAACTTGAGTATGTTCAGCTCTCCTGTAACAACTCCCCGTACAACACCAAGATCTACACCAATACCTCGCTGGAATACTCCTTTCATCAGTTTGGAGGAGGAGTACAACATGATGACACCACTAATATCTGGAAATGGCCAGAGCTCTGAGTCTAACTCGGGAACACTTATAGATGATGGTAAGTATAGTATTTTTCAGAAAGTAATTACATTTTAATGAACTTGAAGTAACAACTGAAAATTTTTGCAACAAATAATTGTGTGTTGTTGCCTTAACCATTTGGCTATCCTAGCATGCCTCCAAGCTTGACTCAAATTTTCATTGAAACTGATGTCTTCACCTTTCCAAGTACAAGTACTACTACTACTACTACTACTACTACTACCAGAGATTCTCTCACAATGCATGTGAAAATAGTACCAATGTAGAAAAAGTTAATGGATTCCTGTGGCGTTCACCACCACAAAGTATATACAGGGCAAGACGAAAAAAAAAATTCAAGTGTGTAGAAGACATGGTCAGATCTCGATTTAACTACGTACATGTACACACTGTCAGTGGGTCTATAAATGATTAAGAGTTGCAATTCCTTGGTACAGGTAGTTATCCCACAAGAGTATTAGTTTGCTCATTTTATTGCTGTTACCAGGCCTGGTAGGATATATAAGAAGCAAGAACAGCATCAAATGTTGAGTGATCCCTGTGAAGGACATGGAGATGCTGTATTCTTGTGTGAGATAATTATCAGCACCTGCAGAGTTTGAAATGGTTCTCATTGCGAGTCTCCATTTGACCAGTTGGTCAAATCATGCAATATCAAGAATTTTGGGGCGTGTGGATGTGACATTGGACTACATGGAATGTGAGGGCAGATATACTTGTTGTCAAGGTTCCTGTCAACCATGTCTAACCACCACAAGTGAGGATCACTGTATTGTATACCAAGCACATCATAACCTCTTCATCTGCACCTGAAATCTGAGAACATGTACTGGACTCCCTGAAACATTCTCCATCATCCTGCAACATTGGTCAAAGACCAGCAGCAGCTGGAGCGGGGAATTATCATACCATGCAACACAACAGAAATAGCTGCATTTGGAGTGATGTTGTGACTGAGAATAATGGACTGCTGAAGAATGGCATTGTGCTGTGTTGAACTGCAATTCTGTACTACCTCAGGTGACCATCATCAACAAGTATGGCACTGACCTGGGAGAAGTCCCATTCTTCCAATGTTTATGAGAGTCACAGTGGTGTTACTCCTTGTTTCATGATGTGGAAAGCCATAGAGTATGATTCCAGGTTACAGCTGGTAGTGATTGAGTAAATCCAGATAGCACAATGGCATGTCTCAGACATCCAAACTGCTCTTGTTACCTCTCATGCGACGGTATTGTGGTGCCTTTTTGCAAAAAGGCAATACTTGTTGACACCTGACATGTCTCTGTGGATTGCCTGCATTATGTTGAGGTACGCCCATAGCCAATAAGATCCCCAGATCCATTCACAACGGAACAGGTGTAGGTCCAGTGTGGATATCAACTCTGTCCCAGTGCAAGTATCCAGGATATCAAGAACAATTTACAACAGTTGTGGGCCAGCTTGCCTCGAGTGAGGAAACAATACCTTTATGACATCCTTACCAACTGGATCAGTTCGTGCATCTAAGCCAGACAGGTTGCAACCTCATACTAATGAGTGGGCTCATTCTGCCATGCTCTTTGTAAATTTGATTTACTACTGTAATTACTGAACTAACATCACTTACCATCTCATGGAGCTAGATTTTGTTTCCTCCTCCATTTCTGGATGTTTCACATTTTTGTCAGGCAGTGTATACTAAATTTAATTAAATACAAAGAAATGAAATGACTGGATCAATGGGAATGAAACAATAAAAATATAGTGACATGAACTGATATCAGTGCAAGCTGATCACATATGCTGAACTTGTGATGTAATAAACTTGTTGTGAAAATTGAATACTTATGCCAGTTGAAACTGGAATCCGAGTTTCCTGGTTAATTGTTAGGCTTATTTCAGGCCTGAATGTGTGCTCAGAAGGTGCAGTAGTTAAGATGACTGCTTTGAATAACTAAGAAGTCTGATTTTGAGTTCCAGTCTGGCACTAATTTTCAGTTTTCACAACAGATTTATTTCATTGCAATTTCAAGATACCTGAACAATTTGCACCAATATCATTTCACATCACTCCATCTTCACTGTTTCGCTCCCACTGATGCACACATTTCATTTGAGTACCTTTAATTCATTTGGTAACACAGAATTATATTTTTTATCTGTCACTTACAACAATAAGAAAAATATCTCTCTTTATTATTCATTATTGTTTATGTTTTTCAACCATAAAGGTATTTTACAATCTGTTATTAAATTTAATGGGACAAGCAAGAACTGAAACATATATGAATGTAACTAAGAAAAGAACTGGACAGACGGTTGGGAGGGGGGGGGGGGGGGGGGGGGAAGGAGGTACTATCAATTTTTTGCCCCCAGCTGAGAAATATCATAGATGTGTGCTGCATATGATTGGATAGAACTTACATTGCACTCACTTGCATGATGGCATTTACTGTCCAGTTCTTTTCTTAGTTAATATAATAGAGGGAAACATTCCACGTGGGAAAAATATATGTAAAAACAAAGGTCTGCTTGTGTCTGTATATGTGTGGATGGATATGTGCGTGTGTGCGAGTGTATACCTGTCCTTTTTTCCCCCTAAGGTAAGTCTTTCCGCTCCCGGGATTGGAATGACTCCTTACCCTCTCCCTTAAAACCCACATCCTTTCGTCTTTCCCTCTCCTTACCCTCTTTCCTGATGAGGCAACAGTTTGTTGCGAAAGCTTGAATTTTGTGTGTGTGTTTGTGTTTGTTTGTGTGTCTATCGACCTGCCAGCACTTTCATTTGGTAAGTCACATCATATTTGTTTTTACATATATTTTTCCCACGTGGAATGTTTCCCTCTATTATATTAACTAAGAAAAGAACTGGACAGTAAATGCCATCATGCAAGTGAGTGCAATGTAAGTTCTATCCAATCATATGCAGCACACATCTATGATATTTCTGAGCTGGGGGCAAAAAATTGATAGTACCCCCTTCCCCCTCCCCCCCCCCCTCCACCCCCGCTGCTCCCTTGAGTGTTTTAGATTGGATGTAAAATTTTTAAAAAACTGATTTTTCAAAAATATGATCATTTTGTAGCGGACATCGTTCTGAAGAGTTTGATATATAAAACATATATGTAAAAGGAAATGTAATATGTTATTTGGTCTTAAGTATGCTGAAGTGCAGTGCCACACCTCTTCACACAGCAGTCTTCTATTGCACGTCACTGTATTTCGCTCTGTGGAATTCAAATGTGTATATTTTGTAATGGAAGCCATCAAACTTATATTCAGGACAGTGGAAATTAAAATTTGCTGTGGTGCCTCTCCTGCACCTATTTGGCCAGTTTCACATCCTACCTCTCTAAAAAAAACTCACTATTAATACTGGGTGGGCTTATTTGTAACCAGAAGAATAAGAACTCTTCAGAAAATTTGCACTCTGTTGCACATTATCTTTTGTGTGGCATAAAATTAAATATCAATAAAGACAAGAGCAAGCAAGACAGTACCATTTCTTCAGTCCTTAGGTCCCAGCACATCTTTTTAACTCTAATCTTGCTATGGCTTTACATGGCATGCTTTCCTTTCTGCGAAAGAATCTATTACCTCATCAAAGCTTGTCAAAAATTTTGCTACATGAAAAATCAAAATGTCATTTTCTAATACAGAAAAAGCTGTTAATATGAATAGTACTTAAGACTGGTGTGGTTTCTCTATTTGATTATGTCAGTTTTGTCACTCTGTGCTAGATAAAATGAAACAGACATTTCCGATATTCCAGCAATTGTAGCACACGCCAAATAAGCAAGACAAATGGTCATTTTTATCTACCTCATTTACATAATAACATGATAGAAAATAATTTTTGACATACCAATATCAAATGCCTAATAGGCCAACTACAAGCTACAAGCAAAAAGTTTTATGTTAGGAAATAGTTTCACATTTCATTCATATACTCCAGTTCCTCAAGCATGAGATCAAAAAGCAGTAGTATGAAATTTTTATATAAATTTTAAATCATCATATTCTTCCATATAATTTGTGTGATGTCCCTGTTTCTTCTCCTTCCTTGCTCTTACAAACAATCTTGTCATCACTAATTCTGTAACTATTCCTGCTAGTGTCAAAACTTAGTCTCAAGTTAACTACACTAACACTGCCAGAATCACCAGTTTAGTTATCCCACATTTATTCTCAGGTTAGGCATTATTACATGTTTGTACAACATGTTTTCCACACTAGTCTGAGAATAGAACTTAAGCAGCTGCTAACTGGGGACTGTACAACTAGCCCTTAGTAGTGTAACAATCTGGCAAAAATTTTCTGTCAAAATTTCATTTTCTTGGATACACCAGGAAGATTAATATGTAATCTTTCACACTTGTTAGTCATTTATTTCCACTCAGGTAGTCTGAATCTAAGGATTTTGCTAATAATTATACCAATGCTGATCATATGATGGGGACTCCCCCAGCTGAGACGTCCCATACACTATGCACGCATTCAAAAATCAACTTATGATTCATTCAGAAATCAACTTAGAATGTGTTTAAAAATGTTGGAAAACCAACAAGGATGTGTTTCAAAATAATATGAATAACAGATAAACCAACGTGCCCTGGATGCTTGGTGCTTTGTGAAGCAAGGTTGTTTTCTTCAAGAATATGAATTTAGCGCCCCCTGAAATTGCCACCTGGGGCAAATATCCTGGTTCTGCCCTCCCCCCACGATCTGGGCCTGAGGCAGAAAAATACAGACAATTTAGTACTGAATTTTTCTCCAGTCTAAGCAGTACAAATATATTGCTAATGAAATATCAACAGTTATAATGGCTTAAAAAGTATTGCACTGCACTACTCAAAAAATGCAATACTAAGTGTGTTACAAATATCCAATACTGGAACATAATGACTGAGTGTGTTGTTTGATTTATTCATCCATAGACAATTTACATTGTAAAATACCCTTAAAATAATTGTACAATGCTTAAATTTCTAATAAAAAGTAAAAGATTTTCTCTTTCTACCAGTACAACCATTCACTTTTTCTTACACATTTGTATTTATCTAAGAGTGGCTGTGTTTTTTAAGTCAATAAATAAATCTTTGACAGATTCTATAGTACTTGAAAATTATGTTAGAGTTCTGAGATATTTACATTTTGCAATGAGTGGTCAGATGATAAAGGTGTGTTTCATTAATTTCATGCTATGCTATTTATGTTCCAAATGTTTTTGTGTAGAAACCATTATGTGTATAAAGACAAAATTTCATTTACTAAGCCTCTATGCTCCACTTAAGATATGTACTAACCTTTACACTTCCAGACAAAACAAAAGTAAATAAAAACTTCATGATAAATTTCCAGTGGCTATGTTCCATAACATTGCTTTGATATTTCATTTCCTTTTCAGATCGATATTTCAACACTGTGGTTCACAGCAGTGAAGGAATAGATGCCACTCAAGGGATTACTTCTGGAGATCCAGGATCTAATGGTTCAAGCAGTGGAGCACGTACTCCCCCATCAAGGACACCAAATTCTAGCTCCAACCCATCCACACCCACCAAGCCACAGTCATCTTAAGCTGTATATTAGCACTATTAGATTTTGCTCAATTTATTATGTGTGTTTGCTAAGCATTGGGCCTGAATGGTACCTGCTGTAAACTTCCCCTTTTAATGGTAACAGCAGGGTTTGGCAGTAATCTCCAAGTGTTGTGTGAAATGAGAATCTTTAGTTGGATGTGTTTGAAGATGCATTTTTATAACTCTTCCCTTAATTTGTAAGATTTGCGTTGGATGAGAAGTAGATTTTCTCATATTGATCAACTAGTGCACAACTAATGGAAGCTGAGACAATCAGCCCAGAAAGTATGTGTGCCAGAATGTTGTCACTTTAATATGTGTTGTAAATAGTTGTTTTATTTGTGGTGTTATCAGTCACAATTCCCAGTCATCTTGCATGGGAAAACAGATTGTTTTCTAACTACCAAAGACTTTAGCCATATTTAAAAAAAATGTGATGACTGATATGGAGTTGTGTTAGAGTTCTCATTGCTATGTGATTTCTTTTAAATATTTTCTTTTTTTAAGCACATTGTGAGTATGATGTTTACATCTTGTAGCTTGTTTTTGTTGTTGTACAGAACACAGTTTTAAATAGTTTGTTGGGTGTCAAAAATTTTGAAAAAATTTTTGTTATGCTTACAGTCAGTTTGATTACAGTTTCAGTGTTTCTATTTGTTTATTTATGTAGTTGTTAACAATAAGAATTTTTTGACAAATGTAAGGTGGTTGATGTTGAGTATGAACACTGTTTGTAAAATTTGTTACATTTTACTGTACATATCAGATTATTTTTTAAGTAAAAGCAGTGCAGTTTTGTATGTCTTTTGACCTTAGGTTATTAACTTATGAGGGCATCTGAAAAAAGATACTCAACTCATATACTGTTAATATATATTATTAATTCTCTTGTTGCGCCAACAGCTTGTTTAAGGTATTTTGTTTGTTTCTAATTCTGTCTGTGTTTCAGTGAGATTGATATTCACAAGTTTTTATTTTTGTAAGTACAGAATCAAGCAACATGATGTTTTAGAACATGTTCAGTAGTGAAGTGGCATCAGTGATCCATTATTTCAAATGGAGGAGATATCTGTCACACAGACAAATGTTGTATTGATACAATGTTTCTGGAGCGTTTATTTATGAGTACTAGTCAATGAATAAATTCAAAAGGGCCATTAAGCTCTTTTTTCTTCCAGAATGAGATTTTCACTCTGCAGCGGAGTGTGCGCTGATATGAAACTTCCTGGCAGATTAAAACTGTGTGCCCGACCGAGACTCGAACTCGGGACCTAGGTCCCGAGTTCGAGTCTCGGTCGGGCACACAGTTTTAATCTGCCAGGAAGTCTCTTTTTTCTTATTTTTTTTTTTTATGTGAAGGTCTTCTGCAGTGTGATATAAAACTTTGGGAGGGTTTTTGTAATAAGCATCTGTTAGAGTGTTAATATGACACACTTTTTCATTGATTAATTATTTTTTGTAGACAAGGACAATGGGCCCCTGTAGAGATCTCAGTGATAAAATATTACTTTATTCTGAGGTACAAAGTGTAATTGGCTTTGAATTGTCAAACAATGAAGAAAAGATTTGCAGTTAAGAAGAATGGCTTGCAGATAATATTTTACAAATCTGTGATGCAATAAGTCGTAGCCTTGCCTTAAAAGCAAATATTTAGATAGAACCGTAGATTAGATATGTTTGTTACTGTCTATATAACATGAAGTATACTAACAAGACGGTGCTAGTGGACATTCAGAAGGTATGAAGTTTCTAAAATACACATTTGTTTATCTTGCCAGTATCAGAAATTCCATCATTTGTATGTGCAGCTGAAATAACACCTTTATCACTGAGGCATACCTAATTCTAGCTCATATACATACTGAATCCTGCAAATATAGCAATATGAATGACTAAATGTCCTGTAATATGTAGCAAATGTGGTGTGTTACTCAGCTGTTTTAGCTTCTGTTGATTTGATAACAAAATATTGTGCAAATTTTAATTGATGTTAGAAGAAAAGTTACAAGAACTGCAGCACTGATTTGTATAAAGACTAGAGTAACCTCTGAAAGCTCAAGATTTTTTTTACTGTACTTTTATTTTACTTCAGGCAAGGACATGTTCCAAAATATTATTTATTTCATATAGTTAGTTAGATTTGTGGAGCCACTTGAAAATGAATATGTTGTGTTTACTGTATTATGCTCAAACAGTCCATTTACAAAAAGAATGAAGGAGAGAGGAGAGGAAGGAAAGAGAGAGAGAAAGATAAAGAGCAATTATCTCTCTGCTAATGGAAGACTACAGAATACGAGACAAAGCATGAATGCTAAAATAGCTGAGTTCACTATGTGTTGCAACAAGGAACTACATCATCATTTTTATCCATGATGGTAACTGCAGTTAAACTGTACGCCCCTACAAAAGTTGTAAGATTGTTGTGTGTTTGCCTTGTGGGACCCAACTTTTGTGGGACATCAATTAAAACATTTATTAATAGCTATGATCTGTAGAGAATAATAGTGTTTGATACAAATTAATATTTGGCATCTTCAGCTTTAAGGGATGTATGAGCCCAAAAGATATGTGACATATACTAAGACATTGTCTGCCAGCCAATTGTATGTTATCCTAGTTTGAGAAACGGTATTGAATCCTTGTAGATGGGATTAGATTAGAAAAATGAACATATTTTGGGCCTCTGATTACCATGCACATGTCAAATACTGGTGTACTGGTCTTTTACCAGTCAGTTCTTACATAACCAAAGAGGAATCAGTTGTGAAACAATTTGTTAGCAGATTCATAGGTAGAGCTTGTTGCAGTGTGGTACAAACTTGACTAGCCAAAAGTTAGTGAAGAAAACAAATTGTAGAAGAGACAAATCTCCAGTTAGTAGAGTAGTGGATTTGAAAGAAAAAACTTTTGATAAATAGCAATTTGTTATATATTGTTACATATACCAGTTGTTGATGATATTGCAAGTTAGTCATTCAGTCACTTCTTGTTTTGTAAGTACAGTAACAAGGCTCAATGTATTACTGTTTGTAAATGTGCTAAACCAGCACGTTCATGACAGACTGTGTACAAGCTTTACTATAATCCAGAAGATTGTATCATAATAGTCATTGTAAAATATAGAACTTTTGTTTTCATATTTAATCATTACATTTAATTTAAGTCATACACATATTCATCCATTTTAGCACAAAACATATTGTCAGAAGCTGTTTAATGTGTCTATCATGTTTCTATACATACTTGTGAATCTGCGTCAAATAACAAAATTTCATAAGTATAGGGGACTCAAAAAGGTGAAACTGTGAGCATTTCAATAACCAATAAAAGTGCCAAGAATCTGCAAAGTATTCCCATGTCGAGCTACTGACACAAAATGTAAAAGTTGATTGAATCAGGATAGTCTCCTATGCGAGAAGATAAGAATTAAAAGCATTTCTGTCACCATGATAGAAACTGCATGCACAGTAGAGTCTAAACTTCAGCAATAATGTGTCTCAGAACTCAAGCTTATGTATATAATTTCAGACATTGAACTCGGACATGTGAATATATAGAAAACAAAATCTTCTAAAACCTCTGGATTATAGTTAAGTTTGCTCATAATGTTAAAATTCATAGATAATAACTTCAGTATTTCCTTTTCATGGGACTGTGAAATGAATTTGGTATAGTTTTATTACAAAAAATGCAGGAACAGGCACCACCAGTGAGCTGCTTATTTTTATAGAATATCATTTTGCCACATTTTGGCTGTGTTTGTGCTGCAACTGATATGAACTGCAGCTTAATAAATACAAAAAGTCACATAGCCCGTTTTTCAAGAGAATTTTGAAATAATGATATATTAATAGGCAGTTAAGTATAGTCTTCCTGTATTCCAACATTTCACATGGTAACTATTAAAATATTCACTTTTGAATTGAAAATTGCTTGAAATATATTGCATTGTTTATTAGTTCAGTAGTTCTAACTTGTACCATTTTTTCACCACATTAAAAACTGATCCATCAGGTGACAGGTAATCCAGTTGCAATATCAAATAAAAGTTTGTAATTACCTGTTGTTTGTTGAAGCAATAGCTTCTGTTTTCATAAGACCTTTTACATTTCATTTATACAAAGTATTACCTATTTGACTTACAATTCCAAAGTCGGATATCCACTGTAAGTATTAATTCATATTTCAGGATTTCTGTACCAAGAAGATAGGGTGAATTACATTGTGTCACGACAATGTTGTCATTTCAGGACTGATAATAAAATTTTTATTACATACTTTAAAATTTCAGAATGTGCACCATTAAATTTAGTTCACTTGTACCAGTGGTTCAAGATTGTTTTTCAATAGGGCACTTTATTTTTATTTGCTAGTCTTACAACTTTTGATAGCCCTATAAATTTTATCTGCGGAGAGAGTACTAAAAAGGAAATTTTCTGTTATAACAAGTAATTTAACTTTTCAGTCAATATAAACTCATCAAAGATGATCAAAGATTATACAGAACCACTTCTATTATATAAAAAGATCAGTATTATCACAGATAAATTTCTGTATTGGTGCTAATTACTGTTAAAAATATGTATAGTGATAAGATGACAAAGAAAACTAGCTGACCAAAAATTCTTACACACATATTGCGGCAACAGAAATGAAGTCACTTAAAACTTCAAAACAGACTCCTGTAGAATTTTATTAGTGGGGTACACTATTTAGAGGAATGTGCTGACATATACCATGATCCATTTGACTTGCAGACCTTGTTTTGAATCTCAGGTGTTATCTGTGTTTCTGTAGCCACAGGGATAAGGGGTGCTGCTAATCCCTGTGTAAACAACACGTGTATTTTTCACTTCATCAGAGGATAAATATGTACTTAAGATTTTTTTTGTTTGAACATATATGCATTCATACACAGATCCACGTGTATTTACGAATATGCAGATATCTATTTTTACCTTTGAAATAGCTTCCAAACCACAAACATAAGACACATTACAATTTACACAGGTGTTATTTTCTTAGTGCTGTAGAAAAAGTAAAACTACAGCAACTTTCCATATGAAAATTTCACTGGATTTGTCGTGGTGATAAAGAGAGCCAAAAAGCATTAGTATTGTGGATCAGTTATTATTTTCTAATTATTGTGATGATTATGCTGATTATGTTGAAATTTGTAAGAAACTGAGACAATGAGTATCGTATACCACAAGAAAAAGTTATTTATTGTCTTTCCAAAACAGTCACCAAATAGAAGCTAAGGTTTCAAGAACTTTTTCATTACATATATTAGATTACCTAGTGCCACATATCCGTGAATAATCCATGCAATTTTTTCCCAAATTTAAGGACAAAAAACTGGGGTGTGCAGATTAATTGTAATAAGGTTGGTACTGCTCTGCCTCCATCAACAGATCCTGTTGTGTTGTTGTGGCCTCAGTCTGTGATGGACCAGTAGCTCATTAGATGTGAAGAAATGTTAACTATGTGTCAGTTATGGCTACCAGTTCTTGTTATTGATTGTACACAGTTTTAAAAAAATTAAAATTCTTAAAGAAGCAGAGAAAATTGGAAACTGTTCAGTGGAAAGAAAGTACGATGTGAGTGAGGGTTGTATTCACAATTGGCAAAAAACATGGCTTCAAGAAATGAACAGTAATCATCATCGTTACGTGACCAAAAAGCGAAGTATCTGACCTTGAAAAAAGTCTCTGTGATTATGTAGATGAGAAGTGAGAATAGGGGTGTGCAGTGATTAGTGAAATGTGTCCAACTCAAAGCATTGGCCTTAGCCATTGAAATAGACATCACCAGCTTGAAAGCTAACTGGGGCTTGGTATCAAGACTTTTCAGTTGAAATCGATTAGGCTTCTGAAGGAAAACTATTGCTCTATAGCTTCCAGGCAATTATGAGGAAAAGTAGTGAAATTTCATCTCTATGTGGTAATTCTGTGTCACAAACATTCCTATTTATTATCTCAAACTGGTAATGTGGATCAAATGCCAGTCTATTTTGAGATGCCATTTGACAACACCGTGGACAGGAAATGGAAATCCAGCATCATGATATAGACTGACAGCAATGAGAAGCAAAGGTGTATACTAAAGTTGTGTGTAACTGGTGGTGGACGAAAACTACCACCTGTCATGATACTTAAAATGAAAACTATTGCAAAAATATCAGTGAAAGGCATAGTGGTAAGAGTGAATCTGAAAGCATGGATGGACAATATCCTTGTGGTTGACTGGATGACACATGTTTGGCAACATCAGCCTGTTGTGTTACTAAATTTATGTGACATGTTGGTCTTGGACAGCTTCCATGGACATACAAGTCAGGAAGTGTGAGACAAGTTACAAAATAGGAAAATTGACATGTTCATTATCCTTAGAGGCCTAACATCCATCCTGCAACCACTAGAGGTGTGTATAAATTGGCCATTCAAAGCTGCATTTAAACAGCGATACACACAATGGATGGAAACCATGAGTTCATGAGTGGAAATATCAAGCAGCTGGATCTGTGTGATTTGTGAGTGGCTGAAATGTGCCTGGGACTACATTTCACTACCACTGGTGGCAAAGTCCTTCAAAAACAGTGGTATCACAGATTCACTGGATGGAATCAAGGATGATGCTCTTTGGGAAGATGGTGACAACAACAATATTCTTCCACTAGTGATGATGATGAATAGAATCATTATGTTAGAATAATTTTTTTGTAAATAAAACACAAATTAAACCCAATATTTTGTTTTCTTAAAATTAGTGTGTGCGGATTATTCGATGGGGTGGATTACTAATGTAAACATAGGATTTAATTTTCAACTGAAATTTCAGTTACCAGTTTCATTATCATGTTTGTGGTAATAAGTACTTAATTTAGTCATTGTCAATGCAGTTTTACTGCAACGTTACTGGTTTTACACAAATGTGAATGTGCAGTGTAGATACACCCTTGCCATTAATTAATAATAAAAATTATTATGCTTTTTAGTGTTGTGCTATGGTATCTCATTTGACTACCAACAATTATATGAATGGAACTCAACATGTCTGTATCTGCAAATAAATTTCAGAAGAAATAATGAAATATATGATGGAGGTTGGCCAGTACCATTACATGTTGACCACTTCTCCTGTTCCACTTAGAAATGGAATGATAAAATCATGCTTTAGAATGGAACTTCCAAAGTGGAAATAAGAAACAAAAATGAGGAAAGGCAAACATCAACTGAAGCTGATTGGCAGACAATATATGGATAAAAGCAACAGTACTTTAAAACCACTAGCTTTCATGCTATCGTTATATTTACAGTTTAATTATGAACCTATGCACAAGCAATAATACGTGCACCAAAATACTTCAACTCACAGATATGGTGATACTGACTGTTTGTGAGTAATAAAATGTATGGGGCGATGGGAAGGATGATAGATGGAAAGACAGGTAGCTCTCAGAGACAGTAGTAACACTGAGGACAGTCATAAAACTTAAAGAAAAGGGGATGAAAAAGATATATATAGAATGTTGTGCTTCTGGAGAAAAGAGAAAATGATATCTGTGCTGTTGGCCCAGATCATAAAGACGATAACAATGGTTCTAAACCAGACAAAGGATTTGACGTCCCAAGTATAGACAGGAAGGATACCTCTATGTCGTTCAGACCATGGTCATCTGCAGAACTTTATGCAAGAGGGGGCAAGTTTCTAAAATTGCAGTTTTTTTTACAACAGAAAACTTGAGAAACTCCTGTTGATTACTAACAGAAACCAGCAAAATCCGAACAGGAAATAGAACTTGAAAAAAGACTGTTCAGCTTCAGTGACTACTGTTTGCATACAAAACTTCATTTCCATGTTAATGGATTTCACTGCATTATCTTCACACCTTCTGTTTCTTGTAAAATTGACTGGCATAATTATGAATTAATAAAATTTGTTGTGAAAGCTGCATTTTTTAAATTATATGGGTAAAGTGTAACTCAGGCCAGAATTCAGCAAGATGAATGGGGAAAACTCAAAACAATCAAAAATTGCCCAACACCAGTTACACTTGACAGTCTGTGATCGAACCAAGATGAGTCTTATCAAGGCCCCCCCACCCCATGTATGCAGTCATGCCAGCTGTAATGCTGAATGTGTAATTCTGTGAGTGCATTTTGTGCTGTGTTGCACCCCATGGAGTTTGAGAACATCCTATGTCTTTTAAGATCTTTATGACTTTGTTTTTTTCACACTTTTCCTCTCTTCTAATGCAAGAAATAATTTTTTTTAATTGATATATTATGGTCCATGGATGAGCTACAGATAGTAGAGCATAGTACATTCTGCAGAGTCTTCTAAAATCATTCTAAATGTGGATTAAGCTAGCCATGACATGCCTTCTTGGACCAGAGATAGATGGTAAATTCCTGTAGCAATAAAGTTGTGGACAGAAAGAGGGAGTGACTTTGTGGGAACTGGGGAGGGATATTGGGCAGCTGTACTGTCACCATGTTTACCTTATGGTGAGAATAGGCACAGGAATTCGAGCACCAAGTGTTGGAATGATACCTATCTGGAGCTCAATAAGAACTGTACAAGGAAGGGACAGAGAGTATTTTAAAAAAATAATTTTGGTATTAGGCTGTGTCATTGTAAAACACTAAAGCAATCATATTGTCAACATTTTGACTGACTTGCTGCGGTCCTTATCAGGGCAGACAGAGATTGGTTTGGGGTCTGCATTTTGGCAATGTTCTGCAAAACATCACATCTGCACTGAATGCATGACAATACCCAAACCACCACCTCGTCGAAGAAATGGCATAATTTCCAATGAAAAGCTTGTATTTCAATTCTGTACCGCAAATTCTAGAAGGCAGCAAGTTCACCAAACACAAACTCCATTTTGACAATCATCATCTTGGCCAAACTGGAAAGTCCCCCCCCCCCCCACCCCTTTCTGCCCTCATGCAGTTTGACACTGCATCTGCAGTGGGGAGCAGGAGATAGCCAAACACCATACCACCCCCAAGTTTCCAGATGCCTTTCCTCTCCCTCCATTTCCATCAGAATAAGCAACCACTTATAAACACTGTTGTCACAGATTAAGGTAAGTGCATTTTAGTGTTCGTGTTGTTGTGTGAGCAAAACTGCATTCTTAAACTGGAAAAAGAGCAAAGCTTAGAAAGCTGCTGGTGTCTCTCTGTTGTTATCTGTACCCTTTCATCACCTTCCTGTGTGTGGCTACCTTCCTCATTTTTATCTTTTTTTTTTTCTGCATGCTTCCATACAAACCCTAATCTCCCCTCTGTCACCTTGATAACTTTTATGCAAAATACATTACATTCAGAGTAATGTTTCATAGCCCATCTAAAGTACTGGCTCTTAAATTTATCCAAGTGTATTTCATAAAAAGAACAGTTTCTTTCTCCCAACAATCCCTATTTAGATTTCCTGGCCATTTATGTTACACTTACATATGGACTAAAACGTGTGGCTGCGAATATATCGACAAATCTTTGAATTTCTGAGACCTCCTTTGGCAGGCAGATTGGATGATTCATAATGTATGTTATAACTTATAAAATACCAGACAATTTGATATACATCCAAATAATTAATAGACTCTTAGTTATTGGTTACGAAAATTTCTAAAGCAATTTTTCAAACATTCACATCTCTTCCAAGCATTTCATGTCTACACTAGTGGACATCAAAATTTCACACTGCGAATGCAACATCCAACTAAAGTCAAAGTGGCATGAAGTGTACTACATGACTGGATATGAAAACAATTAGCATTTCAGTAGGGTCACACGAAGTATCTTGGAGTAAAACCATCTACATTCTGTATCTAAGAAAAGATTACGGAGTGGGTTTCTTAATCGGAAATTGCATAGTAATGTTGGCTGTTCATGAGAAGATAAAGTTATACCTGTTGTAAGAAAAAGGGACACCTACCAGCACATGTCAAAATTTGAAAGCAACAGAACTGTGACCTACTGAGATGGCAGTTTGTCATTCTGCACTATTGCAGCTCACATCAGTCAGGAACCCATGACTGTTGTGCAAATACTGAATCGGTTGAGGAGGACCACATTCAACGTCATCACCATCACTATATTTTAACAGCCCTATGCAGCCAGCATCTGAGAGGACAGATGTATTGTTCACTCAGCTGTGCAGAATTACACAGCCAAATTACATACTCTGAGTCAGGAAATAGTCATGTTTGCAGCAAAACAAAATTCATCGAGACAACCACAGACCATCAGAACAGTGATCATTGTTGCATGTTCCCTCAACTCATAGCAGCAGGTAGTGGCTGACAGCAGTGGATCAGACAACAACAGAATCAGGAGTGGCCCATTGTCATCAGATGAGTCCTGGTTCTGTGTCCATCATCACAATGGTCATATCCATATGTGGAGGCTGCAACGAGAATGAACATTACCAGATTGCATTAATCATCATTATATGGGCCCATCACATAGTATGACTATATAGGGTTCTATTGGGTACACAACACAATCATTTCTGGCTCACCTAGACAGCAATCTGGATGGCAGTTGTTAGATTTCTCATGTGTTAAGGTGGGTAGCTGTACCCTTCCTTCAGGATATCAATGCTGATATCTATCAACAAGATAACACAAGACTGCACATTACACTCATTGTCCTGACCTACCACAGTACAGATGATGGTCAAATGTTACATTGGCCAATATGATCTCCATATCTCTCACCCACTGAAAACATCTGGTTTTGGGTTGTCAAAAGATTGACATTCCGCCACTTGCCATCAACTGTGATTGATGAACTCTGGCAGATAATTATGATTCACCTATATTTGTCATCCAAGCTCAGGTTGACTCAGTGCCCAGCTGGGTTTGAGCCACTGTTGCTGCCAGAGGAGACTGCTCTCTGTACTAAATGCTGCACCACCTATCTCCTAAAATCTTCAACAAATGTAATTGTGTAAATAATCTTCCTACTATATTGTACATGTACAATAAGTAACATTTTGTTATCTGCATTCCTTCCTGATGATGTAGTTTGAATGGCCAGAAGTGTATTTCATGAAATGTATTTTTCGTTCTGATGGTCGTGGTTTCAGAATAGGCTAACAAAATAATGGCATTTGTACTATTTTATTTATTAAAATTTGGTTGTAAGTCCTGTACTTCCACCAACATGAATGTTTTATACTAAAATTAAACTGACATTCAAGAGTGTTTTGATCCATAGTTTAGGTAGCAGTATGATTACAATATTTGTTATACCTTATGCCTTAACATTGTTTATTTCATTAGGGTGCTCCAAAAGGAACAAACAGAAATGTTCACAACTGTAATTTCCATAACAATTAGTAATTATTGACAAAATTTCTCTTTAAAATGAACTGCTGACACATCAGTTTAGATGTATGACTGGTTTGCAATAGAGTCAAAAGACTGAAAGTTCATAGTCTGGGCAAGGCAAAATCAAGAATAGAGAACAGCGAGATGAACAAAGTAAAAACTGATTTTTGGGAGACTCAGTATAATTACTACAAAACACAATGTAAGTTGCACTGATTTTTTCTATGTCATCAATAAAAGTTTCGTTTAACTATACACAAAATATGCAAATTGTTATGAATATTTTCCTATTCCAATAGGTTTTTATCCACCACATCAAGTGATAAATAGTGTGTACTTGTATATTCTGTAAATAGGAAGCATACAAATATGAAGCTAAGCCAAATCAGTTTGAAAGTGGTAAATAAAGAAAATATAAAGTTATTGGCTGTGGTATTCCTTTCAGTTTATGCAGCTTTAAATTAACAGTCATGAAGTTTCATTATTGAAAATAGAAATACTCATATATTCAGCAGAGTCATGGACAAGTTTTAAGAGAACACATTAAATCTATAAATACAAATGTAAAATTACTATTAAGCATAGGTAAAAGTTTGTCTTCTGTTTGTAGATAAGTAGCCCAAAGCTAAAGACACTTTGTTTTTATGTATTTATTTACACAGAAGAAGATATAATGACCACTGACACTTTCAGAGTTACACGTGCAGCACATATGTTAACAATATAGTACACAAAAATCACAGGGAAAAAGCAAAGAGAACAATAAACACAAAATAGAGCTCTAGTACAGTATACTGTTTTCCCCTAAAGACACATAACATACTGGCTGCAATAAAACACTGTCAACAAACTTTAAAGGAGGTGCTTAAAAATGTTATTAGGAAGGCAAAGTATGTGGTATGCAAATAGAATAGCTAATTCACAGGATAAAATTAAAACCATATGGTCAGTTGTGAAGGAAGTGTCTGGTCAGCAGCACAAGGTTGATGATATAAAGTCAGTTCGCAGTAAAAATATTTCTGTTACTGGTAAATCAGATATATGTACAGTATTTAAAAATCATTTTCTGAGCATTGCTGGTGAATTAAATAAAAATTTAGTGTCTACAGGAAATCATATAACTTTCTTGGCAAATGCCTTCCGAGATTTATGTCTGAAATACTCCTCTGTGATACAGGCAAGGGGGAGATTGAGTCAATAATTAAATCACTGAAGACTAAGGACTCTCATTGTTATGATGGAGTGTCTAGCATAATATTAAAGTACTGTGCTGCACATGTTATCCCTGTATGTAGCCATATTTGTAATGTTTCCTTTAGGAAAGGTCAGTTTCCTGAGTGATTAAAGTACTCAGCAGTAAAGCGGCTTCATAAAAGTGGAGAAATGGATAATGTAGATCATTTTAGACCTATCTCTATGCCATCAGTGTATGCAAAAGCAATTGAAAAGGCTGTGTATATAAGGATAATTGATCATTTTATATCACATGATTTGCTATCAAATGCACAGTTCGGCCTTAGAAGTCGTTTAACAATTGAAAATGCTATATTCTCTTTTCTCTGTGAGGTACTAGATGGGTTAAACAAAGGGTTTCAAATGCTTGGCATATTTTTTTTATTTAACTAATGCATTTGATTGTGTTGATCACAAAATATTGCTCCAGAAGTTGGACCATTACGGAATACGAGGTGTAGCTCACAATTGGTTCACTTCTTACTTTAGCAACAGGCAACAAAAGGTCATTATTCACAATGTTGATAACAGCTGTGATGTGGGGTCTGAGTTGGGTACTGTCAAGTGGGGGATGCCCCAGGGATCAGCGTTGGGGTCACTCCTGTTCCTTATTTATATAAATGATATGGCCTCTAGTGTTACGAGTAACTCTAAAATATTTCTGTTTGCTGATGACACTAGCTTGGTAGTAAAGGATGTTGTGGGCAACATTGGCTCGGTTTCAAATAGTGCAGTACATGACCTAGGTTCATGGCTTGTAGAAAATAAACTAATGCTAAATGACAGTAAGACTCAGTTCTTACAGTTTCTAACACACAATACAACTAAACCTGACGTTTTAATTTCACAGAACTAGCATATGATTAGTGAAACTGAACAGTTCAAATTTCTAGGTGTTCAGATAGATAGTAAGCTGTCGTGGAAAGCCCACGTTCAGGATCTTGTTCAAAGACTTAATACTGCCATTTTTACTATTCGAACGGTATCTGAAGTGAGTGATCGTTCGACAAGAAAATTAGTCTACTTTGCTTCTTTCCATTCGCTTAAGTTGTATGGTATTACATTTTGGTGTAACTCTTCCCATTCTAAAAGGATATTTTTGGCTCAGAAATGGGCGGTTCGGGCAATAAGTGGTGTAAGTTCAAAAACCTCTTGCCGACCCCTGTTCACGAGTCTGGGTATTTTGACATTGGCCTCTCAATATATATATTCCTTACTGTCATTTCTTGTTAATAATATTTGCTTATTCCCAAGAATATGTAGCTTTCACTTGGCTAATACTCGGCAGAAATCAAACCTACATTTGGATCGGACTTCCTTAACTCTTGTGCAGAAAGGTGTGAGGTATGCTGCTGCATCCATTTTCAATAAGCTACCACTCGAAATCAAAAATCTTAGCAATAATCCACATGCTTTCAAATCGAAACTGAAGAGTTTCCTCATGGGTCACTCCTTCTATTCTGCTGAGGAGTTCCTTGAAAAATTAAGTTGATTCTTATTGTGTTGTTGATTGCATTTACTTAAACTTATGCACTGACATTTTTTGGGTTCATAAATATTTATTTTTATCTGTTATTACTTTTATGTTGTAATTTCATGTACTGAAATGTTCCATGACCTTGGAGATTTGCTCCTTAATTTGGTCCCATGGAACTTGACGTGTAAATAAATAAATAAATGAATAATAAACTGACAAACAGGAACCTAAATGTTGAACATCATCTACTGACAGTATAGAATGTTGAAATTATAAGGGAAAATGCCTGCCCCTAGATGATCTCTTCAACAGCAGATTTGAGTTTGTACGTTGATGGATCACAGATAGAACTTCTAACAATGTCCCTGACAGAATTAAGAACATTAGATGGTGTCAAATTTGTCCACACCTATGACACCTACAATGCTTATGACTTGTCAGCTCATAAACTCACGCTTAGGCCTACTGCTAAAGTGGTAGCCTAACTTTGACATTCTGTAGCATTGATGGATGACACTTCAAGACCTAAGTTCCTAACTTTAGTTTGTTCAAGACACACCCTACAGCATCTCAAAATTTTGTGGGTGTCATTTTTTTACACTCTGCTGAACTATTATTCCCAATATCCCACCTCAGTTCTACAGAAGAGGATATGAGTGGACACTGACACTTTCAGATTGCCATGTTGAACACAGAGATTAACAATATGGAATACAAAAACCTTACAAAAAATCAAAGAGAATAATAAGCAGCAGACAGATCTCCACAACTCCATATTACATTGTATGAGAGGTGTGAGCAGTAGAACTATCCTTTCCAAAAGCCAATCTCAGTTCCATAGATTGCTAACTATATTACAGCTTTGAACACCCCTAATTCTTCTTACAGCTTAACAAAGTTTTGCTTGGATTACAATTTTGTAAAGATATCAGCAAATTGATTCTCTGTGACAACATACTTAACATTTCTTTTCCTTTTCAAACATAGATTTCAATCCAATACATTTTTAATGCCTTTTTCCCAACCTATTATACTCTTTATGCCCAGGGGCAATACAAAATTTATTGTTTTTATGTGTCATAAGTTCCTTGTTTTTCAGAATATTCACATCATCCAATTAGTTTATATGCCATAAATTTTCTGCAATACTTCTTGCAAGCAATAAAAACTTTGCCTCTATAGAAGACAATGCCACAGCACTTTGTTTTCTAGGTACCAGACTATTGTCTTACCAAACAGCTTTTTCTCGTTTTTACTGCATTCCATAAACTAGTGTACTTTTTATGAAGTACAGTGTGCTGGTTTATTTAAACATATCCAAAATGTTTTTATATCTACATCCTGTGGATCATTCTGATATAGAGTAAAATACACACATCAAAAAAAGTTTTGCATCACCCCGGTTTCCAGAACTCCTGAAGACAGACATTGATTGTGGATATTGTATCACAGACACAGCCCCTTTGACTGTTCAGAGATATCACTAAACCTGCCCAAAGATATAAACAACCGTGCATGAGCAGCACCTATTAGACATAGGGGGTCCGACAGCCCATGAGTTCCAGTCATTCCATCAGGAAGGAGGTACACGGCTCATGTCGTCTGTAGTTCAACCATGCCTAGATGGTCAATACCACGGTTTGATCACATCCGCATTGTTACTTTGTGCCAGGAAGGGCTCTCAACAAGGGAAGTGTCCAGGCATCTCGGAGTGAACCAAAGCGATGTTGTTCGGATATGGAGATACAGAGAGACAGGAACTGTCGATGACATGCCTCCCTCAGGCCGCCCAAGGGCTACCACTTCAGTGGATGACTGCTACCTATGGATTATGGCTTGGAAGAACCCTGACAGCAATGCCACCATGCTGAATAATGCTTTTCGTGCAGCCACAGGACGTTGTGCTATGACTCAAACTGTGTGCAATAGGCTGCATGATGCGCAACTTCACTCCCAACATCCATGGCAAGGTCCATCTTTGCAACCATGACACCATACAGTGTGGTACAGATGGGCCCAACAACATGCCGAATGGACCACTCAGGATTGGCATTAAATTCTCTTCAGTGATGAGTGTCACATATGCCTTCAACCAGACCATCATCTAGGAGACATGTTTGCAGCAACCTGGTCTGGCTGAACACCTTAGACATACTTTCCAGAGAGTGCAGCAAGGTGGAGGTTGTCTGCTGTTTTGGGGTGGCATTATGTGGGGCTGATGTATGCCATTGGTGGTAATGGAAAGCTCCATAACGGCAGTACGATACATGAAAGCCATCTTCCAACCAATAGTGCAACCATATCAGCAGCAAATTTGCAAGGCATTCGTCTTCATGGACAACAATTCGTGCTCCTATCATGCACATCTTGTGAATGACTTCCTTCAGGATAACGATATCACTCGACTAGAGTGGCCAGCATGTTTTCCAGGCATGAACTCTATCGAACATGACTGGGATGGATTGAAAAGGACTGTTTACGGATGATGTGACCCACCAATCATTCTGATGTATCTATGCCAAATTTCCATTGAGGAGTGGGACAATCTGGACCAACAGTGTCTTGATGAACTTGTGCATGCATCAATGCAGGAGGACGTGCTACTGGGTATTAGAGGTACCGGTGTGTACAGCAATCTGGATCACCATCTCTGAAGGTCTCACTGTATGATGGTACAACATGCAATGTGTGGCTTTCATGAGCAATAAAAAGGGCGGAAATGATGTTTATGTTGATCACTATTCCAATTTTCTATACAAGTTCTGGAACTCTTGGAACTGAGGTGACAAAAAACTTTTTTTGATGTGTGTAGTTTAAGAGCACAGATTAAATCAGGTACTATGGTTATCTAACATCTACATTTAAATGTACATATATATTCCACAGGTCATTTTATGGTGAGTGACAGACAACACTTCATGTGCCATTGTCCTCTTCCAGTTGCAAATGCTGTGTAGGAAGAACAACTGTTGGCAATCCTCCATATGAGATCTCTTTAATTTTACAAATGAGATGACACAATTTCAGAGACTCTACTTGTCTCATACAGATATGATTTTGTGTATATAGACTGAAGTGGTAACTGAAAATTTGTACCAAGGCTGGGAATCGAACCCGTGTCTTCTGCTTACCAGACAGGTGTGTTAGCCACTATGCCACCTTGGCACAGCAGCTCACACAACTGCACGAATTACCCTGGAATGCTCCTCCTCTATCCAAATTCTCACTGCCATACCAACCTGCTTTAAAGTCCCCTTACACATGTACAGAACTTCTGAGGCTCTCCATGTTCTCAAATAGCACCAATCTACTTTAAAATCCCCTTACACATGTACAGAACTTCTGAGGCTCTCCATGTCCTCAAATAGCACCTCAGCATTGGATGTAAATGAGGAATGCAGTCTGAAACCCAGGTCCAGGTACTTATACAAATGAAATTACACAGTTTCAGAGACTTTACTTTTCTGTTCATGTGTAAGTGGGAATTTAAAGCAGACAGGGGACCCTGGTTTGATTCCCAACCTGGTTACAAATTTTTACTCACTGCTTCAGTCTATGTACATAAAATCATATCTGGAAGAGACCAGTATATTCTCTGAAACTGTGTCATTTCATTTGTAAAATGAGTTTCCAGCTGGATCCCCCATTTATGTTCAATGCTGCGGTGCTTTTCCAGCACATGGAGAGCCTCATCTGCCTAGTAGGAAGGAGACCTGGGATAATTCCCAGCCTCAATACAAATTTTCACTCACCACTTCAGTCTAAATACATAAAATCTTTAATTTTAGTTTTATGGTCTTTGCATGAGATGTATGTGGAAGGAAACAATATGATGGTTAGCTCTTCTAGAAACATATGCTCTCATGATTTTAACAATACATCACACCATGATGAACAACATTTCTTTTGTAGTCTCTGCTACTGGAAATGGATGAGCACTTCCAAAAAGCTTTCATGTTTACTAAGAAAATTCAACATTTCTCTTTTTTTATCATTCAGTTCTACGTGGTAAAGATCACAGACTGAAGAGCAGTACTCAAGTATCAGAATTTTGTAAGCTACATCCTTCATGGGTGGGCTGTGGTTCTGAAGGATTCTTTCAACAAATCTCAGTCTGGCATCTGCGTTTCCAAAGGTAGTTTTATGCAGCTGCACCCCTTTAAATTGCCCAGAATACACAGTCAGAGGATATATGGAGTGCATACGAATATTTGCAGTGATTATTTGATGCATGTGTAATCAAACATCAAGATCTCTTTTCTACTATTTATGCACAATACATCACATTTTTTTTAATATTGTGGGTCAACTACTAATATCTAAACAAATTGTTCATGCTCTGCAGGTATTTCTGCATTTCACTACAATTTTCTAGTATTGTGACTCCTCTACACAAATATACAAAAGAGTCATATGCTAACAACCTAATGGAACTTCTGCCATTATCCACTATGTCATTTTCATATATTTTCAAGCACTACAATTTGTCTATTTACAACAGCATCATATGTCAACAACCTCATGGAATTTCTGACATTATCCATTAGATTACTTCCATATGCTATGAAAAGAAATGGTCATATAACAATGCCTTGCAGTATGACAAAGATATTTTTATGTCTGAAGATTTCTCTCATTAACCCTTTGAGACCTGCTGGTACTTCTTAGTACCACCTCTTTCAGCCCTTGTTATTCTGACTGCACACATATTTCCCACATCCTGGGCTGATGGTACATTTAGGTACATATTTATGTTGAGCTGGAAGCACTTCACTGCCTTGTAGATATTGTTCACTATTCAAAGAGTATGTTTGTATAATCTTTGGTCACAGCTGAAAATTAGCTTTTGAGATAGCGTATTTGTTTTGTTTACTGTCATACAGTTGTCAGCAATGTGTTTACTAGCATAGATATGATGAAAGTTAGATGTTTTACAAAATAAACTGAAAAGCATATTGTACTAAGAGTGTTGTCTGGGCGTGTGTGCATTTTTCGTATACTACCACACAACCGTGGTTTATTGCTTTCTTTGATATTTTTCACTGTATTTTACTAGCTTTGTTGATCTAGCTGAATAAGGTTCAGATTCCTTTTAGTGTTAGTACAGTTCTCATTATCATAAATGATGTTTTACAGAGAAGTAAATGGCACTGAAATACTAACAGATAATGAATTGTCGCAGCTCATCTAAAACATTTGCCAGATGGTGATGATGATGTGGAAGCAGGGGATGATGAAGACAATGATAATGATCCAAATTATGCTAATAATCCTACAGGTTTATGTTTTGAAGAGAGTTTTGGAAAAGCTTTAGGTTTTGATGGAAGTTTTGAAAGAGTTTTTATAGAGTATGCGCCACTGGAGCTTGAAATTAGTTTACCTGGATCTGTTGAGAAATGTGAAAAACAAATGATAAATGATTTCTTATGTGAAAACCCTCTCAAAAGTAGAAACATGTCAGATTAAAATTGACAGAAGGTGAAAAAAATGCATATAACTAAATTATTTTCTTTAAAGGAAGAAATTCTTCACAACAGTACAATGCAATGAAGCCTGTACAATGCAGTTAAAAAAATGTGGCACACTCCAAACCTAAAAGGATACATTCTTGCCTTTGATTTTCACCAAGGGAGAAATGAAGCTTTGGAGTGGGAATTTGAAAATTGTGTGTTAAGATAGTTTTAGGTTTTTCAAACAAATTTTGGGCAAAAACAAGAGACTGGACTTTTATAATGATTTGACTTAGTTTTCCCTGCTTTCTGAACAAAAGTAGAGAAAATTTTGGTTTGTGACATAATGAGGGTAAATTGGAAAAGTTTCTCAACAGGTCTTTCAGCTTAAAAGAAAATGACAAAAGATGATTTTGATTATAGAGTGTCATCCTCTGGAACTCAGGTACTTTGTGGAAAGACAACAAAATTGCGGGGCTGGCTTCCAATTAAACAGAAGTAAAATTTGTCTCAGGAAAGTGGGAGGATGGCATTAAAATAAACATTCACTACTCTTCTGTAGTAAATGATTACATTCCAAACAATGGAAAAGCCAGAATGAATATGGCAGTGTTATGAGAAGGATAGATTGCTATTCAACATATATTGGAGATGTTGAGCTCTTGCCAGGCACAACAGAAAGACTGCCAAACAAGTGAGCTTTTGGCCAAAACACCTTCTTCTAAAGTAGACATGCAAGCACAACTCACACACACAACTACTGGCTCTGGCAGCTGAGGGCTAAACTGCAAACAACTGTGTGCGATAGGAGAAGCAGTCAGGGTGGTGAGGGTAAGGAGGATGCTGGGTTGGGTAGGGGGAGGTATGGAAGTGTAGGGGTGGAGGACAGAAAATTGCTGTTTGTGGGAGCATGCAGGGATGTGGTGGGGACAGGGTATGGCAGTTAGAAGCAGTTGGGGGGTTTTACAGAGGCATGGAGGATGGGGGAGGAAACAAAGAAGGAGAGAAGAACAGAGACTGTGGGTGCATTGGTGGAGTAGAAGGCTTTGAAGCGCTAGAGGAGAGCAGAGAAGGGGATAAGTGGGTGAAGGACAGTGACTAAAAGAGGTTGAGGCCAAGGGGGTTACAGCAACTGGGATTTATTGCAGAGAGAGCTCCCACCTCCACAATTCAGAAAAGCTGGTGTTGGTAGGAAGGATCCAGATGGTGCAGACTGTGAAGCAGTCACTGAAGTGAAGAATGCTGTGTTGGGCAGTGTGCTCAGTAACTGGGTTGTCCAGCTGTCTCTAGGCCACAGTTTGTGAGTGCCCACTCATGCATATTGACAGCTTGTTGGTTGTCATGTCATAGAACACAGAACAGTGGTTGAAGTTAAGCTTGTAGATCATATGACTGCTTTCACAGGTAGTCTTGCCCTTAATGGAATAGGTGATGCTTGTGACTGGACTGGATTCAGTGGTATTGGGCAATTTACGGGAACAGTCTTGCATCTACCTTCCTGTTCCGTGCCACACAAACTTATACCTGTCCTGCCACCTTCTCCCTGCCCTCTTCCACTCTTTCTTCTCTCTTATTCCAGAAAAGACATACTAAACTTACCTAATCGAGTCACAACTGCTGTCCCCCTTCCTCAAACATATCTGCCCATCGACCTGAATCCTACAATATCATCTTTTTACTTATTTTTATCTTATGTCATAGCGTTTTCACACCGATTTCAGTTCGCTTTCTTCTTTCGCTGTCAGCTCATACTTCATAAATTCAACCCTTTTTGTCTTTTTCCCATGTATTTTGCAAATTTTTTCACATGTATTTTTATGCCATTTATGTATTTTTATGCATTTTTATCCTCCACCATGGATCCTTGCTCCTTCAATCTGTGCCAGTACAGAAAAGTTTGCTTATTCCTAGCCAAAGCCGAGTTACACATACTGTTCCTGCACTCTTGCCTGACTCATAGAATCCTCCCAAATGGCCTTACCATCAAATTACTCATCTCTGGATGCAGCCCCTCCTTCCACAATAACCTCTATCTGTTCAGATTCTGCCCTTAGCCCTCATCAACCAAGTCCTGCAAAACCATGTAAATCAGGCCCAAACTTCCTTGCAATACCTCCTCTCTGTCCACGAAGTTCTCCTGCTCTGCAATCACCAATTCCTATACCCCATCTCTCACAACAAAACTCTTGCCCTCCAGGAACTAGAGCAGCCATGCGCAACTGCATCTCAAAAAGCTCTCCAGCCTGTTCACCGCTACTCCTATCTTTGAGTACCACTATCCACCACCTCCAAAACAGCCTCCATACCTCCCCCACATCCCCTCACAGCTGACAAACCCTGCCTCACAGACCTACTACATTTACCACACCCTCAGAAACTCCCTCCCACCACCATACAAAATCCGGAACCGATACACAGTCATAAAACTTTCCTCCAAAAGAGCTAGTCCCACAGAAGTATCAGTCCTTTCTTTTGCCCGAGTCTCAAATTCAATCATGCTGTACTTATGAAAGACCTTCTCTCCTTCTCCCAGTCTCTACAAAGGAAACACTTTTTTGCCATCAACCCTACCAATCAGACTCAACCCAAAACCAATGTTGAACCCTGCATGACTCAGTTCACTCCTTCATTCAACTGTGATCCACCCCCACTGCTCCCATATCATACACTTTTAACATTCCAGAATTTCTTAACCTCAAACCATGTCTCACCATCATTCCACAAATCCCTCAACAAGCAAGCTAACCTTAAATCTGCAGAAAGAACCACAATCCACCACCTAAAAACTGTTTCTGACCTTACAATCCTACCTGCTGACAAACGCTCCATCACTGTGGTTTTTAACCACAGGGATTACCTAGCAGAAGGACTCCACCAACTGTGAGATTCGTCCAACTACAAACCTTATAGCAGTGACACCATTCCAGTAATCCAACAGGATTTCCAGTCTCTCCTCAAATCCTTAGGCCCATTCCCAAACTTTCCCCTCAAATCTATCTCTCTCCTCATCCCTAACAATCCCCACACTCTTACCTTCTACATAATTACTAAAATCCATAAATCCAACCACCCACTACAACCTACTGTGGCCAGTTACTGTGCTCCCACTAAAAGAATCTGTGCTCTCATAGACCAACACCTTCAGCCTACCCTTGAATGTAAAAGACACTAACCATTTTGCCCACTGACTCTCAATAATTCCTGTTCCTTTGCCACATGGTGCCCTGCTGATCACTATTGATGCCACATCTCTTTATGGTACACAAACATCCCTACCTAATGTCCATGGCCTTGCCACTATTGAACACTACCTTCCCCAATGCCTGATGGATTCCAAACCTACAACATCCTTCCTGATCACCACGGTCAATTATATCCTCACCTACAATTACTTCATCTTTGAAGCCATCATCTACAAACTAATATGTGGTATGGCAATGGGTACCCATATGGTACCATCCTATTCCAATCTATTCATGTGCCATCTACAGGAATCCTTCCCAACCACTCAGAATCCCAAACCTCTCACCTGGTCCACATTCATTGATGGTATTTTCATGATCTGGATCAAAGATGAGGACACCCTATCCACATTCCTCCAGAACCTCAACACTTTCTCTCCCATTTGCTTCACTCAGTTCTCCTCAGCTGAACAAGTCACCTTCCTCAATGTTGACTTCCACCTCAAAGATGACTACATGAGTACTTGAGTACCTCCATCCATATCAAACCTATCAGCCACCAGTAGTACCTCAACTTCAACAGCTGCCACCCATTCCACATCAAGAAATCCATTCCATACAGCCTACACACCCATGGCCATCACATCTGTAGTGACGAGCAGTCCCACTCCAGATATACCAGGGGTCTCACTGAGGCCTTCTCAGACCGAAATTATCCTCCCAACCTTGTACAAAAACAGATCTTCCATTCCTTATCTCTTCAGTCACGCATCTCCTCCATAGGTCCCTCCCTTTGGCCACATAGGAGCATTCCCACCTGGACCGACTGAATCACACTCTCCCCCAGAGTTTCGACTACCTTTTGTCATGCCCTGAAATGAGGAATATCCTACCCACTATTCTTCCCACCTCTCCCACAGAGGTATTCCACTGCCCACGAAACCTGCACATTATCTTCATCCATCCCTACTCCACCATCTGTAATAGACCTGTCCAAGACATACCCCCACCACCACCAACTCCAGTCCAGTCACAATCATTAAAGAAAGGGCTATCTGTGAAAGCAGTAATGTGATCTACAAGCTAAGCTGCAATCACTGTTCTACATTCTGCACAGGTATGACAACCAACTAGCTGTCTGTCCACATACACTCCTGGAAATGGAAAAAAGAACACATTGACACCGGTGTGTCAGACCCACCATACTTGCTCCGGACACTGCGAGAGGGCTGTACAAGCAATGATCACACGCACGGCACAGCGGACACACCAGGAACCGCGGTGTTGGCCGTCGAATGGCGCTAGCTGCGCAGCATTTGTGCACCGCCGCCGTCAGTGTCAGCCAGTTTGCCGTGGCATACGGAGCTCCATCGCAGTCTTTAACACTGGTAGCATGCCGCGACAGCGTGGACGTGAACCGTATGTGCAGTTGACGGACTTTGAGCGAGGGCGTATAGTGGGCATGCGGGAGGCCGGGTGGACGTACCGCCGAATTGCTCAACCCGTGGGGCGTGAGGTCTCCACAGTACATCGATGTTGTCGCCAGTGGTCGGCGGAAGGTGCACGTGCCCGTCGACCTGGCACCGGACCGCAGCGACGTACGGATGCACGCCAAGAGCGTAGGATCCTACGCAGTGCCGTAGGGGACCGCACCGCCACTTCCCAGCAAATTAGGGACACTGTTGCTCCTGGGGTATCGGCGAGGACCATTCGCAACCGTCTCCATGAAGCTGGGCTACGGTCCCGCACACCGTTAGGCCGTCTTCCGCTCACGCCCCAACATCGTGCAGCCCGCCTCCAGTGGTGTCGCGACAGGCGTGAATGGAGGGACGAATGGAGACGTGTCGTCTTCAGCGATGAGAGTCGCTTCTGCGTTGGTGCCAATGATGGTCGTATGCGTGTTTGGCGCCGTGCAGGTGAGCGCCACAATCAGGACTGCATACGACCGAGGCACACAGGGCCAACACCCGGCATCATGGTGTGGGGAGCGATCTCCTACACTGGCCGTACACCACTGGTGATCGTCGAGGGGACACTGAATAGTGCACGGTACATCCAAACCGTCATCGAACCCATCGTTCTACCATTCCTAGACCGGCAAGGGAACTTGCTGTTCCAACAGGACAATGCACGTCCGCATGTATCCCGTGCCACCCAACGTGCTCTAGAAGGTGTAAGTCAACTACCCTGGCCAGCAAGATCTCCGGATCTGTCCCCCATTGAGCATGTTTGGGACTGGATGAGGCGTCGTCTCACGCGGTCTGCACGTCCAGCACGAACGCTGGTCCAACTGAGGCGCCGGGTGGAAATGGCATGGCAAGCCGTTCCACAGGACTACATCCAGCATCTCTACGATCGTCTCCATGGGAGAATAGCAGCCTGCATTGCTGCGAAAGGTGGATATACACTGTACTAGTGCCGACACTGTGCATGCTCTGTTGCCTGTGTCTATGTGCCTGTGGTTCTGTCAGTGTGATCATGTGATGTATCTGACCCCAGGAATGTGTCAATAAAGTTTCCCCTTCCTGGGACAATGAATTCACGGTGTTCTTATTTCAATTTCCAGGAGTGTAGATGCCTTGCCTCTGCACTTCTGCCTCGACTGACATCTCTGCCCAAACTCTCTGTCTTTAAATATGTCTGCTTGTGTCTGTATATGTGTGGATGGATATGTGTGTGTGTGCGAGTGTATACCCGTCCTTTTTTCCCCCTAAGGTAAGTCTTTCCGCTCCCGGGATTGGAATGACTCCTTACCCTCTCCCTTAAAACCCACATCCTTTCGTCTTTCCCTCTCCTTCCCTCTTTCCTGATGAGGCAACAGTTTGTTGCGAAAGCTTGAATTCTGTGTGTATGTTCGTGTTTGTTTGTGTGTCTGTCGACCTGCCAGCACTTTCATTTGGTAAGTCACATCATCTTTGTTTTTATGTGTGTGTGTGTGTGTGTGTGTGTGTGTGTGTGTGTGTGTGTGTGTACATAGTCGTACACCTTAACTTTGGTATCAATAGAAGATTTAGAGGATTTGTTTGTGGGTTACTGTTAAATGCAACTTTTAACTTTTTCTTTTTTTAGTTTTTGGTGAGACTGGCCTTGCAAATCTCTCTCAGCAAACTAAAGAGGCAAAAACGTAGTTAGCTCATTGCTCACAGTCAACAGTGCAGTTGATGATGGCATGCTGGCCAATACATCTGCTGAACTACTAAGCATTGGGTTGGAAGCACTAACAAGCACAAGTAGTGGGAGTATTGGCGGGGCTCCTCAGCTAGGGAGTTGGCTATCTCTATTGACTGACAATAGAGGTTGCGGCAGAAGGTCTTTAAGAAGGTGAGATGTGACTACAAATGCTTCACAAACAAACTGGGCACTTCGGCGAGAGGTAACGTGCATTGGCGAGAGGTAACATGCTCAACCTTGCCACATTTGATACCCGTATGATTTACTATTTGAAAGATGTGTTGTGGTGTTAAAGATAAGCTAGCACATCCAGGAATGGGAATGTGGTGGATGAGGTCACACGTAAAAATAAAAAGAAGCAATAAAAATTATTGCTGCATCCGTATATTTAGGGCTTGGAAGGCCGGATTGATTGGTCAGCTTGTCAATGTCATTCTATCAGGGCCAGGAAACTGGTGGAAATGTAAAAATAATGTAAGACTAACTATAAATGCTAAATGTTGAGTCTGTAGTTTTTGAGGCTGACTCGTGAGAGCTCTGGTGACATTTAAGTCCGCATTTAGATAAATACATGCACCTCAGAAGAATGGAAGGGTTCATTTAAGAGTTAAATTCAAGGTGCTAGAATAGGCTGATCTCCACCCACACGTCTGGGGCACTTGTGTGTGGTACATTCATCAGGACGTAACTTAAAGCCTATCAAATGTCAATATAAGCCTCCATTCTGCTGCTCATGCCTCTCAGGCAATTGCGTGACATAAAAAAGATGGGAAATTGAAAGTCGCTCATCCATTGTGCTAGTTCTTACTGCAAAATCAAGGTCACCTTGCCCCTCCCCCCTTTTCTCATTAGGCCAATAGGAAGACTGGAGTCAAGAACCCTCTCCCCCCTCCCCCCCCCCCCCCACCCCGCCACTCACTCTTATTATTATTCCAATTGTGTGAGTTTTGTCATTCGAATTCTGTATGCTGTAGTGAAGGGAACATGAATTGCCAACAGATATCAGTTACCGCCTCCAGCCAGAATAAAATAAATATGAAGTCTCTCACATTCGAAAGTATGTCTAAGTCCAATCATTTCTCTCATTATTGTTGAGTTGGTGCATAAGTTTGCAGCGTTTTTCCATAAGTTTAATAAACACATTAGATAGATATAAAGAACATTGTAGTCAGCAATAATACACTGAAGAGCCAAAGAAACTGGTACAGCTGCCTAATATCGTGCAGGGACCCCTGCGAGATCGCAGTAGTGTCACAACACGACATGGCATAGATTCAACTAATGTCTCAAGTAATGCTGGAGGGAATTGACACCATAAATCTTGCAGGGCTGTTCGTAAGAGTACGAGGGGGTGGAGATCTTTTCTCAACAGCACGTTGCAAGGCATCTCAGATATGTTCAATAATATTCATGTCTGGGGAGTTTGGTGGTCATTAGAAGTGTTTAAAGTCAGAGGAGCGTTCCTGAAGCCACACTGTAGCAATTCTGGACATGTGTCATGTTGCATCTTCCTGCTGGAATTGCCCAAGTCATTCGGAATGCAGAGTGGACATGAATGGATGCAGGTGATCAGACAGGATGCTTATGTATATGTCACCTGTCAGAGTCATATCTAGATATATCAGAGGTCCCATATCACTCCAACTGCACACGCTCAACACCCTTACAGAGCCTCCACCAGCTTGAACAGTCCCCTGCTGATATGCAGGGTCCGTGGATTCATGAGGTTGTCTCCATACCCCGCCGGCCGGTGTGGCTGAGCGGTTCTAGGCGCTGCAGTCTGGAACCACGCGACCGCTATGGTCGCAGGTTGGAATCCTGCCTCGGGCATGGGTGTGTGTGATGTCCTTAGGTTAGTTAGGTTAAAGTAGTTTCTAAGTTCTAGGGGACTGATGACCTCAGATGTTAAGTCACATAGTGCTCAGAGCCATTTGAACCATTTTTTCTCCATACCCCTACATGTCAATCTGCTTGATACAATTTCCATTGTTGGTGTTGGCGGGCCCAGGCGAGGTGTAAAGCTTTGTGTATTGGAGTCATCAAGGATACATGAGTGGGCCTTCAGCTCCAAAAGCCCATATCGATGATGTTTCATTGAATGGTTCACACACTGACACTTGTTGACGGCCCAGCATTGAAATCTGCAGCAATTTGCTGAAGGGTTGCACATTGAATGATTCTCTTCCGTTGTTGTTGGTCCCATTCTTTCAGGATCTTTTTATGGCTGCAGCAATGTCAGAGATTTGATGTTTTACTGGATTCCTGATGTTCACAGTACACTCTTGAAATGGTCCTACAGGAAAATCCCCGCTTCATCGCTACCTCAGAGGTGCTGTGTCCCATTGCTCGTACACTGACTGTAACACCACATACAAACTCACTTAAATCTTCATAACCTGCCATCTACATCTACATCTACATCCATACTCCGCAAGCCACCGTGTGTGGCGGATGGTACCTTGAGTACCTCTATCGGTTCTTCCTTCTATTCCAGTCTCGTAGCAGCAGCAACCGATCTAACAACTGCACCAGACACTTGCTGTCTTATATAGGTGTTACTGACCACAGTGCCATATTATGCCTGTTTACATATCTCTGTATTTGAATACACGTGCTTACACCAGTTTCTTTGGTGCTTCAGTGTGTATTCTCTTTCACTATTTACAACAGTCTGCCAACACTGGGGTAACTTTTCAATTCTGGAACCATAAAAATCACGTGATTCTGAGGCGAAGAACACAACAAGCCATGTTTGAAGTGCATTTTCATCTGGAAAGGTAGTTCCTTGAAGGTTGTTAGATAGACAGCAGGAAAGGTTAAAATCTGAGGGCACAAGATCAGGTGGGTAAGGTGGGTCAGAATGACTTCCCGACCCAACTCCTGTATAGTCTTGTTGTCAGTCAGCAGAATGTGGGCGGTCGTTCTCGTGGAGTACCATGCTGTCTTCGTGGTCATTGTTCTTGATTTGTGTCTGCAAGATGTCTCAGTTGTTGACAATAAATGGCCAGCAGTGGTGGTTACACTTTGGGGAAGCGATTTGTAATGCACCACACTGCCGCTGTTCCACCAGATCATACATCATCCTTTATGGATACACATAGCTCTTTGTACAGGGAGTTTCTGCATTGTTTGGGCTCAATTATTCCTCTCTTTTGCTTGTGTTAGCATAAAGACATCATTTCTCGTCACCAGTAACGGTACAGGATAGGAATGGTTGGTATTTTCCACAAGCCAATTGATGACAAGCAAGCAGAGATGCACATATGGCCACCCACTGATTTTTGTGATTCTGACTGAGAGAATGCGGTAACAATACATCTGATTTTTGAACCTTCCCCATTTCATGCAAATGTTGCACGATGGTGGAATGTTCACAGTTCATCACAGTTTCCAGTTCACGAGGGTACACTGACATGGATTATTGTGGATTTATGCATTTAAACGATCTTATCAAATCTCGAAATTCTTCCTGAACGTGGAGACTCACTAATGTCAAAATGATCCTCCTTTTCTTTCCGTGCTCTGTCTAATGGCATTATCCCCATCCAAGGTGCAAATGTTTCTGGCTGCCTCCGCTGCTGTTATCCATCTACTGACCTCAGGCAGAAGAAAATGTCGGAAATGTTCCGATTTCTTTGCTTGGCACATCCTCCACTATCTTCAAATGACAAAAAGACAATATGTAAGCTCAGATAGCAACAATGAAATACAAATAAAAAACGACAGTAGACAAACAAAACCCATAGCAACTGGAATACAAAAATGCAAAACAAAAACACTAAGAACTTATACACCAACCTAATGTTATTCATTTATTAACCCTTTCGTTGCTACAGGTGTGGTCTCTGCATTCCATGCCGATGCGGCTTTTGTTACGGCTGTACTGCTCACCAAATGCTTGTGTCTGTCTTCACTCGATAAAGAAGTGAATTTCTTTTTGCTATCTATCATACTTAATGCGTTGCATCAAATTAAGTAAATCATTGCATCAATTTTTAAATAATTCGCATAGGTAAAACGCATTGCGCAGTGACGGCTGCAGTATGCCTTGCGTGGGCCAAGGGTGAACCAGAGTCTTCGACCACTAGTATCTATGGTCGAAGGCCAGAGTATAAAACAGGTGGAGCAGCCCCAGGCGTGGATGGGCCCCATCCTTTATAAACCAGGGTTGCCACACCCAGCTGAGACCTCGTCGGGATACTCTGAGCTGAGGGTGTAGAAATGAGGTAAAAATTTTATTGAATATAATTACTTTTTATTTAGAACACAGTTACATGGAACTAGTTGCGGCAGAAGCAGTTGGTACATCATATTTTTCGGAGGATTACACGTTTTTCACCAAGTCTTTTCTCCCCTTTTAAGTATTTCTAAAACTCCACGCAAGTCAACTTGTAGTTAAACTGGGACTGTAAGACTGCCACAGTTCCTGGCAGCAGTCGATTTTTTTCATCAGTCCATTTTTTCATCAGTCCAGTGGGCCATCATTAGTGAAAATACTCTTTCAACAGTGGCGCGGTGTGAGAGAATAGAAAGAAAATATTCACCTAATTTTAGCAATTGGCATTTGCGTACAGGATTTTCTGTTTCCTGAAGAAAGTAAATCCATGGAGTGTTTAGACTCCCATTCTCTGAGTCACGTTTAGTTTCTAAAAAGCTCTTCTGAAATATATGTTCCTGAAAACAATAAATTGTCCCCTGAAACCCTCACGCCATTTTAGTCGTATAATGGTGTTTTCAATCGTCAGATAATATCATCCTATCAAATACGTGGTATCAATTAAAAGAAATAGTCCATTTTTCTAAGTAATCAAATGCTATGACACAGAAAGCCATTGTCTCCTCCTCAAATTTCGAAATCTAATTAAATATTTCTTGGTTAGTTTAGTTCAAATTCATATTGGTTTGTGTGCCACTAAAATTCGGTCTTTCTTTCATTCAGACGTTTTTGAGTGTCGATTAATATATTTCTTATTTCAATTATCGAGAGTTTATTTCCTTCACACTGAAAAAACCTGAAATTATTTTAGGTGGTCTGTCTTGGGCGTTAAAAAAATTCTTTTCATGGAACACAAAGCTGAAGAATTCTCTCAACTGCGGACATTAAGGACAGCCATCTTGTTTTTGAGTAAGATAGAAGAGCCTGGTGATTGACATCAACATATAAGCAGAACTCTTTCAGCTTTTCTGTCCTTACCGTGTATATTGAAAATAATTAAATATTTTCATGACGATTATTTCAGTGTCGACAGTTAAGACTCCAGCAGCACTTGATTAGTATTGAGGAGAGTATGGACAGGGCAAGCAATTAATACTACATTTTATCCTAGTTCTTTAATTTGGTGAAACACATTCCGATGGCCGCATCAATGAAACCCTACGAAGTTGGTACTGGTACTGCCTCCACAAAAAGCGATTAATTAATCTAATGGAATTTGCAGTTGACTTAAAGTGTCGAGACGAAACCTTCCAATTGTCTCCAATGTTTCCTTACTCAGCAAATCAAACTTTAGTACCATCTGTTGGATCCCGTAAGTTTTAGCGAAGTATTGAACGGCTAAAGGAAACATCTTTTCAGACTTGTGGTTCGAAGCATCGGTGCCTAAGCCGGAGAATGTAACTTCTTGCAATTGTTTTATACATTCGGACATGGAGTACGGCGCGAGAATATTTTTAACAATCGCCCTAGTTTTGGGCCTGGCTGTAGACTGCATCGTGACGACTTTGGAGTCAGAGTACATTGCAGCTTTCAGGTTTGTGATACAGTCAAGAGAACTAAAGGATTGACGCCTGGCAACTTTAAAAGCCGTTGCAATTTCGACAGCAACAACGAGCGACTCTTCCTTGGTATCTTCTTCAATCATGAATGTAGAAATAGGCTTTCATGCCGATGCTACCGCAAAACTGTTTGTATGATTCTTAGTAGAAGAGCGATGCCTCATATCTGCCTTACCTTCGTGAGTTACTGAGATGAAACAGCTACAAATCTCACACAACGCTTCCTAATCCATACGTCCTTTCTTGACAAAAGACCACTCTTTTGTGTAATCATCCGAAAAGTGACAGTTTCTCTTTCCATCCTTGGGCATTTTCGTAATCTATGATAAGATGATAAGTTAATTAGACGGTAAACCGTCGACAGTACTACTTTAGTACACTTCACGCCTTTTATATCCACAGCAAACACTTTTAACAGTGTGGCGCTGCTTAAATACACTGCTGGCCACCGTAAATGCAACACCCTGAAGGAAGCATCCGAATCAAGTGAAATTTACACCATGGGTTTGCAGCGATGAGATATGCAACTGATTAGAATTTCAGTGTAGACGCACATCACGCGCGCCTGTGGCGCCACCTCATAGCGCCATTTAAGGCTTGGCGATTTCGACGAGTGTACGTTCGGCACGTGTGTTTACCTTGTGGTTGTTTCACAAGACGATCAGTTATGCCTCGTAGACAACAGCGAACATTGTTTGATCAAGTATCCGAGTTCGACAGAGGAAGGATAGTGGCTTACCGAGATTGTGGATTATCATACAGAGAAATCGCTAGTCGTGTTGGACGAAACCAAACAACTGTAATGCGGATATGTGACCGTTGGATGCAGGACGGTACGACGGACCGACGTGGTCGATCGCATTCACCTCGGTGCACCACTGCACGTGCTGATAGGCAAATTGTGCGCATGGCAGTGACGGATCGCTCCGTGACATCCCGAACCATAGCACAGCACATTGCGTCTGTAACGCATCATCCAGTGTCTGCGCGTACCATTCGACGCCGTTTACAGCAGAGTGGTCTGTCCGCACGACGTCCATTGCTTCGTCTACCATTGACGCAGAACCACAGACGTCTCCGTCGCCAATGGTGTGATGACAGACGGATGTGGACGGCAGAATGGAATGACGTTGTCTTTACTGACAAGGCACGCTTCTGTCTGCAGCACCACGATGGTCGGATTCGAGTGTGGAGACACCGTGGAGAGAGGATGCTGGACAGCTGCATTATGCACCGCCACACTGGTCTTGCACCGGGTATTATGGTATGGAGCGGTATTGGGTATTACTCTCGCACGCCTCTAGTACGCATTGCCGGTACTTTAAATAGCCGGCGCTACATATCCGAGGTGGTGGAGCCAGTTGTCCTTCCTTACCTTCAGGGCTCGGCCACAGCCATATTTCAACAGGATAATGCGCGACCACACGTGGCACGCATTGTCCAAAGGTTCTTCGTCAATAACCAGATTGAATTCCTTCCCTGGCCGGCTCGCTCTCCGGATCTTTCGCCGATAGAAAACATGTGGTCCATGGTTGCTCAATGAGTGACCCAGATTACATCCCCAGCTGCCACACCAGATGATCTTTGGCAACGTGTGGAAGCTGCTTGGGCTGCTGTACCCCAGGAACACATCCAACGTCTCTTTGACTCAATGCCGAGACGTGTGGCAGCGGTGATCTCCAACAATGGCGGCTACTCTGGCTACTGATTCTGGCAGGAACCACATGTCACAGACGTCTGTAAACGTAATCATTTGATACTTGGTCAACATGTTATCTACAAAATAAATTTTGTTGTGCTACCTCTTGTCTTTCTTGGTGTTGCATTTACGGTGGCCAGCAGTGTAGTTCCAGCCCTGTACTACTGTAGAAGTCTGGTGCTTTCTCGAATGATGGCACTTTCATTGTCGATACAGGATACGTAACATGGAATGCCATCTGTGAAAGGATCCTGTCGGCATAAACTATTTAACATAAATAACTGAGGCTGAATTTACAAGTTGTGCTAACAGATGGCTTTTTTCAGTACTTCAGGCAAGCTCGTAAGAGTATTTTGCAAAATCGGGACAAAATTGGGTCTTATCAGGATTTCAAAGTAGGTCCTTAGTGGGGACAGTCCCGGTATATCAGGACAGATGGCAATCCTAGCCTAGCCTCAAGTTCACATGAATAAATATGGAGGACAAAATATAGTTTAAAACATTAATTTATTGACCGTACTTAATTCCTCCAATAGTCATTTTGGTCTGCAGTGCAGATCAAAATTAGACCTGAGTATTGTGTATTTATAGTCATTGTATACTTGCAGTTATTTTGTGCTTTTATGAATCTGTATGGAACATAAAATTTCATTGAATGGCTCTATGTATTTGCACTGTACTGAACTTCTGTTTGCTGTTTTTTTCTCAAGGGTGTCATCTGTTTCGTCACGCCCGCTTGAAAATCCTATGTCGTCGCCTTTTACTAAATTGAAATAGCACATGCTAGCATTATTTTTCCTTGAGAAACAGTAAACAATGTTGATTTCTGCGTATAGTGGCTGTAACAAGTATAGTTTTAGTAAAAACCAGTGGAAGAATAAAACTCCCATGTATAAAACAGCTTCAAACATCTGATTACTTGACAACTGAGTTCATGCGTTAAATACGTAATTTTAAGTATGTAGAAGAGAAAAAGGTTTTGGAAGGTTTGAAATTATGCTTTAAATTTGTTGGGAGTCGTTAAGTGCTCTCATCACCAAATACTGGATTAATAAAGTCTGGATAATTTTCACCTCATTTGAAGCAAACGCTAGTTTTTCACACATCTCAATGTTTATCATCATATCTCATGAACTGTACGTGTTGTTCCATGCAACAATTCTGTACTTACATTAAGTGCTTTACGCTGATACAGTCTGCAACCTGTGTTGCGAATAGAATTAGTAGTAAGGAATTAACAAATTAAAACATCATGTCTAACGAAATTTTGCTGAGCGGCATTTTAAGAAAATGCTATTTTTTTTTCTTTATTGATTTTCAATTCCCCCCGAAGGGGGCGGGCTGGCAGCAGCTTACTACGCTGCTCTACAGCCTACAGACTTTTGTTTAAAAAAGGAAGAAGAAAGAAACAAGGAGAAACAGGCGATAAAATGGTGATTTAAAGTGTAAAATGGCGTAAAAATGTGGAAAGTTAAAACAGAAAGCAAAAGGGGTTGGCAATGTTGTTAAAATACACAGGAATCAGACAAGTAACATAGTAGACACACAATTAAAAAACATGGCGACAGTCTGGTTTCTGTTCGCAAGAGATAAAAAAAAAGCACACCCAGCGACAGTACGATGGCTGTTTGCTACACTTCCCAAAAGACACAACACGGAGCACGCACTGGAAAAACACACTGTAAAACACTGCACGAAAAAGGCGGCACAAAGATGGCACTCCCGATCCAAGGCAGATGGGGGGGGGGGGGACCTGGAGTAGGGGGAAAAACAAGGAGGGAGGAGAGGAAAAAACGAAAAGGGGGGGGAACCAAGGAGGGAGAGGACTAATAAAGGGGGGGAAGGGCAGATGCGAGACGGAATGAGAGGAGGCAGAGGAGGGAAATGTAAAAGGACTCGGGGGAGAGAAGGGGGCAAAGAGAGGGGAGGTGGGGAAGAAAGAGGATGGAAGGGGGGGAGAGGGAGCCTGGGAAAAGGACAGAGGAAAGGAGGGGGAGTGAGGATCAGAGTTGATAGGAGGGATAAATGGAGGGAGAGAGGGCATCATCTGGGAGGGGGAGTTGATGAAAGCCACCTTGGGAAAGGAGATGTAGGGTGTAGAGATGGAGGGTAGGGGGGACCCAACGGTGAAGACGTGGCAGGGGGCGGGGATCGGAGAGGAGAGGAGCAACCAGGGGGTGAGGGGGTTCAAGACGGCGGGAGGTGTAGAGGATGCGGATATGTTCGAGGAATAGGAGCAGATGGGGGAAAGGAATGAGATCATAGAGGATCCGCGTGGGGGACGGGAGGCGTATACGGAAGGCGAGGCGGAGTGCATGACACTCAAGGATCTGGAGGGACATATAGAATTTTGGGGGGGGGGGGGGGGAGGCAGATATCCAGGCAGGACTGGCATCACAGAGGATGGGACGGATTAAGGATTTGTAGGTGTGGAGGATGGTAGAGGGTTGCAACCCCCATATCCGGCCAGAGAGGAGTTTGAGGAGTCAGAGGCGGTGGTGGGCTTTGGATTGGATGGAGCGGAGATGAGGGATCCAGGTGAGGTGACAGTCAATGGTGAGGCCAAGGTAGGTGAGGCTGGGGGAAATGCTAGTTTCTCAGGCAGCTAAATCTACTTGGTGTCATGTCTCCTGAACTGTCTCTCGTACAATCATATAAGTTTGCAGGTGCATCCAGTGATATATGTAGGTACGGCCTGCAAATTGTGCTGCCAATAAAGTTAGGAATAAAGAAGTAATACAGGGTGTCCCAAAAAGAATGACCCGATTTTGACGTGTAATAATATTGAGACAAATGTCACCAGGTAACTGAAACAGCGGTAGATGTAATCGGCATGGTCTAAAGTTTCAGAAAAAATTCGCTAGATGTGGTTACGAGCGCTGACCCAGAGCGTGCAGCCAGTCTCGCGCAATATGGTGTCCGCACAACAGAAGGCGTATTGTGTTATTGAATGTAGTCGTACTCAATCAGTGATCGCAGTTCAGCGGGCGTTTCATATTCGATATCGTGCTAAACCACCATCACCAAAGAACATTCGACGGTGGTATAAACAGTTTGAAGAAACAGGGTGTCTCTGTAAAGGCAGAAGTCCTGGCTGGCCACGCATTCCTCAACGAACAGTGGAAAAAATGCGACGAGCATTTGAGCGGAGCCCCCGCTAGTCTACGCTTGGTGCTAGCCGAGAAGTTGCGTTACTGCACATGACAGTGTGGCGTGTGTTACGGTAGCGTTTACCGCTCAAACCATACCGATTACAACTGGTACCAGCTTTCTGAGATACTGACAAAGTGAAGCTAGTGGACTTTAGCAATGCTATTCTAGAGGACGTGGAAGATGACACTTTTACGTCACAGTTGATATTCAGGGATGAGGCAACTTTCCATATTAGCGGTAAGATTCATCGTCATATTGTGCGTATATGGGGGCTCGCAAATCCTCATGAAACAATTGAACACGAATGAGATTCACCAAAAGTGAATGTTCTTTGTGCTGTTTCGCAAAGCAAGTTTATGGATACTACTTTTTTTGAGGAAGAAACCGTTACAGAACAATCATATCTTGCAATGCTACGGAACTGGTTATTCCCCCAACTTGACTCTGACAATTTCATCTATCAGCAAGATGGAGCACCACCGCACTGGCACAACAACGTGCACAGTTTCCTCAATACCAACATGTCTCAACGTTAAATAGGGCGTACAGGACTGCGAGACCAGGCTTTACACTCTTGGCCTCCTAGGTCCCCTGACTTAACACCATGTGATTTCTTCCTGTGGGGATATGTTAAACAATGTGTTTACGTTCCTCCCTTACCTCGTGACATTGATGAACTAAAAACCAGAATATCAGCTGCTGCAGCTTCAGTGACAGAAGCCACCTCACGCTCAGTTTGGGATGAATTCGGCTATCGACTAGATGTCGTCTGTGCAGCCAATGGATGACATATTGCATATTTATGATGGATTTTTGTAAACGTCTGTCTTTTTGAGTAATTTAATATGCAATTTGTTTGTGTTAAGCCCTTCTTCCTAATAAATAACTCTGTTTAAAATCGAGTCATTCTTTTTGGGACACCCTGTATATTAAAACGTCATGCCTGATGATGCCGTTTTAGTGCATGGGCAGTGAAAATGCAGTAAGCGATAGACGTTTTCCTGTCATCATTTTGTGGGAGTTGTCAACAAGACAAAGTTTTGAAAGGGTTTAAAATTACGTGTGAAACTTGCCGGAAGTTCCTGCATGCTCTCATCCTCTAATACTGGTTGAATGATATCCAGGCATTTGCATGTTGCCTCGAGACAAGCACACAGTTTCTAACTTTAGTAGTTGCTTTATTGTGTTAAACTTCCAACAGAAGGTTGTACCTCTTAATGAGTAGATCGTGACAGCATTTAAAATTTTTGAAGTTCGTCAATAACTACGCAAAATACAGAAAATCAATTTTTTGTTGCCCGTGGAGGTTGTTTGATAGGCAACGTACAAATGGGTTTGGGGTGTGTGCCCTGGGTTAGTCATTTAGTAATATAGATATGGATAACATTTACGATGTAGAAAAAAATTCCAAGGAGATTCAAAGCATCATGGTGACTTTACTTGTTGCTGGCAAATGGAATGTAAACCAATGAAATTTGAGCCTGTACCAGCTGAATATTACGGAGTAACCTTCGAAATGCATTGTAATTATGTAATAAAGCCAGTGACTGGTTCTGTCTCTTTGTTGGTATTTTAAACCTAAAGCAACAGACTCAAAAGCCATTCCACCTTAGACTAAAATATTTTTAAAAACAAAAATAATGGCTCTGAGCACTATGGGACTTAACATCTGAGGTCATCAGTCCTCTAGAACTTAGAGCTACTTTAACCTAACTAATCTAAGAACACCACACACATCCATTCCCGAGGCAGGATTCAAACCTGCGACCGTATCAGTTGAGTGGTTCCGGACTGAAGTGCCTAGAACTGCTCGGTCGCAATGGCTGGCCTTTTAAAAATATTTGTGTGACAGCCAGTTTACATAAGTAACTTAATAGTGGTCATTTCTACAACATTTTCGGTTTCAGTTTCTTTCTGTGGCCATAAACACAAGAGTCTCTTTTGCTAACTCACTATCATCACTTCCTATGCCAACCTCTCCTAAATCTAGATAGCCTGACATTTTCTTTGTGTTCCAAACTATCGGGAGGGACGCGAAAATATGGGGATTTCGAATGGGTACAACATAAACATTGCAAAAAAAATTGTTTGCTGAGAGTGGCAGTATCGTAACTGTGTAGTCTAGGCCCGACCTATGCAGTTATTTTTAGGAACCATAGACCAAAACACAAAACACTGCCTGCCTGAAACTGCTACGATATAGTGTCCGCATATCACATACTCCAATACCAATGACACCCCTTTCCAGACATGCCACACAACAAAAACAAACCTTACCTCAAAACAAGCGTTTCGATTGTACATTCATTTTACATTCGGGTGGAAAACAGAAAAATTGATACCACTGAGAAAAAAACGAAAAACTGTGTAGTAGAAAACAACAACAGGTGTTTACTTACTTTTAAGATAAATTAATCCTTCTGTTGTTGTGACTGGTGGCGAAATCATCAACCATTCTTTGCAAGTCAGTTATCTTTGTGCAAAAACAGACATAATGTCTGATGGGATAACAGCAATCAGTGATTTTATAATGTTGCTTATAATCCGTCTTGATTGCAAATTTTTTTATTGATATGACCGGTTTCGGTTCATTCAGAACCATCTTCAAATGGTTCAAATAGCTCTGGGCACTATGGGACTCAACTGCTGTGGTCATTAGTCCCCTAGAACTTAGAACTACTTAAACCTAACTAACCTAAGGACATCACACACATCCACGCCCGAGGCAGGATTCGAACCTGCGACCGTAGCAGTCGCACGGTTCCGGACTGCGCGCCTGGAACCGCGAGACCACCGCGGCCCAAAACCATCTTCAGATCTGTAACAATAATGATACTAATTTACTATTTTCCGGAAGCAAATCTTTTTCATCCTATTTAATCAACATCAAATGTACCAGAACATACTTGATATTTCAGTTACAGGAGTAACCCGTCCAAATCCAGCAAATTTCACATGCTGCGTCACATAAAATTGGTTGGCAGAGTGCACGTCATTTATATTAATTATAACACTATTACCGACAGGTGGCGTCTGGTACATTTGTTACATTCCACTTGCACATACTATATTTAGTAGATTTTTTTATTAAAAAATACTTAATTAAAATACGTAGCTGTCAAGGTTAAAATCTGTACTTATCAAAATTAAAAAAACAGTAAAATTATCATTTTTATACGATCTAAAAAACATAGGGCGATTTATATATCTATGGTGCTGGTGTGGACTTGTTTTCCTCTACGGTGTGCTTCCGTGGTTCCCGCCATTTCGGTGTTGTGCCGCGATCCGCTCAGTCGTCTGATGTCCATCGTCGCGGGCAAGAGGGCCGCGCAAGAGGGCCCCGTCAACGACGCCAGGCGCTGTACGTATCTTCCGGCTTCTCCGCCGCGCTCTTGTCACCCACCACGATACAGATGGGCATATTTTACTTCGATGGTGTACAGGCTACTAAGATTGCCACTAAACCAATAGGAAGTAGAAAAGGAGCTAAGTATTTTAAAACAAGTGGCCGTAGCGAACGGATATACGTGTAAGCAGGTGATGAATATTTATAGGAAGATAAAGAAGAGGCAAATGAAACAAATAGAAGGAAGTCACGTCACAGTTAAGAGGAACAACAAGAAAAAATATGTGGCTGTCACTTACAGTGGAAGAATTACAGATAAAATTGAAAGATGCTTTCGTAAATCCAACGTTAAAATAGAGAGGAGGAGGAGATTACTGTTTAACGTCCCGTCGACAACGAGGTCATTAGAGACGGAGCACAAGCTCGGATTAGGGAAGGATGTGGAAGGAAATCGGCCGTGCCCTTTCTAAGGAACCATCCCGGCATTTGCCTGAAGCGATTTAGGGAAATCACGGAAAACCTAAATCAGGATGGCCGGACGCGGGATTGAACCGTCGTCCTCCCGAATGCGAGTCCAGTTAAAATAGGGTTCCGAACAAATAACACGTTAAAATTGAAGCTCCGGCACAGAATATGTAATAGTAGGAATAAATTTCAGGATTCAGGTGTATATAAGATCAAATGTAATGACTGCTGTAAACAATATAGAGGGCAGACTGGTAGGAACTTTGAAACCAGATTCAGGGAGCACACCTACTCTCAAAACAGAACAGCTTTCGGGGCGCATATGGCTGCGTCAAAGCACTCAGTCACGAACATTGAACACAATTTAGACATCCTGCATAGAGCTCATAATGGACGGTTTCTTAACATTTTGGAAGAAATTGAAATATACACCCACAAAAATAAAGATCCGGATTTAATCCTCAACGAGCAAATCGAATTCAATCATAACGTCTATTTTAGCATTTATGACGACTTACTAAGATGACAACTGTTGCGTGTGGAGATCCAGGCCGAGGGATGAGAGATGGTGCATGGTGGAGAAGCCGGAAGATGCGTGCAGCGCCTGGCGTCGTTGACGGGGCCCTCTTGCGCGGCCCTCTTGCCCGCGACGATGGACATCAGACGACTGAGCGGATCGCGGCACAACACCGAAATGGCGGGAACCAGGGAAGCACACCGTAGAGGAAAACAAGTCCACACCAGCACCATAGATATATAAATCGCCCTATGTTTTTTAGATCGTATAAAAATGATAATTTTACTGTTTTTTAATTTTGATAAGTACAGATTTTAACCTTGACATCTATGTATTTTAATTAAGTATTTTTTAATAAAAAAATCTACTGAATATAGTATGTGCAAATGGAATGTAACAAATGTACCAGACGCCACCTGTCGGTAATAGTGTTATAATTAATATAAATGACGTGCACTCTGCCAACCAATTTTATGTGACGCAGCATGTGAAATTAGCTAGATTTGGACGGGTTACTCCTGTAACTGAAATATCAGGTACGTTCTGGTACATTTGATGTTGATTAAATAGGATGAAAAAGATTTGCTTCCGGAAAATAGTAAATAGTATCATTATTGTTACAGATCTGAAGATGGTTCTGAATAAATAAGTTTGCAATCAAGACGGATTATAAGTAACATTATAATGATCTTTGTTACTACTGCAAGAATAAACAAATAACATAGGCGTTCATCAAACACTGAATTCCTTGAATAACTTTTTGTACGTCGCAAACATGAAAATGTTCTTTCACTTGATGCAGAGGAAGCTATTTGACTTTATATACTACTGTGACAACTTGAGCAGTGCAAGTAAACTGATAGTCTTCACTCCAGTTTGCTGTTCATGTCCAATGAGATTTTTTTAATGTCTTAATTTCCGCCTCCAACGATTCAGTATTGCATGAATAATTTTGTGCCAACGGCAGTAACATTTGTTTATACATAAAATATTCACTTTTTGGGTTTAGACAAGTGATTCCTTTAATTATTCCAGACTCTGAAATATTGCAACTCTCAAGTTCATTGACGTAAAACTTTATCAAATACTGAAGATTTGAAATCAGTTGATTGTACAGGTTCCAGGCTGCCTTTATTCGGCAAATCACACAATATTCCCCCTAGATGTTTTCAACTTTCGAATTCTAACAAGAGAAGAGGAATCTGCAGGAATATCAGCACCTGTTTTTGTTGCCACATCCACACTTTCTTTCCATACATAAGTGAAACCTTAGTCGATTCACGCATTTGATTAAACTGATCTCTTGTAGCTTCTGCTAACTTGATAGCACCAACAATGTCAGTCTTTGCCCTGAAGGAAATCAATAGTTACTTTCACATTTCTAGCAAACATGTGAACAGGCGTAAATGAGAAAAAAATTAACTTTGCACTAAATCCTGATGCTTCTGAAGATCGTTCTGAATTTTCTGCCTCAATGTTTAGTAGGGTTACAATGACAGCTTCAACTGTATTCTTCACAGCCAGACATGAAGCACATTTAGAGGCCCATTTAGTGTCACTTAACTCTTTTAATTCCACTTTTCCAATCTTCAGTTTTATTTTTGTGTCAATAAACATTTGATGCTCTGCTGACCCACTCATAAAAACATAAATTCCTTAAGAGATCATAATGTAATCTGTAGGTGACTTGATCCCTCAGTACGTTGCTACTGTGACAAGACTCTACTTATGGTTCATACGATGTGTCGAGCCGGGATCTATGGGGGGAGGAGCAAACCGGGGTATAGGCCCTGGGCAATTTGAGAGGGCGCCAAATTCGCATTCTTGAAGGAAAAAATTTTGTTTCACAAAACGCCTAGCATCCAGCACATATTGGTCTATCGATCATTCACATGACTTTGAAGCGCATCCCTGTTGGTTTTTGAACATTTTTGAATGCATTCTAAGTTGATTTCTGAACGAATCATAAGTTGATTTTTGAATGCGTGCATAGTGTATGTGATGTCTCTGCCAATGCAATCCCCGTCGCATCTAGAAATAAAAAAAATTTCCCGCAGACAAAAGGAGACGGGGCTATACGAGCCGAGCCAAATCAACCCGAACGGTTGAATGCCAATCTGTTTTTGTTTATGCGGTTGATTGTGTGTGCAAATGATCAGTGTTGCTGTAATTATTAGTGAGATCCATAGACTCAGACTACTAGAGTGGAAGTAAACGACTAACAGAAATAACATGTAAGAAAGATTACATAATCTTCTCGGTGTATTCAAGAAAATGAAATTTCTACAGAGAACTTTTGCCATATATTCAGAGAACCAGAGTGAAAATGAACTACTAACAAGATTAGTAAGTAAAAAAGATTATGTAATCTTCTCGGTGTATCCAAGAAAATTTAATTCTGACAGAAAACTTTTGCCAGATCGCTACACTACCAAGGGTCAATTGCACAGTCACCGGTTAGCAGCTGCTTAAGGTGTATTCTCGGAATAGCGCGGAAAACGCGTTGTATGAATACGTAATAACGCCTAACTGAAGAATAAACATGGGATAACTAAGCTGATGATTCTGGCAGGGTTAGTGAAGTTAACCAGAGAATAAGTTTTGACAATGACAGGAATAGTTACAGGATTAGTGATGACAAGATGTTTTGTTAGAACAAGGAAAGAAAAGAAACGGGAACATCACACAAATTATATGGAAGAATATGATTATTCCAAATTTATATAAAAATCTCGTACTACTACTTTTCGATCTAATGCTTGAGAAACTGGAGCATATGAATGAAATATGAAACTATTTCCCAACATAAAACGTTTTGCTTGCAGTAGTGTTGTGGATGCAGTCAGAACAACACTTGGTACAAGGGGAATGGATAAGTTAATAGTAGACAAAAACGGAAAGTCCACCATCTCAAATGACGGTGCTACCATTATGAAATTACTGGATGTTGTTCATCCCGGCGGTTCTAAGCGCTACAGTCTGGAACCGCGCGACCGCTACGGTCGCAGGTTCGAATCCTGCCTCGGGCAAGGGTGTGTATGATGTCCTTAGGTTAGTTAGGTTTAAGTAGTTCTAAGTTCTAGGGGACTGATGACCTCAGAAGAAAAGACACTTGTTGACATAGCGAAGTCACAGGACGCAGAGGTTGGCGATGGAACAACAAGTGTGGTTTTGCTGGCTGGTGAATTTTTGAAACAGATTAAACCATTCGTAGAAGAAGGTATACATCCACGAATTATAATAAAAGTTTTTCGTTAAGCTATACAACTGGCAGTTGATAAAATCAATTCCCTAGCTGTAAAGATTGATAAGAAAAATATAGCTGAACATCGTTCATTGCTAGAGAAATGCGCAGCGACAGCCCTAAGTTCAAAGCTAATAAGCCACCAAAAAGGATTCTTCTCAAAAATGGTCGTTGATGCTGGTTTACTTTTGGATGAGCTTTTACCGCTCAATATGATTGGGATCAAGAAGGTGACAGGAGGTGCATTGGAAGATTCGCTGTTGGTAGCACGCGTTGCATTTTGAAATGCAGCCAAAGATGTATTGAAACCCCAAAATTGCTCTGCCTAACATTGAACTGGAGCTCAAAGCTGAAAGGGACAATGCTGAAATCAGAGTGGATAATGTACAGGAATATCAGAAGGTGGTGGACGCTGAATGGAAAATATTGTATGAAAAGTTGGATTTAATACACAAAAGTGGAGCAAAGGTAGTACTGTCTAAGCTACCCATTGTTGATGTTGCAAAGCAGTACTTTGCTGACAGAGACATGTTTTGTGCTGGACGAGTCCCGGAAGAGTATCTGAAACGTACAATGGAGGCTTGTGGAGGTTCCGTAATGACAACTGCTCATGACTTGAAAGATTCAGTTGTTGGCAACTGCGAGTATTTTGAAGAAAGACAAGTAGGCAGTGAAAGATTTAACATTTTTACTGGTTGCCTCAATGCAAAGACTTGTTCAATTGTACTGAGGGGTGGTGCAGAACAGTTCATGGAAGAGACTGAAAGATCCCTTCATGATGCCATTATGATAGTCCAGCGTACAATAAAGAATGATTCTGTTGTTGCAGGTGGTGGTGCAATCGAGATGGAACTGAGTCGAGCGTTATGTGACTACTCACGTACTATTTCTGGAAAAGAAAGGCTCTGGAGGTTATACCTAGACAGTTGTGTGATAATGCTGGATTTGATGCAACTAACATTCTCAACAAACTGCGCCACAAACATGCACAAGGTAATTGCTGGTATGGTGTGGACATCAACAATGAAGACATCAGTGATAACTTTGAAGCATGTGTCTGGGAGCCAGCTGTTGTCAAGATTAACGCATTAACAGCTGCATTTGAAGCAGCTTGCCTTGTCTTATCTGTAGATGAAACCATTAAAAAATCCTAAATCAGGTGGTGGTGGTGCTCCTGCAGGCCGCGGCATGGGCCGGCCGATGTAATTTCAATCAATCATCATAAACTGACAGGATCTGTGACAATAGAGTGCCGTAGTTTTGGCGGCATTGAGAGCTACAAGCTACTGGGAGGCCGTTGTGTGGGAGAGAATTGTGATACAACTGCAGATTCGGCCGTTTCGTGAGATCAGGAGCGTCCGCGGTGCCTTCGTCGACCTGTGGACTCAACCGAGATGGCAGTGCAGAGTAGGGCTGCAGTGGGCAGGGGATTTCTAAAATAGGGGGAGTCACATTTCAAGGAGGTGTCAATAGCGCACCTTTGAAAAATATTGCACATTTGTAGAAGGTTTTTACTGTGCTCTTTGTAAGCTAGTCTGTGTAGTCACGACAGGAAGCTGCTGAGGCCCTCTCGTTGGGATGCCAGAGGACGGTGTGTGGCTATGAACTGGGAGCTGGATTGCAGTAACGCGATCTACAGATTCTACCTCCCTTGCATTATCATTCACACGTTCTACTGATCCAACACTCATAGAATCCCCACCTCGAGCATTCCGATCCAAATTCCTATCGCTCCCGTTCTCCTCTAAGTCGTCCATTGATCTTAACATATAAACCCTTTTTAACATAATTTATGTATCGTCGGTAGGTTTTCCGGCTTTACTTCTCGACGTGACATCGGAGAGTCGTCGCTGTCACGTCGAGAAGTAAAGCAGGAAAACCTACCGACGATACATATCTACAAGCAGACGTCGACATGGAGTACCTAAAAAGGGAACCACAAGAGAGTTGGGGATGCTTCATGTGTTAAATTGTGAGGAAATTCAATTTTCACTCACTACATGTAGCTGGATTAGCACTGTTTGAAGTCCAGAATAGTTGTTCAGATTGCCTTGTAAAAGTGAGTCTCTTTAATAGGTACCCAATATAAATACTGTATTTTAGAGTACTACCTACTTGCACTGTGTATACACCATCTTGACTTTAATAGTTGCTCTGCAACTTCCTTTAATGGAATGATGAAAATCAACTACCAGTGAAAATTCAGTGCAGTTTATTTTAAATACTACTGGATTTTGGCTTATGCCTATCTGAAGGCAATTACATTCAGTTTGTCCTTTACACATTCAGTGTGCTTAGCGGCTTAAGTCTCTTGCTGTGAGGGTGTAACAATTTTTAGATGAGTATTGTTAAAAATGAAAGTAAACTATTGAAAATAGTGTGTCAGAGGTTCATAGTACCCAGCATTGAACATATAAAGACGAAACAAGTGGTAGAGCACTTGCCCACGAAAGGCAAAGGCCCTGAGTTCGAGTCTCGGGCCTGCGCACAGTTTTAATCTGCCATGAAGTTTCATATCAGAGCACACTCCACTGCAGAGTGAAAATCTCATTCTGGAAAATCCCCCATGGTGTGGCTAAGCCATGTCTCCACAATATCCTTTCTTCCAGGAGTGCTAGTTCTGCAAGGTTTGCAGACGAGCTTCTGTGAAGCTTGGAAGGTAAGAGACGAGGTACTGGCAGAATTAAAGTTGTGAGAATGAGTCATTAGTTGTGCTTGGTTAGCTCAGTCGATAGAGCACTTGCACACAAAAGGCAAAGGTCCTGAGTTAGAATCTCTGTCTGGTACGCAGTTTTAATCTGCCAGGAAGCTTTACATGGAACATATTTCAGTCAGAGCTACCAGCCAGCAGTCATGTGCGTGTGAGGTATGCTTACTTGTGTTGGTTGGTTGGATGATTAAAAGGACCAAACTACTAAGTCATCAGTCCGTTTTTTCTCGAACACAGAGGTCTACATGACTCTACAACAGAGACAGCCTACTGTGCAAAACCCAAGGGACAAAAACCCCAATGTCTATCAAAGGTCAACAAAGACAAGCTAAGGGACAAAAAAGGGAGACATAGTACAAAAGGCAGGCATGGTGGCCCACCTAGGGAGCAACCAAAATCCCTGAAAGCATAGCGCAGTGAAGGGCCATACATCTCCCCCTCCCCGCCACTTGCCAGAGGTATCCCATTCAGAAATTTCCTAGGAAAGACTAGCAACACAGACAGGGCAAGAGAAGCACAGATACAACATAAAATGAACAAGTCGAACAGACCACATGAAAGGAGGAAGAAAGAGTAAAACAGCAGGTAGGATGAGGACCAGGCTGAACTACCATGCCCAGACAGCCGCAGCATGGTCTGGGCAGAGGAGGCAACAGAGTGTTCTGCCAACCACTCAATGGGCTGATAAGGCTAAGTGGGCTCCCTTAAAGAAAGTGGTAAAAGCCCCATCATGAATAAAATGTAAAACTAAGTCAGCCACTGAAGCATCATCTCCTGACCCAAGGGATAGCAAGTCAGTGATATTCAGAATCCACCACAGGGTGGCCAGGTTGGGAAAGTCAGCAAAATGTGGACCACCATCAAATGGAAACCATAATGACAGTGGCATGGGTCCTTGTGATGGAGGAGATGAGCATGAGTCAGCTGAATATGGCCAAAGCCACATCAGCAAAGAATGATAGAGTCCTTGTGAGAGACCTGCATGGAGGACCTGCGTGGATTTGTAGTCCCCTATATCACCGATATTTAGTCTGGTGAAGTCAGAGTGAGCCATTCCGCATTCCACATTTCTAAAACTTTACAGCTTAATACCGATCAGAGGTCTGTTTCCGGAATGCCAATCTCAAGAGTTGACTTACTGGTAGCCAGCTCAGACAGGCTATCAGCGAGTTCATTCCCTGTGATCCTGATGTGGCCTGGGGTTGAGACAAAGGTCACTGAGCGTCCACATTGTTCAAGAGCATACAGGGAATCCTGGATAGCAATGACCAAGGGGTGACCGAGGGTAACAATAGTGGAGAGTTTGCAGAATGATCAAGGAGTCACTGTAAATGAGAAATGACTCACCAGTGCAGAAACAGATATGAGCAAGAGCATGAGAGATGGCTAACAACTCTGCAGTGAAAACACTACAGCCATCTGGCAACGAGCACAGTTCAGTGTGTCCTGTAAGAGTATAAGCAAAGCCTGCATGATCAGTAGCCATTGAGCCATCAGTGTAGACTACTTCTGAATGCTGGGATGCACCAAGGGTGGAGAAAAACTAGCAGCAGAGGGCCTCAGGATGAACTGAGTCTTTTGGGCATTGTGGTAGGTCAAGACAAAGCTGTGGCCGAGGGATGAAACATGAACGTACACGTGAGTGGGACCAGAGGAGCGGTGGTAGAGGGAACACCTGGAGTTCAGAGAGGACGAACCAGATGTGGAGTGCAATCATAATCCCTGATCTGGGCAGCCATTGTGGGAGATGGATTTCCATGTTTGGAACAAGGAGACAGTAATTCGGATGCTTAGGGGAACTGCAGACGTGTATAGTGTAACTGACAAGCTATGTTGGCACCTGATCTGCAGTGGAGGGACCCCAGCCTCCACAAGTAAGCTATTCACAGGGCTAGTTCAAAAGGCACTTGTCACAAGTCAAACCCCACATAGGTGTATCAGATTCAGTATCCACAATACTTAGGGTGATGCCAAACTGTATGCTGGATTCCTATAATCAAGATGGGATTCTATCAGGGCTTTGTAAAGCTGCAGAAGGGTAGTACGATCGGCACCCTAGCTGGTGTTACTCAGGCTGTGAAGTGTATTAAGGTACAGCCAGCACTTTCGCTTAAACCGGCAAAGATGGGAAATCCACTTCAACCAATCATCGAAGACCAGTCCTAAAGAGCAATAAGTCTCCACCACATTGGGTAGTTGCTTATCGATGTAAAATTCTGGTTGTGGGTGAACAGTATGTCAACAGAAGTGCACGATGTGAGTCTTGGTGCTTGAAAACCGGGAGCCATGGGTGAGGGACCATGCCTGCGCCTTGCAGTCGATATTCAGCAACACCCGCACTAGAGGAGCAATAGTAGAGGCAAAAGTCGTCAGCATACAAGGACGGTGATCTGAGAAACCGACAGGTGCTGTCAGACCACTGGTCATTACTAGAAAGAGGGCGACAATCATTACAGAGCCCTACATGACCCCATTCTCTTGGCTATAAGGTGCACTGTGGGAAGCACCAACTCCAACTTGGGAAGTGTGGTGCGACAAGAACTTCTGCATAAAAACAGGGAGCAGACCCTGGACACTCCATTCATGAAAGGTAGTGAGGATGTGGTATCATAATCGTTTTGTAGGTCAAAGAAGACGGCTATAAGGTGGTGATGTTGGGCAAAAGCTGTTCAGATGGCAGATTCCCGGTGAACCAGATTATTGGTAGCGGAATGTCCTTGGCAGAAACCATCCTGGGGAGGATCCAGAAGCTCAGAGACTCAAGGAGTTAACAAAGCCAATGGCTCTCCACACCTTCAAGCAACTTACAGAGAACTCTGGTGAGGCTAACTGGGCAATAACTGCCCATCTCTAGAGGATGCTCATCCTGTTTCAGTAATGGGATAATGGTCCTTTCCTGCCATTGCAATTGGAATTCCCCCTACCTGCAGATGTGGTTAAAGACGGCAAGGATATGACCCACACAATCCACCATTAGCTGCTTGAACATTTGGTTGTGGACGTGGTCGAGTCCTAGGGCTGTATCAGGGCAGTGGCCTAGGACACTGACGAATTCCCATTCACTGAATGGAGCATTATATGGCTCCTAGTCACGTCCAGTAACAGATAATTACTTTTGCTCCACCTGCTGTTATACGAAACGAAAGGCAGGTTGATAATTCTCAGACACAGAGGCTCAAGCATGATGCAGAGCGACATGTTTGGCGATGGCGTCAAGGTAGACAGCACAATTTAAAGTACCGCCTGGTACACCTGCAGGTGTCTGGTATCAGTAGAAACATCTGATCTTTGCCCAAATGTGCAAGGGAGAGGTACGTGGCCTGAAGGCTGACACTTACCTTTCCCAGCAATCTTGTTTCCATTGTTTTATTACATCGCAGACCCAGGCACGGAGCCAAAGGTAATGAGGTGCTCCATTGAGGAGTATCACTTATGGCATTTGAGAGCCCGCCTAAGATCTCTAATGGCTTCTGTGATTTTTGATGACCACCAAGGAACTGTCTTCCATCGGGGGGGGGGGGGGGAGGGGGGGAGGGAGGGCCTCAAGGAACAGAGGAACACTGAATGAGATCCTGAAAGAATGGCTGAATTTGCATTCTTGCCTGTCTCATCAATATCTCCATGCGACAGGGAGCTTAGGGCGACAGCAGAGATGAAAGCACCCCAGTTAATACCGTTGAGAGCCCATATGGGCAGGCATCCAAGGGTAATGACAATGAGGGAGGGACAAGAAGATTGGGAACTGGTTACCACCACACAGTTCATCTTGGACACTACAGTGGATGGATGGGAGAAAACAAGGGCTGCAAATGGAAAGTTCAATGGCTGAGAATATTCTGTGTGTGACAATGAAGTGTATGGGTGTACCAGTATTCAAGAGGCAAAGTTCAAGTTGGGCCAGAAACTTGCAGGTCTTTATTGTGGGCAGTGAGCGTGGTTCCACCCCACAAACGGTTATGGGTGCTGAAGTCACCCAAGACTAGGAGAGGTGATTGGGGAGGGGGGAGGATGGTCTGAGAAACAAATGCAAACAATACGTTCTGAGACACTTCACCATCAGCAAGGAGGTAAACACTGCAGACGGTAATATCCTGAAATGCCTTTACCTGAACAGCCACAGCTTCAAGAGGTGTATTAAGAGGCACAAATTCACTACATAGTGTGTCCAGAACATACGTGCAAACTCCACGAAACACCCTGTCATATGTAGCACGATTCTTATGTCATCTCCAGCATCCACAAAGGGTTGGGATCCATGTTGCTGGAAACCAAGTCTAATGAAAGGCAATACAGAAGGCAGGGGAAGTGCTTAAAATACGCCTTAGCTCAGCAGGGTAGTGGTTGGTTTAAAAGAGGGGGGGAAGGGACCAAACTAAGAGGTCATCGGTCCCTTGTTAGGAAGGAAACAATGGCAGAAGGGTGAGAATAAGGCAATGAGACAACACAAAACAGAATTAAAGGAAAAACCACAAGATTGACTAAAGGGCAACAAACACTCAAATGGACAAAAGGGGACAAGAAAACCACAAAGACGCAAGAGACAGGTAGAAGAGGTTAAAACAAGAAAGCAGGTTACCATGGCTGGCTGACCATGAGGATAAAAAGGAAAAGCCAGCCACTATGCAACACATTGAAACCCCCACCCTGAAAGCACGAGGGTGGAGGACACACAGGGACAAAGGAAATGTGCTAAAACTTGGAGCAAATGATAAAACTCACCCTCACGAATAAAATCTAAAACTAAAGCTGCTATTGAGGCACTGTCACTCAACACTAAAGGTAGGGTGCTGGGAAGGTTAAACGTCCGCCGCAGAGTGGCTAAAAGTGGGCAGTCCAGCAGGAGATGGACGACTGTCATTCATGAGCCACAGTGACACCAAGGTGGGTCCTCACAACGGAGGAGGTAACCATGCGTCAGTCACGTATGGCCAATGCGGAGCCAAAAGAGAACCACAGAGTCCCTGCGAGAGGCACACACAGAGGTTTTCCACACATTCGTAGTTTCCTTAATGGCATAAAGCTTGTTGTGCGTACTGAGATTATGCCATTCCGTCTCCCAAAGCCACAAAGCCTTGCGGCGTAATACCGAACGCAGGTCAGTTTCAGGGACGCCGATCTCCATAAGTGGTTTCTGCGTATCCTGTTTGGCCAGCTGTGGTCAAGTTCTTTGCCTGGGATTCCGACGTTACCTGGGACCCAGACAAACACCACTGAACGACTTGACCATTCCAGGGCATAGATGGACTTCTGGATGGTTGCTATCAAAGTGTGATGAGGGTAGCACTGGCCGATAGCTTGTAGGCTGCTCAAGAAGTCAGCACACAGGACTCGCCTGGGCATGAGCAGATGTGCTCAAGAGCATGAGATATGGCCACCAGCACTGCAGTGAAAACACTGCAGCCATCTGGCAACGATTGCTGTTCTATATGTCCTCCATGAACATAGGAAAAGCCAACATGACCATCAGACATCGAGCCATCAGTGTAAAACACTTCATGGCCACGGTACATGTCGAGAATCGAGAAAAAGTGACAATGGAGAGTCGCAGGGTTAACTGAGTGCTGAGGGCCATGTGAAAGGTCCACACAAAGCCGCGGCCTAGGTGTACACCATGGAGGTGTTCATGAATGAACCTCAAGTATATGTGGTAAAGGCAAGGACTCCAGTTCGGAGAGAAGAGATCGCACATGAACTGCAATTGGAAGCCCTGACCTGGGACGCCGATGCAGGAGATGAACCGCCGGGGGCATGAAAAGGAGACGGTAATTCAGATGTAGAGGAGAACTACGAACATATGCAACGTAAATGGAGAGAAATTGCAAATGCCTAACCTGCAATTGAGGGACTCCGGCATCCACCAGGACGCTGGTCACCAGACTCGCCCTAAAAGCTGCTGTTGCGAGGCAGTGGTGCACTGGGTCGAGTAAATGTAATGCTGAGGGTACTGCCAAACCATAAACCAGACTCAAATAGTCATTTTGGGATTGGTGTTGCTCAGGCAGCGGAGGGCATTGAGGTGCTGACAGCACTTCCATTTAAGCTTACGGAGGTGAGGAAGCCAAGTCAATCGGGCATCGAAAACCAGTCCTAATAATCGATATGTCTCCACTACAGTGAGTGGATCGTCGTTAAGGTAAAGTTCGGGTTCAGGATGAATGGTACGACTCCAACAGAAGTGCATAACACACGACTTTGGGGCCAAAAACTGGAAACCGTGGGCCAGAGCCAATGACTGCGCCTTGTGGATGACTCCCTGTAGGCGCCACTCAGCAACACCAGTACTGGTGGAGCAGTACCAAGTGCAGGAAGTCATCTGCATACAGAGACGGTGAGACGGATGGCTCTACAGCTACTGCTAGACCATTGACGGCCACTAAAAACAGACACACTCAATACGGAGCCCTGTGAGACCCAATTCCCCTGGATATGGGATGAACTATAGGAGGCACCAACTTCGACACAGAAAGTACGAAGCGACAGGAAATTGTCGATAAAAATCAGGAGCGGGCCTCGGACACCCCACTCCTATAATGTGGTAAGGATATGAAGTCACAATGGTGGTGTCATAAGCTATTTCTAAATCAAAAAAGACGGCAGCCAGGTGTTGGCATCTGGAAAAGGCTGTCCGGATGGCAGACTCGAGGGACACAAGATTATCAGTGGCAGAGCGACCCTGGCAGAAGCCACCCTGACATGGAGCCAGTAGGCCACGTGACTCCAGGAGCCAGCCCAACTGCCAATACACCATGTGTTCCAGAAGCTTACAAAGAATGTTGGTGAGACTGATGGGCTGATAGCTATCCACATAAAGCGGGTTTTTATCGGGTTTAAGCACTGGAATGATGGTGCTCTTCCGTCATTGCGATGGAAAGACGCCATGGCACCAGATCCCGTTGAAGATGAAGAGGAGGTATCGCTTCTATTCAGACGAGAGTTGTTTAATCATCTGACTGTGGCTCCGATCTGGCTCAGGAGCTGTGTCAGGGCAATGTGCAAGGGTACTAAGGAGCTCCCACTCTGTAAATGGGGCGTTAAAGGGTTCACTGTGGCATGTAGCAAAAGAGAGGACTTTGGACTTTCCTTTCCATCCGCTGTTTGAGGGTGCAAAAGGCTGGGGGATAGTTTTGCAACGCTGAGGCTCGAGCATAGTGCTCAGCAATTGCATTTGTGTAAACAGACAACACGCCATTGATGTTAACGCCAGGGCCATCTGTTGGGGTCTGGTACCCAAAAAGACGTCTGATCTTTGTCCATACTTGGGAAGGTGACATATGGCATCTGATAGTCGAGACGTCCCTCTCCCAACACTCCTACTTCCGTCTTTTGATAGGCTGGCAAACATGGGCATGAAGCTGCTTAAAGGCCATGAGGTGCTCCAGAGAAGGGTGCTGCTTAAGCCACTGAAGTGCTCGCTGACACTCCTTAATTGCCTCAGCGACTTCCAGCGACCACCAAGGGACCGCCTTTCGCCAGGGGCACCATAAAGAGCGAGGGATCACGTTTTCCGCCGCATTCACGATTGTTGTAGTCACTGGCTCAACCATCACATCGATGTTACCATGTGAGGGAGATTCAACGGTGACCGCAGAGGCGAAAGTTTCCCAGTCCGCCTTGTTTAAAGCCCATCTGGGCAGGCGTCTGTGGGCCTGATGCTGGAGCAGTGACAGGAAGATGGGGAAGTGGTCACTACCACACAGGTCATCATGTACTCTCCAGTGGATAGATGGGAGAAGTCCTCAGCTGCAAATTGATAAATCAATGGCCGAGTAACTACCATGAGCCACACTGAAATGTGTGGCAGCCCCAGTATTTAAGAGGCACAGGTCGAACTGAGACGGTGAAGTTTCGACATCTCTGCCTCGGTCAGTAAGCACGGTGCCACCACAAGGGGTTGTGAGCGTTAAAATCTCCCAAAAGTAGTAAAGGTTTAGGGAGTTGATCAATCAGTGCAGCCAATGCATTCAGGGGTACTGCACAATCTGAAGGAAGATATACGTTGCAGACAGTTATTTCCTGTGTCGTCCTTATTCTGACAGCCACAGCTTCAAGAGGGGTTTGAAGGGGCACAATTTCACTACAGACTGAGTTTAGAATACAAACGCAAACTCCACCTGACACTCGATTATAGTCGCTACGGTTCCTGTAATATCTCTTATAGCTGCAGAGAGTAGGGGTCTGTATTTCTGGGAACCATGTTTCCTGGAGGGCAATGCAGAAAGCCGGTGTAAAGCTTAACAGTTGATGTAGCTCAGCCAGGCAGTGGAAAAAACCGCCGCAATTCCACAGGAGGATGACATCGTGAGACTTGGAAGGCATGGAACATCCAATGAGGCAGTTTACACCTCAGGATCACCTGCTGCCACCAACTTATTGCCTGAGCAGTCTATATTCATTGTGCCCCAGCGTACAGCGAGATCTAGGTCCGCAGCGGATGCCAGAATATCCACCTGATCCCCAGATGCAGAGCTTATAGGTAGTGGTGGTGTGGGTGCCACAGCAATTTCCTTGGTCTTAGGGATCTTCTTTTTGGACTTTTCTCGCTGCTCCTTGGGTTTCCCTCGCTGGGAGGACTTGACTGATTCAGTCTCTGGGACTGAGGAGGATTATGAAGCCCTACGACCAGCTGCTTTTGGGCACTTCAGCCACTGACGGGCGTCATCTTTCCCACTAGCAGAAACCTGGGAATGGAGTGACCCAAGGGATCCCTACCTGGCGTGACGAGCCAAAGATGACTTATGCTTCTCCAGCTGGGAAGTGGGGACTGGTGTACCCGATGGTTGGGGGACAATGCTCCTGACGTAGGTGGTGTGGGAGCAACAGGGCAGAATTGCCCCACACCATCAAGAGGGCATGTGTAGCCTTCTGGCTCTGAGAGTCGACTGGAATTCGCGGAACTGATGTGTCTACAACTGTTCTTGCAGTGGCAGTGTATGAGGAGGTCATAGCCACAGGATGCAGGCGCTCAAATTTCCTCTTAGCCTCAGTGTGGGTCAGGTGGTGCAAGGTCTTGTATTCCATGATTTTCCTCTCTTTCTGTAAAATTCTGCAGTCTGTAAAGCAAAGTGAATGATGCTATCTGCAGTTGACACAGGTGGGAGGCGAGCTACATGGAGTATTGGGATGTGATGGACTTCCACAATCTCGACATTTGATGCTGGAAGTACACCGGGAATACTTATGGCCAAACTTCCAGCACTTAAAGCATTGCATCGGGGGAGGGATATATGGCTTGACATCAAAGCAGTAGACCATCACCTTGACCTTCTCGGGTAAGGTATGACCTTCGAAGGCCTAGATGAAGGCACTGGTGGCACGCTGATTATCCCTCGGACCCCGATGGACGTGCTGCACGAAATGAACACCTTGCCGCTCTAAACTGGAGCGCAACCCGTCATCAGACTGCAAAAGAAGGTCCTTGTGGAATATAATACCCTGGACCATATTTAAGCTCTTACCTTGTGTGATGGTAACAGAAACACCCTCCAACTTGTGACAAGTGAGTAAAGCCCATGACTGGGCAGAGGAAGCTGTTTTTATCAAGACTTACCCAGAGTGCATTTTGGACAAGCCCTCCACCTTCCCAAAGTTGTCCTCTAAATGCTCTTAAACTGTGGCTTCATTGAAACAAAGAAGTCTCCTTCAGTTCTTGTACATACGAGGTACTGGGGTGAATAACGTTTGCTGCCACCCTTAGCCTGGCGATTACTTCATTGCATTGTACTGAGCCCTCGAACACTTAGTGACTGCTGGTGTTTGATCACCAGTAAGTGATGATGTGGTACACTTTATCACACGTCATCTGCCCTGATGCCACCCACTCAGACCAGGGGCCCTCCCCACTGGCGCCACCCACTTGTGGCAAAGCCCACCTGGCAGGATGGCCATTACCAGGAGTCCCGATGCCCCAGGGTGACAGGCACCAACTCCTTGGCATATTTGGGGAGTTAGCGGCTAAGGCATCAGCAGAGAGACGATCCCTGTGTTGTCAGGGGGCTACAACCAACAGGGTACATTGCAGCCCCACCACAACGGACTGGCTACTGTACTGGAATACAGGTGCAAACAAGTCCATGGTCATCGTCAGCGCAGAAGGCGACACTGCATAGTGCATGGTGGAAAATGCACCGAGGAAGGTGTCCTCTCCCAAGAGGTGGGGAATGAGCGGGACTGCAATGTGACAACGAGAAAGCAGGTTACAGATCTCAAGGCACGATGGACACAATGCACCATGTAAAGCGCCTTTCCTCAGTTGCCTCACTCTTCGGAAAAAAATTTAAGAATGGAGGTCAAACCCTACAGGGGACCATCACATACAGGCTGAAACGGGAGACTCATTTTCGTCGCCTCTTACAACAGGCAGGAATACCTTGGGCCTATTCTTACCCCCTGTATCCGCAGGGGGGTCCAAGGTAGTGGAAAAAAACGGATACAATTCCATTGGAGAATAATGTCTACATACTGTGATGGCATGAAGGGACCGAGGAGGCAGGTAATGCCATAGTGTTACCTGTTGCCACTGGTTGAGGGGTTATACTAGCAATACACATAGGTTCCAGGTTCCGTTGTGTTGTGTGACCCAGAGCCCCAGGGGCTATCGGAATCTCCACCTGGACTACTGGACTGAAAGGCTGGATCTGGTAGTCTGGGGCCACCAGAATCTCCTCCTCCTTGGATGACTTCTACTTATCTCTCCTCTCATTAGAGGATATGGATGACTGCGACGGCTTTTCTGAAACAGTTCCAGGTAAAGATGATGACTGCAAAGCCCTGCGACCACCACCCTGTGGCTCCTTCAGCCAGTGGCGGGTCTCCAGTTGTAGACTGACAAACCTTGGAAGGAAGTGTTCTAAGGGACACTTTTACTGGCAAGAGAAGCTAGAGAAAGGTGATTTGTCTCCAGCTGGGAGGTTGGAACAAATTTCACCAGTGGGTGGGAAGCCAACAATCCCAAACTAGGTGTGGGAGGAGCAACAACAGGTGAGCCCCCAACCATCAGATAGGCAGGCATGGTTGAATAGCCCCGAGTGCCCATGGTAGGAGGTGTAACAGGCGGGAGTATTGTCGCCAAAGGCAGCAGTCATCGTAGCTGTAGCATACGATACTGTTATATGACGGTGGTTTGCAAAGTTCTCTGAATCACCACGGGAGGTCAGTGCTGGATTAAAAAGATGTGCCGGCAATATTACATGAACCAAGTTATGAATTTTCGCCACACTGGCCTTATTCGCTTGATATGGCTGTCAGACTTCCATCTCTTCCTAAAACTGAAAATTTTTCTTGGTGGGCAAAGATTCACTTCAAACGAAGACCTGATAGCCAGAGTTGACAACTATTTTGCAGGCCTAAAAAAAAAAATCACTGATTTAAGCAATTTTTTCCTATTCTGTTCTGAGAACTTTTGAAAACACACTCGTACATGCTGGGTGCAACTGCTTGTATTCCTTCCTGGCCTCTTGGTATGTCAGTTTGTCCAGAGTATTGTATTTTCTTCTCTCTGGAAAATGGTGCCATCTGGTGAGCAGGAAGGATGGTACTTCCCACAGTTGACACAGATTAAAGGGGGGGGGGGGGGGGGGAGGCACGTGGTGCTTGTCCACAATCTCTACAGATGGCAGATGGGGCTAGCATTGCAACGCAAATTTTGACATGTGCCTGAATTTCAAACATCTGAAGCACTGCATTGCAAGGAAGGGGGGGGGGGGGGGGGGGGGAGGATAACATATGGTTTCACATTGCATTGGTATATCTCCACCTTGACATTTTCAAGCAATGTATCACCCTCAAGGGCCAAGATGAAGGCATCACTAGGGACCTTATTGTCCTTCAGCCCCCTATGTACAAGACGGACAAAAAGCACACCCCACTGATCCAAGTTGGCATGTAGTTCATCACCACATTGCAAGAGCAGGTCTCAGTGGAAAATGATTTCCTGAACCATATTTAGACTATTATGGGGAGAGACAGTCACTAATGAGTTACACACCATGTTACAAGTAAGCAGCACCCGTGACTGGGCATGGAATGCTGTTTTGATCAAAACTGACCCAAGTTTTTGGCTGCCACTCCCCTAAACTTGTCTTCAGAGTTCTCCGCAAAGAATAAGAGCTTTGTGGCCAACAAGAAATCCCAAACAGTCCTTGTACAAACTAAGTATTGGGAGAAGTATTTCTCTGCTTATTGCTTAGCCCTACATTCCTCCCGGACATTTTAGGGTAGTAAATGTCATCTTTTACAGTGAGTAGCACTCTATCCTTTTCCTAATATTCTTAAATATATTTTTCCTGCATTTGAAAACACATTTCCAGTTGTTTAAAATACTGCAAAAACAAACCAAAACAACAGTATTTTCAATTTAAAATTTACTCAAGAAGTAAACGCATACAGACGTGTATCAAATTTATCCAATCTGAAACCCCACAGAAATTGTATCATATGTTCTTTGAATATTATTTCTGTGTTAAAATTTTATTTTCCTGCAAAGACAGAGAAAATGGACTAAGTAGGAAATCTCGTGGGATGAATAGATAACACCAACCATCTGGCAAAATTAATTTATTCAGTTAATATCAAAGGAACAGGAAACAAGTTTATTATGCCATCATAAACTGCAATTATGTGACTAGAGACTGAAGTTACATTCTATAATGTTTCTAAACTGCTGTTATGTAATTATACTATTTATCCTCGACAAACATTGTTAACATACTTAGCAGAAGGTGATTTATTTATGGGCATCATAAATTATGTTTATCTGATAATGTTTTAATTATACAAGTTTAGTGGCATTTCCTGAAGGATATTTTAATTTGCCATACTTTCTTTCTTAATGTGCATTAACTATCATTACTAGTATAGTTACTGGTACTATTACAATGGAATTAAGTGACTTGATTCCATGAAGGTGCTTTGTCGAAAATGAGAAATAGGAAAACATCCTAAGGTGGTAAGATGTACAGCAACTTTTCTGGGTCAAAGGGCAATGTGGTATGTAATTTCCCCTATTACAAAATCAAATTTCAGGCACTTATATTACTTTTCACTGTCTCAGAACAACTGTAACACTACAAGATAAAAAATGGACAACATCCTTTCATCCTAAAAATATTGTTTCACATATAAACAATGTTTCAGAACACTAGAAAGATTCTGTCATTAGTTTAAAAATGACAGTTTAAATGCTGGTATTCTCAATGACAGAACTTTTTCAGGAACAAAATAGCAAGATACATTACATTTGTGTAACTGTAAAGGGAGGGAAGGGGGGGGGGGGGGGAGAGAAAAGTTGGAAACCCAATTCTAATGGTCCTTTTCTAAATTAAATGCACATTTACAGTACACAGAACTCTGAGTACTTATTTTCTTTTTACATTTGTCCATCACAATATTACTAATAAAAATAATAACAATAACAACAGTAACATTAACACACAGGTGTCCTTAATCCTCAAATTTCTTTTACACAGCAATATCACAACATTTGATTTAGTACATCATGAAAACAAAAGTGTCAATTCTGTCATCACACATTACTGCTCAAATGAGCATTGGCCATTTCATGAATCTGAAGAATAAGCAAGGAGGAAGTAAGAAAGGAAGGAAAGAGTTAAGCAAGTAAGAAAAAGGAAGGGAAATCTTTTTTCTTGCTCTCTCTCTTTCCACCTGTGAGATGAAACCATTTTAGTTTCATGGATTTTTAGCACATTGTTATTGACCTCAACAATATTTAGAGTCAATTTCAATACCTTCCTAATTAAGAAGTACCAATATTTTAGAAGCTTTAATACACTTATCACTACAATTAAGTTAAGAAAGAATGAATAGCACACAGGCATTAAAATTTTTAGCTGAAATATTTCAAGATTTAAGAGAGACGAGAGAAACTACAGCAAACATTCAAACACACACACACACACACACACACACACACACACACACACACACACACACACACAGAGAGAGAGAGAGAGAGAGAGAACTAGAACTGGATAAATGTACTGAATCACATATACCTATGAAACTTTTTTTCCACCATACATTAATTTTGTAAATCTTTAACTTTCAGCCTTACAAGTGAGGCACTCAAGAACACTATCTTGCTGAAAAGAGATGACTGCATTTTTGGGAGAGAAAAAGATGAATGCTGTTACATGCAGAAAGATAAAATGTGTTAGGGAAGGAATCCTTTGCATCATTTACAAAGATTGCATTCAACAAAAGAGCATCAATGAAATGTATTAGATAGAAAAAGACAAAAATGACATTCATAACTATGTAAAAATGAAACTGATCATGTCTTCCACCTTTCCAACCTTTTAAAATCTTAAGACACTTTTATGAAATCAAATTTGTACTAGGCAATATTTATGTAAAAATCGAACACAGCAACAGTACAAGAAAATGTTGTAAAATGCATTAAAAATTTATTGAATTTACACTATGTGCTCACTAGTTCCAAATGACCCGTATTTCTAAGTTTCAATGTATTTCTTACACATTAACAATTGTTACTTTGCATTAAAACTCTCATGATAATGAGAAGTGTGTGTTTGGTCACATGAAAGCAAATACGAAAATATGAATTTGCTCTATCTGAAGAAGCTATATATATCAATATGTCAACATTACTATATTATCCATAGCCTACAATGCTTTATAATACATTAAGGAAAATACATACATTGTAACATTGCTATCGCACTAACAACACAAGGCAACAAAATATCTGAGAAATTATGCTGGGTCAGTTTTATAACATTTCATTTCTTTTGCAAAATCTGTTCAATACATTAACAAAAATAATTAATTAATAGGAAAATCAACATTTCTTCTTTGACAGGCCACATCAGTTAAACACTTAAGGAGATTTGGTCTAAATTACCAACAATAACAACAGCAGCAACAATAATAACAACAGCAACAACAACAACAACAACAACAACGATATAATATAATGGGATAGCATTGCACTGTACGTTTCAACTCCTACTGTGATGTATGTCATTTGGTAACAATAATGTCCTTTTCTTCCAAAATTGCCTTCAACTGAAAAGGTGTGGCTCATGCACGCTTCCTCTTCATATATTCATACTCACCACAAATTGAATGAGAACATGGCATACCCTTAAGATCCATGATTGGCAGATTTGTCAGAAACATGTCCAAGATGAGAAATTTTTATGCGTCCAGACATTACAAACACGAAAGAGGATTCAGGATGTGAAATACATGGAAATTTAACAACCACTTTAACTGTCTTTTATTAATTTATCTGCTAACTTGTAAAAATAAATAAATAAATTTAAAACTAACACTACTGAAAAAACTTTTGAAGTAAATAAAACTTTTCATCCACCAATAATTTAATGGCAACTTAAAACAGTGCTTGATAAAACAGCCATAATTAGAAAATAATTTCTCATTAAACTATACTACATACATATTTTTCAGTGTTTTTAACTGGAATGTGTAGGTATAAATTATATAGTTATTAACATGACTTTATTGTTGATAAAGTCAATTACATGTCTATTCAACTAGCTCTAAGCAAATGTTTTCAAATACAGCTTTTTAAATAAATTATAACTTGCAATTAAAAGGAATATTCCCCGTATGCACTAAAAATATAGCAATGTCATAGATTTAAATGCCCTTCTTCCATACTAAAGCCTACTGACTTGGCACTACCCAATGCCCCACTTTAAATATGCTGTACTTCTTTACAGATGATCTCAAATGCGTGTGCATGCATGCATGCATGCATGATGCGCACGCTCACACACACACTGTAGTGCAGATGGGGAAGGAGGATAGGTTAGGCAGTAATTTTTTTCCCTTTTTTTTTCTGGTGATGGAGAGGGGGGGGGGGGGGACTAAGGGATAGCTTACACAGTAATTCCCAGACTTACTTCAGGTTATCTCAAATTTTAGTTTAATGTTTCTTTAAGTAGCCTTCTTAGTTTTCATACGGTACAAAGGTTTGTTAAATCAATCTTGTCTAGCAGTGTGCAAGAACCACACATGGGGGACAGCACTTCCAAATAGCAATCCAGAATTTTTTAAAAATAAAGATCAATAACCAGCTTTCCAGCTGGAGCTCATTTTACATTCCTGTTCACTTTTTGATTCAATAAAAATACAGTACTTGTGTATGTAAGTACATAATATGGTAGTCCACAAATTTTATTTATATGGCAACTGCCTAAATTATATGGCAAGCAATAATACCACTGCTTGATGCTTAGCCGATTCTCTAGTATATATTGGTGTTTAAGAAGAACTTTCATATTCCTTTTCTTATCGAAGATTTACAAAAGTTTCACATAAAATTGTGTGCCTAATAAACTGTCAATCAGGTAACTACAGCACTTAAGTCTGCCTGCAAAATATGAGACTGACAACATATTCCCAAACAGGCAGAAGCATAACATCGTTTATTATTTCCCACGAACTCAAACATTTCAACACAAACATACACTATCACAGTACTGCTTATAAAGTTATTAACATATTTTACTGTCCAAATAAATCATGATGAAATATTAATAAAAAATAATGTCTCTGTAGTTGTAAGACAAATTTTTAAGAAGTTAGATAAAAATATTCGATGTCAAAAAATGGGTATTACAACAACACTAAAGACTATTATGGAAACAGTTAATTTACAGATTCTGGAGCACATACAAGTTTTACTGAACACCATATCGAATAACAGTTACGAATTAACAAGCTTACATATAAGGCAGAAAGATTTGTGACATTGCTTCTCACAAAATTTGACACTTCAGGAAAATGCAGTCTCATGAAGACAGAACTAATTAATACAGAAATGAAGATCTAGCTACAAAATGTGCTTTTACACGAATCTGCAATTTAAAATGTTTGAATAATAATCTACTTACAATTATTGTACTAGTGAAGCAACACAGGCTTATCCTCTTAGTCTTATAAGTAGTTATTGCTGTGCAAAGAATCCACTCTTTAAATAGTATAACTTTGAAAAACTATTATTAAAACTATGGTGTTTATTGAAAATGGAAGATTTTGAACGTGTCTCTTTAACACAGTTTGGTCCTCTGGTAAAGGAACAATTTAAGTTGACTATGTCATTCTCAAACAACATACAGATCATCTTATTGAAAGTGTTTTCAGAAACACATTACATTATTAAGAATGCATACATTAAAATGACAGCAAGATGGAAGTTTCATCACATTCTGTTTTTTAGCTAATGTAGTCAGAATGCCCAAAAGACCAGAGAGGTTAAAGGGACATTTGCTTTGCAGAGGACAAACTCTACTATTCATTAACTGCCTCTGCACAAAAGGACACTTAAATAAGTCTGAAAGTTCCTACATTTTGCTTGAAGGCATTTTTTCTAGCAATCTTACAATCCAAGTAATTCATACTGGTATATCTATAAGCTTTCTTTCCTTTCATTAATGAGCCTGTATATGGCATAATTATGTTATCTAAATATTTTACACACACACACAAATTATGAATTACAAGAATTTTTTTACAAACTTGTATGCTATCTTAAAAAATACTTTAATATGATAAATGCAACAAGAGCTACAGAGCTCTTGTTTTAAGGCAACTGACTACAATACAGACTTGAGTACAAATCCTAACACTGGAATTACATTTATCTTTCACATAATATTGATAGATCTGGTGACTTTTCACCCCATCAACATAAAGTTCCTATTTCGGCAGCTGTAAAACAAAAAGGAAAAAGAAACAAATTAAACTCTTGAAAACATTCATGATGTCTTTGCTAGCTTTATTCTCTCTTAAATAAGTATGAATGATTCTTAAAATAATACAATAAGCACTTCAGTAATTCCCACAACATTGCCACTAGCAAGACACCATTTAAATGACCACATCATTAACATATACCTGGTTACTTTAGTAAGTGTAATAGGACCAACATCAACTGCACTTACTCATACTACAAAAGTGAAGATCTAACTCATTTTTCTGATGTGTGATGAAACTTCACACAATATACAAGTGCCAAATAGAACACGCTGAAACGTGTCAGCATGATTTTATCTTCAAATGTGACATCAATTGTTTGGACAACAGTGTAGTATATCACTTCCTGTTTTTAGTCATTTACCCTTCTCCTGATTGGTCTGTACCTACGGGAAACAATGCGGGATTTTTGGGTCCACCTTGATGAAAATCACTTCTCCTCAAATTAAGTTCAGCACGATTTAGTCTTCATCACAAGGCTTTTATTTTGACAAATTACAGATACATGGTCTCATTATTTTGAACACTGTTACCACCGTATATTGAAAATAAAACAGCTTTTCATCCATTTATTTACATCTAACCCAACTGTTGCACAATGTATGTCTCTCCTACAGCCTGCCACCTCTAACCAAAATTGTTACTGTAACTGAAATTGATTACAACTAACTTTCACAATTACAAATTTGTCAATCTATGGTGAGAACTTAAAATGTACTACTCAAGTAATTCGTCTACTCCTTTTGCTAACCATCTCAAATGTTTATCATTATGCATAAAATGTATATAAGCAATCTTCTGGTATTGTGGCCTGCTGATCACCTGTTCACAAAAAGGGTTCAAATGGCTCCAAGCACTATGGGACTTAACATCTGAGGTCATCAATACCCTAGACTTAGAACTACCTAAACCTAACTAACCTAAGGACATCACACACATCCACGCCCGAGGCAGGATTCGAACCTGCGACCGTAGCAGCCGTGTGGTTCCGGACTGAAGCGCCTAGAACCACTTGACCACAGAGGCCGGCACCTGTTCACAAATTAACCATAGTGTAAACAGCATTAGAGCACAATTTCTTTGCATGATTATATCTGCCTTCAAGTTTCAGGTCTCTTGAATGTCACCATTACATAATGTTTAAATTAGTTACATTTAGGTAATAAAGAAAATGTTATTGCAGTTTTCTGGGCTTTTATTTATTAATTTTTGCCTTCTGCTAATGCCTTTTGTAAATAGCAGCTTTCTTCTAACATTAAGTAAACACTATTACCATGTTATAAATTTTTGTGGATCTGTTTCAACAGTTGTTAGATTGTAGTTCTCATCCCATTAATTGTTCTGTGAAGAAGTATGAGCAACCAATCTTCTAGCTGGTCCTCCAATTCCACTGAAAAGTGGTTTTCCATGCCAACCAAAGAAATTCCACTCAGCAGATATACCAAAATCCTTCCAATGCAAACACAAAAACGATCGTTTCTCAGTTTTGGCTACTGGTAATAATTTGATACCAGTGCCTATGAGTTTAATTTGTACGCCACAGCACTGAAGATGATCACTATGCGATTGAAAATCAATTTTGCTATGAATTAACCTTCAATATCACGGCCAATGCTGACCTTCCTTTTAATTAAACATATATGGTCGTCGTGCACACAGCACTCCATGGAGTCGCCAATCGATCAAATTAAAGTTATGAGAGACTACATTTTATAAAGCATCCACCAACCATCATATTCGTTACACTTAGCATTCCTGTGCATGAATTTGTAACTAATGTGGCAGACAATATTCTGAACAAGAGCAATCTCCAAACTGGACATTTGTTATATGACTTTAAAAAAAAAAAGAGGAGGGGGGGGGGGGGGGGGGGCAACAGCACAGAAACCTTTCTGAAAGAAGTTATTGTGTAAGACCCAAGAAATTATTGTACCTGTCAGAAAATGTCACCAGGAGAGTTAACATTTCTTCTTAATAGAGTAAGTGATCCTCTAGTGCATGAATAATTGTCAGACTTGAAATTACAGATCACGTTTTCGTGTTTTAAGTGGGGATTTGTATTCGACTCTACATTTTAGTTTTGCCAGTGAATTGTGCAACCTCATGCTGTGCATGCACAGTGGCCAGTAGTGCTGTTTCAAAACTTAGTGAAACCTAGTGTCAGTGTGTGAACAAGCCTTTTCATTGCCGATTTCAAAATTTTGTATGTACAAGAAAAATTCCAAAAGATAAGTGACAGTAGACATCAGCTAGCTAGCTATAGCGCTCTCTCTCTCTCTCTCTCTCTCTCTCTCTCTCTCTCTCTCTCTCTCACACACACACACACACACACACACACACACACACACACACACAAAGAGTTAGATGCTGAGCTCTATTTCTACAGGGTGACACTTATTGAACTATATGGGGAAGCAGGGGAGGGGGGCAGGGGGCGGGGGTGGGGAAATCAGTTGTGCACTAAGCGTGCACACACTGTACTCAACATGTAAATGTCACTAGATATATTCACATGTAGGTTTTGACATGTTCGATATACCTGCCATCACTGAGAATAATGTGGCGCAGACGATTAGTAGAATTCTGCATGATCCACTGAAGTGTCAGAAGATCAATGCTGTTGAGCTCCTGAATGCCTGTTTTCAGCTCAACAATGGTTTTGTCATTACTGCTGTACACCTTATCATTAATATAGCCCCACGAAAAGGAGTTGCACATGTTCAGATACGGAGAATATGGCAGCCAATCAAGGCCCATGCCAGTGGCCTCTGTGTACCCAGAGTCAGAATGCGGTCCTCAAAGTGCTCCTCCAGGACATCAAAACTCTCCTACTTCGATGGGGGTTGAGCGCTGTTTTACACGATGATGATGATGATGATGATGATGATGATGATTAGTGTCTTAGGGCGCACAACAACGAGGTTATCAGCGCCCGTTCCCAAAATAAATGTTGACGAGTGCAGCCAAGATCTGCTGTTTTGCACGAACCACATCTTGTAGAAATCAGGGTAACTTTGGATAATGGGGATGAAATCATCTTCCAAAACCTTCACATACCATTTTGTAGTCACCGTGCCATCAAGGAATATCCCACTGATTATTCCGCGACTGGACATTGCACACCACACCGTCACCCATTGTGGGTGAAGAGACTTCTCGATCGCGAAATGCGCAGTCTCAGTCCCCCAATTTTGCTTAGTGACAAACCAATCCAAATGAAAGTGGGCTTTGTCACTAAAGCAACATACTAATTCATATCATACCCCACAGCTAACTGTTAAGTTTGAATGTCCTAACACAAACCATTCAGAAGTTATGACGATTTTATTTCATATAGTTCAATACTTGTCAACCTGTATCAAAAGTCCTGTCTTAAGCAGTTTTTTTTCTTTAAGAGATTGTGGATGAAGCTATGTACTTCAAGTTGACTTGTTACAAACTGCATATGCCTTCTGCTTCATTTCACAAAACTTATTTTTTGTAAGCAAATGAAAGCATAATTTCTTTAACTACATTTCAAAATTTCTACATATGACGAATGTGCTTTCAGGCCTAAAAAGTCACATCACTGAATTTTTGTCAGCAAAATTGTTTTTAATGAAATAGTGACAATCAAAATGAAAATATCTTCACAGAACTACGACAAAGTCCAACGTAGTCATTTCTGTCAAATGTGGCACCGATACGTAAATTTCTGATGTCACGGTTTTACTTTGATATTTTTGTCAAACTACAAAAAGCTCTTGGAAAAAGTGATATTTCCTTGTGTTGTTAATATTGCTCTACACTAGCAATATATTGATGACCTCCTTCAACACAGCAAGGAACAAGTACTAATATGAATTCTTCACGCATTGCGAAAATTTAGAAAAATTATAATATGGACACTACATTTACTACTAAGGTTTAACTTTGATTTCTCTGGATTGTTTTGCATCAACTGTTGTTCAAGATCTTTTTGAAGCTTTTAAATTTTTTTATTTTAATCTAATATTTAAACATTCACTAAATTTTCATGAAGATAAAAAGTGTGCTTTCTCAAAAATGAAAGTGAACTTACAAATACACATGCTAACCTTTTTGGGCAGGCTAGATATACTGTGCTAACAGATTAGCTCAAATTTGTAAGATTACTGAGGAAGTCCTCTGGCGTCATAATGTGAGAAGACCCTACAGGAAAAAAAACAACAAATTAATAACAACTTGACACAGATGAAAAAGATAAAGGCAATAATGCACACAACCCAAAAGTTCTGGAAGTTTCAATTATTTCATAATATAACAGCTTGTTTATAAATGAGAAGTCCACCATCATCTAGTATCACTTTGACTACAGCACAGTTAGCTAACTACACTGGTGTCCAAAATTAAAGCAACCAATCGCTGTTTCCCTGTCCTGTGTCTGATATAGGATATAATCATATGAACTGTCAAAAGATGTCCGTACAATCATGTTCTGCACGGAAGATGTCATCTGGTCAGTAGACAACGCCAACGATGACATCGGGTCACCTAGCCACAGGAGTAATGTTTGCTGGGTAGTCCTACATCATCAATTGCTATGTACACAGTCATGGATGGTGCAGTATGGCACAGAGGAGATGGCTGAAAGACTCTCTGAAGTGGTGGGCCATAGGAAGAATGGAAGCAGGACAGTTGCAAACTGATATGGCTCAATGGCTTGATGTGGATCATTCTGTTGTTTCTCTGATGTGCCAACTGTTTATACAGACCAAAACTGTATCCCAAAGACCAGAACAGGGCTGCCCATGTATGACATCAGAAAGAGGGGACCGTTATTTGGCTGTAAGTGCACAATGGTACCACCTTAGCACTGCACAGCAATTGGCATCTGACCTGACAGCATCCACTGGACGTGTTGTATTGAAGGAAATGGTGTACAGAAGGATTTGGCAGAGTGGCCTTTATTGCCGAAAACCTGTTGTATGTGTGCCTCTGATGCGTCTTCACAGAAGGGAATGTCTAGAGTAGAGTCGTCAACATGCCACCTAGATGGTCCAACAGTGGACCGATGTTCTTTTCACTGATGAAAATCGATTTGGTCTGGAGAATGATTCTCAATGGACTCGCATCAGGAGGGAATGTGGAATACGATTTTGTGACCCAAACATTATGGAAAGAGACTGATATTGAGGAGGATCCTTAATGGTGTGGGCAGGAATTATGGTGATCACTAGGACATCTCTTCATGAAATTGTACGAGTTAATTAGCAAGATTTAACTGCTGTCAGGTATCATGAAGAGATCTTGGGATCTCGTGTGGTTTTTGCAAGGCCCTGTGGACCCAGTCTTCTTATTGATGGATGATAATGCTCAATCTCAGAGCATGAGTAGCTGATGTTTCCTTGCAAACAAAAGACATTTCATGCATGGTGTGGTGTGCTCACTCTTCCGATTTGAATCCCAAAGGAACATGTCTGGGCTGCACTAGGGCGACAGGCTGCACCACGTCAGCATCCACAAACCATTCTCCACGACTTGCGGGCAGATCTGCAGGAAGAATGGGCTTTATTGTATCAACACGAGATTGATGACATAATTCAAAACATGCCCGATCATTGTCAGGCCTGTATTATTGCTGCTCCGTACTTAGCACATTAACCAGTTGTTGGAATAGGTGGGCTAATCCGTTAAGTTAGAAAAAAGAATAATATTTTGTCTACCGTTATGTATGTTGCATACATTCTTTATTCTTCACATTATTTCTACTTTACTATCAACTGTGTATACTGTTTCACAGCCACATGGACACAACCAAAATTTCCGTTTGTTGCTTTCATTTTGGACACCAGTGTAATTAAACTGTAAGCATTTGCCAACTGTGTTGTATACACATTCCAGCAACAGAAACCAAACAAAGTAAAATCTTCACAACTAAGACAATGGAAAATCCAGGATGGAACGTAACAGTATTATGAAAAGGGTAGTTGCTACTCACCATATAGCGGAGATACTGAGATGCAGATAGGCACAACAAAAAGAGACTCAAAAAATGAGCTTTCAGCCAACATGGCCTTGTCGGAGATCTCTCTCGCATGCATGTGCGACTGCAGTCTGGGTGCTGGTGTGCCTCAGCAGCCACAGAATACAGTTTGTGTGTGTGTGTGTGTGTGTGTGTGTGTGTGTGTGTGTGTGTGTGTTTTTTTTGCCTATCTGCGACTTTCTGTTGTGCCTACCTGCAACTCGGCACCTCAGCTATATGGTGAGTAGCAACTATTCTTTTCATAATATTGTTACATTCTTTACAAATAAGAGATTGACATTTAACCAAATTCAAATTCCCTACTCCTATTATAATATAACCCACATTAAAATGTAACTTGTTTTTACATTAAATATGATGAAGTACAACTACAAAAATGATAATTCAGAACAACATACCAATAATGACTTCCCAGTTCTTTACAGTGTTGGTTACTTCATAAGCACAGCGTATTTCTGAGAAGCACACACCACCAACAATGAAGACAATTAGACGAGGAACATTCTTTACAGCTTGTTGACCTTTATCTTTATGCCAATGGCCATACCTTGCACTGAAAGAAAAAAGATATTTTAACAGTTATCACATTTTGACCCTCCCCCACACACATAAGAGGGAGGGGGGGGAGGGGGAGAGAGAGAATACCTTGTTGGTGGATGGTAGCCAGATGGAGCAGCTCTTCCTGCCAAAAATGGAAAATGTTTTGGATCCAATTTATCTTCAATACATTCTTCCATTATGTCCTTGATGACTGGTGTCCAACGTGACATTTGGTATGTTTGTTCAGTAATACGTTCTTTCCGGGGAACCTGGTAGAATTTCTTTCGTGTCCCCTACACAAGATTGGAAAACTAAATCAATAAAAAATTGATACATATCTTGAGTACATTAATTATATCATAAGCACAATAAGACCTGGAACTACTCACATCTGATAAATCTTAATGGTTTTAAATTATGGTTGGTTGGCCGTATGGTGATGAAACCCGCAGGTAATTCAAAAATCCTAAATTCAGTGTGTACCTCTTACTTTCATTAAAAAGAGGGGCGTTTCTCCATAATACACTCCTGGAAATGGAAAAAAGAACACATTGACACCGGTGTGTCAGACCCACCATACTTGCTCCGGACACTGCGAGAGGGCTGTACAAGTAATGATCACACGCACGGCACAGCGGACACACCAGGAACCGCGGTGTTGGCCGTCGAATGGCGCTAGCTGCGCAGCATTTGTGCACCGCCGCCGTCAGTGTCAGCCAGTTTGTCGTGGCATACGGAGCTCCATCGCAGTCTTTAACACTGGTAGCATGCCGCGACAGAGTGGACGTGAACCGTATGTGCAGTTGACGGACTTTGAGCGAGGGCGTATAGCGGGCATGCGGGAGGCCGGGTGGACGTACCGCCGAATTGCTCAACACGTGGTGCGTGAGGTCTCCACAGTACATCGATGTTGTCGCCAGTGGTCGGCGGAAGGTGCACGTGCCCGTCGACCTGGGACCGGACCACAGCGACGTACGGATGCACGCCAAGACCGTAGGATCCTACGCAGTGCCGTAGGGGACCGCACCGCCACTTCCCAGCAAATTAGGGACACTGTTGCTCCTGGGGTATCGGCGAGGACCATTCGCAACCGTCTCCATGAAGCTGGGCTACGGTCCCGCACACCGTTAGGCCGTCTTCCGCTCACGCCCCAACATCGTGCAGCCCGCCTCCAGTGGTGTCGCGACAGGCGTGAATGGAGGGACGAATGGAGACGTGTCGTCTTCAGCGATGAGAGTCGCTTCTGCCTTGGTGCCAATGATGGTCATATGCGTGTTTGGCGCCGTGCAGGTGAGCGCCACAATCAGGACTGCATACGACCGAGGCACACAGGGCCAACACCCGGCATCATGGTGTGGGGAGCGATCTCCTACACTGGCCGTACACCACTGGTGATCGTCGAGGGGACACTGAATAGTGCACGGTACATCCAAACCGTCATCGAACCCATCGTTCTACCATTCCTAGACCGGCAAGGGAACTTGCTGTTCCAACAGGACAATGCACGTCCGCATGTATCCCGTGCCACCCAACGTGCTCTAGAAGGTGTAAGTCAACTACCCTGGCCAGCAAGATCTCCGGATCTATCCCCCATTGAGCATGTTTGGGACTGGATGAAGCGTCGTCTCACGCGGTCTGCACGTCCAGCACGAACGCTGGTCCAACTGAGGCGCCAGGTGGAAATGGCATGGCAAGCCGTTCTACAGGACTACATCCAGCATCTCTACGATCGTCTCCATGGGAGAATAGCAGCCTGCATTGCTGCGAAAGGTGGATATACACTGTACTAGTGCCGACATTGTGCATGCTCTGTTGCCTGTGTCTATGTGCCTGTGGTTCTGTCAGTGTGATCATGTGATGTATCTGACCCCAGGAATGTGTCAATAAAGTTTCCCCTTCCTGGGACAATGAATTCATGGTGTTCTTATTTCAATTTCCAGGAGTGTAGATCATTTGTTAGCAACATGTACCTTCTTTAGAAGCAACAGAAAAAAAGTATCAAATGTAATTTTAAGCCTCCCCCCAACCCACCATCACTACAGTCAGCACCACCACAAAACAAGGCCAACTGAATGTGTCTTAAGAATCCTTTTATAACATACTAAATGCAAATTGGAGCCCACAGGCTGCAACTATCATGGTTAACTTCTTGCCACAATAGCTCAGCTGACTAATGACCATGAATGTGTATTAAATCTACTGTTATGGCTGATCAACGGAAACATTGTTTTCGAAGATTAATGTGTGTGTGAAATCTTATGGGACTTAACTGCTAAGGTCATCAGTCCCTAAGCTTACACACTACTTAACCTAAATTATCCTAAGGACAAACACACACACCCATGCCCGAGGGAGGACTCGAACCTCCGCCAGGATCAGCCGCACAGTCCATGACTGCAGCACCTTAGACCGCGAAGATTAATGTCCGACTACAATACCTTATGTGTGTATTATGCTATGGTTATACGTAACGGAAGTAAATTTTGGTGATCTGCATCTTTCTGGTAAAAAATGCATCTGATCTGAACATTAACAGTCACAGTCTTCTAGCACCAGGTAGATTGTCAGTAGTAAAAATACAGTGAAACGGCAATGATCTCAAACTATGGGAAGCATGCTCCCAGAGGTTGGGGGGTTCCAGTACAATTAAAAATACTGTTAAGCTTAGAACATATCTTTCACATGGAACATACAAATTTCCTGTCACTGATAAATATGCTTCCATTTTTTAACTATTGTGTTAAGAGATGACAATACTGAATTCTTTTGCTATATTGAACCATTGTACCTACTAAAAATGCAAAATTTACAATATAAAAAATGCAATCTCTCTCTAATTCTGGACAGCAAACAACACACAATGTAGTGCACAAGCGGAAGAACGCATGCACTCGAGCACAAAGTGTATCACTTTGCCTCCCTCTGAATAGATGCTTCAAGGATGCTAAGCAAGTTTCACTGGTATTGTATTTTTAAATAAAATACTCAAAATTTTTTTTTACTTACATCAACAACAACATTAACACCCAAGTTGGCCATATTAATAATGGTCTGCTTTTCAGATGGATTAATTTGGGCATGCTGGACAAGTTTGTTAAGGTTCTCTTCACTTATGCCATTCTTTGATATTATATAAAGCAGAATAATACGCATTTTATCATAATTCGTCACACCTTGATCAAGAAGCACAGGCACTATATTTCGCATGTGATCTTTTATCCTCTCTCCTTCTGCATCAGTGCCCATTGCAAGATCCTGTAAATGTATTGTTCGCCATTAAAGTAATCAAGAGTAAGCAATCTAAAATATTTACTGGTAGCATGGAAAACACTATTTAAAATCACAGCTACTTAAGCCTGATGCAAAAATAACTTACATATTCTAATTAAAATATCTATGTTAGATAGTACTCTCTCCTCACCATTTTCCTACATAACTTGTCACTGGTATTTCTCCCCTAGAAAATCACTATCACATATTCATATCTATTGCTTCTTATTAAAGATTTTCCTATTTTGACACAATATCTTGACAAATTTCTTTCTTACTCTAACAATATGACTGAAAAACTTAACACAAAAATGAAACATCAACTTAAAATTTACTGGTAATGGATAAAGCAGCTTTCAAATAATTGCACAAATATACAAAACATTCTTTTTAATAATTAAATAGCTGAATGCTAGAAAAGTGACCTAATAAAGTTCACAGCAAAACTATATGTATTCAGTGGGGCTGCTATTAATCCAGAGAACAGCCAACAGATGAGGAATAAATGAATAGTGCTGACGAGGATTTTACATATCTCTGACAATGAATACTTTCATTGTCAACATCAATAAACCTTTGTATAACTGTGGCATCGGGCAATCTCTCAGCCAAAATCCACAATGTGTAAGGTCTGGAGACCTTGAGGATATTCATGGAGGAAAAGGTGACCAAATGCAATATAACTACCAAATTTCTATAATAGCACTTGCTGGACTTGCCAGAATGTGTTAGCAGTTGCTAAAACAAATGTACATTTTACAGCATTGACCACAGCTCTGTTTCTAAAAGTTCATTGTACTGCTCTGCCATGTATGCTGCCAAATAGTTTGAAATAACTTCCAAACAGCCAATATACAAAAATTTTATCATATCTTTCTGCAAGAAATACACCTATTATGTTCTATTGTAATGAAATCTGATGCTCTAAAATGTATGCAAGCATCCGCTACACATTCAGAATTCTAATAAATGAGTGTTTTGCCCAAGGACTTTCTAATGGAAATCAGCTTATTCACAGTGAGTGTGCAATACACTGCTAGCATGTAAATCAGCCACCATCAGGTGTCACAAGGTGGTCAGTGATGTCAGTGATAAATTTATTGTGCTGAGTATAAAGGTCTGAAATACTAAGTTTTCTGAAACTGTGCCTGTGCAGAAGCAGTGGAGTGCAATGTCATCTGCTAACATTGGAAGTTAAACCAATTTTAGTTGTGTTCACTTGTGTTATAGGGATGGATTTTGTGTTATCTTAATCTTTATTTTATTATTAGCTTTGTATTTGGCTCATATCGCAAATGTTGCACGAGGACTATTTCTTTCAGATTTTGTTCTCTGTTGTGGGAGAGCACTCATACGGAAAAGAACAACAGGTTATTTAGGTTTTACAACATATGAAAAAATATAAGGCCTACATTGTGCATAATTAAGAACATAAAGAGATGAAAAAGTCTTTAACGAAAATTGTTTCAATGGTGAACAATTCAGCTATGTTGAAGGAGAAATAGTTTTTGATGTCATCTAGAACTGAGAAAGAAAACGTGACACAAAGGATAAAGTAAAAATATTTTTGGGAATGGTTTTATGTATATGTTATCCCAAGTAAATAAATATTTGAAGTGTTTGGATGACACTTCTATTCTTTCAGTTCACAGCGAAGTGGAGAATTTACCATATGAGCTTTGTCAAGGAAACCCACTATCGATTTTGCTTTGGACATTAACAAAGTTTATCATCCATACTACTACCTTATTGTTGTTTTTATAGTCCAACTTTTTCGTAAGAATGGCAGTCCTTCATACTCTACTCTCACTTTCGCCATAAGACATAACATGAATCAAGTTTAATTCCACTGTTTAATAGACGACCAGCACTCTTGGGGAATTATTCATTTTTTGCTTTTGGATAAAAATATTTAAGTAAAAAAGAAAACCCATGTGATAAAACGGTACCTTATATGTTATGATGGTGATTACATAGCACATTTTTAATTAATTTGCAAAGAAAATTTAGTTTAATGGCACTTGGTCCATGAGCTAAACCTTTCACATATAACTCTCATTGCTTTTAGGATATGTTAAAATACATTTTTCTTTGGTGCTTTATTTAAATTATTTCTATTCACTTTTCTACAAACAAGTTCACTAATTTAGGTGGTTTGCCTAGTACCTTTTATTCCAATTTGTTTCCAATAATATGTTCCAGTTTTCATATAGTTTTAAAAAACTTAAAATAATCTCTCTAACAATTCTGTTCATATTTCAAATTCTCAGTCTATTTCCGCTAAAGCCTATCATTTATCTAAAATGTTGCCTTGATTTTTAATTAGAATTAATTTCTCAATGCCCTTGCTCTTGAGCACAGTAAATAACTAGGTACTGCCACCTGTGTAATGAAAGCAAAAGTAAACATGCATGCTTAGTGCACTTCAGTAGAATGCACTGAGTTTCTTATGATTAACAGGAAATTGTGGCTTGTGGACATTGTCCAGTCTATTAAAATTTCTCAACGGTTCATCTCAAGCTTAAATTGTGCACCTATTGTTACTTCATGACAAGAAGGGTCAAGTTGTGTGTGAATACTTTAGCAAAACCATTTGAACCTCAACCACTGCCATGAACCACAAAACACTGAAGAGTTGCCTTACAGTAGCCACACATTGTCAACATCTGTTGTTCACTACCTACAAGATAGTACTCTGAAGAGAATGCAACAAAACTGTGTGCTGTCTTTTTGAAGGGAACTGGAAAGGCTGTTTTTCCCAACATAGTATGAAACAATCTCAACACTATCAATTTGGTCCCCAAGTATCCAATAAGAACAACAGTAAAAATCCACCAGAACCACAGGGCAGGAAGAAGATGAGCAAGGAAGCACCTGGAATTCAACCTAGCTCAGTGACATCAGGTTCTCCTCAGTGAAGAGTGTAAGATTTATCTAATGCCTGAATGGCACAGAAGGGTCTACAGGGAGCCATGAACCAATGACCACCTTAGGCATACAGTCAAACAGTTCAGCAAGGGCATGGTAAAGTCATGTTTTGGGCCAGTATCACATACAGATGCTAGTTGTTTATCATTGCTATCGACTTTATTTAAGGGCTATGCAGTACTGCGAAGGACCCTGCAACCTATTATAAAGGCAAACAGTGAAGACTTCAGCAACAAATTCATCTTTGAATATTAGCATACAACTCCCACATCTAACACACCTTCCTCAAGGAGATAGGTAGGAAACAAATGGAGTGTATGTCATATCTGCTGACATGGATCCTCCTGCTGAGGCTGGTTGAAGCTTGTAGTATGTTACTGCAGGAACCCTTCTCACACCCACACACTGGATGACCTCGGGATGGCTGCCACCAAAGATTGGGCAGGCTCTAACACCACCCTGTTAACAGCATTCTAAAAAGGATCTAGGCATGTTAAATGCACAAGACAAAGCAACACTGTACTGAATGTTATTTTTAATTCACAACTGTTCACTTTCGAAGATATTACCTTTATTTTGGTTGCTTGATTTTATTTTGCAGATTTTTTAAAAGTTTTCATAAGGCCTATTCCACCATTCTGTTCCCCTTGTATCTAAACCCAAATACATCCACTGATATGCAGGTGTTGTAGTTCTTTCTAAGCAGTTTATGTAACTGGTTTGACTGGTAGCATTCAAATTTGTATGTAGATCACAAATTACTTAAATGTTCCTTTAACTTTATCTCTTGCATTCCTTAACAGTTCAGCAGCTAATGGTCTATTGTGGTGGTGGTGGTGGCTTATGGTATTGCTACTGTACATATAAAGCAAAACAAGTATGAGTAACTCTACATATTCATGTTTTGTTTGTCCTCTTTTACATTGTGCAATAACACCAATACCCTCTATCAAAAAAACAAGTCTTAGACGAATTTACTTCATCACACTGACCTTTTCAATATCAAAAGAAATATTACCAAAATGGTCATTCTAAAACCTACTAAATATTACCATCACAGTCATTCTATAACATACCAGAAATCAATGTTTCATTAGGACTAGCATCACTTTTTCTTTATTTACTGCAAGACATACTTACACCCCCCCCCCCACCCCCACCCCCCACCCCCATGTTACAAGTATATAGCCTTATTTGGATTCTGTAAGTCATGATTAATCTGTATTTCACGTTTCAAAACACCCTTAACTTTGATAATTGAACTCAATATTGCTCATTACCAACATATAAAAAAGCTAGGCCATATAATTTGGTTTCTGTGGCTCTGACAAGAACATGGTTATTTCTTATCAACTGTATGTTAGTGTTTTCTAAATAAACTTTTCACTGTCAGGAATCTGACAAATAGTACAAATTTGTGAGCCTATTTTAAGTTTTGACGACCGCCTACAGAGAAAGTTCTCTGTAATTTTTTGTTTGCCATTCTAATTACTATACGTTCACTGATGCCTTCAATTTCCATACCATGCCATTTCTTGTAGTCAAGTACATTGCCTATGTTCAACTGGGCAAGCCTTCAGTTTTCATAAATATGTCTCTAACATGAGGTATACCAGCACACCATAAAACAATTTATTCTTTCCCACCAAAAACCTATTTTGAGCCGTTTGATATAAAATCTATCATGCTGGAGAACTTAAAATCAGATACTCTTACAATATATAGTACAATCACTTACATTCTTTAAATTTGTTCTATATTGTCAGATTTTAGTAATTCTCACTGTAGCAAATTCATTACACTACTGTTTCTAGTTTTGCAGAAGTCTCATTAAATGACCTGAAAAGTTTTGCTGCAGTTTCCTTCACTGCTAGATCCTGGATTCTGATTTCCATGAATCCAACAGATGAATCACCATCAACCGTGTTACATGCCCACCCTCACTTCATGACACTGTGGAGAGGTTTGGTATTTAAACCAGGCCATGGGCGCAAAGTCTGGTGATCAGGAACTTTACACCACCACTTCTCCTCCCTTTGCCGACCAAATACTGGCAAGGAAAATTTTTTCCACCACCATGACTTGAACCACCTTACACCGCCACCACACAAGCATGCGTTGCTGACCTCTGCCATGCAGGCAGGTTTCCATTTTCCTTGTGGATTCATTTATGGCTTCCATAGTTAAGAAATCTATGATTTTTTTAATTAATTTGTTTCTCCTTGCAGTTCAAATTGTCATCTCATTGGTCTTTAGTGAAATCCATTCACATTTGGAAGCAATTTTTCACCTCCTTATCTGATCTTTGTTATATCACTGAAACTATGTGCTAGATTCACAATGTAAGGAAATATCTTTAAATTGCACAAATAATTAAGCACTTACGAATATTAGTAGTAACAAATATGTAGACAGCATACAATACCCCTGACTGTTCTAAACCAATTATGGTAGCTATGATATAACTGTACTCAAATGTTTCTTTCTCTGGATGAAAAACTACATGCAGCACCTCTCAGAGGTAATATTCAAAACACAAAAGTAAGTCTGGAAATTTAAATTGGTATTTAATCTAAATGTATAGCTTGGACTTCAAATTGCAGTATAGACAGAAAACATCTTATGTCGTATTTTCACTGACCTGTTCTACTTTGCACAGTTTGTCTACATAGCCTTGATAAGCTTTCATACAGTCTTCAGCCAAGTGAAGATGTGTTGAGTACTTGCTTAACTCTTTCTGGTATTGTGGCATCTTCTTTATCATCTGTGATAGGTCCCTCATTGACTGCTTATCACCCTGTGGCATTCGTTTGGAATCAATGAACTTCTTGAGATTCTTTGTAACATTCCTGAGTAGAAAAAGAAAAGAGAGATCTTCTGAAGAAAATATGTTGCAAGTCAGGAACAAGTTGAAACTACAGCCCACCATTTTCAATTACTTCTTAAGAAGAATTTTATTTAGCCCACACCCAGTTACATTCAAACACAGGTGTAATAAAAAAATTGTTTTAATAGGATTTTCTGTTACATAAGCCTCCAGTAATTTGCAGACAAAAAAAAAAAAAAAAAAATATCACAGAACAACGGTTACACTTTCTAGTGCAATAAACTATGATACATGCGAATTCAACAATTATGAGGGACAACATAAGAACGGTATTACTTACCATAAGCCGAAAGACTGAACAATTACGGAAGGATATTTGATACACAACAGGGCATATACAGGAAAGCTATGGAGTCAATCCACAAGAAGTGGTCCAGTAATGGTTGCATGACCATTTTTAAATAATTTAATTTTTTATATGTGATTACCCTATAATTGAAAAGTTCAAAATAGTTTTTAAAAAATTTTCACCTTTCATCTTTACTGAATGGCGGCCATTTTCATTTGCAAGCGCGCGATGATGTTTCAGTTTAGAGACGTTAGCAAAACTATGAATATCAGTGCACTGAGTTAAGTTACAACATTGCAATTGACATGATTGTTTTTAGAAAAGTGTCCTCTACAACATTGTCTATTACACAAAATACCCTAAATTCAAAAATAACCAGTCAAATTGAACTCCAAAGTTTGTTATCCAAATTTTCAAAAATCCACTTTTTAGGCCCAAAAATAACATACAAGGAGTAATTTATGAGAGTCTATTTTTTCCTATAGTTAGATATCATACACTACTAGCCTCATATAGAGCAAGAACACTTACAAATGTTTCCTTAATTTTTTACGAATTTTTGAAATTTGAAAATTTTAATTTTTTGTAAAGTTTGGGGTTAGTTATCTCACGTGGGACTGAATATAAAAATATGGTTTTTGCACAGTTTTTACACCTATATGATGGAAAAGTACTGTAAAAATTTCAACAATGATATCTGACTGAACAGATACATGGATTTTTGAAAATGAGGAAATAATTCACATTACTCTACAACTGATCTTATGGTTGTTGCCTATTTAAATGGTTTATTGTTTCAATGTAATAAAATTTAATTGTGACATATTTAGTTAACACTATCACCCAATATTCTTTTAGTTTATTTATTTTTAATAATGCAATATTAAACAATAGGAGCTTTCGCTTCTGTTCTATGGTAATAAAATGCCCATTTACGTTTAGGTTTATTGTCAATAGGTACATTATTGCTGCGTGTGGCATTGTTGTAGTCAGTCTGTTCTGAAACCTGTTAGAGTGGATGTACATACTTCATCGAGAGTGTAGAATGTGTTATGTGCTTTGTTCTATGTGTAATTTGTAATTAATTTTGACAGATTAACTGGAATGCAATAACATGGATTAACAGTGCTCCGTTGGACAGATAGCAAAGTGAAGTGTGTCACAAAACAGTTTACAGTTCAGTTTCCAAAAACTTGAAAATATCAATGATTTTGATGAAGTTAGACAAACTTTGTTTAAATTTTGAGTAAGTTCTTCCGTAACATCAGTGTCTGAGTATCACGAGAAGAAATATATTCTGAACTACAACTACATTTTTGAAAGAAAGTGCTGTGATCCACTTAAAGTTCATAAAAAGCCTATTACTAAAGGTTTGAGGGAAATAAAACTTGAAACTTTAACATTTGTCCTTGTTATGTGAGAGTGAAATAGCTTCCAAAGTGAAACTTAATGTGATTCCTGGAAATTCCTTGTGCCCAAATTGTTACTCAAAAATATTCGTTAAGAATCCAGAACCAGAATCGTGTAACCTTGTTAATGACATTTATATTCCTAATGAGGAAGCTGTTAGCATATTGGATTTTGCATGTTCTAACTTAGACATATCTTCTGCTTCGAAAATAATAAAATTATGTAGCAGAAAAAGAAAAGCAGCTATTGAAAATAGGGTACAACAAATTTCAGACAAAATTAGATAAGACTTGGAACCATGCTTTAATAATACAGATACCAACATTATGTCTAAAGAAGAAGAAAACCTACCACCAGCATAATCTGACACTGAATATTTGAGCTTAACAGAGAAATTAAAAATTAAATGTTCAGCGACATCTAAAGAGGAAAAAGTTAAAATTTTACATTTGCTCCCTGACTCATGGTCAAGAGAAGAAAATAGTTCATGAATTCGATGTTTCTCATCGTTTGGTTAAACTAATCCAAAAATTAGTAAAAGAGCAAGGCATTCTTCCAGTTTTAGGAAAGAAGAAAGGATTAGGTATGAGTGAAGAAACAAAAATATCCAGCAGTGTTTTGAAGATGATGAAAACAGTAGAATGTACCCAGATTGCAAAGTTAGCAAAAGAGTTGTTATAAATGAAGTTAAAATAACAAATCAGAAACAACTAGTGCTGTCAGATTTAAATGAACTTTATGTAGCTTTCAAAAAGTCTCATCCTGAAAGGAAAATTGGAAGGTCAAAATTCTGTGACCTCCACCCTAAGTGGTGTATTTTGGATGTTTCTAAAATCCAAAGTAAGTTTTTGAAGGACAAAAAAGCAAAAATTCATGAAACTGAATGCCTAGTGGTAGCTGATTTTGTAGAAAATTTTACATTTGTAATTCAGGATGCAACACAAGGGTACCAGGCAACAGTGCATCAATTTATTCTCTTCTTTAAAAATGAGAAAGATGAAGCTTGCAGTTCTGCAATTGGCATTCCAAGGGACTAGTTGGAGCACAACACTTTGGCTGTATATGTGTTTCAAAAGTATGTAATAAATTACATTAAAGAAAATTCTCCCAAGGTTAAGAAGCTGATATACTTTTCAGCTGGAAGTGGTAGTCAGTATAAGAACAAAAAGAATTTTTCAAATCCGTACAACCACAAAGTAGACTTTGGGTTGGAGGCTGAATGGCACTTTTTTGCATCTTGCCATGGTAAAAATGCATGTGATGGAGTAGGAGGTACAACAAAATGTGAAGTAAAGCCAGCCTACGAAGACCAACCACAGACCAAATTCTCACAGTACAGGACAAGTATGTATATTGCAAGGATAATGTTAAAGGCATTACCTACTTTCTGATCAATAAAGAAGTGGTTCTGCATATGAAAACCAGATTTGAAAGCTGTATAGCAACAAAAGGAACAAGGCATTTTCACAAATTCCTTGGCATTGCAGAAAACTTAATTTGATGCTATATAACATCAGAAACCGAAATTTATGAGGATAATTGTGTCAGTAAAATTACATCTCTGTCTTTCACATTGAATGACATAGTGGCATGTGTGTATGGTGGACAGTGGTGGCTTGCAGAGATTGAAAGAATTAGTTTGGGAAACAATGATTTTTTTGCACATTTTTAGCACCCTGCTGGCCCAAGATGATCATTCAATAAATCTACCAGTGGCAAAGTTTGGATACCAATGAAAAGTGTTTTAAGGAAACTTTCAGTGCTTAAACTTACCACAGCAACTGGGAGGTTTTATTGTATATCACAGAAGCTGTCTGAAGAAATAAAGTGTTCTTAACATTCATCACCAGGTTTAAGAACAGTCACATCTCAAAGGATGTTAATTTAAAATATTTATTTTAAGGATGTCAAAATAATATAAATGTTAATTTCAGTGATGTTTCCACTTTTTGTATATAATTCAGTACCTTACTTCAATAACAATTGATTATATCCCACCAATATCACACATGAATAGGCAAAAGCCATATGATCAGTTGTAGAGTAATGTGAATTATTTCCTCATTTTCAAAAATTCATATCTCTGTTCACAGTCAGATATCTATGTTGAAATTTTTACAGTACTTTGCTATCATATAGGTATATAAACTGTGCAAAAATCATATTTTTATATTCAATCCCACCTGAGATAACTAACCCTAAACTTTACAAAAAATGAGAATTTTCAAATTTCAAAAATTCATAAAAAATTAAGGAAACATTTGTAAGTGTGCTTGCTCTATATGAAGCTAGTAGTGTACGATATCTAACTACAGGAAAAAAATAGACACTCATAAATCACTCCTTGTTTGTTATTTTTGGGCCTAAATGGTTTAAATGGCTCTTAACCTAAGGACATCACACACATCCATGTCCGAAGCACGATTCGAACCTGTGACCATAGCGGTCACGCGGTTGCGGACTGAAGAACCTAGAACCACTCGGGCATGCGGCCGGCTTTTTGGGCCTAAAAAGTGGATTTTTGAAAATTTGATACCAAACTTTGGAGGTCATTTTGACCGGTTATTTTTGAATTTAGGATATTTTGTGTAATAGACAATGTTGTAGAGGACACTTTTCTAAAAACAATCATGTCAATTGCAATGTTTTAACTTAACCCAGTGAATTTTCAAATATTCATATTTTTGCCGTCTCTAAACTGAAACATCATCGCACACTGACAAACGAAAATGGCCACTATTATTCAGTAAAGGTAAAATTCTTTTAAAAAAACTTTTTGAACTTCTCAATTACAGGGTAATCACATATTTAAAAAAATTAAAATATTTAAAAATGGTTAAGTAACCAACTTAATTTTTATTGGACCACTTCATTTGACCCTATGGCATAAATAAATGAAAACAGTAAATACATCGATCAATGGACACCAACAACAAACTTGTGAAACCAATACTTTTCACACTGTCTCTAGAAATAGTATGTATCAAAATCTCCATAATCAGAAACATCACTATGGTTTTCAAAGGCTCACCTATATAATTTACACAGAAATACAGGCCACTTATTTACTGTGTCATGCATTAAAACACACAAAATATGAATAACCTACAGAGGCAAAAATTATTACAACTAAAAAATGACTGAGCCACTTGGCAATACTTTAAAAAACCTCCAATCTAAGAGATTCAAGTGAAGTCTAGGCAATACATAAAAAGGTCGTACATATCAAACACTCACTGACAGCTAAAAATGGTTAAACAACACATACAGTTAAATTCACAGCTACCCGTGAAATGCACTTCATTAAAATTGAGTCCACAGAAATGTGTACACCACAGGCAACAAACTTGTAGATCACCCTGGTGGAGAACAGTACTCCTTGTCAGGGAACTGTCCTATAGGGTTGAATGCGACACCGTTCTGTCTCAAAGGGAAGGGAAAGGAGAAACAACAGCTTTTACTGTCTACGTCTTCTTGACCCTCACCTCTAGCCATGCTCCTTTACACTGATATGTGATCTCAATGCCGAGTCAGTGGCTCACAGGAAAATGGCAAATCTTGAATTCTCTCTCTACAGTAGTCCTTGGCCACTGCATCATCTCCATGTGACCCGGTAATCAGAAAAATACAACCTCATTGTCCTGATGATTTAACAGTAGTCGTGAATATTGTACGTTTCTCTGCCCTGTGCATTTGTTGAAGGATTTTAAATGATCTAGGGAACCTGAGTAAATTATAAACTTAATCCTTTGATGATGCCTTATCTGCTGAAGTTGCTTCAAAATTATGGACAACTCAATACTGCAGACTGGTAACATATCTGATAACAGGAGCCTGAAGATAATGAAAAATACACAGCACAACAAAGCAGGTCAGGTAGTTTTGAACCTTCTGTATAAAACACTGTGACCTTATCTATAATTTTATAAAACAAGGGATTTACAAATTACATTAGGAGTGTTTCATAATTCCTTTCCAGGTCTCTTCAGAAGCCAAGGCACTTTGCTCCAACACTGGCATAAAACATTAACATCCACAACATTTTTTTTTCCAGAAAATTAGCTCTCTGCATGAATCACAAAGGACCTTCTGACTTATGGACAATTACTGAAAAGTCATTTCATGGGGAAGAAACCAATACTATTGTATGCACACATCTGGAGTACAGAGAATATTTTCTATCTTTCACATCACGGACTGCTCCCCGATGTGGAATGGTGACTCACCAGTCTTGAGAGAGGTTGACAATGTGCCTGGCCCTAAACAGTGGTAGATGAACATTGTGTTCCAGATTCATGAGCAGCTATGTCATAATAACCATAGGTTGCCTTACTGTTGCTAGAGGAACATATGCTGACAAACTCTCTGAGTTGAACAGGTAGTATTGTTCCTTACTCCTGAGGAAATGGAAAAGTGTGTGCTATAACAACACTAATTAAAGGAAAGTGTAAATGTTTTGCTTCCTCTCTGTCACATTCCCTCTATAGCACTTTCAATGGCAGTTCCCTCTACAGCACTTTCAATGGCAGTTACACAAACTCTCAGCTTCATCCTTCAGTTTCTGAAGGTCCAGCCCAATGTGACATCAATAGGAACACACACCTGCTAAAAGTCAGCATATTGTTAAGCTCTATTGCATTAGGGTTACTGCCAAGCATTTTAATATTTTGTACCTGCTTAGCCCAGGGATAGTTTTACATTTGCATGTTTGATTGATGCATTGCACAGCTTTATCCTTGCAGAACTGAGGAAACTTTACAAAGGACATACCTCCACTTTTCAGTACAATAAAAAAAAAAATGGTGACATACTAACAATGGCATTTTACAGTTTATGATGGACACTTAACACTGTAGGCTTCTCTCTTGGTACTTCATTGTGGAATCACATAGTTCTTGATTGTTTCAAATGACGCGGGAACATACATAAATGTGATAAGCTAGCGCTCTCTCTCTCTCTCTCTCTCTCTCTCTCTCTCTCTCTCTCTCTCTCTCTCTCTGTGTGTGTGTGTGTGTGTGTGTGTGTGTGTGTGTGTGTGTGTGTGCGCGCGCCATTCTGGTTTGGATGTACCTCAACATCAGGCGCACAGTTCATAAAGGCACATGCCATGTTTGAACAAGCACTGTACAGTTGAAAAATGGCACCACAACACTATCACATGAGACAACACACGAAGACACAGGATGTATGTAACATACCACATAGTCGTTTAGTTCCCTCAGCCACAACCAGCCATGGCTGAAAGTCTTACTCAATGGCTCCCCACATGATGATTCCATGAATAGCACAGCTGCGCCTCTCCAAAACACTGCAAGAACGGGACCCCTCCCACTGCCATATTCACCGACTGTCATCTGTGGTGGTGCAGAACCACAACTGAATCACAAATTGTTGAAACCAAATAAGTCAAAATTTTCAATTTTCGCTTTTTCACTGAACAGTACATTTAAGAGTATAGCCTATCATTCGGTGTTGATATGAAACATGTCATGCTCCTACAAATGGTAGAAAAGGTGGTTCACTTCACGCTGTTAGTTGTTGAAACCAAGTAAGTGCCTGACTTATTTCGTTTCAACAGGTGCTGCTCTTTTCCAGAATGAAGTCACTTTCAGTTCTGAAAAATTCCAGTAATGTAGCAGTAATACATATGGCAGTATTCAGTTTTTTGTTTCTCCTGGAGAAAAAAAAAAAAAGACTTATTTGGTTTCAACAATTGATGATGATTCACTTACTCACTGAACAATGTGACTACATTCGTCAGCAGTCCATGCTTCTCAGTCATGACGCCACTCAAAATGCAGGCGTTTGTTTTTTGTTAATAGCAGCCTTTACATGGGGTAGTAATTCCCTAATGTGGCTGCTGCTAGTCTCCAACCAACTGAGCAGGATGAAACAATGTTGCAGCGAGTCAATTACTTGTTTTCAGATGGCAGATGCAGGAGTTACAATTTGCCTGGTGGTCAATATGGCAATCCTTCCTTGTGGTGAAGACACAGTTGACTGGAACTTGATGACGACTATGACTGCCCTCACATCTGCATGCAGTCCAACATCAGGTCAGTGTCACATCCAAATGCCTCACAAATAAGCATACTGCAGGATCCCATCTGCCAGCCAAAGAGAGCCCCACAATGAGGCCCCATTCAAACTCTATTAGGTACTGGCACTGCTGCCTCTCTCGAGTAAGTGGCATCTCTGTTCATCCTAGAGATCACTCAACATCCGACACTGTTCATGCAGCTTATACACACTATCAGGTCTGGTAAAAACACTGAACACTAACTGCACTACAGAACTTAGTTTTGCCATTCTACCTATAACAATGAATAATCTTTTACACACTCACCGATGATGTGTACATGTACAGAGTTAAATTAATATCTGACCATGTCTTCAGAGTGCTTCACTATATTTTGGCAGGCAGTGTATTTCCACTGCAGGGAACTGATGCCATTCACAGTTCCTTTTAAGATTGTCTTTTGTTTAACATTTTATATCTCATGATGCAATCATCAAAGATGTGACTAAAATACATTATTCACTGGGGAGAAAAAATTCTGAGGTTATAACCACTTCCACATGGAACACTGACAGTTGTGGCTGGTCATCTAGTCCAGTCTTGCTCACTTTCCTTGGAATTATGTACACAACCACTTACTACAGATTGTAACCGAAGGTCTAGTCTGTTGTCTAAATAGAGAAAGAATATCGCTGTAAGTACTCTGAAGACACAAAGGGAAATGAAGTTGTAAACACTGCTTCCACTACTAAACACAGAAATAAAAGACTCACTACACAGATAACCAAAATACATGTACATGAATTATCACTTGTACTTAAGCCTGGAAAGTACGAATCATCTCTATCTCCTATTGGTGATCTTTAATGTCCATACAAAATATTCAAGGTCTCCGACAGCCTTCACAGTACCATTTCTACTTTTGTACACAACTATGTGTTAACTACTGAAGCTACTTTGTAGCTCACTAAATCTCCACTGAAGTGATATACCCAGTAAGTGCAGCCCTCTGGTAGCAGAAAAAGGAACAGTCTGCACATTACAAGACAAAGTAACTGTTGCCCTCAGGTTGTAGGTACACTTATCTATAAGGGATCTGGATGCCTTCAGCAACACCTGGTTGCACGTGCCCATATGGCATATAGTCACTGTGCTGTAAGTGTTACAAGGCATCATTCTTTGAGCACAATCACCTGAATACCTTTCGGTTGCATGGCTGTGAAATTGTCCATAGACCACACAAATTACTGCATGTTTCTGAGTAATACATCACATTAAAATCTAGTGAAATGAATATTTGACATCAGACGGATCCCTGCATTATATGGAAATCCTAGTTGTAAAATTAACGTGTAACAGGTGCTCCATAGGTTGCTTACTAAGAACTGTTTTGCATCAACAACCATCCACTGCAGTGATACATAGCAAACTTTTTTCAGTTTTTTTTTTTTTTTTTTTTTTTTTTTTTTTTTTTTTTTTTTTTTTTTTTTTTACTATACTTCTCATCCAGGTTATGCCAACTTCCTTGTTGCACACAATGTTCAACTGCTGAACCACATGATGGCCACAAAGGCATGCCCAAGGACTAGTGGTGTGAGGCAGCATTCCCAGATCCCCAGTACAGGAACCCCAGATTCACAAAACCCATATCCAATGTATAATGTGATAGTTCACTGAAGAGTACAATATCTGGCACAAGCTTGTCAAATGAAAGAGACAAAGGAGGCAGTGTAAACACACAAATTTGCACTTTAATTTCAGATTTTAGGAAACAAAAACTAAAACTTACTGTGAAACAACAGCAATGTGTTGATGTCTGAGCTCAACCCACAATTCATCATTTTCATCCAGCAGCACCTCTTTTTCTGGTGCCCCTGCTGTTGCTTCATACCTAGACCACAGAAATCAAAGATTCAGTATGGAGGAGTATATATTTACAGAGATAACTTAAAATATGTTACATTTGTGAATTTGTATCAAATTCAAAGAGACAATAATACACTCAAGAAGAAGGGGGCACAGGCTGTGAATACAGCTGCATGACAAAATATGTTAAAATAACTTACTTATAGACATCATTTTCTATTGGTAGTAAATCATATGCCATTGCTTGCAGTGTTAGTTCATGAAGTAATGGTGAGACACAGTCGAATCCTCTATCCAAAATCAAAAGCTGGGAACGAGCTTTTTCTGGTCCTTCACCCATTGTAGGTTCATCTGCCTTATATGCATCTAATTTCTGTTGAACTAGTTGGGCTAATTCAACATTCTTGTCAAAATCACTGGAAAAAAGATAATCATTAAAATGAAATTTCTAAAAACAGAACATCTACCTTATCAGACAGGAGCAAGTTAAAAATGGAAATCAAACTTCTGTGAACCTATCTACAAACAATGCCGAACAAATTTAAGACTAGGCTGGAACATAAGGAACTTATGGTCACTTCAGATAATATTAGAAGATAATTTACGTGAGTCAACAGTGCCTGGTAGAGTTTATTTCACCTGAAATTTTCACCATAATGATAATACAATCATTTTGTAAAATACATAAATGTGTGCACTGCAACAGTACAATCAGTAATTAACAGATACATTGTAGGGGAAAATCATGAGAAAAATAACTAAACAATAGCAGAAGAAAAAGGCAGGAAGCTGACCACAGGACTACAAATTAATGAGCTCACTGGTCTGCAATGCGCTAAATTTTGAAAGTTATATCACACTTTGCTTTCCTATAAAATGGAAGGATAGTATGTGCTTAAATTAATGGTTATCCCCTCATTAAAATTTGTAAGTTACACTCTTAAAATGCCTCACACAATAACTAATACAGTAATCATTATTTGTGGCAGGGGAAGGTTCTCCAAACTAGAGTATGATGGCATTGCTTTATCAGGGTAAATACACAAACAAGTAAAAAGAATTCCCAGATCTCCCGGTTAAAAATACATTTTCTCCCAGGTGAAAATACAATTTTTCCGTGTTAAGTGACTGTATTCTTTCCGTCGGAACTGTGAAACTTATCAATCCTTTGAATGGATATGGTTTCATACAGCAGCGCAGAATTTATCAGCACTTTAGAAAACGAAACTAGAAGGGAGGGGGACGGGGGGGGGGGGGGGGGGTAAAAAAGGTTTTGGAAAGATCTTTGATGTGCAGCAACATGTACACTGCATATTTTCGTATTACGAAAGTATAAATTCAAATTCTATCAACAGGAAAAGTCAATGGTTTAAGTTAATATACATTTCACGTATAATATTTCTTTCTCAGATTAATAAGCTACAAGAGAAGCGAAGCTTCCGTCCCGTTTTATCTGCAGGAAAGTTCGTTTCAAGATGCGATGAGGATTCCCTGGCAGAGACATAACGTACCTGTGCATGCATTCAAAAATCAACTTCAAATTCATTCAGAAATCAACTTACAATGTGTTCAAAAATTTCCAAAAACAGCAAGGGTGCATTTCAAAATCATATGAATAATCGATAGATCGACGTGCGCTGGATGCTAGGTGCTTTGTGAAACTAGGTTTTTTCCTCAAGAATATGAATTTGTCCCCAACCCCCCGAAATTGCCGCCTGGCTCAGATACCCTTGTTGAGACTGACACTGACTGTGGAAACTTTATTATTGATAACTGAGCCTGTTCCTGCCATCGTGTTTTTAACATACTTCCACCTCACTACATTAATTTAAATTACTACTGTCACTGAGTTGCTGCTCAGCCTGACCGTGACCGGTGCTAGCAGCACGTATCGATATATTCCCTCTCGTAGTACTTTTGCTACTATTACTTTCCACTCGTTGACTGTCGTTGGGGAGTTCTGGTTGCGAGTTTGGGTCTGCCAGTCAGTTGGAACATGTTTGGAATGCAGTCCGGGCCTGCCAGTCGAGGAGTTGTAATGCGGCACTAGTGCAGTCGGGTTGGAGCAGCAGTGAGGTCTGCGTCAATATGGCTCGCCCAACCATTGCTGCCACACATCATTTGAGCCGGGACACGGTCTTGGTGGATCTTCGGTCGGTCGTCCAACCAGAAGACACATTTTGGTGGCTCACTGATTGTTCATGAGTCGTCTCTCTCTCTCTCTCTCTCTCTCTCTCTCTCTCTCTCTCTCTCTCTCTCTGTGTGTGTGTGTGTGTGTGTGTGTGTGTGTGTGTGTGTGTGCGCGCGCGCGTGCGTGCGCACGCGCGTGCGCATCGACTCCCAATTTGTCTTCATGTGTGTTTAGTTACTGCTGGGTATCGTTCAGGTCTTCGTGCGAGTGTGTCAGGTTGTGTGTGTAGTTTCCGTTATTTCCACTGATGACTATTTTAGATGTCGTCGGCATTATGAGGGTAGTCAGTCGGTTGCTACGGACCAGGGAAGTTATCTCCATGCGGTGCAATCCGCTGGGTCCACTGGTGGTCCCTGTGCAGTGTCGGAGCGTGTGTGGAGCTGTCCGATCGCTACGAGCTTCATGGTTCACCGACCCAGGACGTCAAAGTTGACTAGTGGTTTCAACTACCCACACCACGTCCATTCATGTTGTGGTGGTTCGTTTTGGTGGTTTGCTGTTGGGGGAGGTTTTCTTGTCAGCAACACCAAGTGTTTCTATTGCATAAATTTAGCCGCCATGTGGTGGAATTAACTGTTTTGGTTGACTACAATTCGAGTGCACCAGCGGAATTTTCTGCCTTGTTGCCGTTAGTGTTCTGGTTACCTGCTCTGGGCACTGACGTCAATTCAGGCAGTGTTCTTTTGAGTGAAGTTAACTATATTACCGTATTTCAAATTCAAGTGTACCAGCGGAATTTTCTACCTTGTGGTCATTAGTGTTCCAGTTACCTGCCCTGGTCACTAACGTAATTTCAGGCAGTGTCCTTTCCTCACCTGTTGTTGCTGTCCAACGTGGTGTGCAATTTTGACAGCTAATACATACTTCATTGTGGATTATCATGTTTGTAACCTTTTGTGTTTGAGTTCTCATCTACTGATTGATGGGAAGCAAGTCGTCATGTCGGGTCGGGATCCGATGGATAAAGTGCAGTTGGAATCACCACCTGTCTCACATAAGTTAACAAGGGCAGAACAAACTCCCTGGAGGCTTCTGAGTGCCATTGTCTTTAATGTCTTTCCCACCGGTGTTTAATTATCTGTTTTCAGCTACTTAAAATTTAAGGCTTATGGATATATTTCCTTTTTTAAAATTTTTGCAAAATTAATGGTGGGCTTTTAGCCTTGTAACTTTATTCTTAAAATTTTCTTTCAAGCTTAAACATTGCAGCCTTCTGCCTTTAAAGATTATGGTAATATATTTTAAAATTTTGAAACTTAATTGTGGCCTTCAGTCATTTGTATTGCACCTTGCATATGTTTGTTCCATCTGCTTTACCTTGAGGCTTTCCACCTAGCGGTGATATATGTTTTTTTAATTATTTTATTTGCTATTTTAATTGTTTTTTTTTATCTTGCTGATTTTTAAGATTTCTTGTTTGGAGGCCTTCAGCCATGAAAGAGTTGCATTTGGTAAAGGTTCGGCTTTGTGCCACTTTGGTTGTAAATGTGTTACTAAATTACAATAAATTACAATTAGAAGGTGAAACTGAAACCAACCTTATTTGGCCCTTTCCACAATCCTAATTACCTGTTCTGACCAGCAGGTGTTTCAATAATGATTATAATACACTGCCAGATTAAAAAAATAATACACTTTTATATGTTTCCAATTCACTCAAGACTTGTTGCAACTGTGCATATGGAGTACACGAAATGATTAAATTTACAGATCAATAGCACACGCGGTTCTGAGGTACCAGGTATTGACGCATTCTGAAGTACTAGTATTAGTATATGGTGCCGCCTCCACAGGCAGCAATACAGGCACTGGCAGCCATCCAGTCAATCGTACAGATGGCAAATACTGTCCTGGGAGATTTATGCCACACCTGCTCAACCTATTCATGTAGTTCTGTAAGAGTAGTTAGTTGATGAGTCACACAAGCCACTTCTCATCCCATTATACCCCACACACGCTCAATTGGAGACGAGTCCAAAGACTGTGCTGCAAGCACTATCCTGTTGGTACAATGCATCACATTCCTGTTGCAAGAATTACAAAAGAACAGGTTTAACAACCTTTTGCACGTAGGTTTTGGCTTCTTGCACCACAGACCATAAGCCCAGGAATGGGGGCAGTGTGTCATAGACAAATGCACTCTATGGCTACAACACTCAGCAGGTCTACATCTTATGGGCACATGACCATCACTTAAATGCAGGCAGAATCTACTTTCACTGCTCAAGATAATGGCATATTATTCCATCTTCCAAGTGATCCTCTGACAGCACCACTTTAGTCATGCATATTGATTCTATAGCGTGAGTGGAAGACAGATTAGATATGTGCATGCTCTTAGACTCACTGCTAATAACTGGTTCACAACAGTTCGTCTTGACACATCTCAGCTCCCTAGCCCTCTTATCTTTGCTGTAGTAGCTGTATAATCTGCTTCTGCTGCCATTACAATACGACAATCCTAGCAGGTGTGTGTGAAGTGTGGACATCCAGAGTCTCAGCTACAGGTGTGAGAATGTTCAGGTGACCAATGATACCAGCATCATTGTACAACTAACGAAGCAAATCCAACTTGTAATTCTCCAGAAGTATCATGTCACCATTTGGAAGGCCACAATTTCACCCCTTTCAATCTTGCTCAGTTGGCTGCACAAAGTAAGAGTGTCTCTCTGTGACACAGTTGCCTGTTTGCCTCACAGGTTCGCACCACAACAAGCCTTCTGGCTGTCAACATTCCCTATTAAAGGGTAGACACAAATGGCAATCTGGTAGCTATGCCACTACAGTATCTGTTGGCAGATGACAGTGAAACCATTATCAGTACATCTATCCCCCAGGTGGCACACACCATCATCAGATCAAAACTGATGTCTTTCCAAGAGTATTTCTTTTTCTTCACCACACTCCAGCAGTGTATGTTGGTCTGTGCACACAACAGCAAGGTCTTCAGTAACCTTGGCTGTAGAAGCATAAGTATTTGTGGAAGAGAGAATTACTTATAGTTCCCCAAGCCTCATGACTATCACACTTCAGAATACTGAGTACTCTGAAATCTTGATCCTCAGTTATAGCAGCTGAGTAAGTTAGTCATCAAAAGCTAAGCCCAGTAAAAGCACAGTTACTTTAAAATGTTGCCATAAACCTGCAACAGGCATGTGTTTGCTGCAAGGATAAAAAAAAAAAATTGAGAAGAAGTGTCTGATTAAAGGCCACTGAAGCAAACCATTTACAGTAGATACATCGAATTAATGGCAAAAAAAAATAATAAATAAATAATAAATAAATAAATAAATAAATAGTACTTTAAGCACTATTCTAAGAAGAAACTTCTATTTAAAAGGATCCAACAATGCATCTGTGCTCAGACATAAATGAAAAGAGATATATATATATATATATATATATATATATATATATAATAGAGGGAAACAAGAGGGAAACATTCCACGTGGGAAAAATATATCTAAAAACAAAGATGATGTGACTCTCCGAACGAAAGTGCTGGCAGGTCGATAGACACACAAACAAACACAAACACACACACAAAATTCAAGCTTTCGCAACAAACCGTTGCCTCATCAGGAAAGAGGGAAGGAGAGGGAAAGACGAAAGGATGTGGGTTTCAAGGGAGAGGGCAAGGAGTCATTCCAATCCCGGGAGCGGAAAGACCCACCTTAGGGGGAAAAAAGGACGGGTATACACTCCCTTGAAACCCACATCCTTTCGTCTTTCCCTCTCCTTCCCTCTTTCCTGATGAGGCAACGGTTTGTTGCGAAAGCTTGAATTTTGTGTGTGTGTTTGTGTGTCTATCGACCTGCCAGCGCTTTCGTTCGGTGAGTCACATCATCTTTTTTTAAACTCTAAACAATTTAAAGCACTATGTTCACTGTAGTACACCATTAAGAAGGTACCCATCACTGAAGTAGTGTGAGGACAGGAAGGACTGTATAAAGATGCAAATGCAGCTCTAAGCCAGATTCATACAGCTGTAAGTATATTGTGTCAAAATATAACAGGCCTCTGGAGTGAAATTAAGATAAATAACTTACTAAGAACACGTATTTTACAGCCACCTTCATCAGGGTTAGACTACTAATGGTGTAGTGATACCTTCTGAGCTGACAAGGAAAGTGATAGTTCATATGGATTCTTAGGGAGGACACACACCGACAGTGAGCCAACCTTGACATGTGGTGTAGCAGATAGATAACAAGACAGTGGTCTGACATGCACGTAACTCGACGCCAATGGAAGTGATGCACTGTTAGTAATGTAACACTGTCTCCGACGACAAAGGAGTTTTGACTTTAGGCAATAGAAGTCTAACAGACATTGATGGGTACCTTCTTAATGGTGTACTACAGTGAACATAGTGCTTTAAATTGTTTAGAGTTTAATATATATCTCTCTTTTCATTTATGTCTGAAGACAGATATCATTCTAAGAACTGTGGCTGAATTGTCAAACGCCTTCCTGGAACACCTGCAACCTGAATATTTACCAACACCAACTCAAGAAATCTGGAAGAAAATGGCTGGTCATTACTGAGAATTGTGGAACCTTCTGAACCTTATCGATAGCTTAGACAGAAAGCACATCAGAGTTAGGGCTCCTTCTACACATGGATCAACATTTAATAATGGCAGAGGATTTCCTTCCACAGTCTTGTTAGCTGTTGATCTTTATGTTTGGGAGTATGGTCACAACAGTGATGGAAGAGTACAAAAAGCGAATTCTTTTGGTAGAACACTGTTTGGAAAGGGGGGGGGGGGGTGACAGCCTGCTTCCAGAACCTACAACTTTGTTGCAAGAAGACTGAAAATCTCATTATTTTGCTATTATATAGCTTTTGCTCTCACAAAACACACAATGAGATTTACAAATAGACAACTGTCTAATGAAAGGTGCATATTTAATTATCAGGAAAGCAGCTCTTCACATTTCAAGTTCTGGATGTTGTGTACTTCAATAAACTGTGACGTGAACAAAACTGACATGACGGTTTAATCTCTCTCTCTCTCTCTCTCTCTCTCTCTCTCTCTCTCTCTCTCTGTGTGTGTGTGTGTGTGTGCCACCCTGTTGGGACTCTGAGAAAAACTAGAGAACTAACAAAGACATACAAATGCCATGGAGCTGAGAAATCACATCTGTAGTTTATTTCTTAGGCCAAGTAGAGCATTGTCTTTGCAAAATGATGTACGTATGCAGCTATGTACCCAAAAAATCTAATTTGCATTATATCCAGCAAATCAGTAGACAGATTTTCAGACTTTTATAGAAAACCATATTACATATTTCCATTTAGCTCTTTATATTCTTCCTCTTCTAAAAATAAATCAATTTACATTACTGAACTTTTCTCTGATCTAACACTTGTAATCCTTTCCCAATCTATCTTGAGCATTTCTGTTGCTTCCACCATGCTACTGTAATCATAAATACATAAGCATTTCTCCAGAAGACCATGAAAATGAATACTGAACTCAGGACCATCTTTGGTTTTCTGAGTGCAGAAACATTCGTAAACAGTCACTGGCACAGACATGGTGTACTGCAAAAGTTGTGCACACCACAGTCACCTGACAACAACGTGACATGGCACAAAATTCAGTTTCATTGCATCAGTCTGGTGTCCACTGCTCTACTGGACTGTGCATGTTGCATCAACATGCTGCTACCCTTGTAACATGCCACATGCCAAATCACTGCCATGTCACTTCAATGGGCACCGTGCTGTAGACCCAAGTAATGTTGCAGTTTAGCAGTCACCCCAACCTCTCTCATATTTACCACATGAAATCAACACTGACAGCTGCTCAGAAAAATGACCCTTCTGATGTAAGGTATTTAAAATACCACTGCTACACAATTAGCAACACTGTAATGTCATCCACATGAAACTGATAAGATGAAGGGTTTGTTACCTTCATTCCTGGGAGGCACCACTGGATGCAACAACAGATCCTATATGCCAAAGTGATAGGTCATGAGTTTCAAACAGTGTCTAAACCAGCTCCCTTATGGAGAAAGTAAAACTGTATGCTTTTCACTGATGGTCACACAGAAGTCACAACTGCCCCTCTCAGCAAGTCACTGGAAAATTGGATCATCAAAGATGATGGCAATAACACTTGTGAAGGTTTTTAATTATTGGGGTATGTCGATATGACTGGTCTGGAGCCATCCATTCAAATTACTGCAGAAACTGTGTGGACTTACAACTACCTGAAATACTACAAATGTTATCGAACTGTCCTCTTACTGAAATGGTTTATGACATTAAAGAAATTTCACCTCCATATTCACTTTTACTCTTGATACTTTTGTAGCATTACATTATAGTTATTCCAAAACACAGTGATGTTCCCTGTAGCTGTCTGCCATTTGAATTTACATACAGCTGTCAACCTGATTAGAGAGCAGAAGTCTTCACTCCACTACAGGACATGTTGCATTCACAGCTGAGCTGAAGACTGCAGGATGGGTGTGTCAGTGGTATGGTTGATTATCTTGGTAATACAATCTGCCTATTTCAGGCTAGTGTTATCATTGTTTAACACTGTTGGCTATGCAATATTATTTTTTCTTGGGAAGCTTTTATTTTTGCAGAATTCTTGGAGATTGATTGATCTGGCAAATGTGATCCAGATCATAGGACTATAAGTCACTAATCACTTCCCACAGAACAATGTAAGAGCAGGAGAGAGTAATGAAACATTGCTAGCACATAGCATTGTACAAGTGTGTTCATTTTCCTATGTTCAAATGGCATAAACAACTCTTACAGCAAGAGACTACAAACAGCTCAAGCTCTGGGACAAGTTCAAGTCCTAATACTGTGTCTCCCTGGTGCCACAGTTAATGCACAGTGGTAAGAGGACACTTAGCAAAAACTGATTGCATACCATTAAGTCCAAGTGCCCAGGAATGTTGATGGATGGCATCATTCTGTTGCAGGATAATGCCCGCCCACATGTTACCAAAATTGTTTTAAACACACTGCAGATGTTTAGCTGCAAAGTCCTTGTACATTCTCCATACAGTCCCAGTCTCTTCTCATGTGGCTTCTGTATTTTTGGTGCCCTGAAGAAAAACATCCATGGCCATCGATTTTCTTCCGAAAAAGTACATATGTGGGTATCATCATGGATTCGTAGACAGCCACAATTATTTTTCCATGAAGGCATTGCCCGTCTTGTCTCACAGTGGGGTAAATGTATTAACAGTTATAGTGATTACTTTTGAAAGAATGAGGTTTGTCAATTGTACTTTAACTCTGACAGAGATGGCAAAGGATTTGGAGTAATAAATGAACTGAATGGACAATGCTCTGAAAAGATGAGCAAAAACATAAGTACAACAAAGGTAATGGAACATATTCACATCAAATCAGGCAATGGTGAGGAACTGAAGAAGAAATGATATACTATGAATAATTGACAAGTTTTTTTGTTATTTAGGCAAAAAATAACATCGTCACTGAATGAGGCAGAATATAAAATGCAGACTGGCAACGGCAAAAAAGTGTTTATGAAAAAGAGGAATTTGTTAACATCGAATATAAAATGTTAGAAATTCTTTTCTGAAGGTATTTGTCAAGAGACTAGCCTTGTACAGAAGTGAAATGTGCATGCTAAACAGTTCAGACAAGAAGGAAATAGGTTCTGAAATGTAGTTCCACAGAAAAATACTTAGAATCACATGGGTAGGTCAGATAATTAGTGAAGGTGCCACTGAATTGTATTGGGAGAACATTTATGGCACGACTTGACTAAAAGGAGGGACTGGTTGACAGCACACATCCTGAGGTACTAACGAATAGTTAATTTTGTAATGGAGGGGAGGGGGAATGAGATTTGCAGAGAGGCAAAAGCAAGCAGGTTCAAATGGATGTAAGCTGGAGTAATTATGCAAAGATGGAGAGGTTTGAACTGGACAGATTAGAGTGGAGAACTGCATCAAAGCAGTTTTCAGACCAATGACCATGTCATTTATATTTTATCAGTTCCTTTTCTGTGTTTGTTGTTGAAACAAAGCTATAACATATTCTGACCATAATCTATCGACTCATTCTAAATCCTGCTATAAGCAACTTGCTATACCAGCAAGGGAGGCACTTTGTGGGGATTCATGGAGTATCAATTGAGCTAGGTATTTGTGATGGAAGGAAGTTTACGGGTTAATGTCTCTTCAACATGTATGTCATAAAAAATTTAGCACAAGCTCTGACTGGATAACGATAGGGAAATGAAGCTAGTCATTGTCCAGTTTGAAGGCATCAATCATTATTTTCTGGAATTAATTTAAGAAAACCGAAGAAAATCTTCATACCAATTGTAAAAAGAGAACTTCAATTTCATTCTTCACTGACACAACCGAAGTGTTAATCACTGTGCAACTCTCTTGGTTTGTTGTTCTGAGAATTACATGCATCAGCACAATAAGGTGTCTTAGAGTAGGATTAGGATTTATTGTCCAGATAACACTAAAGTAATCAGAGAAGGAGCAACAACTCAAAGAGGACAAGGATGGATAAAGAAATTGGCTGTGTTCTCTTCAAAGTAAGCATGCCCACTTTTACCGATTTAAGGCAACCAAAGAAAACAAATCTGGATGGTCATCAGAGTTTGGCCCTTTCTCCTTTCAAAAGAATCCAGATCATTCTTACTATTTAAAATATTCGTATTCACACACACAACAGGTCTATTTTGAGACCTAACATTACCACCACCATAGGGTGTTGATGTAGTTTCTCATTAGTAAGCAGTCATGTGTATATCAAAGTACACTGTATCACATCAAGACATAATGCAACAAATTAAGTAGCAATGGAAATGAGTTATTTCCCCAAACCTTCCCTTAATTCAGCATTATGTATCATATGATCAAAGCAATAATTATGAATCTAATATATCTCTCTACTGGCAAAAAAAAAACTGTCCACAAAATCTAAATCCAACTAGTTCAATATAGGTGAAATAGTCACACCGAAAAGCTCTCCTTTTTTCACATGAAGGAAACACCTTCCAGTAAATTTTTCCTTGACTCTTTTTTCAAGATGCCATGACCATTTTTGATTAGTGAGAATACAGCTACCAGTCACTATTTGGTCCTTTAAATTTATTTTAATTTGTTTTATATGAAATTAAATTTACTTATATGCCTAAATAGTTACTTTCTACAACCACACATCCCATGGCACCTCCACTGTCCATACTTTATGATCCTCTGACATGTTAGAAGAAGCTACATTTAAAATAAGTGCCCTTGTCTACTAAAAACATCAACCACTGCAATAAAAGAGAGTAAGGAAAGGAGATACAAAGAGAAGAAACATGGAATGGTCAAAGGTGGGATCAACGAGGATTATGTATTAACTAAACATCTGTCATTTTTGGTTTCTTATCTTTAATAATGCTGATGTTTTGTGATAGATTGATGGTCTATTAAAAAAAGAGAATATTCAATTTTATTACTCAGTCTGTGGGATGGAAGATGTGGGAGTTTTCAAACTATGTGTTGCAGCTCGCAACAGTTCCATAAAGATGATTTTCTTCATTTGCTTTGTGGGTAAAGGAATAATGTCTGTGCTACTCATGATTTGTATTTCTCCATCAGCATAGATGACTTTACAGATGTAAGCACAAAAAGTAATTTATGAATGAAACCAGTAAACTCCTGATTCTTTAAAGATTTGTACTCCCATGTATAAAACAATTTCAAACACCTGATTACTATACAAATTAGTTAATGTGTTAAATATATGATTTTCAGCGTGTAAGCATGATACAGTTTACAGAAGGTTTGAAATTCTGTTCAAAGATAGATAGTAATCTCATTATGAAACACTGGATGAATACAGTGTCAGTACTTTGCACTCCATTATAAGCAAACGCTAGTTTTTCATTTACCTCAATGTTTACGACATATCTCCTGAACTGTGTGTCTAACAATGATTTAATTTTGCAGGCACATTCAGTAGTATATGTGCATACTACTGTCTGTAAATTGCATTGCGAACAAAGTCAGTGGTAAACAAGTAATAAATTAAAATGTCATGCCTAATGCTGATGTTTGATTGCATGAACAGCAAAAATGTAGTATGCGATGAACTTTTTTCCATTTCATCAATTTGTGAGGGGTTCCAGTGAGAAAATGTTTTGTGAGGGTTTGAAATTATGTTTAAAGTATATTGGAGGTACCTAAGTGCTCTCAGTCTCAAATTGTGGATGAAAGAAGTCTGGGTATTAGAGCCCAGTCAGTTATCAGCCTAAAGACAAACACACGGTTTCTAACTTTCATACTTGCCTTATTGTGTTAATAGTTCAAACTATAATTATACCTCTTAATGAGTAGATTAGGACAGTGTTTTATATTTGGTCAATAATCGTGTGAAGTACTAAAAATCAAATATTTGTTGCCCCTTGAAACTGTAAGGTACTGATACTGGTACTGTGCCCCAGGTTCAGGTATAATCATTTAGTAATATAGATAAATGGCAAGAACAGGGAAAAAAGTTGGAAGGGCTGACTTAGCATATAGAGAAGTGACAACCACCTTCTGTTAAATCAAAAGCAAGGGCAGTAACAATATGAGTGAAATGGGTATTCCACAGTTAAATGCAGAGCAGAGAGCACATAAGGGGAAAGGGTGCATTGAAGGCTGCTACGAGGGGGAGGACTTAGTTGATGATGTGACAGAAGAAGAAACTGGACTTGATATGGAAGACATAGGGGATCCAATATTAGAGTCAGAATTTGAAAGAGCTCTGGAAACTTGAGATCAAACAAGGTGCAGAGCACAGATAACATTCCATCAGAATTTCTTATATTGTTGGGGGAAGTGGCAACCAAACAACTATTGAAGTTGGTGTGTAGAATCTATGAGACTGGTGATGTACCACCAAACTTTCAGAAAAATGTCATCCACGTAATTCCGAAGGTAGCAAAGGCAGACAAGTGTGAGAACTATTGCACTATCAGCTTAACAGTTAATGCATCCAAGCTGCTGACGAGATTAATATACAGCAGAATGGGAAAGAAAACTGAGGATCTGTTAAATGATCAGTTTGGCTTTTAGAAAGATAGAGGGACCAGAGCAGCAGTTATCATGTTGCACTTGATAATGAAAGAAGGTTTGAAGAAAAATCAAGATATGATCCTAGGATTTGTTGACCTAGAAAAAGTGTTTGACAATTTGAAATGTTGCAAGATATTCAAACTTCTGAGAAAAACAGGAGTAAACCATAGGGGAAGATGAGTAATACACAACATGCATGCAAACCAAGAGGGAACATTAAGATCGGAACACTGAGAATAAAGTGCTCTGAATAAAAATGAGTAAGACAGGGTTCTCACACCTACTGTTCTATCTATACATTGAAGAAGCTGCGACGAAAATAAAAAGATTCATAAGTGGGATTAAAATTCATTCTGAAAGATTATGAATGATAAGTTTTAGTGACAATTTTGTTATCCTCTGTTAAAGTGAAGAATAACAGGATACGTTCAATGGAATGAGGAGTCTAATGAGTACAGAATATGGATAGAGAGTACACCAGAGAAAGACAAAAGTAAAGAGAAGTAGCAGAAATGAGAATAGAGAGAAACTTTACATCAACATTCGTGATCACAAAGTTAAGGAATTCTGTTATCTTTGAACCAAAGAAACCCATGACAGATGAAGCAAGGAGGACATAAAAAACAGAATAGCACACGAATACACGGAATTCCTCGCCAAGAGAAGTCTACTGGGAATCGCCATCAGGTCAGATTAAAGGTAGACATTGAATCAATTTGGAGGCAGGCTGCTATATTTGTTACCAGTAGGTCTGAACAACATTTGAGTATTATGAGGATGTTTCATGAACACAAATGGGGATTCCTGGAGCGTAGATAACTATTTTCGCAGAAGACTGTTTAGAAAATTTAGAGAAACCGATTTTAAAACTGACTGCAGAACAATTCTACTGCCATTAATGTACATTTTGCGCAAGGACCATGAAGATAAGAAAAATTAGGGCTTGTATGAAGAAATATTGACAGTCATTTTTCCTTTGTCCTATTTGCTAGTGAAATAGGAAAGGAAATGTTTGGTACGATACAAACTATCTTCCACCACACACCATACAGTGGCTTGTGGAGTAAGTACATAGATGTAGATGTGCTGGCATCAAACACAGGCCTTAATCTGAGGAAGAAATTTCTGAGAATGTACATTAGGAACACAGATTTGTATAGTAATCCATCATCAACAGCAGGAAAACCAGAACAGGAGATAATTGCAACATCCGAGATCTTGTGCTACAGAAGAATTTTGGAAATTAGGTGGACTGATGCGTTAAGGAATGATGAGAAGAAAGGAACATAGGGAAAACACTGACAGAAGAAGGGACAGGGTGGTAGAACAATTGTTAATACACCAGAACCGATTCCATTGTGCTAAAAGGAGCTATGGAGGGTATAAACTGTAGGGGGAGATAGATATTTGAATATACCCAGTAAATAATTGAGGATATAGGGTGCAAGAGAAAGAGAGAGAGAGAGAGAGAGAGAGAGAGAGAGAGAGAGACTGGTTTCAAATCTATCATGCTGTTGTAAAGACACGAACAAACGAAAATGAGGAACTATGGTGAGAGTTACTTTAACTTCAGTTTTACATGCAGTACTGATGAAAATGAACGACAATAGTGTCATTCATTACAGAGTCCTGGCTACTGAAAACATGATTCCAAATAAGATGAAACGACATTTTGAATCAAACCACAGTAGTTGGGTAAACAAACTAAGACAATTTCCTCACAAGTTAAAAGAAATGAGAGAACAGAAACTTTCACTAAACAAGCCCAAGACTCTTCTTTGATCTTGGAATATTGCTTTCCATGTAGCAAAGAGCAGAAAACCTCACACCATACCAGAAGATATTGTACCAGCTGCTATGAACATAGTCAGTGAACTGCCAAGCAACTGGCAATGGTGGTTTTGCCAGGCAACTTTGTCATAAAATAAAATAAAGTTTATTTACGCCACACTTCGAGTTGAATTTCACATGTTGAAGCCATGGGTGTCTTTTCACCTTCAGGTCAAAGGAGCACTGGAGCAAACAAGTTTGAAAACCACTACAATAATGCCTCTGTAGTAACATCAATGTAAGCTCTAACTTTCTGTATGGTGCTTGTTCCTTCAATTAAATCAAAGATTTCTCAGCATAAGGTCACTTCTTTAACATGATGTAAAATTTAATTGTACTAAAGAGAAATATTTTTCATGGTAATGTTTCAAATTTGATACTCATACAAACACAAAAAAATTGTAAAATTCAATGCCCATTTGGTCTCCATATAAATCTGGAAAGACATAAGGCTGAATGAAAAGTACAGATTAAGATGGAGTGCTGGGTCTTCAAAATTACATAGTTTTGTTTGTCAAAGTGCCCAGATTCTGTGACTCAAAATTTCCCCAATTCCTCATAATCATTAAAAACGGTTGTATAACAGCTGCTTTTAGGGGGTTTGTTCTCAACTTGTTAAATGAAATGGTTTCTCCAGTGCAATCTTATACAATAAAACACCAGTATTAGTATTCTACTCCGAACTGCCTATTCATGAATGAGGTGGTTGAACTTTCATGTTCAAAACTGTTCAACAACAGTAATATTGGTACCTTGTATTATTTATTGTCAACCTTGCAGGTGTGACAGGACACAGAGATGCTTGATAATATGCCTGAATTACAGGGACCAGAAAATGTAGCATCATTTTTTTTGTGAATTCCCCAGTGATCTTTTATGAATTCTGCACAATCAACAATGATATTTGGGGAATCTATCAATTTTTGCAAAATTCTCATCTATATTCATCAAAGCCTGCATCTATTTTTATTTGGAAATTATTAGACATGCAAATTGAAAAGGTTGTCATGCTACATGAGTGAAGACAAACAAAACTTCAGTTCTTGAAAATTTACTGTTAAAAAAGTGTTTATTGGGAATATTTTGACTGGAATATTTGCTTTTGCAAAACTTTCAACAGCTTTTTCCCAAAATGGCCTTTGTTTTCTTTGTCTGTATTTAAGCTTACAACAAATGATTGCTCTGTTGAAAAGCAGTGGCATTTTCCCACCTGTGAATTGAAAGCATCTCCAGTTTAAGCTGTTTCTTGACATTCTTTGTCTGGTCCCATCCATATTGATGATCACAAGCTATAGCACAGAGTGCAGGCAAAAATACAATGGCAGTTGGTCACAAGCTTAAAACAAACTAGAATTCTGAGTGCCCGAGGGAGAGGAATTGTGCAGGAAAACAAGCCCGGCTTCCCTCTCGCAGGACAGGGGCCCATACCCACAGTAACACTACAACCATGTTCTGCGAACGCAGAATTGACACACTGTCACAGGGATCGCCAATTTCTTCTGTTGATGTAAGGGTCATAATCTAAATCTATAATGGAACAGGATTAGTCACTTCACTCATTTCAAAATAAGAAAAATAAACAACAAGCAAGACGTAGCACAAAGCATTCAGGAACAGTTACCACACAATTGGTTGTTGAGGATGGTAGAGTATGGTTCAAGAAGTAGTTCAGTCCTGACCTCTAGTGGTATTCGATGCAACCACACCTCAAAACATCTGTCACCTAGTTTGTCAAGTTAAAAGTGTTTACTCTATACCAACTTCAAAATTTTGCTAAAAAACATGAGTGTTTCTCTTCACTATAAAATGTGAGGTCCCACGGCTAAGTACTACATTGCATTACGCAGCATGTATCTTAAATAGACCACTCACCTATCCACAAACGGCAGGCATCAGAGCATCATTGGGTTTGTGCAATGTTTATTTTGCAATCAAGTTCTGACATATTATCTTTCCAAACTGGGCTTCGCTAGATGATGTACAATACCAGTAACTGAACACTGATTACATCTTCAAAACTCATATGCTGAAAACAAAGCTATTTCAAACTCTCTCTGTTAAAATAGTTCCTCCGGATATTTGGTGGTCATAGTTCCTGTCTGGCAAAATGGGACATTTCTTTTAAACTGACAAATTGGATGTAACTTGGGAAGCAGAAACCGGGACAAATCGAGACACTTCTCTTAAGCTTTGTGATTACTACTGTCTGTAGTTAGATCAAGATAACGGATCTCTGAAAGATCATCACATAATTAGTTCAGTTTTTGCTGCTTTCGAATAATTATAAAATTTGGAGCTTAGCCTAGAAGTACAGTCCACTGATTTCGAAGACATCTGATGTTTAACGGTATGATAGTAAATTGCTACTTCCACTGCTGTTACTATTTTGCCCTGTTTAAATGAATTTGAAACAAAGTAACTGTCCATTTTTTAAGTGTTTTCAGAGTACATGATTGATTTATGCTTCACACTAGCAAAATGATCCTCAGTATTTGCTCTTCCCCATGTGCAATGGAAACAACTTTTTCTTGGAATGAACACTTCCTCTTTGGCATTTTGAGTTCACTTTAAACAATTAAACACTTTCATAACAAATTAACCACTATATGACTCGAGGAGAGAAACAGAGGACCATATTGCTGCAAAGCTTAAATTGAACTGAAATTAGGGACATTAATGGAAACTCAACAGCAATAATACTTGTTAAGGGAATCAGACAACTACAATGATAAAAACTTTCATTACTTAGCTTTTTTAGCTCAATAGCGGGAGTTGAAATACAACAGATCCTTGCAAGAATTTGGAGGAAAATAGATAGTATGAGAATATTTCTCTGAAATTCAAGATCGAGGACAAACTGATGTCTTTAAAGTATTTTTCCAGACACCAATTTATTTAATCACAAACCAAGACTGTCCCAAAAACCTGGACATCTGCCAAACCTATCTACTTTCAGACAGTTAATAACAATGCAACTATGTAAAATATTTACTTTTTTACCTGTTTGTTACAAGGAAAAGTGTCACTGTAACATGCTAAACAATATTAATTTTGATACATTACAGGAAAAGTAACACTCAGAACAACTATCTGGCTGGTAAGGTTCACTGATTTTAAAGCTTTTATTTAAGAGCCAATTCACATATCAGCTCAATGCACTAGTATAACATTACAATTGACACTCATTTCTTACTAAATTAGTGGATAATTAATTGGCAACATACCATCGATATCTGACTGACGGGTACTCTCCAAGAGTAGCACACAAGGTTGCTATTTGTTCAGCAATACGTTCCATGTTTGCATTTCGACCACCAGCACAGGAGGGATTGTAGAAGCATTGAAATGTATCAGGTGAATCCAGAGAAAATACCTAATAAAAATCAAATATTGATGTTAAAATTGTGGGAAAAATTATCAGTTCTATTAGCAAAACAACGAGTAATGTTTATGCCTAAACATGTATATACAGCATGTTTATTATATACACAATTGTGTGCAAGGGGGGGGAGGAGGGCACAAGATAAACTTTGCCAGAGAAATGTATTAATTGTTTCATGCAACTCCAAAGCATACACAAACAAAACAACAACTTGCGTACACTACACATAATAGAACGAAACTGATAAACACACTAACATTAAGCCAACCATGAAGGAAGTAACTGCATAAATATTTATCTAAAGGCATGATGGTAACTGTACTTAAATTCTTCACTATCAAGATATAAAGTCATGCAACCATTTCTTCATTTATAAGACAGAACCAAACCCAAATTCCATGTTCAAATGTAATTATAAACTACAACAATGATTATTTATTTCTGACATGAAAAATTTACAGGACCCTTAAACAGTTCATTTTAGTTGTGACATCACGGTGACTATTACACTGCTATTACATTTCAGTGTTAACACTATGTTCAGTGTTAACACTATGTTCAGCATGCTCCTTGTTCCTACATACAGATAATACACTGGCATGTTTCCATCTTTCATAGAGATATTAGGCCACCTACGAAACCTGGCAATGTGAAACATGGAATTAATATAGAATGTTAAAAACATTACTTTAAAATCAAATTAGTACGAGATTATCACTAAAAGTGTTACTTTTGTGTTTCATGTTCTTCAAACCTACAAATTCTTTTTATGATCATTATTTTGCCAGGCTGATTTGCCAGTTTCAACTCTTGAGTGGGTTTACAGAAGGAAACTAAGTCCAAAACACATTCAAACATGGATATTCACTGTTTTAGTCCTATTTCAGGATTACTAAGAAACTTTATTGAATGGTCTTTTCTTTTTCACACTATCCTCCAAATATCTAACTTTAAATAAATCTAGAATTTTCCCAATAATTCTTTTACAAAAATATTCCATATTTAATTAACAAAATGTGTATAGCCAGTAGCTAAGATTAGTTTCGAAGTATCCCATCTCCATAACAATGTTATGTTTTACTACTGAATGGGAAAACATAGCTGCCAGTTTTGGACATCACAATTTATCAGGTGGTGGGTCTCTAGGACATTTTGTTTACTATACAGTGTTACACCAGATAACACTGAGATGCCACCACCATTCAGACCTTTGGTATTTATAGAACTCTGAGTTATAGGACCCAAGCAGTGTAACAGTGGCAGCCTCCCTGGCAAACTGTGCACCTGTAACCGAATTTTAAGGAAAAAACGCATCAAATTAGGGAAGTTCTGAAAGTGAGATTTCAACCATGATGATAGTGTAGTTCTATGAACAAAATTGCAACAAGTTTTCCCCATGTGAAATTCCCTGATTTCCAAACAAGTTTTAGCACTTCTCACTGACAAATTTTGAGATCTCTGGTGTAAGTAAAGAAATAAGTTGAAAAAAATGCAAGGATTTCTGCATTTCCGAACATGTGAGCAAAAACTAACTACTAACATCAACATCTTTTTGTAATGAACTGTTTTTAGATGGAGAAAGCAAGCCAAATGGTAAATATGTTTCATTGGGACCACTGCCATTATTTCAATAAAGCAAAACACGTTTGATGACACAAATACGCATTCTGTTGGAGTCACAAGACAGATTTAAAATACCCTCACTGCTTTCAGAAATAAGCTCACAAAAAGTAGGCCTCTTTAAAGAAATGTGTAAGGTGGAGAAGAGCTGTATAAACCAACACTATAGGTGACTGCCAATACAATGTTTCTTCTATTATGTTCATTATTGTCAGTTACTACCTACTGGTTGTGTCTATTATTCTACAGGTAGTGTGTTTTCTTCTTCTTCTTTTAAGAAATACATGAGTACATAAAATTGGCAGTGATTGCCACAATTTTCTTCTTCTTATCATCCATACTTTCTAATATATAAACTACTTTGAAAGTGCCAGAATGTACTAGAATAAATAAAATCGCTATAAAACTTCACACTGTACAATGCACTTGTGGTGAGACAGTCACAAGTCCTGAAATCCATCGCCTGTGGCCTCTGGCCTGCCAAGGAGCACTACAGTCCTGGGTAAACCATGAAAATCCACTGCATTACACCACACACTACCAGACCAGGCCTGTGGGCAGATTGGCGAGACTACTTCTGACAGGCACGGCCCGCACTTTAGTGGGAAACTATGGGCTTTAGAAGGGCAGGTCCAATCCGTTAGAGATACCCACAGAAATGGCCTGCAGTTTTGGCCTGTCATGGAAGCCCATTCGTGTGGCTACCTATTCACGTACACAAACACCATGTTGATGAAATGAGACCGCGGTGATTGCCCACACAACAGACAACTTGCGCAAATACTCTGAGAATAAATACTAATGAGGACAGGTAGCAACTCATCATACAGATGATCACTGAGCCACAGACAGGCACACAGAAAAGACAATCACACTCTCACAACTAAATTTTTGGCCATAGCCTTTGTCAGGAAATGAGTGTGCACGCACATTCACACAATCACTCAGACAACTCATGCAAACATGACCGTTGCCTGCAGCCACTGCATCAACAATCTGTGAATCAGATCCAAACAAACCACTCCTCGTGCCTCCCTGCCTCTCATCAGCATCTGCTAGGCTAACACAAAGTAGTGGTGGCAGCACTGACTGCAAGCTGAGGGGAGGGGTGGGAAGGGGAGAAGCAGTAAGAATGAGAGAGTAGGTAAACGGAGCACATCCTTAGCTGCACCCAGCCAATGACGCAGCATGACATCTCAGTAAACGAACAATTTCATGCTACTGAGACAAAAACGAGATTTTTCCAGTGTTTTTTCCTTCAAATTTCCATGATGCATTTGAAATTCCCTGATTTACAGAACTTGTGGCAACCCTGATGAAGCCTACAGCCATTTTTTCTGAGTGTGGCAAGCGTTTAATTAAAAAATAGCCATCACACGGAAGAAACATGTGAAATTAATCAACTTCCCAATGGCCAAGACAGCAGATCCCCTGGGTTCTAAAAAGAATAATATGTGGGGGAGCTGTCAAATTATTCTGTGTGAGCATGTTAAGTGGTACATAAGTCAAATGACACGCATCACACAATAATGATGCATGGATCAGCAGCAGTACAGTCTCATAACTGAAAAATCTGTAGCAGTGAAGCAAGGCATATAAACTGGCAACTCAATAAATTAAGACAATGTTCATATCACTCCCATAGCCTCATGTTTAGGATTTGGGGGGGGGGGGGGGGGGTCCAAGAATTTTATCTGACAGACGTTCAGTCAAGACAGGGGCTTCCAATTTGACAATCCATGGACTCTTACTTGTATCTCCTCCTCCCACAAGAATTTTTGTTCGAAGTCTTTAACACTAGGTATACCTACCCACACCTGTTATCAGTTTTAACAGTAAGCTGCCTGACTCAATCCTTGTTCACGCTACATTTTGGAGCCATTTCTTGTCAAGCTGCACAAATTTGTGACAGGACATAAAATTACGCTCTGTTGTGTAACAGACTCTCCTTAATAATAGCTAAAGGTTTTCAGCTCCGAAATCTGAAAAAAGTTATGTCCCAATTTCACGCCTGAAATTTAACACACAGTTTTCACAAAATGCATACTTAAAAATTTAACAGCTGCTATTAATTGCGTGTTATTGGTCAACAGAAGGAAAGGGGGAAAAATAAACATTTATAGCTTGCTGAAGTTGTTCTTTAATGATATTCGCCTTTTAACTGGTGTGACAGTTTAAAGAGTTAGACAACAAATCACTATGTCTGTCATTCAGTCTCCATTGGGTACTGTGGTTTTTTCCCCCCAGACAGTGGCTTTCACTTCTAGCAAAACTAACTGTAAAAGTGGAAAATCACATTGAGATACAGATTCCACATTTAACTGCAAGCTTCTTGTCATCATTTACTTGAAACTATCTTAGCTGCCCCCCTCCTTCTACCTAATACTACTACAATTACGACATCCAGACCACCAATTACAAAATAAGATGGTAGAAAATTTAGAGTTTAATATCCCATTCGTGTCAAGCTCATCTGGGCAGGAATGCAGGAGGATACTGGTCACATCCTTCTATATGAACTGTCCTAGGAAAATTACTAAACTTAAATCAGGATAGACATTTTAACACTGACCATCTTAAACAAAAGTCCGATGATTTAATCACTGCACCACATTACCTGGGCCCAGATAAAAGACAGTTCAATAACAGTAGCAACTTTTCAGCCCGACTGTACTAAAATCCTATAATACCATAATGTAACAATCACATACCAATTCTGGACAGACTGTTACATGACATTTCTCCTAACTGATTAATGGCTACATAGGTTCATAGGCAATAACACAAACAAAATTAATTGTTTTGATGAGAATACGTTACCTCTCAATGAAATATACTAATGATCATGATGACTTTTTATGCAAACAATGACAAAGAGCCTATGTCGAAAGAAATAAAAGATCTTTCATGAACAAAATTTTGTAAAGCACACAGACACAGCCAGCCTTCCATAATTCTTATCTACATTCATACAAATGTTCCCAGTTCAAGAGTGGCGACTTACATCAACAAAGAACAAACTTTTCTAAGGTCACAACTTATGCAGTTAGAAAGCTGGTTATGAATTATGTGGCTTTGTTGACAAACAGCAGCATTGTTTATTAAAGCTAGTGACTAAAAATCTGAAGTGTGTTTGGCATTTGGCTAAAACTGGAAAGCAGTTATGAGATATCCAGCACTCCCTACATTTGAGAAGCCATATTGGGTTCATTATATTTTGGTTGTTTTCATATTATAACTTACGTGTTACGACTGTATGATATTTTAATGAAGATTTATCACACTAGGTGTGATGTGTTATAATTAGATGCCACTGAATGACATTAGTTGCAGATGTTCTAAGAAAATTTACTATGAACATTTTGAAGCATTATTTTGTATGTGAAGAGATGTGTCTTGTTACATTGAAGGTAGTAGGTTCAAAGGTAGGTGTATCACTTTCACATTTGTAACACATTCTGGAAGTTTCCTATTCATGTAACATTAGTACATTCTGCAATATTCATTGGTATTTATGTATAAGAGCGTGCTCTCTCAGTAATGAATTTCTTCAATTTTGTGAGTTCAGTCTGAGTAAAAATATGAAACTGATGTGAGTGAAACAACCAGCAATGACATTTATGTTGCTTCTTGTCACAAGTATTTGACCTTTTTTCTTCAATATGTTGTGATTCCTGAGGGTGTGATTAGGCAGGAACCAGTACAGCTTGAAGTGTTGCAAGTAAAATGCCCAGTAACAATATATTCTTGCCTGTCACAAATTTTTGGCTATTTCTTTTCAAATATGTCACAAGCTCCAATTATGATGTTAGGCAGGAACCTAAGAGTACAGTTTAAATTGTTGCTAATAAAACAAGGGGAAATCATGTTTATAGTCTTGCTTGTCACTAACACTTTGATGTTTATTCGGAATATGTCGCAATTTTAAAGGGTGTGGTTGGGTAGAAACCTAAGAGCGCAACACAAAATGATGCAAATGAAATGAGCAGCAAACCTATTTATAATCTTGCTTGTCACAAATATTTAGCTGCGGACAGATCCTGAACAATTCTTTTGTAAATCTGTCGGTCAAGACAAAGACCGCACCACACAAGTGAGAGATGTCACATGACCGCTGTCCCATTTCAGCCAACTTCCAGAAGCATTCACAATTTTTAGTCAATTGTTTATTGAGGACAATCAATCCCTAGCACTTTCCAAACAACTGCATTTCCTTTAAATGAGTGCATGGTCCAACTTGGAGCAAAAGAAATGTCAAAAGATCAGCAAAGTCACTACCAATTACCTTAGTATCTTTTACATGTTCAAAATTTTTAATGCTGTATAACAGTATCAGTTGCAAAGTTTCAATGGAGACCTTTGATATCTCCCAGTACATAAAATAATTCAACTACTACAAATGAAAATGTGGTTGCTTTACACCCCAACTCAATAGCACTAAATGGTCTGCAAGATTTTGCAACTTGATACCTTTTATTTAATCTCTATAGTGTATGGAGCTGACAGAGGTAAATCTGAAAATGAGGCACAGATAATCAAACTAATTAATAAACTGAAAAACACCTAACCAAACTTAGATATTGATATCAAGGATATGTAAAAACTACAGACAAAACTAATTTACATGATACCATTTTTCACATTTAATTCCTAAAACTAACTACTTTGCTGGTGATAGGATTGTATAATTTACATAAAACAAATGGCACATATCAGTGCACATTATGCAATTTTGAAATTATTATTACAACAAATTGGTTAAAAAGAGAACCATAATTATATTTTCACTCAAAACTTAATTTTTATTATCAAACCTTGTGTGCATCTACTCATATTTCATCATAATTGTAAAGGTTTGTAACTAATTCTCATTTAACATTTTACTACAGACACTTAAGACTACTAATCTGAATCAACTGAGGTAGATTTAACATGCTGTTTCTTGTTCTGAAGGTGGCTAAACTGAACATCAAGTCCGATACTAACAGGCAGCAAGCATTAAAATAGTGAAATCGTCTACACTGGGAGAACGGTAACAGTTACAAACCTGGCACTCATATGGCAAGAATGCTATGTTGATTTCTTTCAATGTCTTTATCTTTTTGGCAGCACAAGATTTACATAATTCATTGAATAATTCCTCTGGACAGACTGTTAACAGAAACCAAAAAGTAAATTCGGAAGTTAACAACATTAGCAAAACTAAAGTAATTGATTTATCAGCAGTTTTTACAACTCGAAAAGCCCTGGAAAGGAAATATGAGTAATTCACTAATTATGCAAATTTTGCACACAATAAAAGCTTGAATATACACACCAGAAATATTACTTAAACTACACCAGCAAGCATGAAAATAAATACATGTAAAAATTAAATCACAATTTAATTTATGAAGTTCCAAAAACCTCTGCTAAAGCAGCAATGAAGAAAAGTTACCTGAAATTCATCTTCAGCATTTTCTAGTAAACATTACACATATTTCACACCAACCAACAGAAAGCGTCATGTTGTTCCCTTCCCACTCCTTAACAGCCCATGCTAAACACCCCACTTTAAGATAACTTTTATTACAGTCATGCTCTACTATAGAATGTACAGTACACTTACTAATATTACAAAAGAACAGTCTTCTGGCAACTGCCAGTATATGAAAACAAAATAACCAAATTATTGCTACAGTAATCAAAAGGAACCACTCCAATGATTTAGGGATACGACTAACTATCACATCCAACACATGAGCTACCAATAGTTTAATACATATCATAAACAATTTTTCTCTCCTTATGGCACTGACCTCTAGCAACAATGCTGAACTACTCAGCAGGCCATGTAGTTCCACTCCTTCGCTGTACTATATACTAGGACAAGTCAACAGAGCTCACAAACCTAAATCCAAACTTCGAAAATTGCTAACACAGAAAAAGAAATGACAGAAACCATAGAATCAAACTGAACTGTTTCTTAAAAACAGATCTGCCCCATGTGTACACATTAATAAAATGAGTAGTTTTGTGAGCCTGATCACACTAAAAAGTGAGAATTTTTGAAGTAGTATCCTGTCAAACATTTGATGGCTAGGACTGGAGTCAAAACATTGTATCAAGTGCTTCTGTAGATGCAAAAGCTATTTTAAATCATTTCACAATTCACACAAAATGCATGAATTTGTGCAATTTCTCTCACCAATGATAGCAGGATTTATTCACACTTCTCATACTCTGTCATGGCTGGTCACTGTAACCTGACATTATGAATCTTTTCCAAACTTCATACTTAACTTCATTTTTTCCCTTCCTCAAGCTCAGCAGCCAATATTTTCTCCACTTCTACTGTCTTGTAAATTATCAACTAACTTTAGTATAATTCTCGTCTATTTAGCAATACACAGGCAGAGAAGAAATAAACTGTACCTTCTACAGCCCAAGAGTAAAACTGTTTTCCTGTCTGTTGCACAAGCTAAATACCAGTTTTAAGGAAGGAAACTAAGAGAAGTGTTAAACTGTTGAATACTTTTCAAGTCTGTAAAAATCACAATACCCATAATGACTGTCTCTAATGAATCCAAACATGGATACCTGTAACAGCATGCCATTAAAAAGCATTCGTGAATGTACAGATATGGTGCACGTGTAGCCCCAGAATCATCATCATCTCATGCGACAGATAATTATACACTGAGATGACAAAGTCGTTGGATACCTCCTAATATTATGTCGGACATCCTACTGCCCAGCGTAGTGCAGCAACTCTATGTGGCATGGACTCAACAAGACGTCGCAAGTCCTTGCAGAAATGCCGAGCCATGCTGCCTCTATAGCAGTCTGTAATAGCGAAAGTGTTGCAGATGTAGGATTTTGTGCACGAACTGACCTTTCGATTATGTCCCATAAACATTTGGTGGGATTCCTGTCAGGCAATCTGGGTGGCCAAATCATTCACTCAAACTGTGCAGAATAATCTTCAAACAAATCACAAACAATTTTGACCTGGTGACATGTTGCATTGTCAGCCATAAAAACTCCACCGTTGTTTGAGAACATTAACTCCGTGAATGGCTGCAAATGGTCTCCAAGTAGCTGAACTGAATAAATTCCAGTCAATGATTATTTCAGTTGTCCAAAGGACCCAGTCCATTCCATGTAAATGCAGCCCACACCACTATGGAGCCACGACCAGCGTGCACTGTGCCTTGTGGACAACTTGAGTCCACACACTAACCCTACTATCAGCTCTTCCCAAATAAAATAAGGAGTCATCTGACCAGGTCACAGTTTTCCAGTCATTTGAGTCCAACTGATACGGTCACGAGCCCAGAAGGGGCACTGCAGGTTATGTACTGTTAGCAAAGGCATTCGCAATGGTTGACCATTGCCATAGCCCATTAACACCAAATTTCACGGCACTGTCCTAACACACACACACACACACACACACACACACACACACACACACACACACACACACACACTTGTCGTATGTCCCACATTGATTTTTGTGGTTATGTTACACAGTGTTGCTTGTTTGTCAGCACTGACAACTCTACACAAACGCCGCTGCTCTCATTCGTTAAGTGAAGGCCGGTGGCTATTGCGATGTCTGTGGTGAGAGGTAATGCATCAAATTTGGTTATCTCAGCACATTATTGACACTACCTCAGAATACTGAATTCCCTAATGATTCTCGAAATGGGATGTCCCAAGCCTCTAGCTCCATCTAGCATTCTGCATTCAAAGTCATAATTCCTGTTGTGCAGCCCTAATCATGTCGGAAACCTTTTCACATGAAACACCAGAGTACAAATGACAGTTCCACCAATTCACTGCCCTTCCATACCTTGTGTATGTGATACTACTGCCATCTGTACGTGGGGATATTGCTATTCCATTACTTTTTGTCACCTCAGTGTATAAGAGCTGCCATGGAAGATGCATGAAATGAAACAGAAATGTAGTAGAAAATGCTTAAATGACTCACCAATAAACAGTGCAATATTCAGCTGATGCACAAATTCAAACTGACAGAATGATTGGTCTCAAGGAAATGGATTTGTTGTATCATGCCATTTTGCCTCATACAGGGCACACTTGAATAGAAGAGTGGGTACTAGACCACAAAATGTATTATCATGGTATGATCATCTTTTCTGTATGGCCATAATGGAATACAGAGCATCATCCACAGCATTCAATCCACACTGGAGAACTGCAGTCTTTGTTGATATGTCACCATAATGAGTCACTGTATTCTGCAGTATGCTGGACTAGGGGCATATACCACTGGCATAATTATTTCATAGTCTACAGATCCCACAAACAACAGTGTGCACTAGAATGTCCTCTACTGTGTCGAGTGGGAAATAGATTTTGATAAGACCTTTTTCAACCTGTTTTATAATGATGGCTTCTTATGTGTGAAGATACTACCATTACAAACATACACCAACTGCCTGCATTGTCGAGCAACACTGCTCAGTTGCCAAATGTGATAGTTTGGAGTGCATTTCGATAAAACATGAAATTCCAATTTGTGCATCTGGGGTATAGCGAACTGTAAGTGTTCCCTCGGGGGAATTTTAGTATGGGATGATCCAATTCTAGTGCCTGTGTGCATGCAAAGGGATATCCGTAAGTAGAAGCAGCAAACAGCTCATGCACTGGCAGTCAAGCAACTGAGCCATATGCTATGAGATTACAGAACATGGCCAAGAGCGAGCAAGCAGGGATGGCCAAACAGGTCAGAAGCAGTAGAACCTCTTTCTATGTAGTACAGGGAACACTTTTACACATGTAATGTCCTGTACCATAACAACAAATTCTAGCATGTGTAACTCTTGTCCTTGAGCAGAGAGCAAGTTTGTAAGTCAATTAGTTCTAATTGCATTTCCAAAGGTATACTACCTGGTGCAACTGAAAATGGAGTGCTAAATAATTTCAGTTCATTTTTTAGGCTATCAGATCCAGAAATATCTCAAAATTCAGACAAAGTTGCACAATGTTTTGCTGAAAATGTATGAAACCTGTCTGGAAGTGATCGCGGAGATGGAAGATATTAAAAAATGTTGTGTTTCCTTTACTAAGCTGTCTTTCAAATAAATACAATTTATCAATTAATGAATTAATTTGACTGCACATGGAAACAATCATTATACTGTTCCCTATAAGTAATATATTTCAGTTATGCAAATGTCTCATGACATCTACCAGAATGGCCGTAAGCAAAGGACAAACAAGATGCAAACACTTTGCTATAGGTCCACTTTGAAGGTGCCCATGTTGCATGGGACTGAGTTGGAATAGCCTGCATTAGAAACTGGGGTCCATTCCTCCATCAGGTGAACTCAGATTACACATTTCAACAAGACAGTTCCCTGTTACATATAGGAATGAAGGAATGAAGGAATATTAGAATATGAAGTCAATGCTGAAGTCTTTAGATGTGGAGTACAAACTCTGGGGAAAGATAGGCATGGAAATCAGCTACACCCTTTTAAAAGGACTATCTCGACATTCACTGTAAGTGAATTCCTTAACCCACAGGAAAGTTAAATCTATATGGCCAAACAAGGATTTGAGCCACTGTCCTCCCAAATAAAGAGTTCAGTGTTGCAATCACTATGTCATCTTCCGGCATTTCATGTAGCATGGAATAAGCCAATTTTCCTTGAGGAACAATCGTACCATTGTTCTCCTTGTCTGTACACTTATCTCAAATGTTGTCTATTGAGTAAAGCTATCATAGTGTGACATTAAGAGTAGTCTGTTCATGGAGTGAGAACTGCAATAAGGGACAAAACTGAGTTCAGCAGCAGGGCAGAAGACAGCAGTACTACAGTGAACGAAACATAAGATGGCTGTTGCATTTCCAGGGACTCTATGTAACAGGGCTTACAAATATAGCAGTAGAACCAAATAAACACCAAAACTCACAGTGATGAGGCAAGCACATTGAAACTTTATACATTTTCCTAGACGAGTTGACTAATATATCGCATATCTCACAAGAAGACCACAAAGGTAGGGAGATTTGAGTTCACATAGAAGCTCACCAGCAATCATTCCCACAAATCATTCATGAGTGGGATAGGACAAGGAGGAAGATACAGTAGTACACAAAGCACCCTCCACCACACACAGTCAGTCAGATCCATGTTCCATGGATCATTTAAACAATTCTTTTAGTGAAATTATGTGGAACAAATCAATTTACATGTATAGATGATACACGATTAGCGTTAACATTTATCAAGAGATTTTAGTCCTACTTATGTCACTACACATAAAAAACTAGTTTTCTTTTAACAAGCTACCACTTTCAAAATTGAAATTCATCCATGGAAGGACGAGTTGTCTACGAGAAAAGACTGTAAAGATTGTAGGTTAAATTTAAAACTTGCTTTTCTACCTGTCAGACAATTTTTATGGTACTGAGCAAATGATCAAATATTTCTGTTGGTGCATATTGCACTCCTTTCTGAGCCACTGACAGCTTTAATAATGGGTAATACTGGACTTTTTTGTTCCTCTAGTGTTGTAGGTATGGATATAACTATTCACCAATTGTGATGGATTATTTACAACTGAATTCATTAGTGAATGTGTGTAGTGGAATGGTGCAGTTAAACTGCCGAACTCCTTAAATAGGAACCTACAAAACGACCACTGGTGAACACACATTCTTACTGCTTGCTTTTGTGCAATCAGTACTTCATTTATAAGTGATGAGTACGCTGGCTTACAGATTATAGATGTAAATGATTCTATGCTAAGTATTAAAAAAGTTGCAGCTGTTTTTAATTATAGATATTACACGGGAAAATAGAAATTAGTAACAGACCACTAGACAGATCAAATCATAGAAAGTATCAAATGAAAGCTGTCGATGTCAGAAAAACGCCGCAATAAGATACACTGTGAATTCTGCACATATCAGAAGTTACAGACAAATTTATAAAATAAAGATATGCAAACGTGCCACAGCCATAACTACTATCACCTACTTCCTCACCTAATAATCCCAGGTAATACCTACCTACAGCTAACTATTAGATGCGCAGCACTCCAAGTGATTATGTAAAAGGCCTTTAATAAAATTTATATTAAATCACTATCAAAATGGGGTATTGCTTCAGTTGTGTGACTGGATTCATCATTTCCTGTCAAAGTTCAAAGTTCAAAGTATATAGTAATCAATGGAAAAATCATTGAGTAAAACAGAACTGATATCCGGCAGTCCCCAAGGAAGTGTTATATGCCCTCTGCTATTCCTGAGCCACACAAATGATTTTGGAGACAATCTGAGTGGCCCTCTTATATTGTTTGCAGATGATGCTGTACTTTACTACCCAGTAAAGCTGTCAGAAGATCAACACCAATTACAAAATCCCTTAGACACAATATCTGAATGGTGCAAAAAGTGGCAATTGCCCCTCAATAAGGAAAGCCGTTTCAGCACTGATAAGAGTTTGGCACTAGAGTTCATCTGATACTACATTTGTAGCCTGGTTGTCATGATTTGGATGATGTGGTTGCCACTAGATATCGTATTTACTGCATGCAGCTTTGGATACTCAACAACAAACTGTACAGTTTCAGACTCACTCCTGTATTATTGTTTAGGTAATGCTTTCAAAAAAGGATGGCTATAGTGATCCTGAGTTTGACATTGAATTTAGCAGCTAAGGAAGTCCATAAGAATGTGATGTTACTGCATTAGAGACTGAACATTACAGTTCTTCAGTTGACTGACAAGTGCTTGCTAGTGGTACAAGAAACAATACATCTACTGTGCTCCAGCCAGTTCCTCCCAGATTTATGTTCACAGGTAACAGTTGTTACAGTTCATAACTACACAGAAAATTAAAAAAAGTATTCTAGTCAACGTGCAGGGCACAAGTATTCTCTGCGTTTATTGCGATCTTTAAAATTTTGTAACTCATTATTTAGAACTTTAAAAGCTATCTTTTTATTCTATATGTTATGCCATTCAGTATAGGATTTTTTAAAATGCAAAATATTTATGGGAATAAAAAAAATAGTTTAAAATGCATTGGTTTTAGACTGGTGTATAACCGATCCCTATGACATTAACTTGAGCCAGGTTAGTACTCAAAGTTGACACTGCTCACAGCAATAGTGGACTTTAAAACTGCTGGTTGGTCAGCAAGTTTTATCACCACTACCGATAGCACTTTTTATGGACTTTCATACAAATTGCACGGAGGAAGATTCACTAGGAACATATATTGGTCTTTGGTTCCATGCTAGACCTTGGTTCCATGCCAGACCATTCTCCTGGAGACTTCACACGACAATGAATTCTCAAAACCAGGAGGTCAAGTTGTATGAATGTCATGCTTCTCAAGGGCTGCTGGCATGTATCTGTGGAAACAGTTTGCATATGTGAAAATGCCTGTATCAAGATTATCTGGATTATGACTATTTATTCAATTCAATTTTAAGTCATCATTGCCCAGTCAATAAGAATTCAGTGACAATAATAAAGGATGGGATCAACTACACGGTTGAGAACAGTATTTCTGAACATTGTCAATTGCTCCTCATTCACCCTTACTTACAATAAAAAGTACTCTTTTTCTACAATAAAAAGCACTGAAAAGTTGTGACATATTACAAAAATAATGACATTTTAATCATCAACAACTGGTAAATGTGAGGTACTTTTAACTGCCTCTCTTCAAAGAGGGGAAGAAAGACTAAAAGCAAGACACAAACAATGACAAGAAGTTCGAAATCACAGTCAATCTGTCACAATTGTCACTTATGTGTGTCTCAATCTCTTGCTCAAGCCACTGAGCATACAACAAGCATGTCAATGTCAAAAGAAATTACTCTTATAACCCCTTGGTTTAGAGTAATGTTGTTTTTTTTTTTTTGCATTATTTAAGCTACTTCTGGGACAAACATGTAACAGGAAATGAGATGAAGATGGAAATCTCCTAACAGTGTAATGAACTTACTGCAATTTTTCCGTTTTGAAATAGGTGAGGTTATAAATGTTATGACTGCAGCAACAGATGCCACACTACACATCCATATTCTCTGGCCACATTAAAGTCAATGGTGTCCTGTATCACTTCAAGTTCTTGTTACAGTCTGAAAATAAACATGAGGCATTCCAAGATGCTGTGTCAGGATTTCATGACATGATCCAACTGAAATGTTACATTCTTCTGCAATCTTTCGGACAGTCAGTCTTCAATTGGAACATACAATTTCATTGACATTCCTGACGTGAGCGTCATCAGTAGATGTTGAAGAGAATCCTGAGTGAGGGTCATCTTTAACTTCCAAATGGCCATTTTTATACCATGTGAACCATTTGTAACACTGTGTACAGCTTAAGCACTCATCATCACCCTAGGCTTTCTAGTGCATTTGGTGTGTGTGTAAACGTTTCCTTGAGTTTCATGCCAAATTTAATGCTGAATCATTTCTCCTCTAACCCTGCCATCTCAAAATTCACAAACCGTACAAAACAACATTCTACTCAATACAGCACTGAACAATAACTAACAGATATACAACAACAAAACTTCCAGCAGTTACACATTCAACACAGGTGGGTGCAGGGTTGCCAACCGCATTTTGCTCCAACATACCAGTCATGAGAAATTATGAATGTTGCACAATCTTTTTGAACACACCTCGTATTTTTGGTGTTTAGCTACACTAATGTGTCAATTGAAAAACCTATGAGCTTTAGCAGTATTTCTCTGAGCTCTACACACTAACAGTTTCAAATAGTATATTGCCATTAACAGGTGCAACCACAAATTGTGCAACATGTATTATTCTCTACTGTATAATACAAAAATATATGATCATACAATTTAGGCTTGCACACACATCCAGTACTTATATATTTGGTAATTTGTTTCTGTGCCTAACTTTTCATTGCTTTATTTAGCACTAACAGCCAGAATTTGTCTAGTTTCAGTCCTCCTCTTGTTCTGTTAAAATTGTTTGAGTGTTTTTGAATTTTTATGGTCTCTCCATATATCTTACTATAGTAATGGGACAAGGGAACCACCAAATTTAATTCTCCGAGAGTACAGTTTTATTAAGATGATATCATTAAAGGCAGATTTGTGTGTCTATGCTAGGATGTACAGAGGGGCCATAGAAAATAAAAAACACCAACTTTAATACATCCACATCAAATGAAATTGGTTGAGGTCAGTGACTGAATGGTCAATTACTACCTCAGTCAATTTTTACTAATATTTGTAAGTATGACATTTGCTATCATCAAGTGCATTACAGTTACATGTACATTAATCTTTACATTTCACTGGAAACTTATCTGGCACACACAGCACATAATAAACAACGTCACTTAACACTTTCACATTCAGATGTTTACAGTCCAACAAATTAACTGCTAATATAAATTTATTTCAGCTGGTATGAAAATAACTGCTGAGCCTTAGTTGGAACGTTGACACATGCGAAGCAGTTATGTTCACACACAGACCATAGCTACTGTGCAAACATCAACACTATAGACAGGTAACACAACTTGCATGCCTAATACATTTCCGAGAGAAAGTCAAGACACCTTGGTGTCTGGTGTCTGGCTGGACTGGAAACTTACATGGGGGGGGGGGGGGGGGCGGCCATACACAATACGTTGCCAACAGAGCGCACGTGAGGTTCAAACGACTACCCAATGCACACTGAAAGCACACTAAATAGGAGGGTGTCAAGGTCCATATACATGACACTGGTTAGACCTCTGATGACGTACACAGCAAATGTCTAGGGATAGGCAACTCCTACATGACTGCACCAACTGCAGATCATACAGAACAAATTGCTACGCATCATTAGCAGTGCTCCACTCTACAGGCGCACCATGCATCTTCACAATGAATACCGCCTTGAAACCCTCAAGGAAATTTTCGAAAAACTCGCCACACAATTATACAGGAACTTGAGACACACTAAAAATTCCCCCTTACTTACTCTGGGAAACTGATCACGACCATAGGTGGAAGCATAAGCAGCCAATGACATACCTTGCTAGGGCATAACCATCTATGGTCAGCTACTAACACTCACTAAAGACAACACTGGCCAGCCCCTGCACATCAGCAACACTGATATGACAACTGCTATCACAGCCGACCAACAGGCCACAGCAGGGAAGCCGACAACCTCACACACTAGCGCACAAACAAACTGCCAATACTACCCCACACAGTGAATCCAATGTACGACCTGTCTGCCACTAACCGATGATGAACCCAACTGTTAAAGGCATGCTGATGCTGACCGAGAAGCCAACAAAGGCACCCAGCTGCAGGCATTGAGTAACATCACTCCACAACGTCTATATCTGCCTGCATCATACCTATTACTAACAAAACTTACCCTTGCACGACCTCCACAACGTCTGTATCTGCCTGCATCATACCTATTACTAACAAAACTTACCCTTGCATGACCTGTCGCAGGTAGCAAGAAAATCGTTACTTCTCTTACAGCCTGACCGAACTATTGCAGAGATTTTTTTCTGTTGGCTCTCGCCTTGGCACTTTTTCTTCTGCCCTTCAAATCACTACCCTTTGTTCAACTTTTGACCCAATCTATCTCCAGATGAGCACGCATTAATAGTTAATCATAACCAGACGTATGCAAACATCGCAGTACCCACATTCTTTGAGACCTCACTTAGTGAAAACTAAAAAATATGCAGATATGGCAATAGACCTTTGGTGTTGGCATCATGCCGGTGTGGGCGCAGAGGGGCTCCACCCTTTTGTGTGTGAAAATTATATTTTTTTATACTGGCATATTGATGTAAAGGCACATATTAGATATTACGATTCTTTGGTATTCCTTGGTTATCCAGTAAGATATTAATATATTTTTCAGTTAACTGCCTATATTAATAAAACAACTATTCCACATTGGAGACGATTTTGAATAAGTTTATATTGTTACTTTATAACTTATTTATCAAACTGTTACGATGTAGTGTGCCATGAATGAAAACTTCTAGTTCTTCACAGAAGTCCATTCGGTGTCCTTTGTCCATTTTATGTAATATATGTAGATCATTCATGAAATAATACAAAGGGTGGTGAGTATTCTTAATGTCTGTGGCTACTGCTGACTTAGCTTAATTGTGTGGCACTATTTTTTTTTTAAGTCTCTCCCAGTTTGACTTACATACAGGCCTTTGCATGTAATAACACTTTTTTGTACATGCCTACTACATGTGTGTATCTGTGTTTTATGTTGTGTCTCAGTGTGTGTTGCGAAAGTAATGTTGATGTCATGCAACTTGAAAATCTTTGCTATTTTGTAAAAGAGTTTTGTTGTATCCAAGCAGTAGGTTTCTTTACATTTTCTGTGTAGCAGTTTGTTTATTTTTGGTTTTCTTCTTTTATGTACGATATCAGTAAGTGTATTGTTATAGCAATTTGCTGCAGCTATTTGATCATGTACAGTTTGTTGCGATTCGTGTATTTATCCATTTTTGTATTACTGACTTAACTAGTGCTCTGTACACAGAATATTTGTATTTTGTAGGGTGGCAAGATCAGCTCTGTGTGGTGGTTTCTATTGTTTCGCTGTGAACTTTGCATGTGTGTCAGTTGTTGCCTTTAGTCATGGTGAGGCCTAGGAAGTCAATACTAACACTGTTTTCATATTCAACATTAAATTTTATATTTCTATACTGTTTATTGAACAAGTTGTTAACATCATTTGTGTGGCCGTCTAAGAGTACTCTATCACCCATATAATATTCATAATAAATAACATTATTTGTAGAGTTTCATTTTATTGCAAGGTTTTTTTTTCAGGTGTGTGTGTGTGTGTGTGTGTGTGTGTGTGTGTGTGTGGCAATTATACATGCTATACTGGATCCCAGTACATTCCGTTTTGGCAGTGGTCTGGTGACATCACAACCCAACTGATGTGCAGTTATAACTGAACAGTTTGTCTTATTGAGTATTTTTAAGTTAGAAAATTAATGAAGTCTTTCTAGCATTTGTTTTTTCCCCCTACAGTAGGTGACAATATTGGGCACAAAAACATGCTATAGACCTAATACTCTTAAAACAGTAATCACTAAGGATGCAAATAGAATTAATTTGTTTCCAAATATTTTGATTTGTACTTTTATGAGAACAAAGTTTTTCATGGTATAATTATGCTGTTTTCTTGCTGCATTACCCTTGGATTAATTCCTTCAACTGTGGAATTCCTATGCCATAGATGTTCAAGTTTAGTTACTACTGAATGTTTGCCACTGCTACATGTTTGGGTACACTTAACAGAAGGTTTTTCAACACTATGACAACATATACTTTATTGTGACATTGAAGAATATATAACTCCTCCACAACAAAACTCATTCGTTTGTCATGGATTTTTACACATGTGAATCAGCCAACAACAGTAATACGAATTCTGAAAGTAAATGGTATGTAGGACACTCCCCTATATCCATTTCATCCAACCACAGCAGATCCTAAAGATTAAATAGCATTCCAACATTCATTTTTATTTTTTTAACAAACAAATTCTACTCCAAACCCATCATCATAGAAATGTAGTTGTTGATTCTCAAAATAAATGTTCGCAAACACAGCTTACCATACCCTACCAGAAGCAATTAAATGACTTAATTGACATAAACCACATCAAATTTTTATGGTGCCCTTGTCTCAGCTACCACCATGCTTTCTAGTTAAGGTTGTTGAATAATGCCCTTTTCACTTTCGTATGACTCAACTGGAGAGTCAACCATACAGCTTTAAAAGTGCAAACAATTTAATCAATCCAATGGAATACTGCTTAAGAAACAATGACAAAAATGAACTTTAGGCTTCAGTGAAGAATAGATATATTGGGACAATCAATTCTGGATGGTGCACCCACATACAAAATAATCATACTATGCAGAAGCTACCTTGAGTTCTTATCAGTTACGTTACTACATCTGCATTCATCAATAAGTCACAAAAGAAACTTCGTGTAAGATCTGGAATTTTGCACTTGATTTCACAGAAACAGCTAATCCATGAACTGATTAAAGCTCAGAGTTTCACCCAGATGAGACATCAGCCTGGATGACAGCCAAATTGCACAGTACATCAGTGGAAAGACAACAAAATGTCAGCAGTTCTGCCAAGTATCTGAGTAAATTTTCATTTCCATGTTAGCTGAAGCCAATATTTATGTTAGAAAGATCATGTCTCCCCATACAGCAGAGGTTCTGCAGAGCAGACAACAACTTTTAAAAGATAATTCACTAAGCTTTCAGAAAAGAAATCAATGTTCTAAGGCAGTATTTCTGGCATTCATACTACATTTAGAGTAGCAGATTCAACATTTTGGACACTAATGATAACTCAGTGACACCATATGCCTTAGGACATTTAACAATTTATAGTTGTGATGTAAATGAGTGCTGTGTTCACTGGAATTCTTAATACCACAGAATTTTACTTCCTTTCCACATACAATTGCTAAAGAGGTAACAACTGCTTTATCACTGTGACTGCATTTCAGGGTAAGTATATAAATGAGTAACATAATAATAAGTGAACACAGGCCATACTCAAAAGAACCAGCACATCTACTGAAAGTCATCGTACAATAAAGCTGTGCACAAAGCATGTTGTTATTGAAGACATTTCACTGTGAACTGAATATTAAGTAGAACAAATAGAAACAGATGAAGCCAAAGAACAGTCTCACTGGTGAAATGATTTATCACAAAGAATACTTAGGCCACTTTCCCCTAAAGAAAATTTGCCATGCACTAACTTCACTCTTAAAACCATTATGTTTGAGTTACTTAAGTTGTACACAGAAAGTTACAGATTTCTGCTTCCCATGAGCCATATGAGTGGAAGTTCTTTAAACCATGCAAAGGAAATGAAACCAAGCTGTGATAAATCTGAACACACAGTTAAGTCATAACAACACACAAAATTAATGACAGTAAAATCATGTAAAAATTAGCTTCAATGTGTTAATGCACGCAGATTTGTGTGGGAAACAGGAACAACAGCACGTGATACATCAAAGCTTCCCACAAAGGGAAAAACTTTACATAAGATGTTTTTACCTGTTCCTCGTATGCTACAAATGCAATATTAATTTCCTTCAAAGTTTTTATGAACTTCGCAACAGTTGCACGACACAATTTGTTAAACAGCTCCTCTGGGCATGCTGAAATAAAATGTTGTATTTACACAAGTGGTACCATGCACAAATAAAATAAAATTAATTCTCTCTCTCTCTCTCTCTCTCTCTCTCTCTCTCTCTCTCTCACACACACACACACACACACACACACACACACACACACACACACACCAAATTACATATAAAAAGGTAATAATTTCAATTATTTTAATGTCTTCTTCAAATAAGCAATGTTTTCCATCTGCTGTACTGTAAAAGAGTAACCTGTATCTCAACACAAAAATTATGTTACACATGAACAGTTAAATCAAGAATGTTTACTTCCCACCATTCACTCGCACTGCGTGACCAATACTCTAAAAAAATAAGCAAAAGACCAGAAGACAGACCAATGTTGTGGTGATGTCTATGCAAATTATGACAGCTAATGAAACTAGCACATTGTGACCTTAAGAATACAACGATACTTGACAATGCACATACCATAAATTTGAAATTAAAAAACAAACAAATGACAAACTTTTTAATGTCAAGAGCTAGCTATCTTTAAAGTTCAGAAATGGCACTACAAGTATATAACAACTGCACTGCGCAAAACGCTTAGGCTTCAGCAATAGGATTATGACACACTTAATTTACACAAAGGATGCTAATTCTTTTTGAGATCTATGAATTATCACATAACAGAAGAAATCAAGAAGCTCAACATGTTAAAACTCGTTGCCTTGCATTACATCCCACTGCAGAGCATGTGAGGGAGCACAATGAACCTCCAATGATGGACTCTCAAGTGAAAGCAATAGTGATTTAGAAAAGAACAAATAAATTAGATAATGGAATCCAGCAAATGTGGAAGTTTTCTGACAAACAAAGAATCATATTTCTGCCAAAAACTTGAGTGTGGAAACATTTTCAAGAAGTAACTCCAATGGAAACAATGTTTCACCTAGACACAAACATACCGAAGTGTTCAATTGTGACTGGTAAAAATAAGAAAAAGGATGTCTAATAAATGCCAAACTGCAAGTAACCACAAAATTAATAACCTTGGATGAAACCCAATGCAGCAGTACAACTGTGGGACAACAGGAGCCAAATTATATTTTCCAGTTCTCATCACCATGCTCATTTCAATTATCTTTCAGCCATATCATCATCAACATAGCCCCGCCAAAATTTCACAGACAAAAATAAGTAATGAATAGGCACATTTTGTTAAAGTAAATATCTTTAAGCCTTTTTAACACACATTTCAAAAATGATTACTTTCCTACAGAGACAAATCATTACTTCTCACTGTAATCACATAAATGATTTATTATGTCCATTTAACTCTGAACACACTGACATAAGTAATTCCCCAATCACTCTGAAAAATAATTCTAATACAGTCACAATTACAACTATACATAATTAATTATGAACACTGCAAAGCAAAAATATGTAGCAACACTGTCACTAATCTTTATCCACTACATAATTACTCCCATGGTAATAGGAATGACTGAATTTTCTGACACAAAAAGTGTTTAAACAAATGTCAACAGAAATAGCTTTCTGGGATAAATGGAACTTCACCAGCTGATCACACAGAGGCTGAACATTTGACTTGTAAACCATGTCTTGGAAAGATACTGCACAACATTCTAAATGCTCATTTTCCACTTTAGCTTCTCTAAGAATTCACATGTCACACAATTAGGATCGAATGAAATTTAAAGTGGAGGTAGCTGCTTTCATGACTCCCATGTGGTCTGGCAACACAAAAACACCCCCTGGCATGTCCACAAAGGCGCTCTTGCTGAGTACAAAGAAACAACAAGGATCAGAAAAAGTGTTCTCAGCCAATGTGCACAGGCACCACCATCTTTTTAACCAAGCCCTGCAATTTTGCATTGGTGTTCCTTCCTTCACTTTTGTTACCAAGCCCACTACCAATAAAAAATTTTGGAATTTTAGATGAGAACTGAATCTCCAATTTGGTTATGCTCATGCAAATTTTCTCTGTTAATTTATGTTGAATTCATTTTCCTAGTTTACACGAAGTTTAAAATACTCCTCCCAGAAAGGTTCACCTTATCTTTATTTTCTGCTTAGACTGCATTAGTTGACATCGTCTTGCTAAGGATGGAAGCTCCTGTTGACTTTTGTCTGTGTTTGCAATTTAAATTCGGGTTATATTATATTTTACAGAAATAAATTTAATCCACAGATAGGGTGTATACATGGACAAGACAAATTTTTTTTTTAGATTTTTGGGTCAAAAATACACTTTTCTCCGGTGAAAAGACACTTTTCCAGGGTGAAAAGACACTTTCTCTATGTTAAGTGATAGTATACTTTCCCTCGGAGCTGTAAAATTTATCAATTCCTTGAAAGGTAAAAGTTTTATACACCAAAACAGCCTTTGATGGGCAGCAAACTGCACACTGCTTATTTTCTTATTACGAAAGTGTAAATATGAACTCCATCAAACACAGCACACTAGTTTCCAAAGCACTGAAATCAAGGTTGCTATGTGCTTTTGCCACCCAATCACAGCTCTTATTACATGATCTCACCAGCCAATGGCAGCAGATATTCAGAGCATAGGACACGGGATGTAGCCAGCTGACAGCACCACCACTTAAGTAGTGCAAACACACAAACCAGAGATAGTTTCAAATGGCTCTGAGCACTATGGGACTCAACTGCTGTGGTCATAAGTCCCCTAGAACTTAGAACTACGTAAACCTAACTAACCTAAGGACAGCACACAACACCCAGCCATCACGAGGCAGAGAAAATCCCTGACCCCGCCGGGAATCGAACCCGGGAACCCGGGCGTGGGAAGCGAGAACGCTACCGCACGACCACGAGATGCGGGCAAACCAGAGATGTTAATGGTTTACATTAATAAGTAGTATAGCTACAAGCAAAACTAAGATTTCAAATATAATATTGATCCTTTTTGCTTGTGTTACCTTTTAAGATATATCAAACACAAATGCGACAGTAAAATATTAAATAATGACAGCTAGTCTTCTGTGCTCGAAATTTTTCTTAGTGGCTGGTCCTCAGAGTGTTAAGTTTTGAATGAGATTCAGACACTGATTTAAGAAACTGATTGCACATTCTCACATGTAACATAATTCATCCCACATAAAAGGAAATTTACTTTGAAAGTGAGGCTTCTCAAACCACCATTTGCAATATTTTCCCACGACTTGGAAGAAATGGTTTCGTTTGAACAGTTGTCAGAGCTCCAGAAAACAGGCGTTACTGTGCATATGCAGCTACAGTGACATAGGAAGCCCATGCTCGGTGTTTGCTCTGCTCATACGCCTTTCATTGCATTTCTCATTGGAATTGCATGCATAGTGGGGCATCACATAACCATGTGCAGCATTGCAGCACGTTGTTCGGAGAGCACATGCCGAGTAACTGTACCTAGGGATATTGTTTTATCACATTCTATCCAGGTAAGGAATCAAAATAAGAAAGTAGTCCTAAGAACAATATTAATTTTGAAACTAGGCTCTACAACCCAAATCACTGCGCTAATATTTTGCTACGTGGTTGCTGTAACATGGATTCTTTTATTCATACTCTACAATACTGTTATCTAGCATTTACAAACAGGTTTACATCCATGCAGCCTTGCAAAAGGCTAGTAAAAAGGAATACAAATTTTATGCAAAAATAAAATAACCGTTGTTCATATACACCAGGGCTAAGGACAATGTTTTTATAACTTTTCAAACGGTATAAAAAATTAACAAGTTTATCTGTGAAGCCAAGAAACTTTATAACGGGCAGTTCATATTCTACTCCAGGAGTAAATGTAAAGCCTAGTGGGGAGTTACAATGATAAAACACTGTGTGCTGCCAGTCTACAATTTACCGAAGAATGGCATTTCATAAATTTAAGACAAACTACACAAATTAAGAAATAACGTCAAGCCTATACATGGTACCAGACAAGTGTTTAAAAAAGTTGTGTGTTCGAAAACCATTGTTTATCATGGAAGGCAGATCTGCAAAATTCTGCTTCCAAATATTTATATTTGAAACAAAACATCTTATTCGATACTACTGTGCAAATTTGACTGCTTTTTCATCTTCAAGTGGACATTTACATATCTTCATGTGTTTATAGCATTAACAGAACAAACATTATGTCATAAAGAAGACAGGACATCAGAATACTCCACAAGCACTGGAATTTCATAAACCACACTAAAATGCATAATTTGGATTAATGTGCACATTTGTATGTCCATATTCACACTAAAGTGGGCTCCTACCTGGTATTAAGCTTTTCTGCATGGTTTTCCATGGTTTTCGGAATGCCAGTGTTCTTTGAGTACCAGTACAGTATTATCTCACGTTTGGTTCTTTATTATGGCATTATGCCATACGTGCTAGGCGATGAAAATGTGCACTTGAAATTCAACAAACAGTTGAAACTAGCCAATAGAGTCGGATGAAACACTTTGTTTCAAATAAATTAGCTGCCTCTGTGGAGAAGATTAATAAAAGCCAAATTCTTCAGCAAACTTACAAAAATAATTCACTGTTCTGGAAGATGATTAACGATCGATTGCCAATAACATGGAAATAAAATCAGAAAACTAAAACTAATGACCTATTTTAGACTTAATATTTATGTGAATGTAATTTAATTCACTTGATAGCTCCCAGGCACAGAAACCTGTTTTGCTTTCATTTGACACGAGAGCTGTGAATGAAGAGAAAACACCAAAATCGTGAAACATAAACACAGATCATGTTAAGGCTACTGTCCACCTCAACTCTGACTGCTCTGTGCATGCATGAATCTGACAGCCTGGGTGACCTAGAAAAAAATTTCCAGATAGCATATGGCTGCTTACTGCTTAAATAGCTAACAGCCACACTTCAAGTAGCCACAAGCACAAGAAGGTGCTGCTAACATACAACTTCAGCTCTGTGCATGCATGTGAGTCCACTGGCAACTGATCAAATGAAATTAATGTAAACAGTTTCATTTCTTACAAGTCAAAATTACAAAAATTTAATAGAAAACAATGAAAAATTCCCAGAACTCTAAAAAAATTCCCAGGTTTTCTCCATTTGTCCTGGCATGTATACACCCAGCAAAGATGGTGACACACAGATTTCTAAACATTTCTGAGTAAACAAAAAGGAAATTGTATTTTGCACAGGGTGTAGTTTCAATAAACCAAGTCTGCTGACATTTTTACCACAGTAATATTGTGTTTCTTAAAATGGACCATCTATGGAGACAATATCTTCTGCACATACTCACTCCCTAATCCTGAAACTATTTTACATGTATCATCACACATCACACTGAGTGAACACAGCACTGTTACTTTGCTCTGCATAACAATACAAACTTGTGTTTCTACATCCATGTTAAATATAAACACTTACTCCTCAATAGACAAGTAAGAAACAATGTATTCATCACTCCCATAACTTCACAAAGAATAAACCTGTCAATACAAGCCAGTGAAGCTGATGTACCTTCAGTGAAATACACATGGGCAGCACGATACATGGTGCGATTAGGACTGGCGAAGTCCTGCATTAATGCGTGTACAGATTTTTCACTTGGTGTGATCAAGTACACGGCCTCCATTGTAGACAGAGGTTCTCTCTTTTTATTTATGTCCTCCACAACTGGAAAATAACCAAAGTAAAAGATGTATTAATGCTAAAAGCATCCAATTATCTCCTTACATAGCAAAACACAGGAAGTTACACGTGACCTGGAAGTTTTATTATTCCTGAACTTCACAGATTAACAAAATCTTCACATTAAGAAAACAAAATTCACAAACAATTAAATGAGAACCTGAGCAACATTAGAGAGCACATATGGATGTTTTACTTACTCACTGCCAAAGTTTACACACACACACACACACACACACACACACACACGCGCACACACACACACGCGCGCGCGCGCGTCAGGTTTACATTTTCAGGAAATTTATACAGTCTTACAAGAATGGAAACCAAACCTAAAATTAAACTTGCTGGCCATTTTGATTACAAAAACTGACTACTGATTGGACATAAGAGAAAAACAGACTACATACCACCTCAAATTTCTCATGAAAATAAAGAAGGATCCAAAACTATTTCTTTCTCTTCTTTTTTAAAAAAATTGGTCTCCACCATCCCCATACCGAACTAACTCACACCTATTTATTGTTTTAATTGTAATCAACATATAAAATCACATAAGGAAATTCATTGGACTTTATTACACGAGTACTGAAATGCTCTTATTCAGCACAAATATACCTAGAACTAGAAAAGCTTTACACAGCAGCTGTACAGTGACATTTTCAGTGCAAGACCAAGAAATGTTTACAGCTTCTAATTTTTACATGTAATGTGGAAAATCATCTACCTTTCCTTACAAAATTAAGGAATTAAGTCTCCGACTACTTTTTACTTCTTTGAAAAATAGTTATATAAAGGATTTTTACTTAACTGCTTTCTCTTCCTTTTCTAAATCTTTAATTTTCTTCATTCTTCTTCTCTTCTCTTTTGTAGCACCCTCCAACATTGCTTGGGCTACATTCACAACAAGCCCTTCTTATGTATTGCTTGTGTCATCCAATAATCTACCAAAAGCCAATCTCTCCTCCTTTTCTTCCTCTTTCATTTTATTCAGTGCCTATTCACCACGTTCAATGCCATAATTAGCTTTTTTCAAACTTACTCTTCACATTTGCTTGCAACAATCTCTTTTTCCTGTTTGTGTTTTCCTCAGTAAACCTCTTCTCACCTTCACAGTACTGTTTGTATCTGATGAGTTGTGCCTAACAGGTGAAGTTCCTGAGTGATACTTGCAAAGTGAGCTTTCCCTTCAACCACATTCACTACAGCATCTGTACAGTTAAATGAGCATCCAATGTTCTTTCACACATTTGCAGTGTTTCCATCAAAGGTGTTCCCTTTCTACACCTGCATTGCCGATGCAAAATTACAAGCACAGCCTTTAGAATTTTTTTAACCTGATGGTATTTCTTCTCTCTTCAGGTATAGGTCTTCTCAAAAGACTGACTCCAGTAAATGTCCACTGGGTACTTGTCACCACCAGATTTTTCTTATTCTGAAGTCAATAGTTTCCATTCATTAACTAGTCCATGTTCACTGTACTCAATTCGAAGACCTGCAGCTACTTTCACCATGTTTTTGTATGATCCTTCTTTCACCTTCTTCAGAGGATGCCACAATATAGGTTTATCCAAAGAACACTTAATTCCAAAATATGTGTACAAGCAAACACTCACACTGCTTTCTAGCTTGCAAGGAAATTTAGCATCTTGCTTTGGCACTTTGAGATATTCACTTTCTCTAGGGCTGAACACACTGTTTTTCAACTGCTCTACTTCTTATAAAATACCCCCAGATTCAACAGAGCAGCACTAACACAAAATCAATTCATGAGTGTTCTGATGAGATTTGTGAGTTCATTACTGATTAGATGCATTGATGGATCTCTCTTCTGAAAGAAACCATTAAATCTTTAACATGTATAAGCAGTCACACATGCTAACGTAATTACTGCTTTGGTAATTTTTTCTTTTTATTGTCTAACAAATATTCTTGTGTTTCAAAGAACCGTTTAGCTTGCTTTTGTGCTGAGGTATGAACTGAATACAGTATTTTTCAACAGCTCACCAGTGTTTGTAAAGTCCCTCTCCAACTAGTTCTCAGGTGAGCCATCTACAGGAAACATGCTCCATAAACTGATGACCCAGAAGTTTCGTATTTTATTGTATCATTTTTTTTTTATGAGGAATTTCTGACTTATCTTGAGATTTGTCAAATGACTTCACATCATTTAGATAACACTGAATGAAGCTCTGTTGCACAAGGTTGATAAAGTTTACCACAGAGCCTTCAACAGTTTTTGCTAATTTTTCAATCCATTTGCCACATAAAACATTTCTTTACTGGCTACAAACTTTTTTCATATCCTGTAAATATTTTAAAAAAGCCACTGTACAAAACATACTTTAGAGACCATAACTGAAAAATACAGACTAACCTGACTAAACTGAAAACAAAACAGACTCTTACTGAATTTACTGACCATTTTGCATCCATTAGTCTTACAGTCAATTTCCCAATTACCAAAGAAAATTAGAGAAAGCCTCACCCAGTAACAGGCAGTCTTTGCCTCACTGTTCCTGGAATTTATCATATTACTTGTGAAAGTAGTAGCCATTACAGTGACGAGTCAATACGAACAATTTCTGAATACTGCACATAGCACCAATGCCACATTAGATTTTGTGATTTCAATAAATCTTATGTTACTCAACACAGTCTCAAGAACAAACATACGATTATGTTAGATGAAACAAAAATGTTATCCCACACATCAACCTACTGGTATTCTGTTATCAAAGAAGCCTCTGAGATCAGAATGTGCACCACCACCACCTGCTTTAATCAGCAAGTCAACACAATGGCTATACCATTAGTGATGAATGATGAATGGAACAAGATGACTGATGCTGAAAGACAATGGAGAAATAAGTCGAGTCATCCACTAGCTAATGAAATCAACACTGCTACCACTGTCTTTTCACCGCAGACATTGATGTAACAAATAAAACACCAGAAACTTCTATGATGACTATGGAGGAAGTCATCAAAAGCTTGACACTGCATACAAATCTCACTAAAGGAAATCGGTGCAACTTTTATCCAAAATAATACAAAACTGGCAGCATACCAACATGAAAAAGGACCAAAATGGAATAGTAAATCAATCCAATTTTTTCAAGGTAAGTGATCTTATTTCAGAAACCTATAAATTTGCAACTCATGTTCACAATGTAACATTAAAGGTAACTTAACAATTGGAAGCTTTATCTCCTCCATTACCATAACAATAACAGTTTCATGTTAACTTTAGTAATAACAAAGCATTTTCAATAATGTGTGCTGTCAGCGGCGTGAGACCCCCTCCTCTACAAACCCCACAAAAAATCAAAAAACACACATTTCATTTCATTAATTGTAGAGATTTATTAACAACACACTAAGATATACTGATGAGTAAGAAAGGTCAAAAATCTGAAAATACTGGATATGACATTTGTTGTGAAAAGTCACATCAAATACTAAGGGGAGACACTATAACCACCTCAATTAGACTTCAATTGTTGGGTTATATTTTACCTGAAAAATTTTAAAACAATTATAGAACCTGGAGAAACGATTACCTCGCTTATCTGGAACTGTACATGGCACACCGAGTCCTGTGACTACAGAGGGTACTATGACGACATACTACAGGCAGTGCATCATGAAGTCACAATGGAGACAGGTAGTATCGGGTACCCTCCTGCACACTGTGCTATGTTCTGTACTCTCTTCATTGTATGTCAATGATGTCATCAGTTTTGTCTTGCTCTAAATACCAAATGTATGCTGATGACCTCCAGTTGTATTCAAGTACAAAATCAATCAAGCTGAAGACAGCTTTCAATAGTTTCAATACTGATGTGTGTGCACTATCAAAATGGGTACAGAATATACGTCAACTCAACTCACCCAAAACTCAAGTTCTGGTTGGTCATTCTAGGCTAATTAGCCTGTAAATGTCAGGAACCCCTGTGACCTTTAATCCTGCATAGGACAAATATCGACTTCTCTTCCACAGCAAAGGGTCTAGAAGTAATAATTAGAGGAAAATCTAAATTGGGCTTCGTAAATAGCTGCAGTGAGCAAGAAGACATCACCATAGCACCATGCCATACAAAAATATAAAAAGCTCTTGACCTCTGACCAGAAAAAAAAACCTTATACAAATGCTTGTACTTTCAATTGTTGAGTACAATGGTGTTATCCTGTAAGGTCTTTCTCAGAAAAGCTTATATCACGTGAAACTGGTTATGAATGCCTATGTTCAATATATCTGATGTTTGACATTTTGGTCATGTTTTACCATCATATGCACAGCTATCCTGGCTGCATGCAGACAAGTGCAGAGATTTCCATACACTGTGTCTCCTCTACTGTCTTGTCAACATACACTGTCCCTCACATTTCTCCCCATTTGAATGCCCATCTGAACAACATGGCAGAAACACTCAGTCACAACAGAGCAAAATCACTTCTGCCCCACTCTCTCTCTCTCTCTCTCTCTCTCTCTCTCTCTCTCACACTCACACTCACACTCTCTCTCTCTCTCTCTCTCTCTCACACACTCTCACACACACACACACACACACACACACACACACACACACACACACACACACACACACACTTTCACGAAATCTTTTTCAGTAGTGCAAACCCAACTGTGGAATAACCTCCCTCATTAGAATAGAGAACTGAATATTATCTCCAGTTTAAAATGCAGTTAATGACATCTACTGAAGCAATTCAATAATGTCTGCCTTTGTCCCCGTACGCACTCATTACATCAGCCTTTCTAACCAGATCTTCCTCATTTCCCATTACTCTTAACTGGTGCATTCTACTTAAATTGCTCTCCCTCAGCACTTGGAACATTACAAAATATTAATTTTGTACATGTATAAATACTTCTTGTATCCCCGCCACCACCACATGGCGGCAATGGCAGAGGAGGAGAAGGTGGTGGTGGTGCCAGTATTAACTTTACTGATTGTTAGTATTACTATCTGTCATATTAAAATTGTTACTTCTTAGGTAACTCTGGGGCAAAAAAAAAGTACATGTGTCACCCTGGGTTGATGTAAGAAAGAGCTGAAGGCCTCAAACTGATAAGGTTAAATAAATACATACACCACATGTATTATGTAAAAAAAATATGGCCATTGCAAATTAACACTAAATACTTTTAAAGTAGTTGCTACAAGTGAAACCCATAATCTTTCACAAAAAGGTAAAAATTAAGTATTTACATCTGGACACAATCACAGCACAGAAACTGCATACTTACATCTGAAATCATAATGCTGAAAATATTTGTTTTTCTTCCTAGCAGCTATAATGTTTGGCAAAATTAAATGAGAACATGAAAATTTATTCACAGGATCAACATGGTAACTGATACTGTTGCTACAACTGTCTCCACAGAATTTACATACTGCCCATCTGTGCTCACCCTCCTCCTACTTAGAAATGGTTCAAATGGTTGTGAGCACTATGGGACTTAACATCTGAGGTCATCAGTCCCCTGGACTTAGAACTACTTAAACCTAACCAACCTAAGGACAGCACACACATCCATGCCCGAGGCAGGATTTGAACCTGCGACAGTAGCAGCAGCACGGTTCTGGACTGAAGCGCCTAGAACCGCTCTGCCACAACGACCGGCTCCTCCTACTTTCCCTTCACTCTCTATTCTAACATTGGGCAAATAAAAATTAAGATAAGAGTTAGAAGTCTCTGGCACTGTGATCAGAAGAGCTACAGCGCTATCTGAAATGCAAAAAGGGGGCAAAGAGAAAAGGTTAAAGTGTGCTTAAAAACCAATCTGTTTCTCCAAGAGTGATTTAAGGAAATCGAGGAAAATTAGAGCCGCCAAAGCCCACTGATGTGGAACCCATTCCTTCCAAGACAGAGTTGACTTCACCACACACCACTTGGCACCAACCAAATAAAGTAACCTGTTTATGATCCAGGAATCAAACATTTGACAAACATCAATAACAAAACGAGATTCATCTCGGTGTGCAGTTAAAGCTAAATGCTATTATGTAATAGATATAAGTTCATTTCATACTTACTTGTGATACCTTCAGCAGATATTTCATGCATTTTACAGCATGCTGACACCATCCTCATGGCAAGCTGATCAACAACTAGAACTCGCCACTCAATACCTTGTCCCTTTTTCTTGTTACGAATGACTTCATTCATAATTTCTGCAACAAGAACGTACTCAATTAATTTCTGAATTCATTCTCTCTCTCAACCCCCCCTTACACACACACACACACACACACACACACACTTTATATCAACAGTGCAAATAATTTAGTAGACTAAATCCATTTGCCACCAGGAATGATTCCCAATACTTTGTCAACAATCTCATTTCTCACTCATTAACATATCCTCACATTTATATGGAAACTGACCCATCTCATCCTCACAGCTTCTCTGTCCACATTACCATGCTCACCCCAATACAAGTCTGGTGGTTCTTACTCCACAGTTTTCTTTCCAGACTAATGTGTGTACTGAATTGGTTGAAATCATTTCAGAGTTTGGTTGGTTGGTTTAAAAGAGAGGGAGAAGGGATCAAACTGCAAGGTCATCGGTCCCTTGTTCCCGGTAAAATAATTAAACAAGGGAAAGATGATAAGAAAGATGTTCAGGGCAATAACAGGAGTAAGGAATAACAACCAACACTACTATGGACAAAACAGGAAAAGAAAGCAACAGAGAGAAGCAAGAAACAGGTAGAAGAGGTAAAAACAAGAGAGCAGATGACCGTGGCTTGCCGATCACGAGAATAAAAAGGAAAAGCAAGCCACAATGTGACACATTAAGACATCCACCCCAAAAGCATTAGAGAGGAGAACACAACAGGACAAAGGACATGCATTAAAACTTATATACAATGATAAAACCTACCAACACATATAAAATGTAAAACTAAATTAGCCGAGGCATTGTCAGCTAAAATTAATGGCAACGAGTCCAGTAACTGAAGAGTCTGTCGCAGGGCAGCCAAAGAAGGACAGCTCACCAAGATTTGGGCCACTGTCAGCCGGGCACCACACCGACACTGAGGTGGGTCATCACGGCGCAGGAGGTAGCTTTGTGTCACCCAAATGTGGCCAATGCGGAGCCAACAGAGAACCACAGAGTCCCCGCGAGAGGCCCGCATAGAGGACTGCCACACATTCGTATTCTCCCTAATGGCACGCAGTTTGTTGTGCATGCCAAGGTTATGCCATTTCATTTCCCAAAGCTGCAAAACCTTGCGGCGTAGTACTGAACACAGGTCAATTGCAGAAAAGCTAATCTCCATACGTGGTTTTCCACATAGCCTGTTTGGCCAGCCTGTCAGCAAGTTCGTTGCCTGCGATTCCGACGTGACCTGGGGTCCACACAAACACCACTGAACGACTGGACTGTTCCAGGCATAGATGGACTCCTGGATGGTCGTTACCAAAGGATGACAAGGGTAGCGCTGGTCGATAGCTTGTAGGCTGCTCAAGGAGTCAGTACACAGAAAAAAATGACTCCCCCAGGGCAAGAACGGATGTGCTCAAGAGCACGAAATATAGCAACCAGCTCAGCTGTGAAAACACTGAAGCCATCATGAAAGGAATGCTGTTCAATATGTCCTCCATGCACATATGCAAAGCTGACGTAAGCATCAGCCATCAAGCCGTTTGTGTAAACCGCTCTGCGGAGAGCAACGGGGTTAACTGAATTCTGTTCTGTAGAGCTGCAGCAGCGTACAGTGATCTGCACCCCAGTTGGTGTTGTTCAGGCAGTGGAGGGCATTGAGGTGCTGCCAGCACTTCCGCTTAAGCTGGCGAAGGTGAGGAAGCCAAGTCAATCAGGCATCGAAAACCAGTCCTAAGAATCAATATGTCTACATTACAGTGAGTGGATTGTCATTAAGGTAAAGTTCTGGTTCTGGGTGAATGGTAAAACACCGACAGAAGTGCATATCACACGACTTTGCAGCCAAAAACTGGAAACTGTGGGCTAGAGCCCATGACTGCACCTTGTGGATGGCTCCCTGTAGGCACCACTCGGCAACACCAGTTCTGGTGGAGCAGTACGAACTGCAGAAGTTCGTCTGCATACAGAGACAGTGAGATGGATGGCTCTACAGCTGCTGCTATACCATTAATGGCCACTAAAAAGAGAGAGATACTTAATACAGAGCCCTGCAGGACCCCATTCTCCTGGATTGGGAGGGGGGGGGGGGGGGGGGGGGGACTATGGGAGGCACCAACTTGAGACACGGAAAATATGAAGCGACAAGAAATTTTGGATAAAAATCTTGAGCGGGCCTCGGAGACCCCACTCGTATAATGTGGCAAGGATATGATGTCGCCAGGTAGTGTCGTACGTGTTTCGTAAATCAAAAAAGACAGCAACCACGTGTTGGCGTCTGGAAAAGGCTATTCGGATGGCAGACTCTAGGGACACAAGATTATCAGACGTAGAGCGACCCTGCTGGAAGCCGCCCTGACATGAAGCCAGTAGGCCACGTGACTCCAGGAACCAACCCAACCGCCGACACACCATACGTTCCAGCAGCTTACAAAGAACGTTGGTGAGGCTGATGGGTCGATAGCTATCCACATCAAGCGGGTTTTTACTGGGTTTGAGCACCGGAATGATGGTGCTCCCCCGTCATTGTGATGGAAAGACATCACATCAGATCCGGTTGAAGATCACGAGGAGATGTCGCTTGTAGTCACATGAAAGATGTTTAATCATCTGACTGTGGATCCGATCTGGCCCAGGAGCTGTGTCGGGGCAATGTGCAAGGGCACTGAGGAGCTCCCATTCTGGAAATGGGGCATTATAGGATTCACTGTAGCGTCTAATGAATGAGAGGACTCTCCTTTCCAGCTGCCGTTTGAGATTGCAAAAGGCTGGGGGGGGGGGGGGGGGGTAATTCTCCGATGCAGAGGCTCAAGCATAGTGCTCAGCAAACGGCTCGGCAATCACGTTTGCGTCAGTAGATAACACGCCCTTTATGTTAACACTGGGAACACCTGTTGGGGTCTGGTAGCCAAAAACACGTCTGATCTTTGCCCAGACTTGGGGAGATGACGTATGGCACCCAATGATCGAGACATATCTCTTCAAACACTGCTGTTTCCATCATTTGATAAGTTGGCGAATGCTGGTATGAAGCAGTTTAAAGGCTATGAGGTGCTCCAGAAAAAGGTGCCGCTTAGGCCACTGTAGAGCTTGCCAACACTCCTTAATTGCTTCAGCGACTGCTAGCTACCACCAAGGGACTGCCTTTCGCTGGAGACTCCCTAAAGAGCAAGGGATTGTGTTTTCTGACACAGAAACGATTTCTGTAGTCACCTGCTCAACCAACACTTCGGTTACCACGTGGGGAAGATTCAACAGTGACAGCAGAGGTGAAAGTTTTCCAGTCCACCTTGTTTAAAGCCCATCTGGGCATGCGTCCATGGGCCTGATGCTGAGGCAGTGACAGGAACATGGGGAAGTGGTCACTACCACACAGGTCATCATGTACTCTCCAGTGGATAGATGGGAGTAGTCCTGGGCTGCAAACGGATAAATCAATGGCAAGCGCGGTGCCACCCCACAAGGAGTTATGGGCACTAAAATCTCCCAAAAGTAGGAAAGGTTTTGGGAGTTGATCAATCAGTGCAGCCAATGCATTCGGGGGTACTGCACAATCTGAAGGAAGATATACGTTGCAGACAGTTATTTCCTGCATCTTCCTTATCCTGCATCTTCCTTATCCTGACAGCCACAGCTTCAAGAGAGGTTTGAAGAGGGCACAGGTGCACTGCGTATTGAGTTCAGGACAGACACAAACTTCATCTGAGACTATTATAGCTGCTACGGTTCCTGTAGTATCCTTTATAGCCATGGAGGGCAGAGGCCCACATTGCCAGTAACCAGGTTTCCTGGAGGGCAATGCAGAAAGCAGGTGTAAAGCTTAACAGTTGCTGCAGCTCAGCCAGGCATTGGGAAAAACTGCCATAATTCCACTGGAGGATGAGGTCACTGTAAGACTGGGAAGGCATGGAACATACAATGAGGCAGGTTACACCTCACAGTCACCTGCTGCCACTGATTTATTGCCTGAGCAGGCTATATTCAATGGGTATGAGGGTCCGGCGAGATCTAGGTCCTCAGTGGACACCAGAATCTCAACCTTATCCTCAGATGCAGAGCTTGTAGATAGCGTTGGTGTGGGTGCCACTACAATTCCCTTGGTCTTGGGGATCTTTTTGGATTTCTCTTGCTGCTCCTTGGGTTTACCTGGCTGAGAGGTCATCACTGATTCAGTCTCTAAGACTGAGGATGAGCATGAAGCCCTACAACCAGCTGCTTTTGGGCTCTTCAGCCACTAGCGAGTGTCTTCTTTCCCACTAGCAGAAACCTGGTAAGGGAGTGGCCCAAGGGACCCCTTCCTAGCAAGAAGAGCCATAGAAGACTTATTTATGCTTCTCCGGCTCAGAAGTGGGGGCTGTTATCCCCGATGGTTGGGGGGTGGGGGGACGGGTTGCTCCAGTAGGTGGTGCGGGAGGAACAGGGAGGGAACTGACCTCCCTCCCCCCTCCCCCATCAAGGGAGCAGGTGTAGTCTTCTGGTTCTGAGAGGCAAAAGGAATGAGAGGAGCTGATGGGGCGACAACTGTTCTCATATCGGCAGTGTAAGAGGTGGTCATAGCCACAGGATGTAGGCGCTCAAATTTCCTCTTAGCCTCAGTGTAGGTCAGTCAGTCCAGGGTCTCATATTCCATGATTTTCCTCTCTTCTGTAAAATCCTGCAGTCTGGTGAGCAAGGTGAATGATGCTCTCTGCAGTTGACAGAGATGGGAGATGGGGCACATGGAGTATTGGGATGTGATGGACGTCCACTATCTCGACATGTGGCACTGGAAGTACAGCGGGAAGACATATGGCCAAACTTCTAGCACTTATGGGGCCTGATGGTAACAGGAACATCCCCCCACTGCATCGGGGGAGCGATATATGGCTTCACGTCACAGCGGTAAACCATCACCTTAACCTTCTCGGGCAATGTCACCCTTGAAGGTCAAGATGAAGGCACCGGTGGCAACCTGATTATCCCTCAGACCCCGATGGACGCGCCACACAAAATGAACACCTTGCTGCTCTAAATTGGCACGCAGCTCGTGGTCAGACTGCAAAAGAAGGTCCTTGTGGAATATAATACCCTGGACCATATTTAAGCTCTTATCGGGCGTGATGGTAACAGGAACATCCCCCAAATTGTCACAAGCGAGTAATGCCCATCGCTGTGCAGAGGATGCTGTTTTTATCAAGACTGACCCAGAGCGCATTTTGGACAAGCCCTACACCTCCTCAAACTTGTCCTCCAAATGCTCCACAAAAAACTGAGGCACCATGGACATGAAAGATTCCCCATCAACTCTCGTACATACGAGGTACAGGGGTGAATAAGCTTCACTGCCATCCTTAGCCTGGCGTTCCTCCCATCGTGTGGCCAGGGAGGGGAACGATTTGGGGTCATATTTCTTAGCACTGAAGCTAGACTTTGCCCGCTTAGAGACTGCTGGCGGTGGACCACCACCAAGAGATGACGTACTACACTTCATGGCGTGTCATCCACCCTAATGCCAGCCACTCCGACCAACCCACGGCGCCACCCAACCTCAGCAAGGGCCACATGGCAGGATGGCCATTGCTGGGAGTCCCGATGCCCCAGAGAGATGGGCGTCTACTCCATGGCATACGTGGGGAGTTAACAGCGCAGGCATCAGCAGAGCGATGCCTGTGTTACCAGGGGGCTACAACCAACAAGGCACATGGCGGCCCCGCCACAATGGACTGGCTATCGTGCTGGATATGAGGTGCTAAGAAGTCTGTGGTCATCGTCGGTGCAGAAAGCAACAGTGCAAGGTGGAAAACACTCAGGAAGGTGTCCTCACCCAAGAGATGGAGAATGGGCGGGACTGCAATGCGACGACGAGAAAGTGGGCACAATGCACCATATAAGGCACCCTTCCGCAATTGGCTCGCTCTTCGGGAAACTTTTGAAGAATGGAGGTCAAACAGTACAGGGGACCATCACACAAAGGCTGAAATGTGAGACACTCCTTTTAGTCACCTCTTACAGGCAGGAATACCTCGGGCCTATTCTAACCCCCGGACCTGCAGGGGAGTTTAGGATAATATTTTACCCATGGCGTTTTCTGTGTACACACATGTCAAATACATTTCACATGTATACACAGTTCACATGTATGATTACACATATTTAACCTTTCTATCTCTGTTTCTCTTTCACATTGTTCAATGTTTATGAGAACCTATCTCCTGACTATGTGGTGTACAATGATATAATTTTGTAGGTAGCCTACAACCAGTGGTATATGTGCCTACTATCTGCAAAATGCTTTGGGAACAGAGTAGTAAAGAAGTAATAAATCATCATGCTTCATAGGGCAATTTTACCGCATGAACAGCAGAAATGCAGTAAGCAATAACCTTTTTCCCTTTTGCCATTTTGTGGGGTTGTCAGTGAGCAGAAGTTTTGTAAAGGTTTGAAATTACGTATAAAGTTTGCTGCAAGTCAGTAGGTGCTCTCACGCTCATACACTGGATAACTTAAGTACGGGTATTCACATATTGTGGGCAACACTGCTTTTCCACCCCCACCCCTATCCCTTTCATAGGTAAGTGGTTCTTAATCCCACAGCATTGATTTCCAGGCAGCACGTGATGTGTATGACATTTTGTTGGAATCGATCCTGTACTTCAGGAGAAGATGTGGACCATATGTACATCAATATTTATAATATGTATGGATAACAATGTCATTGCGAATGAAAGGAGGGAAGTATGGTGAAGGAAATCAGCCATGCTCTTTAAAAGGAACCATTCCAGCATTTGCCTGGAGTGATTTAGTGAAATCATGGAGAATATAAATCGGGCTGGTTGGATATGAACAGTAGTCCTCCCAAATGCACTTCTAGTGTGCTAAACACTGTGCCCCCACTCAGTCACTGTGAATGATTTAATGACATCTACGGAAATGACATTTGACGTGGAGGTCAAACACAGTGTGGCACTTGATGAAACATCTGCAAAGGAACAATCCTCCTACTGGAGAGAAAAAAAAAAAAATAGGAAAACTAAATTAGGACTAGACAAGGATATGTATGGAGAGTACAGTGCAATTCAACTCCCTACTCCACTTTAATATTATTTACAAATATGAATAGCAGCCTCAATAATATTACTCAACTAGCAGACTCTGGAATAAGCAAATAATTGTTTCCAACTGTCACCAAAATAACACCAAATTGTTATTTTTGCTATGCTAACAAGTTTGCTCCCAAATCAACCACCAATTAGGTTCCTACAACAATATGTGTTGAAAGGTTAAAATTGTTTTAGAAAATATATAATGCTGAGTATATGTAACACAAAACAATTTAGACAACAGTTTCCACACAACCATAACATCAGCCTGCTTTCTGCAGATGAGACCTGCATCAATTTTTGTTTACTATTTTGTATCTCCTGAATCACGAACACTATCGATCAAACTGCAACATTTTCCAATTACATCGGCTAGTGAATTTCAGAATTTTTGGGAGTTCAACCTTAAAGAAATTCTTTCAATACAACTTACAGGCTTCTTCTCAACATTCTCACGTAGAGAAAATGTGTTAGATAAATACAGTATCAAGTGTTCATATTTATAAATGCTTCTGTAAATTTACAAGTGATCATTTGTTACACACTTCATGTCAATGACTGAATCTCAATACACAATAAGAAGTGTATGGCTGAGGGCACTGACTAGTTCTACACTGTGATACTTCATCCTGTTCCAGTCATGTGAGACATGTGGAGAATGACTTTTTATATACATCTGTGCAAACTGATATTAATCTGATGTTACTGTCACAAGCTCAGCAGAAGACACACAAAAGGCCGAGAAATTCATTCTCTCTCTCTCTCTCTCTCTCTCTCTCTCTCTATCATCTCTATCTCTGATCTCTAAATACTTCTTGACCTGGCGTAAGTAGGTTTTCATGAAATATTAGCCAACATGTTATTTCTGAATTTGCAGCACTTCGGTTACATGTTTCTCTTCATAGGACAACCACAACTGGTATGTATATGATTCATGATTGATAACATCCACCACAATTTTTATTTATTTATTTTCCAATGAAAGGAAAGCACGACCAGGTTTCAGACAACAGTCCAACCTTCGCGAGAATGGAATGTACATACAATTAAACTAACGGGGTTAATACAGTGATACTCTGGTACACAAAATGTAAGTTAAGTATGAAATGTATTTTCTAAGCACCTAGAAAAGGAACTGTTGTCCTGAAATCTGGTTGTGCTTTCCTGTTATTGGAAAATAAAGTTTATTACTACTGCAGCAGATGTTATCAATCATGAACTTCTCTTACCGTTTTCTGCCACCCAAATAATCTTGTGATTACATTACATTAATACTTGTTCCATAACACATGAGTAGAACATTTCATAATGATGTGGAATGTGTCACATAAGGTTTCTTTATGCAAATTTATTTTCTTAGTTACAATTACTGCTTCATATCTAAAAATTTCTCTACTGAGTAGAAGGAGTTATTCAGAAAGTCTTTTAATTTGTTTTTAAATGTTGGTTGGCTATCTGTCAGACTTTTAATGTTATTCGATAAATGAGAAAGACTTTTGTGGCAACACAATTCACTCCTTTCTGTGCCAAAGTCAAATTTAACCCAGAATAGTGAAGATCGTCCTTTCTTCTAGTGTTGTAGTTAAGCATTTAGCTATTATTTTTGAATTGGAAAGGGGTTGTTAATAACAAATTTCATAAGTGAATATATGTACTGTGAAGGTACTGTGAATATCCCTAGTTTCTTAAATAAATGTCTGCAAGGTGATCTTGGGTGGGTTCCAGCTATTATTCTGATTACGAATTTTTGTGCAATGAGTACTTTTTCTCTCTATGATGAATTACCCCAAAATATGATGCGATAAGAATGCAGTGAATGAAATTAGGCATAACAGGCTAAATTACTGATACGTTTATCACCAAAACTTGCAATAACCCTAATAGCATAAGGAGCTGAACTCAAACATTTCAGCAGATCAGTGTGTTTCTCCCAAATCAGTTTCTCATAAATGCACACACCCAGAAATTTAGAATATTCTCCTTAGCAACAGGCTTCTGCTCAAAGTCTATATTTATCAATGGTGTTATGAAATTTACTGTACAGTCCTGTCTATACTGTCTCTTCTCAAAATTTAGTGCAAATCCTTTTGCAGAGAAAAAATAATTTCCTGAAAGACATCACTTATAAATTTCCTCACCCAATTTTTGTTTGTTGGGTGTTGTAAGAGAACTAGCTCTGTATCTTCATGAATATAGATGGCAAATCATTAACATATATTTAGAACAGTAAGGGATCCAAGACGACATTGTGGGACACCATTCTTAATTCCTCTCCAGTTAGAGGACTCCGCTGAATTTTGCAGACTATTTGTACCATTAATTTCAACCTTCTGCATTCTTACAGTTAAATATGAATTAAACCCTTTGAGCACTATCCCACTCACATCACAACACTTAAGGTTATCTAGAACAATGTAATGTTCCACACAGTCAAAAGCCTTCGAGAAATCACAAAAAATCTCAACAGATGTTTGGTTATCCAGGGCATTTAATATTTGATCAGTGAAAGCATATAAAGCATGTTCTGTTCAAAAGCCTTTCTGAAAACCAAACTGACATTTTAATAGTACTTCCTTTTTACAAATATGTGAAGCTACTCTTGCATACATTACTTTTTCAAGAATTTTGGATAAAACTTCCATAAGCAAGATTGGGCAGTAGTATTTAGCACATCAGACCCATAACACTTTTTTGCAATGGTTTAACAATAGCGTATTTCGGCCTATCCAGAAAAATGTCGTTTCAGTGAGCTATTAAATATGTGACTGACAATCCCACTTATCTGTTGGAAACAAGCTTTTGGTGTTCTGTTGGAAATGCCAACTCCATGCAAACTTTTGGTTTTGAGTGAATTTATTACTTTCCTAATTTCGGTAGGAGAGGTGGGTTTAATTTCAATTTTATCGACTTGCACAGGTCTTACCTCTTCCTTGCATTTTCTAATAAACAGCTGGATCCTGTTTTCTTTACAACACTTAATAAATGACTATTAAAAATATTTTCTACTTTTGACTATTTGTTAAACTTTTCATTGAGTTTGACAGAAATTTTAACAATATCCAAATAATTTTAATTTTATTATTAGAGGTGCTGATCTCAGACATAATGCACATACACTATGCGATCAAAGTGATTCTAACACCTCCAAAAACATATTTTTCATATTAGGTGCATTGTGCTGCCACCTACTGCCAGGTACTCCACATCAGTGACCTCAGTAGTCAGACATCGTGAGAGAGCAGAATGGGGCACTCCGTGAATCTCTCAGACTTCGAACGTGATCAGGTGATTGGACGTCACTTGTGTCATATGTCTGTATGTGTGATTTCCACACTCCTAAACATCCATAGGTCCACTGTTTCCGATGTGATAGTGAAGTGCAAAAGCAAATGGACACATACAGCACAAAAGCATACAGGCCGACCTCATCTGCTGACTGATAGAGACCACTGACACTCGAAGAGGGTCATAATTTGTAATAGGCAGACATCCATCCAGACCATCACAGAGGAATTCCAAACTGCATCAGGATCCACTGCAAGTACTATGACAGTCAGGCGGGAGGTGAGAAAACTTGGATTTAATGGTCAAGCGGCTGCTCATAAGCCCCACATCATGTCGGTATATGCCATATGATGCCCCACTTCGTGTAAGGGGCATAAACATTGGAAAAACATTGTGTGGAGTGACAAATCATGGTACACAATGCGGCGATAGCAAATGCCCGGTGAACGTCACCTGCCAGCATGTGTAGTGCCAACTGTAAAATTCGGAGTAGGTGGAGGTGTTATGGTGTGGTTGTGTTTTTCAAAAAATGGTTCAAATGGTTCTAAGCACTATGGGACCTAGCATCTGAGGTCAGCAGTCCCCTAGATTTACAACTACTTAAACCTAACTAACCTAAGGACATCAGACACCTCCATGCCCGAGGCAGGATTCGAACCTGCGACCGTTGCAGCAGTGCGGTTCTGGACTAAAGCGCCTAGAACCGCTAAACCACATCGGCCGACTGTGTTTTTCATGGAGGGGGATTGCACCCTTTGTCATTTTGCGTTGCATTAACGCAGCACAGGCCTACACTGATGTTTTAAGCACCTTCTAGCTTCCCAGTGTTGAAGAGCAATTCAGGAATGGCAATTGCATCTTTCAACAGAACCGAGCACCTTTTCATAATGCATGGCCTGTAATGGACTGACCTGCACAGAGTCCTCACCTGAATCCTATGGTACACCTCTGGGATGTTTTGGAATGCTAACTTCATGCCAGGCCTCACTGACTGACATCAATACCTCTCCTCAGTGCAGCACTCCCCGAAGAATGGGCTGCCATTCCCCAAGAAACCTTCCAGTACCTGATTGAACGTGTGCCTGCGAGTGTGGAAGCTATCGTCAAGGCTAAGGATGGGCCAAAACCATACTGAATTCCAGCATTACCGATAAAGGGCACCACGAATTTTCAAGTCATTTCAGCCAGGTGTCCGGATACTTTTGATCACATAGTGTACTTCTGGGATACTTTTGATCACATAGTGTACTTCTGGACTTTTTAGTAACTCCTCTTAATATAGTGCAGTAGTCCTTATAATATTTGAATGTTTCTGGGCCAGTCTCTTCCTAACGGTAAAATACATTTTCCTTTCTGTTTACAAGATATTTTATCCCTTTAATACAACACAGCTTTTTAGATGGTTTCTTACAATTATGTTTCACTGCTTTCTTAGAGAAACAGTTTTCAAATATACTCACAAAGATATCATGAAATTTATTAAATTTTGAATTACGATCAGGTTCCTTGTACACCTCATCCCAGGCTAATTGCTGCAAGCTTTCCCTAAAATTTGCAATTGTTAAATCGTTAACTGAATGCACTATTCTATAGGACTGTTTTACATTACTGTATGTCATATACCATTTAACTAGCTGTGCATTACGACCAGGACCACTCTTAATGGGAAACGTATTCATTTAATTAAATTAAATTTATCGTGGTCTATTAAGACCATCTATCAGTGTGCTGCTTTCCTGTACTACCCGAGCTGCAACACTAATGTCAAATTGAAAGAATGAAGTAGTACTTCAAGGGCATTCTTTCTATCAGACTCTTTCAGAAAACCTACTTTGATATCCCCCACACTTTGTTGTCCTTTGTTGCACATGTTTGAGGTCATCTGATAGTCCAGCCTTATAGTTTAGGTCCATGAATCATACTCGCAACAACTAAATATGGTGCAGAATGTGTCAATAGGTTTACAAAGAAGATCTTTTCTCCACAAAAATGTGGCTGGACGTTTATATAACTTGAGTATAGATGGTGGTGGTCAAATATTTTTTTTATAGATAGCCCCTGTGCATGAGTAAGTGTAAACTGTGGATAGTGTAGGAACTTTAAGTTCCTAGTGTTCTATTTATGAATGCTATTATTTTCGAACTGTGCCCAATTCTTCACAACAAACTTTGTATGAGGGTAAATGTGCTGCGAGGTTGTGGTTAATGTATAATTCTTTACAAAATATTCCCTACATTAAGTTGGAGGACAAACATCAGACAGTCTTAACAGCATGTTTGTGTGTCATGAATACTGTGCAGAAATTACTCCATATGATATAAATGGAAGTACTCAAAGAAAATTAATTCTTTAATGCTTTCATCACCAAACACAGCAACTACATTTTCAGTAAATGTTGCTCAAAATGAAACTAGTGTTTTAGCTGTTCTATAACATGTTATTTCACATTCAAATTATGATTAACATGCATATCTCGCAATTTCCTTCCCCCCATGCTGTATTACAATAAATGTACAAAACTGAATGAACTACATTAGCTAAGCAAATTACATACAATTTTCTGAGAACCACTAAATAATAGGCTACTTTTGAATGTTGATTTACATATTTGTAGAAGCACCGTACCAGTATCCAAGCCATTCATCTAAGTCTGCTGTTTTCTTTACTGACAACACAGCCAATGTGATGTTCCATTTCATGTAGTTAAATGTGCAGCAAGATTTGTCCATAGGTTTTGTCTTTACAGTCATATGCAAGAAGTGCACTTCATATTGTCACTGAGTCACATTCTTATACCACTGATCATTCACAAAAGAAGTAGGCAGACCAATATTTTTTGACTGCAAGGTATAACATTTCATACAATATATCTCACACACATTTGGCTTGTATTAAGCAGATGAATACTATGATGGTAAAATGATCCTCATAAAAATACTTTAATTTCTGAAATGAAACATACCAAATTTTTTACTCTTCCAGAAATTGTAAACATTTCTTCTGACTTTCCCTACTACTCTATTGTGTTAAATATTTTGTACAAAATACTACACAGTTTGATGATGGCTCAAGTCACGTGCAAATTCCATCAGTATAGATTTTTGAGTTAAATGTGAGGCACTACAATGTGGGAAAATTATTTCTGTACAGGAATGACCCTTATCTTAGAGATAGTTCACACACCTTCTGATAAATTTTTAGTAAGAACTGTCAGGTAATTATGTTATTTGTATCAATGACTTTCCAGACAGTATAAGACAGAGAGGAAAAGTACTCTTTTCTGATAACAGCAAAATCACAGATGCTGATAAGACACTTATTAGAGAAAGCAAATGAAACCCTGAAGGAAACGACAATAAAATTTCATTCATTCATTTACAATTGAGCAGTATGCAACATATTAACAATGAACATAAAGAAAAACAGTATGCACTTCAGCATAAACAAGGAAAACAATTCTTGTTCATTAAGCATAAATAAACCTATAGACTGTGTTTTTAGTGATGAATACCGACTGTCAGTTAACATGGAATGAACACACACAGATTCTGGCAAAAAAAGCTGCCATCAATATGTTTCACTACTGGGGTTTTATTGTCAGTTTATAACAGCCAACATCTTGTAGTCACATACTATGTACATTTAATTCTTAAATATGAATTTCTTTTCTGGGAATCAAAGGAGAAAAACAGTTTTTAAACTGCAGAAAAGAGCCACAAGAATAACAACCAGCAGTGGTAATCATGCTTGGTGTAAAGAGCTACTTTAACAACACTGGGCATCCTCACTGCTCCAAGTGATTACATCTAGCAATCTGTGGTGCATGGGAAAACATGAAGCACAGCTGAGTGCCTGCACATCTAGAGCCAGTTTTGCAAACTGCAGTTAGTGCAAGACACACCGCAGCATCTTCATGGTCCAGAAACCAGCAATGGGTGTTTTATTGAGTGTTCAGTAATGAAGAGCAAATCTCTGCTTTATATTATAAGTTATCTGAAGCAAATTGTGTGTAAACCAAAGAACACAGTACAAAAGAGTGACCAAATCAGGTGGTGCAGCTGTTAAGACACTGACCTCATACTTGGGAGGATGGATTTTGTTTTGTCTGGCCATCCTGATTTAGGTTTTCCCAGATCACCTCAGGCACACGCCAGGATGGTTCCTTCAAGGTAACAGCCCAACATCTGTCCTATCATAAAGCGCACTTACATATTCTATGTATTTTGAGATATTGATTTTCATTGCATTACCTTGACAATTCCTGTATCATTGAGAGAGAACCCTTCGATGAAAAAATAAAAACGTTTGTGCATCTCAAACATTTCAGTCACCTGCCTAATTCTCAGCTTATGTATTACACATCTAACCTCGACATAAAAATATTATGCAAAGCTGCAAAAATAAAACTGCTGATGCATGGGGAAAAAAAATCTTACAGACTAACGAGCCATTCCCCAAGGGGAAGTGAATCTTGTAAAATTTAACAAGTGCATGCTCTAAATATGTCAATTAAGAAATTCAAATTCCAGAACTATTTTCATGAGAGTCACTGTTCATTAACATTAAACTGCCATCACACAAGGTCCATGGCATTATAGCCATCTCAGTTGAATGTTATCAAAGGCATAAGGCATTACAGTAACAATGACATCTACAGACAAAATTTCCCATCACTTGGCAATAATTCAACTGGTTACACTGTTCAGCTAACAGTTACAACTACTGAATGACATATGTTATACCTTTTAAAGACAAGCTAATGATCATATTCTAACGGAAAATGAAGTTCGTGGATGAATCATCACTAACAGAGAATTTCACCGAATTGATCCTGCTTAAATAGCAAATTATTTTACACCCAGAACAAACATTCCAACACTCAACATTCTTATACAACAAAAAGGAAATTAATAAGACACCCGCCCTCTCCCTCTCTCTCTGCTCAATTGCTGCAGAGCCACACACAATGTACATTTATCATAAGCAAGTCTCCTAACTCCTGTGATATTTACTATAGGCATCGTGCAACACCCCAGTCTGAAGTTAAAGTTCAAATGTAAATATTAGTGAAAATGCCAAACATAGTAGCAACTTCTGTATTTTCCATTATTAAAAATAAATTTACAAACTCTTCATTACATTTTCAATATACCACATTAGAATACTATCACCGTATCGCAAATTTTACAAGTGTAAAATCTTTGTGCAGGAAGGGCTTGGCGAAGTATAGTCATTTGAAAACATGATTCAACAAATTATGTTGACATTTCACTTCGCATATATCACTTAGTGCCTCGTTACAATAGTTGGTAGTATATAATGACAATGCAAACGCATTAGTCTTCAAAAGGGGTCAGTCAGTAAGTAATCACCTGTAACATTCACTGTTATTTCGAGTAAGATATCACAAAGGTATATTAGTCCTGTATTTAAAATACGTATAACGACAGAGTCTCCTTAATGATTTACCGATGCTATAACCAGAAACGGGGTTGACATTTAAAAACAGTAAAATTAGATGTCACAGTGTGGCTAGCTAGAAAATTTCCGTAACATTTGGTACTAACGTTAGACATTTTTCGAATGCTTAGCTACTTCAACTTTTGTTTAACAATTAATGTCGTTTTATCAATGATTGATCCTACACGCCCACTTCACTTCGGCATTAGCTGCTTCAAGCTTCACTATTTAAGTCGAAATATACAATGTCTGTAATGCTACGGTATCAGACTTCACAACAGTGCAATATATCTGCTACGATTAATTAATTTATAAATTCTGTCTTACTTACTTTGTCCAACCACGGCTTTCAGCGCCATTTTGCTACACTCAATCGAAACGTCAAACGCCCCTTCCCGTGCCTACAACAGGGCAGGCTCCAGTTTTAACACTGAAATGTTGGCAACGCGCCAGCAAAGATAATATTCAAAGAGAGCACAATACTATTTAACATCACTGACATAAGCAAGGGTCCTCATCTTAGCTTTCATTTTACTTTAGTGAGTGGCAAGTTTCGTGACATTCAGCCAGAGCTAATTGACTACGAAGCGATTCACTATGACCATAGTCAACCGAAGGCTGACGAAACAAAAACCAAAACAAAAGAATCGTCGTGGTATACGCCTATGAATACTGCATTTTAGCAGCACGCTCTCATTAGCTCTTGCAGTATATATTTTTTAATAAGTGTGTGTTCCAAACAAACCAATCGACTTAAATTTGAAAATCTGTGCGATTTATTTCTCAAATTTGTCACTTCTGTGAGATGACTATTGAAAAATGAAACTTGTCAATTTCTCATCCAAAAGCGGAATTAGTAAATCCCACTGCCAGAGTGTAAGCCAGTGAAGATTAGTGAGCGCACGGTGTACACTGCCAAACTAAAATGATGAATGTGTATAATTGTTGTAATGTGAAGCTGAATATGCGAATTTGTGCGGACATCAAGGAGTGATTAATCGTGTTTTTATCTCATTCAGATCATATTAAGAAAATCTTGGATTGAGATTGGGTATTCATCTAAGGGTGATTAAATTAAGGTTTGACCGAATTAAGATGAGCCTGTGATATGTTATGTGTACAAATATAATTGAAACTGCTTGTGTCCTGACAACATCTATACAGTGGAAACTGTCTACATATGAATAAATAAATAAATTTCAGGAGATGTCAGTGCTAGAATTGTCGAGCAGCGTCCTTTAGAAGTTCGCAAAATGGGACTGCATGTTATGCTAATAGCTCATTTGTAGCCCACTGATGTCCTTTGGAAATGTACAGAGATACCATATCCTCTAATATGATACCATAGGACATACTTGATGCAAAATAATTCAGATGCATTGGAGAATATTCTGATGGCATAGATGACAGCACTCACACCATTAAGATTCTATAACCATGTGTTTTTATTTCGCATTAGACACCATTGAATAGTTCTGGCTTAACAATAACCACAAATAAAAACATAATAACCAATAAAAGCAACAAAAGGAAACTTTATAGCTGAATGTTCAGGTTTTTCAACCACTTGATTGCATTGGAGCCATATTGGCGCTACACATTGCTGTGGAAATTATGATCACTCCGATTTCCAATCAGCTTCAGGATTGAGAGGCATTGATTGAGAGACATATGGTGGTTCCATAGACTGGTTAGCAAGATTTCAGCTAGACTGTAAAACCTAAGTGGATCATACTGTGCATGGGGAGAGACTGATTCTTTTGTGCTCTTGTTCACAGCTGCTCTAGAGATTGTTGTATTTTTTTGTGAGGTGGAGTGGTACTGCTTAGCACTGGTAGCCACCGTTTAGGAGTAGCCAGTATTGTAACTATTACTATATGCATAGCCTGTTGAAGCTGAGTATTCTCTAGATAACTGTGGGAATTATGGAGCTATGTGATTGAACAATACTCAGCTCATGAACCAATCAGCCCCAAAACTGACACACTCAAAGGGATTGTGTCGATTCTCCACAAATATGCACTCACCCACTCAACAGATTATTATGGTTTTTCGCTTGTCCATCTGTTTTTGGGAGACAGTGTCAGAAGGTAAATCTCTGAATATTATCTGTAGACAGTAGTTTCCAAATTTATTATTCAGATGGAATATTGCAACACTTCTCTTAAGGGTCTGGCCTGAGCTTTCGCCACCTCAAATACTTCTTCAATGCAAATAGTTCCTCTGTCATATATTACTTCTGTCTTTGACATATTGGTTTGATACATGTATATTTTGTTGTGAGACCATTACCAGCAGTTTCTGAGTATACGATTTGTTAAATATAACAATGAGAACTGAGCTTTGGAGCCGGCCATTGTTCACGGTATGACCAAACTTGGGACAGGTGGTTATTTACAAAAAAACCACTCCATCGTCGGGCCACGAGTGGCCTACCGGGACCATCCGACCGCCGTGTCATCCTTGGTGGAGGATGCGGATATTATATATATATATATATATATATATATATATATATATATATATATATATATATATATATATAAGAGATTAGTTTATGTCTACTCCATTCCAATATGCATCTGCAAAAGGACTCAAGGCAGCGTTTAGTATCTGGTCTACAACATCTGAGTAGTTTGATTTTGGAAGTGATGAATAGCACTGTGGTTAGCACACTGGTATTCACATTCAGAAAGACAGTCGTTTGCATTACAGTCTTGTCAGCCTGTTTAAGGTTTTGTATAGTTTCCCTAAATCGATTAAGGCAAATGCAAAGATGTTCCTTTTAACAGGACAGGGACGATTTTCATCTATGTCCTTCCCCCAAACCAAGCATGTGCTCAGTCTCTGATGACTTAATCGCCAACTGGACGTTAAACTCTAATCTTACTTTCTTCACTTTATAAGTTTTTCAAGCATTCTTGCACTACTCAAGAAGTAATGTTTGACACTTGTGTTATGTCGCTGAGTCACTCGTTTCACTGTATGCAGTTCAATTTCGATCTTGATCATTATCTGGTGTTGTCCAAGAAGTTGAGAAAGATGGTTTGCTGGGAATCCAAGATTAACTATTGCTTAGTTCCTCGATTTTGTGAACAAAGAGTTTAGTTTCATAATGGAAGACCAGGGTTTCCTATGGGAAAGGGAGAAATTTTTACTGTCGACAGTTTTCGTCCACTTACCTTTCCCAGCATGATCCAGCTAATTTAGAAGTTCTGAAGCTGCTTCTTCACATTTAGCAACAAGTCTGTGTGTCTTCTCATTCGATCCTGAAATGTAAGATGTACGCAGTTCTTATGGGATGCTTCTCTTGGTTACTGCTTAAATCATCCCACAAAACTTTCCATAACTCTAAGGAAGTGGCTTAATCGATCTCATGTTATCAGTAGTGTTTTTTTTCCTTTTATTGGATGTCTCAGTCGGCTTTATGGAAATTCCATCGATGTTTGGTAATATATCATGCATCAGAGATCAGGACCCCAGTTCTATAAATAATGGATCTGTGTTAAGTGTGGCAAAAGTCATTTAACATTCTCCTCCAGATTCGTGAAGACGGCGAGATTAAACTTGGAAAAATGAAAAAAGGGACCATTAGAGATGTCCTGCTTCCAATAAACTGAGTGAAATGTACCACTGCCATTGACTTCATGTCCAAGGATTACATGGTTCATTTCCGCCCATTCTGAGAGTAATAAAACATGGGAAAGTATTGGCACCTACAAGCAACACCAGAAGAAGTACAAACAGTTGATAAGACAAGAAAATGCCAAATCAGTCAATGGGAGTATTTCCAACGCAACAAATAAAATGAAAACATCCTGGGATATATTTAACTCTGAGAGGGGCAACGAAAAATATACACAGAGAACAAATGTAATAGAAAGTATGAAAGTGAGTAACAAAATCATTACTGATAAAACAGTAATTACTAACGTCTTCAATAATAACTACATAGATACATCTATATCTATAATCTGCAAACCACCGTGAGGCACATGGCAGAGGCTACATCCCATTGTACTGGTTATTTGGGTTTCTTCTTATTTCATTCATGTATGAACCACAGGAAGAATGTTTGTTTGAATGTCTCTGTGCGTGCATTAACTATTCTAATCTTATCCTCACGATCTCTATGTGAGCGATACATAGGGGAATGTAGTATATCTCCAGAATCATCATTTAAAGTCAGCTCTTGAAACATTGTTAATAGACGTTCTGGCGATAATTCACGTCTATCTTAAAGAGCCTTCCAGTTCAGTTTCTTCCGTATCTCTGTGACACTCTCCCACAGGTTAAACAAACCTGTGGCCATTCATACAGCCTATCTCTGTATACATTCAATATCCCCTGTTAGTCCTATTTGGTACAGGTCCCAACCACTTGAGCAGTATTCTAGAAAAGTCGCAGAAGTTATCTGTAAGCAATCTCTATTGTAGACTGATTGCACTTCCCAAGTATTCTACCAATAAACCGACGACTAGCACCTGCTTAACCCATGACTGAATCTATGGGATCATTCAATCTCAAATCCCTACAAAATGTCACGCCCAGCTATTTGTATGAGTGCCGATTCCATTAGTGACTCATTGATATTATAGTCATAGGACGCTAAGTTTTTTCGTTTTGTGAAGTGCACAATTTTTTATTTCCGAACATTTAAAGCGAGATGCCAATCTTTGCACCAATTTGAAATCTTATCGATATCTGACTGAATATTTATGCAGCTTCTTTCAGATAGCTCTACATTATAGATAACTGCATCATATGCAAAAATTCTGACGTTACTATTAATATTGTCTTCAAAGTCATTAATATACAACATGAACAGGAAGGGCCCCAACACACCTCCCTGGGGCACACCTGAAGTTACTTCTATATCTGATGATAACTCTCCATCCAAGATAACATGCTGTGTCCTCCCTACCAAAAGCCTTCAATCCAGTAACAAATTTCACTTGATACCCCATACTTTTGACAATAATCATAAGTGTGGTACTGAGTCAAATGCTTTTGAGAAATCAAGAAATTCTGCATCTACCTGACTTCCTTGATCCATGGTTCTCAGATCTCATGTGAGAAAAGTGCGAGTTGGGTTTCACACAATCGATGTTTTCGGAATCCATGCTGGTTGGCACTGAGGAGGTCATTCTGTTCAAGATACCTCATTATGTTTGAGATCAGAATATATTCTTAGATTCTACAACAAATCGATGTCAAGGATATTGGACAGTCGTTTTGTGGATCACTTATACTACCCTACTTGTAGACAGGTGCTTTTTTCCACAAACTGGGCATTGTTTTTTGTTTGAGGGATCTACAATAGACCATAGTTAGAAGAGGGACTAAATCAGCAACTGATTCAGTATAGAATCTGACAGAGATTCCATCAGGCCCTGGAGAGTTGTTCAGTTTTAACAATTTTAGCTGTTTCTCAATACCACTGACACTAAGTCGTATTTCATTCATCTTTTCAGTGATACAAGGACTAAATTGAGACAATTCTCCTGGGTGTTCTTTCTTAAAGAAACGTTTGCAAATGCTGTTAAGCAGTTCAGCTTTTGCTTTGCTACCCTCAGTTTTAATTCCTGTCTCATTCGCTAGTGACTAGACGCAACATTTGGTGTCACTAACGGCCTTTACATATGATCGGAATTTCTTTGGGTTTTATGAAATACCATGTGACAGTATTCTACTACGGTAGTCATTGAAGGCATCACGAATTGCTCTTGTCAGCCAATCATGTTTCATTCACCACCTCTCTATCTATAGCTCTACACGTTGTTTTACATCAATTATGCAGTAATTCTGTTTCATTAGAAGTTTCTTTCCAATTACTGTGTACTATGGAGGCTCCCTCCCACTTTGAACATTTCTGCTGGGCACATATCTATTCATTGTGTGGTTAACTATTCCTTTAAACGTGAGCCATAGTTCCTCTACATGTTCCCGCCCTGTGCTGAAAGTTTCAAGTTCATCACTCAGATATGATACTACTGGTTTTTTATCTAGTTTACTGAACATATGTAGCTTTCTGTTTGTTTTAGTTGTCCTTTGTACTTTAATCATTATTGTTGCAACAACCAAGTTATGGTCACTGATTCCAGTTTGGATGTGGACATCCTCAAAGAGGTCAGGTCTATTTGTTGCCATTAAACTCTCCGTCCGAACAGGCCTTGGAAGGCTCGGCGGTACTGACCGGTTGCCGTGCCATCCTCAACCTACAGGCGTCACTGGATGCAGATATGAAGGAGCATGTGGTCAGCACACCGCTCTCCTGGCCATATGTCAGTTTACGAGACTGGAGCCGCCACTTAATCAAGTAGCTCCTCAGTTTGCCTCACAAGAGATGATTGCATCCTGCTTGCCAACAGTGCTCGGCAGACTGAATGGTCACCCATCCAGCGCTTGACTTTGGTGATCTGATGGGAACCGGTGTTACCACTGCGGCAAGGCCATTGGCATTTGTTGCCATTAGGTCTTACATATTTCCATCATGAGTGGGGTTCCGTACTATCTCTTCTAGGTAGTTTTCAGAGAAGGCATTTAGGAATATTTCATAGGATGCCTATCACGCCACCACTAACAAAATTGCAATTTTCCCAATTAATTGTTCAATGATTAAAGTCTCCAAGGATGATTACAGTAAGGGTTGGGGTTGTTTTTGGGGAAGGAGACCAGACAGCGAGGTCAGCAGTCTCATCAGGTTAGGGAAGGATGGGGAAGGAAGTCAGTCGTACCCTTTCAAAGGAACTATCCCAGCGTTTGCCTGGAGCGTTTTAGGGAAATCACAGAAAACCAAAATCGCCGTGGGATTGAACCGTGATCCTTCTGAATGCGAGGCCAGTGTGCTACACACTGTGCCACCTCGCTCGGTGATTGCAGTAAGACTGCGGAACTTACATACAAGTGAACTGAGGTTTTCTCTGAAGTTTTCATTTGCATCAGGAGATGAATCTGGTGGGTGATAGAATGATCCAATTATCATTTTATGCTGGGCCCTGATACTGAGTCTATCCCAAACAGTCTCATATGCAGCTTCAATTTCTATCTCGCTGGATTTGAGTTTCTTGCCTACTGCGACAGGTACACCAACTCCATTTCCCATTTGTCTATCCTTTCGATATACTTTTAAACTGTCCCTAAAAATCTCACAGCTGAATTTCAGGATTAAACCAGATTTCAGTTCCTAGTGTTATGTGAACTTCACTGTTTTCCATGAGCGCTGCAAATTCTAGCACTTTGTTGCGAATGCTACAGCAGTTTACGATTAAGATTTTAATACTCTCACCTCTGGAAGCATTTCCTTCGATCGTGCACATACATATGGGTTTCCTGCAGCTATCGTTATCTCGACTGGATGGAGAATTGCTTACTCTAAAAGATCCTCATATGTACCCCACACATAGACAGCTATCTGAGTAGCAGCCTCTGATGTGTAGTGCATTCCTGACTCAGTTAGGGGGCCCTATAGTTCTCAACCTTCTGGTGCTAATTCAGGAAGTCGCAGCCTAGCTTATCACAGAACCTTCAGAGTCTCTGGTTCAGTCCTTCCACTCGACTTAGAACCAAAGTACCATGATCAGTTCTAGAGACAGTGCTGCAAATTGTGAGCTTCGTTGAAGCTCCATGTCCAAGGTTGGTCTTCTCATCTTTCTCTGCCAGTTTATGGAGTGACTGAAGCATAGCCTTGTAGCCCAGATGACAGGCATCGTTTTTTTCCAACGAGCGCCACAATCTGCAGTTGTTTGCACCCTGTTTCCTCAATGGCTTTAGAATAACCTGAGGCCCCCAGGCATACGCACTGAGTGCACCTGATGCCTTTTCCTGTCGGTTGCTGGTATTTCTCAGTGGGTTACCAGCAATTGCCATACATTTGAACAGATGACTATTAATAGACCCTACCCTTTCGTATTTGCTTCCTCTTGACACTGGACAGAACAGGTTTCCCCAAAATACACAGGTGAAGTGAGTCCCACAGGCTGAGTTCCAGTTTCAGTGAAAGACAAAACCTCAAACTTGGTGGTTGGAGGGATTGGTAAAACACCCTGAGTCCTTCCTCATCCCTGTCCACCCTGAACAGGGCGCATGGATCTACCATTGACATTCCACTCGTAATCAAGGGGATGTGTAATCACAAATCCTTTACTTTCCCCAGAGGAGGCAGTGTCAACATGACAGGATAATACTTGAGGTACCTCTGATAACGGTATCAGAGGTACACAACTCTCAGGAGCTCTTCCAACACACCGAGTCACAGCACCTGCCAATCGTTTGACAGTTGTCAGGGCGATTTCCAGCGACTTACGAACGTCAACCACCTCATCCTGTGTTCAAGAATAGTGTTGCGGCCACATGTAGAAAGCGTTGCTTCACGCAGTGGAGAATGGCGAAACAGACGCACGCTGGCGACCGAGACGTTGCGAAGTAAAGCACGCACAGATAGCCTTGCTGACAGCAGCAGTCTACCAACCGGCTGACACAAGGACGCACACAGACCGAGCGCAGAGCGAAGCCTGGAGAGTGCTGAGTAAGGAGAAGTGAGGCCAGCACGCTAAGTTACGCTGCAATATACTGTGGGAGTAATAACAAAAAGCTACCACTGAGGGCAAAAAAAGTCCTCCAGCCGGATATAAATAGTGGAGCGCAAGCAGCAACAGACAGATGCCATTAGGAAGCAGTTCGGATCTGAGGACAGACGTGATCCGTGTCCGAATGTTCAATCTTCTTAGGTGACGATTCTGGAAGTCTGTTCCAGCTCGCAGGACTCTTCCGTTCGCCGCCAGATGTCAACTTCAGCTCTGGAGGTTGACCCGAGTTCGGTCGGCACCATGGTTGACCAACCACAGCGAGAACTTCCAGCAGCACCGGCCGCAGCGCGATCTTGGTCACAGGCGCCGCCAGGGATTGACGCCCGGACTTCACGGCGACCTGGCCCCGCGGCGCGTGGTCCGTCCATGACCAGGCCTCGCGGACATCGCGATGGACGGCTTCCCAGCCACCGGTGCAGCAGGCGTCGGCAGCTGACTTCACGGCGACGCGGCTCCATGGGCGTGCCGTTGTGGGGCGCCGAGCGGCGACGAGGTTATCTCAACCACAGGGCATCCTGGCTTCAGCGGAACACTGGTGGCCTAGGGCTCCCGAGTGCATTCAGCGGCGCGCGTTGCGCGCATTGTCGAAGAATCTACACAGCAGCAGCCAGGCGGAGGGATCCGCAGGGCTGGGCAGCGACGACGAGTGAGAAATTATAAAGAAAGTTCAATAAATAGTTGTAAAACTCCACGCCGTCTCAGTCTTTGGCGCAGCCACTGTGTCTGCTGCTAACAAGCGGTGCAGAAGCGTAACAAGTGGTGTCATGCGCACCCACGCCATGACTTTGACTAGCACCGTGCGGAGCAACTGAGAAACACCGAATGGGGTGAGTCCAGCAACTTCCTTCTTTCTATTTTTTCTGTGTAGCTAGACATGTCGAGGGTAACGTTAAGGGATGTGAGAGTGTCATTGGAAAGGCCTAGCAGCCCTGTAGACTCATTGCACTTTCGTGGGAATGATAATCACGTTAACTTAGTACCATCTAAGTGTGCAGTGTGTGGATTAACAGGTCACGTCGCTCCTTGCGATAAATTTGTACCAAGCACTTGTGATGTGTGTGGCTTCTATGGTCATGTAATGGGGCAATGTGGTAAGTCTAGTTGGCTTGCCATTAGACGTGCGAGGAATTAACTTGCTTCTGGGTAATACAATTTTGTCCGCAGCTCGTGGTCGTGCGGTAGCGTTCTCGCTTCCCGCGCCCGGGTTCCCGGGTTCGATTCCCGGCGGGGTCAGGGATTTTATCTGCCTCGTGATGACTGGGTGTTGTGTGATGTCCTTAGGTTAGTTAGGTTTAAGTAGTTCTAAGTTCTAGGGGACTGATGACCATAGATGTTAAGTCCCATAGTGCTCAGAGCCATTTGAACCATTTTGGTAATACAATTTTATTTTTGTGAGGTGAGGTATATCACACGGAAAATGCCAGAGACACGTGCAACCGGGACAAGTGACGCCGTACTCGCATTGACAGAGCAAGTTAAGAAACTGATTGAGGAAAATAAGTTGGAAAAGCAGCACATGCAGAGGATGGAGCAACAACTGTTACAAAATACTCAATCAGGCTCGGGAAGTGATAGTGTAGAATGCAACGGTACTGTCTTTTCCGGTGTGGCAGATTGTTCAGCGGCTAATTTGTTACCTTCCTTCTCGGGTAAAACATCAGAGGATGTTAATGTTTTCATTGGTGACATACGTAGTACGGCTAGACTGTGTGGCTGGTCGAATGAAATATGTTTGCAAATGGCGAGTTTATGGTTAGTAGGTGACGCAAAGACTTATGTAGCATAACACGAAGGGTTAAAGGATGCTACTACGTTCACAGAGTTGGCTGAGGGATTATTGCAAAGGTTTAGGAAACAAAACAGTGCCAGATTTTTTAGAGAAAAATTGGGGAGGATGATGTAAAAAACGGGTGAAACGGTAGAAGAATTTTCAGATAGAATTAGGAGAAGGAATGCGCACATGTATGAGTTAACGCAAGATGCGAGTGCAAATGAAGTTCTATTGAAAGAAGCAGAGAATAGAGCTTAAGAATTTTTGCGAGAGGTCTCGCCGGATTTTTCACGCCGGATAAGGATGGAAAATCCAAGTGACTTAGCAGCAGCACTGCGCGTAGCTACACATTTGCAGGAAGTGGATAGCGCCACTAGAAGTCGCAATGACAAGAAAATTTTTTCGTCTTCCAAAGAGTGTTACCGTTGTGGGAAGCAAGGTCATTTTAAAGGACAATGTCGGGAACCGCAGTGTTTCAATTGTCAGAAAATAGGGCATAAGGCACGGCAGTGTAAAGCCAAGAAACGGGTTAACGATACAGCAGGTAAAAAACTGTTGAACGAAAAAGGGAGTGTTCCTGCCGTCGGGAGACATTCCCAGTAAAAAGAGGTACTCAGAGAGTGCACGAAGAGGCGGATTGTAGTTTGATGGTTTGGATAAAATATAAGTGGCGAAGAGTTTTAGTGGATACTGAAGTGCATGTATCAGTTGTCAGTGTGGACCTCGTGGGCAAGAAAGGATTGGAAGCTCCGAGATACAGATTGCGCGCAGTAGGTGATAAAAGATTAGATGCACTAGGGACAGCACAGCTCAAGTTTAAGATAGGGAACGTGTGGTTCCGGGATCAAATGGAGGTGTTGTCAACTGTGGGAAAGGCATTTTCAGCGATACTTGCGTTGGACTTTCTGATTAAACATCACGCCAAAATTGACCTTTCGCAACATACGCTGGAACTCGATGGCAACTTGTTCTCAATGGGTACATCCGTTGCAAATGTTTCAGAGTCGCAAGGTGCACCAATAGCTAAGGTGATACCAACTAAACTGCGTACAAGTGCATTAAAGGTGATTTCGTGTGACAAAGTACGAACAGGTACAGGGAAGTTGATCTGGGTACCGGTGGATGTCGATGTGCCACAGCAGGGGTTATTCTTGGTAGAGCCACTACCGAGTAATGAGGTTTTAGACGAAAATCATTGCTTTATTCGTAGGAGTGTATCACGGCTAACGGACATAAACGGGCAGTTTATGGTTCCGGTGAGTTTAGATAACTGCGGGTGGGATGATGTCGATCTGCCGAAGGGATTAGTAATAGCCAGAGTAGAGTTAATGGATGAAGAGGACATCGATAGTTCGAGGCTAGACTATGATGTAAAGCAAATCGTCACCACGTCTGCACTTCGTGACAAGGTAAATCGTTTGAGAGGAAATTATCGTTCAGTTATAGAAGCATTATTACTAAAGTATAAAGCATTTTTTGAAGCACAGGGTACGTTACCTGCTACACCGATAACCCAGCATCGTATTCCGACAGGGAATCACGCTCTGGTGTATCGTAAGCCATACAGACTACCGAAACAATTACAACCAGTAGTAGAGCAATTAATAGAGCAACAACTGGAAGATTGGATAATCCAGCACAGTAATACACTCCTGGAAATGGAAAAAAGAACACATTGACACCGGTGTGTCAGACCCACCATACTTGCTCCGGACACTGCGAGAGGGCTGTACAAGCAATGATCACACGCACGGCACAGCGGACACACCACGAACCGCGGTGTTGGCCGTCGAATGGCGCTAGCTGCGCAGCATTTGTGCACCGCCGCCGTCAGTGTCAGCCAGTTTGCCGTGGCATACGGAGCTCCATCGCAGTCTTTAACACTGGTAGCATGCCGCGACAGCGTGGACGTGAACCGTATGTGCAGTTGACGGACTTTGAGCGAGGGCGTATAGTGGGCATGCGGGAGGCCGGGTGGACGTACCGCCGAATTGCTCAACACGTGGGGCGTGAGGTCTCCACAGTACATCGATGTTGTCGCCAGTGGTCGGCGGAAGGTGCACGTGCCCGTCGACCTGGGACCGGACCGCAGCGACGCACGGATGCACGCCAAGACCGTAGGATCCTACGCAGTGCCGTAGGGGACCGCACCGCCACTTCCCAGCAAATTAGGGACACTGTTGCTCCTGGGGTATCGGCGAGGACCATTCGCAACCGTCTCCATGAAGCTGGGCTACGGTCCCCCACACCGTTAGGCCGTCTTCCGCTCACGCCCCAACATCGTGCAGCCCGCCTCCAGTGGTGTCGCGACAGGCGTGAATGGAGGGACGAATGGAGACGTGTCGTCTTCAGCGATGAGAGTCGCTTCTGCCTTGGTGCCAATAATGGTCGTATGCGTGTTTGGCGCCGTGCAGGTGAGCGCCACAATCAGGACTGCATACGACCGAGGCACACAGGGCCAACACCCGGCCTCATGGTGGGGGAGCGATCTCCTACACTGGCCGTACACCACTGGTGATCGTCGAGGGGACACTGAATAGTGCACGGTACATCCAAACCGTCATCGAACCCATCGTTCTACCATTCCTAGACCGGCAAGGGAACTTGCTGTTCCAACAGTACAATGCACGTCCGCATGTATCCCGTGCCACCCAACGTGCTCTAGAAGGTGTAAGTCAACTACCCTGGCCAGCAAGATCTCCGGATCTGTCCCCCATTGAGCATGTTTGGGACTGGATGAAGCGTCGTCTCACGCGGTCTGCACGTCCAGCACGAACGCTGGTCCAACTGAGGCGCCAGGTGGAAATGGCATGGCAAGCCGTTCCACAGGACTACATCCAGCATCTGTACGATCGTCTCCATGGGAGAATAGCAGCCTGCATTGCTGCGAAAGGTGGATATACACTGTACTAGTGCCGACATTGTGCATGCTCTGTTGCCTGTGTCTATGTGCCTGTGGTTCTGTCAGTGTGATCATGTGATGTATCTGACCCCAGGAATGTGTCAATAAAGTTTCCCCTTCCTGGGACAATGAATTCACGGTGTTCTTATTTCAATTTCCAGGAGTGTAGTCCTTGGTCTAGTAGCGTGGTCCTAGTTCCGAAGAAGACACCGGACGGGTCGAAAAAATTTCGCTTTTGTTGCGATTACAGACATTTGAATGAACGGGCAGTGGCGGACGTATAACCGATTCCGAATATCACAGAAACGTTAGACAACCTAGGGCAGTGTAAATTTTTCTCCACTATGGATTTGCGAAGCGATTATCACTAGATTGAAGTATGTCCGGAGGACAGGCCAAAATCAGCATTTACGACACATTGTGGTCACTTCGAGTATAAAAGAATGCCGTTTGGACTAAAAAACGCTCCAGCAACATTTCAAAGGTTGTTGGATGGAGTCCTTCGAGGGTTGAAACCGAAAAAAATGCATGGTGTATCTGGATGACATTATAGTTTTTTCAAGAGATATAGAGCAGCATGTGGAACGATTAGAGGAGGTGTTTAAAAGATTAGAGGCAGCACGGCTAACATTAAGTTTGGACAAATGTCATTTTGCGCAAGCACAAGTAAATTATCTCAGGCATGTTATCAGTCAGGACGGGGTACGGACAGATCCTCGTCTCACTTTTACAGTACGAGATTTTCCGGTTCTGCAAACGGTTAAACAACTGCCATCGTATATTGGTCTTGCGAGCTATTATCGAAAATTCGTACAGGAGTTCGCAGAAATAGCGAGGCCACTTACTAAGTTGCTAAGAAAAGGTGTTACCTTCCAGTGGACGTCAGAGTGCGAGAAAACATTTCAAGAGTTGAAACGGATACTGACATCAGATCCAGTTTTGAAGTTTCCAGACTTTTCGAAGGAGTTTATACTACAATGTGATGCGTCTAATCATGCTCTTGGGGTTGTACTTGGGCAAGAAATTGATGGCAAAGAACATCCGATTGCGTTCGCGTCTCGTCAACTTCACAACAAAATTACTCCACGATCTGTACGGTAGAAGGTTTAAGGTTGTGACGGACCATTCAGCTCTGAAATGGTTATTAGGTCTGAAAGACCCAGCGAGTAGGCTAGTGAGATGGGCGCTGAAACTCAGTGAGTTCGATTATGAGGTAATACACAAGCCAGGTGTGAAACATGTCAATGCTCATGCATTGAGCAGGAAAGTGGCAGTATTACAAGTAACAGGGGTGACTGAAGATGAGTGGAAAAGGGAACAAGCCGTGGATAGTGATTGCCAATTGTTCAGAAAGCAACCGCAGTTCCTAGTACAGGACGGGTTACTTTGCAGGTCGACGAAATGCGGCCCGTGCGTTGAGATCTGAAGTTTTGCAACAGGCGCATGACCATTTGCTTTCAGGATATGGCGCGTGGAGAGCTACGGATAGGCGGATAGCGGAGAAGTTTTGGTGGAGGACACGACGTCAAGACGTGGACGAGTACGTCAGGAATTGTGTGCCATGCGCAAAGCGTGCGGACTTGAGCCATCAAGATTCAGCTTCAAAGATTACCAGAGGCAGACAGACCTTCCCAACAAATCGGAAGGCCCATGTAATAGGAGTGCAGCAGGGAATAAGTATGTGTTAACAGTGATTGACCACTTTTCTAGGTATTTAGTCATGGTCGCATTACCAGATCAGAAAGCAAGTACGGTGGCACAAGCTTTAGTTAATAATTGGTTACTCAGGTATGGGATACCTCAGTCCTTATTCGCGGATCAAGGTACTAATTTCACGTCTGATCTTATGAAGCAGCTGCGTAAGTTACTGAAGGTAAAGAAACTACGGACTAGTCCATTCCATCCGCAAGCAAACGGACGAACGGAGAGAGTGCATCGCACGATCGCTAGAGATGTTGAGTCACTATGTAAATAATCAACACACCGACTGGGATGTGTACTTGCAATTCGAAACCAGTGCATATAATAGTAAGGTACATACGTCGACAGGACTGTCGTCGTACGAAGTGGTGTATGGGCGGAAGATGCCATCACTTTTTGACTTGCTTCGTCCAAGGCTGGGAGCGGAGGGCGAGCATGTAAGGCAATTTGCGAAAACCATTAAGGAAGTATGCAGAGAGTTAGGCTTGCTAACACGAAAGCGTTGGAACGACAAGAACGGATGGGAGGTACAACGAGGAAGTTGCCACAGTACAAAGTAGGCCAATGGGTGCTACTAGCTAATCTGTATGTTCCAAAAGGGAGAACCAAAAAGTTCACAAACAAGTTCCAGGGACCGTACCAGGTAGTGGAAATGACATCACCTGTCAATGTAAAATTACAATTGCCTACCAAGACAACGGTGGTTCACGTTAGTAGAGTTAAGCCTTTCCAGGGGGTAGTAGATCCGGGTATATGCATTTCTCCTTCTGGCAGAAAGCGAAAAGAAGCGCCAGAAGCAGACAGTAAACCGGGTATTAAGTATACGTTGCGTTCGAGGAATGTGTAGTTAGCAGGGTTAAGAGCATATACAGAACAAACACAGAAATTATTGAATACGGATCTGGAACAGGTACAAACGCGATTGGATATAGTGGAAAGGAAGCTGGAAATGGCTAAATTGCTGTGGGAACTGGTTGACAGTATTGGTGATGCACGAGTGAGGATGGATGAATTGCAAGAGGCAGTACATCACACATTGCATGGGCATGTGAGTGTGACGTTGATGTCACCAGAAAAATTCAGACGGAGTCTGAAGCAGGCAGAGGGAGAGTTTCCAGAGGGGGTAGAGCACGTAGTGCCGATAATTGAAGCGAGTATGTCACTTTTTTATCATATGTCTAGGATTAAGGTAACAACGGATCTAGTTAAGATGTATATAGAGATTAGATTTCCAGTAACTAGTGTGGGGAGATAGTATCACTGTTACACAGTGCATCTTTATCCAGTCAGATAGGAGCGCATGGCCGGCCGAAGTGGCCGTGCGGTTAAAGGCGCTGCAGTCTGGAATCGCAAGACCGCTACGGTCGCAGGTTCGAATCCTGCCTCGGGCATGGATGTTTGTGATGTCCTTAGGTTAGTTAGGTTTAACTAGTTCTAAGTTCTAGGGGACTAATGACCTCAGTAGTTGAGTCCCATAGTGCTCAGAGCCATTTGAACTATTTAGGAGCGCATGGGGAAGGGCGTACAGTTCATGACACAGGAGGTTTTATTAATTTCTAAGGAGGGGGATACTCATGCTACTATGTCGAGTTTAGAGTTGAGTAGATGTCTAACGGAGTCAGTTTCCATTTGTACATCACGGGTTGTTTTCACGGGCAAGGGGTCGTGTGAGATCCAGTTATTTAGGGCAGAAGCAGAAGCTTCGGAGTGTCAGAGAATAATAGTGAAGCCTACGCCACATTTTCAGCAAGTTGGGAGGCGTTGGTTGTATTCAGTATTCGATACGGAGAGGATAACAGCCAAGTGTTATGACAATGGGAATTGGACAGCAACCACAGAGATGGAATTACAGGCCAGTGGTTTGCTAATTAATGGGATAAATTGTGAAATAGTAGGGGATCGTTTCAGCTTACCAACGACAGTCACGGGAGTCACCAAGGTTACATATACTCATCTGACGTTGTATTGGCCGGATGTGTCATTCAGCATCGCTCCAGGAGAAAATTTGGCGTATATTAACAACACCTTGGATGCTACACTATTGCAACTATTGCAAGCGATAGATAAACTAGTAGATTCGTAGAAAGGTCAATATTCAATGCAGCAATTATTAAGGCATGTGGAGGAGTACGATACCAGGCGGAGACGTAGCATAGTGACCATTGGTATTTCAACCAGTACTATTACCATGTTGATTGTATGTATCGGTGTGGTATATGTCTTATTAAAACGGAGGATTCAGCATGTTAATGCAAGACCGCTCCATGAGATTCCTGTAGAATGGATTACCAATAGGGCATGAGTCTCGGCAACCTGGATGTATATAGGAGAGAAGAAGAATATAGAACTAGAGTTAACGTATAGGGTAAATTCGGGGACGAATTTAATTTTTAGGAGGAGGTGTTGCGGCCACATGTAGTAAGCGTTGCTTCACGCAGTGGAGAATGGCGAAACAGAGGCACACCGGCGACCGAGACGTTGCGAAGTAAAGCACGCACAGATAGCCTTGCTGACAGCAGCAGTCTACCAACCGGCTGACACAAGGACGCACACAGACCGAGCGCTGAGCGAAGCCTGGAGAGTGCTGAGTGAGGAGAAGTGAGGCCAGCACGCTAAGTTACGCTGCAATATACTGTGGGAGTAATAACAAAAAGCTACCACCGAGGGTAAAAAACGTCCTCCAGCCGGATATACGAGGCCTGTTCAGAAAGTAAGCTCCGATTGACTGCCAAATTGAAACCACAGTGAACATCAGAAATGTTTTACTTGTAACAATTAGCTACACCTTTCAGCTACTTCTCTACGTAGTCGCCGTTCTGACTTAGACTTTTGTCATAGCGTTGTACCAACTTTTCAATAGCCTCATCATAGAAGGCAGCCGCCAGTGCTTTCCGCCAATTCTCCACGCTGGCCTACACCTCGTTGTCTGTGTCAAAATGTTGTCTTCAAAGACAGCGGTTCATGTGACCAGAGATGAAACTCAGGGGGAGACAATTGCGGACTGTATTGTGGGTAATCTCACATTTCCATTTGAAAACGATGCAGGAGCATCTTCATTGCCCCTGCAGAATGCGGCTGAGAATTGTCTTGAAGAAGAAACAGCACGACAGTTATGTAATGTTAGCTGCATAGCTTCAGGCGAAATTTCTCACCAGGCCCTCGTACTTGGCGGCAGACACTATTTTCTAGACATCTTTACGCACTCACTGCGAGCTCAGAAATGAGAAGAGCGACGTGATGCTAACTGGGGTTATACTAGAGACACTACCCAACACATCTGTGCAAAGCTTTATCGGATTTTCATAGTCGTTTCCATTTCGCGACCGATCGGAGCTTACTTTCTGAACGCCCCTCGTAAATAGTGGAGCGCAAGCAGCAACAGACAGATGCCTTTAGGAAGCAGTTCGGATCTGAGGACAGATGTGGTCCGTGTCCGAATATTCAATCTTCGTAGGTGACGATTTCGGAAGTCTGTTCCAGCTCGCAGGAGTCTTCGTTCGCCGCCAGATATCAACTTCAGCTCTGGAGGTTGACCCGAGTTCGGTCGGCACCATGGCTGACCAACTACAGCGAGAACTTCCAGCAGGACCGGCCGCAGCGCGGTCTCGGTCACAGGCGCCGCCGGGGACTGACGCCCGGACTTCACGGAAACCTGGTCCCACGGCGCGTGGTCCGTCCATGACGGGGCCTCGCGGACATCGCGGCTGACGGCTTCTCAGCCGCCGGTGCAGCAGGCGTCGGCAGCTGCCCTCACGGCGACGCGGCTCCGTGGGCGTGCCGTTCTGGGGCGCGGAGCGGCGACGAGTTCATCTCAACCACAGAGCATCCAGGCTTCAGCGTAGCACTGGTGGCCTGAGGCTCCCGAGTGTGTTCAGCGGCGCGCGTTGCGCGCATTGTCAGAGGATATACACAGCAACAGCCAGGCGAAGGGATCCGCAGGGCTGGGCAGCGACGACGAGTGAGAAATTGTAAAGAAAGTTCAATAAATAATTGTAAAACTCCACACCGTCTCAGCCTTTGGCGCAGCCACTGTGTCTGCTGCTAAAAAGTGGTGCAGAAGCCTAACAATAGCATTCGCAGTGGGGCTGCATTTGGCTGGTGCAATGTACACTACTGGCCATAAAATTCTTTCATTAACTCGTCTCTGATGTCAGAGCCGTTATTATAATTAAGGACATTGATTTACTCGTGAAGTTTGCCTCCTTCCTCATAACCAGCCATCCGAGGAAGGCCTAAAACGACTGGCTCTCGTTTGACCGCCCTCACTTAGGTTCCTCGGTGGTTCGTGTATTTCAACTAAATGTACTTCATTCACCTTTTGTGGGTACACGTTGTCTTCTCTTTCGTTTCTACTGTCCGGTACTGGTATAGGTCGATTAGAATTACAGGAGTTGCAGGTAGTATTGGGATTATTCCAATCTACATTAGTCATTTGGCACGTTCCCCATCTAGATTTGCTCGGAGGCTCCATAGGAGCACAGTTATTCTGTCGGGCATCGCCACAACATTGGTGGTTTGGCGATTGCCGCCCCCCCCCCCCCCCCTACTTTCTTTTCCTATTTATTGCCACTACATTTACTCTTTGGAATTTTTTTTGTCCTTGCACTTAGTTATTGTTCGGTGCGAAAGCACCTTTAGGACGATTATAATTTGAATTCCAGTTTGGATTATCCTTTGGCTTGCGATCACTTTGAGCGCTAGCATTTTTAAAGTTCTGGTTATAGTTGTTAAAATTCTTATTATTATTTGACCTATTTTAATTCCATTGATTGTTATTACCGTTATTACTATTATAATTACTGTTGTTGTTGTGCCATTGTCTGGCGTCCTCCATTAACATATCGATCGAGTCAATTACTGATAAAAACTGTTCTACGTCAAAGTCTGGTGCATGAATAAGCTTTTCCCTTAAACTGAACGGCAGCGTGCCCTTCAATATACGGATTACTTCACGACTTGAAATGGGTTCCGTCCAGTATCTAGTTCTATTTATATAACGTTCAAAGTATTGTCTTAACGTTTCTTTTTTAGGGTTGTGAAATTCGGGTTGGTAAACTTCCTTCCGCAAACGTTCTTGACGACTCAAGGACCAATATTTCACCAAGAAACGCCTTTCAAATTCTGAACACGTATTACACGTTTCACTAATTTTCGCGGCCCATAATGCAGCTTCTCCTGTGATGTTAGACACGATAAATTGTATCTTATCAAATTCAGTCCAGCTGCGCGGAAATGTTCTCTTAAACGAGTTTATGAACACTTTCGGATTGATATTGTTTTTCTCACTAGAGAATGTGGGAAACTGCCTACTCTTAAAGATGCTGTGTTCCACCTTTAGAGAAGAAACACAGCTTCGTTGGACATACGGATCATCTTCTACTTCCCAATGTGAATTTACTTCCCACGGATCACTAGCAAAGGTGTTGGACTGCATACACGGACGCTTCGTCTCGCAGTTGGATTTTATTTGACTACCTACATATTCATTTTCTGGTTTTGCGTCACTATAAAATCGTTGCTCGCATGTTTGAGCAAACCGTACATGACAATCATGCACAACTTTATTTTTAATTTGATGAATCTCATCAATAAAATTATTTGTCAAATCTTCTGATCTTTTACTCTGACTAATTATATAGTTATCGATCTTCTTAACCGTATTCTTATCAATTTCATTCAGATGTTCTGTCATATTACTATAATTATCTGTCAAGGAATTAACCCTTATCGATACCATATCACACTGTTCCGATAAATTACCAAAATTTTCTTGCAATTTCTGTATACAATCAGTAATTTCCTGTTTTTCTAGTTTAGTTAATCTAGACTCGACATCTTCCAATTTATTATCCACTTTGACCTTATGATCGACAAATCTAGCTTCAACATTCTCTATCCGGTTATCTACTTTCACCTGCTGTTCAGCTAATTCAGAAAATTTACTATTGAAAAATGCTTGCTGTTCTGAAAATTTAATAGCTTGCTGTTCGACTACTTCAGAAATTTTACTATTCAAGGTCGCTTGCAGTACTGCTTGCTGTTCAGCTAATTCAGAAAATTTACTATTGAAAGACGCTTGCTGTTCTGAAAATTTAATGTCTAATTTTACTTGTACTTCAGCAAATTTTTCACCCAACATATTCAATTTTGATAACATTACACTGAGTATGTCTACACTTCCAGAGCTGTTCGGTGCGACATTCATTCTACATTCGCGATCTCTTCCCTCTAACATCAGAATTATTATCTGGTAATTGTACGACTTTATCTTCTGTTCTAAACCCCGATACACTCGGTATCACTTCTTTATCTGGTTCAGTAAACGTTTCACCCCCTACATTAACAATATTTCTATTACCTTCTTCCTGTTCTGACAAATCACTAATCTCCTCCCCTGATTCGGGTATTCTCTTATCTACACTCCTGGAAATTGAAATAAGAACACCGTGAATTCATTGTCCTAGGAAGGGGAAACTTTATTGACACATTCCTGGGGTCAGATACATCACATGATCACACTGACAGAACCACAGGCACACAGACACAGGCAACAGAGCATGCGCAATGTCGGCACTAGTACAGTGTATATCCACCTTTCGCAGCAATGCAGGCTGCTATTCTCCCATGGAGACGATCGTAGAGATGCTGGATGTAGTCCTGTGGAACGGCTTGCCATGCCATTTCCACCTGGCGCCTCAGTTGGACCAGCGACGTGCTGGACGTGCAGACCGCGTGAGACGACGCTTCATCCAGTCCCAAACATGCTCAATGGGGGACAGATCCGGAGATCTTGCTGGCCAGGGTAGTTGACTTACACCTTCTATAGCACGTTGGGTGGCACGGGATACATGCGGACGTGCATTGTCCTGTTGGAACAGCAAGTTCCCTTGCCGGTCTAGGAATGGTAGAACGATGGGTTCGATGACGGTTTGGATGTACCGTGCACTATTCAGTGTCCCCTCGACGATCACCAGTGGTGTACGGCCAGTGTAGGAGATCGCTCCCCACACCATGATGCCGGGTGTTGGCCCTGTGTGCCTCAGTCGTATGCAGTCCTGATTGTGGCGCTCACCTGCACGGCGCCAAACACGCATACGACCATCATTGGCACCAAGGCACAAGCGACTCTCATCGCTGAAGACGACACGTCTCCATTCGTCCCTCCATTCACGCCTGTCGCGACACCACTGGAGGCGGGCTGCACGATGTTGGGGCGTGAGCGGAAGACGGCCTAACGGTGTGCGGGACCGTAGCCCAGCTTCATGGAGACGGTTGCGAATGGTCCTCGCCGATACCCCAGGAGCAACAGTGTCCCTAATTTGCTGGGAAGTGGCGGTGCGGTCCCCTACGGCACTGCGTAGGATCCTACGGTCTTGGCGTGCATCCGTGCGTCGCTGCGGTCCGGTCCCAGGTCGACGGGCACGTGCACCTTCCGCCGACCACTGGCGACAACATCGATGTACTGTGGAGACCTCACGCCCCACGTGTTGAGCAATTCGGCGGTACGTCCACCCGGCCTCCCGCATGCCCACTATACGCCCTCGCTCAAAGTCCGTCAACTGCACATACGGTTCACGTGCACGCTGTCGCGGCATGCTACCAGTGTTAAAGACTGCGATGGAGCTCCGTATGCCACGGCAAACTGGCTGACACTGACGGCGGCGGTGCACAAATGCTGCGCAGCTAGCGCCATTCGACGGCCAACACCGCGGTTCCTGGTGTGTCCGCTGTGCCGTGCGTGTGATCATTGCTTGTACAGCCCTCTCGCAGTGTCCGGAGCAAGTATGATGAGTCTGACACACCGGTGTCAATGTGTTCTTTTTTCCATTTCCAGGAGTGTATATCACTACGCAGTCTCAAGTTTCTTTTAGGCATCATGATAACTACAGAACACAAGCACAGTGAAATCTCAATTATAACTACGGTACAAAGTCTACTCTATGATGCTCAAAGGATCACTTATTTTGTGGATTGCTTACTTTTCTCTGCAGTTATAAATTGTCGTGGCGTGTGTATGATCACTGTTGCGTTCTCCGACGCGCTGCGTCTTTCTGCATTTAGCTCACTCGAAGTCGCGGAGCGTTGGCTGCGTTGTGGAGGAGTCAGCCCCCCACGTCGTCTCTGCACTCGTCGTTGAGAAGAAACGTCGGCCGGTGTGACGTCCGGCGTCGTCGAGTTCAGTTCTGTGAACAAACAATGTGTAGCTACTGCCCACAAATATCACGTCGTCTTTTCAACGAACCGACTAGCGTCGTCTTCTCGATGAGGCGTCCACTGGCGTCGTTAGGCACTGCGTTGTCTCCCAGATGAGTCGGCAGCTGGCGCCGTCGAGCCCCAACGTTGTAGGTGCCAAAATGGTGTGTGGCGTCCCCCACACCAATCGCGTGCTGATATTGTCGACGCCGTAGAGCTGCTACTTCCCCCATGAACCACGGACCTTGCCGTTGGTGGGGAGGCTTGCGTGCCTCAGCGATACAGATGGCCGTACCGTAGGTGCAACCACAACGGAGGGGTATCTGTTGAGAGGCCAGACAAACATGTGGTTCCTGAAGAGGGGCAGCAGCCTTTTCAGTAGTTGCAGGGGCAACAGTCTGGATGATTGACTGATCTGGCCTTGTAACATTAACCAAAACGGCCTTGCTGTGCTGGTACTGCGAACGGCTGAAAGCAAGGGGAAACTACAGCCGTAATTTTTCCCGAGGACATGCAGCTTTACTGTATGATTAAATGATGATGGCGTCCTCTTGGGTAAAATATTCCGGAGGTAAAATAGTCCCCCATTCGGATCTCCGGGCGGGGACTACTCAGGAGGACGTCGTTATCAGGAGAAAGAAAACTGGCATTCTACGGATCGGAGCGTGGAATGTCAGATCCCTTAATCGGGCAGGTAGGTTAGAAAATTTAAAAAGGGAAATGGATAGGTTAAAGTTAGATATAGTGGGAATTAGTGAAGTTCGGTGGCAGGAGGAACAAGACTTTTGGTCAGGTGATTACAGGGTTATAAATACAAAATCAAATAGGGGTAATGCAGGAGTAGGTTTAATAGTGAATAAAAAAATAGGAGTGCGGGTTAGCTACTACAAACAGCATAGTGAACGCATTATTGTTGCCAAGATAGACACAAAGCCCATGCCTACTACAGTAGTACAAGTTTATATGCCAACTAGCTCTGCAGATGATGAAGAAATTGATGAAATGTATGACGAGATAAAAGAAATTATTCAGGTAGTGAAGGGAGACGAAAATTTAATAGTCATGGGTGACTGGAATTCGTCAGTAGGAAAAGGGAGAGAAGGAAACATAGTAGGTGAATATGGATTGGGGGGAAGAAATGAAAGAGGAAGCCGCCTTGTAGAATTTTGCACAGAGCATAACTTAATCATAGCTAACACTTGGTTCAAGAATCATAAAAGAAGGTTGTATACCTGGAAGAACCCTGGAAATACTAATAGGTATCAGATAGATTATATAATGGTAAGACAGAGATTTAGGAACCAGGTTTTAAATTGTAAGACATTTCCAGGGGCAGATGTGGATTCTGACCACAATCTATTGGTTATGAACTGCAGATTGAAACTGAAGAAACTGCAAAAAGGTGGGAATTTAAGGAGATGGGACCTGGATAAACTGAAAGAACCAGAGGTTGTAGAGAGTTTCAGGGAGAGCATAAGGGAACAACTGACAGGAATGGGGGAAAGAAATACAGTAGAAGAAGAATGGGTAGCTCTGAGGGATGAAGTAGTGAAGGCAGCAGAGGATCAAGTAGGTAAAAAGACGAGGGCTAATAGAAATCCTTGGGTAACAGAAGAAATATTGAATTTAATTGATGAAAGGAGAAAATATAAAAATGCAGTAAATGAAGCAGGCAAAAGGGAATACAAACGTCTCAAAAATGAGATCGACAGAAAGTGCAAAATGGCTAAGCAGGGATGGCTAGAGGACAAATGTAAGGATGTAGAGGCTTGTCTCACTAGGGGTAAGATAGATACTGCCTACAGGAAAATTAAAGAGACCTTTGGAGAGAAGAGAACCACTTGTATGAATATCAAGAGCTCAGATGGCAACCCAGTTCTAAGCAAAGAAGGGAAGGCAGAAAGGTGGAAGGAGTATATAGAGGGTTTATACAAGGGTGATGTACTTGAGGACAATATTATGGAAATGGAAGAGGATGTAGATGAAGATGAAATGGGAGATAAGATACTGCGTGAAGAGTTTGACAGAGCACTGAAAGACCTGAGTCGAAACAAGGCCCCGGGAGTAGACAACATTCCATTAGAACTACTGATGGCCTTGGGAGAGCCAGTCATGACAAAACTCTACCATCTGGTGAGCAAGATGTATGAGACAGGCGAAATACCCACAGACTTCAAGAAGAATATAATAATTCCAATCCCAAAGAAAGCAGGTGTTGACAGATGTGAAAATTACCGAACTATCAGTTTAATAAGTCACAGCTGCAAAATACTAACGCGAATTCTTTACAGACGAATGGAAAAACTGGTAGAAGCGGACCTCGGGGAAGATCAGTTTGGATTCCGTAGAAATGTTGGAACACGTGAGGCAATACTAACCTTACGACTTATCTTAGAAGAAAGATTAAGAAAAGGCAAACCTACGTTTCTAGCATTTGTAGACTTAGAGAAAGCTTTTGACAACGTTAACTGGAATACTCTCTTTCAAATTCTGAAGGTGGCAGGGGTAAAATACAGGGAGCGAAAGGCTATTTACAATTTGTACAGAAACCAGATGGCAGTTATAAGAGTCGAGGGGCATGAAAGGGAAGCAGTGGTTGGGAAAGGAGTGAGACAGGGTTGTAGCCTCTCCCCGATGTTATTCAATCTGTATATTGAGCAAGCAGTAAAGGAAACAAAAGAAAAATTCGGAGTAGGTATTAATATTCATGGAGAAGAAGTAAAGACTTTGAGGTTCGCCGATGACATTGTAATTCTGTCAGAGACAGCAAAGGACTTGGAAGAGCAGTTGAACGGAATGGACGGTGTCTTGAAAGGAGGATATAAGATGAACATCAACAAAAGCAAAACGAGGATAATGGAATGTAGTCAAATTAAATCGGGTGATGCTGAGGGGATTAGATTAGGAAATGAGACACTTAAAGTAGTAAAGGAGTTTTGCTATTTAGGGAGTAAAATAACTGATGATGGTCGAAGTAGAGAGGATATAAAATGTAGACTGGCAATGGCAAGGAAATCGTTTCTGAAGAAGAGAAATTTGTTAACATCGAGTATAGATTTAAGTGTCAGGAAGTCGTTTCTGAAAGTATTTGTATGGAGTGTAGCCATGTATGGAAGTGAAACATGGACGATAACCAGTTTGGACAAGAAGAGAATAGAAGCTTTCGAAATGTGGTGCTACAGAAGAATGCTGAAGATAAGGTGGGTAGATCACGTAACTAATGAGGAGGTATTGAATAGGATTGGGGAGAAGAGAAGTTTGTGGCACAACTTGACTAGAAGAAGGGATCGGTTGGTAGGACATGTTTTGAGGCATCAAGGGATCACAAATTTAGCATTGGAGGGCAGCGTGGAGGGTAAAAATCGTAGAGGGAGACCAAGAGATCAATACACTAAGCAGATTCAGAAGGATGTAGGTTGCAGTAGGTACTGGGAGATGAAGAAGCTTGCACAGGATAGAGTAGCATGGAGAGCTGCATCAAACCAGTCTCAGGACTGAAGACCACAACAACAACATAGAGCTGCTACTGCCACAGCCCTCGCAGAGGAGTTGAGACACGATGCGCGATGACGTAGGTCCTCGTTGGTGAACGGGAGACAGAAATGCGAACTCGTACGATGGATGCTTCTTCTGATTTAAGATTGAATGATTCATTGCCCGGATATGCAGTAGTTGTTAAATCTTATCTCATCCGCATCGTACACATCACCAATTGCGAGGAAACATTGTAATTATCAGTCTTCTCGTACGTTGTTGGCTCGTTACTATGGAGTTGTTGAACCTGTATGAAGCGAGATCCACAGATACTCTTTGATCACGTCTGAGTGAACCTATGCCGTAATGTTAAAAAAAATGTTCAAAAGTTCTCTTTTCAATTAATGAAGTAGGTAGTTTGATATTCAGATTAAATTGCCCTGCTGAACAGTCTTTGGTTAACTATCATTGATTAAATCACTTAATAATGTAGACCACGCTTGATATTTCACTTGGAACGAACAGTTTATTGTTCCTTGGCCACTAAATACTTTATAACTTTCGCACCACACGCACACGCAGTTGGTTGGTAAAGTCAGTTCTATTAAAATTAAGTTTCTTGACAATTACGACAACTTGACTCTTCAGCGTAATTGTATTATCTTCGTGAAGTCGTGTAATTGTGTCCTACTCGAGACTAATTGAGTGTAGTCCTTTGATATATTATCCACTCTTCTTTTAGTTCCAACTATTTGAACGTCAAGTCCAATATTCACTAGTTTCGTCAATAAAGTTCAATTAACCCGTTATGCACGGTTAAACGCGTCTATCAGTTCCTGTCTCTGCTTAGAAAATCAGTTTCCGAAGTTCGTGAATCACGTCACGCAAGAAACACTTCTGAACGCAAAACAATCTCGTCGCGTTCCGTACTCTCAATAACTAAGACAAGGATTGTTCTCGCACGTCTTTACAGGACGAGAGCCAGCAAGCGACTTCTTCTGTGAAAGAGTATTGTAGGAGCATTGAATTTCTTCGTTGCGCTTACAACTCTCTTCCACATAAAAGTTATCTCTGACTAACATCACCTTGGACTTAGCTTTCAAGATATTAATTGCAATTATCACTTGGATATTTGTCCATTAATTAAATCTGAGGTTTCTTCCTCCTCTTTTCATAAAAAAAACTCTCAGTGATGTATAATGTTGTTGTTATCAAAATTTCTTGGAGTTAGCTTATCGGTAAAGATGTCGTATTTGCCAAGATAACTCTTTCTTCTTCATATTATGATATTCTGTCTTTATTGACTTTAAGGGGGTCGTTAGGGTGTTATAACGTGCTTGAGCATTGTCCTGCAAAATGATGGTCAGATCCTGCAGAAGGTGTCATCACTTCTGTCTCTAAGCTGGTCGTAGGTTGTATTCCAAAAATGAACAGCATAGGGACAGAAGTGATGTCACTTTCTGCATGACGTGACCATCATTTTGCAGGACAATGCTCAAGCCCGTTCAGTCCAAGCTGTTACTGATTTGTTTGCCGCTCGAACTGACAACGTAACTGGCACTGTAAGGGTATCCTACGACTTCCACATCGCTGGCAACGGGTTATACACCATGCTGGTAACTACTTTGAAGGTCAGTAGAGCTTTGAAACACGTATCTATTTTGTACGAGCGGTAAATAAATAGTTGCCACTATTAAAGTTCCAATCCTGGTAATTTGCACAACTAACTAACACACGCACGATTATCGAAAAGTAAAGTACAAAAGTAACAAACTGAATTTATGTGTATGCAAGCTGACATTTTAAACTTATATGTAACATGAACTGTGCTCTGTCCTAGTTAGGAAACTGTGTGTCGGCTTCCATTCACGTATTTCATTCTCAAATCCTAACTCGCCCGGGTCCTGAAATTCGTCCTTTGCACACATGTCTCTACCGGCCAACACAATTTCTCTTCTCACCTGTTGAAGTAATTTCACGAAATAAAGCCGTATAATGTCCTTTGACGTATAACGTCCTTTCTCTTGAGCGTAGCCTTGAAATATTTTCCTGGACTGTTGCATACCAGTTTCAAATGCTATGGCAACAAGAGAACTTCCCTCTTGTCACATTGTTGACTTACTTCCCGCCAGTATTCCTCCATGAAACCTCATCAAAATTCATCGTAATTTTAACATTCAAGTGCCCTGGCTCTCATTGTTGGTGCAGGTTCCCCACGTAGGTGTGCACACTTGAAGTTCGTTCTCTGTTCGTGTGACCAGGACAGTGGCAGAATGTGGTCAAACTGACTGATCCGAATTCCTTATTCGATAACTGTTCGCGCATTTGTGTAAGTGCAACAAATAGTACCATTTTCCTCAAGCCTCTCACGTGTAAATTCCGTCCAGTTCTGAATGTTTTCCTTTCTTAAATTAGGCTCTATATTGTCGAGACTCGTTACTGCCTGTTTCTGCTTGTTGCAGCTTTCTTCGAACAACTTCAGATCTTGCTTGATTTTATTTAGTTCATCCAGCAATGCTTTAACCACACTCCTCACGGCACTCACTTCAGATTGCAAATCCGCGACGACGCCATGGTGCTCTTCCGTTACCGTTTCTAATTCAGAATCTACATGGCGTATCCCCTCGTCTATCTTTGAGAAAATTCTCTCTTCAGCCTGGCAGCATCACCCCATATACTCCTTCTCCATATCGGTAAGTCGTTCCTCACCACGCTTCCTATGTTCTAGAATTTTCGAAAATCGTTCCGCTGCTTGTACTTCTAAGTCGACGCTAAATTTGTGTAATGCGGCACCTCACCTCTCTGTACTGATCCTGCATTATTCGACTGCGCTAAGCATTTTGCTATTTCTGACACTTTGCTCTTCTTGCTGCTTCGCGATATTTTCCCTATAACTCTGGTGTATTCCCGCCACAAATCCTACACGTATCTGGATATTTCCTATTAAACTGGCTAGCACGGATTCTCCTGATACTAATCCGCTGTACAATTCATGGTTCGTAACTTTCAATTTTGATTTTTTTATTGGTGGTAACTGCAGTTGCAGTTTCAACAATCCCTGTTTGTAATCAAACACAAAATTACAAAAAAATTAAAAAACTTTCTGTAAAACTTTTTTAAAGTTTTCGAAAATTTTCTAGATGTTGTCTCTATTGCATTTAACGTTAAAAATTTTTGCAAAGTTGTAATCAGTTTCAGTAGCTTAACTATCTTCAGATCAAATGTAGTATTATAAATGCAACTAGCACTGTACAACACCGTTGCATCATCCAGAGCATTCTTATTTTAAATCTCGAGGTAAAACCTGTTATATTCAGCCATGATATCTGTGATAGCAGTTGAAGCATGGAGCTTGTAAAGAGTTGTGAAAAAAATGTATATAGTGGATGTTATGGACGATGCACCGATGTTGTACACAGCTAGTTGCATTTAGAATACTACATGTAATCTGAATATGATTGTTAAGCTACCGAATCTGATCATCACATTGTAAATTTTTTTAATGTTATACATACACTGATGATTCAAAACGTTACGACCACCTGCTTAATAGCTTTGGAACGAAATACATCACTGATTCTGCGTATAAGGGATCTGAGAGTTTGTTGGTAGGTTTGTGGAGGTATGTGTCATGAGATGTATATGCACAGGTCATGTAATTCTCGTAAGCAACGGACTGCTGATCGTACGCGCTGATGGCGCCCGATAGCGACCCAAGTGGGTTCCATAGGAATAACATTAGGCGAATTTGGTCGCCAAGTCAGCAACGTGAGTTCACTATAATGCATCTCAAACCACTTTAGCACGATTATGGCTCCTAAACACGGACAAGTATACTGTTGAAAGATGAAATCGCCATCGGGGAAGACATCAGGCGTGAAGGGATGGTAGGTGGGTGGTAAGTTCCTACGGGACCAAACTGCTGAGGTCGTCGGTACCTACGCTTATACACTACTTAATCTAAATAAGGAGAACACACACACCCATGCCAGAGGAAGGGCTCGAACCACCGACGGGGGAGCAGCGCGAAGCGTGGCAAGCTGCCCATAGACCCCGCGGCAACTCGGGGCGGCATGAAGGGATCCAGGTTGTTCGCAGCTGTCAGGGTATCTTCGCTTACTACCACACGTCCAATGTAAGCGCAGATGAATGTCTCCCATAGCATAATACTGCTGCCACCAGCCTGCGCCCGTGGCGCGCTGCACGTTTCGAGCCGCCGTTCACCTCGATGGCGGCGTTTGTGGAGACGGCCATCGAATTAATGTAGCAAAAATGTGGTTCACCCGAAGAGCCGACACGTTCCCGTTGATCGTGTCCAATGCAACCATAATTGACGATGTAATGGGGTCAACATGCGAACACGTGAGGGTAGTCTTCTGCGGAACTCCATGTTCAACAATGTGGGATGAACGGTGTGCGTGAACCAGCGTTGTGCTCTTTAGGTAGAGAAGCTGTAGATCGCGATCTATCCTTCTTTACAGAGAAGGAAAGCCTTCGAACCACACACTCTGTGAAAAGTCTTGGACGTCCAACCATTTAGCGCCTAGTGGTAGTTTCGTTTTTCTTCTATCTCTTTCCACCGGCCATGGTGGCCGAGCGGTTCTAGGCGCCTCAGTCTGGAACCGCGCGACCGCTGCGGTCGCAGGTTCGAATCCTGCTTCAGGCATGGATGTGTGTGATGTCCTTAGGTTAGTTAGGTTTAAGTAGTTCTAAGTTCTAGGGGACTGATGACCTCAGAAGTTAAGTCCCATAGTGCTCAGAGCCATTTGAACCATTTACCTCTTTCCGTAGATGCTCACGGCAGTAGCACGTGAACATTCGACCAGCTTCACCGTTTTCGAGATACTCGTTCCGCGCTCTGTGTAATAATAATCTGCCCTTTGTGAATGTCGCTTATCTAAATGGATTTTCTCATTTGCAGCCCATATCTCCGCTAGGGTGATCCGCCGGCCGTGTCTGCTCCAGTTTCATACTATTGTTACCGCGTCACATGCCCGCAACAGAACCAGGCGGCATCCAACGTCGCGTTGATCATAATGTTTTGGCTCATCAGTGTTGAAATATATAGAAAATATTTGAAAATTGTAAGAGTTAAAGATTTTAAAATGTTTGTAACTTTATATTTGATTGTTAGTTTACGATCGCTTTCTCCTATTCTGACAATGTCAGATATGTTCCTGTTTGACTAGTGGATTGTTCTCTCATGACCAGTACTGTCCTACGTTCATCTCCCTCGTCCTTTCTCATTTTCACATGCGTTGTTTCCTTGCCGATTAGTGGATCGTCAGTGTTAACCCCACACGTTTCCTGCTCGACATACCACGCTCTCACACCGTTCTCAGCTGTTTGAGGAAAACTCTGCACTTCGCTTCCCCGTACATTGAGGATACAAAGATACACTACTGGACATTAAAATTGCTACACCACGAAGATGACGTGCTACAGACGCGAAATTTAACCAACAGGAAGAAGATGCTGTGATATGCAAATGATTAGCTTTTCAGAGCATCCACACAAGGTTGGCGCAGGTGGCGACACTTACAACCTGCTGACCATGAGGAAAGTTTCCAACCGATTTCTCATGCACAAACAGCACTTGACCGGCGCTGCCTGGTGAAACGTTGTCGTGATGCCTCGTGTAAGGAGGAGAAATGCGTACCATCACGTTTCCGACTTTGATAAAGGTCGCATTGTAGCCTATCGTGATTGCGGTTTATCGTATTGCGACATTGCTCGTATTGCGACATTGCTGCTCGCGTTGGTCAGATCCAATGACTGTTAGCAGAATATGGAATCGGTGGGTTCAGGAGGGTAATACGGAACTCCGTACTGGATCCCAACGGCCTCGTATCACTAACAGTCGAGATGACAGGCATCTTATCCGCATGGCTGTAACGGATCGTGCAGCCACGTCTCGATCCATGAGTCAACAGATGGGGACGTTTGCAAGACAACAACCATCTGCACGAATAGGCCGACGACGTTTGCAGCAGCATGGACTATCAGCTCGGAGACCATGGCTGCGGTTACCCTTGACGCTGCATAACAGACAGAAGCGCCTGCGATGGTGTACTCAACGACGAACCCGGGTGCACGAATGGCAAAACGTCATTTTTTCGGATGAATCCAGGTTCTGTTTACAGCATCATGATGGTCACATTCGTTTTTGGCGACATCGCGGTGAACGCATTTTGGAAGCGTGTATTCGTCATCGTCATACTGGTGTATCACCCGGCATGATGGTATGGGGTACCATTGATTACACGTCTCCGTCACCTCTTGTTCGCATTGACGGCACTTTGAACAGTGGACGTTACATTTCAGATGTGTTACGACCCGTGGCTCTGCCCTTCATTCAATCCCTGTGAAACCCTACATTTCAGCAGGATAATGCACGACCGCATGTTGCAGGTCCTGTACGGGCCTTTCTGGATACAGAAAATGTTCGACTGCTGCCCTGGCCAGCACATTCTCCAGATCTCTCACCAACTGAAAACGTCTGGTCAATGATGGCCGAGCAACTGGCTCGTCACAATACGCCAGTCACTACTCTTGATGACCTGTGGTATCGTGTTGAAGTTATTATTAGGGCCAGAGGTGGTTGTTCTGGGTACTGATTTCTCAGGATCTATGCACCCAAATTGCGTAAAAACGTAATCACATGTCAGTTCTAGTATAATATATTTGTCCAATGAATACCCGTTTATCATCTGCATTTCTTCTTCGTGTAGCAATTTTAATGGCCAGTAGTGTATATTCCCCACAAAAGTGTAGCTATCCACTGGCAACCATATCCATTTTTATTCGTCCCCCGCGGTGCAGTGCGTTAGATTTCTGATTTCTGTAGACTAGTGAGGAACATTTATGTCTTTACTTCACGTGGCACTTAGTGAAGCATGATTACGCAACCCTGATATAGCAGATGAGTGAGTACGAGTACACTCCATAACCAGTGGTACTAATGTCACATAGGATCGCAAACCAATCCAAAAATGTGTCAAGCGAAAATTATTTCCAGAGAATTGCTAGTCGCGCCATTTTGTATACACGGTACAAAATGTTGCTCAAGTTACCAACCGACGGTTATTCCATTACTAGACGTACAGGGTGACAATTATTGAACTACATGAAATAAAACCGTCATAACTTCTGAACGGTCTGCGTTAGGGCGTTCAAACTGCACGGTTGGTCGCAGGGCAGTATGGGAGTTACTATGCGCGTCATGGTTTGGTTTAGCGACAAAGTCCACTTTCATTTGGATGGGTTCGTCAGTAAGCAAAATTGGCGCATTTAGGGGACTGAGAATCCGCATTTCGCGATCGGGAAGTCTCTTCACTCTCAGTGGGTGAGTGTGTGGTGTGGAATGTCCAGTCACAGAATAATCGGTGCGATATTCCTTAATGGCACGGTGACTACCGAACGGTACGTGAAGGTTTTGGCAGATGATTTTCCAAGGTGACCCTGATTTCGACAAGATGTGGTCCATGCAAGACGGAGCTCGACCCCATCTTAGCAGGAGAGTGACTGATGTCCAGGAGGAGCGCTTTGGGACCGCATTCTGGCTCTGGGGTACCCAGATGCCATTGGCATGGGCCTCGATTGGCCGTCATATTCTCCAGATCTGAACACATGCGACTCCTTTTTGTGGGGCTATATTAAAGACAAGGTGCACAGCAATAACCCCAAAACCATTACTGAGCTGAAAACAGCCATTCAGGTGGTCATCGACAGCATCGGTGTTCCGACACTTCAGTGGGTCATGCAGAATTTCGCTATTCGTCTGCGTCACATCATCGCCAAGGATGGCAGGTATATCTAACGTGTCATAACCTAAATCCGAATATCTGTAGCGACGTTTACGTGTTGAATAAAGTGTATGCTCGCCGTAGTTCGTAATTGATTTACGTGTTTTTCATTTACTTCAGTAATTGTCACCCTGTACCTAAATTATTAATCTAATCCATGGCCATTTGGTCTCCAAAAATAGACGAGTGTCTCTAGTTTCTCTTCCTCACACATAGCCAAGCCAATTCTTGACAATAGCATATGGAGTGTCCATAACGTTCGCACATTCCCGGAATTCGGGTACAGTTTGGTTACAAGGTGCGCTATGACCAGTAAGGCTGCATTGAGTGCACCTGGTTGGACATAAACTATCTCTGCTACTCGAGATTTCATGTCACAGAATATTTCTTATAGTTCAGTAAGGCCCCATACACGAAACAATACCGACAAAAAACCTACCAGAATTACAACACACTTCGCAAAACGCAGTAAAATCCTAACCAAACATATGCACATGAAAATATTTCCCCCAAAATTTGCAAAGACGAAAACCCAGGAAAACGCTGGACCTTGGCTTACCAGTCTTTCCATTAAAGGAGCACAAATTAGTAAAAGCGCCTACAGCTTACGTGTATTTAAAATTCTTGATGTTCATTTATTATTAACTGTTGGTCCTTATTTTTCCAGTTAAAATTCCATCAGTTAAAAGAAAATTTGACTACGAAACTCAGAGTATTCCGAGCTTCCAAAATCCTGGCTAAAGAGTTGAAAGAATCTTATTCTGGGGACTCATAAGGCGACTATGTATGTCAGAAAGGCCGGCCGGTGTGGCCGTGCGGCTCTAGGCGCTACAGTCTGGAACCGAGCGACCGCTACGGTCGCAGGTTCGAATCCTGCCTCGGGCATGGATGTGTGTGATGTCCTTCAGTTAGTTAGGTTTAATTAGTTCTAAGTTCTAGGCGACTGATGACCTCAGAAGCTAAGTCGCATAGTGCACAGAGCCATTTGAACCATTTATGTCAGAAAACTGTCATAGGTCGGAATCCCGCCCAGGGCCGCCAATGTCTTATACTGTCGATCTAACAAATGACTTTGTAAATCAGAAGTTTGCGGGATTTCGGAAATTAATCCCGGTCGAGAGTCGCCAAGATCTTATGTGGGATGTCAACTGTGCTGTTTTTCATACCCCTATGATGCTAAAGTCCGATCTCTGGTGACTTACAAAGAAGGGAGGCACCTTTATGGTCATGAAAGTTAATTAAAGGAAATAACAAGGTCATACAATGGAAACGTCTTAAAAACAGAAGAAAAAAACACCGTCAGAACGGGCCTTGAAGGTCCAACGGTACCGATTGGGCTCCGTGTCATCCTCAGCCCTCGAGTGTCACCAGATGCGGATATGGAAGGGCATGTGCTCAGCACACCCCTCTCCCAGCCATTGTCAGTTTTCGTGATCGGTACCGCTACTTCTCAATCAAGTAGCTCCTCAATACGTCTCGTAAGGATTGAGTGTACCCCGCTTGCCAACAGCACTCGGCAGACCCGGCCGGTGACCCATCCAAGTGCTAGCCAAGCCCGACAGCGCTTAACTTCGGTGGTTTGACGGGAACCGGTGTTATCACTGCGGCAAGGCCATTGACATGGAAACGTCTTACTGAATAATAAATAGGGGTGACACAATCAAACGTGACAGTAATGTGGGCGCTGCACCACACACATAACATATTGTCACGTAGAGGAAGGTGTAAGTAGATGAATGACGAACACTAACTTCACTTAATGAAGGTTTATTCAGCACTTGCACATACAAGAGCGCGGAGCGAACTGCCTCCGGCCAGAACAAAAAAATGGTTCAAATGGCTCTGAGCACTATGGGACTCAACTGCTGAGGTCATAAGTCCCCTAGAACTTAGAACTACTTAAACCTAACTAACCTACGGACATCACACACATCCATGCCCAAGGCAGGATTCGAACCTGCGACCGTAGGGGCCGCGTGGTTCCAGACTGTAGCGCCTAGAACCGCTCGGTCACTCCGGCCGGCTCCGGCCAGAACACATACGGTATATATACAGCTACAGAACATGCCAGTACCATGATTATTGCCATTTGTGGATACTTCTAGAATGTCCTCGAACCGAAGATAGAAATTTAAATGTTTGCGTTCAGGTGAGTTTTGAACTCACGACTCTCCCTGAAACAATCTACACTCATGCTCATAAATTAAGGATAGTAACAGACTGTGGTGCCACACAACGTTGCACTGCACAAAACTGGCGCTAATAGCATAGGCACTAGGGAACACACACGACACAGATTTGTAAGTCAACGGTATGGATGATTAGTTGAGAAAACCGTCCCAAAGCACACGTGCTACAAAACGCTACTGTTTCCTTAGCATGTACCACGACATCAATATGGGATACGATCACCATGCACACGTGCACAGACCGCACAACGGGTTGGCATACTCTGGATCAGGTGGTCGAGCAGCTACTGGGGTATAGCCTTACATTCTTGCACCAGTGCCTGTCGGAGCTCCTGAAGTGTCCTAGGGGTTTGAACACGTACAGCGATACGTCAACCCAGAGCATCCCAGACGTTCTCGATGGGGTTTAGGCCTGGAGAACAAGGAGGCCACTCCATTCGCGTGATATCTTCTGTTTCAAGTATTCCTCCACGATGGCAGCTTGGTGGGGCCGTGCGTTATCATCCATCAGTAGGAAGGTGGGATCCACTGCACCACTGAAAAGGCGGACATACTGGTGCAAAATGACGTCCCTATACACCTGACCTGTTGCAGTTTCTCTGTCAAAGACATGCAGGGGTGTACGTGCACCAATCATAATCCCACCCCACACCATCAAACCACGACCTCCATACAGGTCCCTTTCAAGGACATTAAGGGGTTGGTATCTGGTTCCTGGTTCACACCAGATGAAAACTCGGCGCGAATAACTGTTCAGAGTATACGTGGACTCTTCCATGAACATAACCTGGGACCACTGTTCCAGTGACCATGTACTGCGTTCTTGACACAAGGCTTTACGCGCTCTCCTGTGACCAGGGGTCAGTGGAATGCACCTTGCAGGTCTCCAGGCGAATAAACCATTTCTTTTCAGTCGTCTGTAGACTGTGTGTCTGGAGACAACTGTTCCAGTGGCTGCGGTAATGTCCCGAGCAAGGCTACCTGCATTGCTCCGTGGCTGTATGCGGGCACTGTTGGTGAGATATCGGTCTTCTTGTGGTGTTGTACACTGTGGACGTCCGGTACTGTAGCGCCTGGACACGTTTCCTGTCTGCTGGAATCGTTGCCATAATCGTGAGATCACACTTTGTGGCACACGGAGGGCCCATGCTGCGACCTGCTGTGTTTGACCAGCCTCCAGTCGCCCTAGTATTTTACCCCTCATAACGTCATCAATATGTGTTCTTCGAGCCATTTTCAAACCACAATCACCATTAGCATGTCTGAAAACGTCTGCACACTTACTCGCTGCACCGTACTCTGACGTGCACCAACACACCTCTGCATGTGTAGACTACTGCCAACGACTCCGTGCGATGGCTGCAGGTCAAATGCACCGCATGGTCATACCCCGAGGTGATTTAAACCCGCAAACCGCCCACCAAAGCGTTGTTTCACCACGTATCAGCATTATCCTTAATTTATGAGCATGAGTGTAGTATCATAACCACTATACTACGGCGACTGCACTACTCGGCTTCTTCTGCGACAATATTAATTAGAGAAGGGATCATCTAAATCTATAACAGAATCAAGTGGTCGCTGTAACAGTCAGATTCATTAACGCAAGATAAAACACCGAATTACCCACTGAGATAAACAACTCAACAGTAAATATTTGGACAAGGTGTTCTAATGGTGAACTGTAACCTTGCACAGGTGGGTGAGCACAGTAAATGCAAAGTTATGTGGATAATACACGAATATGACCACTGACTGCAAGCACAGTTAATAAATTACAGAAAGAACATGGGAAAATAGGATCAAATATCAGTGATATCACCAAAGCACACGTTGAAAGCAAACTAGCTAGCTGCAAAGTATTAAAATGGAATTAATGGCTCCTGAAAGGAGTTAACCAATTCGTGTCCCTAGTGAACTGTCGATCACAATGATAGTGCATCGTACCATACTCTTAGCATAATGCGAAAGGCATCGGCAGCAGCAGCTGGATATCAGAGTTCATATCTCTTCCTGTCCTCAAAACTTGAGTGGAAACATCCTTACCTGAGAGCGCATCAGTCGCACTAGCTCTTGCGCTGTCTAGCTGTCAGCGTTTACTCCTCCCTCTCCTAACTTGAAGTGTACTCTTTCGTCATATAGCGTGAATTCATTACTCTCCAAAAGCACAAAGTGTACTGTACTCTTTCTGGGTGCTCCGTAACTTGGCTGCTTTTCTCCAGAGCAGGAACTCTCCGTCCAATCGTGGCAGGCGTCGTGAGTTCAGTCCGGTAAGACTAAGGCTACATGTATGTATTTTAACGCAACAATTTTACAGAAATAACCGTGACGTTTTCTTACTGCAGGCATCAGGCTTAACCGTACATTAAATAAAGCAACACTTTATGCAGTACATGACGCCAGTTTGAAAGCATTGTATTGTTAAGGTAGTTTCCTTTGTAGCACGGTCCATTGTGAACCAACTGGAGTGAACAACAGTTTCACATACACTCGTCCATGAATCTTGTTTCTTATCACGACTTTTATAATTAGTGTGACGAACATGATATAAACATTTGTACTTTTCAACTTCCATTATAGGGACTTCACTGTCTATAAACTTCATAGTAAGTGTCGGACTAACCACGCGTACTAAGGCGAATGTAGAGCAACACTCAACACTCGTGGCCACCAATAGCCACTAGACACAACACTGCGTTATTTAACGCGGGTGAAGTCGTTGCCACTTGTGTCTTTTGACGCAAGAAAATGAGCCCAGACCCATCTGTCTGAGGTATGACCTTCAGAACGTTCCTGCCCTTCAACAATGTACGTTTGTTTGTATACTGTGTAGCCACGTGTAACACTGAGGCGACAAAAGTCATATGAACGCGATATGCACATATACAGGTGGCGGTAGTATCGAGTGCACAAGGTAAAAAAGGCAAGTGCATTGGCGGAGCTGTCATTTGTACTCTGATGATTCACCTAAAAAGGTTTCCGACGTGATTGTGACCGCACGAGAGTAGTTAACAGAGTTTTAACGCGGAATGGTAGTTGGAGCTAGACACACAGGACATTCCATTCCGGAAATCGTCAGGGAATTCAGTATTCTGAGACCCACAGCGTCAATGGCGTGTCGAGAATACCAAAGGTCGGGCATTCATCTCGCCACGGACAACGCAATGGCTACAGCCTTCACATAACGACCAAGAGCAGCGGCTTTTGCGTTGAATTGTCATGCTATGCTGTGCTATACCGCATGAAATAACCGTTGAAATCAATGTGGGACGTACGACGAACGTATCCCTTAGGACAGTCCGGCGAAATTTGATGTGAATAAGCCATGGCAGCAGACGACCGACCCGAGTACTTTTGCTAACAGCACGACATCACTTGTATCGCCTCTCCTGGACTCGTGGCTATATCAATTGGACGTTAGATCACCATATCAATTGGACCATAGACGACTGGAAAACCATGGCCTGTTCATATATGTTGTGATTTCAGTTGGTGAGAGGTGATGGTAGGGTTTGCGTAGCGAGCAGACCCCACGAAGCCATGACCCAAGTTGTCAACATGCCATTGTACAAACTGGTAGTGGCTCCATAATGGAGTGGGCTGTATTTACATGGAATGGACTGGGTCCCCTGGTCCAACTGAACCGATCATTGACTGGAGATGGTTATGTTTAGCTATTTGGAGGCCATTTATAGCCCATTCATGGACCTCATGTACCCAAACAACGATGGAATTTGTATGGATGTCAATACTCCATAGCCGGCCGCGGTGGCCGTGCGGTTCTGGCGCTGCAGTCCGGAACCGCGGGACTGCTACGGTCGCAGGTTCGAATCCTGCCTCGGGCATGGGTGTGTGTGATGTCCTTAGGTTAGTTAGGTTTAAGTAGTTCTAAGTTCTAGGGGACTTATGACCTAAGATGTTGAGTCCCATAGTGCTCAGAGCCATTTGAACCAATACTCATATCACCAAGCCACAATTGTTCGCAGTTAGTCTGTGGAACATTCTGGACAACTCTAGCGCACGAATTGGCAACCCAGATCACCTGACACGAATCCCTTCAAACGTGTATGAGACATAATCGAGAGTTCTGTTCGTGCACAATCTCCTGAACTTGCAACACTTCCGGAATTATGTGCGACTATAGGGGCAGCGTAGCTCAATATTTCAGCAGGGGACTTCCAATGACTTGTTGAATCAATGCCACATCGAGTTGCTGCACTATGCCGGACAAAAGGAGGTCGGACACGACATTAGGAAGTATTCCATGACTGTCGTCACTTTAGTGTGCAACGATGGCTACTGGCTGTTACTCTCGGGCGCTGTTCTTGGTGACCACGAGTAGCGCTTGATGGAATAGCCAGCCGCGTTCCGGAGGGTAGGCACGGGGCATCTGGCTCGACCAACACGCGCTACCGGCCACGCCGCCCAGACGAGAACAGCAGCTGTTACGTCACGAGGACAGAGCAACCGGGTACCGTAGCAGCAAATTTCGGTGCTTGCACTGACACACTCCGCACCACAATCATCTGGATCAGCAGATGTACTGTGTATTCTTTGGTGGATTAAAACTCAATGCCAAATTTGAATATGTATCTCTGCACGCCCCAGCGTGAAAAACCCCTCTCTCCCAAACATCCCTGTCATCCTGGCACATTACGCCCCCCTGAGGCCTGTGGGTTGTAACACATCGTTTTACAAAACAGTTGTTACATTACTTAGTTTTCCATACTTACTTAGTTTCCCATAGTGCGGTTTGTCTTAAACAAATTAACAAATAAAGTTTCTCTGGTTGTATGTACACAAATAAACCTTGAAACCTTGACTTCCACCAACATCGGGCGGCAGGGGTGATACTCTGTACAAATTAAACAATCTATTTTCAGATAATGGTACATCCAATACATAGCTTAATGTAAGGCCAGACATAAACAAGCCAACATAAGTAATGCATAAGAACAGGTATCCGCTCTGTGAGACCAGCTAGGAATTTCTTGTAATTAATGTCATCCCGAATTAAATGCAAGTATTTAAGTATCTGCCTTGGATTAAATACACTACGTGATCAAAAGTATCCAAACACCCCCAAAAACATACGTTTTCACATTAGGTGCATTGTGCTGCCACCTACTGCCAGGTACACCACATCAGCGATCTCAGTAGTCATTAGACATCGTGAGATAGCAGAATGAGGCGCTCCGACGAACTCACGAACTTCGAATGTGGTCAGGTGATTGGGTGTCACTTGTGTCATACGTCTGTACGCGACATTTACACACTCCTAAACATCCCTAGGTCCACTGTTTCCGATGTGATAGTGAAGTGGAAACGTGAAGAGACACGTACAGCACAAAAGTGTACATGCCGACCTCGTCTGTTGACTGACAGAGACCGCCGACAGTTGAAGAGGATCGTAATGTGAAATAGGCAGACATCTATCCAGACCATCACACAGGAATTCCAAACTGTATCAGGAGTCACTGCAAGTACTATGACAGTTAGGCGGGAGGTGAAAAACTTGGATTTCATGGTCGAGCGGCTGCTCATAAGACACACATCACGCCGGTAAATGCCAAACGACGCCTCGTTTGGTGTAAGGAGCGTAAATATTGGACGGTTGAACAGTGGGAAAACGTTGTTTGGAGTGACGAATCACGGTACACAATGTGGCGATCCGATGGCAGGGTGAGGGTATGGCGAATGCCGCACTGTCCTAACGGATACGTTCGTCGTACGTCCCACATTGATTTCAACGGTTATTCCATACAGTATAGCACAGCATAGCACTGACAACTCGACGCAAAAGCCGCTGCTCTTGGTCGTTATGTGAAGGCTCTAGCCATTACGTTGTCCGTGGTGAGAAGAATGCCCGACCTTTGGTATTCTCGACACGCCCTTGACGCTGTGGATCTCAGAATACTGAATTCCCTGACGATTTCCGGAATGGAATGTCCTGTGTGTCTAGCTCCAACTACCATTCCGCGTTAAAACTCTGTTAATTACTCTCGTGCGGTCACAATCACGTCGGAAACCTTTTTACCTGAATCATCATAGTACAAATGACAGCTCCGCCAATGAAATGGCCTTTTTTACCTTGTGCACGCGTTGGTACACTCAATGCAACCTTACTGGATATAGCGCATCTTATAACCAAACTGTACCCGAATTCTGCTATTGTCAAGAGTTAACTTGGATATGTGTGAGGAAGAGAAAGAAGAGACAACGTCTAATTTCGCCGTACTTTCCTAGCAGATACGTTCGATGTATGTCCCACGTTGATATCTGTGGTTATTTTACGTAGTGCTTTTTGTCTGTTACCACTAGCAACTCTACTCAAGCGCTGCTTCTGTCGGTCGTTAAATGAAAGATGTCTGCCACTGCGTTGCCTGTGGTTAGAGGTAGAAATTTGGTATTCTCGGTACATTCTTGATAATGTGGATATCTGAATACTGAATTCTGTAAGGATTTCCGAAAAGGACTCCCACGTGTCTAGCTCCAACAATCACTCCGCGTTCAAAGTTTCTTAATTCCCGTCGTTCGGCCATAATCGCATCGGAAATCTCTTCACACGAATCACCTGAGTACAAATAACTGCTCAGCCAGTGCACTGTCCTTCTATACCTTCTGTACGCGATACTACCGTCAACAGCATATGTGCATACTTCTATCCTACGACTTTTGTCACCTCAGTGTAGCTGAGCGTCTGCATTTCCAGTTGCCGCTCAAAGCGGCTTGGACCCAGGAGACCGCGAGATCACATCTCGGCTCCACACTTGCAGATGGCAGCTCGCAGTCCGTCGACGATGTCACCCAGAGAGCGGAGGCTGGCTTCACCCCTGCTCCCACACCCGTGCAGCACCAACTTTGGGACCCGCCTCGCCGCGGCTGTGGTACATCCTGGAACTTAAACAATCGTCATTCTCTCCAGTTCCAAACGTGGACAGAATGGTGACACGACTGCCTGCCTTGAACCTCTGGGCTCCCTAATTTACACTCCTTTTCCTATGGCTGTGACATAATCCGTCTGGAGAGAGCAATGGAGTGTTCCATCATAATTATAAGGTCAAATTTTTCTAGCCCCCTTTGGCCCCCACATACAGGTTGCTAGGCGCTGTTGTGACTGCAACGTACAGGTCCTTCATAGCATGCCAGTGCCCTATGTTGAGCCTGACTACTCCACACTCGTCCCCACACTCGTCCCCACACTTGTTTATAGAGCGCGCCAGGCTGTGCTTCTTCGTCCGCAAGTGGCGTCGTTAACCTGTTTTGCTGAACCTTTTGCTTAATAACAAAGTTACGAGCACCGGTTACTTCATGTGCCCATTGGACCCTTAACTTCTACCTTTGGCAATAGCTACGCAAATCTTTCCAGAGTTCTCCAAATCCATGTCTGTACTTATTCGTGGCGCAACATACATCCTCCCTTCCGAGAAGATTCGTCCTGAATCTTTAATATTGGTCTCCCACTAAGCTACCTTAACTCCAGTAATTTATATATTGAGGATAATCCTCCCAATTCACAGTGTAGTGTTCCCGACCTGAATTTCGCCTCACACTTGTATTGTCCCCTTTAACTAACTACCATGTACTTCTATTATATTTTTATATACTAGTTAAGTCCTTAAAAGCTAATTGCCTCCCTACCCAGTCTCAATCAACCATTCTACTGATAATTGGTGTGTTAGCATGTCGACAGCCTCTGCCTACTTGCGATTTACCGAGAAATACAGTACGCAAAAGCCTGCTAGAAACACACCACAACTTGTAGGCGATACTCTTATCAGTAACACCTCTGTGCTGCTGTTGTTCCAAGAAATGGTGTATATACTACCATATTTCTTCCATCGAAAATATCTCTCGCTGGGATTCTATTAATTTGTCCAAGGACTGCGTAATTTCTGGATTGAGTGGGTCTCAATAACTTAAATTTCAAATGGGTAATACCCTCGGAGATACTTCCAGTGGCTACAACGTATTCCGTGACAGTGACATAACAGTTGAGCCTGTGCACATAGCTGGAAAACGGAAGTCCATCCCGATTACCTCACAAATTGTGGCATTAATAATCATTCCACTTTCCCGAAGCTCGAGTTTTCTCAATAACAAGCTTACATACAATGGTAAGCGAGCATTTGTGATAATTAATAAAGAAAATAATCGGTGATTTAAAGCTAAGGTTGTTACAGAGATATTACTATATAATGGTACTAGACAAGATATAAGAAAAAATGTTGATGAAGATGATTGTATTATATTAGCAAATCTATCAAAAGTAGAGGGCATCTCTGAGAAGCTTTTTATAACATACAAAAAATATTATTTTCATCATTGAATCTGGTTTATATTTTTAGTTTTTAAATCAGAGAAGGTGGAAGCTAAATTACTTAAAAAATAGGATACTAGTGAAGTTTTGTCTTCACTTTGAAAACATGGAGAATGTAAAATAAAGGATGATGTAAAGCATTTCAATGATCATATAAAAAACAGAATTAAATCGAAGTACATCAGTTAAAAGATGTGAATAAAATTAAGGATAACTATATACAAAAATCAAATGAAAGATTTGGTAGAGCTATAGAATTGTTTGCATGAACAAATAACATAATCAAAGAAATACCTTCAAATGTTGCACCTGAAACAATTAATCAGGATTTAAGACCAGCTTTATTCTATTAAAATTATTTTGTGATTAGTGTGAATATAATTATTACATTATTAGAACACAAAGAATAAGCGTACAAAAACAACTGAATAATATTAGTGGTCCAATGTTATAATTAGTCTTCACCAGATTGAGTTAGTACAAAAATTGCAATATTTCAGTGGCTCTGGTTGTACTGTTTATGATATTCCAGTCCAGATGAACAACCCAATTGAAAACAACATTTCTATACATTGGACAACAAGAATTATCTGTTAACCATGTATCGATGCTTTTCTTATGAAGCACATGATTACATTTTGTTTTGACAAACTGATGATTTTGATCGATTGAGCATGAAGAGCAATTTGCTTGAGAACTAGATCATATTTCATGAGATGTTATTATTTTTGCATAAAGGATACTGATAGATGTTGACATTCCAAAATGCTATTCCAAACAACTTTATCTTTAAATTTGTGGTGTCACCGCCAGACACCACACTTGCTAGGTGGTAGCTTTTAAATCGGCCGCGGTCCGCTAGTATACGACGGACCCGCGTGTCGCCACTGTCAGTAATTGCAGACCGAGCGCCGCCACACGGCAGGTCTAGAGAGACTTACTAGCACTCGCCCCAGTTGTACAGCCGACGTTGCTAGGAAAGGTTCACTGAGAATTAGGCTCTCATTAGCCGAGACGATAGTTAGCATAGCCTTCAGCTTAGTCAATTGCTACGACCTAGCAAGGCGCCATTTATCCTTTGCTATGTATCTAATGATGCATGTACAGTAACAAGATCAATGTTCACTAATTGTGGATTAAAGTTAAGTATTCCAGCAGCTACGTACTTTTCTTTATAGCATTCATTAAGTATCCTGTTTCAGACCTCACGCCATCCTGCGTGAGCTTATAGCGTGCATTTCGGCTTCCTCAAACAACACGGTGTTGGCACTTCTGCCGACACTTCAAAATTATATTGAAAAATCTTCAGACAATACTTGATACACCCCCACCCCCCAATTTATTATGTCTTGCAGTTTCTCATAAAATCTTCTGATAATTGTTGTATATTTGATACATCAACCTATCTTAATCTGTCTTGGAATTTTTTCATGAAATCTTCAGATAATTTTTGTTTAAGTGATATGCCTTCCCAATCTATTTTGTCTTGAAATTCTCTTACAAAGTTTTCAGATAATTTCTGAAATCTTGATATTCCATACCAGTTAACCTTATCCTAAAATTCTTTTATAAAATCTTCAGATACAATGATATATTACCTTAGTTAACCTCTTCTTGAAACTCTCTTATGAAGTTCTAAGACATTTTATGATGATTTGGTAGGTATTCCCAATCAGTTTTATCTTGAAATTGTCTCCTGAAGTTTTCGGATAATTTATAACATGTATTGGAAAATTCGACTCGTTCCACATCATTACGAAATATCGTATTCATGATCCATGGAACTAGTATTAATCTAATCTAATCTAATCTTACCATTAGATATTTTCAATCAGCTTTGGGAAATGGACGTCTCTTTTTAAGGTAATCAAGAACTATCTTTATGTATGTTTCACATGTTAAATAGGGCTCATATAATTTCCCAATCTCTAAATTTTCGTATATAAGATGAATAATATAGATAAATTGTTCTTCTTTAGCTTTCAGTTGATTCGCCTCATTGTAGTCGTGGCTGCTGTTAATGTTGTTGTTATTGGTGTTGCTGTTATTATTACTATTGTTGTTGTTCTTGATGAGGTAAGTAAGTTGTTGTTTTCTCAGTTTAGAAATCCGTTAATTCCAAGTTTCGTTGAATTATCTTTTAGTTCTTGTTCAGTAAAATTCATCAGTTCATTGTTGATGTTGTTGTAGCCATTCTTGATAAGACCAATAAGTTGCTTTCTTCTGATCTTAGAATATACTCTATATCCATATGACAGTGTTATGTAGGCCGCTGTAATACATTTGTAGATTCAACATTTCAAGTAGGTCCTAAAATATTTCTAAGTAAGTAATCTCGGGATAGTTTGTATCTACCTTCAAGGGTCTGTTAGTTCCATTCTTTAAGCACAATACTGACACTCTCCCACAGGTCCACCTAATCTGTGACCAATTGTGCTGCTCTTCTCTGTATCTGTTCAGTATCCCCTTTTAGTCATATATGGTATGGGCCTCACACACACTAGCAAATATGGAATAGGACATGTGAGTGATTTGTATACAGTCTCCTTTGCAGACTGAATGCCATTCCCTAGTATTGTGCCAACAAACCACAATCTGCCACCTTCTTTAGCTATGACGAACCTATGTGATAGTTCCATGCATATCCCTATAAATTGTAACACCCAGCTATATGTACAGACCGATCGATTCCAGTTATGACTGACTGATATTACAGTTATAGGATACTACATACATTCGTTTTGTGAAGTGCACAGTATTACATTTCTGAAAATTAACGCATGTTGCTAATCAGTACACTACTTCGAAATCTACTCAAGATTTGACAATATCTGTGCAGCTTCTTTCAGACAGTACTTCGTTACAGATAACAGCATCATCTGCGAAAATTCTCAGGTTACTATTAAAATTGTCTGCAAGATCATTAATATAAAACATGAAACAGCAGCGGTCCAAACACACTCCCTTGGAACACACGCAAAGTTCTTCTATGTCTGTTGACACCTCTTCATTCGAAACAATTTGCTACATCCTCTTACTTTACTTTCATATGATCAGGCCCAACAGATTATGTATTGCTACAAGTTTGCTTCTCTATGCTCTTATATCCATCGCTAAAATCTGCCAGCTGACCACATCTATCGCTCACTGTTGCAGCTCTTCACGGAGGCCACCCCTCTTCCTCCTCCTTGGCCTTTCAGGGGATTAAATCCAGGAGCTTCCGTGGCCACCTGTCGTCTTCAATCCGAGTCACATGTCCATATGGCTTACTTCTGATGACTCCTGCTATATTGACATCTCGAGACAGGTCATCTAGCTCTTGGTTGTGTCTGGCAGTCTATTTACCCGTGTTAGAGTCTAACATTGGACAAAAGATCTTCCACAGCGCTTTTCTCTCAAACATGATAAATTTATGAAAGTTCCGCTTTCTGATACTCCACGACTCACAGTCATATAATACCATAGGTTGGATCAGGGTTTTATGTAGCCGAATCTTGAACCGACTCGAGAGACATCTGGACTGAAGCAGTTGTGTTAAGATTTAGAGGGATCAGTTCCCTGTCTTGATTCTGACACTGATCTTTGTTTTGCATGACGAGTTTTCAGTTAAAAGCGTTCCCAGGTATTTAAATTCATGCACTCATATAGAATTGGTCTCCCACCTGCAGTGAATGTAGTTGTTCAGTATCTTGACCTTGTTAATGAGTCATAACAAGATAATCTGTCTTGGTTTCATTTATGACTAGCCAAATTTGCTGGTGGCCACATCCCGTGCCCTGATGATTTGTTTCAATTCCTTTTTAGAACTGATAAAAATGCAGATATCATCTGTTTATGCTAGATATTCCAAGTTCTCCATTCGACTTGGGCCCCTTTGAAGTTCCGTTTAAAAGTCTCATGGATGATCTTCTCAAGGGCAAATTTGAATAGGATAGCAGATAAATCAACATCTTGCCTGAGACCCGTCACAGATTCAAATTTCTGCGTCCACCCTACCAAAAAGCCCTCAGTGCAGTCACAAATTTTTCTTGATATCCATACAGCTGTACTGTTTATAAGAAGCGTAGATATTGTACTGAATCCGTTGCTTTCGGAATACTGCATGTACCTAACTACCCTGATCCATGGCTTTTAGTATGTCATGTAGGAAAAGTACGAATTGGGTTTTACACATCAATGTTTTCGGAATCCATGCTGGTAGGCATGAAGTACGTAACTCTGTTCGAGATACCTCATAGTAGGGCATCTATGAGAGTTCTGGCAGAGAGAACGATTGTAGCTCAGGGTCACTGGTAAGGACCTCTGGTGTCAGGTTACACACTTTGGCTAGTTATATTCATGATTACCACCACTCCCCTCCACCAGGGAATCGTCAATACATGTATGTGCTACATTCAAGGTCATCCAGAGGATCTCCCACCCTAACTCCCTCCCCATCTTACCTACACACCCCTCACCCTTGGACCAATAAGATTCAAGCACGTGCTCCCCCTCTCCACCTCCCTCCCTCTCCTGCTTATATAAGTAGAGCTCTTGAGTGATGGCTTCATTCTGGAGCTGTGCACCATAGGGAGGGGGTCAGGGTGTGGCTACTTGTTAATAAGAAATGAATTGTAATTACGTTAAGTCATGTCACTCAAATTCTCGAGATATGATGAGGGTATGGGTATTTGTTAATAACAAATTAAATTTTATTTTATTACAATTGTCTGAATTTCATCATTTAAGGCACCAGCAGAGGCCACCTAAAGGCAGATATGTAAGTACTCTCAATATCCATTTTTTAGTATTTTCCCATATTTTCCACAATTTTTGTATCCATCCCTACTTTTTAAAATTTATCATAGACACATCAAAAAAAGTTTTGCATCAACTCGTTTACGTAAGTTCCGGAACCTGTACAGAAATTGGAATAAAGATCAACATAAACATCATTTCCGCCCTTTTTATTGTTCATGAAAACCACACATTGCATGTTGTACAACCATACAGAGAGACCTACAGAGGTGGTGCTACAGATTGCTGTACACACAGGTACCTCTAATACCCAGTAGTACATCCTCTTGCGTTGATGCATGGATGTATTCATCGTCGGTTCCCGTCAGATCACCAAAGTTAAGCGCTGTCGGGTGTGGTCGGTGCTTGGATGAGTGACCATCTAGGCCGCCATGCGCTGTTGCCATTTTTAGGGGTGCACTCAGCCTCGTGATGCCAATTGAGGAGCTACTCGACCGATTAGTAGCGGCTTCAGTCAAGAATACCATCATAACGACCGGGAAAGTGGTGTGCTGACGCCACGCCCCTCCTATCCGCATCCTCCTCTGAGGATGACACGGTGGTCGGATGGTCCAGGTAGGCAACTAGTGGCCTGAAGACGGAATGCTTTTTTATGTATTCATCGTGGCATACTATACACAAGTTCATCAAGGTACTGTTGGTCCAGATTGTCCCACTCTTCAATGGCGATTCGGCGTAGATCCCTCTGAGTGGTTGGTGGGTCACGTCGTCCATAAACAGCTCTTTTCAATCTATCCCAGGCATATTCGACAGGGTTGATGTCTGGAGAACATGCTGGCCACTCTAGTCGAGCGGTGTCGTTATCCTGAAACATGTCATTTACAAGATGTGCACGATGGGAGCGCGAATTGTCGTCCATGAAGACGAAAGCCTCGCCAATATGCTGCTGATATGGTTGCACTATCGGTCGGAGGATGGCATTCACGTATCGTACAGCCGTTACGGCGCCTTCCATGATCATCAGCGGCCTACGTCGGCCCCACATAATGCCATCCCAAAACAGTAGGGAACCTCTACCTTGCTGCACTCGCTGGACAGTGTGTCTAAAGCGTTCAGCCTGACCAGGTTGCCTCCAAACACGTCTCCGACGATTGTCTGGTTGAAGGCATATGCGATGCCAATTCTGAGCAGTCCATTCGGCACGTTGCTGGGCCCATCTGTACCGCGCTGCGTGTCGTCGTGGTTGCAAAGATGGACCTCGCCGTGGACGTCGGAAGTGAAGTTGCGTATCATGCAGCCTATTGCGCAGAGTTTGAGTCGTAACACGACGTCCGGTGGCTGCACGAAAAGCATTATTCAACATGGTGGCGTTGCTGTCAGGGTTCCTCCGACCTATAATCCGTACATAGCGGTCATCCACTGCAGTAGTAGCCCTTGGGCAGTCTGAGCGAGGCATCAGTTCCTGCATCTCTGTATCTCCTCTGTGTCCGAACAACATCACTTTTGTTCACTCCGAGACGCCTGGACACTTCCCTTGTTGAGAGCTCTTCCAGGCACAAAGTAACAATGCAGACGCGATCGAACAGCGCTATTGACCGTCTAGGCATGGTTAAACTACAGACAACACGAGCCGTGTACCTCCTTCCTGGTGGAATGACTGGAACTGATCGGCTGTCGGACCCCCTCTGTCTAATAGGCGCTGCTCATGAATAGTTGTTTACATCTTCGGGTGAGTTTAGTGACAACTCTGAGCAGTCGAAGGGACTGTGTCTGTGATACAATATCCACAGTCAACGCCTATCTTCAGGAGTTCTGGGAACTGGGATGATGTAAAACTTTTTTTGATGTGTGTACTTTCCACCATTTAACCATTTTGCCGTAATTTCCACAGTATATATGTAAAGGTACAAGAATATATATGCTCTTACTGCAAATTAACACAACAATTTAACAACAAATACCCAGTTGCAGAGATTTTAAACTTTTTTTCACAAAGTACATAATATTTAACAACAAAGACTTTAAATGTTGAAGAAATACCACAGTAAACAAATAGACACTTGCTGAGTCACACATATATTATTAGATTTCTGATGTCATAGCATATGTGTTAAAACGAGTGTATTGTTAGAAATAAGGACATCTGTCGTGTCATCCAAAGAGCGAGTGCCCATACTAAAGTTGTAACTCATGAAAGAGCCACAAGCTAGAGACACCTGCTGCCAGATGCAGCCATGAATGAGAGACAGCGATGAAGATATACCTTGAAGAGATTCAATGCCCCGCCACTGCTGGAAGTCTACTTATATCAATGCACAGCATCGCTCACCACACTCTTTGATAGCCCAGTCTGTTAGCAGCGCCATATTAGCTGAGAACTGGCAGTGAGCTAGTATCATTAGTCAGAAATATGTACCCAAGCTAATAGTTAAACGCTATATGATGTTTGAACGTCATTCAGTGCTATTCAAGTAATAAACAGTTATCATTGTGTTCAGTGAGAGTACTAAATACATATTGTCATTCAGGTGTGTATGGATGTCATACTAGTTAAGTATTCATATATTAAAGAATTAACTAAACTGAAGTAATATTATTGTTATATGTTGTAGAAACTACTCGACTGCTTCCAGAAGTAAAACCACTGATCAATCTAGGTTTGCTATGACACACATAAAAATGGTGACGATGATGTCCTCACATGTACTCCAGTGTTCAGACACTTCCGCCCTCGCCTGCGTATGTGGACTGCTACTCACAGTGGCAATCATATTTTTGTGTCTAATATAAAGTGTTTAACCATACATAAGCCCCGTGTTAACTTTCACTCAACAAGATTGTTTAGCAGATTCAAAGACTGCAGCTCAGTGTTCAACAGATGATAAATTTACTGCTGCAAAAAGCAGTAACTCAGCTGCTTGCTGCGCCCAACTTTTATCGGTTTAATAGCAAGAACGAAGACTGGTCAGAGCATCATGCTCAACAGGAAGCTCACTTCACCGCATGCTGCATTGAAGGTTTGGTGTGCATTGCATTCCTTCTGTCCTCTGTGGGAGCTGACGTTTATCGTATGTGTCTCAAGTTGTTTCCCGACTCTCGTCCAGAAGATGTTGACTATGAGGAACTCTTTCGAGAAATCGACGAGTATTACAAGAAAAGATTTAAATTTTTCACCTTAGTAAGCACATTGAACAGTATTTAAAACAGTGGACCGCTGAACTTAAGGGGCTAAAAAGAAACTACAGTTTCATGTTTTTGTATGTCCAGCCTTGTGACTGGAGGTCTGCGGAACAATGGCCGTTCACTGTTGTAAGAAAATGAAACACATACAGCCGTTTATATGGTGTCATTTATTGTATGGCTACCAGTTTCGGTGCTTCAATGCACCATCTTCAGGCCTTAGCTGATGCTGAAGGGGTTAACGCCATCCATACACACGACGCATCAGCGGCCAAAGTAACTAGTTTACGCACAATACCTGTAACTGTGATGTTGTCTCTCCAACCACCAACTGTTGACAGTTGATGGTCAACAGTTCACTTCAGTGGAGTACAATAATTTCTTGATGCTCCGTGGTAGTCCGTGGACAGAGCGGCTGGTGCACATGTTTAGTGGAGGCAAGACTGTAACTCCCCTGACGCCAGGAAGTCGCCAGGTTCCTTGAGCAAGCGGCATGAAACATATTTCGCGGGCATGACTGTCTAGGAAGGTTAACAGCCTTCTTTCAGAAACTGGAAATGGTCAGCCTGGAATGTTTAGATCTCTCCATAAATGAAGGCCTGTGATCCCGTCCATGCAGACTTTTTTCTTTTTTGCCAATAACATGGTCAGGCTTGCGAGGTGCCGGGGCTAGTAGTGTATTTATCACTAAATTCTACTAGAATCCACATGTGTAAATCATGCTCTAAGCCCCCCCTATTCTAACTCCGACTTTTGCTGTTGCACAAGGATAAAACAAATACGCAAACTGACTCTAATCAACCCTGCTAGTGGAGTAGAAGAGAGTTTGGCACCTGCAATAATTTAATTTGATAAATAAGTTAAATAAACAAAGGTTTCATTAGCATAGTGAGGAATGATAGGGTTGCTCTATTGATTAACAGAAAGAAAGTTCTGTCCAAAATAACAATATGATTTATTAAGATTAAACGCAGAATAGTAAAAGAGACACAGGAAATATAAAACATCAAATTGGCTAAAATTGGAGATTCATACAAACACAGTAAAGGTGAAGTTGTCCCTAACTTAGATCGTGAGGTTTAAGACGAAGTGGTATGTGGAGCCAATTCCTTTCCACTCAAATCTCAAGAGAGACACACAGCTAACCCAATAGTAATTGCTGCTACTCGAAACTGAACAAAGTTAGAAAAGGATGAACAGGCGCGCTCTGCTGAGCTCTGATTATCACCTAGGAAAATCCCTATCTGCCGGTGCTGCGGACGTACATTACCAACAGTCTTCTTATCTCCCAGAACACGATCTGGCGTACCGCAGGCGAGGGCTGGTTGCTCCGATGTCCTCGACCGAAAGGCGACTGCCGACTACCCAGAGCACCCGCACAGGCCGAACACCGAACATTCCCGCCCCCACGACAGTGGCCGTGGTTACGTTCCAATCAGCAACTCGAAAACCGGCGGAAATTCCACTCCATTGCCGGAGCACTACCATTCCACCAATGGAGATTCTTGGCGCCAATTTCTGTGCTGATTTTGCAGAAAGTGCGGGAATTTTCCCGCCACAACTGCGTGGGTACACAAGTCATTCCCACGCCTCGCTGGTAGCCCGCCAGAAAGTGTTTTCGCAAGGTTTCTCTGAAGTAACGGAACCTCTAGCCCAGCCGCTACTTCACACCCCAGCGGGCGTGTCTCTTGACAATGTCGGCGTCTGAAAAGCATTCACTCGACTGCCTCACACACGTCGGCTTAACTCTCTCCTGTTCCACAGAGCCCGCCTGTCACCGGCCCACCCGGGTGACGAGAGACGCTGCGTGGGAAGTACGCGTGTTAAGGAAAAGCAACCCTCCACCGCATGCAACTAGAGAGGAGAATCGTAAGATAGAAATATGAGAGGGGGCTCATGCCACCTCTCATTGCCCCTACGCCATTTTAGATTGTAATTGGTGAGCGGTTGGCTCACTTAGGAGCAAGGTAGTGAGTCAATCGCCCAAGAACAATCTTACAAAGTGACTCCACATACCGCACTCTATAAAAAAGATCATTGCAACTGAAAAATGCAACTCATAGAGGGAGGATTATTTATGATGTAGCCAACTTCACCTTCTTAATATGGAATACTAACACTCACATCACACATCCATACCCAGGGAGCCCCTTCCAAACACCGATTCACGCAGACATTCACGCTCTAAACATGGCCCGGGCATCTGAGCCAAATATGGAGCAGTTTATTCTTTACAATCAGAGTTGGAGTGCTCCGCAATTAAATGCCCAAGATGTTACAACAATTTTAATCATTAAACTAACCTGACCTCACTCACACATGATAATATTTAAGTTAACAATCTCTTTGTGAGTTTTCAGAATCTAGTTACAACCTCCGATTCATTCTGTCTCCCTGCAGCAAGAATAACCTTTACAAAATGTTCCCTGAACTGATGGTCCATTCACAATGACAGTGGTGGTATCTGCTTCAGTTTATGGGGACTTCAGGCACACTGTTAGCATACACACAACAATAAACACAAAATACAAAAAAAACATGATGTGGAGAACAATACAGTAATCTGTAATAAGAATTACAGTGCAAAACACAAACGCATACAAGGTATAACATACATTACAGAAACAACATAAGAGAAAGAAATTTAAGAAAAAAAAACAAGGTTCATGGGGCATCAAATTGTGCGTGCACATTGCACAAAGTTCACGACTGTGCTGAGAATGAGGCACTAAATCACATTGTTAGAAATATCCGTGGCACTTCACAAATTCCACCGTACTGACATCACATAAGGCTAAACGTCGGGTGTAGTTGCTACGTTGTGGCAACAGCAATAGGGAGTTCTGGAGTGTCTACAGTACGCTGTTGAGATTGTAGTCAGACCCACGCATATGATCACGGCAGTACGGTAGGAAGACACAGTGATAGGTTCTCCTCACGTCGATTAATTGTCTCTGAGATCTCCTTGTTGGGATACATCACTAGTCTAGGTCTCTTCTCTCGCTGGACAGAACTTTACGTTTCCCAATATTGCAGTTCGACGAGGGATGATGGCACGTGGAGTGACTCCACAAGTGTGTGAGGTCATCCATACAGGATCGAACTAGGAGCGACTATTGTTAAAAACTGCTCTCTAATAGAGAGGAGAAGTAAGACATGAGACCATACATTTGTTAGTGTGGCACGATACTGCTTTGTGTATGCAGATCGGCCAATGCTAGTGAGTTGTAAAAACCCAAACAGGTGAGTATAGAGCGTCCCTTTCTGTCCTGAGGCACATGAGGCGCAGGTTCTGACACGATATGTGATCTTCTTCGTGTACTCACGACAACGTGGTCTGCCGCAGGGAATCCCTCCAAGCGGCTGCCGCGTCCGGAGAGCTAGCAGGCTGTCGCGTGTCAGGGTCAACGGCCAGCCCCACTTTCGCTTGTGGCGGGGCAAGGGTCCCGTGTAATCCCTCAGGTAGGCAGCCGGGTGACTGTCAGCGTGTAGGACGGGACGCTCGCCCTCTAGCAGGTAGCCGAAGACCTCTTGTTTTTGCGCTGGCTGGCCTCTGCATTGCCACGTTCCTCGTCATCTGTACAATTCTTACAAAAGTCTTATGCCTAACTTTTTCCCATGACCTTCTATGTTATAATAAATTTACCTAATGAAACATTGATGGTCTGTCATTTCAGACACTCTTATTTTACTTTTATAGTTATTAATCTATGGCAATCATTATAACATCTAATCTAGACATGGAAATAATTTATTTTGATATACGTGTAGAGACCGATCTCAGTAAGTACATGGTGTGTGATAACTGATGCTTTGTAATGGATGAACAACTAAATGTGCGGCCCGCACTAATATTACTATTAATTATATAGATCGACAGTAGACATGCTTCAAGAATTAACTACCATATCCCAACGATCTACATTCTACGTCTTTTAATTAAATTATGTTGTTATGCAGGTCTAAGTTTTACTGTGCTATAAAGAACTTGCAACTACGCTACTTTCGCTCGCCCGTCGTCCCTCCATCTCGGGTCTGTGGTTTGATGACCTGAAAAATAGCAACTCAACAGGCGCGCGCCACACTTGTGGTAGAAAACCCCCACAATATTAATCTAGTTATTGTTAAATCCTACAGTTTAACTTATCCTAGTATCGTACTTTCCCTTTTATTTATTTATTTATTTATTTTATTTATTTATTTATTTATTTATTTATTTTTTTATTTACCTTATACAATACCCTTACATAGTTCCTGTTACGCTGAGATGTCTTGCTGCTCGCCGCTATTGACGACAGTGATGTGCGCGCCGTACGACATGACCTCCGAGTTTTCATTACGCCTCACTGAAACTCCAGAGACTGGGTTAGCCATGGCTATACACGACAATAAATTTATAGTTGCAACTTCCTTCTCTATGTGAAGCGGTTTTCGCGATCGAAGTACACCTTTCCAGAAGCAATGTAATATGACCAAGCCAGGACTGGTTCCTGTTGAGGATTCAGACACCCAACACACGCCAGCTACACAGTATGTCACGAATATCCAAGTACAATTCCTTGGTGATTCATCTGTGACAAAAACGAGCAGCACGCTAAATCCCCAACCAGCACATTAGCATGGTAGGCTTTTATGCCCTCATTTCTCTCGTCTAGGGCACCATTAGAGTCAAATGCTCACAGGTTCACCCCGACTTGCAAGACAACGATACCGGCGCAGCTCTGCAAAAACTATACTGCCCATATTCACCCTCGAAATCGCGCAATATACCACAATCGTGCAGTGCACTGACGCGTGCCTGCAAGCATTGGTATGAACGTCTCACGAACTGGTTGTGGCCGCTATGGAGCGTATCACGACCTCTCAGAACGCTTCTAAGAGCACGTTCTTGTATGCGCCCGTTTGTGCGACGTCTCGTCACTCATCCTTATCCCTCAACATGGACACCAGATAGGAAAGGACAAAAACATTGCTCATGAAAAGGTAGTGTCTCCTACTCCATCGACATTGGAGATCGCGAACATAAACAAAAAGAGGATAGCAGCAGTAAATTCTTATGCAAGACAACGCAGCGTGTTAATACTTTAGCAATCTTAATCTATTAATGTAACGATTATTGTTCCCCGAAAAAAGGTTCATATCTTTGCCTATTCTACTATGTACATTTCTTACACTACTACTATTCTACGAACTCCTTTATGTGAGAGAAGTGGTGGAGTCCTATGGACTAGCGTCAATCCCTTCTTAGACTCCCCCTCCTCTGACGTGCATTAGGATTTGGAGGTATAATTTCAATCTCCTGGTTCTCCTGTTGTCCTTGATTTCGCTCCCTCCAATTACGGTCGCTTTGCCGTTCGTCATTCCTCCTGTCCCAGATTGCTTGTCTGGATTGACCCTGTTCCCTGACGTTCTGGTTTCCGTGTCTCTGGTTTCCATAACCTTGAATAGCGTAACCTTGATCTCGGTAACCCTGGTTTCCTAACTGACCAGTGCGATTATGCGATCTGTTGTCGTCTTCCCTTGCTGGCCCGTGGTATTTGTTATTTTGCGCCTTCTTCCTGTCCTTTGCGTCTTGTTTATCGAAGACTACTTCGAGTTCGCGCAGTAGACTCTTGAATGCATCTATGTCAGATCCACACTTCCCGACAAGTGTCTGTTGATACCTAACTGGCAATTTCGAAAAGCAAAATTTAATAATTTCTCCGTTGCTGTATGGACTATCTAAAAACTGATTCTTCTTGAGTAAGTCATCAAAAAATTTGGTTGCGCTCTTATGCCCGGACACTTCCAGTTCAGGACAAAATATTATTTCCTCTTTAATCCTGTCTTGCGTTTCCTTTGACCAGTAGGTCCGCAGGAATGCACCAACAAATTCCTGATAAGTCCGACACGTCGCTGCCACGCCCCGCATCTTTTCCGCGGCTTGGCCTTCGATGTGTCCACACATGAATTCTAATTTGGCCTGGGTTGGCCATGACGACGGTAATGAATTAGTAAATTGCATCACCCAGCTCTTCGGATGCATCGACCCTCCATTATCTTTGAACTTCTGGAATTTGAGTATCGACAGGAAGTGATTGTGATCAAAATTCTGTCCGATCCTCGCACTGGTGTTGTCAGACGTTTCCGATACTTGCACGTCTGCGGAGTGTCCTGATCTATCTTGCTGATAACTGTGATGTGCTACGTCTGTATCACAGTGGAAGTGGCATTCAGCATTCACTCTTCTAAGTGGGCTACAATTATTGGAGCTATTACTCGCTGTTTCTGCGTGTGCATTGTTTGTTCCGCACGCTGTCACTGGGCTAGAGCACGGCGGGCTTTTCCTCGGAGACACAATCCTGTGTGCTCCATCATTGGTATCCGAACGCGCAGTGCTCGTGTGCCCATTTCGCTCTAGTTTTGCTATCCGACTCTCTACTTCTTTCATTCGTTTCGTGATGTTCGTAACCGCAATATTACCTTGAGTCTTTAAGGCCGCTAGGGATTTCGAGTGGACTTGTGTCGCACGTCGCAAGCGCCCTGCGAGTTTAAGAGTTACTCTTGCGATTTTCATTGCCCCTGTTGCTGCAGTTTTGGCTAGGCCTGCTACTTTTTGTGCTACCATTGACATTTGTTTTGCTTCTCCACATTCTTTCTTTATTGTTAATAATTCCCCACGAATTGCCCCTATATGCGAGATTATTGCCTCAGTGTCCCTCTTACGCTGTTCGTCAGCTTCTTCCTTCTCCTTCTTACGTTGTTTCTCCTCTTCTTCCTTCTCCTTCTTACGTTGTTTCTCCTCTTCTTCCTTCTCCTTCTTACGCTGTTCGTCAGCTTCTTCCTTCTCCTTCTTACGTTGTTTCTCCTCTTCTTCCTTCTCCCTCTTACGCTGTTCGTCAGCTTCTTCCTTCTCCTTCTTACGTTGTTTCTCCTCTTCTTCCTTCTCCTTCTTACGTTGTTTCTCCTCTTCTTCCTTCTCCTTCTTACGCTGTTCGTCAGCTTCTTCCTTCTCCTTCTTACGTTGTTTCTCCTCTTCTTCCTTCTCCCTCTTACGCTGTTCGTCAGCTTCTTCCTTCTCCTTCTTACGTTGTTCGTCAGCTTCTTCTTTCATTGATCGTAGGAAGCTCAGTATTGGGTTTACGTCATCTTCTTGATCCTCTTCAAACATGGGCGATGTAACTCTGGACACCTGGGCGCTAGAGCTCTGACGTGACCGAGCTGGCCTCTGTCTGCACTCGTTCGTTTGACTATAAACTTCTGCTACCGTCTCGACCTGTGTGCCTGTCTCTGTTTCATCCTCTACTTCACTATCATAATCACGGCCGCAACGCTGCTCTGAGATCGCGTCCAAATCACCTTCCTCATCAATGCCCCTGGCGTCCTGTCCTGCTAAAAATGTGCCCATCTCATCTCCGAACCTATTCCCGTCAGTAAACTGCCCCTTATCCATTATGCTATCCTCTTTTGTTTTAGCTTCGCCCGATAATAGTCGTGCCTTACTTCTCGTTATCATTCATAAAAACAAATTCATCTAAAATGCACAATAAAATTAATCTACTCCATATATTTTTTACACATAAACATAAAATTTCAACAACGCTGTTCCAACGCTGTAATCACAAACACAATTTGATGTGGTACAGAAACCGCACACAAATCCGACAAAGTGCGATGCGGTACAGACACCACATCAGCGAAACACAAAAAAAACAATGAACAAAAAAATATATACACTGAAAACAAAAACTGTAGTCATGCGCCGCTACTTAAAACTAAACGCGGAACTACCAAAAAAAACTTGGGTATTAATCATTAAAAAAAATAGAGAGAAAAAAAATTGAATGTTCCTACTAAGAATCCTGTTTGTTTATCAGAGATTCACAGGAAAGATCCGAGGCCAAGGGTCGCCATATTATGCGAGGTGCCGGGGCTAGTAGTGTATTTATCACTAAATTCTACTAGAATCCACATGTGTAAATCATGCTCTAAGCCCCCCCTATTCTAACTCCGACTTTTGCTGTTGCACAAGGATAAAACAAATACGCAAACTGACTCTAATCAACCCTGCTAGTGGAGTAGAAGAGAGTTTGGCACCTGCAATAATTTAATTTGATAAATAAGTTAAATAAACAAAGGTTTCATTAGCATAGTGAGGAATGATAGGGTTGCTCTATTGATTAACAGAAAGAAAGTTCTGTCCAAAATAACAATATGATTTATTAAGATTAAACGCAGAATAGTAAAAGAGACACAGGAAATATAAAACATCAAATTGGCTAAAATTGGAGATTCATACAAACACAGTAAAGGTGAAGTTGTCCCTAACTTAGATCGTGAGGTTTAAGACGAAGTGGTATGTGGAGCCAATTCCTTTCCACTCAAATCTCAAGAGAGACACACAGCTAACCCAATAGTAATTGCTGCTACTCGAAACTGAACAAAGTTAGAAAAGGATGAACAGGCGCGCTCTGCTGAGCTCTGATTATCACCTAGGAAAATCCCTATCTGCCGGTGCTGCGGACGTACATTACCAACAGTCTTCTTATCTCCCAGAACACGATCTGGCGTACCGCAGGCGAGGGCTGGTTGCTCCGATGTCCTCGACCGAAAGGCGACTGCCGACTACCCAGAGCACCCGCACAGGCCGAACACCGAACATTCCCGCCCCCACGACAGTGGCCGTGGTTACGTTCCAATCAGCAACTCGAAAACCGGCGGAAATTCCACTCCATTGCCGGAGCACTACCATTCCACCAATGGAGATTCTTGGCGCCAATTTCTGTGCTGATTTTGCAGAAAGTGCGGGAATTTTCCCGCCACAACTGCGTGGGTACACAAGTCATTCCCACGCCTCGCTGGTAGCCCGCCAGAAAGTGTTTTCGCAAGGTTTCTCTGAAGTAACGGAACCTCTAGCCCAGCCGCTACTTCACACCCCAGCGGGCGTGTCTCTTGACAATGTCGGCGTCTGAAAAGCATTCACTCGACTGCCTCACACACGTCGGCTTAACTCTCTCCTGTTCCACAGAGCCCGCCTGTCACCGGCCCACCCGGGTGACGAGAGACGCTGCGTGGGAAGTACGCGTGTTAAGGAAAAGCAACCCTCCACCGCATGCAACTAGAGAGGAGAATCGTAAGATAGAAATATGAGAGGGGGCTCATGCCACCTCTCAGGCTTACAATGAGAACGACGCCTCCCTAATCTTCTTTTTTCAGACAAAAGAGATTCTGAGTCTCTGATTGGCTCTTCTCAGGATATGCAAAGTAGAGGCTTACTTCCCCAGCGGGGGAACCCCAATGCTGTGTCTGGACTGGCTACCAGGCCAACAGGTCAGTCAAGAGGGGAGATTCAATTAGAGGATAGTTCGATTGGTTTGTACAAGGTGGGAGCAGTTTAATTTTTGCTGATTCGACTCCGGTGGCGAGGTTCGGTGAAAAGTGGTGGTGATTCTTCGCTTTCTTCGTTTTCTGGTCCTCCGCTGGTGGAGAACTTCAGGTCTTTCCCTGGTGGGTGAGACTTATGGTCTGAATCTTGTGGTGGACTAAGAGCCAGAGGAGTCAAATTGGTTTGGCCAGACCAGCGAATAGGCGCACCTGACACTGAAATCTGCTGGGATTTCACGGCTCTGATAAGGAAGTTTCCCACATTCTGACAACAGAACGCCAGTCCGCGTAGTTTGCAAATTTTCGTGGACGCGTCAGAACATTGCAGCTGCCGCCGCTTTCTGCCCTCGCCTGAATCAAGGTGAAACTTTGTGGTATACTTGGTCGTAGCTGATTCCATTTGAATAGAGTTGGGACTCACAATGGACTCATGTGCACAAAATCAGATTGAGTTGTAAAAGGGGTTAATTCAGGGGAGTATTTGTACAGCTTACACCCCAATGAATGCTTTGCCAATCAAGCACCATCTCTTTTCTGATTTTTTGTTTGTGTAAGATTTATCAGCATGTTGAAGTTATTAAAGGATTAATAAAACTTGTCACTATTTTTGTAAACTTAAATAAGCCATTGTTCTCATTCATATCCCCTCATCGAGTCATTGTTTTTATTTTATTGTGGTGGTACATGGGTACACCAGCAATTCAAGGTTCAGTCTTATTAAATTAATTAATATGATTATTAATCTGAGTTCTGAAAGTGACCGCAGGCATAGGCAACAAAAGTGCCATGAGTATATTCATTGATTTCATATATGAAAATTAAGGGTGCAGTTCACAATGTTAAGGTTACTGAGAAGGTAATACTTTTCTTTATGTAAAGATAATAACATTTAGCATCACTCACACATATATTTATGATTAAAGCAAGCCAGGATCTCGAATCATGGCACTTTTGTGAGGTAGTTAGTGCGTTATCTTGCGGAACAGACGCGTGTTTTTCTTTTTTTCCAAGTGAGACTATGGTGGACTGAGAACATTTAGACTCAAGTTTTGGTGCTATGCGCTGTATCTCAGTAATTTGTAGTATGTTGTGGTCATTTTATTTCAGTGTATGTATTAATTGTATCACTGATTTTTGTTTGTTTGTTTCTAATTGTGTCTTGTCAGTGACTTCCGCATCACTTCTTCTCTGATGTTGCGTCGTTGCTAACTGCGTTGTGCAAGCTTTTGTGGAACATATTTGTTTATGTGGATGTGTATGACATTTTAGAGCAGCTTTTGTTTCATGGGCTTAGATATACACGTGTGTATTATTTGAAAGAAGATCAGAGTAGAAATTGGAAATTCGTGGCAAGTTCCTATGGGACCAAACTGCTGAAGTCATTGGTCCCTATGCTTACACACGAATTAATCTAACTTAAACTCACGCTAAGCACAACACACACACACACCCATGCCCGATGGAGGACACGAAACTCCGACGGTGGGAACCGCGTGAACTGTGGCAAGCCGTCTTAGACCGCACACGGCATGAATATGATAAGAATCTCTTATCGACGCACCTAATTTGTGCGACTGGTAAGTGAGTGAGAAATGCCTCCTTGCCCGATATAGGTTTTCGTGTGAATGTGAATGTGATTACTCCCAAGGAAATGATGAAAAATCAATAGTTTGTCCCATAAGCTGCAACAAATGACTAGCACTTTCACAATCACACAGTTTCTCTGTGCTCTGTCAAAACATATTTTTTTAAATATTTTTGAAGTTGCGTTCCGTTTTGGAAGTCTTGAGTTTTGAATTCATTTGTTTTCACATAGTTCACTCCCGTTTATTTGTTGTTTTCATTTCTGTGAGACGAAAATGGTTCAAATGGCTCTGAGCACTATGGGACTTAACATCTGTGGTCATCAGTCCCCTAGAACTTAGAACTACTTAAACCTAACTAACCTAAGGACATCACACACATCCACGCCCGAGGCAGGATTCGAACCTGCGACCGTAGCGTCTGTGAGACGTCTATGTGGCATTTCGCCTGCTCTCACTATTCATCACATTTACTTGCAACGGTATTGTATTCTTACCACATGACTCATATTCTATAACCAATGTATAGTATGACAACTGCCAAGAGTACAGAAAGAGAACAAACATTTCAATGACGGGACGGACAGTTCATAATGTTGTGAAAAAATAAATAAATGACACGAGGGAGTTTTGAATAAGGCTCCCCCACTTAGCACTCCAACACCATGACCGCTTACCCACGACACCATTGCCGTTTCACGCTGCTCTTTATTGCACTTCTTCTTCTTGAACCGTTGACTGCTTCTGTTTTGCTTTTGCTTTTTTCACTGTTCAATACGCATTCTTCCCGCTTGATCTGTGTTCAGTTTTTGACGGGCTACCCACTGAGTCACCTTACCACTAAATCTGAGGGGGATGCGAAGGGGAGTTTACCTTGTCAGTATTTTAAGAAAATATAACGAACGTTACCCACAATGCCTTAATTAACAGCAAATACCCACTTTCTAGGTACCACAGTTCGACCGCGAAACGGTTTGTGTCAACGTTCAGACCAGTCATACTGGATTACCGTTGCTGACCTATCGTTAAAGTGTGCAAATTTAGCAATGTGTGAAGATTCATAACGAAATTCAGTTAAAAATCATTCAGTGCCACACTTAAGTCAATTCAGTTATTGACAGAAGCGGAAAAAGTAGGCAATAACAAGTATGAAATTCAACAAGAGTTTCATATCGACATCCACGGGGCGCCGGTACAGAATAAAGGTAGCAATAAAACGAATTGGGGGCGCGAGAATTTCTTAAAATTCCTTTACTGATAGTCTATCTGCCTCCATCGAGATTAGAACCGAAAACAAACCAGACCTCCCTTGCAGTAGCAAACACCTTTCACTACGCTAGCAGACAACCCAGGCAAACAACCCTCTATTATTACCCCAGACATGAATAAAGCGGCAATTTCGCAATGAAAATTGCAAAATTATCTGCAGTTTCTGTTGCACAGAGGTTTCTGGACTCGAAAACATGAATTGTCTACCTTTATGTCACCGCTTATGTGACAATCATTCGGGATGTTTATCGAAATAACAAAAAACTGTTATTAGCGAGTAAATTTAGTAGGATAATTCTGCACCACCCCAGGAAATAAACGGCGACGTAGCTGCCAAACGTATTCTACAATGTTTCGAATTCACCATTAGACGTGCCACAGCCACAAAACGTTCATTAGCCGAAGCGTTCCTTAAGGTAGCTAGCAATGGGAATGCTCGCACATCTAAAACGCGGTGGCATTAATAGTGGGATCTGAATTACCACGTGTATAGGCAAATGGATTTTATTTGCATTCCTGTAAATGTGATTTGGATCGAAAGCGTAGCTACGATTAATATGCTGATGTATCGACTACAACTGGAACATTTCGAATAAAGAGTAGGGGAAATTATTATGCCGCCCTCATCTTCAGTAACTGTGGTAGCTATTTTCGTTGTTAGGATTTCGTCACGTAAATCGGTAAAAATGGAACCCCACTAGCCTCACTTTCTTTACCGTCTATCTTTCTACCCAACCCTTAAAACCCGTTTAACTCGAGTACGGGTGGACATAATAAGCGGAAATGTATCGCACTTCCTGCGGTATACGGTCCCTTGGGGGTGTATAAAGGAGAGCTATGTCAACGCAATCTAAAGATACGGCCGTTTATTTAAAGAAAATTTACGCGAAAGGTCAAAAAATGACTCTAAGAACTATGCCACCAAACTGCTTAGGTCATCAGTCCCCTAGACCTAGAACTACTTCAACCTACCGAACCTAACACACATCCATGCCCGGGGAAGGATTCGAACTGACGGCGCAAGCAGCCGCGCGGCCCGCGATATGACGCCATTGAGCGCACAGCTAACCCGCGCCGGCAGGCTGTTAATATCATCTGGTGTTACTAAAAAGTTATTCACTTCTGGTGAATGATTTTCTGCGCAGTTCATTTAAGAAAGAATAACTAAAATATATTTGATGTTAATGAAGAGGAAGGACGCCTAATTCATTTCCCCTTGTCTTTATTCATGATTTAGATTCGCAATCTGAGCATACGTACTATCCATAACCACACTTTAGATCCAAGTCATAGTCACAGATATGCGAATACAACACATTGACTTATACTTGAGGTATTTCGTTTTTCACGAAGTGGTGGCAGACGATGCTGTGGCGTCTTCGAAGCGCGAGTTTCTCCAGTGCTAGCTATCTCAGCACATCAACTGAGCGAACTTGCATAGTATGTTGGTAGCACTTCGTCGCCTTGCCTGTTATGCTGTGTAGCAGACTTTAAAGCTGTGCGGATCAGCATAACGAAAAGGCGAGGGGGCTCAAATGGTTCAAATGGCTCTGAGCACTATGGGACTCAACTGCTGAGGTCATTAGTCCCCTAGAACTTAGAACTAGTTAAACCTAACTAACCTAAGGACATCACAAACATCCATGCCCGAGGCAGGATTCGAACCTGCGACCGTAGCGGTCTTGCGGTTCCAGACTGCAGCGCCTTTAACCGCACGGCCACTTTGGCCGGCAAGGCGAGGGGTCTCGCTCGTTTTGTCCACGACTGTACTTCTTATGGCTAAATATTAGACCGAGAGTCCATATTTTTTATCTAACGTTTGCTAACTTCTCTAGATGTTGAGAATTAGTTCAGATTTGCTTAAATTTTGTTCGTTACTATAAATGAGGTACGGAAGGTCCTCGTATATGGAACCTGTGTCATAATGCATATTTGCTAATTTCAATTGTACAATGGAATACTGAAACAACCGTTATCCTACAATCTACAGCGTTTTATGAAATGTTAATTGATGGACAGTTAGAAGCTCTTCAAAATTACAGAAATTGGTACTGGCAAAATGAAGAATACACGTATTTGATTGAAGATTGTCCTGCTGAACTTGATGAAACTCAGTGGTAAACAATAAGGACAGTGACATGACGTCCTTGTACAGTGAATTCCTGTGAAAGTGAAGTTGTAGATGATGTAGAAAACGTTAATAAAAAACCAAGAAGAGCTGTGCTGCAAACTTCTTCAGACGTTAAGTGTTGCAGTGTGGGCCAACTGCCAAAATTTGTTGAGGCAAAGAATGCCTAAAAATACAGGAAACCTGCCTGAAATTCCTAGACACATGTGCGTCAAATGTGGAATGTATGTATATATCGTGAAAAATAATTGTTTTGAAGCTTAACATAAAACCTACAGACTTATTTACTGGCAGTAGCAAATTATTACTTGCCGGAAATTATTGTGTGGTTATTTTTTCTTGCATGTGTAAAGCTGTTTTAGAGCATCAATAAAAGCCTGTATTGGAATTCATGTACTTCAAAAATATTAACATTAAGAATCTTACTTTCTATTTACATTAGCATATACAGTTCACTGTTTGGCTCTGAGCATTATGGGACTCAACATCTTAGGTCATAAGTCCCCTAGAACTTAGAACTACTTAAACCTAACTATCCTAAGGACATCACACACACCCATGCCCGAGGCAGGATTCGAACCTGCGACCGTAGCAGCCCCGCGGTTCCGGACTGCAGCGCCAGAACCGCACAGCCACCGCGGCCGGCAGTTCACTGTTTCAGATAGGATATAAATAAAGTGTTTTTATTGAAGAAATGGGAAAACTACAAAGCAAAGGCTAACACTTTTTCACGTTGAGTGAGACTTGAGGTCCACATATGTGGACCTCCATTTATGCCTTACTGAATCAAAAAAATATTCAATATGCATTTGTATCATACTTGTTTATTAGTTCGCTGGAAAATGTGAAAACAAAAATTTCCTGCAAATTTCTTTTATCTCAGTAGTGAAGAGGGTTAAGACACAACATGCAAATGCAGACACACTGTCTCGCTTACCAATGGGAAATGTCCGGAATTCGATGCATCAAAAGCTTTTTCACTTCGAATGGATCTATCTGGTTCGCAAGCACTGCAGATTTTTCCCATTGACGGTTGGTACACCGCACAGGCTACTGAACAGGATAAATCACTATGATTGCTCAAGTATTACATGGGGATGGGCTGGCCTCATAATCCGAATTCAATTGCAGATGAAGCAGTACACAAATACTATCACTCACTCACTGGTCATACCGGACTCGAGAGTCCATTACCGCAGCACGTATTTTCGCCATCTGTCCCTGTCTTGGGCTATTTCCTCCCATTCACCTTCAATACCTAGGCTCCTCAAATCAGCCTTCACATTGTCCTCCCATCTACGCCTCGGTCTCCCCACAGGACGTTTTCCCTGTAAGTGCCCTACCAGTACTCTGCGCGCTGCCCTGCCCTCATCCATTCGAGCTACGTGACCCGCCCATCGCAGCCCACGTGATTTAATAATACTGATTATGTCAGGGCTTGAATAGAGTTCGTGAACCTCTTCGTTATGCAGTTTTCGCCACTCTCCGCTAATGTCATCCCTTTTTGCTCCGAAAATTTTCCTCAAAATTTTGTTTTCAAATACTCGTAACGGCTTTTCAATTTTGCACAGTGAGAGACCAAGTCTCACACCTATACAGCATAAATGGTAGAATAATAGTTTTGTATATTCTAATCTTTAAATTCTTAGACATCCTAGACAATATCCGTGATGAAAGTAATCTATTCACTGAGAAGTAGCACGCATTTCCCGCCCGTAATCTCTTCTTCAATTCGGATTCAATCTCATTTCTCGAAGTGGTGTCCACGCCTAGATACTTAAATGTGTTCACTTTTTCACACTGCATATCTCCAACTCTTAACATTTCCTGATCTACTGCTGTTGGCACTCTAGTAGTAACCAGGTATTTAGCTTTGTCTTCACTTATCCTTAGACCTACATATTCACAAGCCTTGATTAACGCATTCGCATTTGCTGCTACAGATTCTTTCCTATCGCTAATGATGTTTAGATCACCTGCATATCCTAATATCTTAATATATTTCCATTTAACTCCACACCTTCTGAATTATCTGTTGCCATTCGACCAATATATTCTAGGACTAAATTAAAAAGTAGTGGAGACAGGGCATCTCCCTGCTTAAGTCCGTTCTTTATTATAAATTCTTCTGACTCCAATTTCCCCACACGTACTCTGCCTTTTGTGTTTTTCAAACTCGCTTCTATAAGTCTAACATACTTCTTTGGTATTTCAAGTTCCAAAAGAATTCTGTACAATTTTGATTGCAATACTGAATCATATGCTTCTGTAATATCTATGAAAATACTATGCGCAATGCTATAACCTTTCTCTTCTGAATAGTGTAATTTTATTGGCTACACCTAATGAATAAAAGCATGTCATAATTTCCTCGTCGTTACAGCTACATGTTTTGAAACTGTTACATAGAACAAATTGGGGAACTGTTAGAACCAAGCAGCTAGCGCGCCAGCATTGTACGTGGCTTGAGCTTGACAAGCAGATAGAAAAGCAGCTCTGGCCGGGTTTTGCAGGTTTTCCTTAGGCTGTAAGGTAAATACCCAAGCTGTCCCACAATTTGATGCAAATAAATTCCCAACTGGGAGAAATAAGCTCCCCTTTTGCAAGAAATAATAAATAAATAAACAATCAAATAAAAACTCCCTAGAACCCAATGGCTGAAGGGGGTTTATAGCACGCCTGAGAACAACCCGCTCCTCTCCCTCAGAGAGGAGAATGAAACGCCGAAAAAAAAAGGATAAAATGATAGACAACGTCCCGCTGTGCCGCGTGTGGGGTAACCAGGCAACGCTCCTCCGGGAAGTTTTCAATTGACCTCAACTGACGGTCCTTGACAACGCATCCACAGTGATTTTGCTGGTCTTTCAGGAACACATGGTTGCTGTTTTTCGTCAATGCATACAGTAGACATACATTTGTCGTTCTAATGAATTCGACAACTAGCGCTAGCACTATAAAAGCACTTGCTTCTGTCATTAGTTCAAAAGGTTTGCAACGAGCGATTGTTTCGGACAGTGATCCACAATGTTCTTTATTGGGATTTCAACTATTTTCCGAACAAAATGGGATTCATTATATTCGGACTGTACCGTTCTCTGCTCAGTCGTACGATAAAGCCGAACGTTTCATTTGCACTTTCAAGGTTCAGATGTCCAATCTTCGCGCTTCGCACACGAAAGAAATAATTTATTGTTGTTCCTCGGCATCTTTTCGCGACGCTTCGCCGAAATAATTATTAAGTGGTCGTCGTCTGCTCGAAATCATGGAAAAACAGTCATTCGCCGACAGTCCAAAAATCCACTAGTCTTTAATGGAGTATTCATTCCATTTCATCGTTGGCTGATTGATATAGCAACTGGTTTTTATGGATATATTAAAAATAAAACTGTCACGACTGGAATGCTCAGTGGTCATCAGCCACCGACGCTAAGCAATCTACAGGCACTCCATTCGGCGTAAAGGGAGAAAAGCAGAGCTTATTAGAAGAGACGGAAATTGCTATGCACTTATGCGAACATGGCGGTACTCTTCTTAATAATCAGTTGGTCAGCAAGAACCAGACATTTTATGACTTAATGATACGTATCACGATGTTCCTCCATTGACTTTGCACTATTATTCTAATAATTTGTTTTATCGTTGTGTTGTTGTTTACTATTCAATGCGCAGCACTGGTTTTGGACTTTCTATTTGTCGTCTTTTTGGATGGTGTATAACGTGTTTAATCCTGTGACCACTATGTAGGCGCTTGAATGTCACCTTTTTATTGCCCTGTATAAACACACACTATAATTGTGTCGTTTTTGAGGGTGTATTTAATAATGCAGTATCATAGCATTCTACCTCTCACACAGACATGTAATTTTTTCACGTTTTCAAAAGTTGTATTGTAATTTTACAGTTGGTTGGTTTAATTAACTGTTCATGGACGGTGCTTTTGCATGCTTTACTCATCTCGTACTTGCTGGCTAACTTTTAATATTACGCCATCCGCCGTTTAGTAATTCTTGTGCAGCTTCCCGTAAGACCGCTCAGCTGTTTGGTATCCAGGCCAACATGTAAGCGTGGCTCTACGCCGTGCTCTACTTGCTGCTGTAGCAGTTCAAAAGTATTTGTAATTCTTTGTTGGCTTCTTTTATTAGTTTGTCAGACGTCGTTTCTGTTGTAGCTGTGGGTTGATTTCCGAAATTTTGTGTCTAGGTTCCCACAGTTTCTTCCGGTTATTCCGACGACCGGATTTTCATAAAGAATGTTCAAAAAAATGTTCAAATGTGTGTGACATCTTATGGGACTCAACTGCTAAGGTCATCAGTCCCTAAGCTTACACACTACTTAACCTAAATTATCCTAAGGACGAACACACACACCCATGCCTGAGGGAGGATTCGAACCTCCACCGGTCATAAAGACTGTTTTATGCGTATGTGGCTGACGTAGAGTTTTGATAGTCGGCGCAATGTATTTTATTTGACGGTATCCCACGAGTGTTATTTGCGATTTCAATTGAATTTTTGGCGCAGCTTAGAACCATGCTTTATGATGTTTACAGAATAGTTATTGAATTAGCCTCCTTTTTCGTTTTAGGTAATCTGATAGTTTCTAACCAAGGCGAAAGACGTTAGTGTCAAATAAAAATAGCTTTGCGACTGCGACTGTTTTACTTATAATATAGGCCTTAATAATGATCGTGAGCCTGTCGTAGATTTTCATGTTTCAGAAAATCTGCCTGCATCCCAGACTGCTGCCCTCGAGCGGCGCTTGCCACTGCCTGACGTTCGGGCGCATGGTAAGAATGAGAAAAACGGAGCGGTTAAAACAGATACCGGTATTTTAGTTCTGAATAATCGGGAATTTTTTGTTCTCAGCTACAATAGGTGTTTTTTAGTTTTACTAATAACCGAGTAAATAAACCGAAATATCAATTAGCCTTAGCAAGGGTGCTAAAAATTTTCGTTTTTAATAAATAGGCCTAGACAATTTTTTTTAAAAAGGGAGTACTTTTCATTCGGCAAATTGCCATTGGTTTGAAATATTATTATAGAAATATTATTATAGAAAATGGGAAAGCGATCGGTTCTATTTTAATAACAATGCCGGCGGAAACGAGCAACGAACACATACCGTAAGAATTGTTAAAGCATTTTGAATGAAATTATCCGCACTGGCTGCAGAACACTTTTTATTAAAAGTCACGACCGGTTTCGCGTCAATTGAAGACGCATCCTCAGGTTATCTATACAAATAATACAGAAAAATTGTTTCACAACGAATCCTTAACAATAGTCTAAAGAATAAAAGAGTACCAAAAAGTAGTATCATAGAGCTGTGCTTGAAGAGTACTCACAAAGATTCTTTTTAACAAGTCATCGCTGGGAGGTAAGTGCCTTAGAGCCACTCTCCATCATTAATGTCAAGTTAAAAACACGCAGCGCGCTATAAGCGACGTCATGGCAGTAAGTTCAAATTTTGCCGAGAAAATAGGTCAGTTGGGCTACCTCCACTAACCTAACCCCCTCCCCTCACCCTCCCCTCCCCCAGAAAATGACGGTGAGTTCAAATTCCAGCAGGACAATACAACACACCAAACCACTAACCTAAGAAAATGGCGGAGAAGAAGGTCACTTGGGCTACCTCCACTAACCTAAATCATTCGACCGCCATCTCTTCCTAGGAACTGGCGGGAAAAGTACTCGGCCTGTGCTGAGTTGGATGGACACAAGTCTTTATTTTGCATGCAGTGTTTATTTAAACAAGGGCAAGCTGAGTTTGGCACGAGCGATGCATTTTACAATCGTGCTGATTCGTGGACATAAGCTACTCAGTCTCAAGGAAATTTAGTGTATTCCAACTGCGAATATGTTCGACGATTCTGCAACAAACGAATGTTAAGGATATTGGTCTGTAATTTTTCAGGTGCGTTCTTTTACCCTTCTTATATACAGGAGTCACCTGTGCTTTTTTCCAGTCACTTGAGACTTTGCGCTGGGCGGGATATTCGCGATAAATGCATGTTAAGTAGCAGGGCCAATTCTATAGGGTACTCTTTGTGAAACCGAACTAAGATTCCATCCGGACTTGGTGAATTATTTGTTTTCAACTCATTCAGTTGCTTCCCTTCGCCAGGAATGCCTATTACTATATACCGTACTCCATACGGAAGTCCGTGCGATGATCAAAAACGACGGTACGCTTGTACGATACTCCTGCTTGAACAACTTCTTAGACGCGAAACTTAAAACTTTGGCTTTCCTTTTGCTATATTCTACTGCCAGACTAGTAGTCGATAATGATCTACTAATTCCAGATCGTGGGTTAAACATGGGACGAGAACGTAATCAAAATGATGTATTTTGATATCGATCTAATCGCCAGTTTGCTACGCGGTTCATAGGAAAACCTAATCAGTCACACTGCCTCTACATAACACACCAAACTGTGATGAGAAAAATAATGCATTACTTTAGATCAAAAAGGGAGGGGCGACATGTGTTTGTCGCAATCAGTTAAAAAAAATGGCTCCCTCTCTCTCTCTCAAGATATAATAGTGTAGCCACTCTCAATACCATTTCCAACATTATGCGCTTCTTCTCTTCAGCTGAGTGGCAGCAGAATTATCAGACCACAGCTTGTGTGATAGAAACAACTTTCCAACGGCCTCTTCCGGCTCAGCGCTGCCTGCCCTCGCAAACTCACAGAAACAGGCGCCTCATATGTCAACTGATCAGCACCGACTCACTCACAATAAGAAACACTGTATTACATGGCGAAATCACTTTTGAACGCCCACGTCTGATCCCCACAGACTGACTGAATCAGAACAACAGCCTCTCCTTCTTCCTTTCAAATTCAACGTGCTCATGTGGCAAAGACCACAAGTATAACTGAAGTACTTTGTATGTAACAGAGATACATATCGAAATAGATCAATGTGCAGTCGGAAAATAAAGGCAAAGATCTCTCCTGTAATCGAAGTGAAAAATATGTCATCCAAATAAAGAGTGGCTGAATCAACAGACACCTTTCAAGTTACCAGTTCTGCGACCAGCTTTTGCCGTTTGTCAGACTGGAGAATTCGATATGCTGTTGTGAGTTTGAAGATAAAACAGAAGATAAAAAAACGTGACCAGTCTTAATCACACACGATTGTACAGCTGGAAATCAATTTATGAGGGAAACTGGATATTAGGCAACAACTGGATAGTGCTTATAGGCAGTCAACTGAAACACACATCGATCAGATTCGCAAATATCGGTATCTACTCTCTAAAATTTGGCGTTGTGTTAAAGTTCGCGGCGAGTCTGAGCCCGCACTTCGTGGACATAACGAATGCAACGACTTACCAAATCCAGGAATTTCCCGCGGTATTCTAAATTTCACCGCTGAATTTGATGCTGCGCTTAGTAATCACCATCCAAAACCTATTGCTTTCAAAGGCACCTGTAAATATATTCACAATCATTTACTTCCCTTTAAGCCAGAGTTTTATGATGACCAAGTAAGAAGGGAAATTGCTACCACTGATTGTGTATCAGTTATTGCAGATAAGATAACCGACGTTTTAGCAGTTTCACGGTTTGTAACAGTTTCCAGATTTGTTTTGTCCGAGGGTAAATTTATAAAAAGGTTTTAGACTTTTCAATCATCGTGAACATGATTCAAAAACGTTAGTAGAATCGCTCAAAAAACTTTACTGGATGTCGTGGATAATTAAAATAAAGTTATTTCTCACAAGGGAACCTCGCCATCGCACCCCCCTCAGATTTAGTTATAAGTTGGCACAGTGGATAGGCCTTGAAAAACTGAACACAGATCAATTGAGAAAACAGGAAGAAGTTGTGTCGAACTGTGAAAAAAATAAGCAAAATATACAAACTGAGTAGTTCATGGGAAGATATGCAACATCTAGGAGACTAGGAACGCGGGAGCGCTATGGTCTCGTGGTAACGAGAGCAGCTGCGGAACGAAAGGTCCTTGGTTCAAATCTTCCATCGTGTGAAAAGTTTAATTTTTTATTTTCAGTTTATGTGACAAAGTCTTATGTTTTCATCACTTTTTTGGGAATGATTATCACATACACAAGAAAACCTAAATCGGGCAAGGTAGAAGAATCTTTTTACCCATTCGCCAAGTGTACAAGTTAGGTGGGTCGACAACATATTCCTGTCATGTGACGCACATGCTGCCACCAGTGTCGTATAGAATATATCAGATCTGTTTTCCTGTGGAGGAATCGGTTGACCTATGACCTTGCGATCAAATGTTTTCGGTTCCCATTGGAGAGGCACGTCCTTTCGTCTACTAATCGCACGGTTTTGCGATGCGGTCGCAAAACACAGACACTAAACTTATTACAGTGAACAGAGACGTCAATGAACGAACGGACAGATAATAACTATGCAAAAATAAAGAAAGTAAAACTTTCACTCCGGGGAAGACTTGAACCAAGGACTTCTCGTTCTGCAGCTGCTCACGCTACCACGGGACCACGGCGCTCCTGAGCTCACATTGTCCATGATATTGCTTATGTGGCCCATGGACTACTCAGTTTGTATATTTTGCTTCTTTTTTTTACAGTTCCACACAACTTCTTCCTGTTTTCTCAATTGATCTGTGTTCAGTTTATCAAGGCCTATCCACTGTGCCAACTTATAACTAAATCTGAGGGGGGTGCGATGGGGAGGTTCCCTTGTCAGAGCTACGCTGGTGCAGCTGTGTGGGCGTCCTTCGTGTGTACAGATGGCTGTGGTCAGTGTCATGTCAATACGTTGAATCTGATTTCAACCTAAGCAACGAGTCTGAATACGGACGTGAGAATTTATTTTGCTGACCTTAGTGAGACCTCTACTTTCTCCGATAGTTCTTCGCAGTGAACACGATGATAATTCACACAGTGAACAGGAAAGTCCGTCTTGTTTCCAACAGAAGATGAAATTTTAAATCAAAAACTGTGAAAGTTGTTTATGAAAATAGAGAGCCACTTGTAGAATACTTTGAGGAAATTGAGCTTACGTCTCCACAAACTACTACAATTACTCACTCAGCCGGGCTCCATCTGAAATTAAGGTATCGAGCATTCCAATTTTAGTTGTCTAAACTTAATCATACTATGTCGCACATGATATACTGTACAGTCAGTTATCAAAACGAACAGTTAAGCCACTTACTGCACAAAAAGGGGTAGGACATTTCAAAAACATTAAGTTGGTGCATAAGTTCGTAGCGTTTTTCCATACGTTTATTATAAAAACACAACAGATACATATAACAGAGATTTTAGTCACCAATAATATATTTTCCATCACTACAATCTGCCAACGCTGGGGTAACTTTACGATTTCAAGACTGCAGAAATCACGTGGTTTTGAGGTGAAAAACTTGTCGAGCCATGTTCAGAGCTTATTTTCAACCGGGAGGGAAATTCCTTTAAGGCTGTTCGATAGAGAGCGGAATAGGTGAGAATCTGAGGGAGCAAGATAAGGTGAATAAGATGATGAGGAATGACTTCCCAACCCAACTCCTGTGTAGTGTTTTTATCAATCTATCAGAATACGGGCCGGCATTATCGTGAAGTACACCATGTGCTCAAAAGTATCCGGAAGACTGGCTGAAAATGACTTACAAGTTCGTGGTGCCTTCAATCGGTAATGCTGGAATTCAATATGGTGCTGGCCCAACATTAGCTTTGAGGACAGCTTCCACTCTCTCAGAAATACGTTCAGTCAGGTGCTGGAAGGTTTCGTGGGGAATGGCAGCCCATGCTTGACAGAGTATTGCACTGAGGAGAGGTATCGATGTCGGTCAGTGAGGCCTGGCACGAAGTCGGCGTTCCAAAACATCCCAAAGGTGTTCTATAGGATTCAGGTCAGGACTCTGTGCAGGCCAGTCCATTACAGGGCAGTGCATTATGAACAGGTGCCCGATCGAGCTGAAAGATGCAATCGCCATCTCCGAATTGCTCTTCAACAAAAAAATGGTTCAAATGGCTCTGAGCATTATGGGACTTAAAATCTGTGGCCATCAGTCCCCTAGAACTTTGAACTACTTAAACCTAACTAACCTAAGGACATCACACACATCCATGCCCGAAGCAGGATTCGAACCTGCGACCGTAGCGGGCACGCGGTTCCAGACTGAAGCTCCTAGAACCGCACGGCCACACCGGCCGGCTGCTCTTCAACAGTGGGAAACAAGAAGGTGCTTAAAACATCAATGTAGGGCTGTGCTGTGATAGTGCGACGCAAAACAATAGTGGGTGCAAGCCCCCTCTATGAAAAACACGATCACACCATAACACCACCGACTCCGAATTTTACTGTTGGCACGACACACGCTGGCAAACGACGTTTACCGGGCATTTGCCATACCCACACCCTGCCATCGGATCGCCACATTGTGTACTGTGATCCGTCACTCCACACAACGTGTTTCCATTGTTCAATCGTCCAATGTTAACGCTTCTTCCACCTAGCGAGGCGTCATTTGACATTTACCGGCGTGATGAGCAGCCGCTCTACCATGAAATCCAAGTTTTCTCACCTCCCGCCTAACTGTCATTGTACTTGCAGTGAATTCTGATGCAATTTGCAATTACTGTGTGATGATCTGGATAGATGTCTGCCTATTACACATTACGATCCTCTTCAACTGTCGGCGGTCTCTATCAGTCAACAGACGAGGTCGGCCTGTACACTTTTGTGCTGTACGTTTCCACTTCACTATCACATCGGAAACAGTGGACCTAGGGATGTTTAGGAGTGTGGAAATCACGTGTACAGACATATGACACATGTGACACCCAATTACCTGAGCACGTTCGAAGACCGTGAGTAGCGCGGAGCGCCTCATTCTGCTCTCTCACGATGTCTAATGACTACTGAATTCGCGGATATGGAGTACCTGGCAGTAGGTGGCAGTACAATTCACCTAATATGAAAAACTATGTTTTTGGGGGCGTCCGGATACTTTTGATCACGTAGTGTAGCATCACTTGACGCGGTCTTCCTGGTGGTTGTTCTTGGATTGTGTCTGCAAGACGTCTCCATTGTTGACAATAGATGTCAGCAGTGATGGTTAAACTTCGGGGAAGCAATTCGTAGTATACCACACCGTCACTGTTGCACTGGATACCTAACATTATCTTTTGTGGAGATCTTTGTAGGCGGAGTTGCTGCTTTGTTTGGACTCATCCATTTCTTTCTTTTCCTTCTGTTAGCATTAAGACACCATTTCTCGTCACTAGTAACGATACAGGATAGAAACGGCTGGTGTTGTTCACGAGTTAGTTGATGACGAGCAAACAGATATGCACATGTGATTTTCTGCTTACAGCATGCAGTACCCATACAACCGACTTTTGCACCTTCCCCATTGCATGTAAATGTCGCACGATGGTGGAAAGTTCACAGTTGATCACATTTGCCAGCTCTCGAGTACACTGATGTGGATAATTGTGGATTGATGCGTTTAAACGATCTTCATCAAACTCCGAAGGTCTTCCTGAACGCGGAGAGTCACCAATGCAAAAGGATCCTCCTTAAAACGAGAAAACCATTTTTTGCCGTGCTCTGTCCAGTGGCATTACCCCAATACCCGGTGCAAATGCTTCTGACTGCGTCCGCTGCTGTCGCTCCTCTACTGAACTCAAACAAAAGAATATGTCGAAAATGTTCCGATTTCTCCACTTTGCACTCCATTTTCTAGCGTCCATGGCTTCACTCACAATTTTCAAATGACAAAATGACAGTATCTAAACTCAAACTACAAATAAAAAATGACAGTCGACAAATAAAGCCCTAACGACCGGAATACCAACATACAAAACAAAAACGCTACCAACTTATGCACCAACCTAATATATCCGAGATAGTATCGTTGACATGATTTCTATCTGCAGATAGCTGCTGCGTCCTGCGAAGAGACAGAGACAGGGAGCCAGCCGGAGTGGCCGTGCGGTTTTAGGCGCTACAGTCTGGAGCCGAGCGACTGCTACGGCCGTAGGTTCGAATCCTGCCTCGGGCATGGATGTGTGTGATGTCCTTAGGTTAGTTAGGTTTAATTAGTTCTAAGTTCTAGGCGACTGATGACCTCAGAAGTTAAGTCGCATAGTACTCAGAGCCACTTGAAGCATTTAGAGACAGGGAAACGAGTTACAAAAATTGTTGTTGCAACAGTAGTGTGAGAATTAAAAATCGCTCAGGTTCCTGAACGCTTTGACTTTTGCAAGGTATCTCCCAGCTGCAAATTTATTTAATTCTGAAAAGTTTATTTCGTATACAACTCAATATCAGCGAAATATTTCCCTTCCTCTCACAGGTGTTGTTCCACTTCAGCAATTCCTGTTCGAAAACAATTTGCAGGAGCCTTTTAGAGCAACAATGAAACTCCTCAAAGTGACTGTTTCTATACCGACGACATCGCCTGAGGCGGAGCTATCTTTCTCTACCGTGAAGAGAATAAATGCTGCGAAGTACTACGAGCCAAGAGCGACTATTAGCAGCTGCAACGCTCTCCATCGAAAAAGACTTCGTACCCAGCAGCGTATATTTCAATGAATGCTTCATTGACAGTCTCTGCTCTTAAGTAGAGGTGTGTGTTTGGAGCTTACGGGTGCTTGCTCTTAAGAAGAAAAGAATGGATCTTTCTTACAAACATTCGTCGTAAAGCAAGCGTATTTTCGTATACAACTTATTTTGTTTTTCGTTTTTAGCCTTTTTTGCTAGTTATTTGGAACTTTGTAGACCACTTTCCAGTGAAGCCCCTAGGAAAAACTCCACGAACCGCCACTGCCTGAACCCCTCCGTCCGAGACAAATCGACGCCCAAGAATGTCTTTCTTCAAGACTCCAAAAATATCGAAATCGCATGGGGAGAGATCGGGTCTATATGGAGTATGTGTAAAGTCTTCCCAGCGAAACTTCTGCGGCGTAGTCGAAATAATTTTGGCAACATGTTGGCGGCCATTATCCTGCAACTGAATGATGCCGTCCACCAACATTCCTGGACTTGGTGGCGTGCTTCAATTTTTACAAGGTGTCCATGCATCGCAGATCGTTAATTGTGGCTCCGTGTTCCAGAAATTCAATGAGCAGCGGGCCCTATCAGTCAAAGAAAAGGTCATCGTGACTTATCCGGAGTTGGCGCGCCTGTTGTTTCGCATACGCTGCAGAAGTTTGGCTGGGAAGTCCTTACACATCCTCCATATAGTCCCGATCTCTCCCCATGCGATTTCAGTATCTTTGGAGCCGTGAAGAGAGACATTTGTGGCCGTTGATTTCCTTCGGACAAAGAGGTGCATTCCTGGGTACAATCATGATTACGTAGGCAACCGAAATATTTTTCCACGAAGGCTTTGACGTCTTGTCTCACAATGGGATAAATGTACTAACAGTTATGGCTACTACTTTTGAAATAATAAACAGTTTACTTAATTTTTCCCCATCTGTCTCGTTTCCATTTGACTGCCTCTTATCATTTGCAAAAGTGCATTCCAGTTAGCACTCTTAAACCCCAGATTTCCAACTCCCTCGCACCTTCACTACTTAAACAGTTTTCGGTCACTGTTCTGATAGCAAAGATCATGACACAAGGGTCGATAGTGGTCATGTACTGTTTAACCACCCACAATATAAATTTATTGACCGCTGTCCCATTTGGCACTATTTGTAAATGTAAGCTGGGCTTGTTTATTGATCACAATCAGATCGAGTTCTTGTACCCTGTGCTGCAACTTTATATCCTGTTCGTCTATCGTTCTGCTACGCCAAAGCACCGAACTTGCGTTCGAATCGGTCCCTTTGGGCTCTAAATTTATCAAGACATACATGAAACATGTGGCAGAAACATAGTTTATATTCCGTCTTATGCGACTGTAACAAAAGTCTTATTTACACCATATACATTTCGCTTTATTTCGAAGTCTCTTCAGTGCTCAGATTTTTGCTTCCTATCGCATTCCCATTGTTCTTCCAGACATAGGTGCTCGATTTTTAGAACACTGTACTTCTCTGACGCTGGATATAAAAGCTGGTCAGAAACAGTCTGAAAAGCTTGTAAGGGTGTTGCAGGGTACGTTGTGTTGAGAAATAATTGTTAGGTAAAAATGTGATAAGTTGCTCCTTCCGGTGTAATTAGCACTGAAGTTAGTCAAGCAGGCCGTGGCGCTCGCAAATTCAAGCGGCCCGCCAGAGACGGTGTCGCAAAACGTGTTCTTCGTTTAGTTATCTAAAATCGAATAAGAGAGCGATACAAAAATTGGACATGGAGCTGTAGTAAGCATCGAACCCGAACAAAAAGATGAGCAGTCTCGTGCGCTATCATCTACGCTATGAGAACAACTGACACTGCATCTGGCGGACCGTTTGAATTTGCGCGCGCAACGTCCTGATTGCCTAATTTCAGTGCTAATTATCTTGGAAACGGCGCAACGAATCTGGTTTTTTCTTAACGATTCTTTCTCAGCACAACCTACCCTGCAACACCGTTACAAGTTTTTCAGACTATTTCCGACCACCCTGTACTTCCGATTTCATGTTTTGTGGAGGCACCTATAGCAAGTGATTTTTTGTTTGTTTGTAGGATAGTATATGAGTAGGGTAGAGACGAATGGGATATCACTTTAGCGATGGGACGGGCCGCAAACAGGGAAATGCACTGACGGAGGCGACTTTGACAAAGGGCAAATTGTTATAGCCCAGCACGTGGACACGAGCATTTCGGTAACGGCGATGCCGGTCGGCTGTTCCCGTTTAACTGTCGGGAACATCTATAGGAAGTGGTTGAAGGAGTGTGCAACAAGATTTTGGACGTCCAGGCCTCCTCACTAAACGTGGAGATCGGAGGCTTGTCCGCTCTGTAAAGCACGATAGGTGACGATGGGTAGCAAATCTAACGGCGGAGTACAATAATGGTGCTGGCACAAGTGTGTTAGACAACATACTCCGCACATTTTTTAATATTGGGCTCTGCAGCAGACGATCCCTACATGTTCCTATGTTGACCAAACGACATGACTGCATTGGGCATGATGTCATCGAGATAGAACCGTGGATCAATGGAAAGGCATCGTCTGATGGAATGAATCACGTTTCTTGTTACACCAGATCGATGGTGGTGTCTACTACATACGCAGTCATCCAGGGGGACGGCTGCTCGAAACATGCACCACGCGACGGAACATTCCATGAGGAACATTCACATGTGCCCCCATGGAATCTTTAGCACTAACCGAAGCCACCAAGGTAGCTTTTGACTACGTGAACATTATTGTGAAGCACTTATATCCCTTCATGCTTGACGGTTTCACCGACGGCAATAAGTGGAAAACAGTCCGTGACACAAGACCAGAATCGTGTTACAGCGGTTTGAGGAGCACGACAGTGAACTCATGGAGAGGGGTAGGACGTCAAACGGGTCGACTTTGAGCAGGAGAGGTATCACAGGACATATTAATTTCCACTGTCTATACTTTTACAAATAAATTCATAAAATTTGTCAGCATCACCAGGAAGGATTCAGAATTTACACTCACAGCAGTGGAAGTTCGAAAACATAACAAAATAATTTTTTTTTTACATGTGAAACTTCATTATTTTTTTCACTTACTAATGGCAGTATTTGTTGCTATAGGTACACTTTTCTTCATAAGTTAGAGAGATTCTTCGATGAATTTTGCACAGCATATAAACCATACTTACAGGTGTATGAAACTCTAGAATTTATTTCATTTATGAAAAAACTAATGAGCTGTTATATTTTAAACTTCATGTTTAGAAAAAACACAAATTTTCTAATTAATTACCTCAATTTTTACCACAGTTTTTAATCGATTTGCAAAATTCTAGAGTTTCATACGCCTTTGAGTAATCACTTGCTATAGGTGCCTCCACAAAACATGAAATCGGAAGTACAGGGTGGTCGGAAATAGTCTGAAAAACTTGTAACGGTGTTGCAGGGTAGGTTGTGCTGAGAAAGAATCGTTAAGAAAAAACCAGATTCGTTGCGCCATTTCCAAGATAATTAGCACTGAAATTAGGCAATCAGCACGTTGCGCGCGCAAATTCAAGCGGTCCGCCAGATGCAGTGTCAGTTGTTCTCATAGCGTAGATGATAGCGCACGAGACTGCTCATCTTTTTGTTCGGATTCGATACTTACTACAGCTCCATGTCCAATTTTTGTATCGCTCTCTTATTCGATTTTAGATAACCAAACGAAGAACACGTTTTGCGACTCCGTCTCTGGCGGGCCGCTTGAATTTGCTAGCGCAACGGCCTGCTTGGCTAACTTCAGTGCTAATTACACCGGAAGGAGCAACGTACCACATTTTTTCCTAACAATTATTTCTCATCACAACGTGCTCTACAACACCCTTACAAGCTTTTCAGACTGTTTCTGGCCAACTTTTATATCCAGCGTCAGAGAAGTACAGTGTTCTAAAAATCGAGCATCTATGTCTGGAAGAACAATGGGAATGCGATAGGAAGCAAAAATCTAACCACTGAAGAGGTTTCGAAATAAGACTTTTATTACAGTCGCAAAAGACAGAATATAACTTATATTACTGTCACATGTTTCATGCATGTCTTGATAAATTAAGAGCTGCAACAATATACGGTTGTGGAGCCGACAGCGACCGATGCGAACGCAAGGTCTGCGCTTTGGCATAGCAAAACGACAGCGAACAGGATATAAAGCTGCAACACGTGGTTCTCTCACCAACTGAAATCGTCTGGTCAATGGTGGCCGAGCAACTGGCTCGTCACAATACGCCAGTCACTACTCTTGATGAACTGTGGTATCGTGTTGAAGCTGCATAGGCAGTTGTATCTGTACATGCCATCCAAGCTCTGTTTGACTCAATGCCCAGGCGTATCAAGGCCGTTATTACGGCCAGAGGTGGTTGTTCTGGGTACTGATTTCTCAGAATCTATGTACCCAAATTGCGTGAAAATGTAATCACATGTCAGTTCTAGTATAATATTTTTGTCCAATGAATACCCGTTTATCATCTGCATTTCTTGGTGTAGGAATTTTAACGGCCGGTAGTGTAATTTATGGGAATTACGCGCAGGCATCTGTTGCCATATACCTCCGAAACCCTGCCAAGGTTCAAATGGTTCAAATGGCTCTGAGCACTATGGGACTCAACTTCTGAGGTCATTAGTCCCCTAGAACTTAGAACTAGTTAAACCTAACTAACCTAAGGACATCACAAACATCCATGCCCGAGGCAGGATTCGAACCTGCGACCGTAGCGGTCTTGCGGTTCCAGACTGCAGCGCCTTTAACCGCACGGCCACTTCGGCCGGCCCCTGCCAAGGACTTATCGAATACACACCATGCAGAACAGCTGCTCGATTGCGTTCCTGAGATTGACCAATATGTTATTAAGTAGGTAGTCATAATGTTTTGGCTTATCAGTGTGTATCAGCTAACTTACCGAAGGACAAGAAAAACTGAGGTTCTCAGCTGTTCTCGATAGACAAGTGTTGTTTCCCACGTAATGGAAATCAGTCCCGTAATTGTCTCCCTTTCCGACGCATAAGTTTTAAATTTGGCTCAAAGGTGCCTACAATCTTCCTCTGTAATGGCGCAAAAGCATGGTGCCCTGCGACGTCACACTCAGGCTTGACTAATCTTCAAACAGGAGACACATGGCGAGAAGAAAAACAGAGCTCAGAAGTTCATGCGACGTGTGAAGTAGGTTAATCATGTCACATTGGCACCAAATTTCACCACAATTCTGTCCATCTCCACCGTGTGAAGTGTCACACGATGGGAAACTCGTCACAGCCCCTCTTACATTTCACCACTTCTTTTGACGCCTCGCCGGCCCGGGTAGCCGAGCGGTTCTAGGCGCTACAGTCTGGAACCGCGCGACCGCTACGGTCGCAGGTTCGAATCCTGCCTCGGGCATGGATGTGTGTGATGTCCTTAGGTTAGTTAGGTTTAAGTAGTTCTAAGTTCCAGGGGACTGATGACCTCAGAAGTTGAGTCCCGTAGTGCTCACAGCCATTTGAACCATTTTGACGCCTCTATGATGGAGGTCAGGCCCGCGACGCCCAGCGTTGAAATCACGATGTTTTCTTATGCGTGGCCGAGGAAAATATTTCAGACACACCGCCGCCAAGTATAGAAATGAAAAGGCCTCTGTAGCGGTGGGGAGGTTGAGGCAGAGTGGTATACAGGGCGTTAGTGAAACCACCCTCTCTCCTTGGGACCTTGACTCCCACACATTTCGCGCTCGAAAACGACATTTCGCATTGCAGAGGAAATGGAAATGAGCATTTGGCGTCATTGGCCGGGAGGCCTCGTACGGGGCAGGTCCGGCCGTCTGGGTGCAGGTCTTATTACATTCGACACCACATTAGGCGACCTGCGCGCCAGATGGGGATGAAATGATGATGAAGACAACACAACACCCAGTCCCTGAGCGGAGAAAATCCCCGACCCAGCCGGGAATCGAACCCGGGCCCCTTATGACGGCAGTCCGTCACAGTGACCATTGAGCTATCGGAGCGGACGCGCATTGCAGTAAGCATCAGGAAGACGTTGTTGACAACGTTTGGCATTGTTTACACCTCCTGGTTGATTCAGCCCTTCTCGACGGACATCATGGGGCTGCAATGCCATTGAACGTGATCTCACCCCTTTGGAGTACAGTGCGACTGCAGTTTTTGCTCTGGTGTACAGGCTGGAACCACTGGGGACCATTTAAAACCATTCGGCGAAATTTGAACGTCATAAAAAGCAGCAAAGGGTCCTTACGCTTTTCCAGTGCTCATGTTCTATCCCCTCCTGTGGCATGATCGTGGAGGGTTGTGACATTGACACATTCATGAATAAAACAGAAAATGGTCCCTCTAAGTTCCTCCCCCTCTCCAATTTAGTAAACGCCTCCGTGGAACCTGTCCTCATTTATTGACTGTTTTAAATATGTTCCTTTACAGAGAAAACCTGCGAAATACTCCTAGTTGCCTGCAGGCAGGCAATCGGCCTTGTAAGTGTGTCAAGTGGTTGCCTACCCGCAGGCATCTCGGGCTACTTCGCTGGTGTACTGTGTAAAGGTACATTTTTAAATGTGAGTGGGTGCCACTGTGGATCTTGCCGAACTGGGAGTGTCTTAGGGGGTCGCTTTGCCGTTTTATTGACGCATGTGTCAATGTATCACATCTCTGTGATCGTGCCACAGGAGGGCATGAAACAGAAACACTGAAAAAGCATAAGGGCCCTTTGCTGCTTCAGGTCACACTCAAATTTCGTGGAATGGTTTTGAACTGTCCCTATTGGTTCCACCCTATTCACCAAAGTAAAAACTGCAGTCACTCTGCACTCCAAAGGGGTGAGATCACATTCAGTGGGGTTGCAGCCCCATAATGTCCGTCGAGAAGGGTTAAATCGCTCAGGAAGTGTTAACAGTGCCAAAGATAATTAACAATAATAAAACTTTGAACATAGCTGCTAAGGTTCAGTGACCGTGTCAGAATTATATTAGAACAAATAAGCACTCGGTCACAAATATTAAGTCCAAATTGACCAGGTTTCGACGCTACTATGAGTGTCGTCTTCAGAATTAGACTAACTGTTCTAAAACATATTAAGTATATAATACATTAATAAAATTAAAGTTTGTACTGACTGGAAAAGGATGCAGTACTTACAAGTCACATATTAAAAAAGATCTAAGCCGGAAAGGCGACGTCCTGAATAGTTGTAAGTAAGATGGCGAGCTGCTAAGGGCTGCTCGTACTTTAGTGAACAAGTCTTGTTGCAACCGTTAGCAGCTCGCCATCTTACTTGCAACTATTCATGACGTCGCCTTTCCGGCTTAGATCTTTTTTAATATGTGACTTGTAAGTACTGCATCCTTTTCCAGTCAGTACAAATTTTAATTTTATTAATGTATTATATACTTAATATGTTTTAGAGCAGTTAGTCTAATTCTGAAGACGACGCTCATAGTAGCGTCGAAACCTGGTCAATTTTGACTTAATATTTGTGACCGAGGGCTTATTTGTTCTAATATAATTAACAACGTCTTTCTGTTGCTCGTCAGACTGCAAACTGTCGTTTTCAACCGCGAAATGTGTGGGAATCGACGACCCACAGAAAGGGGTGCTTTTCACTGACATCCTCTATGTCTTCCTCCCCGAAGCCTTTTCAATTCGATTCTAAGCGGCAGTGTGTCTGAAAAGTTTTCCTCGACCACCCATAAGAAAACCGCACGATTTCAACGCTGGGCGCCGCGGGTCTGACCTCCATCGAAGAGGCGTCAAAAGAAGGGGTGAAATATTGATAAGAGGGGCTTCTCATCGTGTGACACGCCCACGGTGGCTTTGGGCAGAATTTTAGTGAAATTTGATACCAATATGACATCATTAACCCAGTTTCGTGTCACATGAACTTAGGAGCTCTAACCTTTTTTTCTTGTGTGTCGACACTTTGTTGTTTGAAGCATGTCGGGTCCGCACCTCTGAGCCAAATTTCAAACTTATGCGTCGGTATGGAAGACAGTTACAGGGTTTTGAAAAATTGATTCTTAATTCTGCTGCACAGTGTATTATTCGCTAATGCAAACTTCTTATAAGTGCTACCACGAAGGCGTGAAAGTACGAAAAACAGGCGAACTCCCATTGTGGAGTAGAATGCCACCAGAAAAGCTTATACACTAGCACCTGTGTGCATTCCATGATTTGTATTGGAAAGGAAACATAACTCACTTGGGAACAGCTGTAAGAGATGTGAAATAGCTACAACAGGCCTGACTAAAATGAAAAGTGAGTGTGGGCAACTCCATATGAAAGCTGCTTTAATCGGAAATGAGAAAGACGCTACGCACGAAACGCAAGCACAAGTCTCCCTCGACAATAGGCAGGAATTGGCACCGTGCCAATAGCCTGCGTCAGAAACTTGGGCTGTTGCCACGAAGGAAAGGAGTGTCACAGTTTGAGAACGTCCCAGCACGAATCAATACTGTCTGAGCTTGAGAAGTAGTATCTTGTTGTCATGACATTAACAAATGATATGATACTACCAAGCCGGCCGCGGTGGTCTAGCGGTTCTAGGCGCTCAGTCAGGAACCGCGCGACTGCTACGGTCGCAGGTTCGAATCCTGCCTCGGGCATGGATGTGTGTGATGTCCTTAGGTTAGTTAGGTTTAAGTAGTTTAAGTTCTAGGGGACTTATGACCACAGATGTTGAGTCCCATAGTGCTCAGAGCCATTTGAACCATTTTTGATACTAACAAGCGATTAGAGGCATCAGCTGCGAAGGAACGTAGGAATCAAACTGAAAGTTCTGGAACATTACTCACATGTAATAGACTGATAATTACCATAACGTATAGCATCCTATCAGATGAGGTTCGGGAACTTTGTTGGTAGAGAGGTAACACGGTAAAAGATAGCATCTACTCTCCAGCACGTGGGAACTGGTGCCAACAGAGATATGTTCTGTTACAGCTGCACCTTCGCCAAGAGACTTCCCAACTTTTTTAAAACTATTAACAATGTAACTATGTAAAAGGCAACAAAAATAACAGCACTATGAGAAGCTGTAGAAAAAGACTAGGAGTCTGTCACCGCAGCATGATACTAGTTTCTAGTAGCAAACGACACACCGTACTTACCAACGCGGTGAGTCACTGTGTAATGTTAATAAATAAGTAAAAAATTCCGACATATTGAATCACCCAATCAAAACATGTTCAAAATGGTTCAAATGGCTCTGAGCACTATGGGACTCAACATCTGTGGTCATAAGTCCCCTAGAACTTAGAACTACTTAAACCTAACTAACCTAAGGACATCACACACATCCATGCCCGAGGCAGGATTCGAACCTGCGACCGTAGCAGTCGCGCGTTTCCTGACTGAGCGCCTAGAACCGCTAGACCACCGCGGCCGGCTCAAAACATGTATCTTAACAACGAAGCTCCTAATAGTGTTGATGATGTCAGCGATACCGCACACTTAGCAACAGCGTCTTTGACATTCTGGTATGTTTCATCCGGATAGCTGGAGAAATGCTCTAACTTCTGCTCGAAATGACGAGTGATGGTCGTTCCAACAGCTGTGAGCACAAAAATTACATGATAGTGAAGTAAGAATCAGAACTTTCCAATATGAAAAACCATGTCTCCCTTACCTGTAATCCTGTTAACGTCAGTCGATTTCAACCGGACAGATGTTATAAGAATTTACAATATAATGTCTAGTTGCATCATTTAGAGAATCCTGTAGTATTGCAGGTGGCTCTCGGACATTTATTAGAGTTGGACGTCGAACGGGCAACCAATTACGTACGTATCCTATGCCAGAGGCCACAGACAGGACCATTATACGAACGAACAAATGGTTCAAATGGCTCTGAGCACTATGGGACTTAACTTCTAAGGTCATCAGTCCCCTAGAACTTAGAACTACTTAAACTTAACTAACCTAAGGACATGGTTCAAATGGTTCAAATGGCTCTGAGCACTATGGGACTCAACTGCTGAGGTCATTAGTCCCCTAGAACTTAGAACTAGTTAAACCTAACTAACCTAAGGACATCACAAACATCCATGCCCGAGGCAGGATTCGAACCTGCGACCGTAGCGGTCTTGCGGTTCCAGACTGCAGCGCCTTTAACCGCACGGCCACTTCGGCCGGCTAACCTAAGGACATCACACACATCCATGTCCGAGGCAGGATTCGAACCTGCGACCGTAGCGGTCGCGATGTTCCAGACTGTAGCGCCTAGAACCGCTCGGCCACCCCGGCCGGCACGAACGAACAACTTGCCGACAGGAGTTAAGTAGTTATCCAACCTCTAGTCAGATTTAACGAGGGGAAATTAAATATTTGCGCAAATACAGAGGAAAAACAATATTTGTCTTTCACAGGCATACGTTCTACCTTCTGAGCAATGTAGTAACGCTTCACAACCCGCCCAAGCAGCTTTACTTCCGGAAATACCTTTTCCACACCTTTCAAAGTTCACAGAAGTTCTCCTGTATATTTTGAACGACTGGATAATTTGCATGTAGCGTCTACTGAGTCACCGATGGCGGGCATACGGAGACCTGCTAAGGATTAGTAAGAGTCAATATGGGTTCAGGAAATGATGATTTATAGATGAGACTGGTAATAGAACTTTTTTCAGTTTGTAGTAACCTCGGCACCTAAATGTGCAGCTGCACTCGTGAATAACATGCAGACGCCTTCGTTAACTTGTTCGCGTCCCAACGACAGCTCCGTATTCGAGAATGTCTGTACAGTAGTTTTGTCGATTATTAAAGAAGAAGAAGTGTCTATTGGCTTCCTAAGCAGAGCAAATTAATCAAAGAGATTAACGAGGGCTGTCCCCAGAGATACTGAACTCCTCTTAGGTAAGTTACACGGGACAGATATTGTTGAAGGAATAGATGCGTACGCCGTTGACGTCTTTTTAGCTGTGTCTGCGGGATCTAGGGTTAGGCGTGATGAAAAGGCAAGAGATGATCTCGCATAGACAGGTTGTTGGTGAACGAACAATGATCTGATGGCAGCCATCCACCAAACTACATATAGAGTTCTCAAGTGAAGCTTTTCTCTCACCAGTAACCTGGGCCTTGAAAGAGTCCTCCATAGCTTGTAACTCAGTTTCCAGATCGCTAAACATTCTTCTATGCGAAAAGTGGAACTTTTTTCAATACGTGAAATATGTTGCTCAAAAACCAGTCAAAATAATAACCGTAATAAACAAACAGGGCAAAATATAACTAGAGAATTTCTATCTTAAATTTATACCTGGAATTCCACTTGACAAATGGTTACTGGCCACCTCAGAATTGCTCGAGATTTGCCAAGCCCACACAACTTATCAGTACACCAGAGGTTGAAAATACCGCTACAATTGTTAAGGTTGTTTTATTTAACACACGACCGGTTTCGGGCTCTTATACGCCCATCTTCAGGTGTCGTACTGAAAATAGCAAGAGACGGGAGATAACTTTTACATGCAGCTATACACATAAAAAACAAAAAATCCATAAAGAATTTAAAAACATTTTTAAAAACCGCCGGCGGGCTAGGCGCTGTGAAACCTAAGTCAATGCCAAAGTGACACCACACAATACTACGGACGACTGCCTGAGTAAAGAAATATGCAAAAAATACCAGGATACTTCCACTTGGTTCTGTGACCCCGAGCGCCGCCGTGGACGAGTACAAAACGTAGTGTGCTACCAACGAGCGCAGAACATGGAGTAGCGGACGCGAAGGAGGAAGCAAACTGGTAAACCAGAGTAGCAAAAGTACTGCCATCTATTGACGGGAAGAAGAACGCGGGGCTGCAAGTCCAGCCGTTCACAATTTGAATTAGCGTTTTACATTTAAAAGGAAGAAAAAAAAAAGAAACATTATATAAAAAGTTACATGAAAAAATTTAAAAGTGCATTTTGCTTGGTAAAGGAAAATGTTGGACAGGGCAATACAGAACAGTAGCTGCGACGTAAAATTTATGTATAAACCATAAAACGCAACGAAACTTTTCCTTTTGCTCGAGTGGCATGCAAGTATTTAATTTAGTGGGGATATATATGTGGCGACGCTCCTCGCCCTGCCGTCCCTCCTAAACTTGTCCATGATTACTCCCGTGCCAACTGGGATGCCTACCGGGATTCCATTCACACCCAGGTTGACGGCCACGACCTTACCCTCCAGTCTCCTGATGACATCACTCGCACTGCTGCCTTCCTGCACCAGACCTTGTCTGACGCCGTCGCCACCCATATCCCCACCAAAGCCATCCACCCTCACCGCCCCGCCCTGCCTCCACAGGCCGTCCTTCTCCTTCGAGAGTCCCGCCGCCTCTACCGCTCTTTTCTCCGCACTCGTGACCGGGATACACTTACCCGCCACCGGCAATTACAGCGACACATCCGCAACCTGCTTGTTGCGAAGAAACGCCGAGCCTGGCGCCAGACATGTACACAACTCAACACCACGCTCCCCATCAACTCTTCCAAGTATTGGTCTGGTTTCCACCGCCTTACTGGGAACCGCCCCACCCCCCAGTACCCTCTCCTCCTTAATGACCGTCCCTTTCCTGACAACCTCAGTAAGGCCACCCACTTTGCCTCCCACCTCTCTGATGTTTTTTCCATCCCAGACGATCCCCACTTTGATTATTCCCTCTTCCCTGATGTCATGGACCGTACGGATACCTCTGTTCCTCCCCTTGCTCCTAGCTTCCAGTACTTGGGCCACACCCCACCTTCTGCACTTAACACTCCCATCACTACACAGGACATCAGCCTCACACTCCGCACTAAACGCAACACTGCTCCCGGCCACGACTGCGTTACCTACCGCCACCTCAAACACTGCCCTCCCTCCTTCCTTTCCCTCCTTGCCACCCTCTACAATGTCATCCTTGCCACTGGCTTCTATCCAGACCTGTGGAAAACCTCCCGTATCCTGATGTTCTCCAAACCCAATAAGCCTCCGTCTGATGCCTCTTCCTATCGTCCTATCTGTCTCACATCGGTGTTCAGCAAGCTCTTGGAATCCATCCTTTCCCGGCGCATCCATCTCCACCTCCACCAAAACCACCTCCTCCCAAACACCCAATGTGGCTTTCGACCTTCCTTCTCTGCTGATGACCAACTCCTCCGCCTCACTCATCTCCTCTCCCTCCAGCTTAACTCCCGTCGCTCCGCCATTTTTGTCTCACTTGACCTCGAAAAGGCCTACGACCGTGTCTGGCATCCCGGTCTCCTGTTTAAACTCCAAACCTACGCCCTTCCTATCAACTACATCCGTCTGGTGGCCTCCTTCCTCTCCCACCGCCCCTCCTATGTTACCATCCATAATGCCAATTCCCCCACCTTCTACCCCTCTGCCGGTGTGCCCCAGGGCTCTGTCCTCTCCCCTCTCCTCTACCTCCTGTACACGGCAGATATGCCCCAACCCCCCCCCCCCTCCAGTACACCTCTTGCAATATGCTGATGACACCGCATTCCTCGCCCTCGCTCCTACGCTCCAACGGTCCCAACGCCTTCTCCAGAATCACCTTGACCTTTTTGCTGCATGGTGTAACCAGTGGCTCCTGAAACTCAATCCTTCCAAGACCCAGGCAATCATCGTAGGTCGTACCACTCGCTCCTTCCGGCTCCTGGATTTCTCCCTTACTGTCTGCGCACGTCCTGTCCGCCTCGCCCCCACCCTCACCTACCTTGGCCTCACCATTGACCGTCACCTCACCTGGATACCTCATCTCCGCTCCATCCAATCCAAAGCCCGCAACCGCCTCCGACTCCTCAAACTCCTCTCTGGCCGGACATGGGGGTTGCACCCCTCTACCATCCTCCACACCTACAAATCCTTAATCCGTCCCATCCTCTGTTATGCCAGTCCTGCCTGGATATCTGCCCCCCCCCCCCAAATTCTATCAGTCCCTCCAGATCCTTGAGCGTCATGCACTCCGCCTCGCCTTCCGTATCCGCCTCCCGTCCCCCACGCGGATCCTCTATGATCTCATTCCTTTCCCCCATCTCCTCCTATTCCTCGAACATATCCGCATCCTCTACACCTCCCGCCGTCTTGAACCCCCTCACCCCCTGGTTGCTCCTCTCCTCTCCCATCCCCGCCCCCTGCCACGTCTTCACCGTTGTGTCCCCCCTACCCTCCATCTCTACACCCTCCATCTCCTTTCCCAAGGTGGCTTCCGTCAACTCCCCCTCCCGGATGATGCCCTCTCTCCCTCCATTTATCCTTCCTATCAACTCTGATCCTCACTCCCCCTCCTTTCCTCCGTCCTTTCCCTGGGCTCCCTCTTCCTACCCCCCTTCCCTCCTGTGTTTTCTCCCCGCCCATTCTCCCCCTAGGTCCCTTCTCCCCCCCCCCCCCGAGTCCTTTTGCATTCCCCTCCTCTGCCTTCCCCACTCCCTGGCCCGTCTGCTCAGCACCCCCCACCCCTCTTATGGGTCCTCATTCTCCACTGGCTTCTTTCCCCCCTCCCACCCTTCCCTTTTCCTCTCCTTCCCCCCCCCCCCTTTTTTATTTCTCCGTCATCTGTCCTGTTTCCCCCCACCCGCTCTCGGCTGTGGTATGTCATGTTTGTGCCCACTTTTTAGTGCCGTGTTTAAGTGAGTGTTCAGTGTTGTGCGTCTTTCCACAGTGATGCGAACAGAAATCATGCTGTCGCTGGGTGTGCATTTTATATTTTGCGAACAGAAACCAGACTGTCGCCGTGTTTTTTAACTGTCTGTCTGCTATTTTTCTGCTTCTTGTATCATCAACCCTGTGTTTTATGTTTTAAGTTCTAGAATTTTCTGCTATTTTACCTTTAAGTCACCGATTTTCTCGCCAACTGTTGTTTTTTCTTATCTTCATCTTTTTAACACAAATTCTGTAGGCTGAAGAGCGGCGTAGTAAGCTGCTGCCAGCCCGCCCCCTTCGGGGGGAATTGAAATTCAATAAAGAAAAAAAAAAAATATGTGGCGACGTGGAACAACACGCCACAGTCATCAGTTAAAAGAACATACACATGTGCCCCTCCTATTTACAAGCATCTCGCTATTGACCAAAAGGGAAAGCAGCGAAACCTTATAATCCACACGGTCAAACTATTGTGCCAATTAATAGCTAGCAGCAGTAGCACTAAAAGAACACATTAAAAATGGGGTTAATTTAAAACTTGCTAACTAAAAAGTCGACAACTAATCGAGGCTTACATGAGATAAGAACTGAGGCGCATTTTAAATCATGAAAGACAGGTAAATTTTAAATTAGTGAGGATACAGATAATGACGCAGCACAGTAATGCGCCATAGTCATAGGATAAAATGTAAACATGCAAACTTCTATTAAAAGAGGACAATTTTACAGCTATGTAAAATGAACTGGGTGGACCTTGCTGACTTCACAATAGGAAACAGGCATATGCCGTACATTCGTTAAGCCTAACTGAGGGTCACAAAAATAATCGTGAAAAACACTGACCCAGTTAAGAAATATACATGTATGGCGTACAGTAATGAGAAACCAGAAAGAGAAGGAAATGAGGCTCGATGCTGCTTCAAAAAGGAAACGTTTTTCAGCAGGATTGCGTGGTTAAGCGCAGTTTCCTCGTTCAAAACGCCAGACGGATCACGGCAAATGCTGCGGATGATTTCTGTTTCTTCTAAAATGTTTAAAACCGGGCCCTTACGTTGAATATGTAGAACGCTGCAATTTGTGTTTATATTTGAAATGGAATGGTTATGATCCTTCAAGTAGTTAGTGAGAGCGGATTTGGAATTGCTAAGATCCTGATACTCTCTTAAACGTATGTTAAAGGAACTGCCAGTTTGGCCTATGTATGCGGAAGGACACTCACTACACTGGATGCAATAGACGCCCGACTGTGTGTAGCGATTGTCTTCTCTGGTTTCGTGGTGCTTCAACAGGTGCCCGACCTAATGCAGGGTGTAAAAGGCGGGTATAACCCCTCTTTTCTAAGCCATTTGCCAGCCCTGTCAGATATAACACCCAGCCTACATATGGGATTTTTTTAGAGTATCATTATAAGTAGATGACAGGGTAATCCAGTACAAATCGCTGGAAGTGGCTTTCCATTGCATTTTCTGGTGAAGAACACAACAACATTTGACTGGTAGCCATTAGCATGTGCTATGAATTTAATGGTATCCAACTCAGGCTGGTAGCTTTGTCTTGAGAGAGGGATTCTGGCCTCGCGGTAAAGCGTAGCACGAAGAGCTGCCATTTTTTGCTGCTTTGGATGAACTGAAGAGCGATGAATAATAGAACCAGTCGTAGTTGGTTTTCTAAATATGTTTAAGGGAACTTCACTGCCCTGTAACGAAATTTCCAGGTCTAAAAATGAGAGTGTAAAGCCAGAGTGGCATTCTATCGTACACTGAATCTTGGGGTGCATTTTGTTAAACTCGTGTTGAAAACGTTGCAGCTGGGATTCGGTCCCGTTATACAAAAGTATGATGTCATAGACATATCTTTTGCAACATACTACTCTTTGAAGATGTTGTGGGTGGGTTAAAAAATTGATTTTCAATGTGATTGATATAAATATTAGCTATTATACTGGCAATGACGGATCCCATGGCTAACCCATCAGTTTGTCCATATATGGTGTCTTTGAAGGCAAAGTAATTATGGTCCAGAACAATTCTGAGAAAATGAAGGAGTTCATTAATTTTTTGTGAATCTAGACGAGAGAACGGCCGTAAGTTGGATTCAATAATAGGAATCACCTCTTTAATGGGGATATTCGTATACATGCTTACGATGTCGAGACTTGCTAGATTCGTATCACTGGTTACAGTTACATGTTTGAGGTAGGTAATGAACTCCTCTATTCTTGATGGCATGATCATCACGGAAAAAATAATGCTTACTGAGGAAACTTTGCAGTTCCTTAGCCAATAAGTAATCCGGGCTTAATAGCGTTGATAATTGGCCTTAAAGGAGCCTGTGGCTTATGAAATTTCACGACGCCCCTGAAAGTTGGCGTTCTCAGACAGCTGTGGGGTTAAATGAGTATGTTTTGAAAATAGGGCTGGAGAGGAAGTCCTGTGCACTACTCCACGTAGCCGCTGCTAAAATGTGCGTAGGTCGGCAATTCTCTAGTATACAAGCTCATCCGTTTAAGATACCGTAATTCTGTTTCTACCCAAACGAATTGTATAAAAGTCCTCAGTAAATGACGTACAGTCTCTTTTCATAACATATTAATCACAGAGATATCGGTATAAATTTGTTTTTCAGATGAAAATGTAGTAATTTCTGCCGGTACTAATGGTTCAAATGACTCTGAGCACTATGGGACTTAACATCTGAGGTCATCAGTCATCTAGAACTTAGAACTACTTAAACCTAACTAACCTAAGGACATCACACACATCCATTCCCGAGGCAGAATTCGAACCTGCGGCCGTAGCGGTCGCGTGGTTCCAGACTGAAGCGCCTAGAACCGCTCGGCCACCACGGCCGGCGTCTGCCGGTACTATCGTAGTTCTAAAAGAGAATAATTCAATGGCGTTTCAGTCTTCAAAACCTGCTCAGTAATTTCGGAGACATTACTCTATTTAGAACTTAAGATTTATCTGTTTTGAACATGAAACCAATTGCTGTTTTATGCGGAACTTCCTGTTGTTACTCGGAAGTGTAGTTATGTTAACTATGGTTAATAGCCATGTCATGAGTTCAGTGTCAAGATACACATTACATTGACGAATTATATCACCAACAAAATGGAAACAGTAGAAGAATGTGGTCATAGCCATTTCCTTAAAGTTACATTTATGTCATCAAGTGCCCACCGTCTACAGCAATACATGTTTGTAGTCACTTTCGGTGTCATAACACATGCTGCAACAATGTTATGTTTTATATCCTCTTGGATCGTCGGAACTTGTGCACAGACTTCATCTTTGAATTTACCGCAGAGAAAAAATCCAATGGCGTCAAATCAGGCGAACGTGCAGGTCAAATTATTACGCCTTCACTTCATATCAGGGACCAGGAAAGAGCTGCGTGAACGCTTTTCTAGCCACGATCGAGTAGTGAGTCAGGAGCCCATCGTGCTGGTACCACATACATCAGCATATTTCAAGTGAGGATCATTCACATAGTCTCCAATAATCCCATAAAAACGTTCACACTGCACGACGTCTGTGGTTCCACCTGCTACAGCCAGTGCAGATTAATTATCAACGGCCCATCAATACAAATTTCTTACATTCAGCTTTCCATAATTTGTAAAGGCAGCTTCATTGATAAAGAGACTTCTTTGGAAAATAGAACGTAATGCCCTGGTGTCGCATCATCATAACAGACCGACAGAAACCAACGCGTGTTCTGCAGTCTAGCTGGTTAACCCTTTCGTGTTTGATGGGACACGTGTGTCCCACTAAATTAATATGCAGTTTTGAGCGTTGTGACGTTTATATCCGATAACTGTCTAATGCTACCATGTGAAGAGAAGCTTTCGGAACTTAGAGAAGTATACTGCTGACAGGAGTTGATATATACTGTCTGACCATGATAATAAGACCCTCCGCCTAGAGGCTGGTGGGAATGCCAGAAGGCATTCCTTGTTATCCCGCTTCCGTCTCCTCCATATCCTTCAGGACAGTCACGAGAAATTGTGAGGGGAGTGTGTAGCCGACTCCTTCCCACAGTGCCGACACTGTTACCAGTCTTTTGTGCTTTTATGAAAACAGAGGCGTCACATGCAGAAATACTGCCTGCGCTTCGACACAAATGGATATCTTCCAGCTAGTGTCGTTTTCCTCCACTACTGACAGCATCAGTATAAATGGTCTTCTTATCATATTTGCGTCCAGCCCCAGTATAAATGGGGACCCTGGAATATCAAACGCACTGATAGACGTATCTGTTATCATGGTATCGTGATGGCAGAAGTTATTTTCACCTAAAGCTTACTAGGAAGTTAAGTGAAAAATTATGTGTCTTCCATAAAACTTAATGGTAGCACGAAATTTGATTGAAACTGACAAATGAAGGACTTTCGAGACGCCATACTGGATTTAGTCTTTGTTGTTTCCGTATTATAACTTGCGTGTTATAACATTATGCCAGTTTAAGCTAATGTTGCGTTGAAGCTTTATCACAAAGACATACCTCTTGGTACCCTTTGTTATAATTAAATTCAGTTAATGACATATCGGTGGTAAAAGCCTTCATGAGACGCTAACATGAAAGAAACTGTCGGAAGCCGTATGAATTCGCTGTAGTGTAATGGATAGAAACAGGGAGTTACAAAATCGAAAGGAATAGGTTCGTGTACAGGTATATTCAAACACTTTTTATACATATTCACGTTTGTAAAATATTTGGAGGCTTTTTTTATTAATTTCTTTAATATTCGATGTCATATACATAGAAGAGCACTCTCTCTCAGAAAAGTGTGTCTTTGATTTAGTCAACATGCCAGGAAATATAAACGAATAAATGGCAAAACCGATCATCTGACCCACAGCCACATAAACTGTGAAAATTGTGAAGATAACGTGATAATGAATGTTAAAAACAACGTACACATATAAGTAGCTTCATATATTCTATAACAAATGTAGATAAAGTACTACAGTTGTATGACAACTTCCGTTTTTCAATGAGACTGTAGTGTATTGTAACAAATGGCCTTGTTTCTTTTTCTACTAAATCATTTACATGCGTTTCTGGATTATACATGCACTGTCTCTGGAGCATGTGTACTAACATTGCATTTCATTACACAAGTTTGGAGGGCATGTAATATTCTGTAAACATAATTGGAAGGCATATATAGACTGGAGATCTCACCATGAATGAATCAACAGACACAATATAATTATTTGAAATATGACAACAGAAGATTTTATGATTTATCAACGTATTAACTACATATTTTTGCTTCTGAATGGGCATCCAAATGAAACACATGTAATTGCTTTGGCAGAAAAAGAAACTAGGCAATTTGTTGGAAAGTATATATTTCAGTATCATTAAAAAACCGATGGTATGACTTGTTCACTGGTACATAATGCATAAACACATTTCCATTTCTTCGCTAGAGTGTGAAATCTTGGATGTGGTGAAAAACTGATGCTGCGGAAGTCCATTACATATATTTCACCATAAATTTTAAAAACAGGAACCCGTCACATTATTTCCATTCATGTCAGAAGACAGCAAGTATACTAGACGCAACATTGCTTTCACACTATAGCAGGATTAAATAGAACTGCTATTACAATAACTACCTCTAAGTGCTGAGGCTGTGCCAACACAATCACGATGCCACACCGTTGAAGGGGAGACCTCAGCTGATCACCACCAAGGGGCAAGTAAGCTTCAAGTGACCCCCCCCCCCCCCACACACACACACACGAACCTTACTTCTGTGAAACGCGATACGAACACGAAATTCAATAGCAGTTGACAAATGAGGTGAACAAGTTCACGATATTTTGATGTCACTTCAGAGCAAGCTTCTGGTGGAACTAGCTTCTGCTGCATCATGATTCTAAACAGCTGTGGCCATTCTAGCAAAAAAATGGTTCAAATGGCTCTGAGCACTATGGGACTCAACTGCTGAGGTCATTAGTCCCCTAGAACTTAGAACTAGTTAAACCTAACTAACCTAAGGACATCACAAACATCCATGCCCGAGGCAGGATTCGAACCTGCGACCGTAGCGGTCTTGCGGTTCCAGACTGCAGCGCCTTTAACCGCACGGCCACTTCGGCCGGCCATTCTAGCAGCTCATTGCATCTTCTACTGGCATATTTATTGCAATTTTGGAAGCTATTGCTGCATTTTCTATCTTTGGAAGTGCCAAGTTCATACTCTTTATTTATACAGTATGTCTCAAACCTTTTGGGTCAAATTGAAATGGGTGATAGTGAGTAAACAAACGATTATATTGAGACAGGGTACCAATAATCCGAAAAGCATATTTAATGTGTTATGGACATACCCAGAATACACCACATAACACCAATGTAGCTCACAGTAACTACCGAGGCCACATTCACCCGTGATGGTGGTTTCAACAGCCGCAGCAGCTATGTCTGGAGTGAGGACAATTCCCAAGCCACCACATCGGTGGCACCAGTAACGATTCTCTGTCAATGTGTGGGTGGGCATTGTCCAGGATCATCTAACAGGACCTTATTTGCTGCCTCACCGTTTGGTTGGCCCTTGTTACCTGGTGTTCCTGCAAGAGGTGCTGCCGTAGATCTTGGAGACTGTCCTCTTTGTTGTTCATGAAAGGGCTTGGTTTCAACACTTTGATGTTAATGTCTGTGAGCACTTGAACAATATGTATCCTCATCATTGGTTTGGAAGGTGAGGTTCTGTCCCAAGGCCAGTGCGATTGCCACATGTCACACCCCTGGGGTTATGTGAAGACATCGATGTATGAAACCCTCTTAGAAACAGATGAAGCCCTGGTTGCTAGGGTCCAATCTGCCTTTCTCCTGGTGCAACAGACACCAGTTATCTTTGATGGTGTATGCGATGTATGTTTACAACACAATAAATATGCGTTTCTGACCGTTGGTTCTCTATCTCAATATAATCGGTTGTTGATCCACTATCACCTGTTTCAGTTTTACCCAAGAGATTTGAGACACCCTGTATATATATTATAGAAAATAACAAAACACTCTCCCAGTCGTAAGTAAGTGTGTTAAAGTAGAGAACTTCTTCATGGCTCTGTGGACTACTTGGTAAGTGCAACTGCTACGAACATTGCAGTCTGGTGTTCAATCCCATTGTGATGCTAGATTTTTTCTTTTTGTGAAAGATGCAAAGCTGCGCCAAGGTACAGAGTCCATATTCAATTCGAAAGGTTATTTGTAAGATGAAGAAGTAGACAGGGACATACCAGAGGTAACAGCAGTGGTAGCGGTATTCATTTATTACTGGGCCCTCTACATGTATATCCTTAGCCTGTGAACCACTGTGAAGGGTTGAAGGGTATCCCAGGGAGTGCTTCCCACTGGCCCATGTCTTACTGTTTCTTCCCATCCCACTCGATATGGAGTGTGGGGAGAATGACTGCTTAAATGCCTTATGGATGTGGTAATAAGTCTGTTCTTGCCTTCGTGGTTTCTACAGGAGTGACACGTAGAGAGATGAAGAATATTTCTAGATTTATCATTTAATATTGGTTCTTTAAACTTTGTAAGTAAGCTTTCACTTGATAATTGGTTCATGTTCTTCAGCATTTTTTTCTTCCACAAGTAAAATCTGTGACCAATCACAGTATCCTTGTTTGTATATGTTCCATATACTCCATTAATAGAGTTATAAAACTACCATAGGCTACAATAGATTATTGTAAGTAAGGGTACACTACAGTAGTTTTCATAGTAACTTTGGTCAGTTAATATAGCAACGTTGTTATCTGTACATTAAGTGTGTTGCATATCTATCAGGCGTTACCTCATTTCTATCGATTTGTCTGGGTATGTGATCAGTGTCTTACTAGATTCTCCAAGAAACTGGAAGCAGTGAACCGTCTAGAAACTGAGTGAGGAGATATAAAAGGCTGCATAGTCTACAAACATTTTTGTTCTACATAGTTACCCTGCTGTGTGTTATCTAAAAATAAACAGTATTTATAGCAAAATTGAAATTGTCAGTGTTTAATTCAGGTTTTATTTGAAATTCGTTGATTTTTTAATGTGAAACAGAGGGATGTTATAAAACAAAAAAAAAACAATACAGATTCATCATACAGTCATAGAGAATGGAGTTTCTTCAAAAAGTGATAAAATTAAAAAAAACGCTTAAAATCATATCAAACATTACTTCAATACTTAGTAGACCTTCTATAAAACATGGCTCTGTTACTGCTAAGCGACATTCACATTTATCAATAATGACAGGAAAAACTTGCCTTTGATCTGGGTGAAGAACATATTATTGAGTTCAAAATAAAAACAGTAAGAACACAGATTTTTTTGTGCTTGTGCATGTAAACTGTACTTGCATCAAAAGTAATCGCTGTGGTTACATAAAAGTGCAGCATTTACGCGAGCAGCTAATTTTTATTACTTATAAAGTGAAATTTGTATTTTGTAAGGATATAAAATACACACTGGACTAACACTGAACAATGTGTGGATCTAATTATGTGCAAAACAAACAAATAAAACGTAAAGAGCAGTCGCTGGCTCTCACTTCCTCTCCCATACAATCGGTTTGAGTCTTTCTATTTTCCGAAGAGTCCATTGTCTAATCTCTAACCCTCTGTTACACAGAGAATCGTAGGAGTAGCACTTACCGAGTGAGTCGCAGTACTATGATAAAGTGCAGTGCTTCAGCGCATTTATCATGGGAGAATTTCTTCATGCTGCTGCGGCTAGACGCCTGTCCTTATTGCGCACAAAAAGTAGAAGGCATGAACGATGAGGACGCTGCAACGACGTTCGGATGCAACCGGAAATCGCTCTTGTGATGTCTTTCGCCAGCTACTTTGGAGACACGATATTGAATTTCGTCACATTTCGTTGTTTCCGTATTATAACTCGAATGGTCTGATAGTATGCCGTTTCAAGGGAACAGTGCATTGAAGATTTATCACAAACACGTTACTTTTTGTACGATTATTTATAATTAAGTATTAGTTAATTACACATCGACGGTAAAAGCCTTTAGGAGATCCTAATATGGACAATAATAACGTTCAGACTTATACAGGGTGGTCCATTGATAGTGACCCGGCCAAATATCTCACGAAGTAAGCATCAAACGAAAAAAACTACTAACAAGGGGAGGCCGCCAATTGTGAAATTCAGATTCGATTCATACTGCGCATAATAAAAGCTCATGGCCAGAGGAGTAATGTGGCAAAGCTCCAAGATGCACTTCTCAGCCGTTGTCGAGAAAATCGAGAGTTAAAAGAAACCGTTGCGGTGAAATACTCTCTACGATTAATAATTTCCCACAGCGTCGTGGCGCAAGGGTAAGCGCTCCGGTTAGTAATCCGAAGGTCGCCGGATCGTATCTCGCGCAATACAACCTTTTTTTTTTTTTAGTATTTGTTTTTTGTAATGTCAAACGTTCGAAATAGAATAGAGACCCCACTATACGTATTCGTTTCTGAATATCGTTTCTACGTCTTCCGTTAACTATACGTGGTAAACATTATGAAGACAATAAGACAATTTATAACATTTGTGAAATACAACTTTGTTTGCGAAAAACATAATCATGTTCGAAGTCGCCAGTTTTTCCACGACAAACGACTTTCAACAACTTATTATATGCATAATTGTTGCAACTGATTACCGGGAATTTTATATATATATATATATATATATATATATATATATATATATATATATATATATATTACAAAAAACAAATATTAATTAAAAAAAGTTGCATGGCGCGAGAATCGAGCCGGTGACCTTCGGATTACGAACCCGAGCGCTTACCGCTGCGCCACGACGCTGTGGAAAACTGTTAATCGTAGAGAGTATTTCACCGCAACTCTCGATTTTCTCGACAACGGCTGAGAAGTGCATCTTGGTGCTTTGCCACATCACACCTCTGGCCATGAGCTTTTATTATGCGCAGTATGAATCGAATCTGAATTTCACAATTGGCGGCCTCCCCTTGTAAGAACGAAACTCGTCTAGCTTGATGGCACTATGGTTGGCCCACTAGATGGCGCTGCCATAGGTCAAACGGATATCAACTGCGTTTTTTAAAGTAGGAACCCCCATTTTTTATTACATATTCGTGTAGTACGTAAAGAAATACGAATGTTTTAGTTGGACCACTTTTTTCGCTTTGTGATAGATGGCGCTGTAATAGTCACAAACTTATACGCACGTGGTATCACGTAACATTCCGCCACTGCGGACGGTATTTGCTTCGTGATACATTACGCTTGTTAAAATGGACCGTTTACCAATTGCAGAAAAGGTCGATATCGTGTTGATGTATGGCTATTGTGATCAAAATGCCCAACGGGCTTGTGCTATGTATGCTGCTCGGTATCCTGGACGACATCATCCAAGTGCCCGGACCGTTCGCCGGACAGTTACGTTATTTAAGGAAACAGGAAGTGTTCAGCCACATGTGAAACGTCAACCACGACCTGCAACAAATGATGATGCCCAAGTAGGTGTTTTAGCTGCTGTCGCAGCTAATCCGCACATCAGTAGCAGACAAATTGCCAGACAAAGCGCGAGAATCGGGAATCTCAAAAACGTCGGTGTTGAGAATGCTACATCAACATCGATTGCACCCGTGCCATATTTCTATGTACCAGGAATTGCATGGCGACGACTTTGAACGTCGTGTACAGTTCTGCCACTGGGCACAAGAGAAATTTCGGGACGATGACAGATTGTTTGCACGCGTTCTATTTAGCGACGAAGCGTCATTCACCAACAGCGGTAACGTAAATCGGCATAATATGCACTATTGGGCAACGGAAAATCCACGATGGCTGCGACAAGTGGAACATCAGTGACCTTGGCGGGTTAATGTATGGTGCGGCATATGGGATGAAGGATAAATGGCCCCCATTTTATCGATGGCAATCTAAATGGTGCAATGTATGCTGATTTCCTACTTAATGTTCTACCGATGTTACTACAAGATGTTTCACTGCATGACAGAATGGCGATGTACTTCCAACATGATGGATGTCCGGCACATAGCTCGCGTGCGGTTTAAGCGGTATTGAATTGTATATTTCATGACAGGTGGATTGGTCGTCAAAGCACCATACCATGGCCCGCACGTTCACCGCATCTGAAGTCCCCGGATTTCTTGCTGTGGGGAAAGTTGAAGGATATTTGCTATCGTGATCCACCGACAACGCCTGACAACATGCGTCAGCTCATTGTCAATGCATTTGCGAACATTACGGAAGGCGAACTACTCCCTGTTGAGAGGAATGTCGTTACACGTATTGCCAAATGCATTGAGGTTGACAGACATCATTTTGAGCATTTATTGGATTAATGTGGTATTTACAGGTAATCACGCTGTAACAGCATGCGTTCTCAAAAATGATAAGTTCACAAAGGTACATGTATCTCATTGAAACAACCGAAATAAAATGCTCAAACGTACCTACGTTCTGTATTTTAATTTAAAAAAACCTACCTGTTACAACTGTTCGTCTAAAATTGTGAGCCATATGTTTGTGACTATTACAGCGCCATCTATCACAAAGCGAAAAAAGTGGTCCAAGTAAAACATTCATATTTCTTTACGTACTACAAGAAAATGGAATAAAAAATTGGGGTTCCTATTTGAAAAAACGCAGTTGATATCCGTTTGACCTATGGCACCACCATCTAGCGGGCCAACCATAGCGCCATCTGGTTTCCCCCTTCAAGCTAGACAAGTTTCGTTCTTGGTAGTTTTTTCGTTTGACGCATATTTCGTGAGATATTTGGCCTGGTCACGATCAATGGACCACTTTGTATACATTAGTAGTGGGTCGAGGAGAGAGCTTGCCACATTAAACGTCGGGTGGTGGACCACTTTTGCTGATGTCAGCATCAGCACCTCCTTCTCCCCAAGGCCATAACAGGAATTACGACATTAGAATCATTGCATCTGCTCACATGCAAAGGCTATGGAACAGAAGGGAGGGGAGAGGAGGACCTGTGTCCCTGTCCAACAACCAAATACAATAAAATATCTAATTTGCCTCAAATACCGAAAATTTTGTCAATTATGGTTGCATTACTGGCTTCCAAAAATTTGTTTAAGGATTGGTTCGCCAGTCACATTGGGGTTTTTTTTCCTTCTTCATTGTTATTTCATCTCCCTCACCCCATATGCACAGTGGGTCAACTGCCAGGCGTACAATAGTACACTCATCAGCCAAGAGTATTTTTAAAATATGACAAGGATGAGAAAAAGAACAAGATGACTGATGTACTATTTTAAATTAAAAAGTCAAAGACAGAATCTGAAAAACGAAAATGTATATGTATTAAAAACACATTGCACAATGGTGAAATTCTTCTAGGGAAAAGCCCCGCAGCACAGATGTTTCACTTAAATTCTGAGGTACCAGCACTGCAAGAAAAGTCTTTCTGGAGGAAAGAACATCTTCCATAGTGCTCAGGTGTACAGAAAAGTGTGGAGATGAAGGTCGGTGTTGGGGTGGATAGTGGGAAGACAGAAGGTGGGAAAGACAGTGGGTGGGGTGGAGTTTGGTGTGTGGGTATAGTAGTGGTTACAAGAGGAAAGGGATGGGGATGGAAAGAGAGGGATAGGGAGAGAAGAGCCCTGACATGGAGTGGGACATGTGGGGAAGTGGCAGATCTCATTGTCTAGGAGAGGAAGTCGGCTGAAGTTACGTTGGGATAGGATATGGAGTGTGTGTAGGTCTAGGGACAGTGGGACATGTTTGTAAAGGCACAGCAGCATACCAGGGTTGGTGCTCAGAGGGGAAACAATGGAGTTATTGGTATCTAGTTGGTGAAGAGTACAGTTCAGTGGGGGTGATGAGGGGGGGGGGGGGAATTCAATGGGATGGTAGAGGATCCATGTGGGTGTTGGTGAATAGATGCAGAAAGCAAGATGCAGTGCATGGCTTTTGAGAAATGGAGGAACTTACAGAACTTTGGTGGGGCGGAAATCAATGCAACACTTGCATAGCAAAAGATGGGTCAGAGTTTTTGTAGGTGTGGAGAATAGTAGATGGGTGTACTCCACAAGCTCGATCTGTTAGTAGTTTTAGTCTATTGTGGGCTTTCTGTTGGATGGTTAGTATATGAGTGTTTGATGTTACTTGTCAGTTGAGGGTTAGTCCAAGATATTTTGGTGTATTAGTTAATAATTATTGCTTGGGTTTTCGAGAGGTTGGTCTTGAGGACTCATTAGCTACTCCACAAGTTAAACTGATTGTGGTGGAGTTGGAGAGACTGTTGGGATTTCTAGTGTGTAGGGTAGAGGGCGAGGGAAGTGGTGTCATCAGCATATTGAAGGAGGTGGAATGGTGAAGCTGGATTGGGCATATCAGCAGTGTAGAGGAGCTAAAGGAGAGGAGAGAGGGTGGAGCCTTGAGGCACTCCTGCAGTGGGATGGAAGGTGCAGGAACTGGCATTGTTAATAGTGACAAAGGATGGGCGACTACATAGGAAGCATGTAATAAGGCTGAATAGTTAATTGGAAGTGTGTATGTCTGGAGTTTGAAAAGGAGGCTGGAATGCCATACACAGTCATAGGCTTTCTCTAGGATGAGGGGGACAAAAACTGGATTTACAGGAGTTGAGCTGATGATACAGGAGATGAGTGAGGTGCAGGAGCTGGTCATCAGAGGAGAAACTGCGATGGGAGCCACACTGGCTGATGGTAAGTAGGTAGTGTTCGTTCTGGTGTTGGTGGATGCACTGGGAGAGGATGTATTTAAAGACATTGCTAAGTACTGAGGTGAGGCAAATGGTGTGGTACAAGGAGATATAGTAGGAGGTTTGTGACGTATGAGGAAAAGTAGGATTTTGTAGGTTTTCCATTGTTAAGGATAGTAAACTGTACAGAGTATTGGGCATAAAGAGTTGCTTGGGAGACTAGAAAGGAGTGAGAGCATTCTTTGATGTGTCAATAGGTAATGCTGTCATGACTGGGGCATGTGTTGCATTTTCTGTGGAGTACTTGTTTTATATCATGCACTATGATTGGCGTGTGCAATTCCACTGTTGTTATAATACCAGAAACTACAAGCCAAGGGTTGGACAGTGGTGCTTGTGCATTCGTGGATGGTAAGGTAGTGGGTGTAATCAAAATGGGGATTATTGGGAGTGGAGAAGATGTCAGAGAGGATGAAATGTACTTAGCTACACTCAGGTTGTCAGGTAAGAGATCGATGGAATGCTTTCCAGTACTTAGAAGAGTTAATGGAGAGTGTAGCATAGAGTCTGGTACATGCCTGGCGACACTTCCAACTTCTTTTGCATTTAATAAATTCCTGATGTATCAGTGTATTTGCCAGTGGCATGTGTGTGTATCCTGGTCACAAGTCGACTTGAATGATCAGTATGAGCGATGGGATTCTTAGAGCTGAGTAAGGCTTGTGGGGGGGTGGTGGGGCGATGAGGATATATGGCCTTGGTAGGAACGTGGGAGGATATGGTGTCTGACCAGATCTCTTGCAAGAAGGACGTGGCATCAGGGATATCGTCAGGTTGCTGTAAAGTCAGGCTGTGGCTTTCAGTCTGATTTTGTATCGCCTTCCAGTTAGTGTGGGAGTAGTTTTGGAGAACTCTTGGACAGAGATTGGGAGGGGATACATGGTTCTGAAGTAGCATGTAGGAGATAGTGAGGAGAACAGGCAGGTGGTCAGTTCTGGTTTGATAGAAGACTTCTGCAGTGAGGCATCCAAGGAGACTGGTACATGCTGGGACATCACTTTCAATCTGCAGCAGTGTAATTACATAATTAGGAAATGTAGTTGCTGGACATGGTAATACCTGAGACTTCCACAGCAGCAGCTCTGTATAGAATGAGAGATTTTCCTGCCAATTTTTTTTTCTGGGTAGGGAGGAACGAAGTGGGGGAGGAGAGGGGAGGCCTGGGGAATTTCCCAGGAGGGGAGGGGTGGTTAATTGATCAATTTAATTAATTATTCAAGTTATTTGATGTCAATAGTGGCAAGGGAGGGGGAGGGTAAGGGATTTCCCAGAGAGGTGGGGGATGGGGAGTGGTGGGGTTTCTCAGAAGAATGGCTTATCTCCTGGGAGTCATAAATCACCACCAAGGGAGTCATAAATCAATTATCATAACAACAGGTTAAGGGGAGTGGGTCATAAATCCATCGAGTTTGCCACTGAATCTATGCAAACCAAACAAACAAAATGCATCTGTGCTCTCTTTGCTCCACTACTGCCACCATGAGCTCTTGCCAACTGAAATCGGTACTCATCCGACCTGGCTACAGATTCGCAGTAGTTTATGGTCCAACTGATACGGTCAAGAGCCCAGGAGGAGCTCTGCAGGCCATGTCGTGCTGTTAGCAAAGGTATCGATGGCGGTCGTCTATTGCCATAGACTATTAACGCCAAATTTCGTTGCCATATCGTAATGGATACATTATTTATACGTTCCATATTGATTTCTGTGGTTATTTCACGCAGTGTTGCTTGTCTATTAGCACTGACAACTCCAAGGAAACGTCGCTGTTCTCGGTCGTTTAGTGAAGGCCTTCGGCCACTGTGTTATCTGTAGTGACAGGCAATGCTCGGAATTTGGTATTCTCGGCACACTCTCGACCCTGTGGCTCTCGAGATACTAAATTCCCTAACGATTTCCTAAACGGAATCTCCCATGTGTCTAGTTCCAGCTACCACTCCACGTTCACAGTCCTAATTCCTCCAATGCGGACATAAACACGTCCCAAGCCGTTTTACATGAATCACCTGAGTACAAGTACAAAGGTGAGCTGGCAGCGGATAAATCTATTCCACTCTTCAGCCACAAGTATTACAGTAAAAGAGAAAATGAAGATAGAAAAGTAACACATTGGCAGTTAAAAGAACAGTAGATACAAAAATTCACACTCGACAAAAAAACACCAAAAACTGTCGGCACTGCGCACAAACACTGATGACTTAGACTGTACAAGTGAACGAAGGAGCGTGGCGGCGAAAAACACTAAATCACAACACGATGGCACACACACGAGAAACTGATGGCGATGATCTCCGGCGCGCAAATGTCCACCGAACGTGTGCGAGTCCGGGGACCTGCTGAGAGTGGAAGAAGGGGGTGGGGAAGGGAGAGGGGAGAGCAAAGATGCCAATGGCAGAGGAGATGGTAGGAGGAATGAAGGTACAGGGGTAGGGGAAGATCGAGGGAGGAAGGGCGAGAAAGGGAGGAGGGAGGGAAGGGGGAGTGAAGGGAGTGAAGGTGCTTATAGGAACAAACACAGGAAGAGGGAGGGAGTATCAAAGTTGGTAGGAGGGGTAGATGGAGGGGAGGAGGGCATCATCAGGGAGGGGGAGCTGGCTGAAGCCACCTTGGGAGAGGTTATGGAGAGTGGAGAGATGGAGAGCAGGTGGGACGTGGAAATACAGGTGCGGCACTGGACGGGGGCGGAAGAGGATGGGAGAGACAAGCGGGTGAGGAGGATCGAGTTAACGGGAGGTGTAGAGGATCCGTATCCGTTCGAGGAAAATGAGGAGGTGGGGGAAAGGAATAAGATCGTACAGGATTCGCACGGGGGACGGGAGACGGATGCGATAGACAAGGCGAAGAACATGGCGTTCTAGGATCTGAAGGGATTTGTAAAAGGTAGGGGGAGCGGAGATCCAGGCAGGGTGGGCGTAGCAGAGGATGGGGCGTATGAGGGATTTATAGGTATGGAGGATGGTGGAGGGATCCAGACCCCATGTACGGCCAGAAAGGAGCTTGAGGAGATGGAGTCAGGAGCGTGCCTTGGCTTGGATTGTCCGGAGGTGGTGGGTCCAGGAGAGGCAACTGTCAAGGGTGACGCCAAGGTACTTAAGGGTGGGGTGAGGGCGATAGGACGACCATAGATGGTGACATAGAAATCGAGGAGGCGGAAGGAAGGAGTGGTTTTGCCTACTATGATCGCCTGGGTTTTGGAAGGATTGACCCTAAGCAACCACTGGTAGCACCAAGTGGTAAATCTGTCAAGATGGGACTGGAGAAGGTGTTGGGAGCGCTGCAGGGTGGGGGCGAGGGCAAGGAAGGCGGTGTCATTGGCGTACTGGAGAAGGTGGATTGGGGGTGAAGGCGGTGGCATGTCTGCCGTATACAAAAGGTACAGAAGAGGGGAAAGGACGGAACCTTGGGGCACACTGGCGGAGGGGAAGAAGGTGTAGGAATCCGTGTTATGGATGGTGACGTAGGAAGGACGTTGGGAAAGAAAGGAGCCGATAAGACGGACGTAGTTAATAGGAAGGGCGAAGGTTTGGAGCTCGAAGAGGAGACCGGAATGCCACACACGGTCATAGGCGCGTCCAGGTCAAGGGAGAGGAAGATAATGGAGCGAGGGGAATTAAGTTCTTCGGGGAGGAGACGAGTGAGGTGAAGGAGAAGGTCATCGGCAGAGAAGGACGGCTGAAAGCCACACTGGGTAACAGGAAGGAGGCGGTGCTGGCGAAGATGCTGGTGGATGCGTCGGGTAAGGATGGATTCCAGGACCTTGCTGAAGACCGAGGTAAGGCTGATGGGACGGTAGGAGGAGACAGCGGACGGCGGTTTGTCGGGTTTGAGGAACATGAGGATGCGGGAGTTTTTCCACAGGCAAGGGTAGCAGCCAGTGGACAGGGCCACATTATAGAGCCTGGCCAGGGTGGAGAGGAAGGAGGCAGGAGCTTCACGGAGGTGGCGATAGGTGAGCAGCTCCGCCACTACACTGCCCTTTTATATCTTGTGTACGCGATACTACCGCCATCTGTATTTGTGCATATCGCTATCTCATGACTTCTCTCACTTCCGAGTTCAATAGGAGGTGGATTGCTTTGCGCTTTGTTAAATTGTGGAGAGAAGGGTGGCTGCCTTGAGGCGAATATGGCATCTACGCAACATGTGTGTGTACTGTGTGAGGCAGCTGAAATATGAAGACATGCTGAATGTCAGTGCCAACCATCCTTATGAAGCGGCCAGCTCACGTCGCTTTAAAAGCAATTTCGTGTATCTTAGTCTCAGAGGGCTGAGTTATACAATTTTTATTGGAACATACTGCAACAAGTCTCTCTCGTTAGAGGCTGTAATTGGAAGAAGCTGTGATAGGAATGTCCATAGATTATGTCTATTCACAGGTCAGGGCGAGATGCATTGTTCTGCACTAATATACATTATTAATGTAATTTTCACATCTGTATTACGTATTTAAATGTATGCTTATCGTAATATATAAGCAGGAGCTCTACAAAAATTCGAGCAAAAATAAACTTGTATTATATGTAAGATTTCGCACACATTGCGAGCACAATGAGGCACCAGATACACATAACGGCTAACCCTGAATGCCTACTGGATAACGCCTAACACCTGATGACTAACACATAACGCCTAACTCCTAAAGCATAATGCCTAACGCAAGGCATTCTCTGTAAGCACACCATTGTATGACCACCCACCATTGCTATAAATGCTCAAAAACAGCCACAACATCTATTAAAGTGATAAATTACATGAAGATATCATGAATTTTTCTGTAAGCACACCCTCTTCCCATCGCTGTTTGCTATAATGTTCACTGACTGATTTTTTCCTTCAAATACCTCCACATTTAGATTCTAAGATAAATGTAAATAAATGATTTTAAATTACTAAAAAGCAGTACAGTGTGGTAGTTTAACAAAATATATCAATAGCACAGCACAATAACGTAGTTACAAGAGACACTCACTGGCTGTTAGATAATACATATAATAATATGACACTAGAATTAAAGTGTCATCTAAGGTAATAATTGTCTGCACAAGGCTGCTACAATAATTAGATTCTTCTCAGAAAAGTTTTAAGCTGAAATCAGAAAAGATCACCATGTGGTGGGGTGCACACAACGGATTATCTACTTTCTCAGAGTAGTATTCTAACCTAGATGACTGAAAGTGGACCGGTGGGATTCTGTTAATAGTAGATACTGATACAACACCACATCCTGGCATGCTGGCACAACACGAAAAAACTCGATGTTATAACCTATGGGGCAGCAACATAGGCATAAAGCAGGCAGAGAAGCAAGTCATCCAATGTCACTCACAGATAGGCAGAACTACAAACAGACTTTCAAGTTAACCATCACATGATCAGTGTAGCAGCAGATACATTGTAATTTGTAAAGCTCGAGATATAGCTGCAAGCGTCTGTTCATAACATATGTTTATACTGCAATATGCATACAGTGTGTAGTTTTCTGAATTAGTATGGAATATGGACACACATACAATTAGTTTCTTGATGCATGGCTCATCTCTGTATATTGAATTTGAGGATGTATTGTGACTGACGCTGAAGTGACAAAAGTCATAGGATAGTACGCAATATTACCACCATCTGTACATCAGTACCCAGAACACCTCTGGCAGTAATAACGGCCTTGATACGCCTGGGCATTGAGTCAAACAGAGCTTGGATTGCGTGTACAGGTACAGCTGCCCATGCAGCTTTAACATGATACCACAGTTCATCAAGAGTAGTGACTGGCGCATTGTGACGAGCCAGTTGCTCGGCTACCATTGACCAGACGTTTTCAATTGGTGAGAGATCTGGAGAATGTGCTGGCCAGGGAAGAAGTTGAACATTTTCTGGATTCAGAAAGGCATGTACAGGACCTGCAACATGCGGTCGTGCATTATCCTGCTGAAATGTGGGGTTTCGCAGGGATCGAATGAAGGGTAGAGTCACGGGTCGTAACACATCTCAAATGTAACGTCCACTGTTCAAAGTGCCGTCAATGCGAACAAGAGGTGACCGAGACGTGTAACCCATGGCACCCCATACCATCACGCCGGGTGATAGGCCAGTATAGCGATGACGAATACACGCTTCCAATGTGCGTTCTCTGCGATGTCGCCAAACACAGATGCGAACATCATGATGCTGTAAACAGAACCTGGATTCATCCGAAAAAATGACGTTTTGCCATTCGTGCACCCAGGTTCGTCGTTGAGTACACCATCGCAAGCGCTCCTGTCTGTGATGCAGCGTCAAGGGTAACCGCAGCCATGGTCTCCGAGCTGCTAGTCCATGCTGCTGCAAACGTCGTCGAACTGTTCGTGCAGATCGTTGTTGTCTTGCAAACGTCCCCATCTCTTGACTCTGGGATCGAGACGTGGCTGCACGATCCGTTACATCCATGCGGATAAGATGCCTGTCATCTCGACTGCTAGTGATACGAGGCCGTTGGGATCCAGCACGGCGTTCCGTATTACCCTCCTGAACTCACCGATTCCATATTCTGCTAACAGTCATTGGATCTCAACCAACGCGAGCAGAAATATCGAGATACGATAAACCGCAATCGCGATAGGCTACAATCCGACCTTTATCAAAGTCGGAAACTTGATGGTACGCATTTCTCCTCCTTACACGAGGCATCATAACAACGTTTCACCAGGCAACGCCGGTCAAGTGCTGTTTGTGTATGAGAAATCGGTTGGAATCTTTCCTCATGTCAGCACGTTGTAGGTGTCGCCACCGGCGCCAACTTTGTGTGAATGTTCTGAAAAGCTAATCATTTGCATATCACAGCATCTTCTTCCTGTCGGTTAAATTTCGCGTCTGTAGCACGTCATCTTCGTGGTGTATCAATTTTAATGGCCAGTAGTGTAACTACTGGCCATGAAATTTTTTGCACATCCATTTAATTGTCACTCTTGCTGGACACCGTCGTTCGGGATACCTTTATGCACACAACTGTTCTCTTCGCGTCCCTCTCCATCCTCCATAACGAAGTAGCATATCTTGTTTCTTTTGGTTTGTGAAAGACGTTTATATTTTTCCAACTAACCAGCACTCGACACGCGTGAACAACACATGCAGAATAAAAGATATATTTCCTATGTGCCCTCTTTATCCCAATACCGCTCTGTTCCTTCTTATCCAACGTTATGTATTTCTTTGTTTCAGTATAAAATCACATACTTCCGCATAAGACATCAGTTTGCTTCATGTTCAAAAGAGATAATTCCTAAGGTCTAAATATTGTAATTACTTCAAATTTACTAATCGTATTCTGGAGATGAAATGTCATGGAATTTATCTCTTTTAGAACATGCAGCAGAGATTACTATAATTCCATTTGAAAAAGCGTAGAGAAACATGTAAACACTGTAATTAATATGGGTATGAAAAGAAACTATATGTTGTTTAGTGACGACTCCCTCACCGTTAATCCGGGTGAAAAGATAATTACAAAATAGGAAATTACACCTGAAATATTTGAGGTGAACAGCTTAGCTACATCACCCTGTATATGAACATTGTTTACTGATTTTACGTGCACGAAGACAGTTTCCCGAAACCGGAAAACTGGTGTAATTATTCCACGTCATAGCAGAATTGGTCAGACAAGACATAAATGAAACATAGAACGATCAACTTCCTTTCATAATTTATAACGACACAGAGAAAAACGTACAATGACAGAAAAAGTCGCTTCACCAACAAGGGGTTGTGCGACATAAACAAAAATGGGTAGGTCTGTTTCTACATCTGAAACATGATGTCTATTACAATTTCGCGCCAGACGTATAAGAGGGGCGCTAGTAGCGCCACTATGAGGATGCAAATCGGGTTTGGTTTAAATACCCGTTGTAACGGTCGCGAGCGATGTTACCTTTGAGATTGGACGTGGTGAGTTGATGTTAGTCAAGAATGAGTTTAAGGGAACCAAGACGCAGTTATCAACATCTCAGTGAGTTTTAACGAAGTTGTGTAATAGGGCTACGAGAAGCTGTATGATCCTTCTGCGACACTGCAGAAAGACTTGGCAGGAATGTAGCCACTGTACATGATTAGTGGCAGCGTTGGTCACGAGAATGTGCGGTTGCAAGAAGACCGGACTCCGTACGGCCACGTGGCCACTACCGAGAAGGAAGACCATCATGTTCGGCATATGGCTCTGGCGCACCGTACTGCATCTGAAGCATCAATCTGAGCAGCAGCTGGCACCACAGTGACACAGAGAACGGTTACAAATAGGTTACTTCAAGGACAGCTCAGAGCCAGACGCCCTGTAGTGTGCATTCTACTAACATCAAACGCCTCCATTTGCGACTTGAGAGGTGTCAAGCGAGAGCTCACTGGATGGCAGGGCGGAGGTCTGTTGAGTTTCCTGATGGATGCCGGTTCTGCCTCGGGCCGAGTGATGGCCGTGTGTTGGTTAGAATGAAGCCAGTTGAGTGTCTGCAACAACCTGTCTGTGTGCTAGGCACACTGGACCTACACCTGGAGTTATGGTCTGGGGTGTGATTTCATATGACAATAGGAGCACTGTCGTGGTTATCTCACGCACCCTGATTGTAAATTTTAACATCAGTCTCGTGAATCGAGTTGTTGTGCTGCCATTCATGAACAGCATTGCAGGGGATGTTTTCCAACAGTATAACGCCCGCCCACATACCGCTGTAGCAACCCAACATGATCTACAGAATGTTGACATGTTCGCTTGGTTTCCTCGATAACCATTCTCCAATCGAGCCCATATGGGAAATTATCGGACGACAAATTCACGTCGGCCGAGGTGGCCGAGAGGTTCTAGGCGCATCAGTCTGGAACCGCGCGACCGCTACGGTAGCAGGTTCGAATCCTGCCTCGGGCATGGATGTGTGTGATGTCCTTAGGTTAGTTAGGTTTAAGTAGTTCTAAGTTCTAGGGGACTAATGACCTCAGCAGTTGAGTCCCATAGTGCTCAGAGCTATTTTTTGAAAAATTCACAGACAGCATTAACCGTCCCTGTATATCGACTAAGTGCAAAAAGCATGGCACTGCATCCCACAAACTGGCATCTGGCACCTATACGACACAATGCATGCACGTTTTCATGCTTGCATTCAACATTCTGGTGGTTACACCAGTTATTAATGTGCCAGCACTTCATATTTGCAAATGTATTCCCGAAATTCCATTACTCTACATTAATTATTTTTTGGTGAAACAATTTTTTCCGTTGTTGTATTTTAACCTTGCAAAGGCACAAGCTTGCTTTGAAAGTGAATGTGGCACAAACTGCCATTTATTAATGGTAGACGAAACTATAGAACAGAACAATGAATACGATTTACCACAGGATTAATAGATTTTGAGGAAGTTTATGACTCTGTTTCAACTAAATCTGTTCCAACAGCGTATAGGCTCTGAGCACTATGGGACTTAACATCTGAGGTCATCAGTCGCCTAGAATTTAGAACTACTTAAACCTAACTGACCTAAGGACATCACACACATCCATGCCCGAGGCAGGATTCGAACCTGCGACCGTAGCGGTCGCGCGGTTCCAGACGGAAGCGCCTAGAACCACCCTGCCACACGACCGGCCAACAGCGTATATATTCAACATATGTTAGTATACTGAAGAAGGTATGTAGGAGAGTAACGGGGTCTCTCGTACATCCCTCAGCCGTGTGTTAACGTCTCGATGTCTGTGGGTTGAGACCTAATGAGGTCCTTTCTGGCAATATTTATTGATTGATGACCTCACTTCCAGATGATGCAACAGATGTCATGCGTTAATAATACGATAAAATTAATTTGAGCAAGCCACCGTCATCCGAAATAATAACAGACAGAATGTATCAGGAGCGTCAGTTCCGAGAAGCCAAATACTCGCCATACCACATTCGACAATATGAAGTCATTCCACCGCCGGTGAATACTGGGAGCAGGCGACTAACTCGTACTGTTAGAGCCAGGCTAACCTGCAATGAGATAAGGTGGGCAAGCATGCTGTGGGATGACACATGGGACGTACGACAAAGGAGAGGCGTGGCGCTGCCGCTTAGATCACAACCGAGACGATATGTCACGCCCAAGCCGGGAACAGGCAAAGCCAGTCGCGTGGAGCACTCAAACTTCGGAAGCTCCACTATAGGCCTACGCGTCATCTGAGTGCATGCTTTGCTACTTTTAGAAGCATTTTACTTATTGGTTTCTGTCGCAGCAATCACTCGAGATCCATCATTTTAAAGTATCGCAACGAACGATGAACAACTCTGTACCACATTTACACTCTAACAAGGGGACCTTCCATACTGTAAATCACGGATTTTGATGCGCTTCAAATATGCAGTAGAGGCACTTACCCTGAGTACCTGGCTATCCGGTTTTTTAGCGACGGGCCTTCGTTTTTGAGAAAATCGATTTTGAAGTTCATTGTGCGCTTTATTGTATATTCTTAACATTACGTTTACTTTAAGCAAGTAAGTGTAGCGCAGCGGTAAAGGTTCTCAGCTACCGCGGTGGAGGTACCGTGATCGGATCCTACTCGTGTACATTTTTTTTTTTTCAAAATAGACCGAATTTTTCAATTTTATTTCAAAAAATATCAACAAACAGCGTAAGGTGTGCGAAATTATAAAGATATATTCAGTTATTAATTTTTTCAAATATTTATTCCGTTTGTGGTTCGCATCATATTCTCCCAGTTCATCTTCTTCATTGAAATCTATCAATTCATCATCAATAATGACCTGTCTTTCGACCAAGAGATCCTGTAGTGCGATACATATCTCATCGCCAATTGCAACGGAATTGGCAGAGATCACGCTAGGCGGTGCATTCGGTACAAGATTCAAATCGCGGAGTAGATTTTCGGCGTATTTAATGGCATTTGTGATTTCGCCTCTTGTTTCTCCGTTTCTCTACTTGTGGATCTTCCTCTGGCTGCACTACTGCAGAAACACTTGGTTCTTCCATTTCGCAGATTTTTTCTAACACACGGCGCTAGAGTCGCTTTGCGAGCAACTGACGCTGTAGATAGATGCGAACGTAAAGGAATACAACTCGCATCCTCATTGGCCTAGGAGCTGGGGTTCCCGTAAGGCTAACGGTATTCACGGGAGAGGGGACGATAATGTGCGGAGATCGATTTCAGGTAATACAAGAAGCGACCGTTGTACGAGCATTTAGAACTCCAACTGCGAACCACAAACGGAATGAATATTTGAAAAAATTAATAACTGAATACATCTTTATAATTTCGCACACCTTACACTGTTTGTTGATATTCTTTGAAGTAAAATTGAAAAATTCGGTAGACTTGGAAAGAAAAAAAAAGTACACGAGCAGGATTCAAACACGGTACGTCCAGCAATGTAGCCGTGAACCTTTACCGCTGCGCTACGCTGATTTGTTCGACATATACGTAATGTTACGGATGTTTAAAGCTCGCAATCAACTTCAAAATCGATTTTCTCAAAAACAAAGGCCCGTCGCTAAAAAACCGGATAGCCAGGTACTCAGGGTAAGTGCGTCTACGACATATTTGAAGCGCATCAAAATCCGTGATTTACAGTATGGAGGGTCCCCTTGTAAGACAAAAAAGAAGAAACGCATCACGAATGAATAATCAGATTGGAACGGAAATCGATAGATGTGATGTACATGTACAGACAAATTAATGACAACAATTTCGGGGAAAAGGAGCAAAAGCTTCACAAATTGAGCAAGTCAGTAACGTGTTGGTCCACGTCTGACCCTCAGGCAAGCAGTTATTCGGCTTGGCACGTTGGATATCCTCCTGAGGGATATCGTGCCACATTCTATCCAAATGGAGCGTTAGATCGTCAAAATACCAACATGGTTGGCGGGTCCTGTCCATAATGCTCCAAACATTCTCAACTGGGGAGAGATCCGGCGGCCTTCCTGATCAAGTTAGAGTTTGGCAAGCACGAAGACAGGCAGTAGAAACTTTGACCGTGCGCGGGTTGGCATTATATTGCTGAAATGTGACCCCAGGATGACTTGCCATGAAGGGTAACAAAACGGGGCGTAAAATATAGTCGACGTACCGCTACGCTGTAAGGGTGCCGCGGATTGACAACCAATGGTGTCCTGCTATGGAAAGAAATAGCGCCCAAGTCCATCACTCCTGGTTATCGGGCCATATGGTAGGTGACAGTCAGGTTCATATCTCAGCGCTGTCCAGGGCGCCTCCACACACTTCTTCGGTCTGAAATCTTACACTACTGGCCATTAAAATTGCTACACAACGACGATGACGTGCTACAGACGCGAAATTTAAACGACAGGAAGAAGATGGCTCTGAGCACTATGGGACTCAACTGCTGAGGTCATTAGTCCCCTAGAACTTAGAACTAGTTAAACCTAACTAACCTAAGGACATCACAAACATCCATGCCCGAGGCAGGATTCGAACCTGCGACCGTAGCGGTCTTGCGGTTCCAGACTGCAGCGCCTTTAACCGCACAGCCACTTCGGCCGGCGGAAGAAGATGCTGTGATATGCAAATGATTAGCTTTTCAGAGCATTCACACAAGGTTGGCGCCTGTGGCGACACCTACAACGTGCTGACATGAGGAAAGTTTCCAACCGATTTCTCATACACAAACAGCACTTGACCGGCGTTGCCTGGTGAAACGTTGTTATGATGCCTCGTGTAAGGAGGAGCAATGCGTATCATCACATTTCCGACCTTGATAAAGGTCGGATTGTAGCCTATCGCGATTGCGGTTTATCGTATCTCGATATTTCTGCTCGCGTTGGTCGAGATCCAATGACTGTTAGCAGAATATGGAATCGGTGGGTTCAGGAGGGTAATACGGAACGCCGTGCTGGATCCCAACGGCCTCGTATCACTAGCAGTCGAGATGACAGGCATCTTATCCGCATGGCTGTAACGGATCGTGCAGCCACGTCTCGATCCCTGAGTCAACAGATGGGACGTTTGCAAGACAACAACCATCTGCACGAACAGTTCGACGACGTTTGCAGCAGCATGGACTATCAGCTCGGAGACCATGGCTGCGGTTACACTTGACGCTGCATCACAGACATGATGGTCGCATCCGGGTTTGGCGACATCGCGGTGAACGCACATTGGAAGCGTGTATTCGTCATCGCCATACTGGCGTATCACCCGGCGTGATGGTATGGGGTGCCATTGGTTGCACGTCTCGGTGGCCTCTTGTTCGCATTGACGACAATTTGAACAGTGGACGTTACGTTTCAGATGTGTTACGACCCGTGGCTCTACCCTTCATTCGATCCCTGAGGAACCCTATATTTCAGCAGGATAATGCATGCCCGCATGTTGCAGGTACTGTACGGGCCTTTCTGAACACAGAAAATGTTCGATTGCAGCCCTGGCCAGCACATTCTCCAGATCTCTCACCAACTGAAAACGTCTGGTCAATGGTGGCCGAGCAACTGGCTCGTCACAATACGCCAGTCACTACTCTTATTGAACTGTGGTATCGTGTTGAAACTCTGTTTGACTTAATGCCCAGGCGTATCAAAGCCGTTATTACGGCCAGAGGTGGTTGTTCTGGGTACTGATTTCTCAGGATCTATGCACCCAAATTGCGTGAAAATGTAATCACATGTCAGTTCTAGTATAATATATTTGTCCAATGAATACCCGTTTATCATCTGCATTTCTTCTTGGTGTAGCAATTTTAATGGCCAGTAGTGTAGTTACTGCAGTAGACTTGTCTTCAGTGACGAGTGCCGCTTTGCATTGAGTACCGATGGCTAGCGAAGAACAAGAGGTTTGAAGCTAATATCTGGACTGCTAAACTTCGTTCTATGGACACCTCACCTTTGATAGCATATCATCAGTAATTTCACAGTACTTACTGAATAGATATGTGTGCTCGTGTTTGAACATTAAATGACATGACGAACTCTTTGGTTCCCAGAAACTACAGTAATAACTAACTAAACAAATCATTCTTGGCTGACCGAATACATCACGACACCGATGGTCATTGTTGACTCGGTATAAAAAGATGTGAAATTTCGAAGTTTTCACCATTCTCATTTAGGAACTCTGAACTTGAAAATAAAATGGCAAACATCTTTGTAGTCAACTGGAAATCCTATCAAGACCTTTATTTCCCTGTTAACTAGCTACCAAAGACGTTTGACATAGTTTCAAGTGACAAAGTGTGCATATATTTGAAATGTAAATGCTATTATATAATGTTTTGTGGCAGAGATTCGAACCCATCACGTAATCTGATTGTAAACTAAGTACAATCAAATGTTAGCTATTAATTTTTTCACCAGTAGCGAGATGTCTGAAGTGACGATAATATTTTTTTTTCTTTTTTGACGTTTGACGTTAAGTGTGAACTATTCGTTCACCAGCAATGACTGTTCTCACGTTTTAGCAGAAATAAATTATTATTTACTAGTAGTTTGGTGTGCACATGCTATGGCTTGAAATGAAGTTATGATTATTTTGTGCTGGACTGGGGATCGAAACCAGATACGTTCCTCTCGTCAAGGCCTAGAGGAGTTCGCGATTAGGGGAAAGCAACGAAATGATGGAACTAAATCGTTTCGAGAGGGTCAAATACCGCTAAAGAGATTTCGAATCCAAGTTCAGCACCAGGATTTTTAACGTCTCAAGTTGAAATAAAATAGGAGCCCTGTCACCTGAAATGACCGTTGGTTCATTAACCAAAATAAAACTTCTGTTCCAAGAAAGCTTCCTGACGACAGATTTTTCTGTTTGTGGCGACGTCACGGCCCAGACTAAACCGCCTCTGCCCAAGTGGGTAGTGAACGGATATCATGTTTAATGCAGATTTTGAATTACAGTGCAACTTGACGGTCATCACTTGGCGTTACCAGAGGTGAAGGAGATCTGTTCTTGCATGTTAAAAATGGACGTCTCATCTTGCAATCGAACCCATACCTCACACACGTCAAAATAGGATCAAATAACCAGACTACTGTGTGCGCCCTTCGCTAGTTTTATTATTGTATTGTAACGGGAGAAGTGCGATACTGGATGAGACATCTCACCCCTGACTCCCTACAAGTGGATTTCAGCAGATTCCATACATTCGTTTCCTAACTTTGTTGTAATTTTGTTCGACTGCATTGGCATTCACCAGCTGTGTCAGCTACTCAGTGCGTACTTTAGATACGAGCAATACCTCCACTAGTCCCACAGTTCAATGACTGAAATTCCACCAAAACCAGTTTATGTGCGGTTTTAACTGCTATTCGGTACAGCTAATTTCTGACGCTAACTTTAGAAAGAGCTTCCAAATTACACACGGTGAAGAGAAAGCGGTTTTCTATTAAATGGTTAAATATCAGCAAGATTCTGACACGTAAACTACGCTAGTCTCATGTCAGCGAGACATGAAGACGTTTCTTGGGCATCGTAGCCCCGAGTCGAAACCATTTGGAACATTTCACTATTTCAACAAATTTCGTAATTCGACAGATGATACTTCGATTATTACTGTCATTATTGCTATCACTTGCTTCACTAATTTCCACCCACAGCTATGCTTGAAGGAATCGTTTAACGCTTCTTGATCATTTTTAGAAGCAGTTGCCCAGAAACAGTTAAATTATTTAGTTCCTTCCATATATAGGGAATACTCTTCTCGTTAATATAGGGCATCTCCAATTATTCGTTTATTACATTAAAACTAAATTAATTGATGAGGACGTTACTTGATAAAAGAAACCGTGTTGCATTACTTCACTTACCAACGACGCTTATAAAATGCTAAAACTGCCAGTAAATACCAATTCAGAATCTAGAGGATGTTAATGTCTTCGGTTAATTGTCGCGGTCAGTCTTTACACAGGACTTGGTTGACGTCACCTGTTTCAAGAGTTAATATAAGGAAAAAATGTTGTAGAATTATAACTGTTTTCGTTTCCATAGATTAAAATTCTAGCATTCTATGTGGTCCAAGTTCACATTTTCAGGGAATTAGTTTAAATTTAGTATCACTTCAACAATGCAGAAAAATTTTGCACATTTGGAAACCTCACATTCGACTCAGCGATCTCACACTATCGTGCCGTGACTTCCAGTTCAGTATATGCCTATACTGGCCCTGCATCATTTTAGGCCCCGAGTAGTGCAACATGTTGACACCAGCGGTGTGCTCGTACTGCCAACTTCTTGTCCGTTTCACTTGATATCGTAATCACTGAAATTAAATCACAAAACTTCTCAACACGAGAGGTTTCATTTCGTTCCTCCTTTCCTTCTGGAAGATTTATTTTCAGCCACCTTGCTTTTCCCTTTCAACCAGCAAAATGTAACAAAATGCGGCCAGTAATCGATTCACACACCGCTGTTCAGTACTGTTACGAAGATTTCCTTTAACGTTGGTTGTAGGTGAAGGAATTTAGTTTCCCCTATAACGTCTTTAGAACAACGTTCACAAATTCCTCTAATAATAATAGCTCATTGTCCAGGTAATAAGAGGCTTAAAAACAAAGACCGCAAAGTCTTGGTCAGGTCTATCGTTTCATCTAATAGCACTGCATAAGTATTTTGCCTAAAAGTAGGCCTCTCACTAGCTGTGTTCTTGCAGTTGCGGAAATCATTAGTTGAAACCGTGTTTAACATCTAAGGGTGCGGTACTCCTAAAACTAGACTACAGCTATCAACCGAAGGCTGAATTCATCGTCAAAGTGAGGAGTATTTATGATCCGGAATCTAAACTGACTCAAATCGTTCTGAGCACTATGGGACTTAACATCTGAGGCATCAGTCCCCTAGACTTAGAACTACTTAAACCTAACAAACCTAAGAACATCACACACATCCATGCCCGAGGCATGATTCTAACCTGCGACCGTAGCAGCAGCGCGGTTCCGGACTGAAGCGCCTAGAACCGCTCGGTCACACCGGCCGGCTCCGCAATCTAGGGGAAAGTATTTGTCCTTGTCATCCTCCAGCGAGCATTGGAAGCTACATACTCAAATGCATGCAACACTGTAAATACTTAGAATGCTACAATTACGTTCTCCTCTTAAATTAATAATTTTTCCTTTACAACGAAAAAAAAAATGGTACAAGTGACAGGATTCGAACCTAACAAACTCAGATTACAAACTTAACGCTTACAGCACTATGTCAGCCTTCCCCTTGGATGTGGTGCTGTTACCATCTTGTATGGTGTTATATGTAGGATAACACAGTTGAATAAAACATTCTATAGCAGTGATGATGATGTTTTGTTTTTGGGGCGCTCAACAGCGCGGTCATCAGTGCCCGTACAAAGTCCCACTTTTTACACAGTCTAATTTTTGCACACCCCACTGTCACGAATGATGATGATGATGAAATAATGAGGACAATACAAATACCCAATCCCCGGGGCAGAAAAAATCCCCATTCCAACCGGGAATCGAACCTGGGACCCTGTGATCCAGAAGCAGCAACGCTAGCCACTGTTAATTTTTTAATCTCATTTCGTTCGTTATTGTTCGTTCTATTTGTTGGTGGCGGACGTCCCATGACGCTTGTTCAAGTTCATCGTTGGTCCATTAACTTAGTTTTTCTTGTTTTTTATTTTTATTTTTTATTACAGATGACAGCTAAACTCTCTGACCGAACAAGCTGAGTTACCGTGCCGGCGACACTAAACCACACGCTGCGGACATTCGATAGCACTAGCAACGTGTCCTGAATCACTAAATTTCACTTTTAATTTCTGAATATGCTATCTTTATTTGTGGGTATGATGTTTGGAGGCAAAATACATTTCCACGACATTCGAAATAATACTTTAGAGGAACTTATTTACGAAATCTTTTTGAAAGCTTGTAGTCAGCAATGAATTTGACTTGTCTCTCCACCCCACCTTGTATAGTACTTCGTTTCTTCTTGTTTTGTCAGTTGGTTCTTACTTGCGTCAAGGCAATATATCACAGCAGAAGGAATTTGATGATGGTCTCACTCTTGCGCTTTACGAAGATGGATACAGTATCAACGCCATTCCCCGTGCCCTAGGACACAGTGAAACTATGATCCATCCCTGGGTGAAGAGGATGGCGGAGGAAGGCTACGTCAATCGTCGTCCTCGCTCTGGACGTCCACGGACTATCACGGAGCATCAAGACATTATACTCCACTGCAGTGATGAAGATCCTTTCAGGACAAACACAAAAAGTAGGAACATCCTTCAGCTAAGCGTGAGCATACCAACTATTCGTCGTCGTCTCAACGAGAAAGGAAGGTATGGATGTCAAAGAAATGCTGAAAAACAACGTAAGGCTGGCAGTGAAAACAAAACAATAATTTGTTTTTAAAAAAAGTTTTTTCCCTAGTAACACATTAAATTCAGTACTGCGTTGGGTTTGCATCCTCCTCTACAACAGCATTTAGCCACTGGGGAGCAGAGGTAACGAGTTTCCGGATGAATCTGTTATTCTGCAACATGACTTCCCACATATCATGAACTGCTTCAGACAATGGTGTCTTCGTTATTGGTGTAGGTCTTCTACTCATAATAACTTTCTACATGTCTGTCCATACGTGCTCTATAAGAGAAAGGTCAGCACCTTTGGTAGGCCAGTCCAACAGATCAATATCGCCATTCATTTGAAACCAGTGTTTTAGACAGTTCGCTGAGTCGATTGGGTATCGATCATGCTGGAAGATTATGCCCCCTTCCGAAAATCTGTCACGAGCAGAAGGAAGCATCATGTTCTCCAATATTTTGCAGCAGTAATTGCTAGGAAGCGGATGATACAGTTCCCGCTAGACGCCGCGACCATTTGCTGATGTCCATCCCCACACTGTGGCAGAAGTTTGCCCACACCTTTGTCTCTGCTGGACATATTTCATGTCGAATATCTGTCTGCAAGGACTATATACATGGACCTAACCATTTGGTGCAGTAGAAGATACCTCCTAGTCCCTAAATACAATTTTGTGTTTGGACTCAGTATGAAAGCGGCTTCTTTCTGTACGCCAGTGCGAAATTTAATCCGGCAATCTTAAGTTGCTCTTTCAGCATTTCTTTGTTGTCCATACCTTCCTTTCTCGTTGAGAAACAATATAAAGTTGATCTGCTTACACTTAGCTGATCGATGTTCCTAGTCTTTGTCCTAAAAGGGACTTTATCACTTCAGTGGAGTACAATAATTTCTTGTTGCTCTGTGGTAGTCTGTGGACAGAGCGGCTGGTGCAGATGTTTAGTGGAGGCAAGACTGTAACTCCCCTGACGACAGGAAGTCCCAACGTTCTTTTAGCATATATTTCAAGACTATCTGGAAAACTGGACGCGTCAAAATATTACAGCTGCTGCAACGCGACATTCGCCGCCCACAGTGCACCGCTTTTTGCCGCCGCCTGGATCAAGTCAAGGTGAAGGGTAAAATACTGCTGCACCGGTGTAGGGTTGTTAAATGAGATTCACGGCTCCCTGTCCTTCAGTGAACCATAGTTTGTAGTATACTTGATCGAAGCTGATTCCATTTGAATAGAGTTGGGCCTTGCGGTGGATTCATGTGAACAAAATGAGATTGCGTTGTAAACGGAAATAATTCAGGAGTGAATTTGTATAGCTTCCTTCCCACTGAATGCTTTGCCAATCAAGCACCATCGCTTTTCTGATTTTTGTTTGTGTAAGATTTAACAGCTTGTTGTAGTTATAAAAGTATTAATAAAACTTGTTATTATTTTTGTGAACTTAAATACGCCAGTGTTCTACACACCCTGTTTTTATTTTATTGTGGTGGTACATGGGTACACCAACAATTCAAGGTTCAATCTCATTAAATTAATTAATCTGACTATTAATCTGATTTGTGAAAGTGACCGCAGGCATAAGCGACAAAAACGCCATGCGTAAATTCATTAATTTCATTTATGAAAATTAGGAGTGCAGTTTACGATTTTCATTTTACTGAGAAGATAATACTTTTCTTTATGTAAAGATAATAACATTTAGTATCACTCACACCTATACTTATAATTTAAGCAATCCAGGATTTCGAATCAAGGCACTTTTGTGAGGTAGTTAGTGCATTATCTTGCGGAACAGATTTTGGCGCAATGCCTGTATCTCAGTAATTTGTAGTATGCTGTGGTCATTTTATTTCGGTGTATGTATTTTTTGTATTATTGATTTTTGTTTGTTTGTTTCTAATTGTGTCTTGTCAGTGGCTTCTGCGTCACTGCTTGTCTGATGCTGCGTCGTTGCTAACTGCGTTGTGCAAGCCTTTGTGGAACAAATTTGTTTATGAGGATGTATATGACATTTTAGAGTATGTTTTGTATGATGGGCTTAGACATAAATGTGTGGATAATTTGAAAGAAGATCAGAGTAGAGTTGCGGCGCGTGATGCATTTGAGTCGGAAATTTGCAGATGTAGCAGTTGATTTGAATCATTGCGAGAAACAAAGCTCGTGTGTGCAGTGAGAAAGGCAGCGCACTAATGTCGTCCCAAATGGAACACGAGACAGCCATTGACGCAGACAAGACAGAACGGCGGAAGAAGTACATTTAAATCACTCTGCAAATAGGGTGCAAATGTAAATGCAGAATATTCCGATAATGAGGGTTCATTTCACTCAGGAAGTGAAAGTGAAGACAATGTCGAGGTGGCAGGTCATGTAGGGTCTGTAAATAAGGAGAGAGGCACGGTAAGGGAAAGTAACAATCCGATTATCGGGCAAAGCGTCGTAGAGCAGTTGACGCGTGCGTATAGTCCAGAGTACGTTACTGGAACTACGCGATTAGAATCGATCATTCAGTTTATATAAACTGAAGAGAAGAGACGACAGCAAAGGGAAGAGGAGCGACGACAGGAGGAGGAAAAACAGAGGAAAGAATGGGAAGAAAAAAGACGGCAAGAAGAAGATCAAAGACAGGAGATCCTCATTAAGGGGCTCCGGAACGCCCTATACTTGCAATGTTAAAATAACGCTTATAAATTACATCTTTCCTCACAAAGTATTTGAGGTAGGAAGTTGAACTTTATAGATTATTTATTGGAATATGGGCTACAACTTAACACAGGGATTTTACAAAATTTTAGTTCAGTTATTAAAGATGATTTTTTTTCAATTGTAATGAAAATTCACAACATTTGTTTGCAATTTTTTATTTACATATTCAAAAATATACAGTTTTTTGGAAAAAGGCTGTGTTAAATTATGCAGAAGGTACTGTGTAACATTTACTGAAAGTTTGAAACAAATATGTTTGGAAGATCCTTAGAAAACATGTAATTAGTATGAGAAAATAAAAGTTTTGGGAATCGAGCGACAAAGATTGGATTAACTTTTTAGTGCATTGCAGGTCCATAGGATGGATTATCTTCATCCTCTGCAAACTCCTCCTCCAGCTTCCTCTTGTTCCTCCTCCTGTTTACTCTTGCTTGTATTTCTAGACTCTTTACAGCCCTGTCTGCAGCCCGAAGGCGTTCCTTGTCCAAAGCAAGCATCGCTCGTACCCATTAGAACCTATCTTCATTCCCATATTTCTAAATACCTTGCACCTTACAATGTTGCCATCATTGAAAGTCGCAACAGCATCATACACACCAAAGTGAAGTGTTTCTACTCCAACAAATACAGTCTTGGGGATTCTCGACCATATAACACTATTTACACTTTCATTGGGGTTTTGAGTTTTTCCGTGAATACACTTTTTCAACAGTTCAGGTGCTGCTAAGTCTCTGAAAATAGGTTTTATACTTTATCTCACATCACTAAAATGTACCTGATGAACACGGACGTTAATAATAACACCATTTGACAGCAGTTTAACAGCGCCACAGTGGGTCACGTCCATGTAGAACACATTTCAAAAAAAATTTAAAAATAGTTGTAGTCTTCGGAATTGAATAAATTATATATCTATTAAAAGGTAATAGTCTGCAGATTCAGAAAACGCAAAAAAGTAAAACTTGAACTTTTCATGATTTTGAGCCTTTCCGGAGCCCCTTAATGAAATTAGGAAAATTCAGAAGCAACAAGACTAGGAGGAAAAGAGACAGGACGAACTCAGGAAAGAAATTAAAGAAATTCAAAGGAGGGCTGATGAGTTTGTCGAAAAGGTAAATCAGGCCAGGAATGAAGTTAAGGGCGTGAAAGCAGATGTTGAAGACATTAGGAAAACGTCAGATGAGACGCAAGAAGTAGCAGTAGAGTCCAAACGTGAAGCTAGGACAGCCAGATTAGTAGCACGAGATGCGCGGAAAAATGCCCAAATTGTGCGATATGAGACAGCCCTGGTGAAGGTCTAAGTGAGCGCGACCAAGAAAGCTATTTCTGCTCTCAAAAAAAAAAAAAAAATAAGGACAGAGAGTAGCTGAAAAGACACAAAGACACAGTAAGAAATGTTAGAAATCAAAGACTAGCAAATTCGTCTCACTACCCAGAAGAGTGAGCTGGCGTAAGAGTTAAGACAAATATGCAAACGGGTCGCTCGTGTAGAAATTCAGCCAGAAGCAACAGCACGTCGCCGTGAGTCCATTGGTCACAAGCAATGTCAAAGACAAAATTTTGCAAACCAACTTGGAGGCACATTCCTGGCAAAGGCCGATATACGGTAGGAGCGTCCGCTTAAATGGGTACGACGCTCGGCCGAGTAAGTCCAGGGGCGCAAAATTGTGTATATTTCGACTTCGAGCATTTTCTCTCAATTCAGAATTTTCAGATTTACAAAGAGAACCACAATTCATTACACCCAAAGTCATGGATTGCTCAGTATGGTAAGGTACTTCCCGAGTCATGACCACTAGTATACAAACTGGAATCTGTGTGTGGATACTTGGAAGGTTCAATAGCAAAGCACATGCGTAGCGTTGCAGGAAACTGCCATAGTTACGGCGAATTCAGAGAGGCTTTCCTAAACTCTACTGGTCACAGGACACTCAAGAAAGGATTGAACAGGAGATTATGTTACGGAAGGATTACGAAGCCGGGATGCGGCAGTCCGGTAAAGTTTTTCGAGTCACTGTCAACAACACTGGACCAACCGTGTATTGAAAAGGAGATAATACGACATTGCTACATGAAACTGCCATTGCGGTACCGGGAACTGCTTACTGGCAAATCACTATCAAGGCCAAAGATTTAATAATAAGCCACAAGGGAATGATAGAAGCAGACAGGGGACGTATGGCGGTAACTTCCACGAAAACAGAAGTAGCAACAGGAGGGGAATGAAAAATTCTAACCACTTCATGCAGCCGGTCTGGAACTCAGGGCAAACAAGGAATAATGGAGAGATTGGAAGGCGAAGTACGCAACATGCTCACCAGAATGACGTAGTGGAAATCAGAAAACATAACCCCTCAAACAGAAACCGCAGCATAAGTCCGCGTAGGAATTAACAGTCGGCCGCTGCGACCTCGTTATATCATTAAGTTAGTGTTAAGAATCATTTGTTTCCAATTCATTTATGTAGTTGCTTAGTGTATTGTTCTTTAGTAGTTTGCATTTACACTTTTTGAATGATTTATTTTTGTAATTAGAGGATAAGACCTTCTCCTGTGACATCTGATCAATGAGTTAGGCGTTTGTATTTTTCAGTGCAACATTTGCACCTCGATAATTTACCGCAAATTTGGGACGTACTGGTATCCTCTCATGTTTCACAGATAGAAATTCATTTCGTGGATAGGAATGTGCCGATTGCTCGTCGCAAAACATCTTGGGTTTATGACAAAACTGGTTGGTTCAACACTTGAACATTATTGTATTGGTAGTTTGTCACGCCACGGCAAAGGTGTGTTTTGGAACAACGTGAAAATTGCATTTTTATTTCAGAAATAATTGCGCAAGTCGTGGAGACACAATTGTTCCCAGAATTCATCTTGGAATGTGGTAATGGTTTGGTTTCTTCCGCTGATATTGTGTGCATTGCCGGTGGGGGCATATGCATGGTCTTTTCCACCAGTCGGAGTGAGGAGGCGACAGTGGTGCCATAGAAGTTGAGTTGACCCGATAGCGGATCTTGACGAGATGTGGATCATGTCACATCTTGCGAGATGAACATAGGTTTTCCACGCCACAGGCGTGTTGACGTTCGAGTATGGTTATTTTTCTCGCTATGGTTCGATTAGTGTTATCGCCAGTGGAGCTATGTGTTGTCGTTGGTGGTTTTCGAGTATGGTTACACTATGGATAATCGCCTATGGTGCGATATTTTTCTCTGGTAGTACTTTTTCGTCTGTGGTAATCGCTTATGGATTATCGCCAACGGCGCTACGATGTTTGCCTTTTGTATTTTGATTTTGTATCGCCAGCGCCAGAGGTGCGTCGTCGGCAAAGTTTTGTATTACGTGGCGTGAGCACGTGGAGTGCGAGTCTCGGTAGTATGTTTCTATATGAATAGGAAGGAATTATTAAAAAGACCTGGTATTTTATGTTATTACAGCAGCTGCTAATTGATGATATCTGTACATCGATTTCTGAGAATTATTGGTCAGTTTTATAGGCGAAGGTGAATCCGTTCCCATGTCTGATCTATCCTGACAGCACAGAGCGGAGTGTACTGATAGGGGTGAGCAGTATTCGACCCAGATTCTGCACAAGATATCAGCATGAGCGTCAACGCCCAATAAGTTGACATCAGGAGAAGTATCAAAGCCCAGGTTAGCGTAAAGTAGAGGGTTAGAAGTAACTTGGCTTAGTAATGCGTAGAATAATTAGAAGTAAGTGTTGCATGGTGTGAGAGTGCTTGAAGCATGAATGTGCAGGCTGTGCCAGCTTGTAAGTAGGCTGTTTAGGTTTTTTTATTGGTAACGCCACCTCTGTATGAAAATCACTGGCTGTGCTGTGTGCAGTCTGTGGCTGCTTTGCATTGTTGTAATACTCGCCATTGTAGTGTTAGGCAGCTGGCTGTGAACAGCGCGTAGCGTTGCCCAGTTGGAGGTGAGCCGCCAGCAGTGGTGGATGTGGGGAGAGAGATGGCGGAGTTTTGAAATTTGTCATGAACTGCTATATTTATATATGATGATATCAAGGTAAATACATTGTTTGTTCTCTATTAATATCTTTCATTTGCTAACTATCCCTATCAGTAGTTAGTGCCTTCCATAGTTTGAATCATTTATTTAGCTGGCAGTAGTGGCGCTTGCTGTATTGCAGTAGTGGGAGAAACGAAGATTATTGTGAGGTAAGTGATTTAGTGATTTGTGAAAGGTATAGTTTAATGTTAGTCAGGGCTATTCTTTTGTAGAGATTTTTGAAAGTCAGATTGCGTTGCGCTAAAAAAATATTGTGTGTCAGTTTAAGCACAGTCCTGTATAAATGTTCTAAGGGGACGTTTGATATGTCGACCCTTAGCCTAGGATACCTCACTGGAATCTTCTGATTTTTTTCTTGTAGTTTGTGTAATTAGTGTAGATTTTGTTTATTGCTAGCGCGTAATTGTAGAGAGAATCTCCTTTGTAGTTGCAGTCTTTCATTGTTGTACAGTAAAACAGGTGTGGCACGCATGTAGATTTGCACCAAGTATTTCGCAGCTGCAATTAACTAGATATTATTTTCAGTGCTATGTTAATGTGTTCCCCTATTTTTGCTCTTCAAATTGTGTTTTTCTGTGTTGTCGTGTGAAATACTGTGACAATAATGGCGTGTGAAAAACGTAATACTAGGCTCCAAAGTAAACTGAGACATGACAGTAAAGACGAAAGCAGTGTGTTAGCGCCACCGAGTAATGAATTAACTAATGTTCAAAGTAGTAATTTGGTAATTGTGCATAGGGAAATGGAGCGGGCGACAAACAATGGTGTTGACAGTGAAACAATTAGAGAACAGGGAAGCATTATCGATCGATCGGTCGGCGACAGCTCGCCTCAGGAATCCGAAATGACAGGAAACAATCTCGCAAATGCTGTGGATTCAGGATTTGGGTCCTCACCGTTTTCTCAAATAAGTCAAGACACAATTTCTGCTTGTCAAAATGTGAATGTTGCCGGTGCAAATGCACTGCCGAAAAGCATAGAGGAACAGATTCCAGACACTAATACATTATTATTCAATTAATGCAACAAATGAAACAAAATCAGAGACAAACACAGCAACAGCTAGACACAATGGGACAAAATCTTCGAAAGTTAGACACAGTGGAACAAAATCAGAGACAAACACAGCAAAAGCTTCAAAAGTTAGACGCAATGGAACAAAATCTTCAAAAGTTAGACTCATTGGAGCAAACTCTTGAACAAACACGTGAGGATTTAACTAATGAGTTACATAACATTAAATCGAAATGTCAAAAAGTCTGTAACGACGTAAAAACACAAATTTGTGAGCATTTCCAACCTATTTTTTCGCGGCATGAAAATGCACTACAGAATCACGAAGCAGCCATAAAAGAACTGCAAACTACTGTTCACGAAAATCATGAGACCTTGCAAGCTAAATTTGACTCAGTTGCATCTACCGATTCGGTTACGCAACTTGCAAAAACTCAGGAAAACTTAAAGGACACAGTAGATACTCTGAAACTCGGTTCAGAAAAACACACTGAGGAAATAAGTACACTATCGGATAAAGTAGCCGAACTTTCAGATCAGTTCACTAACTTATCTATAAAGGTAGATGGTGATCTGAATGACACAACACCTGTAGCCTTCACTGACACTGAAGAGTATGAACAAATTAGAAAATTCAAACAAAATCAAAATCAAATCAATACACAGTACAAAAGAGAAATCCGGGAAGTACAAGATCAGTTGACGCAGGTAATACAAGAATTACATATTTCAGAGGACACTCGCGCTCCAGTACGGGAAGAGGGACATAGAAATACGGAACAACCACAAAATAATAACACAGGACACTTCGGAAATTATGAAAGAAATTGGCAAGGCACACCGAATTTTGAGATGGAACCGCCGACACGACGTAACAATGACCGATATGCGACTCGCCGACATGATGATTTTGACTATAAGCTGTTCATTACTACACGTAAATTCAAAACATTTAAGAATTCTGCCAACAACATTCATCCACAAGCGTGGCTCCATCAATTCTCTCTTTGTTTTCCTCCCAACTGGTCGTTAGAACACAGATTAGAATTTATGTGTGGCTATTTAGAGAATGAACCAGCTGTAAGAATGCGATCGGTCATTCACGATTGTCACAGTGAAGGAGAATTTTATCATGCCTTCCTCTCAGCGTATTGGTCTCAAGCTACACAAGACCGAGTAAAACATAGCATCATAATGATGAAACGTTTCGAACAATCTGAATTTTCCAGTCTTATGAAATATTTTGAAGACATGTTGCATAAGAATCAGTATCTTTCAAACCCATACAGCCCCTCAGAACTCATCCGCATTTGCTTAATCAAATTACCTGAACATTTACGGCATATTATTTTAGCAGGACGTTGCAAAGACGACATTGAAGCTTTTCAGGGACTGTTACAAGAACTGGAAATTGACACCGACAATCGCGGAACGCGAGAACAGGAGCACAACAATTACAGGTCACATCTGTCACAATTCCGCGATGACAGAAATAATACACGACAAGGCTATTCTTATAACGTAAATCGTGACCAAAACAGACACCACCCGTATGACAACCGTTGGCAGAGTAGTAATAATTACAGGGAAAGATCACCTCTCCGCGGTAATGACTATTACAGAGAAAATCAGAGAAACAGACAATATGGGAACCAAAATAATTATCATTACGGGAGTCAGAATAACTTTAGACGCAACGGTTCGGCGCACAGTTACGATTCAGGGAGAAATTCTCCACCACGTGACGGACAAGGAAGAAACTACGCAACCTACCGACATGACGACAGACGATATATTCGTAACGACAGACCTGAATTGCATCAGAACTGGCGGGATTTAAACAGGGCAGGGCCTTCTCGTCAAAGTGAATTTGTAGAAGTTAGGTCTCCTAATCCCAATAACGGCGCGCGCCAACAAAGAGACAGACAATGACTCGCACAGCAGGCAGCCGCGTGCGCCCGCTGGCTCCGAGAAAAATAACATAAGACGCTAGCCTTGAGAAAAATTTTAGCATTCTTTACCGACGTATACCGCATGATAATTACGTTCAAGTTGAAACTCTGCGTACTAGGAAGAGTAAAGGTTTACACCACATTTCACATGTAAAACCGTTTATTGAAAGATAATCTGCTTTTTAACTTTGTCTCTGCCATAAAACTTTTCACTTCACATTTCTAGTATGCTTTGTCAGACTTAAGAAACTGTTAACATGCAACAATGTTTGAAGTCAAATATCCAGTCTAGAACCTAAGGAACATTTTTAAACAGAAATTACGAATTCATTGTTATAGTGAACAGACGACACAGTGTTGTATTTGTACATTCTTGCTTGTTAGTTGTACGATTACATAACGACTATCAGGCTTACATACTTAGGACACATACTGGTACTGCTAATGAGATTTTAATGCAACACTTTGGTTTACTTGAATATACATTCTGGAGTTTGTGTGACAGCTACACGACTATATCACGACACTACTAATGTGTGACACAATTTACATTGTTGCTTTTGCGGTGTATCTGTTTTATATCTGCACAATTTTTCTGAATTCTTCTGGAAAGTAAAACATGTTTTAGTATTTAACTTTTGTGGTAGAGCTACAATGAGACAGCCTTGTCCGTGGCACAACAATACGTCACAGCACAGTACTTTCTTCATCACAACAATAAGCGTAATAACTAAGATATCTATACGCAAAGCATTTCACTTTTGTTTATCATGAGGTAAGTACATTGACTTCTGCAGAACTTTGCTTACAGAGGACGATAACTATGACAGTTCCACAGAGATTATCTTACAACATGATGCACAGTTTAGCGCTACAGTACCCCATTGCTGTAATCTGTAACACCTGAAGGTATAATTACATTAATCCTCAGGGGGGTACACGCCTACTTTGTGTACCATGTGTTTGGCAAGCACAAGGAGCCCTAGCTAATATGGTATTTGCTTATACAACTTTACACTTTGGTACCATATTTCTCTAACACATAAATTACACAGCTATCTGATCATTTAACTGAGAGAGACAAACATTTTTTTACTACATCAGAGACTCATGCTTACGCAATTACACAGTTGGATAACTTCACACTTATGAAATTGTATTTTGTCTGTACTTTGTGAACTGTTCATAATTTTTCGGAACCATTGTGATGCTATGAGAGCTTTGAATGATGTATTTGGTGTGGGATCATGATTTTTAAAGTACGTTTGAGGTAAATGACACTACTGACATGAGCAGAGAATTTTTTTTAGGTTTTGACATTATTGCAGAAAGCTACGACGTTTTCGAGATTTGACTGAGGTGTTATGATGTTATTTTTACGACGACGATGTGTATTATGCTGTTGAGGTATGTTTATGATTAATAAGCTGATGTTATATGAAGAATTTGATTACGCTATGCATTTGTTAAAATGAAATATTGAAGAAGTGTCGATGAATATGTATATGTGTAATAAAGTAAGGAGTAATGAACAGTGGTTAGGGTCTCTGATATGTGGAAAAGGATGTTGGAAACCAAGAATCATACTTTAAGAGTTATGAAATGTGTGTATATGCGTGAATGTATCACAATGCTGGCGAAAATTTTTTGGACGCTGTTATATTTATAGGATTTTGTTTCTACAGATTTGTAACCCAAATTCTTTACCTGTGAAATATTTTTATATGAGACTGTCACTGTAGCGGAAACTGGTGTCATAAATATTTTGGTAAGAAAGTTCAGTGACCACCTGCACGTAATGCGTCGTGGGCACCCAGCTGAGCGGCCAGGTGTGTCAGACGCCTGGAGAAAAAGCCATTATTGCGAGCCCTTTTCAGCGGCACAGGTAGAAAAAAAAGGGAGGCCATTATCCTCGCTATTGACGTTTCTTTGTAGAGAGCATCGCAAAAACGACACGGTCGCACTTGAAAACATATGTTGACATTGTGGAGCTCTTATTTTATGATATTTACAGAAATGCCTAATGAAATGACGAGAAATATTTTTACATCTGCACACCTGATTCTGACAAGCGTCTTTGTATGAGAGTTGAGAGAATTTCTACTAACTTATGAAATGTCACATGACTATTGAATGATATTTTATGCTTTGGTTTGCGTAATTGCTTATTTCATTTGATATCTGGTTTCCAGCTGTCTTGCAGCATTGGTTTCATAAAATAAAATTAAATGCATTTGCTAATGTGAACACTTTCTGTCAACAGATCTATTAAATAATTACTTTATGATCCACATTCTTCGAAAAAGGAGCTCTTGGAATGGAAAGAACAATAAGAAGGGACTAGTAACAGGAACTGCATACATAATTTTCTTTTCAATTACTTGGTAATTTTTTTTGGTAGAGTAAATTATCGTGATGCATCACTCTAGTGTTAAAATGTGACATAGGTATTAGACATGGCCATTTTTAGTGTAATATTTTTTCTGCTTGAGCTATGTCATGTTTAGAGATAAGTTTTTTTTTTTTTTTTGCTGCTGCTGTTTGCCAGGCATAGTGCTACTGAATTTTAATTTGTGTTACTCTGTTAAGCCAGTTTTACTACTGATTTATTTTTCTTGTTTGCTGCTCATTGCCTTATATTAGTTATAATTTATGTTGCTTGCTTCGCCATTTGTATTTTTGATCATTGCTGTTTGTGTTAATTGTTTTGTGCTGCTGCATTGCCTCGTCCCTTAGTTTAGCATCTGAGCTCAGTAGATTTAAGTTAGCTTAAGAGGGGGTAGGCTATATAAGAGACTGCGTTGCGATGAATTGGAAGAAATGCATTGAGAAGTTATACAAAAAAAAGTACAGAAAGCAGGTATAGATAGGACTTTTTGGAAATAATGAAGAACGAAGGGAGATCTCCGAGAAGTAAAGAAAGTTTTGTTTGCAAAATAGTGCAGTAAAACAAACCCTGTCCTTCCCTTGTGTTATCCCACTATGTGTTTGTGTACCCTTGTGTATTTGTTTTCTTCCTGTCTCTGTGTAGTTTCATAGAATTTTTTCTTCTTCTAATACTAAGCTACATTCACTATGATGAGGAATACTGTTATCCTCAAATATAATTGGCATTAATAATATGTTATTTTCTTTGTAAAGATGTTTAGACATTATTTATTCTGTTTTGTTTTAATGCTCATGTGTGAAGTTGATGTTTCGAAAGTTATTCTGATGTTTTATGTATTTACTTATGTCATAATTCCTGTGACACTGATGTATATGTTTATTTCTATTCTTTTGTAAAGCCCCTAGTACTACAAATGTTATCTGTATTGTTATGTTCTTTAATGATGTATTTTGTACCTTTGTAATTGTATTCTTATGTTATAAAATTGTACTTGTCACCAGTTCATCATATTATTAACTTGTAAGTTACATTTCACTGCACACATTTCTGTTGGTCATAGTATATGGACAATATGTAAGAAGTAGGGACTGTTAGTGTTTGCACTGTGTTAATAATTCAGCAAGGGACTGGATGACAGCATTGCTGGTTCTAAAGACAATTCCAAAAACTTTGTGAGTGCACAAGTGGTGGTTATGGACTTGCTATATTAGCCACAAGACTCTTCAATGGTGATTGTGCACCTGCACAGTCACAACAGATGGCTGCTGGCCATCTCTACAAAGACTACAGTGGGTCTACATCTTTGATGATCCATCAATACCATTATTTCTACAAGGACTGCAGTGGGTCTGCGCCTCTGGTGGCCCACCAATACCATAATCTCTACCAGGACTGCAGTGGGTCTGCTCTGTGATGACCTACCTACCAATCTTCTTCAAAACGTCGAATGACTCTGCTGTGGGTTTGCTCTGTTGTGGCCCATTACCTGTCAGCATGTCAAGAGTCAGCACTGTCTTTCCGTTGGAAGGGCAACACTACTTCTTCAAGACTGCATGGAAATCCACTACGTCTATGTGCATTGTCTTTTACTGCTCAGATTTTGTGAAAAACACGGCAATTTTACTGTGATCAACGATCAGGACTGTCTTTATGGACTGTGAGAAAATTTTAGCTTTTGACCAACATTGTATCAATAAGTGTGTGCATTTGATTTCTTTGTTATTGTAATTACGATTATGAAAAATTTTAACAAATATGTATTGGCCAGTGCCCAAAAAAAATTTGTAAAATTTTTTTGTGGGGAGCATGGGGGCTATGTAAGTAGGCTGTTTAGGTTTTTTTATTGGTAACGCCACCTCTGTATGAAAATCACTGGCTGTGCTGTGTGCAGTCTGTGGCTGCTTTGCATTGTGGTAATACTCGCCATTGTAGTGTTAGGCAGCTGGCTGTGAACAGCGCGTAGCGTTGCCCAGTTGGAGGTGAGCCGCCAGCAGTGGTGGATGTGGGGAGAGAGATGGCAGAGTTTTGAAATTTGTCATGAACTGCTATATTTATATATGATGATATCAAGGTAAATACATTGTTTGTTCTCTATTAATATCTTTCATTTGCTAACTATCCCTATCAGTAGTTAGTGCCTTCCATAGTTTGAATCATTTATTTAGCTGGCAGTAGTGGCGCTTGCTGTATTGCAGTAGTGGGAGAAACGAAGATTATTGTGAGGTAAGTGATTTAGTGATTTGTGAAAGGTATAGTTTAATGTTAGTCAGGGCTATTCTTTTGTAGAGATTTTTGAAAGTCAGATTGCGTTGCGCTAAAAAAATATTGTGTGTCAGTTTAAGCACAGTCCTGTATAAATGTTCTAAGGGGACGTTTCAAGCTTAGTCCATTGGGATGCGTGAGTGGTGTTGGGAAACTAACAAAACACTGACATACAAAGCAGCAACACGGCTTCACAACTATAAAATGATTAGTTTATGTCTTAGTTTATGTTATTACCGACGATTGGAATTTTCTTCAAAAGAACATTAGTAGTAATATTATTTAAATGAAAGAAAGCAGTAAGGCACTTTTCCCCTTAGCAATATTCTAAAGTTAACTTTAAAATATGTGTGCGTTCTTGTAAACATTCACTGTAAAAAAAAAAAAAGCACTGAAATATGAGCTAAGTATTGGGCAGAGGACGATGGTGTTCCAAATGGCAAGTGACAAGCAGACGTGGCTGAGCGGTGGGAAGGCACCCGGCAGGTAACGAAAGCCCGCAGCTGACGTCACGCAAACCACCTGGGGCATAGCTGCCGGAATATCATAGCAGAATGACCCTGACCGAGAGACCAGCTGATTTGATGTCACCACATGGACATGTCAGTAGTTATCAGTTACAGGCGACCCGTCCCCCCACTCTGAGCCGACAGAACAGGTGGCCGACTGATATGGAGACACTGGGGCAGCTCAATGGCGACGGCCTGCTCGTCCCTTACACTCGTGCCATTGGAGAGCGGAAGCATTCGGAGGGGGGGGGAGGGGGGGATACCATGCCTGCAACCAACAGGACTGACACCATGCTGCGACCACATGGGACCACCACTGTTTGATGCAAGAGCATCAAGGGACCAGACCTGAACGTAATGCCACTGCCGACCAGAAAGAAGGGATCAGAAAGCGACGAACTAAGCGACTGACGTCACCGGTCACTTGCCACAACACTGACAACTGCTGCTGGAGGACTGTCTTCAACGAGAGTGACTGTTTGTCAATTGCTGCCCCATCTCTGGTCTGTCAATAGTCCATATGCCTACCAGTTATTGCCATAGACTGGAGACAGGTCCTGCCTCTGACACTACTGCTACTACTGATGATGTTAAGTAAAGGGGTAACCCTGTTCTTCGCACCAATTCACCCACTACACCTGCCACATCCAACCTGTTACACACTTCTTGAGTGTAGTGATGGCCGGCCAGAGTGGCCGAGCGGGTCTAGGCACTTCAGTTTGGAACCACACAACCGCTATGGTCGCAGGTTCGAATCCTGCCTCGGGCATGGATGTGTGTGATGTCCTTAGGTTAGTTAGGTTTAAGTAGTTCTAAGTTCTAGGGGACTGATGACCTCCGCTGTTAAGTCCCATAGTGCTCAGAGCCATTTGAACCAGAGCCAGTGTAGTGATGTGTTTATTTGTTCATTTGTTGAAGTTAATTTTTGGACTCCCTAAAGACCCATGAGAAGGGATCAGTAGAAGACTTAGAATATGTTTATGTTTTTAATTCTTATTTTTGTGTGCAATGCTGTATTTATTTTATTAGATGAAAGGTAATTATTTAACTTTTCTTTCTTAATATGATTGTAATGAGGGACAACACCATTTTTGGATCTAAAATCTAAGATCGACAAGAGATCACACACAACAAATACACTCATATTCAAATCACTTTTGGAAACTGACTCATGTTTTTATTTTGTCTTTGTCATTTGTGTTAAGTCTCACTATGTTACACATGTCATTTAAATGTTATTTATTTTGTGTTAACACTACTTGCTCCATTGTACTAAAAGAACTAGACTTGCTGAATGCTCCGTAAAATTTGTCATGTTATTGTCTCTATGGAAAATTGAATCACTGTAAATGCTTGGGCAGGCGTAACAGAATCTCTGAGGCAGAAAATGTTCAGTGCTCAACAATATTGTATTGTAGTTAGGGAAACCAGTCTTTCTGACTTCAGCTTCATGGTGAATGGGTTAGTTAAATGTCAGCATGGCCTTTTAACCGTTTAACTACTGTATTTATCGTCAAGAGTGTATGTCAAAGACCTAAGATGGGAACAATTCTGACATCCAGCCAATCACAAAACTTTTGTAGGCAAGCAGCAGTGTGTATGACCACTGGTTGTGACCCTGTCTCGCCTGTTTTTGGAATGGGGGACTGATGACCTTAGCTGTTTAGTCCCCCTTAAACATCCCAACAACCAACTAACCAACCACTGGTTGAATGTCAAGAAAGGCTGTAGTATTTTTTGGTTTTTGGTTGGCAAAGCTCTCATGGCCTGACATGTCATTCACAAAGACCCAATTAGAGTTTCACAATTTCTTCTGCTCCATGTCACACTAACCTCTTTATTGAAGTGTGACACTCCCCATGCAGAAATTAGTGGATAACAGGGAGGTAGCGAGACATACTATGTCACTCTCTCACTTTGACAACATTGTCAGTCAGATTAATATTCATATTGTAGGTTCGTTGGTTGGTTGATTTGGGGGAAGGGACCAAACAGCAAGGTCATTGGTCCCATCAGTATAGGGAAGGATAGGGAACGATAGGGAAGGAAGTCAGCCATGCCATTTCAAAGGAATCATCCCAGCATTTGCCTGAAGCAATTTAGGAGAATCCTGAATGTGAGTCCAGTGTGCTAACCGCTGCACCACCTCGATTGGTCATATTTTAGGTCATCATGTCGGTGTTCCCCAGTACTACATTTGGTATGTATGGCTTATGACTTCCTTACATGAGTGAACTGTGAGCAGAATGTCCATATAACTGCATGTGTAGCCTGTAGAGAACTTGTACCTGAGGGGCTGTAGTTGAGATGATGGAGAACAGGGAGAAAGATGGACTGCAGGCTATAAACGCTGATTGCAGCGACCTGGCTGTGCAAATGATTCTGGCACATAGCACTCTATGTATTATACCTGCAGAGGGACTTCTGACTGTAGCACTCCCCTCTTCCCACTTAGGGTTGAACCAGGAGGGCGTCAGCTCACAAAACATTTTATCTGAGTAGTAGGGCAAACTATATTGTGGCGCATTTTGTTAGTGCGGGTTGCCTACATCAGGTGCAGATATGTATTCTATTGTTCTCCTTTCATTGACAGGTCATTAACCTATTGTTCTCCTTTGATTGACAGGTCCTTAACCTATTGTTCCCCTGCCCCCTCCCCCCCCCAGGAAACCTCCAACCCACCCCCTCTCCCTCACTGCTACAGGTACACTTTTAGGTCTGAGTTATTGGAATAGCCCCTCTCACTCTTATAAATTTGATTGACTACTTATTCAAATTGATCAATTATTTCACCCCTCCCCCTTTGATACACCCCTCCCCTACCCATAAATTGGTGGGAAAAAGACTCAGTTGATCGGTCATTTGAAGGGAATTCGGTTGCAGTGTATGGAATATTGTTTAAACAATTTAGACAATGTATGGAATATTGTTTAATTATTTATGGCAGTGTATAGAATATAGTTTATTTATTTAGTTAAGGAATTTTTCATGAAATAGATGCCCCTCTCTCCCTCTCTCATCCTATACCTGCAAATTGGTGGCTCTGTGGTGGAGAGGAAAGATCTCATATGCAGGAAAATCAAGGGTATATTGTTTATTTATAAAAAAAAATCCTTTTGCAGGGGTTGGATTTCTCTTGCTAATCATTCTCTGCTGTTTGGAAAGATGCAGGTCATGTAAGAAGTAATTAAATCGAATGCCCTTCTTTTTCATTCTGATCACGCAAGGAATTCCATCATGAAACACCAATCACACATAATTACACTGTTAAAAATCTTTCGATCACGAAGCATGTGCCATCCACTGGACCACACAGAATGCCATTGCACACACTGCCAGGAGTCAAAGTGCATCAGCAGCCCCTGCAACATGGCAACGCTGTCGTCAGCTGCTGAACCACGAACAGGTGTCCATTCGGGTCCTTCAAGCATGAGGTGGCGGCATCCTTTTCATGCTTGACAACTGAGAAATTCCTGCCAAAACATGTGTTTACATAGCCACTGTGGCTGGTGCATAGCGTTTGTACCTTAGTGTCCAGCGAGATGTTTGCACAGCGGCTCACACTCAGTGAGATGTTTGCATAGCGTTTCACCCTTGCAGCGGCAGCTAAAAGGCTGTCAGTGTTATAGTGACATCATATGTCTATGTAACTAACACCCAAGTCTCCCTCTGGATGCGATATAAAAATCTTTTGCAGTGCTCCCCAGAATAATAGAAGATGCATTCTTCCTAGCGATCAAAACAGGACAGCCTGTCTATTACATGTCAGTCCCTTCTCGGAAATTGTAAAGTGTCACAGCAATAGTTAATGGTTGCTTTTGTTCAAAAATGGCTCTGAGCACTATGGGACTAACATCTATGGTCATCAGTCCCCTGGAACTTAGAACTACTTAAACCTAACTAACCTTAGGACATCACACAACACCCAGTCAACATGAGGCAGAGAAAATCCCTGACCCCGGCGGGAATCGAACCCGGGAGCCCGGGCGCGGCAGCGACCACGAGCTGCGGACGTTGCTTTTGTTGTTGTAGGAGATTTCGTGATGTCTCAGCTTGTCTGCATGGAAATTGTTGTCCTAACAGGACCTGTTTACGTAAAATAGACCCGAATAACACCAATTGCATTCTTCCTGTCGGTCCTAACAAGGCATCATGTTTCCCCTTCCTGGAAATCGTGACTTCCTGATGTCAACTTACGTCTCAGAAATGGTAAACGTTCTCACCGCTAAAGGCCTTCATCATGTACGTGTGTGCTTGCAAAAACACCATTAATCATTAAACATTCTTGATGTTTGGAAAGAGAACACTGTCTAAGTACAGACGATGGGAAATCAGAACAATTACGCAAACAGAATTCGAAACACTGTCCTACAGAAGAGAAAAATGGCTGAAGTTTTGGTGTCTTACAACTACTGGTCTGGAGATGTCCTAATGCCACAATGGGACAGCATCCCACCAGAGATGGATGACCTGCTTCAACTTGTCTTTGAGCACTTAAACAAAGAAGACAAGATGTTACTCTCAGAACTTTCTGTAGATACCTTGCTCCCATCTTGTTCAAACCAGTCTGTAGAGACTCCTATGTCCCAGCACGAAAGATATCTTGTGAATGAATGGAACATTCTGATTGGCCCTTACTGAATTTACCCGCCAAATTACTGATGCCGCCGGTGTGGAAGAACTGTCCGCTTTTCTTCTGCAGACGAGACTTACAATGACAAAACTATTTTGTACAGATCGCCATATTGCACTGACAATTAAACCCTGCAAAAGTGGTTCCCAGATCGTCAAATACGGGACGACACTTGCTCATTTACACTGCTCTGCCACTGACAATGGTAGCTTGAATATTTCAGTGTGAAACCGACCTCCAACCCAGCTATATATCACCACATACCATATCGATGTAGTAAACACGTAAATCGTACCCTGCGCCATAGAAAATCATCACTTCTGCATCCTCCATATAGTTAGCGACCACCAGACACTCGCACATATGCCACAAAGACATATAGGATCACACACACACACACACTAGCCTGATGCATGAACACATCACACTCAGCAGGCCAAGGTCACTCTCCGAACTGTTGTACAAAGACTGGGTCCGTCCCCCTCGGCAGCATGCTGTAAGCTACTGAGTAACTAGACATTATTCCGTCTGCAAAGGTCTTTACGTGAAAACTGAGGAAACTGGTATTTCCAATCACGAATACCGATGTCAGTGATATAACAGATTCCAAATCACCCCTGTAATTTACAAAGTCAACTAAGATGCTCCCCATGTCTAGAGAACCAGCAAACGTGTCTTCCACCCGTCTTCACCTGCTAGATGCACACACCACAATCGATGTTCTCTCAACCAAATAAAGGCAGGAAATGTGAAGAAGCAGTCAACCAGACAATTTACATGGGAGGGAATAATGGTCAAGCTCAAACACAAGTCCTTATTGAATCTTCTCATATTTCCATGAAGAATACACGTGATCACAAAGGCTGCTTAACACATAGTGAGTATTGGTTCACTACTCAGCCATGTAGAGGGCGACATGGTTAAGTCAGCTACATTCCTGTACCCCAACTAGTCTTTCCATTAGCCGGCCGGTGTGGCCAAGCGGTTAAAGGCGCTACAGTCTGGAACCGCGTGACCGCTACGGTCGCAGGTTCGAATCCTGCCTCGGGCATGGATGTGTGTGATGTCCTTAGGTTAGTTAGGTTTAAGTAGTTCTAAGTTCTAGGGGACTGATGACCTTAGAAGTTAAGTCCCATAGTGCTCAGAGCCAGAGCCAGTCTTTCCATTCAGACGGTTCCTGCCGTTAGCTGGAAACGTGAAGAACTCACGCCACATGCCATCGTCGCCACATACTCGTCGCACACCAGACAGAATCGTCCTCGGAAACGGATCACATATATTTTATCACTGTACTTACAATTAAATATTACGATCACGGTCTCAACTGGATGACATTCGACAATGAGCAAAGTATCGGAAATACCCTCTACTGACGGCAGTGGCTTTGGAAATAGAAATATCTGTACTCTTATGACTTGACATACTTAAAAAAAAAAAAAAAAAAATTCATTCCCTTTGCGGCTAGCGCAGTATTCCACATCAAATCTGTACCTTCCTTACGACTGGACATAGTCATTTTCTTTGCACGTGTTGGAACACACAAATTCAAATACTTTATAAGCCTGATGTTCAAGGCGAACCTATCAGGCGTCCCTTACTACTAAGTATAATACTTCGCCAATAACTGATTGCTGGCAATACGAAACATTACTGAGTGAAAATCAGCGAAGGGTGGACACGTCTGATAAGTTTTTCCTGTGAATGGTACCACTGTGTCATAGAAAGTGAGGCGTAATTGTATTACAAGCCGCCAGATGTAGTTTTTCCAGACAAATACCGCGACACTGAATATAGACGGTGGTCGCCGGAGTGTATATTAACAGACCAAAAGTGCGGTTACACGCCGCCGACGGTGTTAAGCCTGTAATAATATCACCGAATTTAGAAAGTGATTCGGCTAAGGTTCAAATGCCTCTGAGCACTATGGGACTTAACTTCTGAGGTCATCAGTCCCCTGGAACTTAGAACTACTTAAACCTAACTAACCTAAGGACATCACACACACCCATGCCCGAGGCAGGATTCGAACCTGCGACCGTAGCGGTCGTCCGGTTCCAGACTGTAGCGCCTAGAACCGCTCGGCCACCCCGGCTGGCAGATTCGGCTAAGGAACGTGGCATGAAGTCAGTATTTGCAACTCCCTCATGTCACAGCAAAATACTCGTATTTCTCTAGTATTTGTAACACATTCTTTCTTGATGCCACGTCAGATGTTCTGTGATATATCCACTGGGTTACAGGTGATGGTTTATTGAGAATGATCACATAAAGTAGACTGTGTGCTGATTGAGGTCATAAGTTTCAGTTCTCTAGTGCAACGCTTTCCGTAAAAATGCTGTTTGTGATTTGGAATCAAGTCTTCCCATTCAACCACATACCTGCGTTGGATCCTACGGAGAAGTCTTTTGATGATTACAGCCGCTAGTGAATCATACTTCTGGCACTCTCATACCTCGAAAAGAGTCACCTTTTTCGAACCCATCTGCTACAGTAAAATTCCGACGTGGACCGAGATAGCCTCTACGCATCTTGTATGGAGTACATCACATCAATCAAAGTTCGTTTAGAGGAATGTGTCAAGTTTCATCACACATGAGATGGAAGTCCTCTGATGACCGACAGGTTTACATTAACGATCGCAAGTAGACGTTAGTTTGGAAAGACCTTCCAGTTTGCTTATGTTGTAACTATCTTTTATTTAATATCAGCCGATGTGTGGAGTGTTATGCTATCCGCCATAAGAACATGATTTACGCTGTGAAACGTCTAGTTTCTTGCGAAATGCCATGGATCAGAACTTCTTAATGTCAGTTTAGAACCAGGCACAGGTCTCGAAGTCGTGGCAGAAAAACGAAATCTTTGGCATTTTACGAAAGCGTGTCAGAAAACAGTGTTTCAACCAATTAAACAGGACCAGAGGGAGCGTCTCATGCGATTTAGTATAGTCTGTGGCATACGATCATTCACCTAGGGTATAGGTGATCAAATGGTTCAAATGGCTCTGAGCACTATGGGACTTAACATCTATGGTCATCAGTCCCCTAGAACTTAGAACTACTTAAACCTAACTAACCTAAGGACATCACACAACATCCAGTCATCACGAGGCAGAGAAAATCCCTGACCCCGCCGGGAATCGAACCCGGGCGCGGGAAGCGAGAACGCTACCGCACGACCACGAGCTGCAGACTATAGGTGATCAACTTTAAAGTGGCCTCTGCAGTGCCTGTATATACAGGCGGTAGTAGCAGCACCAGTTTGAGGTGTAAATTCGGTGAGGGACTGGATATACAGTTAGCAATGCTTGGAGGGATGCACGCTGCGCTATTCTGCGGAAGAGTTGCAAAACCTCCCTCTCCGTGCTGGAGCCGCACCGCAGCTATGCGTCATCGCGCGAGCAATGGTGCCTAAGTGAGTTCTATATCGGATGAAGTTAGTGGAACTTCTATAGTTCTTAATTTTTCTCTGTTTGGGGGTAGAGAATAACGATGATAGCATGTTGGGGTGATAGATTTGAATGGATGCGGATCTTATTTTGCCAGATCTGTAGGCTGTGCTATGCGTTATTTGGACAGGTTACGATTTTGTGTCTGCACATCACTGTGCTGAATTATTTAGGAGGAGTTTGCAGGTTTGTACTGAAATTATTTCGGTGTAGTAGTTTGCATGTGTGTGGGCTGTGGAATGCATTACTTCGACAGTCTACAATTAGCAAGTGTGTCTGTTGCGTTATTTACGAGTAGTTTGCATGTCTGCAGACTGTCTATTGTGACCCCAAGCACATCAGGGCGAGTTGTTTGTGTCAGTGTGATAAATATACTCTACCCATAAATAAATTGTTCCAAAATTAATAAAGCACACTCCTTCCTCTCTCCAGTAGCCCAGCGCAGGCTGAGTCATTTTCCCACCAATCCCTAGGAAGAGGTGACGGTCAGGTGACTTAGGTTAGTGAGGGTAGCCCAAGTGATATTTCCCCCGATTTTCTTAGGTTAGTAGAGATAACCGTGGTGTGATGCATTATTGTGTTGGAATTTGAACTTCCCGCCGTTTTTCTGGGGGAGGGGGGTAAGTTAGTGGGTGTAGCCCAATTGACCTATCTTCCGCCAAAATTCAAACTACCAGCCAGTGGGGTGTGGTACTTGCATCATCAATTGTCGTCACGGCCGCCATCTTGGATGACGTCATGAGCTGTGCACGTTAGTACACATTAGTCCGCCAACATGAGTTGTTAAGGGGACGTGGCAGTAGGTTGAGGAGCGTGGTGGAGACTTTAACTATTTCCTTACAAGTCCAGGTGGGTGTGGCACCCACGAAAATTCATTCCAAGTCCACGGCAGCGCTCTCTGGTGGTGTCAATATGTACTAGGCCTTGTGGTGAACACAATGTTTGCCGCCATCTTGGGTAATGGTACTTGCGTCGTCACCTGACGTCATGACCGCCAACTTGGGCGACAGCGCCCCCTGCTGGTGGCACTGTGTACTAAGTCCGTTGGAGTTGGACCTCATGGTGAACGCACTGTTTGCTGCCATCTTGGATAACTGTACTTGTGTCATCACCTGGCGTCATGGCCGCCATCTTGGACGACAGCGCCCTCTGCTGGTGGCGCTGTGTACTAAGTCAGTTGGAGTCTGGTCCTCATGGTGAACACACCGGATGGCCATACTGCATGAAATTGTTTAAATAAAGACAAGTACTTTTCCCACAAATCTTTAGGAAGAGGTGGCGGTTGGGTGAGTTAGTTTAGTCCAAGTGTCCTTCCATTCACGCCATTTTCTTAGCTTAGTAGAGAAATCCCAAGTGACTTATCTTCCCACCAAAATTCAAACTTGACGCTGGATCATAGGAAGAGGTGGCGGTCGGGTGACTTAGATTAGTGGAGATAGCCCAAGTGACCTATCTTCCCACGCACGATTTTCTTAGGTGTGATGCATTATCATGTTGGAATTTGAACTTCCCACCATTTTTATGGGGGCGGGGAGGGGGTTAGATTAGTGGAGGCAGCCCAATCGACCTACCTTCCCGAAAAAATTCAAACTTCCCGCCAAAAGCCGCCATCTTGAATGACGGCAGCGCCGCCTTATTGGATGACGTCATCCATCCTCCGAAACTACCGAACGAGCTCTGATCTTACAACTGAACCACTTCACCCACCATCCAAGTTAGGCGCCATCCAAAGACCACCGAAGTACTGAGATAAGTGACACGTCATCTGTGGTTACATGGAGGAGTTATGAAGGAGAGAAATTTTCGAAGGAAGAGTTTTATCATGCACATATATATTTCACTCTCTCCCTCCCTCTCTCTTTTTCAACTTGCCGTAATGGTTGTGCAAGTAGAAAATTAAGAAAAACTGATAAAAATATTATTCGATACCATACATTCATCAGATAGTATTCACAAGGAAAATGTCTCTCTTCTAATTCAGATATAAAATGAAAGGTATGAACAAGGGTGCAAGGCTACTCCACGTTCTTCACTTCCAGATTTATCATAGAGAAATGTGCATTGCTTCCGTAACATTTGTCTGAGATGTTAAAATAGTAGCAGGCAGTTTGGGTTACGACTCCGCTTTTGATATCAAATTGATACGCAAATTAATTAAATTGAACAATTAATCGTCCCTGCCCTCACTCACCCCTGCCCCCAACCACACCCACCCCAGCCCCCCAAATGAGATCACGTGTTTTCTCAGCTGCACGTGTGTTTGTATGTATACATTTTCCTACCAAATAAATGTTGATATTAAGGAAATGTTGTTTCACTTTTCAGCACTTTACCACTCAAAATCGATCAAGAGCAACTATATGTTATGATGTTTGCTTTGTCCATTAGCAAAACTTACTGGTGTTGGTTCCCAAGTTCTGATGCTACACTCCAACTCTTTATATCATGGATGGTAACTCATAACCTCTCTTTCACCACTGCGTACTGGGCTAAGCAAATTGAAGTGACATGATGGACAGTGTGAATATACCCTGATGTAATGGTGCCGTTACATGAGAGTCAGTGTAAACTGGTCTTAAGAATTGTCAAAAACGTGTAGTTAAAGAAACCATATTTACATCCAAACGCCAGCACACAATCTGGTTTGGGCGCAACACAGAATGATATTCATCTACAATGCCTACCACAAAAGACCCATCGATAATTTATGATTCACAACCCTAATGGGAGTATTCATTGCGCTGCCAGCGGCAGTATGACAATCACACAGCCTCCTCCAACATGACTACACTTCACTACATCACAACGGCTGTCCATCACTGATCACTCTTCAGGCTTAGTGTTTTTTATGAATATGGGATCAGACATCAGTATACTGCTGGCTACAAACTAGCTGCATACCAAACAAACCAGTATGGTCTCCTTAATGACAGTAGACAATTCCACTGTACACACTTACAGTCACTAGACTTTGGTAATGGACTTAGGCCTCGCCAAATGCTGAAAGTGGACTTTTGTGTTAACTGACATTGCTCAAACTGTTTTGAGTGCTGAGTCTCTCACACAGGCTACTTTGAATGTGGATTTCCAGAATGCCCACCAGACATATTCTGATGAAGATCGCACTATTCCTAGTGTAAATGATCGTTCGATAACACACATTACATACAGGGTGGACAACTGAAATACTTCTGTTTTGAATGATAACCATTGCAACTTTGTATATGAACCCCATAACATGGAACGGGATTACGAAACATTCACATATGAAATTATCAAGTTAGATGAGCAGAACAGTGCATCAGAAGATACTATAATGCAACAGATTACAAACTACAGGCAGTCTGCAGTGCATTAGAGGTGCTTATGACACCACAACAGTACAACCATGTTTCTTACACAGCGGCATCCTCCGAAACACAGTGGACCATGAAATCACAGGGTGTAGACATATGCACAATAGCACATCAAATTCTTACTACCCCCTGGCCATCAGTTTCGTCACATGTCTGTCGGATTGTGCTGGAATGACTAAATGAGACGTCTCCATTGAGTGCAGTAAGCGCACCTGCGTTTTGATACCAACCTCAGACGACACCAGGGAAGCCAAATGCTCACACTACTCCCTACTGTCTTCACGTGACACCTCTCCTTGTAACTGCCATTCCACGTAGTGTGTGTCACCTGCTACATCATGCTGAGCCAGCCATATACAGGCTGGCCACAAGGTTCAAATTCCCCTTTCTCCCCAGTGCTCTCCAATTTAGGGGAATGTCTGTGTGGAACTCAACTAATCGATATGTGACAAGCGATACGTCTTTAACTTCTTGTGTTCTTTGTTGCTTCCTGTTCTCTGTATCATGTTAGTGTCTACACACATATACTTTGTGCTTGTGCATAATGAAGTGTAATTATCCTATTGATAGTCCATGTATGCATTTTATATATAGATGATAGTGTCCCTATATTTTCAGTTAAATGTTTCCACCTTAAACTTGTTTAAATAAAGAACAAAAAATGAAAATGCACCAGGAAAGGTATAAAATTCTCTATTGTTAAAAAAAGACACCTACATAAGAAACCAATATACAGGGTGTTACAAAAAGGTAAGGCCAAACTTTCAGGAAACATTCCTCACACACAAAGGAAGAAAATATGTTATGTGGACATGTGTCCAGAAACGCTTACTTTCCATGTTAGAGCTCATTTTATTACTTCTCTTCAAATCACATTAATCATGGAATGGAAACACACAGCAACAGAACGTACCAGCGTGACTTCAAACATTTTTTTACAGGAAATGTCCTCCGTTAGCGAGGATACATGCATCCACCCTCCGTCGCATGGAGTCCCTGATGCGCTGATGCAGCCCTGGAGAATGGCGTATTGTATCACAGCCGTCCACAATACGAGCACAAAGAGTCTCTACATTTGGTACCGGGGTTGCGTAGAAAAGAGCTTTCAAATGCTCCCATAAATGAAAGTCAAGAGGGTTGAGGTCAGGAGATCGTGGAGGCCATGGAATTGGTCCGCCTCTGCCAATCCATCTGTCACCGAATCTGTTGTTGAGAAGCGTACGAACACTTTGACTGAAATGTGCAGGAGCTCCATCGTGCATGAACCACATGTTGTGTCGTACTTGTGGAGGCACATGTTCTAGCAGCACAAGTAGAGTATCCCGTATGAAATCATGATAACGTGCTCCATTGAGCGTAGGTGGAAGAACATGGGGCCCAATCAAGACATCACCAACAGTGCCTGCCCAAACGTTCACAGAAAATCTGTGTTGATGACGCGATTGCACAATTGCGTGCGGATTCTCGTCAGCCAACACATTTTGATTGTGAAAATTTACAATTTGATCACGTTGGAATGAAGCCTCCCCCGTAAAGAAAACATTTGCACTGAAATCAGGATTGACACATTGTTGGATGAACCATTCGCAGAAGTGTACCCGTGGAGGCCAATCAGTTGCTGATAGTGCCTGCACACGCTGTACATGGTACGGAAAAACCTGGTTCTCCCGTAGCATTCTCCATACAGTGACGTGGTCAACGATACCTTGTACAGCAGCAACTTCTCTGACGCTGACATTAGGGTTATCGTCAACTGCACGAAGAATTGCCTCGTCCATTGCAGGTGTCCTCGTCGTTCTAGGTCTTCCCCAGTCGCGAGTCCTAGGCTGGAATGTTCCGTGCTCCCTAAGACGCCGATCAATTGCTTCCAACGTCTTCCTGTCGGGACACCTTCGTTCTGGAAATCTGTCTCGATACAAACGTACCGCGCTAATCCATACATCAAATGGGTATCTGCCAACTCCGCATTTGTAAACATTGCACTGACTGCAAAACCACGTTCGTGATGAACACTAACCTGTTGATGCTACGTACTGATGTGCTTGATGCTAGTACTGTAGAGCAACGAGTCGCATGTCCACACAAGCACCGAAGTCAACATTACCTTCCTTCAGTTGGGCCAACTGGCGATGAATCGAGAAAGTACAGTACATACTGACGGAACTAAAATGAGCTCCAACATGGAAACTAAGCGTTTCCGGACACATGTCCACATAACATCTTTTCTTTATTTGTGTGTGAGGAATATTTCCTGAAAGTTTGGCCGTACCTTTTTGTAACACCCTGTATAATAAAAATGTTGACTTCATTGGGTATGTTAAGCAATACAAAATTATATTTAAGAAAGTTGTCAAGGCAGTGAAACAAATGACAAATACTGTGTTAATTTTAAGACATGGGAATAAATCAAAGGCATTGTGGTCAGTTGAGAAATCTGAATTAGGTATTAAAGCCTCCAGTCATGAAATTTATAAAATTTAGCTTGAAGATGAGATTATTGTACATCCAGTTCACATTTCAGACTGCTCCAGTCAGTTCTTCATTAATGTGGTGAAATCAAATGTCAGTGTTACAGATTATGAAAATAAAGTATGTCCCTTCATACTACGTATATTAAATATCTAATGCCTCATGAAATTTAAAACAGTTTTGGCAATGTAAGTAGAAAAAAATATTAACACTGAAAAAATCTGCAGATGGGATGATATACCCAAAAAATTCATACATTTGTGCATAAAATAATAGTACACCTGCTGTCTATAATAATAAATCAAGCTGTGGACATAGATGTTCCCCAGAGGTGCTAAAGTATGCTGATGTGAAAACACTGTTAAAAAAAAGGGGTCAACAGAGTATATGCAATACTATCGTTCCACCACTTTTCTTCCAGTCCTGTCAAAAGTGTCTGAAAAATGTGCAGCCATCCAGATTCGAAATGTTATTGAAAAATATAAGATTATCTTTTAAAATCAATTTTGCTTCCAGTGTGGAAAAATCACTATACACACAATTAGCAAGTTTGCTGACAATAGTAACACACAATTAGGCCATAACAATAACATTACAAAAATCTTTTGTGACCTCACAAAAGCCTTTGATCTCAGTAAATCATACACTGCTTATCTATAAACATGAGAGGTATGACATTAGTGGTAATGTTCAACATTGGCTCACTTTGCACCCGTGCAGTAGAAAACAATTAGTAACTGTTTCTGAAAATGTAGCAAATTACTCTTCCAAATGGAATACAGTAAGGCAAAGTGTCCCTCAAATTTCTATCCTGGGACCTATTTTTTTCCGTTCTGCATTAATGGCCTACCCATCAATATAAATGCACCATCGATTTTATTTGCAGGTGATTTTAAATTGAGGACCATGAATCAGAAAACATCCCTATTCTATCTGCATCATCTATACAGTAGGTTATCTAGAAACATGCGTTCAGCTCAATGGATTAATGCTGAACATCCCAAAAACCCATACGACCCAATTCAGAACAAAACAATCAAAATCCCATGAAATGAATACATGTCACGAAAAATCAGATTGAAAAGAAGTGGATTTTATGAAATTAGTAGGATTAAACTCACGCAATGACTTAAATTGCAACAAACATGTTGATTATCTAGTAAACAAATTATGTAGCTTTGCATTTGCAGTGCACATATTAGCTAGTACCATTGACATGGAGACTAGGAAAACTACATAGCATGGTTACTTCTACTCAGTTTTTTGAGAATATTCTCACACTATAATGTGCATACTCAAATTACAGAAAAGAATCATTAGAAACAAGTGTGCTGTGCATCCAAGGAAATAATATCACCCATTATTTACAACTCTGAAATTATTAACAGTTCATTCCCTATACAGGATGGTCAGAAATAGTCTGAAACGCTTGTAGGGATGTTGAAGGCGAGGTTGAACTGAGACATAAATGCAAAAAAAAAAAAAAAGATATGTTGTGCCATTTCCGAGCTATGTAGCACTTAAGTTAGTCAATCAGGTCATAGCCCAAGCAAATTCAACTTTCAGCAAACAAAACAAAGCACTCATTAGGCAACACCACCTCTGGCAATCCATTTGAATGTCAGCACGAAATGCACCAATTGGCTAATTTCAGTTCTAAATAACTCGTAACTGGCGCAACGTATGGTATTTTTTTTTCTTAAATTTATATCTCAGTACAATGTGCCCTACAATATACCTACAAGCGTTTCAGACATTTTCTGACAATGCTTTATATCTGTGATATTATCATCTTTCTGCAAAACAATTTAGAATTGAATGAAAACTGTTTTATTTTTCACTTATGTATTACGTGAAATAAATGTAATTTATGCTTTCTGCTAATTGTTTAAAGTGATACTCGCAGTACTAGTGCTACTTAAACATCGACAAACTATCATTTAATCGATAGTATCTGCACTATCGTCACTATCGGTAATCTGGTTTAACTATCGATAGTCCTAGCGTTCATAATATTATTCTTTTGTAATTGGTGCCTGAAAAATTGTCGGTTCTAATTATCTCCATGATGTTACGAGTGCAGAGGGAAAGTAGATTGTATGGTGGTATTTAATCAACCCAAATATGGTGTTGCCTTAGCCAGTCTATGTTGTTTCTAAACTACTGTATATTGTTAACAGATTGGTCGCCGTGGGGAGAGGGGGCGTGAGAGAAAGAAATTTCTTGTTTGTCTTCCAGTGATGAGAACTCGCGGTCGTGCCCATGTCTTACCGATCAAATGCTGATGGCATACACTACACACATAAATAACATGGATTCGTGAATGCAATTATACAGATTGTCATCTTCAAATGCGTGAGTTTACTTGCTTGTAGCAAGGAATACAAATGTAAATAGCACAGTTAGTAGGGGAAAAATATTTTAAAGATTTGTTAAGTGTTTGTGATTGTACTGTATAATATATTTTAAAATAAATACAATTGTCATCGTTATTAATTATTATTTAAACACACCTGCTACAGTCCACTTCTGTTTCTGAGTCCACATTGTACTTACAAGTGTTTTCAGTTGTACATGTTAATGTGTAGGGTGATTCTGAAACACAAGACACTAATGCAATCCTAATCCCCCTGTGCCACTTCTGCTTTTGTAGAAGCACAAATATCACTCATATTTTAGTTGCCGGGGTTGTGTTCAGTTAGTGGAGCTTATTCCTTCAAGGACACACCATCTCCCGCAAAACTGAATACAGTAAAAGCACAACCCGTAGAGTGTCAACTTTTTCTGTGTGGTGGCTGGACTGAAAAATAGCTGCATGATACTGTACTTCAGCAATTCTGCTATTCAGTTGAAGATTTCATGAAGGATGAATTGCATATTTGTGAATATGACGCAGTTTATCAAATGGCTTGTTATACACAGAAGCGCCAAAGGAACAGGTACAGGCATGCATATTCAAATACAGAGAGATGTAAACAGGGTAATACGGCGCTGCGGTTGGCAACGCCTATGTAAGAGAACAAGTGTCTGGCGCAGTTGTTAGAATGGTTACTGCTGCTACAGCGGCAGGTTACAAAGATTTAAGTGAGTTTGAACTGGATGCTATAGTCGGCGCACGAGCGACGGACACAGCATCTCCGAAGTAGCGATGAAGTGGGGATTTTCCTATACGACCATTTTAGTGGTCTACCATGAATATCACTAATCCAGTGAAACGTCAAATTTCCGACATAGCTGAGACTGCAAAAAGATCCTGCAAGAACAGGACCAACGACGACTGACGAGAATCGTTCAACGTGACAGAAGTACAACCCTTCCGCAAATTGCTGCAGATTTCAGTGCTGGAGTATCAACAAGTGTCAGTGTGCGAACCATTTAACGAAACATAATCGATATGGGCCTTCAGAGCCGAAGGCCCATTCTTGTACCCTCGATGACTATGGTCAGACGAGTCTCGTTTCAAATTGTATCGAGTGGATGGACGTGTAAGGGTACATCAACCCTGCACGTCAGCAGGGGACTGTTCAAGCTGGTGGAGACACTGTTGTAATGGTGTGGGGTGTGTGCAGTTGGAGTGATATGGGACCCCTGATATGTCTAGATACGACTCTGATAGGCGACATCTACAGTCATGCTCAAAAGTATCCGAACGACCTGAATTGCATTTCGCCTGATTCGCATGCAACCGACATAACGCGGCTGTCTAGCAGGTTCTCTAACCGCTCCTTGGTACAGTCGTTTGACTATTGAAAATGGTTCCAACAAGTCACCACTAGAAAACTCTGCTCTGTATCGCAATAACTCAAGATGTAAAGTAATACTACGATACTACAGACATCAGGGAACACCTTACCACAGATAAGAATGTCCTTTAGGCTTGTAAGCTCACATTCATTGCAATAAATGACATACCTGAAATGTTACCACTCTCATTATTACGTCAGATAGGTAATGCACGTAGTAAGATCGTCGTATTCATGATTTCGTCTTCAAAGTAACATACCATACTTGTTATTTAATACAAAATGACATTAAAAATTTACGTTTTTCACTAGCAGCTAGTGGAGAATATGTATGAACTTCAAATGACACGACGAACCGCCTCGTTCTGCATATGGATTCAAACCCATGTCATGCAGACTAAGATTTCGTGACTGACGGAAACTAACAGTCATTCCTGAATAGGCACACAGAGAGTAATATACCTCAATTTTAGACAGTATCAGTTAGCAAATATCAACTTTAAATTACATAACGTAAACATTTTCAACGGACGCAAATTCCTACCCAGCATCTATTGTCCCTGTTAACGATCACGAGAGATGTTACCAATTGCTTCTTCACAAGTAACTTACTTGAAATGCCGTGAGGTAAAGCTTTGTGTTGGACAGGGATTCGAACCCAGAATCTAATATGATTGTTATCGAAGCACAATAAACTGTGACATATCGGGTTTTCTCGGCAGTGGCTAGATGTTTTAACTGAAATGACGAGACGAAACGTTACTTTTTTCCTTTCCAGGACTCCAACCCAGCACCTATCACTGTTATATTCTAGAGAAAACGAACGTTAAATATGGGTTTGTTACACCAGCAGCGACATGTGAGCATTTTTGAACTAGAAGTAATATGACGAAGAGTTCAGTGCTGACTGGGGATTGAACTCCACACGTGTCGTTGTTGACTACACACAAAGAGACGACATCAGCTACCGATTTTTTCTCCACCAGCAGCTCGGAATAACATCCTCGAATTTACAGTGATCTCTCAAATAGTTCTGTGTCTCACTGAGAGTCAAAAACGTGTGTTGACAACGAATGAAAATGCATTAAAAATCAAAATTATTATCCACCAGCAGATAGGTGTTCTCTTGCTAGAGCTTGATAATACATAATGAAAACTTAAGTGCCAGGCCATCATTCGAACACATTCACGCGCAATATGTGGATATGTTGAGGAATCTGCAGTTTTGAACAAACAACAAATTGTAGTCGAGTTGTATTGTCACGAAGGGATCAAATTCCGCGTTAAGGGCGGTCTGAGTTGCATTCCCAGTTCAGAACCAATTTTATCGACGTACAGAAGCTCAAATAAAAGATGGAATAAGTGTCCTGTGACCCTACATAGCGTTTATTTCGTCACTAGAAATAAGTAACTACTATAAGAAAGGTTACTGGTGATAGAGTTCCCACATTTCGCCACTCCTGACTTTATTGTAAATCAACCTAGCGTCTACTTGGTAGAGAAGGAATATCATGTTTAATGTGAATTTCAGACCACAATGCCATTATACTTTCTTCACTTGGCGTAGCCAGAAGATAATAGAATCTGTCTCTCCCTGTTAAAAATTTCTCTGAAACTCATTTTTCTATCATAACACCATTGCGGCACACTCGATGAGAATTCTGACACAAAGGCTCCCTGTAGTGGTTTGCAGCATGCTCAGTACATTCATTTACTTGGTTGACGGAATCGCCATGAACTAGCTGCCTCGGCTACCCACTGCATACATTCGATTCTATTTTGTAATCACCAATATAAAATCACGTAACTGCCATCTACACAGAACAGCCTACAGTGTAGGATGCCGAAATTTAAATAGGAAGTGTTCCTTTCCATTTGAGCTACTCTATTGCGCTGTCTGTTTGTTGAAAACGTCGTGCAGTGCAAAAGAAAAGTAACTGTCTGTCTCTCAAAAGTCTAGATCCGGCCATATATATGCATTATCTCACAGCACTTTTAAATGCGGAAGTTCTGGAGGAACTTGTAATGACTTCTGGAGGTGCTGTAGCTATATGACAGCAGGTAGCGTAATGGTAAGTGTCGCGCACAGTAGATAAGACGTCGCGAGTTCTGTTACATTCACTGCTACATTCATTAAAAAGCAATTCTGCTGTACTTATCAATTTAATGGAACATTAAACATAATTCCCTTCACTTCTCAGCCGAAAATAGTCCCATGTGGAAAAAGGGCTAACGTTCTGCGACATTTTGTTCTTTTCAGGTTTAATAGACGGCCAGGCAGCAGATGCTCCTCGAAGCTTTTATATTGTGTGTGGGGAGAGCGCATCATGCCAAAATAGTCAGAAAAGTAATTTCTACGTTAGCTGTCGTCTGGTAGTGGCATTTTATTCTTCTTCAAACCGTGTTTGACAGCTTTAACTAAGAACAAGTTTTCTACGTGCATGTAATCAATAAACTGCATGTGCATTGTCAGACTGTTATAGATAACATCAGAGAATTCGGAAATGTCCTCTCTCATGTTTAGTATTGTTTTAACAACACTAAAAGAAACCTTACGAATATTGTGCACTGCATTATAAGAATGAAATAAAACTATCCACGATAACCTTTTTTTTTTCTTTATTGTAATTTTAATCACCTCATACAAGGCGGGCTGGCAGCAGCTTAATACGCTGCTCTTCAGCCTTATGGGGTACAATAATATGATATAGGTGACACAGACAATACAAAAAATGGCGGGCAAAGAAAGTAGTTACAAAAAACAAAAACAAGAAGCCGTTCACTTTGGGCGATAAAAACACTAACACTTGTTGACACGGCGCACAAAACACGGAGAACGGCGACGGCACATGTGAACAGTTGAGTTGGAACTGCACGAAACACAAAACGAAGCACACACACTAGACACTGATGGCGATGATCTCCGGCGCGCGAATGTTCACTATGCGTGTGCGAGTCCGGGGACCTGCCAAGAGAGGAGGAGGAGGAAGGGGAGTGGGAGAGGGAGAGGGGAGAGCAGAGATGCCACGGGCAGGGGAGAAAGGGGGGAGGGAGGAAGGGGGAGGGGAAACCCAGGGGGAAGAGGGGTGGAGGGAGGGGACGGGGGAAAAGGAAAGAGAAGGGAAGGGAAGGGAAGAGAAGGGAGGGAGGGAGGGTGCCTAAAGGAAAGGACACCAGAAGTGGGGGGGTGGGGAAGGGTCAAAGTTGATAGGAGAGGTGGATGGAGGGGAGGAGGACATCATCAGGGAGGGGGAGCTGGCGGAAGCCACCTTGGGAGAGGGTAAGGAGGGTGGAGAGATGGAGACCAGGTGGGACGTTGTCATACAGGCGTGGCAGCGGGCGGGGGTGGGAGAGGATTGGGGAGACGAGCGGGTGAGGAGGATCGAGTTTGCGGGAGGTGTACAGGATCCGTATCCTTTCAAGGAAATGGAGGAGGTGGGGGAAGGGGATGAGATCGTACAGGATCCGCGTAGGGGAGGGGAGACGGATGCGATAGGCGAGGCGGAGAGCATGGCGTTCAAGGATTTGGAGGGATTTATAAAAGGAAGGGGGGGCGGAGATCCAAGCCGGATGGGCATAACAAAGGATAGGGCGGATGAGGGATTTATAAGTGTGGAGGATGGTGGAGGGGTCCAGACCCCACGTGTGGCCAGAGAGGAGCTTGAGGAGACTGAGTCGGGAGCGTGCCTTGGCTTGGATTGTCTGGAGGTGGCGAGTCCAGGAAAGGCGACGGTCGAGGGTGACGCCAAGGTACTTAAGGGTGGGAGTGAGGGTGATAGGACGGCCATAGATGGTGATGTAGAAATCAAGGAGGCGGAAAGGAGGGGTGGTTTTGCCTACAATGATCGCCTGGGTTTTGGAGGGATTGACCTTGAGCAACCACTGGTTGCACCAAGCGGTGAACCGGTCAAGATGGGATTGGAGAAGGTGTTGGGAGCGCTGTAGGGTGGGGGCAAGGGCAAGGAAGGCGGTGTCATCGGCAAACTGGAGAAGGTGGACGGGGGCTGACGGCGGCGGCATGTCCGCCGTGTACAAAAGGTACAGAAGGGGGGAGAGGACGGAGCCTTGGGGCACACCGGCAGAGGGGGAAAAGGTGTAGGAATCTGTGTTATGGACGGTGACATAGGAAGGACGGCGGGAGAGAAAGGAGCCGATCAGACGGTCGTAGTTAACGGGAAGGGCGAAGGTTTGGAGCTTGAAGAGGAGACCGGAATGCCATACGCGGTCATAGGCACGTTCGAGGTCCAGGGAGAGGAAGATTGCAGAGCGACGGGAATTAAGCTGTTCGGAAAGGAGATGGGTGAGGTGAAGGAGAAGGTCGTCGGAAGAGAAGGACGGCCGAAAGCCACACTGGGTAACGGGAAGGAGGCGGTGCTGGCGGAGATGCTGGTGGATGCGGCAGGTGAGGATAGATTCCAGGACCTTGCTGAAGACCGAGGTAAGGCTGATGGGACGGTCGGAGGAGACGGCGGTTTGCCAGGTTTAAGGAACATGAGGATATGGGAGGTTTTCCACAGGTCGGGGTAGTAACCAGTGGACAGGACTACATTGTAGAGCCTGGCCAGGGTGGAGAGGAAAGAGACAGGAGCTTCACGAAGGTGACGGTAGGTGACACAATCGTGACCAGGAGCGGTGTTGCGTTTCGTGCGGAGTGTAGCAATGAGATCCTGTGTAGTGATAGGGGCATTGAGTTCCGTGTGTGTAATGTTGTCCAAGTACTGGAAACCAGGGGCGAGGGGAGGGACAGAGGTGTCAGTTCGATCGCGGATATCCAGGAAGAGGGAGTAATCGAACTGGGGATCATCGGGGATGGAAAATACATCGGAGAGGTAGGAGGCAAAGTGGTTGGCCTTACTAAGGGTGTCAGGGAAGGGGTGATCATCATGGAGGAGAGGATAGTAGGGGGAGGGTTTAGTTCCGGTAAGGCGACGGAAGGCTGACCAGAGCTTGGACGAGTTGATTGGTAGGGTAGCATTTAAACGGGTGCATGTCTGTCGCCAGTCCCGGCGTTTCTTAGCCGCGAGCAAATTGCGAATGTGTCGTTGGAGTTGCCGGTGGCGTCGTAGTGTGTCTGGGTCACGCGTGTGGAGGAAGGCACGGTAGAGACGGCGGGATTCACGGAGGAGGAGGACGGCCTGCGGGGGTAAGGTAGGACGGTGGGGGTGGATGGCGACAGTAGGGACGTGGGCCTCCACGGCCTCAGACAAGGTCTGCTGGAGAAAGGAGGCAGCATGGGTGACATCATCGGGGTGGTGGTAGGTGAAAGGGTGGCTATCGACCTGGGTGGAGAGGGTATCCCGGTAGGCATTCCAGTCGGCACGGGAATAGTCGTGGACATACTTAGGGGGAGGGTCAGTACGAGGGTCGGGGCGAGGGCGACGACCGTCTGAAACGGTGAGGAGGACAGGGAGATGGTTGCTACCAATAGGCTCCAGGACATCCACCGTGATGCGGCCAAGGAGGTTGGGGGAGGAGAGGATAACATCAGGAGTGGAGTTGGATTTGGGACGGGTATGCTGGGGGATGGGGATGAGGTCGCCTTGAAGGGTGGAGAGGAACTGATGCCACCGCCGTAACTGGGCGGCGGAACGACTATGGATGTTGAGGTCGGCGGCGACCACATAGGAGGAGAAGGTACGGTCAATGTGGGAGAGGAAGTCGAAGGGAATAGGGGCGTTAGGGCGGACATAGGTGGTGGCGCAGGTAACGGTAAGGCCGGGGAAGAAGAGACTAAGGATCAGGTGTTCGGTGGGGTCGGGAAGGAGAGGTTGGAGCCGAACGGGGATCTGGCGGTGGTGACCAATGGCAACTCCGCCACGCGCAATTGGGAGGGGGTTATCGGAGCGGTGGAGGAGATAGGGTGAGGTGTGGATGGAGTGGTGGGGTTGGAGGTAGGTTTCATTGAGGAGGAAGGCATCCACGCGGTGGGTGGCAAGGGTGTGCAGGAAGAGGTTCTTGTTGGCGGAGAGGGAGCGGATATTGTTGAAAAGGATACGTTGCTGTCGTGCCATGACAGGGATTTAGACGAGGGTGTCAAGACGGGAGAAGGTGAAATGGGCCTGGTTGTTGGAGTAGGTGGCGTACATCTTGAGTTGGAAGATGGAACGGGCGGCAAGGGAGATCTGCTGGAGGGTGTGGGGGCGCTGAAAGGGATGAACATTTTGAAGGACGATGGTGATGAACCTGATGATGTCCTCAGCGGTGGGGGTGGGACGAAGGGAATTGCCAGGAGGGGTGGGGGCGTCCAGGGGACGGACAGGGACGGTGAGTTCAGGAGCGGTCGGAGGGGGTCGGGCTTTACACTTTTGGGAGTAGGTGGTATGGGGGAGATTGCAGGTATTGCAGGAAGGAGGGGATTGGAGGTTAGGGCATTGCCTGAGGAAGTGCACTTGCCTACAATGCGGGCAGGTGGGGGCCTCGCGGCACTCAGCTGTGGGGTGCGCGTTATAGCGCAGACACCGCTGGCAGCGCAGGGATTGAGGAGGGGAACGGGAGGGGTCAACCATATAACGCTGGTTAAAAAGGAGGGCACCCTCCTTCAGGAGACGGTCTATGCTCAGAAAAAACGCGCATAAGGCGGGTGGGGCCGGCAGCATTATGGATCCGGCGAACCGCACGCACCTCCACTTGGGGATGGGCCTGAAGCTCCGCCAACACCTCCTCCACCGTGATCACTGGACTGAGCCGAGTGATCACGGCGGTGAGGGTCGGCGGGCGACGCGGAGGTTGGGGTTGGCGGGAGGGAGGTGGCGAGGGAGCAGGGGTGAGAGAGGCAAGAGGGCCAAAGCGGGTGATAGGGATGCGGGAAAGGAGGTCCGTGTGGAGGGTAGGGCTGGGGGAGGAGATGAGTACCGAATCACGGCGAGGAGTGAGGAGGGAGATGGGGGCACCAGGACAATTCTGGTGAAGGAAGAGGGTGAGGTTCCGGGCTTCAAGGAGGGAGGGATCCGGACGGAAGAGGAGGTAGCGGTAGGAGGAGGGGGTAGAGGAGGAGGAGGAGGGGGCAGGGACGGGCGGGGAGACATCCATGGCATCAGGGGTGGGGGAAGGGGGACGAGGCGGAGCCTTTTTTGGAGCAGACGAGACAGGAGTGCCACCGGGGCGCTTGACGGCGGCGGAGGAGGTGTGGGGGATGGGAACGACTGGAATATGGCGGGGAGAGGCAGGTCCCAGGGCTGGAGTCGGCGCCGGAGATGGTGACGGTGACGGTGAAGGCGAAGGCGACGGCGACGATGACGATGACGGTGGCAGTGGCGGCGGTGATGGCGAAGGTGACGGGGAGAGCTGGGCGTGGACAGTGGCCCGACGGGCCACCACCCGAGCCGGAGCTGCAGTGACAGGCTGGGGGAGTGGGGGGAAAGGATCGGAACGAGAGGAGCGAGAGGAAGAAGCGGGAGAGGGGGCGACAAAGATAGAGGGTGAAGGGAGAGTGAGGAGAGGCGGGATGGAAGGAGGGGGGTGGGACTGGGCACACCAAGTTATAGTGGTGGAGGCGGCGGAAGGGGATGTATAGACGATGGCGGTGGTGGTAGTAGTGACGGTGGTGGTGGTGGGGGCGGACATGACGACAGGAAGAAAAAACGCACAGCACGAAAAGGAAATGACACAAACTGGGAACAGGCGAAGACGCAGACGGACGAAGACCAGGGTCGGACGACCAGGGCGGACGGCGACGGCGGCGGCGGCGGCGAGCACCGGCGGCGGCGGCGGCGAGCACCGGCGGCGAGCACCGGCGGCGAACAGACGGACGGACAGCAGGCGGCGGCGGCGGCGGCGGCGAGCACCGGCTGGCGGCGACGGCGGCGGCGAACAGACGGACGGACAGCAGGCGGCGGCGGCGGCGAACAGACGGACAGCAGGCAGCAGCGGAGACGGACAGCGAGCAGGCAGGCGGACGGACGGACGGACGGACGGACGGACGAACAGCTACAACAGTAAGCGGCGGGCAGACGGGCAGACAGACAGACAGACAGACAGACGAACACAATCTTCGAAAGCGGAGATTCCAACCAGAGAGTAGCCCAGGCTTTGGAATCTGGCGCCTTCGAATGAGGGGATCCAACCCTCTGATGATGCACGATAACCTTACGACGAAAGTCTGTTTTAATAAAACTGAGTATCTGTACACAAGCGTGCCTCTATCGGCACGAATTAGTAAAATACTACTGGCTTAGATTTCAATTGGGTCTGTGCTTAATTGGTATGCTGTGTCATACTCAACAGGTATGCAAATGTGGCATTTCATAAATTAAGTTCTGTATTCCTAGAAACCTAATATTTGCTTGTCAACAGCAGAAAGAGGCGACACCTGTTGTGCAGCATTGTAAGTTTTCTCAGCATTGCACTACGAGCTGAAAGTATTTTCTTGAGATTTCCTTATCGATGTTTGATCAGACTGCTTGTAGCTCTTTCACAGAGGGGATGAAAACGTTACAGTCTGCGAGATTGAAACCATGAATCATAACAGACGCTTTTTAACAAGTCAGCACGTCCCCACACAGCTAGCAAAGACGCATGAGTTATGCCTTCCTCTTACGAGGCCAATAGTGTCTAGAACTCGTAAACCGCTATTTAAAGGACGAGATAGTTGCGATTTCCAACCCTCGACCGTCGCCACTCCTGGACTCCACACCTCCGGACAATCCAAGCCAAGGCACGTTCCCGCCTCAGTCTCCTCAAGCTCCTCTCCGGCCGCACGTGGGGTCTGGACCCCTCCACCATCCTCCACACTTATAAATCCCTCATCCGCCCTATCCTTTGTTATGCCCATCCGGCTTGGATCTCCGCCCCCCTTCCTTTTATAAATCCCTCCAAATCCTTGAACGCCATGCTCTCCGCCTCGCCTATCGCATCCGTCTCCCCTCCCCTACGCGGATCCTGTACGATCTCATCCCCTTCCCCCACCTCCTCCTTTTCCTTGAAAGGATATGGATCCTGTACACCTCCCGCAAACTCGATCCTCCTCACCCGCTCGTCTCCCCAATCCTCTCCCACCCCTGCCCGCTGCCGCGCCTGTATGCCCACGTCCCACCTGGTCTCCATCTCTCCACCCTCCTTACCCTCTCCCAAGGTGGCTTCCGCCAGCTCCCCCTCCCTGATGATGTCCTCCTCCCCTCCATCTACCCCTCCTATCAACTTATCAACTTTGACCCTGCCCCACCCCCCACTTCCGGTGTCCTTTCCTTTAGGCACCCTCCCTCCCTCCCTCCCATCTCTTCCCTTCCCTTCCCTTCTCTTTCCTTTTCCCCCGTCCCCTCCCTCCACCCCTCTTCCCCCCGGGCTTCCCCTCCCCTTTCCTCCCTCCCCCCTTTCTCCCCTGCCCGTGGCATCTCTGCTCTCCCCTCTCCCTCTCCCACTCCCCTTCCTCCTCCTCCTCTCTTGGCAGGTCCCCGGACTCGCACACACATAGTGAACATTCGCGCGCCGGATATCATCGCCATCAGTGTCTAGTGTGTGTGTGCTTCGTTTTGTGTTTCGTGCAGTTCCAACTCAACTGTTCACATGTGCCGTCGCCGTTCTCCGTGTTTTGGGCGCCGTGTCAACAAGTGTTAGTGTTTTTATCGTCCAACGTAAACGGCTTCTTGTTTTTTGTTTTTTGTAACTACTTTCTTTGCCCGCCATTTTTTGTATTGTCTGTGTCACCTATATCATATTATTGTACCCCATAAGGCTGAAGAGCAGCGTATTAAGCTGCTGCCAGCCCGCCTTGTATGAAGTGATTAAAATTACAATAAAGAAAAAAAAATTGCGATTTCCACGTGCAACGACTTTCCTGGGCCGAAAACTGTAAATTTACATTCTTTTGTTACACCTCAAGCAATAATAACTCAGATTATTCAATGGAAATGACAGGAAAAATCAAGTGAACTTTGAGGCTTAATTCCGTGCACACCAGGAAGTAACTCGTCGATCACAGAGTTGCCAAACATACTTTGCCTTGTAGCCAAATCTTAGCTACAGTACGAGCAGCAAGAAGACGAACCAATGTGATCCTACAGCAGGCTGGAAAGTGACCATAGCTGGCGTCTCAAAGTCGCGGCTGCTACGGCCTGGAATACGTAATGCGTCTGATTCGCATTTCTGTAACTAGGTTTAGGAACTGGAGCGTAGTTACTAATAATACTCAGAACTGACTGCAAATTAAGCATCATAAATCAGTTACTCTCATAGTTGTTTTTATATTTCTTTTGTAGCTGTACTCAAAACTAAGAAACTCATTCACGAACGTTTTCGTGCCTCGCCGATAGTCGAGCACACCAAACAAATAAAAATAAAAAGCGAATGTGTGTGTGTGTGTGTGTGTGTGTGTGTGTGAGAGAGAGAGAGAGAGAGAGAGAGAGAGAGAGAAAGATAAAAATAAAAAAGAATAAGAGATAGAGGGTAAAAAATTGTTGTAAAGAAATTGAATACTGGTATGTAAAGAAATCTCTCATTAAAATGACACGTTCCACATTATTACGAAATGTCGTATTCATGATCTATGGAACAAGTATTAATCTAATCTAATCCAATCAGATCATATTGCTGACTAGCCGTGAAGAGTCATGAATTACCGAAATTTTCGCCAATATCAGTAACCAAATCTAAGCTTGAAAATAAAAGACGACAGTTTTTGTAATAACCTGGGACTCCTATCTAGACCCTTTCATCCCTGTTAACTAACCACGAAAGATGTCTGATATACCTCCGTTCAGAGGCAACAAAGTGTGTATACATTTAAAGGTGAAGCGCACGATGTGCAATTCTGTGACGGAGACGCGAACCCAACACGTAATCGGATTGTTAAGTAAGTAAAATCAAATGTTACTTATCGGTTTTTCTTACCAGCTGCTAGGTGTTTAGCAGTTGAGTCCCATAGTGCTCAGAGCCATTTTTTTTTTTTTTTTTGCTAGGTGTTTGAATCTAAAATAAGGACACAAAATTTTGTGCCTGAGCGACAATCGAATAACACTCCTATCATTCTTCTTTCATGAATTGCACGAGAATGTAGAAAAATGTTGGTGTGAATGGAAGCTGTAAGAAACACAGTTAACTAATTATTACCACGTAATAATCAATTCATTTGAAAATTCAGAAGAGAAGAAACTAAAAACTACGCCCATTAAGACAGAAACTAAAGTGCAGATGCGGGCACTGTGCGGATCTGCGCTTTTTCATCTTCAGATCTATGCAAATAATGTATAGTAACCAGCGTATTCATTGCTTTCGTAATGCTTCCCTCTTGTTTAGTCTGAGCCGGCCGAAGTGGCCGTGCGATTAAAGGCGCTGCAGTCTGGAACCGCAAGACCGCTACGGTCGCAGGTTCGAATCCTGCCTCGGGCATGGATGTTTGTGATGTCCTTAGGTTAGTTAGGTTTAACTAGTTCTAAGTTCTAGGGGACTAATGACCTCAGCAGTTGAGTCCCATAGTGCTCAGAGCCATTTGAACCATTTGTTTAGTCTTCTAGTGATGAACTGGATCCACACCCATGAGTCTGGTTTTTTCTTTGTATCCTTCCATCTACTATTTTTGTGTGTTATTGTCCGGTGTTCAAAAAGCAAAATATTTTGCTTGCTCCCACGAGGTATTAAAATGAGGTATAAGAAGGCTAACGAATTATAGTCAAAATACAGTGAGACACCAATTTGTCTGTCGTCATGGTGTTAAGTCGACAGAAGTAGTTGGGTGTTATTGCCTGCATCACCGGCATCCCGTTGTCGTCTTCTCTTATTGAGATTTTCATATTATCCTGAACACAAGACGCCGAGATAAATGTGTATATTCTCCGTGACGAAACATCCCACATTCCGTTCATCCTGATCCATTCGTTACGTGCATCAGCAGCAACGAGTGATAAGAAAGCTGTTGTGAGGTGACGAGTAACAATAAAAATGGTAGTAATAACAAATCAGTAATCAAGGATGTTTACTGCATTACAGACGATTAACAAAATAACCAAGTAAGGCTGAGTGTTTAATTGGCCCACTGCATAGGTGTTCTTACCACTTTGTTACTGAATTCTGTTCTGGTTGTTTGCAGAGAGAAAAGAAAGAACCCTGTAGCCATACATATCGCTAGTACAACGAGATATTACCTATCAACTATCCTCGCTTTACATCACGAGACGAACATGGCGTCACCGAGCTCAGATTTGGAATACATTTCTGTTTCCTCTCTCTGTCTGTCTCTCTCTCTCTTTCTTTTTCTTTTTATTTTTTGAGGAAAACATCGAGAAGCGCGAATAATAAGCAAGTAGGCATGTAACCTGTTTACAGTTATTTTCATTGGGATAGATAATGCAAAAGTACACCTTTTAAGTGTCTTATTGTGTAATTCCAGTTATTGACAGTCTATTCGTCAGCTTGCTCGCATTCAGTGGGGTGAAACCTATCACAGAAGCAAGCAAAACACAAATATTTCTTGCGCCATGCGCAACACACAAACGAAATCTCGCTGCACTGACGTGTTGTCGGATATATTGCACGGAAAACATATCTGATTCATGTTGCTAAATACAGCTCTATCAGATATCATTTTGGATGCGTGCCAAGTGTATAAAAGTATATCTTGAAATACGCAGAAAGTCAAATAGTGGTATTCGACTGAAACATAGCCATGACCAAGATTGTAACTGGGGTCGACAGCATCGTCGTCTACCATCTTGACAACTCGAACGGTGACAGTGCTCGGACGGTTACTTACGTTTACTGGTATCAGAGCTACAGCATGAAAGCACAAAAATGTTAATAACCCGAAGATCATTAACTCTGAAACCCATAGAATGTAAAGCAGTCATCAGTCGGAAGAGTGGATTGAACACCACAGTGCTTTAATAGGCACGGTCTTGTTGGAGGTGGTATGCCGTTGCTTTCCTCCAACCTTTGAGTTGACTTACCAAGCCAGTTAATAGGGGAACCTACAGTTTAACGTGGCTTTCGGACCACAGTGCAACTCGGCATTTTTCACATAATCAAACACTGTCCGAGGGGAAATAAGTGTAAAATGGCACATAAAAATCGTGGGCCTGACGAGGGATTGAACCTGAGACCTTCATAGCAGTAGTCTCGCTCCTTATCACTTTTTTTTTTTTTTTTTTTTTGTTCGATATTGATCGTTGTGTTTGGTCGTTGCGGACGTCGCAAGACATCCTGTGCAAGTTCGGTGGTTGATCCTTCCTCTCAGTTTTTTTTATTACAGAGGCCAACCGGCTCTGGCCGAACACGCTGAGCTACCGTGCCGGCATTTTGCCACCATGCAGCTAGCTACAGCTGTGGTTTCTGCTTGGCATTAAAATTAAGGATCTCTCGTTTGTGCCTGCGTTGGCACTTGCGTGTCCCTTAGGAGACCTTACTTTTGGGATTACCCTCGTATACGTGTGTGTAAACGCCTTCCGATGCCCACTCAAGGAAGACAAGGATACGCAGTCTAGCTCCGATCTTATAAATGCGCCACACTTTGTGGATGAACTCAGACTTAGGTTGATAATCATTTTGAGCATTTAGCAGTGCTGTACCCACTGATTTTAAACTCGTTTTCAACCAATGATTCCCACAGTTACAGGAACATTATTTGTAATACCTCTTAGACAAAATACTTACGCAGTGCTATCAGACGAAAAGATCAACCTGACACAAACTGTGGGAAGTTTGTTTTACAACATTCGTACCTGGATAAAGAGCTTTTGCTATTTGAGGTATCTGTGAACGTTACTGTATAAGACGATTTAAGAAGAAACTAAATTCCTGCAGCTATGCCAATGTTTAAAGAAATCGTCTTAACGGCACTAAATCGTGGTTTGAGAATCGTTTACCGGCCGTACTCTGCCGCATTCACTGGTTAGAAGGCAAAAAACTTACTGACAAATTTCACAGAAGGAAAAGGGGGACGAATTTTCTCCCACTGGAAGGTCGTGATGTTTTATTTAAATGATTACAAAATCAGGTAAAACGAATAGTGAGGTTGTCAATATAAGCACATTATTGTTGTCAGTATGATGTTACACCGCCCAAGGCCTGTAATGATAAAGGGCCCGTTTAGGTCAGACATATTGTATACAGAAGTGGAAGAGAGAGCACCACTAAATTCTACAATCCGTATGCATTGCATATACACATAAATTACTGTTACAGTGTACTTATGGAGCCCAATGAGTGAATTGCATATTTTCCGGTAAGAGAGAGCACTGGCAAACAGTCTTCGCTACATTAGGTTACTTAAACTGGTGTCACTCTGAGATAGAATTTATGGTCAGCGACTAAGTATAAGGACAATGAGTCGGATGCGGATTTTGCAACGGTGAAATACTTTCCTACATTATAGAAGCGAATATTAAATTTGAACTAATATTGCGAAAATTTTGAACTTGGATAGCGTAGCATGAAAATCTTTCTGTTTATCGCAAAGGAAAAAAAATTATTTTCTAAAATATTCTCTGTCGTACACAACTTGAAACAGGTCACGTCGACCAAATCGTACGGAAGAACTGACAGCGACGTATATCCGAAGGCAGTAGGATCCCTTGTTTTTTGGTTTGGCAGTATTCGATAGCCATTTCTAGGCGCAAGTAAATGAAGAAAGGCAGCGTGTTTTTGTTATCAAGTAACGTCTTCATCAATTACTTTAGTTTTAATGTAATCTACGAGTAATTGCTGATGTTTGATATTAACATGAAAAGGATTCCGTAGACAGGGAAAGAACCTGTTCTTGGGCAACTACTTCTATAATGACCAAAAGGCCTTAAATGATCTTCTAGCACATGTGTTCCAGCAGCGGTATGAAGAAAATGATAGCAATAATGACGGTAATAATCGAATTATCCGATAACTTCACACTTCACAGTGGGTTTTCTCGAACTAAGACATTTCCTGAATTAGTGAAAATTTCAAAATGGCTTCACATCGAAGCTATGATGCCTAGTAGAGTCTTTACATCCTGCTGATGTGAGAATAGCACAATCTCCGCGTCAGAAGCTTGCTTCTACTTAACCATTTAATAGACTCGCATTTTTTCCACCGCGACTAATTTTGTAAGCTAAGCATATCATCCGTTGCGGACGTCGCAAGACATCCTGTGCAAGTTCGGTGGTTGATCCTTCCACTCAGTTTTTTTTATTACAGAGACCAACCGGCTCTCTGGCCGAACACGCTGAGCTACCGTGCCGGCACTCCTGGGGCTGAGAAATGTGGCCACAATGGTCTGGTGCAGCGAACTATCACAAGTGCAATGCGTGGGTTCAGGCATTTACTTTTAAGAGGCAGAAACATATTTACTTTATCTCTGGTAACCTCAAGAGAAAGACGTTATAATCCAGAATCCGCATTAAACACCACGTTCCCTCGTTCCCAACTGGGCAGAGCCTGTTTACGTTGGGAAATGACATAGGTGGAGGTCATGGTAAACAGAAATACTGTCGCCAGTAAACTTACTTACATTAGAAAAAAAAAATTTTTAATAAACGGATAGCTATTTAAAGGAACAGGGCTCTTATTTTACTTATACTTGATTGAACTAGAGACGTTGAAAAATTTGGTGCTGGACTGTGATTCAAATTTGTATCTCCTCTTTCGAGGATCTGAATCTCTCCGAACAGTATAGTTCAATCATTTCGTTCCTTTTTGCAAGACTGCAATCTTCTCTGCGTCTCCTCCAAAGGTAATTATGTGGGTCCGATTCCTGATCCAGTACAAAAATATTCATAATTTCATTTCAAGCCCTATCACGTGCACATCGGCAATGAAAATTAACGTGCATAATTAATGTCTGTTCATGTGTTGCCAACAATTTCTGGTCAAACACGCACACATATTACTGTTGGTGAGTAAGCAATTGATACTTAAGCTATATTCGTGGACGACAAAGAAGAATGATAGGAGTGCTGTTTGATTGTCGCTCAGGCACAAAAATTTGTATCCTTATTTTAGATTCAAACACCCAGCAACATATTTACAGCACCTGTGACCTACCAGAATGTTGACTAACTCTAAAAATAGAAACAAAACAGAGCTGTTCAGATAAAACCTTATTTCCGGTGTACCTTCAGCGTATGGTACACAGCATCCAATTAGTTAAAACAACAATTTAGAAATAGCTCTTTTCAGAATGAAATATGTGTATTGCAGTGCTGATGGCATCTCCATTTGCTGGATATCGCAATGTTACTTGTATTTTATTACCAGCTGGCGCAGCACCTCTCATACATGTATTACATTTTTGTAAAGAGTCAGAAATATGGATGAAAAGGAATTCAAAACTGATTTTAATGATTCTAAAACGGTTTTCAATCCCAGCAGATAGCTCCTTTATTAGTGTATTGGATGTCTCCAAAGGATATGCATTACACAGCCATTTCCATGCCCAACATTTGTGGATCTTTTTTATTTTCACCAACATCAGTAAAAGGTCTTCAGCTAAAAGCTGTGCAACCATAATACCTTGCGTGCAAGTAAGGGAGAAGCGAGTTTACTAGTAAGCTTTATGTGACGTTAGCTTCTCCCTATGAAACACTTCACTTGTTGCCATCTTGAAAGTCACGTAAGTGTTTACAGCTTGAGCATGTAGAAAAACTAAATTGTATGTAACGGTAATGATAGTGGAACGTGCGTGTAAGTAATTAATGCCCATGGATACCCAGCTTTACAGATAAATGACCTTGATAGGTGGCAGGACAGACATATCTCCTTATTTTAAAATATTTGTTTATCCAGTTTTAGTCAACGGACCTATGCTATTCCCCTTGATTATTGTATAATCTGCAGGCTACCCAAACTTCCTATATTTCAGTTGCCAGTATGTCTCAATCAACTCATTACTTCTCATTACTTCGGGTTCATTCTTCCACAAACAGCCCCAATGTCCACAACTATTGATGAACAAAGTATGGTTTACCTGCGGTGAATAACTATCTACTTGATGCCTCCTCAACTTACTGTGAAATCTAGAGATGATGAATTTCTCATGATTTATATTGACTCTATGTTATATTTATCTTTTAACTTGGATTAATGTTTGAGCAACAGTGGTCAGCAATATGTAGTGTATTCCATCATCGGTAACTTCACAGTGACCCTCCTCCTCTTTCCGACAGCCAGCAGTCATGGATCCAAGGAATGAGGGGATAATGGCAGTAACAACACCCTATCCCCCATCAATATAGGGATAGTTGAAAAATGGCTCTGAGCACTATGGGACTTAACTTCTATGGTCATCAGTCCCCTAGAACTTAGAACTACTTAAACATAACTAACCTAAGGACATCACACACATCCATGCGGTTCCAGACTGTAGCGCCTAGAACCTCTCGGCCACCCTGGCCGGCTATAGGGATAGTTGTTTTGTGACTGCCACCCACATGGATTGGCTTGCGGTCTGACCAGAGACAGCATGAAAGCTAACTATTGCCTTTTTACTTCACGTAAATGTCCAATAGCAATCCTGAAACAATCTTTAAATTCATGTATCACCATTTTCAAGCAAAATCCAGTGATAATGCTACCTGACACGAAAAATTTAGTGACATACGGTTAAACGTACTTAAAAGCAACCTGAATTTCACAGATGTGTTTCTGAAGCCGGCCGGAGTGGCCAAGCGGTTCTAGGAGCTACAGTCTGGAGCTGCGCAACCGCTACCGTCACAAGTTCGAATCCTGCCTTGGGTTTTTTCGGATATGTGTGATGTTCAAATGGTTCAAATGGCTCTTAGCACTATGCGACTTAACTTCTGAGGTCACCAGTCGCCTAGAACTTAGAACTAATTAAACCTAACTAACCTAAGGACATCATACACATCCATGCCCGAGGCAGGATTCGAACCTGCGACCATAGCGGTCGCTCGATTCCAGACTGTAGCGCCTAGAACCGCACGGCCACACCGGCCGGCTATGTGTGATGTCCTTAGGTTAGTTAGGTTTAAGTAGTTCTAAGTTATAGGGGACAGAAGTTAAGTCCCATAGTGCTCAGAGCCATTTGAACCATTTTTTGTGTTTCTGAAGGAAACAAAATAACTAATATTAGCATGGAATTCCGCAAAGCTGATGAATGCTTCATGTAATGAGTCCCATCTTATACATCGTCTGTCCAAAAAATTCCACTACTGATTTCATTCCTAGCATATAAGTAAAGTCAGCGCAGTATCTATGGGGCCAGCTTGAATTAACAACTGTAAACAACTGCGCATTCGACTAGTCAGTTGCGACCAGGCAGTGTTAAGTAGTGGGTATGCTACAGTAGTGTGTGAATGTTGTTGTGTCAAAATCGTAATAGAGAAACATCTCTAAATCATGTGTTCAAGACATTCTCCCAGCATGTTTTAAAGGAAATAAAAGTGTGTTTAACATTTGTTCCACACGTCTTGACCTCGAACAAAAACAATGACATGCAGACAAATGCTAAGGCTTAACTGAAATACAAAATGCGGACAATTCTTTTCTGGGAAAATTGTCAGTGGTGACGAGGCTTGGTGCTATAAATACAAACCTATCACAAAACGGCAAAGTACGGAAATTCACATGAAGGATCAATGCTTTGATACTATAACCGACTTTCAAGCCAATGTGATGTTCAGGTTGAGTAATATCGCCAAGGACTTTTCTGAGAGTTTCACTTGGTTGTGTGAACGTTCCGTGCATTGAATTCACATTGGGGTAGACTATGCAGAACTCATGAAGCATTAAAGCCACCATCTTCCATTTTCTCTTTTTTTATTAACCCAGTCTCAAAACCTTTTGGACTGATGGGGTAGATGATGACCAGTGCAATGCAAAAGTCTTTAAATCCTAACAATCATCGACGAAATTACGTAAAGGACTGATGTGAAGTCGTTTCTACCGGCGGACGGATATTCAGCGACAAACTACAACACCTGTACTTACTGTATGGTTGAAAATATTATGTAAGACACGAGATCAGCCCGTAGCAGTACAAGGAATGCGCATTTCTTGTTGCAAAAGAGAAGCTATATGAAACCAAGAGTCATGAAAAAAAAACAGTTTTTTTCATGAATAAGCAAAGCCACATGGCTTCATAATCAAAGAAAGGAAAATTTAAATATGACGAATAGACGAACACTGATATTTTTGTAAAGGTGTGACCAAAGCATTCTGCAAGAAATATAAATGAAACATGTGGAAAACGCAGTTTATGCCAAGAGCATGTAGCGATCTCATCCAAATATGTGCAGCAGCATGATGAACTGCAGAACTTAGCCAAGGGCGTATCCCAACTGTTCCTTCTGCTTGGACCATACTATCACTAACTGAACTTCTTCGCAAAGCCTCTGATTGGCTGTCACAACGGGAAGTCCCTGACCTCCGTAAGACATACCACATGTGGCTACTCAGAAATACTGCAGCAGCCAGACAGAGTATTGCAGCCAGTCAGAAATACGGTATGAAACGTCCCCTTAAAAACATCATAAATAACAGTGCTTAAATTAACACACAATATTTTTAGCGTAACGCAATCTGACTTTCAAAGATCCCTACAAAAGAATGGCCCTGACTTACCTATACCTTTCATGAATCACTTACCTCACAAAAATCTTCGTTACTCAAACTACTGCAATACAGCGTGCGCCAATACTGCCAGCTGAATAAAAGATTCTAACTACTGAGGGCACTAACTACTGATAGGCATAGTTAGCAAATGAAAGATTTTGATAGAGAACAAACAATGTATTTACCTTAATAGTGTTCAAAAGTCATAATATATATATCAGTTCATGACATCCAGTCTTACAAATTTACTGTCTACATCTAAATCCATACTCCACAACCACCTGACGGTGTGTGGTGGAGGGTACCCTGAGTACCTCTATCGGTTCTCCCTTCTATTCCAGTCTCGTATTGTTCGTGGAAAGAAGGATTGTCGGTATGCTTCTGTGTGGGCTCTAATCTCTCTGATTTTATCCTCATGGTCTCTTCGCGAGATATACGTAGGAGGGACCAATATACTGCTTGACTCTTCGGTGAAGGTATGTTCTCGAAACTTTAACAAAATCCCGTACCGAGCTACTGAGCGTCTCTCCTGCAGTGTCTTCCACTGGAGTTTATCTATCATCTCCTTAACGCTTTCGCGATTACTAAATTCTCTATCTCTTCTATCAACCCTATCTGGTACGGATCCCACACTTCTGAGCAGTATTCAAGCAGTGGGCGAACAAGCGTACTGTAACCTACTTCCTTTGTTTTCGGATTGCATTTCCTTAGGATTCTTCCAATGAATCTCAGTCTGGCATCTGCTTTACCGACGATCAACTTTATATGATAATTCCATTTTAAATCACTCCTAATGCGTACTCCCAGATAATTTATGGAATTAACTGCTTCCAGTTGCTAACCTGCTATTTTGTAGCTAAATGAAAAGGGAACTATCTTTCTATGCATTCGCAGCACATTACACTGGTCTACATTGAGATTCAATTGCCATTCCCTGCACCATGCGTCAATTCGTTGCAGATCCTCCTGCATTTCAGTACAATTTTCCAATGTTACAACCTCTCGATACACCACAGCATCATCTGCAAAAAGCCTCAGTGAACTTCCGATGTCATCCACAAGGTCATTTATGTATATTGTAAATAGCAACGTTCCTATGACACTCCCCTGCGGCACACCTGAAATCACTCTTACTTCGGAAGACTTCTCTCCATTGAGAATGACATGCTGCGTTCTGTTATCTATGAACTCTTCAATCCAATCACACAATTGGTCTGATAGTCCATATGCTCTTACTTGGTTCATTAAACGACTGTGGGGAACTGTATCGAACGCCTTGCGGAAGTCAAGAAACACGGCATCTACCTGTGAACCCGTGTCTATGGCCCTCTGAGTCTCGTGGGCGAATAGCGCGAGCTGGGTTTCACACGACCGTCTTTTTCGAAACCCATGCTGTTTCCTACAGAGCAGATTTCTAGTCTTCAGAAAAGTCATTATACTCGAACATAATACGTGATCTAAAATTCTACAACCGATCACGTTAGAGATATAGGTCTATAGTTCTGCACATCTGTTCGACGTCCCTTCTTGAAAACGGGGATGACCTGTGCTCTTTTCCAATCCTTTGGAACGCTACGCTCTTCTAGAGACCTACGGTACACCGCTGCAAGAAGAGGGGCAAGTTCCTTCGCGTACTCTGTGTAAAATCGAACTGGTATCCCATCAGGTCCAGCGGTCTCTGATGGACACACGTTCAGATCATCCACTCTCAAAACTCCGCCATCTTACTCCCCACATCCACCACTGCTGGCAGCTCAGCTCCAACTGCGCAATGCTACGCGCTGTTCACAGCCAACTGCCAAACACTACAATAGCAAATTCCAACAATGCAAACCAGTCACAGACTGCACATAGCACAGTGTGACTTTCATATAGAGCGCTACGTGGCGTTACCAATATAAAAACCTAAACAGCCTACTTACATAGCCCCCATGCTCCCCACAAAAAATTTTACAAATTGTTTTGGGCACTGGCCAATAAATATTTGTTAAAAATTTTTTTTATATTAACGCTAACAAATATATTAAATGCACACACTTATCAATAGAATGTCGGTCAAAAGCTAAAATTTTCTCACAGTCCACAAAGACAGTCCTGATCATTCATCACAGTATTAATTACAATTTTATGCACAAAGTCTGAGCAGTAAAAGAAAATGCACACAGAAGTAGTGGATTTCCATGCAGTCTTGAAGAAGTAGTGTTGTCCTTCCAACGGAAAGACAGTGCTGACTCTTGACATGCAGACAGGTAATGGGCCACAACAGAGCAAACCCACAGCAGAGTCAGTCGAAGTTTTGAAGAATATTGGTAGGTAGGTCATCACAGAGCAGACCCACTGTATACCTGGTAGAGATTATGGTATAACTGTTTTACTGTAGAACAATGAAAACCTACTACTAGAAAGGAAATTCTCTCTATAAATACATGTTAGCAATAAACAATAGCTACACTAATTACACAAACTACAAGAAAAAATCAGAAGCTCCCAGTAAGGTTTCCTGGCAGGGTCGCCATATGAAACGTCCCCTTAAAAAAATTATAAATGACTGTGCTTAAACTAACACACAATATTTTTAGCGTAATGCAATCTGACTCAAAAATCCCTACAAAAGAATGGCCCTGACTTACAATAACCTATACCTTTCATGAATCACTTACCTCACAAAAATCTTCGTTACTCAAACTACTGCAATACAGCATGCGCCAATACTGCCAGCTGAATAAAAGATTCTAACTACTGAAGGCAGTAACTACTGATAGGCATTATTAGCAAATGAAAGATTTTGATAGAGAACAAACAATGTATTTACCTTAATAGTGTTCAAAAGTTATAATATATATATATATATATATATATATATATATATATATATATATATATATATATATATATATATCAGTTCATGACGTCCAGTCTTACAATCTTACAAATTTACTGTCTCTGATGGACACACGTCCAGATCATCCACCAAAACTTCGCCATCTTACTCCCCACATCCACCACTGCTGGTGGCTCAGCTCCAACTGCGCAACGCTACGCGCTGTTCACAGCCAACTGCCCAACACTACAATAGCAAATTCCAACAATGCAAACCAGTCACAGACTGCACACAGCGCAGTCAGTGATTTTCATATAGAGCGCTACGTGGCGTTACCTATATAAAAACCTAAGCAGCCTACTTACAGATACTTTGGGAAAACTGGGAACTGGCAGACGATGGGCTCGCATACTTGTGAAACAAGTTGGCATGGATAGCCGACATGTTTCAAGTATTCCTCTCATACCTATGCATACACAGCCACAGTCTATAGACTTGCATTCACAATAGTAGAGCTAAGTGAAATACTGATAATGATGAGTATACACGTCGAGTTTGTGCTGCATAAACCATGTTGTTTTCATAGTTGTGAGACTTTATTGCTATTGTAATTCCTTACACCTATTACACCTACTTCTAAAACTTTCAGACTTTAAGATTTCAAAAATTACATTGCTATTTGTCTGTCCTAGACTGCATCTGAATCTCACAAAGGGACCAGACAAACTTCCTCCTACTAATATGATTCATACAGAGAGGGAGAGTAGGGTATGACTAGGACTTCAACATATGAAAATGGGAAGATATAATTCTCAACCGTTTTCGAGAAAATCGTGTTTGAACATTTAGGCATGCTTTTATTCTTTGTATGGTCGCGAATATTCAAGAAATCTGCAGCTGAATAAGTAAGCGCTAACCGAAAGTTTCATAAGCATGAGGACTCTGGATTTAATATCACTGCTGGTACTTTTTCATTCCCATGTAATTCTAAAAACATATTTATTAAGAATGTGCAAATTATCAATATCAAATGAATCAGTCACTATTTTCATAATCTTTACCCTGAAAAATCGGATTTTCCTCTAAGATTCTGGAGATAGTTTCCCATTATAACCATTTTTGGAGATACGTTCCAACTCAGTGTGAGTCCGTTTTCCTGGTATCCATACGTGGAGGGAGAATTTTTTTTCTTTCCGCGATTCATGAGGAGGGCAGATGAACCAGCTCTTGTATGACGAAAATTTTCATCAAGGAAAGCTTCTGCCAATGTACAGTATTAACGTAATGTGTAATTTCTCCAAGATGGCTCCACTGGTGCAGGCTTATGACGTTTATTTTTACAGCCAGGTGAAGAATCTTATAAAGTGATTACAAAATCCCACATACATCGTCGTGCTGAATAGGGAGAAGGCTCTACACAATGTTTTATAAAATCCAGTGCGATATGCTCAGTATGCCGCGAAATTGCGATGATGGCCAAGAACTGTTTATGAGTGTAAACCAAGTTTGCTTTTTAATACACACAGTGTTCATTACATGTGCCGTATGTCGCAACAATTATTATTTTCCATGTTCCTGTGATTGGTATAGTCCTGATTCACGCAGTGCTACGTAAGTTACACCTCTCACAAATATGGGTACAATAATATAAATAAAATGACTATAGTGATTTGATTGAAAGCTCTTGTATATCTTTTTTTCCAATCTTGATACTTTTTTCCTTTTTTCAGGATAGAAATTGTAAAAGTAATGAATAATTTAATACTGATAATTTACATAGTCATACCAAATCTGTTGTTGGATCTGCAAGAGAATGAAAAAGTTCCACCAGTTTTTTTTTCAGTCAGTAGATATCGTGCTTCAAAAAACAAAGTGCTTACTCGCTCATCTGCAGACTTTTGAATATTAGTGACCCTAAAAAGTATATAAAATTGCCTAAAATTTTCAAACTTGTTTTCATCAATTGAAGGCAAAATTATGAAGCTTAATTTGTAAAGGTCTGTCTTCATCACAAAAATAGTACATTTCACAATTACCCATCTCAGCCATTTCCATCTTCAGATCTGTTATAAACAGAAAAACAGTGGAGTAACTAAGTTCAGTTAGCTGAAATAAAATCTACAACAGGCTTAGCGATACACAAAAAATAAAAATGCTAACATGATTATGAACCATGCATAGCAACCACACATATCATTAAAAATATTCTGATATAAGTATCAATGTCAAAATCTATATATCTATATCTAGGTACATAGTATGTGCTGGTGATGGCCTGGATACGTCCAGTGTTTGTACAAGTAACTGAGGACAGTAGAGGGCACTAATGCTAGGGTGCTCAGGTAATCAGTATCGTAAATTCGATAGTTAAAATGCAGTATGCATAGTCATTACTTAAAATTATTTCATATTTCAAAATGAAAGTCTGATAATAAAACACAGAGTCACGTAAAATATGTGGAAATAAAACCGGTACTTGAAATTCACATAAAACGTGTAAGGAGTGATAATAGAAAGCTACTAGCTAGGAAAAATAAATAACACATAACTGCGTAAAAGCTAGAATAAAATGTTTAAAAGTAACGTCATATCTACAAATAGAAGCCTTTCAGCATGACAAAGCAAATAAACACAACCGTAAGTGAAAGATAATTAACAAGACAGTGGCTCTTTATTAAATCGTCGATAGTCGTCAATACATTCGGAGAGGGGCCTGCATGGCACCGCCTCGTGGCTCCTCTGTATGATGCTTTTGTTCTATTGTGGCAGAGCCCACAGAAGGAGACCCAGTCTGCTAGCTGCTGGTGGCTGGCGCACATAACCGCACGCCAAGCCATAACTGCACGCCAAGGTGCTGTTGCGCTCGACGCTGCTCAAACCACTAAGTTTCTGAATACATCAGAATAAGCATTCAAGTTAAATTCATTCTGTTCATTCAGCAGTAACTTCGGTTGCCATTTACTACGTACATGAATTTCTATTTCTTCCAGTAGGTTGAATAATCGTCCTTTTGTTGCCGAATGCAATACTACCGTATTATCGTCTTTATTTCCTGCCATACGTTTTTCTTTATCCAGATGTGTAACAAATGTGCTCTTATTTTGACTGTATGTATGTTCTCTAAAACGAGCCTTGAAATTTCTTCCTGCCTGACTGAAAACTTTCACAGTCTTGGCATTGATACTGTGGACATCAGATTCTAAATATTTGTTGCTGTTGTTATCAAGTAAGTATAAGTTTTTTGGATCTTAGGTTACCTAAAAGAGATGGAAGACATAAGATAAGCATATTTAGGAAGACGATGGCTACTTACACGATTATAAAGGCGAAATCTTATCACCCTAAGAAGCATAAGCGGACATACTTCAGAGGCATGATCAACAGGGAGCTAAAACTACCACTCACCCACAACAACGAAGTGAAAGAATGAAAAGTGACTAAACAAGTAGCCAGGGCAAACGGATATAGGATTCGTGATGTAACGAATCCTTATAGCAAACTAAAGTCAAAAAGTGTGACAATTAGGAGACAATGGATCTAGAGGGAAAAAAGTTTTTTGTTTCTGTGTCACACAATGGTGTAAATTCCGACAGAATTGCAAAAGCCTTAAAAAAAAATTGGATTTCCAACTAAAGGTACAGATGGTTCTAGGCTACACCAAAATAAGCAACAAATATTTAGAACCTAGTGCCCACAATATCAACTACCAAGGCTGTGAAAAGTTTGTTATCAGTCAGACAGTACGAAATTTCAAGACTCGTTTCAGAGAACATACATATAGTCAAAATAAGAGCGCGTTCGGTACACATCTGGATGAAGAGAGCCACATGACAGGAAATATAAAGGATAATATGGAAGTGTTGCATACCACAGTAAAGGACAATTCTTGAACCTATTGGAAGAAATGGAAATTTATATACAAAGGAAACGGTAATAAGGATTACTGCTGAATGAACAGAATGAGTTTAACTTGAAAGCTCATTCTGATGTATTCAGAAACCTACTGGTTTGAGCAGCGACGAGCGCCACAGCACCTTGGCATGCGATTATGTGCGCCATCTGACAATGGCGAGGTGACTGGGCCTCCTTCCGCTAGATCTGCCAAAGGTAAACAAAAACTTCTTACAGAGGAGCCACGAAGTGGCATCACTGAGATTCCACTCTTAATGTAACATCAACATATCGAGATTTTACTGAAAAGTCACGGTCTTGTTAATCACTGAGCCCTTAACTCACCTATGTAACCTATCTTTTGCTACGAGAACTTTCCCTTCATGTTTGAAAATAGCACAAGTAAAGCCATTATACAAGAAAGGAAACAAAGATGATATTTTCGACTACAGACCATTGGCACTTCTGTCTGTTTTCTCAAAAATATTAGAAAGGCTCTTCAATAAGAGACTAACAAACTTCTTAGAGGATAATGGAATTCTGTCAGAATCTCAACATGGATTTAGAGCAAACCGTTCAACCGAATCAGCAGTTCACTCCTTTCTATTAGAGGCACTGATAGCACTAGACAACAAAAAACTTACCATAGGCATATTTTTAGATTTGTCAAAGGTATTTGACACCATAAATCATGACAAATTGCTACACAAGCTAGAAAATCTTGGCATTAGGGAACAGCTAACAGCTGGCTGAGCTCTTATCTTAAGAACAGGGAACAATATGTAGAAATAGATCAAGAAAGGGACAATGTCATTAGGAAATATAATTCCAAGCTACTGACTATTAAATATGGAGTGCCACAAGGATCAGTAATGGGTCCTGTTCTGCTATTACTCAATGTAAATGACCTAAACTTAAGCAATGACAGCAGTAAAATATTTCAGTTTGCTTATGATACGAGTGTTCTAATTACAGGAAATTCAGAAGAAACTCTTGTAAAAAACATAAGAGAAGCCACTGACAGGCTGCCATGTTACTTTGATGACAATGACTTAATAATAAACACTGGAAAAACTGTAACTATGGATATACACACAGCACAAACAAAAAATCTGATATCACCCAATCTAGAGCTATATGGACAGACAATTGCCAAAACAACTTGAAATGGAAAGCACATATTGAGCAAATGAACAAAAAATTAAGTACTTCTTGTTTTGTGTTACATACATTAAAAAATTGTACCAGCTACAACACTCTTCAGTGTGTATATTATGCAGTTGTACACTATCACCTCCAGTATGGGATTATGTTCTGGGGAATTTCTGGAGATGCCATGAAAACATTCAAAATTTAAAAAAAATAAGAATAATGGAAGGGGTAGATAATCACAAATCATGTAGACCATTGTTTCAAAAAAGGATGATCCTGCCACTTTCTTACATATATATACTTGAAAATATAATGTATTTAAAGCAAAACTTACATACAAAAAGACCACTCATCACTCAAAATCACACTATACACAGCTATGATGCAAGACAAAAATTGGATGTACATGTTCAAAGCGCCAACACAAAGTTATTACAAAACGGTCTTATCCATCCTAGTATCAGACTATACAATGCCTTACCTGATACCATTAAACACATACAAAACATTGGTCACTTCAAATCTAAATTGAAGTCGTACTTGTTTGAACATTGCCTTTCCACAGTAAATGAATACCTACCAAAATAAATTTTTCTATGTTAACCCAATGTAGTCTCATTCAGCAGAACATTTGTATTTTATCTCTCTGTATCTAGGATACCAACATTTATTTAAGTATACATCATTTATTAATATATTAATGTGTGTTATTATGTACAAACGTATATTGAATGTAAAACTGTTAATATTAACATAAAAATCCAAATCTCGTGCAGATTGTGCAGCTACACGAAATTAACGAAACAGCACAAATTGACGAGGCAGTAGAAATTCTCACTAACGCCGTCCAGGACGCAATGGCGGGCACCATACCTAATCGCAACCTAATCGCACCTCACAACAACACAGTGCGGCCCTGCCCCAGGAAATCCTGGGCCTAATCTCAATGAGGAATCGCCTCAGGAGACAATGGCAGCGTACCAGGCGTCAGTACTTCAAACGGCACATTTACAGGCTACAGGGCATCATACGTGACAAAATACAAACACATAGAACACAACAGTAGAACCAAAAACTCGAAGGGCTGGACACCGCGCGACCTGGCGTGTGGCAACTAGCCCGACACTTCACCAGGGAGAAAATGTACACCCCAACGCTTCAAAGGACTGACGGACCTGCATACTCAGCGGAAGAGGAAGCAGAACTAATGGCCCGCACTCTCGCAGCGTCATTCACACCGAACCTGGTACCATCAGATCCAGTGTTCACACTTGCTACTGACCAGGAGGTTACACGAATTTTAGCCCAACCATCGCGCGACGACATTCGACATGCTAGTACAGCCGAAGTCTCCTGGGCTATAATGCATTCTGCTGATAGGAAAGGCCCTGGTCGTGATGGTATTCAAAACCGTGTCCTCCAGGAGTTCACGGATAAAGCCACTGAATACCTAACACACATAACGAATGCCATACTAAAACACCAACACTTCCCCGACTTTTGGAAGACGGCCAACGTCCTGATGTTCAGGAAGCTGGGGAAAGACCACAGCCTCCCACAAAATTACCGACCCATCAGCCTTCTGAGCTCGCTCAGCAAGATTGTTGAGAAGGTGATTCTCAAACACATCACTAGGCACTGCATAACAAATGACATCCTGAGGCCGGAGCAATTCGGCTTCAGGAAGCACCACTCCGCAACACAACAACTCTTATGGGTCGTTGAACATATAACACATGGCTTCAACAATAACAAAGCAACAGGGGCGGTGTTCCTGGACATCGAAAAGGCTTTCGACCGTCTATGGCACAACGGCCTCATTCGCAAACTCAGCGAGGCGGGATTCCCTGATGGGTGGTGCGTCTCATACACTCATACGTCACAGACAGGAGTTTCAACACTGACGTGCAGGGAAAACAATCAACACGACACGGTATATATGCGGGAGTACCCCAGGGAAGCATCCTAGGACCCCTACTGTTTAACCTCTACATAAACGATCTCCCAACCACACACAATACAACGATGGCGCCGGCTAGTGTGGCCAAGCGGTTAAAGGCGCTACAGTCTGGAACCGCGTGGCCGCTACGGTCGCAGGTTCGAATCCTGCCTCGGGCATGGATGTGTGTGATGTCCTTAGGTTAGTTAGGTTTAAGTAGTTCTAAGTTATAGGGGACTGATGACCTTAGAAGTTAAGTCCCATAGTGCTCAGAGCCATTTGAACCATTTGAACAACGATGGCAATCTACGCGGACGACACAGTCATCCTCGTGCAAGATTGGAAATCATCAAACATTACGTCACGCTTACAAACTTCACTCAGAGTGGCTGAGCCTTGGTTGGAGAAATGGCGTGTTAGAGTAAACATCAACAAGTGCGAAGCCGTTCTGTTCACTAGAAGACCGAAGCAACTGCGCAAATACCGATACTGCGGACCAATAACTCTACATTCACGCCCAATACGTTTCCGTGAGAAAGTCAAATACCTCGGTGTCTGGCTGGACCGGAAATTACTCTGGGGGGCTGGGGGGGGGGGGGGGAGGGGGGGGGGACCACATACAACACATGACCAACCGAGCAAGCGCGAGGCTCAAACAGCTCTACCCTATGCTCAACAGGCGTAGCACACTGAACAGAAGGGTGTCCAGGTCCATGTACATGACACTTATTCGACCCCTGATGACGTACGCAGCTCCTGTCTGGGGATACGCTGCGCCCACACGCCTGCGCCGTCTGCAGCTCATACAAAACAAAGTACTCAAAATCATAAGCAATGCTCCACGGTACACACGCATCGCGGACCTTCACCGGGAATACCGACTTGAGACTCTCACGGAGGTAATCCACATACTCACCACAAGACTATACAGAAACTCGAGACATTTGCAGAACCAGTTTATTCTGAATTTGGGGAACTACGACCACAACCATCGATGGAAACATAAAAGACCAAAAGACATACTTGTAAGGACCTAACATCTATGGCCAAGTAAACGCAAACACAACGGTACAGGTGAGCCCCTGTTAATCAAACGCGATTACTGGATATCCAGGTGGAACACACTTGCCGAATAACTGGCACCGCGCAGGGAAGCCGTACCATACACTGCATGCAGACAAGCTCCACACACCCCACACACAGTGAGATGATCTATGGCCGATCTCCAACTACTATATAACGATCTTGATTGTTCCAGGAACGCAGCGGCTGCAGCAAACTGGGATACATCGCCATCGCTTGCCATGGTAACGATGCATGATACCCATACTAACAAACCCAACCTTGCATAAACTATCGCAGCTAGTAAGCCACTACTGCTCTTACTACCCATCCCACTGTCGCAGAGGTTTTTTTTCCAGGGAACGAGCCTTGGCACTTTTTTCCCTCTGCTCTTTAAATTGCTACCCTCATTCGCATTTCGTCCACTATCTGTCACCTGATGGACCGTGTTAATGTGTAGTCTTACCCAGACGCACGGATAACATCACAGCCCAGCATCCTGTGATCCACCTATTAGATAACTAACATGTTGATGGAGGTGACAGTAGAACTTTTGGTCTGGTCACCGCGTTGGTGCGGGCGTGGAGGGGTCCCATCTCTTTTTAAATTGTAGATGAAAATGGATCAATAAATCAATCACCTTACACTTATGGTTATGTTTAACTGCTTTGTCATACTGAAAGGTTTCGAGTCAGATTTAATCTTACTTTTGAACTTTTCATTCTGAATTTGGCATGATTATGTGTTATTTATTTTGCAGGCTGTTAGCTTTCTGTTATTACTCCTTACACGTTTTATGTGAATTTTAAGTTTGGGTTTTATTTCCACATGTTTTATGTGGCTCGATGTTTTATTATCAGGCACTCATTTTGAAATATGAAATAACTTTACATAATGATTATGCATACAGCATTTTAAGTACTGAATTTACGATACTGGTTACCCATTCACCCTAGCATTAGTGCCCTCTACTGGCCTCAGTTACTTGTACAGATTGGGACAAATAAAAGTGGCCTGGATTAGTGAATACGATTGGATGTGAATTTGTGGCAGCATTAACGGAGCAGGAAAAGACATATAGTTATTTCCAACAGGATGGAGCAACTATCCATACAACCAGCTGAACCATGGAGCACAAGGACACAATCTTCACACCCGACAGAGTTGTTAGCAGAGGTCAGTTTGGTTGCAGCCCTAGCTGGCCACCCAGGTCACCTGATCTGTCAGTGAGCGGTTACTTTGTGTGGGGAGCCCTCAAGTCTAACGTGTATCATAACAACCCCCATAACCTTAAAGAACTGCAGTAGAACATTTCAGATGAGACTGCAGCAATTCCAGCAGTCCAGCTTCAATCCGCCACAGCAACTTGCTGACCACGGCCCAAAAGTGCGAAGATGTGAATGGTGGCCACTTTCAACATGTGATATAGTGAGGTTAGTACTGTATTTCCTTTCCTCTCCTACATTTCTAATGTACCCTGGAACTCTGTTCACCAGACCACTTTTATTTGCCCCAGCCTGTATAAATACACTAGTGTCCAAAATTAAAGCAACACACAGAAATTTTACAAGGTTGCGTTTATTTTGGCACAGAACCGTATAAACAAGTGACAGCAAAGTAGGTACAGTGTAAAGAATACAGAATGTAAAAACCTGTGACATGCATAACGGTAGACAAAAATGTCCTTCGATTTTTCCAACTTAACAGATTTACACACACATTCTGACAATTGGTTAGTGTGCTCAGTATAGGGTGTGATCACCTCTGGTAGGAGTACAGGCCTGACAACGACAGGCATGCTGTGAATGATATCATCAATCTCATGTTGAGGGATTCTTCCTCCAGAGCTGCTTGCAAGTCTTAGAGAGTGGTTGGTGGACGCTGACATTTTGCAACCCATCTCCCTAGTGCATCCCAAACAAGACCTATGAAGTTCAAACTGGGAGAGCAAGTGGGCCATGTCATGTATACAATAACTTCTGTTTCCAAGAAAAACATTAACACCCGAGAGTATGAAGTCGATCATTATCGGCCATCAATATGAAGTCTGGGCCCACATCACCTCGTAACAACTGCATATGAGGTCCAAGAGGTATTCGAGGGGTTACACAATCCCTGTACACACCATTAGGGATCCTCCTCGATATCGGTCTCTTTCCCCAAAGTTTGGGCCCTGAAATCATATT